>NC_136069.1:766732324-769161179 GCF_964261635.1 Lissotriton helveticus | reverse complement strand
GAATCGCACATTTTGTGATTCCTTATTTTGTGAGTGGGTTTTTGTGTGCTACATTGCACACTGCCTAAATTGCGATCGCAAATGCTGAAATTCGGCAAATTTCAGCATTTGCGATCGCAATTTTGTTTCCTACATATGGCCCTCCAACCTCACAAGCATCTTTTTTATTAAAACTGCAATACCAGCCGATTTGTTAGGCTCCATATTTAAAAACTTTCCAGTCACATTTGTTTGTGGGAGATGAGCGGGGATAGGGAACATGCAGCTGCTGCTTTGGGATGTCGGAGTACTGCTGGGTGTCCGACCTGCATCATCGTTGCCTCCATTGCATCTTCTCAGAAGCCTGCAAAACGGCAGCCTGGCTCATAAAAGTGCAGGCCCGAGAAGTCACATCAGAAGAGCTGTGAGCCGACCAGTGGTTCGCAGAGGGAGACTTGCGGCTCAAGAAGGTTGTTGACGGTATGCTAGTGATGTGGGAAGAGGGTGCGTTACCTGCTAATGTGGGGAGAGGCAATGTGAAAGGGGTATCTCTCACAGACAGAGCTCTGGTATGTTTTCAGAAATGTTTCGGGCAGATGCCAGCTGATGGACTAAATCACAAAATGGCTTTTCAATGCTCCTATAGTAATACTTATGAACAGTTCGTACCAAACCTTGTAGAGGGACAACTGCGGCCAGTGGACTCGACTCACAGAGGCAAAACTACGAGCCTTCTGCTCCCAAAGGAAAAGCAGCATAGTAGCTCACAGAGGTACAGACACAGCAGTGTACTAGCTTGCAAAGGTAGAGAGCTGTGAGCCGACGGACTGGCTTCTAAAGGCATACCTCCGAAGTGGTGATGTTGGGCCCAGGTAACGTGAAAGTGTTACCTTTCTACTATGGAGTGGAAGTCGTGCTGCCTGGCTCACACCTGTATCTTCTTTATTGTTAATAAATCTTAAACCTTCACTGCGTCCAAATCATCATTACACAGAGCTCCGCTACATTAAATTGCCCCTGGAACCTTTCTTTTATATTTTCACTCGATGTGAGGCACAAAATGGCTGCTAACACTTTCTTGTTTCAAGTATTAGCAGCCAATCAGAGGACACTTCCTCCTTTGAAGAGTTAGCAACCAATCAGAGGCAAGCTCATGGTCGGTAGTAAGGCAACGACCAGATATATATATATTTTTTCCATTTAATATCTCAAAAACGACTGCACAGATTTACACCATTTCAACAAAATTGCGCTTTCTGGACCAATACCTTTCTCCTTGCCAAATTTGGCGTAATTCCGTTCAGCAGTTTGACCTGTAGCCTTGTCTAAAGTTTCCTATGGAAAATCCATTGAGAAAACATGTTTTCACACCCCCCTTTTTTCTCAGCCCCCTCTTGATCAATCACCCCAAAACATTTCAAGATAGGACCTGGTCAAAAAAGAGAAACTTTTTGGAAAATTTCATAAAGAATCGTTAAACAACGCCAAAATTATAAGCAGATGGAGAGCTCCAGGAGGAGGTCGCGCACACCCCTCCCAACACGAGTGAAGCTCTGAGACTGCAGGGACCCCAGCGGGCACTCACAGCCCCAGCAAACCCCGCTATTATTTTTTAAGAAATGCCCGCGGGACCTACCCACCCTGGGGTCTCATTAAAATAAAACATGGCAACCCGCGACCCCAGCTCGAATTACGCCGATTCTTTATTTTTTAGGGCCCTGAGGGTCCTTCTGGTACCCCCTCACCAGGCCTAGGGGTCAGGGTGTTTCTACTCTGCCCTTTCTCTTGTTTTCTACATTTGTTTCTCTGTTTACTAGCGACCCGCTTCTACCGAGCCACAAGATGGCTGCCAACACTTCCTGATTTGGAGTGTTGGCAGCCAATGACAGTAAAGCTCATGCACAGTACCTAGGCTCCGCAGATATCGAAACTTTTATTTTTCTAATTTCTCAGCAACTACTGAATGGATTTACACCATTTAAATAAAAGGTAACTTTCTGACCCACGCACTACCTTTGCGCCAAATTTGGGTTAATTCTGTTCAGTCGTTTTAGCTGTAGCCTTGCACAAAGTTTCCTATGGGATATTGATTTGTGGAATTTTTTGAATTTCTCAAAAACTACTGAACGGATTACACCATTTAAAAAGAAGGTCGCTTTTTGAACCTTTCTCTGCCTTTCTGCCAAATTTGGGGTAATTCCGTTCAGCAGTTTGTGCTATAGCTCGTCGCAAAACTTCCAATGGAAATTAACATGGCGAAAACGCATTTTGGGGCCCCCCTTTTTTCTCAGCCCCTGCTTGACGAATCACCCCCAAACTTCCAAGATAGTAGATAACCTAAAAAGTGCAACTTTTTGGAGGATTTCAAGAAGATTCGTCAAACGATGTCAAAGTTATCAGCAAATCAAAAATGATTTTCCCATGGAAACTAGGTTGCAACTATAACTACCTACTGGCAACCGCCAGTAGGTAAAATATATGTATATATAAGTATCTAAATACATGTATATAAATATATATAAATACATATATTTTTATCCAACAAACGCCAATCCCATCACATGCAGATCCTACCAAGGATTCTAACTGACTCGCTGAAATCTGTACGCATTGGAACCTACTATAGGTGTTCAATGAAAGTACGATGTGTCTACACTTCCCAGTATGCTGTATGAAGAATTCAAATACGTAGTTGAACCCATGAGGGGTTTTTCATCCAATCAGCATGCAGTATAACAAGTGCTCTGATACGTACAGGAGAAATGCCTCTGATGAAGTGGCACGTTAGCCACAGAAACACGTCAGGCAGTACAACGAACTTGGATGGCTGGCGCGGGCTGAACTGTGATGCCGAATGGCAGACGCACTGTACAGTGCATCTTGAGAAGCTTCGGCGGTCGCCAGTAGGTAGTTATAGTTAGGACCTAGCTTCCATAGGAAAAGCGTTTTCTATTTTCTCAAAAACAAAATTTTCAAAACTCGTGGGGTGCTCCGGTCAGCTCTTATCCTTAAAGTTTTGGGGTGATTCAGTAAGGGGGGGACGAGAAAAAATGGGGGTCCCAAAACATCTTTTCTCCATGTTCTTTTCCATAGGAAACTTTAGATACAGCCCGAACTGCTGAACGAAATTACACCAAATTTGGCAAAAAGGTAGCCCTTATTTCAGAAAGAACTCTTTTTATTAAATGGTGTAAATCCTTGCAGTAGTTCCTGAGAAATTAAAAAAAGGGGTCGGAAATTGATTTTCCTATAGGAAACTTTAGACATGACTACAGCTCGAACTGCTGAATGGAATTACACCAAATTTGGCAGAAAGGTAGTGCTTGGTTCAGAAAGCGCCCTTTTTTAAAATGGTGTAAATCCTTTTGGTAGTTGCTGAGAAAATCAAAAAATAAAAGTTTTGATATATAGAGGCACTGGGATTACGTGGATCCTCCCGACCACGAGTTTTATTCTAATTGGCTGTCAACACTCTAAACCAGGAAGTGTTGGCAGCCATCTTGTGACTCGGTAGAACAGAGTCACAAGAAAACAGAGATTTAAGCAGGAAAAACAAGAAAAGGGGGCAGGGTAAAAACACCCTGACCCCCTAGGCCTGCTCAGGGAGTCCCACAAGGACCCCCAGGGCCAAAAAAAGCATTTTTGAAAAAAGAATTGGTGAGATTCACGCATCCAGAGCACATTTCGCCCGAAAATTAAAAAAAATAAAATTAAGCACGTTTCGGTTTTTTTAACTACCGGGTGGGCCAAGTCCTGGGGGCATTCAATAATGTAATTGCAGCCCTGGGGTCCGCCACCCCGGGGCTTTCCATAAATATTTGTGGGGGCATATGGCCCCCCACAGCCCCGGGGACCACCACCCCTGGGGCCTCTTCTTTTTAAAGTGTGGGAGGTCTCCAAGGCTCCCCCAAGTCCCAGGGACCGCCACTCCCTGTGGCTTTTATTAATTATAATTGTGGGGCACATGGCCCACCTCTGCCCTGGGGACCGTCACCCCATCGGGTTAATAATATTTTAAACTAACACCTGTGTGGGGGCTCGAGACCCCCATGCCCCTGGGACCATAACCTTCCCGGGGCTTTAATATTCAAATTCAGGGGTCTGTAACAGACCCTCGAGCCCTGGAGACCACCCTCGAGCCACCGGGGGCTGTGCAATAGGTGGGAGGGGGGTCACGCAGCCCCGCTCCTGGAGCCCTTGATTGCCCTGGGGACCAGCACCCCCCCAGGGCTGGCTCCTGCAGTGTCCTGGGTGCCCACCTCCAGGACACTACTGTTTGCAATGAAAGGGCAGGAGCCGTGCGGCTGCCGCCCTACCATAGCAAACTCTACTTTGCTTCTTTGAAGCGAGAGAAGGAGAACCTACTCTTGCTTTGATGAAGCGAGGCAGATTGCTTTTCCCTGTGTGGAAAAGCAATGCCGGCTCCCACAGGACACGGGGAGCTGGTGGGACCGTGGGGGCATTGGGGCTCTCCCCATGGTCCTCAATGGATAGGGCCTGCCACGGGGGATGGGGTCCCCGGGGCTAGAAGTGGCCTGGAAGGGGGCCCCCCAAACAAAGGAAAAAAAATAAAGGCCGTCCCTGGGGGATGGGGTTCCCGGGGCCAAGAGAGGCTACAGGAGGGGGGCCACACAGCCCCGCTCCATATAAAAAAAATATTTGGCCATGCCCAGGGGATGGGGCCCCAGGGCCAAAATTAACTACGGAAGGGGGGCCCACGCGACCCCCTTCCTGTTAATATATATATATTTTAAATGGGGGTCAGGCCCTGGGGGATGGGGTCCCCAGGGCCCAAAAAAGTAAAAAGAAGGGGGGCCACACAGCTCCCCTTTCCCCAAAAATAATTTTTAAAAACACGCAATTGTGCCAGAGGCCCCGCCCCTCCCAGAAACACTCTGCAAACGCGCCCTGTGGCACGTTTTCAGTTGGGGAATTCATTCCCCTTCAATCCTGGGGGTCCCTGTGGCCCAACTAGCCCACCAGGTACCTCTAGTAAGCACCACAGGCCTGCTTTGCAGAGAAGTGGTCCAGGCCATGCCTCTTTTTACACCTCTCTGCAATGCAGCAGTGTGGCGCTTACTGGAGGTACCTGGTGGGTTAGTTGGACCCCATGGACCCTCAGGATTCAAGGGGACTTTATCCTGCAACTTAAAACGTGCCACAGGGCATGTTTGCACAGTGGTGAAGGGAGGGGGTGGGGCCTGAGGTGACATGTGTGGAAACACTCCCTGTGGCACCTTTTAAGTTGGGGAATTAATTCCCTTTCAATCCTGAGGGCCCCTGAAGGCCAACTAGCCCACAAGGTGCTTCCAGTAAGCGCCACTGTGCTGCGTTGCAGAGAGTTGGTCCAAGTCAAGCCCCTTTTTCCACCTTTCTGCAATGCAGCTCTGTTGCGCTTACTGGAGGTACCTGGTAGGCTAGTTGGACCCCAGGGACCCTCAGGATAGATTCAAGGTACTTAATCCTCCAACTTACAACGCACCAGGGGGAGCGTTTGCAGAGTGGTGGAGAAAGGGGGCATGGCCTTTGTCTACCTCTCACCAATCCCTCTGTGTGGGGCTTACTGGAGGTAAAAGGTAGGCTAGTTGACCCCTAAAGGACCCCCAGCAGTGAAGGGGACTTCAATCCCCATCCAAGAGCGCGCCAGAGAGCACGTTTGTAGAGTAGTGGGCAAAGTGGGCGTGGCCTGGTACGAGTACTTACCAGTGCTGCTGTGTGGGACTGACTGGAGGTAATAGTTTGGGAAGTTGGCCCCCAAGGATGTCCTTGGGGGCCAACTACCCCTCTTGTTACCTCCAGTAAGTCCCACAAAGTTGAATTGGTAAGACGTCTTCGGAGGTCATGGCCCCCTTTCTCTATCACTCTGCAAACGTGCCTCGTGGCAGACTACGGGAAGGGGGATGAAGTCCAATTTTGTCCTGAGGGAGAGTGGGGGCCAAGAATCCCTCCTGGTACCTCCTGTAAGTCCTACGCAGCGGAAATCCTGAGCGGTGGTTGGACGCCCAGCACCCTTTCTCTACCACTCTGCAAACGCGACTACTAGTTAACCCGTTTACTGCGCCCACGATTTTGCGGCAGTGCGGCACTTCCGCAAAACGGGTGGGGCCGCGTCGGCCATTGGCCGACGGCAGCACTGGGCAGGTAGTGCTGGCGTCGGCCAATGGCCGACGGCAGCATGGAAGGGGTTAAAGTAGCATATTTCTGCACCTCTGACTTAGAGGTAGTTTTAATCGCCCTGCCCTATTATGTACTAGCTAACAGCAAAAGGTACAGCCTTTCAACAGTAACGCTAAGCCTAATAAACAAAACACCACTAGAATTGCCAATACTGTTCACTACTTAATGCTTTACTTTGCAATTGGGACACATTCCTAACTCAATGTGACACCAGAAAACTTACTTCATGTCTTCCTTTATTTTTCTATTTTTCATGAACTAATTACATCTTTTTCTTTGTCTCGAAAAAATTTTTTGTCATACACGTATCATATATACAACCCACACCCACCATTTTACATTTTTACAAAAATACAAACAAAATACATTTTTTGAATATTACCTAGGTACAATACAAAGACAATTTTTTTTTCAATACAAACAATGACAACACATACAAAGAAAAATTGCTTGTTTTCAATTCACTATAAAGTCTCGCATTTCTTTTAGTTATTTCTGTGCATTTTTTCTTCTTTCTTCACATGTCCTACCTCTGTAGGCATAGTTAGAAACTAGCATTTAAAAAACCTTTGAAATTCACTTAAAAAACCATAAGGTTCAGGCACGTTATAGTTAGAAATTAGCATTTAAAAAACCTTTGAAATTCACTGAAAAAAACCATAGGTTGCAATCACGTTATAGTTAGAAATTAGCATTTAAAAAACCTTAGAAATTAACTGAAAATACCATCTCTGGTTTTGTACGAGTGAAATGTCCAACTAACTATAACTTTCCCTAAAACCTATTTTCTTTCAGTGAAAAAAAAAATATATATATATATTTCCACTATATATATATATATATATTCACAGAAAAAACCATAGGTTATAGACCATATATAGTTAGGAATTAGCATTTACAAAACCTTGAAAATTCACTGAAAAAACCATAGGTTATAGACCATATATAGTTAGGAATTAGCATTTAGAAAACCTTATTTTACTCACACAAAACCATTGAAATTCCATATATAGTTAGTTGCACTAACTATATATCGCGCACCCGCAATCCACTGCTGATGATGTCACATATTACATCATTCATGACATGGTCAGTGACATCACTGATGACATCACTGATGACATCTCAAATGACATCACTGATGACATCACTGATGACGTCTCATTTGACATCATTCTTGTGCTAATACGATAAACCTCTTCAGACTCTAATATAACCTTAGATACACTCAGTGTATACAGACACTCACACACTGTCACTCATCCATGGAGTTACTCACACACCTAGTCAGTCATGCAAAGAAACAATCTCACCTCCATTTCCTCAACTATACAGTTATACACACCTTACTTATTCAAACATATACTAACACATATTTACTCTCTTATACAATCCCTGATACAAGTTCACAATGATCCATACAGCCACTCACACATTCAGTGGCTCTCATGCACAGTTATTTATATATGCCAACTCTCACATGTACTGTGTTTTACATATGTACTTACTATGACATGTAGCATTGAGATATCCATTCACTCATCAATACACTCATGCACACAGTCAACCGCCCATGTAGCTTTTTCCACATGCACTCTTGAACTCATACACCTAGTGAATCAACTGCTCACACATCTATGCACAGAGTCACACACCTCCCAGCCACCCCCACACAAACTCAATCTCCCATAGAAATACTTGGGCAACCAATTAATAACACATATAGCCTCTCGTATAGCTAATGATCAACACATGCAGCAGTTTACATCACAACAGACATAATGATGCACAAATTAAGACAGTTTAGTCACTAACCCATGCATTCAGTGAGACACATTTAATCACTCACTCATACAGTCAGTCACGCACCTACTAAATCCTTCATCCAGACACTTATACATCCACTCATTCTTCAATATCTAAGACATATTTTAACTTTACAGAAACATACAGTCACTGGATGTTGTCATCAGTGATGTCATTTGAGATGTCATCAGTGATGTCATCAGTGATGTCACTGACCATGTCATGAATGATGTAATATGTGACATCATCAGCAGTGGATTGCGGGTGCGCGATATATAGTTAGTGCAACTAACTATATATGGAATTTCAATGGTTTTGTGTGAGTAAAATAAGGTTTTCTAAATGCTAATTCCTAACTATATATGGTCTATAACCTATGGTTTTTTCAGTGAATTTTCAAGGTTTTGTAAATGCTAATTCCTAACTATATATGGTCTATAACCTATGGTTTTTTCTGTGAATTTCATTGGTTTTTTAACAGCTAATATCTGTAGCTGTAAAATGTATTCTTCTTTAAATCCAAAAATATATTTTATATGTTTATGAATAATTTTTTTTTTAAATATTTTTTTTTCTTCGTTCCCGCTTCGCGAATCGGGAAGCTTCCCGTTAGCTGACCTTGATGCCGCGAAATAGACCGCGAGCCGGTAAACGTTTCTTTACCGCAAGTGCCGCGTTAGAAAACAACATCGTGATGCCTCCCGTCCGCATGACGTTTCACGTTGTCGCGTGATACGTCATATGACGTGCTACGTTAGCGAACTGGTACGCGAAGCGAGTCGCAAAGCGCAGGTTTCTGGAAGCAAACCGGGAGGCCCTGCAAAGCGCTTAACGTAAACACAGCAAGTCATGTGACTTGGTAATAACACTTTTCATTGGTTCATTTCACTTTTGGTTTCCTAATGATGTAAGACTAGGTCATATAATCTAAAATGAACACTTTTGATTGGTTGAGAACTCTTGTTTTTCCCAAATGATGAAAATCCCTCCTTCTTTCCTCACTCTGACTTTCATCATTGTGAGAGAAAGACCCTTTGTGATCACTGAGCAATGGCTTCTTTAGTAGCTTCAGCTGGTGCTTCCCCACCACCTCCACCACATCCAAGGAAGAGTGGACCACCTGCTCAAGTTGTAATTCAACAAGAAGAAGAAGAAGAGGAACAGGAGGACGAGCACGAAGAGAGGCAGTTTTTGCCTGAGCAGCCCAAGACGTCTCACCGGAAAGAAAACTTCATTTGGCAATTTTTTAAAATTCCCAAAGGTCAGAAAAAAGTAAATGCAAGATACGTAACTTGCCTTATATGTCAAGATAGACTGTCCAGAGGGACCGACAAAAAATACAGTTTCGGAAACTACACAATGCATCGCCATATGACTAGGTGGCATTCTAACAACTACAGTGCTGCACAGTTTCGTAACGACCTAGATAATCTCCCTATTATGGCCAGAAGATCTGTTGTACCGGAAGTAACAGGACCAGAGGGCAGGGAGATGGTGCCAAATATACAAATGAGATTTGGTGAAGTAAAACACACCTGCGTATTTTGCGATGGATTCATTTCCTACGGAGAAAGAAGCATCACTCTGATCAACAGAGCTATTGACTATCATATGCAAGTTTGTCCGAAACGCCCAAAATAATAAATACTTCTTTTTTTTGTTTTGTTGCTCCTGTTGAGCCCTTTACAATGAATCGTTTTCATTGCCCCCTCCAAGAAAAACCCCAAAAAATATAAAACTGTTCCGAAAAATTCAAAAACAGTAAAAAAATGTTCAGAAAAATAAAAAATAAAGTTCTTTTCAGAACTACCTCCCCGTTATTAAAAAATTGGTACAATATTTGGAACTGTGCCAACCTCTATTTCTCTTAGTTCGCTTCCTAGTTCGCTCGCTGGTACGCGAACTGGAAGCGAACCAAAAACAGTAAGTATAAGGGAAGGAAACACACACTTATGTTAAAAGAAAGACAGCTATAGGGGAGTAAACTAGAGATACCATTACCCATAATCCACTGCTGATGATGTCACATATTACATCATTCATGACATGCTCAGTGACATCATCAGCAGAGGATTGCGGGTTTTTTGGCAACATGCCTTATCCACGGTTTAATAACGCTGCCTTTTGCTTTATATAAGTTTTCAAATTGTATGAAATATATACCAATAGGTCGTTATGAACCTTTAGGTAGTGCTTTTGTTCATGAGGTCTGGTCGCTTCCATACACATACAGATGTTTCAAAGATGATCAAGAAGTTTATCTGAATGGAGAGGAATGCACTGAGACGCCAGATCATTCACTAATGTGTAGGCACATACAGTTACACGATTCATGCAACAAACACCGACCAAATATGGCTTGCGTGTTGCAAGGCACGCCAGTTCCTGCTATCATCCCCACGTTCAAGTTGTTGGAAAATGGTAGTTATTTGATGCTCAATAATGAAGATTGTTCTGAGTTAATTAAAAGTATTCCTTTTATCGTAACAGTAAGTGAACGGGTTATTTGCTGCAGAAATGTTCTATTTCCTCCCACACATGAACATAGGGAGTTTTCAATCTGGCCACAAATACCAACCTTGGGACACGTTTCAACGGCATGGCAAGAATAAGAGCTCTTTTGTCTCAGAGAGAGGTGGCCTTGAGTTCGGCCCGTGAAACTTTCGTACTTCACATAGCGAACACCCGTACACAGGTTTGACTTTCAATTTCAGCAACATGTTTCCGACTATCTTTAACGCATCCTCCACAAAATCCCTGGCACACTTTTTTAAAGTTGTTACCAGTGGTCTCGTGACTTCATTTGAGAAAATCTTTGGAGTCATCCCTGCTCCCTTTCATTGTATTTTCTGCACTCTGGTTCGTGGATTGGCATTTTTACTTGCATTACCAGCGGACGCTCTTGTGCTTTTTTACATTTTTAAATATGGATGTCCCTCCTATGCAACCTCCGACCCTGCAGCTGCTGACACTGTTCCGCAATCGCATGCTAGAATATTATGGCACAATGCCGTTGGCGATATTAAGCACGGCATATGGATTATCTTTTCGGTTCTCCTACTTCACCTGTGTCCAGCCTGTATTTCACTGCCTGACCTGTGATTTCGATTGGGCCATTGATTTGTGTCTCTGCGGACCGGTTTCTCCTGACGTCGACTTTAATCAGCTGATGACTCCTATCATTACTCACGAGTTGATTTGTCCTGGCGAAAGGATTATGGCTGTGGCATTGATGCATGGACTACTTGGTCCCTGGAATTTACTGGCGGCAGCACAGTCTTTCTTGGAACAGAGCTTTCTTGAAAACCCACCGAGCTGTCCTCTGATGGTGATAGAGGATCCGGTGCTGGGAGAGCACGTATGTTCTTTTCCGCTTTTAAATTGGATGGCTGAACTGTTTTCGGATGAAGACGGTGACTTCCTATTGGAGGCTGTTGCAGCTTATTTTGCATACACAGTTATGTCATAGACCTTTTTCATGTTTGATATGCTGAGTACTAGCATTTCATTGACAATTCATTGACTTATTTGTCAAGTTTTTATTATTTACCTTGCCTATTGGCTTAAGACTCGATAAAGTACTTGGCTGTTTTATTTTTCTTTAGCATTGAATTTTCCTAGTTTTTAATGCTTTACCTTGCGGACCGTCCACATATAAACTTGCAATCTGCTCTCATGAGATGGCACTTCTATTATCTTATTCAGTTCGTTTCCGGATCATGAGGAGGTGTCATCTAGGTCCTGGATATCTTTACACCGTGTTAAGTTAGCATGGGCTCATTACCGGTTTAAACGCCATTTTTCCTTTTTTGCAACTTCTGCACACGACACTTAGTTGTTGCTTTGGCTTTCCACCTAGTAGTTCATCGTGGTTTACATGAGAATAATATGTTATTGGTCTACTATCTGCTTTACTTGTTAAACTATATCTGTACAGCGAGTGCTAAAGTTTCAAGAACAACACGATACAGAATTGTTATGAGGTCTGATCTCCACGACTTCATACTCATAACATAAGTGCAACTTCTGCCAATTCTGGGCATGAGGCGGGTTTTATATTGCTTTGCCGAACACACATACACAACAGTTGATGCGGTTCACATGAAGAGAGAGCTGGTGTATGCTGATGTGATTCCTTCAAATCTAAGACACTAAAGTATGGGCACGCCCTAAACCAACACAAAGAGACCTTCTTAGCAAATAATATAATATGTGTATTAGGGAGGGTGAGATATAAGCAGCCGCGGGCCGTGGAGGGAGTTACGATGGGGCAGGGAGGCGGGGAGGGGGAGAAGCAGGGTGGAGCCCTCTCTACCTTGCCCCTCCCCCTCCCCGCCTCCCTGCCCCACCGTAACTCCCTCCACGGCCCGCGGCTGCTTATAAGTGTTGCTAACTTTTATTCATTTACAGCATGTTAACATACTGTCACCATTCGCTTTTTATGTACTAGTAACTATGCTGGTAATTTTGCTACTGATAATATGTGTACTTGTATTCTCCACCCTGCTTCTCCCCCTCCCCGCCTCCCTGCCTCACCGTAACTCCCTCCACGGCCCGCGGCTGCTTATAAGTGTTGCTAACTCTTATTAATTTACAGCATGTTAACATACTATCACCATTCACTTTTTATGTACTAGTAACTATGCTGGTAATTTTGCTACTGATAATATGTGTACTTTTATTATCTAAGGTACTACGCCTGAGAAGACGGCATTAGTAAATAAACATTTCAAATACACATCTGTTCTTCTTAACTCCATGTTCTGGTTTCTAAGAAATCTATAACGACCGACTGTTCATGAGTTCCACGTATCCTGAGGTACTATAAGTTCATATTCTGGATTGTCTAAACATTGAGAGTTTGTTATATCCAATGTGACACTGTACCTAGCTTGCTAAATAGTTTTTGATTACTAACGTGAGTTTTGGGACACCCTAATTCGCCGAGGTTCCAATCCTCTGTCCACAGTTCTGTGTGAGAACAGAAACCCTGCGACAGGGGCACCCCCGACCCTTGCTGGAGCTTCATCACACTTGCGATACAACTCCAGCAATGCGCCACCTTTACGGCACAGATACATCACGCATCTGTGCTGTTTTTGCCCCATGATGCGCCGCATTGTAAATGCAGCACACCATAGGTGACGGAACAGCGGCACAGAATGACTAACACATCCCTGGTGATGCGCCAGTCATCATAAATGTATCCCTATGCTTCTTATCTTGTTAGAGATGAACCGCCATATGTATCATCAAAGTTATTTGCATTTCCTAAATAGCGAACTTTAAGGAATAAATAGCGATTCTTTACCATTCCTAGTTTGCGATGAGCTATTTGCTAATTAGCCGAATGTAGCCCAATGAAGCCCAATGTAGCCCAATGTAGCCCAAAGATGGCCGCCAGACACACAAAAAAACAAATGTAGCCCAAATATCAGCCAGATGTAGCCCAACTATAGCCCAGTGACAGAATGACCAATCAGCTTCGCAAACCTCCGTTACGCGAAGCGGAGCGCTGTTACAGATATATATCTTTTTTTGAACGTTAATTTCTCAAAATCCACTGGAGCACATATATTGAGACCTAGCAAAGGCACATCGGGCTACCAGTCCCTAATATTTTGCCAAGTTTCGTGCAAATCCATTCAGCCGTTCAATTATTATTTTTATTATTTTTTTTTGCCCCGCGGGGCCCTTTTAAAACCTCCACATCAAACCTAGGGGGTCAGCGAGGATCTACTATGCCCCCTTATAGTTATTTCCCCCTTTGTTTTGACCTCCTCTTGTCTCTCGATCCTACCGAGAGACAAGATGGCGGCCGCTACGGACTGTTTGGAATGTTGACAGACGCCGGAGAACCAATCAGCTTCGCTTCACAAAGCTCCGTTGCGCGAAAAGTCCGCGAACCAGAGCGCTGCCTGGTCCGCGCTTACAGATATATATCTTTTTTTAAACGTTAATTTCTCAAAATCCACTGGAGCACATATATTGAGACCTACAAAAGGCACATCGGGCTACCAGTCCCTACAATTTTGCCAAGTTTCGTGCAAATCCATTCAGCCGTTCGGGCTAAAAGTGAGGCCAACCGCCCTATGGAAAACTCAATGTTAAAAACACGTTTTGGGACCCCCCTTTTTTCTCGGCCCCCACTGGACGAACCCCCCCCAAATTTTCAAGGGCTGCTCAGAAACAAAATGTGCCATTTTCCTGAAAATTTCAGCCAATTCCGTCCACAAACGCCAAAGTTATTAGACATAGAATTTTCAAAAAACCCATAGAGAAAAAATCCTAACTATATATACCTACTGGCGACCGCCAGTAGGTAATATATATATATATATATATATATATATATATTCACTGAAAAAAACATAGGTTTCACACACGTTATAGTTAGGAATTAGCAGGTAAAAAACCTTTGAAATTCACTGAAAAAACCATAGGTTTCACCCCAGTTATAGTTAGCTGGATATTTTACTCATACAAAACCATTGAAATTCCCCCGTTATAGTTAGTTGTACTCACTATAACTCGCGCACCCGCAATCCACTACTGATGATGTCACATATTACATCATTCATGACATGGTCAGTGACATCACTGATGACATCTCAAATGACATCACTGATGACATCATCCATGTGGCAATGAAATACACCTCATCACACACTAGTACAATATTTCTTCACTCACTGTAAAATACAAAGTGCCATATTTTAAACCATTGACACACCAACAGTAATTTCTAAACACCCACTCGGTGATTCATAGATCTATACACACATCTAATCACTTACGTATAGATTCAGAGTAATATGCAGTGAATAATTAACAGAACACTATTAAATATACTTATACACCTATTTCAACTTACACACCAGCACACATTGTATTCACCTATAAAGACAACATTCTGACTTATGCAAACAATTGATTAAACTTACATTTATTCATCTACACACTTATACAAACACCACTTCATCTACTTATATAAATAGTAACTCACACTTAGTGTGTTATAAAATCCCTATTTCAAGTATATAGTTATCCATATACTGACTCATACAATCACTAAGTCTTAAGCACACTTAATTAGATATAACTGTCACATACACTGCCTTTTTTTAAGTTTAATCAAGATGTACCATTGAGACAAATATTTGATCACCACCACACCCATAAACATATACACTCACTGAAAAAACTGTTATAACATGTAGTCTTAACCTCATATACCTACTAAATAAACTATTCACACATTTTTGATCAATCACACATACCCCACCAAACCACATAGACATTCATTTACCCATACAAATACTCAGTTAAGAAACTAATTACAAATATAGGGCCTCATTATGATTGCGGATAATCCGCATACTCCGGGCCGGCGGAAGCCACCGCCGGCCCGGAGTATGCGGATTATCCGCCGCAGTGACATAGAAGACCCACCGCCAGATCAGGATGGCGGTGGGAGTGCGGTTGGACCAGCGGCGGACGGCAGGTCCGTCCGCCGCTGATCCGCGGTGTGAGGAGGGCAATTTCGTGACGGTGTCTGCAAGACACCGTCAGCCAAATTAGGAATTGCACAAACACATGCTTTTCCGTGGCGGCTTTTCCGCCGTGGAAAAGCATGTGGACTTTGGCTTTTGGGGGCCCGTTGCGGGCCCCCAGGGTGTCGGGGGTGGGGGGTGCACATGGGGGGGTACCTATGGTACCCCCCAACATTTACATGCTCAAAGCGGCAGGCACCGCGCGGTGCCTGCCGCTTTGTGCATGTAAATGTAACACATGCAGTTTTAACATTGCGGCGGGTGCTGCTTCAAGCAGCACCCGCCGCAATGTTAAAACATACAGGATGTGACCGCCAGGGTGGCGTCACATCCTAATTTGCACGGAGGGACCGCTGCTGCCCCTGCGGATGGTCCCTCCACCTCTGGGGTGGCGGACGGATGCAAGTCCGTCCGCCATCCTAATCGGCCCCATAGTCTTTAACATAGCAATTAAGTTTAGTAACTAGACATTATATATAGTGAGACTCTACAAATTAGTCAAGGAAACAATCAATGACACTGTTACTAAATCCACCGTCCACACATTTATATTTATATATCCACTCATTCTTCAATGCAAAATAGTGTATTTATAATACATTTTTAAATATCAAAGCAAACCACATTCACTGGATGATGTCATCGGTGATGTCATCAGTGATGTCATTTGAGATGTCATCAGTGATGTCATCAGTGATGTCACTGACCATGTCATGAATGATGTAATATGTGACATCATCAGCAGTGGATTGCGGGCGCGCGAGTTATGGTGAATACAACTAACTATAACGGGGGAATTTCAATGGTTTTGTATGGGTAAAATGTCCAGCTAACTATAACTGTGTGAAAACTATGTTTTTTTCAGTGAATTTCAAAGGTTTTTTAAATGCTAATTCCTAACTATAACGTGTGTGAAACCTATGGTTTTTTCAGTGAATTTCAAAGGTTTTTTAAATGCTAATTTTAAAATGTATCAATTATTGTTTTTTTGTGTTATTATACAAATGTTCTATATTTTTATCAATATTAAAATGTTAATTTTGATTTATGTATTATTGTGTACTAATTTTTGATTTTTTAAATAATTCTGGACTTATTTATTTATTTGTGGGTGTTTTTTAAGGTGCGCGCACGGTGTTCGCACCCCGCGAAAAAAATTTCATTCCAAAAAGTAATTTCTGCAAATGTAATGTACATAATAACCCAAGACATTCTGTGACATCACTGTAAAAATAGTATTTTTGACTTTTTATAACCGTATATTAGCTTTAAAAGCATTTACAAAAATCGGGTAAAACGTCATTCATATGCGACGTGCGAAAACCGTGCGCGCATGCGTGCGGGCACCTTGCGCGCACGTAAAGTCATGTAACTTGAAAACAACACTTTTGATTGTCTTATAGTAGTTTCTTTTCCAAATCTTCAAAAACCTCACCCACTTCCCTCACAAGCTCTTTCACTTCCTTGGGAGAAGCATCTTCAGTGTTTTTTTCAAGATTTGAATATGGCAGAACAACAGCAGCCACCGGAATCTTCATCTGATTCAGATGTGGACTTTGTTCCTGAGCAGCCACCTCCAAAGAAGACCAAAGAATCATTTATTTGGAAGTTTTTTACCTATCCAGAGGGGCAGAAGAAGGTTAATGCCTCCAAAGTTACATGCAAAATCTGTGGCAGCATCCTTTCAAGAGGTGATGCTACCAAACATTATTCTTTTAGCATTGCTACAATGATTCGTCACGATCAAAATCTGCATCCAAACAACTTTGCTTGGGCATCAACTCAAGACCTTAGAGACAATCCTCCAGCTGCTGTCCCCAGCACCTCTTCTGCGGGGGCATCTCCTTCTGCAACTGCTTTAGATATCCGGCCGGATTTTGCAGATGTACACACACGTTGCAACTATTGCAACGAAATATTGTGCTACGGAGAACAAAGCATTGACTTAATCGTGGCAAAGATCAGGCAGCACAAATGCTCCCGCCGTGAATTTTTTTTCTTTCATTATTTTTGTTCCTGTTCCGGTTGAGCAGTTTTTGTTTACCTGATTTCTTTTATGTTACAGAAAACCCCCAAAAATATAAAATTGTTCAAAAAAAAATCATAAAAAAAATGTATAACAAAAAAAGACAAAGAAACAGTTCTTCTAAGAACTAACTTCACTTCTCCAATAAGAGCTATATTTCTTATATACTGTATCATACTTTTTTTGAATGAATGTGTAGTGTATAAATGAATGACTGAAATGACTGAATGAAGGGGAGGAAGAGACTGAGGGAATGAGTGAGGAAATGGGAGTATGGTGAGTGAGGAAAGGGGAGAGAAAGAGTGACTGAAAGAGGGGACTAAGGGTAGGGGAGTGAGGTAAGGAGAGTGAAAGAGTAAGGGAATGGCAGTAAGGAAAGGAGAGTGAGGGAGGGGGTGTGAGAGAAAGGAAGTGGGGGATGGAGATACGGAAGGGGAGTAAGGTACAGAGAGGGGGAATTAGAGCAGGGTAAGGAGAGTGCAGGAAAGGGAAGTGGAGTAACGGTGTGGGAAGGGGTATGAGGATGAGAAAAGGGGTGTAAGGAAAAGTGAGAGAATGGGAGTGAAGGAGACCGAAGGGGAATGAGGGGATGGAGGGGGTTAGGGAAGGGGAGTGTGGGAAGGGGAGTAAGGAATGGAGTGGTAGAAGGAGAGCGAGGGGAGTGAGGAAAAGGGAGCGGGAAAGTGAAGGGATGAGAGATACAAATAGGAGGAAGTGGAGACGGGGAAGAGGAGTGACGGTGAGTAAAGGGCAGTGACAGTTAGGGAAGGGGTATGGGGGTGAGGGACGGTGAATGAGGGAGAAGGAAGAAAATTAAGAGAGAGGGAAAGTGAGTGAGGAAGAGAGGAGGAGTGATAGAAAGAGAGAGGAAAGGAGATTAAGGGTAAGGGAGAGAGTGAGAGAGAGGGAGAGCAAGGAACTGAGAAGGAGTGAGGCAGTTAGAGTGAGTGAGACAGAGGGAGACAGGTAGAGAAAAATGGATGAAAAAAAGTGAAGGAGGGAGTGAACGAAGGGGAGTAAGTGAGATGGAGTGAGGGAGTGAGGAAAGAGGAGTAAAGGAAAGGGAGTGAGGGAAGGGGAGTGAGGGAAAAGTACTGAGGGTGAGTGAAAGGCAGTAACAGTGAGAGAAGGGGTAGGAGGGTGATGAAAGGGGAATGAGAGAGAAGAAAGGAGATTAAGAGAGAGGAAAGGGGACTGAGGGATAAAGTAGGAGTGAAGGAAACAGAAAGGGAAAGACAGGAAGGGTGAGGGAGAGACAGAGAGGGAGAGAGTGAGAGAGAAAGAGAGGGAGAGCGAGTGACTGAGAGGGAGTGAGGCGGTTAGACTGAGTGAGACAGAGGGAGAGAGGGAGAGAGAAATGGAGTGAAGGGGAGTGAGGGACTAAAGGAATGGGAGTTAGCAAAAGTGAATGAGGAAAGGGGAGTAAGGGAAGGGGACTGACGGATGGAGTGAGGAAAAGAGAGTGAGGGGAAGTGAGGGAATGGGAGAAGGAGAAATGGAATGGGAGTGATGCACAGAGAGGAGAATATGAAGTAGGGGAAGAGGAGTGAGATTGAGTGAAGGGCAGTGACAGTGAGGGAAGGGATATGAGGGTAAGGGAAAGGGAGTGAGGGAAACATTAGCATATTAAGATAGAGGAAAAAGTGGTGAGTGAGAGAGAAGAATTTATGGAAAGAGAGAGGAAAGACAAGAAAGATTGGTAGAGAGAGAGGGGGACAGTGAGAGAGAGAAAGAGAGGGAGAGGGAGGGACTGTGAGGGAGTGGGGCAGTTATAGTGACTGAGACAGAGGAAGAGACTTAGAGACAGATGGAGGAAAGGGGAGTGAGGGAGGGAATAAAGGAAGGGGAGTGAGCAAAAGGAAGTAAGGTAAAAAGAGAAGGGGAGTGAATGAAAGTGAGTGAGGGATGGTGTGTAGGAGAAAGAGTGAGGAGTGAGAGAGAAAAGAGTGAGGTATAGAGCAAAAGAAGGGTAGTGATGGAGGAAGAAAGAAAAGAGAAGTGAGGGACACAGAGGTGAAAGAGGGAGCAGGAGAAGGTAAGTGATGGTGAGGGAAGGGTACTGATGGTGAAGAGAAGGAGTGTAAGGGTAAATTAAGGGGATTAACGAGAGTGAGGGAAGGGGAGTAAGATGAGCAAAGGAAGTGGGGTAAGAGACAGAGTGAAGAAAGTGAAAAAGGGGAAGAGAAGTAAGAGAGTGATGAGAAAGTATTTTTTGTTTGTCATACTTACCTTATAAGTAATGAAAATTTAATAATATATTTTTTATAAATATAATATCTGTGGAAGAGAAGAAAGAATTGAGTTATAATATATATTTCACAATACAAAAAAATGTGTACAATATGTTATGTATCTTATTTTGCTGTTCTCAGAATATATTGAATTTCACTGAAAACAGTGAGCTCAATAGTACTCATCATATAACAGTGGGCAAAAAAAAGACAATCAATAAGATTGTCTTTAAAAAAAAACATTCAACATTTTCATTAAGAATGTAAAAATCAGAAAAAAATATATCTTAAATGTTTTTTTCCGACAGCAATTTCTTACGTAAATATGGGATATCTCCAACAATCACAAAGTAACAAAACATTATTACTTCTTCTTTATACACTCTAAATAAAGTTATGTACAAACATATGCTAACAAAATTTACCCGAAATAGTCATTTTTTGTTTCAAATTCCATTCCTCATGGCCAAATAATATTTGTGAAATCCTTAGTTTGGAAGATACTTAATAGTACTCTTAAGCATCCGTTTCCCAACCTTCTGAATCAAAAGCACCAACATCTTTTGTACCATCTAACAATTCTATAGTATTTTTAGTTGCATTGAATGAATCTTCATAGCTGTCAAAATCTCCAAGTAGTTCCAGTTCTGTTTGCCATGGCTTAAAGAGTTTAAAAGAGCTAAATAGTCAAATTCCCTTTTGTCAGGAGTTTCATAACTCAGTTTTCGGTGATTAATGAAATGTCCTTTTCTTTGTTTCACTAAACATCCTTTAGATCCAATCACAGCATATACTCCTTTATTGATATCTTCTGTAATATTCCTCTTACAAGTATAGCTTTGCAGTATTTCATAGAGACAAACGTTCTCAAGATGATTACTTCTATTTGGATAGTATGTATCCAACATATTTGTCTTCAAAATATCTGTACTGTCTGGTTCTCTCTCTGCTAAATACTCAATTTTTTCTACAGATTTCAAAACGCGGTTTCGTGTTCTTGCAAGACCTAAACTCACCCAAATGATTGTTCTAGATTTAGAGTATAGACTTGCAGATGATAAGGGATCTGAACATTCATATGCTTCAATTTCTCGATGAGACAACATCTTCAAACTATAGCTGTACAATTTCTTACTTAGGCTCTTTTCATGAGAAATTTCTTCCCACATTTTCTTTAGTTCCTTCTTTTCAGATTTAGTAATGTAAGACGTTACATATCTAGCCACAGCAATGGAGTTGTCTGCAACATATTGAATATCCATGTTAGCATTCCACATGGACAAAATGACTGGGTTATAGTCATTTATGTATTTTGACTCTTCATTTCTTCTTAAGTTGTAGGTATTTTTCGGTGATTTTCTTGTGACAGTATGTCACAAAGATGACATGGTATTACTGGAAGTGGAAATCCAAAACGACATTTTGTGTAAAACTTATCCTTAGATTTATACTTTCTATGACAGTATTTTCCACAAAGATGGGTTTCAAACCGTAAGACTTGATGTATTAAATTCTTTTGTTCTGTACTTTTTGGTACAGCACGTGTAGAATTTTGTTCAATAAAACTCATCACTGTGTCATCTGAATCTGTTCCAAATTTGGGGGCATCTTTGATCCATAGCAGCATATGTATGTGAGGAGCACCTTTTGCTTGATACTCCTTTCTCCAAAAGAAATCCAGAACATCTCCAAGAGGAGGATTTTTTTTGTTTGTGGTAAAAGACATCATAGCTTCAAATCTATGATTGAAATACCTGCATACATTAACTGGATCTAAAGAGCGCAGTTCTCCAGGTGTCTTGTATTCTATATTTTCTATGTTTACATTTACCTCTCGAAGAAATTGAAGTAAATCTTCCCAAGCATACTCTGCACAGCTTAGAGTAAGGAACCATGTAGGAGTTCCTAAGTTTTTTAGCATACATTTCAATTCCCCATGACGACGGTACCAATACTCATTAGTACCACGCTGACATGCCATGAGATTAACTAGCTGTGATTCCAAAACAGTATCTTTCTGTTGGACTTTATCCATAAAATACTTTGCCGAAACATTTTGCAGATGTACTCCACTTTTTAGTATATGGTTCACTGCATAAGAAAGTCCAGACAAGTCACTCTCAAATAGAGGATGAAACAAATATGGAATACATTGACGAAACCTTGGATCGTCTGCATATAATCTTGATGCCCGGTATTCAGATGCAGGAATCTGCACAGGTCGTTCATCATATCGTCCACCTTTGCCTGTTGCAAATAACTGAGGGAAACAACGAGCTTCCAAGCTTTCTTCCCATACACTAATGGGACTTCCTTTCGCTTCTTTCATTTGGAATAACTCAATAGTATTCCCCATCACTTCTTTAGAGTGAAGTGGATGCACACTATAATGTTCATAAGTTTCTTCAGTTCTGGACACATCCACTTTTTTCAATTTGTGCAGTTGACAAATCACTGTTGTTTCCTCTTCTACTACATATACATTTTTATAGTATTGATTATTGTTTACTAAATACAACGTTGCCTTTTTCACTTTCATAACATCCACTAATTCGTGCCAGATTTTCTTACTCTTTGTAGGAACGCCATTAACTAGAATAACTAGAGGTTCCTCTTCCACATTTTCTACACCAATTGTTTCAATATTTTTCTTTAAATCTAGAGGCAAATATACAACTCTTCCCTTTAATCCTCTCTGTAAATCTGAAGGAGGCAATTTCCGGGTCTTAGGCTCCATACGAACAATATCCTGAAATGGATGCACACATTGAATAAGAATAGACTCATAAGTATTTAAATCCATCAGTTCAGAAGGAATATTTACCAACTCAAGATTATTATGTACAGCTCTAGCAGGCATTTTGTTTTCATTTAATTTGTTATAACAATATTTACAAATACGTTGATCAGAACCCAAATCAAAACAATTCTCTACCAACAAATAAGTTGCAATTTCCTTCCACTCATTATTATTCTCCTTTTCACTTTTTAAATATAGATCAACTAACCTAGTTTGATTTTTATAATGAATTTGTCTACAACAAATACAAGAAAAGTTTGGCCTTTCACCTGAAATGACCTTAAACCTTGTAATTTCTTGCTCACAATTTTTTGTACTAAAATTCTGTACATTTTCTTCCACATTTCCTTCTATTAATGTATCTGTTTCTGCACTGTCTTCTTCAGGACCAAAGTAACTAACCTCAATTTCTTCACAAATGTTGATTACATCTAATACAGATCCATGCAAAAGAGCACTATTTAACTTTTTTAACATTAGTGTTGGACTTTTTGCATAATACAACCTTCTCACTAATTTTCTTATTTCAGTATGATGTACTGCTAACATCCTGAAATGGTGAAAAACACTCTGACATACTTTTTTAGAAAGACAAGCCAGAGAATGACCTAGCAAACCTGTTTTTTTCTCTCACTTTGCAAGTATCTAATTCTTGCAACATCTTAATCTTTTGGTTAACACTTTTCTTACTATACTTACGCAAGAAATTGAGAAAAAAATCTATTGAATCCTGTCGTACACTACAAATACTACTACAATTCCAAGTGTACACTGGAGCCTTAGGACGTCCCCCTAAAACTTCATCAGTTAACACCTCTTCTGCATTTCTAGGGACAATTTTCTCTTTTTCAATCGGACAACCATTCTTAACCTCATAAGCTCGACCACTGGTGTCAACTGCATGCAACAAATCATTACTCTGAAGGAAACTCTCTTCATTAAAAAACGGCTCACAACTTGAACTATGTTTCCATTCTCCAGAAAAAACATTAGAGAAATTAGTTCTATTAATTAGTCTTTTCCACTTACTTTTGGCCTTCATATCATTGGTTGGCTTATCTAGTGTTCGAATCCTACTGATTACTAAAAGGAACAACTTTTTTTTAAATTCAAAAGCCTTCACAACAATTGTCTCAATATGTTTTTTTTCTTATAAAAAGCTGTTTTTCTTTTACAATTCTTTATATTTTTTAATACATTTAAAACAACTGTGCGAATTTCAACAAACTAATTTTTTCGTCTATTACTATACACAATATCTTTACCACATAGTTTTGCATCATTTTTCTTTTTTGTCTGGTTTTCCTTTGTAGTTACAGATAATTTTTCTTTCCTGATTCTCCACACTTTTTTTAGTTTGTGTTATTTTCCTTATAAAATCCTTTGTTGACTTACCAGGAGCTTTCTTTGTTTTTTCCACACATTGCTGTTAAGATAAATCTTGTACATCTTTTTTCTTGGAAAAGTAAGCCTGTTTATATCTTTTTCTTTTCTCACTCTTTGATGGCATATTGTTTTTTTCTTCCTGTAGATAATTAAAATCTGTTGTGAAGAAAAAAAAACATATTAAAATGTTTTTTTTACAATTGTAGACCACTACTAGCATATTACATAGCAATTGGAAGCACTACATGTTGTAAAGTCTGGTTCACTCCATAAGTAATTTTAAGGCACAGCAGCAGTGTTCAGGCAGTGTATCAGATCATGCAGGGAGTGCTGTTTCAGGGTTTAGGACAGTGCAGTGGTGTTTGAACATGATAGGGGCATTTGCTGAAAATGATGTTTCAGGGTATACAGCAGTGCAGTAGTGTTGAAAGAGTTTAGCAGGTTTTGCTAGGGATGGTATTTCAGGGTTTAGGACAGTGCAGTGGTGTTCAGGCACTGTAGGGGGTCAGGGTGGGACTGATATTTCTGAGTTTAGAGCAATTCAGTTGTGCTTGGGCAGTGTATGGTATCATATAAGGGCTAGGAGTGTAAAGCACTGCATGTCCTAAAGCCTGACTCACTCCATGTGGAGTGGTGTGGCTCACTGGTTAGAGGCGGCAGACCCGGGAGCAGAGGATGGCCTGGGACCAGGGTTCAATTCCCGACGCGGCAGGGTCTTGGACCAGGGTCAATGGACTGGATAATTCTCGCCTCGGTGCCTACTCTAACTAGGGATCACACTCGGCAACTCTGGGCATTAGCTTGACTCATCTCCACAACGGCCCCCCACATACGCCAGGGATGCCTGGTTTCACCTTGGAGATATCCAGTAGGGACCATCTCACAGGGAAAGCCAGGACGGGTACCCCAGCGGTCTACAGCACAGAGATACTCCTTCGGGAATCGATTCTAGTGCTTTAGAAACCCACAATCAATCAATCAATCATGAGTACATGTATTCCCGTGTCTGCAAACACATGTATCGAGCAAGTGATTCTGTCACAATATTCCCAAAAACACACCGACTCACATTCTGATTCTAGGCAAATCAAAATATCCCTTGCAGTTCACTGAAATGATTACTGCATGCTACAGAGAGAGTTGCTATGGCATTTCTACAGCACACCCAGGATCTTTATTACACAGCATGGAGACGATTGGGGATTAAGAGACCTGATACACATGCTGCATAGGACTTTGTAGCACTGCATGAAATAAAGATCCTGGGTGTACTGTAGAAATGCCATAGCAACTCTCTCTGTAGCATGTAGTAATCATTTCAGTGAATTTTCATTTCTACATTCTCAGTCTCACCTTAACCTCCTACACTGCCTGAACACCACTGCACTGTCCTAAACCCTGAAACACCATCCCTAGCAAAACATGCTAAACTCTTTCAACACTACTGCACTGCTTTAAACCCTGAAACAGTGCTCCCAGCAAGAACACCTTTCACTGTAGTAATCATTTTACTGAATTGCAAGGGATACTGTCATGTGTCTAAGATCACAGTGTGAGTCAGTATTAATTTCTGAAAAATGTGACAGAATAATTTGCTTTGCTCATGTGTTTAAAAATATGGGAATATATGTACTCATGAAGTGAGTCAGGCTCTAGGACATGTAGTGCTACAAAGTCCTATGCAGCATGTGTGTCAGGCCTCTTAATTCCCAAATAGTCTCCATAATGTGTAATAAAGATCCTGGGTGTGCTTTAGAAATGCCATAGCAACTCTCTCTGTAGCATGTAGTAATCATTTCAGTGAATTTTCATTTGTACATTCCCAGTCCCACCTTGACCCTCTACACTGCCTGAACACCACTGCACTGTCCTAAACCCTGAAACACCTTCCCTAGCAAAACCTGCTACACTCTTTCAACACTACTGCACTGCTCTAAACCCTGAAACAGCACTCCCAGCAAGACCCTCTTTCACTGTAGTAATCATTTTACTGAATTGCAAGGCATACTGTCATTTGTCTAAGATCACAGTGTGAGTCAGTATTCATTTCAGACTTTACGACATGTAGTGCTACAAAGTCCTATGCAACATGTGTGTCAGGCCTCTTATTGATTGTCTTTTTTTTTGCCGGCTGTTATATGATGAGTACTATTGAAACTCACTGTTTTCAGTGAAAATCAATATATTCTGAGAACAGCAAAATAAGATACATAACATATTGTACAAATTATTTTGTATTGTGAAATATATATTATAACTCAATTTTTTCTTCTCTTCCACAGATACTATATTTATAAAAAATGTATTATTAACTTTTCATTACTTATAAGGTAAGTATGCTTTCACATCACTCTCTTAATTTTCTTTCCCTTTTACACTTTCTTCACTCTGTCCCTTAGTCCCATTCCTTTACTCATCTTACTCCCCTTGCAATTCACTGAAATGATTACTACATGCTACAGTGAGAGTTGCTATGGCATTTCTACAGCACACCCAAGATATTCACTACACAGCATGGAGACTATTTGGGAATTAAGAGGCCTGATACACATGCTGCATAGGACTTTGACAATTTTCTGAAATTAATACTGACTCACACTGTGATCTTAGACACATGACAGTATCCCTTGCAATTCAGTAAAATGATTACAACAGTGAAAGGGAGTGTTGCTGGGAGTGCTGTTTCAGGGTTTAGAAAACTACACTAGTATTCACCCAGTGTAGGCGATATAGCAGGGGGTGTTCTTACAGAGTTTAAGGCACAGCAGCAGTGTTCGGGCAGTGTAGGAGATCATGCAGGAAGTGCTGTTTCAGGGTTTAGGGCAGTGCAGTGATGTTTTAACATTATAGGGGCATTCGCTGAGGATGGTGATTCTGGGTTTAGAGCAGTGCAGTTGTGTTGAAAGAGTTTAGCAGGTTTTGCTAAGGATGGTGTTTCAGGGTTTAGGACAGTGCAGTGGTGTTCAGGCAGTGTAGGGGGTCAAGGTGGGACTGACATTTCTGAGTTTAGACCAATGTAGTTGTGTTTGTGCAGTGTATGTTATCATGGAAGTGCTAGGACTATAAAGCACCGCATGTCCTAAAGGCTGACTCACTCCATGAATACATGTATTCCCATGTAGCAAACACATGCATCGAGCAAGTGATTTTATCACAATATTCCCCAAAACACACTGACTCACATTCTGTTTCTAGACAAATCAAAATATCCCTTGCATTTCACTGTAATGATAACTACGTGCTACTGAAAGATTTTCTATGGCATTTGTGCAGCACACCCAGGATCTCTATTATACAGCATGGAGATATTCACACTAACCCTGGTCACTATTCAGTAAATCATCTCTGGGTTTAATTCGATCGTACATTTACAAAACTGGTATCCAGCCATGCAAATGAAAACTAGGCTTAAGACATGAAAATATTACAAGCATTGCTGAGAAAGGAGGAATAATCTTTAAAATACAATATCCAGTAAACACAAGACGCAGACAAACCAGGTCTAACACGGGAAATAGCAATTGCAAACAAAGCGCCTCCAAATACAATTGTGAGATTAATAAGACTACAAGTCCAACGATACCCTGCATTTTCTCCACATCTTTTTCCCAACTGCAGCGAACATCAAAACAAAATGCTCTTCAATTAAAATGTGGTAATTTAGAAATCAAGCAAGCTGAGACGTGACTTCAAGTAAAGCTTTTCCAATTTTTTTAATAAAACCAAAAAATACACGAAGATGATTGAACATCATGTCCCAAGATTCCAGGCAAAATGTCACGTGTTAAAACAAAGAAGGTTTCACTCGGAAACAAACACTTGAACGAATGGGTCCAAAGAAGCCGAGTCCTGACGCCTGTAAAGCCGATTCAATGTAATTGAGGTATGCAGCAAACTATAGTTAAAACAATCGCACATATTTTAGCTTAACAACAGTAACGCGTCTATTAGAATGCAAACCTTTAGCACCTCCACATGAATATAGAATGGCTAAATTCCATGTAAGCTCGCTTCTTTACACTAAAAGCAGCCCAACACCGGGAACTACCTCTTTTTCTAAAAAACTTCAACCGACTTAAGAAAAGAGCATACGCTCGATACTATGGTCAAAACAAAGGGGTTTACTACGCCCTTATGAACATTAGAGATAAACACGGGCATGAACAGCAGGCATAGCGCAAGAGGTGGGAATTCCCGAAAACCTGGAAGCTTGCATTGAAGGAGAGGCTAGTCAAAGCCACTATGTATCAAACGTGTTAAACAAACAAAGCGAACTTCACAAAAAGCACCATGCAGATAGCGCACTTCTCTGGAAGATACGATAAATATAAAACTTAAATGATCATATTCCGTTCCTTTATAGGGACTGATTCAAACGCCAAACCAACAAAGTTTTCGAACAATGGAGAATTATATATCAAAGAAACCTTCGGATTAAAGGTAACCATCCACTATAATGTATATGAGATCCAGACTGCCAAGACCTGCCCAAACCTAACGGTATGTCCACATGTCTCTGTTTTAAACAGTTATTTCACGGAGAACTCCTTGAAGTAATCGCCCCATCCATGCAAGCAAAGACCACAAATTTGATTGCACCAACTTAATCAAGAATTAAGAGGTAAAACAAGAGTGGTGTTGTTCTGGCCATAAGATGAAGGTTGTCCATTGAGATTAGATAGTAAGTAAGGCTGTTGTTTTGTGTCTTTCAGGATTTTTCCATTTGGTCCTGAGGAGAACCCCCGCAACTAAGGGGCTTCGAAATGCGTTGACCTTTTGCTTTTCTAGGCCAATCTGTTTTAATTTTTCTGTGGTCCAAGAGTCAAATACCAAAAAATAGCCATATGGCCTGTGTTTTGTTATTCAGGTTGTTTTTGAATAATAGGCATCAATCAGTACCCCACCCCTTGAAAATAATATAGAACTAAAACTTCTAGGTGAGGTACTATTCACATTGTTTTTCTTTTTTCTTTTCTGTTTTCTTTGAATGTGAGTAGCGGTTTGTAAGTTTTGTATGATAGCATCACGGAATGATTGAGTATGTTCATGGTATAAATGTTTTTTTGCAGTTTCCTTTTAGAAACTTTATTCTTTTCTTTGCAAAAAATCCACTGTAGATATTTCCTTCCCCAATTTTCTACATAAATAAAAATAAGGGCTTTCCTTTGTAAATAGGTGATTTTTAGAATGTTGACTTTTTTCAAAATATGTTTAAAAAAAACATGAAAAATTAAAAGCAATTTATTTGAAAGATTTATCTGGACTGAAATAGTGGTCTATAAAGAACAATTGTTTTGCTCATTGTTTTGTGAAACATTGAAAACTATTGCGCAGTACTGGCATATTGTTTTGTTGATTCTGATAGCGGCGTGGCCTTGCTGCGCTTAAGCCAAACCCTTGTTGTTTTCCTGCATAGAACTTTCTAGCACTACATGTCCTAAAGCCTGACTCACTACATGAGTACATGTATTCCCATATTTTTAAACACATCAACTAAGCAAATTATTCTGCCACATCCTACTGAAATATTTTCTATGGCATTTGTGCAGCACACCCAGAATGTTTACTAGACTGCAAGGAGACTATCTGAGAATTCTAACCCTGATATACAAGTGTGTAAGTGGTTAGACCACTTCATGTACACACTCTACATTTTTAACAACAGCACTGTACTGCAAAAAAATATCTCCTCAAACACATTAACATACCAAATGCTCCTATCACAATGTTTTTCCCAAAGCAGACAAATTCAGAATCAGACTCTATGAAAATTAACTCCTGCTTCCACATAAGAACACATTTTTCCTATTAACTTAAAGTGCACAACATAGATACCCTTACAAATTCACAACTCACCTTTAAAAATGCTTTTGTAGATTTAGAACAGTGTCAATCACACACCAGATTTTCTTAAGCAGAATCTCTCAATTGTTCACCAGTCACTGGAACCATAAAAGTACATAGCTTCCCTCTCATTTTACACACATATTCTTGCAGATAACCAATGAAATATCTTCCCACACGAATTCAAAACCAAACTAACATTGTAATTGGTTCTACATTGCAACACTTTCAATCTCACATAATATTCAACCTTCCCCCACTGCTCTCTCTGCCTGTTACCATGGTAACACTCCATAGAACACCTAACTGAACACACAGGTGACATGTTCATCTGCAAATAAAGTATATCCCTACTCAGATCCTGATTTTACTCCAGCACGTAGAGACTCCAACAAATCAGATGACTCCGACAGCAATTCCTCTAACAGCAGTATGTCCAGCAACCACAGTCAGAAACAAAAAGAAAGACGAGGAGGTAGAGGTAGGTCCAACTATTATAATCAACAACCTAGGTGTCCACCCTATGGGACACCAGGCAATGGCCCACCACCGCTTTTCTTCCAACAACAACCACCATTCCCAATGATGGGTTGGAATCCATACATGCAATCCCCCTTTCCCCAGAAACAACATCATATGCCTTTTTTAGAGAGGGGCGGGAGGGGAAGAGAAAGGAGACGAGGCAACAACCAAGTAACCTGGGAAACTGAGGACCCAGTGGGGAATCATACCCGCAGCAAAACATCAACACCGGGCACCAGTGCTCAGGGAGTTTAGTTACAGACCTCTCAAACAAGACATTGAACCCAGAGGAAGTAAAGGTTTTAGAGAAGGGCCTCGGATTTGTCCCCACTGCCAGACCCGACAAATTCAAACTCCATTGTGAGTTATCCGAGTTTTTCATAAAACTGAAATTAAAGTCATTCTTTGAGTCAAGAGAAAACACCACGATGGATTCTCTGAATTTTGACACCAATCTGAGAGTAAAATCTACTTTTGTTCCCCCCCCTGTACTCAATCCCAGCTGAAATAACTGCATTTGAACAGGCGGTCTTTAATGACATGGAATCTCTACCAACACCGACAACCTTCAAGAACCTCTCCGCTTTGGAATACAGAGCACTCGAAGATCTGAAGAACAATAAAGATATTACCATTAAGCCAGCCGACAAGGGGGGTGGCATAGTGATCCAGAACACTTCCGATTATGACAAGGCGTGTATGAATCTCCTGAATAATAGGACCAACTACACTCCCCTCACAATAGACCCAACACCAGAACTGAAGTCACGCATTCACAACTTGGTTAAGGCAGCAGAGGAGAATGAACATACTTCCAGACAGGAGAAGGCTTTTCTCATGGCAGGTGGGAATACAATACCGTATTTCTACACCCTGCCAAAGACCCACAAGAATATAAACCCACCCCTGGGCAGGCCAATAGTGTCAGGGATTGGGTCACTCCTAGAACCCCTGTCGGCGTTCTGTGACCATTACTTGAAACCTCTCATACAGAACACCTCAACATACCTAAAAGATACCAACAACTTGCTGCAACTACTAGAACAATTCACCTTTGAGGAAGGCTCCATTAATTTAGTCACACTTGATATTGAGAGCCTTTATACAAGCATCCAGCAAGATGATACCCTCAGAGTCCTAGGCACAGCCCTGAACTCAATTGCTTGGGAATATACAACACCCAAAGCTTTCATACTTCAATGTGCTACTATGGCCTTAAAGGAAAATTACTTTGAACACAAAGGAAAGCTATACCTCCAGAGCACTGGGACCTCTATGGGCAGTACCTTCACTCCTAGTGTAGCCAGACACTATGTCTATGAATTTGAGTCCAAGAACATCTTGCCCACAAGCAATCCTTTCTCCTCCTCCATAGGACTATGGAGGAGGTACATTGACGATATTTTCCTCATCTGGAAAGGTGACGAACCGACCCTTGAACAATTCTTGGCTTGGGTCAACACCTTAGATCCCTTTCTAAAATTCACCCACTGTTTCAGTAAGGAGGAAGTGGTATTCCTGGATGGGGTTATCACAGTGAGTGGCACAGTACTAACCACCAGAACTCACTATAAACCTACAGCAAAAAAATAACCTGCTTGAATTCTCGAGCTTCCATCCAAGACCCTTCAAAGAAAACCTCCCCTATGGCCAGTATCTTAGGATATGGAGAAACTGTAGTAATATCAGGGACTACAAGACCTAAGCAACTGACCTTACCCAGAAATTAAAAGCAAGAGGGTATCCTGATAAAATTCTAGACAAAGGGAATAAATGTGCAAGAAACCAACCACAGGAAGCACTTCTAGAGGAAACCACCAGAGAACCCAAAGACATACCACTCACATGTGTTACCACCTATAGCTGTCTATCAGATGCAATGAAGAAATCGGTGAACAAACATTGGAAGATCATCACTAGCAACAAAAGAACCTGGGAAAAAACACTTTTTTCTTTTAAGAAAGGTAGAAGTCTCAAGGACTCCTTGGTACACACACGCCCAAAAGCAGATCCATCCAATTCTTCAAATGAGAGATCCATTACAAGTGCCCGGGGTTTACCGCCAATTACCTGACACTACCCATGCTCAAACTGTAGTGTGTGCCACCTGACGACACACACTAAACAACTTTCTCTGGAACCGGGCAGGACATGGACCCAAAGAACACATACAAACTGTAATTCCACCAACCTGGTCTATCTCATTACATGTCCCTGCCAAAAAAGATATGTGGGAATGACCACTCGTAAAATCAAACAGTGCATCTGCGAACACCAAAGCAACATCAGGTGCCGGAAAATCACAACTAAAATTAGAGAGCATTTCATCCAGCATAATCATACCCCCAATGATATCCATTGGACCATCATTGAACAGATCTCGATCGAAAGGAGCACAGCTAGTGTCCTTTTTGAAAAAGAACAACGCTGGGTGTACAGATTGGGTACACATCTGAATGGGTTAAATGATCAGATCCCTTGGTCATCAGTACTTAAATGTTAATCATACCACCCACTGTTTCTTGCGGCTCCCTTGAGAATGTCCTCTGCTCCTGGGGTTCTATGATATCCTTTGTCCTTGAATGCTAATTTGCTAGTTCTATGGGGTTACAGATATTGCACACAATTTTTGTTGCATTTTTTGCACACCTCTACGAACAATGTGAGCACCTTGAGTGTCTATTGTGCACTCTATCGCCCCCAGTCACAGCAATTTCCTGCCTGACTGATCCACATAGCGCTTACACACTCCTTAATAATGTCCCTAGTCATGTAAATGTCCTTTCTTATATGCCCTGCCTTTGGTCAGCTTCTTTTATATTATTTTATATTCTCGTATATTCCTTTATATTCTTACCTTTTTCACCCAAAAATTTGTGTTTCTGACCTGGTTTTACAATAAAGTTTCCTTTTTGCAATACTCAAGCCCAACCAAGCTTGTGTTTCAAGCCTCCCTTTCACCCAGCCTGATGATTGGAGCACATGACGCTGAGCGAGGAAGCTTGTGTTTCAAGCCTCGCTCTCACCGCGGTCTCTGATTGGCTCACGCCAGTTAACAGGGAACCGGCATTCTTTATCAGCTTTCTCCTCGATCGGGGCCCCATCCACGAGGTCCGGTTGCAGGAGATTCCAGGTGCTGAGCGTGTGCCAGGCGTTGTGGGCGTAAGAACCCCTTTTTCCCACCTATACCAAGCTAAGTACTTCGCGATATCGCTAGTATATTTTAATTTACTGACGCTGTATCTGTGATCTATCTCCCTCATACAGGGTGTGCCATTGTCGCCTCCACCCCCCTCCCGAGACCTATGGGGTGTGGATCCTTTATTTAACAAGTGAGAATCCCTTACTTTACAATCCACTAGTCTAATTTAGTATATTTCAGTACCATTATATTGCCACTGGCCGTGCATTCTGGCCTATTGATCGCTGTACACGAGTGCTGTTATATAAGCCTCTTGAACAATAGGCTATCCTTCTTTGTCATAGTGCATGCCCACGAGCCTGTCTGACGCCCAGACAAGCACCCTCCGGCACAACTGTACTATCTATGACACTATGGCCACGCATATTGACTCGCCTTAAGCACATCTCTTTAGAGATCGGTCTTGCAGAAAACTTGAGAGGCAGATCCTGTTAACTAAGTGTTTGTCTTCTTTATCTGTGTGTATGGCTCAATGATCAGAATTAATATCTCAAATTCACGGTCGAGTTCAGCCATGAGAGACTTCCTTTTTTGGACGTGGCCATCTTTCCAGAAGCAGGGAAACTACAATGTGAGCTTTACACCAAACCCATGGCTAGAAACTCCCTTCTCGTGTTCAATAGTCATCATCCGCGTTCACTACGGGCCAATCTACCTGTAGGTCAGTTTCTTCGACTCAGAAGAAACTGTTCATCAATGGAATTGTTTGACAAACATGCAACCAAATTATCCCATCAATTACAGGAAAGACACTGTCCTAAATATATGGTCAAAAGAGCATGGAAACGTGCCTTTAACAACCACCGGGAGGCACTTCTGGAAAGGCGACCTCAGAAGCCACCACTGGACAGACTCACATTTGTAAGCACATTCAGTGTGCTGTCAAATAAGATTCAGAAAACAATACGCAAGCATTGGAGTATTTTAAACATAACTGACAACAATATCCCATTGCCTTTCTTCTCTTTCAAAAGAGCACCAAGCTTGCGCGTCAGCCTGGTGCATACCAGAACGAGAATACAAGGGAGAGACAGACCCACAACACTCTGGGACCTCCCCCCGGTACAGGGCCACTACCCATGTGGCTCATGTAGTGCCTGCCCTCAAACTTTAAAAACTGACAAGGTTGATTTAGGAACAGGTAAAATGTGGCTCCTTAGGAAACACACAAACTGCAACACAGATAGAGTCATTTACATGATAACCTGTCCTTGTCTGTTGAGGTACATTGGATACACCACCAGGAAAATTAAATTGAGGATCGGGGAACACAAAAGTACAATCCGATGTCACAAACAGTCGACAAGACTGACTGATCATTTTCTGACTCATAAACACACTGCAGAAGATATGAGGTGGGTTATTCTAGACAGCCCTTTATCCCACCCCACATTAGTGACATATGCAGGTTCCTATTCATTAAGGAACAAAAATGGATTTTTTCACTTAAAAGTGACAGTAAGGGCCTCAATGATGATATTGCGTGGACATCACTATAACATCATGTCCCACAAATAGCTGTTTATGTTTACAGTACTTCAGTCCACATATGAATAACAACTGGATTGCGCCTATGTGGGCCATTTCTTTCAGACTACTGCTGACTGAGAATATATATATACCATTCACCTTCTGGTGAGCATAGTTAAAATCACCAATCACATCGCTGCTGCCTTTTGGGTCATGGTTATTCGACATTATGGGGCTCATTATGATGGAGGATTTTACGCATCCTCCGGGCCGGCGGATGCGGAAAATCCTCTGCGGACTCACCAAAGACCCACCGCCACATTAGGATGGCTGGTGGGTCCTGGTTTCTGTCCGCAGCTTTTCCGCCGCGGTTGGCTTACAACCGCGCCGGAAAAGCTCTAATATGGTGGCGGTGTCTCTCAGACACCGTGCACCATATTAGGATGGGCTTGAAAAGATGCTTTTCCGCGGCGGATTTTCCGCCATGGAAAAGCATGTGGAACTTCACTGCGGGGGCCCGTTGCGGGCCCCCTAGGTGAAGGGGGGGTGGGGGGTGCACATGGGGGATACCTATGGTACCCCCCTGCATTTGTATGCAGAAATCGGTAGGCACTGCGCGGTGCCTGCTGCTTTCTGCATACAAATGCAATGTATGCATTTTTAACATTGCGGCGGGTGCAGCTTGAAGCTGCACCCGCCGCAATGTTAAAGATAGAGGATGTGACCGCCACCCTGGTGGTCACATCCTAATTGCACTGGAGGGACCGCCGCAGCCCCTGCAGACGGTCCCTCCTCCTCTAGGGTGGCGGACGGACGCAAGTCCGTCCGCCATCCTAATGAGCCCTTAAGTACCATTGTTTTCTCGGACTCGGCTGTACACCTGATTGTGATGTACACAGATATACAATCTGCCACCTATCTTTTAGGGTTCGATACTACTGATCGAGGTGCGGCTACACCCCGGTTCATTTTTATATACGGAGACATTATTTTACATTTCTCTCCACTGTTACAGGCGGCATTGCGTCACCGATTCCTGTGCGGATGCGTGAGGAATTACCCTCTGTTGACATCGCGCCATGGAGTTCAGTGCGCATGCGCTAGGAATCAGCTCCCTGCTTGTACCACGCATGCGCTATACGCTAGAGCAGAGGTGACTCGTGCATGCGCTTTTTGGGTTTATAGAGACACTTGAATCTCGCATTTACACACGAGTGATATCAATTACCTAATTAGCGTCTGTATAAAAGGGCTCGCTGACCGCCTGTCCGTTACCTCCACTCCCACTCGGAAGCCGGCGAGAGGTACCGACGGACAGGTGGGTTGCTGCAGATCCCTGACAGACCGACTGCTTGGCTCTTACATGTGCGAACATTGATTTATTTATACTTTTAGGCTTTGATATTAATTTAACCAGGGCCATCATATCCAAGTTGACACGCTTTTCTGCTTGATGGGTTCTTTACGTAAATCACCTTATCTGGGCTAGCATTGCTCTGGACCGTTGGTCTGGTGGGGTGATGTCGATTTTTGGAAACAACTGAGCTTAGTTATAATGTTTGGAAGTAAAGAAGCAAAATAGCTACATACCGCATTTAAATTGAATCTGCGGTAGTTTACATATTACTACATCTATATCTTCCATTTTAACAGAGCGGGGCCTCATTTCATCCCGAGCGGGTGCCGGGTGAGGTGAGGTTATTTCCCACATAAGGCTGGGTGAGTACAATACCTCTTATAATAGTTCACTATACTCTTTTGACTTAAACCAGGAGGATGACAGCCTCCTGTGTAGCGAGGAGACTATTTGCTCCTTGCCACCTATGTGTTGTTTGTTCTGTTTTCTCTGTCACTCAGGGATCGTTGTGGATACTGTGTTGACATCATATATTTTGTGCACTATTTTTCCTTTCTTTTAGGAAAAGGACGAGTCATCTAATTTTCCACCGGTTTACATTGGGGATCCAAGTTCCCGGTAGGAATATTTTGATTCAATACTGTATACATTTCGCACTTGATCACTTACCTTGCAGTCGCTATTACATCACGGTCCTGAAGAAAGCTTGACACCTGATTCCTAACAGCTGAAACATGTTGACCACACTGCACTGCGCCACCATATAGTTATATTTTCAAACTATTAAGGCGTGTTTTTAATCTTGACACTAGAACAGTGTCCATTAAACATATTTTCTGTTCTAGTAGTTATTTTTATTTTCATTTTTTTCACTCACTTTCACCTAGCACTGCACATCATCAGTACCACTTGAAATACACTGTGGCTAGAAGGTTACCTCGGTAATCCATCTCTGCACCATCAACAGATGGGGTGGGCGAGATTTGGATCCACCATCCGTATCCCACATGATGAAATTCCGCCACAATGGTGGGCTGATGGGAGTTTTTTCAGCCTAGTGTAATTCCATATTGTTGGTCTATGATCTTTGTTTGTACTTAGTTACAGAGCAGCACACAGCTTCTATGACCAGACACTTCTTGTTAATTATTTATGTCTCTTTCTCCCCAGACTATACATGTTCCTTGCAATTTGAGGGAAGTCTCACGACTTGTTGGTTTGTTTTTTGCACCTTTAATTTTTACACAAAAATGTTAACTTTCACGTCCTCTGGTTAGGGTGGGCCTTAGCGCGCCCATACCGCCGGGGTACATTCCTCATGGTCCTGAAGAAAGCCGAGTAAATGTCACATAACGGGCAGAAACATGTTGACCCCACTTTGAGTGGAAATACCCAAAACATTATTTGGTAAATTTACCAACACATATTTTTAACCATGTCAGGTTGACCACTGAATAAAACTTTTTGCGTGGTACACTACTTTGACATTTTTAACTCACAATTTTTTTCACACCACTGTCACAAAAAAAAATAGCTCCGCAGTATCCTGGCGTTGCAGCACACCAGGGAGGCATTCGGCTTCACCTGATGGGCCCGATGATGAAGCATGTCACCAACCAGGGTGGTGAGTGAGGGCTTCCTAATAAATTCCTAATAATTCTTAAAGTGGATTATTAAGGTTCTTCCTTTCTCTATATTTGTGCTTACACACTTAGGATAATTTTTGACACTCTTGTGTTGTTTGACAAAGATTGACCCGGGGGACTGAGAGTGTCCCTTACCTTCCCTTTCTCTCCTATTGTTGTAACTCACCCGATACAAAATATCATCAAAGAGGGGATTGATGGAGCAAGATTTCACTTGTGAAGAGACTTGCTTGTAGTCAACCCTCTCGAAATAACTATAATACACTAATAAACATGTTTTGTCTTATTAACAATGCAAAACATGACATTTATAGTAAGCTGGGGAAGCTTGTATATGTACTTTTACTAACCGTTACTCGATTAACCCAAAATGGCCACCGCAACGCGGGAACTTTTCTGCACATGCATCTGTCATACTCACGTGACATGACGTATTCTTAAGCTTGGTGGGAAAACTTTGCTTCTGCGCACTAGAACTAAAGTTGGCTGCTCTATGTTCTCATGCGCTAAATGCTTGCATTGCTGCTTTTACTAAGTTGTTCATAATCTCTAAAGCTATAGTTAAAATAAAGTAATGGGAACAGAGTAGAGATAAGTGGTATACAGTGCATTCATTTATTCTTTATTCTAAAACTGTTTTTCTTTGACTTTGTTATTAGCTCTTGTTCAGACTAATCAGGAACTATGTTGCTCCATCTTGAGTCCTGAAACTGAGCATGCGCCAAATTCACCCGAGTCTACAAGCCATGGCATTGAATTCCTGCCAACTCCTGACTTGCTAGAAGATGCTCATGGAAACCTTACCTTCTGACCCTTTGGAAGGAAGCTGAACAAATTGTTATATTACATTGTAATTCTTGTTGACACATTCACTGCCGGGTGGAATAAAAGTGCATGGGAAAATAAAATATTAGGCGGGAACATTGATCTGAAAATTGAAGATCATGACCTCATAACTGGTATGGTGTGATGACCTCTCCTCGCCTTTTGACCAATCAAATTGAGGGAATACACACACTTGCAACATTGGGGGGTGATACACTGCCCTGGAAAATGGTATATCTAAGGTAGGCTTAGCTAGTTAGATTGTCCGACTTGTCCGAATAGCTGACCAGTCACTGACCCAACGCACTCAATAGGCGATCAAGAGCAGAGGTGCTGGTGGAGCACTCAGTCAGAAGATTTGGGAGCAGAGGTGCTGGCGGAGCACTCTGTCAGAAGAAACGATAACCTAATCGGGGTCCGACTGTTAGCTGCAGAGAGGAGTTTGATGCTGGTGTTGCACTTTAGCTGTGGGTGCCGATCCTGACCTGCAGTGGTCCTATCCTGATCCAATTTGGTCCGTACTTATCCTGATTCTGGTCTGCACCTGTTCTATCCTGTTGGCACCTGCACTATCGGGGGTCCTGTCCTTTTTCACAGCCTGTGGGCAGGGTTGGTCTTCACACCATTCTAGGTAAATATAAAGTTGCGTGAGCATGTCATTGTGCTGTTTCCCTCTTCTTACCCTTCCTATGTTTCAATGCTTAACGAAAGTCTCATAATATTTCTGCATCATTTTACTTTGATTCTATTCTTTCAAATTGATCAAGCTCTGATTGATTTAGTATGGACTCTAACATTTAAGAAAATATTTAGATCAAGCGTTTAAATCTTTCTGTGGTTATTTATGAGTGCAAATGTTTATTTACTAACTATTTTCTTGCTTACTCCCTTGATCCCTTAGGACTCTAGGTACCGGGACAAGGATTGGTAAGCCAAGGTATAGGTCCTAAAAGGTTCAAATTAATCACAGGTTAAGCATAGGTTTACCTGTTCATGTGTTTATGGGCACAGGTGAGTATGGTAAAATCTTAGGCAGGTGAACCCGCGCTCTATCAGTATCTTAAAACCTATTATGGAAAACATCTGCAACTTGCAATCAAGCAGGAGACGCTGGAGGGCCATCTACATGCGTTGCATCAGCAACACTTACTAGCCAGATAGTCCCTTCAGAGGTCCAGACTACTACTATAGCTATGGCTCCAGAGTTTTTAAGAATGGCCACATATTGCATGGACTGTGGCATTGTTATAAGTGCTGGTGAGCAGTTTGTTGCAGCAATTCACAATGCTGCAAAAAATCATACTGGTTCATTTGTACCCCTTACATACTTTTTTGCATATTTCTCAGTGCACATTTATGTGTATGTTGGAATGGGTGTATGACTGGTGTATCGATTATTGAATGACTGCATGACTGATGCAGATATCTTAGAATGAGTACAAGAGTGGTGCCTTGGTGATTCTATGAGTGCATGGGTTGTGACTGGGTAATTGTATGACTGCATGGCTTGTACCTGGTTGATTGGACGAGTGTATGGAAACTGCCTGGGTAATTAGATGAGTACATGGGTAGTATCTAGGGGATTGAGTGCGTGCTTATGCGTGCTTAGTGCCTGGGTGATTGTATCAGTGCATGGGTAGTGCCTGGGTGACTGTATAAGGCTATGCGTAGTGTCTAACTGATTGTATGAGTAGTACCTAGGTGATTGTATCAGTACCTGACTAGTACCTGGGTGATTCAATCAGTGTGTGGGTAGTGCCAGGATGATTGGATGAGTGCATAAGTAGTTTTTTGTGTGACTAGTTGGCTGCATAGGTAGTATCTGAGTGATTGCATGAGTGCATGGATAGTGCCTGGGTGATTGGATGAGTGTATGGATGGTGCCTTGGTGGATGCATGAGTGCGTGAGTAGTATCTGGGTGATTGTATGAGTGCATGGGTAGTGCCAAGGTGAATGTTTGAGTGCATATGTAGTACCTGGATGATTGGTTAAGTGCATCAGTAGTGCCTGGGTAATTGCATGGGTGCATGTGTAGTGCCTGGGTGATTAGATGATTACATGGGTAGAGTCTGGATGATTGGATGAGTGCATGTGTAGTGCCTGGGAGATTGGATAAATGTATGGGTTGTGGCTGGATGATTGGATGAGTGCATGGACAGTACCAAGGAGATTGCATGACTGCATGGGTAATGCTTGAGTGATTGTATGAGTGCAAGTGCAGTGCCTACATGATTGCACGAGTGCACGTGCAGTGTCTGGATTATTGGATGAGTGCAAGTGCAGTGCCTGAGTGAATGAATGAGTGCAGTTGCAGTGTCTGGATGATTGGATGACTGCTCGTATAGTGCCTGATTGAATGGAGGAGTGAAAGTGCAGTGCCTGCGGTAAATTGAGACGTGCAAGTGCAGTGCCTGGAACACTGAATGAGTGCAAGTGCAGCACCTAGGTGATTGCATGATTGCATGAGTAATGCCTGAGTGATTGTATGAGTCTAAGTGCACTGCCTGGATGATTGCATTAGTGCAAGTGAAGCATCTGAATGAATGGGTACGTGAAGGTACAGTGCCTGGGTGAATGAATTATTGCAAATGCAGTGCCTGAGTGAATGAATGAGTACAACTGAAGTGTCTGGGTGATTACATGACTGCATAGGTAGTGCCTGAGTGAGTATGTGAGTGAAAGTTTACTGTCTGGATGATTGCATGAGTGCAAGTGCAGTACCTGAATAATTGGATGAGTGCACACGCAGCGCCTGGGTGAACGTATCAGTGCAAGTGCAGTGCCTGAGTAAATGGATGAGTGCAAGTGCAGTGCCTGGTTGAATAAATAAGTGCAAGTGCAGTGCCTGAGTGATTGCATGATTGCAAGGGCACTGCCTGAATAAATGAATTACTCCATGGGTATAGCCTAGGTTATTGGATGACTGCAAGTGTAAAGCCTGGGTGAATGGATTAGTGCAAGTGCAGTGCCTGGATGAATGAAAGCAGGCAAGTACCGTGCCAAGGTGATTCAATAACAGCATTAGTAGTGCCAAAGTGAAGGCACGACTTCATGGTTACCGCCTGGGTGGTTGGATGAGTGCCTGAGTAGTGGCTGGGAGATTTGATGAATGCAAGAGCATTACCTGAGTGATTAAATGACTGCCTACGTAGTGGCCGGATGATTGGATGAGTGGAACTGTAGTGCCTGGGGAATGGGATGAGTATATGAGTAGTGACTCAAATAATCCATCACTAGATTAGTGATTTCACACACGTAACATATCCCGATCTCCATCCACTGTGAAAAAGTATAAACAGAGAAAAATGAATTCATATTTCATTTTGAACATTAGACAACCAAAATAACACACAATATTTTTCTCCAAAACTTTAATTCAACATAGACACATGTCTTACTGTTTTTTACTGTTTTTAGCTTTCGTACTTCTTCACTTTCAACAGTGCTATGTGGGAAAAAAGCATCAATGGATTGTGAAAAAACAAACTAATGGGCACAGCACACCATTACAAATATGTCATACAGTGCACTCCACTCACTACAAGTTTTTTAATAAAGGCTTGCTTATAGGTTACTACCTTAATGAAACCAACCATATGTTAAAACTGTTTCGTATATTTTTATATCTTGTACAAAATGTTCAACAATTGTGAAACAGTCTTAATTTTTGGACATCCTTTTGTAGACATCATCCCTGTTAGGTCAAATGATGTCTAAAATGTTCTTGGTCAAGTTGATGTAGCAGAAACAAACAAAGGGATTTTTTTAGTGATAAAGAGACTTCTTAGATACAATTTAAGGCTACTGGTATTATAGTACCTCCATTAGTTTGTATCTGTAGTAACAGAATGTAGTTATCAAATGTTTTATAAATCCTTTCCTGAAATTAAAAAAAGGTCCTTCATTTCTAACAGCTTCCTGTAGACAATACAGCTAATAGGCCGACTAATGTCTCAGAAACACATAATCCATATATATGTCAACACAATACCACATAGCAGATATGAGTTTGGTATCCTTTTAGGTATCTTGATTTGAATGTAATTTGTAGGTAATTTCACTCTATCCTGTTTGACATCTTAAATACTTTGTGTAGTGTCCAGAGAATATTTTAACTCATTCATGAAATATAATTGCTATTGTTGTGAAAGTTTTTTTTTAAATGGAAATTTGTTCAGCTCCAAAGTTTGTAATTTCAGTACCATCCACTGTGCATTATTGTAGCATGACTATGAGATATTTTCCATACCTTTGTGAAAACAACGTTGACCTAAGTTCTGATCTGTAGTTTGGACAGGTCATATCTTGATGGGCATTTTAGTTAAATTTTGCAAAGGGCACATCTTTGCAATCTGTTAATGTCAAGTAGAGGAATTGTTCTGAATTGATTGATGTAAATTCACAATCTTCACAGTTATGGTTCCATTTATAAGTTAAACCAAATGATTAATTGTTATTCACATCTTCTTCCTCTACTAGTCATAGCATTATCATATTATTGAGCATCCTGTGGAATATTTTGAGAAAACACTGCTTATCCAGTACAGTCCTCTCAAGGTTTTCTTATTCCAGTAGCAGAATGTGTAGTACTTCTGTCACTTCCTAATTCTTCAAGTAAACTACATAGCTGTGAAGACATTCTTTTATCTACCTTTTCTTCAATAGAATTTGCAAAATGATGCAAATGGTATAGTCCATTTAACACTACATGTGCAATACATTCACCCCAGATTTATTATCAAAGTGATACTCTTCTATTTTCTCATTGTGCTGTAGTTTTCTTTTCTTACATCTTTGTTGTTTTTCTTTTTGTTCATCTTTCTGTTCAGCTCTGATAGACAGCTTTGATATTTTCTGCTTTGGACATATTATCGATTTTTCAAACACAGGATACTGGCCTAAAGGAGGAGCATATTGAATTCCTAACCGACTATACTCCCTTAAACAGCTTACATCAGCACTTCATTTCTTCTCATCAAAACCTATCTGAAATAAACCAGACAATGTTCTAATTCGTGACAAACCTACATATGACATTTCTCCATTGGATACACTACTGCCAATATTAATCACAGCTGTATCTGCACTTAAACCTTGTGATTTGTGGATAGTTTCTGCATACACTAAAGACACTGGGAACTGCTTTCCCTGGGCATACAAGTCTTTCATGAAAAGGAAACGTAAAACGCATCTACCAAACTGCTTAACTTCACCAACATCATCAAATTTGATGACTTAGTTTCCCATATTATTTCTGTTTGGATAATTAAGACATTTCATAAGTGTACCCATTGCGCCATTCCCTAGCCCTTCCTCAGCATTTAAATTATGACGTAAGATTACTTGACAATTTTTGCAGATACATAACTGTTTTTCTAAACCTGCAGTTTTTGACACAGACTTTCTAAACTATCCCATTTTGATTGCAGTTCCCTGTTAGTAGCACTGTAATTCCTTAATGTTCCATTTGCTCTAATTTTGATTATCATTTCTTTTTCCAGTGGCAATAATTGTTAATTGTTTTGATTATCATTTCTTTTTCCAGTGGCAATAATTGTTAATTGAAATTACTACACTCCTCAAGAGTTGGTATCAAACAAACAATAGACTTCTCTTCCTTAAAAAATATACATTACTTCTGCAGCTGAAACATTAGTTGGAAACATATTTTTGTTGAGACTGGCTTGTAATACTCTCTTTACTTCTTTTGTGAGAACTCCCACTCTAATGTCCTTTAGTTTGTCTCCATAGTGCATATTTGATGCTAGGCACACATTTCTGATTAACTCTTTGTATCCAAGGTTTTCCAAACTGTCTAAATTTTCAATACTTTCTAGTGAATTCTTAGTTTCATTATGTAGTAATGTCTTGATGACAGATTGTCCTTTGACTGGAGTTAGTTCTAGCAGGTCTCCAAAGACTAATAAGGGCCTAATTACGGTGTCGGGCGGACATGACTCTAACACGTAATCGTGACCGACTGACCTCCAGTCGGCAATCCCGACCTCAGCATTATAAAGCGGCCGCACATGGTGTGGTCGCTAACTCCCATTTCTCAATGGGAGCTTGTGCTGCGGCCATAGAGAATATTCTTCTTCTTTTCAGTTTTAATGTACAAATCAACATTACGAGTTTGATTTTTGTAGTGAGTACGTCAACAACATATACAAACCCAGCTTGGTTGCTCTGAAGAAACTCCTTTAAACTTTGTAATCACTTTTACAAAATTATCAACACTAATATATCTGTTCTGCTTCACAACTCATGTTGTTATTATCTATTAATTTTGCCTACACTCCTGTTCCAGTCCCCAAAAACGAAATCCAACATCATCACAAACCTTTTTTACTTGTAGTACACTACCATGCAAAAGAGCGCTATTCATTTTTCCTAAACATAGAGCAAGAGTTTTTACATAATAGTACCTTCTGACAAAAATATTGAATGGTATATCCATTACATTCTAAAATGATGAATGCTGCCTTGACAGTTTTTTTGACAAACAAGTTAGTGAGTGTTCTTGTAAATTAGTATGGTTTCTTACTTTGCATAGATGTAATCCCTACAAAGTATGTATCTACAGGCTTTAAACTACTGGAAGCAAACATACGGAGGAAAGTTCTCAATATATTAATTGATTGTTGACGAATGCCTCAAGCACTACTGCAATTCCAGTTGAATACTTTGGCTTGTCTACGCCTTCATTACATCTCTTCAGCAATCTCTTCCTCAACATTTCTAGGTACTATTACTTGCTTTGGAGTTTGAAGTTTTTTTATCTCATTACATCAACCAGATTTATTAACTGCATGCACTAATGTGTTGTATTAGAAATAGCCTTCTTCATTAACGACAGGCTCAGTACTTGAAGTGTGTATCCATTCACCAATATTAAAAAGTATTTTCTTTTTGTTCTGTCTTCTTATAGACAACACTATTTTGTCCAGTGTCTTCATTTGGTTTAAAACCAAGATAAATAGTTTCCTCTTCAGAGCAAACACCTTATCAACTACACCTTCAACATATTCCTTTTGTCTGATTGCTTCTGTTCTTCTTTTATACTGCTTTATAGATGCTTAAAAATTGAGAAATACTCTAGTGCAAATCATCCTACCTCTGATTTTGTTGAGCTGCTTCTGCCTTCTGCTTAAAGCCTCTACTTTTTTCAATGATTTCTTACTTTTTACATCAGAGACTGTTTGTGCTTTAGTACTGGGTGTTATAGTTTTTATTTTCTTTACTTCCTTTTGTACTTTTTCCAGTTGTGTGTAAACAATTTTAAGAAATGTGTTGGTCTTCTTACCAGCTAGTCTTTTCTCTTTCACAATTGTTTCTTAGTTCTAAGAAGATGCTTAATTTGCTGCTGCTTCATTCTTCTAAACTTTTTCTTGGCATGGTAATTCTATATAGATAACTAGATATTGATGTCTGAAAACAAAAATAGAAAAGTACATTCATCAGTTAATTGTATAGTGTCACTTTACATATTTTAACTATTTAAAGATTTAGTTTCCATGAGGATATATAGCATAGGCAATATTGATACTACATATGTTCACTTTTAAGTACGTAGCACCCATCCTATTAATTACCGACAGCCTCCCTTACTGCTCAGTTATATGTATGGGTGAGTGAAAGGTTGCTCATACATCTACTCACATACCCTCTCACTCACCAATACACATACTTACACAGACATTAACTTAAAGGAGCATACCCTATTGACTAACTATAGCCTACCTCAGAAGACAGTCATATGGTGTAGAAGAGTAGCTTAAAACTTGACAACGGCTTTACATGTTAGACTTGAACATGTCCGTTTTTTCACTTATACGTGAATGGCAGTGTGAGTCCCTATCAAGGGCTGATATTCCATGACTATGTATGTTTGTTCCTAAATGGCTGACTGTCTTTGTGATATCTATGGTCCTCTAAATGTGTTTGTAAAATATTGGGTTATTTAAGTGTGTAAGAAACTGCCTTCATTACCACAAGATACATGGCCACAGTGCTTGTGTGTGTGAGTGAATCTTTGTGTGCTACTCTAACTACCTCACTAGGTGCTTCAGTGTCAGTCTCCTGTTGTACTTAGGTATCTCGGATGTAAGTCTGGGTGGAGGCTGCATGTATAATTGGGTTCATAGAATTGTATGAGTGCAAATAGCACACTTACACATTCAAGAGCATATTTTACTTTTTAAGCAAATAGCTCCCTGCACTATGGTCGAGCTACAGCCTACCTTAGTGTTCACTTATATCTAATACAAGAACAGTTTACACCTTGTGCATCACTTTTTAGTGATAAAAAAGCTCTACCAGTAAAACTATCTGCCCAAGCTCAAGCATAACAGGCCTGAAACATAATATAAGGGCTACTTGTCTGCATGGTAAACTCGAAAGTGGCAGCTGTTTAGCAGATATCTGAATGAGTTTTTCAGTTCCTATATGGGGATGTGGTTCCATCCGTATGTAAACCTTTTACTAAATCACTGCTTCTCTTTGTGTGATATGTGATTGTCTGAATGTGCAAAGATTGCCTCCTGGTTGTACTAGGGAATATTGGGTTAATTAAGTGTGTAAGTAACTGCCTTCATTATCACAAAATACATATCAATTGTGCTTGTCTGTGTGAGTGAATCTTTGCTTGCTTCTCTAACTATCCCACTAGGGCTTTCAGTGTCTGGCTGCTTTTCCTCTTAGGTATCTCGGATTTAAGTCTGGGTGTAGGCTGGATGTGTAATTGGGCACATAGGTTTCTAATACGACATATAGCTCACTGAAACATCAAAGTGCATCGTTTACTTTTTTAACAAATATCTTCATGGACTATGGCCTAGCTACAGCCTACCTCACTGTTCAGTTATATATGGTTTAAGAAACATGTATACCTTGTTTATCAGTGTTAAGTGATAAGACAGCCCTTCCAATAAACCTCTAAGCACAGATCAATTCAGATTAGTAATTCATATACAACTATAGTAAAGAAGGTCCAATTTCAATACTGAGTGTTGTGTTCATGCTTTATAATGGAACAAATAAGACTGCATCTCCCACAATTCAAATAAAGAAATTAGTCATAATCAGCACATCACATATAGACATATAAAATGTTGACATAATTTACTACAAGATAACATATAGGTTTAACCATCAGTGTGCAGTTTGTTTCTCCTACCACTTCCCTAATGCAGTAAAGCAATACAAGTGGAAGATTGACCTCAATTGAAACGCATTCTAAACTACCTTGACAGACATCCAATATTCAGCTAAGTCAAACTATGTCTTACTTACCTATTAATAGATTTATACAAAACTTACAAATTGATGTATATATCATCCTTTCTTTTTTAAAATAATTATATATATTTTTCAAATCTTTTTATTACACTATGACATAATTATATAGCTTATTATTTATTTTTTTACTTATAAAAAAATGAAATTAGCATACCAGAAGATTGTGTTTCTTGATAAAATCACCTTTTTTTCTCTTATTAGGTGAATGCAGTATTCTCAGGGTTTGTAAAAACTTAGCACAATAATGTCACACCACTCTCATACAAAACAGTTATAAATGGTAACTTTCTGAACTTTGTATTGCCTGATACTGCAAAAGTCAACAGATAAAAACATTGCTTTCATATTTCAGACTTGTAACTGCATCTCTGAATGGTTACTGATATTACCGCTTCACTCCTGTTTGGAGGTAACTCAAAATGCATGCCTTTGTGTCAACATTCATGACGAAATCGCGATAATTGCAATGAATTTTCAAAACAAAATGGGAGATGGAAAAACGACTTCCCTTAATACTTTTATACTTCTATCACTATACTTCACTTTCTTGGAACATCCTCACTAGAGAATCTTACCAACTTTATAAAACAATGAACCTAAACCTCTCCAATTTAAAAAAAATGAATACCCGTTTCTTTAACAGCCTTCCTCCAAAACACCCTTCTCATATTCTCCATAGAAACCCACTAAAACCAGTAGGTCGCAAGTTTACAACACATTCCAGAAGAACCATACAAAATAAACTACAGCAGGTGTGGTTTACTACATATACTTATAGCATATCCAACTCTGTATTACATTTTTTCTATGTACCAGAGCCAATGAAACATCTATTTACTAATCATGTCCAAATGCAACCTACTTTTATTCACCTGCATATTCCCAACATCCAATCACATTTCAGGTTTTTTAAACCATCAGCACACATGCTTTCTCACTGTTTTTCATATTACCAACTGTGATATTAAGCTACAGACCTGTTCTGTGTGCTACTCCTCCTTCCTACAAAAGACTTAGAGTGTGGATTGTGGGCTACAGCTATGTCTGTTGGGCTAAAGAGGCTGCAAAAAACCAAGGTTTGCCAATTGTAGAGATTAGTTGGTTTGGCCAGAGAGGGTTACAGATTCATCAGCTACTGCCTTTGGTTAAAACCATTGTGGATTTCCATGCTCTTTTCCTCATTATTGTGCACTGTGGTGGCAATGACCTAGGCACACTGACTGGGGTAGGGCTGGAAATCCTAATGAAGAATACTTATGCAGAACTGATCTCACTTTGTCTGATTGCACTCTAATATATGCCAAAGACAGAAATTGAAGTGCTCAAATCAATTCTGTTCATAGATTGACAAAGCCAGGAAACATGTTTATAAAACTGTTTCATCTTTCCTCAGAACCCATATTATGGGCTCTATCTATAACTAACCCTGGGTGAAGCACTACGCTACGCTCGCGTAGTTTGCGAAGTTTGCACAACTTCGCCCTACGCGAGCTGCACGTAGCACAGTGCGAACACGCGTAGCGCAGCGTAGCGTAGTGCAGCGGTCATTTTTTGCTTGTTCGCGGTCCTCAACGTCATGTTCGCGACCGCGAGCAAGCAAAATGACATCCCGGTGAGACTCTCTCAAAGCGGGGAGGTCAGGTTTCTCATTGCGAATGGTCGTGCACGCTCGCGATGAGAAACTACCAGTTCGCGTAGAGAAAGCTGCCGCTCGAGTGAAGTTCGCGTAGTGCGAAGTGCACTTCGCGTAGCGCTACTTCGCGAACTACGCCCACCCTTATCTATAACAACAATCTGCATTTTGACATTCATGGAATATATAGAGGTGATGGCGTTTACTTTACAGGCACATATCACAAAGTGTTTCTAAGCAACCTTAAACTCTGCATATAATCTTTTTGGGTAGCTGCCGTATACACAGTCTCAACACAAAGGCTCTTGTCAGAGCCACCCAAGAGGCCCAAATGTTATTTATTTGCGTGTCAATTAATTTTTTTAAATCTTTGAGATTTGTGACGACGTTGTAATGATTGTGATCAAGTCACGAAATCGCAAAACAAAAGCTGACATTCAACAACCACCTCCACATTAAAAAGAATTTACTTAAAATAGTAACTTTAACTATTACAATACCCACAACACCAACCACATCCCTGATTTAAAAACATATTTGTACACCTATTTTTCTAGTACGTTTTTAAAGAAACTGTTTAAACACTACTACCATTTTTTGCAATTAAACTTAGAGTAGCGTTGACTCTGGTAACCGTGATGATCGCGCCTTTTTTAGGAGGTGCAAAACACATATATGCACACATTTTACAGTATTTTAGACATTAAGGGGCCCATTAGGATGGCGGGTGGATTGCCCCCGCCAGGCTGGGGGCAGCCACCGCCAGCCTGGCGGGGGCAATCCGCCCACCATCCGCACCTAAATCCCCCCGCCATATTAGAATGGCAGGGGGGACCGCGGCGGACGGAAAGACCGTCTGCCGCTTTTCCGCCCCAGTCGCCTTACGGCGGGGGCGGAAAAGGTTTAATATGGTGGCGGTGTCTATTAGACACCGCCAGCCATATTAGCATTGCCCAAAACAGATGCCTTTCTGTGCAAGGCATGCGGTCTTCACTTCGGGGGAGCCCCCTGTGGGCCCCCGGAGAGAAGGACAGGTGGGGGGTGCACACGGGGGGTACCTGTGGTACCCCCCTGCATTTGCATTAACAAAGCGGCAGGCACCGCGCGGTGCCTGCCGCTTTGGTAATGCAAATGCATATGTGCAATTTTAGCATTGTGAGCATTGCCCGCCACAATGCTAAACATGCAGGATGCGCCTGCCACAGTGGCGGGTGCATCCTAATCCCCCCCACGGGACCCCCGCCCTTATGGCGGGTGGTCCAAAACACCGATAGGACTAAGTCCGCCCGCCATCCTAAGGGTTTATTACTGCACTGTTTAAAATCGTTTTTTGTAGGGAATTTGTATAAAAAAATCATATTAACTGATTTTCAGTTTTTGCTGTGACATTGGGTGTTGCGATGATATCAGTAGCCGCAGTCACCGCAAATATGTCATGAAATGATAAAACAAATGCAGACATTCAATAGCCACCACCACATTCAAAACTTATAACTGCAAAAGGATTATACACAACACACTAAACATATTACTATTTAAATGACTGTATAATAGCATGCACAACTCCCTTAATATCTCTATAGCACAGTGCATAACTTTTTCAGTGTAATCTATGACTGCATGCATCACTGTATCACTAAGTCTTTCATTCACTGTATAAGTATTTGAGAGGATCTGTGAGATGGTGCATCAGTCTATCAATACTTCTGTAACTAAATGCGTGACTGCCTCAGTATATATCTATGAGTGGATGCACCAGTGTCGCAATGGGTCTATGATTGGTTGCATAGGTCTCTCACTCAATCTGTGAGTAGGTGCATGAGTGCCTTTGTGCATTTGTAAATAAGTACATAACTGTCTGACTGGATAAGTGGGTTTCTGAGTGGGTGAGTGAGTAGGTGCATGAGTGTCTGAGTGGATCTGTGATTGAGTGCATGAGTCTCTCAGTGGTTCAACGACTGGCCGCGTGAGTGTCTGAGTGGTTCTGTCAGTGGGTGCTTGGGTCCCTGGATGCGACTGTGAGTGGGTACATGAGTCTGACTGGATAAGTGGGTTTCTGAGTGGGTGAGTGAGTAGGTGCATGAGTGTCGGAGTGGATCTGTGATTGAGTGCATGAGTCTCTCAGTGGTTCAGTGACTGGCCGCGTGAGTGTCTGAGTGGTTCTGTCAGTGGGTGCTTGGGTCCCTGGATGCGACTGTGAGTGGGTACATGAGTCTCTGAGTGTATAACTGACAGGGTGCATAAGTCCCTGATTGGGTCTATGAGTTACTATATGAGTGACTATATGAGTGCGTGAGTATGTGGCCTAACGGCAAGAGCAGCCAGCCTTGGAGCTGGGGAACCGGGTTCAAGTCTCAGCACGGACGCTCAACATTCTGTGATTCTGGGCAAGTCACTTAATCTCCCCATGCTTAACAAAAATGAATGTGTCCATCTGCAACATAACTGGTGTTCATGTAAAGCACTCTGATATCTTCGAGGCTAGTTCATGCTATATAAAACTCCGCAAAAAAAAGTGCCTGAGTGGATCTGTAAGTGGTGTTATGAGTGTCTCTATGGCTGTGTGAGTGAGATCATAAGTCTCTGAGTGGGTGAGTGGATGGGTGCATGCATGAGTGTCTGAGTGGGTCTGTGACTGGGACGACGAGTGTCTAGGTGGGTCTGTGAGTGGATGCATGAGCCCTGACTGGGTGAGTGGGTGGGTGCATATATATCTGATTGAATTTGTGAGTTGGTGTGTCAGTTTCTGAGTGTATGAGTGACTGACTGAGTCCATAAGTCTCTGAGGGGTCTGTGACTAAGTGTGGGAGTTACTGTATGGGTATGTGAGTGGGTGTATGAGAGTCTGAGTGGTTCTGTAAGTTGGTTTATGAGTGTCTGAGTGGGTCTGTAAGAACATGTGAGTTGGTATGTACGCAGGTGCGTGAGTCTCTGAATGGGTCTGTACGTGTGTGCCCGAATTAGAGTGAGTCTGTAAGTGGGTACATGAGTATCTGAGTGGGTCTGTAAGTGGGTGCATCAGTGTCCAGGTGGGCCTGTGAGTAGGTGTAAGAGTCTCTAAGTTGGTATGAGTCTTTGTGTATGAATCTATGAGTAGGTCTCTAAGTACGTGAATGAGTCTGTGAGTGGGTCTGTACATGGGTGCATGACTTACTGATTGAGTCTGTATATGGGTGCATGAGTATCTGAGTGGGACTGGGAGTGGGTGCATGAGTGCCCAGATGGGCCTGTGAGTGGATGTAAGAGCTTCTAAGTAGACATGCGACTGTTTGCATGAGTCTACGACTGAGTGTCTGAGTAGGTACATGAGTCGCTGAGTGGGTCTGTGCAAGGGTGTGTCACTCTCTGAGTGAGTCTGTAAGGGTGTGCATAAGTACCTGAATGGGTATGTGAGTGAGTGGGTATTTGACTGGATGCATAAGCATGTGAGTGGGTATGTGAATGGGTGTATAAGTGTCTGAGTGAATTTGTGAGTGGGTACATGAATATGTGATAGTGACCGGCAAGTGTGTACAAATATATATATTTTTAAATATATTTTCAATAATGTTTGTGATGACTTCACAATGCTCATGATGTTCCTACGATGATACATGGGGGTCACACTGGCTGTCACGGAGTTGTAGCGAATATCACACATGATTAATAAAATCGATTTTGGACAAATAACTTGTGTCACTAATACACCCATTTCTCAAACATGGCGTCAGATTATCTCCACCCTGATCCCCTACGTTAGCTTTCACACACATTTTCAGCCCTGGGAACCAATCCCGACTGATAAAATGGTGGCTGCAACTTTCTGTTCAGGTTGCGTGTAGCCAATCAATGCATTCCTGCTGGCTCGCGCATCCACGATTAATCGCAAAGCCACCACTAAATATCCGTGGCCAGAGATATATCTATAATTTTCAGCTTAATTTTCTCAGAAACTACTAGACGGATTTGCACTAAATAACAAGCACAATCTGCATAACAACATCTACCTTTCTGCCAAATTTGGTCTAATTCTGTCCAGCGGTTCGGACTGTAGGTTCAACAGTGCATTCTTATGGGAATTAACATTGCAAATGCACAATTTTTTCGTGCCCCTATTTCTCGGTCTCCACTGCACGGATCACCCCCAAACTTGCCTTGACACACAGATCCTACCTTAACACCTTGTTTGGAAAATTTCATGAAAATTGGTCGAACTACACCAAAATTATAGGCAAGTCAAAAAATGCTTTTCCTACAGGAGCTAGGTCCTAACTATAACTATCTACTGGTGACGGCCAGTAGGTAATATATAATTTTTGCTGAAATGATTTATGCTGGTTGTAATAAAGGCAGCTCTGTGAATCTGCTGTGTTTTTATCTGTCTCTTTACTGGAGTGATGCTGTTGAGATATTTGCGTGTGGCCACGGGCACCTACGGGCACCAATCCTCAAGTTGTTTTGCTGCATGAGTGGCAACCTCTTTTGCAGTTCTTTGAAGATATTGAGAACCGTAAGACTGCTGCAGCATGTGGATATTGGGAACCAGCTGACACTGTTGGACCATGACTGCATGGAGAAGCACAGTTTATTTAAAGCTACGTTTTCAGGAGTGTCAATCCTGGCGAAAAGCAGATGGGCGAAGGAGATCACAGTGCCCAAGTTTATTTCAAACCATGAGTTTGGGGCACCAATGATGAAATGATAAAAATTGGCACTATGTGAATGACAGTGTCAGGTTCATAACAGCCCACACTCACTGGAGAAATTATATGAATAATTACTCATAAAGGGCTGGCACAAAGGAAGACTAATGACAACACTTCGTGGAAGAGACTGAGTAAAGGATAATGAGGTAGATTTACCCCATGTGCTTAAAAGACTACCTCTTTGTGTATCACCCAGAATAAATGTGTGAACACTAGATATCGAAAAATGTCGGTATTGGCATTATATAGTTCAGTTCATAATTTTTTGTGTTGTTTATGTTGCATATATATGTATTTTGTATGTCATTGTGCTTTTGAACTTTGTAATAATGTATGTTCAAACATCGGTCCCATGGCAGAGGTGTGTTTTTAATTAATTTGGACAATATATTTGTAAATGATTGCACATTGATGATAGGGTAATTGTTTGTTCCCTATGATAAAATAAAAATAAGATATTAATTCCTCCATACCTATTCTTTTTCGCATTAGATAGTAAAGTAACATTATAGTTAAGTGAAATTTCAGTGACAACATATTCTTTTACACAAAAAAAACGAAAAATTAAGGACCTGGGGATGGGGTCACTAGGACTGTAAAGGTTTTCCCTATTTTTGCGCAGACTAGAGTTGGAATAGTAAATTATAGCGCTCCAAACTCCAGCGCTTTTCCTACGGCATGCTGTTGCAACAATATGCATGGTAAAGGAATGCATGTTGAAGATACTTTAGTTGTAAAGACTGCGTAGAAATTGGCATGCATGGTAAAGACAAGCTTTGTTGCGATATACAACCCAACATTAGAAAGCATCGATGAAAAAGAACCTTCACAACTGAGATAAAGAGACCAGATTTGCTTGGGCACAATGTTTTACTTAGGAGCCCATGGTCGTTGCAATTGAATTTCATGGTGTGAAAACCAAGGCTGGGTAGTCTTGATTCCACCTCATTCCTCTTCCATCCACCACCATCCAGTCCCTGCCCATTTATCTCACTCTTTGCGTTCTTTTTTCATCCCTGCTTTCTTTCTTTATCACTATTTTCAATTAGTTTTTCTTCTTGTTTGAACACATCTGCAACCACCGCCTCAAATTAAGCACACATCATGTATGGTGAAAGAAACAAGATACAGCACTATTGGTAGTCGGTAACCCTGGCATTCGGCGCACCAAGTTACGCATTACCTCCTGGAAATCAAGGTGGGTGTTGGAACAGCCAAGTCAATGGGCCTGATTCATAGAAGTAATCTGAGACGAAAGTCTAACTTTATTACTTTCGGTAATCACAAAGGGCATTTACGAGTAGTAAAGTTAGGCTTTTGGTCTAAGTTAGACCTTTGGTCTAAATTTAGACCAAACGTCTAACTTAGTAGTAGTAAAGTTAAAATTTTGGTCTAAGTTAGACTTTTGGTCAATTTCAATTTGACTCTGTGCAAAGATAGCGGCTCTAAAAAATGTGATATTGAGGACGAGGATGGAAAAAATCCTACACATTTTACACATACGAGGGTCGGAGAGCACATGAATGAAATAATGGCAGCTACAAATCTGGGTTTTGCAAATGAAATAGTTGACCCACCTTTATTGGAAGAGGCGCCAATAGTATAATTGATTTTATACTCACATCAAAAACCAATACGCCAAGATTAGGCAAATTCGAAACAACAGTGAATGCAGTTAGCGACCTCTTTCCAAATACGTTCTCAATGGGTATTCGCTCTGCCATTGCAGAGAAAGCTTATTGGAGTATCCTAGACCAGCAATCTCTCCATCCAGACAAACTAAATGGTTTCTCATTATAATGGGGCAAGATTGATAAAAACATAATAACGACCAATGTAGTAAAGAAAGCTCTCCCCATGCTCTTTGCTTGTTTAGATTTGTCTACTACTCCGGAGTTGGCACTGTCCAGCTATGATTCCATCACTAAAATCATAGGAGATGAATTGCTATGTAAAAAGAAATCAAAAGGATCCGAAAGGAAGGGTTGGTTTAATTCAGACTGTACAAAAGCCTATACAAAATTAAAGGTAGCCCTAACAGGAGATACAAGGTCCAGAAATGAAATAGTGGGATCAAGGAAAAGATACAAGCTAGCACTAAAAAAACGCAAAATACAGATTAAGGATAACTTATGGAAACAATTACATGAGAGCTGCTTTTTGAAAGATAAGATCACATTTTGGAGGATAGTCAAATCTCCCTTTCTTTGTGATGGTAATGATTCCCCGAAGCTGGAAGTGGCGATAGACGCCGCCAAGTGGGTTGATCACTTTTCAAACATCTTTAAAAAGGATGATGACAACCCACTAGGTTCGGAAGAGTCCTTGAACCAAGTCAACTATCCACTACAATTAAAAATCGCACATAAAGAAGTCATCACCGCACTTACAACATCAAAAACCGGAAAAGCACCAGGTCCGGACGGAGTTCCGGTAGATCTTTTTAAATATAATTTAGACCTGTGGTCCCCCATTTTAACAAGGGTATTGGAGGCAGCAATTAGCATAGGATTGGTTGAGTCATGGTCTACGTCCATTTTAGTTCCAATTTTTAAAAAGGGCGACCGTGAAAGCCCGGCCTGTTATTGGCCTATATCACTTTTGGATTCCCTCGGCAAAACTGCAGGACGAATTCTCTTAGATCGTCTTCAGATTTGGGCCTCCGACAACAAGATACTATCGGATTTGCAGTACGGGTTCCGAGAAGGCTTGGGCACGGTGGACCAGGCGTTGAACCTGACTTTATTAATAGGGAAGTACGTTTCAGCGAAGGGAGGAGCCCTGCACATGGACTATGTAGACCTAACCGCAGCCTTCGACTGTGTTAGTCATTCAAAGTTGTGGCCAATAATTTTAGATATGGGGGTAGATCCCCAGTTGGTGAACTTTTTAAGAGAACTTTACTCAGATGCATCCGCATGGGTAAGATATGGGGTAGATGGACAGCTGACCAAGCCATTTAGTATAGGGAGGGGTCAGACAGGGGTGTGTTCTGGCCCCCTTTCTATTTACACTATACACTAATGGGCTGGAGCAGGAGATGGCCAGAGAGAGTCGAGATTTACCTTCAATACGGCGCCGTCCTACACCGGCACTTTTATACTGGCCGTCATACTGGCCAGAACCCCTGTACAGCTACAGCGCTCGCTAAACACATATTGCAAATTTATGCAGTCCCTGAATCTTAAAATTAATATAAAAAGACATTTACAATGCACATTGGCCCGGGAAGAAACACAACTAAAAGCAAAGCAATATTTGTTAACAACTCAAGTTTAGAGACCACTACTTCTTAGCCCTATTTAGGGATCTTAATTGACAATAAGACAAGCTGGGTAAGGGCAATTCAAGGGAGGAAGCTATCATTCTTAAGAACCATAAAAGCACTGGTGGCTTTTGCACAAAAGTTAGGCAAAAGATCGCCTGAAGAGATGCTAAAAATATATCAGTCCAAATGCATCAGTGTGGCAACTTACGGTTCAGGGATATGGGGTTACTCAAACACTGAAGTGTTACAGAAGGTAAATAATTATTTTATTAGATACCTTTTGTCAGTCCCCCAGAGCACAACGACACATGGCTGTCATCTAGAATTAGCACTGGACTACGTAGTAGATATTATAAAGATCCAGCCCATAATGCTATGGCGGCGCATATGGACCACTGAACAGTGCATCTTAACCCGCTCTCTTATAGAGGAATGCATGCAACTTGACAACAGCAAAGAAATCAGATGGTTAGCTTATGTAAAGTCCTTTTTTAATGATTTAGGTCTGCAGAGATATTTTATTCATCCAACCACTATCTCTGAAATACCTAGAAAAGACCTAAAAAAGATTTCACTTCACCATTTGGGAGCCCTTCGACTGTTTGAAGAAATAGGAAAATGCTCAGTTCAACACCTGCTGACCATTCAAACCTCCTTTTCAATCCAGCCATATCTAAAGTACAAATTAACCCAATTTGAGAAATTCTTGCTTACTCGCCTTAGACTAACCACATTTCACAGGCTGATCTCGTTCCCTAAGCAGAATGATTGGACCAAGAATCTGCCGCCGTGCCCGTGTGATAATATTTCACCTCAATCTTCAATCCACGTGTCCCTGTTCTGCAAATTTTATGAGGCACCACGTAGATGATGGATTCTTCCATTACTGAGACAAATGGGAATTCGAACCTGCCGACCAGCATTCCTAGCACTCTTGATGTTAGAAAACGAACTATATGCTAAGTCCATTGCCTGTTTTTTTAAATTTTGTATAAATCATCGACCCAATCTTAACTAATTAACGTACGTTCTATTTTAAACTGTATAATGAATTATGTGTTTTTAAAAAATGATCCTAACTGGAACCATGCTGAATCTGTACTTTTATGGTTTTTCTCGAATAATGAAAACGGAATAAAGATTATGAACACGAACACACGACTTTTGGTCTAAACTTAGACCAAAAGTCTAAGTTTACTACTCGTAAATGCCCTTTGTGAATACCAAAAGTCGTAAAGTTAGACTTTCGTCTCAGATTAGTTCTGTGAATCGGGCGCAATGTTAATATTGGCACAGTTTGTTGAGACTTGGCTAGGAGTTACATTTCCCCCTTTTCTACACACTTTCCTCCTTTCAACAAACATTACGAATATCATGTCAACCCGAAGATGAATGCGGGCCCATTACCATCTTGAATGTTGGCCGTTCCAATTTGAAAAAATACTCCACTGTAAAGTGAACTGCTAACAATATAGGTCTGCGCTATATCTGAAATTGAGCTCGCATATCGTCGACGCTCTTTCACTGGGGCCTATTGAATCCATCATCCAATTTGTAATTAATCTTTGATATACTATTCAAAAATAAACAATCTGATAATGACATGGAGCTGCAAAAGAAAACACAAATCAATTTATCACCTTAACATAAGCGTAATTAACAAACCGAGCACTCCCGGGATGTTTGTACCCTTTCCCCAGTGGAAATGCAAAACACGCCATTTTGTGAAATGTTGATTGGACAGAGAAGCTGCGTTTAAGTGTCTTCCTACTGCAGATGAGCTATGCAGCCTCCCATTGTACTCTTCCCGGTTTGGAGGCAAATTAATTAACATGATACAGAAAAGGGAGAATGCGAATGCTGAAGCCCTCACTTTAAACCCTCAACGCCTTTTGTTCTCCATTATTGCACCAAATTATTTAATTGGGTCTCTCCGATTGTGCGCAGACACAGAAAAGAACACAGTCTATTGTGCGCGGCCCTACAGCCATAATGCGGTATCAAATTCAATTCCCATCAACAGTGCTTGCCGCTAAAAGCCTGTGCTGTGGCAGCAGATTAATGAAGATCTGCATTGAGCAAAGTGGTGGTCGTAGAGACATCATTTCTCTCCAATAGAAGGCCCGTTTCTGGGGAACAATAGAGGCATAGAAAAGCGTTACTCTGTTTATGGACGGAAATAAATCAAAATGAATGGGAGGGTTGATGGAAGGAGTCTGAAAGCCGCAGAGTGGGCCTCTCAAAACATTGTTTTTGTTTTCTGCTGAGTTTTTCCCTTTCCTCGTCATCCTTCAAAACATCCTTTTTTTCTGAGGCTGATTCGCCCCTCGCCGAGCTAGCCTGAAAAATCAAGTAAGAGATGCAAAAAAAAAATAAACAGCCTTGGTGCAAATGTCCCATTTTTTCTAGCTACTTTATAACGATTGCACAAAAATACGAGCAGCACACAATGTTACTTTTCGTACTGTGCATTATTGCTCACGACCACTGCCCGGGATTGTTAAATGCTCTCACTTTGAATTATAGGCCCAGCTGCAAAGACAGGACCTATAACGAGTACTGGAGATTTAACCCGAGTATAGCCCGAGGCAGAATTGATATAATACTATAAAAACATGCCATCCTCTGGGGATTTAATGTTAAACATAAAAGATGAGTGAAAAGCACTGACCTGTTGGAGCATAGAACCCATACCGCACTTTAGTCATGGACTACTCACCTCGTTCCCTTCAATGGAGCTCAAAACACTCCAGTATTCTAAAATAGCATTTTATGCTGTTGGAGAGAGCTGTGCTGGTCATTGAAGGTCCTCTGTCCGAGGTTAGTGCCCGAGATGCAGGCATGAGCTAATGGGACATTCTGGAACCTGATTCCATTTGACCTTACAAGTCATGTATGGTAAATGGTGGTTTTTCATTTTACCTTTTTGGTGTTCCCCAGGCTCAGGAGGCGTCGCCTAGATATGAATTGACTTCATGCATGTTGGCAGATGACATGTGCTTGATGACTGGAAATTTGGCGTACTCGCCCATCATGGGCAAATATCATGTGTGACAAGCAATTTAACGCAGCCAGCCCCCATATGGTGTCAGGTGGTTCGGGCATCTGCTGTTGGGCCAGACTCCTGTCATTTCTGAAGTTTAAGGAGAGAGAGCAGGCCTTTGCAGTCTCTTTCACTGAGCAGCCCGTTCTTAAAACCCCTTCTTCTTGGTAGCAATGCCTCTGTGACATTGGTGTGCTACCTCAGCTTCTTGGAGATGGTAAGGCTCGTGCCTGATATGTTTTGCACTTCTTACCACTGATAGTCCATCCAGAATATGTTAAATGCTCTAATCTCTGTGGAGACAATGGGGATTTGGCTTGACCCTCTCTATGTGTGTCAATTAGTTGGTTGCTTTTATTCATTGTGACATTCAGTGATTTTCTCACTAGGGGGCATATTATCAAGAACGGCGTTAAAAATTAACACCGGTTTAAAGCGGCGATAATGGGCTTGATAATATGCCCTTGAGAATTCCAATTGAAGTCCATGTTCCGATGTGAACATGGGCTTCTATTGGAATTCTCCAGAGCATATTATCAAGCCCATTATCGCCGCTTTTGCTGCAGTTTTCTGCTGCTAAAGCGGCAATAATTTTATCACCGTTCTTGATAATATGCCCCTTAGTTTGCTTAGTGGGACCACAGTTGATGTTGCTATTTGAGAAATGGAATGTTAGCACTCTTATTGCTTCCCATTTATAAAATGACGATAATTTTCATGTGTCTCCCATAAGTAAAAATGATAAGACACAGGTTCATTCAACAGCTAGGCTTCGTTTTTCGTGTTGTGAGTGAGCTTGCACCATCTATGACAGACAGTCAGGTGACGCTGCACCATCACAATCCTGTGCTACAATAATCCTTTCGCACATGGCATGTGTCTTATATGAGTCTAGTGCATATGTTGGAATCAAATGATACTGCCACTGAAATCACCACTATGCACAGCAGCTCCACAATCACCGACCTCTTACTGTGCAATGGAGACAACCCACTGTAGCATACCACTTACATGGCCATTTTTATGCAATACTGGGATCTCTGCTTTGTAGCTAGGGTACCACAACCACCTGTGAGGCACAAGGATCAGCTACCAGGCTCTCATCATTTGAGACAATTGTAAAACTTTAGGTAAATCTACACAAACTGCTAAATTTAGCACCACCTTCACATCACCAGCAAGCACTACTCCCATGTGTAACTTGAACAGTTTCCAATGCAAGTGATTGTAACATCCTCCACAGCCCAGTAGCATGCAAATTAATTATGCCACACACAGAGCTTGGTAATACACGTCTTTATTTCTCAGAGTGTAACTGGTAACTGCCATGTACTGCCTCATTGATTTTATTAACCACACACAATAACTTATGTCATTAGACTCCGCAGTCTATTAGAGACCATTGAGTCACAAGACACTACATCAACCCATTTGTTGAATACAAAGTACAAAAAAAACAGATATATACATCATAGTTCCTCAATGAGTCATAGAGGTGCTCAAACCACTCTTCTATATCTCAAGGTGTGAGGCTGAGAAAACACAGGCACTGGTGACCTAGGCATTGATGAAGTTCTGGGGCTCTCCAAGCCTTCCAATGACAAAGTCTCACTCCTCTCTCACTAGAGAAGCGCACTGGACAGCCTTCTTAAGAGTGCTAATAAAACGTTCAAAAACACCTTTAGACTGTGGCCATAGAGGTGTGATTTCTGATGCCTGATATTCAAATGAGAAAGAAAGTCCTTGAATTCCTGACTATTGAAGTGTGGTCCATTGTCAGATTTTAGATTGGATGGAATAATCCAGGTTGAAAATATGCCTTCTAGTCTTACAACTACTCGTTCATGAGTGATTGATGAAAGGTCTTCCACTAGAGGAAACCGGAAGTATTCATCTATGATTACCCTGATAATGGCCATTTTCAAGATATACAAAAAAGTCAACTGCAATCTCCTCCCAGACATGTTTTGGGAGATTTGAAATGTTCAAAGGATGCCATGTTGTTTTGGGATATAAACAGTTACACAAGTGACAAGCCTGGAGCTCTCTCTTAAATAGCTCATCAAGATGAGGGAACCAAATATGATCGCAAAGAGCTTGCTTCGTGGTGACAATCCCATGATGTGCCACTATCATGACTTGCTGTCCTAGACTTTAAGGAATGACAAACCTCGACCCTTGCAAGATAATCCTTTCTAGTGTAACTGACAGATCATCATGCACATTCTTCAATTTCTGATATATACTGTCATTATCAAGAGGGCAAGTATGTGTTCTCTAGGATTGATGCATAATATTGTATTTTAGGTTGAGTAGTTTCCCATCTGCATTGGTAGCAGCACGTATTTGCTCCTCTGACATAGCTTGAGGAGTGCTAGGTCTCACAATGAAGTTAACGTAAGGCTTGGCCACTATAGAATAGGTACTCTGACACTGTATGGGCACTCAAGAAAAGTAGTGTGCCAGGTTTGATCTTTTCTCATCAGGTGCACAATGGTGTAGTCATACTCTTGCAGTAGCAGCTCCCACCTCTCGATGCAAGGGGGCATCTTGGCCTATCGATTGCCAACAGTAGTGAGCAGTGCTTGGTGATCAGTAACAAGCATAAAATACTTCCCATACAGAAACAAATGAAAATGTTTGCAAGTCCAAACAAATGCTAGGCTTTCCTTCTCAGGTTGCACAGAAGCTTGTTCAGTCTGTGTCAAACTTCGGCTAGCATAAGCTACAATACACCTACAGTCATTTACATGTCCACTATGTTGGGCAAAAATCGCACCCAAACCCACTGGGTTGGCATCCACAACAACCCATGTATACAACTTCCGATCAAAGTAAGCTATTTTATTTTTTTTAAATAATCTTTAATCAGGCATTTTTTCCTTAATGACCCAAACCACTGCCCCCGCTCCCCCCCTGAGACAGGTACCCATCGTTGTTACAAACACAGGTAAATAGAAATTAACAATCAGATTATCCTGAGAACAGAAAAACACCATAATAATATTTATCAGACATAACATCATTATTAGCGTAAAAAAATAATAGATAAGAGCTATTTGATGTGTGACACCAGTTATTCCCACTATTTCCATCAATGCTCTTGGATCCAATCTAGCAGAGGCTCCCAGATTTTTATACCCATTCTTCTAATATTGCGCCCTTTATTCCTATAAATAGCAACCTCGAGGCTGCATGTCGCAAGCAATCTAGCCTTCCATTGCAGAAATGATGGTGGTATCGGGTCCAGCTTTGCTGATGCAATACATAGTCGGAAAACGGCCATTGCAACAAAAATCAACCCTTGTATCTGTTTCGGTCAAACACTACTAGTTGTACCTAGCATGACCTCTTCCGTTGTGACGTTTACCCTAACATGGGCTATATCTGAGAGGAAGCCAGACATTTCTGCTAGAAGATTTGTGAGTACATTACAAGAGGCAAACATTTGGATAATGTCCGCCTCGGGGAATGCACACCGTGGACATGTTGTGCCTTTTCCCGTCCCCCATTTAGCTATTTTATACGGGGTATAGTATAATGAAAAGAAAGGTTTGTAAAATTGTGCTTGAAGTTTTATAGACATTAAACAAGTGAGTGACATTTCGTATGAGTAGCTAGGAATTCTGGAAGAAACATCAAGTTTGGTCTGCCATGCTAACACATGTTTATCCATGTCATCTGGTACTAAGGTATTCATTACTTCATAGATCTCACCGATTTTTTAGGGCGATTTGCTGCACAGATTTTCTATGGTTTGAAATTTGATGCGACCTCCACCCTTCTTTAATAGGAAATCTCTCACTTGGAGGAATTTAGAGAAATCCCTATTAGTGATATTAAAATCTGACTTCAGCTCATCAAACAATTTGATTCCATTTGTCGAGAAGAAACACCCAAGTTGTCTAACTCCTGCCTCATTCCATCTCCTCATGCAGGTATCATGGAATATCCCTGGTAGATCCATATTCTGGCTTATAGGAGTATAGTAAGAGTAACGACCTAAACCTAGTAATTTTTTTGCATTCCCCCATACTTTCATGATGTTTGAGATAGTCTTAAATTTGTTTTTTTTAAAGTAAGCATTGTTTACGTGTCGCCACAAATATCCAGCACAACCTTCCCCTAGAATAAGTTCTTGTGGAGTGGGTATATTGCTACTGGACGGGTTGGCCGTTAAAAGTGTCACACTATACCTTAACACTGTGGCCCAATAGTATAGTTTGAAGTAGGGCAAGGCCCACGCTCCACGTTCTCTAGGAAGCGTGATCCACCTTAATGCCCTATGTGGTCTGTTATATCCCCATAAAAACCGTGTAAACATGGTATCTATATTTCTAAGTACTTGTGGAGAGAATTCTAAGCAAATGGCCCGAAAGAGATATAAAATCTTTGGAAAGAAGAGCATCTTAACTACATTGCTTCTGCCACCAATAGTTAAATGTAGGTTGTTTAATCGACACAATTCTTTCTTTGTAAGCTGTATAAGTGGTTCCACATTATTATTAACGATATTCTCAACATTGGCACTAATACTAACCCCCAGGTATGTGGCCTTATCTATTATTCTAGGATCCCTCATCACGATTTTGTTGTTAAGTACAATCTGTGTCTTACTAGAATTTAATTTATACCCAGAGACTCTGCCATAGGTTTGGGCTTCCTTCTCAATCTGACTTATAGCATTTTTGGGATTGTTAGTAACGTTAGCAATGTCGTCGGCATATGCTAAGCTTTTCGTATCCAGATCACGCACTCCAATAGGAGGGATTAATGCATTGTTTTCAAGCCTACGTATAAATGCATCAATATAAATGGCGAACAGAAGGGGCGAACAGGGGCACCCTTGTCTTGTCCCCCTAGTGATGATAAAATTCCCCGACAGAACCCCATTAATCAGTACACTGGCACTAGGATTAACATATAACATCTGGATCGCTGTTATAATTTTCTCTCCGATGCCACAGTTTGACATGGCGGCCCACAGGAATATTCAGGAGACCCTATCAAACGCCTTCTCTGCGTCGAGCAGGATAAGCGCTATAGAGTCTCCTGTTGTTCCCGTGTAATCAAAGAGAGAAATAACTCTTTGTACGTGGTCAACTGTAGATCTTCCCGGTACAAACCTGTGTTGTCGTTCAGAGACTATTTTATGTATCAAAGGGGCGAGCCGTGCTGCTCATAATTTGGAATATATTTCTGAATCCCCATTAATCAGGGTAATAGGTCGATAAGAACCCATCACCTGGGGGTCTTTATTTTTCTTAGGAAAAACGATTATTTTAGCAGATGACCAGGATCTTGATGGATTCCCCCCTTGAAAGATATGCTGAAAGAGTTCTACCATGATGGCCCTAAGTTGTGGTGCAAACTTGACGTGGAACTCCGTAGGGATCCCATCCATTCCCGTTGCCTTCCCATTAGCTAGGGAGTTTATAGCAAGTAAAATTTCTTCCCAATATAAGGGGTTATCTAATAATTCCTGGTATTCTGCTCCCAGTCGGTCTGTAGTGAATAGAGCAAGATACATTTCAGGGTCACTAGACTCATTATCAGCTTTGTGATATAGTTTCTGATAAAACCCCTGAAATGCCATTTTTATATCGGAAGGGTCAGATCTTAGGCCTAATTCTGGGTCCTTAATTTCTTTTATTAGATTAATTGATGTCTCTTCCCGAGTTCGGACCGCCAATTGATGTCCCACTTTTTCACTTAGCTCGTAAGTTTTTTCTTTTGGGATATTAGCTTTAACAATTGCTTTTTCAATTAAAATTTCTGAGATATAATTTTTAGCGATTGCCACCCTACTTACTTCACTATCCATTACCCTTCCTTCCTGTACCGCCTTGATCAGATCTTCCTTTGCTCTGCGCAGATTTTGTTCCAATAGTATCATTTTCTGCTTTTCTTCTTTATTATGTTGAAAGGAGAATCGCATAGTTTCACCTCTGACACAGGCCTTCAGAGTATCCCACACCATGTCGATTGAGGTGGACCCCATGTTATCCTCCAGAAAAGCCAGAATCCATGTTCTCATATGCTGACAATATCTATCTTGATTTAATAGTGCTCTTTCAAATGTCCAGGTGTTTGTTGTGGATTTATCTCGGCCACACGTAAGGCTAAGTTCTAACGGGCTGTGGTCCGAGAGGACTCTAGGTAGTTCATCTATTTGGTAGATTGTTTTCAAAGAATTAGACATAAGCATATAATCTAGTCTTACGTGTTTTTAGTGTGGATGCGAATAATAGGTATACCAGGGTCGCCTGGGTGTTTCGCTGTGCATCCGCCAATTAAACCATGTAGCCCACACCTGTCTTTTAAAGCCTGAAAAACTTTCTGTTTCCTACCATGAAATTTAAACTCTGCACCTAAAGTCCAGTCGTGTAGCAGCCGCCCCAATGTAAGCGATTTTAGTCCCATTTTTAATTGCATGCTTAATCGTCTTGAAACTTTGCTCACCCTCTCGTGACCACTGAAATGAAACATTCTTTTCCGTTTACTCTCTCAATGGGCCTCTCACAGTGGCAAGTCACGGACGTACCTGGAACAGTGGCTGGCTATACCAAGAAAATAACGCAGCATGGTTACATCTTGTGGAGGGGAAGTAGATGACAAAGCCTAAACCTTGGCTGGCCCTGGAGTCATGCCCCCTTTCAAGAAAATTTGCCCAAAGAACTTTCATTTTGATTTATTAAACTTGCACTTTTCAGCATTGAACATGATACCAGCATCAGCAAGTAGACAGCATACAAGTATTAGGGCTCTATTATGTTCTTTCCGTGTGGACCCAAATACCAGTATATCATCACTGTAATTGAAAGCATGCATGACAAGCTGTATAATTTGACGGATGGCATCTTGGAAGAGTTTAGCTGCTGAAGACACTCCGAAACTCAATCTTTTTGTATCTGAACAAACTAATATGAGTTGTAAAGGTAGCAATGTACCTGCATTTTTCTTCCGGTTTGAGATGATGATATCCTTTGTTCAGATCAAGGCTCGAAAAGACTTTGGCACCATACAATTGGGTAATCATATCTGCAATGTGCAGACCTGAATGTTGTTCTCTTTTGATTCCCTTGTTTGCTTGACGCATGTCAACACAATTTTGCACATACCCTCAGCAGTGCTTTTTAGGTACCACCACAATCAACGAAACCCATGGTTGTGGATCAGTAGAGCACTCAATCATATCATGTTTTGCCAAAGTCTCAATTTCTTTTTCAACAGCTGCTTGTAGATGAAAGTCAATTAGAGGAAGTCTTTGAGCAACAGGACAAATGTCCTCATTAATGAGGAGCTACACTTTCATTGTCCTAAGCTTTCCTAATCCATGAAACAAGGACGGAAAGTGATTCACTAATTTGTGATGACCATTGATATAGTAATTCACAGAAATTAGACCCATGTCAGCAGCAGTGCTGAAGCAGAGCAAACATGCACTCAATGAAGTGCCCTGAAGGACATTGATTTGTGCTTGTACCTTAATCTTTTTGTGTTTCATGATTGCCATGAATGAACCTTGACTGTATAATGCTTCAAAGATACCCACGTATATACCTTGGTTTTTGATGGTGTGAGACGGGGCACTGGAGACAGTTCATGGAACTTTTTGACTGCCATGATGTTTATCGACACGCCACTGTCTATGGCAAATGATATATAGCAACCTCTAACCTTCAATTGTTTTTTGGGACAATGTCCAAATGAATTTTGTGATTTCACTTGTCAATCCTTTTCCAACTTTTATTCTTCCTAGCAGGAAGCCAAACCTACATCAACTCATCTATCAGTAGCCAGCATTGACATGGCACACCCATCTTCTCCACTGTTGCTTGACAGTGACATAGAAGAACCTCTCAATGAGGAATTGGATGACATTCAGCTTTTTTTCAATTTCTACTTGCTTCAAATGATGTCGCCGTTTACTTCGATGAGCATGACTGGAACGCTTCTGGAACTTTCTGGCAGTCATTTTGTCTTCACGATGTGACGCTCTGGTAGCCGTTTTGTCTTCACACTGTTACAAAATGGTTTTCTTTCCCACAGCCTTTACAGATCTGTCCAATGGCAGGACATTTACCTTCACTAGGAAAGGAAAATGCACATCAATAACTTCTTTTTCTTCTGCAACATACTTTGTGTTTTTTTCTTGCTTTTCATTCTCATTGCCCATTCAGTACGGGCTCCTCCGGCCTCCATGTTAGTGGCTTGTTTGTCTGTACGTTCCTGAGCTCTGTCCGCCATGAGCACATGCACCAGACTAAATGTTTCTCCTGGCATTCAGCATCTGAAGGAATTAGACAGGCACCCTTCTATGACTCTGAAATGAATGGCTTCTTTGTCAATGAATTAGTAGAACTTGCAGTGTTTGATGAGCATGTCAAGTCTTTCAACAAATTCATCCATCATTTCACCATCTGTTCATCCATCATTTCACCATCTGTTTATCTCTCCTGACCGAAAATGTACCTTTCATAGACAACATTCTGCATCAGAATGAATTTGGTGTTCCGCACTTCTTGAAGTAGATGATATGAATTTCTTCGCCTATTGTTATTTTTTTTATCACTTTCTTCATTCCATCATCTACCAGTTTTGGAGATATTTGCTGATCTTTTTGTCATCTGCTTCTTCTAGTGCATCAAAGAAATCATCAAAAGCTTCAATTCAGACAGTCCTTCTGGCACCAATATTCTGCTTCTTGGCAACATCGAAAGTGAACAGGGGTTTTAGGAATGCGGCATTGCCGTAGCGGGCGATCTCAATACTCTAGATGTTGGGTAAGTGGATGCTCATTTCTTGTATATGAGGTGTGCCACCCTTGGTATTTCATGAATCTTACTTACACCCCATTGATCTCTGCCTCTTATGCTTTTTTGTGCTTATCTACTTCTGTTTGGAGTGTTCTCTTACACCGGGCTGTTGCAGCTTGTTGCACTTCCTGTACCTGGTTGATACTGCCTTTGATGCTTTCGAATTGTGTGAATGAGGCCTCTGTGTTAAGTTGTGGTGTCGTACTGGTTATCTCTGTCGTATTAGTAATTTTTTAACTGACAATAAGTGAAACTTTCCACTTGGCCTTCACTTTCTTTGAAGGACTCATACTGGCTGGAGTTGCAGTTCGACTCCACATAGGCCAACCATCAATTCTTCACTTTGACTGAGGCACACGTGGCATGCACGATCAGTTTGCTGGACCTCGGAAAACTCTCTGGGACAGCACGTTTGACTCTTTGGGTTGCGGAGTTTACATATCCCCTACCTCATAATCAGTTGTAGTGTTCTCCCCACCCCAGTAGCCAGAATGAATTACGTCTTGGTATTGCACCTCTTTATTTCTCAGAGTGTTACCTGCTACTGGCACGTACTGCATCATTAATTTTATTAATCACTTACGTCACTAGACTTCCTGAGCTCTAGAAGACACAAGACACTATAGTAACGATGCAGTAACATCCTTGTCACTGATGGCCATATGTCTGGTTGGCAGGGAAAACACGACAGAGAAAGGGCAGTGTCTAACACTAAGCTATGATCCAAATTCTTTCCGATACAATGCTGTTTTACATTTTGTAGATGCTCCCTCTATTTTGACCCTGATCCTTGCAATGTTTTACTCCTGTGACAATCTGCACAGAACTTGGCATGCAGATCTGAGCTCACTACACCATTGCAAATCAGTCCATGGGATCACAAGTTATAGGCAATTGATATATATATATATATATCCAAAAATACGATTTCCGCGCTTCAGCAGAAATCAGCCGGCACTCCAAAGAGTAAGTAACTCAGTTTTTTATTTGGTGATGATTACATTGACGTATTTCAACAGCTTCTCGCTGCCTTGTTCACGATGTAGGTGAATCATCTGTTTCAGTTAAAATAGGCATTTAGAAAAATAGACATGAGCAACAGACTAAATGCAAACCTAGAGTGAATGCTGTGCTATACACAGCGGCCATCTTAGAACATTCGGTTCAAAGAAAAATAACACTTAGAATTGCGACATGTTACAATATTGAAAACTTTTCAACATTTTGGAGTGCTTATTTGGATAAAAATATTTACCAAAATTACAGCAATAGGAAATAATTACCGCAGAAAAACTAATTCCTTTTCATTTTTCATTACATTTCCTTAGATGCATGCATCATATTTTAGAAGCATGTTGGAATATTCATTGTCAAATTTATTTAATCAATGAATCGATTCTGATTAAGAAAAGGGCCAGTGCCTCATTATTAATAGTCCCAAATATATAAAGTGCAAGTGCTTTATTTTCCTTCCTTTCCTCCAACATACAGTACTGAATGTTATAAAGTGCTAATGCTTTCTACACATCTCCTTCCTTATGTTTCTTTTGGCAGGTACTAGACATGCCAGTGATTCTCGCTGTTCTCAATCGTGAAAAAGTGCAAGTGCTTATTAAGTGCTATTGTAACTCAATTGCCTTTTTGTTTGCTTCAGCAATTCTAAAAAGTGCAAGTGCTAATTTTTTCACAGTACTAAATATCATATTTTAATCTCTTTACTCACATGTATATATATATATATATATAGCAACACTCATAAATACACATAAGTATATATTTATATATTATAAATATATATATATATATATTACCTACTGGCGGTCGCCAGTAGGTATATATAGTTAGGATTTTTTCCCTATGGGATTTTTGAAAATTCTATGTCTAATAACTTTGGCGTTTGTGGACGGATATGGCTGAAATTTTCTGGAAAATGGAACATTTTGTTTCTGAGCAGCCCTTGGAAATTTGGGGGGGTTTCGTCAAGGGGGGGCCGAGAAAAAAGGGGGGTCCCAAAACGTGTTTTTAACATTGAGTTTTCCATAGGGCGGTTGGCCTCACTTTTAGCCCGAACGGCTGAATGGATTTGCATGAAACTTGGCAAAATTGTAGGGACTGGTAGCCCGATGTGCCTTTTCTAGGTCTCAATATATGTGCTCCAGTGGATTTTGAGAAATTAACGTTTAAAAAAAGATATATATCTGTAAGCGCGCTCCGGGCAGCGCTCCGGTCCGCGGACCTTAAGCGTACCGGAACTTCGCGTAGCTAAGCTGATTGGCTCTCCGGTGTCTGTCAACATTCTAAACAGTCCGGAGCGGCCGCCATCTTGTCTCTCGGTAGGATTGAGAGACAAGAGGAGGCCAAAACAAAGGCGAAAATGACCATAAGGGGGCATACTAGATCCTCCCTGACCCCCTAGGTTTAATGTTGAGGTTTTAAAAGGGCCCCGCGGGGCGAAAAAAACAAAAACATTTTTTTGTTTTTTTTTGCGTGGGGAGCGCCCGGTCCGCGAACCGGGAAGCGTTCTGGGCAGCGTACTGCAATGAAAAATGAATGATAGACTTTTCAAATGCTGTATGTTAATTGATTGTTGTTTTTGTTGATTATTTTTTATTTTCTTTATTTTTTAAGCATTTTTTTATTGTGATTGTGTTTCATAATTTATTAAACTTTCTAACATTTCATTGTCAGAAATTTCATAATTATCATGGAATATACATTGTAGTCTCTGAGGGTGTAAAATGTCCTCATTTGCAAGGAGGTTATCTACTGCTTGTACACATTGCAGTAGTTCATTGTCCCAAGTTTCATCGAAAAATTCAATGTCAATTTGATCAATTGTATCAATCAATTCTTGGCTGCTCTCTTGCAGGTCCATTTCAAAAGAAACTTGGTTTTCGCCTTCCATTTTGCCTGAAATTTGGATTAAAAAAATATATATTAGTAGAGATAGGGCAATGTTGGGAATAATTTTAGATAGGCATTTTTTATCAGTGAATTTATCTTTGGGCAGTGTATAGTATCAGAGTGGAAGTAGGAATATAAAAAAGTGTATGTGATTTAACGTAAGTAAATTCATAATTATACAAGAGAAGCCTAACTCCATCCATAACTATAACAGAGAAGTCTCTCTAAATCTATAACTACTACAGAGGGATAGTATATATCTATCAGAAAAAGTTTACCATATTAACTTATAGTGCACAATATACTTCAGTTTTAAAAATAAAAACTTACCTTTAGAAAGAAGTTGAAGGAATTAGTGAAAATACTATTGAAATGTACAGCAAGAAGTAGTAGTCAAAATGGCTGTGTTTTCTTCTCTTCCTTTATATATATTCAGGTATATAACCAATGAAATGTCAGGTAAAAAAAATAGAAAATGAAAGTAACATTTTCATTGGTTGTCAATTCCAACACTTCAGATGTGTTTTGTGAAGTAATTTACCTCAGGGTATTTAGAGAGGTCTACAGGCTAAATGACTAAATGGAATTCCAATCAAATTTGTGAAAATGGTAGGGATTGGTATGTAGTATGAGCTAATCTATATTTGGTGAAATTGTCTCCAGTGGCTTTTCTGTGAACTACTTTCCCACCTTTTTTGATGGTGCGCTTCCCAGAGAGCGACCCGGTACGCGAACCGTTGAGCGCCCCGGTTCGCGAACCTTAAGCGTTCCGGGAGTCCACCATTTTGTGTTTCGGTCGAATTAAGATACAAGATGGAGGGCAAATAATGTTCAGAATGGGTAGAAGGGGGCACGGTAGAGTTATCTTGACCCCCTAGGTTTTCTGAGGGTGGCTGAGGAGGCTTATATGTGCGAAAAAAAAACATTTTAAAAAAAAATTTCGCGAGGTTAGCTCCCGGTTCGCGTACCGGGTAGCGCCCCAGGGAGCGTACTTTGTTGGAAATTAGTGAAAAATGTTAGAGTAAAATAATAATTGTGAGTGATCAGATGTACGGTAGCTCTGAGAAGAGCTTTTGGGTTTATGGTACATTTAGGTACTTATAAGTAGGTACCAATGCACATTCTTAAATTCAGAGTGAAAACTCTGTTGCCCTCATCTGAGAAGTGAACTCCATCTCCTCTGTAGATATCTTGCATGTAGTAACGCAAGTTATTGTTGTACAGGGAGCCCATTCCATGGTCTCTCATGTAAGCTGAAACAGATTTGTTTACATGCTTCCTCGACTTCTCAATTTGTGGACAAAATTGGTTTGACCACCTCCATTTCTGTCTTTGGCATATATTTGAATATACCAAGGCAGTCTGAGGAAAAAGTGCCATTAATTGCTCAAAGGTGTCCTTTAAAAGCATTTCCAGACCTACACCAGTCAAAGTGCCCAAGTCATTACCTCCACAGTGCACAATTAACAGGTCAGGTTTGGGCAAATGCATAAAGGTTTTCACCAATGGTATCAATTGGTGACATTTTAATCCTCTGTGGCCAAACCACTTAATTTCCACATCTTGTAAATTGAGGTTAGGTAATTTCCTGTTTTCAACGTACCTTTGAGCCCAGTGAATATAACTATGTCCAACAATCCAGACAGAAAACATGGTGAGAGAAGGTTCTCCTGCAGTCAGATGAAGTGTGGCAATGAAATGGCAGTTGAAAAAATGAGAGTTTAAAATGAAAAAAACTGTGGAGTTTCTGTGTTCATGAAGCAGTAACAGTGATTGGTGGATTTTGATTGCTGAAAACAGAAAGTTAGGGTGCACGGATGTGTTCTTTGAAAGATGTATTTTGAATGGTCAATAAAAAATCATTAAATGAAAGAATGCACTGGATATGCAGGTGCACTGAGAGTTCAGAGTTCAATTGCAACAAAGTTGTGTGAACTTGCAAACACCAGAAGTCTTCCAAGAGGTGGTTGCCATGCAGAAAAGGCAGAAAGGGCAGAGGGGGGAAGGGTTTTCATTTGAAAAAAAGTGAGGGAAGAGTTTTGATTGGGTGACATGAGAGATATGTGTGAAGAATTACAGCATTTCTGTGCTTTTGATAGCTGCAGACTCTAGAGTGCATACCTTTTGCTCTGCTGAAGACAAATTGGTGTGTTTCTGAGACTGTTTTCAAACTCAAAGTATTTGCTAAGGTGAGAAAATATTTCTTTAATTTAGATAGAGAATAGTGTGCTTTAAGGAGAAAATTATGAATTATGTGGCGCAAATTGCTTGTAAATATGCTCCCACCTGTGCATGGAAAATTTAGATTTTGAATGTTTGTGTTACATAGCCATGTTAAAAGTGACCCAACCATGCAGGAAAGGCAATCAAAAAACGCTTTTATGTGTCTTAAGGACATTTTAAGTAATTATCCCATGTGCAGTGTTTTGAAATTATGATTTGAAAATCGTTTTTGAGGTAAAGGAATTGTTTTTAAATTTATGACAAGGACATAATGGTGTATGCTTCTTTATAAGGCAATTGACTGTCCCTGATGTTATTTTTCCCATTTTAATGTAAGACTTTTCTCTGTGGCGCAAATTGCTTGTAAATATGCTCCCACCTGTGCATGGTAAATTTAGATTTTAAATGTTTGTGTTACATAGCCATGTTAAAAGTGACCCAACCATGCTGGAAAGGCAATCAAAAAACGCTTTTATGTGTCTTAAGGACATTTTAAGTCATTTTCCCATGTGCAGTGTTTTGAAATTATGATTTGAAAATCGTTTTTGAGGTAAAGGAATTGTTTTTAAATTTATGACAAGGACATAATGGTGTATGCTTCTTTATAAGGCAATTGACTGTCCCTGATGTTATTTTTCCCATTTTAGTGTAAGACCTTTCTCTGTGGCGCAAATTGCTTGTAAATATGCTCCCACCTGTGCATGGCAAATTTAGATTTTGAATGTTTGTGTTACATAGCCATGTTAAAAGTGATACAAACATGCTGCAAAGGCAATCAAAAAACGCTTTTATGTGTCTTAAGGACATTTTAAGTAATTTTCCCATGTGCAGTGTTTTCCTAATTTGCGATGAGCAAATTGTTAATCGCAAATTGCACCTTCATTTATATGAGCCTCCTAGCCCATGGAAATGAATGGGTAATTTGCAATTAGCAATTTGCTCATCGCAAATTTGGAATGGTAAAGAATCGCTATTTATTCCTTAAAATTCGCTATTTTGGAAATGCAAAATAGTTATATGATACATATGGCGGTTGATGTCTAAGAAGATAAGAAGCTTAGGGATACATTTATGATGACTGGCGCAATGAAGTTGACATCACTTACTTCATTGGTAGAGCTTTACATGTATTATGTCCTCTGTATTCTTCATCAAGCGTAACTTTAATCTGCAATCCTGAGTAAGCCTCACCTTAAACAAACCTCTGGATAGGCCACATCTTATTGTCATCCTGAATTAATCATTTAAAATGCTAGGGACAGATTTATGATAGGTGTATGCCTCTTTTGCGCCACTTAGAAAACACTGTCCATGGGGAAATGACTTAAAATGTCCTTAAGACACATGAATGTGTTTTTTTAAAACGTTTGCAATTTTTTTGGGTCACTTTTAACATGGTTATGTGACTCAAACAGTCAAAATCTAAATTCGCCATGCACAGGTGGGAGCATATTTACAAGGAATGTGCTCCATGGGGAAAGGTCTTATAATGTAATATGGGAAAAATGACATCAGAGACACTGAAATGCCTTATAGAGAAGCATACACCATTATGTCCTTGTCATAAATTTGCAAACCATTACTTTTCCCCAAAAACGATTTTCAAATCATAATTTCAAAACACTGCACATATGGAAATGACTTAAAATGTCCTTAATTCAAAATTTGCTATTCCTTATTTTGCGATTGCACTGAAGGATTTGCAAATTTTACGATTCCTTAAATGCAATGTATCAAACAAAAAATATGTAAAAAATGATATTAAGGATTTGGAAACTACCACCAACTTCTAATTTGTGGTAATTTGCGAATTCTTTTCAAAAAGCATTTTTTTCTAAAAAACAAAAGGTCCCATATGACGCCCATACATGTCCTTAGGGCATGTATGTGTGCCATATGCCCCCAAATTTCTTTTTCAGGGGTGCAGCAGGGTGTTCTTGAGATACCCCTGCACGCTTGAAAAAATTCCTATTTTGTGATGAGCTAATTGCTAATCGCAAATTGCAACCTTCATTCCTATGAGCCTCCTAGCCCATGGAAATGAATGGGTAATTTGCAATTAGCAATTTGCTCATTGCAAATTAGGAATGGTAAAGAATTGCTATTTATTCCTTAAAATTTGCTATTTAGGAAATGCAAAATAGTTTGATGGTACATATGGTGGTTCATCTGTAACAAGATAAGAAGCTTAGGGATACATTTATGATGACTGGCGCAATAAAGTGGACATTACTTACTTCATTGGTAGGCCTTTACATGTATTATCTCCTCTGTATTCTTCATCAAGCGTAACTTTAATCTGCAATCCTGAGTAGGCCTCAACTTAAACAAACCTTTGGATAGGCCACACCTTATTGTCATCCTGGATTAATCATTTAAAATGCTAGGGACAGATTTATGATAGGTGTATGCCTCTTTTCTGCCACTGTGCGTCACTTTTATGATGCAGCGGCGGTGCAAAAGATTTGCTATGAGGCGACAACATTACAAATTGATGCATTTAGGCAGATATGTCATGGTGTAAAAAAAACGTACCACATGAAACCGATGCAGCAGTGATGCAAAAGATGCACCATGTCGCAAGACAGGCCTCACTTGGGGCCATATGTATCAAGCTAATTAGCATTCGCAAAGATCAAAATTCTACGAATTTCGGCCTTTGCGAATGTTAATTAGACAAATGGTATGTATCAAACAAGTTTGATGCAAAATAAGGAGTAGCAAAATTTGCTATTCCTTATTTTGCAATTGCACTGAAGGATTTGCACATTTTTTTGAGACTACTTAAATGCAATGTATCAAACAAAAAATATGTAAAAAATGACATTAAGGATTTGTAAACTATTGTGGTAAATTGGTGGTAATTTGTGAATTCTTTTCAAAAAGCTTTTTTTAAAAAAAACAAAAGGTCACATATGACGCCAACACATGCCCTTAGGGCATGTATGTGTGCCATATGCCCCCAAATTTCTTTTTCAGGGGTGCAGCAGGGTGTTCTTGAGACACCCCTGCACCCTTGGAAAAATTCCTAATTTGTGATGAGCAAATTGCTAATCGCAAATTAAACCTTCATTCCTATGAGCCTCCTAGCCCATGGAAATGAATGGGTAACTTGCAATTAGCAATTTGCTCATCGCAAATTAGGAATGGTAAAGAATCGCTATTTATTCCTTAAAATTCGCTATTTAGGAAATGCAAAATATTTTGATGATACATATGGCAGTTCATCTCTAACAAGATAAGAAGCTTAGGGATAGATTTATGATGACTGGCGCATCACCAGGGATGTGCCAGTCATCCTGCGCCGCTGTTCCGCCACCCATGGTGTGCTGCATTTACAATGCGGCGCAGCATGGGGCAAAAACGGCACAGATGCGTGACGCATCTGTGCCGTTAAGGTGGCGCATTGCTGGAGTTGTATCGCAAGTGCGATGCAGCTCCAGCAACGCTCAAGGGTGCACCATCTCCACAATGTTGCGTCAAGACCTATGCCTGCTTAAAGCAGGCGCAGGGTTTTGACGCAGGTTTCTCCTATCTGATTGTAAATGCGGCACACCATGGGTGGCAGAGCAGTGGTGCACGTTAACTGGTGCATGCCTGGGGATGTGCCATTTAACATAAATCTGCCCCTTTACATTTAAGTATGTGCAGGGGACACAGAGTCGGTGAGGCTTATCCAAGGTTAAGAAGAGATGAGTCCTGTTCAGTGAAAAATTAGACATAGGCTTCACCTGCTCAGCATCGCTGGACATGGCTAAATATTAGCTGCAAAATTTTACTCTTGTTAAACAATTTTACTATTATAATCTCTGAGATTTGTCTCTTACTCTGCAACATCTCATTGTTGTTATCTTTCTTTAAAGATAAAGACAACCTCAACATGAGCGACAATCTGCAATCAGTTGATTTTGACCTCATCATTGAACTTGTAATTGAAACATAAGTGGATGTTGATCCCTTGGATGATTTAAATCATGAGGATGAAGAAGAGCGTGATGAGGATGCAGATTTGTCGGAATTATATGACATAGGATGGGAAGCTGACCTGCTTGAGCCTATGGAAATATAAACATTTATTTTTAAAATTTATAATTAATAAAAAGTAAAAAGGTAAACCGTTTAATTTAAAAATAAAGACACCTTCAAAAGCAGGTTATGTGTAGTGTCTTCAATAAAATATTAAAATATGCTCATAAAATTAGATCAGATTCACATATAAAATAGCATAGGTAACATAAATATAAATGTCATTTCTTTTCTGGTATTTCTGTATTATAAATTTGCAAGGACTAAAAAATCTTCTATTTAAAATGTCAAGTAGTGTGTTAAGTTTTTGATCACTGTTATTGTTTTACTGTTTGGTAATAATGGTTAATAACATTTTTTATTATATTTTACCACAGATTCAACTGCAGATCATTTCAAGATTTCACCATGCCTACAATAGAAAGACAGAGAAAGGCTGCAAAACGTCAAAGACAGCAGGTGAAAAAAAATAAGCAGCAGTCCTCTAACAAAAAGATTTGTCAAGTCACGAAGAAAGCACCGGGTAAGAGCACAAAACAATTCATAAGAAATATGTGTAGTAAAAAAAATATTACTACAGAAAATGTTTCAGTCCATAAAACGAGAAGGAAATCAAATGGAAAGGAAAGGCCAATGAAAAATGTTACTGCTAGAGCAAGAGATAACTCTGTGCATGATAGTAGAAGGAAACAACAGTTTAGGGAGATTCGTAAACGAATGTTCCGCAACAGGATAATTGGCAATTTGTTAAAAAATATTAAGAAACGTCAACAGAAACTGGTTTTTTATAAGAGAAAAAAAAAAGTTGAGAAAGTTATTGATCAGGCATTTGAAATTAAACGTAAGTTATTTATTTTGATAATCAATAGAATTAGGAAGCTAAACAAGGCAATTTATGATTTCAAAAGAAATAGTAGATGGAAGAGAATAGTTAATCGTAGTAATTTTTGTGAAGTTTTTTCTGGAGAATGGATGCATAGTTCAAGCTGTGAGGCATTTTTTAATGAGGAGAGTTATTTCCAGGATAATGATTTGGTGCATGCAGTTGACACCAGTGGTCGTGCTTATGAAGTGAAAGATGGTTGTCCAGTTGAAAAAGAAAAACTTGTGACAACAGAGGCAGAAGAGGTGTTAGGTAATGAGGTTTTAGGAAGACGTGCTAAGGGTCCTGTGTACACCTGGAAGTGTAGTAGTATTTGCAGTGTGCGACAGGATTCCATCAATTTGCTTTGTGATTTTGTACGGTCATTTAATAAGAAAAGTTTGAAGCAGAAAATAAGGTTGTTGCAAGAATTAGATCCTTGCAGAGTGAGAGAAGTGACAGGTTTGCATGGTCATTCACTGGCTTGTCTTTCCAGGAGAGTATGCCAGAGTGTTTTTCATCATTTCAGGATGCTAGCAGTGCATCATAACAAAGTGAGGAAATTAGTTACAATGTTGTATTATGCTAAGAGTCCAGCAATTATGCTTAAACAATTATGCGCTGCTCTTTTGCATGGTTCTGAAATAGATGTGAAGAATATATGTGAAGAAATTGAGTTTTGTTACTTTGGAAGTAAAGAGGAGAATGTTGAAATTGAGCAAGAAGAAGAGGGTCATGTGGAAGATAGTGTACAGGTTTCCAGTACAGATAATTTCCAGAGGGAAATTGCGACATTTGAGGTGAAATCAAGTGAGAGGCCTAATTTCACTTGTGTGTGTTGTCGACGCACTTATTATAAGAATCAGACTAAGTTAGTGGATTTATATGCAAAAAGTGAAAGGGAAAATAATAGTGAATGGAAGGATTTTGCAACATACTTGATGGTAGAAAATTGTTTTGATTTGGGATTGGATCAACGTGTGTGTACTTATTGTTGTTGCAAATTAAATCAAAACCAGATGCCTGCTAGAGCAGTTCATAATAATCTGGAATTGGTTGAGATTCCTTCTGAATTGAAGGATTTAAATACTTATGAATCTATTTTGATTCAAAGTATCCATCCCTTTCAGGCTATTGTAAGAATGGAGCCAAAGACAGGGAAATTGCCTCCATCAGATTTACAGAGAGGATTAAAGGGAAGAGTTGTTTATTTGCCTCTAGATTTGAAGAAAAACATTAACACAATTGGAGTAGAAAAAGTGGAAGAGGAACCTCTGGTTATCTTAGTTAATGGGGTTCCGACAAAGAATAAGAAAATATGGCAAGATTTAGTAGATGTTAGGAAAGTTAAAAAGGCAACATTGTATTTGAAAAAAAATAATAAATACTATAAGAATGTATATGTTGCAGAAGAGGAAGTAAGTGAGGAAGAGGATAGCGATTTGTGTGCTGGTCAAATTGAGAAAGTAGAACCCTCTACTAGTGAAGAAATATATGAACATTATAGTGTTCATCCTTTGCATTCCAAGGAAGTCATGGGGAATGCTATTGAGTTGTTTCAAATGAAACAAGCCAAAGGGAGTCCCATTAGTGTTTGGGAGGAAAGTTTGGAAGCTCGGTGTTTCCCACAGCTTTTTCCAACAGGTCAGGGAGGAAGATATGATGAGCGACCTCATCAAATTCCTGCTTCTGAATACCGGACTTTGCGATTGTATGCAGGAGATGCTAGGTTTCGACAATGCATTCCTTATTTGTTTCATCTCCTGTTTGAAAGCGATCTGTCTGGACTGTCATATGCAGTGAACCACATCTTGAAAAGTGGTATACACATGCAAAACATCTCGGCAAGTGACTTTATGGATAAAGTCAATGTCCAAGACAGTATTTTGGATTCTCACCTGATTAATCTCATGGCATGTCAGCGTGGTACTAATGAGTACTGGTACCGTCGTCATGGTGATTTAAAATGTATGCTGAGGAACTTAGGTACTCCCACATGGTTCCTCACTCTGAGCTGTGCCGAGTATGGCTGGGAAGACTTACTTGAATTTCTACGAGAGGCAAATGCTAACGTAGATAACATCGAATTCAAGACACCTGGAGAACTGTGCTCTTTGGATCCAGTCAATGTATGTAGGTACTTCAATCATAGATTTGAAGCTATGATGTCTTTCATCATGAATAAGAAGAATCCACCTCTTGGAGAGGTGTTGGATTTCTTCTGGAGAAAGGAGTACCAAGCAAGAGGTGCTCCTCATATACATATGTTGCTGTGGATCAACGATGCACCTAAATTTGGAACGGATCCAGAAGACTCAGTGATGAGTTTCATCCAACAGTATTCTACGTGTGCTGTTCCAAACGCAAAGGAGAAGAAAAGCCTAAGAGAAAAAGTTCTGCGTTTCCAAAGCCATCGATGTGGAAAGTACTGCCGTCGTAAATTCCGAAACAAGGACAAGTTCTACATCAAATGTCGTTTCGGCTTTCCACGACCGGTGATTTCTAAAGGAAGAGTAAACAGTTTGATGTCTTCGCTGCGACACAATGTCATGAAGAAATCACCTAAAAACACTTACAATTTGAAGAGGAACCAAGAGTCCAAGTACATCAACGACTACAACCCGGTGATTTTGTCCATGTGGAATGCTAACATGGATATACAGTTTGTGGCTGATAACTGTATGGCTGTGGCTCGGTATGTGACGTCTTACATCACCAAAAAAGAGAAGACAGAATTGAAGGATATGTGGGAGGACATTTCCCATGAAAAGAGCCTCAGCAAGAAGTTGTACAGTTTCAGTCTGAAGATGTTGTCGCATCGAGAAATCGGAGCGTACGAATGTTCTGACCGGTTGTCTTCAGCAAGTCTCTATGCCAAGTCCAGGAGTATCGTTTGGGCGAGTCTTGGTCTTGCAGCAACGCGTAATCGAGTTCTCAAACCTGTGCGGGAAATTGAGTATTTGGCGGAAAAGGAGCCAAACAGTACCGACATTTTGAAGACAAACATGTTGGATACATATTATCCAAATCGAAGCAGTCACCTCGAGAATGTTTGTCTGTATGAGGTTCTGCAAAATTACATATTCAAGAGGAACATCAAAGAAGATACTGAGAAAGGAGTGTATGCTGTAATAGGAAGTGAGGGATGTCTGGTCAAGCAAAGAAAATGCCACTTGGTAAACCATCGAAAATTGAGTGGTGAATCTCCTGAAAAAAAGGAGTTTTTCTATTTAGCACTTTTGCAACTTTTCAAGCCTTGGCGTGCAGAAGAGGAACTGCTTGGAGATTTCCTCTGTTACGAAGACTCTTTCAATGCCGCCAAGGAGACCATAGAATGTCCTGCTTTTCCCAAATATGTAGAAATGTTGAATGCGGAAATTGAGCAGGAAGCAACGATTGCAGCCGAGATTGCCAGAGACAGTTCTCAGGACAGTCAGAGTTCTGCTTCATTGAGTCAGGATCCACTAGGAGGACCTGTTATCGAAAATGAAGCTGCCACTGCTATGAATGAAGTGGAAAGAGCCATGGCACATGCTCAAGAGGATGCGGTTAACTTAGAAGAGTTGGAAAGACAACTCAACGTTGAGCAGAGGAAAATATATGACGAAGTTACCATGCAAATTGATCATGGATTAAGTCATGATAAGAAAGAGTGCTCATATACGTCGTTGAAGCCTGTCCGACTGTAAGTGAGTGGAGAAGCGGGAACTGGAAAAAGTTTCCTCATTAAAGCAATTTCATGCTATTTGCAGGAAAGGACAGAGTCATCGCTGTCTTGTGTTGTCACTGCTCCAACTGGACTGGCAGCACATAATATTAAAGGGATTACTTTACATCGTTTACTGATGCTGCCAGTGGAGCATGACAACAAATTACAATATCACAAGCTATCTGGAGATGCTTGTTTTGAAGTTTCAAGAATCTTGAGGAAAATGAAACTTCTTATCATTGACGAAGTAAGCATGGTTTCCAATGTCATGCTTGCCTTTGTGCATTTGAGGATGCAAGAAGTTCTCAAAACAGAGTATGATGTGTTATTTGGTGGCAAACACATCATTGTTTTCGGAGATCTTCTGCAGCTGACACCAGTGAAAGGGCAACCTGTGTTCAAAATGCTCACGCATGAAGATACCAGGAAGTGCCTAGGCAGCATTGGCAACGTCAATATATGGTTAAACTTCAATTATGCTGAACTGCATGAAAATATGCGTCAGGCGAAGGATGAAGTTTACAAGACTATTCTACAAGATGTTAGAATTGGAAAAGTGACCGAGCATGGGAAAGAAGCTTTACATGCACGATTACTGTCAAATTTATATCCAGAACAAGATGTTGTGCCTGAGAATATTTTTCAGAAAATTACTGAGAAGAAATCTGGAATATGTTTGATGCCAACTCTTGCAGAATGTGCCAAATTTAACAACAAAATGTTGCATTTAGAAAAGCAAGAGATTGTAAAACTGGAAGCTATTGATAGAGTAGAGCATATGGGATCAACAATTATTTTGTCTGAGAATCTGAAAACAAAATTGGATTCATTAGAGAAGAGTATATCTAAAACTGCAGGTTTTGAAAAGACTCTGAATGTGTGCTTGAACTGCCGTATAATTTTAAGAAGGAATTTACATGTTGAAAGAGGTCTGGTAAATGGATCAATGGGTAATGTTGTTGATTTTGTGAAATACAGAAATAGAGATGGAATTGAATTTTTAAAAATTAAATTTGATGGCATTGAAGAAGTACAGCTAATTGCTCGTTGTTCTGCTAGATTTTTGCTTGTAAAAGACTTATATGTTCGCCGTAAGCAGTTTCCTGTTTGCTTGGCATATGCGGTGACAATCCATAAATCGCAAGGTTTAAGTGTAGACAGTGCATTGGTGAATATTGGCAGTTCTGTGTTCAAGGAGGGTATGGCATATGTGGCATTGTCACGAGTTAGAACTTTATCGGGATTGTACTTGATTGAGTGTGATGTCACAAACATTTGTGCGTATCTAGATTGTGTTAAGGAATACAATAGGTTAAGAAGAGAGTATGCGCCACATTTGCCTCAGTATCCTTTGTTTGAGAAACGTGTGGTAGGCCGGAAACGAAGGAATGAGAACAATACTGGGGAGGTTGTAGCAAAAAGACAAAAAGTCAATGAACCTAATATTACAAGCAGAAACAAAAAGGATTCTGTTGAAGATGTTGTTGGTTTTCAGTTTGAAAACAGTTCTGGTGTCAACTGCTATGCTAATGTAGTGGTTAATGTTTTGTTTTCTCTAAAAAATGTAAAAGAAGAGATTGTGGTCAATTCTGATCAAAGATTTTGCAGTTTGTTAAATTCTGTGTTAGAGAAATGTAGCACTGATAGAAGAAACATAGAAAGTGTGTCTGAAATTCGAAATCTGTTAGACAGATGTTCAGGCCAAACACAATTCTCTCAAAATATTCAGCAAGATTGTCAGGAGTTTTTAATGTATATGCTTGATGTATTACATGCTGAAGGTGTAGATGTAGATCAGCTGTTTGGGCTTTCTTATCAATGGCAGCATGACTGCGAGAACTGTATGGTATAAAGTACTACTAGTGTAGACTCAGAAAGATTTATATATTTAACTTTGCCAGACAGTAAATCAGTCTCCTTTAATAAGCTAGTAAAAGCAGCTGATCACAACATGGAGTGTAGCCAATGTAAATCTGAAATGATGTCCACATTATTTATACGAACATATGGCCAGTATGTCATTTTAATGTTCCAACGATGTAGGCCTGATGGAACAAAATTGACAACTTTAATTAAAAATTTTGTAGCTTCGCAGTTTTCAATATCAGGAAGGACTTTTGTAACTGCAGCAATTATTTATCATGACGGCCCTTCAATAACATCAGGACATTACACAGCTTATTTAAAGTCTAGAAATGGCTGGTCATTCTGCAATGATTCTGTTTTAATTTTCACAAAAAAATTGCCGTATGACCTTAAAAACTCTTACCTGGTGTTTTTAAAACCAAAATTTTAGGGAAATAATCTCGGGATGTGCTCTGTGGAATTTCAAGAAGTTCTAATGGCTCCTACACAATTTGGCCTTGAGGATAAGTGTAGTTCAGAGGCATAACTTCTAACCATAGGACTGGACATTATGGAGAAATACGTGCACTTTGAATGAGTTCAGAAAAACTGTTTCTTTTTATAAGCTAATTGAAGCAGCCAATCAAAACATGGAGTAGAGGGAATGTAAGTCTGCAATGCTGTCTACTGTTTTACATTGCTTTGTGATTAAAAGTGATGTAGAGAATTAAATAATTGTAGTAGTCATAGAGGTAGTGTAAGTCTGCTTGTATCAGTGTCATAGGAAAAGTAGAACATGACTGAGCAAGAAGGGGAAGATATTACTATTCCAGGATTGTGAAAATGATCTTCAACATTTTAATTCTGAAAGTTGCGGAAATGCCAAATGACGGGATTGGCTTACAAGAAATCCAAGAGTTATAAATGGCTCTGACCAGATTTGGCCTTGTGGAAAATTGTGGTAGAGAGCAAGAAGTCATTTATTGCATGTAACGTGTTTTTAAAAACGATGGAGATTTTCTTTCAGAAAGTGGCGGGCTGAAAGTAATAACAGCACAAAAGAGTGTAAGCTGTTCATAGGACATCCTTGGACGTCATGGAAAGTAAGTTAACTTTAAGGAGTTCTGAATTTTGATTTCTGATGTTGTATGGGTTTTTTAAACACAATCATTTTGATTGTGTTTTTTTTTCCCCGCTGTTACATGATGAATACCTTCAAGTCACTGTTTTTAGTGAATTTTGATACATTCTGAGAACAGCAAAAATAAACCATTTAACATGTATAATTAATTCTGTACTGTTTGCATTTATGATGTATATGTAGAACTGTGTAGGAGGCATGGAGAAGGTGAGGCTTCTGTAAGTGTCAAAGTTGTTGCATGCAGTGCTGCACTTCTGCGTATTCTTTCATATGCTAGACTACATCTGCACAATGAGATACCTAAGCAAAGGAAACACAAGTGATGTGATTGTGAAATGAGCAAAATAAATTGCATGTATTTCAATTACATCACCTGTGTTTCCTATCATTACGAATCACATTGTGCAGATCAAGTTTAGGTCTGTCCAGGGAAACATAGGAGGTTTGGACTTTGTTGAAGAGTGCAGTGGACATGACTCACTTCATTGGTAGACCTTCACATGTATTATGTCCTCTATTCTCTTCAACAACTCGAAATTTCATCTGCAACCCTGAGTAGGCCTCACCTGAAACAAACCTCTGGATAGTAGACATCTTATTGGCATCCTGAAGCAATTATTTAAAATTTTAGTGTGTTGCGACACTTTTCTGAAACAACAGCAATGCAAAAGATGCACCATGTTTTAAGATAGGCCTCACTTCATCTGCATCAAGATACTGTTAGTTTAAAATGTATATCTTTAGGACTGTGTAGGGGGCCTGGAGAAGCAGAAGCTTCTGTAAGTGTCAAAGTTTTTGAAAAACTGCTTGTCCTTCAATCTTTTCCCTTGTCTTTTCAAATTTTTAAATACATGTTTTAATTTTTTTCAAATGTTTGTTCTCTCTTTCACAGATTGAAAGTATAAAAACAAAAAGTGAGTAATTTAACGACAATTATAAGGTAAATATTTTGTACTGTTTTCGTTACATTTATATCACATTTAACTACTATTAGTTCCACTGCTTCATTTCTTTAACCCTCATTTTCCTGCCTTTGCTACTTCCCTCATTCCTTTCTCTATTACCTACTTACTCAACTCCTTCCACTCTTTTTCTCAGTCCCTCTCTTCTCATAGTTCCTCACTCTTGTTCACTCACTGCGTCTCTATTATTCTTAGTGTCTTTGACTGATCAGTCTATCACTACTTGTTGATAATGCTTTCTCTGTGTAGTTGAAGCACACTAAGGAGAATATTATGAACACAGCCAATAAAATTATTGCTCTTTTTATTGGCAGAAAACTGGTGCAAAAGTGGTTTTAGTGGCAGTTTTCTGCCACAAAAGCAGCTTTAGCGACACATTTCTGCCAATAAAAGCTGCAAAACTTTTATTGCCTATGTTGATGATATGGCTCTATGTTAATTACATTTCTTTGCTGTTTCAATTAATCTTTTTCTGTTATTTTTTGTTTTCTGTTTTCTATTTTTTCTCTCTGTTATTCCTCATGTTTTAATCTTATTTTGAACATTCACTCACATTCTCCAAGAAACTCTTCTTTGTTAATGTTATACTCTCTTTTTTTTTCTTTCACTTCCTTATCTATTTTGTTTTTCACAATTATACCCTCTTCTGTCTTTTCTTCGGTAAATAGATCTATTAAACAGTATCTCTTCTTTACTCCCTATAGCTGTCTTTCTTTTAACATCACTCTCTGTTTCCTTTCCTTATACTTACACTTTTTTTTTTTTTTTTTTTTTTTGGTTAGCTCCCGGTCCGCGTACCGGGAAGCTAACCCGGAAGCGAACCAAAAGAAATAGAGCTTGCCAGAGTGCTAAACATTCTAGCAATTTTTTTGGAAAGGGAAGGTAGTTCTGAAAAGAACTTTTTTTTAAATATTTTTGTTGTTTTATATATATATTTTTTTTTTGAACATTTTTTGGGTTTTTTTGTATTTTTTGAACGATTTTATATTTTTTTTGTTTTTTTTGGGGGGGGGGGAAACAACAAAAAACAGGCGTTGAAAATGGCTCAACAGGAGCAAAAAAAAATAACTGGGGGCGGTTAGGGCAATCATGGTGTTCATATGCAAGGTTGAGTGCATTGATGCTCATGTTGCCACAAGCTAATAATGCACGACAGTGCATACATAAGTGAATCATGTGCCCAAAATTTTCTTGAATATTTGGCACAGTTTCCCGTGCCTCTTCTGGTGTTAGAGAAACCGGTATTGTTGGTCTGGCCACAGGAGTTGGTCTTGGATTGTCGTGCATATCCCTTAATTCTGCCCGGCTGTAATTTAGGGGATGTTTCCTCGTCATGTGCCTGTGCATTGTGTGATTTCCAAAGCTATATTTTTTGTCCGTCCCTCTGGACAATTGTTCCTTGCATATCAGGCAGGTGACATACCTTGCGTTGACCTTTTTTTGGCCACGAGGCATTGAAAAAAACTGCCAGATGAAACTGGCTTTCTTTCTGGAAACCCGGGGCAACTCTTCTAAAAATTGTGGTTCTTCTCCCTCCTCATCCATTTCTTCCTCTTCCTCCTCAGTGTTGGTAAGGACCTGGGGAGGTGGTCCTCTCTTCCCATGAGGAGGTGGTGGTGGTGGTGGGGGTGCACCAGCTGAAGCAACCAATGAAGCCATTTTCACACAAGCAAAATAGGTCTTCCAACAAGCAAAATAGGTCTTCCTCTCACAATGATGAAAGTCAGAGTGAGGAAAGAAGGAGGGGTTTTCATCATTTGGGAAAAACAATACTTCTCAACCAATGAAAAGTGTTATTTTTAGGTCACCTGACCTAGCCTTCCATCATTATGAAACTAAAAGTGAAATGAACCAATGAAAAGTTTTATTAACAAGTCACATGACCTCTCACGCTCATGTTACGCGCTGCGGAACGCTCCCCGGTTAGCTTCCGGGTCGCTCCGCTTCGCGCCTCGGTCCGCGCCCCGGGACACTTTCGGGTGCGCTAACGCGATACGTCACAAGACGCATTTCGCGGCAACGCGATACGTCGCGCTTTCGCGCCGCGGATCGCTTCCGGGGAGCTGCGTTTCGCGCCTCGGTCCGCGCCCCGGGGCACTTCCGGGTGCGCTAACGCAGTACGTCATAAGACGCATTACGCGGCAACGCGATACCGTCACTATGTTGATTTCTTACTGGTTCGCGGACCGGGTCGCGGAATCAAATTGAGCTAACGGGAAGCTTCCCGGTTCGCGGACCGGGAGCGAAACAAAAAAAATATTTAAAAAAAATTATTAATAAACATATAAAATATATTTTTGGATTTAAAGAAGAAGAATACATTTTACAGCTATATATATTAGCTTTTAAAAAACCAATGAAATTCACTGAAAAAACCATAGGTTATAGACCATATATAGTTAGGAATTAGCATTTACAAAACCTTGAAAATTCACTGAAAAAAACATAGGTTATACACCATATATAGTTAGGAATTAGCATTTAAAAAACCTTATTTTACTCACACAAAACCAATGAAATTCCATATATAGTTAGTTGTACTAACTATATATCACGCACCCGCAATCCACTGCTGATCATGTCACATATTACATCATTCATGACATGGTCAGTGACATCACTGATGACATCACTGATGACATCTCAACTGACATCACTGATGACATCACTGATGACATCTCAAATGACATCACTGATGACATCACTGATGACAACATCCAGTGACTGTATGTTTCTGTAAAGTTAAAATATGTCTTACATATTGAAGAATGAGTGGATGTAGAAGTGTCTGAACAAAGGATTTAGTAGGTGCATGACTGACTGTATGAGTGAGTGATTAAATGTGTCTCACTGAGTGCATGGGTTAGTGACTAAACTGTCTTAATTTGTGCATCATTATGTCTGTTGTTATGCAAACTGCTGCATGTGTTGATCAGTAGCTATATGATTAACTATATGGGTTATTGATTGGTTGCCCAAGTATTTGTATGGGAGACTGAGAGTGTGTATGGGTGGCTGGGAGGTGTATGACTCTCTGCATAGATGTATGGGTTCAAAAGTGCATGTGGAAACAGCTGTATGGGCGGTTGACTGTGTGCATGACTGTATTGGTGAGTGAATAGATATCTCAGTGCTACATGTCAAAGTAAGTACATATGTAAAATACAGTACATGTGAGAGTTGACATATATAAATAACTGTGCATAAGAGCCAGTGAATGTGTGAGTGGCTGTATGGATCATTGTGAACTTGTATCCAGGATTGTATAAGTGAGTAAATATGTTTTAGTATATGTTTGAATAAGTAAGGTGTGTTTAACTATATAGTTAAGGAAATGGAGGTGTGATTGATTGTTTGCATGACTGACTAGGTGTGTGTGTAACTTCATGGATGAGTGACAATTTGTGAGTCTGTGTTTACACTGAGTGTATCTAAGGTTATATTAGAGTCTGAAGAGGTTCATCGTATTATCACATGAATGATGTCATCAGTGATGTGATCAGTAATGTCAAATGAGATGTCATCAGTGATGTCATCAGTGATGTCATTTGAGATGTCATCAGTGATGTCATCAGTGATGTCAGTTGAGATGTCATCAGTGATGTCATCAGTGATGTCACTGACCATGTCATGAATGATGTAATATGTGACATGATCAGCAGTGGATTGCGGGTGCGTGATATATAGTTAGTACAACTAACTATATATGGAATTTCATTGGTTTTGTGTGAGTAAAATAAGGTTTTTTAAATGCTAATTCCTAACTATATATGGTGTATAACCTATGGTTTTTTCAGTGAATATATATATATATATATATATATATATATATATATATATATATATATATATATATATATATATATATATTACCTACTGGCGGTCGCCAGTAGGTATATATAGTTAGGATCGATTTCCATAGGGAAATCGCAACATTCTATTTGGAATAACTTTGGCGCCGGTTGAGGAATCAGCCTGAATTTTTCAGCAACTTTGCCTCGCGGCGCTCCGCTCCTTCCCTGAAAGTTGGGGGGGGATTCGTCAAGCGGGGGTCGAGATAAAAGGGGGGTCCCAAAACGTGTTTTCCCCATGTTAATTTCCATAGGGCGGTCTGTCGCACTTTTAGCTCGAACGGCTGAATGGATTTTCACCAAACTTGGCAAAATTGTAGGGACTGGTAGCCCGATGTGCCTTTGCTATGTCTCAAGATATGTGCTCCAGAGGATTTAGAGTAATTTAGGTTAAAAAAAAATTATATATCTGTAAGCGCGCCCCGGTACGCTTACCGGGGAGCGCTCCGGGCCCGCCACGCGACCTGCGCACGGGAAGCTGATTGGCTTTCGGGTGTTTGTAAACATTCGAAACAGTCCGCAGCGGCCGCCATCTTGTGTCTCGGTAGGATCGAGACACAAGAGGTGGTAAAAACAAAAGGGAAAATAATGAAAAGGGGGCAGGGTAGACCCCCCTTGACCCCCTAGGTTTGATGTGGGGGCCATAAAAGGGTTCCTCGGGTAAAAAAAAATGTTTAAATTTTTTTCTTGATTTTTGCGGGGGGAGCGCCCGGCACGCGCACCGGGGAGCGTACCGGGGAGCGTACTTTGGTGAAAAATAGTGAAAATAATAATGTAAACTATTAATTTTGAGTGATTACAGGTAGGGTAGCTCTGAAAAGAGCTTTTGGGTTGTGTGGCTGTTTTAGGTACCTACAAGTACGTCCCACACACACCCACACGCACAGAACCCTACACCCCCACAGTCACACACTCCCCACACACACCTTACACACGCACACCTCTACCCACACCCAAACACCTCACAGCCCTACACCGACACCTTATACATCAACACTCACAACCACACATCCCACACACCCAGACACACACACACACCTCACCCCCCAACACACACACACGCACACACAGATACCTCACAGGCACACCTCACACATCCCACACACCTCCCCCCCCACACACACACGCACACCTCACAGACACATCCACACATCCCACACATACACACACATCCTATACACATACTCCCCACACCCACACACACCCCAAACACACCTCACACACCCACACTTCCACCTACACCGAATCACCCCACACACCCACACCCACACACACACTTTACACACCCACATCCCCACCCACTCACCCAAACACCCCACAGCCCTACACCGACACCTTATACATCAACACTCACAACCACACATCCCAAACACCCAGACACACACACACACCTCACCCCCCCAACACACACACACGCACACACAGATACCTCACAGATACACCTCACACATCCCACACACCTCCCCCCCACACACACACGCACACCTCACAGACACATCCACACATCCCACACATACACACATATCCTATACACATACTCCCCACACCCACACACACCCCAAACATACCTCAAACACCCACACTTCCACCTACACCGAAACACCCCACACACCCACACCCACACACACACTTTACACACCCACATCCCCACCCACACACCCAAACACCCCACAGCCCTACACCGACACCTTATACATCAACACTCACAACCACACATCCCACACACCCAGACAGACACACACACCTCCCCCCAACACACACACACGCACTCACAGATACCTCACAGACACACCTCACACATCCCACACACCTCCCCCCCACACACACACGCACACCTCACAGACACATCCACACATTCACACATATCCTATACACCTACTCCCCACACCCACACACACCCCAAACACACCTCACACACCCACACTTCCACCTACACCGAAACACCCCACACACCCACACCCACACACACACTTTACACACCCACATCCCCATCCACACCCACATACCCCACACAGATATACACCTCACCCCCCAGACACACACATACACACACATACACACCTCACAGACACACCCCGCACATCCCCCACACACACCTCCCCCACCCCCACACATGGGGAAAACTCAGTGAAACACTAAAATAATAATTTAAAGTGCTTAGAGGTAGGGTATCTCTGAATAGAGTTGTTGTGTTGTGTGGGTGATTTAAGTACCAACATGTAGGTACCAATGCAGAGTCTTAAATTCAATGTATACCGTTTACTCTGTAGATAATTTGCATGTTGTTATAGAAGTTATTGTGGTATATGGAATCCATACCATAGTCTGTCAGGAAAACATAAAGAACATGGAGGCAGGAGATGAAAAAGAGATGTCAAATACACTTTGGAGATAATATAGTGGGAGAAAGGAAGTATCTATGAGCAAAATTACTATGTAAAACAAAAAAGTTGTACAGTATACTATAAGTTTGACTTTACATTATAATCAATTTGGTAGTAGTTTAAGATTTACATATAAAAATGAATAATGTCTCAAACAATTTTAGAATTATTAAATATACATTTATTTTTGAGATTCATTTTCAAAATTTGATAGAACGTCTAACATTTGACTGTCCGAAATGTCCTCTTTTTGAGTGAACATAACTTCCAACATTTGACTGTCAGAAACGTCCTCATATTGAATTAACAAATCCACAGATTCTACACATTGTAGAAGTTCATGGTCCCGTGATTCATCCATGAATTCCAAGTCATTGGGTTCAATGATTTCCTCATTGTTCATCTCTAGGACAATTTCAAAGGAAACGTTCTGTTCTCCTTCCATTTTTGTGCTGAAATTTGCATTAAAAAAAAATCAGTAGAAATATGGCACTGTTGGGTTTAAGTTCAGACAGGTAGTTTTGATTTTTTAATAGTGAAGTTAACTTTGGGCAATGTATGGTAACAGGCAGGAAGTAAAAATATAAAAAAGTGCCTGTGAAGAAGCGTAAGTAAATTCATAATTATAGCAGAGAAGCCTAAGTCAATCCATAAATATAACAGAGGAGCCTATCTCTATCTATAACTATAGCAGAGGGACAGTAAATAACTATCAGAAAACGTTTCTAAAAAATAACTTAAAGTGCTCCTTACAAATTATCAACTTACTTTACAGAGAGGTGAAGAAGACAAAATGCGAAAATCCTTTCAAGATGTACCTCAGGTAGTTGTAGTCAAAATGGCCGTGTTTCCCTCTCATTTTTCATTTATATTCATGTACATAACCAATCAAATGTCAGGAAAAAAAAATAGAAAATGAAAGTAACATTTTAATTGGTTGTCAATTCTAACACTTCAGATGTGTTTTTGTGAAGTAATTTACCTCAGGGTATTTAGAGAGGTCTACAGGCTAAGTGGCTCAATGGAATTCCAAATGGTAGGGATTGGTATGTAGTATGAGCTATTCTATATTTGGTGAAAGTGTCTCCAGTGGTTTTTATGTAAATTAACTTTTAACATTTTTGGGAGCGCTTCCCGGTGCGCGCCCCGGTACGCGTACCGGCAGCGCTACGGGAGTCCTCCATTTTGTGTTTTGGTAGATTTGAGAGACAAAATCTTGCACCTGCCTCACAACAGGAATAAGACTGAGGCAAACGTTTTCTCATGGAGCTTCACAATTTTATAAAATACAATTCTATATAACTATATAACTCAATATTTTCTCGAGAAGCATAGGTGGTGAAGCCTGTGTATAAGAGTGCAGTGGACTTAGACATAGGTCTGATCTTCTTTGTACTTGTGGACAGAGCTGTCTTCCACTATACTTTTCAATACAGGCCTCTCCTTTTGTGCACCACTGGAGAATCCTCACCTGATCTGTAACCCTGTATAGATCGTTTGCTTTTTGTCATTGTTTTGTTGTTTGGTAATAGTGGTCTATAATGTGCTACTGTTTTTCTTTAACACAGATTGAAATCGTTATTTGAAGAAAAAGCAAAGATGCCCACAAAGGAAAGGACAAAGAAACAACGTAACCGGGAAAAATCAAAAACAGCAACGGAATTACAGCATTCTTCCACAACAGATACTTCAAAAAACAGGAACAAAGCTCCTGGTAAGACAACTAAGTCTTTTTTACGTAACATATGTACATCCAACACAAATGATGGACACCATGTAGAAAAAGAAAATGAGAGAGTAAAATTGAAAAGGAAGGAGAGAACTTCAAAGAATCCTAAAACTGGAGCAGGAGAGAATAATATGTATAGGAATAGAAGGCAGAATCAGTTTAGAGACATTCGTAGATGAATGTTTCACAATAGAGTGGTTTTAAATTTGTTAAAAAACATTAGGAAAGGTAAACAGAGAGCTGCTTTTTATAAGAAAAAGAAAAGTGTAGAGAAGATTGTTGATCAGGCTTTTGAAGTTAAGAGAAAATTATTTATTTTAATAATCAATAGAATTAGGACACTTAACAAGACAATTGATGTTTTCAAATCAAACAGTAGATGGAAAAGAGTAATTAATCAGACTAATTTTTGTAAAGTTTTTTCTGGAGAATGGATGCACAGTTCAAGTTGTGAGCCATTTTTTAATGAGGAGAGTTACTTCCAGGAGAATGATTTAGTGCATGCAGTTGACACCAGTGGTCGAGCGTATGAAGTGAAAGACGGTTGTCCGATTGAAAAAGAGAAACTTGTGCCTAGAGAACCAGAAGAGGTGTTATCTGATGGAGTTTTAGGGAGACGTACTAAGGGTCCAGTGTACACTTGGAAGTGTAGTAGTATTTGTAGTGTGCGACAGGAATCAATTGATTTGTTTTGTAATTTCTTACGTACATATAGTAAAAAAAGTATAAAGCAGAAAGAGAAGTTGTTGCAAGACTTAGATCCTTGCAGAGTGAGAGGAATCACAGGTTTGCAAGGCCATTCACTGGCTTGTCTTTCTAGAAAAGTCTGTCAGAGTGTTTTTCATCATTTTAGGATGTTAGAAGTGCATCATACCAAAATGAGGAAATTAGTGAGAATGTTGTATTATGCAAAACGTCCAGCACTTAAGCTTAAACAATTAAACAGTGCTCTTTTGCATGGAACAGAATTAGATGTGAAGAAGATTTGTGAAGAAATTGAGATTTGTTATTTTCGTGAACAAGAGGACAGTGTAGAAATTGAGACAGCAATTCAAGGTAATGTGGAAGACAATGTACAGATTTTGAATACAGAAAAGTTTGAGCAGGAAATTACCAGGTTTAAGGTGAAATCAAGTGAAAGGCCGAATTTTACTTGTGTGTGTTGTCGACGAAGTCATTATAAGATTCAGACTAGGTTAGTTGATTTATATGCAAAAAGTGAAAAGATGGATAATTATGAGTGGAAAGATTTAGCAACTTATTTGTGGGTGGAGAATTGTTTTGATTTGAGTTCTGATCAGCGTATTTGTAAATATTGTTATGATAAATTAAATCAAAACAGAATGCCTGCTAGAGCTGTTCATAATAATCTGGAGTTGGTAGACATTCCCCGTGAATTGATGGACTTAAATACATATGAGTCTATTTTGATTCAATGTGTCCATCCTTTTCAGGCAATTGTTCGCATGGAGCCTAAGATAGGGAAATTGCCTCCTACAGATTTGCAGAGAGGATTAAAGGGAAGAGTTGTTTATTTGCCCCTAGATTTGAAAACAAATATTGATACAATTGGTATAGAAAAAGTAGAAGAGGAACCTTTAGTTATTCTAGTTAATGGGGTTCCAACAAAGAGTAAAAAAATCTGGCAAGATTTAGTGGATGTTAGGAAAGTCAAAAAGGCAACGTTGTATTTAGTCAAAAACAATGAGTACTACAAAGATGTATGTGTTGCAGCAGAGGAAACAGCTGCAGATGAAGACAGTGATTGTTCAGGCGGCCAAATTGAAAAAGTTGATGTGTCTAGAAGTGAAGAAATATATGAACATTATACTGTTCATCCTTTGCATTCCAAAGAAGTAATGGGGAATGCAATTGAATTGTTTCAAATGAAACAGCAAAAGGAAGTCCCCTTAGTGTATGGGAAGAAAGTTTGGAAGCTCGTTGTTTTCCACAGCTATTTCCAACAGGTCGAGGTGGACGATATGACGATCGACCACTTCAAATTCCTGCATCTGAATATCGAACTGTAAGATTATATGCTGAAGATGCAAGGTTTCGTCAATGCATTCCCTATTTGTTTCATCTACTGTATGAAAGTGACTTGTCTGGGCTTTCTTATGCAGTAAACCATATTCTGAAAAGTGGAGCACATCTACAAAATGTTTCGGCGAGGGACTTTATGGAGAAAGTGAATCTGCAAGATAATATTTTAGAATCTCATCTAATCAATCTCATGGCATGTCAGCGTGGTACAAATGAGTATTGGTACCGTCGCCATGGGGAATTGAAATGTATGCTAACAAACTTAGGAACTCCTACATGGTTCCTCACTCTTAGCTGTGCCGAGTATGCATGGGAGGACTTACTTCAATTTCTACGAGAGGCCAATGCTAATATACAAAATATAGAATTCAAAACACCTGGAGAACTGTGTTCTTTGGATCCAGTGAATGTATGCAGATATTTCAATCATAGATTTGAAGCTATGATGTCTTTTATTACCAACAAAAAAATCCTCCCCTTGGAGAGGTTTTGGATTTTTTTGGGAGAAAGGAGTATCAAGCGAGAGGTGCTCCTCACATACATATGATGTTATGGATTAAAGATGCACCCAAATTTGGAACAGATTCAGATGAGACAGTCATGAGTTTCATTGAAGAGTGTTCAACATGTGCTGTTCCGAAAACTACGGAAGAAAACAGTTTAAGGCAACACGTTTTACGCTTTCAATCCCATCGTTGTGGAAAGTACTGTCATCGAAAATTCAGAAACAAGGACAAGTTCGACACAAAATGTCGTTTCGCTTTTCCACGACCAGTGATTTCTAAAGGAAGAGTAAATAATTTAATGTCTTCTCTGCGACGAGGAAATCACCAAAAAATACATACAATTTAAAAAGAGACGAAGAGTCCAAGTACATCAACGACTACAATCCAGTGATTTTGTCCATGTGGAATGCTAACATGGATATTCAATTAGTTGCTGACAACTCTATTGCTGTAGCTCGATATGTGACGTCTTACATCACAAAAAAAGAAAAGGCAGAACTGAAGGAAATGTGGGAGGACATTTCACATGAAAAGAGTCTAAGCAAGAAATTGTACAGTTACAGTCTGAAGATGTTGTCGCATCGAGAAATTGGAGCATATGAATGTTTTGATCGATTGTCGTCAGCAAGTCTCTATGCCAAATCTAGAACCATCATTTGGGTGAGTCTAGGTCTTGCTGCAACACGAAATCGAGTTTTGAAATCTGTACAAGAGATAGAGTATTTGGCGGAGAAAGAACCAGAAAGTACAGATATTTTGAAGACAAACATGTTGGATACATACTATCCAAATAGAAGTCATCACCTTGAGAACGCTTGTCTCTATGAAGTTCTGCAAAGATATATTTATAAGAGGAACATCAGAGAAGATATCAATAATGGAATATATGGAGTCATTGGATGTGAAGGATGTCTAGTGAAACAGAAAAAAGGTCATTTGATTAATCATCGCAAATTGAGTTGTGATAATCCAGATAAAAGAGAATTTTATTATTTGGCTCTTTTGCAACTGTTTAAACCATGGCGTGAAGAAGAGGAACTTCTTGGAGATTTTCTCTGTTATGAAGACTCCTTTAATGCAACGAAGGATACCATAGAATGTCCTGTTTTTCCAAATTATCTGCAAATGTTGAATGAAGAAATAGAGCAAGAAGCCACAATTGCTGCAGAGATTGCGAGAGACAGTTCTCAAGGTAGTCAGAGTTCTGCTTCATTGAGTCAGGATCCACTAGGAGGACCAATTATCCAAAATGAAGCTGCCACTGCCATGGATGAGGTGGAAAGAGCTATGGAACAAGCTCAAGATGATGTAGTTAACTTAGAAGATTTGGTGAAACAACTAAACCTTGAGCAGAAACAGATATATGACGAAGTCACAGAACAGATTGAACATGGATTCAGTCATGAGAAAAAAGAGTGCTCATGTACATCATTTAAGCCTGTCCAATTGTACGTGAGTGGAGAAGCGGGAACTGGAAAAAGTTTTCTGATTAAAGCCATTGCAACTTATCTGCAGAAAAGGACTGAATCACCGCTGTCTTGTGTTGTTACCGCTCCAACTGGGCTGGCAGCACATAACATTAAAGGGATTACTTTACATCGTTTACTGATGCTGCCAGTGGAGCATGATAACAAATTGGAGTATCACAAGCTATCTGGAGATGCGTGTTCCGAAGTTTCGAGAGTCCTGAAGAAAATGAAACTTCTTATCATTGATGAAGTAAGCATGGTGTCAAATATAACGCTTGCTTTTGTGCATTTGAGAATGCAAGAAATTCTTAGAACAGACTATGATGTCTTATTTGGAGGAAAACATATTATTGTTTGTGGAGATCTTCTGCAGTTGACTCCAGTGAAAGGACAACCTGTGTTCAAAATGCTCACGCATGAAGATACCAGGAAGTGCCTAGGAAGCATTGGAAACGTTAATATATGGTTAAACTTCAAATATGCAGAACTGCTTCAAAATATGCGACAGGCAAAGGATGAAGATTATAAAAATATTCTACAAGATGTAAGGATCGGAAAAGTAAGTCAGCAAGGGAAAGAAGCTTTACATGCACGATTAATTTCAAATTTGTACCCAAATGAAAACATTCTTCCAGAGAACATTTTTAAGAAAGTTAACGAGAAGAAATCTGGCATATGTTTGATGCCTACTCTGAAAGAATGTTCCATGTTCAACAACAAAATGTTAAATTTAGAAAATGAAGAGATAGTGAAACTGGAAGCTACAGATAAAATAGAGCATATGGGAGCAACAATTGTTTTATCTGAAAATTTGAAGTCAAAATTGGATTCATTAGAGAAGACTATTTCTAAAACTGCTGGTTTTGAAAAGACTCTGAATGTGTGTTTGAATTGTCGTATCATTTTGAGAAGGAATTTAAATGTTGAAAGAGGTCTGGTAAATGGAGCAATGGGTCATGTTGTTGGTTTTGTGAATTACAAAAATAGAGATGGAATTGAAATGTAAAAAATTAAATTTGATGACATTGATGAAATAGAAAAAATTTGTCGTTGTTCAGCTAGATTTTTGCTCATGAAAGACTTATATGTTCGCCGAAAACAGTTTCCTATTTGTTTGGCATATGCGGTGACAATTCATAAGTCTCAAGGTTTAAGTGTAGATAGCGCTTTGGTGAACATTGGAAGTTCTGTGTTTAAAGAGGGTATGGCATATGTGGCATTATCACGGGTCAGATCTTTATCAGGATTGTACTTGATTGAGTGTGATGAAACAAAGATTTGTGCAGATCTAGATTGTGTAAAAGAATACAATAGGTTAAGAAGAGAGTATGCTCCACATTTGCCTCAATATCCTCTGATTGAAAAACGTGTGGTAGGCCGAAAAAAAAGAAATGAGAGTAATTGCAGTGAGGTATCAGCAAAAAGGCATAAAGTAGATAAAAGTGTAATTGTAAAGAGAAACAACAAGGATTCTGTTGAAGATGTTGTTGGATTTCAGTTTGAAAACAGTTCTGGTGTCAACTGCTATGCTAATGTAGTAGTTAATGTTGGTTTTTTTCTTCAAAATTTACAAAGACAGATTGTTGAAAATCGGCAACAAACATTGTGCTGTTTATTGAATTCTGTGTTAGACAAATGTAGTAGTGATAGAGCAAAAATAGAAAGTGTTTCAGAAATTAGAAATCTTCTAGATATATGTTCAGGTCAAAATCAATTTTCACAGAATATTCAGCAGGATTGTCAGGAATTTTTAATATATATGTTTGATGTATTACAAGATGAAGGAGTAGATATAAAAAATCTATTTGGCCTTTCTTATCAATGGCAACATGACTGTGATAACTGTGCTTCATCAAGTACTACTAGAATAGACTCTGAAAGATTTATATATTTAACTTTACCAGACTGCAAATCAGTGTCTTTCAATAATCTAGTTAAAGCAGCGGATCACAATATGGTGTGTACCCAATGTAAGTCTGCAATGCTGTCCACATTATTTCTACAAAATGATGGTCACTATGTCATTTTAATGTTCCAACGATGTAGACCTGATGGAACTAAATTGACAACTTCTATTAAAAATTTCGTGGCTTCTCAGTTATCGATATCAGGAAGAACCTTTGCAACTGTAGCTATTATTTTTCATGACGGTCCTTCTACAACATCAGGGCATTACACATGCTTTTTAAAAACTTCTAAAGGTTGGACCCAATGTAACGACACTCATTTGACTTTCAAACAACGTTTGCCTTTTGGTTTTATAAATTCATACCTAGTGTTTTTACAGCCAAAATTTAGGTAAAGGTAATTGGCCTATGAATACCGGAGTAGTACTCATATATACTCATACATCTGACACTATTTGGCCAAATGGAAAGGTGCAAGAATGAGTAAAGAGTCATGACTGAAAAAAAGGAGTATATTAAAATTTTGAAAATATTTCAGATGTTCTTGGAGCTTTTCTTGTAGAAAGTCGATGAAATGGATTTCTAAGTGAACAGCAAAGTACTATGCAACGAGAAAAGGACCTCCATGATATACTATTTGGCCTCAAGGAAAAGTAAGTCAATCAAAGATTAGCGTACATTTGTAATTTGTCAGTATATAAGATTTTTTTTAAAAACACAATCTTTTAGACTGTGTTTTTTTTTCCCGCTGTCATATGATGAGTAATTTGAACTCACTGCTTTAAGTGAAATTCAATATATTCTGAGAAGAGCAAAAATAAACTATGTAACATGTTGTAGAAGTTATTCTATACTTTGGATTGTGTAAATTAAATTGTATTCCCATTCTCTGACATCTACTCTCCCTCGCTTATCTTTGTTTGCTCCTTACTTTTGACCTCTTCTCTCTATTTTTCGTTCACTACTTCTCTGTGCTCAGTGCCTCACTCTACTTGTGTTATTTTCACTTGTGTTTATCTACCTTCTATTACTTCTTTTACAACAACTTCACTGCTCCTCTCTCATCGTTCTTCATCCCATTTCTTTTACTCTGGTTCCGCTACTATCCATCATTTCCTTTCTTTCAATGTCCTTCTCTTTACTTTCATCATGAAATTATTTTCTCTCAGCACCACTGTTTTAGTCGTCTTCTCCTCTCTTTCCTTTTTTTTGCTCACTTATTTTTTTCCTTTTCTCATTCATTGTACTCCACCTCACTCAGTTTTTCTCTTAGTGTGTCTACCTTATAACTTCCTCAGTCCATTTCCTTCAATTGTTGTATATTATTCTGTCTCCCTTCATCTTTTCATTCTATGACTGTTCTTCACTTACTCTCAGTTATCTTCTATTCCTCATTCTTCTAAATGCATCCTTAATTAGACTGTTTTCTGTCTCAGTCATTATCTTTTTACTTACTTCTGTTTCCTGATTTAGTTTTGCTAACTCACATTGTTTTAGTATCTTTCTTACCTTCAGTTCATTTCTCCGTTCTTCTCTCTTTTTTTCTTAGTGAATCTATATGCCTTACTCTTTGTAATTTGCTCTCCTTCTATTTCTTTTTCCCTCTTTTTGTCCTTCTTCCTTAGTTTATTTCCCTTTCTGTGTTCTTCACTCTAACTTTATTTCTAAATAGAGTGTTATGATGTTTTTAGCTCTTCATTTGTATCTTTTAATTTAAAATACATATTTTACTAATTATAACTTTTTTTTCTTCACTCTTTCACAGATACCAACTGTAGTAAAAAAAATTAAAGTTACATTTATTATATGGTAAGTATGACTAAAAAATGTAGTTTGTTATCACCCTTTGCTTTAAGGTCACTAACATTTTCTCAATCTACCTCACTCCTGTGTTTTTACTCTGCTTCTCTCACTTATTCTTATTCTCCATGTTTACTCCCCTTTCCCTATTTACCCTCTCATATTCAACTTCTTTTGATCCCTATTCTTTACTTCACTTACCCTCTGTTCCCTTCCTTTGCTTCTTCACTCATTCTCTTTTTCTTAATTATTTACCTTACTCCTACACATATACCTCATCCCCCTCCCAACACATATACACACCTGTAACATACACCCCACACACACCACACACACACCTCATACACACAAAAAAACCTCCCACACACAATCCTCAAAAACACACACACATTCCATACACACACATACATCGAACACATATACACCCCACACTCATACACTTCTCACACATATTTCACACACACTCATCTCTACCCACACCAAAACACTCCACACAACCACACCCACAGACACACCTTACACACCCACACTCCGACCTACACCCACTGACTCCCTGTAAGTCACACACACTGCATTACTTATCTTTTTTTGCTGTTTTACTCAAGCCCATTCAGGTACTGTTTCCTTTGCTCTCTTTGTCCTCTCTCTTTGTCACTCACCATGTGTTATCCTAATTCAATATTTCTCCCTCTTTCACCCCTCTTTACTTATACTATGGGTAGCGCACCGGGGAGCGTAACAAGGGGAAAACCAAGAGAAACAGTAAAATAATATTTTAGAGTGCTTTGAGGTAGGGTAGCTGTTGTGTTGTGTGGGTGATTTACTTACTGCACTCCTTCCACTCCTTTTCTCAGTCCCTCTGTTCTCACAGTTCCTCACTCCCGTTCACTCAGTCCGTCTCTCTTACTGTTATTGTCTCTGTTTCTTCACTCTTTCACTACTTGTTCATTATGTTTTCTCCCTGAAGTTCAAGCACACTACATTATTTACATTTCATTGCTGCTTCAATTATTCCATTTCTGTTACTTCTTCTTTTCTTCTTTCAGTTTTTTCTCTCTGTCAATCCACATGTTTTAACTTTAGTCGATTTTATCCATCTTATTTCATCCCTCTTTAGTTATGCACACTACTTTTTTCTCTCTCTCCCTCACCAGTGTTATTTAAATCTGGTTCCGTTATTACCTTTTATTTGTACATCATTTTTTCTCTTTCCTTTTACTCTTTACAGCCACTCACATTCTTCATGTGCCTCTGCTTTAGTATTCTTCTTCTCTCTTTCTTTGTTTCACAGCCTTATATTTTTTTCATTTTCTCTCTTACACTTTCTTATATCTTTTACACTGTTTTACTATGTATTACACAGTACCTCTGTGTTGTTCTCTCTTGCTGTCTGTCTCTTAACATTACTCTCTCTTTCTCTTTCTCTTATGCTCTCCTTCTCTTGTTTTTTTTTAATTTTTATTTTTATTGCGCTAACGGGGCGCTCTCCGGTGCGCTCACCGGGAAGCGCACCCATGAGAAAAATTAAGTCGAGTGCTGAAAATTTTAATAATTTTTTTTAAATGGGAGGTAGTTCTGAAAAGAACTTTTTTTTAATGTTTTTGTTGTTTTATATATTTTTTTTATTTTTCTGAACATTTTATTTGTTGTATTTTTTGAACAATTTTATGGTTTTTTTTGTTTTTTTGGGGGGGGGACAACGAAAAACAGGCATTAGAAAGGGCTCAACAGGAGCAAAAAAATTTTTTACTTCTTGGGGCATTTTGAGCAGTTGTGGTTTTCAAATGCTCTATTAATTAAAATGATACTCATATTCCCATATGAAATTAGTTCACCACATTAAATGCACACTAGCTTCATGTGCACAAAATTCTGTTGAATATTTGTGACCGTCTCCCTCGCCTCTGGTCCCGATAGAGTTTGCTGTGATGATGTACTGGCCACAGGAGTTCGTGGGTTATCCTGGAGGTGACGCAGCTCAGCAGCGCTGTAATTGATTGGATGCCACCTCTGCATGTGGCAGTGCATAGTATAGTTCCCAAAACTATACTTTTTGTTTGTACCTCTAGACAAAACATCTTTGCAAATGAGGCATGTGACGTATCGGGCATTGACCTTTTTTTGGTCTTGAGGGTAAGAAAAAAATTGCCATATAAAATTGGCTATGTGGTGGGATTTCCGGGGCTCTTCACGCAAGAACTGCCTCGGCTCTACGTCCTCTTCCTCTTCTTCTTCTTCTTCTTCTTCTTCCTGTGGGTTTGAAAGGAACTGTGGAGGTGGTCCTTCCTTCCTAGGTGGTTGTGGTGGTGGTGGGGGTCCACCAGCTGCAGCTACTACAGATGTCATTATTTTAACAAGCAGAAACAGGTCTTCCTCTCACAAAGATGAAAGTCAGAGTGAGGAAAAAAGGAGGGGTTTTCATCATTTGGGAAAGAAATAGTTCTAAACCAATGAAAAGTGTTATTTACAGGTCACATGACCTGTCACGCTTACGTTACGCGTCCCGCTCCGCGCCCGGAGCGCTTCCGGTGTGCTGCGCTTCGCGCCTCGTTCGCGCACCGGAGCACTTCCGAGTGCGCTAACGCGGCGCGTCATAAGACGCATTACGCGGCAACGCGATACGTCGCACTTACGCGATGAGTCACGATGTTGTTCTCGAACGCGGCAGTTGTGCAAACGGAACGTTTCCCGGTGCGTGGATCGGGTCGCGGCTCAAAATTAAGCTAACAGGAAGCTACCCGGTGCGCGGACCGGTAGCGAAACAAAAAAAAAAAATGATATACATAAAAAAATTATATATAGACCATATATAGTTAGGAATTAGCATTTACAAAACCTTGAAAATTCACTGAAAAAACCATAGGTTATACACCATATATAGTTAGGAATTAGCATTTATAAAACCTTATTTTACTCACACAAAACCATTGAAATTCGCATATATAGTTAGCTGCACTAACTATATATTTCGCGCACCCGCAATCCACTGCTGATGACGTCACATATTACATCATTCATGACATGGTCAGTGACATCACTGATGACATCTCAAATGACATCACTGATGACATGACTGATGACATCTCATTTGACATGACTGATCACATCACTGATGACATCATTCATGTGATAATACGATGAACTTCTTCAGACTCTAATATAACCTTATATACACTCAGTGTAAACAGACACTCACAGACTGTCACTCATCCATGGAGTTACTCACACACCTAGCCAGTCATGCAAAGAATCAATCACACCTCCATTTCCTCAACTATACAGTTATACACACCTTACTTATTCAAACAGATACTAACACATATTTACTCTCTTATACAATCCCTGATACAATTTCAGAATGATCCATACAGCCACTCACACATTCACTGGCTCTTATGCACAGTTATTTATATATGTCAACTCTCACATATACTGTGTTTTACATATGTTCTTACTTTGACATGTAGCACTGAGATATCCATTTACTCACCAATACACTCATGCACACAGTCAACCGCCCATACAGGTGTTTCCAAATGCACTTTTGAACCCATACATCTAGTGAATCAACTGCTCACACATCTATGCACAGAGTCATACACCTCCCAGCCACCCACAAACACACTCAGTCTCCCATACAAATACTTGGGCAACCAATCAATAACCCATATAGTTACTCATATAGCTACTGATCAACACATGCAGCAGTTTACAGAACAACAGACATAATGATGCACAAATTAAGACAGTTTAGTCACTAACCCATGCACTCAGTGAGACACATTTAATCACTCACTCATACAGTCAGTCATGCACCTTCTAAATCCTTCATCCAGACCCTTATACATCCACTCATTCTTCAATATGTAAGACATATTTAAACTTTACAGAAACATACAGTCACTGGATGTTGTTATCAGTGATGTCATCAGTGATGTCATTTGAGATGTCATCAGTGATGTCACTGACCATGTCATGAATGATGTAATATGTGACGTCATCAGCAGTGGATTGCGTTTGCGCGAAATATATAGTTAGTGCAGCTAACTATATATGCGAATTTCAATGGTTTTGTGTGAGTAAAATAAGGTTTTATAAATGCTAATTCCTAACTATATATGGTGTATAACCTATGGTTTTTTCAGTGAATTTTCAAGGTTTTGTAAATGCTAATTCCTAACTATATATGGTCTATAACCTATGGTTTTTTCAGTGAATATATATATATATATATATATATATATATATATATATATACATATATATATATATATATATATATATATGTTTTACAAAACAAACGGTCCCCAATCGGTGCACGCTCATTTCCACTGGTGCTTTGTCGAGGTTAGACCCTACCTCGTAATGCCGACAATATACTTCCTCCGAAAAGTTCAGAAGACTTTGATCAACCCTCCAGGGAGACCAATTGTCTCCAGTTGCAACTCTCTACTTGAAAACATGTTGATCTATGTAGACAAATATTTGGCACCAATAGTAACCAATTTAAGTTCCTACATAAAAGACACTGGGGACTTTCTTAGAATACTAACCAATGTGGGATGGCAAAAGGGGTTTCATCTTGTGAGCATAGACGTGGTATCACTATATACCTAAATTGATCCTAAAATTGGACTCGAAGCAGTGGAATACTTTCTACATCAAAGAAACATTCAAGAAATCAAACGCACTAAGATTTTGATGCAAATGGTGGAACTATGTTTGACCAATAATATATTCCTATTCAATCAAAAAGTATACACCCAACTGTGTGGCACTGCCATGGGAATATCTATCTCACTCAGCTATGCTAACCTCACCATGGGGTGGTGGGAGAAGTTAGTGGCTTGGAAAGAAGAAAATGAGAGGTACACAAACAAGATAGAGATATGGTTGAGGTACATCGACGACCTCTTTCTAATCTGGAATGGCAGTCAAAATGAATTTAAGGAATACCGGAACATCCTAAATGCAAATGACGTGGGCTTGAAATTCACCTACAACATAAGTTTGAAGTGTATCCAATATTTGGATGTCCACGTTAATATTGAAAACAATCATATACACACACAAATTTATCGAAAGCCAACTGCAACGAAAAGTACTCTCCATGATGAAAGTTTTCACCCGGCAAATCTGATTAAAAGTGTTCCATATGGAGAATTCATTAGAATGAAGAGAAATTGTTCTGCAACAGATGTAGCCGAAAAAAGTCTACAAAAAAATGCAAACCGCTTTTTGAGAAGAGGATACAAATATAGAGTTGTGAAAGAAGGCTTAGAACATGCCAAAGCTGTGTCTAGAGCTGAAACTTTGATCACCAAACAAAACAATTCAGATGAGGACAGAACAAGACTAATCCTGACCTACAGCAAAGAAAGTTTACAAATCAGAAAGATCTTACAAAAATATTGGAATGTGTTAGAAAGTGATCCGGACATTGGTAAAACAATTGGACCAAGACCTGATATAACATACCGAAAAGTGGCATCTCTCAAAGATAAACTAGTTAACAGTAATTTTGTTTCAAAGAAAACCAAGACATGGTTAATGGACAATCAGAAAGTATTTGTTCACTGTAACAAATGTAAAGCCTGCAAGATTGGGAAATCTGACAAAAGCACCAAAGACTCCAGAGGAAAAACATTCACAATAATTGAAAGAATTACATGTGACACAACTTATGTGGTATACATGATTGAATGTACCTGCGGGCTGCGCTACATTGGTAGCACTATTTGTCCTCTCCGGAAGCGAATTTTGGAACACTTGAGAGCAATCCACAATAAGGATATGAACTATGCTATATCTAAACATCTGCATACCCAAAACAGACCAATTGGGAAAACATCAAATACTTTGGCATTGCAACAATCCCATAGCACAAAAGAGGTGGTAATCGGACATTAAAGCTGAGAAGATTGAAGTCACGCCTGATAATCAAGTTTAAAACTAAGGCCCGTTTTGAGCCTAATGGGGACGAGGAATTACATGTACATTTATAAACAAATGTAAATCATTTCTTACCTTAAATTTTTGGGGACTAGTCCCATGACCTATGTGTTTAGGTATACCTACACAACATAAGGTATTATGAACTTCGGTACAAACCGAGAAGAAATTGAGTATAAATCATATGATGAATTGCTAATACAATGGTGAATATACAATGAAAATGTACACATGTAAAAAGACGTTCTCAGTGCAGAAAAACATGATTGAGCCTGTAGCTAACTACAAATCCCAAAATGCGTCAAACTGGGTGTAGATTGTAACACTATAAAGGGTGAAATAGAAAGGGGACTCACGTAACCGTGACAAAGGCCATTTCTTGGATGAAACGTTGGTGGTGGTGGAGGTAGTGTTTATGATGCTTTAATGAAAGCTATCAAATCTCTACAACTTCTGGAGTGCTTTAAAACATTTGTTCCAAGATATATATATATATATATATATATATGTATATACAAATATGTACATATTCAATTTTTCAAATGAAAAAAAACAAAGGGTAAACCTTTGTTGCAGTTAGGAAATTTTTGTTATTCTTTCCACAAAAAACAAACTTAAAACACACAGATATTACAAATTCAAAAGTTATATGTATGCCATAAACTTATAAATTACGCACCCCCTTTTTATTAAAATAACTTTATTCTTTAACTACAAACCAAACTTAAACAAGACAAGTTTTTAATTTCTGAAGCTATACTTCAATTTATAATGTAAGCAACACCTTCAAATTATTATGACTCATGCACCTCCATACACAGTGTATTCAACTGACCTCCATACACAGTGTATTCAACTTGTATTCAACTTGGTAGTCACACTACATCAACACTAGCTTGTGCCTTCTCCATCCACTGCTGATAGACTTTTACATTATATCAGTTATACTATCTGCAATAATAGCACATGCAATAATCCTGATAACACTGTAAATCACATGATTTGAAAGAACACAGTGCATGTTAGAGTGGCTAGTTATAGTTGATATAGTGTTGTTACAAGTTGAATAAACTGTGTATGGAAATGCACGAGTCATAATAATTTGAAGGTGGTGTGTAAATTATAAATTGGAGATAAAGTATACGTTTAAAAGTTATAATGTTTGCCTAGTTCCAGTTTGGTTTGAAGTTAAAGATTAAGTAAAGTATTATTGATTTCAAGATGGTGTATAATTTACAAATGTAAGGCATAACTATAGAATTTGTAATGTTTGTGTGTTTTAAGTTTGGTTTGCATGGGAGGAATGAGTAACGTTGCCCAAACTATAACAAAGGTTTAGCCTTTGTTTTTTTTCATTGAATTTCAATGGTCTCTTATTTTTAATAAGAATTTGCTTCAAATAGTAGATTTTACTGTAGTTGAGTAGAGTGTCATTGAGTGGAGTGTGTTACAGTAAATTGGAGTGTCATGGAGTGTACTTTTGCAGATGGGGTGTTGTAGAGTACAGTGGAGTACAATGGGGTGTTGTACAGTGGAATAGCATAAGTGGAGTTGTGTGGAGTGGTGTGGAGTGCGATGTTGTAGAGTGGAGTGGGGCAGAGTGGAGCAGAGTGGACTGGTGTAAAGTGAAGTGGCGTAGCATACCGTGGAGTAGATTGTTATATACTGCAGTGGTGTGTTGTATAGTACAGTTGCTTCGAGTGTACCAGAGCGGACAGGCATAGTGTGGAATCGGGTAAAGTATACATTATAGAGGCTTCTTGTAGAGTACAGTGGAGTGGTGTGTCATAGAATGTTGGAAAGTGTTGGAAAGTGGAACAGGAGGTTGTACACTGGAGTGTAGGGAAATAGAGTGAAGGAGATGGTTGTACAGTGCAGTGCAGTGGAACAGGAGGTTGTACATTGGAGTGTGGGGAAATAGAGTGAAGGAGATGATTGTACAGTGCAGTGTAGGGGCACAGAGTTGAGTACAATGTTGTATAGTGGCACAGAGTGCAGTAGCAGCTTGTAGAGTGGAGTTGCATAGAGTGTGGTAGAGTGGAGTAGTGTACAGTGGAGTGTTGTACAGTGCCATAGAGTGGGGTAAAGTGTTGTACACTGGAGTACAGTGAAATGCAGTGGAGTTTTGTAGCATAGAGTGGACTAACATGTTCTAGAGTAGAATGGCATTGAGCAGGGAAGACTGTGGGGGCATAGTGTATAGTGGAGTAAAGAGTTGTAAAGTAGAGTGACGTGTGGTACAGTACAGCGGACTGATGTGTCATAGAGTTGAGTAGAGTGTAACAGAGTGGGTTAAAGTGTTGTACAGTGGAGTGGTGTGGAGTAGAGTATAGTCCGGTACAGTATGTTAGAGTAAGGTAGGATAGACTGCCATACAGTTGAGTGATACAAGATAGGGGGTCCCAGTGAAAAGGTATCTCAAGTATACAAACAAACACTTTGGAACGCACAGTTATTTAAAAAAAATATATCACAGACTAATAATTCTGCACACTGTTGTTTATTCACAATGTGCTTATTCACATTACTTATGACAATTTCATAACACAACTGTTATAGTGCCCCAGGGAAGGGGAAGGTGAGGGACAGTGTTTTTGTGGGGAAAGGATGTGCAAGGTAGTTCATCGTGACAATGATATCAATATATAATTCCTAAATGATCAATACAACTGGCTTCAGACCACTGAGCCAACACAATGGACGAGCTACTAATGCTCACAATGAAAAAGAAACCATGATAGCGATGCTACTAATTAATAATTGGAGTGATGGTTGCATCGACTGGTGAAAGGTAATAACCATCGACGTTTCGACCCCTATACTGGTAGGTATACGTCACACCTTAAAACAGGGTCTTCATCAGGACACAAGAGCCCTGGGAAACACTGGTTTCTCTAAAAAATGGAATAGAAATGTGTATTATATTTACAGTGATAAGCTAATTGAAATTAAAACTGGCACACAAAGCTGCCCCAGCACAATCTAATAGAACAGGAGTTTATTCACCATGGAAAGTTGGGCTGATAAGCTCACAACTTGTACAGGAGAAACGGGAGCATCACTTGATCCGAGTAGAGTTGCCGGGATCGATATGAATCAGACCCAATAATTCTCTTTAGAATAATCACTTCCAGGGGGTGTCAAAATGATCATCAGATTGCTACAAAAGAAAACAGGGGGGAACGTATCAATATTATGTCCCTTCAATTCAATACTGAAAAATATGGTTGCAAAAACCAATCAAACACACACTTGAGCCATTACTTAGATTGGTTCACATGTGGCTCAGCTAGTAACCAAAATGGGAGGTAATTATTCCTCCATTAAGATTGTATCACTACAGAGGAAACTTTTATAAAACCAAAAGGGTCCAGGACTGGCTCAAAGTATCGCAATACAGATGTCATCATACTCAAGATTTTTGTATACGTGCCAGAACAGGGAAGAGAGCCTTGCCACATCAGATTCTTGGCCGCAGCATAGTGCGAGTGGAACAGTGGTTCGATCATCGTAAGATTCAGCGATATAGTAGGGCATGCATTGCTCATTATATGAAGGATGCGTACCTAAATATACCAACACTGGCGCGTTGTCGCTGTGTTTGAAGTACTCGGGAAGCGCGGAACATCGCGTGACCGTAATGCTCAATATGACGATAAATGTCTCTAAAAATGAATAATGCAGTTAAAACCACGTGTGTAGATGTTAAAATCATGGCTACCCATTTTCAGTAGCCACTACATACCTATTTACGCTGACCACAGCCTTCACTCAAAACTGGCGGGGATATCCATTCCTCAAACGGGACGCATCCAATCTAAAAATGGTAATGGCGACAATAAGGGGATAGTTCCACAATATACATATTCTAACTCCAAAAGCCGCATTGCTACCCCAAAGGTTACAAATTCTAACCTTAAACACGTTGATACTCCAACTCCTTCCGTCACCCGATCCACATCTCAAACAAACGACCGGCATACTTTAAGCCGGAAGGGGAGGTGCGCAGACGTCAGGAAGGTAAAAAGAAAAGACGGACTCCAGGAGAAACCGGAAGCGTTGATTGAGCTTCGATCGTCATGACAACCGAACCGGCTTGCCAATGCGCGAGTCCTTAGCAGCGGGCTAGAGACATCAGATCTCAAAGTAAAATTACATGCCTAATGTCATGGTTATTATGCCAAATCGCGGTCAGAGTGTTTGCCTTGAAGGACCGAGGTTTGTGCTCTGTGATTTATGATAGAATTTCTTACAATCGGTGTGGTCAGATGTAATTCCCACATGCAACGACTGACCCTTTTTAATGGACCTTATCATAAATATTCTAATAAGATATAGGTACCACATCATAGCGTCCCTCTTGTACAACAACGTGTATATGCATAACATCCCTCAAAAATACATTGTCTAAAAGCGTCACGCACCTATTACACAGAGGGGTGTAGGCGACTACATCCAACCATTATTCTAGAGTATCACGCACCTCCTAGGCAGAGGGGTGTACATGACTTGACATGTCAGGTCGCATCCTCTATTTATGATAAAAACTACAAACTTTCGTGCACCTCTCACACAGGAGGGTGAAAACGGGGGTTTGCAGCTTTACACCTTATTTTAATAAATACCGATGATTCAGACCAAGGAATTTAGCGACCTAATCTTGCTAGCTGGGCATGACTACTTTCTGCCTCATTGAGTCCATTATTGATCGAATCCAGGGTAGTCATCCATTTGGATTCTTGTGTATTGAGGATCATGGATATGTCCCCACCTCTAGGACCCAGAGTCACCTTTTCCAAAACTAGCCATTTCAAAACTTCGGGAGTCTGTCCATGTCTAGTGCCATAGTATAGCATACAGTGGAGTGGCATAGAGTGCAGTAGAGCAGTGTCTCATGGAGTAGAGTATTTGAACTCGGAAGAGTGGTATTGAGGGAATTGCACAGAGTGTCTTAGAGTGGGGTAGAGTGTTGTAAAATACTATAGAGTAAAGTAGAGTTATGTACACTCACATTGATAGGAGCACATTGTTGTACAATGTAGTGCTACACAGTGGACTGTAGTCTGGTACAGTGGAGAGGTATAGACTATTATTGCGTGGAGTATAGTGTTTTTGAGCAGTGTGCAGTGGAGTGACATGAAGTGGAGTTGGGTAGAGTGGAGTGTCATACAATGGAGCAGCTTACAGTGGAGTGGTGTTGATTGGAGTGGTGTAGAGTGGAGTGGGGTAGAGCGGAGTTACGTACCATAGAATAGTGTAGTGTACAGTGTTGTAGAATGGAGTGGTGTACAGTCGAGTGGCATTGTCTGAAGTGGTATAGAGTGGTGTGGTATGCAATGCAGTAGCGTACAATAGAATGCTGCAGAGTGGAGTGACATAGAGTGGAGTGAGGTTGAGTGCATTTGCGTACAGTAGAATAGCGTACAGTAGAGTGGCATGCAGTGGAGTGCATAGAGTGGAATGGCATAGAGTGGAGTGTGGCCGAGTGGAGTGGGGTAGAGTGGATTGGGGTGGGGTAGAGTGGAGTGTGGTACAGTGGAATAGCATTTGCGAGAGGGGTGTACAATGAAGTGGCATAGAGTAGAATAGCAGACAGTAGAGTAGTATACACTGAAATAGCGTACACTGGAGTAGCATAAAGTAGAGTGGCATACAGTGGAGGGGCATACAGTGGCGTGTGGTACAGTGGAGTAGCATACATTGGAATAGCGTACAGTAGAGTGGCATAAAGTAGATGGAGTAGAGTGGAGTGGCATAGTCGAATAGCACAGAGTTGATTGGCGTAAAGGGTAGCCGCATACAGTGGAGTGGCATAGAGTGGAGCAAAATGGAGTGGAGTATGGTAGGGCAGAGTGGCATAGAGTTGAGTGGAGTACATTGGAGTTGCGTACACAGTGGATAAGTGTAGAGTGGAGTGGAGTGGCACAGAGTGGAATAGCATACAGAAGAGTGGCAGACAGTGAAGTTGTGTGCAATGGAAAGTGGGTTTGTGTACCGTTAGTGTGCATATTGTGGAGAGCGTGTACTGGAGTGGCATAGAGTGGAGCATTTTACATTGGAATAGTGGACAGTGGAGAGGTGTGCAGTGCTGAGGTGTATAGTGGAGTATGGTAGAGTGGGCTGGCACACAGTGGGATAGAGTACAGTGGTGTTGATTAAATTGTCATAGCATGAAGTAGCGTACAGTGGAGTGGCATGGATTGGACTGGCGCACAGTGCAATGGCATACACTGGAGTAGCATAAATTCGGGTGGCACAGAATCGTGTGGAATAGTGCAGAGTGGAGAGGGGTAGAGTGGAGTTTTGTACAGTGGAATAGTGCAGTGTACAGTGTTGTAGAGTGTAGTGCATACAGTGCAGTGACACTGAGTGCAGTGGTGTAGAGTGGAGTGGCATACAGTACAATAGCAAACAGTAGAGAGTTGCAGAGGGGAGTGGCACTGAGTGGACTGAGGTTGTGTGCCTTTGCGTACAGTGGAATAGTGTACAGTAGAGTGGCTTGCAAGGGAGTGGTGAAGAGTGGAGTGGCATAGAGTGAAGTGGCATAGAGTGAAGTGGGATAGAGTGAAGTGGTGTATAGTAGAGTTGTGTACAGTGGAACAGGGTATGATAAAGTGGCACACAGTAGAGTGGTGCAGAATGGAGTGACACAGAGTGGAATAGTGTTAGATCTGGGGGCCTCTAGTTGGCAATAGTATTCACCTTTATCCAAATAGGGACCCTTACTTCTAAGTCGGGATAAGGGGATTACACTCCTTAATAACTCATGCTCAACCCCTTGGTAGCTTGGCATGAGCAGACAGGCTTATCTCAGAGGCAGTGTGTTAACCATTTGTGAATATACACAGTAATACAGTGAACACACCACAGTTGGACACAACACAGGTTTTATAAAAATAAGTATTCTTTATATAGACTTAACACAAGTCCACAAACAACAAAAATCCACAATACTTCACTTAAGATTGCTTTAAAGATGATAAATGTTGCTTAGTTCAAGTTGATGATAAAGGCGACAAAGTTCTCAACAAAGTAGCCGGTAGTGTACCGCAAAGTAAACAAAAGGGGAGCAAAAGGGGAGCTGCCTCGGTTCCGTGACCTGGGGGAGATGAAGAATGTAATAATCTAACTGCCCATTCTAGCCTATGGATAACAGGTAGTCTTGCAATAGTGAAAAACGAAAATGGCTGTAGTTCACTATTAGGACATGCTACACACACCAGAGCATGTCCTACCTTATACTTACAATGCACCCTGCCCTTGGGCCTACGATAGGGGTGTCTAACATGAAGCAAAGGGAAAGTTTAGGGACTGGTAAGTGGGTGCACTTGCCAAGTCGACATGGCAATACTAGACTACACACAGGCCTTGCAATGGCAGGCCTGAGACAAACTTTTAAAGCTGCTTATGTGGGTGGCACAACCAGTGCTGCAAGCCCACCCACAACATTTGATTTACAAGCCCTGGGCACACATGGTGCACTGTACTAGGGGCTTACAGGTACATCAAATACTCCCAATCATGGAATCACCAATTAGTACATTAATTTAACATAGAGAGCACTTGCACTGTGGCACTGAATAGCAGTGGCACAGTGTCCAAAGCATATAACCGTTACAACAAAAGGATGAACCCAATGGAGTCACTGGGAACTGGGTAGCTAGCAGTACAGACGGGAGAGGGGTCTGAGGATGCTATAGAATGCACAATTAAGAAAATTCAGTGGCAAAATAGAGAACACATAGAATCAACTGGAATGTACATTGTTATTTATTCACAAAGTACCAGCACGTAAGCACTTGCGCACACAACATATATTAGCATAATGAACAAGTTGTAGCACCCAAAAGAGGGGGAACAGGAGTGGAAGTGCTGGTGATAGGAGGTAGTGCAAGGTAAGGATGTATAATACAGTGTAGGTCAAATGTACTTATCACAAATACTCCTTAGAAACTGGCTCCAATTTGGACCAGAGACAATAACACATAAATGAACTAAAAGTTAATTTAGGCCGTAACCATGCTCCCTAGAATGGCAATACAATTTCAGGCTTGGGATGGAAGCTGGTAAAGGGATCTGTTGTCGACGCTCGACCCCACAATAGGGTAGGGGTAGTTGGGCCCTTACAGGAGGGTCTTCCTCAGGACAAGGGGTGGGTTAGGGCAGACTCTCATGGGTCACGATCTACTGGTTGGTATGGTATAACGTTTTCAAACTGCTTGAAGGGTGGGAGCATGAATCAAAAGCGCCACTCGGGTGCACGCACCTACCCGCGGTGTCTGAGTGTTTGTTCAGTCATGGAAAACAGTCAGCCCTAGCATCACAGAAGGCGCAGAAGTGATACTACGGCTGACTGTTTTTCGGGAGAAGATCACCATCAGTGCACGTCCCACCACGGGGCCCGTCACTGTCCTGAGCGGAATGGCTTCCGGGTACCGGGTAGCATGGTCCACCAAGACCAGGATAAACCTGTTGCCCACGGCTGTCTTGGGGTCCAGTGGCCCCACAATGTCAATGCCCACCTGTTCAAAGGGGGTACTGACTACAGGGAAAGGTTGGAGAGGGGCCTTGTGCCTCCTCTCACTTTTCCCACTTGCCTGGTAAGTTTCATAGGTCCTACAATGAGTATCTGAACTCTTCCACATCTGGGGCCAATAAAAATGGGAGACAAGCCTTTCAAAGGTCTTGTTCGGCCCCAGATGACCAGCTAAAGGAAAATCATGAGCCAAACCCAGTAGGAAGGCTCTGAAGCGCTGGAGTACCACCAGCACACGGGCTGACCCAGGCTCAGCAACCTTAGGCTGGCTATACAGGAGACCGTTCTCCCAGTAGATCCAATGTGATCCAGACTGATCACCTGCTGCCTGGTTTGTGGTATGTTGCCTCAATCCTACAAGAGAAGGGCACTTCTTCTGCTCCTCACAAAATTCCTCTCCTTCTTGCTGCCAATGGGTCAGCTCCTGCAGGTTCCCCAGTTCAGAAACTTGCTCCCCTGTAGGTTCCAGGGCATCCCCCTCAAGGTCTGCCTCCTCTTGGACCATGGGAACAATGGGGGTTGGTTTCCTGCGCCCCCTACCTCTTCTCCCAAGGGGAGCTTTCCAAATCATTTCCTAACAGACAATCAACAGGCATGGCTGGCCTCACAGCTACTTGAAGAGTACCAGAGAACACTCAAAGGAAACTTGAGCCATTTTGCAATGGCTCTCTGAGTTGTCAGTGGCAACAACTGGGAAGAATGCATTGGGGACCACCTGCTGTTCAAGTGACACTTGACAGCTGTCACACTGGCTCCGGTGTCTCTCAGAGCCTCCACTCTATGGCCATTGATGGTCACCCACTGCCTGTATATTTTAGTGTTATCAGGCAGCTGAGTTCTAGGAACCATCTCAAAGTCTCCTAAAGAGACCAGGAACATTTCTGCGAGACCCCAACCACCTTGGGCACCCATCTCCTCCCCACCCAGGGCTACACTGGCCATCTGACAGGGGGTGCATAGGGTGGCACATACTGACCCTTTTGGGGACACTAGGGATCCTACAAACGGTGTCCCACCTGCTTACACTGAAAGCAGGTAACAGGCCCCCTATGAACAGGTTTACCTGTCGGGGGTCCTTACTTCTTCTCAGGGGGAGGCTGTGAACCCTTACCTTGGTTCCCTTGGGAATTACTTTGGGCTCTTTCTGGAACTCCCTCTGTTTACCCTTGTCCCCCCCCACTCTTCTGCTGGAGACCCTGCCCACCTTTGGCGGAGTTTCCCACAAGACCCTTGTGGACCCTGGTATTGACCCAGCGGTCGGCCTCTTCAGCAAGCTTCCTAGGGTTAGTCAACTTGCTATCAATAAGGTGCTGGTGTAGCTCTGGAAAGCAATTAGCAGACAAGTGCTCCCTACCAATCAAATCATAGAGGGCTTGAAAATTATCCACATTGCTACCCCTCACCCAGCCATCCATGGCTCTGCAAAAGAAACACACATATTCTACCCAAGTGGTTCCCTCCAACTTCTTACAATTCCTGAACCTCTGTCTATAGAGTTCTCGAGTTATAACAAACCTTGTCATCAGTGCTCCTTTCATGTGGGCATAAGACATCCTATTCTCACTGGGCAGGTCTAATAAAGTATCCCTACCTTCAGTTAAAAAGCGGCCCCACAACCCCGCTCCCCAATCCTTCTCAGGGACCCGGTGGGCCAACATTTCTATCTCGTAACATTAAGTGTAGTGTTATACAGTCTAGTGATTTAGAGTGGAATGCCACATAGTGGAATAGAGTAAAGTAGAGTAGCATAGAGTAGAGTGTCATATAAGTAAGCATGGGTTGAAAATTCGTTCCACGGAATTTGAGGATTTTTGGCAATTTCGCAATCTGCGAATCATGTGAAATTGTCCAAAAAATCCACAATTCGCAAGTTGGTGATTTTTTTTTGCTTGGTCGAGCTTCAAAAATACAATCTTGCGCATGTGGCATTGACTTACCTTGATTCTGAGTTCGCCAAGTTGTTTTCCTTCCGGTTTGCATGCGCTGCACCATTTTGGATCTGACGGCGTGATGGCGTGAGACTTTTCGACCGCGAGTACGTCATCGAGTCCCACCATCTTGCACTGCGAGTTTTGAGAACCTGAATACGTCATAAGGGCCCGCGATCACGCACCGCGAGAGTAAACAATAGTGAATTCGTAGATGCGATGCGCAGCTGACATCCGGCGGGAGATTTGAACAGCTCGCTTTCCAGAAATTGCAAAAAATTGCAATTCTGCACAAGAAATCGATCGCTGGCAGCATAAACCTTCTGAAAATGATGATTTGGATCAGAATAACTCCTCAGATTGAGATTTTTGCTGCACTTTTTTGTGCAAGGAGTCCATTTTTGGGGGGGTGAGAGGAAGGAAGTGCCCCAGAGTCTCCAACTTCCTGCTTCTGTCCAGCAGGCTCCTCCCATTGCTTTTTCCATGTCCTGGTCACTTTTCATTTGGATCTGGAGCTGGAAGGATTACTCTTTGTGGCAGCTGCTGGATATTTGTATTTGAGGACTTTTTTTTGGGATCACTTTTGGATTTGAGATTTCCAAGTACGTTGGTGTTGTTTGTTTGGGGCATTGCAGTTGCTACAACTACAATTTATAAACTTTTTCACAACTTTGAAAAATATATATTGTGGGTAGCCACAGTATCCAGTAGGCCCAGGGTTAGTCATGGGTGTATGATACAACTGTTTCTGTCAGTTTTGTTGAAGTTAAATATCATTTACGGCATGGATGGCATGGTATTGAATAGCTCACTGTTATATGTGGACTTTTTTTTATTTTGGTGTGCGTGTTAAAGCCACACTAGCCAGTAGGCCCAGGGGTAGTCAGTGGTGCATCGACCAAGTCTTTCTGTGGGGTCTCTTGAATTTAAACATCATTTAGGGCATGGATGGCATTGGATTGAGGTGATTTGTGTGTGTATTTAGATTTTTTGGGTGTTGTTGGGCCCTGGTCCAGGGCCTGGCCATGTGGGTGGGGGCCATTTTGATGCCTGGTCCAGGGCCTGGCCATGTGGGTGGTGGTCTAGGGGGCATTTTGAAGACAGGCAGTGTGCTTTGTGTCATAGGCCTGCACCCAGTCTGCCTTGCATTAATCCATTATGCCCAGGGGTACTCAGTGGTGCATGGACAAAGTCTTTCTGTGTGGTCTCTTGAATTTAAACATCATTTATTGCATTGATGGCATTGGATTGGGGTGATTTGTGTGTGTATTTTGATTTTTTTGGGTGTTGTTGGGGCCTGGTCCAGGGCCTGGCCATGTGGGTGGGGGCTATTTTGAGGCCTGGTACAGGGCCTGGCCATGTGGGTGGGGGTCTAGGGGCCATTTTGAAGCCAGGCAGTGTGCTTTGTGCCATCGGCCTGCACCCAGTCTGCCTTGCTTTCATCCATTATGCCCAGGGGTACTCAGTGGTGCATGGACCAAGTCTTTCTGTGGGGTCTCTTGAATTTAAACATCATTTATTGCATGGATGGCATTGGATTGGGGTGATTTTTGTGTGTTTTTTTATTTTTTGGGTGTTGTTGGGGCCTGGCCGGGTGGGTGGGGGCCATTTTGATGCCTGGCCCAGGGCCTGGCCATGTGGGTGGGGGTCTAGGGGCCATTTTGAAGCCAGGCAGTGTGTGTTGTGCCATAGGCCTGCACCCAGTTTGCCTTGCTTTTATCCATTATGCCCAGGGGTACTCAGTGGTGCATGGACCAAGTCTTTCTGTTGGGTCTCTTTAATTTAAACATCATTTAGGGCATGGATGGCATTGTATTGGGGTGATTTTTGTGTGTATTTCGATTTTTTGGGTGTTGTTGGGGCCTGGTCCAGGGCCTGGCCATGTGGGTGGGGGGGGGCATATTGAGGCCTGGCAGTTTTTGCCATAGGCCGGCAAGCTTGCGGGCCAGTAGGTCTAGTGTTATGAATGGGTGCATGAAACAACTCTCTCTGTGTGGTCTCTCCTCTATTAATTTAAACATCCATTTTTGATTAGAATTGCATTCTTTATTTTGGGTCTTTCCATTTTTAGGTGTGTTGTGTTAATAATAATAAATACCTAGTTGCAATAATATTATTTGAAGCATGACATATGCAACATTTATTTAACTGATGTTCCTCTGGCTTCTTTGCTTAGGTGCACAAAGACTGAGAACCAGGAATCATCCTCATCCTCATCACTTGTTGTAGTGCCAGGAAGAAGTCCTGCTGCAGTGTGTGCACAACATCACGTGACGTCATGTGTGGCCACAGACAACTCTGCAACTCGAACAACTGCGTCCTGCTGTTCTGACATCTGAAGAACATGGGCCCAAAGAAAGGTGGCCGTAGCTCCTCTACCAAGAAAGTTGCAAGTGCCACTACCAGTAAGAAGGAGCAGAAGAAGCAAGTGGCGCCACTTACCAAGGAGACTGGTGTGCAAACCGACACCTTTTTGAGGAAAAAAAACTACGCCTGCAGCAGTGGTGTCCACTGGGGACCAAGCTGGGAGCAGCACCTCCGCTTCATTGGTCTCAGTGCCACCATGCCAAGTAAGGCCCAAGCCCATGAGTGCCGCAGAGGCAGCCACTTTAATTGCTCTTTCACCATTGACCAGTGATGTTGGATGTTGACTCATCGCAAAGTAGCATCCAATCAACGCAGGGTGTAACTCATCTGACGAGTGTTCAACCACAGCCGAAACGACAACCACAGGTGCAACAAGGAGAGGCGCAAGGAGAGGCACAACTGCCCACAATGCTTGTTCCTCCAGGAGTAGCGGCACATGAGGAAATCGAGATTCATGCAGAGGTATCAGCCGAGCAAGCCACTCTTGATGATCCATTGTCTACCAGATCCCCAGCAAGGAAAAGGAGGGTTCGTACAAGTTCTTCTTCAAGCCCCCTTCCTTCTGATGATCTAGATCTTGATTGGCACCCACCAATTCAGTCTGAGAGTGAGGCATGCCATGAGCCGACAAAGCTAGGTAAAAGGAAGGTTCCCTCAAGGCTTTCACTTATGGGTGATGACGAAGAAGAAGCAGAAGTGGTGTATTCTGCTGCTGATGAAGAGTCTGACGATGATGACCCAGTCATCACAGTCGTCACTCCAGCCCCAGCGGGCATGCAGCAGACAGACATTTTTACCCTATCCCGAAATGCTGCGCAGGATGTGGGCGGCGTGGCACTGGTACCACCACCAACAAAGGTAACTACTACATCAACACGACCTACAGCTTCCATATTTTCTCTTCCGAAGGGCTGGCAGGGACCTCCATCCAGCTCGACCTCTATTACCTCAAGTAGTGGTGCTGTAAGTGCACAACAGAGTACAATTCCTCCACGCCCATCCTCCACTTCATCTGGCATTGAAAGTGGCACCTCCACCACAACCAGAAATCTCAACTCCCCAGTTTGGGATTCTTTAGTATTAGCAAAAAGGCGGAAAACCACGTTATTTGTTTGATTTGTAAACAAGTAGTTAGTCGGGGTAACCTTGGTACCAACTATGGTACAGGAGGCCAGAGAGGTCATCTCAAATAACACCACAGCATCCAGTGGGAGGCGCACCTAAGTAACATCCCGAAAGCCAAAAGTACAAATCCAAATGTAGCCATTGATATTGAATCTGATGATGAGAAGCTGATCGTGCAGGTGGAAGGTGAAGCAGCGAGAGACTTTTTTTCTGATACACACAGTACCCCTGGCAGCAGCATTGCAGTGGTAGTGCCCACACCCTCTACCCCAGCAACATCTAGGAGGCGGAGTAAGAGTCTGGTAGAGACACCAATGCGAAGAAGTACATCAATGAGCCTAACTGGGTTGAAGAAGTCTGGATCATCATCACATACGAAAACGGTCCAGACCACCATTAAAAGCATGTTTTGGTCGGAAGCGCGATTTGAACGCAACCACCCAACGGCACGTCTGTATAATGCAATGCTGGCTAAAATGTTAGCGCTGGACCTTCTCCCTTTTTCTATCATGGAAGGGGTGGGTTTTCTAGAATTTTAGGCAACAGTCTTTTAAATAATGTAATTGTTGTGAACTTCTATGAGTGCGACTCTGTGCGTTTGCTCTCTGCTTCAAATTCATCCCTACATCTATTTGATAAGTTTCTTTGCTATTTTTATAACTAATGTAATGTACTAATAGGTGTTTATTCTCTCTGAGGACTGATAGGCAAGTGAAATTGCGTAATTACTGCAGCCCTGTACTGTCTAGTTGTTTAGTACTAGTTAGTAAGTTGTAGTATAAGTACTACTTTTCAGTAACCTAACCGTCCATTTAGCAAACAACTTCATACAAGCACTTCCTTTATGTCCCTTAAAAGAATTATGGATATGCTTGGTTCCAAAGTTTTATTTTTCTTCATTTGTTGTTTGTCCATGCTGTGTTTTTTTTCTCTCTCCAAAAAAGTTCCCAAAAACCCCCATTCCCATCCATTTTTCAAACCCTAACCCTCTTCCCCAGGGCTGTGTGGTTTTCATTGAGGTGTGAGTAAATGACACCAATAATTCCACACGGTTGCTGGGGAGGATAAGGTCAAAGCAACAGAAAATTAATTTCAAGGCAGGTCAAGGAATCCAAGGATATATTCCTATTCTGCTTGACACACACCCATGAGTATTTGCAAATCAATTCAGAATTTCATGTCTGCCATTGAGTGGATTCATCAACAACAACATCCTCCTACACGTGACGAAAGTTTACGCTGCTGTGTCCTTCAGTACTAGTTCTTGTACTAGCCATAATCCATGCAACTAGTAGTTAACTTTTGATTGAATACTTTAGCATTGCTTGGGCTACAATTCATGGCACTGTTCTTGTGTACTATCGTACTGTTCTAATGCTCCTCTCAGGCCACTCAATGTTTAATTTCCTTTTTTATCAGATGCTGCTACTGCCAGTGTGTACCACTACTACTACCACCACAGCGATGCCATTTCATCCGTCCAGGATTCCATAGCCAACCTTAATCGCCATTTGCCATTCAGCCAGCCCTGTGCCTAGCCCTATTCTCAAACACGAATCACAGGTAAGATAAGCATTTTGGGGGAGGAAGAATAATGGAGTAGGAGGAGAGGAGAGATTGACGGTAGTACTAGTAAAGTAGTAGGACAATTGGATTCACTAACTCTGTCAGTGGCACTTTTGTACAAATTTGGGCAATTACTTAGACAATTTGAATCAACCAGCCAGTTAAGTTTCAGGAAAACAAACGTACAGTAGTTAACCCCCCCTGCCTCCCCCGCAAAACAGTAAAAACGCGTATGCTATGTTTAAGTGTGAAATAAATAATTATTTCGAGCCTAACAAAAATAAACTATCAGACAAGACCCGACTCACCCCCCTCTCTAACCCCAACTAATGTCCATGAAATGTCCCCAAAAGTTCAAAAACCCCAATGCCCAATTCCCACCCCCCAAAAATCCTTAAAAAAGGGGCAAGGGACAGTCTCTCTCCAGTCTCTACTTTGGCCGGCAGTGTCCTGTGGCCAGGTGGTCACGCAACTCTCTCCAGAGGGCCTTGAGCATGGCTTTCTACCTCTCCACCTCTTGCTCAAGGTAGGCCACTCGCAGGGTCAATCGGTGCATACGAGCCTTGGAGGTACTGTGGGGGGCAGCTGTTGTTTTCGCTGCTCGGCGGCAGCGGGTGGCTGCCGGACCACGGCGTCGTGCCGCTGGAGTATTTCGCTGGCTTTATGACCCAGGGGCAGCAGAGGAGGATGCAGCTGTTGTTGTGGATGTTGACTGCGAGTCATCCTCCTCTTCCTGGGCCACCAGCCGCCAAAATTCGGCGACAATTGCCTCCAGCTTCCGTCGCCTGGCCCGGATCGCCAACTCCTTCCTTGATAGTTTAGAAGGAGTATCTATATGAAGAAAGAAAAAAATACTGTAACCAATACTCTTTAAGATTAACACAAAATAATTCAACAGAAAGTTGTGTCACAGTAGCACTAGCAACTTGCAAGCACAGTACATAACATTTGTGGCATGTATCTATCTAACCTCCCACTTCGTCGACCTCTGCTCTAACATTAGTGGGAGTTTTGGGAATTCTACTAGCACTATATGGACTCACTACATTAGACTCAGACAGTACACCAGTCTTCTTCTTCTCTCTTGTTTAGCGAAATTAGTACGTAAACTTGCGGAAGCCGGCATAATGCCAGCGCAGTCAGCTTGCACCCGGGAAAAACAGACGCAAGCCATGATGAGGCAGACTTGCGTTATTGTTACCAGTCCAGTACATGCAGGTGGTGAAGCTCTTACTTTTCAATTACGGGTGGCACTGGCCATACTCTGTTACAAGGGTTACTGCTCAATTAATTTACCTTTCACACTGCCCTGCCCCTGACTACTACAAAAGGAAAATGAAGAAGATAATATGATCATCTATCCCTTCACAGGAGATTGCTTATATAAGGGATGACTTTAGGTGCTTTGTTTTTATTGATTGAGTGAACACCGAAAGGCCAGACATGAATGACAGAGTTGAAAACAAATTATTAACAGAGGTAGTGAGTGGTCCCTGTAATCGCCGGAGGAAGGCACTTGTGACTTGACTTGATAATGTGAACTATACAATATAGATACACAATATATGCTGTGCTTGCAAACTACTGTTAGTCTAGGGAGTATTCTGAAAAATTACAACTTCTACTTTCCTCGGCTTTGCTACTCTGGCACAGAAGTGCGGTGTTACATGCTCTTCAAAGTAACACTCTTCATCCAGTGACTGTCTACTCTGACTACTCTACATACACCTATGCTATCTATGAGGAAGATACCACCCAGGTATCCATCCATTCAAAGTAAATGTCAATCATTCTTCTTTTTTTTATTTTATTTTTTTAGTCCTCATATATGCCACCAGTTTTTTTGTATGCTCTAGATGGGTCTCACTGTCGCCATTTAAACTGACAGTTCTGTGTCCGCCCCGGGGTCAGTATCAGGCAGACAGGGATGTCCCAGAGGTAGGTTGTTTCCTTATCCATCAATCATTCTTCTTAATGTCTCAACTGGACAAACCTTACTTTTTCTCACCGAAAAACACCCTTTTTATTTTATTTTGTAAACCGCCAGCCATGCATCCGTGCTTGACTTGCATTTGAATTTGAACCAAAGGATATATTGCACACACATACAGTTTCTGTTTCACCCACCCAGGCAGTCATCTTTTCTTTCTCCTTCCACCCATCCTTACTTTAGCCTTCAACCGGCCATGCATCAGATTCCCAGCCACCTGTGTCTGCATTCAAAAACACGTATCATTCTTTGCCAGTCATTAATTTAACTCACTCGTCCTTCCTTACACCCTTCTTTCCCTTTTCGTTCATCCTAGCCATCAAGTTCATCTCTGATCTGACTTGGCTTCTCGATAAAACTTTCACAGCTGAGTTGAAGTCGAATTTAGAGGAGGCCATTGGTTACTTGTCAACTCCCGCCGCTAATGCTATTCTAATGCGAAGTCAAGGGTGACTGTCTTCTACCTGGTTGACAAAAACTTAGTTCTAAATTTCTAAGTCTTCTTAACAGAAAAAGTGTACTTGTACGAACAACATATACACCCCTGCAGCGAGCCTACTCTGCAATCTCATTAAGTAAAAATAAAATAGCTTACCACTGGCCGCCACTACCGTGGCATTCCCCAAAGCAGTTCCTGCTGGCACCGCATCCACCCCTGGAGTGACCACCTCCGCGCTGGCCCCCCGGCACTGGTGGTGGGCTGTGCCGATGGTGTCACGCCTAGAAAATAAATTTCATATTTTTAGATGCCATATACACCACTACCTATTTTGTCTAGGAATGAAAAAATATGTTACTACATAAACAAATTTAATTATTTGTGACTCTCTAGTCTAAACTAAAAATTCCCCTTTCGGAAGGGGAGGGTGTTTTTATTTATGGTTAGCCATAACATGCTACACTTTTTGGCACAACTGATGAATGCTTGCTTTTTAACACACACCATTTTTCTCATAACAGACAGAAGCTTCCCTTCTACGAACAAGAGCAATATGTTACTCGGAGTCGTCATCATCACCACCAAGACTTTAAGTTCCAACCAGTTGAGGGCTCTCCCACAGTTAGGGGCGATTATGATGGCGGACGGACCTGAGTCCGTCCGCCACCATAGAGTAGGAGGGAACCTCCGCATTGCCTGCGGAGTTCCCTCCTGTGCAATTAGGATGTGACCGCCACCCTGGCGGTCACATCCTCAATCTTTAACACTGCGGCGGGTGCAGCTTCAAGCTGCACCCGCCGCAATGTTAAAAATGCATGCACGGCATTTGCGTGCACAAAGCAGCAGGCACCGCGCGGTGCCTGCTGCTTTGTCCGCACAAATGCAGGGGGGTACCATAGGTACCCCCCATGTGCACCCCCCCACCCCCCCTTCACCCAGGGGGCCCGCAGCCCCCAAAGCAAAGGTCCGTATGCTTTTCCACGGCGGAAAAGCCGCCGTGGAAAAGCATACTTTGTACTCCATCCTAATATGGATGGCGGTGTCTGATAGACACCGCCAGCCATGTTAATGCTTTTCCGCCGCGGTCGGAAGGCGACCGCGGCGTAAAAGCGGAGGACAGATTGTAAGACCCACCAGCCATTCTAATTTGGTGGTGGGTCTTTCAAGCCTCCGCGGCGGATTTCCCGCATCCTCCGGGCCGGCGGTGGTTTCACCGGCCCGGAGGATGCGGGAAATCCGCCATCGTAATAGGCCCCTTAATGTGTAAAATCAGCCACTGTTCAGTTTTCAAGAGTTCACCGTTTATCTTATATGAGGTTGATTTTAATAAATATTATTATATAATGCACAATTGAAATTTAATATACAGAGTACACACAGAGCTAGTTGTTTTACTTTTAATAAAGCTTTAAAACTTCCATAGACTCTGTGGTTTTTGGTCATGAGTGAGTGAGTGAAAGGGTTTGCAATTTGCAAGCATGATTTCGTGACTCTGAGAGGTCGGGACTCTGACTCCGTAGTCTCATGTTCTGGGTTGTATAATCATTGGGGATCATTGCTGCGTTCGGGAGCTAAATAATGACTCTGACACACTAGCTAGTCAGTAAGGAGATCGGGGGTTCAACTTCTGTTATGACTGAGGTATGTGTAAAGTCTAACTGCGCCTATTATCACCAATGCCCTATTTCTTGTCCAGAAGTTCCGTATGTGCAGAATAGTCCCTGCAACAGTAGTAGTATGTCCTCCTATCCAATCAAAAAGTAAATTAGTATCTTATTCTTGGTGGCCATTGATATTTTATTGTTGGGAATTGTCAAAGCATAAACATTAAGAAGACTTCAATAGACATTATGGACAACCCAGAGGACTGCACTCAGTGCCTAGAGCTATTGCTGAATAGGAGTTTTGTTTAACACCTTTTGCCAACTCTACAAGCTTAGCTAGCTACACAGACAGACTAATAATAATAAATAGTAGTAGCACAGAGAGTCATAGTAGGGGCAGGATAAGAATTTAGAAACAGCCTACAAGAAGATCAAAGACGATTTACGATAAAATAGAATTATGATGAACGTTTGGAATAAATAGGTGCTGTAAAAGTTAGGGAAGTATAATTATTAATATTAACAGGAAAACTTACTGGGGCCAGCAGAAGAGCCCTTGGCGGACCGATGCTGGCCTTCCTGCTCCGCCGGCGCCGCCACCGCCACCGCCACCTCTGTCCTCTTTCCCCTGGGAGGAGCTGATGTACATGAAAGAAAGACATAAACACGGATGATTGTTGTCAACAAAATTAAACATTTCAAAAAAACAATAACAAATTATTTCGGGAAAATAAACAACAATTGCACTAAATTTATTGACCTATCTGATGTGGTCTACTAGGATATCATCATAGTATTGCTGGATTTGCGGACCGTCTACTTGGAAAGTTATGTAACTCACTAAACCAACTACAACAAAGTTCTACTAGGACTGGCAGCACTCAGCAGCACGTGAAGTGACAGACACAGTCCGTCATGATTGCAGACTACTAAAACATTTTCTACTAAATAACAAGTCATAATATACTCAACCTATCAATCCACCAGCACTATCTCTTCTTAGTGGCAGCAGGAGTACAAAGGAAGGACTGGACTTGAGTCTCTAGTCTCTCTAGCATTACGCAGTTCAGTAAAGTACTATCATACATAATCACTCAGGCCAAATGAGCACAAAATTGAAAACAAGTAAGCATAGTAGCACCGTCACTCAGCAGGCGAGCACCTGCAATCACAGAAGCTTTTGAAACATAATTTACCTGCAATGTTATCGGCAGCATTCTTGCTCTTCGGAAAAAACATATATTTGCAATATAACACAGAGCAGAAGAAAACAAAGTAGCTATTAAATAACTACTAGTACTCACCAAGCCCAGGGATCTCGACGCCAAGCAGGTCGAGCAGGTCTTGTTCCCGCTCCAGTATGTCGGACCACCGGTGCGTCACATGGTTGTAGGTGCGCCGGACCCCTGACTCCCGACACATGGCCTGGCACACCTTACTCCATAGCTGGCGATGCTCCCGGAGGCCGTACCCAGTACCGGGCCTGCCGCCTGCTGCAACGGTCTTGGGGAGGTGGCGCTGAACAAAGAAGACCAGTGCGGCCACCTCCACCGCGCTGACTCCCCCCTTAATCGCCCGCAAGGGTGCCGGCTATGGGGTGCAGGACTCTTCCCCATGGACTTGTTGCCGGCTCCCTTTGCCATGGTCCTGGGTGAAAGAAAGGAATAATTGGAAAGAATATGAAAAAAAGGGAAATAAAAGAAAAGAGAGAGCTAAAAAACCAAGTAGTTATTAAAGTAACAAAAAGTAGGAAAAACACAAAATATAGATGTAGAAAAATAGAGAGATAGATAATGAGTAAAAAAGAAAAAAAAAGTTCAAAGAAACAAAGGATTACAAAGATTGAAACAGGATAGAAAAGGCATGCCCAGAACCATAGCAATAAATGAAAAACAAGATGGCCACGCCCATTGCAACCACGTTGGTAAGTTCGCGTGATATTTCCCTCACGAGCACGCAAAAACGGACGCGAACACGCAATTGCGCACCCGAACTGGGAATGCACAAAGCGAGCATGCAACTAGCGACCGGAAACGCAAATACGCAACGGGAACAAGATGGAAGCGCCCATAGAAGACCGCATAGGTAAGTTCACGGTAGCCGCGGTGAAAAAAATCCCTCGAACTCTCAAAAATAAAACAATCCGCAATCGAATGAAAGTTCGCGGATTTTGTGGACCGCGAGTACGCTTTCGCGCGAATTCGCGGACCGCGAATTCGCAAAATTCGCCCATACTTACATATAGAAAAGGGGGTGGTGATGGACAGAGCATCTGAATTAAACAGAACACTCATACCCAGTCAAAAGATCAGGGCTTGATCCATCACTGTTTTTTAGCTCACTGCACCATCCCAGTTCAGAACCTGGCTACATGCAAATTAGTCTGTCCCTGGCCCAGTGCATCATGAGAACAGGGCAGACCAAACTACAAAGCCAATTCTTTACTGGAAAGGAAACAAGCTTTCGGGGACCGGTTTCTGGCATTGCAGCCGTCTTTGGGCCGGTTTGCTTGAATCCTGATGGTGCAGTGAGCAAGGGACTCATGTCTGAGCATACCCTGCCACTCCTATAGTGGCCAAAATGATTCAGAAAAGGGGGTGGTGATGGACAGAGCATCTGAATTAAACAGAACACTCATACCCAGTCAAAAGATCAGGGCTTGATCCATCACCGTTTTTTAGCTCACTGCACCATCCCAGTTCAGAACCTGGCTACATGCAAATTAGTCTGTCCCTGGCCCAGTACATCATGGGAACAGGGCAGACCAAACTACCAAGCCAATTCTTTACTGGAAAGGAAACAATCTTCCGGGGACCGGTTTCTGGCATTGCAGCCATCTTCGGCCCGGCTTGCTTGAATCCTGATGGTGCAGTGAGCAAGGGACTCATGTCTGAGCATACCCTGCCACTCCTATAGTGGCCAAAACGATTCAGAAAAGGGGGTGGTGATGGACAGAGCATCTGAATTAAACAGGACACTCATACCCAGTCAAAAGATCAGGGCTTGATCCATCACCGTTTTTTAGCTCACTGCACCATCCCAGTTCAGAACCTGGCTACATGCAAATTAGTCTGTCCCTGGCCCAGTGCATCATGGGAACAGGGCAGACCAAACTACCAAGCCAATTCTTTACTGGAAAGGAAACAAGCTTCCGGGGACCGGTTTCTGGCATTGCAGCCGTCTTCAGCCCGGCTTGCTTGAATCCTGATGGTGCAGTGAGCAAGGGACTCATGTCTGAGCATACCCTGCCACTCCTATAGTGGCCAAAACGATTCAGAAAAGGGGGTGGTGATGGACAGAGCATCTGAATTAAACAGAACACTCATACCCAGACAAAAGATCAGGGCTTGATCCATCACCGTTTTTTAGCTCACTGCACCATCCCAGTTCAGAACCTGGCTACATGCAAATTAGTCTGTCCCTGGCCCAGTGCATCATGGGAACAGGGCAGACCAAACTACCAAGCCAATTCTTTACTGGAAAAGAAACAAGCTTCCGGGGACCGGTTTCTGGCATTGCAGCCGTCTTCGGCCCGGCTTGCTTGAATCCTGATGGTGCAGTGAGCAAGGGACTCATGTCTGAGCATACCCTGCCACTCCTATAGTGGCCAAAACGATTCAGAAAAGGGGGTGGTGATGGACAGAGCATCTGAATTAAACAGAACACTCATACCCAGTCAAAAGATCAGGGCTTGATCCATCACCGTTTTTTAGCTCACTGCACCATCCCAGTTCAGAACCTGGCTACATTCAAATTAGTCTGTCCCTGGCCCAGTGCATCATGGGAACAGGGCAGACCAAACTACCAAGCCAATTCTTTACTGGAAAGGAAACAAGCTTCCGGGGACCGGTTTCTGGCATTGCAGCCGTCTTCGGCCCGGCTTGCTTGAATCCTGGTGGTGCAGTGAGCAAGGGACTCATGTCTGAGCATACCCTGCCACTCCTATAGTGGCCAAAACGATTCAGAGAAGGGGGTGGTGATGGACAGAGCATCTGAATTAAACAGAACACTCATACCCAGTCAAAAGATCAGGGCTTGATCCATCACTGTTTTTGAATCGTTTTGGCCACCACAAGTGTGGAAGGGTATGCTCAGATGTGAGTCCCTTGCTCACTGCACCATCAGGATTCAAGCAAGCCGGGCCGAAGACGGCTGTAATGCCAGAAACCGGTCCCCGGAAGCTTGTTTCCTTTCCAGTAAAGAATTGGCTTGGTAGTTTGGTCTGCCCTGTTCCCATGATGCACTGGGCCAGGGACAGACTAATTTGCATGTAGTCAGGTTCTGAACTGGGATGGTGCAGTGAGCTAAAAAACGGTGATGGATCAAGCCCTGATCTTTTGACTGGGTAGGAGTGTTCTGCTTAATTCAGATACTCTGTCCATCACAACCCCCCTTTTTGAATCGTTTTGGCCACCACAAGTGTGGAAGGGTATGCTCAGATGTGAGTCCCTTGCTCACTGCACCATCAGGATTCAAGCAAGCCGGGCCGAAGACGGCTGTAATGCCAGAAACTGGTCCCCGGAAGCTTGTTTCCTTTCCAGTAAAGAATTGGCTTGGTAGTTTGGTCTGCCCTGTTCCCATGATGCACTGGGCCAGGGACAGACTAATTTGCACGTAGCCAGGTTCTGAACTGGGATGGTGCAGTGAGCTAAAAAACGGTGATGGATCAAGCCCTGATCTTTTGACTGGGTAGGAGTGTTCTGCTTAATTCAGATACTCTGTCTATCACCACCCCCCTTTTTGAATCATACTTACATATAAGCGAATAGACTAGAGTGCAGTAGCGTAGCCTGGAGTGGCATAGAGTCGAGTGGTATACAGTCAAGTGGCGTAGAATGGAGCATTGTACATTGTGCTAGTATACAGTGGATTTTCGTACAGTAGAGTGGCATATAGTGGAGTTGCATACAGTGGAGTGGCATAAAGTGGAGTGGCACAGTAGAATAGTGTACAGTGCAGTCATGTTCACTGAAGTGGCATACAGTGGAGTGGCATACAGTGGAATAGCACGGAGTGGATTGTCATAGAGTAGAGTTGTGTACAGTGTCATAGCATGCAGTGGAATGGTGTAGAGTGGAGTGGCATAGAGAAGAGTGGGACAGAGTGGAGTGGCATACAGTAGATTAAAGTAGAGTAGTGTATAGTGGAGTGATGTCGAGTGAAGTGGTGTAGAGTATAATAGTACAGAGTGGAGTACCGTAGAATTAAGTCTCATAGAATGGAGTGCCATAGAGTGTATTGTGGTAATTGAAAAAGACGTAGTGTGAAAGTGGGTGAAAGTATATAGATATAATGTGGCAGGAATATACACCATGAGGTGGTAATGGTAATTTCTGGGACTATGTGTAAATTGTGTAAGTAGTGTTAAATTTATAAATTTTGAAAAACCTACTTATATATTGTGCCGTGCTATACAGCAGTAAGTTTGTCGAATACTGCAGTATATGCAGATCAGCAGGCAGTATGTGATAGGCAAATTGCTGTGTTTACCCATTGTAAATGAAAGCCATGTCGCTTTCGACACGTTTTTGCTGCGTTCTATATTCTGGGTTTTGCTGCATTCTGGGTTAGGGCTTCAGATACTGTACTGTATTTCAATCCACTCTACACTGTACAAAACTCCACTGTATGCCACTCCACTATACACCACTCAGCTCTACCCCATTGAAATCTATGTCACTCCACTATACGCTATTCCATTGTACCCCACTACACTCAATGTCACTCCACTTCATAGAGTGCTATTCCACTTTGCGCATCTCCAGTGTAGATTATACCACTGTACCCTACTCCATTGTACTCCACTACACTGTATGCCACTACACTGTACCCCACTCTATGTCACCCCAGTGTACGCTGAACCAATCTACGCCTCTCCAGTGTCCACCACCCCACTTCACTCTATGCTTTTTCACTTTATACTCATCTGCTGTATGCTGTTCCACTGTATGCCACTCCACTGTACACCACTCGCCTGTACATCACTCCACTCTATGCTATTCCACTGTATGCAGTCCATTCTATGCCACTCCAATCTATGCCACTCCACTCTACACCACTCTGCTGTATACCACTCCACTGTACACTATTCAAAAGGAAAGAAATGACAGCAAGGGATGATTAACCCCGCACTACCTAGCTATACACCGTTTTTAAAAGCACACAGTCGCTATTGCCCACCTCCTTGGTCCACTGCCAATGAACCACAACACTATGATACAAACGGAAAAAGCACAGAGAGGCAACACAAGTATTAAAAAGCACAAATCCAAAGCAAGAAAATCTATCCGGACTCTTCAGTGATGTGTTATCAGATGCTTTAATGGATGCTTGAACCACAAACGATGTAGTACACTATTCCACTGCGTGCTAATCCTCTCTTCTCCACTCCACTCTAAGACACTCCATTCTACAACATTCCATTCTATGGTATTCCACTGTACACTACTCCACTCTGTTCCAATCCATTCTTCAACACTGTACTCTACTCTGTTCCAATGTACATAACTCCACTCTACCCCTATCCACTTTATGCTATTCCACTCCATGCAAATCCACTCTGCACCACTACCCTGTTATGTATTCCACTGCACCTACTTCATTGTACCCAACTCCACTTTAAGTCACTCCACTGTATGCTATTCCAATCTATGCCACTCCACTCTACACCACTCATGTCTGCCACCCCACTGTACGTCACTTTGCTCTATGGTACTTAACTGTATGCTATTTCAGTGTAACTTCTACTCTATTGTATGCTATTCCAATGTATAACACTCCACAGTACTCCGCTCCCCTGCATATCATACCACTCTATTCTATTGCACTGTATGCCACTCTACTCTATGCCACTCCAATCTATGCCACTTCACTCTACACCACTCCCCTGTACACCATTCCACTGTACGCTATTCCACTGTGCACCAATCCCCTCTTACCCACTCCACTCTATGCCACTCCACTCTACAATACTCCACTCTATGGTATAGCACTGTACTCCACTCCACTCTACTACACTGTACTCTATGCTATTCTAATGTACATGACTCCACTCTATGCTGCTCCACTCTATGCCGCTCCACTAAATGCCACTCCACTCTACCCTATGCACTGTACACCACTCCACTTTATGCTGCTCCACTCTATGCTACTTCATTCTATGTCACTCCACTCTACCCAACTTCACTCTATGCCACTCTTCTGCACTCTGGTTAACAACACTATACTCTACTCAACTCTACACCCACCATTGTACTATTGTCCTACTCTATACTCCACAGTGTAGCACTACAATTTACAACAATGTGCTCCTGTCAATGCCAGTGTACAGCAATCTACTTTACTCTGTAGTACTATTTGACACTCTACAACACTTTACTGAAATCCCTCTGTTTGTTATTTTTTACCCTGACCAAGTTCAACTGCCCTATGTCTGTTATTCTAGGGTAATACAAAAAATAGTATAGAATAGAAACAGATAATGCTACCCCAATTCTACCCATTGAGGAAACAAATGAATCACTGTTCAGAGGTATATCTGTTACAAAATAAATGTACTGTTACCAATGAAAACAAGCTGGCTAACTGGTGCTTCCGATACTCATACCTGAGAATACCCACATACATAAACAAAAACACATTTAAACACAATTAATAAATGAATGACAAAACATTTTTATATACAAACACAAACAATTTTCATTGTGTGTTTGTGAACAGGCATTGATCATTGAACTTCAGTTTTCCATTTAATTTAGAGATTGTGTGGCTGTATTCAAAAGGGTTAGGTTAATGTCCTTGGTGCTAACTTTATTTACATATACTTTTCAATATCCGGAAGACTACTCAGCTGGAAATGTTGACACGTTTTGGTGCTTTTCATATTTGGGCCTCATCAGGAAAATGGAGAGGTTTGAAGTGCATGTGAAAGTAATGTTAAACATGATTAAACTGTAAACTTTAAAATGAAAGTGCAGTCCACTGAATCAAAAGTCTTTATGTATATATATATATATATATATAGATATGTTACTAAAGAATCAGACATGCTGAGCCACCTGCTTACCGGTCATGCATGTTGATGGTGGGGTGTATATCATGGCTGCAGGATATATTCAAAAAGAGAGAATCTATCACGCCTAAAACTACATCTTACCCTAGTGTAGCATTGCTGAAATGCTTCAAAAAATCCTTTCATCCCAGTTCAGCACCCATGTGTGAGGTACATAGTGCACGTTGATGTAACATACGCGTGGGCAAAAATTATTTCCCCCGACGCAAAGCCTTACTATGCATGGTGTCTGAAGATTGTACGATAAAGATCAATCTGGGTGTCAGCCATAAATGCGACAAGGATAGTAAAGAATAATAACCCTCTAGATTCCTGACTCAATGTACTTTATGTGAAGGCTGGTGTTTCATCCAAGTATTGCAAGGCTGTGGGGCACTACATGAGAGCAAAAGACATAGGGGCAGATTTACAAGGTCCTTGCGCCACTTTTGCGTCACTTTTAACATGGGAAAAGTGACGCAAAAGCTGCTAAAGGGGCTTGTAAATCTGCCCCATAGGGTTCAAACATACCGATATCGCTGTAAATACTACAAATGCTGTGAAACAGCTTTTTGCCCTCACTTATGCTTGTACCTGTAGAAATGCAGCAGCATAAAAATGCTGTATATAAAAAACTTACGGGAAAACGAATTTGAGAACTCTCTTATTATTGCTCATGAAAATCGTTGCTCAGCCAGTGTACACTAAGCATACGTCTACGTCATCCAGAGTAGCTGGGCCCACGGCAGACTCTTATCTTTTATGGAGACCGTCTATTGTGTTTCAATGTGTTGCCCATCTTACAATGGAGTTTTTTGTTAAAAACGTTGCAGGGAATGAACTAAAGATTGTGAACCTCTGCATAGTATAGAAACACTGCCCTAGTGAAAATTCAGTTTTATACTGCCTCGTCCACCACATAAAGGGCAGCTAATGAAAAACAAGTGTAGGTGTGCATGGGAACACATCTCTGCTGCATTAAAATGTTTAGGGGTCAATTTATCTCTCTGTGTTTTAGATAACATTTAGTCAATTCAAAATGAGTGAAACAATAGCACGAAAGTCATATATCAATGTCTGTGAGTTATCACCAATAAGAACCCCAATGTGAGTTACTTATGTGCTGGTGTATGACAGTTGATGCTGGTGTGAAGTGGAAAAAATTCCACTCTATCAGAGGACCCAGGGATTGAGTGGTCTCTCTTTATTTTATGTATCATGTATTATGTTTTAAAGAATTCATAACATCTGTTTAACCATATAGGTTGCAGAGTATATCAAACTCACACACTTTTAACAATAGATTTGTCTTGGATTTATAAAGATTGGTGTTTCACGTCTGTTTCTTTTATAATACAGACCTGACACAAAGTTGCAATTTATATTCATAAACTAACAGAAGTTACTGTTTTTTTTGGTTTATAACTAATAGCAGTTCAATGCAGTGCAATAGACTGCCTTGAATTTACTTGCATCAAGCTGATGTTCCATGGGTGTTGAATGGGCATTCCCATGCACCCACCAAGGAATTTCTATGCACCTCTATAGCTACAATGACTTGCAGACATGGATTTGTGCTAAAATACTCCACTTCTTTGAGACTGGCATAACAAGGAGAAATATTTTTATTTCTCCTCATTTGTTTTCCTCTTTGCATATGTACTGCATTCTACACATTACAGATACATAAAGAAAATCACCTTAAAGGATAGATAATGGGAAAAATGACCCTTTCCTACCCATAAGGTTTCCTGACTACAATGTAGACACCATTGCACTATAGTGCTAACGTGCCTGTATGGATGGAATCTTGTTCAAAGTGTGCTTAGGCATTGAGAGAGCACAACTGTGCCGTTTCTTTGTAGAACTAGCAAAATTCTGCTTTCTCAATTTGATGCAATGCACTGCAGTAACTTTGTGTGGTGTGCTGTGTTGCGCTTTGTCTTAGCAAATCTAACCCTCTGTACCAAAGTCTGTGCTGCACCTGAGACTCTGTAGTGAAGAATAGAGGGTCTTACAACTATTACAGCCCATGTTAATTTATAATTATAATACATTGTGCTCTTTGAACAGTTGTGTACAGGGTGAATGCTGTCTGGAGGGACTCACCTCTTTGTGACGAGCTATACACAAAGTGAAGGTTGTGCATAATGGGGAATTGACCACCTAATGGGGCATGGGTGTTTGGGGCGAGTGGGATCTCCATGTTGATTTCTGTATGAAACAAAGGATGTTTGTAGTAGGGGGCTTGGCTACCTAATGGGGATTTGGTGCAAGGTGGGAGTGGGCTCTCTGTGACAACTCCTATAAAAAGTGAAAGGTGTGCATAGTAGGGGCTTAACCACCTAATGTGGCTTGGGTGTCTCAAAGGAGTGGGCTCTTTGTGAAGACTTCTTTGCAAGGTGAAGTGTGTGTGTAGTAGGGGCTTGGCCACCTAATCAGGCTTGGGTGTCTGGATTGAGCGGGCTCGCCATAAAGTCTTCAGTACAACTCAAGGGTGTGTGTAATAAGGGCTTGGCCACTTAATGGGGCTTGGGCATCTGGAGGGAGTGGGCTTTCTATGAAGACTGCTTTACAAGGCAAAGTGTGGGCATAGTAGGTGCTTGGCCACCAAATGGGGCTTGGTTGTCTGGATCGACTGGGTTCTCTGTGAAGACATCTGTGTAATGCAAAGGATGTATGTAGAAGGAGCTTGGACACCTAATGGGGCTTGGGTGTCTGGTGGGAGCAGGCTTTCTGTGAAGACTTCTGTACAAGGTGAAGGGTGTGCATAGTAGGGGCTTAGCCACCTAAGGGTGCTTGGGGGTCCAGAGGGAGAGTGTTCTCAGAGAAGTTTTCTGTACAAGACAAGGATATGTGTAGTATTGGCTTGGCCATCTAATGGGGCTTGTGTGTCTGGAGGGAGTGGACTACCCATGAAGACATCTTTACAAAGTGTAGGGTCTGTATTCTAAGCGCATGGCCACCTGCATAAGATTAATTGTGCACAAGAGGTCACCCACTGCAAAGAGTCTGGTATAGGGTGAAGGGTGGCGTGTAGTAGGGCCTTATCCACCTAAGGGGACTTGGGTGTCTGGATGTAGTCAGCTCTCCATGTAGATAAGCAAGGCACAAAATCTCCCTGAATCAGAGTGGAGTCAAGAGTTCAACAAGAACCTTCCATAAACAAGTAATTCAACTGGAATCAAGCAGCAGAAAAAGTGGGACAAAATGGTAGCAATTGGGCAAAGAGAACAATAAAAAATAAGGGTAGGAATGCATTGTAAGGCATCCATTACATTACCACGCCCCCTTATATCTGACCTAAACAGGAAATTGCATTACAGGAAAATGGTTAGCTCTATCTTGTGTTGACAAATTCAGGTGAACAACCTGTGGTAAAGGATCCTTGGAGAAGGCCGTCATAAGGCTAGCCATACATCCCTCTTCTGCAGTACTATTTCTTTTCAGCATGCATGAGAAGAAAAGACCTCTACCTTCCCTTGCGATCTTCTATTCTTTAACAGCCATGCTTCATCTTTGGGATTGCATACAGACCAAGGAACACCACCGTGGGTGATCATGGCTTCAGAGGTAGTGCTGATGAGGTCTAAACAGTGTAGACGTCAGCCACGTGCTAAGCATGAAGCCAAGAGTTGCACTGTCCCACCACGGTGCCTAATCAGGGCAGAGGGAGATTTGTCTTGTTCAAAGTGCATACGAAGTTGAGTAAGTACCTGGCACAATTGTAGCAGGCTTTTAAGCTTTTCTTTTAAAACCATAAGTCGCTTTATCTGTTTTTTTCAGTGCATTTATTCTGTTTTTTTATTTGAATTATTCTTCATGTGCTCTTAGTAACATGGCTTAATTTTAACAGTACTTTCTTCAGGGAATTCTTATATTATTTAAAACCAAAATATTTATTTCACAATTTCATTCCAGCTGTTTTCTTTCTTAGAAATATGTCTTTAAAAGTTAATTTATTTTACTATGATCGCTTATGTTTCTGGGGTACACTGCTGTACTCTTTTTGCACACTGTATTCACCTACTTCATTTTTGTTACTTAAACTGTTTCACAGTTTCCTCTTTCTACTTTCTGTTCAGTTTCCACTTCAGTGAAATTTGATGACTGGTTACGCAGGTAGCACACAAAAATTGTAAACATATGCATTACCAGAATGTATGTGGTACACATAGATCTATGTGGTATTTTTAGGCAGTGGAACTCTGTTAGGGTCTAAAAAACATAATGTTGACAATTTAAAGGAGAGGAACTGGTTTGTGAACCATTACTGCATTGTGACACAGGGGCATATTTACAAAGAAGTGGCAGAGTGTGTCCTTAGCCGCCTTGGCTTAACGACATGCTCCACCACTTCTGAAACGCAGGGCTGCACCATATTTACAAGACTATGGTTCAGTCCTGCATTTCCCCCTGTGCTGGAGCTACGTTTAGCAGCCTAGCCCCAACGCAGGCACCCTTGCATCATAGAGCAAAGGTGTCTGCATTCAGGGGAAGATTGATTATGTGCAGGAAGGTCCCCTTTCCTGCAAATAGGCAATCTTTAAATGCTGCTTTGTAACTTTTGTGTGTGCTGCTTAATTCAGCACACACAGAGGTTGCAAAAAGGTTCTGATATTGTGTTCTCCAAGCAACCTGTATACTAATACCAAAGAAAAGAATAACTAGTTTATAACTATTGCTATTTAAAAGACCCTATTGAGAAGAAAATAGAAAAGTATGAACAGGGATTTACACCTCCACCTGAGCATACTTTTCAGTTTCTTTCTAGTCCACAAACATTTGGAAAGCTGCACCAGTCACATGTTTCCAGGCATTTTTCCCAAAATGTAATGTGACGTTTTTAAAAGTCTCATATTCCCCTTTTCATAGTTTTCAATAGCAGAGATTTCCATAAGAAAGAAAAATAGCACTCTGTGCAAGCATATTCTCGTTTTTCTCCGCAGGGATTTTACCGTGGTGAGAGTCCTTCCCATACATACCAACCAAATGTGAGAGTGATTTGATCTCCTTCCCATCCTGGAATGAAAGTTTCACAAGCTATGTGCTATAATATAATATATGATACATCAAATTTCAGTTGATTACCAGTGTGGAAAGGGTTCAGCTTGAACTTCAGGAATACCTACACCTTGGAATCTTCTTTTCTCACCTTCCTGAGTGGTTCCTTTGTGGCTTGCTGTCAAGCTTAAAATAGACACATTTGGTTGTGAACATGCATTTATGACCTAGTTTATCTTTGTTCATAGATCACACAGTGAAAACTGCAGTGGAAAAAATCCTAACGATACAAAACTGAAGCCATTGGACAACATTACTAATATACTACTATTCTACTGTATCTATGGTGTTCAAAAGGTCTCATACTTTTAATTTCTCATATGTAGAACCATTTATTTCAAATCTCTTCTATATGTTTTCTTGTTCAGTAGTTTGATTTGTTGCTCTCCTTTTTTAATGTGTTTTACTTCTCCTTTACACTGTATCACAGTGTATCTCTAGTGCCACTCACATCTCATTTGGTTTAGAATATCTTTACGCCTCTCATTACTATATGCCTTTCTCATATTATCACTGTAAATTGATCAACTAGGCATTTTCCAATGTTTTGGTCAATCTATTTTGTACTACAAGATTTGCATCATTACAGTGCACCCATCCTAAATTAATGTTTGGGCACACAGTGTGATGGCCTCATGACAGCTGCTAAGTGTCATGAAACACATAGTCTTCTGCTGTATGTGACTTTCCACCTTAAGGGACTTGACAAAACATAACATTTAGAATGTCAGTGTGTGTTTTGGTGCCATCATCAATGTACCTCATTAGCATCAACATACTGAACTTTCCTGTTTGGAAATGAGATCTGGCTTCTTCATGCACACACTGCAACTGTTCTTATGTGTTGCATGTCTAGTCAATGTGTCAAATTGAATTGACTATATTTTAATGACATTCACATGCACAAATCCTGTAGTGCCAATAGTTGTATGGGTCTGCTATTGCTTAGATAATCTGCATAACAGTGGCACACCTGAATTTGCAGAGGCTGACTCAAAAAGGGAGTTTGAGATCAGAAATGTAGAGAAAACCATAAAGGTTTATTAAAATGTTAAAATGCAATACAGAAAATAGGAAAAATGCAACTGCATCAGTAATCTCATTAAAATACATAGGAGTAATATGCCATGAAGGCTCCCAGTAATAGGAGTAATGCAATTATAAGCAAAATCTGGGGAAATGGACTTCTTGCCCAATTACATTTTTTAAAGGATGACCTGTCCACTACCAGGGCGATAGATAAATTACTCCATTGCCCAGGCAGAGGTGCTGCCAAAGTTTGAAATGTCTGTTTGCCCAGCAGATATTTCAAGTATTGACAGGAACCGTCGTTGTAAGTTTGATAGATGGCTCCTTCACCATGACAGAGCCATATGTCAAATGTACAAATTGTTTTATTTTCAAAAAGAAAATCCCATGACGAACGGGGCATTGAGAACTTTTCAATTCCCCTTACCGCCAGGTCTTTTCTGGCAGTGAGGGACTTTGAAAAAATGCTAGATGTTCACTCATCTAAATTTGGTGGGTGGACATACAGCCAACCCTCACTTCATTAGGCCATTGGGGAAGTTTGACCATGGCGGATATGGAGTAGTCTCTCTCACTGCCAAACTAAGGCACACCTAAACTTAAATTGTGCAGGTGGATATTTTGTTGTCTGGGAGGGAGAAGAATTCCCTCTCCACGAGTAATTAGATTGGGCCCTATTTCTCAAATTTGCAACAAATCAATGGAAATTCAGGCAACATCCCTACTTATGACCCAGAAGACCTGGTTCACTCCCCAATATTCAAAGGTTTATATTGCCATTTTCAGCTTAGGAAATCATGGAACCTATAAAGTCAGCATTGAGTGAGCATTATTGCAGTAAATAATATTTCAAATCTTTTAAATGTTTCATAACCGTACCATCTTAGCACTGACCCACTACATGAATATTGATTTGCCGCTTCAGACCTAATATCATCTGGCAGAGTCCGAAAACAAAGTTGCATAAACAACAGAAAACAACTGTGAATGAATGTAATACATTCTGCTAGCAGGAAGAGCCTTGGAAAGTAGCAAAAGGCTTCTTCCAGCGAGTTCTTTGAGTGAGCATTATTGCAGCAAATAATATTTCAAATCTTTTAAATGTTTCATAACCGTACCATCTTAGCACTGACCCACTACATGAATATTGATTTGCCGCTTCAGACCTAATATCATCTGGCAGAGTCCGAAAACAAAGTTGCATAAACAACAGAAAACAACTGTGAATGAATGTAATACATTCTGCTAGCAGGAAGAGCCTTGGAAAGTAGCAAAAGGCTTCTTCCAGCGAGTTCTTCTACAACGATATGTCATGCAAATTAAACAGAACACGTATTGCCAAATGTGGTGTTTAGCTAGAAAATATAAACACATAGTGCCTGATTCACAAAGGGCCTTTGCACCCATGGTGGAAGCCCCCCAATCATGGGGTATTCTCTGTACTGATGGCGGAATCTCCATAATGAGAATTCTCTTTGCTGAGATTTCGCCTGAGTGTGGCGACACCCCCACGACTGCGAGGCCTTCATCACTAGTGCGTGGATCCTTTATGAATTAGGCCCATAATTAATATCTTGATTGGGCAACCATTTTACTAAAGATGAAGATGAGGCATAACTGAGGTCTACTTTGGCGAAGCCAGATAAACATACTAAAACACACCATACTGATTTTGTTTCATTTGCAGTAGCTCATGTTAATACATATGCAGCAATTTAAAACCAGAAAAATAAATATTAATGCACATATATCATTCAAATTCTTTCAACATCTTAAGTCAATCATAAACTCCTCCTTTGACGTCTTCCTACTCGATTTGATCATACTATTAGAACCTATTGACAACTTCTTTTTACATCCACACTTATGTCCCATTTTTGAGATAGTTAGTTCAGAGAATCTCAGCAAAGGGACTACTAGAAAGATTGCACAAATTTTCACAATGATTATAGGGGTTAATATGGCACAAACACATTTACATTTCTAAATATCTCCTCAGCTTTGATTTGTTCTCTAATTTCACGTGCATCTTTCAAACTTCTTAGGATTTTTACTCTCCTCTCATTATATTACTAAATAATGTTACTCTTTTTTACTCAGACTACATACATGCTCCTTTTCAGTATAATTAATTTTAAAGTTACGTTGTGCAATCTTCATTAAATACTTAGAATAAGTGATACGATTTCTAGAGTTGTCAGATATAGGAAGTTCTTCCAATGAAGCTTTGAAATCCAAACCATATGTCGACAAAGACTCTTCTATATCTATAAGGCAATTGCAAATTCATAGTACCCTCTTCAGTTGAGGATGAAAGATATATATATATACATACACAATCCTTAACACTCATTATCTTAACGTACTTCTCTAACAGATTTGAGTAAATGTTATCAATGTAATTTTCTACTGATCTATCCCAATGTGTTAGTCTATTGTGTACTATTTCATCAGGCATGATAGTTAATTCACCTTATGAAAGAGAAGCATATATAACTAGAGAAATTAGGTACAACATCAAATCAACTAGAATTATTAATATCATTAACAAGGAGAACATACTGACATTTTTACATCATCTGCTGCATGCCTTCTTCTACTGAAGAATTAGTAAAAAGGTACAAAATGATATAAATGGACAAACAATTCAAGAAATACAAAATCAATGTCACTTTTTCAGTTCATAGGATTCAGGGATCTCTATTATCTGCATCTGGATACCTAAGGTACAAACAAAATCAATCAATTTCTATAGATTCAAACTGTCAGCTCAGAGTTCACCCAGGACTTAAGAAAAGTTGAAAGTGTTTTTTCTTCTTCTAGTTTGTCTTCAAAGATGAACTGACAGCAATTTGCTTGACCAATAACTTCCACATATTACTCTTCAACTGTAGATACTGAAGCTAGCTAGGGTAACTCAGGTGATAAATACTTTCTATTTGACACTCTCTTATTGGTCTTTTAGCTACAGGTGATTCATTTTCACTATTATCAGAATCAATTTCTATTTTCTTTGGTTCTTCTCTCATAGATTGTGGTCTCAGAATCTTGCAGTGCAATCTTTTGTTGCTTTTCATGGATACAGGCAACGTATCTCCTCGATGTACATTCTCAACTTCTGTTGCTCCACTTGTGATGATTGCTAAATCTTCTCCATTCATGGTAGAAATTGTGGTTTGATCGACGTTAGAAACCTGGCTCTCTGTGAACCTCTTTCCCATCACACTTCATAATTACAAAAAAAGTGCTTTGTTTTTGCTATTCTAACGGCTGAATGCATACAGTTCATTTATAAGTATTTACATTTTGTTATATGCTACAAAACAATGACCTTCTACAGCCTTTCCTTTCACACTCGCTGACCCCAGCAAGATTGTCACATAATTCACTTTAATTTTTTCTGACTACAAAGTGAGAGGAGCTTGTAAACATCAGTTCCCATGTTAAAAAACATGAGCAGCAATTTATCAGAAGACATAGCTTGACATCTGACCTCTGTCTTTTTATCTAAGCAAATGTGACAAGATACACACAGAATTTAAAGGCATTTTTATTTATTGTTTAGACTTTGTGACCCACCAAAAATAGGCTTGCCCACCAGTGGGGCATGATCAGTGCTGGATAGTAGGGGGATTGTGCCAGATCCCCGTTCGGCAGCTATTTCTGTCCGAATCTGGGAGACCCTGTGAAACATGTTGAAATTGTCATGGTGTCATTTTCTGGGCACATATCAGCAGTGCCCGCATGTCTGTATTTCATTCAGAGCCACAATGTGCAGGCAGTGAGGGAGCTTTATTATTTACATTTATAGCTGGAGCCAAAATAAAGACCCGATTCAAAGGGCTATCAGCCTTTTTTTTGTTAGAGCTTAATACTGGATGAGAGCTATCTGGAGTTTAATATCGAGACATCAATGCAATGGAAGAAAGCAAAGGAGCACAGCATGTTATCACTTCATAAATACTTAGAGAAACTGTGATTTGGATGCAGATTTTTAACTTTTTCTTCAGCTCCCTATGTAAGAATTGTGCTTGCACTGTAACAATCCAAGATCTCTCTGTCTGTATGAGCAACAACACAAATATATTAATTTATATGAACCGATTGTTTTATTCATTTTTTTATAGAGTCTCTCATCCCAGCGTAGGGTGTTGGAGTGCCTTACATTACACACAGAGGAACAATAAATCATACACATGTGTAAATAAATGTGCAGGAAATGCTACATAAGACATTGAGGTGTATAAATTATAAGGTGTGGGAATCACATATCCATACTTGTAGACATTATATGTTAAGAGTAAATGGTCTGGAGAAACACAAAGTCAGGATATAACATCTATCACATTTATTGTGGTTGTCTGTACTAATACTATTTTTATTTCTTTCGAAAGAAACCCTTTTTTGCAATCTTAGAATAACAACAGATTGAGAAAAAAATAATGATTTAAAACCATGACTTATAGTTTGCAGGCCAATCCTTGATGTTTGTACATAAAGCACAGTGTTATATTAGAAGGTTTGCAATTTATGAACTTGAGATAACAAAATAATCTAGGTGTTAAAAGCAGACCTCTTACCTATATAAATAAAAAAAACATCTGTGATCTGTATGTTACACAATAAGTTTTGCGGCAGGTACTTTGACCCTCTAGTCTACTTTATGAGTTATAACTGTGACTGGACAAAACACAGAACTCTCCCAGAAATGGGCTAACCACAAGATTTATTTTGCCATTATTGTGATCCCCTCATAATTGCTGGGCACCCAATGATCTCTGCAGCAGGTGTATTACCCCTGTAGGATACTTTAAAATGCCTCAATGTTGTGACCAATTAAGTAATCAAGAACAGATATGTTGTCACATATGTCCTTGTTGCTGATTTCTTTGCAGCAGTTTTTCTTAAATAAATGTATAAGTAGACTGTCAGACTCTGATTTTCAAGCTCTGCAAATCGAGACTCCTGAGCAATTCCCTTTACAACCAGTAACACTGCTGGCTTGTGCTGAAAGTATGTCAGACAAGTATGATCTTCCAATGATTTCAGAAATGGAGCTGACTGAATAAGCTGCTCTCAGTATTCCTTGAAGGTCTCTCAGATAAGAATCATCCACCACCAAAGTCAGGTCAGCCATTTCAAGAGGAACATGTTTAATGTCGGTCTTGGTTTGGTACACCACTCTGTTGCATTGATACAATCATGATCAGGATCATCATCATTGTTTTCATCATTGTTTGGAATCGGCAGCAGTGTTGAAGAAATTAAGACTCTGGCATATTTACATGCATTTCACACAACGCAGGGCAGTAAGCATAGTTGTTGCCCTAGGCTGCATGAAAAGGACACAGTAGAAATGTAGAAATTAGGGGAGAGGAGTTGGCCTAACGATTAGGACGGTCGACCTCGAATCTGGGGAACTGGGTTCGAGTCTCTGCAATGACGCTGAACATCCTGTGATTCTGGGCAAATCACTTAATCTCCCCATGCCTAGCAAAAAATGAATGTGTCCTCATGTAATGCAACTGGTGCTATGAAAAGTGCTCTGATACCCGATTCAGGTCAAGTTCGCGCTAAGTAAAACTCTGTAAAAAAAAAAAGTTCCATATCTGCTAAAGTAAGGTACATTTTGGCTTTCTCCTAGAGCTGGCCCACCGTGTGCAGCCCAACGGCAACACAAGTACCCTTGACCCATGGTGTTGTGCTGGCTGGGTTACAGGCAGAATTGTTTTATTGCAGGAGGCACACCTTCCTGCACAAAAACAATCCTTAGAGGCACATTCATATTTCTATGTGTGCTGTAGAATGCAACACTCAGAAAAAGAGGAAGTAACAAGGAGAAATAAAGATATTTTTAATTGTTACGCCTACTTTAGGGAGGCATAGGTTTATGATGCATTCACAGGTTTACTAGATTTAGTAAATCTAGGAATGAACCAAAATGAATGGGTGAGTGCATTGGAATGCCCATGCACCACCAACGGAATGCCTTCTCAACACAAGGTAATGCACGGTAATGCTATATTTTGTAAACATTTTGTATTTACTAAACCATGCACCGCCATCCAAAGTAGCTTAGCATGACTTAGTAATTACCAAAAATGAATTTAATTCATGGCTGCACCTTAAAGGTATTGCAATCCTATTCAAAACCATACTAAATCAGCCTGTGCACCTGCTAATTTAAATATTTTCAGGTACCAGTATTGTTTGCTCATGCGTCGTAAGGTGGCTGTTTATTAGAGTCTGAGTTTGGGTATGAGTCAGCAAGATCTCAACTGAATAAGGGACTAACACAATGAATGTATGGCCCATAACAATGCCCTCACTTTGTTCAATTGTCTGGGAAACAGCTGCTGCAGACTTCAAACAGCCAAGAAGAGTTGCAGCTGCTGGATCTATTGTAAATGAGAGGTAAACGATAGGCCGCTTTACCTTACCAGACTTATGAACTAGGAGTGAAAGAGCATACGCTTCTTTCTCGTGGCAGTTAAGTAAAAATTCCGTAACATAATTAGGGAGTACTACAGTAGGTGCTTTGCAAAGATTCCCTTTGAGCTCTAGGAAGTCTTTCATGCATTCATTATCAAATGACACTGAATTCTCTACATCACTGAAAGTAAGCCTCTTTAAAGGCATTGCAATTAGGTAAAAACCTGACATTCACTGACGCCTATAACCAAACATTCCTGTGAACATCATCACTTCCCTCTGGGTAGTTGGAGGATTCATTTTCAAAATTGCAGAAACACATTCTTTATACACATTCCTTGTCCCCTATTCAATATAGTGGCCAAGATAAATCACTTTTTTACAGTACTCAATCTTAGTAGGTGAAACCTTGTGACCATTGTCAGCAAGGTGGTTCAAAAACACAAGTGTATCCAACTTGCAATCTTCCTTTGTTTTTCATGCTCCACCAACACTGAGTTACAGGGCAGTTGAAAACTTTCCAAATCTTTTGTTAGAATCTGAATAAAGATAGAGTGGCTTTGTGTACAAACAAGTGGGATCCCACACCAAACGAGAACTTTATTGAGGAATCGAAGAGCAAAAAGATATTGGCTATTCTCATGAAGAAGAATGGAAATGAGTGGTTGATAGAAGTCAGTGACTGTATACAATTTTTCATTCGCAGGGATATGGAACAAAATTACAGCAGAATTTGGTACCACCAGACAACATGGGATTGCAAGTTCATATATTTTCCAAAGGCCTTGAACTACCCTCTACTTTCACTCAGTTTGAGCTGCATCTTAACAGGTTCTGCACTCTTTTTTTATTCAGGTCATCATTTGTAAGAACTGAAAAATAACTAAACTCACAATTCCTGAGATTTTATTTTAAATACTGAATCATCATCTTGGGTTTCAATTGCAACACCATTCTTTATCCAATAGACCACACACCTTGTCTTGCAAAGTAAGTATCTGTAAAGTAAGTTAACAGGAATCAAATTAAATAACATGAATTGATTTTCATTTTCCATGGACCCTATTTTAACTGGGACATTTGCTGAGACTGTTATATACACCTACAACTTGGACTTCGTTTCCCAAGAGGAGTAGGTTTGGACCCTTCATGCAATGCAGCATGGTGCGAATAGCACAAGTGTTGTTTTGAGATGATAAGGGGTGACCATTCACCGTATCATATTTGTATGGACCAATCTGGTCTACCTCAAGGACTGCGCCAAGCGGGCAATCCTCCTCTTCAGGAACAGCTATTGAGAATTTGTAATCATTGTTCACAATCAATGGATTATGTCAAAACCCTGGGTTGTATGGCACTTTGTTTATCAGGCATTGCTGCAACTCTAGAGCTACATACAAATTCATATGGAATCGCCCCCGATGTTGCACCCTTTGAATAGGGTAATGTTTGGCTGGGTCACAATTTACGTTCCCAAATTGTGTCATATGATTTGTCCAATGCTGCCTTTGGGGAGCACAATCATTTTAATTGAATCTGGGGTCTTTCTACATTCATGCTTGCAGTGGCCAATTATCCCACAAAAATGGTAGGTAGTGTGCTTCCTTAGCAAACTGACATTCACTTTGAATCTATAATTGTACACAAAACCTCTATCCCTAAATTAGGCTTGCACCATATCACTCACTGTTCCAAACTCTTTGCATTCACTGCATCCCTCTCACACAAAACCTGCAAGTGGTGCAAAATCCATCATTTGATTTATGCCACTTAATGAATTTATTTCACCTGCACAATCATCAATTGTGATTCATCTTTTTCGGCTTGGAGTCAAAACAGTCACTACAGCATGCATACTTGAGTATCCCATCAATACTCTTGGTCTGCCAGCACATTACACTGCTGAATATGTCAGAGAGGTTTCGGATGAAAACCCAAAAGTAAAGCTGTTACATATCCATTAACTCCCTCTCTTGCTGGGTCTTCAGCTCCACTGTATTTAATATACATCTGCATAAGTCTTTCATAATAGAGCTGCACTGCTTCTTCCGACTCTTGTGTGGCTCTATGAATATTTGTCCAATTCACCTCTTTTTCTGACACCTACTTTTACAAATGTTCTTTTACTGTTTGGTATTTTACCATAACTAGAACAGCAGAGGCATTATTTGGCTGAACTTTTGCTGGTTCCTCTGTTGGGCTTCGCTCAGCTGCTTTGTATTCGGACCACAAATCATTAAGAACACCAATCTCAGACGATGTGTTTAAATCAATCGAAAGCCATTTTGAAATTGTCAATGAACTGTTGAAACTGTTGACCTCTGTGTACCACTTGTTCTGTTCTTCTCTTGCAGAAAATTCATCGCAAAAGCATGGAGATTACCCCCGGACCAAGAAACATGCACATAATTTCGTCTATATACTTCAAGTAAAACTGTCAAAACCATTCCCATTTCAGGCTCACGCATAACCGCATCCACTTTCTTTTTTTGTATTAATCTTTTTTTTTAAGACTAGCCTTCTTCTTCCATTCATCTTTGTATTTTCTCAAATGTCTCCAGACTTTAATCAATGAACCCCTTGGAATGAGCTCCTAGAGTCATAAGACCCATGCTACCTACTTCTGTCTCACACAAGTCCCTTTTACATTTTTTTTACAAGCTCCTTGTTTTGTGTAAACCAATATCAAAATCTTTTCCTAAATCTTCAAGCTTATCATGATATGAGCCTCATTTACACACCTCGCTACTTCCTTAATTATATATCTCAATTAATCTGAATTATACACAAGCAAACGTCTTGTGTTAATACACCCTGAAAAGTTCCCCCAAATTCATTTTTATATTAGTAATATTAATTTCTCTCTTCTCGGGTAGCGTAGCAGCTACAGCTTCATCAACAGAAACCACTGCATCCACAGTATTTGCAGAATTCAGCAGATACGTTAGGAAATTACCTTCATCATCTAAATCAACTTCCTCATTTCTTTTTTAAGTTACATTTTTAGAAACAACTATTTTTCTTTTGTCTGATTCATTAATTATCACAGTAAATGCTCTCACACCTTGCATTGTATCTTCTCTCCCTGCCTTTTTCTCTATGCCCCACTTAGATTCTAACCACAGACTCAATGTATTTCTAAACTGTTTCTTCGTTTTCTTTCTCTCCTTTTCGATGGCCACTCGATCCTATTCATTTAATGCTTCAAATTGTGAATCACATAGGTAATCTGCATAACAGGCACACGCCTTAATTTGCTGGATGTCACATATTGGCCTCGATTCCGATCCGGTAAAAAGCGCTGCGAATTGCCGTTCGGAGCGTTTTTCCCCGTACGAATCGTAGCCGTAAGCGTCCCTGTACGAATCAGCAAGTACGATCACGACCTAAAGCGTCACTCCGTACGCCTCGTAAACCACGCCGTACAAATCGAAAGTCCATACGAATTGCTGTCGGCTGACGCTCCACGCTACTTCCGAACGTAAATAGACCGCGTCTTCCGAACCAGGAAGTACGATCCGTGTTGAACACACTCTGTACGACTCTTTTTCTACGAGAGCTCAAAACTACCATAAAACCACAGTCCGGCACGAACCGCACCCCGGTACGCGACAAGCAGAACATGAACGCCATCGTCCGTCTCATCCCAATCCTGTACGGCCACCACCTCGTACTTAGAAACCGACGACGGCGCAGAAGGTGAGTACAACAAAGTCCAACATACCTGTACGTGTTGCCACGCGCGCACATCTCCATTGCACAACTGTAATGTCTGGGTACGTTGCGCCACACACTCCCGCACATCACCAGTGTAATAGGGAGACGTGCCGCACCTACGTCAGCGCCCTCGGGGTACGGTACGTCACCGCACAACACCAGTGCAATAGGGAGACATGCCGCACCTACGTCATCGCTCTCGGGTACGGTACGTCACCTCACAACACCAGTGTAATAGGGAGACGTGCCGCACCTACGTCATCGCCCTCGGGTACGGTACGTCACCGCACAACACCAGTGTAATAGGGAGACGTGACGCACCTACGTCAGCGCCCTCGGGGTACAGTACGTCACCGCACAACACCAGTGTAATAGGGAGACGTGCCACACCTACGTCAGCGCCCTCGGGGTATGGTACGTCACTGCACAACACAAGTGTAATACGGAGACGTGCCGCACCTACGTCATCACCCTTGGGTACGGTACGTCACCGCACAACACCAGTGTAATAGGGAGACGTGCCGCACCTACGTAAGCGCACTCGGGGTACGGTACGTCACGGCACAACACCAGTGTAATACGGAGACGTGCCGCACCTACGTCATCGCCCTCGGGTACGGTACGTCACCGCATAACACCAGTGTAATAGGGAGACGTGCCGCACCTACGTCAGCGCCCTCGGGGTACGGTACGTCACCGCACAACACTAGTGTAATACGGAGACGTGCCGCACCTACGTCATCGAACTCGGGTACGGTACGTCACCGCACAACACCAGTGTAATAGGGAGACATGCCGCACCTACGTCAGCGCCCTTAGGGTACGGTACATCACCGCACAACACCAGTGTAATACGGAGATGTGCCGCACCTACGTCATCGCCCTCGGGTACAGTACGTCACCACACAACACCAGTGTAATACGGAGACGTGCCGTACCTACGTCATCACCCTCGGGTACGGTACGTCACTGCACAACACCAGTGTAATAGGGAGACGTGCCGCACCAACGTCAGCGCCCTCGGGGTACGGTACTTCACCGCACAACACCAGTGTAATACGGAGACGTGCCGCACCTACGTCATCGCCCTCGGGTACGGTACATCACCGCACAACACCAGTGTAATAGGGAGACGTGCCGCACCTACGTCAGCGCCCTCGGGGTACGGTACGTCACCGCACAACACCAGTGTAATACGGAGACGTGCCGCACCTACATCATCGCCCTCGGGTACGGTACGTCACCGCACAACACCAGTGTAATAGGGAGACGTGCCGCACCTACGTCAGTGCCCTCGGGGTACGGTACGTCACCGCACAACACCAGTGTAATACGGAGACGTGCCGCACCTACGTCATCGTCCTCGGGTACGGTACGTCACCACACAACACCAGTGTAATAGGGAGACGTGCCGCACCAACGTCAGCGCCCTCGGGGTATGGTATGTCACCGCACTACACCAGTGTAATACGGAGACGTGCTGCACCTACGTCATCGCCCTCAGGTACGGTACGTCACCGCACAACACCAGTGTAATAGGGAGACGTGCCGCACCTACGTCAGCGCCCTCGGGTACGGTACGTCACCTCACAACACCAGTGTAATAGGGAGACGTGCCGCACCTACGTCAGCGCCCTCGGGTAACGGTACGTCACCGCACAACACCAGTGTAATACGGAGACGTGCCACACCTACATCATCGCCCTCGGGTACGGTACGTCACGCACAACACCAGTGTAATAGGGAGACGTGCCGCACCTACGTCAGTGCCCTCGGGGTACGGTACGTCACCGCACAACACCAGTGTAATACGGAGACATGCCGCACCTACGTCATCGTCCTCGGGTACGGTACGTCACCACACAACACCAGTGTAATAGGGAGACGTGCCGCACCAACGTCAGCGCCCTCGGGGTATGGTACGTCACCGCACTACACCAGTGTAATACGGAGAGGTGCTACACCTACGTCATCGCCCTCGGGTACGGTACGTCACCGCACAACACCAGTGTAATAGGGAGATGTGCCGCACCTACGTCAGCGCCCTCGGGGTACGGTACGTCACCGCACAACACCAGTGTAATACGGAGACGTGCCGCACCTACGTCATCGCCCTCGGGTATGGTACGTCACCGCACAACACCAGTGGGATAGACGCGTGGGACATACGTCTGCTATGTCAGTGTAAGTGTAAGAGGTGTGTAGAAAACACACCCAGCAGTGCCCAGCATTAGACTGTGTGTGTGGCTAAGACCCCCACCAGTGCCCACCAGTGCCCAGCATAAGTGTGTGTGTGTGTGGCTGAGACCCCCACCACTGCCCACCAGTGCCCAGCATCAGTGTGTGTGTGTGTGGGGCTAAGACCTCCACCAGTGCCCACCAGTGCCCAGCATCAGTGTGTGTGTGTGTGTGGCTAAGACCCCCACCACTGCCCACCAGTGCCCAGCATCAGTGTGTGTGTGGCTAAGACCCCCACCACTGCCCACCAGTGCCCAGCATCAGTGTGTGTGTGTGTGGATGAGACCCCCACCACTGCCCACCAGTGCCCAGCATCAGTGTGTGTGTGTGGCTAAGACCCCCACCACTGCCCACCAGTGCCCAGCATTAGACTGTGTGTGTGGCTAAAACCCCCACCAGTGCCCACCAGTGCCCAGCATTAGAGTGTGTGTGGCTAAGACCCCCACCACTGCCCACCAGTGCCCAGCATTAGAGTGTGTGTGGCTAAGACCCCCACAACTGCCCACCAGTGCCCAGCATCAGTGTGTGTGTGGCTAAGACCCCCACCACTGCCCACCAGTGCCCAGCATCAGTGTGTGTGTGTGTGGCTGAGACCCCCACCACTGCCCACCAGTGCCCAGCATCAGTGTGTGTGTGTGTGGCTAAGACCCCCACCACTGCCCACCAGTGCCCAGCATTAGAGTGTGTGTGTGGCTAAGACCCCCACCACTGCCCGCCGGTGGCCAACTGTGAAATCAGAAACATACCATTGTTAACCTCATTACCATCAGGAGATAGACACATGTTAACATTCCCAAATGTGAACATCACACCAGCTCCCAGGCCCACAGCAGTCACAGACATCACCACACAAACTGAAGTTCAGAAAAAGAAATAAATAGCTTTATTCAGCTTGTCCTAATTTGAAAAAGCAGATAAGAGTCATTGCTCATAAAAGGCCAATGGCCAGTCCAAAAAAGTCTGATCAACAGTTTGTGCCTTCATGGGTGTGCTCACACCTAAACTTGCCTGCACATGGAGATTATTCCGCACTGGAAACTATGGGGGCACCATCTGTGGAATCCTCCGGCACCGCAGGGACAGTAGAGGGAATGAAAGGTGGAGTGGGTGCAGGTGTAGTGGATCCATCCACACTGGTTGGTGCTTCGCCGAAAGTTTCTTCAAATACCTGGCTGCACACCTCAGCCAGTGCGGAAAAACTACCACCTGAACCCGGGGACACATTGGGGGTGGAGGTAGAGGGCTGTGAGTCTGTTCTTCTGGGTGTGTGGATACGTGTGTGAGCTGTCTCCCCTCTCCCTGTGGGTGTGCCTACATCCCCTTGAGATTGTGTGCGTGGAGCTTTGAGTTTTTTCTGGTGTGTGGGTGTGCCGGGTGTGTCTGACCTGTGGCGTCTGCGTGTATGTTATGTAGGTATGTGAGAGGCAGAGGTGGATGGGTCTGAAGGATGGGGTGGACAGATGATGTTGGGTGTACAGAGCTGCCGTCAGTGTTGACTCTATGGCAGCCACACTCCGACGTAGATCAGACATGGCTGATGACATGCCCTCCATGAACGACACCAACTGTGTAATGAGTCGTGTATGTCCATGGAGGACTGTCAACATGGATGTCTGACCTACTGCAATCTGCCGGAGTAGGTCCACAGACTCAGCACCGAGGGCAGCAGGGGACAAAGGGGCAGGGGCTGCGGTGCCGGGAACAAAGGAGACACGGGGGCTAGCAAGGACACTAGGGACACTAAAAACTGGGAGGGTGGAGATGGTACTGGAGGAGGGGAGGCCAGACAAAGATGAAGAAGTGACCATTGCTGCATATTCCCCCTCCTCCTGAGAGTCTGACTCAGAGTTGTCTGCATGGTAGGATGTGTCAGTCACATGCCGTCCGGCCTGCAGACTCTCCTCACCCTCCGTGCCACTGCCTCCCTCTGACTCATCAAAGCAGGTGGCACTGTCGCTGGGTCCCTCTGCCTGTTCCGCGCCTGTGTCTCCTCCAGATTCAGATGTTGATGCTGTTGGCAAGGAGATTAAGAAAAACATATCAGTCACCTGTACACATCAGACATATCATCTAGAAATCATTTGGGCACATTTCTAAACATGGCATGCATTATGAGTCACATGACACTGAACTCTGCACAATGCTAAGTATAGTCTTGGCCAATTGTGAGAGACACAACGCTCAATGTATAGTAGGATACAAGCAACAGGCAAGGCTAAAATGTGTATGAGAGACACAATGATGATCCACTGCCTGACAACAGGATAGCTGATGATGCATCACAGTTCATTTTCCAACCCTGCCACCCAATCCCAGACCTGGTCATGTTTGATTTGCTTTAGCCTTGTGCCACATGGGAAAAGTACTGTCTGAACTGCCATGTGATGCCATCCTGGGACCTGAAACAAGTGTACCATCACCTCACACTGGCATCACAGCTGGCTACACCCAACGCCACATTGTGTGGCTGCCCATCAATAATATTTCCAACCAACATGCAGCATATTATGAGAATATGCACACACGCACTGCCCAGTGTGAGTATGCAAAAGCCCAAAATATAGCACATGTACATTGTGCACCTGTAGCTAACACATGACAATTAGAAAATGTACCATGGACAAAGGCCACTGAGGCTGACACGTGCAGAAAACACATATTGCGACTCAAGATCATTGGCAAAATATGAAGAAGGGCTGACACAGTGCACATGTGGTACTACATGTAAGGTACCAACAGGTGTCACAGACCCCCCTCCAACATGATGATGTGCAAAGGAAGATGCATACTGAGACATTGCACCCTAGGAGTACATGTGAAAAACAATCATCAGCCAAAGCGCTGGTCAAAAGTGGAGTCGGGCAAGGCATGTAAAGAAGCATCTGCAGAAACTGGGAGGTTCTAATGCCAATGCATAAAGTGCCTGTCTGACCACACCAATCAAACTATGGGAGTGTTAGCAAGCCTTGAAGCACTGCAGGTAGCATGTTACACAAATGACAACAAACAGACATGTACCTACCCCCTACTTGCTGCTGTCCCTCCTGCAACTGCCTATGGAGGTCAGGGAACACCACTTCCAGGACCCGGAGCATGGGGGGGTTGAGGTGGCGGGTGCCACCATGCCGGCGTGGAGCTTCCAGACCCAGCTGTACTCTGGCGATGCGGCGGGTCCAGCACCGGATGTCCTGCCACCTCTTTTTGATGTTTCTGAGCCTCCTGCAAGGGCCCCCCTCACTCCTGACAGCCCTGACGATGTCCAGCCAGATTTCACCCTTCTCATAGGCAGATACCTGTCACAAATGTGAATTAAAAGAACATCAGTACACTTGGTCCATGTTCCAAAGACACACATATGTTCACAAAATACTTGATGACAACAGGGCATCGTATGCTCCACACATTTGCATCATTGTCCAGGAGTATGTGGCCTGTGAGCAAACACTACTGCATTACATGCCATTGAAAGGCTACAGATGACATGAGGGGTGCAAAACAGTCTTTGAGCATGGCACTCACAGAGCAATATATGCTACATCTGGGTGCACTGCAGCACGTGACATGCTGTCACACACCCCACTACAACAAAGTACTCTCTTGAAACAACACTGTACATCCTGGCACTCACTCCCAACAACATAGCATCTATCCACTATACATACACAGTGGCTATGATGTCACACACACAACAGGTGCACACTCCAAGGTAGTGCACAGATCACTCACCTGATCCTCTGGTCTCCCATTTGGCAGGAGGGCATCCAGCAGGGCCTTGTTCTCACCATCAGTGAATGCAGGTGCCCTCTCCATGCTCAGCTAATCAGGGTCCAGAGGATACAGAGACAGCAGCTGTGGTTACCACTCCAATGTTGTGTAGGCAAGTGCCCTCCCACAGCCACATGCTGCCTTATATCTGTGCTGCACAGGGTCTGTGAGTCCAAGGAGTAGTGTGTGATAGGCCACCATAGTTAGCATCCTATGTTCCATCCAAGGCCATGACACACATGTGCATGGTTTGAAAACTGAGCAAGAGCTGAACAACAACTTTTGCAACATTGTATACTTTTGGTCAACTGAATTTTCTAGAACACCTGTAGGAGGCTCAAAACTCTCTGTATCCATGACAACCGGGTTACATTCTGATCATTCCACTGTACCCCTAGATGTTCCCTATGTATTTATTTGAATACCCACACAAGTACTGTGCCATTGCCATTGCAAATGCAACCCATTCAATTATGTAACGAGGCGTACACGCTGTGCTCGCGTATGGCTAACATGCAATAGGGGAACGAGGCGTACACACGCACGTACCATTGGGGTACGCTGCGCTCGCGTATGGCTAACATGCAATAGGGGAATGAGGCATACACACGCACGTACCATTGGGGTACACTGTGCTCGCGTATGCTCAAAATGCAATAGGGGAACGAGGCGTACACACGCACGTACCATTGGGGTACGCTGTGCTCGCGTATGCTCAAAATGCAATAGGGAAACGAGGCGTACACACGCATGTACCATTGGGGTACGCAGTGCTCGCGTATGGCTAACATGCAATAGGGGAACGAGGCGTACACACGCACGTACCATTGGGGTATGCTGTGCTCACGTATGGCTAACATGCAATAGGAGAACGAGGCATACACACGCAAGTACCATTGGGGTACGCTGTGCTCGCGTATGGCTAACATGCAATAGGGGAACGAGGCGTAAACACGCACGTACCATTGGGGTACGCTGTGCCCGCGTATGGCTAACATGCAATAGGGGAACGAGGCGTACACACGCACGTACCATTGGGGTACGCTGTGCTCGCGTATGCTCAAAATGCAATAGGGAAACGAGACGTACACACGCACGTACCATTGGGGTACGCAGTGCTCGCGTATGGCTAACATGCAATAGGGGAACAAGGCGTACACACGCACGTACCATTGGGGTATGCTGTGCTCGCGTATGCTCAAAATGCAATAGGGGAACGAGGCGTACACACGCACGTACCATTGGGGTACGCTGTGCTCGCGTATGCTCAAAATGCAATAGGGAAACGAGGCGTACACACGCACGTACCATTGGGGTACGCTGTGCTCGTGTATGGCTAACATGCAATAGGGGAACAAGGCGTACACACGCACGTACCATTGGGGTACAGTGCGTCAGACATGCACAAGTGAACAATTGTGTAGGGTGCGTTCCACCATTGGGAGAGTGACTCCAGGAAATCACATTGCAGGGATGTAGTCTACACTCATGTTGACGATGTGGATGCATACATCAGCATGGCATCCTTACATCAGCAGGCCCCAGGTGTGGCAGACATTGAAGAAGCACAGGGACTGTGACCTTGTGGCTCAGTTGATGTGTGAAGAGATGTTGAGACATGTCATTAATCATTTTGCACATGTGTATCACATACATTCAACACTACGCACCTTAGTAACGTCTGCAACATATTGAGAGGCACATCAACACTGGAATGGCACACCATTCAATACAGGGAACTGTCACATGATGACAGCAACATGTACAATGTCACAGAGGTCGAATTGACGCACAACATGACCCTGTGTGACCACGTCATGTGTGTGCCACGTGCGACATTGTGCATGCTGTTTGCATATGAAATGAACTGGTCAGTTTTATATTCCTCACCTTAGAATATCCCCAAGTGTCATCCTGGATATGGCAATTGACGCTTAGCAGTACACTTGCGTGTCGGTAGGCATCTCCTGCGGCTCTGCGTGTTTCATTGGCGTTGTGTGCGCCCTGATGATGTTGTCTGAGTACTCATACGTTGCCTCTGCGTGCTCATGTCAGGTCCTCTTTTTTTACACCACCCGCGCTGTTCCCGTATAGATGTAATCTTACTCAATTTGTAACCCAAATCATAGTACGATCACTCCAGACCATTTCACTTGGATTGTCTGACTCTGGACGGTGCCAATAGGGATGTCCGTCTCATAGCCTGTGAGGATTGCGAACGACTCATGTCGGTGACTGACCCTCACCGTCGGTGTCTCCACTGTTTTTGCGTCAAGCATGACAACAAGAGCTGCTCCGACTGCCGGGAGCAGACATATGAAGCCAGGTGTGAGTGGTCCCACAAGCCGCTCAGACTCCAGCAGTTGGCCCTGCACCACAATAGCTCATGGTCTGGACGTAGGACCAGTGCCTGGGCGTGGGTGTTGAGACATCAGAGCCCCGGGATTTGACATCAGTCCTCCAGGGCTAATTCGACAGGTAACCCCAAAAAGTCAAAGAGACGTCATCGCACTTAAAATTCACCACAATGCATGTGCAATGCTTCATGTGATTCGGGTGACACCGGCCACACGGCTCTGTCAGATTAGCAGCCGTCGTAGCCTGCACCACGACCTCCGGTCCCTGCCCAGCATGCGACGCAGGAGGACTAAGTGTGCTTCCTCATGGCCATGATGTCCCTCACTCCACCAACGGCCTACGTGACGGCATCTGGCCCAGCGGACCGTCTGGGGGCACTAGCGTGTCTGGTGCGTTGCCCCTGACACCGTCACTCGCTTTGGCTCTGACGCAGGCAGCGCATTCGTCCCGGCACCGCTGGGACAGACAGGATCTGATTGTTGATCCTGGTCCTCGCTGGTCCACCTCACAACCTCACCGCCAACAGTCCCCCAGGTGTCAGCCTTGGTGCCGTCCTCGGGTGGTGCTGTCCCCGATACCACACACTATACGGCTCCGGTGTGGGAACTGCGTGGCAGAACACCGCTGTTAATGCTGCATGGGGAGTTAAACTTCAATGAGCCGGGCACAGATTATGACAACAATGATTATCTGGGAATGGGTGATAAGGAGTATTGGGAGGGTTATGAAGACCCACTGACACGTGAGTGTCCGTCACAAGACATCAGGACAGGTGGACTGGGGGATGCGAGTGGTCTGAACACCTCACCAAACACTGGTGATGTCTCTACTCCAAACGTGTCTTAGGATGAGCGGCCAACGTACATTGTTGTGTAGACGCGGGCGGCCAAAGCCTTGCCCATTCTTCTCCCCTTTGCGGACGTGAGGACCAACCCCCTCACTGAGGTCCTTAAACTGCAGTCAAGCTCCGCTGAGTCTCTGCAGCCGTTTAATTCCGAATTTACTGAATCCATATTGGCCAGTATGTACAGGCACGCAGCAGGTTTTGCTGTAGATAGGCACGTTGCCAGACGCCCACACCCCTCCAGGGACGAACCATGTTTCCTGTCCTCCCACCCCACCAGGCATGGCCATGCAGGCCTCCAAATCACAGACAACATTCCCGTTTGCTCCGCTGGACAGGGTATCCAAGAGGTATGAGCAGTACGGAAATATGACATCATCCTCCCAGAGTCTGGGACTGAGGTCTCCCAATATCACATGTCTCTTTGTCCGCTCCACACACTTGTGGTGTATTTACTATGGGTACTGTATCGATCCCCCTGTTTCTGACCCTTGTCTGGTTAATAATTAACTAGCAGCCATTAAACTGCACAGAAACCCGTTATCTGATTAGCCATACAACGGCACAGAAGCCCGTTATCTGATTAGGTCATAGCGCATGCCATCTCATTAGGCAAGCACTATTCCTCCAGCCCCCTAATAGGCATACGGTGTTCTCAAAACAAATCAAACCTACCACGACCTGGGAAATCCCCACAGCCATTGTTTTGATTTAGCCGAGAACTTCAGTAAAGAATGTGCGAACGACCAGTTCGTATGACATCCTTATTGACGTATTTATGTCCATCCTTACGTCAATCCCGGCACCTTTCAGGTATAAATAATACAGACATTGCCTTAAGCAAACACACGAGGTGGTGACAAGATTGGAGCAGCGAGACTTGCCGAGGAGCCCAGCTGACAGCGAAGCCCACAGACGCTGCCCCTCCTTTCTGACGCGCTGAGAGAGAGAGATGCTGCCTTTTCTCATGCCGAGAAATCCAGCTCCGGCGCTTCCAAGCAGCCCTCGCAGGCAGCTGGAATATCAAGACCTGAGATAGAGATACCAGCCCTCCAGCCTTCTAAACTCCCAGGTACTGAACTGAATCATCCTTTGTAGAGAATTCTTGAAGCAGACCCTTGGCAAAACAAACTTAACTTAAACTGCTACTTATCTACTCCCGCCACGTATTAGGCTTAGGTCAGGTACATTGGGGTAGGCGTAGTTAGAAGCACCAGTTGAGTACGATTAGTCAATGTATATATGTATGTATCTATTTTATCCATTTTAAGTATCATATGGCTAAGAAACCATATCAATGCTTTTACAGTATTATTTTATAATTCTGTTATTATTGTATGCACTTTACTTAACTCTAAGTATTGCAATAATAGCGATTCATTTCTCTTGTATGAGAAAAGAGACTGATCAATAAATAACATCTTTTTATTGAAAACGCCCGTCTTTTCCTTTTCTCTACAATCTGGTGAAACTAAGAATGCACTGAACTGACTGAGTAAAATAAGTTGTCTTTTGTTTTCACACGACTCTAGAGATACACTCTTGATTAGGGGAGAGCAAAGTTGTCATGTTCTATGGTTGTTAGAAACTGAGGGGCATATTACCAACCAATAGAGATAATTTTTGTCTCTAACTTATTTAGAGACAAAAATTATCGCCGCAAATCGGCGATTTTTATCGCAGATAAACCTTGCTATTAGCAAGGTTTATCGCAAATGCGATAAAAAACGGCCGCAATGCATGAATATCGCTGAAAAGTCAGCGATATTCATGCATTATCGAGCAAATGCTCTTAGCCATGTTATCCACCTCCCATTGGATAACATGGCTAAGAACTGCTCCTGGGCAAGTGTTAGCTTTTGGAGATATTCGCGTTTAGCGCGAATATCTCCAAAAGTTGGTAATAGGAGATAGCGATGTTAGCGACTGTTTTCAGTCGCTAACATCTTGGCACGCCCACTTTGCATGTCATTAGTGATAAATATCACTGACATGCAAAGCGGGGCCCAAGATGGTCACTATCTCCTATTAGCTGTCGCTAACTGGTGTTAGCGACAGCTTGGTAATAGGGAGATAATTTTATCTCCGCTTTCTTGGCTTTTAAAGCCAAAAAAGCGGAGATAAAGCCCCTTGATAATATACCCCTAAATCCCTTCTTGTATATTCGAGAAAGTTTCTAGTGAACTCTGAGCTAGCTGGCACAAACATTAAACTTTGGGGCATATTACCAACCAATAGAGATAATTTTTGTCTCTAACTTGTTTAGAGACAAAAATTATCGCCGCAAATCGGTGATTTTTATCGCAGATAAACCTTGCTATTAGCAAGGTTTATCGCAAATGCGATAAAAAACGGCCGCAATGCATAAATATCGCTGAAAAGTCAGCGATATTCATGCATTATCGAGCAAATGCTCTTAGCCATGTTATCCACCTCCCATTGGATAACATGGCTAAGAACTGCTGAGGGCAGGTGTTAGCTTTTGGAGATATTCGCGCTTAGCGCGAATATCTCCAAAAGTTGGTAATAGGAGATAGCGATGTTAGCGACTGTTTTCAGTCGCTAACATCTTGGCACGCCCACTTTGCATGTCATTAGTGATAAATATCCCTGACATGCAAAGCGGGGCCCAAGATGGTCGCTATCTCCTACTAGCTGTTGCTAACTGGTGTTAGCGACAGCTTGGTAATAAGGAGATAATTTTATCTCCGCTTTCTTGGCTTTTAAAGCCAAAAAAGCGGAGATAAAGCCCCTTGATAATATACCCCTTTAAGTCTAATATCGTCAGTAGAAGACCTAGTTAACCTCTGTCCTACGTCTATACTATTGAAGATATTATTCCAATGCGCAGAGCCTATTGGGATGATAGGAACTACACTACATGGCGCCCAACGTGTTTGGATGGGCGATAAATCTAACGTAAGACATTAGAGTAACTCAGTCGTGCTTTTTCACACAGACCCCTTTTCCCCATAATACTCCAAAGACGTCTGGAGTGGGTGAAAGGTTAAATCCGCCAAACTTAGTAGGAGGAGACTTCTATGTATGGTTCTTGGTTTATTCAACGTTGAAGGATACACTGTTCCAAAAAATTGTGCATCTAATCTTTGTTTCCATAGAAACCTGATCTGCAAATAAATAAAATAACCTTCTTGACATTAGAATGTCACTAGAAGAAGAAGAAAGGGAGACAGTTAGAATAGCAGCTGAACTCCTAGCAGCTGACAATACTCTGCTACAGCAAGACCCGGATGCAATACTCATCCCGGTCAACATAAGAAAATCTATAACTTTAAAACTTATAGAAAATGGGCTGACACCGAGAGGTGGTACAGTCATATTCGTAATCGAGGCACACGAATATCGGCAGACAGAGGTATTCTATTCATGGATAAACTTTCCCGCAGCAAACGCTGTAACAAAGGACTTCCACTATTACAAAATAGAGGAACCTCCAAATGAGTACACTCCTTTCGAGGAGGTGGAAATACCACTCAAATACCAAGAGCACATGCTCTGGTTTAATGGCGCCCTAAAACATAATAATCACATCACCAAGCTCGGTCCACTAGGTAGACCAGGAGCAACGTGGCCGGTCCTATCCGGATATACACCACATCCAGACATTGAAGAAATGTCTGCACCAGATCTTTTAGCACAGCTAAAACAACTAATTAAAATACACAGACAATTAGTCCAATATGTAATGCGGACTTCAACAGTCCTACCAGCTATTAAAATTCCACAGCTGATCCCTCACCAGGGGAACACAAATAAAATTACACCACAGAACATACAGTCCTGTCTAGGTAAAGTACCCGCAAAACGGGAACAAATTCCATTCTGGTTAGCACAAAAAATCACTCAAATAGAGGCGGTATTTCCAGATACCACCCCGGTTGAGAAACACAGGATTCTGACTATCTGTCTTCCAATGGGAATCGCACCACATGTGGAGGACTGTGACACTTGGGGTACAGTCTTTGCTTCCATTTACACAAAAACACATGGTGTTCCATCCATGTCAGTAATACCAGATGTGCTAAAACAAATTCAAGATGAATACGGTCCAGAACCTGCTTTAACTCTTGGTATGAAATTACTAAAAGACTTCAAGCAGGTCTCGGCAATATTACTAGCCAATATAAAGGGAGAAGCAGCAAATGTGGCGATCCGCCAGAGTTTAAAAGAGACAGATATAGCAGACCAACCATTTGAAATTGCCAGAATCATAGAAAAATCCTATGAAGAACTAGGAAGAGATAGTTTGGGTGGAAAACCGGTGAAACCCCAACTTATTGAAAAACCTGAAAAGGTATTTATTAAAAATAATCTAAACACTCACAAAAAGAGCTGGGATGGAAATAAACAATCCACTCCTAAAGAAAAAAGATTCCAGTCCAGAGGAAGGTCTCCTCGGCGGAGAGAAAGATCTCCGGACCAAGGACACAAGTCTCCCCAAAGGGAGCCCTCTGAGAAAAAATACAACCTTAGAAATAGGTATAATCTGAAGAAACCTGATAGATAACAAGATATTGATACACGTCCCTCTCAATCTTTTCAGACTTCCTCGCAGAAATCAGAAAGGAGAGGACGGTCAGAACACAGGGAAGAGTACGTCAAGTCCAAAGACAAGGAACCTGCTCATCAAAATAAAAAATTACAGTTTCCAAAAAAGAAGGTAGCCAGTATTAAAGTAATCAACCATGCTGAGAATACTGAGGACACAGCTGAAAAACGGAGAATGGGCTCAGACAATGCTAGACAGCGCAGCAGAAGTGAGCATAGCTCGCAAGATCCTTATGAATCATCTGGAGACAGTGGACACGAATGAATACATTCAGGTGGAAACTGCAGATACCAGAGTTAGCAAACCTCATAAAATATATGAAATAACATTGCGTATAGAGGGGGATAAGACTAGGAAAATAAGGGGTCTCTTTTGGGATAATCTCTCCAAAGGCTATGATATCCTTCTAGCTGAAAGAGACTGGCCACCAGAGTTTGTCAGGGAGTGCCCTCATGGAGAAGAAATAATTATGCCTGCCTTCTCAAATCATATTCCAATTCATAAAAAATATACACTTGCAAGAAAGTGGGCAGTAGCCCAAGCTCCTGCATTATATAAAAACCATGTGGGATGGGATGAGGACTCTCCTCCTCACAAAATCCAGTTAAAATCACAACCTACTGCTCAGAGGCAGTATCCAATTAAGCAAGAAGCTAAAAAACGGGTAAAAGAGATCCTAGATCAACTTGAATACCAGGGGGTGATTGAAACTTGCACCTCACAAATGAATACACCTTTGTTTCCTGTCTCCAAACCAGACAATTCATATCGTCTTGTTTTGGACTACAGACACCTTAACTCATGTTGCAAAACCTTTGCAGTACAAAACTCACATAGTGCTGCACTAATGAATAACATAGTGCGCAAAAAATACAAAACAACATTAGACATCTCTAATGGATTCTTCTGTCAAAATATAGCACCAGAGAGCAGATATTTGACCGCGTTCTCAATAAATGGCGCGCAAAAAAAATTCTGTCGTTTGCCCCAGGGGTTCAAGAACAGCCCAGGATTATTCTCAGCAAGAGTAACAGAGTTACTACAAATATATGATGATGAGGCATTATCTTATGTCGATGACATCTATCTAACAGATGATGACTTGGATACTCACTTGAAGAGAGTGAACACCATAATACTTGGGTTCGCAGCAGAGGGTTACAAATTCAACTTTAAAAAGTCAAGAATTGCCCATCTAACTGTCCTGTTTTTAGGATATGAACTATCAAGTGAAGGCAAAAGCCTGGCTGACAATTTCCTAGAGAAATGTGCTGTAATCCAAGCACCTAGAACACTAAAAAACTTACAATCAATTCTAGGCTTCCTAAATTTCGGAAGAACTTACATTATAAATTATGCAGAGAGAGTTAAACCTCTCTATGACCTTATAAAACCAGATTTTAAAAGAATCAATTGGACTCAAAAACACACAGAAATTTTGAGATCTTTACAAACAGATATGTTAGTTAAAACAAAATCACAAACACGTGACAACACACGCAACCTTGTGATTCGAGTCATCCCAGGAAGATGCGGATTCACATACCTGACCTCTAATGAGGGAGAGAAGGTACCAATAGCATACAAATCACATTTGTACACAGAAGCTGAAAAAGGGTTCAGCATTAAGGAAAACATTGTTCATGCGGTTCAAACAGCTGTAGCAAAAGAAAAATACTAAGCAGACGGTAGACAGGTTACAGTCAGAACAGCAGAATCAGCTTTTGAGGTATTAACAACACCATGTAATTTACCAACAACTGCACTGAATCCAGAATGGATACAATGGGTAAATTCTGTTGCTACAGACAAAGTAAAATACTATTTTGACCCGGAAATGAAAGAATTAAAATATCTACAATATGAGAGAGAATACCCTCTGCCAATCGACATTCTGCCTTTACGACAGTACGCCTGTGTACTATATACAGACGGACATGCTCAACCCTCAGTTTGGGGAGAGCTGGCTTACAACGCCACATGCGAAATTGTAAAAGAAGTGTGGCGCGGAGGTAAATTAAGACCTCTACTTACAAAAACACACTCAGTGGAAAATAGTTCAGAACAACAAACTGAAATAATAGCGTTAAAAATGGCGCTAGATAATGCCGATCGCGAATTCCCGACATTTATTGTGTGCGATTCGTATTACTGCGTCAAATCATACAATAACGATTTACAGAAATGGATTCAAAACGGTTACAAAGATGACACAGGTGCAACAATAAAGCAAAAAGTGCTTTGGGAACAAGTAGTTCTTTTACAGAAAGAACTACCAAAAACTCACGTGATACACTCACTGAGTCATCAGCGTGATGGCGTTCACGTTGCAGGGAATTCATTGGCTGAGACAGCCAAAGCGGTAGCAACTAAATCGGCTTCCGTAGCTACAAAAAAGCGTGCAGTAAAATACATTGACGGTGAAACTGTGCTGGCAGTAAAAACGTCATCAAAAGGCGACTGCTCAGCACTACCAATCAATTATCCACTCAATTATACATACATAATCGATGCAAACTCAGTCCCTTTTGCCCGAATCCCTGGAGTGGGGGATAGAGTGATTCCAAACATGGACAGGAGAGGCTTGTTAATAGCGGACGCACATATGGGTGAGGGTCTTAGACACCTTAAGATAAAAGATTCTCTGGAAGAATTACAATCAGTGTACTGGTGGCCAGGCAAGAGCCTGCATCATCACATTTTTGTAAAAAACTGCCCAGACTGCAATAGAGATCGCAGTGGCGAGAGAAACGGTTTAATACCATGGCGTTTCACTCCAGAAGGTATCAAATCAACAAAAAAATAAAACCCAGTATGAATATTGCGTCGTATTAACAAGTAGAGACTATTTTCACTTATAATGTAGACCCCAACTTTCGGCTGACGTCTGAACTGTTATACAAAGATTTGCGAGTCTATAATGGCATATACGCTAGAAGCATGTTACGTTCTGACCAAAATCTTTCCTTTAGCTCTAAAACAGCTTATGGGGGGTGCCTGGCCAGAATGAACATTGCATTGCGGGACTCTTCTCACTTCCTTCCCGAGGGAAACGGGCTGGTGTAAAGAAAAAACCAAGGCATAAAGCAATCTATAACAGCAAAGATATTAGGTTCAGGAGCTGGGTGGGTCAAACATCTAATAAGTGTCCAACGTAGTCTAAATAACCTGCCAAGAAATTCTCTGAAAGGACTCAGTCCGTACGAACTATTGTTTGGGACTAGAATGTCAATCCAGGACTTAGATAGTCAGACTTCAGTGGTTAAAGAAAAATGCTTTGATATCAAAGATCGCTTGGCTATTTTACAGGACTTAAATGAAACAAGAAATTACCTGAGCAACATAAAGTTGAAACAGCAGCCAACAACCACTGAAGAAAAACCACCTGTCCCAGCAAGACCTGTCTGGATTCCAAAAGTCGGGGATCTGGTCAGAGAAAAGATCGCGGTAAAGAATGAATTTGGGCCTTCTTACATAAAAACAGTTCCTGTCTTGTCTATCAACGGGACAAGATCAGTAGTACTACCGCCCCTTGCTGGTAAAAAGGAGAACCGAGTCATATCCATCGACCTGGTTAAACCACAATCATGTGGCCGATAACAAATAGTAGGCCAAGTGGACTCCCAAGAAGTAGCAGAACACCAAAGTTTGCTACATCCACAGAGGTTCAATCTGAAAGACTGATCACATTTGGAAAATCTACAGTGAAACAACAAGGACTATGCAACAAAGCAATGGAACTTGAACCTCTTAAAACCCAAATCAAAGCTTTTCATCAAGAAACAACAACCTACGATGATGTAACTACAGAGTCTTCTAATGAAACAAAGCAAAAGCCAAAAACAAAAAGTAATCCAGAAGCAATTGGAACAATTGACAGAACGGCATCCGGCTACTTCATCAATTTCGATGATTCTTCAGAAGAACAAAGCGAACCAGAAGTACAGCCATCAACAAAAACTTTTAAAGACAAAGCAAAGGAACTTTGTCAGCAACTAAAGAGAACCTATCTGACTTCTCCATGGATTGAAATTTGGGTGACATTAGGTGCATTTATCCTCATACTTTGGCTCATCATGGTACTATGCTTGGGACATTTCATTGAGGGAAAATATGCTAAAATGGACACAGCAAGCCAGAAAATCAACTTGGTCCTTAAACCACACACATCTTCACACGTCAAGAAAAGAGAACTTTCTTCAGTGAACTTCACAGCCAATCCTATACCAGGCAGTGTAGCATGGGACAATACTGATTATGAAATCTATGGCCCGGTTGAAATCCTGAAGTATCCACACCAATTTAAGATCTCGTTAAGTGACTTTGTAAAACCAAGCACATTTGCTGATGATTGGGACTTTGAAAGTATTAATGATATGATGTCTGACCTAGTAATGTCTGCTAAGTTTACAGAACATGATTATTTACAGGGTTCATCTAATTATGATCAAATGTTCTGCTATAACCACTATGGTAACCATTACCTAAATAAATCTGCACAACCTAGAAATGTTTTAAATTATAAACAATGGGAACATTGTGCTACTCCACCAAAGGGTAGTTCCAAAACATTTTTTGATAAATATTCATACTTTTCAGGGTTTAATACAAGTAATGCAGAAACATTTTATTTCAAATTGTCAAATAAGACAGGTATGAAGACCATGCTTACAAACACAAAATTGATATATTCAGATTCATTTTTTGAGCAAATGAATACATTTGGTTTTGATTTCTGGAACAGTAACATTGAAACAAAAACTGTTTGGGGTACAAAAGATTGGCAAGTACAAGGTATAGAATCATTGTTCAGAGCCTGCATGATCCCAGAACAAATTATATTTTTGAATGACACTATTCAACAAACTACCTGTCTTGACTTAGCCAAAATCAAAGACTTAAACAAACCGTCTATTCCAAAGCCAACAACGAATAGTAATAACTCTAAAGATGTTGAGATAGACGTAAACCATATTTTAAACCAAAACAGAACACATCCTGATTGGAAACAATGGTTGATCTGGCCCACAGATACAAAAAACTGTCAAGACAGATTCCTGAACAAAATACAGGGGTTCAAATTGACCAGGCCAGACCCTGATATTCCCAAAGACAACATCCAGGGATAGTAACTACTTACAGTGTGGGCAAGCTCTGCCTTCAATGGCTACAAACATCCACACTGGCAGAAATTAAGCAACACCTAACTTTACTTCAAGAAGGTGCTGACTTGCGTGATTTCATTATGGGACCACGCAAACAGCGTCAAAAACGTTTCATAGCGGCCTCTATATATGCAGCTTACAATGAAGTTTGGAAAGTAACTCAAATTGAGACAGCAGAAAAAATACGGGAAATTGACCGTATTAATTTGGAAAAATCACTTTCTGTTGTGGACAATGGGTTAATGACTCTGTCCTCCAGAATATATTCACTGGACAGTATTGTATCTTCAGCAATCGATATAATATCGCAAGACTTACTGATGTTACAACACGGTCAGTCCCAATTGCGTTCTATTGTACAACTTGGCTGGACGTTACAAAATCTGCGTTCAGGCTATGTGCCTTGGCGTTTAATCAACACAACGTCACTATTTAATATCTTTAACCTTACTGATAAACAAATCAGTTTGGCACAGAAGGGTGCTGACTATACAATTCTGAGCATTGAAAAACTTGAGAGATTACCATTGACAATGTCAGAACGACCTGTCATTGAATGGATAATACATGGGATAATAAATATTCCGATAACAACTTTCCAGTTTCAATACTGCCAAAAATATATACAGGCAGGCCAGTATGAAAGGTTGGGTAAAGGATACATTAAGTCAACATGGAACTTGCCCTATACACACGCATGTGTTAGTAATAAAGGACAAAGTGTGTTCCTTAGTGGCAATAATTGTGAAAGGTCACTAAGCGGTACACCTCTGTGTCAGGGTATTAGTTTGCATGGAGCATGTGAAGGGAACTCAAATAACCTTTCATGTCACCAGCTAGGCACACCTGCAACACAAATAGAACCATTCTTTAGGAGACTCCCGAACGGGAGTTACATTCTAATTGTAGATCGCAGATGTTGCAGTCTGCTGCCCGGAAAACCTTATCTCATAACCGTGACTACGAAGGTCATGTGCTGTGAACGAGTATTGTACCCGAACGATGCCCGAGACAGGGAGGCAAGGTTGTGGCCCAGTTTGAAGATTTCTTCTATTCGAATTGATACTTTAAGCAGAATGAAGACAGTGCTCCTACAGACGCCAACCATGTTAACATCATCAAAAGAAACATATGATCTCCAAGTTGCAAGGACAACGGCTGAGATTCATTCACTGTTATCAACCAATTCCCCCATACATTTCGCAGAAATACTGAGCGAAATCTAAAATATTTATGATACAAGCGGAATCGCGAGTGTATTTAAGACAGTGTTTTCGGGAGCTTTAACCCCATTCAAAGCCATCCTGGGTATTTTTCCTGATTTTGTCCATTCCACCTTTGGCGGACTTCCTCTCCTTTTGGGACTAGTGGCAGGCATCCTATTTTTGATCCTGTTACTTCGCTATGGCAAACCACGTCACAGACAAAACACCAGCGATAATGGAAGAAACAATCCGAGCTATTGGCTACCGGGACCGCATAACTAAAGTCCTTGGACTAGCACGGCTGCGAGATTTGAACATGACTTGGTTTCTTTCATTCAGACCGATGTGGCAAAGTTGTGTTATGCCTGTATTAAGGTGCTTGCTATGCGGCGAAGAATGCGTGTTGGACACCTGTCTGACACTACAATCGGATGTGCCAATGGACGCAGAGACTTTGTTGGGTCCGGTAACGGCTCATGCATTGTGCTGTCCCCAGCGGCTACCAATCCTGATGACGGCATTCGTGGAGACTTCACCACTACGATTGAAGAGTTGTGAAGTACAAGATGAAAGCAGCATCGATCAGGTACAACCTTCTGTCAGCTATGCTGATCGATACATCAATGAAGGCAATCATGCTCATGAATGCATGTTACAAAATTTATCCGAGTTAGTGGAACTTTCACAAGAAGCAGTTGACAGTTTTTTCGAAAGTCTCAACAATATGATGTTTTCACCAGAACAGAAAGAATGACTTTGAACAAACTAGCACACGGCGTTCCCTACACCCTGAATTTGGCCTTCAACTTTGAAAATAAAGCAATAAGAAATTTTCTCACCAGTTTTTACGGAGAGCGAGACATTTTTTTTCCCCATCCATTTCCAAAAATATTTACGAATTTTTTTGGGACACTTATCGTCTGCTTAAAGTAAAACTATTCTTAGAGAACAACATTTCTATTTTTAGCTACTCTAGAGACATTAGCTACCCTCTAGCATGTTCACAAGTATTTATGATTTTTGTGATGAGATGGTCTCGACTTTTTCTTCTGTATTAAGAGCCATTTCATGTGTAATTTCCGCATTTCGTTCATGCTGATTTCAAAATATGCGTTTAGATTTAGCATTATTATACTGCTTGAAGTGCATATAGTAACTATACTCATCTTTTCGTATATTTCGCATTTCCAAATTTCAATATGCAAATGATTTTTTGGGGTGGTTCGGTATACACATGCACTACTAGTATGTTTACTATGCCTAGACTTGTAAATATGGACATAGACTACGTGGAGTGGGTGTGGTGTATTTACTATCGGTACTGTATCGATCCCCCTGTTTCTGACCCTTGTCTGGTTAATAATTAACTAGCAGCCATTAAACTGCACAGAAACCCGTTATCTGATTAGCCATACAACGGCACAGAAGCCTGTTATCTGATTAGGTCATAGCGCATGCCATCTCATTAGGCAAGCACTATTCCTCCAGCCCCCTAATAGGCATACGGTGTTCCCAAAACAAATCAAACCTACCACGACCTGGGAAATCCCCACAGCCATTGTTTTGATTTAGCCGAGAACTTCAGTAAAGAATGTGCGAACAACCAGTTCGTATGACATCCTTATTGACGTATTTATGTCCATCCTTACGTCAATCCCGGCACCTTTCAGGTATAAATAATACCGACATTGCCTTAAGCAAACACACGAGGTGGTGACAAGATTGGAGCAGCGAGACTTGCCGAGGAGCCCAGCTGACAGCGAAGCCCACAGACGCTGCCCCTCCTTTCTGACGCGCTGAGAGAGAGAGACGCTGCCTTTTCTCCTGCCGAGAAATCCAGCTCCGGCGCTTCCAAGCAGCCTACGCAGGCAGCTGGAATATCAAGACCTGAGATAGAGATACCAGCCCTCCAGCCTTCTAAACTCCCAGGTACTAAACTGAATCATCCTTTGTAGAGAATTCTTGAAGCAGACCCTTGGCAAAACAAACTTAACTTAAACTGCTACTTTTCTACTCCCGCCACGTATTAGGCTTAGGTCAGGTACATTGGGGTAGGCGTAGTTAGAAGCACCAGTTGAGTACGATTAGTCAATGTATATATGTATGTATCTATTTTATCCATTTTAAGTATCATATGGCTAAGAAACCATATCAATGCTTTTACAGCATTATTTTATAATTCTGTTATTACTGTATGCACTTTACTTAACTCTAAGTATTGCAATAATAGCGATTCATTTCTCTTGTATGAGAAAAGAGACTGATCAATAAATAACATCTTTTTATTGAACACGCCCGTCTCTTCCTTTTCTCTACAATCTGGTGAAACTAAGAATGCACTGAACTGACTGAGTAAAATAAGTTGTCTTTTGTTTTCACACGACTCTAGAGATACACTCTTGATTAGGGGAGAGCAAAGTTGTCATGTTCTATGGTTGTCAGAAACTAAATCCCTTCTTGTATATTCGAGAAAGTTTCTAGTGAACTCTGAGCTAGCTGGCACAAACATTAAACTTTAAACCTAATATCGTCAGTAGAAGACCTAGTTAACCTCTGTCCTACGTCTATACTATTGAAGATATTATTCCAATGCGCAGAGCCTATTGGGATGATAGGAACTACACTACACACTCTCTGTGGGACGCGGTTGTGGAACTGCTGTCAGAGTGTGCGTTGTAGGTACGGGCAATACTTGGCCAAGCCCTTGTAGAATGGCAATCAGCGGCACGGTATTTGATCCGGTGTTGGCTGGATAACACCGACTCACTCTGCAGATCGATGGCATCCACGGAGCCAAATTTGTCAAAATCCTGGTATGTATTCAAAGTTCAAACCACTCATATGTGTGATGGCATCACAGACCATTTGTCACAAATCAAACATTTATGCTGTATGATGATGTCCATGTAATAGTGTGTGAAATTTTACGCCGCATTATGAATATGTCAGATCTGTGCAAATGATGGCCCATGTGATGTGTGTGTGTGTATTGCTGTCAGCTGTCTGGATGTGCAGACAACCTCCTAATGCCATTCTCATGACGTGTGTCACTGACATGATACATTGTCATGCTCACTTAGACCTTTCCATTAGATCCTTTGTATGCATGTCATATCCATACCACAGACCACAGGTCTTTTACTTTTCACGGAGGAGTGGCTGGCAGCTGGCACATGTTCCCTCAGTGTGTCTCCCAGGCCACACTCCAAATTGTCTACATTAGTTGAAGCAGTGTTGCTTGTGCCATGTACATTGTTATTGTCTTAGTCAGACAGTTCAACAAATATACTCTAAATTTTGTTTTGCAGGGGACCCCCTCTGGAAAGGCCGTTGCCAGACTTGGAAGCCATGAGGGAACGTAACTGCATTCGGCGTTACCGCTTCACCAGACAATTGATCAAGGACCTGATGGACAGGCTGGAGGTGCACCTGCAACCACGACATAGGTATCCAACAGCGCTGACACCCAACGTAAAGGTGATGGCAGCCCTACATTTCTTTGCCACAGGTACGTTCCAATTTACCATAGCTGATGTGGGAGGGATGTCTCAGACCATGTTAAGCCGTGTATTGACGGATGTATTGGCAGCTATGTTGCTCCACCTTGATGAGTTCATTACATTCCCTACTCCAGAAGAGTTGACAGATGTCAAGGGGGAATTCTATGCCCTGGGACGCATGCCACATGTAATTGGTGCAATTGATGGTACACATGTTACTCTGGTGCCACCACAGGCTCAGGAGCAAGCGTATCGCAACAGGAAACACTACCACTCGATAAATTCCCTGGTGGTGTGTCTTGCCAACATGATTATCTCACATGTTTCTGCACGTTTTCCAGGATCGTGCCACGATGCTTTCATCATTAGGCATAGCAGGGTACCACAGATGATGCTGCAGCTGCACAACCACCGGGCATGTCTTGTTGGTGAGTAAACTCTGTCAGCTATGTATGTCAGTATGTCACAACTTCATGAACTGCATCATATTACAGACTCATTTCCATGATGTCAATTTGCAGGAGACGCAGGATATCCAAACATGCCGTGGCTCATGACGCCGCTTTGCAACCCCAGGACAGCTGCAGACCAGCGGTACAACAATGCTTATGGGAAGACCAGGCAGGTGATCGAGCGAACATTTGGACTCCTGAAGAGCCGGTTCAGGTGCCTGGACAAGACAGGCGGAGCCCTCCAATACAGCCCACGCAAGGTGTGTGACATCTTCACCGTGTGCTGCATGCTACACAACATGGCAGTGGAGAAGGCCGTGCCACTCTACCTTGATCCTGATGAGCTGGAACATCCGCCCGTTGAGGATGAAGGCCTTGCCCAGGATGCCAGTGACAAGGAGGTTGAAGATGATATCCGGAGTCACCTCATCCGCAACTTCTTTTCATAATGGTGAGTCACAGTTGCATTTTGGTAATAAATGTACTATAGAGTTGCATGGTTAGCATGCTGTGTATGCAACTGACTGTATGCAATGTCACTTGGATGTTTGTTGTGCTGTGTCACATAAGTGCAGATGTAATGACACACACGTATGTGCTATGTGTGTACTTGGAATGTACAGGTGTACTAGTACATCAGGCTATTCAACAGGACAATGTCAGGATGACATCATACGGAACTTGACCCCATGTGTGCCTCTCATCCCCAGCTCGCCCTGCCTGTTGTCCGTTGGTATCATCGTGGTCAGCCTGCTATTGTTCATTATGATTGCAACGTCAGCCAAATCAACGGAGCCTGCATGGACATGTTGAAAAGTCAATTTTGGTAAGAACTCGTATGAGGCTGTTTAGCGTTGGTATGGTTTCTAATGTGTGGTACATGTTCATGTGCATGTTGTTAGACCATGCATACATGCAACAACATCATGTTTCTCATTACATGTAGGCCCACTCCCATGACAGGATAGTCACCCCATCTGACAGTCATCTGTTGTAGTTGTAGACTCTGGTGAATGCATCAATGTGTGTAGACATTAACACTGCAACATTGCATATACCATGGTTTGACATTGTGTTAGAGGACCCAACCACGGACTCTGTGGTGGATTGCAGCCTCACTGTGTGCATTAGAATGTGTCTGGTTCCTCACATCCACCTTGTGGCACAGTCCAGTTAGTTTACCACAAAACCATGTCGTGTAGGTATTGCCCAGTGTATGTTCCACATGTTAGGACAACGGTCCTGTGATTCTGTTCGCATGGATGCATTGCCCCTTGTTGCAGTATGTCATGTCACTGTCATGTCGTTACCTCAGTGCAGGTTGAGAATACAGCTACGCCAGCCTTCACAGTGAGTAGCAGTTCTGTCTAAAATCACATGATGCCATGTATGTTTTGCTTTAGACATGACAATGTTGTGATGATGCATATGTGAAATATTTTGTTGCACCAGTGCAGTGCGGTTATTCACATGATTCTCCTGTCCCGTGCAGCATTTCTGTGCGACGGTAGGGTATCATTATGTTGGTTGGATCAACATCACTTGCTATTGAGTCATTTTCAGACTGCTGGTCATGTTTAGCATAGTGATGCAAAGTTGATAGAGCAAAAGACTGCCTACAGTGTGCCTTCATTGCATGTAGGTCATTAGCTTCCTCATCATATGTGATTCTTACAGCTGTTGTTGGTAATGTTAAGTTTGCCTACATGGCCCTTACGGGTACACATTATCAAATACAGCTATTTCAATTTGCGTAAGTAGCATTGTATATGTTTTAATTCGTTTGTTTTGTCCACATCATCAGTGACAGTGAATTAGTATTTGTACACATAGAACTCATTGCATGGTAGATGACTTGTGAGCGTTGCACAAGACTCAAATAGATGACAGACTGTCCTAGGTTGTATGTGTCCGTGTCACAGCATTGGATCTCATGTGGTTGCATAATCAGTGATCTCTAATTGGCTACAGCCGTTACACTTCACAAGTGTGACTGGTACAGTGTATCTCATGAGGTATTTGTAGTGTCAGTGACATGAGAAACTACTCCTAATGGGTCTTTGCCTCTGTTTCAGGTCTCCCTCCCTGCAGTTCCCATCCTCTCCTTCCCTCGTCTGATCACCCTTTTGTGTCTGTCATTTGTACTCAGACCAAGGGGCTATTTGGAGGTGGAACCCTTTGAGCATCACACCACTCTGATGAAGAAAGGTACGGACATTCCCTGGCAGTGTTTTAGCGAATAGTTATGCTGCATTACAGGTGACATCATTCGTATAGTTATTTGTTTGTCTTCTTGCCTATGCCAATGACCATGTATGTTGGATGATGCTCCATGGCCTCACAAGGTAAATCATCATGTTGTGCATGACGTGTGATTTGAAATGATTATTGTGCCTCCTTGATGTCAACGCACATGTCCTTCTACTGTGCATGTATACTATATGGCATGAAGTAAGCTTATGCTTGTTATGTCTTTACGAGTACAGTGACTACATGCATGCTGTTGAATAAGGCTAAAATACTATACTGTGTGTGAGGTGGATGGCTGTGTAGCTGCTGGTTAGCTTGGAACACACTAGCTGTAGTCTACACCTGCTGACGCTGTGTGTCCTGTGCCCCACTTGTCCCTAAGGGGCCTGATCCCGTGACCGTGATCTTTGGTGATTACTGTGCCATATTATTTGGTGTGACCCTCAGTGAAGCAGAGACTCCTGCATTCACATGCACATGTCACTTTGTGGCTTGCCAATGCCCTTGTGTTATATGCTTGTTTTGCCAGTTGTCACACCCCTCCTGCCGTCAAGTCTTCACTCATTCCTGGTGCTGCATACATAGCCACAATGCAGCGCACACTATCCAGGACCACACACGCCTACTGGATACCCCTCCTTCCATCCATTTGTAGAGCATGCTCCAGCCACCCTACACACAGAGAACACCAGACAATCCATCCTCCTGGTATCCCGATGCCGCAAACTCACCGATTACAGATTATATGCCTGTGTGTGCAAAACATACTGGCAAGACTATGCTGAGCCACATGAAAATGTGTCTACGTACCACCAGGTCATGTGCCTTGTACAGCACACACACACCTTCCATAGGCACAATATTGTACAGTGTTACCTTGTCAACACGACAGCATGAAAAATTGACTTCCTTACAGTCACGTGGCAGTACACGACCTGGTCACACCACTTCAACATGACCGTCACAGTCAGTCAAGTAGCCACAGGGGACACACACCTTGGGTGTGGGGTGATTTGGCCGTTCTGGTGTAGATAATTGTCAGACGTGGGTAGTTGTTCTGGATGCGTAGCACCCATCACAGGAGTATAGTACTTGTAGCTCCATAGGGGGAGGTCAGCTCATCAGGTGAGCTTGGGTAGAGTGCTACAGCCCATTTCCCACAGTCTGTCCTGCCACCCTTGTCCTGTGCGCCATTCATCACATCAACAGTACAGCATCATGCTGATGATAGTTCACATACATGATGACACAGATGTAGGTACTCCCTACGTGGACAACAAGTTTTGTCACACTGATCTATACATCTCAAAGTGACTCTCCTGGGCCTGGCTGTTATTCCAGTTTTGTGATCCAAATACCCCTTCAGCATTTACTATCCCACACAGGTGTGTCTTTACATCCCTGTATCTAGTTTTTAGGAATTTGTGACCAATGTGTGTCCTCACCCGGACTCTGATCCAAGTGTGTGGCTGTCTGCAGTTTGGTGAATACCCTTGCATTTCATACATTAGCACACACATATTATTTTATACTATGGGTACAAGATAACTCACCAAATGCGTTTGATGTTTAGGATATTTATTGTGTGATCTTGTGCAGGAAACGTGAATAGGTGCTGTACAGAAAGGGGTGGAATCCAAAGTTCACTGCTGGAGATGAGATGCCTTACAGTTTCAGTCAACAGAGTCCAGGCCACAGTGCTTGGCATCATTGGGCAGACTGTGACCAGCAAGTCCATGTGGGAGAGTCTCATAGGTGATGCTGTTGCACACAAGGGTAATATGCCAGGTCCGGTGTCCTGGGAGTAGTGCATGGCCCACTGCCACTCAACGTCTTAGCCGTGGACGACCCACCTTCCTTGGGGGACCCTCAGGTGCAGGCCTGGACGATGCATGGGACGCTACGTCCGACAGTCCCTCCCTGTGGCTGGTATTGCACTTTGCCTAGATGTAGCTGGCCTGGTGACACAGGGAGGGTGCTGCATGTTGGCAGCAATCTGTCGTAGCGATTGGCTCATTTCCCGATGCACCGTCAAGAGCTGAGCCAGACTTGCCTCCACCCGTCCATTATGTAGGTCTTGCCTGGCTATTTGCTCTGCCTGCTGTTGTTTCACCTGGTTGAGGGCCTCCGCAAGCTGGCTTACCTCCCTGGTGTCCCGCCGGTATGCCTCCAGGATGTTAGCGAGTTCAGTCATACCGGGCCCTGCAGCTGACTGGCCAGAATCTCGCCTCCGCCTTGCGCCACTCCCACCACCCTGACCCACACGAGCACGGCCTGCGCTTGTGGGCACATCCGATCGACGGGCCCCCCGAGTGCTGACAGGGTGGAGGTTGTCTGCCACCTCAGGGGCGTCCGACAAAGGGTGTCCCTCATTTTCAGACTGGCTCTCTGGTGGATCATGGGCAGGGCTCTGACCTGTCTGCTGGGATGTGGTGGGAATGGTTCCGGTGGTTGGCTGAGTTGTAGCTGGTACAGTTGCAGCAGGGGTTTGGGATCCAGAGGAGCCAGGTTGGTTGGGGTCATCCACAGTGCTTTGAGTGGCGTCGCTGTCGGTGGGGTCTGGGTCCTGCTGAGCCTGGGCCTGGGATCCTTCTCCCCCCTGGTTGGGGGGGTGGTCCACACGTTGCCCTGTGTGTGGGTGAGACAGACACTGTTAACACACTATCAAGTGACATCCTAATTAGTTATCCATTATCAGCATCACAGTTCCACAAGCTTTACATTGATGTCATTGTTCAGTTGTGTATGTAGTGGTAGTAAATTGACAAGTCCTCTGGAGTTTTTTCATTCTTCCATTCTCTTGACAATGACTGACACAGCCATTGCTGTGTCTTGTCTTGGCGACAGAGCCCATATACAGCAGTGCTCAGGTTCACACAACATCCAGGATACGGTGTTATTCCTTATGTCTGCTTCAAGCATGCACAGAGTTTAGATGCAGCATGTTCATGTAAGAGACAGAGCACTATCTGTTCTACTATTATGAAGTGAGAACTGTGTGCTTTGAGCCAGGTAAACTCAAAAAAGTACACCACCAATCACAACACCCAATACAGCGTTGTAAGGGGAGGACCAGAAGATGGACATGGGCTATATGAATTGACACCATATACACTAAAAAGGGGGGGCACCATCAGTGGTAAAGTAGTCCCTTCTGGCCGTTAGATGTGGGCGTTAACATTCAGATAGGCAAGTTGTGGGCGTTAGGTGGCGAGGAGAACATTGAGGTGCGAGGAGATGTCACTGTGCAAAATGAAACACACCATTTGCACTCACAGTGCAGAGTATTTCAAACGCACAATAATCACAGTGCAGCATATTGCAAACAAGAAATATTCACTCACACACACATCTTCAGGTAGGCAGAATCATTGACCTGGGCATTACTGTTGTACGCTGACATCAGGGACGGTGCGCGGCATGCATTCACAGGCAACCAATCACGCCACATGACTCGCATAACACATGCAAGCCTTGCTATGAATATTTTAGTACCGATTTCACCATTGGACACACTCCTGTTTGTCACAGGGGGAGACCTCAAGCAGAAGAGGTGCGGCTTACACGGTGTTTCAGGGCTTAGGCAAGTCTGCGTTCTGCCGGACTGAAGCTGCAATATATTTTGCACAGAGATATCATACATCAATCAACAGGCTTTTGCATATCCACCATGCGAGTCAGCTTTCACCACAGTACTTGCATCCTAAACCTATGAACAAGGCTACGGATTGACTAGCCGCTATCTGTTTTAACACTGTGACACTCCCACTTATTGCGGCGCTAAGGAGAAAACTTGACTTCAGGGCTTAAACAAATTTTTCACTTGGCAACATCAACATGTGCTACAAAAAATATCGTCTTGTCAGAATCATCAACATTCTCACGGAGGAGGGGGCGAGGACAAACATGGAAACACAAGTGACATTAAGTTGAGGGACCTTTGGCCAACGAGATTACACTATTTAGTTTTCGAACAGGGACAACGTCGTGACAGCATGCTAGTTTAATTGCATGAAATCTTCTACATTGGATAGGTGTTGCTGTTCCGTGATGGCCAAACAATGGCAACACCCCTGGACCTGTACACCCACTTCTACATCATGGCTTTGGAACGTGGCACTTCTCTAAGACGCATCACCTTGTCAATACCCATGTCCATGTTGATACTTAAGTGCATCCACAACGTTCATGAGATGGGGCACGTGCATTGTGTGAGAGGCACAATGTACTGGAACATCTGCAATGTGCATGTAATAGTTGTATGCGTATTCATATGTGTGAGTGTTTAGTTGTGGTACATGACAATTGGGACAGTGTTGCACTCCATTGCCAGTCCCTAGGGGTTGAGTTTCTGTAAGGGGGGTGTATGACAGGCCATGCTAGTAGTTTGCGTGTGATTAGCAAGCGTCCATCCTTCATTATTTTGCTGTCCCCTCATGTAGCATGCTGGCATAATCGTGGTTGTGTGTTCCTGCCCAGGATGTGTGACCTTGTCCTGGTGTTTGTGTTTGCAATGATCACAGGAGAGACTTGTGCTGCCTACACCTGTGCCCATTGTGTACTGCAGAGCATTTCAAACTGTGTGTCCTGACACAGTACAGTGTTGCATGCAAATGGTGGTTGTGTTGCAGGCACTTAGTAGATGACTGCTGGTAATTAGGAGACATCCCTAAACATTCTGCTCTATGGTCTTTGTAAGGCCTGTGCAGTGCTTGGGTGCAACTGGGTGTGTGGCCAGGGAGCTGCGGTGAGCTGACAGATGGAGGACCACTGAGGGATGGATACAGAGGGAGGGAGGGAGGGACACAGAGGGAGGGAGGGAGACAGAGGGAGAGGGCGCAGAGGGAGAGGGAGACAGGGATGGAGGGAGTCAGAGGGAGGGAGGGAGGGAGGGAGACAGACGGAGGGAGGGAGACAGAGGCAGAGGGCGACAGAGGGAGAGGGAGACAGGGATGGAGGGAGTCAGAGGGAGGGAGACAGAGGGAGGGAGGGAGGGAGGGAGACAGAGGGAGGGAGGGAGACAGAGGGAGAGGGCGACAGAGGGAGAGGGAGACAGAGGGAGAGGGAGACAGGGATGGAGGGAGTCAGAGGGAGGGAGGGAGGGACACAGAGGGAGGGAAGGAGACAGCAGGAGAGGGCGACAGAGGGAGAGGGAGACAGGGACAGAGGGAGTCAGAGGGAGGGAGGGAGGGACACAGAGGGAGGGAGGGAGGGAGACAGAGGGAGAGGGCGACAGAGGGAGAGGGAGACAGGGATGGAGGGTGTCAGAGGGAGGGAGGGAGTGACACAGAGGGACGGAGGGAGACAGAGGGAGAGGGCGACAGAGGGAGAGGGAGACAGGGATGGAGGGAGTGGGAGGGAGGGAGGGACACAGAGGGAGGGAGGGAGACAGAGGGAGAGGGCAACAGACGGAGAGGGAGACAGGGATGGAGGGAGTCAGAGGGAGGGAGGGAGGGAGGGAGACAGAGGGAGAGGGCGACAGAAGGAGTGGGCGACAGAGGTATGGAGACAGGTTGTTTGTGCTTGCTCTCTTGCTACACTGCCTTACTGTGTCACAAAATGATGCTTCTCCGGAAGGTGTGTCTGCAAAATGAAATTGTTTAGAAGCTGTGGTCTACTATCTTGTGTGATATTTCCATATCCCTGTGCATTGGGCATGGTGCTTGTGTGTGTCCCTGGGACATATGGGATGAGAGCAGCCTCCTACCCTACACATTCTACCCTTTGTGCCTCCCCCTTGCAACTACCCCCATTTGGTTGTGTACTGCTGGGACTCATGGCCACCCACCCCATGCTGCTGGGCACTGTTGTTAGTCTACCCATGTAACTTGAGTTTTTTGTACACTCACCAGACTCAACGGCTCCTTCTATTCCAAGTACTCCCACCGGTGGCAGCAGGGCCATGACCTCCTCCTCCCAGGGATGGTATACAGGAGGTCTGCGGGGACCACCGCCTCCAGTGTGGTGTGCAGAGGCGTAGTCCTGGTCCATTTTCTTCTTGACCATCCTCCGCAGATCATACCACCTGGACTGGCATTCCCCCCTGGTGCGCCTGATGGGTGCAACAGCATTGACCCGGTCTATGATCCTCTCCCACAGGCGTGTTTTTTCTGCCATGCTGGTCTGTCTGACCAATGCGCCAAACAGCTGTGGCTCGACTCTGATGACTTCATCTGTAAGTATCTCATTCTCCAGGTTAGTGAACTTTGGATTCTTGGGTGTGGTCATGGTGTGGGGTGTATGTGATTGAGGGGGTGATGGTGTGTATGAATGAGGGTGTGTGGGTCTGATTGTGAAGGGGGTGGTGTGGGTGTAGATGAGATAGGGTGTATATGTGAAGGTGTGTGGCTGCAATTGCTGGTGTGCTCTCTGTGTCTTCGCAATAATGGGTATGTTGCAAAGGATGATGGGTTGTATGTGTGGACCCTTTTATTGGTCAAATAGTGTGTGTGGCTTATTTTGAATTGGTGGTGTGTGTGTTATATGGGGTGGGTGTTGGTGTTGACCTCTGTTTGACAGTTTGGCTGTGACCAGGACATTGATTCTCAATGGTGTGTACACAGGAGACATGTTCAGTGTTGTTGTGCGACTCGTTTGCAAGGTCCTTGTGCTGGTTTGGGTGTTGGCGTTATGTGTGCATGTCGTACTTGTGCGTGCGATCGTGCGATCGACTTGTACGGGCCGTTGGCGGGTGGGGGGGTTCGCGTAAGCTTGTTGGGGGGGTGTGCGTGTCGTACTTGTGCGTGCGATTGTGCGATCGACTTGTAAGGGCCGTTGGCGGGTGGGGGGGGTTCGTGTAGGCTTGTTGGGGGTGTGCGTGTCGTACTTGTGCGTGCGATCGTGCGATCGACTTGTACGGGCCGTTGGCGGGAGGGGGGTTCGCGTAGGCTTGTTGGGGGGGTGTGCGTGTCGTACTTGTGCATGCGATCGACTTGTACGGGCCGTTGGCGGGTGGGGGGTTCGCGTAGGCTTGTTGGGGGGGTGTGCGTGTCGTACTTGTGCGTGCGATCGTGCGATCAACTTGTACGGGCCGTTGGCAGGTGGGGGGGTTCGCGTAGGTTTGTTGGGGGGGGTGTGCGTGTCGTACTTGTGCGTGCGATCGACTTGTACGGGCCGTTGGCGGGTGGGGGGTTCGCGTAGGCTTGTTGGGGGGTGTGCGTGTCGTACTTGTGCGTGCGATCGACTTGTACGGGCCGTTGGCGGGTGGGGGGTTCGCGTAGGCTTGTTGGGGGGTGTGCGTGTCGTACTTGTGCGTGCGATCGACTTGTACGGGCTGTTGGCGGGTGGGGGGGTTCGCGTAGGCTTGTTGCGGGGTGTGCGTGTCGTACTTGTGCGTGCGATCGACTTGTACGGGCCGTTGGCGGGTGGGGGGGGTTTGCGTAGGCTTGTTGGGGGGGTGTGCGTGTCGTACTTGTGCGTGCGATCGTGCAATCGACTTGTACGGGCCGTTGGCGGGTGGGGGGTTCGCGTAGGCTTGTTGGGGGGGTGTGCGTGTCGTACTTGTGCATGCGATCGACTTGTACGGGCCGTTGGCGGGTGGGGGGTTCGCGTAGGCTTGTTGGGGGGGTGTGCGTGTCGTACTTGTGCGTGCGATCGTGCGATCAACTTGTACGGGCCGTTGGCAGGTGGGGGGGTTCGCGTAGGTTTGTTGGGGGGGGTGTGCGTGTCGTACTTGTGCGTGCGATCGACTTGTACGGGCCGTTGGCGGGTGGGGGGTTCGCGTAGGCTTGTTGGGGGGTGTGCGTGTCGTACTTGTGCGTGCGATCGACTTGTACGGGCCGTTGGCGGGTGGGGGGTTCGCGTAGGCTTGTTGGGGGGTGTGCGTGTCGTACTTGTGCGTGCGATCGACTTGTACGGGCTGTTGGCGGGTGGGGGGGTTCGCGTAGGCTTGTTGCGGGGTGTGCGTGTCGTACTTGTGCGTGCGATCGACTTGTACGGGCCGTTGGCGGGTGGGGGGGGTTTGCGTAGGCTTGTTGGGGGGGTGTGCGTGTCGTACTTGTGCGTGCGATCGTGCAATCGACTTGTACGGGCCATTGGCGGGTGGGGGGGTTCGCGTAGGCTTGTTGGGGGTGTGTGCGTGCCGTACTTGTGCGTGCGATCGACTCTTACGGGCCGTTGGCGGGTGAGGGGGTTCACGTAGGCTTGTTGGGGGGGTGTACATGTCGTACTTGTGCGTGCGATCGACTTGTACGGGCCGTTGGCGGGTGGGGGGGTTCGCGTAGGCTTGTTGGGGGGTGGGCGTGTCATACTTGTGCGTGCGATCGACTTGTACGGGCCCATGGCGGGTGGGGGTGTTCGCATAGGCTTGTTGGGGGGGTGCGTGTCGTACTTGTGCGTGCAATCGACTTGTACGGGCCGTTGGCGGGTGGGGGGGTTCGCGTAGGCTTGTTGGGGGGGTGTGCGTGTCGTACTTGTGCGTGCGATCGACTTGTACGGGCCCTTGGCGGGTGGGGGGGGTTCGCGTAGGCTTGTTGGGGGGGTGCGTGTCGTACTTGTGCGTGCGATCGACTTGTACGGGCCGTTGGCGGGTGGGGTGGGGTTCGCGTAGGCTTGAGCGAGGGGTACACGTGTGGTATGTGTTGTTGCCGCTTGCTGTGAGGCGAATGATCCCGTACGAATCAATCTTCATGCGCGAATAATTTTGGCCGTACGAATCGTGGTCAGGCTTTTCGTACCGGATCGTAATAGTGTGTTTGTACGGCCTGGTTACGAATCGTACGGTAGGATTCACGAGGCTTATTCGTACGGGTCAACGACAGTGGTTCGTACGGTTCGCTGATATTCGTACGGAAATGGATCGGAATTCGAAGGTCGGACGGTAGTTTCCCAATCGTACGGATTCGGCTACGAATACAAATCATACGGCGGATTTTTTTTCCGGATCGGAATCGGCCCCCAAGTGTTAAACTAAAGGTCTATGAGGTCATGTATCCCTGGAGACAAGATTCAAGCAGCATGTCAAATGTACATTTAATATGAATGGATTGACTCAAAAAGGGGTTTGAAAACAGAAATGGAGGAAACCATGAAGGGTTATTACAATTTTGAAATGCAATATAGAAATTAGGAAAAATACAAATGCAGCAGTAATCTCATTAAAACACATAGGATTTATTTTTCATCATGAAGGCTATATTCAGCAGATCCAAAGAAAATTGGATAGCATCCCTAGTAAAGACCCAAAAGATCAGGCTCACCCCGAAATCCAAGGGTTTATATACCCATTTTCGGCATAGAAGATCACGGACACTGCAAATTCAGCATGGTATAAGGATTATGACAGCAAATCATATTTCATATTTTTAAAGTCACATAACCCTACCATGAGGTGTTGGAGCAAACTAGTTGCATAAACAACAGAAGCAATCATGATTGAATGCAATATTGTGTGTGCCAGCAGGAAGAGCCTTGAAAAGCAGCACAAGGCTTCCTCTTGCGAGTGCATCAAGAACAATGTCATACACAATAAACAGTATGCAGCGTGCACAGTAGTGTTGTGTAAGAAACTATAAACAAAATGAATATATCATGATTCAACAGACATTTTAACAAAGATGGACATGACGCCTAACTGAGGCCTAGTTAGCGCAAGCCATAAAAATACATAATGAGTTTGTTTCAATTACAATAGCTCATGTTAGTAAAAGTGTGAATTCAAATGCAGAACAACTAATAGCAATGCACATACATAGTTCAAAATGTGGAAACTCCCACAGTTGTAAGGGAATGGTGTCCATGTGTTATACTTATTTTCCAATGGATATTTAACACTGAGGCCCATATGTACCAAATTCGGAAATTACGATTCCCAAACAGCGTACCCGTAGAAATGACTATTAGGGAATAGCAAATTGGAATGTACGTAACCTGTGATTTCGGTATAGCAGTTCCCATGGATTCGCATTTTCTATAGGCAGTCACAAATTAGGAAATCACAAAATTGCAATTTTCTAAAAGGAAATCACAATTTTGGAAACATACCTTTTTGAAAGCAAGATGATGATGTTACAACCCAGATGGAAGAAAATTACAGGGTGTTGCCACAAGCTTAAAAGCCTAAAAAACTTCTTGAAGCAAGGAGTGCCCCTGTATCACTGCTGCCAGTACAACACAACATATCCAGTGAATACCATGGCTGCTGATCAGGGGGAAAGGGACTATGGGAGCAGCAGGAAAAGGAAGGTGAAGTTCTCATAGAGGGAGTTTGAGGTCCTCATTGAGGAATATGCTTCTAACATGGACCAACTGTTTAGGAAGGCCTCCCTCTCAGTACCTGAGGCACGGAAAACACATCTGGAATGGAATCCTGGAGAAGGTGAACTCCCTCGGAGTAAAACAGAAGACCATCCCGAATATCCACAAAAGGTGGTATGACCTGAGATCTCATACCAAGGAAAGGCTGACCAGCAGGATGTCAGAGGGATGTGGGACAGGCAGAAGACTCTCTTAACATCCCCCTCTGACTCCAATGAAGAAACTCGCTGAGGTGATCCTCAGACCTGAGTGTGTTACAGGGGTTGCTGATATTGAGGCCTTCATTCCAGCAGGCAACAGCCAGGGTAAGTCATCTTCCCTTTATATGCCATACATAAAATAATGTTGTAGTGCCGATCATTAGCATGTGGTACTGAGTGCTGATGAACACACCAAACATATGTGTACAACACAAAAATGCCACAAACACATGCAGCAGAGTCACAACAATATCGTGGCAAAACATTACTAATTTAATTACACTAGCTGTATACATGCATTTCCACAGATCACAGTCCTAACGTGTCAGAACCCGTGGCAGCTGAAGGGGCTACTGGCAGTGAGGTTGTCCTTGAGGCCACAACACCACCATCCCCTCAGCCATTACCCTTACTCCAACTGGCAAGAGAGGCAGTGATGAGGGACAGTCACAAAGCAGGGACGCCGCAACATCTGAGCTCAAGATACTGTGAAGGTGCAGAGACCAAACCCCTGTAGGCTGCCAAGAGACTGTGTCAGACATGTTTGATGCACATCTTATGTACGGTGGCTTGAGGAGGTTGATCCTGAACACACAGTGCCCGCTAACAAAGACAATTGGCCCAGTGAATAGGCTGCTGCTTTGCATGGCAAAGTCCCTGCAAAGCATGGAGAAAGGGCAGGAACAATAGCTAGCAGCAATGGAGAGGCAGTGTTGTGTGCAGCGTCACAGGCACAGGTAGTAACTGGCCCAGTTTGACACATTCACCCAGTCCATGCACCAGCTGGCAGCCGCAACATCAACCCTGGCAAGGCAGGCTATCAATATCCAGACATAAATGGCACACTGCTGCCAGGACATCGAATCTGACTGGTGCAGGTCGGAACTGCATTGGAGAACATCTAGATCCACAACTGTGGATCCCCAATGTCCACAAGCCATGCACTTCCAGGAGTTCATGCGCAATTCATCTGGCAATGACTCGTTAGTTCCATGAACCAGTGCATCTGACAACGCACCCAACCTAAGGGGCCATAAGAAGGTACTCCCTAGACACTCAGTGTGATGAGCTGGCTTTGTTTATCATTCACCTTATTTACTTTGTTGTTCTTATGCTGACAATGTATCATCTACAAGGATGCCACCTTGCTTGCTAAAGTGTTGTATCCACCGTAATAAAAGGCGGTCACTCAGTTATACACCAAGCACTCCCATCATGTGTAATGTTTCATTTCTATGATGTTATGTAATCCCTTGTCTCCAAAACACTTGTTGGTTATGTCTGTGCACTGTGCACATCCCTGTGCTGCACGAGTACCCTCCTGCTACACCTGTAGTAGTGGTAAGTCCTCATCAAAGTTGGACTCAGGCTCTATGGGGATGTCTTGACGACCCTTCCTCATAACAATATTATGTAGTATGGCACATGCAGCAATTATATTGCGGCATGTTTCCAGTCTCTACTGTAGTTCCCCACCGGGCTTGTGGAGGCAGCAGAAGTGGGACCTTAGGATGCCAAAGGTCCTCTTGATGATTGAGCATGTTGTCCCATGTGCCCTGTTGCATCCACTCACTTCCTGTCCTCGGAGTCAGGTACAGTGTGAGTAGCCAGGGATGTAATGCATATGCATTGTCACCTTAAAACCAGGCGAAGGGAAACCATTAGTTCACATCACACACACACCATCCTGTCCACTATATTCATTGACTTTGCAATATTCTTACCAAATAGGAAACCATCGCCAAATTCACCCTGTCCAGTCAGTTCTGTATTCCACTGTTGCGGAACACAAATGAGTCATGGGTGCTGCCTGGGTCTTTGGCCACAAGTTCTGGTAGGATACAGGAGGCATCACACACTACCTGCACATTGAGTGAGTGTGGGTTTTTCCTGTTCCTGTATATGTAGTCAGTTGCTGTAGGGGGACATATGGCAATATGTGTGCCATTTACACAGCCAATGACATTGGGCAACTGTGCTCCCCTGTAGGACATCAATTTGGTTTGTTGCAATGATTTGCGGGCATTGGGGAATTATATGGCTTGGCTGATTTTGCTCACCATAATGTCCAGGAACCTGTGGAATAAACTAGCAAAAGCACATTGAGAACCCCCCTTGCCACCACCATGACCCCCTAATAAATGCCCCATGCTAGAAGGTGTAAACAACACAATACCTGCTCATGTGGTGAGATTGTGTTGCTTGTGAGTATTGGGCCCCGTAGCTGAAGTTGTAACTCAGCAATTAAATCAATTATTACCTGACTACTGAGCCTGAAACTCTCAATAATCTCCTCTGTCTGTTCACACAGGGTGACCCTCACCTTAAATATCCTCTCCTGTCTCCTCCTCCTTCTCTGCCAAAATCCTCATCCTCCTTGTCAGAATGTACAAATCCTCCATAGGGGATGTCCCAGGTGCATTTTGAGTGCCTTCTTATAGTTTGCACATGGTTACCACCAATTCAGAGTCAATGGTAATTTAATTTCCTATATGCCCATTTTGCAACTAGTCACAATTAGGAAATTCTATGTACATGCGGTTATAAAAACACAAATAGGAAATTCCTATTAGCAATTTCTTATTTGTGATTCCCAAAATGTGATTTCTACTGTGTGGCGCCACATATGCATTTCAAAAATACCAAAAGACAATTTTGCATTTCCTAATGGCCCAAAATAGTGATTTGAACCATTAGAAAATGCTAAATCAATTTGTATCTTTGGGCCTTAGTGTATTTTTTGTAGGATGCCCTTCTTTCTTAAGTATTCTTGGGCATATTGTTTTACATTTAACTTGTACTGCACCTGCTCCCTACATTTGCACACCACATCTTAGATTGAACTTGCATATTCACTTTCACATGGTTTCTACTGGTGTTTCTCAAGAAAACGTTGCAGTACAAACCATAATTTCCTTTACAGAACAGGCAAACAGCACATTCACTCTTACAGTTGAGTAACTGTATACTCCAGTTGTGTTGCCAGGATCGGCCAGTGCAGCTAAGAGCAGTGGGGCCGGGTGGAAGGGGGACGACGGGGAAGATTTATTATTTATTTAATTTTCCCTCATGGTCGTCTGTTAAACCCCCCCCCCCCCCCCACCATCCAGGCACCACCGCTCTTACCTGCATGGGTTGCTCTTATGTGTTGCTGAAAGAGTGCTCAATTACAGTATTAGAAGGAGTCATTTGTTTTCCTAAATGTCAAATTCTTCATTCTTTTTTCAGTTTTCTTTTTTTCTGGGACTGGGCGTTGTCCCAAATGAGGAGCATATACATCTCTCCATCATTTGTATTTTTATAGACATGAATGATCTTCTTGAAATGTAACCTCCTCAAAGTCCAAAACATAAAAATCACGAAGCAACTTGACCTTAGACAAAGCCACTTGGGACATTCTTTTCTTTTTGTGACGTACTGGTGGCGCATGTTACTGCTCCATATTTACAAGGACAGAAAAAGCCACACTGCATGGCTTTTCCTGTCCTTGTAAATATAGCCCCTTTACACGCAGCACTTTGCGTGAAAGGGGCGTTCCATGGGTTTTGCTGTGGGTGTTCCAAAGCAACAACCATGGAACAAGACACATTTCCAGATTTACGAGGAATCGTAAATCTGGAAATGCGTCTGAATGCTACGCCATGAGGCGCAATGAGGAGAAATGTTTTCATTTCTCCTCGTTTTTTCCTCTTTCAATGCTTACTGCACTCTACAGCACGCATTGAAAGAGGAAAATTCCTGTAGTGATCATTTTTGTGCAGGAAGGTGCCCCTTCCTGCACAAAAACATTCTCCCCAAGATGCATACATCCTTGCACAATGGTGCAAGTGTGCCTGCACCTGTGCATGGCAGCAGTTTGTGCGCCAGCGCAGGGACGAGTACAGGAATGCAACATATAATTGTAAAAATGTTGCATTCCTGTGCTTTGGAAGTGCTGCAGCGTGGCACATCAAAAAGACTTGCGTTGCCGCGCTGCGGCACTTCCTTGTAAATCTGCCACTCTGTGACCAATGCCAATCAATGCAATATTTAGACTGAGTCCTTGTGACGTATGGTAACCACCCATGCAAGACACAAAGGAATAGGTGCCTTCACATAGACATTATTCAAAAGAGTATCTGGCAATGCCGCTTGTTGTATTTTGTAGCTTTTCTAAGTCGTCAAATTTTATCAACACCACATTATTTTAGTGCTGATTGGGGTACGTGTGCGTGGGATAACGATTTCTCCATCTCATTCACGCATTTTGTTGTTTGTTATTCTGGGCGATTTTGTGATCCCTCAAACGAAGGCTTGCCAAAGGGCTTCAGTTCAATGATTTGATTCTCTTCTAACTGTATAGTGGCTAAGTTGAACAGTCCACATGAATCTAGAGCAGGCATTAAGCACACTGCCATCTTGTCTTCTTTTATTAGGCACTCCGTCACTCCTGGGACAGTTGTCTCTGTTATACTGTATTAGAGCTTTTCCTGCTAGGCTGTATGACGCTCACCTATGATGTACTTAGGGTTCTATGCTGGTGATGTGATCTCAAGTCTGGGGTGACAGTTGGGCCAGCTCCATCTGACAGGGATCGTTTGGGGTTCTCCAAAGAATAAACTTCAACGTGAAGATTTACTGTATTTCCTGTCCTATTTACCCACAACAGTCTCCTTTATAAAGAAATGAATTTATGACAGTTTCATGCTTTCCTTGCTGCCTCTCTGAGAGTATTGCTTATCATATCTCCATACCTTTTATTTACAGCTTGCTGCAGATTCAGGGTCACCTCACTGTGCTGGAATTAGATCCATATGATGACATTTGCAATACTTCCTACACTGTTACGTGTCTCCTCATGTTTTCGTTTGTTGAAAACTGACTTCCCTCTACTGGTATGATTAAAGGAGATAATCAAACACAATCACAAGCTTGCTTTCAAATAACTCATCACAACTACTTTGTAGTACTTCCTGCATCCTCAGATGCTTGACATGGGGCATCAGATCTGAAGCAATGCTCACATTGTCAGCAATTAAAAAATGTTTATTCCCTAGGCAACTTAGTGCACTTTTGGGCTGCAATGTCTGAATATTAGTGGTATTCCAACTTATTGTAGTGCTCTACTTGCAAAATCAGATAATAATGTGTTCTATTCCCCTGTTTTGCAGGAGTCATTCCTGTTGGTACACTTACAACATGGGTACTCACAAACTTTCTATTGGGGGTCAAATTTAAAGTGTGGTTTGTGGCCGAGGGCCGCACCAGTGGGGGCGGGGTCAAGGGGGGGGCGGGGCTAAAGAAGAAAAAGAACGATGACCATGAGGCTGAACACAAGTCCCTGCAGCGGACGCGTTTGTCCACTGACCCACCAGACCCGGCATAAACACATCTCTCTCTTTATCTCGCTCGCTCCCTCTGTCTCTCTCCCTCTTTCTGTCTCCCTCTCTCTGTCTCCCTCTGTCTGTCTCCCTCTGTCTGTCTCCCTCTCTCTCCCTCTGCCTCCCTCTGTCTCCCTCGGTCTCCCTCTGCCTCCCTCTGTCTCCCTCCCTCTCCCTCCCTCTCTCTGTCTCCCTCCCTCTCCCTACTTGTCTCCCTCTCTGTCTCCCTCCGTCTCCCTGTCTGTCTCCCTCCGTATCCCTCTCGGTCTCCCTTGGTCTCTCTCTCTATCTCCCTCCGTCTCCCTCTCTGTCTCCCTCTGTCTACCTCTCTGTCTCCCTCCCGCTCTGTCTCCCTCTCTCTCTGTCTCCCTCTCTATCTGTCTCCCTTTCTCTCTGTCTCCCTCTGTCTGTCTTCCTCCCTCTGTCTCCCTCCCTGTCTCTCTCCCTCTGTCTCCCTTCCTCTGTCTCCCTCTCCCTCCCTCCCTCTCCCCCTCTCCCTCCCTCTCTCTGTCTCCCTCTCTCTGTCTCTCTCTGTCTCTGTCTCTCTCCCTCTCTCTCTATCTCTGTCTCCCTTCCTCTCCCTCCCTCTGTCATCCTCTGCTTCCCTCCCTCTGTCACCCTCTCCCTTCCTCTATCTCCCTTCCTCTGTCTCCCTCTCCCTCTTTCCCTCTCCCTCCCTCTTTCTTCCTCCCTCTGTCTTCCGCCCTCTCTGCCTTCATCTATCAGTCTCCCTCTCTCTGTCTCTCTCTTTCTGTCTCTCTCCCTCCCTCTGTCACCCTACGTCTCCCTCCCTCTCCCTCCCTCTATCTCCCTACCTTTGTCTCCCTCCCTACCTCTCCCTCACTCTGTCTCCCTCCCTCTCCCTCCCTCCCTCTGTCTCCCTCTCTCTCCCTCCCTCCCTCTGTCTCTCTCCCTCTGTATGCCTTCCTCCCTCTGTCTCCCTCCCTCTCCCTCCCTCCCTCTCCCTCCCTCCCTCTCCCTCCCTCTCGACCTCCCTCTCTCTCTGTCTCCCTTCCTCTCACTCCCTCTGTCACCCTCTGTCTCCCTCCCTCTCCCTCTCTCTGTCACCCTCTGTCTCCCTCCACCTCTCCGTCTCCCTCCTTCTGTCTCCCTCCCTCTGTCTCTCTCCCTCTGTCTCCCTGACTCTGTCTCCCTCCCTCTGTCTCCCTCCCTCTGTCTCCCCCTGACTGCCTCCCTCTGTCTCTCTCTCTCTGTCTCCTTCCTCTGTCTCCCTCCCTCTGTCATCCTCTGTCTCCCTCCACCTCTCCGTCTCCCTCCCTCTGTCTCCCTCCCTCTGTCTCCCCCTAACTGCCTTCCTCTGTCTCCCTCCCTCCCTCCCTCCCTCTGTCACCCTCTGTCACCTCACCCTGCATGTGTGGCAGCCAGGGCAGAGACAGCTTCCCCGGCGCGCGCACACACAGTCGCACCCGAGTACTTCACTGGTCTTTAAAAGACCATTTACATGTTGATAAAACGTTGTTGTATTTCACCTCTTCTCAGCGCCCCTGCAGCTCCACTCTGACAATCACTAGAACCGCCAGGCCCCCACAGAGCAGAGTCTCTGAGAGTCTGGCTGGGCTGCTGCCTCCTGCAATGTCTGCTGACATACTTTAAAGAAAATGTAAATAACACAGGTACGATGTCTGCATGGTCCGCGGGCCGCCAGGGAAGGGTGTCCGGGCCGCCGCCGGCCCGGGGGCCGTACTATGAGTACCCATGACTTACAATATACATCAGGTTTGAGTCCATTTTTCAGTGCACATAAATAGCTATGGCTTAGATCAGGAAACATTTCTCTCCTTTTGCTGCTTGACTACGAATATAGTGCAAAAGTGGCTATCACTCACTATAAGTGCACAATACATTTTCCAGAAAGAGTCTGTGATCCACAGTGTGAATAGCTTTCAGGTAGACTGCTCTTTAATCCAAATTTAATTGGGGAACAAATGTTTCCAACGCAATTAAAACTCTAGTTGTCTGTTCTATTGAAATCTCCACGTTACACTGTGTGTCTCTTTTCAAACAACTGGTTCATGAAGTACATTGTTTAATGCTGCTGTTGGAGTTTAATTTTTTACAGATGACTCTCAAGCAGTTTCTATATGCACCCGCTGCTCTTGTCAATTTATGCTTCCAACATGTTGATATAAGTTTGGAAAGTAGGAATTGAGTATTGTCTTTTTGAGCATAGTAGGTGAACATGTTTGAACCAAATAGTATAAGCATATTTTCTTCTGATCTGCATGACATGAGCAGGTGTATCAATGCCATGTGACATTACTCCTTCTTTTATGCAACCTGATATGAAAGTCTGAAATGTTTAATGACTCTACGATTAATATGTTTACCAGCCTTCATCATAACTTATGGTATATTTTTCGTCTTTCCCATTATATGATTCTCTTTTTGCATGGGCAGTTCTTCTCTTCCTTTTACAATACAAATATGTTCTATTATTGAACTCCTCTTTGTGCAGTATGTTGCAAACATGTGAGCTTTCAAAACATCAGTATTGCATGGAGCATGATGAGCCACTGTTTCTATCATTGCAAAAGGTTTCAAAATGCCTTGAGACAGACCCCAGAGTAAAACAGACAAACGTGTAGGACTTCCCATTCATAGGGGTGCCAATTATCCAGCCACATGCCTCATAGTCTCAACTTTTCTGGTGGGACAATATTCCAATGTCAAATGCACGGTTCGACTGCTGGATGTCTAGACTTCGATGCTGCTTCGTCTCACCTAACTTGCACTGCAAGGACACTAAAAACCAGTCCACAATGGGAAATGGGAACTGAAAGGCAACATATGTCATTGCTTCACGTCCACTCTTGGACCTGGTCTGGATTTGTCTCATGTGTTCTAATCCTAATTTTAAGAAAAACATGGCCACTTATTCTCCTCAACTGAGCTAAATAACATATTGAATATGAAATACCTTTTAGAGCTTGGTAACACTCTGCAGCTACATGTGCTAGTGAATACAAAATGGCTTGCCTGAAACATATAATGGAAAATTGTATTCTTAGGTCTAAGTTCTGTGTGTAATAATATGAAAATAATATTGAATACATTTCAGCACAGTTCCTTATTGCTACTGCCAAAGGCTCAATGAAAAAAGCAAAAAGGACTGGTGATAAAGGACATCCTTGCCTTGTGCCTCATTTAACTAAGACTGACCCAGCCACTGAGGTGTTGATGATTACATTAGCTTTGGCATTGATATACAAATTACGAATCAAGGATATAATTTTAACAGAAACCCCAATGTGACCTAAAATAATAAACAATGTCTCCCATACCACAAGGTCGAAAGCCTGTTCATCATCTAATAAAAGAACTAAAGCAGGTATCCCCCGTGTCTCAAAATAATCCAAAGCCTCAATTAGATAATAAGTATTAGTAGTTAACTGTCTATCCACGATAAAACCATTCTGATCTGGATGGATCAATTTCGCTGTAAATTGATTAAAACGTAATGATAGTAGTTTAGTTACTATTTTGTAATCTGAGTTTAAAAATTTTATCGGACGATAAGAATTTGGATCTTCGCTATTCTTCCCCTTCTTCAAAAAACTCACTACATTACCCTGTCTGAAGGATTCCGGTATTGTCCCTCCCTCTAGCATGGAATTTATTAATGTGAAAAAAAAATCTGAAAATGTACAAAAAAACTTTTACAATTCTAATGGAAACCAATCTGGGCAGCAGGCCTTACCATAAGGAAGATCTTTAATAAATCTCTCTAATTCCTCCTTAGAAAATAAACTAGCCATAGATTGTTGTTCTGTTTCTGAAAGTGTAGGTAGTTCATTATTATGTAAGAAAGTTTCTAACAAAAGGGTATCTACTCTCTGGTGCTGGCCATAGATAGATTCATAGTGCATAAGCATTATATCTCCTACTTTAATCGGGTCATCTGTCACTGAATCAGTGAAAAGACATTTTAACGCTTTCATTTGGTTCGCGGTAGGTTGTTCCCTAGCCTGCCAGGCCAAAAATCTACCCGTGAAATTACTTTCTTCATATATCTTTTGATGTTGTTGCCGAAAGAAAGCTTCGCTCTGAGCATAATAATTAGCACTAAGATCACGTTTGGCCTGATCAAGCTGATGCTGATTGGCTGTAGATGGATTATATAACATTATAGAGCTAAGTGCTTGCACCTTTTGTGCTAAATTTCTCTTCTCAGCTCTAATTTCCTTTAGATTGGCTGCATGAGGCGGGCGACAGATAATGTCGGGTGGATTGTCACCGCCATGCAGGCTATGGCGATTAGCCTGACATTATAATAGACCCCTTAGTTTGGAAAGCTATATCAGACACTTATTATTTTGGCTTCCATCTTCAAGTGAGGAATTTTACTTCACTCTGCCTTCAGTAGTAACTACATGAACTCCTAATGCACCATAGCATGTTCTGAATAGTTAAAATATGAGAAACTACAATGTTTATATTTATCTACCTGTACAAGCCCCTGTGATGAATCCTCATCTACTCTGCCCATTGTGTTGATATTGATGACACCATTCAGCTGAATGATCTTTGTTACATAAAATGTGATGAGCATTCAATTGCAGTAGAGTTGTGTACCACAAACTGTAAATCCACAGGGGCACTCTGTTTTTCTGTGACTTTTGTGTGACTGTGAATGTTTTTGTTTAAGAAAATAGCTGTCCCTCTATGGGACGCAGAGGATGAGGAAAAACCTCGTTATGATGCCCAGGCCCTAAACATAGAGAAAGCAGATAGTTTTATAGTTGAGATATGAGTCTCTTGTAAGAGAATTACCGCAGGATTTTCTGTTTTGATCCACATTTCTATGGCCCGCATTTTCTTATGATTATTGAGGCCATTAACATTAAATGATACCACTTTCAGTTGTTCTTTGCTAGTCATCAAAGCAGTCCTAACAAAGTTTTTAGCCGTTCCGCCCTCATGACGAAATATAGAAAACCTAGATTAATAAATAACCAAACAAACAAAATAAAGGACTTCATTTTTTCCTTACTATTACTCCCAACCCACCTACTGTGACCCTCACCACCCTCTATAATGCTCCGAAACCTGCCGCCGTGCCCCTTCCCCCCAGAATGTGGTCCTTCCTCCATCCACCACACCAACCACATTTCCCTCCCCCTAACAACCTGGGTGCCATATTATTACACCCATGTGATCCCGCCTCTACCACTCCAGCAATGAGAAGAACTTTACATATCCTCCATTGGTTAATTGATTATCTGGTGGAAAAATAGTGAATCAGAATCCAAACCTGCTGACTTACGACACACAGATCCAATATCTATAACAAGGGTCAAGAAATAAAGCTCAGTCCTTATACTGAACACACCATACAGATAAAACAGAGGTCTTAGCTTTCCTTCCCTTCAATCAACCCTTATGTCCCTGTGATATCTCCTTTAATATTTACTGGGATTCATCTAAATCAGAAAACATATAGAATTTGCCTTTAACGAGGACATTCAGTTTAGACTGTTGGGCGATGGTAGCCTGTGCTCCATTGGTTTTAAACAGATGGAGAATTTTCACAAATTCCTTCCTCCTACGTGCCGCCACTGCAGTCATATCCGAGAAGATTCAACACTTTGTAGCAATAAGGAACTGTGCTGAAATACTCCCTCCAATTCCATGAATTGCAAACCTGAAATTATATGCAGATGACATCATGCTTATTATAAAACCTGAATTGAGAGTTCAAGCTAAAGTATTTCAGCTTTTTGAGGACTTTGAGGCCCTAGGGGGATATCGTATTAATAAAAAGAAAACCGAAATACTACAATGCGGGGGCACAGCTCTGGATTGACATTCTGATATTCTTTCTTGTACCAATACTAGACCCAAGAGATATCTGGGAGGTTTTTTTTGGCATCTGTCAATGATTTATATCATTCTAATTTTGATCCCCTTCTTCGAAAGGTTCAGGCATTGTTTTCACGTTGGAATTCTCTGCCATTATCTATTTTAGGCCGTGTGGCTTTAACCAAAATGTCTGTTCTTCCCCTGTTTCATTTTTTGTTTTCAACCATTTCATGTTCTTTGCCGGGCTCTTTTTTTACTCGAGTGGGATCCATGTTTACAGCCTTTATTTTGGCAAAGAAAACGCCTCGTATTGCACTTAACACCTTATATGAAGATCTGATCAGGGAGGGCTTGCCCTTCCAAATCTCAGGGATTATTACAACACATATGTTGCACAGTATTTATCCAGAATTAAATTTCAATTACAAGCAAAGAAACTCTTTATAAAAACTTTTATTGATCTAATGTGCAGAGAAAATCAGATACATGCTCCTCTGCAGATTTTTAACTCTCCCAAATTAGTTCGCTATAAATCCCTACAGTGGTTTTAAAAAAAAGTCAGGCTCTGTTTAAAAGATATTTTATCTCCGTGATTAATTCAACAACCTTATTATCCAGCATCCTGCCACTGGCTGGTGTTACACAATGTTTAGATCTTGCTGTTAATTGGGCTGCGGCAGGATTTTTGAAAGTCTCAGATTTTCTGAGAAATGGGAGATGGATCACCCTGGTGGAAATTTCTCAATTGATTACTAGGAACTTCATTCTACTAGGGTCATATAAAATTTTGTACAAATTCCTTCTTCAATTGGATATTACTCAGTTGGGCCAACAAAGTCAATTAGTCAATGAGTTATTAGTTGAAGTACCCGATAGAAAACCAGGGGTATAGAAGCGTCATCTTGCTCAAAGCAGGAAGGTGGATCTCAGTCAGAAGGTGACTAAAAAATGGCTGGATCAGTAAAATCAGGCCATGCCTTTGAATGTTTGGTCAGTGGTCAATAAATTAAATTTTAGCACATTACCAGGGGCAAATTGGCAGAGAATGCTATTTTTTAGTAAGTGGCTACTTTACCGAACACCTTTTTCTATTTCCAAAATGTATCCTAATCATTCTCCTCATTGTTTTCGATGTATTCATCACTCTCCAGCTAACTGGTCACCTGTCATGTTTCATTGTGCCAAGATCTCCAAATTGTGGGAAGAGATATCTTGAGATCGAATGTGGTATCAAGATGGTAGTGAACGAGAAATTAATTTTGTTCGGTTTTGATCCTGATCTTTCTTTTCCTGACCAGATGGCTAAATTGTTATATATTGCTATGGCAGTGTCTAGATCGCTTTTGCTACAACAATGGCGTACCGAGCAGATTCCATCTATCTATGAGTGGATACAAAAGATGAAAAGGGTTAAAAGCAGTGAGCGGACGTTCTTTTTACGAGTGGGAGGTATTAGAAAATTTAATAAGATCTGGGGAGCATTTTTTTTATAAAATCAAGAGAAATCATTGTTATTACTTGATGTAGTAGTTTTAAAGCTCTACAGCACATTATATGCTTATATTGTGATTTTAATTAATCTTGCTTTTTGGATTGCTTGGTGTATGGTACATGTCTTATTTATCAGGCTTATGTAAATGTTTTCTATGCTAAGAGAGTTTTAAAAGTGTTGATTGGCTGTATATTATTTATAATTTTGTATTGCTATTAAGGAATTCAATAAAAAAAACAATAAATAAAATAATATTGAATGTAGTTTACAATACTTTCTGAAAGCCAAATAAAATACGTATTTCTAGGTCTTTAGAATGAATGCAGGACTCTCACTCCAAGTCAAGAACATAAGTTTATTCTTTGGAATCTATCACAAACAATATCGCCTTCAAAGAATAATGTCATGTCCCCTGAAAGCTAGTGGTGGCACTCCAATAACAAGACGATTCCACACGATAGTCAAAGTATCCATTAGTCTTCCATTCGAAGGCAACACAGATAAACAACACTAATGCCCCTAGACATCATGGTTTTTCCAGGTAAGTACCCTGGTATACTAGAGTTCCAAGATGGCTGCCACGCTCAGCTCATACTTGTTCTCATTTGCAATAAGACCTTTATGACATGAGCAACATCTTAGGGGTCTATTACGATGGCGGGCGGACAAAGTCCAGCCGCCATCGCATCGGGAAATGGGACCGCCCACTATGTGTGCGGCGGTCCTGCATATACAATTAGAATGCGCCCACCACACTGGTGGGTGCATCCCACATTTTTTACATTGCAGCTGGCGGTGCTGTCAGCAGCACCCGCTGCAATGTATAAAAGGCATTTGTGCATTTGCATGCACAACATGTCAGGCACCGCACTGTACCTGCCATGTTGTGCATGCAAATGCAGGGGGGTACCGTAGGTACCTCCCATGTGCACCCCACCTCCCCAACATCCTGGTGCCTGCAACGGGCTCCCAGCTGCGTACACAGCATGCCTTTCCGTGGTGGCAACGCCGCCACGGAAAGGCTGCTTCCCGCCTGCATAGTAATATGGATGGTGGTGTCTTGCAGACACCGCCACCATATTCAACCCTTTTCCGCCCGGTTAAACTCGTCGACCGGGCGTAAAAGGGGCAGATGTGTTCCCGTTGGCCGCGGTACCCCCACCATCATAATATGGGGGTGTAGGAGGCGGGCGGGAGATAATGTCGGGTGGATTGTCACCGCCATGCAGGCTATGGCGATTAGCCTGACATTATAATAGACCCCTTAGTTTGGAAAGCTATATCAGACACTTATTATTTTGGCTTCCATCTTCAAGTGAGGAATTTTACTTCACTCTGCCTTCAGTAGTAACTACATGAACTCCTAATGCACCATAGCATGTTCTGAATAGTTAAAATATGAGAAACTACAATGTTTATATGTATCTACCTCTACAAGCCCCTGTGATGAATCCTCATCTACTCTGCCCATTGTGTTGATATTGATGACACCATTCAGCTGAATGATCTTTGTTACATAAAATGTGAGGAGCATTCAATTGCAGTAGAGTTGTGTACCACAAACTGTAAATCCACAGGGGCACTCTGTTTTTCTGTGACTTTTGTGTGACTGTGAGCCATAATTCTGTAAAATAACTGTTGACTTTTTCTTTTGTGCACGCTGGCCTTGAGAAACTAAAGCAGCATCGTGCGTAATACTTCCCTTTAGCTCTGAATTATCTGAATTTACGACATTCCTTTGTACATTTGAGCACTTAAAATTGGGGAACCTTTTGTTTTATGTCATTGTTTACAGTTTTGCTCTGAAGCGCGTGAGTATTTTTCAATAATATGCATTACTGACACGTCGCTTTCAATTCTAAATTTGGGTCTGCCCTTGATCTACAGTAGCATGTGGATGTGTGATAAACATATTGCTTGGTACTATTCTCCCTAGAAGAAGATTTCTACCTACATCTTGTGCTTCATTGGCCCATACACACAATTAGTTTTAGACAAATAAGAATTTGGCTGAAAATACCCCTTTTATGCATTCTCAGGTATTGACAAAGTGATCCGTAGCAGATATAAATGCTTTTATTGCTGAGGATTTCTCCTGCTACGAGTGCTGAGACGTCCACAGAAGTAAATCCCTCTCAAGGGATAGGAAGTAGCTGTTCCAATGCATCGTTTACCCTGGAAGTTTGGGAACATCCACACACACATATGTTTGGGGGCATTCCCAAACTCCTCTCTCAACCCTCACAACCTTGGGAATGGTTGGAGATTTACTACAGTTTAGGCTTAAGTAACTCACCCAAGGAAACTATGTAGAACTCTGCACAGTTGGAAAAGGAGACGTAGGGAAATTCACATGACATTTGCAAAAGTATCCCTGGAAACCTGCACTTGGCGCAGATTTCCAAGCATGCTGTTGGCAATGTTGCTCAATATCCCAAAAAATTAAGATTATGGTCAGGCAGAGATCTAAATCTCCACCCACACTTTTATGTTTTTAAAGGTGAATAAGACCCCTTGTAGGTTTGCAAAAATATTGGCCATACTGGATTCCAGTCTGTAATCCTTGTCCTGTACCATTTGAAGAAATCATGTACACCCACGTTTCGTGATGTTTACGAATTTCTAAAATGAGCAAAGTCAAACTGATGAAAACTGGCTAGCAGTACTTCAGTATAGAGAAAAGTTAAAATGCTCAAATTCCTTTTCAATTTAAATGTGTTTTTGTGGAGAAGGCAAGTGTAGAGAAAGAAGAGTTCTGCTTAACAAAGACATAAGAAGTCAAAAGAGGGCGAGTATGCAGGAGTGGGTAGCGTAGATAGAGAGCAGGGGTAAGGTTTGTAAAAAGAGAGCAAGGCAGGAGTAGCAGTTAGTACAAAAGGGGAGTAAACAAGAATTGGCATAGCCAATAGGTCTCGCTTGTGGGACCTTATAAGTATTTAGTTTTGCAGCACAATATCCTTGGTGCAACAACATCAGCTGTTGCACGGCTAAACCTTGTACCTTATAAGTGTTTAGGCATGCAACAGTTGATGTTGTTACAGCCGGTCAAAGAACATGGCTGTTAATGAGGGGAAAGACGAAGCGGTTCGAGTCAATGAGGGAGGTGCTGCACGACCGGGGGGGGGGGGGGGGTTAATTTTTTCCTGAAAGGAAGGAGGTTGTGTTCCTTCCGATGGCTCTCAGGCAGGTTGTTCCAGATGGAGGGGATAACTGATGAGAAGGGCAGTGTGTGAGGGGGCAGTGTGTGAGGGGTCAGTGTGGAGGGGTCAGTGTGAGTGGTCTGTGTGAGTGGTCTGTGTGTGAGGGGGCAGTGTGTGAGGGGCCTGATGCAGGCGACTTGCGTGTGTTGACGTCAATAATTTACACGTAAGCAAAGTAGTCACAGCCATTTACAACTGGTGTGCCAGGAGCAAACATGTTTTTCGATTTTAAGTGCCACTTTAAAAAGTTAGTAGCTGCCAGTATTCGCAGACTGTTAAATTGTTCAGGGATTTGCATATATTTGAAAATGTCTGTTTTTCAAAACAACTGCATTGTTGGTCACACCTCATCTGGGAGCGCTGTCTGGGCCTGTGAGGATGGGTGCACTAGGCACTTCCCGAGCAGCAGAGATTTTAGAAAGGTTTCTTTATGGCATTCCCTCTCGGCCTGCTGCAGGATAAAGAGGCGGGGGTGGCGGGGGGAGTGGAGAGGCCAGCAGAGTGACGCGATTTGTTTCGGTGGAGGGGGAGGGAATTGAAGCTTGAATGGAAAGTGCACAAACAACGCACCACACTGCAAAGAGAATTAGAAGCTTGCAGCAGTATCTAGGTGAAAGCATACGTGTTTGGGTGCGTGAAGTAAAAATATTATATTAAAAGTAAATAAGAGAGGGGTGCAGAACACAGAGGCAGGAGAGTATTGAAGTCGAGGGCAGGCAGCAAGACACACAGAGGTGAATCATGGATATCAGAAACAGGGAACCTAATTATAATGTGGAAAGCAAGCTATCTAAACAGACATTAACTACTTCCTGAAGACTAACATCAAGTTGTGTCCCCATTTGAACTACAACAGTTTTGACGACGCTTGGCTAGACATAACATGGTGTCAGAGATAGATTAAAACCCCGAACACGAACTCAAATCGACATGTAAAGCAGCTTAGGTGAGGAGTAACGGCAGGGAAAGGTTGAAATGTTGTGTCTAAGCTGACTGGGAAGACACACGTTACACCCTGCGGGCAATGTGGACAAAGGAAAAAAACTGCTGAAAGACTTGTGCTGCGAAGAAGGAAGGAGATTCAAAATGGCAAGAAGGGTGAGATAAGTGTTTTACGTGACGATGCAGTGAAGTGGAGGAATTGAAACGCAAATGGTAAGGATAGCACAGCTGGGAGTTTAGCCTATGAGCGCAGATCCAGAGTAAAAAAGAAATCAGACAGTTAATTGACGAAAGCTGTCGCGTTAAAAAAAAACAGCTGTAAGGCAAGCGAGCAGCGTAATGTAATTGTAGCACTGTTGGAAAGAACACACATACATTGAACTGTTGCGCAGCTTAAATTTGAAATGTAAAGTATGGCATGTCCAAGAGCAAGTGCCATAAGCGCAGTGGAAAAGGCATGCAGAGCGAGCAGCGAACCGTTGATTTATTGTCACGAAGAACCTAGAGTGCTGCGTAGGAAATAAATCGATGTCACAAGCGCAAGAGGATAACGAGCCATAGTGAGCAGTGAGGAGTTATTTTATGTCACGCTGTAAGGAGAGTGCAGTGTGAGAAAAGACTTGGTGCCTTAAGCGCTGGAGAGGAACGGGACAGAGCGAACAGCACGCAAGTGAAAAGGGAAGCGGAGTGAGCTGCGAGCTGTTCTTTTGAAGTCACGCATTGAGGAGAGTGCTGAGAAAAGTCTCAGTGGCTGATTTGACTATTAATTAAAGCAGTGTGGTTAACAGCAAATGTGTAAAGACTAACCAGACGTTGAGAGCCAAATAAAGTAAAGTAAAACAACCTACTTACAGTAGAAGCTCACTCTGGACGGCAGGTAATACTCTGAAGACAAGGACGCGAAAACAATAAAAAAAAAAAGACGCGAGTGGTGCGCGGCCGGGAAACTGAAAGTACGGCCCATGATTAATTAGGGGAGTAGAAGCCGCAGAGCGCACGCTGGGCGAAGCCCTTTGATGTGCTGTGCGGCGGCCGTTAAAAAACAATGCAATTAGGAGGGAGGGAGGCTGATGCGCATGCTTGTTTGATCACGTGATTCACGTGAACTTAAACAAAACCGCACGAACGAAACCCTTGGTTTCACGAGCGTTTCGAGGACATGAATTCTCGCTCCGCTCAATGCGCTTAAAGGGAGTACAGCGTGGGAGGGATTTGGGGTGTGTAGAATCAGGAGGAGAGTATGTGTTTTTATTTAAAAAGGGAGTAAAGTAGGATGGAGAATAAGGAGTTTCTAAAAACGGAAGTGGGAGGGTGAGTAAGAGGTTTGTTAAAAGGGAAGTTAAGCAGATGGGAGTAAGGGGTTGCAAAAAATAACAGGAGTACAACGGGAGGGGAGCAAGAGATTTTAGACAGTAATACGGGATATGTGGGTAAGGGTTTGCTTAAAAATAGAGTCACACAGGAGAGGGTATGAGGGGCTTAAAAAAGCAAGAGTAAAGCAGGAGTGGGATTAAGGGTTTGTTAAAAAAAGTACGCCTTTTACCAGGTTGACTTATCAACCTGAGGTGAAACCAATTCTTGTCAAACACATTTGTTTCTTTTTGTTCCAATAATACATTTCGGCAGAACAACTTCCTTTCATTTAGTTATTCATCCTAAACAGATACAACCCAATCACAGATCTTCCACATTAAAACTACTGGAGCAAAACTTAGCACCAATATCAATGGATCGCTCATCAAATCACCCTCCTTCCAATTTAGAATTTTTTTTGGAGAAAAGCTCTTCTCCAAAATGCTGATCCAGTTGCCTTCTCCCTGTCAGAGCTGATTCACTTATAGAGCATCACCAGTCACCTCTCCGGAGTGTAGAGAATGAACAGTATTATGTTCATAAACAAACTCTGTTTATGGTAGCTATCTTTCTAATTTGACTGAGTTGAGTCACTTCTGTTCACACTGCTGGCGCCATTTTCACAATGCCAACATCTGAGTAGTATTTTTTTTTGTTTCACATACTGTAAAGCATTTTGATTTTGTCAAGATTGACTAATTCTTGCTAAATCTTCTTTTCTTTGTCAGCATACATTTAACAAGACGCATCAATGGTTCTTTCACGTGGTTCTCCGCCCCCAATGTTTCTAAGTATTATTTTAATTCAAGCGTTAGTTACATAACATTTCTGCTCAACCCTTCAAGTAATTCACTTACAAGGGAGTTGGAAGTTTGGGGTTGCATGCATACAATTGCAAGAACAGGATGCCGGAATTAAATTTCTCTCTTAAAAGTTTACATTTGACAATTATATTAGAATTTATTGCGCCTCCATTTTAGGGGCACACAGTTAGTGGAGAAGTGTGGCTCAATGGTTAGAGCGGCAGACCCTGATGCAGAGGTCTGGCCCCTGGACCAGGGTTCAATTCCCACCTCGGCGAGTCTTGGGCTCAATTTCCTCAGACCTGATCATTCTAGCCTCGGTGCCTATTCTAATCATGGGTCCCACTCTGCAACTCTGGGCAATAGCTTGCTTAATCTCCACAACGGTCCAACAGCGCTGGGATGCCTGGCTTCACCTTGAGGGTGCCCAGGAGTGGACATTTCACAGGGAAAAAGCCAGGAAGGGTTTCACAGCAGTATGCGTTACAGCGCCAGGACACCCCAGTTGTGGTATTAGTGCGCTTTACAAGTACAAATTACATTACATTTACTTGAACTTTGCCAAACAGTCCTAAAAATAGGTCTGGCGTTTTTCAATATCAAATCTGTCCTAGGTAATCGAGCAAACTTAACCCAAATAATTCACTAAGTTTGTTGATATCTACTTTCGATTTCATATCTGTCGTTTAGTTTGCCCAGTAACAAGAGTTTTTGTGTAATAGAGCTATAGCACTTAATAACAGCGTGAGAGCAATGGCAACATTTAAATGTGCTGAAAAGGGCTGTTCACACGTGCTCTAGGAGACAAGCTAATGAGTGATCTTTTCATTTAGCAAAATGTGTGGCATATTCTCAAGGAACTAACGCCGAGTTATCTGTACTTTATCACACCCAAAGTTGCGATAAAACTAAGGCCCCATTCACAAGCTGGTGCTAACAGCCCATATCACCAGTTTACCTGTAATAGCAACCACAAAAAACATCGGCACAGATGACCCCTGCAACTATCACTAAAGAGATGCAGAGTAGGCGTTCCTGTGCAAAAAGCAGCGACAACACCACTCTGCAACATTCTCAACGAGCAGCCAGATTGGCGATAAGATCCCAAAACAGGCAATAAGGCGTGTTAGCTGCATGAAATTAAAACCTGATCTAACCTGGTGTATAGTCGGACCTCAGCCTGCAACAGAAAAGGGAGCCCAGCCTCAAGCTACACTTGAAGGGCAACAAATGCCATGGAGCCACTGAGCATGCAGCTCGGAGCCCCAACAGGGCCACAACACCCACCGCCATCACCCCCAGGACCACACCCCCCCGGACCAACACTGAGGCAGCGCAGACAAAGACAGCGGACCTTTAGAATGCGCTCCAAACTCACAGACCCAACACCAGAGAATGTCATTGCACACCACAGGCCCAAAAGGACAACCAGCCTCCGCATCCTGACCACCATTGCCCACAGGCTGACAGTACCTACACAGCGGACAACCAACATCCCACCTTAGACAAAGCTGCTGGCCGTGCTGCACATATTGGCCTCTGGTACCTACGAACCAACAACTGCCAGAGTCAGAGGAGTCTCCCAGCCAGCCCAATCCAAGTTCCTCACAACGGACGTGGATAACATAATCAGCTTGGTACCCCACTACCTATATTTCCACCACCCTGCGCAAGAACAGCCGGAGACCAAGCACGCCGGCTACGCCATCGCTGGCTTCCCACACGTGTAAGGGGGCAATTGACTGCACACGTGTCCTACTGGTGCCTCCTGGCAACACAGCACATAATAACTGCAACAGAAAGCACATGCAGTCAATGTGCAGTAAATAGCGGTCCCCGGGGAAATCCTCACCAACGTCGACGACAACCACCCAGGCAGTGTGCATGATACCTACATCTATCGACAGTCCATCAGCAACAAGTGCTACCAGGATGGCACCTAACAAAATGCAGTGCTCGTTGGCAAGAACCAAATGAACACGAAACACACCTCAACTCCACAATCATGCAACACACAACACTGGGAATGCACACATTACAAACTCACATACAACATGCCAAACAACATGCCCACCCACCAGACATGACAGCACAACTTACTGTGGAAACCTGGGCCAGCCATATACATAAGCCATCAATGGCATGGCCCCTCAGCCACACAATAGCAGAATGTGGGGAGAGGTGGGAACCAGGCATGTGCAAAGGAGGCAAGTGACCGATGAATGAGAATGTACGCAATGCCAAGTGTGGCGTGGATGTGATGTCCAGACTACAGCATGCAGACCACACACATATCCATATTGCTATGGAGTGTAGTGGACAGTGGACTCAACCATATCACCCCAGCTACTGGGGAAGATCACGAAATGTAGCTTGTTACGTCCCCCCCCGTGAGCGTGAGCTGAATGGGCTGGCCCAGCGCACACCAGGGCAGCGTAGGGGTGTGAATAAAAAGCACATAGTTCTGGGCATGGTACTATTCTGGAATGCCCAATGTCTCTGCCAGGGCAGCACCTCTCACCCCGCCACGAGGACGACGCCATCACCATCACCATAAGCGTGGCGCCTGCGAACCTGTGCACCAGCTGCACCCTGGGCCGCTGGTCCCCGAAGCCTTCTTGCCCACCCCTGCACACCCAGGCCTCACTGTTCACCTGCCGACCCCAGCGCGTGTCAAGAGGGCCCACCACATGCCGGAGCAAGCTCCAAGCCCAAGGCATGCGAACCTGGCAACCTGTTATGACCATCACAGCCTCTGCAAGCAAGGCCCGCAGTACTCCTTTCTCATTGACATACTCTTTCGGGATACACAGTGGACCAGTAGGTCACACATTTGGAACTGAGTCTTGATTGCGAACATTATTTATAGTCAATTTTATGTCACTAAACTCCCTTCGATGTGGTGCCACCAAGTCTGTGCATAGCGTTACAACCACAAGTGTTTGTGGGCCCTTGCGGACTACTGCCCTCGGCCTGCGCTGCGCCCGAGTAGGTTACCGAATTGGAACTGAGCATCGATTTTTCAATGGCAGAGTACATATCATTGCACGCAAGGAGAGGTGTAAGAAGATGACTCGTTGCAGTCAGGAGGGAAAAAGGATCATTGTTATGGAGGTGATCGAACACTACCAACAACTGCCCTGGTGTCACTAACTCTGTGCATCGCGAGCCAACGACACGTGACTGTGGGCCACTGCTGACCGCTGCTTCCGACCTACACTGCGGTCGAGTAGGTCACATATTTGAGACTGAATCTGGATCATGCAATGGCCGAGTACACATGTTAATGCAGAGTTCAAATCACTATACTCTCTTCGATGTGGTGACACCGACTCTGTGCATAGCATTACAACCACAAGTGACTGGGGCCCCTTGCTGGCAACGCCTTCGGACCACACTGCGGTGGAGTGGGTCACACAGTTGGAACTGAATCTCGATTTGCAATGGCTGAGTTCATAACATTATACAGGCATCATCCCAGACTGCATCCCTTCTCAGTGCCACTAAGTCTGTTCCCCGGCAGTCATGGATGCTCTCTGTTTGAACTTTGGTGGCGTCTGAGTCTATGGACTAGGGGCTGCCTACATCCTCATGTAGCTAATACCTAAATCGTGGTGAAAAGAAGGCTGCAGCATTCCACTCCCCCCATTTGCTGCTTCCGGATGGCTTCTGCCCTCTGCATCATGCCCTGGAGGACACCCTCCACTGTCCCCCCAGCCCTCCACCACATTCACCTCGGACATCGATGAGGACCCGCTCAGTCCGTGTGGCCCTATCTCAGTGCACCGCAAGTCACCATCCCATGGCGGGGTGCCTGTGCCGGCCGCTGTGCATCTGGAGTCACTAACTCTGTGCAGCTCAGGTCAGGGACCCTCTCTTCTGAGATATTGGATGGCCTCTGAGACGATGGTCTTCGGTCATCAACGCCATGTGTTTGTGACTCTGCACTGTTCGCTGCCTCCGGCCTTAACTGCGGTCCACCAGGGCTCACACATCAAATCGAGTCCTGACCGGCCCGGACATCTCATCACCGCAGGAGGTACACACCAGGACCACCTCCAACCGCCAACTGCCAGTGTAAAAACGGTCGTACTGCCAGACTGATGGAGTTGCTCACACCTGACGTGGAGGCCATCATCTGCATGATCCCCTGCTTAGCACTCCAGGTGCCACTAACTCAGTGCACCATGAATCATCCTCCATTTCTGTTTTGGTTATATGCTGTGGAAAGCTCACGCAGCAATGTCACATCAAGCAGTGTGGAAGACCTGGGACGATGATGAGGAAGATGATGCAGGTGTGACCCCCCCACTGCAGCTGCATCAGGAATGTCCTGAAGGGACCTAATCCTAGACATTTTTTTCACATGAGCGTGCTCAGCTCTAGTGCCCCATCCTCAGTGCACTGCAACTCACGGACACGTCTGTTTGCTCATTGGGTGACCTCTGTACTTGCTCCGGCTACCTCCATGATCATCCACAGTTGTCTCTGTATTGCTGATGTTTTCTGTTTCCGTATTCATAGTGTTCACTGTTGCATTTGTTGCCATCACGAACAACTCCCTGAGGGCTGGCTTACACTCACCCCACACACATCCAGCACAGGCACCACTGTACATGTGACCCTGCCAATAAAGGGGCTTGGCGCACATGCCCGTAGCCAGTTCCACAAACTATCTGCATGTGTCCGTGTGGTCATGATGTATGCACGAGGGCCCTGGGCCCTACAAGATTACATTGTGCTGTGTACTGCGGACCCGAACCATGTCATCGCAGGCAGCTGGTTAGATCTTGGAGATCTAGCTTTGTCATCACCCACTCAATACGTAAGAGGGGTGTACTGTGCCGTCATATGGAGGACCAGCGTGGGTGTGTGAATGGTAATTCCGGGGCTCTGGGTGTGGTTCAGTACAGGAAATGTGCAAATGCATGTGTCTCGGTCGCAGTGGGGGTCTCCTTTGTGGGGTGTAGGTGGTCCCTGAAGGGACTTACCCCCACATGCATCAATCTAGGATTTTGCATTTCTTAAATAGCGAAAATTAAGGAATCGCTATTTAGGAAATGCAAAATCCTATGCATCAAGAAATCCTAAAAGTTTTTAGGATTTCTTAATTTTCGGAAATTGCGATTCCTTAATTGCGAATCGCAATTAAGGAATGGCATTACATTGATTCCTATGGGCCTAGAGGCCCATAGGAATCAATGCCGTTTTGCATTTTTTTTTTTTGCACTCGCAATTTGTTGATGCATTGCAAGGGTGCAGAGGGGGGTCCAAAGGACCCCCCCCCTGCACCCCTGAAATGTATTTTCAAGTGCATGTTTCACACACACATGTCCTAAGGACATGTGTGTCTGTAACATGCATGTTTAAAAAATGCATTTTTTTTGCTTTTTTTTTAATTTTCGCAAATTAACACGAGGGTCAACCTCGTGTTAATTTGCACCTCCTATTTTAGAATTCGCATTTTTTTAAAAATCATGCATTGCATTCCTTAAATGCAAACGCATTTTTTAGAAGTGCAAAAAATTCCTAAAAGTTTCATGCATAGCAAAAAGTGATTTTGGAATCGCAAACGGCCGAATTTTCCGATTCGCACCGTTTGCGATTCCAAAAACCTTTGATGCATGTGGGGGTTAAACACCCCGTATGTGATGTAATTTGGCTTCCATGAGTTCTGATCCCACCCGCACCTGTTCGGACACCTCCTTTTGGCATTCTGACACCTGGCATTGGAATGTGATGTGTGCCTCTGTGACATGTTGGGAGTCAGCCGTGGTGGCGGGTGCTTCCTGATGTGTTGTCTGTGCAGGGCTGGGGTCTCCTCTATGTAGCTTGGCTGCCCTGCTCCTGGAGGTAGTTTGCCTGAGATGTCCATGAGCTGTTGTAGGGCATTGGTGTCGAAGGTGTGGTGGTCGTCTCCAGCACCACTGAGTTATCTGGTCTGCCCTGTGGAGGTGTTGTTTGTCCCTCTGCAATGTGAAGGGGAGATGCATGTTGACATTGTGTTGACATTTATGTTTGGTGCATTGTTGAAGGTTGACATGCAGACTGTGTGACACTGTACATTGTGACTGTTTGGGCAGTGCTTTCAATTTGATGGGGGACAGTGGCCATTTGTACTACGTGATGAATGTGAGGTTGTACATGTACATATGCATCGCACAGTTTCCTGCTCTGAGCAATGTGATTGGTAAGTTTCTGCGCATGAGCGGACCCAGTTGTGTCCCCTGTTTTGCAGTGTCGGTGTTGCACTGTGTACCACATTGCCATGGGATATGCTGTGATTGCTATGCGTGTGTGCTGCAGTGTGCCACAGGGATCAGGGACATGATCCTGGGTCTTTGTGGGTGTGCAGTGTGCTACAGATCGTTGTGCATGTGTGCCATTGTGCCCATCTCCCCCAGTCCCTGGTCGTTACTCACCCTGTTGATGTTGTATCAGGTCCTGTCGAGCTGTGTCCGTACTCCCAGCTCCGTGCACCGTCTCCACACTGATGACTGTGGTCTCTATTTCCTCCAGCTTCTCCTGTGGTGCAGGACTCCCACCTCCTGTCACTGTTCCTGCCTTCCTGTTGTCAGCGGGTTTGTGCTTGGTTTGGCTTTTCACATCATGCCAGCGCCTCTTGGCCTCCTCTATTGACCTCCTCGACACTCCGACTGCATTCACAGTAGTCCAATTGTGGGTCAGACAATGGTAGTGTTCTGTCACCTCTGTGACGCTGATCTCGTTTTCTTGCGGACTGCACCCTGTCTTCCTCTCTCTCTTCTCCTTGGCCTTCCCCAAGCTCGTTGTTCCTTGCTGGTGGTCTGTGGGGCTTGTGGGATTCACGTTCACCTCTGCACTCGGTCAGGGTGCATCCCTGTTGCTACGCACTTTGAAATGTTTTTGGTGTATATTTTTGTTTGCTTTTATAGTGCATTTTCCCACCAAACGTGTGGGATTTGCAGGCCTGCTGCTGTTTTTTTCTGCTTTTTTGTATCGCGATTGGCCTCATCGCAAGTTTTTTTGCGATCATGTCTCGCTTTTTTTTGGCTTCACATTGATTTTATTGCGGACATTTGACACGTTGTTGGGGGCCTACCACATGGTGCCTCCATGTTGTAAATACTTAGTTTAGTACGCCGTTATTTTACCGCAATAGACTGCGGTGTTGAAAGTTGCGTTAAGGTAATTTTGCGATGGTTATCACACGTTCTTGAGAATATCCCCCTTTCTTTTTCTTACATTTCAAGGCCACCGTTTCGGTTGCAATGTAGGTCCTCCTTAAGGGGCCAATTCACAAGAGCAAATTATGTCATAAATATAAGTTTATAACCAAATGTACCCTTTGTGTGCTTGCCATGAATTCACAAAGAGGCTCTCTGCATGTGTATGTCCCTTTACATTTGCAAAGAACTGTGCTACAAATGTAGAGTTATCTATACCCTAACGTTCCCAAAAAAGGGTTGTGAAATGTGTGTTGCAAGGTACAAGTTGTGATTAGCCCTATAAGTTCACCAACACCCCGCCCTTTCCATCTAGGTAATGGTCGGATTTTACTCAGTACAGTGCTGGTGTAACTCCCTCTGGTATGGGAAATGACCCCCCCCCCCCTTGATTTGCTGGGGCTGTAGGAGAAGGGCTTTCTGCAGGGGCAAAAATATGTTCACTTCAGAGAAAAATACATTATACATGCATGTTTGTTATCAGAGGACCCTGTTCTGCTTGTGAGTAGTACTTTACAATGGAGAATCCATACATAGACTCTGCACCTCACATCATCAAAACATGTGTACGTAAGCAAGATCACAAGTTTTTGGGCAGGAGCAAGTATTTTCCACATAGGTGTACCCTGGCTACTACAGCTGGGATAGTGGAGATGGAAGTGCAACATTAGGCATGCCGCATGTCCCTCTAATATTTTATGTAGAACACAGATAATTATTATTTTCAGATAACTTCTTCCAAGTGTTCTTTAAAGGCTTAGTAAATTGCGATTTTTATCTATCATAAGAACAAAATACAGATTGACACATTATTAATATATGCAGTACGCTACTGCATTTTTTCATTGTGTCTGACGACAGATCCGACAAAGCATATTTAGCCTTTTCTGATTGGATCAGTCAGCCACTAAATAAGCTGATTCCAGCTAAGTGGTCCTCTAATCGCATGTCCAAGTCTAATCCTTGGAACAATGATTAGCTAGTTTTACTGCGGAAAATTTGCAGAAAACGCGAAAGATCCTGGAGAAAGGACTTTGACATTTCATCTAAAGCACACTATCAGGACGCAGTAAAGACCTATCACAGGGCAATTCATACTGAACGTGCTGCCTTTTATGCCTTAAAAATTAGCAACAGTACTAACCCTGCAAAGAGTATCTTCTCCATTGTGTCAGATCTAAAAAATCAGAAGGCGATGGCTGGACCATTAATTTCCTCGAGCCAGCAATGTGAGGAACTTGCCTTATTCTTCTCTAAAAAGATAGAAGATATCTATAAAGGCTTTCCCATGACTGTTCTGGACTGCCCTGAAATACTCAGTAATGGGATGTTGAACACCTTAGAGGTTTTTCCTCAGATTGAGCAGGACCGGTTACTTGCTCTTTGTGCAAAAATTAAATCAGGCTCACGAGCCAATCCTCTGAAACCTGACCAATTTAGGAGAATGTTACCTACCATCTCTCCCTCTCTTGTTCAAGTGATTAACAAATCACTTAGTCTAGCGATTGTACCTACAGCATGGAAACAGGCCAGAGTATTGCCATTGCTCAAAAACCTTCCCTGGATGCCAAAAAAACAGAGAATTTCAGGCCAATCTCTCTGATACCCTGGACTGCAAAAATTGTGGAAGCATATATCAATTCCATTCTTTCTGACCACCTGACCAGTAATAATATACTCAACCCCTCGCAAAATGGGTTTCGTGCTGGCCATGGTACGGAGTCAGTGCTTTTGGCGGTACAGGAACATCTCTGGGCAGCATTGGATGCAGGACAGACGTCGGCACTGATCCTTTTGGACCTCAGTGCCGCATTCGATACTGTGTCCCATGCCATCTTGCTGCGTCAGCTGAAAAAGGCAGGCATCAGTGGCCTTGCTTTGAAGTGGCTAGTGTCATTTCTTTCAGACAGGTCTTAAAAGGTGACTGCTCCCCCTTTTTTTTCATCAACCTTTTGCACGGAGTACCACAGGGTTCATCTTTGAGTTCTCGGCTCTTTAACCTGTACGTACAACCTTTGGCTGTTTTTGCCAAGAGGAGAGGTCTGAAGGTGGTTTCCTACGCCGTCAACACGCAGCTGGTGGTGGCACTTTCCAGTAATTCCAGGGACAGCGCCACTAAGTTCCAAGGCAATCTGGCGGCAGTTGCTGGCTGGATGACAGCCAACTGCCTCCAGCTGAACCCTAGTAAGTCGGAGGTGTTGTTGGTGGGAAGGGATCATGGATTATGGAATGAGCACTGGTGGCCCAGGAATCTAGGCACTCCTCCCCCTCCTAAACAGGTGGTAAAGAACTTGGGGGTTTGGATGGACTCTTTGCTAAGTTTCCAGACACAAACAAAGAAGGTAGCGGGCACCTGTTTCGGTCTCCTTCAGGGGCTGAGACCCATCCTGGGCTTCTTTGATGCACCGACCAGACAGCTCATTATTCAAGCTCTAATTATTTCTAGGCTTGACTATGTGAACTCTCTGTACTTAGGGGTAAACAAGGCAGAAGTACTTAGGTTACAGAGGGTTCAGAATGCTGCAGTGAGAGCTCTTTTGGGCTTGCGTAGAGTCGGCTCAGCGTCTGGCACTATTCGCCGCCTCCACTGGCTGCCCGTAGCTCAAAGGATCGAGTTCAAAGCACTCTGTATAGCTTTTAAAATCCTGGAGCTCGGATCCTCTAGCCCACTGACAGGTCTGCTTTCTTTCTATGCTCCTCCCCGCCAGCTTCGGTCCATGGGCCAACATCTGCTGCGGATTCCTCGAGTTAGGAAAACTCGAGCTGGAGGTCGTTCATTCCACTATAGAGTGACAATTCTCTGGAATTCTCTGCCCCCCCATATCCGTGGCCTCAACGACCTTACTGATTTTAGGAAAGCTATCAAAACTTTTATTTTTCCCACTGTGTAGATCGTTGTTTGTTAGTGTTGCTGCTGTTTTGTTGCTAGCGCCGGGATGCCCCTTGGCTGGGGCAGCTGTTGCGTTCTATAAATGATTAAAATAGAAATAGAAATAAATAGTTTATTCATTTACAAAATGCTTTTCTATTACTCCAGTCTCTGAATCTGTTCCGTTTGTGTAGCCTTTAACACTTCATATGAGTTACTTGGTTGATTGATGAAGAATCAATAAAAAATGTTGATGGTTTCTTTGTCTTTCATCTACCAGGGTGAAATTTCCCTCTGCTTTTTATGGAGAGGAGACCTGTTGTCTGCTTTGTGCTGCTAAAATGGATAATACAGCTACTTCTGGAGATGCTGGTGACCAGCAAAGGTCATTTTGAATCAAATAAAGTGGTATCTACTTTTTGATATTTTCGTAATCTAAAGCATTGACTTTATTTGTTGAATATGTATGTACATAACTTCTCTTTTTGCTTAATGCAATTTTTGTGTTTCCATGGCTATTTTTTGTTTTGTTTATCCATTAAATTTCTTTTTCCAGTTCCTTACACTGTATTTTTCTAACTCCCTTCTGGTTCGTTCATTCTTACTTATTTATTATGTAAATTGATTTTTTGAATATTTTCCGTTGTCTTCAATTCTTAAGTATTTCTTTTTTTCCTTCTTTTTCAAACTCTGGATGGTGAAATGGAGCTCCTTCTACTTCCTCTAGTGGGCTGCCTGATCTGGCTGATGCCCCTTATCCACCACCTTCACAACCACCTATTGGACAATCAGCTCCTAGCTCGAGTCCAGAAAAAAAGTAGTAAGAAAATCAGGAATAATCTAGATCCTCCACAGAACCAGAGCCAGGTGAGAAAACTTAAATTTGGGTATGTGCAAATGTTTCTGTGCTTTCTTCACCCAAGTGGCCATAGCCTAGAAGAGCATAGTGTAAGCACTTTCAGACATTTTGAAGCATAGTAGGCCAGAGAACTACTCTTTCCCTATTACTAAATTCATCACCCCCATCCACTGATCCTGGCAAGCTGTGTTGCACCTACTTCAGTAATACCACTGCATCATCTTCTTGTCTGCCCATGATCCAGCAGAGTACAGGCTATTAGTGTATTGATGCCAAATAGTGGCATGTGTGGAGGCATCCACTGGTGCTCCACTGTTTTTTTTAGCATGAATGCGCCTACCATTCATAGTAGTTGCGCTTTTTTTTCTTTTTCATAGTAACAGTTTTTTAAAGTCTAAATATATGATACCCTGTTATTTTGACTTTCTCTTTTTATTAGCTCATTTGTTCTGTTTTCCAGATGCCAACAACCGTCTCCACTTCATCTTCCTTTCTCTACAGTACTTTTTCAGAACCACCAAATGTTAATGAAAGAGCTAAATCCAAACATTTTTCATAAATTGAAATGATTTTAATGTCTTTTTGTTCAGTATTATTCCTTCATTTACTATAACTCGTATGTCTTATTTATTTCCCTTTTACACTCTCTAAAACATCATATTTATCCACTAAACTCTCAGTATCTTTCTCATCCATTTTCTGTATATAATCCTATTTCTTCAGATTGTTTAAATTGTCCTGTTGGTTTCTGCAGCTCTGTGTCAGTGAATCACTTGCATATGTATGATAGTAGTTGTGTGTCATTAGCTGTGTTAGGTATATGTGTTTTTTGGATGTGTATATGTGCCCTCGTTCATTTGTTTCTTTTTCTCTTTTGTGTGCGAAACAGTGGTTGAGTGTGTGTATGATTGTGGGAAGCCATGTGTATATGGATGAGTTTAAATGTTTCGGTGTGCATAACTTTTTAACATGTTTACAGGTTTATTTGTGTGATGGAAAGTATAGCAGGGTGACAATGTAAGTAATTCAGTGGATAAGAGCAATTATGTGTGTGGGTGTGAGTTTGCAAATGGGTGGGTATGCATGTGTTTGTGTCTCTTTCTGCTTGTCAGTGTATATATCTGTGGTGGGTGAATCTATGTGGATGATTTTGTGTAAGTGGGTGTTTATGGTTATTTTTCTGCTTGTGAGGGTGAATTTGGAAGCAGGTAATTGAGGGTCAGTGTGTTAATTAGTGTTAATATATTAGAATGTGTAAAGTGTCTGGGTGTGAGTGTGTGGAGGTGAGTGTGGATAGATGAGTGTGAGTGAGAGAGTGTGGCTGAATGTTGCATTAATATCTGTTTGAGTGGGCGTCTGTGAGTGACTGGGTGAGCATGTGAGGATAGGTGTTTTTAGATAAAAGTGTAATGGTGTATGTGAGAGTGAGTGTGGATGGGTGTTAGTGTGTGTACGTGTGGGGAGTGCAGTTCACTGTATGTGAGTGTCTGTGGGTCAGTATGTGCATCAGGGTTTGTGGATGTATGTGCAAGAGTTAGTATGTGTGGATGAGTGGTTGATGGTGAGTGTATATGAATGAGCATGTTTATCTGAATTTATTTTACTTTAGATGGAAATTTACTTTTTAATTTACATTTCAAAAAAATATTTTAATTTCATTTAATAAATTTAAATTAATTAAAGTGTAATTCAAAAAGAAGTTAATAGTGCAGTGCCCATTTTACTAAATATATTCTTATAAAAAACATACAAAATTAATTTGCATTAATATTTAACATATCATAATATTAACTGATTTTTGTTGAGTTGAGTACATTTTTATTACTTTTCACAATACTTTAGCATGCATAGACCACAATTGGCAAGGAGATCTCCCTATGATAAAGTACAAGTAAAATGTAAAACACATATTATACTTTATAATAAATGAGAAAATGTGTTTATGTTAAATTTTAATGTAACATTTAAAGTAAAGTAATTTGTTTTTATTATGCATTAATAATTATTAAAAGTGATATAGAATTGGGGGCGTGGCCAAGGCGGCGAACATGGCGGACGCAGCCTAAGAAAGCCCCGTCCCGCCGACGATTTATCCGACATTTATCCTACGTTTCCCCAACCCTGAGACGTCTCCACTACGATATATCGGCGTCGGAAGTGGTGGGGAAGACCCGACGGTGAATTGCGGAGCCTCGGACGCCTGCCCAACGGCGTTCCGAGACCTGAAGTAGAGAGGCCTGCCAGACCTGCAGAAGCCGGGACCTCGAGTCCGGGTGTACCCGGGCGGAAGTGCGGCGCGACCGGGACCGGCGGGGAGCGGTAGCCGGACCCCTCCGCCTGACACACAGAGGCCCGCAGTGAGTAACTCGTGCCTAGCAGAGGGCACAGAACTCCAGACATCGCCGCTGCAGCGCCCAGGACTTAGAGGCTGTGCAGACAACGTGCTGGGGGTGCGGGAGGTGCCGGGTCGGCCTTGATCGGCGGTCGTGTCGGACCGCGGGGGGGACTCTCGTGCTGTAGACACTGCAGAGGCGCTCTCCGGTGTGTGTCCCCCCCCGGCCCACCGGCGGGTCGGAGATGTTGGTGGCGGCGCCCATTGGGAAAAAGGCGGGCGTGATATTCTGAGCCCAGCGGCGACTCTGCATTCTATACGCGACGCGCCATTGCCTGCCCCTCTCTCGGCGGCAGAATCGGGCCGCAGGGTTTGACACCGAGGACGGAGGGCACCGACGCTGATGCCTAGGCCCTGCAGGGCAACGAGCCGGTGGTGACGTTGAGGGCCCAGTGACTAGGGCGGACGCTCCGGCGTAAACCCAGTGCCTACCGGGCTCTTCAAGGGAGGTGACTGTGCCCCTGGAGTGGCCCCTGGACAGAGTGGTGACACAAGTGCCCCCAGCATCCCCCGAGGCAAGATTAAGGGGTCACTGTGCCACTGGGGCAGGGAGAAGGGACACCACGAGCGACGGCGCAGACTGCCCCACGAGCGGAAGATTCCCTCCCCAACGGCTCGGAAAGTGGGAAGGGGCCGGACGTGGCACTGTGACCAGAAAGGTTGGGGCGACCAACCTACACCCCTGCTGGGCTCTGAACCTTGGACACATATCCAGTGACGACCATGACGAGGGGTGGCAATAGTGGAGGGGCCTCGAAACAGGGCACGCTCGATATATTTACTGGGCCAACTGGAGGAGCCGGGGCATCCGGAGGCCCTCAAGTGTCTGGCCCAGAGAATGCAGCCCTCAATGCAGCGATAACACAATCCAGAGACATGCTAGATGCGAAAATAGGGGCAGTAGGAGCTGACGTTACTTTACTGCGTCAAGACCTGCGTAATGCTGTAGCCCGCATCACTGAGGCTGAGACCAGAATTCCAGGTGTGGAGGACGACGTGGCGACACTCAAGAAGAAGGTGGCCAACATGGAAGGGATACAGAGGGGTCTTGCACTGCGGGCTGAAGACGCGGAAGGACATGCTCGGCGGAACAACCTACGGTACGTGGGATTTCCGGAGGGCTGCGAGAAGGGCGACATGGAGGCCTTTCTGACCCAATGGTTGGAGGGGTGGCTCCCTCCGGAATCCCTTTCACGCTGTTTCATAATTGAACGCGCACACCGAGCACTGACTCAAAAGCTGCCGGCGGGAGCTCGCCCACGGCCTGTGATAGCCAAGCTGCTCAATTATCACGACCGCGACACAATCCTGCGACAAGCGCGAGTGAAGGAGCCTTTGCTGTTCAAAAACCATAACATTCTCATATTCCCAGACTACACCAGACTGGTTCAGCAGCAACGCCAGTCCTTTACCGCGGCTAAGGCACGGTTGAGGGGCCTTAATATCCAGTATGCCTTGCTGTACCCGGCCCGCCTACGAGTCCCGGACTCACTTTTTTAACACTCCGGAAGAAGTTTTTGCCTGGACGGATGAAACAGTCTGCATCAGAGTAAATACCCCTCCGGGTCGAGACTCGGATTCATCGTCCACGGCGGGGCCCCCGAGGACTCCCCGGCGATCGCGGAGCAGAAGTAACTGGAGGTCACGCACCAAGAAGAATCCTCCTTCTAATGATTGGGCGGCGGAGGCGGCCAACACTACAGACACTCAGGATCCAGACGCATGAGTCCCAAAGACACTTGGCAGCCTATAGACACGGGCCCTTGTGAGGGGTCTGGGGCCGACATCCATCTCTTGGGCGATGGAAACCCTTTGCAAACCATTGACTATGACACTTATGTTATAAGTAACTGGGTAGCTATGAGACGTGGGTTGGGGGACGGACACAGGAGGGCGGTCGAAACCCCTCAATTTAGAGGAGTTTGTTCAGCGGGGGTGAGTTGGGACTGTGTGGGTAGTTCATGGGGATCCATTGGGATAGTGGGTCTCTAACCTCCCGTTGGGGGATGGAGATCATCTATACCGCGACAGGTACTTCAATGTTACTGAGGTATGGGGTGGAGGGTAGGAGGGAAGTTGACAAGGTGTTTGGGAACGGGATGGGGATTGGAGGGTTTGTTGGGTGTCAGTTGCAGGGGGGCAGGGGAGGGTGGGATGCGTTAAACTGCTTAGTGTTCTTTCAAGTCCAATTGAAGCGAGATGTGTGTGTGTGGCCCCAAAAGCTCGGGTCGTTTTCTGCTCTGCTCACAAATGGCGGTTGACACTACTGAATCAGGCCTACAGAGGGCATTGATACGTGTTGTGAGCTGGAATGTACGGGAAATGCTGGATCAGAATAAAGGAAGGGGCCGTCCTGAGACAAGGGAAAAGAGACAAGGCAGATGTGCTGCTGCAAGAGAGACTCACCTTATGGGCTCTAAGACCCTCAGCCTACAGCGATATGGATTTCAGCAAATATATCATGCAGGGTTTGTGAGGGGATCTCGAGGAGTAGCCATCTTGGTACACCGTAGGTTGTCCTATACTCATGAGACTCAGTGGGTCGATACACAGGGCAGATATGTGTTTGTGCAGGGCAAGATAGGCACAGAGCCGATAGTCTTTGGGAGTGTTTACGCCCCACCTCCGCTGCAGGGTGCCCTTATAGAAAAATTGTTTCGTGTGTGGGCCGAGATACCAGATGTTATGGCGGTGGTGGGGGGGGACTGGAATGATGTGATGAATGCACGGATGGATCAACATAGACTGGGGGATGGGGTGCTGTCGGATACACCTACTAAACTGAATGGTATGGTGAGAGGGATGGGATGGGTGGATGCATGGCGACACCAACACACCCAACATCGTGAATATACATATGTCTCGGCAGTACACAAGTCCTTCTCCAGAATAGACTACTTGTTTGTCCCCCATGCCTGGGTTGGGAGGGTGGATTCCACGACCATGCTACCGCTTGGCCTATCGGACCACTCTCCGGCGGCGATTAACCTACTCCTCGATAGGAGACGGCAGCCGTTTAGGTGGCGCCTCTCCACGTGGCATTTACAACAAGAAGACTATCAGACCCACATGAGGGAGGCTATTGCTCACTACTGGAGTGACAATGACAATTCTGATACAGATGACATGACCCTCTGGGAGGCACTGAAGCCCACGCTTCGCGGGGTGGACATTACTTGGTGTGCGGCAGCCCGCAAGACGAGCAGGGAAAATATAGTGAGGGCCGCGGATCGAGTCAGTGACCAGGAAAGAAAATGCCACGCAGACGGGTGTGAGGAAGATGTAGGACAATTACTGCTGGCGCAGCATTCGTATGCCTCCTTGCTGTCGGATGAGGCTCGACAGCTGTGGTTGGCGACTCAGAGCAGGATCTACCAGTGGGGCGACAAATCCAGCTCGATGCTATACAGACTTTGCCAAAGCACTTTTCACGCGCAGTCCCTGCCATGCATTCGAGATGAGAGGGGAACGACCATGACGGCCCCGACGGACCTAGTGGCCGGCTTTGCACGGTATTATGAGGCCCAGTACGCCCCCGAGAGCTTCTCTAAGCGGAAGACAATGACAAATTCCTGGCTGATCTCCCGCCACGATCAATCTCGGATGAAGGGCGGGCTCGCCTTGACCTTCCTTTGTCGGCGGAGGAGCTGGCTACAGGCCTTGGGGACTTGAATGTGGGCAAGGCCCCCGGACCCAATGGGTTCCCTTGCGAATTTTTAAAGAAATTCCACCTCTAGTTATAATGCGTATTATGGCAGGGCGTTAGAGGCAGCTAGAGAGTGTGGCCGACTCCCGAGAGACTGGCGACATGCTGAAATAGTAGTCTTCTGCAAGCCAGGGAGACCTCCTGACCGACCCGAATCCTATAGGCCGATATCATTATTGAATACCGAAGCGAAAATATTGGCAAAGGCTCTGGCTAATCGCCTTCTCCCATTTATCACTGATCTTGTCCACCCGCACCAGGCCGGATATATGCCCCATAGGGCAACACGACATAATATTAGGCGCGCGCAGGTGGCAGTGGAGGCGGCCCGTGCAGCAGGGATTCCTGCGGCTCTTCTACTGGCCGACATAGATAGGGCCTTCGACTCGGTGAGTTGGGTCTATCTCCGTGCACTCCTGTCCCGGCTGAATCTGGGACCCCGCTTTTTATCATACTTACAGCTACTGTACACGGATCTAACGGCGTCAGTGAGAGTGGCTGGGGCAGTGTCCAATTCCTTCTCTATAGGGTGGGGCACCAGGCAAGGATGCCCCCTCTCGCCATATCTATTTGCCCTGGCTATGGAACCATTGGCGGCATGAGTCCGAATCGACGCACAGATGCGGGGCATTGAGTGGAGAGCGGGACCCTCTGATGGAATTGCACTCTATGCAGGTGACGTCTTATTTTTTCTTACAGACCTGAACAGATCTGGGCCACGGGTCCTCGATATCATGCGAATTTTTGGGGAGGTGTCGGGCCTCCACTTAAACCTGCGTAAGTCGGTGCTGTGGGTCCTGGGGGAGCGTCGTGGCCTGGGATCCTGGGCGGCGGCATTGCAAGAAGCGACGGCAGGCTTTAAGTATTTGGGAGTGTTCCTGACAGACATGCGTGGGGTCTCCTGGACGCGCAATGTTGTACCAGTATGGGAGCGTGTCCGTTCGGACATGGCTACGTGGTCCCGCATGCCCCTGAACGTTTACGGCCGATCGGCCATATTTAAAATGGTAGCCCTCCCGCGTCTTTTATACCAATTACAAAACCATCCATACCCGATTCCACCGCAGTGGTTCAGGCAGGTGAATTCGGCACTCAGTCACTTTCTCTGGGCTGGGGGAGTGGTGAGGGTGGCGCTCCACACCTGTTTCCCTTCCACATATTGTGGCAGCCTAGCAACGTCAGACATCCTGTCCTATTATCAAGCTTCTCACCTATTAATACTAAATGAGTGGTGGTATGGGGATCGAGGTGATCCGGCCTACGCTCTAGAGAGGTACCTAATGGATCCTGACACGCTACATGTCCTACTCTACTCGGCGGTTAGGAGGAGGAAGCTTCCGGGGTCACTCAAATTGTGTTTCATATATGGCGCGGAGCACTCCGCCGCATGGGTTGGTGGAACAGGCTAACGAGGGAAACCTCATTGTGGCAGAATGGGCAACTGCCGGCATTGATGTCCCTACAGGGGTTCCGTGGCTGGGACGCGATTGGCATCTCGGCCATGGGCCACATCGTCAGGGGCACGACCCTTAAGTCGTTCCAGGAGATGCGGGACGAGTATAACATTCCCAAGACCCAGTTCTTTCGCTATTTACAGTTCCGACATGCTATCACGCCCACCTTAAAAGGCCTTGACTCTTTGCCCGAGTTTAGCCCTTTAGAGGCCAAGGTATTTATGGGGAATTGGAAAATAAAAAGATATCATCTATATACCAAACACTAGTTACGCATTGTTCAACTTCCCTAGACACTCTGCGGGCCAAGTGGGAGAATGATTTGGGTGCATTTGAGGAGGAAGACTGGAGGGAGGCGCTTGAGGCTCTGAGAGTGGCTGCCATTGCAGTACGCCTGCGTTTCATTCAGTTCAAATATTTACATAGGGCCTACTTTACCAGGGAACGACTGTGGAGGGCGGGCATGATAGCGTCCCCGGAGTGTTTGAGATGTGGCAGAGAGAGGGGCACATTCCTACATACAATATGGTCGTGTGGTGGCCTACGGAGGTTTTGGTCGGGAGTGTGGGACTGCCTGGGTGAGGTGTTAGGTTGGGAACTCCCCTGCACGCCACTGCTGGGTCTCCTTCATGTACTGGAACAAGTAGGGGGAAATATCTACAAAAGACACTTGCTGTTGTTGGGCCTCACTGTGGCCAAGAGGGATGTGGCCCGAGCCAGGAAAGACCCCAGGGCCCCCCTGTTGGGAGTGTGGAAAAGGGGACTGGACTTTTATATGGGACTGGAGCGCCCGATCTTCGAGGCCAGGGGCTGCCCCCGGAAACATTATAAGATTTGGAAGAGGTGGGCAGATTATAGAGGACTGTGGCTGGAACCACCGCCACGAGATGACCCTGAAGAACGAACTTTAGACACTGACTGCGGGTGCTGGGGTGTCCACACTACTTGATACTTGATGTGCCTTTTACTTATGGACTGCTTAGTCGCTGTGCAGGGCGGGTGAGGGGGGCTTCGGGTGGGGGAAGAGGGGAGGGGGGATGTGGGTAGCTATTTTCATATAAATAGTAGTTTGAATTACCTACACTGTAATGATCACTTTAATGCTCACAGCTTCTCCGGTTCTCGGGGCGCTGTGCTTGTCATGCAACTTTTCAACAACTCAATAAAATTTTGTTCTGAAAAAAAAAGTGATATAGAATTAATTAAATGTTTGATTATATTTCAATGACATTTAAGTTATATTCATTTATACATTCATACAAGGTTGTTCAAAGATTTCTTAATTAAATAAGAAATATACTTTATTTTTACAATTTTTATCTTAAACTAAATTAATTTATATTTGTATCTCTCAAATAATTACATTTAATTTATTAATATTTCCCATGAGGTTTTATTTTAATTCCCTACTTCTATTAATTTCCAAGTTAGGGCAATGCAGTACCAGTGGTTGGCCAAGTGTGATGCTGGACTTACTACTCTTAATTTTTGGGCCATACTCTCCTTTTCAGGCGGTGGAGACACTTAAGTCTATAATTTAGAGCAGAGGGCTTCAAACTGAGGGGCGTGCTCCCCGGGGGCGTGGATGGGTTCCCACTGGGGCGCAATTGCCTCTTCAAGTACATGTAAATGAAGATGGCCTGGAGGTGCGGCAACGTTTATTTGCTGCATTTCTAGGCTGTCTAAATTTACTCCGAAGTGCCATGGAGCCGGAGGTCAGTGAGTGTGCAGCTGTGGGCTTGGCTGGGCAGTGTCTGGAGTCTTATTTCTGGCACGGCCGAATTTTTCACAGGTCTTTAAACACCATTTGTATACTTACATATCTTTGTAAACTGGTTACAGAGGCTTAGTTTTTTTCTGGTTCCAGTACCCCCTGGACCCTCACTCTGCCTATTCCTTACATTAGTATTTTAAATTTACTGCTGTCGTGTGAAAATGCATTTCATGAAAAGCTATATAAAGTAGGGTTTCCAATAGAAAAATGCCAGCCATATGTTGTTTAAAGAGCCTGCAAAGACCTTGGGGTCTATTACGATGGTGGGCGGACAAAGTCCGCCCGCCACCGTAACTGCAAAAGGGACCGCCCGCCATATGTGCGGCGGTCCCATGATGCAGATAAGGATGCACCCGCAACACTGGTGGGCTCATCCAGCACCTGCCACAATGTAAAAAAGGCATGTTGTGCATTTGCATGCACAAAGTGGCAGGCATCAGGTGGTGCATGCCACGTGCATCACGTGGTGCATGCAAATGCAGGGGGTTCCATAGGTCTCACCCATGAACACCTCCCACACTCGTAAACACCGTGTGAGCCCGCAACGGGGCCCCACATGCAGACACTGCATGCCTTTCGCCGCCATGGAAAGACACATCTCTGCCTGCATAATAATATGGATGGCGGTGTTTTGCAGACACCGCCACCATATTGAGCCCCTTTTCCGCCCCGTCAACTCATTATAGGGAGGAAAACCGGCGGTCCCTCCGCTATCGTAATAAGGGGGGGGGAAATGGTGGGCGGGCGGGGAGAAATGGCGGGCGGATCACCACCGCCATGCAGGTGGTGGCTATCCGCCTGCTATTCTAATAGACTCCTTAATCTTGACACTTAATAGAGTTAAATATAAAAAGGTATGTATTGATTGGTAATGTGACTTTTCTCTATTTGTTCCCTTTAATTATCAGTCATGAATCATTCAGCCCACCCTAGAACACAATTAAAAGTGCTTTCTATTTATGTTTGCTGTTCAAAGTGCGCACAGATAAGTGCTGAATATACCGCTTTAGGTGACTGTTTATTTTTGTATCGTCTGCAATATCAAAATAATGAGATGGCAATCCTAATCATAGCACTGGAAGTTTGTTGCAGGATCAGCACATTATTTATTTCCTCCACACTCGATCCCTGATTAATGCCATAATAGCATTAGTTTAACTTCTATATGAAACCATATGCCACCGTGAATAACAAGCTGAGTTACTTCAAGTGTCTGGGAATGCACCCTGCATTCAGATAACTCACTCCTCATTCTCACACTTCACTTTCACGCTCACCCTGCACTTACAGCACATAGTTATGGATTTCCCGCTTTCACCACTTAATCCATCATCTGCTGCATAATTTGCAGATTTTTTTTACAAAATTTGTTTCTAGATCAAACGGTTCAAAAGTTACTAAAGATGCAGCAACAAATGTTACCTCGCAGTAGAAGGCCCATTCTAAAGGTCGACTGGTCACCTTTCCATTGCTTATTGCTATATGTGGGTGATAATGTGGCAATTATGAGAGGCTATAAAGGCTAGGACAGGGTTAACAAGTGTAAACATTGCAAACTAATGCAGTAATGCGACCACAAAATATGCAGCATAATTTGCCTTCGTTTGTTGCAGAATTTAGTCAACCATGAAGATAATTTGGCCTTCTCCTGCCGCATAATTCCAGTGGCCCTGTTTATATTGCTATCAGATCCTAGCCTGTGGCAGAAAGCACTGTGAATATTTAAGTCATTATTTTAAAACAGTAGTTACATACTCTAAGCCAGGCTGCTGCAAAATGATGCAGTAATTGAGATAAAACAAGTTCTTAAAAAATATACTTTTTAGTAATAAGTAGTCAAACTGTATCTAATGCAGACATTTTTGTAAGTGTCTTCACTATTCCAGATCTCAGCTGATAACACCCTTACATTACATACCAAAAAGACTACATCTGTGCCACCATGAATCTTTAAGCAGAGACACTGGAATTATTCAGCAGAAGAGGCCCACATTATGCAGCAGGTTTGACCAAAATATGCAGCAAGAAAAGGTAAATTATGCAGCACAATGCGCCACATTTCGTGGTTAGCATTACTTCCTTATTTTGTCATTTCAACTCAAGGTAATGCTGTCGGGGGAAATATTTCACCTCATTAGTACCAGTTTAACACCCAAATACAGCAGTAAGCAACTACAAGATTACCAGTCAATCTTTGCAAAGGGCCTTCCACTGCTCCGGAACACTTTGTCATGCTTTTAAGTAACTTTTGATCTGTTTGAGATAGAATCAAGCTTTTTTTTTGCTGAAATCGGCAGATTATGTAGCAAATGCAGTGAACTGATAATTATATGGAAAACGCTGCTGCTGCAGAAACTCATAACTCTAGTGGCCCTGGCTTTAAGTGACTCAATCAATTAATGGCTGGTAAGAAGGCTGGTTTCTTTTTTAACTTTCTGCACTATCACCACACCCTTCAGTTTCAGGCAGAGGCACCTCAAAGTCAGTGTTAACCATCCAGGGGTAGGTTTTTTGTGAAAGCTGAGTCAATGTGGTGGCAGGTTGAAGGCCAGCAGGGTTTCATTCAGATCCAGAGTCCTACTCCTCTCGATCCCTGGGACCTCACCGTAATGGTCTAGGAGACAGAGGAAAGGAGTGAATTTCATAGATATTGTCAAAGAGAAGGCCTAGACTTGGGAGCACTCTATGGGGACTCATTTATATGTTTACAAATAGCCAGAGACAACTTCTTCAGAGAGATACCCCAAAGAACGGGACAATATAAGTGTTTGCTTTTTTGAGGGATATTCATTAGTGAAGCTGGTACTGCAGCCAAGTGTGTAAGTGGTCACTGCTGGTTATCATTAAGGAAGCAGATGCAGCAGGACTGGGGCCAAGGGATTTGAGGGGTCCACTGCATCACAGTTATGACTGTTTACCTTTAAAAAAGGGGCATTGTAGCTTATTTTCCTTTCAAGCATTAGGACCGAGGTGATGATCCATCCTTTATTTATTTATTTGTGTTTTGTAAAGCGCATGGTTACACTAGCAAGTGTGTCCCCGCGCTGATCGCTACAGTTGTTTCCAAGAGTCCATGGCATGATTGCTTGCAGAGTCCTTGATCCGGTCTTAATCTTTAGGGAAGAGAACTGTTTTTAGGTCTCTTTGAAAGTTAGACTCAGAGGGTTCCAGACGCAGTTTTTCTGGCAGCTGGTTCCATATCCTAGCGGTCGTGACTCTAAAAGATTTCCCACCCATTCTAGCTGTTTTGACCTTCGGGACCTGTACTTGCCCAGTGCTGCATGATCTAAGCTGGCAGGTGGGCTTGTATCGTTTCAAAAGCCCATGCAGATACCTTGGGCCTCTACCATGGAGGATACGATGTCCTACACATAGGGCTTTGAAAGTTACCCGTTCCCTAATCGGGAGCCAGTGAAGGGTTCTCAGTGCTTTTTTTGTTGATGCCCTTCTGGGTAGTTGTAGGATCAAGCGGGCCGCTGCACTTTGTATTCGTTGTATTCTCGAGAGGCTTTTTACCGCTTTTTACCGCTTCCTCATGGTGAGGAAGAGGTAAAATATACAAGGGAGCTGGCCTGCTACTCAGGACTGAAGTTATCATTAGTGCAGCAGGTGTAGCTGCATTGAGTTCAAAAAGTGTGAGGGGCTCACAACACCCCAATTATGGAGAGCAGCATGTTTGGGATAATATCTGTTTTTGTTTGATGCATTTGCTGTTTTATAAGTCTCATATTTAGTGCGGTTCATAAGCTATAGAAAAAGTATTCCTGAAATCATCTCATAAGCCCCTCTCCCTGCATGCAGCCCTGTCCCTCCTGCTCCCCCAATCCTTGCCATAAAGTTTTGAAGGGGGGCCCGACCTCGAAACATTTTGCTATGGGGGGCTCAGAGTAAACAAGTTTAGAGACCTTTGATTTAGAGTAACTTTACACTCAGAATTTGAGAACAACAAAAAGTTGAAAGTTATTCCAAAGTGTAGAAGTGAATTACATGTGTAAACTACACACAAATATAAACTAATTTTGTGAATTGCCTGAGTGTGTTTAAGTGTGTATGTGTGTAGGATTTGAGTGTGTGTGCATGTGAATATGTGTAGGTGAGTGTAGGTGAACATAAGTGGAGAGGTGTGTATGAGTGATAATGTGTGTGTGTGCTTATTTATCAGTTAGTGAGTGTGGATGAATACTTGAGTGTGTCTTAGAATTTGTACATATGGGTGTCTGAATGTGTGACTGGGTCTTTGCACAAGCATGTAATGGTGAGTGTGTGTTGGTGAGTGTTTTGTTAATGTGCATGTGAGTGAGGATGAATTTTGTGTGTGATTGCATGACTGTGAATGTGTATGAGTGACTGTAGTTGAGAGTGTGTGTGCGTGTAAGCAGGTACTTTGGTGAGAATTTGAGCCTGCATCCTGGGGTGAGTGTGGGTGTTGGTATGTGTAGATAAATGTGTGTGGTTGTATGTGTGAGTATGTGGGTGTATGTTTAATGATGAGTACGTGTTAGTAAGTGTCTGTGAGTAAGTGTGTTTATAAATATTCCTTGGTATGTGTGCATCAACGTACTCTTTAATACCTTATGGTATAGTATAACCCTATTGCTCGGTTATACAGAACAACCGTGGATAGTATAACTATCTTACTGGATAGTATATCTATCATATTGTGTAATTAGTCTTCTACACTTTCCAGATTCCAGATGCTTTCCATCTACTAACTTTGAATATTTTTGGCTTCTAATGAAGACATCTAACCACTTTAAGAGATGCAAACAAACCACTCACTTTGCTTACATATGCTCCCATAGAACGAGCCAATGTGATTTTACATATTTAGTTGAAGTCTCTTTATTTTTAATAATTTCACACAGCTGAACTATAACTGCTAAGAATCTTAGAAGTTTTGATTGCTCAGAACTTTTATTGATAAATGACTATGCAGAGACATTGCAGGGATTTCCAATAAAGATAGGATAAGTTGAATATGGGCTACTTGTGCTGTGTTTTCAGATAACAGGTCAACAATGTGGTGTGAAATCCCATATTGTTATATAGACCTGACAGTGCCTATCTTATATTGCATTGAGCTTGCTATGAAATGCACCTTCGCCTCCTAACCATGTAGAGTGTTGAGGGGTTTAAATGATGTTCAGTGCTCCATCAAAAACGCCCTCTAATGGTGTGGTTCATCTATTTGACATGCCTCAAAATAGCCAGTATTTCAGGTAGACCCTGCTGGTTTCACCAGGAGATCATCCCTGGTCACAAGTAGATATTTGATTTGATGAGCTTCAAGCAAATATGTGAGGGGGGTTTGTGTGTGCCTAATAGTTTTGTGCTGACTTGTACAGTGCCTTGGCAACTTGCATGAAGGATCAGTTTATGAGCCCCACACCTCAGGCATGAAAATGCAGACATAGCTCCTTGTTTCCTACTTTTTTTAAACATCAAGGGTGTTACTACTCAAGTGTAGTAAAATTTCTACCTAAGCATGACAGGAACAGAAAGTAGACTGGTCATCCATTGGCAAGGTGTGTTGATGGCTCTGGATGCCATCATCTTCGGTGAGCCCAGGTAAAGATAGGTTTGTTTATGAACGCTTGATAGTGAAGATGATTGAGGCATAAGCCATCCTAAAAAAGATTGTTCTGCACTACTAAAACCTAATCAGGCTTTAGAGAGCCTTACCAGACGAAAGGCCTGATTTGGAGCATGGCGAATGGGTTAATCTGTCACAAACTTGACGGATACCCCATTTGTAGTATTACAAATGCCATCGGATATAATGCACTTGTAACACAGCGGATGGGATATCTGTCATATTTTTTATGGCAAAATCCATCTGCTGAACTCTAAATCAGGTTCAAAGTATGCTTTAAGGTTATGGAATTTTCAATTGATGCAAGATCAAGGACTCGCCTTTTCCTGGATCAATAATCTTTTTCGTTTTGAATACCCTATCTGTGACCAAAATGGATTCCCCCAACTCAGACATTGTCACCTATTCTGTGGCTGCAATGAGTTGTGATATTTACAAGTCCCATCAATTAAATCTTTTCTTGAACAACATTGTTTAAATTGATAATAACAGTTGTGAACTGCACAATTTTAGAACCTAATAGCTAATGCCACACCCAGATCTCTATAAGCAGGCCAGAGTGACTCTGACTGTGTGGGTGCCTATTGTATACACAGCAAATATACAGCTACTGATGCAACGTGACTTGAATGTGATAGGCTAGTGCTTTGAAAAATAATTAACGAAACATTTATTAAACATTTCCAGAATTGATTAGATGTACACAGCAGTGGTGGCTCCTCCACTATGGTGGAGGAGTGTCACCTCACTGCTTTCAAGCAGTGAGAGAAGAGGAAACATGAAATGACAATAACTTTCAGTTATTATCATTTTATTTGTGAAATTGCTTTGCGCGAAGGCGGGCTACTCTGCTCTTGGAGCAAGGGAGGAGTGGTTTGCCCACTCCTAAGTGCGCAATGACTGTTTGGTCAGCCCTCTGGGGCTGCCCAAACCAGTCATGCAAACTTTCCTCATTCTCCATACAAGCTGCATTACATCCTGCATGGAGAACATGCCCATGCCCTCATTCCCTGGTTAAGCATCAAACCAGGACTCTCAGAAAGAATCACGATGCTGCATTGCAGTGTGTCTCCTCAGAAAATGACAAGTAAGCTCATTATATAAAAAACTAGCAGCCCGTCCCGACGTTGTCCGGGTATGAAATAGAATATGTGTAATGTGTGTATTTGGCAAGGGCAATTTATTTTAAAATCTAGCGGTAGACAACATTTTTTGTTTCATTAGAATAGGGACGGAGTAGGCCCAGCTGCAGCCCTGGTTGATGTTAGCAGGCACGTGTAATTGGTGTAGTGATCCGCCGCCTGAGCCCGGCTACAGCCCTGGTTGATGTTAGCAGGCACGTGTAATGTCGTTGAATGAGAGAGTTATCAGCCGCGGGTAAATCCGTTTAATGAGAGAGTTGAGTGACAGCGAGTAGGAGAGGCTGCAGTAATTGTCCCCGCAGACACGCTCATTTGCGTGTTCCCTGCTTGAGGCCCAGATGCAGGCCTGTTTGATGTTAGCAGGCGCGTGTTCCCCCGCTTGAGGCCCAGCTGCAGCCCTGGTTGATGTTATCAGGCGCGTGTAATTAGTGTACTGATCTGCCGCTGGGCCCGGCTAGAGCCCTGGTTGATGGTAGCAGGCGCTTGTAATTTTGTTGAATGAGAGAGTTCAGTAACAGCACGCAGGAGAGGCTGCAGTAATGTTACTTACCAGGCCTCCAGGTGAACGCGTTTGTCATGCCCCCAGCACACGGCCACAGCAGACGATCTTCTGATTAATGTACGACACACATGGCATGAAGGGCGGAACGTAGCACACGCCCCCAGCGTTTCTCACGCCCCCAGCATGCCCCTTGATGCTTCACAATTGAGTTCACATGACATGAAGGCCGGACACTCGCCCCCAGCGTTTCTCACGCCCCCAGCGTGTCACGCCCCCAGCGTGCCCCTTGATGCTGCGCAGCAACGTAATTGGCTCTTGTATGTACGACTCACATGGCATGAAGGGCGGACACATGCCCCCAGCGTTTGTCACGTCCCCAGCACACGCCCACAGCCCACGATGTGATGGCCATACCACACGCCCCCAGCGTTAGTCACGCCCCCAGCCCACGCCCACAGGACAACGCAGACACGCCCAAAAGGGGCTACTTTGCTGGCACGGTTCTTTTACCTTTTAAATGTATAGAGGAGTTGGCCTAACGGCTAAGGCGCTCGACCCCCTGACCTGGGGATCTGGGTTCGAGTCTTGGTAACGACGCCAAACATCCTGTGATTCTGGGCAAATCACTTATTCTCCCAGTGCCTAAAAAAATGTATGTGTGTCCTCATGTAACGTAACTGGTGCTATGTAAAGCGCTCTGATACCTGATTCAGTTCGGGTCAAGTTTGCGCTATATAAAACTCTGCAACAAAAAAAAATATATATATATATGGTGGCCGTCTGCATAGCCTATGTCCTTCTGCTGCAACTGCCCTTTCCAACGCTGTATTGGGTGTTGTGATTGGTGCTATGGTTACTGAGATTACCCGCCTCAAAGGTTTGGGCTCTCTCTTTATAATATTAGTATGGATATGGATGTTTGTTATACATACATCTCTTTGAAAACCAGGATATTGCTTGGAAAGGGGATTTTTTTAAAACAGTATAGCTAATCCGGAGGAAGGCCACATGCCCCTTAGTGCGCAGTTAAAGTGACTGAAACATATCGACACTAAAGCAGTAAGGAGAGACAAGGGGTCCTAACTACCCCGTAGACCATCTTTATTTCTTTCATTTTGTAATCCTACCCGGGAAACCCATGATTAAAGGCTTTGAAGGGTATTCCTGAGGTAGTTTTACATCTCCACTGTGATTGTCTGCTTATATGTGGTTTACTGTGTGGATCCCTGCATATATGTGTGTGTCCCCCCCCCCCTCCTTCATTTGCTCTATCCCAGGCCTTGGTCTACACACGGATGTTCTAACAGCCCTATGACAAAGCATGCCACTATTTCGTGGGTGAGGACAGTTTTTTCAAACTGTGCGTTTTTCCCAATGGGTTGTTTTCACTACACCAGCCCCATCCTCCTTTTCCTCTTATTGGGGTTAATCTAGTTCATGATAGGGAGGAAGGAAAAGGACTAGTACCTCTCTTCCATTCTTTGATGTGTGATGAACTTGGTGGTACAGTGACAGGGCGTGTCTGCAGGGTGGAGCTCTGGCGATTGCATCATAAGTAGAACAGAACTTATCTGGAGGGGGGTAGATTAAGTGTCCGTGGTATCTAAGGCGTTAAAGGATTCCAACAGGGCATCCCATTCCAGGGCTCTGGGTGTTTTCTGTAGGCCGCAGCACTCGTCTCTGTGCTGTGCACCACTCTCCGATAGACCTCATTCTCGACTTCCTTTCACCATTGAAAAACTGTGGGCACTAGTGAGGATTTCCAGTGTCTTGTTAAGAGGTGTTTGGCCACTAAAAGCGGTGGATCTATAAAACGTGAAACCACTTTTGTGCTTTTGAGTCTGAAGAACAGACCTTAAATTCAGTGCTCCAGTGACTGACAATGATTTTGTTTGGTGAGTTCCAACAGGGTGGTACTAATTTGCACCCAGTAAGAGGTTAATATTGGGCAATCCCATAGCATGTATATAAGTTTTGCATCTGGAGTGTGACACCAAGGGCCTGCTGAAGGGACTTTGGAGAACATTTTGTGGAGTCTGTACATTGTAAGTTAAGCTCACTGTAATATAGAAAGTTGAGTGAATTAGAAGTGGGAGTTGCAGGAACTTTTTGGGGATATTCTATAAGGAAGTCCCATTAATTATCCTGAAGACTATGGGTTAGTCCCTCCTCCCATTTAGTTCTCAAGGGGGTCAACGAGACCAGTAGATATGTACAGAGACCACGATATAACCAAGAGTCTGCAGTGTCCTATTGTGTGAAGTGGTTGAACTAGCTCATAAGTGGGAGGTTCAGAGGCTCCTAGAGCCCAGTGATGTCATACATAACAGGTTACACTGGCATGGTTTCAATCGAGTGTATATGGTAGTCCCTAGGTATGAGTAAAATCTGCACTAACATCGCTTCTTTATGCAGTTGTAATGGCTTTAGGGAGATGAACTTTCCAGCGACAGTTTTTCATCATCAAAAGTCCCCCTCTCCCAAAACATCAAAATGACAAATTCTCTTATTTTGCACTTTTATTAAGGAGGTGTTTGTTGTCACAGTTTCATCTCTACCTGCAATAGCTTTCTTACATTGCTTTTTGTACGTGACTTCTTCGGTCTTCCTTTAGTTCCTCAAAATGTGAATTGGGCTCGATAGATAGTTTATACTAAAGTATTTTTTGATGATGTGCTTATTTCAATTATAACAATAACCATCTTCGACATTAGATATTATCTAGCTCACGTCCTGAGATTCACTAAAACATTATTGTAATACTTCACGAAAAAATAGTATGAACTTTGTAGAAGGCAAATCAGTCTATACCATAACCTATAAAGAATGTCGACATGCTCTTATGTTTACTGTATTTTCGGAAGTGTATGTCTCAAATAAGCTAAGCGGTATCATCGTGCTAAGATTTTATGGCAAATGTACACTCTGGGTGTGGCTTTCTAAGAGGAACAAGATTGCTTTTCGCTTTCATTCTAAAGTAAATGTCTGAAGTAGTAATTTTATCGTATGAAGATTTTTGTTTGTGATTTTGAGGTGTTATTTTTTTGGTCTATTATTGATTTTAGACACTCAGCAAATGTATTTCAATTGAACTGATACACAATTGAATATAAGCAGATACATGTTCTGTCAACTGACTGTTGCATTGTCTGGGAGGAATATGTCGGTCTTAGAAGCAATTAAACCTTACCAATATACAGCTTCTACGGGGTCATTGGCATCTTATTCCATCAAAAAAACATAGAAAAACTAAACTGCAGGCGTTGTAGCTCATAAAGGAACCAAGGGAAGCACTACTTTGAGATAGGTGTCTGTCACAATTTTTGGCAGACTCATGTCTTAAATAGTTGGAGAGCTTGCGCAGAGGTATTTTACCACCAAAGCCAGTAGTAAGTAGATGATTGTCACTGGAACTTTGATATGAGTATACTGCTTCTGGTTGGCATTCTAGAAGCATTTGCTGACATCTCAAAAGTAATTACAGCTCACACCAAAACACAACATAATAAAAACACAACAAAACAGAATAGGGCATATTATCACAAAAAAGGCAGAACACAGCACAACAACCACGGTGCAATAGAAGTTAGAACTTAATGCAATTGCAAAGAACAAAAACACAGCAGCACAAACAACTACACAACATCACCCTATCAGAACACAACACGACAAACAAGCAACAATATTCTTGTCACGCATTATTTCCTTCAGGAGTATTCTTTTTTAATTTGTTGGCAATGGGTATTTACAACAAACATTGCTTTACTTGCCACAAAAGGCATATCATAGTGCTAGTCACAATTGTTTTTTTCTGATACGACCCCAGAGCTCTTTCTGAATGAGGAAAATTTTAATTTTCCGAAACTGCTCAGTGGCTGTCTGTACACACTGAAATAGAGTTGGTACAAGATCAGTAATGAACAATGATAGCCAGGAGCATTAACTGTTCGATGTGAGGTGAGCTTTTCATTGCCTTCTACGTTTTACCAATGCAAATCCAGTCTCCCCTACAGTATCATGCAGTTTATCAGATGTCTTCATGGTGCAGTTCACTGTGAATCTTCAAAGCACATACTATGTATGCATATTAAACAAATATAAATTATGAATGGGTTGTAACATAAATATGTTATCATTCAGTTGTGCAAATCCAAACAAGAAAAAGTGATCATACTCTTTAATTTTATAAATTAAATTTGAAAAATTGACTGTTAAATAGGAAGCATTAAGGAAATGCTATTAAAGTATAAAAGAATGAAATAAAGCCAAAAAATATATTACTCCCTTTATGACATATATTTTCTGATAATAGTCAAAAAATCCTTTACTGGCTGCTCTTGAGCTGAGTTTATTGTTGGCAATGTTGGCCTCTCTTAAAAGAATCTTTTCACACGGTTAAAATGTAAAGCCTTCAATGCATTTCTTTGGCCTTACTTCTTAATGGTTGTAAGAAATTGTGATATTATTCCGTAAGGTTCACAGTAAATGTGCAAAAAAGCTTCCCAAACTACTGCCTTCCATGGGTATGAACTACACTCAATCAGCAAGCGTGTTTCCAATTATTATTTTCCAAGCATTCACTATGCATAAGAAGATAAAAACACACAACGGCACCCTCAATAGACTTTGGCCATTTTAAAAATTAAGAAACTTTTTTCATGTGATTTTTTTATTAGCAATTTTATGTAACAGAAATAGTACATTTAACTCCAGAATTTGATATAAAAGATAGTGCTAAATGGAAGAACTGGAGAAAGGGTACATTAAATTCATAGACCACCTGTTTCTTATTTAGTGACTGAAAAAAGGCGCACTTTGGGGCCTATTCACCAAGGAACGCTGGAGTACATAGAGCAGCACTCATGTAGTACACATTTACAAATTCTTACATGCCTCTGTGACCAGACCCTGAAACATATAAAATGGGATGAAGCCGGAAATATTCAGATAGTACTTATATAAAGTTACTACAAATAGACTATACAGCGCCTTTTTTGCTCTTTTACTAATAGGGAGTTGGACGATTCAGGACCAATTCACAAAGGCTTGTGGGAGTACGTAGAAGAGTATTCCTGTAGTATTACTTCCCATACTCACAAATGCTGCTGCGACACAGCCCCAGTATATTTCTCAGGAAAGTGGTTATAAAATAAGTTCCAAAGGGCTATGGACATTTTCATCTTTAACTTTGTTTTCTCCTCTTACCCTTTATAGTCGTACAGATGTACTTGGAAAAGAAGGCGTTTTTTGTCAGTGTCGTCCCTCAATGGTCAACAAAGAGGTAAAAATATATAAAAAAATGTTTTTCAAAGATTGCAACAAATCATTTTTGATAAATTTGAGCGTTTTAGGATATTATTTGAACTAGAAAGGCTGGGTCTTCTTTTATATTTTAGATGGAGTATTTCTCAATAGAGTTTGGCAGTACTGCTTCTGTGCGAGTTGTTGTAAAGAATCTCTCTATTGATTTTTGTAGTTTGATTAATTTCTTCAGGAGAAAAAAGAAATAGCGAAGACAAATGCCATTTTTAGTTATTAATGTTTCTTGTAGGTTTGCTTATCTGAAAAAAATGGTCGGAGTGCCGCCTCAAATGTGTTAGAAAGGGCACACAGACGTTGATACCTCAGAGCCGGAAACCGTACCGCCCAAATCCATACTGTATTATTTCTCTTTAATAATAACCCTCAGAAGGGAAGACGCTTGTCTTTCACAAACCACAATAACACACGAAAAAAACAACATATGTGGGCGCTGCCTTGGTTTGACTAAAAAGAGCACAAATGGTTCATAGCAACATCCAGTGTTAGCGCAAGCAGCTTGAAATAAATAAATGCATCGAGACCGCTCATCATTTTTTTTAGTCTGTTAATTGTTAAGGCCAAGACACAACAATGCGGCTTCCCTAGTACCGCAAAGGCCTCTCCTGCCCCAATATATATAGGGAAACTTCTTAAAAGGTTTACAAGAGCTGCCTTGTGTCTGTGATTCCAATAGGCATCGCTGGGTGAATAGACAAAGGAGAAGAGGGTCTGTTTTTTTCAGATTTATAGAGCGCGATCTCGACCCTATATAGTACAGGAGACTTTACTTGAGCATCAGTTACGTTACACGTGGCCACCTTCATTTTTGGTAGGCGCGGGGAGACTTGCCCAGAATCACAGGATGCTGAGCCGACGCCGAGGCTCGTAGCCGGTTTCCAACTCCAAACTCGGCAGCTCTAGCCGTAAGGCTACATCCTCTCTCTTTTAAGATCCTTCCTGTGAGTACAATTGCCTTCATGCAACTTAACGTTTTCGGATGCAGCGAGGCTGCGGACGGTCCTGCGGCTCCCACTCTGGTTAAGAGCGCCGCGCTTCAGGAGAACGAGGCTGAAAAAAGGTTGACGGGCACAGTGCCTGATAACGGATTACACTGGGAGTGAAAAGCTGACCCGCCGTCAGCAAATGTTAATCATTTTTACACCGAAGTAAGTGTAATGTTTCTATAGGGAAATGACTTCAATCAGGTCGGTGCAAGGAGCAGTTTGTATAATCGGATTGCATATAAGGTTTGATCGCTCTCCAGCTTAATCCACTCTCTAGGCACCGTTTAGGGCACTAAATCAAGGCCCGGGAAGCTGCAGGTGCGGTTTTACTCTCATGACACCCCAGGGGCCGGGGCATGGAAGCAGCGGGCTTGGTGGCTGTGGGGCATCTCTGATTATGCAGCCGTCTGGTGGTGCAGGCAGCGTCGCTCTGCCCTCTTGTCGCAGATTCAAGGGCGGCGGCGGCATAAACGTTTCCACGATTTTTCCCCTCACGCGTGTTTATCATCTGCGCGCCCACTGCGGTGAGACGAGGAGAGGCTGCTCACAGCGACATTATTTACAAATTAGAACTGCATAAAAGCCTGGAGCGAGGAAATGCTTGCTCTGCGGCATTTCGGTGGCGGGTCAAGAAGTAACTTATTGAATCCATAAACGACAAACAGGTCATTGCATTTCATTTGTTATCCCAAGCAGCCTCCCAGGGGGAGGCAACGTGGGACAACTGAATGCTTCATTTATTTCAACTACAGCTAGCAAAACTGACAGCCTGGATAAAAGATGCCTTGGGTAGGGGGGGCTGACATATGGGGCGATAAAGCACGCTTGGATTGGGCGCTGTGGCTATCTATCCAAGCAGTTATCGGCTATGTTCATCAAAGCCTGTGATGGCCAATGGCAGCTAAACAGTTAATGATATGATTACTTACCAGTGACCCCATTACTCTGATCCACACTTCCTCATTCCAGCCGTCAATTCAGAGGTGAGCCAACCTGCCCTTTAAGGCTTAAAGGCCACGGCTGCCCAAACCATTTTTAAAACTCCTTTCTGCATTCCCCTCCTGGACCCATTCACGACAGTTCGCCCCAGAATGCCATCGTCCCCTGCAGGGACCTTAGACATGCCTTGGAGCAAGCGAGGCAAGGCTTAGGAAGTCGTAGGAGGTGGTACGGAAGTGTTAACGACAAGTTATCATAACATCTTCCCATGTCCTGAGGGCCCCTCTGAATCCTGTAACACAAATATTCATAGGCTTTAGGTGGAATGGAGGCCCCCCGTCTAGGCCTGAGATATGCCCCTCGAACACTGACATTCTGATGGGGATCTGTGGGATGTAACATCAGGCCCTACCTCTTTAACAGAGAGCATCTGTGCAGTCTGAAGGGCCGAGAATGGAACAAGGCCCATGCGTTTTAATATTTATTTCACTTTTTCGATGGGGGGGGGGGGGGTCTGGATATACACCTTACAATGCATAACTTCAATTTGGTAGTAGCTAAAAAAAATGATTCAAGAATTCAAACTAATGGTTATTTAAGATCCAATTTAGTGGCCCAGTCGGATTTTAAATTACTATTTTGAAAATGCAATTTTCAGAAAGTTGGCCTGCCTAAGACAAATGTGCCTTTCTGCCTGTGTTCAGTGTTACCTGACTGTTAATGGCTCTCTTGTGTCTTGTGGTGAGATATTTATGGCTCCCAGACAGTGTACAAAAAGGCTTGGGTGTGGGGAAATGTTTCTCACAATGTCAAGATGGTCATCTAGGCTGTGACCAGGAACTTGAAATTTCAAACGCTGCTTACCCTGCCACAAGCAGATGTAATTCACAAATAGGGATCCGCCCTTCAATGTCTTGCTGGGCAACTGGAAATGCCGCAGTCGCTTAAATCACGGTGCAAGCTGTTCAAACTGCATAATCTATTCCAATTTCCAAGAATTTTTCTGTTCACTCTGATAGGTGACAGTCCTAAGGATTAACAGTAACCAGCAAACGTTACTGCATTAAGGCATCATGCTAAACGCCATATTCCTCTCCCCGCCGTGAACCTTGAGACGTACAGCGGAGTCCGCTTATTGAACAGCTTGCGCAGCGATTTAAGCGGCTGCGGCATTTCAATCAGAAAGTATTTTCTTGTGGACATTTGTATCATTGGAATGATGACATACGATTTTGGAATACTATGATATAATGATCCTGGGTCCTCAGTGACCATTATAGGATTGGAGCGTTCTGACATTTGTCCTGAGGAAGCCCCATCTAGGGCGAAACGCGTTGGCTGTATTGTCCATCATTATACACCACAAGTGGTACAGGAATCCATTAAAGGATCACTTTTGACATCACTGATGAGTACGGACTGATTTATTTTCTGTACATTTGTACTTTGAAATATTTAGGTTGCCTCTCAGTGCTTTTTCTAGTATATTATAATTGTATGGTCCTTTGGCAGTGAAGTAAGGAGGTGGGCAAAGTTTACTCATGAGCATATTTATGATCTGTGTATAGCGAGGTGGTGCGCTTTGAGGTTTCCCTTACTGCCTTGTTTCTGTTTATTGACAATATATTGTAGCAGCCAAATTGTTTTATTTTTGTATATTTTTACATTTTTTTATTGAACAATCCAGCTCATTAATAACAGAATGCACAAATAGATCTATCAATCAATCCCTACATTTAGTCTTGGTACTCGTACTTAGAAAAAAGTCATTATGTTTGTAAAATAGATTTTCCATTGCAAAGAAATTGATACAAATCAAAACCTAAACACCTTTTCCATCCATAGGTATGTTCTACTCATGTTCTTTATTTATTTTAAACTGGTCTATTTTTCTATCATACATTCAATGATTTAAATTAGATGATCTTCTTACAGAATACGATTTTCATATTTAAAGACCTTCCTTGGTGTGGATTATTCCTTATATGCCAGGTTCCCCTATATCCTCCAGTAATGTAATAAATGGCTTATTCTCGCATGATACCAGTATTCCCTCTGAATGATTTTTTACATTTTCACCTTCCATTCAATTGTCTTTGGGCTTATAGGAAGCTTCCAATAAGTGGTATTTATGGAACGTGCAATAACTGTTCATATAAATTTATATAACATTCATAGTACTTATCCATTATTACCTCATTATATAGGTATCACTGACAGAATATCGAGAAGCAATATATTGACCTGCCAAAATATTGAGGAAAAAATATAGAATGCCAGAATACCAAGTTCCTATCTACAAACAGGTAAGTACAAAAATATCGAATCCAAAACATCGTTGTAAATAATATAGTTTGTTAAAATATCGAATTTTTTAAATGTCTTAAAAGTAATGTAAAATTAATGAAATAATAAATATAATTAACTAAAACATACTTAAAATACTTAAATAACCTTACAATTAATACATAATTAATGTAAGTTAAAAAAAGAAACATGCATTTTTATATTTTAATACATATATAAATTAACTTAATATTAATAAAAAAGAATCAGTATTTTTAGCGTAGGATAGTGGGAGGGTAAAATTTACTATTCCCACTCCAGTGAGAGCAACATTAGGGAAAGCGTTGAATAGGGGGAGGGTAAACATTACTATTCCCACTCCAGAGAGTGCAACAGTAGGGAAAGTGTTGGATAGCAGAAGAGTAAAAATTACTATTCCCACTCCAGAGAGTGCAACAGTAGGGAAAGTGTTGGATAGCATAGGGGTAAAAATTATTATTCCCACTCCAGTGAGTGCAACAGTAGGGAAAGTGTTGGATAGCGTAAGGGTAAAAATGACTTTTCCCACTCCAGAGAGTGCAAGAGTAGGGAAAGTGTTGGATAGCGTAGGGGTAAACATTACTATTTCCACTCCAGTGAGTGCAACAGTAGGGGAAGTGTTGGATAGCGTAGGCATAAAAATGACTATTCCCACTCCAGAGAGTGCAACAGTAGGAAAAGTGTTGGATAGCGTAGGCGTACAAATTACTATTCCCACTCCAGAGAGTGCAACAGTTGGGAAAGTGTTGGATAGCCTAGGGGTAAAAATTACTATTACCACTCCAGTGAGTACAACAGTAGGGAAAGTAATGATTTATTATGTAAATAAAAATTAATTAATTATCAATACCAATAAAAAAAATATAATTGTTTTTATCAATTACAAAAGATGTAATATTTAATTAATCATCAATACCAATAAATATTATTGATTAATAATTAATTACCTTACTTAAATAACCTTACAATTAATACATAATTAATGTAAGTTAAAAAAAATAAACATGCATTTTTATATTTTAATACATATATAAATTAACTTAATATTAATAAAAAAGAATCAGTATTTTTAGCGTAGGATAGTGGGAGGGTAAAATGTACTATTCCCGCTCCAGTGAGTGCAACATTAGGGAAAGCGTTGGATAGGGGGAGGGTAAACATTACTATTCCCACTCCAGTGAGTGCAACAGTAGGGAGAGTGTTGGATAGTAGAAGAGTAAAAATTACTATTCCCACTCCAGAGAGTGCAACAGTAGGGAAAGTGTTGGATAGCGTAGGGGTAAAAATTATTATTCCCACTCCAGTGAGTGCAACAGTAGGGAAAGTGTTGGATAGCGTAGAGGTAAAAATTATATTCCCACTCCAGAGAGTGCAAGAGTAGGGAAAGTGTTGGATAGCGTAGGGGTAAACATTACTATTTCCACTCCAGTGAGTGCAACAGTAGGGAAAGTGTTGGATAGCGTAGGTATAAAAATTACTATTCCCACTCCAGAGAGTGCAACAGTAGGAAAAGTGTTGGATAGCGTAGGCGTACAAATTACTATTCCCACTCCAGAGAGTGCAACAGTTGGGAAAGTGTTGGATAGCATAGGGGTAAAAATTACTATTACCACTCCAGTGAGTACAACTGTAGGGAAAGTAATGATTTATTATGTAAATAAAAATTAATTAAATATCAATACCAATAAAAAAATAATTAAAGTAATTACCAATTACAAAATATGTAATAATTAATTAATCATCAATACCAATAAATATTATTGATTAATAATGAATTACCTATTACTAATTAATTACCAACCAATTAATTTTCAATAACAACAATTTATAAGTAATACATTTTTTCACCAATTAATAATTAATTAACAGTAAATTACTTATAAATACACAAACATTATTTCAATAATTACTTAATTACAATTAAATTACTTCCCACCCTAAACCCCTATGAACCCACAACCCGCTCTGAATAATAAATTAATACACTTAATATAATTATCAATTAATCAATTAAGAAAACATTAATTACCAATTAATAAAAGATAATTACCAATTAATAAAAATTAATCACCAATTATTTATTAATTAACAATACATTAATTACTAATACCAATAAATAAAAATAAATAATTACTTAATAACAATTAAATTGCTTCCCACCCTATTCCCCTATAAACCCACAACCTGCTACAGAACTAAAACGCAAAATGAAATTAAAAATAATTAATAATTCCTAAAAACGTAATATTTAATTTACTATAATTAAATTACTTCCCACCCGATTCCCCTATAAACCCACAACCGGCTACGGAATTAAATTACGTACAAATTAAGTAACATAAAATTCATTACTTTAAAAAAATTCAAACATACATTCCAAAAATAATACATACTTTTAACACATATACTAACACTTAAAACACTATAAAAAATGCGATATTTTAACAACTATATTATGACTGTCGATAATATTAACTTTGATATTATGAAAATCGATATTTCTTACCTGAATTTTGATATTCTGCACCACTATATTTTTGCAATTCGATATTCTGGCCATTCTATATAAAAAACTAGATATTTTGTCCAGTCAATATATTTTTTTTCGATATTGTGACTGTGCACCATCATAAATGCCATAAAGGGCTATTTTAGACTTTCTGGTATTGTCTTTTTTTTTTTACTTGCCAGCAAATTTCTGCAAAGATTTCAAGATTTCTTCCCAAAAATGGGTGAGCATGGGGCATGACCAAAACATGTGGATCCAATTACCTCCCTATCACCATCTTGGGCATTTGTTGCTGGTAGTGGGATACATTTAATTTATTGTTTGAGTTGTATAGTATAACATCCAGTCATTGAAGATAATCATTTTATGAAAATCTGAGCCTCTCAATTAAGAGTGTCCTATTTGAAAATGTTGGTTCCAGCTGCTGGGATGTAGGTGAATTTCTGTCTGACTGTCCCATTTTGCTAATATATCTGTGATCAATAGAGCACATTCTGCTTAAGTTGTTTATAATAACAACTTATTGAGGTATTTTGATGTTTGCCTCTGTGAAGCCTGTATTTCTTTATGTAGGTGATTTAGAGCAGAAGTCAGCCATAGAAAGGAAAAATATTACGTTTGTCTATTGTGTGTATTTGTAGAGTAGGTTCAATCAGGTTGGAGGGAAGGAGAAGCTGTGGTCCATTCAGCTTCCATGCGTCAGTACAAAAAAATCAAAGAGGGGGAGATTGGACCACTGGTCCTGTGTACCAGTGTCAAATTCGTTACTGCTCGTCTAAAACAAAAAAAAACATTCAAGTACAAAAGATTTGGGCGGTTTATCTTGATTCTCCGCCTTTCTGTTGCGTGACAGCATCATCATAGGGTTTATTCTGAAAATATGCTGACCTCCACCTGGGGGAAGACCCACTGGTATAGCAGAAGTATCAAGAGATAAAAAGTGAAGTGCCCTTGTGAAGTGAGTTAAAATTCCCTACATCACCATATAGGTAAATACTTTAATGAATTTGGTGGTGTGGAAAAGTAGAAACAAAGTGGTGCATGCATAGAAGAGTTACCAATCTACCGCACTGTTGGTGGTCAACATGTTTCAGCCTCACTGTCCATCTGGAGGCTTTCTTCAGGACCGGTAGGTGTATAGTAGCACGTGGCGGCAACTATTAGAAGTGGTTGATTTACCACTCTTATTGTGTAGTGTCAGGTCAATTGTACCTGTAACTGAAATAAAAGAAAGGTGCAGTTGTGTACTTTCTCAATACCCAAAGTGGTGATGCTTAATAAGGCTCATTGCATCTTGCTGCCACAACGGATCTAAACATATTAACACTGTGAGGAATCAAAGGTGAGAAGTGAAACAATCACTACAGCATGGAACCTTAGTCCCATTACAGGACATTATCCATGCAGATCATGCTCGGTTTGCAAACTAACCAAAGTAAGAACAACAAGCACTTGATCATCTCCGACGGCAAGCTGACCTTATCATTTAACGGGCAAACAAAGGGGGAGGAATTGCCCTTCTCAGAAAGGAAGGTTATAACAAACAATGCCTTGACCTCCTCTCAGATGAAAGTTCTACTAGAAAATACACACCGATCCAACTGAGAGACTATAACCCACCATCGAATTAATGGTCGATGAAGCCGAGATCAATTTTTGGATCTCAAAGCATGAAGCTGACTTCCTCAAGACAAAAGCACAGCGAATATCTTACTTTTATTCACTCCCGAACAAGACAGAACCTCGAGGACGCCCCATAGTTTTGGGAATTGGGTTCGTACTTGAACCCCTCCCACAATAGTTGGACCAGTTCCTGAGACCTCTAGTACAGAGAACACCGACTTATTTAAAAGACACACGTGATCTATTGAATCAACTGGAAGGACAACACTATGACGAGAAGAACATGTACCTCGTAGGTCTTGATGTGGTGAGTCTCCACACGAGCCTCCCACAACTAAAGACCTTGAACACCTTAGAGGACATAGTCTTCTCCGAGCAATAGGAATACAGGACACCCAGATATGTTGTTCTGGAATGTTGCAGGTTGGCTCCAAATGAGTTTTTTTTTAATATGATGGCACACTGTTTATACAATGCCACGGAACATCCATGGGCAGCACCTTCGCTCCAAGTGTGGCTGGGCTCTACATGAGCAACTTCGAAAAGAACTATATTCAAAATGAACAAAACCCATACATTGGGAAGATACGTTTCTGGAGATGATATATAGATGACATCATCATGATTTGCGAAGATACAAGTGAAACTCTGCAAAGATTTCTAGAATGGATCAACACAAGAGATGAATGTCTACTCAGCAGACAGGAAACAACTAGACTTCCTAGATATCACTATATATGTGAAAAACAACACTCTTCAAACGAAAACTTTCCACTAACCAACAGCCAAAAACAGCCTGCTCTCATATAACAGCTTTCACCCTCGCCCACTGAGAAACAATCTACCTTATAGTCAGTTCTTGCACCTCAAATGCAATTGTAGTAAACTAGAGGACTACAAAGCACAAGCAGATGAACTAAATCAGAAACTCAAAAGAAGAAATTATCCAACAAAAACAATAAAAAGGTGCCAAAAGAGAGCACGTAACCAACCAAGAGAATGCTTACTAGATACCACACCCAAAGAACCACCAGAAGACCGATTGACATGTGTCACGACTTATAGTGGGGCCACAAATGCAATAAAAAGATCATCAAATAAACATTGGAGAACACTTACTTCAGGTTCCTTATAATGGCCCAAGCCAAGATTTGCTAACAAGAAAACGCAGAACATCAAAGACATACCTGTCCACACAAGACCGGCACCAAAGGTGAAAAATGAAGCAATCATTACAGCATGGAACCTTAGTCCCATTACAGGACATTATCCATGCCGATCATGCTCGGTTTGCAAACTAACCAAAGTAACCAAGACTTTACAACTATCGTTCAATCTTACCTGGACAATATGTTACCACACCAACTGTAACACCACACATGTAATTTACATGATTACTTGCCCCTGTGACCTGATGTACATAGGGATGACTTGCCGCAATATAAAACAACGTATTTGTGTGCACTGGAGCAACGTCAACTGCAAAAGATCCACAACTAAAATGAGTAAACAATACATCGATTTCAACCACTCTATTGATTAATTGAATTGGGTAGTCATTGAGACACAACCTGTGAAAAGCTATAACGCTGAAAGAATTTTATATGAATAAGAACAATGTTGGGTACACCGCCTCCAGACAAACTTAAAGGGACTGAATGATAATATCCCCTGGCATGCTCTAACGTGAGACTCAGATGACCCATATACTCTTTAGAACCATAGCATGCCAATCATGTACAACACTTGTTGGTTTTGACAAGAAAAATTACCAATTCTATAGAACAAAGGATTGTTAATCATGTACCACGCTGGTTATCTCGAACAATCACGTGTTTACACAATAATACAGAAACATGTAGACATGCTCTTAATATGGTAGCCCTGATCGCTAAAACTGTACGACCAATTTGCGTGATTCCAACAATAAACACAATCAACTATTAGTCAAAAGACATATGCTGACAGGATAAATGGTTATTTCAAAGCTCTGCCAGTGAATGTATCAGCATAGCACGCTATCACTAGACAGCCCAGACTTAGGTTGGTATTCATTTAACCTCAAACAGCCAAAAAATGTAATTGTTGGTAACTATACAAGGTCATCACATCAAAATGAAACCCATGAGGTAATAAACCCATATCCAGTGTGTTCACCATGTCAAAACTAATATTATATAATGTACATTTTACTTGTAATACTTTGTCCAGAAATTGTGAATGTATTAATCACGCAAATTTCAGGCGTTTGTAAAATTACAATTATTTCTACCACAAACGAAGTGTAACTATTTGAAATAGTCTATATAGTCTCTCTATCATGTCTAAGAGTAGATAATGCTGGCTCATCACGGGCTCGCGGAACCCGAGGCGTCGTGAACAGAGCCAGCACAAGTCAGGGCAAAGCTGAGAGAAGCGATCGAAACCATGCTCTCCTCACCGCTGAAAGTAAGGCATTCTAACCTCTTTTTATCCCCCAGAGCAGGTCCACAGGCACCCTGAGGAAGCCCTGACAGGAACATTTTTCAGGTATTTAAGATAAACGCGATTGGACGGCAGCGCATCACAATGCGGCCTTACACACAAGAGCATGTGCTTTTAGAACTTGTACACTGTATAAAATTTAAAACTCCACGAATTCGACCATGCTCCTCCCATCTCTGTCAACCATTTCACAGAGTTAGCTCACTTTACCTGCCAGTTTAACACAATCCCAGATGTAACGTTTGTTTGAAAAAACAAGAGCCCGTGATAACAGTAATTATTCATGATGGCACCTCGCACTGGTAATTACCTTCCAGAATATAGCTCTATGCTGGCCACATCACTCTTATTTTCACAAACTGGAGTAATGTAGCCATAATACTTAACACGTGGACTAAGCAATGTATGATCATTTACCAGCGCGCACACAGCAACACTAAGATGCATTACCCAATACCCGATCACGAGTACCATTTGCATCAACATGTTACCAAGTGTACGGCACCAATACCAGCAGGGTTCCTACAAGAGGCGCTTACTTCCTCATTGATTTCTTACAGTATTAATATGTTTAGATCAGTTGTTGCAACAAGATGCAAAGAGCCTTATTAAGCATCACCACTTTGGGTATACCATAAGAGAAAGTATACAACTGCACCTTTCTTTTATTTCAGTTACAGGTACAATTGACCTGACTTTACACAATAGGAGTGGTAAATCAACTGCTTCCAATAGTCATCGCAATGTGCTCGTATACACCTACCGGTCCTGAAGAAAGCCTCCAGATGGACAGTGAGGCTGAAACATGTCGACCACCAACAGTGCGGTAGATTGGTAACTCGTTCTACGCACGCACCACTTTGTTTTTACTTTTCCACACCACCAAATTCATTAAAGTATTTTTTCTATATGGTGATGTAGGGAATTGTAACTCACTTCTCAAGGGCACTACTGCTATACTAGTGGGTCTTCCTCCAGGTGGAGGTCAGCATATTCTCAGAATAAACCCTATGATGATGCTGTCACGCTACAGAAAGGCGGAGAATCAAGATATATACTGTGCGAATCCTTTTTACGTGAATGAGGTTTTTTTTAGAGGGAACTGTAACTAATTTGATCCTGGTACACAGGACAAGTGGTCCATTCTCCCCCCTCTTTGATTTTTTGTATGTGTAGAGTATAAATGGTTGAACCTCTTATCTGAGGTTGGTAGAAAAAATTGGGACAACTTACCAACAAGCCTTTCACCATATTAGTGGAATTTCAGCGTGTATAGTTGGAATTTTAAATTGTAAAATACATTTCTGTCTCATCTGCCAAACGTAAAGGAAACTGTTATACCATTCTTTCTTTGGTTGTTTAAGAATTTTGATGCAGCATGGTAAGATTTTGTTACCAAACTTCTTAACATTACATATATTTGAGAGTTATAAAAGTGGGATTGTAATGTAGGCAGGTATCTGTAGTAGAAAGGATGCCTTAAAATATAGACAACAATCAGGTAGGCCTAACCCTTCCTCATTTTTGCCAATTGCAATGTCTTGAGCTTCAATCATGGGCATTTATTATTCCATATAAATAAAGTTAGTGCCTCATCTAATTTGTTAAAAGCATTAACTTCTAATTGGTAAGATATAGTTTGGAAGTTAAATAAGAATAAGGGAAGTATGGACACTTTAAATAAGTCAACTTGGCCAATAATGGATAATGGTAATGATTTCCATACTTCCATGTGTCTGTGCATTTGTTTTATCAAAGAGCCACAGTTATTAGGAAATTGTTTTTCTTGATTCTCTAAACAAATGTAAAAAAATATAACCCTAAATGACATTTACGTTTTTTATTGTAGATTTTTCTTAGTTGCGTAATAGCTTTTAGTCCACTATAAATAATCTCCTTGGTTGACACCAAAAATAGGGCTATATCATTTGCATATAGTTAAATCTTAGAAGCTTAATTCAAATGCATTGCACTGGGCATCATAAAAATGGCATCATAAAAATGGTGAAAAAGTCTGAGAATGGAGGCAGCCCGGAAGAGTCTCCTGACTTCGGTTAATTAAGCCTGCTAAATGGTTATTATTAATCACCTTCACCGATGGTCGAATGCCTTCTCAGTGTCTAGCAGAAGTATTGCTGAGTGAATTTTAACTGCTGTTATCAGGTCAATAAACTCAGCAGTGCAATGTGTATTGGATGCTAAATGTCGGCTTTGAATAATTTAATTTTGATCCTTGTGTACAAGGTAAGGAATGATATTATTATTCTGATTAGTTAAAACTTTAGTGTAAACGTTATAATCTGTTTTTAACAGTGTGATTGGCCTACATGAGGGTCATTCTATTTCCAGTTTGCCATGTTTAAAAAAAAATTATTATTACTCCATTCTGAAAAGAGGGAGAAGTGAAGTCATTTTTCAATAAGTGATTTACTGATTCAGTCAGGGGTTTAATTAAACTGGACGCACATGTTTTGTAAAATACAGCTCCAAAGCCATATTCTGCCATACTTTTACAATGTTATAGGATCGATTATCATTGTAGAAGTCTCTATGGTCATTATGGGCAGGTTTAGGTATTCGAAAAAAATATATTTTTCTCAGGGGTATTTATCATTTCATGACTTTTTGTAAAGGAGCATGTAGTATTCTAAAATACCTTTCTTTGTTATCTTTGTTCAACTCACCTTATCTAGGATCTATATTATGGTTTATTGAGGTTTTGATTTTTGATTATTGATCATCATCCAGTTTTTTCTCCTTCTTCGTAAACTGTTGTTCAAATATTTGATTGTTGACTATTTCCATTTGTAACACAAAATCGTTATTTCTTTTATATTAGACTATTTAAGTAAAACATGCTTTGATTTGTCCATAGAGAGGGCCATAAATGCATTATCTGCTTCTGACTGCATTTTGTTGAAAGTTTCTTTATCGCTTGGTTTACTGTTTGCTATGAGTAATATGCAAACACTCTGAATAGCTGTTTAAAGGCATCCTATTTGATCAATTTGTCAGGGAAGTTGATGTTATCTATAAAATAATACTTAATTTCTTCTTTGAACACTTTTTACAATTTCCTCTGACAACAAAAGTTGTTTTTCCATCAGCCATCCATGAATTGTTTGGGGTATGCTTTTACAAAATCTATAATACCACCAAGTGGTCTGAGAACCCGCTAGTAACTGTAGCCTTTTCTACAAGTGGTAGGGGTGAGAATGTAATCTTTTCTTTAGAAAATGTGTTAGTTCTGGTTTGCACATTTGTTTTTCTCCATACATCTTGATACAAAATTTGCACAGATAAATCATTGAACATTTTTATTTTGCTTTAGGTTGGAGGTAAAAGAATTTAATGGGAGTTGAACAGGAGGTACAAATCCCCATCTATAATACCTCCTAAGGGAGAGGGCTAAGCTCCCATTCAATATTTTGTAAAGGTGGAGATGTGTCAGGTATTGGCCCATAAAATTACACAATATTGTAGCTTTGCATTTCAAATGGAACAGGGAGAAGAAGCCATGAGCCTTCTTTATCTAGGATGTGAATCCCACATTGGATTTAAGTCGTTTTGGCAATTAATACAGCCATGCCCCTATGTGCTGCATTTGCAGAGACAAAATATGTTCTATCGGTCCACTGGTAGTGAATCTTCTTTTTCTTTTCCTTCAATAAAATGAGCTCCTTGCACTAATAATATTGCTGGTTGAAACTGGTTCTGTCAGGCAAGCACAGTTTACCTTTTGCACATATTATTTAAACAATTAGCATTAAAGCTAATAATCACTATTTTGCCTATTTCAAGGCTGAGGTCTTAAAAATGTCCCAGTGGCACTATTTGGAAAAGTCTGCTTCTACCCTGCATTGCTTTTCCTTTTCCAGCATAGAGGATTTAGTAAAAGTCCTCTGCCTGTCATTCTGTTTTAAAAATATTTGCATAAGAGGGAGATTTTTTTTAACAAGTGTGCCCTTTTGTTTTTCCTTTATGTGTTTATGTATAGTGACCTATTTCCTTGTACCTCCTATGTCCTCCTTAACACATCCACTGTGTAATCTCACTACACTTTTTTAACCACTGTAGAACAGTGTACTCACATTTTCTCTGCTCATACATTTTTCTAACCCCCACCCTCTAGCTCCCGAAGGCTTAGCTCAGCTGCATTGTGCATTTGCTTGGTGCGATTGTTCTGTACCTTTTGTATCTCCAGTGCTCAGATTCCCTAAGGATCATTATACAATCATTTTCTCACAGTGTTCTGAATTGTAGACAAGAGAGTTTTTGCTTCTGTCATATTAGAAAAATATGAAATTAACCTGATCAAATTACTTTTTTCTTGGCAGGATGTATAATCTGCATTTGTGCACAATTTCTCCACCAATTGTCTAAATTCCCAATGCCACTTGGAGATCTTGAAAGATATGTCTGATAAAATCTTAAATGAAAAATCATTGGCCCTAATAGTTTTCATCTGAATTGCTTTATACAAAATGTTCTCTATAATTCTGAAATTATGAAAATGTGTCACTCTGGTTTGTGGTTTGGCTTCATATTTCATTTTGCCAAAAGGGACTCTGTATGTTCCAGTGATGGTGAGATCCACCTGAGGATCTTTACGCACATGAATAGAGATGAGTTTGGCAACTACCTATGTTATGCCTTTCTCATCTCCGTAGTTCTCTGGCATCCCAATGAATCTCAAGTTTGATCTGGTAGCTCAGTTTTCCAAATCATCTATCTTATTTCTGTTTGTGTTCTTTTCTGGAGGTGGAGTATGGTAAACTGCTGTTATCACAATGTGTCTTTATTGTTGAAATTCTTACTTCTACCTCTTCACATCTTTTGCTTAAGGTTTTAAGCTTTCTATCTATAGCCTACAATATTGTCTTGATTTTACTAGCTATACTCCTTTGCATAATCTCTAACTCCTTGATGTAGCCTGATAATTGTTTAAACATGTGATAGATCATCTGTATATAAGATTAGGATTGTTTACAGAGCCAGTACTTTCTATTTCTTTATCCATGTCCAGTAGTGGCCCGTGGTGGGAGTGCTGCCGGGCACTGGCATGGGGAGGGGGAGGGGCAGGGTGGGGGGTAGTAAACTACGGATTACAGCTAATTAGAGGTAAGTAAACATATAAATAAATAAAATTAATTTCGTTGCGCAGGCTGCATCGCCAAATGCGATACAGCGCGCACAACAAAATTAGTTTTATTTATTTATATGTTTACTTACCTCAAATCGGCTGTAATCCATAGTTTACTATCTCCCACCCTGCCCCTCCCCCTCCCCAAGTCAGCGCCTGGCAGCAGTCCCACCAAGGGCCGCTACTGTCCGTGTCTTGAGTTTGTTCTAGTTGACATTGTGATAGCTCTTGAAGAACATTTAGATCAGTTTCTAAATTACAAGCTGCTATGCCTAGGATCAGTTCTGACCCCTCTATTATGTCTTCACCATTTCATAGGTATGCCAATAGCCATTTGTACAGGCACATATTATTCAATCTGTGAAATCTGTATTTTGGGGCTGAAAATGGGGTATTGCAAACGTCTGGAGTACCTTGCTTGGGGTTAGTAGAGTGCTTGGAGTGTCCAAACCTCTAGATAGCTGAACCTTTGCTGAAGCTTGAATAAAGACAATCTAGTCTATTGTTAAGTTTTGGCCCTTCTTTCATATAACTGCAAACTCAAGTATGTCCATTGTATTGGCCGAATAAGAGCTTGTATTGATATTTGTCACCAGTTCTGCCAAAAGTGACTGAATAAGCAAGGTTTATTTCAATAAAAAGTTTTGCGATTCTACATATTTGCCTTTTAGAGGGGCTTTCTCATGCCCAGTCTTGTCTTTTACCATTTCCTGTCCTAGTTGCGCCTCCCTAAGCCTCCCGTGGGGAGGCATAGCATTCAGACGCATTTCCAGGTTTACGATTTCTCATAAATCTGGAAATGTGTCAGGTCCCATGAATGTTGTGTGGGAACACCCACAGCAACACCCATGGAACGCCCCTATCACGCAAAGTGCTGGATGTAAAGGGGCAGTATTTACAAGGACAGGAAAAGTGACTCATGATGGGGCAGCAAAATGCACCTCAGGTGCATCACAAAAAGTGACGCACCAGTGGCACAAGGGCTTGGAAGTAAGCCCCATATTCTTTATCACACACTGAATGAGCCAAGTGGAAGCAGCACTGACGATTCAGTGCATCTGCATGTGAGCATTTCCAAAGTCGATAGGACATGCCAGGAGAAGCATGTCTTATCTCCCACACTCCTCATAAACAACTAGACTGCAAACTGTGATGGCAATCTTGAGTGCACTTCACTACCCTCATTTGAAATCTTTGCCTCGAATGCCACATAATTTCCCCACATATAGAAACAAGGGGTGTATAACCATTATAAAAACCCAGTTGAAATCATTATTGATTGTAAATCATCCATTTGTCTATACCATACACTGCGCATAGGTACAAGGCAGATGGATCATGTGACAACAATATCCAATGCCAGCAGACACCCCAATCAGTCAATCAGACAAGTCTGCAGACATTGTGGCCAATGCAGATGTAATACCCCACAGTATCACATTGGCTGCAGTACCTCCTGTGGAATGAAGGTGTTAAAATATGACATAAAAGTATACTGGGGATGTTGATATATCCATAATCCTTGTCCCATATAGACACACTCTATCAGTCACTAGGATAAACAGACATATATTCTGGTTAGTATAATCTTACTGTCAGTAGGATTTTTTAGTAAGCACAGTTTCAACTCTGTATAATTTTAAAGAGATGCACTGGGGATAATAAGAATATCAAGCTAATCTCCAATCTAGCCTTTCATCACAACACATCTGTAAACACGGAACAGTATAAATAACTTAATCAGGTGTCAAGATAAACATTGAGTATTGAAGGGGGTACATGAGCATATACCGATTCCTAAGAAAAAGTTGCTGCAATCCCTCTCAGTTCACATATATTGTTTAATCCTTTTTCTGTGCTTTTCAGGCAATCCATCTATCTGCATTCAGAAGTCACTAGTAGAACTCCTAGGTTCCCACCTCTTGTGTTTGGTCTTATTGTTTCTAGGACATAATATCTTAGCATGTCCTCTGTATGTTTTGTCTCTCTGCAATGCTTGACCAGTGGTGCTCCTTGAGTTTTACATCTGATGTGGCTTTGTTGCTTGCAAATTCTGTGTTTAACCATTTGTGTGGTTAGACCTACGTACAGCAACTCACATGGGCATATGACAAGGCACATCACATTCTTACTTTTGCAATTCAAATGACACTTGAATTGTGTTGTAACTCCTGTCACTTCAATTACCTTAGTGCTCTCCGTGTATTTGGGGTTACCACACTAAAAATTGCCTATAATAGATGGTAGTCCCAGGCCTGTGTTATGGTCTCCTACTAAAATTATGTGCGTCTGCCCATGGCATGCAAATCAACTTTAAGTATTTCAAAAAGCAGCATTGATCATTGTTTGTGTGCAAAATGTTTTGTGACAAGATGTGGCACCAGTGCACTGCTAAATGACTTTGCTTCCCCTAACTCCAAACACCAGATAATGTATGCAAAGTGGGCTTAAGGGGTTGTGAACAGCACAAAACCTCTAGAATTGCACACCGAGTCCGAACAACTAAAGCAACGCAATCTGCTGTGTATGGATGCCTATCTGTTATGTTGCTTGGTTACATGGAATGCTAGGCTAGCCAGCATTCATGGAATGTGTATATTTGTTTCTTTAGGATGTTACGAGTCCGTTGAGGCAGGGCACTGTACTCTGAGCTGTGTCTCTCCGTGCTCCTCATCTTCAATAAATATATATTACTAGAACCCACACTAGATGGGATTCTTTACAACACTGGCAATGAGGATGGGATACGAACCCACACGTGCAAAGCACAATGACTATAGGTAAATGAATGTTAAAACAATTTCCCTCTTAGTTCATCAAGCAGCTAGGTAATCTGCAGGGATTTGAGCACAAGGTTATTCTAAAGGATGCTGTTGCTCCTAAGGTGCATACAGGTCACATTATACCTGTTTTGGTAAAAGAAGAGGTATCCAAACAATTGGACAAGTTGGTTGCTGCTCCAGTAATTGAGTCCTAGAGGCCTATGACTGGATATCTCCCTTGGTGAGCGCCAGATGTAGAAATGGCAAAATGAAGTTACGTGTGGACTTGCGCCATCTTAATAATAATATAATTATAGATGCAAAATGGTTCTGCACAATAGACCTCTCCTCTGATTCCCACCAGGATACTTTGCTCCCAGAATTCATGTAATCAACCTACTTCGTCACCCCTTTTGGTTACTTACAATTTTGGCCTCGCATCGACTGCTGCCATGTTTGAACTCTTAATGTTCCAAATATTTAGTAAAGAACAGGGGGGTAACTTCCTTTCAAGATGACTTCTTGGTAATTGGCTCTAGTAAAGAAGAACATGAGACTAGATTATTGAAGATTTTGAGGATTTTGGAACAAAGGCGTCTTACCATAGTGAATTCTAAATTCAAATTCGTAAGTCAAAGTATTACCTATTTGGGACATGTCTGATGAGCTGAGAGTCAAACCCAAACCCACCTTAGTAACAGCCATTGAGAATGCACCTATACCCAATAGTAAGGAGGATGTAAGATAATTTTTGCTGATGACTGAGTTTTGTGTGAAATAAATTCTCAGTTTTGCATACAAAATGTACAATATTCACCAGTTGCTTAAGAAGGATGATACATTTTCTTGCTACCCGAATTATGAAGATGATTTCAAAATCATCAAGACGACAAAAGCTTATACGACCGCCTTGAGAATCTTTTACTATTCAGTGGATAGTATCATTCCTACTGATATTACCAATAAGGGTTTAGGGGCAGTTTTGTCTCAGAAGGACTGCAAAGGAAAAGAACTTTTAATAGTGTAGGCGTCCAGGTCCTTGTCACCCTGTAAGGAGAAATACCTGATTATTGAAAGGGAGGCGCAATCTTGCACATGGGCCTTGGGGCATTTCAAATCATTCCTTTGTGGGGGGAAAGCATGTACATTTCGCTGTGACCACAAACCCTTAGTTAAAATTTTAACTACTGAAGGTTCAACTAAGGCATCATTAAGACCAACCAGAATTTCAATGCACATGCAAAATTTTACATACAAATAGGTTTACACTCATGGGAAAGATAATCCTGTGGCGGCAGTTTTCCTTTTAAGAATGCCCGTCATGCTAGAAAAGTGTGAAGATGAAACATGGAATGTGTTCCAAGTGGCTTTGTTACACAGTCAGGGTTATTTTGCCATTAATGAGAATGAATGGAATACGGAATACCTGAAGGATTAGGTTCTACAGGAAGCATTATTGTATGTGAGGAATGGGTGGCCTTGAAAGGAGCCAACACACTGGTCAGACCTTATTGGGAAGTGAGGTCAGAATTAAAAGTTAATGATGGCATCTTGTCAAGAGGAGACAGTATTATTCCTCCGCAAGGGTCATGTGGAATGACTGTGGAATAGTGTCATAAAGGCATTCTGGTATTGTCAGAACCAAATCTGTTCTAAAGAAATTGTTTGGTGGTCTAGGTTGACCTATGGAACCATGGGTGACCGTGGCGATTGACATTGTGGGTCCCCTAGGTGATCCACAAAAGTATCTGATTGTGTTAATTGATTTATTTTCACGCCTGCCAGTTGTGAAAGTGGTTGATAAGGCTGAAACAGATTCTGTACTAGAATTTGTGGATGAAACCTTCACTTATGAGGGCATTCCTGTATCTGTTATGAGTGACAATAGTGTTCAATTCATTTCCAACAAAGGTAAAACTGATTTTGAAAGGCTTGAGATAAAACAAAGGACCACATCATTATGCAATCCCAGTGGTAATGGAATGGTGGAGAAATTTAACCGTATTTTGAAGGGCCCCATTCAGTAAGCCATGGGAAAAATTGGTGATTGAAATACGCAAGTGGGTAAGACGATCTGGGCTTATTGTGTCATAAGCAATGATGCAACTGGGTTACAACTAATCGTGATTATGCAGGGACGAATACAATCATGGGTGGTTATTTGCCATGGGGGTGGAGTTGTCGTCAAAGGAAACAGTACAGAATAGGATGGAAATTATATGTAACAAAACAAAAATGTACTATGATATTAAGCATTGGGCGAAACTTCCCATGATTGAAGTGGGGGACTGGGTGCAAGTCAAGAACCTGGTTGGGTGTGTAAGGGAGAGAGTGGGTTTTATGACCGTGAAGAGGTTGTAGAAGTTTTGCAGAATTCGATGAGACTAAGGAATGGAAAGGAGTGAAATTTGAATATGATTGAGTCAGTTGGAGTAAACTCACCAAGTGATTTGGATGCCGCAAGTGCAAATTTAGGACAGAAGGTGGACCAAAACCTTGACCTAAGTTCTGTAAGGAAAAGGAAGGCTCCGGGTTGCTTGAAAGATTATATATTGTCAACAATAAATAGATGTACTCATTATATTGCCATGTATATCTGCATGCAATCATATTATATATTAGCCTGTTATGTATTTTTTACATTTAGATGGTGATAGGTTTTCACTTATTTTTATATGCCACAAGGTTGGTTTAAGTATAGTTATTTTTATTTTTATTTATTATCCTATTTATGGTGGGAAGGGATGAAGTGTTATATTGCTTGAATACATGGAATGCTAGGCTAGCTAGCATTCATGGAATATGCCTATTTGATTCTGTAGGATGTTAGGAGTCATTTGAGGAAGGACACTACTGGGAGCTGTGTCTCTCTGTGCTCCTAAGCTTCAATAAAGATATAACTGGAACCTAATCTACGAGTTCTTCTTTACAACACTATCTTCAACCGATAACGGGTGCAGCCAAAGGGCAAAAGAAAAATCATGTGACTTTCCCTCATGTAATCCTGATAGCTTTCACAAATTGACATGTCATGATACTGACATTTGGGTGATTGTGCATACAAATTCATACTCAAGGGTATTCAAGTATAACATTCCCAAAGACATAACTCTCTCACCTTTAAGCTGTTGAGCACCGCCTGCAATAAAATAGCATTATTTGTACATGTCCTGCCAGAGACATCATCTGGGCCGTTCATTCAACACAGCACTGCAGATTTTTTTCAGTGCTTTGCTGCACAAAGTTTGTTGGCCTCTGTTCTGTAGTTGTGTCTTGAAAAATCTTTTTTAGTAACATTAGATTAAAACAATCACAGTATTAGTAGTTGTAGTACATTATATATTTATAATATTTATAACACATTGTAGTTAGGGAAGAAGGACTATGGGTAGGAATTGTGACAAACACTTGACCCCACATAAGCTAATACTTGAGTAAGAAAAGACATTTTGATTAAAATCAATGCTACATTAATGAACTAAATATGTTTTTATTGTATATTGTAGTATAATGAACATTACAAAGCCATAGATCCGTGACAAGTACCTTGCCCCAAGTATTCTACCAATAGATTTAAAAATAGTATTTATCTAGTTGTAGAATATTGTTGGGTAAAGATCACCTACATTTTGCATCAAATATTTTCTGAGGAAGTATTAAGTAATGGAGGGAACATTTTTGATCAACATGTTTCTGTAAAAAGTAAATTTGACCATATAATTTCACCAAAAACACATTTATCTGCAACAATAATAATCAATATTAGGATACTTTTTGATTCTTTCCAGCGGCTAGAGCTTAATGAGAACCATTAGATCTCTGGGAGACAAAAGCAATTTATTCTCTTGAACTGCTAAATGCGCTAAGATAACTCCCTATTAGAAACACAACAAAAGTACTATTACTCTGGCCACGTACATGAAAAGACACTAGTTAGTAGTGGCAAGTTGAATCTCCACAATTGACCCTCCCCCCCAGAAATCTCACAGTGCTACAAATGCATAGCAGTGGCAGGCAGGGCCGGTCTGGCCATGTATTCCATTGTTAATTTTGATTATGAAAACAACGGGGTTAACCCTGTGTCCCTCAGAACCTGGGTACTTAATAGTTCAAACAAAATTGGTTCTGTCGGTTACGGACAACAATTTCTTTGTCATAGAAATCTGAGTTCTACTCAATTTAGAACTGGAAAGAACACAACAACAACAGCTCAGCCCCCTCTGAAAGCAGAGAAGCCCTTTCTTACACTCAATGAAAAGAAAAGCCTTTTAAGTGACTATATATCCTCTTTATATTTTGTATAAGTCACACTTTTACAAAAAAATCTTTTCTGTATGATGACTGTCAATATCTACAATATAGTGCAAAACAGTGAAAACAGTGAATAGTGATCACGTGTCAATATATACAAAGTTAATACATTCAGATAAAATATACAATCATACAAAAATTACAATATTCTTGATTTTCAAAGGCCTCCCTTTGATGTAAACTCCCTGAACTCTTTTAATTTCTTTTAATTCAATGGAGTTCTAGAGTTATGGGGCCTGTAGGGAAATGTCGACGTTTCGACCCTGTTGGGCGCCAATTTGTTGGTCGCGACGGGTCTTTCTCAAGACAAATATAAACACGACAGTCCTAGCGTCAAGGTGCATATATGTCAACTGAAGACACGATAATTTTAATGTCCTCTTGCCCTGAATCTCTGGGTCATTTCGCTCTGTGACAAAAAAGTGTTTGTTCCCGAGCGAACGCGCCATTGAACTCGGAGCCTGTTCGTACGAGCGGACCCCATTAACTGAAACGCCGTTACACACAGAGCGAAATGACCCAGAGATTCAGGGCAAGAGGACGTTAAAATTATCGTGTCTTCAGTTGACATATATGCACCTTGACGCTAGGACTGTCGTGTTTATATTCGTCTTGAGAAAGACCCGTCACGACCAACAAATTGGCGCCCAACAGGGTCGAAACATCGACATTTCCCTACAGGCCCCATAACTCTAGAACTCCATTAAATTAAAAGAAATTAAAAGAGTTCAGGAAGTTTACATCAAAGGGAGGCCTTTGAAAATCAAGAATATTGTAATTTTTGTATGATTGTATATTTTATCTGAATGTATTAACTTTGTATATATTGACACGTGATCACTATTCACTGTTTTCACTGTTTTGCACTATATTGTAGATATTGACAGTCGTCATACAGAAAAGATTTTTTTGTAAAAGTGTGACTTATACAAAATATCAAGAGGATATATAGTCACTTAAAAGGCTTTTCTTTTCATTGAGTGTAAGAAAGGGCTTCTCTGCTTTCAGAGGCGGCTGAGCTGTTGTTGTTGTGTTCTTTCCAGTTTTAAATTGAGTAGAACTCAGATTTCTATGACAAAGAAATTGTTGTCCGTACCCGACAGAACCAATTTTGTTTGAACCATGTATTCCATTGGGCATTTCCCAGGGTGGCTGGGTCATAGAAGGCCAGTTTTTGAAGGTCCAGGGCTGGTGCTGAGTGCTGATGCCTCTGCTACTTTATCCAAAGCTCCAAGATTAAATACAGCAAGCACAAAGAAGGCTACAGTATAGAGGCAGAGACCGAATGAGGAATAATGGAGATGAATCAGAAAGGCAGAAAAGAGAGGAGGAGATAGGGAATGGATGGCTGGAAAAAGAGATATAGAGAGAAGGTAGGAAGGGAGTGGGGCCGGATTGGACATTTTTGCCAAGGCTGTTTTTGATTTGCAGTCCAGCCATGGTGGCAGTAGTGCACTATACAAATAAGCAGTGACATAACTAACACTGTGTGACACTGATCTATACCCTGTGACGGGTAGACTCTGAAGCCGCACTCGAACAAGGAGACATTGACGGCTACACTATGTGACAGAGAAACACAGACTTCCTACTAATACAGAAAGTCACTGATGCAAGCAATAGGAAACACATTGATTAAACTCACAGAAGGATGGGGAGAGGGTGGTGACACCCACACAAGTCCTAGAAAGCTGGAAATCTCAGTCAGGGTGATAAGGACAAAACATCCTTATTAACTAGACACCTTATAGAGATTGTAAAACACATGGCAATTGAGTTGGGTCACAATAAACATCTGTAATTTAAATATATACATATATATATATATTTCCAGTTGGATTGAGATTTTAGATCTGAGGATTAATACATTCGTGAACAAGATTTATGATATAGTATTTATACAGTTATATACATTTTTGAATATTTCACTTTGCATTAAGAGAATATGCAGCAAGCAAGAGGGTGTCAAAGAAGCTCAGGCATTATGCCGTTTACGTTTCTTAGCTAGAGGATATTCAGATAAGACAATCAAAGCAGCCATGAAACGTACAGATGCCCTAACTAGAGATGAGGCACTCTCAACTAAAACAATGAAGAAAGCCACCAGTTCTAAGTCAAACTCGGAACCAACCAGATTAGTGGTTACATACAATAAACAACATTTTGCCATACGTAACATCATGAGTAAACATTGGGCTCTCATTAGAAATGATCCTAGTCTTATGATGGTATCTTGTATATCTCCCACCATTACATATAGAAAAGCGGCCTCAATGCATAATAGCCTAGTTAGTAGCAGTCCAGAAGTCTTGGCTAAGACGAACTGGCTCAGCTCACGTACAGGATTTTTCAAATGCACATCCTGTAAGGCATGCAAGCATGGAGTCAATATGCTTTCTTACACCACACCTTTCAAAGATAAAGCCATCCCTATCACTAAATATCTCACATGCAAGACTGAGTATGCCATATATGTGCTGGAGTGCCCTTGTGCCCTTAGATAGGTAGGGAGCACCAAACTTCAGGTTCATAAAAGGGTGCTCCAGCACATGAGGGCAATTACCAACTGCGATGAAACATATCTAGTCGCCAGACACTTTAATGACTGTCATCAGAGAGATCTGAAATTTTTAAAGTTTTATGTGATTGATGCAGTCATGCCTCTCAGAAGAGGAGGAAATAGAGAAGGGATCCTACGGAAACTTGAAACTCACTATATTTTGGATCTTGACAGTAAACATCCGTCAGGTCTTAATTCCATTGAGGATTTCTATACGTGTCTTTAAATGGTTGGTTTCATACGTACTCTGCTCTCATAACAACTAACTCAATTTACAGGAGTTTTTAGATCTTACATCATTGACTTGTCTTGAATATGAACTGTGTTATTTTAACATTGATGCCTTTTCCGTCGTTGTTTATATATATTATATTTAAAAAAAAGTATTGTGTATTTTGCACATTCTTTATACTTTGCACAGGTTGGTTTGCACTCCAAATTTAATACATGCACATTTTGCACTTAATCAAGAGCTTCATTTTGATTGCCCACTTGGGATGAATAGTGGTTCACATACTGGTCGCTAGTGTGGATATTTACACACTACAAACTTTGCATATGGTGTGTCAATTCAAATTTCTGCTAACGCAATATGTATTCAACATTGTTACACATATGCACAAAGATATTAGCGCATTTGCACTATCAATGTTACAATATTTTCTAATTACTATTTAAGTATGAATATACGTTTTTTAAACTATGTATAAATTATTTGTGAACATTATGAATTATTTGTAAAAAGGCTGCTATTTAAAATAACATTTATTTTAAATTGTTTGTGATAACCAGGAGGAAAGTAGGTAACTTCTATGTCTATGATGACGCTCGATGTGTTATTCAGCACAATGAATGCACTGTCACTTTAAATAGCCTGTGAGCACTCCATAGCGTGTCATTTGATCAAGGGCCTTTGAGGCTCGAAACGCATCATGGCGGAGGTGTGGGGTTTTCCACAATAAAATAATAGCACTTCTCATTTTGGGTCCGCTGTCGTCCTTCTCAAAGCTTTCTGGAAGTCCGAGGTGTGACGATTTATTGCTGCTATATATATATATATTACCTACTGGCGATAGCCAGTAGGTATATATAGTTAGGATTTTTTTCCTATGGGATTTTTGAAAATTCTACGTCGAATAACTTTGGCGTTTGAGGACAGAATTGGCTGAAATTCTCAGGAAAATGGAACATTTTGTTTCTGAGCAGCCCCTGAAAATTTGGGGGGTTTCGTCAAGGGGGGGCCGAGAAAAAAGGGGGGTCCCAAAACGTGTTTTTCCCATGCAATTTTCCATAGGGCGGTTGGCCTCACTTTTAGCCTGAACGGCTGAATGGATTTACACCAAACTTGGCAAAATTGTAGGGACTGGTAGCCCGATGTGCCTTTGCTATGTCTAGAGATATAGGCTCCAGTGGTTTTTACGAAAATTAACTTTGAAAAATATATATTGGGCTACATTGGGCTATATATATGTTGGAGCCCAAATGTAGCCCAATGTAGCCCAATGTAGCCCAATGTAGCCCAATGTAGCCCAAAGATGGCCACCAGAGACAAAAAAAAACAAATGTAGCCCAAATATCAGCCAGATGTAGCCCAACTATAGCCCAATGACAGAATGTCCCAGAGTGTTCTAAAGAACAACTAGAGTGCTAACAGTCCTACTTATTACAAAGGTATGGCACACCTGAAGCCATCTTGATTGGAATAAAGTGGTAACTCTTAAAACATATAATTTAAAAAGGAACAAAATGAGGGGGTTCATTTTGCCATAGAAAGTATGATTAGCGAATATATGACGAAATCCCGCATACCATCAGTCCGCAAAAAAAATCCCGCATGTACTATTAGGCCGCAAATTAAAATAACGAAAACTTTTAGAACGAATATGCCTTTAGCATACACTAAACAACTAAACTACCCTAAACCCTAAAACACTACCCCCAGCATGACCCTACACTACACAAACAGTACAACACTACCCTAAACCCTAAAACACTACCCCCAGCATGACCCTACACTACACAAACACTACAACACTACCCTAAACCCTAAAACACTACCCCCAGCATGACCCTACACTACGCAAACACTACAACACTACCCAAAACCCTAAAACACTACACCCCAGCATGACCCTACACTACGCAAACACTACAACACTACCCTAAACCCTAAAACACTACCCCCAGCATGACCCTACACTACACAAACACTACAACACAACCCTAAACCCTAAAACACTACCCCAGCATGACCCTACACTACGCAAACACTACAACACAACCCTAAACCCTAAAACACTACCCCCAGCATGACCCTACACTACGCAAACACTACAACACTACCCTAAACCCTAAAACACTACCCCCAGCATGACCCTACACTACGCAAACACTACAACACTACCCAAAACCCTATAACACTACACCCCAGCATGGCCCTACACTACGCAAACACTACAACACTACCCTAAACCCTAAAACACTACCCCCAGCATGACCCTACACTACGCAAACACTACAACACTACCCAAAACCCTAAAACACTACACCCCAGCATGACCCTACACTACGCAAACACTACAACACTACCCTAAACCCTAAAACACTACCCCCAGCATGACCCTACACTACGCAAACACTACAACACTACCCTAAACCCTAAAACACTACCCCCAGCATGACCCTAAACTACGCAAACACTACAACACTACCCTAAACCCTAAAACACTACCCCCAGCATGACCCTACACTACGCAAACACTACAACACTACCCTAAACCCTAAAACACTACCCCCAGCATGACCCTACACTACACAAACAGTACAACACTACCCTAAACCCTAAAACACTACCCCCAGCATGACCCTACACTACACAAACACTACAACACTACCCTAAACCCTAAAACACTACCCCCAGCATGACCCTACACTACGCAAACACTACAACACTACCCAAAACCCTAAAACACTACACCCCAGCATGATCCTACACTACGCAAACACTACAACACTACCCTAAACCCTAAAACACTACCCCCAGCATGACCCTACACTACACAAACACTACAACACAACCCTAAACCCTAAAACACTACCCCCAGCATGACCCTACACTACGCAAACACTACAACACAACCCTAAACCCTAAAACACTACCCCCAGCATGACCCTACACTACGCAAACACTACAACACTACCCTAAACCCTAAAACACTACCCCCAGCATGACCCTACACTACGCAAACACTACAACACTACCCAAAACCCTATAACACTACACCCCAGCATGACCCTACACTACGCAAACACTACAACACTACCCTAATCCCTAAAACACTACCCCCAGCATGACCCTACACTACGCAAACACTACAACACTACCCAAAACCCTAAAACACTACACCCCAGCATGACCCTACACTACGCAAACACTACAACACTACCCTAAACCCTAAAACACTACCCCCAGCATGACCCTACACTACGCAAACACTACAACACTACCCTAAACCCTAAAACACTACCCCCAGCATGACCCTACACTACGCAAACACTACAACACTACCCTAAACCCTTAAAACACTACCCCCAGCATGACCCTACACTACGCAAACACTACAACACTACCCTAAACCCTAAAACACTACCCCCAGCATGACCCTACACTACGCAAACACTACAACACTACCCAAAACCCTAAAACACTACCCCCAGCATGACCCTACACTACGCAAACACTACAACACTACCCTAAACCCTAAAACACTACCCCCAGCATGACCCTACACTACACAAACACTACAACACAACCCTAAACCCAAAACACTACCCCCAGCATGACCCTACACTAAACAACCACCACAACTCTACACTACACTAACACAACACTACACTACACAACACTACACTACACTACACAATCACTAACCCACAAAAAAATTAACACAAACCCACTTACCTCTCTCGTCATCGTGGTTTTCACAACGCAAATGCATTTACCATACATGCCTTTAAAACGTAATTCTTTGTAAAGGCATGCGCGATAAATGCACATGCGTTTTGAAAAAATGCGGGATAATGGTATGCGAGGTCAATGACCTTGCGGGATAATGGTATGCGGACTGAAAGTCTGCGGGATAAAAAATGCGGGAAAATGGCTGCAAACCATGATTAGCAGCAGACTTCCCTGGTGAGCACTAGCTTTACTACAGTGATCTAATGAGCAACTAGAGTGCTAACATTCAGAATTTATGGCAAATGTGTGACACATCTGAATGCCTTCTTGATAGAACCAAAGTAAACAAGCATTGAAAATGCAATAGATCTCGCCCTCGTTTAAGTTAAAGCCATTCTGTTTGTAATGAGGTGGCTTTTTAGCTCTGCTTTTATTACTGTTTTTAAAACTTTCATGTAAATAACATGCATATGTATGCATATATGTATATGTATGCATGCATTTATATGTATATAGATATGCAGATTATATATGTTTATATATGTATATTACCTACTGGCGATAGCCAGTGGGTATATATAGTTAGGATTTTTTCTCTATGGGATTTCTGAAAATTCTATGTCTAATAACTTTGTTGTTTGTGGACGGAATTGGCTTTCAGGAAAATGGCACATTTTGTTTCTGAGCAGCCCCTGAAAATTTGGGGGGGTTTCGTCAAGGGGGGGCCGAGAAAAAAGGGGGTCCCAAAACGCGTTTTTCCCATTCATTTTTCCATAGGGCGGTTGGACTCACTTTTAGCACGAACGGCTGAATAGATTTACATGAAACTTGGCAAAATTGTAGATATGGTTTGCCCGACGTGCCTTTGCTATGTCTCAATATATGTGCTCCAGTGGATTTTGAGAAATTAACGTTTAAAAAAATATATATATCTGTGACAGCGCTCCGGTTAGCGCCCCGGTTCGCGTACCTGACGCGTAACGGAACTTCGCGAAGCGAAGCTGATTGGCTCTCCGGTGTCTGTCAACATTCTAAACAGTCCGGAGCGGCCGCCATCTTGTCTCTCGGTACGATCGAGAGACAAGATATGGTGAAAAACGAAGGGGGAAATGAAGGAAAGGGGGCAAGGTAGACCACTCCTGACCCCCTAGGATTGATGAGGGGGATATTAAAGTGCCCCGCGGGGCAAAAAATAAAAAAACAATTTTTTTTGCGATTTTACGCCGTAGAGGCGCGTCCCGGTACGCGAACCGGGCAGCTCACCGGGCAGCTAACCGGGCAGCTAACCGGCAGCGTAGCTGTCAACATTGTAATCAGTCCGGAGCGGCCGCCATCTTGTCTCTCGGTAGGTTCGAGAGACAAGATGTGGTGAAAAAAGAAGGGGGAAATGAAGGAAAGGGGGCAAGGTAAACCCCTCCTGACCCCCTAGGATTGATGAGGGGGATATTAAATTCCCCCGCGATTTTTCGCGGTAGAGGCGCTTCCCGGTACGCGAACCGGGCAGCTAACCGGCAGCGTAACGGGAGTCTGCCATCTTGTGTTTTTGGAGCGTCCGGTTCGCGTACCGGGTAGCGTCCCGGTAAGCGTAACAAGGGGAAAACCAAGAGAAACAGTAAAAAAAAATTAAGGGAATAGATTTCCAGCAAACTTGGCAAAATTGTAGGGACTGTTTGTTTGATGTGCCTTTGCAAGGCCTCAAGATATGTGCACGTGTGGATTTTGTCTAATTAAGGTTAAAAAAAATATATATATCTGTAAGCGTGCTCCGGCACGCTTACGTTACGGGTTTTGTTTGCGCTGCAGAGCCGATACGTCACGGTTATGCGACGCGTCATGAGGCGTCTCACGTGGCTACGTGATACGTCACGTAATAAAGAATATATTTTACAGCTATAGATATTAGCTTTTAAAAAACCAATGAAATTCACTGAAAAAACCATAGGTTATAGACCATATATAGTTAGCTGGACATTTTATTGACATAAAACCAATGAAATTCCATATATAGTTAGTTGCACTAACTATATATCGCGCACCCGACATCCACTGCTGATGATGTCACATATTACATCATTCATGACATGGTCAGTGACATCACTGATGACATCACTGATGACATCTCAAATGACATCACTGATGACATCACTGATGACATCTCAAATGACATCACTGATGACATCATGACACACCAATACCAGTTACTACATACGCACTCACTGATTCCTACGTCTACACACACATTCACTCATTCACCCATACAATCACTCATACATACAGTCACTCATTATTACAACACTATCATATGCACTCATACACCTATGCAGACACTCACACACTGCCACTCATCCATGGAGTTACTCACACACCTAGTCAGTCCTGTAAAGAATCAATCACACTTCCATTTCCTCATCTATACAGGTAAACATAGAACACCATACTTCAGTGACATCACCGATGACATCACTGATGACATCTCAAATGACATCACTGATGACATCTCAAATGACATCACTGATGACATCATGACACACCAATACCAGTTACTACATACGCACTCACTGATTCCTACGTCTACACACACATTCACTCATTCACCCATACAATCACTCATACATACAGTCACTCATTATTACAACACTATCATATGCACTCATACACCTAGTCAGTCCTGTGAAGAATCAATCACACTTCGATTTCCTCATCTATACAGTTAAACACAGAACACCATACTTTTCACACGTATACTAACACATACTTACTCTCTTATACAATCACTGATACAAGTACACATTGATATGCACAGAGTCACACACCTCCCAGCCAGCCACACACACACTCAGTCTTCCATACATCCACTCATTCTTCAATATGTAAAACATATTTAAACTTTACAAAAACACACAGACACTAGATGATGTCATCAGTGATGTCATTTGAGATGTCATCAGTGATGTCATCAGTGATGTCATTTGAGATGTCATCAGTGATGTCATCAGTGATGTCACTGACCATGTCATGAATGATGTAATATGTGACATCATCAGCAGTGGATTGCGGGTGCGCGATATATAGTTAGTGCAACTAACTATATATGGAATTTCATTTGTTTTATGTCAATAAAATGTCCAGCTAACTATATATGGTCTATAACCTATGGTTTTTTCAGTGAATATATATATATATATATATATTCACTGAAAAAACCATAGGTTATAGACCATATATAGTTAGGAATTAGCATTTAAAAAACCTTATTTTACTCACACAAAACCATTGAAATTCCATATATAGTTAGTTGTACTAACTATATATTGCGCACCCGCAATCCACTGCTGATCATGTCACATATTACATCATTCATGACATGGTCAGTGACATCACTGATGACATCACTGATGACATCTCAAATGACATCACTGATGACATCACTGATGACATCTCAAATGACATCACTGATGACATCACTTATGACATCTCAAATGACATCACTGATGACATCACTGATGACATCTCAATGACATCACTGATGACATCACTGGTGACATCTCATTTGACATTACTGATCACATCACTGATGACATCATTCATGTGATAATACGATGAACCTCTTCAGACTCTAATATAACCTTAGATACACTCAGTGTAAACAGACACTCATAGACTGTCACTCATCCATGGAGTTACTCAGACACTTAGTCAGTCATGCAAAGAATCAATCACACCTCCATTTCCTCAACTATACAGTTATACACACCTTACTTATTCAAACATATACTAAAACATATTTACTCACTTATACAATCCTGGATACAAGTTCACAATGATCCATACAGCCACTCACACATTCACTGGCTCTTATGCACAGTTATTTATATATGTCAACTCTCACATGTACTGTATTTTACATATGTACTTACTTTGACATATAGCACTGAGATATCCATTCACTCACCAATACACTCATGCACACAGTCAACCGCCCATACAGCTGTTTCCACATGCACTTTTGAACCCATACATCTAGTCAATCAAATGCTCACACATCTATGCAGAGAGTCATACACCTCCCAGCCACCCACACACACACTCAGTCTCCCATACAAATGCTTGGGCAACCAATCAATAACCCATATAGTTAATCATATAGCTACTGATCAACACATGCAGCAGTTTACAGAACAACAGACATAATGATGCACAAATTAAGACAGTTTAGTCACTAACCCATGCACTCAGTGAGACACATTTAATCAGTCACTCATACAGTCAGTCATGCCCCTACTAAATCCTTCATCAAGACACTTATACATCCACTCATTCTTCAATATGTAAGACATATTTTAACTTTACAGAATTATACAGTCACTGGATGTAGTCATCAGTGATGTCATCAGTGATGTCATTTGAGATGTCATCAGTGATGTCATCAGTGATGTCATTTGAGATGTCATCAGTGATGTCATCAGTGATGTCACTGACCATGTCATGAATGATGTAATATGTGACATGATCAGCAGTGGATTGCGGGTGCGCGATATATAGTTAGTACAACTAACTATATATGGAATTTCAATGGTTTTGTGTGAGTAAAATAAGGTTTTTTAAATGCTAATTCCTAACTATATATGGTCTATAACCTATGGTTTTTTCAGTGAATTTTCAAGGTTTTGCAAATGCTAATTCCTAACTATATATGGTCTATAACCTATGGTTTTTTCAGTGAATTTCATTGTTTTTTTAAAAGCTAATATCTGTAGCTGTAAAATGTATTCTTCTTTAAATCCCAAAATATATTTTATATGTTTATTAATAATTTTTTTTTTTTTATATTTTTTTTGTTCGCTCCCAGTTCGCGAACCGGGAAGCTTCCCGTTAGCTCATCTTGATGCCGCGACCCAGTCCGCGAACCGGTAAACGTTCCGTTTGCGCAACTGCCGCGTTAGAAATCAACATCGTGACGCGTCGCGGAAGCGCGACGTATCACGTTGTCGCGTAATGCGTCTTATGACGCGCCGCGTTAGCGCACCCGGAAGTGCTCCGGTACGCGAACTGAGACGCGAAGCGCAGCTCACCGGAAGCGATCCGCGTCGCGTCGCGAAAGCACGACGTATCGCGTTGCCGCGTGATGCTTCTTATGACGCGCCGCGTTAGCGCACCCGGAAGTGCTCCGGAGCGCATAACTTAAGCGCAAGAGGTCATGTGACTTGTTAATAAAACTTTTCATTGGTTCATTTCACTTTTGGTTTCATAATGATGTAAGGCTAGGTCAGGTGACCTAAAAATAACACTTTTCATTGGTTTAGAACTATTGTTTTTCCCAAATGATGAAAACCCCTCCTTCTTTCCTCACTCTGACTTTCATCTTTGTGAGAGGAAGACCTTTTTTGAGAGTTGAGCAATGGCTTCATTAGTTGCTTCAGCTGGTGCACCCCCACCACCACCTCCACCTCCTCATGGGAAGAGAGGACCACCTCCCCAGTTCATCAGCAACACAGAGGAGGAAGAGGATGAACTAGAGGAAGAGGAGACAGAAGGACCACAGTTCTTACAAGAGGTGCCCCGGGTTTCCCATCGGAAAGCCAGTTTTACTTGGCAGTTTTTTTCAATCCCTCGAGGGCAGAAGAAAGTAAATGCTAGGTATGTCACCTGCCTCATTTGTAAAGACCGGTTATCTAGAGGCACTGATAAAAAATATAGCTTCGGTAACTATACCATGCATAGCCACATGAGCAGGTGGCATCCATTGAACTACAGCCAAGCAGAGATACGTGACATGCAGGATAACCCAACAACAACACCTGTGGCCAGGTCAACATCACAGATATCGTTGACAGGAGCAGAGGCACGGGAAACCGTGCCAAACATTCAGGAGAACTTTGCTCATATCAAATTTACCTGTATGTATTGCGGTGCATTGCTGTCATGTGGTAACATGAGCATTACGTTAATCAACCTAGTTTATGTAAATCACAATTGCCCTAACCGCCCCAGACAGTAATTTTTTTTTTGCTCCTGTTGAGCCCTTTTCAATGCCTGTTTTTTGTTGTTTCCCCTCCATCAAAAACAAAAAAAAACATAAAACTGTTCAAAAAATACAAAAAAAACAAAAAATGTTCAAAAAATAAAAAAATATATAAAACAACAAAAACATGAAAAAAAAGTTCTTTTCAGAACTACCTCCCCTTTCAAAAAAAAATTGCTAGAATGTTTAGCACTCTGGCAAGCTCTATTTCTTTTAGTTCGCTTCCCCGTTCGCTTCCCGGTTCGCGAACCGGGAGCGAACCAAAAAAAAAAAAAAAAAAAAAAAAGAAGAGTAAGTATAAGGGAAGTAAACAGAGAGTAATGTTAAAAGAAAGACAGCTATAGGGAGTAAACCAGAGATACTGTTTAATAGATCTATTTACCGAAGAAAAGATGGAAGAGGGTATAATTGTGAATAACAAAATAGATAAGGAAGTGAAAGAAAAAAAAGAGAGTAGAACAATAACAAAGAAGAGTTTCTTGGAGAATGTGAGTGAATGTTCAAAATCAGATTAAAACATGTGGAATAACAGAGAGAAAAAACAGAAAACAGAAAAGAAAAAATAACAGAAAAAGATTAATTGAAACAGCAAAGAAATGTAAATAACATGGAGCCATATCATCAACATAGGCAATAAAAGTTTTGCAGCTTTTATCGGCAGAAATGTGTCGCTAAAGCCGCTTTTGCAGCGGAAAACTGCCGCTAAAACCACTTTTGCAACAGTTTTCTGCCAATAAAAACAGCAATAATTTTATTGGCTGTGTTCATAATATGCCCCTTAGTGTGCTTCAACTACACAGAAAAAGCATAATGAACAAGTAGTGAAAGAGTGATCAGTCAAAGACACTAAGAGTAATAGAGACGGAGTGAGTGAACAAGAGAGAGGAACTATGAGAAGAGAGGGACTGAGAAAAGGAGTGGAAGGAGTAGAGTAAGTAGGTAATAGAGAAAGGAATGAGGGAAGTAGCAAAGGCAGGAAACTGAGGGTTAAAGAAATGAAGCTGTCGAACTACTAGTAGGTGAATGTGATAGAAATGTAACGAAAAGAGTACAAAACATTTACCTTATAATTGTTGTTAACTTACTCACTTGTTATTTTTATACTTTCAATCTGTGAAAGAGATAACAAACATTTGAAAAATATTAAAACATGTATTTAAAAATTAGAAAAGACAAGGGAAAAGATTGAAGGAGAAACAGTTTTTCAACAACTTTGACACTTACAGAAGCTTCTGCTTCTCCAGGCCCCCTACACAGTCCTAAAGATATACATTTTAAACTAACAGTATCTTGATGCAGATGAAGTGAGGCCTATCTTGGAACATGGTGCATCTTTTGCACTGCTGTTGTCTCACAAAAGTGACGCAATGGCAGCGCAAAAGAGGTGCACAATCATCATAAAACTGTTCCTAACATTTTAAATGATTGTTTCAGGATGGCAATAAGGTGTGTCCTATCCAGACGTTTGTTAGAGGTGAGGCCTACTCAGGGTTCCAAATGAAATTTCGAGTTGTTGAAGAGAACAGAGGACATAATACATGTGAAGGCCTACCAATGAAGTAAGTCATGTCCACTTCACTCTTGAACAAAGGCCAGACCTCTTCTGTGTCCGTGGACAGACCTAAACTTCATCTGCACAATGTCATTCGTAAACTTAGGAAACACAGGTGATGTAATTGAAAAATGTGGAGTTTCTTTTCCTCATTTCACAATCACATCACCTGTGTTGCCTTTGGTTAGGTATCTCATAGTGCAGATGGAGTCTATCATATCAAAGAGTACATAGAAGTTGAGCAGTATATACAACAATTTTGACATTTACAGAAGACTTAGCTTCTTATCTTGTTGGAGATGAAATGAGGCCTGTCTTGCAACATGGTGCATCTTTTGCATCACTGCTGCATCGGTTTCATGTGGCACGGGTTATTTACAGCATGACACATCTGCCTAGATGCATCAATTTGTAATTTTGTCGCCTCATAGCAAATCTTTTGCACCGCCGCTGCATCACAAAAGTGACGCACAGTGGCGCAAAAGAGGCATACACCTATCATAAATCTGTCCCTAACATTTGAAATGATTGATTCAGGATGACGATAAGGTGTGGCCTCTCCAGAGGTTTGTTTAAGGTGAGGCCTACTCAGGATTGCATATCAAATTTATGCTTGTTGAAGAATACAGAGGAGATAATACATGTGAAGGCCTACCAATGAAGTAAGTCATGTCCACTTCACTCTTGAACAAAGGCCAGACCTCTTCTGTGTCCGTGGACAGACCTAAAATTCATCTGCACAATGTCATTCGTAAACTTAGGAAACACAGGTGATGTAATTGAAAAATGTGGAGTTTCTTTTCCTCATTTCACAATCACATCACCTGTGTTGCCTAGGCTTAGGTATCTCATAGTGCAGATGTAGTGCAGCATATTAAACAGTACCCAGAAGTGCAGCACTGCATGCAACAACTTTGACACTTACAAAAGCTTCAGCTTCTGCATGCCCCCTACACAGTGCTAATTATATACATTTTAAACTGATGGTATCTTGCTGGAGATGAACTGGAACCTATCTTGCAACATGGTGCATCTTTTACACAAAAGTGACCCACAATGGAGCAAAAGAGGCGCACGGCCACCATAAATCTGACCCTAACATTTTAAATGATTGTTTCAAGATGCCAATAAGGTGTAACCTATCCACAGATTTGTTTCAGGTAAGTCCTACTCAGGGTTGCAGATGGAATTTAGGTTTGTTGAAGAATACAGAGGAGATAATACATTTGGAGGCCTACCAACGAAGTGAGTCATGTCCACTGCACTCTTGAACAAATGTCAGACCTCCTCTGTCTCCAGGAACAGGCCTAAACCTCATCTACACAATGTGATGTGTAATGTTAGGAAACACAGGTAATATAATTGAAAAACTTGCAATTTTTTTTGCTCATTCCACAATCATATCACCTGTGTTTCCTTTGCTTAGGTATCTCATTGTGGAAATGTAGTCTATCATATGAAAGACTACGTAGAATATGAGCACTGTATGCAACAACTTTGACACTTAAAGAAGCCTCTCCTTCTCCATGCCTCCTACACAGTTCTAAATGTACATCATAAATGCAAACAGTACAGAATTAATTATACTTGTTAAATGGTTTATTTTTGCTGTTCTCAGAATGTATCAAATTTCACTAAAAACAGTGACTTGAAGGTATTCATCATATAACAGCGGGGAAAAAAACCACAATCAAAATGATTGTGTTTAAAAAACCCATACAACATAACAAATCAGAATTCCGAACTCCTTAAAGTTAACTTACTTTCCATGACGTCGAAGGATGTCCTATGAACAGCTTACACTCTGTTGTGCTGTTATTACTTTCAGACCGCCACTTTCTGAAAGAAAACCTCCATCGTTTTGAAAAACATGTTACATACAATAAATGACTTCTTGCTCTCTACCACACGTTTCCACAAGGCCAAATCATGTCAAAGCCATTTATAACTCTTAGAATTCTTGTAAGCCAATCCCGTCATGTTGTATTTCCGCAACTTTCACAATTAAAATGTTGAAGATCATTTTCACAATCCTGGACTAGTAAGATCTTCCCCTTCTTGCTCAGTCATGTTCTACATTTCCTATGACACTGATACTGCTTACTATGAAGCAGACTTACACTATCTCTATGACTACTACAATTATTTAATTCTCTACATCACTTTTAATCACAAAGCAATATAAAACAGTAGACAGCATTGCAGACTTACATTCCCTCTACTCCATGTTTTGATTGGCTGCTTCAATTTGCTTATAAAAAGAAACAGTTTTTCTGAATTCATTCAAAGAGCAATTATTTCTCCATGACGTCCAGTGTTATGGTAAGAAGTTATGTCTCTGTACTACACTTATCCTCAAGGCCAAATCGTGTAGGAGCCATTAGAACTTCTTGAAATTCCTCAGAGCACATCCCGAGATTCTTTCCCTAAAATTTTGGTTTTAAAAACACCAGGTAAGAGTTTTTAAGGTCATACGGCAATTTTTAAAAAAAAAATTAAAACAGAATCATTGCAGAATGACCAGCCATTTCTAGACTTTAAATAAGCTGTGTAATGTCCTGATGTTATTGAAGGACCGTCATGATATATAATTGCTGCAGTTACAAAAGTCCTTCCTGATATTGACAACTGTGAAGCCACAACATTTTTAATTAAAGTTGTCAATTTTGTTCCATCAGGCCTACATCGTTGGAACATTAAAATAACATACTGGCCATATGTTCGTATAAATAATGTGGACATCATTTCAGATTTACATTGGCTACACTCCATGTTGTGATCAGCTGCTTTTACTAGTTTATTAAAAGAGACTGATTTACTGTCTGGCAAAGTTAAATATATAAATCTTTCTGAGTCTACACTAGTAGTACTTGATACCCTACAGTTCTCACAGTCATGCTGCCATTGATAAGAAAGCCCAAACAGGTGATCTACATCTACACCTTCAGCATGCAATACATCAAGCATATACATTAAAAACTCCTGACAATCTTGCTGAATATTTTGAGAGAATTGTGTTTGGCCTGAACATCTGTCTAACAGATTTCGAATTTCAGACACACTTTCTATTTTTGTTCTATCAGTGCTACATTTCTCTAACACAGAATTTAACAAACTGCAAAATCTTTGATCAGAATTTACCACAATCTCTTCTTTTACATTTTCTAGAGAAAACAAAACATTAACCACTACATTAGCATAGCAGTTGACACCAGAACTGTTTTCAAATTGAAAACCAACAACATCTTCAACAGAATCCTTTTTGTTTCTGCTTATAATTTCAGGTTCATCGACTTTTCGTCTTTTTGCTACAACCTCCCCAGTATTGGTCACATTTCTTCGTTTCCGGCCTACCACACGTTTCTCAAACAAAGGATATTGAGGCAAATGTGGCGCATACTCTCTTCTAAACCTATTGTATTCCTTAACACAATCTAGATCCGCACAAATGTTTGTGACATCACACTCAATCAAGTACAATCCCGATAAAGTTCTAACTCGTGACAATGCCACATATGCCATACCCTCCTTGAACACAGAACTGCCAATATTCACCAATGCACTGTCTACACTTAAACCTTGCGATTTATGGATTGTCACCGCATATGCCAAGCAAACAGGAAACTGCTTACGGCGAACATATAAGTCTTTTACAAGCAAAAATCTAGCAGAACAACGACCAATTAGCTGTACTTCCTCAATGCCATCAAATTTAATTTTTAAAAATTCAATTCCATCTCTATTTCTGTATTTTACAAAATCAACAACATTACCCATTGATCCATTTACCAGACCTCTTTCAACATGTAAATTCCTTCTTAAAATTATACGGCAGTTCAAGCACACATTCAGAGTCTGCAGTTTTAGATATAGTCTTCTCTAATGAATCCAATTTTGTTTTCAAATTCTCAGACAAAATAATTGTTGATCCCATATGCTCTACTCTGTCAATAGCTTCCAGTTTCACAATCTCTTGCTTTTCTAAATGCAACATTTTGTTGTTGAATTTGGCACATTCTGCAAGAGTTGGCATCAAACATATTCCAGATTTCTTCTCAGTAATTTTCTGAAAAATATTCTCAGGCACAACATCTTGTTCTGGATATAAATTTGACAGTAATCGTGCATGTAAAGCTTCTTTCCCATGCTCGGTCACTTTTCCAATTCTAACATCTTGTAGAATAGTCTTGTAAACTTCATCCTTCGCCTGACGCATATTTTCATGCAGTTCAGCATAATTGAAGTTTAACCATATATTGACGTTGCCAATGCTCCCTAGGCACTTCCTGGTATCTTCATGCGTGAGCATTTTGAACACAGGTTGCCCTTTCACTGGTGTCAGCTGCAGAAGATCTCCGAAAACAATGATGTGTTTGCCACCAAATAACACATCATACTCTGTTTTGAGAACTTCTTGCATTCTCAAATGCACAAAGGCAAGCATGACATTGGAAACCATGCTTACTTTGTCAATGATAAGAAGTTTCATTTTCCTCAAGATTCTTGAAACTTCACAACAAGCATCTCCAGATAGCTTGTGATATTGTAATTTGTTGTCATGCTCCACTGGCAGCATCAGTAAACGATGTAAAGTAATCCCTTTAATGTTATGTGCTGCCAGTCCAGTTGGAGCGGTGACAACACAAGACAGCGATGACTCTGTCCTTTCCTGCAAATAACATGAAATTGCTTTAATAAGGAAACTTTTTCCAGTTCCCGCTTCTCCACTCACGTACAGTCGGACAGGCTTCAACGACGTACATGAGCACTCTTTCTTCTCATGACTTAATCCATGATCAATTTGCATGGTAACTTCGTCATATATTTTCCTCTGCTCAACGTTGAGTTGTCTTTCCAACTCTTCTAAGTTAACCGCATCCTCCTGAGCATGTGCCATGGCTCTTTCCACTTCATTCATAGCAGTGGCAGCTTCATTTTCGATAACAGGTCCTCCTAGTGGATCCTGACTCAATGAAGCAGAACTCTGACTGTCCTGAGAACTGTCTCTGGCAATCTCGGCTGCAATCGTTGCTTCCTGCTCAATTTCCGCATTCAACATTTCTAGATATTTGGGAAAAACAGGATATTCTATGGTCTCCTTGGCGGCAGTGAAAGAGTCTTCGTAACAGAGGAAATCTCCAAGCAGTTCCTCTTCTGCACGCCAAGGCTTGAAAAGTTGCAAAAGTGCTAAATAGAAAAACTCCTTTTTTTCAGGAGATTCGCCACTCAATTTTCGATGGTTTACCAAATGGCATTTTCTTTGCTTGACCAGACATCCCTCACTTCCTATTACAGCATACACTCCTTTCTCAGTATCTTCTTTGATGTTCCTCTTGAATATGTAATTTTGAAGAACCTCATACAGACAAACATTCTCGAGGTGACTGCTTCGATTTGGATAATATGTATCCAACATGTTGGTCTTCAAAATGTCGGTACTGTTTGGCTCCTTTTCCGCCAAATACTCAATTTCCCGCACAGGTTTCAGAACTCGATTACGCGTTGCAGCAAGACCAAGACTCGCCCAAACGATACTCCTGGACTTGGCATAGAGACTTGCTGAAGACAACCGGTCAGAACATTCGTAAGCTCAGATTTCTCGATGCGACAACATCTTCAGACTGAAACTGTACAACTTCTTACTGAGGCTCTTTTCATGGGAAATGTCCTCCCACATATCCTTCAATTCTGTCTTCTCTTTTTTGGTGATGTAAGATGTCACATACCGAGCCACAGCCATACAGTTATCAGCCACAAACTGTATATCCATGTTAGCATTCCACATGGACAAAATCACCGGGTTGTAGTCGTTGATGTACTTGGACTCTTCGTTCCTCTTCAAATTGTATGTGTTTTTAGGTGATTTCTTCATCACATTATGTCGCAGCGAAGACATCAAACTGTTTACTCTTCCTTTAGAAATCACCGGTCGTGGAAAGCCGAAACGACATTTGGTGTAGAACTTGTCCTTGTTTCGGAATTTACGATGACAGTACTTTCCACATCGATGGCTTTGGAAACGTAGAACTTTTTCTCTTAGGCTTTTCTTCTCCTTTGCGTTTGGAACAGCACACGTAGAATACTGTTGTATGAAACTCATCACTGAGTCTTCTGGATCCGTTCCAAATTTAGGTGCATCCTTGATCCACAGCAGCATATGTATATGAGGAGCACCTCTTGCTTGGTACTCCTTTCTCCAGAAGAAATCCAACACCTCTCCAAGAGGTGGATTCTTCTTATTCATGATGAAAGACATCATAGCTTCAAATCTATGATTGAAGTACCTACATACATTGACTGGATCCAAAGAGCACAGTTCTCCGGGTGTCTTGAATTCGATGTTTTCGATGTTTCCATTTGCCTCTCGTAGAAATTCAAGTAAGTCTTCCCAGCCATACTCGGCACAGCTCAGAGTGAGGAACCATGTGGGAGTTCCTAAGTTCCTCAGCATACATTTTAAATCACCATGACGACGGTACCAGTACTCATTAGTACCACGCTGACACGCCATGAGATTAATCAGGTGAGAATCCAAAATACTGTCTTGGACATTGACTTTATCCATAAAGTCACTTGCCGAGATGTTTTGCATGTGTATACCACTTTTCAAGATGTGGTTCACTGCATATGACAGTCCAGACAGATCGCTTTCAAACAGGAGATGAAACAAATAGGGAATGCATTGTCGAAACCTAGCATCTCCTGCATACAATCGCAAAGTCCGGTATTCAGAAGCAGGAATTTGATGAGGTCGCTCATCATATCTTCCTCCCTGACCTGTTGGAAAAAGCTGTGGGAAACACCCAGCTTCCAAACTTTCCTCCCAAACACTAATGGGACTCCCTTTGGCTTGTTTCATTTGAAACAACTCAATAGCATTCCCCATGACTTCCTTGGAATGCAAAGGATGAACACTATAATGTTCATATATTTCTTCACTAGTACAGGGTTCTACTTTCTCAATTTGACCAGCACACAAATCGCTATCCTCTTCCTCACTTACTTCCTCTTCTGCAACATATACATTCTTATAGTATTTATTATTTTTTTTCAAATACAATGTTGCCTTTTTAACTTTCCTAACATCCACTAAATCTTGCCATATTTTCTTATTCTTTGTCGGAACCCCATTAACTAAGATAACCAGAGGTTCCTCTTCCACTTTTTCTACTCCAATTGTGTTAATGTTTTTCTGCAAATCTAGAGGCAAATAAACAACTCTTCCCTTTAATCCTCTCTGTAAATCTGATGGAGGCAATTTCCCTGTCTTTGGCTCCATTCTTACAATAGCCTGAAAGGGATGGATACTTTGAATCAAAATAGATTCATAAGTATTTAAATCCTTCAATTCAGAAGGAATCTCAACCAATTCCAGATTATTATGAACTGCTCTAGCAGGCATCTGGTTTTGATTTAATTTGTTACAACAATAAGTACACACACGTTGATCCAATCCCAAATCAAAACAATTTTCTACCATCAAGTATGTTGTGAAATCCTTCCATTCACTATTATTTTCCCTTTCACTTTTTGCATATAAATCCACTAACTTAGTCTGATTCTTATAATAAGTGCGTCGACAACACACACAAGTGAAATTTGGCCTCTCACTTGATTTCACCTCAAACGACGCAATTTCCCTCTGGAAATTATCTGTACTGGAAACCTGTACACTATCGTCCACATTACCCTCTTCTTCTTGGTCAATTTCAACATTCTCCTCTTTACTTCCAAAGTAACAAAACTCAATTTCTTCACATATATTCTTCACATCTATTTCAGAACCATGCAAAAGAGCAGCGCATAATTGTTTAAGCATAATTGCTGGACTCTTAGCATAATACAACATTCTAACTAATTTCCTCACTTTATTATGATGCACTGCTAGCATCCTGAAATGATGAAAAACACTCTGGCATACTCTCCTGGAAAGACAAGCCAGTGAATGACCATGCAAACCTGTCACTTCTCTCACTCTGCAAGGATCTAATTCTTGCAACAACTTCATTTTCTGCTTCAAACTTTTCTTATTAAATGACCGTACAAAATCACAAAGCAAATTGATGGAATCCTGTCGCACACTGCAAATACTACTACACTTCCAGGTGTACACAGGACCCTTAGGACGTCTTCCTAAAACCTCATTACCTAACACCTCTTCTATCTCTGTTGTCACAAGTTTTTCTTTTTCAACTGGACAACCATCTTTCACTTCATAAGCTCGACCACTGGTGTCAACTGCATGCACCAAATCATTATCCTGGAAATAACTCTCCTCATTAAAAAATGCCTCACAGCTTGAACTATGCATCCATTCTCCAGAAAAAACGTCACAAAAATTACTACGATTAACTATTCTCTTCCATCTACTATTTCTTTTGAAATCATAAATTGCCTTGTTTAGCTTCCTAATTCTATTGATTATCAAAATAAATAACTTACGTTTAATTTCAAATGCCTGATCAATAACTTTCTCAACTATTTTTTTCTCTTATAAAAAACCACTTTCTGTTGACCTTTCTTAATATTTTTTAACAAATTGCCAATTATCCTGTTGCGGAACATTCGTTTACGAATGTCCCTAAACTGTTGTTTCCTTCTACTATCATGCACAGAGTTATCTCTTGCTCTAGCAGTAACATTTTTCATTGGCCTTTCCTTTCCGTTTGAATTGCTTCTCTTTTTCTGGACTGAAACATTTTCTGTAGTAATATTTTTTTTACTACAGATATTTCTTATGAATGTTTTTGTACTCTTACCCGGTGCTTTCTTGGTGACTTGACAAATCTTTTTGTTAGAGGACTGCTGCTTTTTTCATTGACCTGCTGTCTTTGACGTTTTGCAGCCTTTCTCAGTCTTTCTTTGGTTGGCATGCTGAAATCTTGAAATGATCTGCAGTTGAATCTGTGGTAAAATATAATAAAAAATGTTATTAACCACTATTACCCAACAGTAAATCAATAACAGTCATCAAAAACTTAACACACTACTTGACATTTTTACATAGAAGATTTTTTAGTGCTTGGCAAATTTAGAATACAGAAATAGCAGAAAAGAAATGGAATTTATATTCATTTTACCTGTGCTGTTTTATATGTGAATCTGATCTAATTTTATGAGCATATTTTTATATTTTATTGAAGACACTACACATAACCTGTTTTTGAAGGTGTCTTAATTTTTAAATGGAACGGTTTACATTTTTACTTTTCATTTATTATAAATTTTTAAAATAAATGTTTATAGTTCCATAGGCTCAAGCACGTCAGCTTCCCATCCTATGTCATACAATTCTGACAAATCTGCATCCTCATCACGTTCTTCTTCATCCTCAGGATTTAAATCATCCAAGGGATCAACATCCACTGATGTTTCAATTACGAGTTCAATGATGAGGTCGAAATCAACTGATTGCTGATTGTCGCTCATGTTGATGTTGTCTTTATCTTTAAAGAAAGACAACAACAATGAGATGTTGCAGAGTAAGAGACAAATCTCAGAGATTATAATAGTAAAATTGTTTAACAAGAGTAACATTTTGCAGCTATTATTTAGCCATGTCCAGCGATGCTGAGGAGGTGAAGCCTATGTCCAATTTTTCAGTGAACAGGACTCATCTCTTCTTAACCTTGGATAAGCCTCACCGACTCTGTGTCCCCTGCACATACTTAAATGTAAAGGGGCAGATTTATGTTAACTGGCACATCCCCAGGGATGCACCAGTTAACGTGCACCGCTGCTCTGCCACCCATGGTGTGCCGCATTTACAATCAGATAGGACAAAGCTGCGTCAAAACTCTGCGCCTGCTTAAAGCAGGCATAGGTCTTGACGCAGCATTGTGGAGATGGGGCACCCCTGAGCCTTGCTGGAGCTGCACCGCACTTGCGATACAACTCCAGCAATGCGCCACCTTTACGGCACAGATGCGTCACGCATCTGTGCCGTTTTTGCCCCATGGTGCGCCGCATTGTAAATGCAGCACACCATGGGTGGCGGAACAGCGGCGCAGGATGACTGGCACATCCCTGGTGATGCGCCAGTCATCATAAATCTATCCCTAAGCTTCTTATCTTGTTAGAGATGAACAGCCATATGTATCATCAAACTATTTTGCATTTCCTAAATAGCGAATTTTAAGGAATAAATAGCGATTCTTTACCATTCCTAATTTGCGATGAGCAAATTGCTAATTGCAAATTACCCATTCATTTCCAAGGGCCAGGAGGCCCATAGGAATGAAGGTGCAATTTGCGATTAGCAATTAGCTCATCGCAAATTAGGAATTTTTCCAAGGGTGCAGGGGTGTCTCAAGAACACCCTGCTGCACCCCTGAAAAAGAAATTTGGGGGCATATGGCGCACATACATGCCCTAAGGGCATGTATGGGCGTCATATGGCACCTTTTGTTTTTTGGAAAAAAAGCTTTTTGAAAAGAATTTTCAAATTACCACCAACTAGAAGTTGGTGGTAATTTGCAAATCCTTAATGGCATTTTTTGCATATTTTTTGTTTGATACATTGCATTTAAGGAATCGCAAAATTTGCAAAGCCTTAAGTGCAATCGTAAAATAAGGAATAGCAAATTTTGCTATTCCTTATTTTGCATCAAACTTGTTTGATACATACCATTTGTCTAATTAGCATTCGCAAAGGCCGAAATTCGCAGAATTCCTTCTCCTTTGCGAATGTTAATTAGCTTGATACATATGGCCCCAAGTGAGGCCTGTCTTGCAACATGGTGCATCTTTTGCATCACTGCTGCATCGGTTTCATGTGGCACGTTTTTTTTACAGCATGACACATCTGCCTAAATGCATCAATTTGTAATTTTGTCGCCTCATAGCAAATCTTTTGCACCGCCGCTGCATCACAAAAGTGACGCACAGTGGCGCAAAAGAGGCATACACCTATCATAAATCTGTCCCTAGCATTTTAAATGATTAATTCAGGATGACGATAAGGTGTGGCCTATCCAGAGGTTTGTTTAAGGTGAGGCCTACTCAGGGTTGCAGATCAAAGTTACGCTTGTTGAAGAATACAGAGGAGATAATACATGTAAAGGCCTACCAATGAAGTAAGTGATGTCCACTTCATTGCGCCAGTCATCATAAATCTATCCCTAAGCTTCTTATCTTGTTAGAGATGAACCGCCATATGTATCATCAAACTATTTTGCATTTCCTAAATAGCAAATTTTAAGGAATAAATAGCGATTCTTTACCATTCCTAATTTGCGATGAGCAAATTGCTAATTGCAAATTACCCATTCATTTCCATGGGCCAGGAGGCCCATAGGAATGAAGGTGCAATTTGCGATTAGCAATTAGCTCATCGCAAATTAGGAATTTTTCCAAGGGTGCAGGGGTGTCTCAAGAACACCCTGCTGCACTCCTGAAAAAGAAATGTGGGGGCATATGGCGCACATACATGCCCTAAGGGCATGTATGGGCGTCATATGGCACCTTTTGTTTTTTGGAAAAAAAGCTTTTTGAAAAGATTTTGCAAATTACCACCAACTAGAAGTTGGTGGTAATTTGCAAATCCTTAATGGCATTTTTTGCATATTTTTTGTTTGATACATTGCATTTAAGGAATCGCAAAATTTTCAAATCCTTAAGTGCAATCGCAAAATAAGGAATAGCAAATTTTGCTATTCCTTATTTTGCATCAAACTTGTTTGATACATACCATTTGTCTAATTAGCATTTGCAAAGGCCGAAATTCGCAGAATTTCGGCCTTTGCGAATGCTAATTAGCTTGATACATATGGCCCCAAGTGAGGCCTGTCTTGCAACATGGTGCATCTTTTGCATCACTGCTGCATCGGTTTCATGTGGCACGTTTTTTTTACAGCATGACACATCTGCCTAAATGCATCATTTTGTAATTTTGTCGCCTCATAGCAAATCTTTTGCACCGCCGCTGCATCACAAAAGTGACGCACAGTGGCGCAAAAGAGGCATACACCTATCATAAATCTGTCCCTAGCATTTTAAATGATTAATTCAGGATGACGATAAGGTGTGGCCTATCCAGAGGTTTGTTTAAGGTGAGGCCTACTCAGGGTTGCAGATCAAAGTTACGCTTGTTGAAGAATACAGAGGAGATAATACATGTAAAGGCCTACCAATGAAGTAAGTGATGTCCACCTCATTGCGCCAGTCATCATAAATCTATCCCTAAGCTTCTTATCTTGTTAGAGATGAACCGCCATATGTATCATCAAACTATTTTGCATTTCCTAAATAGCGAATTTTAAGGAATAAATAGCGATTCTTTACCATTCCTAATTTGCGATGAGCAAATTGCTAATTGCAAATTACCCATTCATTTCCATGGGCCAGGAGGCCCATAGGAATGAAGGTGCAATTTGCGATTAGCAATTAGCTCATCGCAAATTAGGAATTTTTCCAAGGGTGCAGGGGTGTCTCAAGAACACCCTGCTGCACCCCTGAAAAAGAAATTTGGGGGCATATGGCGCACATACATTTTAAAAACATTCCTTTACCTCAAAAACGATTTTCAAGTCTTAATTTGAAAACACTGCCCACGGGGAAATGACTTAAAATGTCCTTAAGACACATGAAAGTGTTTTTTTAAAGCCTTTGCAACTTTTTTGGTTCACTTTTAACATGGCTATGTAACTCAAACAATCAAAATCTAAATTTACCATGCACAGGTGGGAGCATATTTACAAGGAATTTGCTCCACGGGGAAAGGTCTTTTAATTTAATATGGGAAAAATAACATCAGAGACACTGAAATGCCTTATAAAGAAGCATACACCATTATGTCCTTGTCATAAATTTTAAAACCATTCCTTTTCCCCAAAAACGATTTTCAAGTCATAATTTGAAAACACTGCACATGGGGAAATGACTTAAAATGTCCTTAAGACACATGAAAGCGTTTTTTGATTGCCTTTGCAGCATGTTTGGGTCACTTTTAACATGGCTATGTAACGCAAACATTCAAAATCTAAATTTGCCATGCACAGGTGGGAGCATATTTACAAGCAATTTGCTCCACAGGGAAAGGTCTTACATTAAAATGGGAAAAATAACATCAGCGACACTCAAATGCCTTATAAAGAAGCATACACCATTATGGCCTTGTCATAAATTTTAAAACCATTCCTTTTCCTCAAAAACGATTTTCAAGTCATAATTTGAAAACACTCCACAGCTCCTATGCAAAAAAACACCCTGTCAGTACTAATACTTCACATTTTCTCCAATTACAATTTCTCAAAGAAACAAAATCTATTTGTAAAACACTTGAGACAAAGCAACATTTGAAAAACACAACTTTCTTCATAATTTTCTCCTTAAAGCACACTATTCTCTATCTAAATTAAATAAATCTTTTCTCACCTTAGCAAATACTTTATGAGTTTCAAAACAGTCTCAGAAACACACCAATTTGTCTTCAGCAGAGCAAAAGGTATGCACTCCAGAGTCTGCAGCTATCAAAAGCACAGAAATGCTGTAATTCTTCACACATATCTCTCATGTCACCCAATCAAAACTCTTCCCTCACTTTTTTCAAATCAAAACCCTTCCCCCCTCTGCCCTCTCTGCCTTTTTTGCATAGCAACCACCTCTTGGAAGACCTCTGGTGTTTGCAAGTTCACACAACAATGTTTCAATTGAACTCTGAACTCTCAGTGCACCTGCATATCCAGTGCAATCTTTCATTTAATGATTTTTTCTTGACCACTCAAAATACATCTTTCAAAGAACTCATCCATGCACCCTAACTTTCTGTTTTCAGCAATCAAAATCCACCAATCACTGTTACTGTTTCATTAACACAGAAACTCCACAGTTTTTTTCATTTTAAACTCTTATTTTTTCAACTGCCATTTCATTGCCACACTTCATCTGACTGCAGCAGAACCTTCTCTCATCATGTTTTCTGTCTGGATTGTTGGACATAGTTACATCTATTGGGCTCAGAGGTATGCTGAGAACAGAAATTTACCTAACCTCAATTTACAAGATGTGGAAATTAAGTGGTTTGGCCACAGAGGATTAAAATGTCACCAATTGATACCATTGGTGAAAACCTTTATGCATTTGCCAAAACCTGACCTGTTAATTGTGCACTGTGGAGGTAATGATTTGGGCACTTTGACTGGGGTAGGTCTGGAAATGCTTTTAAAGGACACCTTTGAGCAATTGATGGCACTTTTTCCTCAAACTGCCTTGGTATATTCAAATATATGCCAAAGACAGAAATGGAGGTGGTCAAACCAATTTTGTCCACAAATTGAGAAGTCGAGGAAGCATGTAAACAAATCTGTTTCAGCTTACATGAGAGACCATGGAATGGGCTCCATGTACAACAATAACTTGCGTTACTACATGCAAGATATCTACAGAGGAGATGGAGTTCACTTCTCAGATGAGGGCAACAGAATTTTCATTCTGAATTTAAGACTGTGCATTGGTACCTACTTATAAGTACCTAAATGTACCATAAACCCAAAAGCTCTTCTCAGAGCTACCCTACATCTGATCACTCACAATTATTATTTTTCTCTAACTTTTTTCACTAATTTTCAACAAAGTACGCTCCCCGGGGCGCTACCCGGTACGCGAACCGGAAGCTAACCTCGCGAAATTTTTAAAAAAAATGTTTTTTTTCGCACATATAAGCCTCCTCAGCCATCCTCAGAAAACCTAGGGGGTCAAAATACGTCTACCGTGTCCCCTTCTACCCATTCTGAACATTATGTGCCCTCCATCTTGTATCTTAATTCGACCGAAACACAAAATGGTGGACTCCCGTAACGCTTAAGGTTCGCGTACCGGGGCGCTCGCCAGTTCGCGTACCGGGGCGCTCCCCGGGAAGCGCTCCATTAAAAAAGGTGGGAAAGTAATTTACAGAAGAAACCCTTGAGACACTTTCACCAAATATAGATTTCCTCATACTACATACCAATCCCTACCATTTTCACAAATTTGGTTGAAATTCCATTTAGCCATTTAGCCTGTAGACCTCTCTAAATACCCTGAGGTAAATTACTTCACAAAACACATCTGAAGTGTTGGAATTGACAACCAATTAAAATGTTACTTTCATTTTCTATTTTTTTTTTACCTGACATTTGATTGGTTATGTACCTGAATATATATAAAGGAAGCGAAGGAAACACAGCCATTTTGACTACTACTTCCTGGTGTACATTTCAATTGGATTTTCACTAATCACTTCAACTTCTTTGTAAAGGTAAGTTGTTATTTTAAAAACTGAAGTATATTGTGCACTATAAGTTAATATGGTAAACTTTTTCTGATAGTTATATACTATCCCTCTGTAGTAGTTATAGATTTAGATAGACTTCTCTGTTATAGTTATGGATGGAGTTAGGTTTCTCTTGTATAATTATGAAATTACTTATGTTAAATCACATACACTTTTTTATATTCCTACTTCCACTCTGATACTATACACTGCCCAAAGATAAATTTACTGATAAAAACTGCCTATCTAAAATTAATCCCAACAGTGCCCTATCTCTACTAATATATATTTTTTTTATCCAAATTTCAGGCAAAATAGAAGGCGAACACAAAGTTTCATTTCAAATTGTCCTGCAAGAGAGCAGCCAAGAAATAATTGATCCAAATTATATAGAATTTATGGATGAAACTTGGGACCAAGAACTACTGCAATGTGTGCAAGCAGTAGATGACCTCCTTCAAAATGAGGACATTTTACACCCTCAGAGATTACAAACTATGTTCAATGAAAATGACGACATTTCAGACAGTGAAATGTTAGAAAGTTTATTACATTTTGAAACACAATCACAATAATAAATAATTGCTTAAAAAATAAAGAAATTAAAAAATAATCAACAAAACCAACAATCAATTAACATACAGTATTTGAAAAGTCTATCATTCTTTTTTCCTTATAGTACGCTCCCCAGAACGCTTCCCGGTTCGCGAACTGGGCGCTCCCCACGCAAAAAAAAAAAAATTTTTTTTTTTTGCCCTGCGGTGCCCTTTTAAAGCCTCCACATCAAACCTAGGGGGTCAGGGAGGATCTACTATGCCCCCTTATGGTCATTTCCCCCTTTGTTTTGGCCTCCTCTTGTCTCTCGATCCTACCGAGAGACAAGATGGCGGCCGCTCCGGACTGTTTAGAATGTTGACAGACACCGGAGAGCCAATCAGCTTCGCTTCGCGAAGTTCCGTTACGCGTCAAGTACGCGAACCGGAGCGCTGCCCAGAGCGCGCTTACAGATATATATCTTTTTTTGAACGTTAATTTCTCAAAATCCACTGGAGCACATATATTGAGACCTAGCAAAGGCACATCGGGCTAACAGTCCCTACAATTTTGCCAAGTTTCATGCAAATCCATTCAGCCGTTCGGGCTAAAAGTGAGGCCAACCGCCCTATGGAAATTAACATTGGAAAAACACGTTTTGGGACCCCCCTTTTTTCTCGGCCCCCCCTTGATGAACCCCCCCAAATTTTCAGGGGCTGCTCAGAAACAAAATGTTCCATTTTCCTGAAAATTTCAGCCAATTCCGTCCACAAACGCCAAAGTTATTAGACATAGAATTTTCAAAAATCCCATAGGGAAAAAATCCTAACTATATATACCTACTGGCGACCGCCAGTAGGTAATATATATATATATATATATATATGGTAAGTACATTTACTAAGTTTATAACTTCACCACACATGCTTTTGCGTTGTAAAGGCATGCGTGGTAAAGTTATATGTGGGGTTATAGTTTGCGGAGTGATGGTACTGCGGACTAATGACTCTTGCGTTGTAATAAATACGGAGTCATGGTATGCGGAATAATAGTTTGCGGATTTACGTCATATATTCCTGAATAAAGGGTGTGCACTTTGAATTTGTATTACAAGAAGAATAATTGATAACCCTAGTCAAGAAAGGCAGCAAGTGTGCAAATTTTTAACTGCCTTCGGTCGGAGTAGTTACAACAAAAAAGCTTGATAAATGTCTAATGACTAATGTTGAGGACAGATATGTTACTGTTTCCTGTTTTTTATGAAGTTGATAGACTTTTTCACCCAACAGAAAAGTTCATCGCAATAAATGTATAGAAATGTAAGTTTATTAAAATCAAGATTAATATGTGAGTATGGACTGCTTGCTGAAGATGCTGTTGCAGCAGTTTATGTGCTTGGTGCAGCAGCAGGTGGGTTGCCCTGCAATTGTTGTGTTGCAGCTCAAGCAACGTTGTTGGAGTGCAAGTTGTTTACATGTCGCACTATATTTGTTGTGTCAAAGAAGTCTTTTTTGGATGGATTACCCTTTGAAAGAGTTGTTTGGTAACTTTTACAGATTACTTTTTGAGCATTATTCTTCGGCTGGAGTAGAAGCTACGACAAAAAGGCTCGATAAAGGGCCTTGACGTTTAATCAGAATATGAAATTGAAGAATAATTGATAATCCCAGCCAAGAAAGGCAGCAAGTGTGCAAATTTAGCACTGCTTTCGGCTGGGGTAGTTGATACCAATTACAAGATAATGTCAACATTCCCAGTTGGATTGAGATTTTAGATCTGAGGATTAATACATACGTGAACAAGATTTATGATATAGTATTTATGCAGTTATATACATTTTTGAATATTTCACTTTGAATATTTTACTCACAATTAAATCCTCTGTGTTTCCTGTATTTAAACAGCTAGTATAACAATGTGATAATGTCTTGCAATGCAATTTTTGTAGATCGAATTGAAAGTATTTTTTCTATATTTATGGTCATGTGACCTAACCACATGGTGGCAGTAGGAGTGCACCTAAAAAACATTTAAAAATGGTACATTTCCCCTGTGACCGATGTGTGATCAAGGGCTGCCTAGCCCGAAACGCGTCACTGCTGGAACTTGGATAAATAAAGTAAGAACCTGCCTCATCTCAAGCGGTCCGTTCTCCTTCTTTGCCAGCGTGTGAGCTGGAAGTGGTTTGGAGTTTTTTTCGAATTCAATTGCGGAAGTCCGTTTGCTTCCGGTAACGGACTCCCTCTCCACAAGACGGCGGCCGCCTTCAAACCTCTCTCTTTGGAAATTCCGTGGCGGAAACTTTGGCGGCCACCCCCTATTGCTGCCGAAAGACACAGGGACACCGAAACGGAAAATCGGGCGTCGATCTGGTCGGCGGATCATTGAGGAACGCTTGCAAATGATATCGGTGAGTGAAAATAGGCACGCATGTAGGCGGGGTGGCCCCTTTGAGCATTTAAGAAAACGTAGATGTTACTAACGGAGGCTACCTTAAAAAACAGATTCAAGTTTCAGCATGTCGGCGGAAACTGTCCGGAAACTGGAGGAGGCTGTGGACGAGCTATTTGGAAATGTGCCAATGTTGGCAAAGAATGCGAGTAAACCGCCCGAAAAATGTAATGAGGGAGAACCTAATCTCAAGTCGCTAATCAGGGAGCTGGAGAAAAAGAAAAAACTAGCAATAACCAAATGGTGGGAGCACCGGTCTCTCAGTAAATATTTGGTAGTCGGCAGGGTTCCTCGGGGATTACGCATCCTTTTGGCTCCGAGCTTTGATAAACCTAATCCTGCCATGCTCAAAGAATGGGGGAGAGCAACTTAACCGCATCGATGAACCTAGTTCATATTTTAATAAAATATGCTGCCATTGACCTACCACAATATTGGGAGAAATTGAAAAATTAAATGAGGAAATTGAAAACATGAAGACTATGGCTTGGACGGTATTAAGAAATTATTGGAAGCAATGAATGAGCGCTTGTGCCAACATGAAAATAAAATAAAACTTCGCAAGGCTCATATATTTGCACGTGACTTGGCTGATTACAATAATGGACAAATCTTTACCTTTGCGAGAAAATATAATGCTGTAAAGAGACAAGAATTCAGCAGCAAAGGTGAAACTACAATACCGCAACTAGCTACAGCCAGTAATTCAAAACCGAGTAACAATGATGAATTTGCCAATTCTGACTCTATATCGTTAACAAGCGATTCTAGCTTGGATTCAGATTCCTCCAGGCAGCCTGTTCTAACTAAGTTAAACCTTGAACAGGAAATTGATTTTTTAGTGGAGGAGAAGTTACAGACATTGAGGCCGAGGCAACAAAGGCGGCAACCAGGAAAAGAAGGAACAAACGAAGAAGAGAGAGGAGACGCAAGTGCAAACAAAAATCAAAAAAAGAAGAAAAAAAGCACTTGGTAGAGGAAACAAAAATAGTAAATAATAGCATCGTCAACTTATCAACAGTTGTCTTAACCAAGAGCAATTGCTATCATTAGGTCTAAACTACTGCCCGGGTCAGAGTTTCAATTATGCAAACACACGTATAGATGTTTTTTGCTTCATTAGGAAACTCAAACTACAAAAATTCTTTGTGCTAAAATCACCAAAGAAAAGATAGACTATGACAAGGAGATGGAGAGTAATAAATTACTATCATCTGATGTGTCCACTCTTCTAATGATGCATGACCTCAAGAAGCCACAAGTTCTCAGCCAGAAGGGCCTGACGCTGATCTTGCAACGCAACAGCTACTTAGTAAAATAAATATGACGCAAAAAGGAGCGGGACTCAGTCCATTTAAAGCCAAATCCAATTGTATTCCTTTAATGCCAAAGGATGCAGTGGATACGTTCCATGACTGTGTAATTAACGACATCAAAAAAATTATATCAACAAACCAAGGGCAAAAACAGCAAAAAAAGAAAGAAAATTGAGTATACTAAACTGGAATATGCAAAGCTGATGAAGAAACTTGGTGACAATAATGACATTTTTATTAAGAACTCAGACAAAGGAGGTAATTTGGTTATCTGGCCCAAGAAGGATTATATAAAAAAGGCTAACAGACAATTAAGTGAAAGCAAGTGTTATGAAAAAACAACACATAAAGAATACTCAAATGCAAAAGAGACTCTATATAAGTTACTAGCACTTTGGTGTAGGGAAGGACTGATTTCAAAAGATGAATTCTTTTTTATGAACAATGAGTTTCCGGTCATCCCTATTTTATACTTGATTCCAAAAATTCATAAAGAAATATCACCGGTACCAGGGAGACCAATTATGGGGTCGATTAGGATGGCGGTGAATCCGCATCCGCTGGGCCAGTGGAAGCCACCACCGGCCCGGAGGATGCGGATTCACCCCCGCGGTCCCTGTGAACACCACCCGCCAGATCAGGATGGCGGTAGGATCAGCGGCGGATGGAAGGTCCATCCGCAGCTGATCCGCGGGGTGTAGCCTGCTATTTGGTGGCGGTGTCTGCAAGACACAGCCAGCCAAATTAGGAAGCATGTGTAAACATGCTTTTCCGCTGCGGTTTTTACGTACTCATATGCAGATTTCAGAGGGTGCAACAGGATGTCCTTTTGACACCCTGGCACCCTTGAAATTGCATTCTCAATTTGCGATTCTCTAATTTAGAATCTCAAATTGAGAATGTCTTCCCATTCACCAGGCAGGTCGCTCCCCCTGTGTGCCCTGTGATGCTGCTGCCGCTCAATCTGGTTTGCGCCTGAGTGATTCTTTCTCTGTGCTCCCTGTACTTGTGCCCCTCTGTGCCACTCTCTGCCTTGACTCTCCCCCGCTCTGTGTCCCCACCTGTTTAGTTCAATACATTGTTGTTGCTGTACTCTCGTGTGCCCCACTGTGCCCACTTTTTGCCTTCTGTACCCCGCTGTGTTCCCGCTCGCCCTGTCCTCGCTCTTTCCCGCCGCTGCGTCCCCTGCATCCCTGCCCCCCTGTGATCCCGTTCGCCACCCAGCTCCCGCCTCCCAGCTGCTGCTCTTCCCTCCCACTCCCCCTCTTATGGAGGTCACAAAGCGGCTGTTAAGCAGCCACGTGCAGCGGGCATGCCGATGGCGCGCCAAAGGCGTGCCTAAGGCAAGCCCGTGTGTGCACGTCCGTGCCTGGACCGCGCCCAGTGCCAGGACCCCTGACCCCCGCACTCACCACGACACACACCACCGCAATGACCCCAGCACCCTCCATGCACTCAACACCGGACGGTCACGCACCTGTTGCCTGGCCACTCCGAAGCACACACAAGAACCCTTCTCCTGCTGAAGCTGCAGCTTCACCAGCATCCGGCCCGCCAGCCCACCCACCGGAGAACCCAACTTCCTCAGATGCATCCTGCTCAACACCCGATCCGCCCGCAAATACGCCATCGAACTCTGGGACCTACTCGACACCAACGCCCCAGACGTGGCCTTCCTGAAGTAGACCTGGCTAACCCCCACTTCGGCGCCCGACATCGCCATAGCCATCCCAGAAGGCTACAAGATCACCAGCAAGGATCGCACCAACAGAGTAGGTGGAGGAATTGCCATCATCCACAGAAACACCCTCAAAATCTCAACAGACGCCGACAACACCCTCAGCAACGTCGAACACCTGCACTTCAAGATCCACACCGACCCCAACACCACCCTCAGAGGCACCCTTGTCTACAGACCCCCCCAGACCCCAACCCCAGTTCAGCGACTCCATCGCCAACTTCATCAGCACGCCCGCCCTTGCCTCTACGAACTACATCCTCCTCGGGGACCTGAACTTCCACCTCTAGAACAACAACGACTCCAACACTTCCACCCTGATCGACGACCTCGGCAACCTCGTACTCAGACAACTCGTCACCACACCCACTCACTCCGCCAGCACACGCTTGACCTCATCTTCTCAGCTAGCACCCACGTCTCCTTCGACCGCACCACCGAACTCCATTCAACCGACCACAACTGCATCCACTTCACCTTCCGGAAACCCACCACCCAGCTGATGCCTCGCCGCAGCTGAGGCACGATCACTGAGAACCTAACCACCGCCCTCGCCCAGAGCTCACCCGCAGACCAGACTGACCCCAACGCCGCTGCCCGCAACCTCAGACAATGGATCAACAACTGCGCCAACACCCTCGCTGCGCTCAAACAACCCCTCAACACCCAGACCAGTAAGAGAGCCAGCTGGTTCACCGAAGACCTCCAGGAAACTCCTCAAGACCTGGCTCTTCAAACAGTAGCAGCGTTCCCCCCACTCCAGCGCCTTGAGACCCTCACAGGTATGTAGTGCGCTTTACAAATGCTATGATTAATTGATTGAGTGATTCATTCCTATGGGCCTCTAGGCCCATAGGAATGAATGGGGAGGTATTCCTTAATTGCGACTCGCAATTTGCGACTCGCAATTAAGGAATGTTTAGAAATCGCTATTTTTTAAGCGATTTCTACATGCATAGCCTTTTGCTATTTCTTGTTATCGAATCCTTATTTTTTGTTAATAAAGAACATAAAAGGCATTGTTGATGCATGTGCCAGTAAATGTTTTCATACTAGTACATGTAACATATTATTCCAAATCACATGTTGTTAAATAGATATTCTTATTAATTAATCTTACAATATAGATATATAGATATATATTTATTTATTTTCACTAAAAAAACATAGGTTTCAGGGATGTTATAGTTAGAAATTAGCACTTAAAAAAACTACGAAATTCACTGAAGAAACCATATGTTTCAGGGACGTTTTAGTTAGTTGGACATTGCACTCGTACAAAATCAGAGAAATTCAAACGCTATAGTTAGTAGAGCTAACTATAACTTGCGCCCCCGCAATGCACTGCTGATTACATCACATATTACATCACTTATGACATGGTCAGTGACATCACTGATGACATCACTCATGACATCTCAAATGACATCACTGTCGACATCGCTGATGACATCATCCAGTGAATGTGTGTTTCTGTAAAGTTTAAATATATTTTATATATGTTAATGCCAAGGTACCTGTACTTTAACGTCAACAGGGGCATCATCACCAATGACCTAATCTTCTACTCTAGGAAAACAGCGCTATGGCGCACTACCATATTTAACGTGCTCAACATTCATAATTCCAGGAACATCCCCCATGGTTCCAAACTCGCGATCATACCATCCCATTCCCTTCAAGCCGATCTTACCATTGCCGCCTATAAAAATGGCACCATCTTGATCCAAGCTTCAGACTCTGATCTCAATAAATTTGCTGATTTTTTCACCACCCTTAAGAAGCTAGTTCTTAACGCCTCTATGCACCCCCTGGGCCTGACACCGCATGACTCCCTTCGCAGCGCCGGTCTACTCAACTCCAACCCTTAAAGTAAGGGCCTCTCACCTAGACCTCCTAATGCTGCTGCTTCTCCCTCTTCCACACCCTCTCTCCCGCCCTCTAGTAGGGTTGGCACAAACCCTCCCATCGTGCTCCCCACTCAGTCCATATCTAGAGACAGCCTTTCTTCTAGGGTGTTTAAAGATCTCCCCTCCCCCCCAGCCTCTAGCATCAGGCACTAGGTTTTCACCTCCAACGCCCGCTAGCCAACCTCGCTCCTTGCCCTTGTCCCCCAGCAACAAACAACCATCGCTCCCTCAGCTCACCGGCCCTTCCCGCAACATTAACGGATCCCCCTCCTCTCAGAGATTGCCTAGCCCTCCTCTCTCCTGGCCTCCCAGTAACCCAACCATAGGGGGTTCGAGCTCCCATGCCTGGCCTCCCGTACTCATCAGTAGCCTATGTGCTGCCCCCAGGTCCCCTGCCCTTAAGCGCCTCCCGTACTCGCCATTAGCCCCTGTGAAAACCGCCGGGTCCCCTGCCCGCAAGCTCTACCCTAACCCTTGGACTTTGAAACCCTGAAAACCTGAGCATCTATCCTAGTTCAGAGAATCCAGAAATCCCTATCGGATCTGAAGAACATCCTTCTCCTCACTGAACACTCTATCGCCTCCTCATTGCCCTCTCCTAACCCTGTCCCCCCTTCTCACCTCCCCCACTCTCCAGCCCTTGCTGCTGGCCACCCGACACCTTCGTCCTCGCAAACTTCCTAATCACCTCTCGAGGATGAGACCCTAACCTTCCTCTCACCCAACTTGAGCCCCCCAGCCCGTCCCGTCCTCCTGACAAGGAACTTGACAGCTTGATTCCCACTATCGCAATAAACACAACCAGGTTATCATCCCTCCGTAACAGAGGGGTAAACAGTAACAACTTAACAAAAATTCCCTTAACTTCCCTGTCTCACACCATTCGTTCCGATGCCCCACTCTCCGGCCTCCTTCATAACTGCAAGTCAGCTGCGAGACACGCCTCGGACATCGCCGCCCTCATCCTTAACCACAACACCAATGTAGCTATCCTAACCGAGTCGTGGCTCAATGAATCCTCATCACCGCACCTTGACCTATTGGTCCCGCCCAACTTTAACATCAACAGACTTGACAGACAAATTTAGAAGGGGGAGGCATTGCTTGCCTCTACCGCTCAGACCTCCTTGTCGCAGAACTCCACGCGGATCCTACGGATTCTTGCGAATATCTTCCCTTTCCATTAGTAGTACCACCTCTTAGCTAAGCAAATTGCACAACTTCTAACACCCCCCAGACAGGAACAACACTTTCTCGGACCTCCTCATGGAAATTATCACTGCTAAGGTCTCGCCTCACTCCAATGAAATTTTCCTCGGTGACTATAATATGCACTGGAATTACACCAATAATTCCCAGGTCAACGCTGTCAAAGTTTTCCTTGCCGATCAATCGCTCACCCAGGCCTGCACCTTGCCTACCCACAAAAAAAGCACTACTTTGGACTGGATTATCACTAAGGCTTCAGTGGTCAAGCTGAACTCAATAGAGCCATCTGATTGGTCAGACCACCACATTATCACCTTCACTATATCTGACCACCGCCTGAAAAAACGTGGTCAACTGGTGAAACCAAAACGCTGGCTCAGAGACTCTAAGAACCTGGCCCTCGAGAAACTGACTGCCCGCTGCGAGAATGGGCTTCTCCCCCCTTGAATCTATCTAAGGTTCCCAACCTCACAGATCACTACAACTTGACTATGACTAACATTTTGGACGATCTGGACCCGCTTAAGTTCAAAAGGTCCCAAATGAAAGACAAAAAACCTTGGTTTGGTGGACCCCTCAATGACGAAAGGAGAGCTCTCCGTCTGAAAGAAAGGAACTGGAGACAGCACCCATCAGCCTCCCACCATAAACTTCTCCGTCAGGCCAGAAATATGTACAACAAGAATATCCTTTTGTCTAAAAAATAATTCTTAAAGTCGGAGCTGGAAAATGCCAAGAACAGACCACTCAAACTTTTTGAAATAGTTAACCTTCAATCAAACTAACTAGCGAAACATTAAAAAAAACGCAAAATCACCAATCACCTGCGATGAGTTCACCTCCTTCTTCGTAACCAAAATCAACTTGCTGGGTAACGAACTCAAGGCCCCCTCAAACTCCCCTCCTTCTCCGCTGGGACCCTTTTATCCTCTCGTGCCCACCAAGCAACACCCAAAAACAAGGCTCACTGGTCCAAATTTGATCTTTATGATGATCATTCCATCTCTAAAATGTTATCCTCCTTAAAACCGAATACCTACTTTAACAACCCCCTCCCCGCCAACTGCTTGGCAGCGACCCCCTGACTCATCGCTCCCATCTGGACTACCATTATCAATGCTTCCCTTCTCCAAGGGATCATACCCGACTCACTGAAAACCTGGCAAGTCATCCCCATCCTAAAAAAACCCACTCTGAATCCAGAAATTCCAGGTAACTTCAGACCCATCTCGAATATCACTCTTCTTGCGAAAGTACTGGAGAAATGTGTGCAGCTACAACTAAGCCAACGCATCGCCAATTTCAATCTACTCGACTAATTCTAATCTGGGTTCAGACCTGGGCATAGCAAGGAAACTACTATTCTTCACATTGTTGACGATGCTCTCCAAGGCCCTTGACCAAGGCAAACCCTGTCTTCTGATCCTTCTGGATCTCTCCTCAGCATTCGACACAGTCAACCAAGAGAAACTCCTTGCATGCCTCGAACACAGAATGGGATTAGGAGGTACCGTCATCAAATGGTTTGGTTCCTTCCTCCATAACCACACACAGAGATTCCTTGTCAATAACAACCTATCTGCTCCCTCCCTGATCTCCATCGGTGTCCCGCAAGGCTCCACTCTGTTCCCTACTCTCTTCAATCTCTACCTCGAACCTTTAGCTGAAATTCTCCACTCGGCCAACATCTCCTTCCACATGTATGCCAACGATACCCAGATCTACATTAAAATCTCCTCTCTTGAGGAGATCACCCATCTAAATGATGCCCTGAAATTGACTGTCCATTGGCTTGCCAACAACCAGCTCAAACTGAATGCCAGAGAAACTGAGTTTCTTCTCATCTCCCCCCCCAAAATCTGCTGACATCCTAGAATGGACCAACTCCATCACAGCACTAAACTGCTCCCCTACCTTTAAGGACTCGGACAAATCTCTTGGGATTATTTTGGACCGCAACCTGAATGTGATGGAACACATCCACGAGAAAACTGAAACCCTTCCTTGGAACTGCCGACCTAAAACTGAAAATGCTTTTTTCGATTTTTAAATATCATAAAAACCATAAAAGCCACACGTATCATAAAACAATACAATTCATTACATTTCATTTACAAGATAAAATACATCCGTCAGCTATCCTCAGAGTACATGTATTAAAGTAAAATTATTTCTTTTTAAGAAAAATTAAGCTTTCCCTTTTTCTTATTGCACCTTTCAGAAAACCAGCCATAATTGCAATTACGTAAACATTTTCCAATAACTGTAATAATAAAAAGGCTGGGCGACATTGCCTCCATGCTCCAGGCTATAGAACGGTGATGGATTAAACCCAGATCTTTTGACTGGGTGTGAGTGTTTGATTGATTCAGATGCTCCGTCCATCACCACCCCCTTTTGTACCGCTTTTGGCCGCCATAAGTGTGGCAGGGAATGCTCAGACGTGAGTCCCTTGCTCACTTTGCCACTGGATTCAAGCAAGCCGGGCTGAAGACGGCTGGAATGCCAGAAACCGGTCCTCGGAAGCTTGTTTACGGTCCAGGGAAGACATGGCTTGGCAGTTCGGGCTGGACTGTTCCCATGAGGCACAGGGTCAGACTGATTTGCATATAGCCATGTCTGAACTGGGGTGGCAGAGTGGGCTAAACAACGATGATGGATTAAACCCAGATCTTTTGACTGGGTGTGAGTGTTTGATTGATTCAGAGGCTCCGTCCATCACCACCCCCTTTTGTATCGCTTTTGGCCGCCATAAGTGTGGCAGGGTATGCTCAGACGTGAGTCCCTTGCTCACTTTGACACTGGATTCAAGCAAGCCGGGCTGAAGACGGCTGGAATGCCAGAAACTGGTCCTCGGAAGCTTGTTTCCGGTCCAGGGAAGACATGGCTTGGCAGTTCGGGCTGGACTGTTCCCATGAGGCACAGGGTCAGACTGATTTGCATATAGCCATGTCTGAACTGGGGTGGCAGAGTGGGCTAAAGAACGGTGATGGATTAAACCCAGATCTTTTGACTGGGTGTGAGTGTTTGATTGATTCAGATGCTCCGTCCATCACCACCCCCTTTTGTACCGCTTTTGGCCGCCATAAGTGTGGCAGGGTATGCTCAGACGTGAGTCCCTTGCTCACTTTGCCACTGGATTCAAGCAAGCCGGGCTGAAGACGGCTGGAATGCCAGAAACCGGTCCTCGGAAGCTTGTTTCCGGTCCAGGGAAGACATGGCTTGGCAGTTCGGGCTGGACTGTTACCATGAGGCACAGGGTCAGACTGATTTGCATATAGCCATGTCTGAACTGGGGTGGCAGAGTGGGATAAACAACGGTGATGGATTAAACCCAGATCTTTTGACTGGGTGTAAGTGTTTGATTGATTCAGATGCTCCGTCCATCACCACCCCCTTTTGTACCGCTTTTGGCCGTCATAAGTTTGGCAGGGTATGCTCAGACGTGAGTCCCTTGCTCACTTTGCCACTGGATTCAAGCAAGCCGGGCTGAAGACGGCTGGAATGCCAGAAACCGGTCCTCTGAAGCTTGTTTCCGGTCCAGGGAAGACATGGCTTGGCAGTTCGGGATGGACTGTTCCCATGAGGCACAGGGTCAGGCTGATTTGCATATAGCCATGTCTGAACTGGGGTGGCAGAGTGGGCTAAAGAACGGTGATGGATTAAACCCAGATCTTTTGACTGGGTGTGAGTGTTTGATTGATTCAGATGCTCCATCCATCACCACCCCCTTTTACACCCCTTTTTAAAAAAAGGCATAATCCATTTAGCACGTTAGTTCGTGTAGAATTTACAAAAGAGAGTCACATGCATTGTAGTCTGTATAGAAAGATTGTCACATGGACATAGGCAGAGCTGTCTAGACCAATCATTGGTGGTAGGAAAGGATAGTAGGCAATGAAAATTGTCGAACCTGAACCTAGTCAGGACATATCTGTCATAGCCACCAAGACACACTACTAAGTATGGTTGAATAGTGTCACAGGTCAGGGTTGTTTGATATCGCAGGACAGTGCTCTTATTGATTTCAAGCCAATTCGTAAAGACTCCAAATGGCTTAAGCAAATTCTTTTCAACTCTTTTCTGGACATGGTGCTCATAACACTGGGGTCAGTATAAAAGTCTATTCTCCCTAGGCCATTAGATAGTTTCCTTATATAGCTTAACCATGGGATTTTTCCTGACCTTTCTAGGCCCATACAGTCGATTAAAATCTCTCTATTAAGTGCTCGGTGTGGCGCTGTCCAGACCCTATGCCAAAGTAGCATGGGCTGCATTTTAATCAAATCGGCAATGTATGAAATCCCTAGTTCACTGTGGCAATTAAAAAACGATGTACTTTGTGGGACAGCTAATAAAAATCTGCCGACCTAAAAACTGCTGTGCAGGCGTTAGTTATCTCCAGAATCGAATATGGCTGCTCCACACTATCTGGCCTACCTAAGACTTTGACTGTCCCCTTAAAAGCGTGCCTCAAACGCAGCAGCCAGACTCTTATCTGGTTCAAAAATATTTGACCATATCTCTCCACACCTGAAGGCCTTGAACTGGCTTCCCCTTGAAGGCAGAATTCATCTCAAGCTGGCCTGCATCACTCACAAAGCCATGTACACAAACTCCCTGGCATATCTCACCTAGAAACTCGTGGTATCTGGGAGATCCAGAAACTCCAGATCTGCCAGAGACCGCGTGCTCCAGCCATCCAGCTTCTGCAAGGCAAAAACATACAATCGAGCATCCTCCGGAGCTGCACCAAGAATCTGGAAATCGCTTCCTTCCTCCATCAGAAGAATACAGTCTCTGGTGCTCTTCAAAAAAGAAGCTAAAACCTTCTTAATGAGCAAATTCCTCCAATAACGCCCCTTGGTGCACTTTCAGGTGACCTGCTACCTGAAACAACTCTTACTCCTTCCAATGGTCCCTGTTCCTGTTTTTGTACATATCTTTTTCATCCTATTGTAATCAAATCGCTCGCCAATCTTGGAACTGGATTGACCCTTGTATATTTCCATGGCTTGTCCTACTATTGTCATTTCCCCAACCCCCATCCTTGTATTCTGCCCACGCCACCCTGTACTTGGACCTGTAACATTTATTGTATATATCTCTTCCTTTTACCTTATTGGGCTCAAGTCATCTCAAATTGTGGAACTGTATTGACTCATGTATATAGCCATGGCTTTGTCCCACTATTGACTTTTCCCTATCACCCATCCCTGTACTTTGCCTTGCCTTCTTGTATATATCATATATTCCCTTGTAAAGCGCTCTGATACCCTGACGGGTCATGTTCGCGCTATATAAAATTTCAAATAAATAAATAAAATAAGGTGTATTAAAGGATGAGTTGGTGTATAAGTGTGTGGGTGGAGGATTTATTAGGTGTGTGACCGACCGTATAAGTTAGTGATTAAATGTGTCTTACCGAATGCATAGGTTAGTGACCAAACTGTGTGAATGTCTGTATCGGTCTCTCAGTTGTTGTGTAAGCTGCTGCAATGGGTTGATGATTAGGTACATGACTGTCTATATGGGTTAATTATTGGTTGCATGAGTATCTGTATGGGTGCCTCAGTGTTTGTGTGTGTCCAGTGTGTGACTTTCTGCCTACATGTGTGAGTGGATAAGTTACTAGGTGTATGGGTTCAATAGTGCCTGTGGAAATAGCTGCATAGGTGAGTGAGTGTGTGTATCAGTGTGTTAGTGAGTGAATGTATGTCTCACTAGTATATGTGTGAGTAACTACATATGTGAAAGGCAGTATATGTGAGTGTTGGAGTATGTAAATGACTATATGTGAAAGTGGCTGTATAAATGAGTGTGTGCTTGTGTCAGCGATTGTATAACAGAGTAAGTATATGTTAGTATCTGTATGAATCGGTTAAATAGTGAATGTATAACTGTATAGGTGAATAAATTGCCGTGTTATTGATTATTTACATGTCTAGCTAGGTGTGTCAATAACTCTATGGGTGAGTGACAGTGTATGAGTGTTTGTATAGGTGTATGAGTATACATATAATAGTTCTGTATTGATGAGCGACTGCATGTATGTGTAACTGTATGGGTGAATGAATGTATGTGTGTGTATAGCTAGGAATTAGTCAGGGGGTATATAGTAACTGCTATTGATTTGTCAATGGTTTAAAAAATGGTAGTCTGTATTTTAGAGTGGGTATATCAAAGGTTATATTAGGGCGTGAGGAGGTACATCAGATTATCAAGTTGATGATGTCATCAGTGATGTCATTTGAGATGTCATCAGTGATGTCACTGACCATGTCATGAGTGATGTAATATGTGACATCATCAGCACTGCATTGCAGGGGCGCAAGTTATAGTTAGCACTACTAACTATATTGTTCGAATTTCTCTGGTTTTGTACGAGTGAAATGTCCAACTAACTATAATGTCCCTGAAACCTATGTTTTTTTTAAGTGCATTTCTAAGGTTTTTTAAATGCTTATATCTAACTATTACGTCCCTGAAACCTATGGTTCTTTCAGTGAATTTCAATGTTTTTTAAATGCTAATTTCTAATTATAATGTTCATTAAACCTATAGTTTTTTCAGTGATTTTAAATTATCATTCCATTCTCAACCCCTGGTGAAAACAGCCGATATTGCCAGTTTTCCAGCAATAGCTTCCACAAAAAAAATCGCCACAAATGAGAGCAACAACTAACGCTAATAATATGCAGCGTAGGTGTTCCTGTGCAAAAATAACACGAAAACACCACTTCCCCATATTTTCAACAAGCAGCCAAATCTGCAATGCAATCCAAAAACAGGCGATAAGCTGCATTAGCAGTAGAAATGTAACATCTACCTTTCACTAGTGTAAAGTAGGACGACTACCTACAGTGTGAAAGGGAGCCCAGCCCAGAATCACATCTGAAGACAAACACATGTCATAGAGCTACTAATCATGCACCTCCGACCCCCAAGAAGGCCACAAAACCCACTGCCACCACCCTCAGGACCTCCCACCCGACTATCCCCCTCACTACCACCGAGGCAGCGCACAACAGGACAGCGGACTTTCCAAAAACAGCATAACCCCTCAGCCACATAATAGCCGAATGTGGCGAGGTGTGGAAACCAAACATGTGTGGAGGACGCAAATCACCCACCAATAATAATGCACACCATACCAAGTGTAGCGGTGATGTGCTCGACAGACTTCACTACGCAGAGCACAAACCTCTCCATGTGTACATAAACTGATGGTGCTTGTAGTGTTGTCGACAGTGGACGCAACCATGTTACCTCAGGCAGTGGGGAAGATCTCGGTCATGTACCTGTGTTGTAGTCCCCTGTAAGCGGAAGCGCAGTGGGATGGTCCAACTTATACCACTCCAGCGTAGAAGTGTGAATAAATAGGCCGGGGCTCTGGGCGTGGTTCACTTGTGTGAAGGCCAACTGTTTTCCAGAGTGGCGGCCCTCACCCTGCAAAGCGGCTGCCACCATGACCGTAGGCCTCGTCGAGACAGGCCCCCTGCGAACACAGCGGCACAGCACCACAGACTTATGTCTGTACAGACTACTGCCTTCAATCTACACTGCAGACAGCAGGGCTCACAATTCAGATGGAGTGGCGATTGCAGATGACGCAGTGCAGTAGGCAAGACACATTGCTCCCAGTGCGGCCCGCTCGGACCACGCATCATCGCAGGCTGCGCACAAGCTGAGCGCCAGAGGTACCACTAACTCAGTGCACCACAAGTCAACACCACGTGGCCTTATTAAGTTAGAATTCATTAGACAAAATACATTGCTATCAGTGCGGCCCACCCGGACCACGCATCATCGCAGGGTGCGCACACACTGAATGCTTCAGGTTCCACTAACTCAGTGCACCATAAGTCATTGCCACATATCCTTATTAAGGCAGAATTCATTAGACAAAAGACATTGCTACCAGTGTGACCTGCCTGGACCACATATCATCGCAGGCCCCGCACATGCTAAATGCTTCTGATGCCACTAACTGTGTAGCTCAACTCAATGCCACTGGCTGTGGGCCCTTGCTGACCACTGCCTCCGGCCTACAAAACGGCCAGCAGAGCTCACAATTCAAAATTGAGTCTTGATTCATTAATTACAGAGTCCTGTAGGCAACTAACTACAACTTCCCTAAAGCGGTACAAAAGGGGGTGGTGATGGACGGAGCATCTGAACCAATCAAACACTCACACTCAGTCAACAGATCTGGGTTTAATCCATCACCGTTCTTTAGCCCACTCTACCACCCAGTTCAGACATGGCCATATGCAAATCAGTCTGACCCTGTGCCTCATGGGAACAGTCCAGCCCGAACTGCCAAGCCATGCCTTCCCTGGACCGGATTCAAGCTTCCTAGGACCGGTTTCTGGCCTTACAGCTGTCTTCAGCCAGGCTTGCTTGAATCCAGTGGTAAAGTGAGCAAGGGACTCACGTCTGAGCATACCCTGCCAACTTATGGCGACAAAGCGGTACAAAAGGGGGCGGTGATGGACGGAGCATCTGAACCAATCAAACACTCACACCCAGTCAACAGATCTGGGTTTAATCCATCACCGTTCTTTAGCCCTCTCTGCCACCCCAGCTCAGACATGGCCATATGCAAATCAGTCTGACCCTGTGCCTCATGGGAACAGTCCAGCTCGAACTGCCAAGCCATACCTTCCCTGGACCGGATTCAAGCTGTTGAGGAATGACACACCATGCCTGTACCTACTTTTATTTTGTTGTTTTGTTTAAATAAAATGTTTTATATGTTAATCCATAGATGACTGAGATTCTTATTTGTCCAACCTCACATGCATCTTCTTAATTATAATTGTGCGACCTCAGCCAAGAACTGACGCGCGACAATTGCAGTACAAATCACGCTATTTAGCAATTATTGAACTTTTTGCTATATCACGTCGCATTAACTTGAGTGCATTCTGGGGTCTGAAGTTTGTATAGGGCCACGTGACCACGGGGACTTGAAATCATCACTGTGACTTTAAGGAAATCAAACACTCACCTGTGAAGAAGTCATGACACTGAAACGCGTAGGTGGAGTAAAGTGTTTTAAAAGCTGCCCTGCATTAAGATGAATAAATGTCTTTTTGGAAATAAGACGAAGTTGGGCTCTGTGGCTTTTTCGTGGAATTTGGCAGGATTCTCCAGTCTTGTCTATTGAGAGCCTGTCCTGCAGGGTTGGGGGCCCCAACAAACTGGAGTCTTTGTGTAAGCATCAAACAGAGGGGGCATGACCCACTTTCTCACTCGTACCAGCCCTCGGACTTCCATGGCAATTTGGCAATGTGAGTTGGATAGAGAAAGGGAGATGAGGAAGGCAACACTCTCCCTTTGGTAACTGTGCATTCCATGTATGTATCGTAGCTTGGCAGCTACCCGGACTATGCTTTTTAATTGAAAGATGCACTGCCAGGAGTGGCCCAGGAGGGGGGCCACTCTGCCCCCTCCCCTTTCATTTTAAAATAAAAAATAATACAGAAGGCTGGCCCCGGGGATGGGGTCCCCGGGGCCAATAGTGGCCAAGGGACGGGGGTCCATGCAGCCCCTCTTCCCATTACATTTTTTTTTAAGAAGGCCATTCCCCCTGGGATGGGGTCCCCGGGGCCAAAAGTGGCCCTGGGAAGGCCACCTTTCCTTGATAAATCATTTAAAAAAAGGAGCCCTTGCCCCAGAGGATGGGATCCCCGGGGCTGAATTGGCCCAGGGATGGGGGCCTTGCAGCCAGTTCCTATAAATAATTAAAAAAAATGGAGGCCTTGCCGCAGGGGATGGGGACCCTGGCGCCGAAATTGGCCTTAGGAGGGGGGCCGCGCGGCCCTTTTCCCGTTTTAAAAACTAAATAAAAAAGGGGTCAGGCACTGGGGGATGGGGTCCCCAAGGTCACAGAAATGCTAATAGAAGGGGGCCACACAGCCCTCTTCTAAAAAACAATACAAAAAAGCCAGCATCTCAGCGGAGGCCCGCCCCTTCCATGCACTACTGTGCAAATGTGCCCCCTAGTGCATTGTAAGATGGGGAACTAATTGCCCTTCAATACTGAAGGTCCATGGGGGCCAACTAGCCCATCAGGTACCTTCAGTAAGGTCCACACAGGTGGATTGCTGAGAGGTGGTCCGAGGCCATGCACCTTTTTACAACACTCTGCAAACGCGCCTCTTGGCCTACTGCTGGTGGGGCCATGAGGTCCTCTTTTGTCCTGAGGACCAGAGGACACAGGTGGACTTCATCCCCTGAGAGCAGTGCGCCACAAGTTGCATTTGCAGAGTTGTGTAAAAAGGTGGCGTGTACTTTGAGCAAACTCAGCAATCTAGCTGTATAGGGGTTACTGGAGGTAACAGGAGGGCTAGTTGGCCCCCAGGGATCCTCAGTATTCAAGGGGACTTAATCCCTCAACTTAGAATGCACCAGGGGAGGCGTTTGCAGAGTGGTGGAGAAAGGGGTGTGGCCTAAATCCAGCTTTCAGCAATCCCACTATCTGGGACATACTGGAGGTATCAGGTAGGCTAGTTGGCCCCTAAGGACCCCAGCAGCGAAGGGGACTACAATCCCCATCCAAGAGCACGCCAGGAAGTGTGTTTGCAGAATGGTGGGAAAAGGGGGCGTGGTCTGCTATGGAAACTTAGCAATCCTGTTCTGTGGGACTTACTGGAGATAATAGGAGGAGTAGTTGGCCCCCAAGGTTGTCCATGGGGGCCAGCTACCCCTCTTGTTACCTCCAGTAATTCCTACACAGTGGTATTGTTAAGACGTCTTTGGAGGCCATGCCCCCCTTTCTCCACCACTCTGCAAATGTGCCTCCTGGCAGAGTACAGGATGGGGGAAGAAGTCCAATTTACTCCTGGGGGACTTTGGAGGCCAAGAAGCCCTCCTGGTACCTCCTGTAAGTCCTATGTAGCAGAATTCCTGAGCACTGGTCGGAGGCCCAGCACCCTTTCTACATCTCTCTCTGCAAACGTGACTACTAGTTAAAGAAGTGTTTGCAATGTTATAGGTTTCACATTTGTGAGAGTTAGAGCTATTGCCAATGTAAATGCAAAAGTTTTTTAATGTTTTTTGGAGTGGAGTGGAGTGGATGTACGTTGTTTGTAGTGGAATTATGTGGTAAATTGTGCAGTGAGATTATGTGGATAGAAAGTATGTGGTATTTATTTTATAGGAATTATGTAGAGTGGGATTATGTGTTATGGAGAGTACTTTTGTGGTATGGTAGTCTGTGTTGTGGAGAGGTAATGTCAGGTTTAGTTTTCCTCGTTCCCTTAGAATCTCAACTATGAACTCAATGAGACAAAAAAAAGAAGGAATCAATGAGGAGCACTTCTGGATCTACAATCATCATACAAAGGAATGGACACTTGTATCTACAATAACCATTGGTTATTTGTTGAAAACCCTCATAGACGCTGAGATGTTATGAGTGCGGTGTATCTTTTATCCGCCCCTTCTCTAGCGTCATGGCATATTCATCGGGTTGACAAACGACGTGCTATATGCCTGCCTCACCCGAGGCAACCTCTGGAAAGAGTAGAAGTGTCCAGAAAAGAAAAATGCACTGGTCCAGAGGGATGAAGTACAGTGCTACTAAGCCAAGCCACTTCTGGATCTAGTCAGAGGTATGAGCGGGGCCACTGGAATTATGCGACTGTTTGGCTGCACCAACTTTCTCACAAATATACATTTTCCGCATTAGCCACATAATTTATCATCAGCTCCCTAATCTGCAGATTTGAACAAAAAAAGCCTTGTTTCTAGCTCAAACGGCTCAAACGTTACCAAAAATGCAGTGATAAGTGTTACAGCATGGTGGAAGGCCCTTTGCAAACATAGAATCGTCACTTATTGCTAAATGTGGGTGTTAAATTGGTAATAGTGGTGTGCAAGCCACTCTTGCTTCCTTCTGCCTCTCTCTGCGCCTCTCTAGCCTCTTTCTGCATTTCTGTTGCTTCTTTCTGCACATTTCTTTCTTTTTCTGCACTTCTCTTGCCTCTTTCCTGCAAATCGCTTCTACTTTCTGCATCTCTCTTACCTCTTTCTGCATGTCTGTTGCCCCTTTCTGTACATCATTTGCTTCTTTCTGTATCCTCTTGCATCTTTATGCACCCTTCTTCCCTCTTTCTGCACCTCTCTTGCCTTTTTCTGTACCCCTCTTATGTCTTTCTGCACCTTTTGTGCCTCTTTCTGCACCTCTGTTCCTTCTTTCTGCACTTCTTTTGTTTCTTTCTGCACCTGTCTTGCTTTTTTTGTATCCCTCTTGCCCCTCTCCCAACCCTTCTTCCCTCTTTCTGCACTTCTGTTGCTTCTTTCTGCACATCACTTGCCTCTATCTGCACCTCTAGTGCCTCTTTCTGCATATCTCTTGCCTCTTTCTGCACTTCATTTGCCTCTTTCTGTAACTCTCTTGCCTCTTTGTGCACCTCTCTTGCCTCTTCTTGTACCTCACTTGCTTATTTCTGCACAGCTTTTGCCTGTTTCTGCACCCCCTCCCCTCTTTGTACAACTCTCTTACCTCTTTCTACACCTTTCTTCCCTCTTTCAGTACCACTCTTGCCTCGTTCTCTACCTCTGTTCCTTCTATCTTCACCTGTCTTGTCTCTTTCTGTACCCTTTGTGCCTCTTTCAGCACCTCTGTGGCTTCGTTCTTCAGTTCCCTTCCTCTCTGCACCCCTCCTGCCTCTCTCTGTACCCCTCTTGCCTCTTTGTGCACCTCTCCAACCCCTTTCTGCACCCCTCTTGCCTCTTTTCCACCTCTGTTGATTCTTTCTGCACCTCTTTTTCTTCATTCTGCACTTCACTTGCCTCTTTCTGTACCCCTCTTGCCACTTTCTGCACCTCTGTTGGTTCTTTCTGCACTGCTCCGGCTTCTTCCTGCAGCTCTGCTCCAAATTTCTGCATCCCTCTTGTATTTTACTGCACTCCTCTTCCCTCTTTCCATACCTCTCTTGCCTCAGGCTGCCCACCTGTTCCCTCTTTCGGCACCCCCTTTGTCTGTTTTTGCATCTCTCTTGCATCTTTCTACAGTTCTCTTGCCTCTTCCTGCACCTCACTTGCCTCTTTTTGCACATCTGTTGGTTCTTTTGCATGGTTTGTGCTTCTTTCTGTATCTCTCTTTCAAATTTCTGTACCCCTATTGCCTCTTTCTGCACCCCTTTTTTCTGTTTTGCACCTCTCTTGTCTCTGTCTGCACCTCTGTTCCTTCTTTCTGTACATCTTTTGCCTGTTTCTGCAACTCTCTTGCCTCTTTATGCAGTTTTCTTGCATCCTTCTGCACCTCTGTTTCTTCTTTCTGCACTTCTCTTACCTCTTTCTGCACCCCTGTTGCTTCATCGGCACTTCCAATGCTTCTTTCTACACCCGTCTTGCCTGTTTCTACATCTCACTTGCCTCTTGCTGCAGTTCTCTTGCCTCTTGCTGCACACTTCGTGCCTCTTTCAGATCCTCTGTTGTTTCTTTCTATACTTCTCTTCCTTGATTCTGCACCCCTTGTGCCTCCTTCTGCACCTCTGTTGCTTCTTTCTGCACTTTTCTTGGTTCTTTCTGTACTTCTCTTGCTTCTTTCTGCACCTCTCTTGCTTCTTTCAGCACCTATCTTGCTTTTTTCTGCAGATCTCTTGTCTCTTTCTGCACCCCATTTTCTCCTTTTCCACCACTCTGGCCTCTTTCTTCACCCCTGTTCCCTGTTTATGTACCTTTCATGCTTGTTTCTGTACCTCTTTAACCTCTTTCTGTTCATCTGTTGCCTCTTTCTGCACTTCTCTTGTTCTTTCTGAACCCTTCACACCTCTTATAGCACCTGATTGATAACAAAGTTTATTTAGACAATAGTCTATAAACCATACATAGTACAATGGATCGCACCTTGTGATAATATTTAAAACCACAATTCATTTTACACATTTACGACACTTATAAAACCATAAGGATAAAATATTTAAAACCACAATTCATTTTACACATTTACAACACTTATAAAACCATAAGCATAAAATTGGGACACTCTATAATTTTAAACTCGCCCATTCTCCTTTGTTGCCTCCATTACATATTCTCTTGTTGCTTTCAAAAATTTCCCCAACGCAATTGTAATATCCAGAAATGGCATTTCTGTAAGGAGGACGATAGCATCAGCACGAGAAGTTGCCTCATATTTTAAAAAAATTGGACGTAAAACAGTTTTTCGAATTACTAAAATACAAGTACAATCAAGCAGTATATGTAAAATATCATTTCTGACTCCTAGACCACATTTACAAGTACCGTCCGGATGGATCAGGGCCACTCTTATATTTCTTTCGATCTTCCATGGATTTAGGCCCACCCCAATCTTCAAGATTTCATGTCTTAGCCATCTACTAGGCAGTAAATCCAGGTATGGGAACCGGGTCTCCTTTTCCCAATCATTCTTTACCCAATTCACCGATTTTTTTAGCCTCAGATAGTCCATGTCTTTTGATCTAGAGTATTCAAATCCTTGGTCTCTAAGCATTTTTTTAGTGCATACTATATTCATCAGTGGAGGGGAGAGGCTCAATTTTGAGTGCGCGGCTAACGTCTGGAGGGTTTTCTTTACATCTCGCGCCCAACGTAAGCTGCTTGCTCGAATTTCCTCTCTACACCAAATTGATACCTTCTCATCACCACCAGGCTCCTGTCGATTCCAAAATCTTATTAGGGGCAATTGGGTCTTTACTTCCCATGATGTTAAGCCCACCTCCATTCTAATAGCTTGAATCATGGAGCTATTTGGTAGGGACAGCAACATTTTCACAATTTTACCTTCTTCCCGGTCCCACCCTCTTATAGCACCTCTTTTGGTTATTTCTGCACTGCTCTTGCTTTTTTCGGCACCTCACTTGTCTCAACGTGCACTTCTCTTTATTCTTTCTACACCTCTGTTGCTTCTTTCAGCAATTCTCTTGCCTCTTTCTGTACTTTTCCTCCTTCTTTCTCTATCCCTACTGCATCTTTGTGTACCTCTCTTGCCTCTTTTGCACCTCTCCTAGCACTTTCTGCACTCCTCTTGCCTCTTTTTGCACCTCTGTTGATTCATTCTGCACTGCCCTTGCTTCTTTCTGCACCCCACTTGCCTCTTTCTGTACCCCTCTTTTCTCTTTCTGCGCCTCTCTTGCCTCTTTCTGTACCTTTCCTGCTTGTCTCTGTATCTCTCTTGCATCTTTCTCTACCTCTGTTGCCTCTTTCTGAATTCCACTCACTTCTTTCTGCATCTCTCTTGCCTCTTTTGGCACCTCTGTTGCGTCTTTCTGTATCCTTCCTGCCTCTTTATGCACCCCTCTTCCCTATTTGTGTAACTCTCTTGCTCTTTCCACACCTCTCTTACCTCTTTCTACACCACTCTTGCCTCTTTATGTACCCTTCATACCTCTTTCAGCACCTCTGTTGCTTCTTTCTGCACTTCTCTTCCTTCTTTCTGCATCCCCTGTGCCTCCTTCTGCACCTCTGTTGCTTCTTTCTGCACTTCTCTTTGTTCATTTTTTACTGCTCTTGCCTCTTTCTGCATCCCTCTTGCCTCGTTGAGCACCTCACTTGCTTCTTGCTGCACTTCTCTCTCTCTAGTGTTTCTGAACCCCTCTTGTTTTTTTCTGCACCTCTGTTGCTTCTTTCTGCACTTCTATTGCCTCTTTTCACACCTCTCTTGCTTCTTTCTGCACCTCACTTGCCTCTTTTAGCACCTCTCATGCTTTTTTGCATTTCTCTTGCCTCTTTCTGCACCTCACTGGCGTCTTTCAGCATGTCTGTTGCTTTTTTTCTGCAGATCTCTTGACCCTTTCTGCAGCCCTCTTTTCTCTTTCTGAATTTCTCTTGCCTTTTTCTACACCCCTGTCCCCTGTTTCTGTACCTTTCTTGCCAGTCTCCGCACATCTCTTGCCTCTCTTTTCTTTTTTTTTTTTTTTGTGAAAGCAATTCCAATACAAGTTATCCAAATACTTAACCATAAAAGACAGCAACTGATTTTTTTTTTTTAACAAGCAGAAAAAGAAAAAGGCCTACAAAAAACAAAAATTAACATGTTACATACAAGAGACAATAATATATTGGCAGCATATATTAGAGCTAAGTAAAACAATCAAACAGCCGTACTGCCGAAATATCGGAACGTATGGGTCTGCAAAAAAACAATTGGGGAATCTTGACTATCACCTAGAAGAGGATAGAGTGGACCAGGCAGTAATGGGAGACCACACCTTTTCCCCTCGCATCCTAGATGTTACCCCTCTGGTAGCATAACATGCTAATTCATAATTATAAACTGCCAAAAACCGAGCAAGCCACATTTGGAAGCTCGGAGGATCTTCCTCCTTCCAGCGAGCGGCCAAAATAATGCAGTATACTGCAGTGCCAATAAATAAGATTGATTCCTCGTTGTGGCGCAATATCAGAGTGCAATCATATCCCAGCATAAAAATAGTAGGAGACTCCGGCAGATCGCGTCCAAACACCTCCTTCCAGAACTCCCAAATCATCTTCTTAAAGAGCCCCAAGCTGTCACAATCATAAAACATGTGTACAAGAGTCTCTGGTCCGCTTTTGCACCTAGGGCAGCAATCACTAGAGGTTTTCCCCCATGTATACAATTTAGCGGGGGTATAATAGAGATTGTAAACTGTTTTATAAAGCTGGGCTTTTAAGTTACTTGAAAGTAAAAGTTGGGAGGCCAGTGCCAATACCTTATCTAAGTCCACATCTGGGTTATCTAATTTGCTAGCCCAGACTGCTTCCGTATGTTCCATGTCATCGTCTGAGTTGGCAAGAAGAGTGTTATAGAATGTGCCTATTCTGGAGGAGGGTTTCTGGATGTCTTCTATAAGGGATATTCTATTCCACTTTATGTTAGGAAGCAAGTGACCAATGATTGACCTCAATTGAAAAAATTTCAGATAGTCGCTATTAGGTATGTCATATTGGGTCTGGAGGACACTAAAATTGAGCTTTTTATCAGGACCTAGAAGATCGAATAGAGAGGTAAGTCCAAGGCTCTCCCAGTTAGCGAAAGTCCCATCGTTAATGTTTTGCGGAAAAAGAGGGGATTGCCAAAGTGGTGTATATCGGCTATATTTAGGAATTTGCATAAATTTTGCTATATTGGACCAAACTCGCCAAGCCCCTATAACAATCTTGAATTTGACTTTTGTATAGTAGCCAAGGTCATAATGTCTAAGTAGAAACCCTCTGGCTTTAGGACCAATGGCCAGCTGATAAATTGAAGGAATGCCTCCTGCGGCTTCATTTTGTGTTATGTTGACCATGGGAGCGAATTGCTGCATATAAGCAGCCCAATAGTACAGGAGCAATTGAGGGATAGCCAGACCTCCACGATTGTATGGCAGGGACATGTATTTGATTGGTCTTCTAATCTTACCGTATTGCCAAATGAATTTGGAAATCTGGGAGTTAATAATTTTGACAAATTTGTCGTCTACTAAAAGAGGAATGGCGCGAAATAAATATAAAATGTTTGGGAAAATGGTCATTTGGATATAATTGCCCCTGCCTATGATGGAGAGATGAAGTTTATTTACTCTGGCTAAGTCCTGTCTAATTGTGTCAATAAGGGGTTCATAGTTGCATTTGATAATGGCTTGAGTTTCAGCCGTAATATGCACTCCTAAGTACGTGGCCTTCGAAACCCGCCTAGAATCAGAGCAAAGCGTGTTTTGGGTGCATAAAATTACTGTCTTATCCTTATTTAGGGAGTAGCCTGAATAAGACCCAAATAAAAGTGTAGTTTCCTCTATTTTGACTAAAGCTGCCTCTGGGTCAGGTGTTAAGATAGCAACATCGTCTGCATGGGCTAGGACTTTAGTTTCAAATATACCTGTCACTACTGGATAAATTCTAGGGTTGGCAAGTATTTTCAGAATCAGGGGATTAATATAAAGAGCGAACAAAATTGGGGAACAAGGGCACCCCTGCCTCGTTCCTCTTGATATATTAATCAAATTTGATTCCTGCCCCATTATTTGAAGTTTCGCTGTTGGATTGGAGTACATGGCTTTGATTGATTTTATAAATAGAGACCCAAAGTTGTAATGATCTAGGATGGCCCATAAATATTCCCAGGACACACGATCAAATGCCTTCTCGGCATCGAGAAGGATCATTGAAGCTTGGCCCCCTGTCACCGACATAATGTCAAATATTGTGATTACTCTGCGGGTATGGTCGGTGGTGCCTTTCTCAGGGATAAAGCCATGTTGCCATGGGCTAACCAATTGTGCGATGACTCTCCTCAGGCGGTTGGCCAAAATTTTTGAGTACAGTTTTGAATCAGAGTTAATTAAAGAAATTGGGCGGTATGATGCAGTGGAGTCAGCAGGTTTTCCTTTTTTAGCAAAGACAATAATACTGGCGACCTTCCAGGACTCTGGCGGGGTTCCGCTCCATTGAACCCCAAGGAAGAGATCTAACAATAATGGGAGTATTGTATTACCTGGGATTTTATAGAGTTCTATCCGCTCAGCCCTCCACAGGGCTTGGTCACCCCACTCGCTGCTGCCGCTCCTGCCTTTGACGCCTCCTGCCTGCAGATTCCTTCGCTCGCTGCCCACTGCTCCTGGGAATTTCCCGCTGCTCCTGGGAATTTCCCGCTGCTCCTGGGAATTTCCCGCTGCCCGCTGCTTCTTGGAATTTCCCGCCGCTGCCTCTCTGCGGCCCCGCCCCCCTGTGATTCCATTCGCCGCCCCGCTCCCGCCACCCAGCTGCTCCTCCCTCCCGGCTCCTTACTTAAGGGGACCACAGAGTGTGACCGCTCAGCCCTCCACAGGGCTTGGTCGCCCCACTCACTGCTGCCGCTCCTGCCTGCCTTTGACGCCTCCTGCCTGCAGATTCCTTCGCTCGCTGCCCACTGCTCCTGGGAATTTCCCGCTGCTCCTGGGAATTTCCCGCTGCTCCTGGGAATTTCCCGCTGCCCACTGCTTCTTGGAATTTCCCGCCGCTGCCTCCCTGCGGCCCCGCCCCCCTGTGATTCCATTCGCCGCCCCGCTCCCGCCACCCAGCTGCTCCTCCCTCCCGGCTCCTTACTTAAGGGGACCGTAGGGGACCACAGAGTGTGACCGCTCAGCCCTCCACAGGGCTTGGTCGCCCCACTCACTACTGCCGCTCCTGCCTGCCTTTGACGCCTCCTGCCTGCAGATTCCTTCGCTCGCTGCCCACTGCTCCTGGGAATTTCCCGCTGCTCCTGGGAATTTCCCGCTGCTCCTGGGAATTTCCCGCTGCCCGCTGCTTCTTGGAATTTCCTGCCGCTGCCTCCCTGCGGCCCCGCCCCCCTGTGATTCCATTCGCCGCCCCGCTCCCGCCACCCAGCTGCTCCTCCCTCCCGGCTCCTTACTTATGACGCCCCCAGAGCGACCGCGCAGCGGACACGCGCAGCGGGAGCACCGATTGAGCGCCGAAGGTGCGCCAAAGGTAAGCCCGTCTGCGCCCGTCCGCGCCTGGCCCACGCCCAGCGCCAGGACCCCTGGCCCTCCCCGCCGAGGCAAGACGACCCGACTGACCTACGACGCCGCCACTCTCAACGCACTCAATGCCGGCCGGACCCACGCCTGCTGCCGAGCCACCCCGAGACGCACCCACGGACCCTTCACCTGCTGCACCTGCAAGTTCACCTGCCTCCGAACCTGCCCCGCACCCGCCAAGACAAACACCAGCAGCAACCACCTCAAGTGCATGCTGATCAACACCCGCTTCGTCCACATACACGCCGTGGAACTCTGGAACCTCCTCGACACTACATCACCGGACGTCGCCTTCCTCACGGAAACCTGAGACATCGCCATCGCCATCCCGGACGGTACAAGATCATCAGGAGGGACCGCATCAACCAGACCGGAGGTGGCATCGCCATCGTCCACAGGAACACCATCCGCATCACGACCGACGCCAACGACTCCTTCGCCGCAGCCGAAAATCTCCACTTCCAGATTCACACCGACCCTAAGACGACCCTCAGAGGCACCCTCGTCTACAGACCCCCGGGACCACGCACACAATTCAGCGAAGACATCACAGACTTCATCAGCCCGCACGCCCTCCCCTCCACCGACTACATCCTCCTCGGGGACCTCAACTTCCACCTGGAGAACAACAAGGACCGCAACACCACCGCCCTGCTGGAAAACCTCGCCAACCTCGGACTCAAGCAACTGGTCAACACCCCCACCCACTACGCCGGCCACACGCTTGATCCCGTCTTCTCTTCCAGCAAGTACATCACCTTCAGCCACGCCACCGGACTCCACTGGACCGACCACAGCTGCGTCCACTTCAGCTTCAAAAGATCCACGACCCACCACCACCCGCAACAGGTACCTCACAGGAATTGGAGCAAGATCACCGCAGACCAGCTCACCACCTCCCTCAGCCAGAGCCCACCCGCCAACACAACGGACCCCAACGAAGCAGCCCGCAACTTCACACAGTGGCTGACCGCCTGCGGCGACGACCTCGCGCCACTAAAGAACCCTCCCAGCAGACTCAGAAGCAAGAAGGCATCCTGGTTCACCGACGACCTCAAGGACTCCAAGAAGACCTGCCGCACCCTCGAGAAAGCCTGGCTCCTCGACCGGACCACCGACAACATGACCGCCCTCAAACACGCTACCCGCAAGCACCACCAGCTCATCCGCACCACCAAGAAGAAATCCCTGAAGGAACGACTGGACAACAACGCCCACGACAGCAAAGAGCTCTTCACTATCGTCAAGGAGTTCTCCAACCCCAGCACCGGCACCAACGACATCATTCCGTCACAAGACCTCTGCGACTCCCTCGCCTCGTTCTTCCACCGCAAGATCGCCGACATCCACAACAGCTTTGGCGCCCCACCCACGCACCCAACCGTCGAACCAACGCCCCCCACCGCCACCATTCGCACCTGGACCACGGTGACCACCGAAGACACAACCCGCACGATGAACACCATCCACTCCGGATCCCCGACCGACCCCTGCCCACACCACGTCTTCAACAAGGCCGACTCCACCATCGCACACCAACTCCGGAACATCATCAACGCCTCCTTCAACACCGCCACCTTCCCGGAGAGCTGGAAGCACGCCGAGATCAGCGCCCTCCTGAAGAAACCTACAGCGGACCCCACCGATCTCAAAAACTTCCGCCCCATCTCGCTCCTCCCTTTTCCTGCTAAAGTCATCGAGAAGATCGTCAACAGACAGCTGACCGCCTTCCTCGAGATGAACGGATCCCTCGACCCCTCGCAGTCCGGCTTCGGAGCCAACCACAGCACCGAGACCGCCCTCATCGCAGCCACTGACGACATCCGGACCCTGCTCGACAAGGGGGAAACAGTGGCCCTAATCCTCCTGGACCTCTCCGCTGCGTTCGACACGGTCTGCCACCGCACCCTAGTCCAGCGCCTCAGCAACATCGGTATCCAAGAGAAGGCACTGGAGTGGATCATCTCGTTCCTCGCCGGAAGAACACAAAGAGTCCGCCTCCCCCCGTTTCGCTCCGAGGCCACCGTAGTCATCTGCGGCGTCCCGCAAGGATCTTCACTCAGCCCCACCCTCTTCAACATCTACATGAAACCTCTCGCAGCCATCGCACGCCAGCACAACCTCAACATCATCTCTTACGCCGACGACACCCAGCTGATCCTCTCCCTCACCAGAGACCCCGACACCGCCAGAACCTGCCTACACGAAGGGATGAAAGACGTCGCCGAGTGGATGAAGGACAGCTGCCTGAAACTGAACTCGGACAAGACGGAAGTCCTCATCCTGGGATCTTCGCCCTCCGCCTGGGACGACTCCTGGTGGCCCCCAGCCCTGGGCACCGCACCCAAGCCAACCGACCACGCACGCAACCTGGCTTCATCCTGGACCCCTCCCTCTTGATGACCAGACAAGTCAACGCCGTCTCCTCATCGTGCTTCAACACCCTGCGTATGCTTCGCAAGATCTTCCGCTGGATACCGACGAGACCAGGAAGACTGTCACCCAGGCACTCGTCACCAGCCGACTGGACTACGGAAACGCCCTCTACGCCGGAACCACAGCCAAGCTACAGAAAAGACTCCAGCGCATCCAGAACGCCTCCGCCCGACTCATCCTGGATGTCCCCCGACGCAGCCACATCTCCAGCCACCTGAGGAACCTGCACTGGCTCCCCGTCGACAAGAGGATCACGTTCCGGCTCCTCACCCACGCACACAAGTCTCTCCACGACCTGGGCCCCAAGTACCTCAACGACCGCCTGACCTTCTACACGCCCACCCGCCAGCTACGGTCCACCAGCCTCGCCCTCGCAGCCGTACCACGCATCCGAAGAGCCACCGCCGGAGGAAGATCCTTCTCTAACCTGGCTGCCAAGACTTGGAACTCCCTCCCCATCCACCTTCGGCTGACCCAGGACCATCTCGCCTTCAGGAAACAACTCAAGACCTGGCTGTTCGAGCAGTAGCATACCCCTCCCCCCAAGCGCCTTGAGACCCTCCCGGGTGAGTAGTGCGCTATACAAATGGCATGATTGATTGATTGATTGAGTTCTAGGGGGATTTTATCAGGGCCGGCCGCTTTTCCAGATGCCAATTCCGCCAAAGCAATTTCAAGCTCTGAGATGGTAATTTCGCTCTCTAATTCGTCCTTAGAAAGACTGTCGAGATTATTATCAGGGCAGGAAAGGAAACTACTAAGAAATGTTCTGGCTTCTTCGCTATTATAGACCCGGTCCTCCTGATATAGCTTCTGGTAGTTCCTCTGGAACACTTTGAGTATGTCTTCTACTTGGGTGTATTCTAAATTATTCTCTTTTATTAAAGAGATTGCATTCAGGGAGGCCTGCTGTCTAGTTCGCAGGGCTAATTGTTTCCCTACTTTTTCGCCGTTCTCATAGAGATTTTTACGCTGGGATCTAAAGGATTCAGCCGATCTTTGAGTTAATACCTTTTTAAGCTCTGTTTTACATATTAAAATCTGGTGAAGTATTTGCAACCCATCTAAAGCCCTGTTCTCTGCGATCGCTGTTATATGTGCAGTTTCAAGGTTAGCTAATTCTGAAATTTTTCTAGAGTGCTCGGAGGCTTGTTGCGCCTCTTTCAGCACCTCTGTTGGTTCTTTCTGCACTGCTCTTGCTTTTCTCTGCACCTCACTTGCCTCTTTCTGCACTTCTCTTGCTTTTTTCTACACCTCTGATGCTTCTTTCCGCAATTCTCTTGCCTCTTTCTGTACTTCTCTTCCTTCTTTCTGATCCCCGGTGACCTCTTTCTGTACCTCTCTTGCCTCTGCTTGCACCCATCCTACCTTTTTCTGTACCCTTTTGCCTCTTTTTGCACCTCTGTTGGTTCTTTCTGCACTGCTCTTGCTTTATTATGTACCTCACTTGTCTCTTTCTGCACTTCTCTTGCTTCTTTCTTCACCTCTGTTGCTTTTTCAGCAATTCTCTTGCCTCTTTCTGTACTTTTCCTCCGTCTTTCTCTATCCCTACTGCCTCTTTCTGTACCTCTCTTGCCTCTTTGTGCACTTATCCTAGCACTCTCTGCACTCCTCTTGCCTCTTTTTGCACCTCTGTTGATTCATTCTGCACTGCCTTGCTTCTTTCTGTACCCCTCTTGCTTCTTTCTGTCCCCTCTTTTCTCTTTCTGCGCCTCTCTTGCCTCTTTCTGTACCTTTCCTGCTTGTCTCTGTACCTCTCTTGCATCTTTCTGTACCTCTGTTGCCTCTTTCTGAATTCCACTCACTTCTTTCTGCATCTCTCTTGCGTCTTTTGGCACCTTTGTTGCGTCTTTCTGTACCCCTCCTGCCTCTTTCTGCACCCCTCTTCCCTATTTCTGTAACTCTCTTGCCTCTTTCCACACCTCTCTTCCCTCTTTCTATACCACTCTTGCCTCTTTATGTACCCTTCATACATCTTTCAGCACCTCTGTTGCTTCTTTCTGCACGTTTCTTTCTTCTTTCTGCATCCCTTGTGCCTCCTTCTGCACCTCTGTTGCTTCTTTCTGCACTTCTCTTTGTTCATTCTGTACTGCTCTTGCCTCTTTCTGCATCCCTCTTGCCTCGTTGAGCACCTCATTTGCTTCTTGCTGCACTTCTCTCTCTCTCCTGTTTCTGCACCCCTCTTGCCTTTTTCTGCACCTCTGTTGCTTCTTTCTGCACTTCTATTGCCTCTGTTTGCACCTCTCTTGCTTCTTTCTGCACCTCACTTGCTTCTTTTAGCACCTCTCATGCTTTTTTGCATTTCTCTTGCCTCTTTCTGTACCTCACTTGCGTCTTTCAGCATGTCTGTTGCTTTTTTCTGCAGATCTCATGACCCTTTCTGCAGCCCTCTTTTCTCTTTCTGTATTTCTCTTGCCGTTTTCTGCACCCCTGTCCCCTGTTTCTGTACCTTTCTTGCCAGTCTCTGCACATCTCTTGTCTCTTTCTGTACCTCTGTTGCCTCTATCTGCACTTCTCTTGCTCTTTCTGCACCCTTTGCGCCTCTTTCAGCACCGCTGTTGGTTCTTTCTGCACTGCTCTTGCTTTTTTCTGCACCTCACTTGCCTCTTTCTGCACTTCTCTTGCTTCTTTCTACACCTCTGATGCTTCTTTCCGCAATTCTCTTGCCTCTTTCTGTACTTCTCTTCCTTCTTTCTGATCCCTGGTGACCTCTTTCTGTACCTCTCTTGCCTCTGTTTGCACCCATCCTACCTTTTTCTGTACCCTTTTGCCTCTTTTTGCACCTCTGTTGGTTCTTTCTGCACTGCTCTTGCTTTATTCTGCACCTCACTTGTCTCTTTCTGCACTTCTCTTGCTTCTTTATTCATCTCTGTTGCTTTTTTCAGCAATTCTCTTGCCTCTTTCTGTACTTTTCCTCCTTCTTTCTCTACCCCTACTGTCTCTTTCTGTACCTCTTTTGGCTCTTCGTGAAACTCTCCTAGCACTTTCTGCACTCCTCTTGCCTCTTTTTGTACCTCTGTTGATTCATTCTGCACTGCCTTGCTTCTTTCTGCACCCCTCTTGCCTCTTTCCGTACCCCTCTTTTCTCTTTCTGTACCTCTCTTGCCTCTTTCTGTACCTTTCTTGCTTGTCTCTGTACCTCTCTTGCATCTTTCTGCACCTCTGTTGCCTCTTTCTGAATTCCACTCACTTCTCTCTGCATCTCTCTTGCCTCTTTTGGCACCTCTGTTGCGTCTTTCTGTACCCCTCTTGCCTCTTTCTACACCTCTCTTTCTACACCACTCTTGCCTCTTTATGTACCCTTCATATCTCTTTTAGCACCTCTGTTGCTTCTTTCTGCACTTCTCTCCCTTCTTTCTGCATCCCTTGTGCCTCCTTCTGAACCTCTGTTGCTTCTTTCTGCACTTCTCTTTGTTCATTCTGTACTGCTCTTGCCTCTTTCTGCATCCCTCTTGCCTCGTTGAGCACCTCATTTGCTTCTTGCTGCACTTCTCTCTCTTCTGTTTCTGCACCCCTCTTGCCTTTTTCTGTACCTCTGTTGCTTCTTTCTGCACTTCTATTGCCTCTTTTCGCACCTCTCTTGCTTCTTTCTGCACCTCACTTGCCTCTTTTAGCACCTCTCATGCTTTTTTGCATTTCTCTTGCCTCTTTCTGCACCTCACTTGTGTCTTTCAGCATGTCTGTTGCTTTTTTCTGCAGATCTCTTGACCCTTTCTGCAGCCCTCTTTTCTCTTTCTGTATTTCTCTTGCCTTTTTCTGCACCCCTGTCCCCTGTTTCTGTACCTTTCTTGCCAGTCTCTGCACATCTCTTGCCTCTTTCTGTACCTCTGTTGCCTCTATCTGCACTTCTCTTGCTCTTTCTGCACCCTTTGCGCCTCTTTCAGCACCTCTTTTGGTTCTTTCTGCACTGCTCTTGCTTTTTTCTGCACCTCACTTGCCTCTTTCTTCACTTCTCTTGCTTCTTTCTACACCTCTGTTGCTTCTTTCCGCAATTCTCTTGCCTCTTTCTGTACTTCTCTTCCTTCTTTCTGATCCCCGGTGACCTCTTTCTGTACCTCTCTTGCCTCTGTTTGCACCCATCCTACCTTTTTCTGTACCCTTTTGCCTCTTTTTGCACCTCTGTTGGTCCTTTCTGCACTGCTCTTGCTTTATTCTGCACCTCACTTGTCTCTTTCTGCACTTCTCTTGCTTCTTTCTTCACCTTTGTTGCTTTTTTTTAGCAATTCTCTTGCCTCTTTCTGCACTTCTCTTGCTTTTTCTGCACCTCTGTTGCTTCTTTCAGCAATCCTCTTGCCTCTTTCTGCAGTTCCCTTGCTTGTCTCTGCACCTCTTTTAAACATTCATGTATCCATCTTCTTGCTTCTTTCTGTACCCTCTTCCCTATTTCTCCACCTCCGTTGCTTTTTTCTGCACTTCCCTTGCTTCTTTCTGCATTGCTCTTGCTTCTTTCTGTACCTCTGTTGCAAATTTCTGTTTCCGTCTTGCCTCTTTCTGCACCTTTCTTGCCTGTTTCTGCCCCTCTCTTGACTCTTTCAGCACTTCTGTTGCTTTTTTCTGTACTTCTCTTGCCTCTTTCTGCACATCTGACTTAGAGGTAGTTTTAATCCCCCTGCCCAATTATGTACTAGGGCCTTACAGGGGAGGTCATGCCAATCACAGGTGTACCCCAGCCCCCAGTGTACCCTAGTGTATGTAGGTGTTTTCACTGTATTCTAAGAGTCTTTAAGGATAGCACTGGCTCCAGCCTGGTTAGTCAGAGTCAGTTACCACCAGTACCAGTCAGCAAAAAGTTGGGGGCACAGGATGACTTTGTAGTAAAGGCCTCTTTCTGCAGCTCTGTTGCTTCTTTCTGCATTTGTCTTGCTTCATTCAGCACGTTTTAATGCTACTTTCTAACTATAATGTCCCTGAAACCTATGTTTTTTTCAGGGAATTTCAAAGGTTTTTTAAATGCTAATTTCTAACTATAATGTGCCTTAATCCAATGTTTTTTATTCAATATATATATATATATATATATATATATATAGAAAATTCACTGAAAAAACCATAGGTTATACACCATATATAGTTAGGAATTAGCATTTAAAAAACCTTATTTTACTCACACAAAACCATTGAAATTCCATATATAGTTAGTTGCACTAACTATATATCGCGCACCCGCAATCCACTGCTGATGATGTCACATATTACATCATTCATGACATGGTCAGTGACATCACTGATGACATCACTGATGACATCTCAAATGACATCACTGATGACTCCACTGATGACATCTCATTTGACATCAATGACCACATCACTGATGATATCATTCATGTGACAATACAATGCATCTCCTCACATTTTAATATAACCTCTGTTTCACCCAGTGTTAAATACAGAGTATAATTTTTGAAACCATTGACACACCAATACTAGTTACTACATATGTACTCACTGATTCCTACGTCTACACACACATTCACTCATTCACCCATACAATCATTCATACATACAATCACTCATCTTTACAACACTATCATATGCACTCATACACCTATACAGACACTCACACTCTGCCACTCATCCATGGAGTTACTCACACACCTAGTCAGTCCTGTAAAGAATCAATCACACTTCCATTTTCTTGTCTATACAGTTAAACATAGAGCACCTTACATTTTCAAACATATACTAACACATACTTACCTTGTTATACAATCATTGATATAAGTACACATTGATCTGCACAGAGTCACACACCTCCCAGCCAGCCACACACACACTCAGTCTCCCATACAAATACTCGGACAATCAATCAATAACCCATATAGTTACTCATATAGCTACTGATCAACACATGCAGCAGTTTACAGAACAACAGACATAATGATGCACAAATTAAGACAGTTTAGTCACTAACCCATGCACTCAGTGAGATACATTTAATCACTCACTCATACAGTCAGTCATGCACCTACTAAATCCTTCGTCCAGACACTTATACATCCACTCATTCTTCAATATGTAAGACATATTTAAACTTTACAGAAACATAAAATCACTGGATGTTGTTATCAGTGATGTCATCAGTGATGTCATTTGAGATGTCATCAGTGATGTCATCAGTGATGTCACTGACCATGTCATGAATGATGTAATATGTGACATCATCAGCAGTGGATTGCGGGTGCGCGATATATAGTTAGTGCAACTAACTATATATGGAATTTCAATGGTTTTGTGTGAGTAAAATAAGGTTTTTTAAATGCTAATTCCTAACTATATATGGTGTATAACCTATGGTTTTTTCAGTGAATTTTCAAGGTTTTGTAAATGCTAATTCCTAACTATATATGGTTTATAACCTATGGTTTTTTCAGTGAATTTCAATGGTTTTTTAATAGCAAATATCTATAGCTGTAAAATGTATTCTTATTTAAATCCCAAAATATATTTTATATGTTTATTAATCATTTTTTTTAAATATTTTTTTTGTTTCGCTCCCGGTCCGCGGACCGGGAAGCTTCCCGTTAGCTCAATTTGATGCCGCGACCCGGTCCGCGAACCGGTAAAAAATCAACATAGTGACGGTATCGCGTTGCCGCGTAATGCGTCTTATGACGTACTGCGTTAGCGCACCCGGAAGTGCCCCGGGGCGCGGACCGAGGCGCGAAACGCAGCTCCCCGGAAGCGATCCGCGGCGCTTCGCGAAAACGCGACGTATCGCGTTGCCGCGTAATGCGTCTTGTGACGTACCGCGTTAGCGCACCCGGAAGTGTCCCGGGGCGCGGACCGGGGCGCGAAGCTTAGCGACCCAGAAGCTAACCGGGGCGCGTTCCGCAGCGCGTAACATGAGCGTGAGAGGTCATGTGACTTGTTAATAAAACTTTTCATTGGTTCATTTCACTTTTGGTTTCATAATGATGTAAGGCTAGGTCAGGTGACCTAAAAATAACACTTTTCATTGGTTGAGAAGTATTGTTTTTCCCAAATGATGAAAACCCCTCCTTCTTTCCTCACTCTGACTTTCATCATTGTGAGAGGAAGACCTATTTTGCTTGTTGGAAAATGGCTTCATTGGTAGCTTCAGCTGGTGGACCCCCACCACCACCTCCACCTCCTCATGGGAAGAGAGGACCACCTCCCCAGGTCATTACCAACACTGAGGAGGAAGATGAAGAAATGGATGAGGAGGGAGAAGAACCACAGTTCTTAGAAGAGGTGCCCCGGGTTTCCAGAAAGAAAGCCAGTTTCATCTGGCAGTTTTATTCGATCCCTCGTGGCCAAAAAAAAGTCAATGCGAGGTATGTCACCTGCCGCATATGCAAAGAACAATTGTCCAGAGGGACGGACAAAAAATATAGCTATGGAAATCACACAATGCACAGGCACATGACAAGGAAGCATCCACTAAATTACAGCCGGGCGGAAATAAGGGATATGCTTGACAATCCAAGACCAACTCCTGTGGCCAGACCAACAATACCGATTTCTCTAACACCAGAAGAGGCACGGGAAACTGTGCCAAATATTCAAGAAAATTTTGGGCACATGATTCACTTATGTATGCACTGTCGTGCATTATTAGCTTGTGGCAACATGAGCATCAATGCACTCAACCTGGCGTATGAACACCATGATTGCCCTAACCGCCCCCAGTAATTTTTTTTTGCTCCTGTTGAGCCCTTTTCAACGCCTGTTTTTTGTTGTTTCCCCCCCCCCAAAAAACCCCCCAAAAAATATAAAATCGTTCAAAAAATACAAAAAAAACAAAAAATGTTCAAAAAATAAAAAAAAATATAAAACAACAAAAATATTTAAAAAAAAGTTCTTTTCAGAACTACCTTCCCTTTCAAAAAAAATTGCTAGAATGTTTAGCAGTCTGGCAAGCTCTATTTCTTTTGGTTCGCTCCCGGGTTAGCTTCCCGGTACGCGGACCGGGAGCTAACCAAAAAAAAAAAAAAAAGTGTAAGTATAAGGAAAGTAAACAGAGAGTGATGTTAAAAGAAAGACAGCTATAGGGAGTAAAGAAGAGATACTGTTTAATAGATCTATTTACCGAAGAAAAGACAGAAGAGGGTATAATTGTGAAAAACAAAATAGATAACGAAGTGAAAGAAAAAAAAAGAGAGTATAACATTAACAAAGAAGAGTTTCTTGGAGAATGTGAGTGAATGTTCAAAATAAGATTAAAACATGAGGAATAACAGAGAGAAAAAATAGAAAACAGAAAACAAAAAATAACAGAAAAAGATTAATTGAAACAGCAAAGAAATGTAAGTAACATAGAGCCATATCATCAACATAGGCAATAAAAGTTTTGCAGCTTTTATTGGCAGAAATGTGTCGCTAAAGCTGCTTTTGTGGCAGAAAACTGCCGCTAAAACCACTTTTGCACCAGTTTTCTGCCAATAAAAAGAGCAATAATTTTATTGGCTGTGTTCATAATATTCCCCTTAGTGTGCTTCAACTACACAGAGAAAGCATTATGAACAAGTAGTGATAGAGTGATCAGTCAAAGACACTAAGAGTAATAGAGACGGAGTGAGTGAACAAGAGTGAGGAACTATGAGAAGAGAGGGACTGAGAAAAAGAGTGGAAGGAGTTGAGTAAGTAGGTAATAGAGAAAGGAATGAGGGAAGTAGCAAAGGCAGGAAACTGAGGGTTAAAGAAATGAAGCAGTGGAACTAATAGTAGTTAAATGTGATAGAAATGTAACGAAAAGAGTACAAAATATTTACCTTATAATTGTCGTTAAATTACTCACTTTTTGTTTTTATACTTTCAATCTGTGAAAGAGAGAACAAACATTTGAAAAATATTAAAACATGTATTTAAAAATTAGAAAAGACAAGGGAAAAGATTGAAGGACAAACAGTTTTTCAACAACTTTGACACTTACAGAAGCTTCTGCTTCTCCAGGCCCCCTACACAGTCCTAAAGATATACATTTTAAACTAACAGTATCTTGATGCAGATGAAGTGAGGCCTATCTTAAAACATGGTGCATCTTTTGCATTGCTGTTGTTTCAGAAAAGTGTCGCAAGACACTAAAATTTTAAATAATTGCTTCAGGATGCCAATAAGATGTCTACTATCCAGAGGTTTGTTTGAGGTGAGGCCTACTCAGGGTTGCAGATGAGATTTACACTTGTTGAAGAGTACAGAGGAGATAATACATGTGAAGGTCTACCAATGAAGTGAGTCATGTCCACTGCACTCTTCAACAAAGTCCAAACCTCCTATGTTTCCCTGGACAGACCTAAACTTGATCTGCACAATGTGATTCGTAATGATAGGAAACACAGGTGATGTAAATGAAATACGTGCAATTTATTTTGCTCATTTCACAATCACATCACTTGTGTTTCCTTTGCTTAGGTATCTCCTTGTGCAGATGTAGTCCAGCATATGAAAGAATACGCAGAAGTGCAGCACTGCATGCAACAACTTTGACACTTACAGAAGCCTCACCTTCTCCATGCCTCCTACACAGTTCTACATATACATCATAAATGCAAACAGTACAGAATTAATTATACATGTTAAATGGTTTATTTTTGCTGTTCTCAGAATGTATCAAAATTCACTAAAAACAGTGACTTGAAGGTATTCATCATATAACAGCGGGGAAAAAAAAACACAATCAAAATGATTGTGTTTTAAAAACCCATACAACATAAGAAATCAAAATTCAGAACTCCTTAAAGTTAACTTACTTTCCATGACGTCCAAGGATGTCCTATGAACAGCTTACACTCTTTTGTGCTGTTATTACTTTCAGCCCGCCACTTTCTGAAAGAAAATCTCCATCGTTTTTAAAAACACGTTACATGCAATAAATGACTTCTTGCTCTCTACCACAAGTTTCCACAAGGCCAAATCTGGTCAGAGCCATTTATAACTCTTGGATTTCTTGTAAGCCAATCCCGTCATTTGGCATTTCCGCAACTTTCAGAATTAAAATGTTGAAGATCATTTTCACAATCCTGGAATAGTAATATCTTCCCCTTCTTGCTCAGTCATGTTCTACATTTCCTATGACACTGATACTGCTTACTATGAAGCAGACTTACACTACCTCTATGACTACTACAATTATTTAATTCTCTACATCACTTTTAATCACAAAGCAATGTAAAACAGTAGACAGCATTGCAGACTTACATTCCCTCTACTCCATGTTTTGATTGGCTGCTTCAATTAGCTTATAAAAAGAAACAGTTTTTCTGAACTCATTCAAAGTGCACGTATTTCTCCATGACGTCCAGTCCTATGGTTAGAAGTTATGTCTCTGAACTACACTTATCCTCAAGGCCAAATTGTGTAGGAGCCATTAGAACTTCTTGAAATTCCACAGAGCACATCCCGAGATTATTTCCCTAAAATTTTGGTTTTAAAAACACCAGGTAAGAGTTTTTAAGGTCATACGGCAATTTTTTTTTGAAAATAAAAACCGAATCATTGCAGAATGACCAGCCATTTCTAGACTTTAAATAAGCTGTGTAATGTCCTGATGTTATTGAAGGGCCGTCATGATATATAATTGCTGCAGTTACAAAAGTCCTTCCTGATATTGACAACTGCGAAGCTACAAAATTTTTAATTAAAGTTGTCAATTTTGTTCCATCAGGCCTACATCGTTGGAACATTAAAATGACATACTGGCCATATGTTCGTATAAATAATGTGGACATCATTTCAGATTTACATTGGCTACACTCCATGTTGTGATCAGCTGCTTTTACTAGCTTATTAAAGGAGACTGATTTACTGTCTGGCAAAGTTAAATATATAAATCTTTCTGAGTCTACACTAGTAGTACTTGATACCATACAGTTCTCGCAGTCATGCTGCCATTGATAAGAAAGCCCAAACAGCTGATCTACATCTACACCTTCAGCATGTAATACATCAAGCATATACATTAAAAACTCCTGACAATCTTGCTGAATATTTTGAGAGAATTGTGTTTGGCCTGAACATCTGTCTAACAGATTTCGAATTTCAGACACACTTTCTATGTTTCTTCTATCAGTGCTACATTTCTCTAACACAGAATTTAACAAACTGCAAAATCTTTGATCAGAATTGACCACAATCTCTTCTGTTACATTTTCTAGAGAAAACAAAACATTAACCACTACATTAGCATAGCAGTTGACACCAGAACTGTTTTCAAATTGAAAACCAACAACATCTTCAACAGAATCCTTTTTGTTTCTGCTTGTAATTTTAGGTTCATCGACTTTTCGTCTTTTTGCTACAACCTCCCCAGTATTGGTCACATTTCTTCGTTTCCGGCCTACCACACGTTTCTCAAACAAAGGATACTGAGGCAAATGTGGCGCATACTCTCTTCTTAACCTATTGTATTCCTTAACACAATCTAGATCAGCACAAATGTTTGTGACATCACACTCAATCAAGTACAATCCCGATAAAGTTCTAACTCGTGACAATGCCACATATGCCATACCCTCCTTGAACACAGAACTGCCAATATTCACTAATGCACTGTCTACACTTAAACCTTGCGATTTATGGATTGTCACCGCATATGCCAAGCAAACAGGAAACTGCTTACGGCGAACATATAAGTCTTTTACAAGCAAAAATCTAGCAGAGCAACGACCAATTAGCTGTACTTCCTCAATGCCATCAAATTTAATTTTTAAAAATTCAATTCCATCTCTATTTCTGTATTTTACAAAATCAACAACATTACCCATTGATCCATTTACCAGACCTCTTTCAACATGTATATTCCTTCTTAAAATTATACGGCAGTTCAAGCACACATTCAGAGTCTTTTCAAAACCTGCAGTTTTAGATATACTCTTCTCTAATGAATCCAATTTTGTTTTCAGATTCTCAGACAAAATAATTGTTGATCCCATATGCTCTACTCTGTCAATAGCTTCCAGTTTCACAATCTCTTTCTTTTCTAAATGCAACATTTTGTTGTTGAATTTGGCACACTCCGCAAGAGTTGGCATCAAACATATTCCAGATTTCTTATCAGTAATTTTCTGAAAAATATTCTCAGGCACAACATCTTGTTCTGGATATAAATTTGACAGTAATCGTGCATGTAAAGCTTCTTTCCCATGCTCGGTCACTTTTCCAATTCTAACATCTTGTAGAATAGTCTTGTAAACTTCATCCTTCGCCTGACGCATATTTTCATGCAGTTCAGCATAATTGAAGTTTAACCATATATTGACGTTGCCAATGCTGCCTAGGCACTTCCTGGTATCTTCATGCTTGAGCATTTTGAACACAGGTTGCCCTTTCACTGGTGTCAGCTGCAGAAGATCTCCGAAAACAATGAAGTGTTTGCCACCCAATAACACATCATACTCTGTTTTGAGAACTTCTTGCATTCTCAAATGCACAAAGGCAAGCATGACATTGGAAACCATGCTTACTTCGTCAATGATAAGAAGTTTCATTTTCCTCAAGATTCTTGAAACTTCAAAACAAGCATCTCCAGATAGCTTGTGATATTGTAATTTGTTGTCATGCTCCACTGGCAGCATCAGTAAACGATGTAAAGTAATCCCTTTAATGTTATGTGCTGCCAGTCCAGTTGGAGCGGTGACAACACAAGACAGCGATGACTCTGTCCTTTCCTGCAAATAGCATGAAATTGCTTTAATGAGGAAACTTTTTCCAGTTCCCGCTTCTCCACTCACGTACAGTCGGACAGGCTTCAACGACGTACATGAACACTCTTTCTTGTCATGACTTAATCCATGATCAATTTGCATGGTAACTTCGTCATATATTTTCCTCTGCTCAACGTTGAGTTGTCTTTCCAACTCTTCTAAGTTAACCGCATCCTCCTGAGCATGTGCCATGGCTCTTTCCACTTCATTCATGGCAGTGGCAGCTTCATTTTCGATAACAGGTCCTCCTAGTGGATCCTGACTCAATGAAGCAGAACTCTGACTGTCCTGAGAACTGTCTCTGGCAATCTCGGCTGCAATCGTTGCTTCCTGCTCAATTTCCGCATTCAACATTTCTACATATTTGGGAAAAGCAGGACATTCTATGGTCTCCTTGGCGGCATTGAAAGAGTCTTCGTAACAGAGGAAATCTCCAAGCAGTTCCTCTTCTGCACGCCAAGGCTTGAAAAGTTGCAAAAGTGCTAAATAGAAAAACTACTTTTTTTCAGGAGATTCGCCACTCAATTTTCGATGGTTTACCAAGTGGCATTTTCTTTGCTTGACCAGACATCCCTCACTTCCTATTACAGCATACACTCCTTTCTCAGTATCTTCTTTGATGTTCCTCTTGAATATGTAATTTTGAAGAACCTCATACAGACAAACATTGTCGAGGTGACTGCTTCTATTTGGATAATATGTATCCAACATGTTGGTCTTCAAAATGTCGGTACTGTTTGGCTCCTTTTCCGCCAAATACTCAATTTCCCGCACAGGTTTCAGAACTCGATTACGCGTTGCAGCAAGACCAAGACTCGCCCAAACGATACTCCTGGACTTGGCATAGAGACTTGCTGAAGACAACCGGTCAGAGCATTCGTAAGCTCCAATTTCTCGATGCGACAACATCTTCAGACTGAAACTGTACAACTTCTTGCTGAGGCTCTTTTCATGGGAAATGTCCTCCCACATATCCTTCAATTCTGTCTTCTCTTTTTTGGTGATGTAAGACGTCACATACCGAGCCACAGCCATACAGTTATCAGCCACAAACTGTATATCCATGTTAGCATTCCACATGGACAAAATCACCGGGTTGTAGTCGTTGATGTACTTGGACTCTTCGTTCCTCTTCAAATTGTATGTGTTTTTAGGTGATTTCTTCATGACATTATGTCGCAGCGAAGACATCAAACTGTTTACTCTTCCTTTAGAAATCACCGGTCGTGGAAAACCGAAACGACATTTGGTGTAGAACTTGTCCTTGTTTCGGAATTTACGACGGCAGTACTTTCCACATCGATGGCTTTGGAAACGCAGAACTTTTTCTCTTAGGCTTTTCTTCTCCTTTGCGTTTGGAACAGCACACGTAGAATACTGTTGGATGAAACTCATCACTGAGTCTTCTGGATCCGTTCCAAATTTAGGTGCATCCTTGATCCACAGCAACATATGTATATGAGGAGCACCTCTTGCTTGGTACTCCTTTCTCCAGAAGAAATCCAACACCTCTCCAAGAGGTGGATTCTTCTTATTCATGATGAAAGACATCATAGCTTCAAATCTATGATTGAAGTACCTACATACATTGACTGGATCCAAAGAGCACAGTTCTCCGGGTGTCTTGAATTCGATGTTATCTACGTTAGCATTTGCCTCTCGTAGAAATTCAAGTAAGTCTTCCCAGCCATACTCGGCACAGCTCAGAGTGAGGAACCATGTGGGAGTACCTAAGTTCCTCAGCATACATTTTAAATCACCATGACGACGGTACCAGTACTCATTAGTACCACGCTGACACGCCATGAGATTAATCAGGTGAGAATCCAAAATACTGTCTTGGACATTGACTTTATCCATAAAGTCACTTGCCGAGATGTTTTGCATGGGTATACCACTTTTCAAGATGTGGTTCACTGCATATGACAGTCCAGACAGATCGCTTTCAAACAGGAGATGAAACAAATAGGGAATGCATTGTCGAAACCTAGCATCTCCTGCATACAATCGCAAAGTCCGGTATTCAGAAGCAGGAATTTGATGAGGTCGCTCATCATATCTTCCTCCCTGACCTGTTGGAAAAAGCTGTGGGAAACACCGAGCTTCCAAACTTTCCTCCCAAACACTAATGGGACTCCCTTTGGCTTGTTTCATTTGAAACAACTCAATAGCATTCCCCATGACTTCCTTGGAATGCAAAGGATGAACACTATAATGTTCATATATTTCTTCACTAGTAGAGGGTTCTACTTTCTCAATTTGACCAGCACACAAATCGCTATCCTCTTCCTCACTTACTTCCTCTTCTGCAACATATACATTCTTATAGTATTTATTATTTTTTTTCAAATACAATGTTGCCTTTTTAACTTTCCTAACATCTACTAAATCTTGCCATATTTTCTTATTCTTTGTCGGAACCCCATTAACTAAGATAACCAGAGGTTCCTCTTCCACTTTTTCTACTCCAATTGTGTTAATGTTTTTCTTCAAATCTAGAGGCAAATAAACAACTCTTCCCTTTAATCCTCTCTGTAAATCTGATGGAGGCAATTTCCCTGTCTTTGGCTCCATTCTTACAATAGCCTGAAAGGGATGGATACTTTGAATCAAAATAGATTCATAAGTATTTAAATCCTTCAATTCAGAAGGAATCTCAACCAATTCCAGATTATTATGAACTGCTCTAGCAGGCATCTGGTTTTGATTTAATTTGCAACAACAATAAGTACACACACGTTGATCAAATCCCAAATCAAAACAATTTTCTACCATCAAGTATGTTGCAAAATCCTTCCATTCACTATTATTTTCCCTTTCACTTTTTGCATATAAATCCACTAACTTAGTCTGATTCTTATAATAAGTGCGTCGACAACACACACAAGTGAAATTAGGCCTCTCACTTGATTTCACCTGAAACGTCGCAATTTCCCTCTGGAAATTATCTGTACTGGAAACCTGTACACTATCTTCCACATTACCCTCTTCTTCTGGGTCAATTTCAACATTCTCCTCTTTACTTCCAAAGTAACAAAACTCAATTTCTTCACATATGTTCTTCACATCTATTTCAGAACCATGCAAAAGAGCAGCGCATAATTTTTTAAGCATAATTGCTGGACTCTTAGCATAATACAACATTCTAACTAATTTCCTCACTTTATTATGATGCACTGCTAGCATCCTGAAATGATGAAAAACACTCTGGCATACTCTCCTGGAAAGACAAGCCAGTGAGTGACCATGCAAACCTGTCACTTCTCTTACTCTGCAAGGATCTAATTCTTGCAACAACCTTATTTTCTGCTTCAAACTTTTCTTATTAAATGACCGTACAAAATCACAAAGCAAATTGATGGAATCCTGTCGCACACTGCAAATACTACTACACTTCCAGGTGTACACAGGACCCTTAGCACGTCTTCCTAAAACCTCATTACCTAACACCTCTTCTGCCTCTGTTGTCACAAGTTTTTCTTTTTCAACTGGACAACCATCTTTCACTTCATAAGCACGACCACTGGTGTCAACTGCATGCACCAAATCATTATCCTGGAAATAACTCTCCTCATTAAAAAATGCCTCACAGCTTGAACTATGCATCCATTCTCCAGAAAAAACTTCACAAAAATTACTACGATTAACTATTCTCTTCCATCTACTATTTCTTTTGAAATCATAAATTGCCTTGTTTAGCTTCCTAATTCTATTGATTATCAAAATAAATAACTTACGTTTAATTTCAAATGCCTGATCAATAACTTTCTCAACTTTTTTTTTTCTCTTATAAAAAACCAGTTTCTGTTGACCTTTCTTAATATTTTTTAACAAATTGCCAATTATCCTGTTGCGGAACATTCGTTTACGAATGTCCCTAATCTGTTGTTTCCTTCTACTATCATGCACAGAGTTATCTCTTGCTCTAGCAGTAACATTTTTGATTGGCCTTTCCTTTCCATTTGAATTCCTTCTCGTTTTATGGACTGAAACATTTTCTGTAGTAATATTTTTTTTACTACACATATTTCTTATGAAATATTTTGTGCTCTTACCCGGTGCTTTCTTCGTGACTTGACAAATCTTTTTGTTAGAGGACTGCTGCTTATTTTCTTTCACCTGCTGTCTTTGACGTTTTGCAGCCTTTCTCTGTCTTTCTATTGTTGGCATGGTGAAATCTTGAAATGATCTGCAGTTGAATCTGTGGTAAAATATAATAAAAAATGTTATTAACCATTATTACCAAACAGTAAAACAATAACAGTGATCAAAAACTTAACACACTACTTGACATTTTAAATAGAAGATTTTTTAGTCCTTGCAAATTTACAATACAGAAATAGCAGAAAAGAAATGACATTTATATTTATGTTACCTGTGCTATTTTATATGTGAATCTGATCTAATTTTATGAGCATATTTTAATATTTTATTGAAGACACTACACATAACCTGCTTTTGAAGGTGTCTTTATTTTTAAATTAAACGGTTTACCTTTTTACTTTTTATTAATTATAAATTTTAAAAATAAATGTTTATATTTCCATAGGCTCAAGCAGGTCAGCTTCCCATCCTATGTCATATAATTCGGACAAATCTGCATCCTCATCACGCTCTTCTTCATCCTCAGGATTTAAATCATCCAAGGGATCAACGTCCACTGATGTTTCAATTACAAGTTCAATGATGAGGTCAAAATCAACTGATTGCAGATTGTCGCTCATGTTGAGGTTGTCTTTATCTTTAAAGAAAGATAACAACAATGAGATGTTGCAGAGTAAGAGACAAATCTCAGAGATTATAATAGTAAAATTGTTTAACAAGAGTAATATTTTGCAGCTATTATTTAGCCATGTCCAGCAATGCTGAGCAGGTGAAGACTATGTCTAAATTTTCAGTGAACAGGACTCATCTCTTCTTAACCTTCGATAAGCCTCACCGACTCTGTGTGTCCTGCACATACTTAAATGTAAAGGGGCAGATTTATATTAAATGGCACATCCCCAGGCATGCACCAGTTAACGTGCACCACTACTCTGCCACCCATGGTGTGCCGTATTTACAATCAGATAGGAGAAAGCTTCGTCAAAACCCTGCGCCTGCTTTAAGCAGGCATAGGTCTTGACGCAACATTGTGGAGATGGGGCACCCCTGAGCCTTGCTTGAGCTGCATCGCACTTGCGATACAACTCCAGCAATCACTACCTTTACAGCACAGATACGTCACGCATCTGTGCCATTTTTGCCCCATGATGCCCCGCATTCTAAATGCAGCACACCATGGGTGGCGGAACAGCGGCGCAGGATGACTGACACATCCCTGGTGATGCACCAGTCATCATAAATCTATCCCTAAGCTTCTTATCTTGTTACAGATGAACCGCCATATGTAGCATGAAACTATTTTGCATTTCCTAAATAGCGAATTTTAAGGAATAAATAGCAATTCTTTACCATTCCTAATTTGCAATGAGCAAATTGCTAATTGCAAGTTACCCATTCATTTCCATGGGCTAGGAGGCTCATAGGAATGAAGGTTTAATTTGCGATTAGCAATTTGCTCATCACAAATTAGGAATTTTTCCAAGGGTGCAGGGGTGTCTCAAGAACACCCTCCTGCACCCCTGAAAAAAAAATTTGGGGGCATATGGCACACATACATGCCCTAAGGGCATGTGTTGGCGTCATATGGGACCTTTTGTTTTTTTGAAAAAAAGCTTTTTGAAAAGAATTCACAAATTACCACCAATTTACCACAATAGTTTCCAAATCCTTAATGTCATTTTTTACATATTTTTTGTTTGATACATTGCATTTAAGTAGTCACAAAATGTGCAAATCCTTCAGTGCAATTGCAAAATAAGGAATAGCAAATTTTGCTACTCCTTATTTTGCATCAAACTTGTTTGATACATACCATTTGTCTAATTAACATTCGCAAAGGCCGAAATTCGTAGAATTTTGATCTTTGCGAATGCTAATTAGCTTGATACATATGGCCCCAAGTGAGGCCTGTCTTGCGACATGGTGCATCTTTTGCATCACTGCTGCATCGGTTTCATGTGGTACGTTTTTTTTACACCATGACATATCTGCCTAAATGCATCAATTTGTAATGTTGTCGCCTCATAGCAAATCTTTTGCACCGCCGCTGCATCATAAAAGTGACGCACAGTGGCACAAAAGAGGCATACACCTATCATAAATCTGTCCCTAGCATTTTAAAAGATTAATCCAGGATGACGATAAGGTGTGGCCTATCCAGAGGTTTGTTTAAGGTGAGGCCTACTCAGGATTGCAGATTAAAGTTACGCTTGATGAAGAATACAGAGGAGATAATACATGTAAAGGCCTACCAATGAAGTAAGTAATGTGCACATTATTGCGCCAGTCATCATAAATGTATCCCTAAGCTTCTTATCTTGTTACAGATGAACCACCATATGTACCATCAAACTATTTTGCATTTCCTAAATAGCAAATTTTAAGGAATAAATAGCAATTCTTTACCATTCCTAATTTGCAATGAGCAAATTGCTAATTGCAAATTAGCACCGCCGCTGCATCATAAAAGTGATGCACAGTGGCACAAAAGAGGCATACACCTATCATAAATCTGTCCCTAGCATTTTAAATGATTAATCCAGGATGACAATAAGGTGTGGCCTATCCAAAGGTTTGTTTAAGGTGAGGCCTACTCAGGATTGCAGATTAAAGTTACGCTTGATGAAGAATACAGAGGAGATAATACATGTAAAGGCCTACCAATGAAGTAAGTAATGTCCACTTTATTGCACCAGTCATCATAAATGTATCCCTAAGCTTCTTATCTTGTTACTGATGAACCACCATATGTACCATCAAACTATTTTGCATTTCCTAAATAGCAAATTTTAAGGAATAAATAGCAATTCTTTACCATTCCTAATTTGCAATGAGCAAATTGCTAATTGCAAGTTACCCATTCACTTCCATGGGCTAGGAGGCTCTTAGGAATGAAGGTTGCAATTTGCGATTAGCAATTAGCTCATCACAAAATAGGAATTTTTTCAAGCGTGCAGGGGTATCTCAAGAACACCCTGCTACACCCCTGAAAAAGAAATTTGGGGGCATATGGCACACATACATGCCCTAAGGACATGTATAGGCGTCATATGGCACCTTTTGTTTTTTGGAAAAAAATGCTTTTTGAAAAGAATTCGCAAATTACCACAAACTAGAAGTTGGTGGTAGTTTCCAAATCCTTAATATCATTTTTTACATATTTTTTGTTTGATACATTGCATTTAAGGAATCGCAAAATTTGCAAATCCTTCAGTGCAACCGCAAAATAAGGAATAGCAAATTTTGAATTAAGGACATTTTAAGTAATTTCCACATGTGCAGTGTTTTCAAATTATGATTTGAAAATCGTTTTTGGGGAAAAGTAATGGTTTGCAAATTTATGACAAGGACATAATGGTGTATGCTTCTCTATAAGGCATTTCAGTGTCTCTAATGTCATTTTTCCCATATTACATTATAAGACCTTTCCCCATGGAGCACATTCCTTGTAAATATGCTCCCACCTGTGCATGGTGAATTTAGATTTTGACTGTTTGAGTCACATAGCCATGTTAAAAGTCACCCCAAAAAATTGCAAACGCTTTAAAAAAACACATTCATGTGTCTTAAGGACATTTTAAGTCATTTCCCCGTGGACAGTGTTTTGTAAGTGGCGCAAAAGAGGCATACACCTATCATAAATCTGTCCCTAGCATTTTAAATGATTAATTCAGGATGACGATAAGGTGTGGCCTATCCAGAGGTTTGTTTAAGGTGAGGCCTACTCAGGATTGCAGATTAAAGTTACGCTTGATGAAGAATACAGAGGACATAATACATGTAAAGCTCTACCAATGAAGTAAGTGATGTCCACTTCATTGCGCCAGTCATCATAAATGTATCCCTAAGCTTCTTATCTTGTTAGACATCAACCGCCATATGTATCATATAACTATTTTGCATTTCCAAAATAGCGAATTTTAAGGAATAAATAGCGATTCTTTACCATTCCTAATTTGCGATGAGCAAATTGCTAATTGCAAATTACCCATTCATTTCCATGGAGCAGGAGGCCCATAGGAATGAAGGTGCAATTTGCGATTAGCAATTAGCTCATCGCAAATTAGGAATTTTTCCAAAGGTGCAGGGGTGTCTCAAGAATACCCTGCTGCACCCCTGAAAACGAAATTTGTGGGCATATGGCGCACATAAATTTTAACAACATTCCTTTACCTCAAAAACGATTTTCAATTCATAATTTGAAAACACTGCCCACAGGGAAATTACTTAAAATGTCCTTAAGACACATGAAAGTGTTTTTTTATTGCCTATCCAGCATGGTTGGGTCATGGCTATGTAACACAAACATTTAAAATCTAAATTTCCCATGCACAGGTCGGAGCATATTTACAAGCAACTTGCGCCACAGAGAAAGGTCTTACATTAAAATGGGAAAAATAACATCAGGGACAGTCAATTGCCGTATAAAGAAGCATACACCATTATGTCCTTGTCATAAATTTAAAAACAATTCCTTTTCCCCAAAAACGATTTTCAAATCATAATTTCAAAACACTGCACATGGGAAAATTACTTAAAATGTCCTTAAGACACATAAAAGCGTTTTTTGATTGCCTTTGCAGCATGTTTGTATCACTTTTAACATGGCTATGTAACACAAACATTCAAAATCTAAATTTTCCATGCACATGTGGGAGCATATTTACAAGCAATTTGCGCCACATAATTCATAATTTTCTCCTAAAAGCACACTATTCTCTATCTAAATTAAAGAAATATTTTCTCACCTTAGCAAATACTTTGAGTTTGAAAACAGTCTCAGAAACACACCAATTTGTCTTCAGCAGAGCAAAAGGTATGCACTCCAGAGTCTGCAGCTATCAAAAGCACAGAAATGCTGTAATTCTTCACACATATCTCTCATGTCACCCAATCAAAACTCTTCCCTCACTTTTTTTCAAATGAAAACCCTTCCCCCCTCTGCCCTTTCTGCCTTTTCTGCATGGCAACCACCTCTTGGAAGACTTCTGGTGTTTGCAAGTTCACACAACTTTGTTGCAATTGAACTCTGAACTCTCAGTGCACCTTCATATCCAGTGCATTCTTTCATTTAATGATTTTTTATTGACCATTCAAAATACATCTTTCAAAGAACACATCCGTGCACCCTAACTTTCTGTTTTCAGCAATCAAAATCCACCAATCACTGTTACTGCTTCATGAACACAGAAACTCCACAGTTTTTTTCATTTTAAACTCTCATTTTTTCAACTGCCATTTCATTGCCACACTTCATCTGACTGCAGGAGAACCTTCTCTCACCATGTTTTCTGTCTGGATTGTTGGACATAGTTATATTCACTGGGCTCAAAGGTACGTTGAAAACAGGAAATTACCTAACCTCAATTTACAAGATGTGGAAATTAAGTGGTTTGGCCACAGAGGATTAAAATGTCACCAATTCATACCATTGGTGAAAACCTTTATGGATTTGCCCAAACTTGACCTGTTAATTGTGCACTGTGGAGGTAATGACTTGGGCACTTTGACTGGTGTAGGTCTGGAAATGCTTTTAAAGGACACCTTTGAGCAATTAATGGCACTTTTTCCTCAGACTGCCTTGGTATATTCAAATATATGCCAAAGACAGAAATGGAGGTGGTCAAACCAATTTTGTCCACAAATTGAGAAGTCGAGGAAGCATGTAAACAAATCTGTTTCAGCTTACATGAGAGACCATGGAATGGGCTCCCTGTACAACAATAACTTGCGTTACTACATGCAAGATATCTACAGAGGAGATGGAGTTCACTTCTCAGATGAGGGCAACAGAGTTTTCACTCTGAATTTAAGAATGTGCATTGGTACCTACTTATAAGTACCTAAATGTACCATAAACCCAAAAGCTCTTCTCAGAGCTACCCTACATCTGATCACTCACAATTATTATTTTACTCTAACATTTTTCACTAATTTTCAACAAAGTACGCTCCCTGGGGCGCTACCCGGTACGCGAACCGGGAGCTAACCTCGCGAAATTTTTTTTAAAAATGTTTTTTTTTCGCACATATAAGCCTCCTCAGCCACCCTCAGAAAACCTAGGGGGTCAAGATAACTCTACCGTGCCCCCTTCTACCCATTCTGAACATTATTTGCCCTCCATCTTGTATCTTAATTCGACCGAAACACAAAATGGTGGACTCACGGAACGCTTAAGGTTCGCGAACCGGGGCGCTCAACGGTTCGCGTACCGGGTCGCTCCCTGGGAAGCGCACCATCCAAAAAGGTGGGAAAGTAGTTCACAGAAAAGTCACTGGAGACAATTTCACCAAATATAGATTAGCTCATACTACATACCAATCCCTACCATTTTCACAAATTTGATTGGAATTCCATTTAGTCATTTAGCCTGTAGACCTCTCTAAATACCCTGAGGTAAATTACTTCACAAAACACATCTGAAGTGTTGGAATTGACAACCAATGAAAATGTTACTTTCATTTTCTACTTTTTTTACCTGACATTTCATTGGTTATATACCTGAATATATATAAAGGAAGAGAAGAAAACACAGCCATTTTGACTACTACTTCTTGCTGTACATTTCAATAGTATTTTCACTAATTCCTTCAACTTCTTTCTAAAGGTAAGTTTTTATTTTTAAAACTGAAGTATATTGTGCACTATAAGTTAATATGGTAAACTTTTTCTGATAGATATATACTATCCCTCTGTAGTAGTTATAGATTTAGAGAGACTTCTCTGTTATAGTTATGGATGGAGTTAGGCTTCTCTTGTATAATTATGAATTTACTTACGTTAAATCACATACACTTTTTTATATTCCTACTTCCACTCTGATACTATACACTGCCCAAAGATAAATTCACTGATAAAAAATGCCTATCTAAAATTATTCCCAACATTGCCCTATCTCTACTAATATATATTTTTTTTATCCAAATTTCAGGCAAAATGGAAGGCGAAAACCAAGTTTCTTTTGAAATGGACCTGCAAGAGAGCAGCCAAGAATTGATTGATACAATTGATCAAATTGACATTGAATTTTTCGATGAAACTTGGGACAATGAACTACTGCAATGTGTACAAGCAGTAGATAACCTCCTTGCAAATGAGGACATTTTACACCCTCAGAGACTACAATGTATATTCCATGATAATTATGAAATTTCTGACAATGAAATGTTAGAAAGTTTAATAAATTATGAAACACAATCACAATAAAAAAAAATGCTTAAAAAATAAAGAAAATAAAAAATAATCAACAAAAACAACAATCAATTAACATACAGCATTTGAAAAGTCTATCATTCATTTTTCATTGCAGTACGCTGCCCAGAACGCTTCCCGGTTCGCGGACCGGGCGCTCCCCACGCAAAAAAAACAAAAATTTTTTTTTGTTTTTTTTGCCCCGTGGGGCCCTTTTAAAACCTCCACATTAAACCTAGGGGGTCAGGGAGGATCTAGTATGCCCCCTTATGGTCATTTTCGCCTTTGTTTTGGCCTCCTCTTGTCTCTCAATCCTACCGAGAGACAAGATGGCGGCCGCTCCGGACTGTTTAGAATGTTGACAGACACCGGAGAGCCAATCAGCTTAGCTACGCGAAGTTCCGGTACGCTTAAGGTCCGCGGACCGGAGCGCTGCCCGGAGCGCGCTTACAGATATATATCTTTTTTTAAACGTTAATTTCTCAAAATCCACTGGAGCACATATATTGAGACCTAGAAAAGGCACATCGGGCTACCAGTCCCTACAATTTTGCCAAGTTTCATGCAAATCCATTCAGCCGTTCGGGCTAAAAGTGAGGCCAACCGCCCTATGGAAAACTCAATGTTAAAAACACGTTTTGGGACCCCCCTTTTTTCTCGGCCCCCCCTTGACGAAACCACCCCAAATTTCCAAGGGCTGCTCAGAAACAAAATGTTCCATTTTCCAGAAAATTTCAGCCAATTCCGTCCACAAACGCCAAAGTTATTAGACATAGAATTTTCAAAAATGAACTACTGCAATGTGTACAAGCAGTAGATAACCTCCTTGCAAATGAGGACATTTTACACCCTCAGAGACTACAATGTATATTCCATGATAATTATGAAATTTCTGACAATGAAATGTTAGAAAGTTTAATAAATTATGAAACACAATCACAATAAAAAAAATGCTTAAAAAATAAAGAAAATAAAAAATAATCAACAAAAACAACAATCAATTAACATACAGCATTTGAAAAGTCTATCATTCATTTTTCATTGCAGTACGCTGCCCAGAACGCTTGCCGGTTCGCGGACCGGGCGCTCCCCACGCAAAAAAAACAAAATTTTTTTTTGTTTTTTTTACCCCGCGGGGCCCTTTTAAAACCTCCACATTAAACCTAGGGGGTCAGGGAGGATCTAGTATGCCCCCTTATGGTCATTTTCGCCTTTGTTTTGGCCTCCTCTTGTCTCTCAATCCTACCGAGAGACAAGATGGCGGCCGCTCCGGACTGTTTAGAATGTTGACAGACACCGGAGAGCCAATCAGCTTAGCTACGCGAAGTTCCGGTACGCTTAAGGTCCGCGGACCGGAGCGCTGCCCGGAGCGCGCTTACAGATATATATCTTTTTTTAAACGTTAATTTCTCAAAATCCACTGGAGCACATATATTGAGACCTAGAAAAGGCACATCGGGCTACCAGTCCCTACAATTTTGCCAAGTTTCATGCAAATCCATTCAGCCGTTCGGGCTAAAAGTGAGGCCAACCGCCCTATGGAAAACTCAATGTTAAAAACATGTTTTGGGACCCCCCTTTTTTCTCGGCCCCCCCTTGACGAAACCCCCCCAAATTTCCAAGGGCTGCTCAGAAACAAAATGTTCCATTTTCCAGAAAATTTCAGCCAATTCCGTCCACAAACGCCAAAGTTATTAGACATAGAATTTTCAAAAATCCCATAGGGAAAAAATCCTAACTATATATACCTACTGGCGACCGCCAGTAGGTAATATATATATATATATATATATTATGGATCTGTGGCTCATTACATTAGATGTCACGTCTTTATATACCAGTATTAATCACCAAGACGGACTGCGAGCCATAGAATTCTACCTAGGATTGCGACCTATAATCATGGCTGATCATAACCGCATGTTACTTTCAATGATCTCATTTTGTTTACACCACAATTTTTTTATGTTTAACAATAGATATTACCAGCAGGTCAGGGGTGTGGCCATGGGGGCCTGTTTCTCTCCCAGTTATGCCTGTCTACACATGGGCTACTGGGAGAGGCAGGTCCTCCATGGCACGCACGCAGACATTTCCAGACAATCTATTGTTAGGTGGTATCGCTATATAGACGATGTGTTCCTAGTCTGGAAGGGCACTCGCCAGGAGGCTGAGCACTTTGTTGACCGCATCAATAAGAATGACTACAATCTGCACTTTACCTCTACCATCAGCAGGGATCAGGTGCATTTCCTTGACATGACAGTCACACCAGGAGCAACACATCTAGAAACAAGGTTGTATCGTAAGGAGACGGCTGGAAACACGATTCTCCACGCCAGCAGCCATCACCCTGCTCACCTTATACGCAGCATTCCGTATGGTGAAATGTTGCGTATACGTCGTTTGAGCAGTACAGAAGCCCAGTGTAACCTGGCTCAGCAGGCCAGTAGGTCCAGATTCCTGGCTAGGGGGTATCAGGCTGCAATAGTGGATAAAGCCATAATCAAAGCTAATGCCATTCCACGTAATCAGGCCCTCGAGCCTAAGGTCCACAAAAAGTCCATCACCACTAATGATCAACCAGTCAGATTGATTTGGGCCTTCAATAGGCAACATGCAGCGCTGGGGAAAATAGTTTCCAAGCATTGGAATCTAGTGAAATGTGACCCAGTGATAGGGGATAGAATACCCAATACCCCATCCATCACATACAGGCGAGCATATTCCATGCAGAATGCCCTAGTAAAATCTAGCCCAGAAGTCCTGACCGGTAAAATTTGGTTAGGGAAAAGTAAGGGCTTTAGGAGGTGTTCATCCTGCAAGGCTTGTCAGCATGGATTGAATAAAACCGAATATGCTACCCCATTCACCTCTGTGGCACGTAAAATAAAACAACAACTCACGTGTAAGAGTGAATATGTGGTGTATGTGCTGGAGTGTCCGTGTGCCCTGCGTTATGTTGGCAGTACCAAATTGCAGGTGCACAAGAGGATACTCCAGCACATTAGGGCCATCAATACCAGTGATCCAGCATATCCGGTGGCCCGTCACTTTAAGGAACACCATAACAATGACAGTTCCCTGTTGCGCTATTATGCTATTGACTGTGTTGGCCCTCTTAGGAGAGGAGGAGATAGGGATGGGGCCCTGAGAAAGTTAGAAACCAGGTACATAGTGGAAATGGACTGCCGAGCTCCGGGGGGATTGAATTCCACTGAAGATTTTTACACGTGTTTATGACAATATTATACTGTCGTGCACTGTCTTTTGCTCCCCCTGTTGAGCAATTTGATGCTTCCGAATGGATAATTTAGGTGTATCTGTCTGTCTTGTCATTGAGATTTCTGTTCTTAACAGTATACAGTTTAGAGGTTTGGATGGTTCTTAAGTGGAGTGTAGCCTAGGCTTAGGTTGCACATTGATGTATTAAGAGCTTTCTTCACTTTCAAATGAACCATGCAGTGAGCTCTACAGAGAAAGAGTTGAAGAAAACAATGTCACAGAGTCACAAAAAAACTTGAAAATTATCACATAAAAATAAGTGCACATGTTAGTCTTCTTATCTCTCACTAGTCACATAAATACATCTGGTTTTAGGTATGGTCCATACAGGCAATTCTTGAGCACAGGGGATGGTCGCAGGGCGGAGGCTGCGATGGTTTCCCCTCCTCTTTTTGGGGGGGGGGGGGTCAACATCTCCTCTGCCCGTGAACTTTCCAGCTCAGTATTTACATATATGTAAACATAATTTGTGTATTAACAATGGGATGCTGCGATCTTGGTATTAGGGCCAAAACATTTATTATTCTTGTTTACTATAGATCTCATCCCGTATCAATGATGTTGTGTTTATCTGTATATTTATTTGCAATATACTGTACAGTCATGGTTTTAACATATATATTTATATATTTATGATACATTTTATGAATTTATTTATATATTTTGTATATATTAGCTCATAAATTGGGTGTTATACATGACTTTTGTACATGATGTATATTGTATATAGTGTATATATTGAGATTGATCCTCATGACGCACATTGCACTTTGCACAACAATATCGGTTTTGACATTTGGATTTATCCAGTGATCTTTTGTTTGTTTACACATTGATATAATTGCATTTGCACTTTAATGTTATAGTATGGACAGTTATAACATGGCGCTAATTCAGGGACTATCCCGTGATGTCTGTAACTTACAGTCTGTTGTCCGTGTCTATGATAAGTGCAACACGTGACCAAAAACCTACCAATCGGATTGTATTCCCACTTAACACTAGCACTTTAAAAATTGCCTTTTTCCCAGCGTGCGTCATGTGATCAAGGCCTCTGTGTAGGCCGAAACGTAAATGCTGTGTGCCGCTTCCTCGAGGGTACAATAAAGTAACATTGCTCACTGCACCTGAGGTCTCCTCTCTTCTTCCTGCGCAGGGGTCTCCAGCACTGGGCTCCGAGCGAGAGGCAGCAGGGATTGTTTCATATATATATATATATATTCACACAAAAGGTTGCCCAATTTGAGGAGGCCCCTTCGGAGGATACACTTCAAAACAGCGAGGGCTCCACTGGAAACAGCTTGTAACTGGCATCAAAATACGCGGCTCTACGCGTTTCGGGTTTCCCCTTGCTCACGAGCCAGGCAGCATACTACAACACGGCAGCCAAAGATTTGGAGCACCTGCTTTATTACATCATTCCCGCCCACTGGGCGTGCCTCAATGCCTCACACGGCATGTGCCTGTTGTTGCATTATGGTCTCAGCAGTCCAATCTTATGTTGTTACCCCAGTGGGTGGTGCCAATGTTCGAAGTTTGTGCAATTAAAATCCACAGTGGGACAATGTGCAGTTAAAAACTTGGTTCCGTAGGATTAAGTCACCCCTACGTGTTGAAATCCCACAATCCACTTAGGTAAACAGAAGTCCGTTACCTGGATCCGCAGACATGCGGCGGGCCTTCCTCACGACCTGGACAGGCCGTTTTAACATATTCACACAAAAGGTTGCCCAATTTGAGGAGGCCCCTTCGGAGGATACACTTCAAAACAGCGAGGGCTCCACTGGAAACAGCTTGTAACTGGCATCAAAATACGCGGCTCTACGCGTTTCGGGTTTCCCCTTGCTCACGAGCCAGGCAGCATACTACAACACGGCAGCCAAAGATTTGGAACACCTGCTTTATTACATCATTCCCGCCCACTGGGCATGTCTCAATGCCTCACACGGCATGTGCCTGTTGTTGCATTATGGTCTTAGCAGTCCAATCTTATGTTGTTACCCCAGTGGGTGGTGCCAATGTTCGAAGTTTGTGCAATTAAAATCCACAGTGGGACAATGTGCAGTTAAAAACTTGGTTCCGTAGGATTAAGTCACCCCTACGTGTTGAAATCCCACGATCCACTTTGGTAAACAGAAGTCCGTTACCTGGATCCGCAGACATGCGGCGGGCCTTCCTCACGACCTGGACAGGCCGTTTTAACATATTCACACAAAAGGTTGCCCAATTTGAGGAGGCCCCTTCGGAGGATACACTTCAAAACAGCGAGGGCTCCACTGGAAACAGCTTGTAACTGGCATCAAAATACGCAGCTCTACGCGTTTCGGGTTTCCCCTTGCTCACGAGCCAGGCAGCATACTACAACACGGCAGCCACAGATTTGGAACACCTGCTTTATTACATCATTCCCGCCCACTGGGCGTGTCTCAATGCCTCACACGGCATGTGCCTGTTGTTGCATTATGGTCTTAGCAGTCCAATCTTATGTTGTTACCCCAGTGGGTGGTGCCAATGTTCGAAGTTTGTGCAATTAAAATCCACAGTGGGACAATGTGCAGTTAAAAACTTGGTTCCGTAGGATTAAGTCACCCCTACGTGTTGAAATCCCACGATCCACTTTGGTAAACAGAAGTCCGTTACCTGGATCCGCAGACATGCAGCGGGCCTTCCTCACGACCTGGACAGGCCGTTTTAACATATTCACACAAAAGGTTGCCCAATTTGAGGAGGCCCCTTCGGAGGATACACTTCAAAACAGAGAGGGCTCCACTGGAAACAGCTTGTAACTGGCATCAAAATACGCGGCTCTACGCGTTTCGGGTTTCCCCTTGCTCACGAGCCAGGCAGCATACTACAACACGTCAGCCAAAGATTTGGAACACCTGCTTTATTACATCATTCCCGCCCACTGGGCGTGTCTCAATGCCTCACACGGCATGTGCCTGTTGTTGCATTATGGTCTTAGCAGTCCAATCTTATGTTGTTACCCCAGTGGGTGGTGCCAATGTTCGAAGTTTGTGCAATTAAAATCCACAGTGGGACAATGTGCAGTTGGGATTTCAACACGTAGGGGTGACTTAATCCTACGGAACCAAGTTTTTAACTGCACAGTGTCCCACTGTGGATTTTAATTGCACAAACTTCGAACATTGGCACCACCCACTGGGGTAACAACATAAGATTGGACTGCTAAGACCATAATGCAACAACAGTCACATGCCGTGTGAGGCATTGAGACACGCCCAGTGGGTGGGAATGATGTAATAAAGCAGGTGTTCCAAATCTTTGGCTGCCGTGTTGTAGTATGCTGCCTGGCTCGTGAGCAAGGGGAAACACGAAATGTGTAGAGCCGCGTATTTTGATGCCAGTTACAAGCTCTTTCCAGTGGAGCCCTTGCTGTTTTGAAGTGTATCCTCCGAAGGGGCCTCCTCAAATTGGGCAACCTTTTGTGTGAATATATATATATATATATATATATATATATATTCAATTCAAGGTTGCTGTTATATATATATATTAAACCAAAGTTGAGAATAATTTATAGTTTGGAAAAGTATATTCAATCTTTTTTTGAATATTTCACAGAAGTCGCGCAACCTACGCGCACCCTACATGATGGCTGCGCGCATCTCGCTACCGCACATTTTAGAAGTTACGCCGGGGTCGCTACTTCAGCTTAATTTGAAAAGTATGAAATATCAGTACCGAAATTATCAAAACATTTTCATGTTATAGTGTTTGACTAATTTACTTTAGAAAACTGTTTATAAACTATTTTTTTCTGTGAAATATTGACGATACCAAATTTCATGACAACGTGATGTATGCGCATACTGAGCGCGACCCCTCCTCACACGTATTTCCGGGGTCACACCGGGATCGCGGTCACGACTTCGCCGTATTTTCAAAGTTTGAAATATTGCTATTGAAAGTCAGAATACCAAATTGAAATGAAGACTTTTACTAATATTCCTTTTAAAATATTGTATAAACATTTATTTACAATCTATAATTATGTATGCTATATTTTATGGGTGCTCAATGTGTAAGCAACGGGTGCTCGCACCCTACGCAACTTCATGTCAGCAGAAAAAGAAAGAATCTGATTGGTTTAAATAATTTTCATTCTGTAAGAGGGAGGATCCATCCTTGTGATATTCCTCTTATTATTTGGCTTTGATAGTGACAAGACCTACTTCTTGTAACTCTCATCTTTTTTTCAAATTGTGTATGTTTCTGATTTTTTTTTCAAACACTATGGCTTCTAGTCAACAATATATCAACCCCTGGGATGTGGAGGAAGAAGAAATTATTGAACCAGTGAAGAAGAGGAAGGAAAGTATTGTATGGGCCTTCTTCTCAGTACCAGAGGGTGAGAAAAAAGTGTATGCCTGTAAGTTCACTTGCACAATCTGCCAACGCATTTTATCCAGATGGTCAGAAAAAAAATACTCATGCGGAATCAGCAGCATGAAAAAGCACCTGGAAACTCTGCACCCGGTTCACCTGGCTAGAGAGGAGAGGAGGAGAGAACTTAATGAGGCGGCACAACAAGATTCAAACGCCCCTTCTACCTCTTCGCAGCAAGTTTCTTCAGTGCCAAGGCCTCACATCATCCCTGAACTTTTTGAAGTGGTGATCCCCTGTAAGAAGTGTGACACCAAACTCTGCATTGCATAACATGCATCAATGTTGTTTAGAAGCCATAAAGTACATAAATGTAAACATTTTTATAATGTGTTTTTCTTTTTGTGAAACAGCTTGTTTGCTGTTTTTAATTTTGTTATGTTCTTAAAAAAATACACAAAAAAAGAAAAAAGGTTTAGAAAATAAAAAGAATTTATTAAAATTGTTCAAAAAAGAAAAGAAAAACAGTTCTTAAGGAAGCACATCCATTGATTAAAAAGAAAATGACCTGAGTGATTGCATGAGAGCAAGCACACTGTGTGGGTGATTGGTAAATTTAAAAGGGTACTGCGTTGTTATTTTATGAATGTTTGGGTAGTGGCTGCATGATCAAATGAGTGTATGGATAATGGTTGGGTGATTGGAGGTGTGCATGGGTAGTACCTGGGTAATTGAAGGAGTGAATGAGTAGTGTCTAGGTGATTAGAGGACTGCATGTTAGAATGCAGGTGTTTATAGCACTGCATGGTTAGTGCCTGGGTCATTGGATGACTACATGGGTACTGATTCAGTGATTAGAGTACTGCAAGAAGAGTGCATGGTGAATGTATAAGTGCTTGGGTATTAGCGGAGTGATTGGATAAGTACATAGTACTGGCTGGGTGATTGGAGGAGTGCATGGGGAGTGACAGGGTGATTGCTCAACTGCATGGGTACTACCTGGGAAATTGAAAGACAGAATGAGTCGTGTGAGTGATTAGAGAACTACATGGGTAGTGTAAAGGGGATTGTAGCAGTGCATGTCTTAGTGTCTGGGTCATTACATGAGTACATGAGTACTGACTGAATTATTAGACTACTGCAAGGAGAGTGCATGGTGAATTTATAAGTGCTTGGTTCACTGCATGACTACATGGGTAGTGATTGGCTGATTGGGAGAGTGTATTGGCAGTGCCTGGGTGATTTCATAACTGTTTAGGTAGTGGCAGAGTGATTTCATGAGTGCTTGGATACTTAATAGGTGATTACACAATATGGAATTAGTCAATCATTACTCAAGTAGCTTTAACTTCACCTACTCACTACCTTTGCACTCCTCTAATTGGTCAGGCACCTCTCAATAGTTCACTAAGCATACATATAATAGTAATAAATACAATCTGAACACATGGATCAGTCATTACATATTATCTAGTTAAGTAGATAAGTACAACCTGCCTGTAATGCTAATATGTGGCTGTTTACTTTTGAGCTACATCTTGACCATTCTATCTATAAATATGTGACATCATTAAAGTATAACTCTCAACAGACTTAAGAAAGAAGGGTAATCAACATCTCCTTTTATGAGAATTTTTTAAAACCACACTTTCATTCTAAATCTTCACCTTTGTATCTAAAATTATATGGCATCATTCAACTATACCTTTGTTCAGACTACTAAAAACGCCTAATTTACACCACCTCATTTCACCATTCAATCTTGAAATATGTGGCATCATTTAACTTTATCTTTGTACAAACTAAAAAAAAACGTAATTATTAACACCTTATATGATCATCTTTTATAGCATGAGTACATGGGTACTGACTAAAAGATTTGAGTACTGCAAGGAGACTGCATGGTGAATTTAGAGTACTTGGGAATTGGCGGAGGGTGATTGAATAAGTACCTAATACTGGCTGGGTGATTGGAGGAGTGCATGGGGAGTGACAGGGTGATTGCTGGACTGCAAGTCAGCGATAAGTCCCCACTGTTGAGTTGAGTTATAGGGTGGCTCTAAAACGAGCCCTGGTGTTTATTAGGAGTTTGTTGTAGCTACATGCGAATCACAAGAAAAGAGTTAAAAAAAGGTGAAAAAACAAAAAAGTGGGCAGGGTACAAACTAGGCCTACTCAGGGGATCCCACAAGGACCCCCAGGGCCAAAAAAAGCATTAAAAAAAAAATTGGCTTGCTGCACGAATCCGGACGAAAAAATGAAAACAAAATGATTGGGTGTATTCTCATGGACTTATCGCCGAGTTATTGGCAGTTTAGCGCAGCAAAAGTGGGGAAAGAATTATCGTTCCATTCTTAACCTGGTGCAAACTGCCAATATCGCAGTTTTCCAGTGATAGCTTCCGCAAAAAACATCGCCATGGATGAGAGCGACAACTAACGCTAATGATATGCAGAGTAGGCGTTCCCGTGCAAAAAAACACGAAAACACCACTTCCAATATTTTCTTCGACCAGCCAAATCTGCGATGCGATCCAAAAACAGGCGATAAGCCAAATTAGCAGTAGGAATTTAACACCTGCCTTTTACTGGTGTAAAGCAGGACGACTACCTACAGTATGAAAGGGAACACAGCCCAGAGCCACATATGTCATGGAGCTACAGACAACAACACACACCGCAACCTCCCCCGGGACTACCCCCCCGCCCCCGACTACCACCAAGGCAACCCATAACAGGACAGCGGACGTTCCAAAAATGCCATGGCCCCTCAGCCACACAATACCTGAATGTTGGGATAGGTGGGAACCAAGTATGTGTGAAGGAGGAAAGTCACCCATGAGTAAGAATGCACACAATGCCAAGTGTGGCGGTGTTGTGCCGGACAGACCTCACTCTGCAGAGCACAGACCTGTCCATGTGGACATATACTGCTGGTGCTTGTAGTGTTGTGGACAGTGGACACAACCATGTTAACTCAGGCAGTGGCTAAGACCTTGGACATGTTGCTTTGTCGTTCCCCCCCTGTAAGCGTAAGCGTAGTGGGCTGAGCCGGCGTATGGCATTACAGCGTAGAGGTGTGCAGAATTTGCCTAGGGCTCTGGCCGTGGTTCAGCTCTGCACTGGACAAGGAAGTATCTAATGCGTATGTCTGTGTTTTAGTGTCGGCACCACCTGGTACACAATCGACAATGTTGCAATATAGCATGCACCCGGAGGGCAGGCTCACATGAATGGAGAAATGAAGGAGCGCAAGACCGCTCGGGGTCTTGGCTCATACATGCCAAGTATTGTGTGTGTGTGTATTGCCGCACCATGAGCCACATGCCTAGCCCTACTCACAGCGTGACTTCAGCCAGGCATGAACTCTACATCTGTGTCCACCCTATCCTTACCATAGGCCTACACTCATGTGGCCACCCACCTTCAATGGCCATCATCAGTGTGTTGTTGTCAGGCTTGTGGACATGTGTAGAAAAGCACGACAATGGTGTGCAGTAGGAAGTGCAAGTGATGCAACCGTGCAGCACACAAGTAAGTAGGCTTGGAGGGAGGGAGGAGCAGCTGTGAGGCAACTTAACACACAGCGATGCCTCACATTTGCTACATGCAAGACATGTCAAACATGAATCCCAAAGTCGCACACATCCTACCCCACCCCCAACAAGCCACATCACTTTGCCTGAATGCAAGCAGATGACAAACTAGCATTAGGGTTGAAAGCTCCTTTGTCTGAACTATCAGGTGGCAGCAAATCTATTGGTTACACATAATAACCCTTAGCAACTGACTTCTACCCCCATTCTGCTTAATGCCAGTTTCCTTAGTAACAGTTAATGGAACATTCAACTGAACTGACGGGTCACAAGTTCACCATATTTTCAACTTCACCACACAATGTTGCAAATGCAAACAGCAGGTGTGGTTGACTTTGTAAAATATGACCATATCCTTTCTAAGTTACCTTTCAAACATTTTTTAATAACCAATAAGAAACATGCTTTTTAAAGAAAGTAAAATGCCACCCAGTTTAGAATCTACAGCCATTCAATTCTCTACTTTCTTAAAGATTGCATCTTGTCCACCATTTAAGATACTTCTCATTCTACCAACTGACTATTTCAGCTACAGACATCTTTTCATTACTTCCAGTCATCCCTTGATGCTTTCAGTGGGGATTGTTGGGCACAGCCATGTTTTCTGGTGCAAAAGGTATGCTGAACGCAGAGGTATTGACAAGGCCTAGCTTTGCAAAATGTAGACATTAAATGGATTGGACAGAGAGGATTAAAGTGGCATCAATTGATGTGTTTGGTTAAAACTTTTTTGCATCTCCAACCCCCTGACCTCATGATGGTGCACTGTGGTGGCAATGACCTAGGCACATTGACTGGGGTAGGTCTGGAATTGCTAATGAAGGAACCCTTGGCAGAATTGATGTTGCTTTTCCCCCAACCTGTCTTTGTATACTCTAACATATACCAAAGACAGAAATGGAACTGGTTCAATCAATTTTGTCCTCAGATTGAGAAAGCTAGAAAAAATGTCAATAAAGCTGTTTCTGCTTACCTCAGAGACCATAGGATAGGCTCCATCTATAACAACAATCTACGTTTCCATATGGATGGGATCTACAGAAGTGATGGAGTACACTTCACTGATCAAGGCAACAGAGTGTTTCTCAACACCCTGAAGCTCTGCATCCGCACTTACATGCGGCTACAACAATATCCAAATGAAAGCAAGGGCTCTTTTTAGAGCCACCCAATAACCCAACTTATACCTAAGCTTTTTAAAAAACAAATGTTAATTATTTTTGCTGGGAGCCGTGCGCCCATTGCATTCACACTAGGGGGCCGAGTTGAGCACCACGCTGGGGTCGCCACTCCAAACTTTGGCAAAAAAAACCTTGTCTAGTTCCATTAAATTATATTCGCCCCAGGAACCCCATCCCCCGGGGCATCCCCAAATGTTTTTTTTTTTAAGGAGAGGGCATGAGTGGCCCCTCTCCCAGGCCATTTTTGACCCCGGGAACCCCATCCCCAGGGCATGGCCACTCGTTGGGGACCGTGGGGGGAGCCCCAATGCCCCCACGGACCCGCCGGCTCCTCGCCTCCTGCGGGACCCGGCATTGCTTTTTGCCCTTGCCCAAAAGCAATCCTGCTTAGCTTCATTGAAGCAAGAGCAGGTTTCCCTGCTCTTGCTTCAATCAAGCAAAGCAGAGTTTGCTATGGCAGAGTTTGCTATGGCAGGGTGTGAGCTGCACGGCTCCCGCCCTGCCATAGCAAACAGCAGTGTCCCGGAGTTGGGCACCCCGGGACTTAGCAGGAGCCGGCCCTGGTGGGTGGCAGTCCCCAAGGCCACTATGGGCTCCAGGAGGTGGGCCTCTCAGCCCCCTTCCAACATTTATAAAGCCCTGGGTAGGTGGTGGTCTCCGGGGCTTGAAGGTCCGTAACAGACCCCCAAATCTCAATTTTAAGTGCTCCCGGGACGTGGTGGTCCCCAGGGCATGTGGGGGGCAGTTTCCCCCACACACATATTTTTTATTTTAAAACAGAGCCCCGGGTAGATGATGGTCTCTGGGGCTGTGGGAGAGACTGCATGCCCCCCGCAGTTTATTATCAAAGCCCCAGGGAGGTGGTGGTCGCCGGGTCAGCGTGTGGAGTTTGTGAGCCCCCACGCATTATTTTTTGTATAAGCCCCGGGGAGGTGGCAGCACCTGCGGGCCACCTCAAAATATTTGCTGAGTGCCCCCGGGATCTGGCCCACCTGGAGGCTTTGAAAAACAAAGCGCAGAAACCCCTGCTTGTTTTTTTAAATTTTCACAGCAAAAGTCGCGCACCCAGTGTAACTTTGAATTATCGGAGGTCCTGGAGGTCCTTGTGAGAGCCCCTGAGCAGGCCTAGGGGGTCACAGTGTTCCTACCTTGCCCACTATTCTTCTTTTTCATCCTTTTTCCACAGTTATCTTCTGACTCAGTAACTGAGTCACAAAATGGCTCATGCCCGGGAGGGTGCATAAACCCTCCTCCGTGCTCAGATATTGAAACTTTATTTTTTCTAATTTCTCAGCAAATACTTAAAGGATTTACACCATTTAACAAAAAGGGCTCTTTCTGAAGCTAGGGCTACCTTGTTGCCAAATTTGGTGTAATTCCGTTCAGCAGTTCGGGCTGTACCTTTGTCTAAAGTTTCCTATGGAGGACAGATATCAAACCCATTCTTTTTATAATTTCTCAGGAACTACTGAAGGGATTTACACCCTTTTAAAAAAAAAAGGGCTCTTTCTGAACCAAGACCTACCTTTTTTGCCAAATTTGGTTTAATTCCATTCAGCAGTTCAGGCTGTAGCTTTGTCTAAAGTTACCTATGGGAAAAACGTGTTTTGACACCCCCTTTTTTCTCAGCCCCCACTTGACGAATCACCCCGAAACTTCCAAGACAGAAGCTGACCAGAGCTGGCCACTGTTTTTGACATTTTTGGGAAAATTCATCAACCGGTGCTAAAGTTATTCGGAAAAGAAAAAACGCTTTTCCTATGAAAACTAGGTACTAACTATAACTACCTACTGGTGACCGCCAGTAGGTAATATATATATGTATATATAACAGTCCAGCCCGAACTGCCAACCAGGTCCTCCCTTGACTGGAAACAAGAATCCTAGGACCGGTTTCGGGGTTTCACCCCTCTTCAGCCAGCATAGCTTGATTCCGGTGGCACACGTATGGGCTTACCTGGTGCACTTAGGGCGAGAAAGCAAAAGACACACAATTGATGGACGGAATGCAGAACAAATCAAAACATTCACCCCCAGCCTTGCAGTTCGGACTGGACTGTTCCCATGAGGCACAGGGTCAAGACTTATTTGCATGGAGGTGCTGGATGACGGAGGCAGGGTGATGTTAGTCATGTTAGACTTGTCGGCGGCTTTCGACACCGTCCCCCATGAGGAACTCCTCATAAGACTTCATGACATCGGTCTTGGGGGGACGGTGCTGAACTGGTTTTGTTCCTTCTTAGCCAACCGCCGGCAAACGGTCTGGGTCCCTCCTGGATCTGCCGAAATGCCGCCATTGGGAGTCGGAGTTCCTCAGGGCTCAGTGTTGAGCCCAACTCTATTTAACATCCTCATGACCCCTCTGGCGACTTTGGTGGAGTCCTTCGGGGCCCAGATCGTCTCATATGCTGACGACACCCAGCTTCTTTTCACCTGCCGTAAGAGCGAAGATTTCGATGGGGAAAGTATCCGTGAGTGCCTTGGGGCTGTTTTTAACTGGTTCCATCTGAACAGCCTCAAGTGTAACTCGGATAAATCTGAGATACTTTTCTTTGGATGTCCTCTGGAACCGAACTGGCATGACTGGTGGCCTGTTGACATGTTCCCTCCGGCTCAGGCGTCCATTTGGGCTAAGAACCTGGGAATTAAAATTGACAATGGGCTAACGCTTAATTCCCAGGTGGCTACACTGACTGGAACCTGTTTCGGCATCCTCCGGATGCTTCGAAAGTTTTTTCCTCTTTTGTCCCAGGAACACCGGAGAATAATTGTACAGGCCCTCATCGGATCCAGATTGGATTACGCCAACATTCTGTACTTGGGCCTCCCAGAATACCTTCTACAGCGCCTACAAGTGAACCAGAACGCGGCAGCACGAGCAATTTTTGGATTGCATCGTCGAGCTAGTGCCTCAAACCTGCTGCAATCCCTCCATTGGCTTCCCATACGGAAGAGGATAAAGTTCAAGGCCCTGACATTAGCTCACAAGGCACTGCATGCCACGGGTGCTAAATACCTACAGAAAAGGTTGGCTTTTTACCGGCCGACGCGATCTTTAAGATCGGAGTCTTTGGCCCTGGCCGCGATCCCGCGTATAAAGAGGGCACGCCTGGGAGGGCGATCCTTTAGATACTTGGCCCCTCAGTTGTGGAACTCCCTTCCCTTGTCGTTGCGGTCCACGTCCAATCTGTTGGCCTTTAGGAAGGATCTTAAGACTTGGTTATTCTCGAACTAGATTTCTTCTGTCTCCTTTCTTCTGTGCTTCCTGTCTGTTGTTATGTTTTTTAGCTTCTTTTTCTGGGTCTGGAGCATAAAAGCGCCGGGACACTCCTTTGGAGTAGCCGTTGCGCTATACAAGACCCATATATAACATAACATAACATAACATAACATATGGATGGGCCCAAACTGGCGTGGCGTAGTGGGCAAAAGAATGATGGATTTAACCCAAATCTTTTGAGTGGGGGAGAATGTTTACATTGTCAGCATTCCTTCCATCATTTGTTTGCTGTAACACTTGTCGCCCTAAGTGGTATTTGTATGCCCAGACGTGGGTCTCTTGCTCACTGTGCCACTGGATTCAAGCTAGTCTGGCTGAAGAAGGGTGACATACCGTGAAACCGGTCCCAGGATGCTTGTTTCTGGTCTAGGGAGGACCTGGCCTGGCAGTTCGGGCTGGACTGTGCCCATGAGGCACAGGGTCAAGACTGATTGGCATATGGCTGGGTCCAAACTGGGGTGGCGTAGTGTGCAAAAGAACAATGGATTTAACATAGATCTTTTGACTGAGGGAGAATGTTTGCATTGTTAGCATTTCGTCCATCATTTGTTTGCTGTAACACTCCAATATAACTTAGACTGCATGTGCAGCTTAATTTATAAACAGCAAATTCCGTGCAGCACGTCAAGTGTTCTTCGATGGGAATTTTTTTCTCACTGAAAGCTGTAGTGTATTCGACACTGTTGGTGGCAAAAGTGCAGGCATGGCACCAATTACACTTAAATAAACCTTTCTTACTCAGCCAGGTGTTCTTGGGTGTTGTTTCTGGATTGGATTTGACGAGGGCACCTCTCATAGAGGGAACCCTTCTAAAAGTAATGCTGGTGTATCTGGGAAAATAGATTTCAGTGTAATATCTGTCAGGACTGTTGGCCACTGGGAATATATAATACTACGTATTTTGCTCTCCTGCTGAATAAAAGTGGTAATGAGTCTTACATTTCTTTTGTCATTGTCAACTACAAGTGAGGGTAAGTACGAAATTTTTAAATGGTCTTTCTTAGGAATCAGTAACTCCTCCCTAGGTGACAAGTTTGCTTTAGTTAGAGTCGGATTCAATAATGTTTTGGTGTATCCCCATTCTAGAAAACGAAGGAAGGCCTCATGTTGACATTTGTCGCATTCCATATTCTAACTGCAAATATGGCGAATTCGTCGTAGGGTATATTTCGTACAGTATGGTAGGGGTGTGCGCTTTCCACATGCAGAATAGAATTGCCTGCGGTTATCTTGCAGAGCAGTTTAGTGTGTAACCCACCCTTGTTCACATGAAGCGATACATCAAGAAATTCAACACTTTGTTTGTCAATGGTTGCTGTGAATTCCAAATTCAGGTCATTGCAGTAGATGGGCTCAATAAAATCATAGGCTGATTGCCTACTCCCTTTCCAAATCATTCATATATTGTCAATGTATCGCCAATAAAACATAACATTGTTGGCCCATTCTGTCTAATGTTTTGCCCTGAGGACATGTTCCTCCCAGCAGTCAACATGCAAGTATGAGTAGCTGGGGGAGAATCATGCCCCCATGGCGACACCCCTCAATTGTTGGTAAACCTCTTGGTTTAAAAGGAAATTATTGTTGTAAAGGCATGGTTCTATCATGGCTACTAGCATATTGGTGTGTTCCCTCATTCCAATGCCTCTTTCAGCCAGATAGTGCTTCACCGCAGACAGACCATCAACATGGTTAATGCTAGTGTATAGCGATTCTATGTCCATAACTACTAGTTAAAAATCTGGCTGCCATACCACCTCCTTAATTTTACACAAGAAGTCTGAGGTGTCCTTTACAAATGACGGTAAAGCAAAAACATGGAGCTGGAGAAAATGGTCCACATATTTAGGAATTATTTCAAGTAGGCTTTTCTGTGCAGAAATTATTGGCCTTCCAGGAATGGAGACCATTTTCTTATGTACTTTTGGCAGAAAATACAAAATGGGGATTACTGGGAAGTCCACTTTCAAAAAAGTTTAATCCATCTTTTGTTAACAGGCCCTGTCTCTTCCACTGCATTAGGCATGTTACCACTTTATCTTGAATCAAACGAGTCTCTTGTTTGGAAGATTTTTTGTAACAAGAAATGTCTGAAAGATGTCGCTTGGCTTCTATCAAGTATTGGTCTTTTTGCCATAAGACGGTATTGCCGCAATTATCCGACTTATTGATGATAATATCATGCTTTTTCCTTAATTTGTTAATCAGGGCGTATAGTGGGCATTTTTGAAGTTTAAGCTTTTTTGTTTGGTGTTCACATTGATGTTGAGCCGTTTGAGTTCTTCAACCACTCTTTCGCTAAAGATGTCCACAGCATCTCTTTGCATCAATGGTTGAAAAGTTGACGTTAGGCGGAAAGGGCTAGATGCTGATTGGTTGATATTAATGCCCATATTTCTCATAGCATCTTGAGTAGAATCATTATTGGCAGCACTGTACTCAGCGTCAGAGAGATGATGTAATGTTTGTAGCAAGGGGACATCTTTTGCTTGTAAATTCCCATCAGAGATATTATCAGTGGGCATAGTAGTTGAGGGGAGTGTTTGTTTAATTGAAAGAATTTCATCAGTTTGATCTTTTTAATGAATTTGAATATGTTGATTCTTGTTTGGTTGTAAGAAAATGTGTTTGTAGGATAGTATGAAAGTCCCAAAGTTAAAATCTGAATTTCTGCATTAGTAAGTACTTGATTGGTTAAATTGATCAATGTTCGTTGATTTCTCCATTTCTATGCCGTGTTCCCTCTGTTGGAACCTTTTAAGGCATTTGATCTGCCTCTCCCTCCTGCTTCGGTTGAGGATTGTTGTTGTATTCTTATAATGTCTATGTGATCTTTCCCTTTAAAGATTGGTTCTATTTGGATCTCTTGTATGGCGGTGTTCTATGTCAGGGCTTCTGGTCAGTTACCCGTTAGCCTTGATGTGGACACCAGCATTTCTCTGTGTCGCTAGTAAATTATATATTCCATTTTGTAATATATCTTGTGGACAGCGATTCTTCCCCTACAACAATTGTCCTTGTTGCCCTTGCTGAGGATGAGGATTTCTCAGTCTCAAGGTTTGTCTCTGATCCTCTCTGATAAAATTAAGTTTTTCTGCTGGAGTTAGGTTATTTATATTGACTATTACAGTACTTGAAGCGATTTGTCCACTTTCATCTGAATCGCTGTTGGATGTCAGGGAATTCGTGTCTGAGTCTACATCAGTAGTAGGTTTATCAGCAGCAGTACCTACAACTGGTTCTGAGTCTCTACTTGTAAATGCTTGGCATTTGTAGTTATCAAACTTTCTGGATAAAGGAAAGATCCTTCCCGTTGTGTAATCGTTAAGGTCATGTGCACATGTGCATGTTTTTCGAATGTTAATAGTGTCTTTGTGTTTTTTTATGCGAATGTCAATATCAGAACGTCCATTAATATCCAGTTCTTTTTCTCCTGTTGCATCAAGTAGACCATTAATGTGCTCAATTTCCAGTAAAATAGCTTCCCTGTCGATTTCCGCATATTTAATAAGTATGTGGACCATATTCATTGACGCTCTGAGGTTGTTGTCCGCCCACTCTTTCAACATTGCAGGGTTATGGCTCTCGAAAGTAGGTGCAATGAGCACCCGTGGGCACCTAGGTACATGATTTGCATCTCTTTATTTCTCTAAAGATTTCTTTTTCCACCATTTTGTGAGCTCGTTTCTAAGCAATTTCTCTAAGGTTTTCAATAGTGATCTTGCGTCACTATTTCCAGTATTACTTGTTGATGGTTTTTGTGCCCTACGGACCCCTGGCAAATTGAGGAAAAGTGCCTCCGCCGCCGCTTCCCTATCTCGAAGCGCATCATTGGTTGACATATTTAGGGTGAAATGCGCTGTTCTTGCACTGCTGTATTAATACAAATTCACAGGAGTCCAATCCCACACCCGAATTCGTCATTCATACGCTGATGCATAGTTCGGGGCTCAGCCACGGCTTACTCCTTCCGCGTGAGACAAGATGCGTCAAGAACGCAGATATAGATATAGATATATAATTTTTTGAAGCATAAAAGCTATCCCGAATTTCACATACCCAAAATCTAAAACGGTGACTCTCTATTTACACCCTTCAGCTAATTTATGGTCCAGATCTCCATTTAAGCCAGCGTCCACTGGCACTCTGGGGAACTCTTTTCTGAATGAGTGTCTAGCAGGTCCTTTTAAAGGACAACTAGCAGGCAGAGGCCAGTACAAGTGAGTTCGCAGACACTCAGGAATGTGCATCACTTTTAAGTGAAAATCAGCTGGTCTGAAGTGAAATGTAAACTTTTCAATAAGAACTTTAACCACTTGGATGCTAAGGTACCTGATATTCCTCCATGTAATTTCCATTGAAATCAATGGAAACTCCATGACGAGCTGAGCTCGTCATGAGCGTCGAAGGAGTTAAAGGAACTAGATGAGTATCTGAGCTTCTTTCTACCTGCCAGTAATCTGGGCATGCCTGGTCAAGGAAATGTGAGGTAATTAACCCCCAAAAGTGTCGTGAGCACCTATGCACCATCAGGCCTATTTCAGAGACGTGCTTCGGCACAGAGCTCTGATCCTGGTGGTGGTGCACTTTAAAAGACCACCCACTGGGTGGGAGAAGGAGGGAAGCCAAAGACTCACCAGTGAGTACAGTGACCCGGAGGCCTGCTGTGGGTTTGGGAAAACACCTGGGATGACAATGCTAAACAGAACCGATTTACTATCTTGTGGCACTGAGGACGGAAGCAGAGAAGCAAAGAATGAACTGGAGAGGTACAGTATCTGTTGCTGGTGGGAGGGGAGACCAAGGCATCAGGGTGCTGTCTTAGACCTGTGTGGCATTGCTGAAGGTGTGGCTCTATGAGAGGAGAGCATACTCAACTGCCCCCACTTTTCAAAGGTGAAGGGGTATTATTTTGCAATAGAATGCAAGTGGAGGAGATGAAAGCAAAGAAAAAGAAAGGATTGAGGTCTTCTATTCACCATCAAGAGGAGCCCAGAGAAGCACACACTCAGATTTCACCAATACAACATGGCTGAACCTGAGAAAACAGACCCTGAGGGGCTTAATCCATGATGTGTACTGTGAACTGTGAAGAGACAGAGGTAGACAGAGGCAGAGACAGACAGAGGCAGGGGCAGATAGAGACAGAGGCAGATAGGGGCAGAGACAGATAGGGGCAGAGACATATAGAGGCAGAGACAGATAAAGGCAGGGGCAGTTATAGACAGAGACAGGGACAGACTGACAGAGGCAGGGACAGATAGAGGCAGAGACAGATAAAGGCAGGGGCAGTTAGAGACAGAGACAGGGACAGACTGACAGAGGCAGAGACAGATAGAGGCAGAGACAGATAGAGGCAGGGGCAGATAGAGGCAGAGACAGGGACAGACTGACAGAGGCAGAGACAGAAAGAGGCAGAGACAAATAGAGGCAGAGACAGATAGGGGCAGAGACAGATAGAGACAGAAACAGACAGAGACAGATAGACAGAGACAGACAGGCAGAGGCAGAAACAGACAGAGGCAGAGACACACAGAGGCAGAGACAGACAGAGGCAGAGACGGACAGGGGCAGATAGATGCAGGGGCAGATAGAGGCAGAGACAGATAGGGGCAGAGACAGATAGGGGCAGACTGACAGAGGCAGAGACAGATAGGGACAGAGAGACAGAGGCAGACAGAGGCAGAGACAGGCAGATGCTGGGACAGATAGAGACAGGCACAGATCGGGGCAGAGACAGATAGGGGCAGAGACATATAGAGACAGAGACAGATAGAGGCTGGGGCAGATAGAGGCAGAGACAGCGACAGACTGACAGAGACAGAGACAGATAGGGGAAGAGACAGATAGAGGCAGTGGCAGATAGAGGCAGAGACAGGGACAGACTGACAGAGGTAGAGACAGAAAGACGCAGAGACAGATAGAGGCAGAGACAGATAGAGGCAGAGACAGATAGGGGCAGTACAGAAACAGATAGATAGAGACAGATAGACAGAGACAGACAGGGACAGACAGACAGAGGCAGAGACAGACAGAGGCAGAGACAGACAGAGGCAGAGACGGACAGGGGCAGAGATGGATGGGGCCGAGGCAGACAGGGGCGGAGACAGACAGGGGCAGAGAGACAGGGGCAGAGACAGGTTAGGGCAGAGACAGATAAGGGCAGAGACAGATAGAGACATATAGAGACATAGACAGATAGAGGCAGGGGCAGATAGAGACAGGGACAGACTGACAGAGGCAGCGACAGATAGAGGCCGAGACAGATAGAGGCTGGGTCAGACTGAGCTAGATAGAAGCAGAGACAGGGACAGACTGACCGAGACAGAGAGCGATAGAGGCAGAGACAGAGGCAGAAACAGATAGAGGTAGAGACAGACAGAGGTAGAGAGTGATAGAGACAGAGCTAGAGACAGAGATAGGGGCAGGGACAGATAGAGACAGACATAGACATGTAGAGGCAGAGACAGACATAGACAGATAGAGCCAGAGACAGCCAGAGATAGAGACAGAGACAGGGACAGAGATACGGAGAGGGAGACAAATGGAGGGGGACAGGGACATACAGAGACAGGGACAGAAAGAGACAGGGACAGACAGAGACAGGGACAGACGGAGACAGACAGGGACAGACAGGGGCTTAGACAGAGGCAGAGACAGACAGAGGCAAAGACAAACAGAGGAAGAGATAGGGAGGCAGAGAGAAAGAGAGGAGGAGACAGAGATGGAGGGAGACAGTGAGGGAGATGGAGGGAGACAGAGAGGGAGACGGAGGGAGACAGAGAAAGAGAGGGAGGGAGACAGAGAGGGAGAAGGAGGGAGACAGAGAGGGATACGGAGGGAGACAGAGAGGGAGACGGAGGGAGACAGAGAGGGAGACAAAGAGGGAGACGGAGGGAAACAGAGAGAGGGAGGGAGAGGGAGGGAGACAGAGGGAGGCAGATGGAGACAGAGGGAGGCAGAGAGAGGGAGGGAGATGGAGGGAGACAGAGGGAGACAGACAGAGGGAGACAGATGTAGGGAGACAGATAGAGGGAGACAGATGGAAGGAGACAGATGGAGGGAGACAGATGAGGGAGACGGAGACGGAGAGAGACGGAGACAGAGAGAGAGGGAGACGGAGAGAGAGGGAGACGGCGAGAGAGGGAGACAGATGGAGAGGGGGAGACGGAGACAGAGAGAGAGGGATATGGAGACAGAGAGAGAGGGAGATGGAGACAGAGAGAGGGAGACAGAGACAGAAAGAGAGGGAGACGGAGAGAGAGAGAGATAGAGAGGGAGACAGAGAGAGAGAGAGATAGAGAGAGACGGAAAGAGAGAGAGAGGGAGGGAGACAGAGAGGGCGACAGAGAGGGAGAGAGAGTGAGACAGCGAGGGAGAGAGAGAGGGAGAGAGAGAGGGAGAGAGAGAGGGAGACAGAGGGAGAGGGAGCGAGAGGGATACAGAGACAGACAGAGACAGAGAGAGTGAGACAGAGAGGGAGGGAGGGAGAGAAGGAGATAGAGAGAGAGGGAGACAGAGAGAGAGGGAGACAGAGAGAGAGGGAGGCAGAGAGAGATGGAGGCAGAGAGAGAGAAAGAGAGGGAGGGAGACGGAGAGGGAGGGAGACAGAGAGGGAGAGAGACAGAGAGAGAGGGAGGCAGAGAGAGATGGAGGCAGAGAGAGAGAAAGAGAGAGAGGGAGACAGAGAGAGAGGGAGACAGAGAGAGAGGGAGACAGAGAGAGGCAGAGACAGAAAGACGCAGAGACAGATAGAGGCAGAGACAGATAGAGGCAGAGACAGATAGGGGCAGAGACAGAAACAGACAGATAGAGACAGATAGACAGAGACAGACAGGGACAGATAGACAGAGGCAGAGACAGACAGAGGCAGAGACAGACAGAGGCAGAGACGGACAGGGGCAGAGATGGACGGGGCAGAGGCAGACAGGGGCGGAGACAGACAGGGGCAGAGACAGATAGAGACATATAGAGACAGAGACAGATAGAGGCAGGGGCAGATAGAGACTTATAGAGACAGAGACAGATAGAGGCAGGGGCAGATTGAGATAGGGACAGACTGACAGAGGCAGCGACAGATAGAGGCCGAGACAGATAGAGGCTGGGTCAGACTGAGCTAGATAGAAGCAGAGACAGGGACAGACTGACCGAGGCAGAGAGCGATAGAGGCAGAGACAGAGGCAGAAACAGATAGAGGTAGAGAGACAGAGGTAGAGAGCGATAGAGACAGAGCTAGAGACAGAGATAGAGGCAGGGACAGATAGAGACAGACATAGACATATAGAGGCAGAGACAGACATAGACAGATAGAGCCAGAGACAGACAGAGATAGAGACAGGGACAGAGATACGGAGAGGGAGACAGATGGAGGGGGACAGGGACATACAGAGACAGGGACAGAAAGAGACAGGGACAGACAGAGACAGGGACATACAGAGACAGACATGGACAGGGACAGACAGGGGCTTAGACAGAGGCAGAGACAGACAGAGGAAGAGATAGAGAGGCAGAGAGATAGAGAGGAGGAGACAGAGACATAGAGGAGGAGACAGAGATGGAGGGAGACAGAGAGGGAGACGGAGGGAGACAGAGAGGGAGACGGAGGGAGACAGAGAGAGAGAGACGGAGGGAAACAGAGAGGGAGAAGGAGGGAGACCGAGAGGGGTACGGAGGGAGACAGAGAGGGAGACGGAGGGAGACAGAGAAGGAGACAAAGAGGGAGACGGAGGGAGACAGAGAGAGGGAGGGAGAGGGAGGGAGACAGAGGGAGGCAGATGGAGACAGAGGGAGGCAGAGAGAGGGAGGGAGAGGGAGGGAGACAGAGGGAGACAGACAGAGGGAGACAGACGAAGGGAGACAGACAGAGGGAGACAGATGGAAGGAGACAGATGGAGGGAGACAGACGGAGGGAGATGGAGACGGAGAGAGAGGGAGACAGAGAGAGAGGGAGACGGAGAGAGAGGGAGACGGCAAAAGAGGGAGACAGATGGAGAGAGGGAGACAGAGACAGAGAGAGAGGGATATGGAGACAGAGAGAGAGGGAGACGGAGACAGAGAGAGGGAGACGGAGACAGAAAGAGAGGGAGACAGAGAGAGAGGGAGACAGAGAGAGAGAGAGATAGAGAGAGAGAGACGGAAAGAGAGAGAGAGGGAGGCAGAGAGAGAGGGAGACAGAGAGGGAGAGAGAGTGAGACAGCGAGGGAGAGAGAGGGAGACAGAGAGGGAGAGAGAGGGAGGGAGAGAGGGAGACAGAGGGAGAGGGAGCGAGAGGGAGACAGAGACAGACAGAGACAGAGAGAAGGAGACAGAGACAGACAGAGACAGAGAGAGTGAGACAGAGAGGGAGGGAGGGAGACAGGTAGGGAGACAGAGGGAGGGAGACAGAGAGAGATAGAGAGGGAGGGAGACGGAGAGGGAGGGAGACAGAGAGGGAGAGAAACAGAGAGGGAGGGAGACAGAGAGCAGGAGACAGAGAGAGAGGGAGGCAGAGAGAGATGGAGGCAGAGAGAGAGAAAGAGAGAGAGGGAGACAGAGAGAGAGGGAGACAGAGAGAGAGGGAGACAGAGAGAGGGAGAGATAGAAAGGGAGGGAGACAAAGAGGGAGGGAGACAGAGAGGGAGGGAGACCAAGAGGGAGGGAGACAGAGGAAGGAAGAAAGGCAGAAGCAGACAGGCAGAGGGAGACAGACTGAGGGGGATAGAGGGGAAGGGAGACAGAGGGGGAGGGAGACAGAGGGGGAGGGAGACAGAAAGTGAGAGAGACAGCGAGGGAGGGAGACAGAGAGGGAGGGAGACAGACAGAGGGAGACAGAAGGAGAGGGAGGGGGAGGGAGACAGAGGGATAGAGAGGGAGGGAGACAGACAGACAGAGTGAGTGAGACAGAGGGAGACAGAGTGAGTGAGTGTGTGTGTGGGTGTGTGAGTGTGAGAGTGTGAGATTGTGAGAGTTTGTAAGTGTGAGTGTGTGAGAGTGTGTGAGTGTGCGAGTGTGTGAGTGAAGGTGAGTGTGTGAGTGTGTGAGTGAGTGAGAGTGTGAGAGATGTGTATGCCGGGTCTGGTGGCGCAGTAGACAAAGGAATCCGTTGCAGGGGTCTGTGTTCAACCTCATGGTCAGTTTTTGTTTATGGTCTAGCCCCGCCCCCTCCCCCGCTGACCCCGCCCCCACCTGTGCGGCCCTTGGCCACAAACCACACTGTGAATTTGGCCCCCAAGAGAAAGTTTGTGAGTACCCATGGTTTAGAGGTACTGGGTTGTTGTATAAGTGATCACAACCCACTTCATATTTCCCTGACTCTTATCCAGAAACTAAATCGCAAAAGAGAGGATCATATAGAATTAACTGGGAACAAGGGCTTGAAACTCAAATAAAGAAAAGTGGATCCAGCTCTATTTATTCAGACCATAGTAACTCACACTAGGGAAGACCTGTTTAACCGAGGGCTTAGGACCGGAGTAGATTCAAGGTGCTTTTGCAAACATATGTAGATCTATAGCAAATAATCTAACATCTACTTATGCCCCTAAAGACTCTCAGTCATGTGGTAGGTTTAATGTGGCCTGTTCAGTGGCACAAAAACGTTTGAAGATTAGCCCCTGTGTGTACTTTGATAATAAACAGGCAAGAGCGAACTATAAGAAGGACCTTGAGGACAGAAATTAGGGAAATGGTATGAGATGATCTTAAAAAGGCAGGAGACCTTTTTTTAAGGAAACAGAGCCCCTATAATAAATACAATAATCATGTTAAATGCATGGGTTGCCCATTATACCAAAGATTTCTTTTCCATGAAAACTCCATGTCATGAGGAATAGGAAGGCTCTGTGCACACATCTCAGTACAGAGATTTTCAAAATTCCATCACCGTGGTTGAGGTTGTTTGTGCCATTAATAAGTCCATTCCTGGTAAAGCCGTAGGCCCAGATGGTGTCCTCGAAGAGCTTCTTGAGTCCAACATCTCCTTGTGGGCACCAATCTTAGCAAATGTATTTAGATCAGCAATCCTAGCCCCGGTTCCCAACTCATGGTTGACCGCCATATTGGTCCCAAGAGATAAAAAAGGGGGATAGGTCTGAATCGTCTTGTTACCACCTAGTCTCCCTAATCGATTATTCTAGAGTTAAAAAATTGGGACGCGTCTTATTGAGAAGTTTGGAAGATTGGACATTGTCAAATAATATTATTTCTGAGGCACATTTGGTTTTAGACCCTCTCTAAATATGATAGAGCAATGTTTACATTTATGCTTAATCATGGGGAAGTATATGAAGGTCAAGAGTGAATCTGTGTACTTAGTGTTTATAGATCTATCAAGTACGTTTGATTTAGTAAACTGCAACAAGTTGAGGGACATAATGAGTGGGATGGATGTGGAACCAGAACTGTTATTACTGTTCAGCAAGCTACACCGGGATCTCTTAGTAAAGGTGTGTTATGGTCCCTCAGGTGAATGCTCACCACTCATTGAGTGCACGCGGGGTGTTAGACAGGGTTGCATTTTAGACCCGTTTCTTATCCTGATTTATATAAATAGGATAAACTCTTTTTGATGTAGGAATTGAAAGGACCTGCCCAAAATGGGGACCAAGTTGCACCCCATTTTGTTGTATGCTGAAGACACTGTGCTGATTGCACGTACAGCAAATGGCCTCCAATCCCTATTAAATCTTTTCTTGAAATACATGATTGGGCTGCACCTTAAAGTACATTTTTCTAAATCTTTTGTCATGACATGTGGACGTCCAAATACAAGGATAAAATTGTATATCATGAGGAACCATATTTTAGCGAAAGGAAAAAAAAACATTTGGGGATGCCTTTTAATAATCTGCTGAGTTGGTCACATTTTGTGATGGGAAGACTTCAATCTTTTAATAGAAATTTAGAAGCTATTTTCAGATTTGCCCGCAAAAAGAAAACAGAAAGCATTAAATGAAATGTTGCCCCTACAGTGCTTGTTTGTGGGGCTATAATAATGCTGCCCCCTGCAAAGAGCGGAAAATAGCTATGAGTCCTCAGTACATTTAAAAAAAAAAAGTTTATTGATCAAATTAAGTAAAGACAGGTACAACATGACCAGGAATGTCAATACATGATACATCATACAATCTGTTAAATGGCAAGGCGACTAACAGAGTATCCCAAAAGAAAACTTTCAATCCTCTCCTGGAGCATACGGGGTATGATCATGGAATCTAATAACTGGCACTATTACTGTTAATTTTGGATGACAATCATCCTAATTTGGCTTCTTGCATTTCCGCATTAACATTTTCAGTCTCTGTTTCCAAGGCGCTCCCACGTCCCCCATGCCCTGAATCAATCCGTACCACTTGTCCACTGTACCACATCAATGTCATTACATTCAGCATCATCGGTTCCTGTGCTTGTGTCTTTACCGAGGAGATATGTTTGATAGGGACCCCAGCAACTCTTGGATCTACTGTGGGAGGAAGCAGTTAATTATATGCGTCTGTTTGTGTGTTGCAATAAAGCATGTCTCTTTTATTGTTGGCAGCGAGCCCCTAGACCATCGCTATGCGCCGGTTGGCTAAGAGGCGGCCAATGGCTTTTAAGGGGCGCACAGCTTTTTCCACCTCTAGGACCCATGCCAACAATGCCATCTTAGGGTCAGGTTCTATATCTGCACTTATGATTCCAAGCTCATGAAATACTGTACGCCAGAATGACTAAACCCCAGGGCCCTGCCAAGCCAGATGCCAAAAACCTGCGTCATCCCTCCCGCATCTCTGGCACTTGGAATTCTCTGCCAACCCACATCTGTACTGTCTTTTGAGGGTGCATTAGGCTCTGTGCAAGGATTTATAATTAATAAGCCTATGCCTTCCCATTTAGAGAGAAAGTTTTAGTACGGGCACAACAGTATTACCATTGTTTGTCGCTCAGTGGATTACCCAATTCCGGGTAGTCCACTGAGCCTAACTTTCAGTACTTCCGCCCGGCGGGTTTCTTGCATACTGGAATAAATCCTAGTGATCAACTTGGAGGGCGTGCTCGCTTTAATGAGAGTGGTGAGTGCGCCCAAAGCTTGTGGTTCTATCATGTCATCCCTCAAAAGGGCCTGCCAGATATGCCATGCCCTGAAGAAGTGGAACATTGCTGTACCTGACGGCTGTGATTCTGGTCTCTGAAGTGCTTCCCATCTGCGTATCATCCTGTCTTTAAAGAAGTCCCCAGACTTTTGGATACCCACAGTGCACAGTGCCAGCCTCGCCCCTCTGTTTTGCCTCAGAGGGAACCACAAAAACCTGCGTAACGGGATCTCCGGTGAGTACATCCAAGTCCCTGCCTGCATATGTAACAACACTTGTCATGCCTGTGATGTAGTAGTTAACAAGTTGAATATTTGTTGTTGCCTGGATAGTGAATGTATAGTGTTTGGTGCAGTGTGAGCAAATCAGCAAGTATAGATAGGGACTGTTGTGTGGGCCGAGTAATCAGTAGTGTGCAAATGTGCTGTGTGCTGCTCTATAGTACTTCTCTAAGTCTGGGCCCCCCAACCCGCCCAATTCGTGAGGTAAGGTTAGTGAGTCCCACTGTATTCGGGGCTGCTTCCCTGCCCATGCTAACCTGATAAGCTGTGTGTGCAATTGCTTGAATAGGGTGCGCGGTAATGGGATCGGTGTGTTTTGGAATAAGAATATAAACCTTGACAGAACCTCCATTTTCAATACGGCCATTCTCCCCATTAGCGACAGTGGGACCCTAATCCAACTGTCCACATCCTCTGTTAATCTCTGCACAGCTGTTCAGTTATTTTACGTATTACCACTGCAGGGTCAGTGTGGTCTCTAATGCCCAAGTATCTTACTGAGTCTGTGGTCCAACGCAAAGGGGACTCCAGGACTGGCGCTGCCGTGATGGAAGTGAGAGGGAATATGATAGACTTGTCCCAGCTAATTTGCAGCTGAGTGCCCGCCAAATTGGACCACATCTCGCAGTATGGGGGAGAGGTTTTCAACTGGATTGCGAATATACAATAGGGTGTCGTCAGCATACGCAGAGATGTTCAGAGTATACCCTGGGTACCCCAGCCCCCTGTGGGAATGACATTCGCGAAATGCACACGCCAATGTCTCAGCTACAATCGCGTACAACAGGTGAGACAATGGGCATCCTTGTCTTGTGCCCCGTATGATATTAAAGGTATTGGTGACTCCATCCCTGATTCTGATCCTGGCAGTAGGTGATGTGAATAAAACTGAAATCAAGCGTAGAAATACCTCCCCGACCCCTATACTGCACTGGACTGTGAACATGAACCCCCACTCCACGGAGTCAAAAGCCTTTTCGGCCTCGAGGAATACCGCGGCAGCCCTGACCTCTGTATTCAATCTCTGTATTACACCGAAAAGCATTCTCGGGTTTTGTGTTAAATTCTGGCTAGGAACAAAACCAGCTTGCTCCAGGTGGATAATGCCTCGCAATAAATGGCGCCAGCCTGTTTGCCAAGATGTTCGTGTAGATTTTAGCATCAACATTGAGCAGGGACAGTGACCTATACGTGGGGCTGCTTGCCCGCCTTCAGCAATGTTACAATCACTGACTCCTGTAGGGAGGGGGCATTGCCCCTGCCTCAGCCATTTCCTCGTAGAGTGTTTTGAGGTGTGGGATCAGCAGCTCTTAAAATTCTTTATATAAAAGCCACTGTCAAGCCGTCTGCTCCTGGAGCTTTTCCGGCAGCCATACTATGCAACACATTTCTGATTTCAGCTGATTCCAGAGGAGCCAACAAAGTTTCCCTATGCTCCGTTACTAGCCATGACATTTTGATGTATGACAGGTATTTAGCGATCACGTTGTTATCAGTTGGTATTTGTGATGTGTACAATGTCTTATAATAGGATCGGAAGTGCTCTGCGATTTCCTCTGGGGTGTGTAAAGAGTGCCCCTGGACATCTATCATCTCCGTAATTTTGTCTAAGTCCCTCTGAGGCCTCAGAATCCCGCAAGTGTGGCTCCTGGAATCTCCCGCTCCCCATAACAGCGTGCAGTGGCATACTTTCCTATGTGCTTAATTTCGTCATTCGCTGTGTCTTGAAATTCTGCAAATTTTTGTTTAAGTTCCGCTGCGGTACAGTGTCCATCACCCTCTGATAGTGCCTTCTCCATGCTTCCAACGTCCTTTTCTAGGGTAGCTAGTCTGCTTCGTATAGACTGAAAAATTCCTGCGTGTGAGGAGATCACAATCCCCCCTGATGTAAACCTTAAAGGTTTCCCATACCATGGTGAATGTCAGAACCAAGCTTAATTTATTCGTAAAAAACTCCTCTATTGCCCTCGTCAATTATGCTTTGAAGACAGTATCTAATAATGAGTAAGTGGGGAAGCACCCGATGAATGCGGGGACCCTAGGTGCTCTGTATTCCAGTGTTAGCTTGACAGGGGAATGGTCTGAATATGTTTTGGGGAGATGAGTGCACGCCACTACCCTCGTGTTCAGGATCCCAGACAGCAACCAGTAATCAATGCGAATATGTGTTTCATATACTGAGGAGTAATGTGTGTAACCCCTCCCTGTAGTGGATCTGTGTCTCCATATGTCAAAGAGGCCTCTTCTGCACATTATATCGACTATGGCTAACGCCGCTGCCACTGGGCATCTGGGTTGACGCTTAGATCTATCTATATCCGGATTAAGGATGCAGTTGAAATCCTATCCCCACACCTGTGGAATCCCAATTCATTGCACCTACTTCGCTTTTAGCAGTTTATAGAAATGGAGATCATCATGGTTCGGTCCGCATAGACTGACCAGTACGAATTAAGATCAGCTTTGCTGCAGAGTGCAGCAGCAAACCTGACTTTTGGGTCCCTGAGAAGTCCCGTCATGCATACCCCAACCCGCTTGTCCACACATAACAACACCCCTCTGTCTTGGGAGGTGTAATCAGTTGTGTAGCACTGCCCCTGCATTTTACGCTGCACTGCTCCGCTGCTTTCTGTCTTAAGATGTGTCTCTTGCAAGACTGCAACATCTACCTCATGCTTCTTTAAATATGCCACTACCCTCTTGACTTTCCTGTTGTCATTTAGTCCCCTAAAATTCCAGGTCATAAGTTCAGGAATTGCACCTCAAAACTCTCAGGTGCCATTGGATTTACTTATGAATAGAAGAAATCGTATCACTGCATGTGCGTGAAGCCTGATGTGATTATGATGCATCTTCCCCTCTGATCTAAATGAAACAATACATGCCATTATAAATTTCCCTCCCATACCACTGGTAACCCCAACTTCCATAACGACAAAAATCCCCTCCCCCCTCCCTTTATTCTTTTCGTTCTTAATAACCCCCAACAAAACATGTGAAATAGTGTGATGCACTTGGGAGCAGACGTTGCCATCTCTCCTAGACCTTAACGCCACATTTTCAAAACATACTTTTGCTATGGTGCCTAATGCGTCCTCCCCCTTCCAATTGAATACCCCAAGCTCTAAAATTAGGAGCAGGACATGGGAAACTGGTATCTGATATGCCTTTTCCTACGGTGGCAACCCACGTAAGGCCCACGGAGTACATTTTAATCAACTGACATAAAAGGGGTAAACTACTTATCCATGTTGCAGCATTGTTCAACAGTTCCTGCAATACTTGCATTCCTTTCTCTGTATGGAGCACATCATCCCTTCAAAATGGAAAAGGCCTGCGTGCAGATCCTCTCTTTGCTCTTCTCACTTTCTCCGCTCATCCTCTGAGTCTGGTGTGGCGTCTGTGTTTGAACAAGGACTGTGTGGTGACTCCCGCCGCCACAAAGCTTGTTCCTTTTCATTCAAGAAGCCTAGGACTGTTTTAGGATCCATGAAGAAATGCACCTTACCGTCCGATCTGACTCTCAGCTTTGCCGGGTATTGCATTCTGTACTCCAGGTTCATTTCTCTTAGTCGTTTCTTAGCAGGTATAAAAAGGCATCTTGCCTCTTGAATTCGAAACGTGAAGTCAGAAAATAGGGATATGTTTGCCCCCCATGTCGTAGTTACCCTAATTTGCGAGCCTTCCTCAGGGGGGCATCACGATCCCTGTAGTTTAATATCCTTGCTATCATTGGTCACTGGGATGCCTGTGGGACCGGCCGGGGCACCAAGGTGCGGTGAGCGCGTTCCACCACAAACATGTCTGAAAACTATCCCTGCACAGTAGAGCGATGAGGAGCTTCTCCACGTGATGTTACAATATTTGATGACTCCGCCACCCCCAAAATTCGTATGTTTTCCCGCCTCGATCTCTCTTCGAGGTCTTCTGCCTTAGATTGGAGTGCGCGGAGAATCTTGTCTGTTGATTTGTCAGCATCCGAGTCCGCCTTCACGAAGTCCTCCAGATCTGATATTCTTTGCTCTGCCCCATTCAGCCTGTCACCATGCTTATCTAGTTGCTCAGACATTCTGTCCATGCGGAACAGTAAAGCATCTATTTTGATGTCTATTTTAGATAGGCTTTGTTATATGGTGCGCAGTATTTGTTTCAGATCTGCGTCAGCTGATACCTCCTGGTCATCTGCTCTAGCTTCAGGATTTGATAGGATGGGCTCTCATGTTTGGGGGTATTGCGTAAGTCAAATGTAGCTTTTTATGAAGTTTGTCTGTTTTGTCCATCTTCCAGTGGCTAGGTGCACCTTAATCAACCACTGCAATTTGCTGCTTACAAGTGCTACTGTGGTTTGTGGCAAACAAAGCTCTAGAGTAGAGGGTTTCTAAGCAGGTCCAAAGTGCTGCATCACAGGGAGGACATCAATATAGGGCCCCCAAATCTGATATGATCCACCATGAGGCCACCAGGATCCACACTAGGGGGTCGCTCTAGATGGCTATGTTGTGCGTTTCACACCTCAGGTGCACTCCAGGACCCAGCTCAGCAAGGGGATGTCCAGAGACTCACCCAGACCTCATCACCACCAGAAGGCAAGAACGTCTTAAACAGCCTGGAGAGTCACTACTTCTAACAGTTTGCCATGCTTTGTGTTGGCGGGGGCATCGCTTGAAGCTGCTGCCCAAGGATTCCCAGCTGAGCTCCGGTCAGTTCGCTTGTCGTCTTCGGCATCTCCCTCACCAAACCACCACTAGTCGGACTTCAGCTGCTGCCCAAGTAGGGCCCATCGAGCTAATGCTGCGGCGCTTGCTGCTCATTCCTCTCACGTCAGGGTGGGCGCCCCTCTGCCCATTCGCACTTGTGTGCATCAATATGGGCACTGCAGTTTTCTCCACATGCCCTGTGTTGTCCCGACTGTAGTCCCCCATGACTCACTTTGCCCAAGGCCGGCACCCATGGGAGGCCCACTCTGTGCAACACTTGTTCAGTCCTGACTGTCTCTAGAGAGGGCATCGCTCTTCCCTTCCAGCCCCTGTACCTTCCAGATTCCGATGTGGGCTGGGTCGCTGCCGGCCACCATGGGCTCTCCTATGCAGCGCCGGTCCCCGGGGTCCTATTCTGAGACTTCTGAGCTACAGTTCGTGGTCACACGTCCCTGGGTATGCAGGTACCTGGAGGAGCGCTCTTCTCGTTCATGTCAGTGCTTAGGCCCCGGGTTCACACGCGCCACGCAGCTGTTGCTGTCGTTCATGGTTGCCAGCGTGCACTGATCCCAGAATCGTCAGGCTCCTTTAGTCACTTTGACAGTTGGAACGACGACACATCCTCAGAGGAGAGCAAATGTTGCAAAATGCACCCGGATTATGACGGATAAAGGTGGCTATCGGTAAAGCTCCCTTAACTCGCTGTTATTTTGGAGTCAGGCAAGCTCCGCTGCCCAGTCCCAGCCATAGTAGTGGCATCGGTACCCTTGTCCCACAACCCTCACCGCCCAAATGATACACAGACAAGTATGTTGGGAATACTGACAGGCAACCTCCCACCCCGCAACCCCTTGTTGCAGGGCGCCTGAAGTAGAGCCAATGAAGCAGACACTAGTGGCCCTGGCCATGTGTCGAACCTGGGAGGCAAGCCTCCCCCCGATGGACCTATCGTCCACCTGCCCCCACCCCTCTGGACCAGGGAGAGTTAACTCACACCTTGCCCAGCCAGGAGGGGCGTTATTAGCAAACCCCCGGTTGCTCAGGCTTACAACCGCCCTAAGGACTAACGGGGTGCCGTTGAACCTAGTCCCCAAGAAGGGCCCCTCGGCTTATGTATGACTCAGTATTGTGCCTCTCGCACTGTGGCTTCAGGTCCTGTTCCTGCGCCTGTCCTGCATGGGGGTCGCCTTGTAACTCCTCCTGCAACCTGGAAAACAACAACATCATTAATAATCCCCCCTCCTCACTTCCCCCCTTTCAGCGGGTGAGCGGTAGGGAGGGGTGTGAAATTGCGGGCCTCGCGTCCGCGTCATGGGGGGGGGAAGTGAGGGGGAAGAAGGGGCTAGGGACCTGTGTCTGGGCTGGCGAGGACAGCCTGGGACGACCGTCGGTGAAAGGGGGCAGAGCAAAGAGGGCGCCCGGGCGGAAGTGCTCCCCTTATCAGCCCTGGAAAGGGGGGGGGGGCCTACCCTTGTCCAACCCCGCCCCCCCATCCCTCCCCCTGGCGGGCCTGCGGTTGCCTGCGCCCTACTACGGGGTTTGCCCTCCTATGGGGTCCCCTGCAGGGACCGCGGGCCTCCCGCATAGTAGTGGCATCGGTACCCTTGTCCCACAACCCTCACCGCCCAAATGATACACAGACAAGTATGTTGGGAATACTGACAGGCAACCCCCACCCCGCAACCCCTTGTTGCAGGGCGCCTGAAGTAGAGCCAATGAAGCAGACACTAGTGGCCCTAGCCATGTGTCGAACCTGGGAGGCAAGCCTCCCCCCGATGGACCTATCGTCCACCTGCCCCCCCCCTCTGGACCAGGGAGAGTTAACTCACACCTTGCCCAGCCAGGAGGGGCGTTATTAGCAAACCCCTGGTTGCTCAGGCTTACAACCGCCCTAAGGACTAACGGGGTGCCGTTGAACCAAGTCCCCAAGAAGGGCCCCTCGGCTTATGTATGACTCAGTATTGTGCCTCTCGCACTGTGGCTTCAGGTCCTGTTCCTGCGCCTGTCCTGCATGGGGGTCGCCTTGTACTTTTTCCACAGCCCTGGGCGTGGCACCCGCTGCGCCCAGAGCCCCCACCACCTAGCCTTTGGTTCGCTTTTTATCTACATCCGGCTGTTTCTAGCGCCTCCCCCAAGTCCAATAGGAAAATTGCCATCCCCACTTTGGACAAGTGCACCCCATCGGATTCCCAGCATCCAATAGATTTGGCATGCAGCAAGCCATGCCTGATGAAACCTATGCCTCTCTGTTCGCTGAATTTGCGCATTGCTGCGTTGACGCGCCTGCGGGTGACTTCTAATGCCTCCTGCGATATTGCGCCGTGCCAAAGAGGTCTTGGGGAAATTTCTGACCAGTATATGTTGCACTGCCCCAATTCGCTGCTCAGGATGCTTAAATCTTTCCGCATTGTATCTAACAAACGCCTTTTGCCTAATGACACCAGGTCGTTCCCCCCCAGGTGCACCACCAGGATGCTTGGCTTCTGCCTGTGTTCCCTCAGTAATCTCCGCAGCGTCCCTATCAGTGCGGCCCAGTGCATCCCAGGGAAGCCGAACCATGATATGTTGGTGATGTTAAACCCGTGCTTCCATGTGTTGGCATTCACCCATCTCGCCAGTCTCGTGACGTAGGAGTGCCCCATCACCCATACCTCTGACCCTGTAATAAAACACAATATGTTGTCAAATGTATTTTTTTGACACACTGACAAGCACTGCAAACAAACACACACTTCGTGGCTTACTGAAAGTGAACCACCATATTACTCATGTCATGACTAATCGTTATATACATTATTTACACGTCATTGACCACCTGTGTGCTCACCGGGAGTCTAATGCTCAAAGGTCTGACATACCTCCTGTAGCAGTTGGATTCCCAACGACCCACTTTTTTTATAGTTTCTGCAGGGAGGCCTGCCCTAAAAGCCGTTGTGGCTGCGCCTATCCTAAAGGAGTGTGTGCTAAACTTGGCCCCTTCTATGGTGTATCCTGCCAGGAATAGGCACCCCTGCATCACATGCTCCACCTGGTACTTGGTGACCGGGGAACCATCAGAGTGGATAAGTAGCAGGCCGTCTGTCTGTGGGCGACGAGGCAGGAAAGTGGCCAACAGAGCCACCGGGCAGTAACTGTCATTCCCCAAGCGCTGTAATGTGATGTTCCTACCCTTGCCTGACTGGTCTGTCTTAGATGAATGTAGAAAGATCTCAACTGACTCCGCAGTTGTGCGGACGTCCTTAACCGCTATGGCCCTGGTGTTAGGCTCTTTTTTGGACCTTGCCACTAGTTCCCCAATCCTAAAGGCTCCAAAGAATGCTAAGCTAAACGTTGCTGCAAAGAGTGCTGACTCATAAGCGGAGTGTGTGACTGTAGGTAAGGCGTCTATCATGTTCTTCAGTGTGTCATAATCAATGGGGGCCCTCTGGTCAGCCACTCGGGGCATCACTCTCGCCCATCCTTTGAGTGCCGCCCTAGTTGTGCATGCTGTCGTGGGGTCCTTCTGACCTTCACACAAGTTTGGTATCTCCTCATCGTTCTAGGTGCCACTGACATCTCGCCTAGTTCCCTGATGCGCAACGCCACCGCAGCAGGTGCCATAGCCGAGCCGGGAAAGGCGTCATCTCTTCCCTCGCCCTTGGCCACGCCTCTCGAAACCGCTGCCAATGGAAACGGGAAAGTGCGTCAGCAGCCGTGTTTAGAGCTCCCGGGATGTGCTTAGCTTTGCATTCCACATTGTTGTATAAACACACTTTTACCAATTCCCTTAGTAAACATAACACAAGTGCACAAGAGGCCGACTGGGTATTGATGGCTTGGACTACCGCCATGTTGTCCGACCATAGGACCACTCTTTTCGCAGACAGTAAGGCAGGCCAAAGGTGGAAAGCCACCACAATCGGGAATAGTTCCAAAACTGTTATGTTGGAGGTAATCTTTTTCTTCTTCCAAGCATTGGGCCACCCTGCCGCGCACCAATCTCTGTCTAGAATTGCCCCAAAGCCGTCCCTGCCTGACGCGTCAGTAAACAACGTCAGTTCCTGGCTGCTGGTCCAGGGATCCCTCCATATCACTGATCCATTGAAATGCTCGAGGAAGTCCCCCCACACCCTAAGGTCTTCTTTAACCCCAAAGCTCAACCTCACTTGGTGGTGCTTGCGCCTGATCTTCGCTGCTGTCCTGGCCAACCTGCGCGCGAAAGCCCTGCCCGCTGGTATCACTTTTGTAGCGAAGCTTAATCTCCCATGTAGGCTTTGGATGTCGTCCAATGATACCTTGTCCTGCCCTAGCACCTGTTTGATCTGGGCCGCTAGTTCAGTGACCTTGTCTGCTGGGAGCCTGGCCTCACCTGTTAACGTGTCAATTTCTATCCCTAAGAAGACTAAAGCCTGCGCTGGACCCACGGTCTTCCCAGGAGCCAGATACTTAGTCATAATTTCAAATTTTGCCAATGCCTCTGCACACTCGCCTGACTCTGCCTTGCCTACAAACAGGAAGTCATCCAGGTAATGGGTGACGCCTAGAACACCCTCCACGCCTTGTAGTACCCATTGTAAAAATGTGCTGAAGGCTTCAAAGAAAGCGCAGGAAATGGAGCAACCCATGGGCATGCATCTGTCGTAATAGTACTCATTGCCCAGCCTGAAGCCCAGTAGGTTCTGGCTGCTGGGGTGCACTGGCAGGAGTCGGAAAGCAGACTCAATATCCGCTTTTGCTAACCAGGCCCCTTTCCCGGCTCTACGCACGAGGTCAATGGCCACATCAAATGAACAATACGAGACAGAGCATACCCCTTCTTCCAGATTGTGATTAATTGACTCTCCCTCCGGGTATGACAAGTGGTGGATCAGCCTAAATGATCCAGGCTCTTTCTTAGGTACTATCCCCAGCGGAGATACCACAAAGTTGGCTAATGGGGGTAGCGGGAATGGGCCAGCAACCCTCCCCAGTTCGAGTTCCTTACCTACTTTGGCTCTCACTACCTCCGGATTGTCCCTAGCCGATTTCAAATTGTCTGCATCTCTGGCGGCAGGAGCTCCTATGTATGGGATAATGAAGCCCTCAGCAAAACCCCCCAGGAGCAATCTCCCATCGATTTTGTTGGGGTATTTGTTCAGCAATGGCACCAATCGCTCCAGTTTAATCGGTGAGGGCCCTTTCACTGCGCCCAACTCTGGCAGATCTGGCAGCAACTCTGGGGAAGTACAGGCATGGGATGATTTGTTAAGCCGCAGGATGCTGGGGGGGGGGGGTGGTCAGGGGGGTGGAGCTTGAGCCCGCTGGGGCTGCGGGTGGGTTACTTGTTCTGCCACGACCCACACCTACCACCGTGATAGCTACCTTGCCTTTGTGCTTTGTTAGACCTACATGCTCCCGCCTGGTGCTGCCCTCCGCAAGTACTGCACCTATGCGTGAATCGGCAGGAACTCCCCCAGTGGCAGTGTCCACCGTTGAATAACTTACATGACCCTGGAGATGACCCTTGCGAAGGCTTCCCGCTTCCCCTTTTTTGACCTCTCCCCTTGTAGCCCCCTCGAAAGGGCGGCGTCCTCTGTTCCGGCTGTGCCGTGGAGCTGCCTTTGTCACTATGCGCTGTTAAGGTATCCTGCACCTTGCTGTTTGTCGTAACCCCTTGGAGCGCCCTGGACCCCATATGGTCCATCCATAGCTGCACCTCTTTATGGTCCCAACGCATCTTGGGAGATCTGGACATTTTCTTCCTGAACTCTCTATCGTGTTCTAACCAGCCTACACCTCCCCACTTTTTTGCTTCGTTGTGGATGAGCCTCCCATACAGTACCAGCCCTGGTCCTTGGTCGCTAAACTTCTCCATAATGACCGAGGGCAGTATAGCGAAGGCCTGCAACCAGTTATCGATGCTCTTCTCTGGCCATGGCTGGAATCTCACTTTCTTTTCGTCTTCCTTCACACCCGCCTTGCGCGCGTCTGCCCCTTGCTGACCCAGCATCAGTAAAGAGAAAATATCTATAAATTCCCGCCTCCAAATTAATTCCTTTGCTGCCTGCGGGACCTCCCAAGATAAGCAAGAGCGGCCTGATAGCAAGGGGGCGTCGAATTGCATATCTTCCTCGCCTGGCAACGCTGGGGAAGGTGCTGGTAGCGTGGGAGCAGGCTTCGCTATGTTGGACGAGGGGGCTGGCGCCTCTGGGGATGGGGCTATCGGGCTTGGTGGCTGTGGTGCCGGGGGCGCGGGCACTGCCGGGGTCGCTGGCGTGATGTGCGGCCCGGGGGGTCAACAGGGGATGCTGAACCGGACCCCGGAGGTGCGTGTGGAATGCTGGATAAGTCGGTACCCTCTTGCCCTCTCCCAGTATCTCCCGATGTGCCATTGTCAACGGCACCGGCTCCCCACACATTGGATGGTCGTGCCCCACCGCTGGGCCCCGGCATCACACTTTCCCTCATCTCTTTCATGAATATTTCCAATGTGGACATCATCTTACCCAGATCGCTTCTGGTAGCGTATTCCACTGCCGGGTGCCTGTTAGCAGGCACCATTGATGGGCCAGGAAACTCCTGGACCCTGTCCGACAAGTCCGAAGTGCGAGGGACGTCATGCACCACTGCGACTGCGGCATTAACAGTGCCCTTCTTTTTTGGAGGTGGCGGAAAGTCTTTGTTTGTGGGCACCTTAACTCTTTTGGACGCTCTAACGTGTCCAGCACCACTAGTGTCCTTGTCTTCGACTGCAATAATGTCATTGTTCACACATGGGTTCGCCGTGCTGCCCTTCAGTAAATTGGTAGCCCATGCCACACCGTTTGTCTCGACTAGCTGCAGGAAGATCGCCGCGTGCGCCGCTTGAGCTTCTGTCACGGTCGTGCCTGCTCCTACACCAACTGCTCTTATTTCTGCCATCGTCAGGCCACTTCCTGCAAGAAAAATGTCGTGACTACTGGACCTATCCCACATATGTATCCTCCACCTCACTCAAATTGCATTCTCATCATCCTTTTAGTACTTACTTGAGTTTTATGAACTGTTAAAACCGAGAGGGGGCTTCGCTGTTCTTTGATACGTCGCCGCGATGCCTGTCGGGTACCACGGCCCTGTATATGTTGATATAAACACCATTTTCATTAGCCCTACCCCGTTTTTCCGGTAGCTGGCCCCTGTGGGACCAGGCCTAAAGCACCGGTCCCCGGCCGGGACCCCCGTCACCCCTGACCAAAAGAGCCGGACCATGAACACCGGCCCCTTCGGATGTATTATCCCTACCCCTTCAATGGCCAACCCCCACCTGTAGCTCTTACCTTCCGCTTGCGGGGGGGGGGTGGACGTGCTCCCGTCGGGTTATGTCGCTACCTTTAGTTGCCTGAAATTGGGGGAACACGCAATTATGACATGTAACAGCAAATACACCCTTTTTAACATCATTACATACCATCCCTTAGAGCACATCATATTTAGTGGCATTGGCTTGTTTACCAGCGTACTTACTACCGGGATTTCTGCTGCATGGGGGAGCAGTAACAGACAGTAACCTTCACTGTCCTGACCTTTGAACCTAACGTATTTGCTACTGCTCCCAGCAATCTTTTAACCCCCATAACTATACTCATTTAACCTATATCTCTCATGCAATATAAAATTGCTGGTGCCCGTGCCGGATGTGTGACCATCGAGGGATCGAAATACCTAGTGGCGCACACCCCTGCCCTGCATTCCGCCAACCGACGAAGCTGCCCGCCCACCGACGAAGCTGCCTTTAAACCCCGCCTGCCCTGGGTTTTGCTTGTCCCGAGTGGACATCTCCGTCCTCCGGTAGCAGTGGCAACCCGGCCGTAAAATAAAAGTAAAATCCCACCGAGGGCCGTGTATGCACCCGTCAGCCTGTACAAGCCCGTGCACACAACCCCTGCTTGCCAAAACGCACTGCAGCGCCACAGCTTGCCCCGACCACGCTGCTCCCCCCGGAACCAACCGACCCAGCGCCGCCATTCAACACGCCCACAAACGGGGGGGGGCGATGGTAGTACGGAACACCCAGGGGGGTTGCCTCGCCGCCCGTGACTGCCCGACGAAGCAGGCACCTCAATTGCCGCAACACCATTGTATCTGAAGCCAGTGGCGGCGGACCCACATGGTGATCAGGGCATTCAAAATCGCCCTACAAATGATCACGGCGGGTCAAACCATTCCGACTGTTCGCACGCATCAACACCACCATATTTGAAGTTGGTGACGGCGGCGGGCCCCACACGGCGATCAGCATGCGGCCCACCCGACGACCCCCGCCACCGAGAACTCGCCACAAACAATTGCGACCGGTCGCGTGCCTCAACACTACCACATTCGAAGCCGGTGGCGGCGGCGGGACCCACACGGTGATCAGCATCATTATATTTAGATGCACACGACGATCCCCGCCATTAAAACATCGCATCAACATTATTATATTTGAAGCCGGTGACTGTGGCGAGCCCCACACGGTGATCAGCTTGCGGCCCACCCGACAATCCCCGCCATTAAACATCGCCCTACAATCAACTACGACTGGTCGCGTGTCGTCTTAAGACGCAACACCCTGTTTGCTAAATATATTTTAACGTGGACAGTGGCGGCGGACCCACACGACGATCCCCGCCACTGCCTCGCCTTTCAACTGGTCGCCCCAGTTACACAACATATCCCCTCCCAATGGCGCCATTACTCGCCGCCTTTCCCCACGCACGAAAAACGCCTCGAGACCCCACAACAACAAACTTGGATCAGAGGACTCCCCCGTGGTAAAACCACGGAGCCCTGTCGACTCGGATATACCGAGGACGGGGCTCAGGGGGAGGCGTAAATGATCCCTTACCTCCATTGGAGTGTGAAATTGCGGGCCTCGCGTCTGCGTCGTGGGGGGGGAAGTGAGGGGGAAGAAGGGGCTAGGGACCTGTGTCTGGGCTGGCGAGGACAGCCTGGGACGACCGTCGGTGAAAGGGGGCAGAGCAAAGAGGGCGCCCGGGCGGAAGTGCTCCCCTTATCAGCCCTGGAAAGGGGGGGGTGGCCTACCCTTGTCCAACCCCGCCCCACCGTCCCTCCCCCTGGCGGGCCTGCGGTTGCCTGCGCCCTACTACGGGGTTTGCCCTCCTATGGGGTCCCCTGCAGGGACCGCGGGCCTCCCGCAGTACTTTAAATTTATTTTGCCATGAGGAATTGGGCATTACCTATATGGAAGACCTAATTGTTTTGGCCTCGTTATTGCTTTGGGCAACAATTTGGGTTACTTCCGAACTTGCTGTCACAAGATCTTTTATAATTGACTGTCAGTCATTAAATAAAGAGAAGCAGATCCCCAAGCTGTCTTATATCAAAAATACTTTCTGTTTATTATAACTGCCGGAATTGTATGAAAATCCATCCTGTATTAAGCGCAACCATAAATCTTTTATAAAAGAGCACTATCTAGCTTATTGCTAAAAAAAATGCTTAGACCTTGCTGAAGCTAAAGTATCCATTATTAGGTATGTTGCCATCTCTACAACAAACAGCATAGAACCTTACCTATGTTGGGTAGAAAATTAAACCCATAGATATTGGCTGATACGTTTTAGACTAAAAACGTTGCATTTTAAATTTGCCTTTCCTATAGCGGGGGTCTAGAGTAGGGATCTTCAAGCATGTTTTTTGATGGAATTTTTGCCCATAGCACAATTCATTTTATTCTATCTTGTAGACTGTATCTCGAGCCGAGATATGCCTTTTTAGTCTTAGCCCTCCGTAAATCTAAAGTAAGATCTTTTAAAGATGGCTACGATTTTTGCAATCCTTGAACTCTCGAGAACTGTGTTATTCTGAAATAAGGTTTATAAGATCAGCTTTTAATATCAAACTAAAAGTACTGTATTTTCCATTTTATATTAATGATTTTTAGAACTTGTATATTATTTTTTAAATCCTATTGGTCTGTTATGTATGATGGTTTTCAATTATTAATGATAATATTTGATGCATTACGTTTATGGTCTTTTGGCTGAATACATTTTATTATGAACTGAACTGAACCTGGCAAAATTATAGCTTTTGTGCCTGCACTCTGCCAAAAAGACAGAAGTCTGCCACACTACCCAAATAAAACTAGAAACCCAACACAAAAAGTAAGTACAATTAGCCAAAGAATATACAAACCTATTTCTAAAATATAATTATCAACAAAATAACACCAAAGTTATTTTCTTCATCATTTTTCTCATACCTGCAGGACTGGAAAAATGAAGAAAACAATAACTAAATGAAAGCCCCAAACTGTAGAGCAACTAAAACTAAAGAAAGAGAACTCTAAATTGTAAGTAACCAGAATTTAAAAAGTGTTAAATATATGACTAATTATTTAAACTAACACATACAAAAATATATTTTATATTTCTTTTACATTTTTAAATTAAATACAGAAACAGACATTGGTGTTCCTCTTTGAGCAGGGCAGCTTGTCAACATCTGATTTTAAGATATGCTGTGTGTCTGCACAAACACAATATATACATTATTGGTATCTGACAAGAACATTTCAACAACATGTTTCATAGAATCTGATGGCGTACACCCGATGCACCTCAATAATATTCTTTGCTCCTCTATTAGGAACCCTGCCACCAAATGTGACACAGCAAAAAGCACTGGATGGGCTGGGCATGGGACAGGATTCAAAGCAGTAATGTTTGACAAAATATTCACTCCAAGTTTGCCACATGCATTTGTTATGTTATGTTATGTTAATTTAACTTATAATGCGTGTGCATCACCCTGAGAGGGGTATCACAGTGCAAGTCAGGACTCAGGCAAATGCGATTCCTTAGACCAGAAACAGCTCAATCTTCAGAAATTTACTGAATTTAAGGTGATCAGTGCATTTCTGTATGTTTATGGGTAGCTGGTTCCAATACAAGGGGGCAGGGTAGGGAAATGATCTGCCTCCCAAACGAGAGTTCCTGATCTGAGGGACTGTGAGAAGAGCTTTATTTGTAGATCTTAAAAGTCTGCCTGGCAGGTAGGGTGTTAGCTTTGCAGAAAGATAGCTTGGTCTTTTGCCAATCAGAGATTTGTATGTTAAGCAGCAGATTTTAAATGTCATTCTTATGGGGACAGGAAGCCAAAAGCGTGAGTGAAAAAGGGGAGAAGAGGGTGTTGTGTCCTGGATGGAAGATTTTGAATGAGCTGAGGTATTTTGGACAACTTGGAGTTTTGTTAGAAGTGTCTCACAGGTAACTGCCAGTAGGGAGTTACAGTAGACCAGGTGACTGACAACTACCACCTGGACCAACGTTTTCATCACAGACAGTGAAAGGAGAGGTAAGACTCCTCGCAGTAGGCGCATCATGCAAAAGCATGAACCAGTGGTAGCCACAACCTGTTCTTTTATGGGCAGTGACTGATCAAGTCAAACGCCCAGGATTTTAACTGCCACTATGGGAATGGGTACAGAGCCTAATTCAGGAGGCCACCCGTCGTGGTTCCAGAGATGTTAGGCACTGCAAAACATCATAATTTTTGTTTTGCTGGGGTTCAGCTGGAGGCAATCTTCTGTCATCCAGGTTGCAATAGCCTTCATCCTGGCTGCAAAAAGGGTTTTTGCATTATTTGTATATTTATCAGAAGAGATGATAAGCTGAGTATCATCACCATATGAAAGAAGTTCATTTCAAATGCTCTGATGGTTTTGGTAAGTTGGGCCACATAGATGTTAAATAGTGTGGGGCTCAGAAATAGCTACGTGCCCCCCTTTCAAGCTCTAAAGTGTGCAGTTTAAAAGGTCCCAAGTTGAGCTCTGTTGGACAAAAAATCAGCAAACCACTGTAGAGCCATCCCATGAATTCCTCTTGTCTGCAGCCTTTGAAACAACGGAGGATGACACACAGTATCAAATGCTGGGGACAGGTCCCTCAACACTAGCAATAATGGCTTGTTATCACTTAGAGCGGATTGTATATGGTCAAAAACAGCAATAAGAGTAGTTTCAGTGCTATACAGGGGTCTGAACCCAGATTGAAATGGGTCCATGACCATTTATGATTATTAGTTCTCCATACGTTAGCTACTTATTTGCCCTCCTAGCAGCTTACACAGCAAGGGAAGGAGACAGATCGTACAGTAGTTGGAAGGTCAGTGGATGTTAGGTTAGCTTTCTTTTCAATGGGTATGACCAGTGCTACGTTCCAGGCTAGTGGGATTTTCCCAGAGCTAACTGATAGGTTTAACTCCAGCCTTCCTCCACCATGTGATGAGAAAACATGTAAACAACTTTCAATCCTGAAATTTAACACTTTGTGTGACTGATACCAAAGCAATAAATGTTTTCCTCTTGAGAAAATGAGGGGTGGCGTTTGTCATAAAGCGCTAGACATCTTCCTGTATTTAAGACTCTGTGAAGTATCCAAGGCCAAAAATTAGCTGTTTCCAGCTCCATTGAAGACTTTTGACCCTCTGTACGGAGTACTTTTATCTCCATCGTCTTTGAGACTAGTGTCTAAAATATATACAATGATGCAGAAGGAGGCCCGTGGATCCCCCTTTTGCAAAAATGAAATGGTCAACTGAAGTTCATACACCTTTAACCGACGAACAATGGGTGTTCAGTTGTACACACATGGGTTCCCTATCACCTAACTATAAGGTACTGCACATCAAATGTTTCCTCAGTGTACCACATTCCTGAATCCTTATTCAAATAGTGCCTTAGAGATGATGCAAAATAGGCTAGGTTTGAGACATTCAATGCATGTTACTCAATTTAATTCAATTAAGGATAACAAACTTTAAATGTAATTTCTAAAATGGGTAGTTGTATTATTCTAACCACCTCATTGGGGTTGTATCATTCCAACCACATCATTGGTACTTTACTGCAATATGTGAGAGAGTTTCTTCTGACCTATAGGAAGTTCATCACCCTTTCCTTTACTACTGCCCAAAAAAAAGAGCATCTATTCACTGGAGTCGGGATCCTCCTTCAAATATACTACATTGGCTCTGTAATATAACCAATTGCTGGGAGAAATTCTCCCACAACTACGGGCCAACATACTATGAAGGGATATGCCAGGTTAAGAGAGACAAAGAGATTAGGAACAGTATAGTGAATGGATGACCGTAAGTTGTTGCTTTGATGACCACCAGGTAAAAGTCATGCCAGCAGGGGGGTACATTTTGTGTCCCACTCTGTGCATGCACTCCAGTTTCTGCATGGAATACATTTTGCAGTCCTGCCGTACAGGATTGGGCTTTGGCGTTTCCATTGTGGTGGATTTTTAATAAGCACCACCATGGGAACACCAAAGGACCGCCCGCCAGACCACAAGATTACTTGTAAATGTGTGTTATATTTTACAGATTTTTAAAAATTAGCTACATTTCTACCTCACCCCCAGGTATCCCAATGTACTAGGACCACCACAAACTAATCAACATTGAGGAAAGTGGACTCTGGGGGCGAAGTATTCATGCCTGCTATTTCTAATCTAAACTAAGCAATATTGTGGAAAGTGTTAGACTTTGGGGGCGATCGTACTTCCTACTTCCATTCCAAACTAAGCAACACTGGGGTAAGTACTGGGCTCTGAGGGTCATATTTACCATTCTTACTACTCACACTACAAACCAAGCAACATTGGGAACGTTGTTGGACTCTATTCCTGCTCTGAACTAAGCAAGACTGGGGAAAGGTTTGGACTCTGGAGGGGTCAGATTGACTATTCCCACACCAATTAAGCAGCATTGGGGAAAATGATGGACTCTGAAGAGGTGGGGGAGGTCTTATCTAATATTTCCACCACAAATTAAGCAACATTAGTTGAAGCATTGGACTCTGGAGGAGGTGGAGGGTCATACTGCTTATTCCCACACCAAAGCAAGCAACACTGTGGAACATATTGGATTCTGAATGGGTCAGAGTTGCTTTCCACACTCCAAACTAAGCAAAACCAAGGAAAGTGTTGGACTCTGGGAAATTAGATTTACGGTGACCACTCCCAACCAAGCAACATTTGGGAAAGTGTTAGAATCTGCGAGGGGAGAGATTTCCTATTCCAAAGCAAAACTAAGCAACATTGGGAAAGTGTTGTACTGGGGGTGGGGGCATATTTACTATCCGCATTTGACGGTATGAAACTTTGGGGAAAGTGATGGACTATTTGCATTCTGAAATAAAAAACATTATACTATATAATAAAAATATCACATATATAATAGTATATATTAAAATATGACATTAAATATATTATTCTTTTCGTACATCATAAAAGTAAAAAATAGCAGTGTGAAAATAATTTGCTTACAAACAATTATGTATTTCATTGAATTTAATTAGTGAGTTTTCTCTTTATATAAATAATTATTGAAACAAGATGATATTACCTGAGATAACATTAAAATTATCAAATTTTTCGAAACATATTTTTACTTAACTTTTAATTCAAATATTTAAAAATAATAACACAAACATATCATAAAATCTGTTTTTTTAAATATTTAATAATTTGTTATTTATTGAGAATAAAATATCAAAGTAGAAAAGGGAAAATTTCATATAAACAATTTTTAATATAATATAATTGTATCATTTTACTCGAAATAATCCGTTTATAATTGTTTACGATTTCTTTTATGAAAAATAATTAAAGATCCTAATTTTAATATAAATACTCCAATTACATGTTTTATGTATTTTATCAAAAATAATTAAAGATCTTAAAATAATCCTTCCACAAAATAAAACACAAAATTCAACAACTCACTAAACAAATAATTTAAAATAAAAATAAACATAAAATGTAAAATATTGGGATTTGTTTTTTAAAGTAAAATAAGTAAACAAACCTAAAGATATTTAACCACATTTTAAAGCACTACCACCAAAACCTCTATAAAACCAAGGAACCCCAAAAATTTAAAATTCAAACATTTAAATTTGCAAATATTAGGTAAAATATGATAATTCAATTAATAAATTGAAAGACTAACTCCAAAAAATAGAAACATTTAATTCATAGATAACCCACCCAGAGCCCTAAAGAACGCAATAGCCCAAAAAAGCATAAGTAACATGAAAAAAGATATACTGTTTAATTTTTGTTTAAAGAGTGCAGTTTTCTACACAATAACGTAACCATTCAAAGAATTACAAATATTTTATTACAATTCCCACCAAAACCCCTGTAAACTATAAACCCCGATAATGTAGAAATGTTTTTAATACATTTAAAATGTTCTTTAAACCTTTATAGTTAAATTAATAAATTGAAAAAAAGTACAACATATGAATCCATGATTTTAAACCACTACCTGCCCAAAGCAGCTATACAAATCAGAAAAAAATAACAAATAAATAAATAAATACACAACTCAAACCAATTAACATTACAACAATTTCATACAAAAAAGTAAAAACATTAAAACATTATTAGTATAAGTATTTTTTAAACATACTAAATACCACAATATTAGCGGTAATGATATTCCATTCCTCAATACAGTCGTACCCACAACATTCTGACTTTGATATTCAGAACCATTGATTTTTAAACTTAGATATTAATGATCCTCACTAATGCATCACATAATTTCCACATTACTGTAAGGTGGCTCAACCACATGGGTGCTTGGAGTAAAACCCCACAAGTTTAAGGCAGAGGGACGAGGTGGGATTAGCAGACAGCTCCACAAAACTCTGGCAGTTAACATGCAGCAAAGTATGCAAACACAACGAATACAAGAGTTGGGCACTTGCATGTTTACTGCATTCTTGTATGTGCACTAAATGTAAGCCTGAGGCTGAGGTGAGGGTAAGTATGAAATCCTAATGGCAGGTGTCTTTCCAGGGCTCAGAGAATAAAGCATCTCACCCTAAACTCCGACCAGAGTCAACCCCTTCGCTGCTTCTGTCGGCCAATGGCGGTCACGAGCACAACCCCCGTAGTGCTGCGCACGTCCGTTGGCCAACGCGGCTCCACCCACTTCATCAAAGCGCCGCACTGCAGCGGAATTAGCACCGCGGTTAAGCGGTTAGAGAGAACACCCGGGTCCTTGCTTCTTCCTCTTATTGGCTTAGCCCTACAGAGGCTTAGCCATTTAAAGATGCTGTTAGAATCTAAGGACAATGAGTGCAAGGCAGCCATGAAGAGGCCTAGCTGCATGTAGCAAGATGGACCTCCCCGTACCATCCTCAAACCTGGGATTGATGACACCTGGAATGAATTTAGTTCAACAGATATTGGGTCACATGTATCAAAATTGGAAATTGCGATTACCTAATTGCGATTTTCTGAGAATTGCAATTAGGTAATCACAATTTTCAATGTATGAAACTTCATGAGTTTCTTATACCGATTTGTAGTGGGTCGCAAACCAACCTACCTCATTAATATTAATGAGTTAGATCGCAATTTGCGACCCTCTAGATATCTCAAAAACCAAAGGGATGGGGGCCTGCTGAGGTCAACAGACCAGCATGTATGTGGTTGCTTTTTAAAAAAAAGCCATTTTTTTTTTGTAAAGCAGCCATTTTTTCTTAAATGAACCTGGGATGCTCAACAAAAAGAAACATGAAACGTTTTCCTTTCATTTTTTAATAGCAGGCAGTGGTCTGGGGGACAAGTGCCTGCTCTTAAAAAATGCTTTTACAAAAATACACAAAGGGGAAGGGGTCCCTTGCGGACCTCTTCCTATTTGCGAATGGGTTATCACCTATTTGAAGTAGGTGGTAAAATGAGAATGTTTTGCAACCACATTTCAGTCAAAAATCATTCATACACACAGATGTGATTCGGTGTTAGGGAGAGACACTCTTAACAAGCCCCTTCCCAATACAGAATCAGATAACCGGATTTGCGATTCGGTAACAAGTTGCCAAATCGAAATTTGGGTTTGATGCATGTGAAAAGCCTTTTTTTGCATTCACAAACGGGTTAATTCTGCAAATTGGTCCGTTTGCGAACTCAAAAAGGCTTCACACGTGTGGCCTATAGTGTTCTAGAGCCCGGATCATCCCAGATGCCTAGATGTATATGTAAGGGGGTGACCAGTGATGAGAGAAACATTTTATGGGGTTATGTGAATGTGTATGTCCTTGCGGATGTAGAAATAAGTACGCCAATGCATATGTGTGTGTGAGCGTGCACATGAGCATATGTTTATGTAAGTTAGCATGGTACTGTGTTTGTTCATGTCTTCCTGTCTGTGTGTCAGTGTTTGTCTTTCAGCTTGTCTGGGGAGAACCCTAATGTAATAGTGACCCTGGCATGCATGCCTTCGATTGTCATTATAGTGGTCTACCTCTGGCACGATTGTGTCCAAAACAAACTATGATTAACCATTTCTATAGCAGTGAGTCTTACATATTGTGGCTGTCTGTAGCATAATGATGGCCCTCTGCTCACATATTGAAGGCCCTGGAATATCAATGTCCTTTTTCATCTTTGGGTGGTCTAACAATGGAATAATGGTGGCCTTTCGGTTTTGGGGCCCATCTCTGCTTAATAGTTGCCCCGGCATATTGTGATCCTCCTTGACACTATGGCTAGTACTTAGCACAATGGTGTCCCTTTTTTATATTATGATGGTTCACCCATGGTGTGCTAATGAGCCAGCACATGTTGCCTTCCTTGACATTTGATGAAACACCCCTAATATAACTGTGACCGTTGCTGCTTGTCATGAGAGTGGATCCACCCCAGTATCATGTTGACTCTTGGAGATTCAGAGGCCTTCCTCATATTATAAAGGCCAACAGCTGCTATAATATTTATCTTGGCATATTGTGGCCATTTCTGCCATAAAGGAGTCTATCATTTCCACAACACTGATCCTGGCCTATGGCCATATTTAGCTTCTAATGCAGATCTTCAGATTCTTATGCACAGCATTTTGACAAGGTACTCGTCTCTAGTATCTAGTGGATACCCCAGGTTTATTGTGGTTATTCCTTGCATGTGTTGGTTGTACATGGACATGCCAGACAGAGTCTATCTTTGTGGGGCATTAGTACCTTTTTAGTACTTGGTGAAAATGGAATGCTAAAGTATTTAGTTTGGTGGATTTTACCTAATGTCACCAAAGTTAATTACTGGTACATACAAGCAAATTGTGTATTGTCAGAATATGCTTAACTAATGTTTGAGGGCTGTAAGAAAGTGTATTGTTATTTTGGGTGGACAGGAGCCCATCCCAAGGAATAATAACACTATCCCATCAGGTGAATCCCAAAAGTCACTAAATTAATCAGAGATCACTCCCCTGGTAGCTATGGCACAGAGCAGACAGGCTTAACTTAGCTTAGGGCAATGTGTAACATATTAATGTCGCATCAAAACAGTAACAACGTCAAAACACCAAAAAATAAAAGTTCCAAACCAAATTAAAAACACTGAATAGATCTTAACAACCGAAATGACACCAAACAATAACAACCCATTAAGGGGAATTGGAGATGTGAGTTTTTAAATAAAAATAGTGCTAAAAAGCATTAAGGGCCAATGATAGTTTATAATTGCCATAGACAGATATCTAGGTACACTTTGAGGCAGACAGTGATGGATCCTGGGGTCAGCTACACCAGGTGGGATGAGATGGGCAAGGTTTTACCTTTGGACTTAGTCCCTGAAGTCGAACTTGAATTTCTACAGTGGGACAAGGTGGCAGGTGTCCCCTGACCAGGATTCAACAGGGTTGGATATCTTCTCGCATGCTAAGATGGATTGTCTACTGTGGAGAAACTCCAAATTGAACAAACCTGTTTCTTCAGCTTAGTGAAGTTGCGCTTTAGCTGAATTGAGTTAGGTATTGGTCCTAGTCCTTCAGTGGCCGGACTTTAGAATGTTTCCAAATCCCAAAGCTTTGCATTGATGAGCCCCTTTTCCACATCTCTTTGTCTAAGGCTCCCTTGCTTCAAGAGGGCCTTTGGTCGGCAAATCTTTGTTCAGCAAAAGACTTCCCTGGGGCCCAGTGCAGTTCCAGTAGTGATTGGTTAACTGGTTATCCAGTAAAAAGAGGCTCCTCAGCTTTTTGTATCCCTGTAACCACCAAGGAGGTCAGCCAACTGACCCTTGAGGTCCACTTCTTCCTCCATGGCACAGAAGAGAGCAGGCCCAGCCCTTCTGAGCTCCACTCTGGTTGCAGCAAACACTGTTCAGTCATCTTGTGATCTTTCATGGGTCCAGAAAGTGTTCTAGGAAGAGTGCCTTGGTAAGCCACATTTATGGTTGATACTAGCTGGTGGGTAAGGGTGGCACCTGGCTCATCCCTACTCAATGGGGTGAATGTTTGCAGTAGCAACCTAACCCACTTTTTCAGCAGTTTACTTTTGCCATATTGCAAATAACCTCACAGTAAGCGTACTTCTAAAATCCAAGATGAGGAAACTCTTTCCCACTTGTGCACAGCCTATGTGCCCACCTAGAGGCGTGCCCAAGAAAATGAGTAGCCCCCTAATTTATGCTCAGACAAAATTGATTTTGGGGTTAGCTTACCTCCCACTGGGTTTTGAAGCTAGCCTGTCTTGGGAAACAAAGGTTTGCCTTTCCCATGCCTCACTTTACAACTTTTTGTGAAAGGGCGATCTCTTTACAAGTTAATAAAGTTTGTAAGTCCACTGTTAGAAGCTGGAGTTCCCGTATGCACCGTTGTTGTCAAGTGTACAATCCAGAACCCCCCAATCCCATGTTAGGCCAAGAAATAACACCCTACGTGACAGCCTGCTCACCCCCTTAGTAGCTTGACACGAGCAGTCAGGCTTATCTCCAAAGCACGAGTGTTCAGTATGTGCAATCACGCCCACAGCAATCCCAATGATGTCACTACAAATGAACTCCACACAAGTTTGTATAAAATGAGTATACTTTATATAAAAAAAATACAAAATGACCACACAATACAACTTCCACATATATACTCTGGGTAATATTGTGTCCGGTGGGTTGGGCGGTCCTAATCCCCAGCCACCGCTTCTAACCAACAGTTACGCTGACTTTTAACCATTCTCAAAAGGTTAGGTACGTTGTATCACTAGATTCATACACATTGCAAAATACAAGTAATACTGCACTACTTCACGATGGATTCCTGTACAGTACCACAGTGAAACAATGCAATGCGTAGCATCAAGATCATGTACTAAATCAACACAAGATAATGCAACTCAGTTCGCTACCAGCATGCCCTGTTCAAGGAAAGAATACAGCAATGTGTCACACTGCAATTATGTAAAGTGCAATAGGAAAACAATGCAATGCGTATCACCACCAGCATGCCCTATGCACGGAAGGAATAAGGTAATGCGTCACAGTGCAATTCAGTACAATGCATTAACCAATCAGTGCAGTGCGCTACGCTGTGATCCTGTATCCTGCAAGAGAAAAATAACGTAGGGCGTAGCGCACTAACTCCTGAGTTCATTAGGCACCTCTAGTGTCAGACATTGTTTAAGAGTTCGATAGTTTGTTAACAGCAAATATGCAAAGTGTTATACAACTGTTTTTAGAAGTGTGCGACCGGGTGCCGCCAACACGGATCACCAATGACACCCAAGTTCCACTCCGGGCCCTGGCACCTGTACTGCCCCATTGAGGACCAGCATGGACCAAGATCTGGTCCGGAGCAACGGGTGCACACAGCTGCCAGCAGCAAGAGGCTGAGAGAGTGTCCCTTCGGGCCCGCACCCTGCCCCAGGCGATGATCCACTTTACCTGGCGGAGGGTGGTGTGACCCCACTCTCCTCTACTGCTGCAGCGGCTTGGCCTTACTCCAGAACCTTTGTTTTGGGAAGAACAAGGGAACCCAATAGGTAAATAAGGACCTTGGGTGTCAATTATTAATTTGTCACAATGGTCCTTATAGAAGCATTTAGAAACATTCAATGAATATAGACCAAGATAAGTGCTATATTTCACGGTATCTAGCCGGACACACAATTTATTTAGTTAGATAAATGTATTATCATTTCAACTAAAATAACCAACAATAGAGTGGGACGCAGTCCTGCATCCAGTACATGAAAACAAGAGGACAGATATACATAAACAAAAATATTTTTCAGGCACAAAACAAGGGAAGCTTTAAGTCAGTGAGAATACATGTGAAGCTATCGATAATAGTTTACTCACTCAGATAACACAATTGTTTTACGCGTGAAACTATTCCATTGGTCGACGACGTTTCGATCCCTTTTAAAAGACAGTGGGATCATCATCAGGACTGTGTGATTAACATGCCTGAATATAACAAAGCTGCCTGTGGGGAGAAAGAGGGGGTATTAAGGTAGAGAAATAAGTAGGCAAAAAGGAGACACAGCTTGCTAGAAGGTACTGATATTGATTGTGCCATGCGTTTTTAGAAGAAAACGGTGTACTTATGGCCTAACCCATGGGTGAATGCATGGATTGGTGAAATAGTGGTGCAATGTGAGAAGGCTAACGTCCAAGCGGCGAGTGGAAAAAGTGAAAACCGTGCGGTAAGGAGAAAGCAGCGTAGTGTTGTGGCCTGCTATGCCGCGAGGTTTGAAAAATGACTTGAGTACAACTAACGTGCCTATCAATACTAATTGTCTGGGGCATGCAAGGAAATAAGGAATAAGTCATGGGGTGCGGCGTAGTTATGTGGCATGCCATGCCGTGAATTTTGAAATCAGCGCATGAGCGCCTGATGTGCCTATCAAAACTAATTAGACTGTAGCATGCACGTAAATTAAGATAAACCAACCTTAGAGCATGGTAGGACTCTAATGTTGCGGTCCTGGTTGAATAAGGTCCGAATCGGACGCGAGTGATTTCCTAAAAAATGGGAAGTGTTACTTGACCAACTCAAATCAAGGTGATGGCCGAAGGTGCAAACATAAGGAATACACGTTACATTAGCTTATCGGAAAGTCGTTCACGAGGCGGGTCGGCAGTGCGACAGATGCCTCATTAAACTGAGCCGCGTGACAGGTCCTTAGTTAGGAGCCGGTTGAATAGTCCGTATAGCGGTACCTATGCAGATAAGGGAGAACCTTAGTAAGGAAAATTTTTTTTTTATAGCGTGGTGGTTTGCGAGGTATTGGCCCATACGGGGAGAGCTTACCAGAGTTGTAGGCGAGGATGGCCAATTCAAAGTCCCAAGTACACGATGGCAGACGATCTAACTCCTGTGAGTGAGAATGCTTGTTATATCTGGTTTAAAATTGTGCGCGATTATAGCGGTCATATTGGGTGAGTGTTTCAGAAGAAAAGGAAGATAGACTGTAGCTGTAAGGGGGATTAACGGGTAGGTGTAGAGGGGAGATTTTTGATATAGAAATTATTTAGAAGGTTGGAGTACGCAAGAAGGTAATAGAGTCACAAGGTTATATACAAATTGAGGTTTTCCAGAGTTATACGTGGTGGTCCATGTAGACGGTTTAGTAACTATTATCAGGGAGCATCATAAGTGGACCAAAAATTGTTTAAACCAAAACAAACTTACATACATAGTAATTATTTACAGGGGACAAGATCAAAAATTGGTCAGTGAAACCAGGGTACAGTCTTTTTGCAGCAGCGTGATCCGAAAAGTCCAGTTGAAGTTTCAGAGTAGTGAGGTCCAATCCTCAGACCTATTCAGACCCTGTCTGATACTGTCCATACGTATTATCATTTTTAGTTCCTGCTTTTTGAGTTGTTGAGCCATGTCTCCGCCACTTTGGGGGAGTTTGAGAGCATTCAAGACTGTCCATTTGATATCGTCCTCATTGTGACCTGCCAATGAAAAGTGTTCAATCAATGGTGCATTAGGAGTTTTGCACCTTACTCTGCTCCTGTGTTGGCCAATCTGGGTTTTAATTTTCTGTGTTGTCTGACCAATATATACTTTAAGACATGAAAACACAAGCTTTCCCCGAGCACTCAGATATCAGTAATGTAATGTCCATAAAAGATCCTTCTTCACGAAATGTATGAATTCAGTTGGTACAGTTAGGTACGTATTTTCTTCCAAATTTATTTTATTTCAATGTTTCAATTTTCAATCCAAAGAAAAGCAGCCAACACGTGTTTCGTCGTGCAGAAATCTAGCAAACTTGACTTCTTCAGGGCTGCAACCCAAAATAACATCGCATAAGAATTACACTAATGTTTTGAATTACACATTTCTATAAATTCTGTTTACAAATTAAGACCAAATATAAGGTAAACCACCACAAGCCAATACCTGGTGTCTCAAGAAAAGATATATGTGATTTATCTCTGTTCAACTTCCGAATACCTGGTGCTGCACCATATGGAAATGTGCTTGGAAGAGTTAATACTTATATGGAAGCTTATGTTCCCTATGGAATGTTAACATGTGAATGTAATACTAATGACTTTTTTGGAGGGACTTTGCTTAAGAAATCTTAGATGTAAATAGACAGGATGTTATTATTACTGCTGAATGGAGTAACTTCTTCTCCACCCCCTTTTTTCCTTTTTCCTTTCTTCCTTCTGTTTCGCTCTTCTGTCTTTATTATTTCTTTCGCAGAGCCCCCAGTGATGGAGAGGGGTAGGGTTTACCAGTGACTATGTAGGTAGTCTTAGGTGTGTACAATAATTTACAGTTGGAACCAGATGTGCATGGCTTTGGTTACTATGTCGCGTAGACTCTGTCAATTCTTATGAGTTATAGCGATTGGTTACGTGTATTTGACAATGTCACCGTCTTGGTGCATGGCTTTATCTTCATCCGTAACGGAATAGATATTAATTAGCCAGGTTTTTTTTTGTTTTTTGTTTTTTTCGTCCGAACACATGAGGAGGGTACAATTTGTAAGAGTGAACGAGATAAGCGCCCCACCCACTAAAACGTGTCCTTGCGCCTAACCGGTCTATCATGGAATGTTTGACAAGATTTGTGTCATTCATGAATGGCGTGTAGAATGAGTAGTTTGAAGTAGTTTCGTATTAGAACTACACGAAGAGATTAAGAAACTAGACAATGCGTAATCACGCGAGATTATTAGGTGTAACACTAGTAGTGATGTTTTAGTAATGAATTAAGAGAGACTCGAGAGTTGAGATTGCTAGAGTGATAGAGGACCACTGGGCAAGTAAATTGAGGTCAGTGAGACTGTTACTATGTAGTGACGTGTTTTTGAATTACATGAATTTGCCGAGACTGAGAACTAGGCAAAGATGGCGCCCACGGTAAAACTGTGTAAATAGACAGTCCAAAATGGCGCTTGAGACGCACGCCGGCTTCAATATCTATACGCTGTGCTAAGGACATGTGGTGAGTGAGAATGCAGGGGCAGGTGTTTTAGAACAAGTTTTTTTAGACAAGTAATTTGAGATGAATCTAATTCTTGTTACTGTTTGAGGATTCACAGATCAGGTACTCGTGGGTCTACATTTGACACGGTCTGGGATGTGGAGCAATACGCTTGAATTCATCGAGAGCGGCTCTCAGACCCTCAGCCTGGGTACCTTCAGGGCTCCCAGGGAGCACTCGCCCTGTGGGGTCCCCCAGGGTTCTTCTCTATCCCCTCTTCTTTTCAATCTTTATCTTCGCCCCCTTCTTCTTTCCTTGAGGCAGTGGGACGTCACCGTATTTAATTACGCGGACGACCTGCAACTCATTTTCTCTCTTAACTCCCCTTCTGCTATTCCCAATTTTCAGGCAGTCATGTCCCACATCCTCCAGTGGATGGGCCACAACCAGCTAAAATTGAACCCCGGTAAGACGGAGCTCCTCCTCCCCGGTAGGAGCGCCACCTCCTGGGGGCCACAATTTTGGCCGGCGGACCTCGGTCCCCCTCCCATCCCCGTGGCCTCGGTGAAGAGCCTAGGGGTCACAATCGACTCCGGTTTATCCCTTGGGCCACAGGTGGGGACGGTGGTCTCGTCCTGTATCTACCAGCTGCGCAGGATCAGGAAAGTGGCATCCCTCTTTACACCTGACGCCCTCCTGCAGGTCATCATGGCTCTCGTCCTCTCCCGCTTAGATTTTTCTAACGCGATCTACCACGGCCTGCCTAAAACATCGGTGGCCAGACTGCAAGTGGTGCAAAATCAAGCGGCGAGATTGGCCCTAGGGATCCCGAAGTGGCAATCCGCCAGGCCCCTCCTTGTCAAACTCCACTGGCTCCCCGTCACCGCAAGGTCGGCCTTTAAGATCGGCTGCCTTATTTTCAAATCGCTAACCGGGTCTTGTCCCGCCTTTGTGAAATCCCTGATTAGACCTTACTGCCCGTCCCGGAATCTGAGATCCTCCCATCTTCACCCTCTGACTGTCCCCTCTTACAAGCTCTGTAGATCCGGAGGCCGGAGATTCGCATACCTGGCCCCCAAGCTTTGGAACTATTTCCCTTCTTCTCTTAAAGTCTCTAATTCTCTGACGCTTTTTCGTAAGTCCTTAAAAACCTGGCTCTTCCCTCAATCTGGTTAGTCCCTCTGTACCCTCTACGTCCATCCAGCGCCAGGAAACCCATGGTGTCAGTGCGCTCTATAAGCACCCCTAAATAAATAAATAAACAACTGTTACTACAGGAGGTGAGTGGGCATACCAGTTCTTGGTACTTTTGAAGGTTCATTATACAGGCAATGCGGAGCCAAAGTGTGGACACGGGTATTACATGTGTCACGCTTTTGGCGATTTTCAGATTGAGTGCTGACGAGGGTGTACCAAATATTTGTGGATTGATGGGAGGATACTGATTATACTTTCAAGATGACGGAATAATTAGGTGAGCGTACGTTATGCTTGAGTGACAGTGTTCTGAATATTTGACTAGACATCAAGTGATATGCTCGAATTGTGATTCCAGGAATTTCGAGGCTCTCTGTGAGATAGAGAGAGTGGGAGTGAGATAGAAGGACACCCGTCGGCTGATATTACCGCAACGGTATGGTTGCATTTACTGAATCTTTTTTTAGCCTTTTTGGATACAATAAGGAGTTAGCATAAAGGAGAATGGTGGGAACGTTCCTGTGATCCTCATTAGAATATTAACTTGTAACGTATTTTACCTTGATATGATATGATATGATATGATATGATATGATATGATGTAGATTTGTAGAGCGCGAATTGCTGCCCTGAGGCGTCCAAGCGCTAGCAATAACCAAAACCTACCAGGTAGACAGAGGGGAGGAGGGGGTCTAAAAAGGTGCGTTAAAAAGGAAGGTTTTAAGCTGTTTGCGAAATGCAGTGAGATTGGAGTTGGACCTAAGGTGCAGTGGAAGGGAATTCCACGCTCTGGAGGCATTATGGGCAAAGGACCTGCCGCCGGATCTGGATCTTTTTATTCTGGGAGTCACTGCTAAAAAGGTCTGGCTAGAATGAAGACTTCTGTTGGGGGTGTAATGAGTGACTAGGTCACGAGTAATGCTCGGACCAGTGTCCCAAAAGGCTTGATGGGCAATACACATTGCCTTAAAAAGAATTCTTTGGCGGACCGGCAGCCAGTGGAGGCTGACCAGTCCGGCCCTCACTGATTGTCTACGAGGGATCTCCAGCAGTAGGCGGGCTGCGCAGTTCTGCACTATTTGCAGCCTGCGCAGAGTGTACTCTGGGGCGCCGAGATAGAGCACATTATTAAAATCGAGGCGAGATTGTATAAGCCCTTGTATAGCCACCTGTTTGGCTTCCATGGGAAGGAGGGGGAGGATTTTCTTAAGCATCCTCATGATGCCAAAACAGGTGGCAGACAGTTTTGTGGCCTGCACGTTGAAGGAGAGGGAACTATCCAACCAAACTCCAAGGCTTTTGATGTTATCTTTAGGAGTTGGTGGAGGGCCCAGACACGGGGGCCATAGGGCGTCGGGGAGGCGAAGATCTGGGGGGCCTAGGAGCATCAGCTCCGTTTTGTCCCCGTTCAACTTAAGGGATGGAGAGGACATCCAGGTCTTCACCTCTTCTAGGCATTCTCTGAGCCCACCTGACGTCGGTCGGTTGTCCTCTGATAAGTCTAGGATGACTTTCTACTTTCTAATGATATATACGAGGCTGGATGGGTATTTAAACTATAGCTGTGGTTTCTGTATGATAGAGTACTTAGGGAGAAACATTGATTATGTGTTTTTATGTTTCTCCTCAGGGATATTTTTGCGTAAAATTTGTTTAGTTTTACCTGTGTTGAGTTGACTTTGTGAGGAGAAAATATATGCCAAGTGACCAGATATTACAAGAGGTTAGTTGAATACTGTTACCAGAGTTTGCATAGGCTCTAAAACGAACTATTGAGTGGCACTTTCTTTGGGTGAAACCTTGTTTGGAACTTGGTTCTGTCCCTCTTTTCTTGAGACACCGGGTATTGGCTTGTGGTGGTTTACTTTATATTTGGTCTTAATTTGTAAACAGAATTTATAGAAGTGTGGAATTCAAAACATTAGTGTAATTCTTATGTGATGTTATTTTGGGTTGCAGACCTGCAGAAGTCAAGTTTGCTAGATTTAGGTACGACGAAACACATGTTGGCTGCTTTTCTTTGGATTGAAAATTTGAACATTGAAATAAAATAATTTTGGAAGAAAATACGTACCTAACTGTACCAACTGAATTCATACCTTTCGTGAAGAAGGATCTTATATGGACATTACATTACTGATATCTGAGTGCTCGGGAAAGCTTGTGTTTTTATTGTTTTCTACATTTGTGAATTGAGGTGGGGTTGTATGGTAACCAACCTCTTTTCCCCTTGGAGCACCACTGGAGACTTGGACAGTATTAGTTTCCCTGATTGTGCAGAGTGCCCATTGTTTGTGACTGGTTACCATATTTAATTTAATTGTTCTTCTCAGTAACTGGGCAGCCGCAAGGGTAACTATGAATAGGGACAAGGAAGCACAAGAGCTATTTAGTAATCTAGTTGCGGGTGGTTCAATTGGTACAGCTGTTGGTTTGAGGTTGAGGTCACAGATCATACCCACGTATGAGGATTTAGAACCCGATCGTTATAATATCTGGGAAAAGGAATTAAATCATAGCTCAAGAAACATTTTGAATATTCTAATAGAAAATGCCGAGAGAAAGATTGCCAACCTTCTAATTGAAATACAGAAGGTGGAGGATGAGGTTAAAACTCTCAACCTTCCGGAAGCAACAGTGAAGAATTATACTATCTCAGATGAAAAATTCAATGACTTGCAGACAGATATAAAGAATAGGAAAGCTAGGAAACTAAAGCGCGATGAAAATGACTACAGATCAGGACGCGTATATACATTTGCTAAACGTTTTGATTATTTGATGACTAAAGGTTTGGGCCCGAAACCTAAGGAGAATGCCCCATCCAGCAGTGAAGTTGATGCATCATCTAGTAATTTGTCTAGTAGTGTGGGTGAAGATTTAGTGGAAAATGTTGGCATTTCTAACTCAGAGAATAATTTTTTTCATGAGGTACGGAGATTGAGGATTGGGAATCGAGACACGGGAGCCAGAAATCGGGATTTGGGCTCAAAAAGACAAGGAGAGGGGAGCGAGGAAGGGGAGGAGCAAAGAGAGAGACAAGGGATGAGGACCCTATCATGGAAGAATTAAATGGTTTAGATAGTTTATCAGAAAATGAGATTGTGATTATTAATCTGTCATCTCTAGAGCTGTCACAGACAATGATAACTTTGTTGAAGAAGGGGCTAGGATTTTGCCCGACGACATCAGCAGATTGGTATATGACTAAGATTGATTTCTATAAGTTTGTTAGACTGTTGAAGTTAAAAAAAAAACTTTGAATGTATCAGAAAAGGTAAAACATTTGGAAATAAAGGTTTTGAGTAATTTAACAATTCAAGAGATTAATGACATACGATTATTGCTGTCACTGACAGAGAAAGAGGAAGATCCAGTTACAGTCTCTAAACTACTTGAAGAACTCGAGGTTAATCGTTTCTTGAGTGAGAGCAGTGGGTTACGAATTAAATCCAAGTGGACACCTCAACTCTCAACAGGCAATACCATAGATGCCTTCTGCAGATCAGTCAACTATATTTGGACAGGACCATAGATAGATCTCCTAAGATCAGACTAAATAGAAGAGTGGACAACCTAACAAGGGGAGAGAGAGCATCATTAAGAGAACTGGGAAATAACAAAGATGTGACTATTCGTATGGCTGAAAAAGGGGGTAATATTGTTGTAATGAATACTAAGGCGTACAATGATGAGGTTTACGCACAACTCAAGTCAAGTCAAGTCAATAATACTTTATTCGATTACAAAGTATAATCATAAAAGCACAGAATAAAAAACAATTGATAAAATATTATACAAGGTTAAAAAAAAAAAATTCTACAAGAATGGGGAGGGAACCGCAAGCAAAAACATCATACTAAGATATAATTAGATTTGATCACATCATAATTGTTTTCCTGCATTTAAAAACATTCTTTAAAAAAGCTGATACTGATGCTACAGCAAACACAGATTCTAGTTGCTGCAATTTAACATAAGCAGGCCGGCAAGTCCTTATCCCCAACAATTTTATTACCGGGAGAATCCATGCTTTCCTGTACAAGGTACAGAATTTGCAGAAGAACACAACATGTATGGTAGACTGGTCTGTCACAGGGACATTTGCAAAGCTGTTTTGACCAGTCGTTGGCCGCTGGGAAGTTTAATAACCTATGAATAGTACCTACTCTGAAACGGATCAGTAAGAATCTATCATAATCAGTCATTATCAATTGTAGATAGGGCTGCAGACTAAAAGATATTAGGGTGAGATTGTGTGCTTGCACCGTAGATTTACTCATTTACACACACAGTCTCTGGTCGTTCAAGAAACTCAGACAGATTTTCTTTAGATCCTCCCTACTCATACTAGTCATATTTAGTGGTTCATCATAAAAATCCCGAAGGCCTATTTCGTAAAGGAATGTTTTAACATACATTAACCATTTAATTTTGGTTCAAACCGTCTAGCCTCCTATAATCATTTATTATTTCACAGTTAAAATTAATTTCCTCTATTGTCCATATCCTGTGCCACAACAGAACCGGTTGTATCTTTATTGTATCTTCCAAATAAGTCAAACCTAGCTCTGAGTGGCAGATAAAGGATGAGGTACTTTTCGGGACCATTAATAGAAATCTTTAAAATATATTTTCAGCGACCTGCAGCGAGCTTACATCCGCCGAGCCCCAAATGCCGGCTCCATATGTGGACACGGTGACGGATTTTGCTTTATAAATATCCAGTAGCTCTGCTGTGGGGCGCCTATTTAATTTTCTGCCAAAACTAGTTAGGGCAGACAAAGTCTTTAAGTATAGCAGTCTCCTCGTTTTGACAGTCTGCACCCATGACCCCGAAGAATTAAATAAGATTCCGAGATAAGAAAATGATTTTAAATTTTCAAAGCGTTTATTGTCAATGAAAATTGATCTCGTCTTAGGCCACCCTGTGCCACAGTTCATTGTAAAGGTTTTGGCGGAGTTTATGGTTAGGCCCCTATCTCTCATAAAGTTTGTAAAACAAGTAACCAGCCTTTGCAATCCCAGTGGGGTGCACGACATTAAAATGGCATCATCCGCATATAGCAATGCGGGAATTGGACGTTTGTCTGCCTCGGGAAGATCTTTACATTCCTGAATCGGAGACTTCTCTAAATTATTAATAGATAAAGTAAACAGCAGCGGGGCAAGGACACAACCTTGCTTCACGCCCCGTTTTACTTTGAAGTGGCTCGTGCATTCCCTCCCCAACCCAAACCTCACCCGTGCCCTTGCCCCTATATAAAACTCTCTAATAAAAGAAATTAAGACTGGGTCAACTCCTAATTCAACTAAAATTGCCCATAATTTGGTGTGGTTAACGCAGTCAAATGCCGACGATAAGTCGACAAAGACCAAGTAAAGTGGTTCTTATTTTGCTACAGTGTATTTATTATTCAGGTTATTTAAATTTAAACCCTGTTCTATTGTGCCAAGCTTTTTGCGGAATCCATACTGAATATCGCTTAGCACAGAGTGTTACTCTATCCAGTCTTGTAGCTTATTTAGTACTACCCGGCCTACTATATTCGCCGTTGAATCCAATAATGAAATTGGTCTATAGCAGGCCGGGTCGGACTTATTGCCTTTTTTATATATTGGGACGAGGATCGACTCATACCATGTATCAATAAAAACACCCAAGCTTACTGCGTTAAACACTTGGGTGAGGAGTAACGAAATGTTGTCTTTGAAAATATCCACGGGGACTCCATGACCTCTGGGCCTGGGCCTGCTGGGCCTGGGCCTGCTGCCTTACCTCCTTGGCTTGCTGTAATGGCCATAATAACCTCATCTAATTCAAAGTCCAGTGCCGCCCCTTTATCTCTAGGCAATACAACTTGTTTCCCTTGTTCTGTCCCTATTAGGGTGCTGGGGTCTATCCCATTGCTCACCTCCTCCGGTGTCTCCAGGAAGTTTTCATCATATAGTTTCATAAAGTGCTCTATCCAGCTATGTTCGGGGATAGCCACCTCTATAGTTGCAACCTCCTTATCTCTAAGAAAGGGGGCAGTCACTGCCCTCCAAAATGCACCGGGATCTTTAGAGGAGGAAGCTTTATGGAGGGCTATCCATGCATCATCCCTCAGGATCTGTCTTCTGGCTTTTTGGGCATAATTATATTTTTTCCTTGCTTCACTGATTGTGGCTCTATCTTTGGGTTCAGTATGAAGGGCGTGTTTAAGATTCCTATACGTCCTCGTACAGTTCGAGTCGAACCAACCCTTTTTCACTTTAAGTTTTTTCTTGCCTTTTATAGTAATAGTAAGAGCCTTCTTAATATGATCAGTGATGTTTGTGAAGCTAGCAACAATATCCTTTGGCACAGCATTTTCATCCAGGCATACTTGCAAACTATCCTGGCACTTCTTCGTCACGCCTGCCAAAAACTCAATAGGGACCACTTTCTCCCATTTCAGGGTGTAACCGTTTTGCCTAGACAGGGATATATTTTCCAGCATACAATTGGTAGCGTTAGCATTCCCTTGTTCTGGTCCTGGCAGACTAATCTTCAGTCTCTGGGCATAATGATCACTTATTGCCACATCATGGGTATAAAACTCTTCAATAAATGAGCCATACCAGTTGGATACCAAAATGTAATCTAATGTGGAAAAAATTCCACGACCAATGAACGTAGGGCGGAAAGGCACAGACGGACGGGATAGTGTATTGGCAAACCCTAAGTCAAATTCAAATATTATCTCATTTAGGAGTTCACCATACCTTGTCTGTGGGAAATGCGGGATATAAGACTCCGTATCATACGAAATACCACAATTCCCGACTCCCAATAGGGACATAAGGCCGTGTTAAAATCCCTCCCCCCAAAGTATAGTCAGATCTCTGCTCCGTATCTCCTGTAACTTTTGCAAGTGGCCACGTAGCACCTTTACTGCTTCTTCAAGTAAATCTGGTGGAACATTGTTGTAGAAGTTCACCAATATTATCGTATGGTTTGAGTCTGCCATAAGTTTTATGATTTGGTAGTAACAATCTTCACAAACCAATTCTAACTTTAGGAAATGAATTAGGTTAGATATATAGACACACAGCCCCTCTTTGGCTCTGCCATGTCTTGAGGCTACGGCTGCAGTGTGTAGAGTTTTGAATCCATTGATATGTATAGGATCTATCAACCAGGTCTCCTGTACATAAATAATATCAAATTGATTAATAAAATTCATCCATACTTCATTTGTTACTTTGGATTTCCGGCCTGCAACATTAAAAAACACAGTATTACAAATGCCCTTCTCTTTATCGGTTCTGATTTCTAGTGGAATGTTCTGGAGATTTTCTCTCAATATAATAGTTGCAATATCTTGATTAATTACATACTCTCCGGAGTTAGAGGCCACCCATAAATCAGGATCTAAATGTTCCTGGTGCATAATACTTCTATGTGTATCCTGGGGACCAATACCCATGTTACCATCATCTGCAATTAGGACAATACCAATAAGTCAGTCTCGCAACTCAATAATGAATTGTATTATGAGCAACTAACATGTAACCCCCTTGGGGAATTGACCAATCAAATGTATTCAACAGCTTAAAGTTTTGTATGATCAGACACTACTTGATCGTGATGAATATAATTACCTATTGGTGGCTTCTCCCAGATCGCCAAGTATGTACACTTTACCGAAAGTACATAAGTGCAGAGATAGACCACCTGGCAGGCCGATTATCTCGGGTATAGGAGGACTGACTGAGAAGCTCTCCCAATACGTTGATACTTTTTTAAGACCATATGTACACAATCTTCCATCATTTATAGAAGATACCAAGCATGTACTGAATATTATGAGTGACATAATTTGGGAACCTGGGATGATTATGATGACACTAGATGTGGTGTCACTGTAAACCAATATTTATCATCATCTGGGTTTACATGCAATTGAGACTTTTTTAAGCAGGAGGGCAGCTGAGTACTACGATCATACATTGATGATCTTAAAGATGACAGATATGGTTTTTAAAAATAATGTTTTTTTATTTGATGGTAACTGGTACAAACAACGCCTTGGTACCGGGATGAGTTCCAGATTAGCTCCGTCTTTTGCCAACCTCTTCATGTGGTGGTTTGAGGCGGAGTGGATCTGGGGCCACAGGGGGCACAAATGGATGGAGTATATCCACTACTGGGGTCGTTTTATAGACGACTGTCTGCTGATTTGGACCGGATCTATTGATGAATTGAAAGGCTTTTTTTACTATTTCAATGATAATGAATTTAATTTACGTCTTACTACACACTATGACCAAGCTCACATTTCTTTCTTTCTTAGGCATAGAACTATTTGTTGTAAATAACAGACAATGTAGTAGGATGTATAGGAAGGCTACTAGCTGCAATGTATTACTACATGCGAGCAGTTGTCATCCGAAAAATCAAATCAAAGCGATACCATATGGCGAAACGGTACGCGCCAGGAGAAATTGTACCAATGAGCAGGACTTCGTACTTAACTTGGAAGACATGTCACGTAGATTCTTGGCAAGGGGTTATGGACAGAGTGTGATCAATAAGGCGATGGTAAGAGCACGAGGTCTTAAACATACAAAGACTCTAGAGATTAAGAAACCTGGTATTAAGAGTAAGGGTGTAGTTACAATATGCTTAATCACACATTACAGTGCAGGTAGTAACAAATTGTATTCAATTCTTAAAAAACACTGGCATCTACTCAGAGCAGATAAAGATCTATTGCCTTTTATTACTGAGAAACCTAGTTTGACTTTCAGAAGAGGTGTAACACTGGCAAATTTAGTAAGCCCTAGTTACCCAAATAGATCAGAACAAACGACGTGGTTGGTAAATAGACTGAAGGGTTTCTACAAGTGTGGGAGATGTAGCTCCTGCAGATGGGCTATGAATAAAGTGACCACCTTTAACTATAATGATACAGGGAATCATACAATTAACATGTTTATCAACTGTGATACAACTTATGTGATATATGTGATAGTATGTTCTTGTAACATGATTTATGTGGGAAGCACAATCAGAAGACTTAGGGACAGGATGTTGGAACACTTTAGAGCATTGAAATATGGAAAAACACGCTATCCGATTGCTTGCCACGCTATACGTAATCATGAGAACAGGGATCAACATGTTTTCAGTTTTCATGGCATAGATCATGTTAAGCAAGATTTAAGAGGTGGCAATAGATAACTGAAATTAAGACGAAGAGAAGTTCTTTGGCTGATGAGACTTAAAGCTGTGGAGCTTGGAATGAATATTGACAATATTGACATGGACACTGGATCAAGTAGATGGCATTACATGTATTACAGTTGGAAAAAGTACGACATTTTACAGTGGTGTTATTGAAATTAAAGATTGTCCCTTCCATGGTATAATCACAGACATTACAACATCCACATTTAGAGTGCCCAAACAGTGGTTCTAACCCCCAATGTGCAGGGTAGAGTGTGATGTGGGATTGGGTAGCGCTGCTCTTACAAGATGATCGTTTAAATTGCGGCTTTTGCGGAAGGCAAACATGGGGCGTTCAATATTCAGAGTTCCTGCATTCTGTGTTGACCAATGTCTGAGTATTGATTTTTGCACAGGATTGGAAACAGGGGAGAATGTCGTAACACAAACTATTTTTTTTTTTTAATTTGACAATTTTTATTGAAGTTATTTGCAGTCGCTTAAATCGGATACAGAAAGTAAAAATCTCACAAAAATGCACTGTCATTCCTTTCAAAATAACAAAATATGCAGAAAGTTACTCAAAATACAGTCCCCATATCTGTTCGAACTTTTTTATCCCCCAACTCGTTTTGCATACAATTGTTCGCATTTCCTGTCCCTTTTCATTTTATCAAACCATTCCTGAAACACCGGAACTTGTGATGTACGCCAATTCTGTAAAAACAGTGATCTAGCAACAGCCATTGCAATATAAACCAATTTTGCCACGTAAACTGAAAGTTTGCAATCCAGATCGACGCCAAACAATAGTATTTTTACATTGCATGGAATTGAAATCGCATAATGAGTTTTAAAAAAAACAAAGATTTCATCCCAAAAAGACTTAATTTTTGGACAGTAAGCCATAATGTGAGACCAATTTGCTAGGTCACAATGAAAACACCTAAAACAATTAGGAGACGCATTGTCATACATCTTGGCAATAATTGCAGGAGTGCGGTACAAAAGCCATTTGCTAAAAAATAACATTCTTCGCCAATTGGCGCCACGTAGTGAACCAAAGTTAAAATGATTAATAGTTTTCCATATATCGGTCGATAATATTAAATTTTCCTGTGTATGCCCTTTGCGTATAGCTTTAGAGCTCAACTCTTCCTCCCGATTTTGTGCCAAACAATGTTTCCATTCCCCAGGTTTCTTTATAATGCTATTTACACAAAGATCTTCTGCCAACGAAGAAGCAATACTAATATTCCTGGGGTCTAATTGTGCCAGAGTTTTATAAATCACAGTGTAGGACCCGATTAGCAAAACGTTACCAAAAATCAAGCGTGTCATGTCATTGATAGCTAACCACGACCCATTCCCCATAAAATCTGCTAACGTTTTAAACCCTGCGCGACCCCAGTTTACAATAACTATGGGTTCAATCTTAATCCTTAAAAAGGCAAAAGCACCAATTAGGGGAGTTGTTTCATTACCATTGAAACCGGGAACACGGACCCGAGAGGCCGTATCGTACTTTTGAGGTGGTCGCATCAATAGACCCCTTTCAGGAGATTATTCCTTGAATACCACGCATGTTGACAAGACTACATTTATCTATTTGCAACAGTATATGTGGCCAGGTTTCTTGGAACTGAACCTGTTTTTAACAGAAAAGAACGGTGGCTCCAACAAAGATTAACCCATGCAGGCTCCTTAATATATAAAGTCATCCAGATAAGAAGATTCATTCCCTCTTATCTTCATGCATAGTAGATGTCACTAGGGAAGTATAGGACATCCATTTCCTGCCCACCCTGCATATGATATTGAGAATATTGGTCCTGATGAAGGTGTTTTAAAGCATAAAACCGAAACGCTGCATCGACAACTGTTCTCTTTGTGAATCTAAAGATTTTATTATGATTGTGTTTTTATGATGATATGTAGATGGAATTGTCATATTTGGAATAAATGATATAGCTTTTTTTTAAATCTCTCTTATTGGTTTTTATGTTGTGCATTTATATTGATTTTATGTAATATTTTTCTTCAATTTTGTTGGCATAATTGTATGTTTTGCTACGAGCTCTTGACAGCCACAATATCCCCCTTTTGTATAAACTTTTAGCTAGGGACATTGTTACTTTCTTGAATTTCCCCCTGTCCCGGATTGGATAGTTAGGGGACCTCCTTTGTTTTTTCTGAAGGTCAGACCTAGCCAGTTGTTGTTCAACCAATGTAGGAATTGGTTAAGGGTATCAATGTTGTTAGGCCAGATTAGAAAAATATAATCTATATATCTGCGCCACAATGCGACGCCGGAATAAAATGGGTTAGAAGGTGACAGAATAGTCATTATCTCGAGGTGATCCATAAAAAGTGCTGCCAGGTTTGGGGCACAAACGGCCCTCATTGAGGTGGCTTTTACTTTCTGGTATAACTGATTATCAAAGGCAAAAAAATTCCTCGTTAGACAAACTTCCAGGAGTTGAAGAATGAACAGTGTGGGAACAGCGTGCGGGCATGGCCTTGAGTCAAGCACTTTCTGAATCACCAACAGGACCTTTTTTGAGGAATCTTCGTGTACACGGATTCAACATCTATTGTACACAATGTGTCTATGCCAGAGTTGAATGGGTATTGCTCCACTAGGTTGATTATCGACATGCTATCTCTCACATAGCACGCTGTAGTTGGACATATTGTCCCAAAGGTTCCAAAATAGACCCACAGCCTGAAACTATGGGTCTGCCTGCAGGAACTGGTGAGATTTTTGTGAACCTTTGGGAGCGTGTAAATCACAGGTGTACTGGGCGATTTAACATTGAGAAAAAGGAATTCTTTTTTGTTAAAGAATCCTTCATGCAATGCCCCTGTGGTGATCTGTGTGATGATTCCCTGTACTTCTTTGGTGGGGTTTGTCGGCAACCTACAATAATGGTCAGTGTTAGCGAGTTGTCTTAGGATTTCAGTTTTGTAAAGATCTTTTTCTTGCAGGACGATACCTCCCCCCTTGTCAGCACATTTGATAATGAGAGACTCATTAGATTTGAGGGATTCAATAGCTTTTTTCGCCTCACGGGAAAGGTTGTATGGAATAAAACGTCTTTTCTCCTCGAGTAAGGTGAGATCTTTCAGTACCATTTTTTCAAATGTCAAGATTTCTGATGGAATCGTACTTGACGTGGGGGGAAATGTAGAGGGTGGGTGAAAAGGTGTATTAGATGTGCTGATGGGTGTGGGGTTAATTTGAAAGTAGGCTTGTAGGCGTAAGCGTCAAAAAAATCTAAGCAATTCCTTCTGCAATCCCCAAAAATTAGGGGGAATGGTGGGCACAAAAGACAGACCTTTGCTGAGAAGGGATAACTCAGGCTCTGCAAGGGTATGTTTAGATAAGTTAAAAATAGGGATGATCTTGGAGTGTGCCATTTCAGTTCTGTTGTGATTTACCATTGATAAAATGTCTGACACCTCTGGCGTTCGCCTGGCTGGTTGTACCAACGCTGCGTCCATTTTGTTCGGCCTCATTTGGGTGTGTCGTGCTGGCCTCTCCCTAAAAAATTCTTCTACAGTTTTTTTAATTTGGTCAAACAGTTTCATACTTTCAACTGCTGGGTTTGATTCTTGGAGTTGTTTCTCTAAATCAAGAATTTCCTCAGCCAGTGTTTTCTTTTTTTTTTATAAATCTTTTTATTGATTTTAAAAGGTAATAACAATGAAAACGTATCAGGTGCAATGCGATTACATACATACAAATATCGAATCATAGAAAACTCAGGATAGTGGCGGCATAAGACACAGGATACCGGGACTCAACACTCCTTATCAATCAGGATTATGAAATTAACAGGGTTCGCTCTATCGTAGGGTGCTGGCACTCGGCCCCACCGATCACAAAATCAATTTATACTTAGATCATGAACAGGATACATGGCAGCCCTTGTATACAGAAGATACACCAGATCAAACAGTAATGCTCGCATTAGCACCATAATACTGAAAAAGGGGGAATCAGGATAATTAAAAATATAAGAAAAGGAGAATAGAATAAACCAAAAGGAAAACGTGAAGCGCTTGAACATCCTACCCCCCACCCTGCACCCCTGCATGCAGCTTACGCCAAACCCCAGCTAGCAGTGTGCCTGTCGCCCCATCTAAACTAAAACCCATTGAAAGGAATGGAGGAGGGCCTTCGTACAGGCTCCCAGCCTCTCCCCTCCCACTAAGTGTAAGCCTCCCCCTAAGTAAGGATATTCAACAGTTACACAATCGAGCTAAGATCGGGGGATTCATTACTCGCCTACATCGCCTCCCAGTATCAACATTATAAAGTGAGTCCCACAAAGCCACAACTCGAACAAAAGTCCCGAAGAATAAGCCGGTCTCAGCCCTGGCCAGTGCGATCAGGTATACAAGTGTACTTCACCCAAACAGTCGCCATTATAGAAGAGTGCTGAACACAGGAGCGAGCGGAAACATCACGGAACAGTGAATCACAATATTATTGGGTCCCATCCGCTCCGTCAGGAACTCCAGACATTGTTGCCAGTCACATTTAACTGAGTTCAAATAGAGCAAGAGGGGTACCTTGTCAAGCCAGTCCTGAGTCATTGTATAAGCCCTCAGATGTGTTTTACAGCGCGATTTTCTCATCATCAATTGCAATACTGAACATGCCAGCACAACAGGGACATCCGACACATCGCCGTTAGCTGATTTGAGGATCAGAGTCTCACTCCCCTCTCGCTGCACAGGGTTGTTGGCGTTGAGTAAACCAGTTGCTGTGGACGCTGTAACTTTCACACTGTCACGAAAGTGAACACAGGTCTCTTTCACACGCCTCATCTCAAAAATAACGGCATCCAATTTAAGTTCCAGTGCTTGGACTCTTCGGTTCAGGGAAAGGGGAAGACCACAGACAGCCGCCATTAGAGTTGCGAGTGTGGGTTCACTCATGGCCGATACTGATTATTCACCGTGGTTGGTGACGGACTGGTCCGATGTCGAAAACCCCTTGGTTAGGATATGTCGTCCCAAGATATCCGTACGACGTTCCATGGACCCCTTAGAGGGTTGGGTTCGAATCTTACGCTGGTCGATATTGGGCGTCATGTCATACATTTCCACCATGGTCAGTCCCTCGGGCCCATAGGGACCGACCAACTAGAGTCAAAGATGGGGACACCTGCTCCGATCGCGTACAGGATAAGTCGGGGTCGTTTTCAGGATGTGGTCGCAGCCGCCGGGTCACCTTTCCGACTATTTCAAAGCCATTCACGGCACTGGCTCCGTTAGTTAATACCCAACTTGCGTCCGCAGTATCTGTGGGGCGTTCCTGCACAGCCCCAATCTGTTCGAGTGTTCAATGTGAAGATCGGATAAAAAACTTCACTTCCATTCCGGTGGACCGGCCCCCTCCAAAACTCCTGTGTCCAATGTTGTTCAATTAGGTGCCGGCTAGATTTCCACTCGAGGTCCCGGCTTCAGGGCCGATGTAGGCCGCAAACTTCAGGACAACGTTTCTCCGTTCTCGATGGTGATAGAGCTTTCGGGATCTCACGGTGCGGCGTAATTTTGATTCGTCTATACGGGAGCGTTGCATAGGCACAGGATATCTAGCAGGATCTTGTAGCAGGATGAGGAGGTCTACGGAGCCGGGAGCCTAAGCGGCCATCTTGGTCGCCAGCTTGGCTCCTCCTCCCGCCAGTGTTTTCAAAGTTTCATTTGCAATGTCAATCTCCGGTACTAGCCAATGTCTAGAACAGGTTGTTCCAACATAACTAAAATTGTTGATGTACTTCAGGTTATCAGTAAATATGCTTGGAATATTTCTAACTTGCAAGCCTTTGGGTATTACATCCGCCTTTAGATATTCCGTAAGCATACGGATCATAAAATGTAAGCAGACTTGTTTTTCCTTCAATTTTTCTAGTTGTTCAGGAAGTGTGGAGTTGGTAACGCTAGGAGTATCAGTTGAATCTGAAATGAGCGAGGGACCTTCACATATTTTTTTGATATAATCATCAGAATAAAACGGTGCATGGTCTCATATAGTGGTCCAAAAGCAAGCTGGGAATAGTGTAGGATTGAGAGAAGACAAGGTGCAAGAGAGCCCACTCGTAGAAGAGGGGAATAGGTACTTAATTCCTTGCAATCAAGCGATTGAGCTGTAGCTGTTTTAGGAAGAACAAGGGAACCCAATAGGTAAATAAGGACCTTGGGTGTCAATTATTAATTTGACACAATGGTCCTTAAAGATGCATATGCTGCGACATAGCAGGCCACAACACTACGCCGCTTTCGCCTCACCGCACAGTTTTCACTTTTTCCACTCGCAGCTTAAGGCACATAGCCTTTCCATTTGTCTTGGAGGTTAGCCTTCTCGCATTGCACCACTATTTCACCAATCCATGCATCCACGCATGGGTTAGGCAATAAGTACACCGTTTTCCTCTAAAAACGCATGGCACCACCAATATCAGTGCCTTCTAGCAAGCTTTGTTTCCTTTATTCCTACTTATTTCTCTGCCTTAATACCCCCTCTTTCTCCCCACCAGCAGCTTTGTTATATTCAGGCATGTTAATCACAGAGTCCTGATGATGATCCCACTATCTTTTAAAAGGGATCGATACGTCGTCCACCAATGGAATAGTTTCACGCATAAAACCATTGTGTTATCTGAGTGTGTAAACAATTATGGATAGCTTCACATGTAGTCTCACTGACTTAAAGCTTCCCTTGTTTTTTGCCTGAAAAATATTTTTGTTTATGTATATCTGTCCTCTTGTTTTCATGTACTGGATGCAGGACTGCGTCCCACTCTATTGTTGGATGTTTTCGTTGAAATGATAATACATTTATCTAACTAATTAAATTGTGTGTCCGGCTAGATACCGTGAAATATAACACTTATCTTGGTCTATATTTATTGAATGTTTCTAAATGCTTCTTTAAGGACCATTGTGACAAATTAATAATTACTCCAGAACCTTTTCACCACGGGCAAGGTGCGCCTGGGCCAGCAGTTCAGCTCAGGCGGAGCAGCCGGTCCCGGCCCCCGACGGTCAGCACAAACTCCTTCCATAAAGCCTTCCACATGACGCTGGTGCTACCTCACGTTGCCTTCGAGGGCCCGATCACTTGGCCCACCTCTCCAACGCTGTTAGGACTTCTTCGTTCCCTGGTGCTCACTGCTCTCCGGTACTCCTCACCAGCACCTTCTGTGACACTTTCAACATGCAACCCCAGCGCGTCCGAGACTCACTCCGTCTCCTGGTCACACCGTTTTCCGGCGCTCTCCACTAACGGCCAGGTCACACCACGACATGCACACTGTGCGTCTGAGTCTCACCTCTCCACCACACGCCAATCCACATGTCAGAGACCCACTCCTCCTTAGTGCCCACGATGTCCCGGCACTCTCCACCAGTGCATGGACTGCACTGCGACACGCACCCCCTGCTCGTTCTGAATCTCGGCTCTCTTCCACGATGCCCACACTCCACAGGCGCTCCAACACCTGTAGCCACACCCAGACACGTACCCTGCGTGTCAGAGTCTTGATTCGCTCCGGGTGCCCAAGATAACCTTAGGCATCCCTTTGGAGGTCTCAGGTTGCCATGACACGGTCCCACCACTGCGCCACTTGAGACTTCCTGGAAACTTTTATGTTCCTGTGTCTCCGAACAGGGAGCCAGCTCACCTCGGGCCCTTGGGGTACAGGACGCAGGACACAGAAAAGTCCTGCTCAGGAAGAAGGGGGGACACGACCCACTGCAGTGCCCCTTCAGTCTCTCCTCGGTCAAGAGCTACAAACTGCCCACAAGCCCCAGATCACGAAGCAAGGGTCAAGTGTCTCCCTCAAACTATTCAGCAACTCTTCCTGAGGCAGAGGTTTTCTTCCCGATCGTGGACAGGTCAAAGCCACCAGAGGCTCGACCAGTCCACCGCGTCTTCAAATCGCTCACAGCACTTCTCTGAACGATACCAAGACCGTTCTCTGCGACATCATCTACATGACCAAAGTCTTGGGGTTACAGTTCTTCCAGTTATACCCCTCATTGTCTTTGAAGTTTCCTTGTGCTCAGGGGTCCCCGCCACTCCCTAAATCAGTCTTGCATATCTCCCCCCCCCCCCAGTATCACCATCCTCTCTTTGATACTGGGGGCCTGGATCTTTAATCACTCAGAGGGAGATGGGTCTATTATTTTATGGCTCTGAACCAGGCCTCTTCACCTCGAAAAGCCTCTCCTTCTCCCCGCCCCAGGGCAGCCTGGTGCCAACTCCACCCCTCCCCTGGGGCACGACCTCCCTCAGCCTTTCTTACCTCTCCCAGATCCATGCAAACAATTCACATTCTGCTAAGACACGCAAAAAGCTCTAAAGCGCAAACTCTGATATTTTTTCAAACAGCCGTTTCTGGACACACAGCGACGAAACCATCTACCCAGAAAAATCATTATGACGCTGTGAGTTGAGACATAGCAAACTTCACTGTTCCATTTCGAATTCTTGGGAAACTACGCTAACAATACTACACCCAGCCGCCCCCATTCTGTCCTATGGGCAGGATGTCCTTTCACCAGGAAAAATTAAATGGAGCATTTTCCACTGTCAGGGCCTAGCACCCACACTGGCACAGGTCCTGCCTTTTACCTATACTGCACCCTACCTAGGGGTTACCCAGGGCGTCCTACAGGGGTTCCCCATATGTATGCAAAAGGGAAAGTAAGGCCTGACAAGTGGAAGCACTTGTCAGGACAACATGCTAATGTAACATATTGCGCGCAGGCCCTCCCCTGAAGACCTGTGTTCCCTCTCTGCGCATTTCTTTAGTACTAGCTCTAGCGCGCACAGTGCACATCACTTAGGGATCTTGCTAGTAAGGCAAACATACCAATCAGAGACAACCAAACATCACTACAATTTACACGGGGAACATCTGTACTTGCACACTGATTAGCAGTGGCAAGTACCTACAGCATTCAACTTCACAGGAGGCAAAGGCAAAAAGTCAGGGGAAATCACGCCAAGCTACTCCAGGTCTAACATCCACCATAGCTGTTCTTTCTGCAAAGGTAAAAAAACACCTCCCCACACCTAGGCCATTGCTTCTGCTCTGGAAGCAGTTTCCCCACGTCATTAAGGTCAAGCACTGGCAAAAGTTACAAATTAAAGTTTATAATTTGTGTTTTTACATTTTCTAGGATTCAGATACTGCCATGCAACTGAAAATAGCTTTTGGAAGCTAGTCACAAGAGAAACAGGCTAACTTCCATTTTCCACATATTACACTTTTAAATATCAGGTACTCTGCCTTGTGGGTAACAATGTATACTTGAGAGTGGCTTATTAATGTTTAAAACCAGGTTTTCGTAAAGAGTTATTTTGACAGGTTCAGCAAAAGGTTTGTAGGCTGCTTCCGTCAGGCTACACATCATAGGCCTGAAGCCATGTGTTACAAGCCCACTCTGTGGATAGCACAATAAGTGCTGAAGTTCACAGGTGTCATTTAACTTCTATGCTCTGGGTGCATTTTCTACGCATTATACTAGGAATTGTAGAAAATAATATGTTAGTCAAAGAAAAACTAATCCAACCATGTTTCAAGGGGAGCACTGGCACTTAACGCCTGTTTAGCAAGAGAAAAAATGAACATTGAGTCAGAAAAAGGCAGAAAATCTGATGTTACCATACAGAAAATGCAGATAAGCTACATAAACAAATGTGTTTCTGTTAGCCAAATCAACAAACTAATATTTAAGGGCAAATACTGAGTTTTAAGGAGCTGGCAAAATGATATTTGGTTTAAAAAAAAAGGTGGTTATTACATGTAAAAGTGATACATGTTATAGTTCATGCTTAATTGGAGGCACTTACTCCTGATGTGATTTTCTGCTAGCCTTCCTGCACTTTCTGAGGCTTCTGTTGTACTTTCATGATTCACAGAAGCATTTCATCTCTTCATTGTTATTGATATTGGGTCAGATTTACAAAGCTATTTAGTGGTCACAAAGCCAACAATTCACTAAATCACAGGGACCCTGGAGAACGCTTCCCCTTTGTGAATGATAAACAAAAAGTTTGGGACCATTGCCAACTCATAAACAAACTGTTTAAACAAGTATTTTTGTTCTTAAATGCAGACCCATTTTTTTACAGAACATGGGCTGCATTTAAAAAAAGTGATTTATTTAAATGCAGTCACAGACATGGTGGTCTGCTGATCCCACAAGGCCACCATTCCTTTCATGGCATCCTATTGGAGGGATTCTCAATTTGTGACCAACCTGGTGAGTACTGATGATGTCGGTGGAATTGCATCCCACTCTGAATGATGATTTTGAGAAGTGAACTTTTAGTACCATGGTTGGTTTGCAAAATCAAACTTAATTCACAAAATGTTGGTGCGCAATTAGCAAAATAAGTCTTTGTACACCTGGCCCATACATTTTGTTGTGCTATTATCATCAATACTGGTTTCAGAGGCAAGACCCTGCAAGTATTGTGTAATATACTATTTAGACCTGAATGTTTTCGTAGCCTGAGTATTAGCTCTAAGGTCTGAGCATGTGCGATTTGTCTCACCTGAATGATAACTCTGTTTTCTTACAGTCTGTGATTAGAGAGCTGTCTAGCCTTTAAATGTACCACCGGGGACTTAAAATTCTGAATCTCAATATAAAAATTAGACTGTACTTTAAAGGAACAGTATAGAAAATAAAAGTAGATACATTGTAGAGATGCAAAAGATGCTATCTGCTTCTTAAAATATATTACGTTGCCATGTCAAATGGTATATCTTTATTAATCTAAGCCTATCTAAAATCTATTACACTTTGGCTTTTTAATAGGTAAATTGTGCTCAAAATCCACTGTCAAAGGAGAATGTTTTTAAAGCGTTCTTGAAGCTCAACCTCCTAACATGCATGTGAAGGTATGGGCTTAGCACATCATAAAAGTACTGAGCTATTGTATGTGTCCCTACAGGGTTGCATTAATAATCAGTGGCTGTTTAACCAATATATTTGTATAAACAATTATTTCCATAATTTTCTTCGGTGTAAGTCCTAATCCAAGCACCTGTTGGAAGAGATGGACTTGCATGTTTCACTAGCTCCCTCCATGAAACCGGGGATAGATATTTACATTCCACTAGTTCCATAGGTCACAGAACACCTCCCTTCACTGCATTGCGGGTGTGCCGCACAGTATATGAGCAAGTGATCAACCACAAATATCTTGTATCCCTTACAACTTCTCATTTATACATGACATGTAGCTGATCATTTGAAGTCTAGAGGCCAGATGACCTATTTACTGATCACATCATACTGATCACAATTTGTGACTAGGAGTTTTGAGACCAGTAAAGAATTTTAAGAACTGACCTATGTACTATTCTGAACCATAGGAGGTTGAAAAACAGGACTGCATTTAAAAAGAAAAGTTTACTTTTTTGTTTAAGAGTTGGTTGTATTTCTTTGGACCACTGCCTAACCTTCAACAAAGTTGTTTCTACACTCACAAAGGGGAAAGGGTCCTAAAGGGACCCCTTTCCTTTTGTGAATATATTATCATCTTCTTTGAGTTGCCAGTAAAATAGCAATGTTTCGTGACTGGATTTTGGTCCCAATACATCGATACATAACGTAAAGATTTGGTATTTGGAAGAGATATCTACAACATGCCCCTTCCCTAAATTGATAACTATTTGGAATCCTATTTTAGAAAAACTTTTCCAAATGCTAAAATGGGATTAGTACAGAAGAAAAAGAATAATATCTGTTGCAAGTGCCAAATTAAGTGTTTTCCATTGTTAAAATGCTTACTACATCTGGCCCCAAGACTTTAGATTTTGCACCACTTCAATTCATTGCCAGGAACACAGCCAGGTCCTTTCCAGGAACATTTTGAATGCTAACCTCTTGAAACCAACATTTGACTGTGATTAGAGAACTCAAGATAAAACAAACTATTTACTGCCAGTTGGAAGTCCCAACCCTATTGCACTTGCTATTACTTTTCACCGAGGACACTTACAGAACCTGTCAAACTTGTTGCTGAACCTAGTGTTCTAACTTTTTACCATGATCATTTATTCAGTACATCCCCAGGTTCCTGTTGCTCCATGAATCTGTATTGATAGTGGGGTAAACATATGAGTAAAAGGGATATCCCCTGTTGCGCTGGGCAACAATACTATGCAAAGAATGGATATGTTCTTTTTAATGCATGGCTTCTGAAAGAGTGGGGCACCTGCGGCACAGAAGGGGTATTATAGTCTCTTCTCTTGGGGAAAAGGCCTGTGGGCAAACGGTTCTATTTGCAATTTACCAAGGGTACGCATTATCTGTAATGCACATTGGGGTTGGGTATATCTTAAGTTGAATATTGACGGTCACAACACTTTGACAAGAATATAGAGGGACAAATTATTGAAGAGGAAAGTCCACAGAGGGAGTTATTGATTTGCTGTCCTTAACTCTATAACTATGTACCTTGAAGACATGTATATCACAGAGGTATGTATTTGTGGACTTAGGCAAGGAAATCCATACAAATGAACTTTTGATATTTAGTCCTTCAATATTCTCATCACAATATTGTAACCCTTCAATATTCTGTCTTCAATATTTGTGGAACAGCACCTTTATGCAGCTTTTTGTCCACCAAACTTAGAAGGTTTACAACCAACAAGGTGGTGTGAACTAATCACAGGTTGACATTTGGCACTGTGCAAAACAACACAACAAATGGATATATAAATACTTTCCATTGGCACTGTTTCCCACATCAACCCATTCATTTATGGGGCTACAAATGCTATAAGCCTTGCTTGTGACATTAAGGAAATGCACAAAGGAGGGTGTCAGTTTTAAGTTTCTATTGATTGCCTTCTGGACTGACGGTAGGCAGCATATCGCAGCACACATATGGGATCTGACATCCTTAGAGGCTGATTTCGATATGATATCCGCAGTAGTGGTGCGGGCACCGCTGCACTAGTGGTCCAACCGCCCTCTAAGAGTTTGGTGGTTGGACTGCCAAAAGACGGCTGCAACCACCAGGGATTCCAGATCCCCGGTGGTGGCCCAGCAGTCTGTGGCCCACAATATGCTTGGGGTGCCATTGCGGCACCACCAAACATGTTACGAGTTTCCTCACTGCCTACAGGGCCATGCAAGGCATACAGAGGGGTCCATAGTGGTGAACTTGCTTTGACGTTCCCATTGCGGTGCTTTTTTTTAAGACCCACCACCAAAGCTCTGCCCGCCAGACCAGGAAATAACTCCTATTCTGGCTGGTGGTCGTTGGATGAGTTTGGAGTTGTGGGAGCGTAGTGCTGGAGTGGTGGCCCGCTTCCACACTGTCAAATTTGTAATCTGGCCCTTAGTCATTTACCAGGCCCTGTGAGAACAAAGATGTGACATACTATTCCAAGTACGATTTGAAACAGGGAAATAGTGGAGCAGTTAACAGTGTTTTAGTGTGACAATCTTATTTTTTTTTTTATTTTTGTTCATGATACTTTGACGCAGAGGAAAAGAGGGACAAAAAGGAGAAGGAAGGGTGAAGAGAAGGATGGGAAAACAGTATCAAAGAGGAAACGCGGAACTGGGAAGAGTGAGAGAGTAAATACAAGGTGTTGTAAGAAAGAGGTATGAGGAGATATCAAGTCTAGGCAACCTTGGTATTTCCTCACTTCAGCCTGTGGCAACTCCACAACTAACTCGAGAGAAAATATTTGGGGCCCTCTGTTTATTTTTTTCATTGTTTTATTTATTTATTTATTTGTATGTATAAGAACTATGGGGCAGATTTACAATAACTGGCGCATCCCCAGGGATGCGGCAGTTATTATGCGCCGCAGCTCCGCCACCCATGGTGCGGTGCATTTATAATGCGGCGCACCATGGGGCAAAAATGGCACAGATGTGTGATGCATCTGTGTTGTAAAGGCGGCGCATTGCTGGAGTTGTGTCGCAAGTGCGACGCAGCTCCAGCAAGGCTCAGGGGTGCCCTATCTGTCCAATGCTGCGTCAAGCCTTACGCCTGCTTCAAGCAGGCGCAGGGTTTTGACGCAGCATTGGCCTAAAAGTGACTGAGTGAAATCTTGTAGATTTCACTCAGCCACTTTTAGGAGGCGTTCCTGCGCAGGAACGCCCCACCTGCGCCAGAACGCCTCCTCATGGCAAAGGGCTTTACAATGTGACGCATCTCCCAGATGCATCACGTTGTAAATACCCCGCACCATGGCGCATCTTTTGTGCCGCCGCTGCGTCAGAAAAGTGACGCAACGGCGGCGTAAAAGAGGCGCAAGGGGCTTGTAAATCTGCCCCTATGTACCCAGTGTTATACAGCGACACGTAGATGTCCACATCAATTGCTGCGTACTTCTTGAATGAACATAATTTTTTGTCGGCACACAATTTCATGATTTAATCTTTCCTATATCAAATTTTCACAGTTACAAGCAGCAAAGCTGTTAGTTGCGTTTGTACCAGTTGCCCACTGAAATGCAGATTTGGCAAAACACCAGGAGGCGTAAAGTATCAAATATGTTCAGTTCTACCTACGAAAAATTCTCCCAGCTCGCCCTTCAATAATATCTGAATCAGATTTTTTTCAGCGACTTGCGCGTGAAGGCTGTCAGTACATATGTATCGCTCATCAAGGCAAGGCCTTTATTCTATATTTACAGTCGCCATTTATAGATAATGAGTTTTTTTTCCTCTTGAAAAACATTAATTTAAAATCGCACAATAACTCCGGTAACCTTCCTGCCGACTGTGCTTACTGAACTAAAGCCTTCTATTTCTCTCTGAATAGGAGGCACTCCTGCGCCCATATTGTGCGTCCAGAGATTTGAGAGAGCGGGAGACAGTTTTCAAAGACTGCTCTTTCTTTACAACAATCAGAGCATTAGGCTAAAATATTCACACAAATGCAATAGCCATTGAAAGAGGCTTGCCGTATAGTAACAAGGCCCTTCTTTTACCTGCTTCCGTCGAATGATAAATGCGTATTAGCGGAATATTCTTTTGGCCTTTATGTTTACCTTGAGCGCTTTCGCCGAATGCAAATCGACATTATACCCACATTTCTATGGTATTTTATTGCCATGGTCATGATGTGAGGGCTTTTTCAATGTGCCTAGTGTAAAAGGGGAAGCATATTACTGCAAAGAGGCATTATTGTGCCGGGAATGTATAAACAGCTGAGAATAAAGGAGCGACATGCTCATAATGGAAACAGAAAGCTCTTCATTTTGTCCCGATTGTCTGCCCTTCCTTCCCAAACAACGCGCCTTTTTTCTCCCTATCAATACAAAGTTCTTTTTGGCAAAATGAAGTGCATTCATGCTGCCTGAAAGGGGCTTTTAAAGTTGAGCCGTGCCCACACAAAAGGGGAGGCAGCGGCGGAGCCCTGAGAGCAGAAGCAGCAAAAGTTGGTCGATGTTCATTACTCAGAGCTCGATGCTGGTGAAGGGGAGGGCGGGGGGCAGAAGGCGCCCCACATTATTTTGCACAGCCGTATAATCTGCAACGCACACGTGCGCGACACACACACACACACAATCCACACACATGAAACACAACATAAACAATGCAAATACACCCACATAAAAAGCAAGTATGTGTAACCACAAAGACACAACACACACAATCACATCACACAAAATAAAAGCACACAACACACACATACAAAGGCACACAGCACACAAGCACACACACACACACCACAGCACACACACACACTACCACATCACATATACACACAGCAGACATTCCCAGTATTTTTTCTTGGCTATGAGTTGATTTTTCCCCTTTTCGTTCTCACACTCTTGCAGGCTCACAAAGGCACTGGAGAACTGCCCCTTGGCCTGATAAATGGGCCCCTTTCAATCGGAGGCAGGCTTCAGGAGCGAAAGATAATCCCTGGTAATGTGGACACAGTTTTCATTTCTTGTCACCCAATTAAACTGCAATTATACGGAGCGCAAGGGCAGAAGAGCTGGGAAGAAATGAGGAGCCGAGGCTCCCGGAGAGCCTTTATGCAGCGCACAGTAGCCCCGATTTGTTCTTCTCTGACAATAAAGTGCCAGTTTCAGCACTTAGGCGCACACAGCAAGGGACAAGCCAGCTGTAGTCTTTAACTCGGAGTGAAAAGCCATTCAGAGATCCTGGGAAATATAATTTTTTTGCCCAAGTGACTTTCCTTCACAATAGACTCCTTCACAATCCTACACACGGGTCACTTTTGACCCAGTGCTAGTGCCAAGTAGGGCGCTATGTTACAACTCCTAGGAAGCCTCAATGTATGGTCTTACTGCTATTAACTAGTACACCCCCACTACATTGCATGCAAAACATTGCATAACAAAAATATAGCATCCACTTCACTGACCTTATCACCCCATTACGAGGTAAGTCTATATAGGTAGATGTGCAAATAAGAATTGTAGTGTATACTTACCTGAACGATTTAGTGGATTTGATTTTATAGCAGGTCGATCATATCATCCTGCATGTAGAGTCATTCACAATATCTCTGAATTGAAATCCGTTATGATTTGCCTTCACTTGGAACTGAAAAGAATGTATACCTGAATTGTTAGCCTATTACCTAAACGGTGTGTGCCCTCGCCATCTCAACAACTTTACATCGACTGACCACTACATCAGCCCGACCTCTACTCAATGTTTATTTTCCTCAGCTTGAGTCTAGGGGGCAAAACACCTAGGGCTAGAGTTAGAAAAGAATATCTCTGTAATCAAAGTGACATTAAGTTGAGCTGAAGCTGATGGTTGATGTAATAGCTAAAAAAAAGTTGAAGTGAAGTCATGACATATATCAACATAAATTGCTCTGGCTGAAGTGGGAAAAAGGCAAAAAAGGTTTTACACTAAGATCATTGTGATAATTAAAAAAATGAGTTACATGAAAGAAAACTGCTGTCTGCCAAAAGTAGTGATGCACTGAATAATTTCCTGAAAAATTAATTATGTGAAATCTACCTCTTTTTTTAAGCTCACACTCAGAGCGAATTAGGAAGAAAAAACCTCTTGCGTCCACTCCACTGGCAAGCTAGTAAAAATTGCTAGATTTCTTTCCCTAACGCACAAAAAGCCTTTTTTTGACTGCCTGCTCCTCTTGAACCCCAAGACTGGGTCAAGGGAGGTCTTGGTTGCCGAGAGAGTCTCTGTTTGCCAACAGCCAATCAGAATGGGTTTAATACATGGACCCTTTCTACTAACTGTAACAGAGACATTGCTAAAGACCATCCTGATTGGCTGAAGACAGCAAATCAAAGCAGCCAGTAGGACGGCTAACTGTGAATTACATGGGCCTGTAATTTTGCATTGGTTCTATGGACCACCATGTTATTACCACTTGCAGTTGGCCTCATCTTGAGTACAAAGTAGGGGTAGGAAAATGCAGATTCAATTCCCCTACTGCATTGGTACTATGCTTGAGTACAAACACTGTAGACACATTTACTGTTAACCTTCCACTGGGTTACCAGCCAATCACATACTGTCAGTTCAATTGGACTCTTCTTTTGTTCCACATTGTTAATTACACGCACCTCCCCAGAACCAAGCCATGCCTTTTCATGGCACATTTCCCTATTCTAAACACTTGCACCCTCACCCAAAAAACATTTAATTTTAAAAAGATCTAACATTACCAATCTTATCTCAAATCAGTGTGTGCAAACACCCCTATGCACAGTCCAAACCTATTTTTCAACCTCTTTTGTGTGTTTCAAAATGCAGGTTTGGCTAATGTCCATTAACCTTTAATTGCTTACCTCCTCTTGACTTACAAATCGAATCGCCTGTGCATCAGAGAGACTTGGCTAAATTCACATTGTTAATATATCTTGGACTCGCTTGCTCAGATGGTTATTCTATGATTCGAAAAGACAGACAAATCAAACACAGCAGTGGTTTAGCAAACATCCACAAAGATACTATCAGGCATATTTTCAAAGAGTTGCATCACCCTTGCGCCATGCAATTGGGCGCAAGAACAGTGCAACTCCTAAGTTTGATTTATAAAGCCACGCAGGCTACCTTTGATAAATCTAATAAAATGGCTTCATAAATCTAGGGTAACACAGCACAAATTGCTATATTGCGTTATTCTGCCCCAGGGAGATGTTCCATGTGTGCAGCATGGGTGTTCCCATGCATACACCCATGGGTTTTGACGCATTCTCAGATTTACCATCCGTGGTAGACTTGGGAATGCGTCAAAATGCTATGCCTCCCCACGTAAGGCATAACAAGGAGAAATGCCTTTATTTCTCCTTGTTATTTCCTCATTCTATGTGTGCTGTGTTCTGCAGCACATACAGAAAGAGGAATAAATGCCTCAGATGATTGTTTTTGTGCAGGATTGTACAACTTCCTCCACAAAACAATCCTGCTTACAAAGCAGGCACCCTTGCTCCATAGTGCAATGACTGTTCCCATGAGGAGCAGGGTCAAGAATGATTTGTATTGGCTGGGTCCAAAGTGGGGTGGCATAGTGAGCAAAAGAACAATGGATTTAACCCAAATCTTTTGAGTGGGGATTTGTCTGTTTAAAAAGTTTCAGCACTCCGTTCATCATCCTGTTGTTTTTGCTATGTCGGCACCAAGTGACCAAAGGTATGCCCAGACATGGGTCCCTTGCTCGCTGTGCCACTGGATTCAAGCTAGTTTGGCAGATGGTGAGTGATACCCCTAAACCAGTACCAGGATGCTTGTTTCTACTCCAGGGATGCCCTGGATTGGCAGTTCAGGCTGAACTGTTCCAATGAGGAGCAGGGTAAAGAATGATTTGCATATGGGTGGGTCCAAACTGGGGTGGCATAGTGAGCAAAAGAACAATGGATTTAACCCAGATCTTTTGACTGGGGGTGAGCGTTTGAAAATTTTCAGCACACAGTCCATCATCTTGTGTTTGCTAGACTATTATAATCTTCTTTGTCTCAAGATAATCACCTTGATCTCAAGATGTCAGTGCCATCAAAGTGATGAAACAGGGTGTTGATGTCCAGTTTCTCTGTTTTCTTTCTTTCTTATCCCATTCCCCTTTCCCTAATTAATCTATCATTAGCAATTAACAATACTGCAGAGTCATCAGGGATTTCAAGGAATCTAAAAAATTACCCAGAGAAGAAAGTGAGCTCACCTGACCTCCGCATGGAAGGTTGCAGAAATTAAAAAGGTACAGAGTTATCCCTTTCTGGGCACATTGAGTTTCAGTGGAAGGGGTTTAATTTCAGATTCCTTAACCCACTGCTTGGCAGAAAATCACAGGACTGAACTCACTTTTACCGGTGCACCACATGCTAACACTGCCTTTTTTTAAACTTTATGTTACATGGTCTGTTAACGGTGTCCTTTCGCCACGTTTCCTGGTGTGCCTGCATTGGATAGTTTTGGAAATGATCCTGCTATGATCCCAGAGGAAATCAATATGGCCCCTTTAGATTTTAGGATATATGAAGTCACCACATGTACTGCATTGCTTCTTAGGGATTGTTTATCAAGCATTAATCAATTGTATGCTTGAAGGAAGAGCCATAACTGTTATTGTCTCTTTCCATTCTCTATACCCTTTTCCTTGCAGCACATTCTCAGTCTCCGCTCTCTCGTCATAGGTTCTTCATCTATCATGCATAACATGGAACATCATTTTATCAAGAAACACATTTGGTGTGTTCAATATTCAGTCTCACCTCCTCAGTTTGCCTCAAAGCTCTATTAAGCTTGGGTTGTAGTGATGTCACACTAGGTTAATGTGTCAATGATTGAATGAAGAGGATATTACATCACTAAGCCTTTCAACAAAATTAAACTTAACACAACTGTTACAGGCTGAAGCTCTTAGTAGATTACACCCTGTGTCATGCTGGCTGTTTAATGCACAGGGACTGCTGATAATGTGTCACCAACATCTGGCACACACTTTCCTCGATAATTGGAATAACCACAGAGAGCGTTGATGACAGAAATTGACATAAAACTGAGTATTAGTTCAGGAAGGATTGGAGATTAAGGAGTAACATGGAGACTGAGCTGAAGTAGTGTTTTCAGGAGTTTTATGGATCATAGAAAAAAGGAAATTACTCATAATTATCTGGTAAAACAAACACTCAATTTGCCCCTTCCCTACAACCTCAAACCCATGTAATAGACATATACTAGTCAGGAAGTTGCATAGTAATAATTGCCAGAAGAGGAAACAGGATTAGCAAATAGTTTTCACAGTCAGGGTTCGTGGAATCAAAAACAATCCAGAGCAGGATTACGTCATCAAAGTGGAACTGACAGTGAAGTCATTTTATAGGCCTCCATTTCTGCATACTTGACTAGGATTCATTATCAGTAAAGCACACGGTGGCCACAGATGGAGGCTAAAATAAAGTGCAAACAGTATGGTAGCATCTCTCTCAAAGCCCTTGAATATTTCACAAGTGAGCATCCTTTACAGTGGACTTGCAAAAACTGTAATTGTAATTGTAGTTGCATTTTTAAATACATTACATAGAACTTACCACCTCTAACGAGGCATTGAAGCTCTTTATGGCGACAAGAACCCAAGATTAGTGGCTAATCCAGTGGTATTGTTGGATATAGTCATGTGATCTCAAGAAAAAACACATTCCATGCATTTACTCAAGTTTCATTATATTAGATTAAAATGAACACCGGTTAGGTGTGATCATTAGTGTGGCCTACATTGTCTCAGGCTAACATTTGGTGAAATGAGTAGGCTTTCAGAGGTTAGGTATTGTTAGGTTTCTGGAATATGGTGTTGAAAAAGGAAAGGTTGTGATCCATGAAATTAGAAATTTTGCAGAATTACCATAAGAGATTAAGGCAGACAGGCATGCGATTGAAAGGAATCAATATTCAGAAATAGAAGGCATGATGACCACACCATTATTTTTCCTGCCTTTCGAAATGTGACATATAGAGTGTCCCTTAATAGTATTAAGGATAATGGATCTTGGACTTAGATAGAATAGATAACCAATATATTTCTATTTAGACAATGTGAGACCTTGATTTTCAGTAAATCCCTTTCTTCATGATTCCCAACAGGAATGGGTAGACATTGTAAGACAAACATGTGTGAGAACATACAAGAACTAATTGGAATGTTCATCATGCTTGAATGCCTGACCCATGTAACAGTTTATCTGTCACACCATCAGAGGTAAACCTCCAATTCGTTTTCCTACATCTTATCCATTCTGTAACAAATCCTGTCACTTGTCAGGGTGTCTGCCCCTTACTACTGAAAACCGCTGCCATCCTTCCTAATATTCTGAGTGGTATTGAAGGATGCTTGCTTCCATATCAGGTTGTCTCAAAAGACAGCCATCACATTCTGCCTAAAATGATGGCTGTACCAGGAAATCCATATCATCAGTTACATACATATACTGTAAAACCTGCAGGATATCAATCTTCCTGGAACTTCTGGGTTCTTCCTGAGTGACTCTTGATCTTTCATTGCCCACATTATTTCCCAGTTGATCCCCTGAATGTAGCATACTGATTGTTCAAGCTTGGCCAAACCAAACCTCAAGTATTTTAATTCCGAAATAATTACTCCCAGTATCTTGGAGGAATTCTCCAATAATATTTCTTTATCGCCACAGTTAATGCACAAGCAATGATCACCTGGCTATTGTAACATACTAGTCCATGTGTCCTATGTTTATTCAAATAAGCTTGATGAAGCAATGAATTCATGAAACTTAAGAGCAACATTTGAGATATCTTTTTCCATAGTGACAATTGAGTTTGAATACCTTCACACAGTCAAATAAAGCTGTTGATATTGAAAGGGCTGAGCTTATAAGTTCTAAACCTGTTCTAGAGTCACACTCCAATGGTTCTTTTTCGCAGCATGAACGTGTGAAGGGGAGAAAAGTCATTAAGAAAACAACCAATTAGTCATTATTCTACCTAATTCATAATGACTCACGGACAGCTACTTAAGGTTAGTTAGTTTATTACAAAGCCATAAACAACTGTACATAGAGACACCTCAACACAGGGGTATAGAAATAAGAAGGGATTAGCATGAAGCCAACTCTGTGCATTCAATTTAGATGATGTAGCATGAGCAAAACAATTAATTAAATAAGTAGAATACAGAAAATCAAGACGCATGAGTCAGAATTTCCCTGCATTGAGGGTTGATGAGTGAAAAGCATTAATTCTATGCATTTTTAGAAGAAACGACAAAAAGGTGACAGTGCGTGGACTCTTGCTAAGAAGCCTCTCCATGATAAATGGGTCAAGTAGCATAAAGCTACCATAACAAAGACAGAGTTTGTTCTACAATGCTCTCGCACTATCCCTAGTTCCAACAACTGGTAATCTAGAGGTAGCACTCCCATGATGCAATTCGAACCACGCCATCCACTCTGGGTACAGACCTGAATATATTTTTCCAAGATGTTCGACGGCGTGCCTTTCTCGCAACAATATGTCCTTGGTTCCCAGGCCTTCTCCTGTGTGAAACATCACAACCTTCCTTTAGCGACTCAAGCCACACAATTGAAACTTCTTCTCTCCTTGTAAACTACTAGTAAAGCAAAGAAATTATTCTTCCTAAAAGAGCGCTTCCTCACCTGCAACACAAAACGTAAGAAAGAACGAATCCCACAGCACACATGAAATTCGAACTGTTAATTATAAAGCGAGAGTTTTCAGGTACTTGCATTTCTGGTCTACGAATTTCAGCTAACATAAGAAAACATCATGTAAGCTTTATGCATTCACATAACATTAAAGCAATTTCAGCGAATGCATTTACCTGCATATGAGAACATGATTAATAAGCATATTTATTAAATGAATAATTGTCAGCTTCACAGCAAGAATTCTTCAAGTTAATGTTCTTGGTTTGTTACATTAATTTTCTACGATCATTCTCCATGCTACATGTCAATGGCCTAAAATGTGTCATGTATTCATGTTAATACATTTGACCATTATAACACTTCATGTTAATACAGCATATGATTATAAGAGGGTACACTCTACATTTGATTATGATGCACCATTACAAATAAAATAAGATTTCCATTTTATCAGTTCCCTTCTCTAATGATGTTTAGTCATCACAAAATACTCCAAATTATCCCTGTGGAGTAGACCATTGTAAACAGATGTCGTAGCTAATTTCCTCTGTCTGTACTCCCCCAGTTGCTTCCAGTTCTCATAGTGACTGTCCTGCAGTCTTTCCATCCTTCTTTCCCTTAAGGAGTCTCCACTTGCCTCGCTTTTTGTGCCACTTATATACCTTATCATTTCCACCAATATAATGATACAGATTACGACAATTATTATCGTCTCCAAGATGTATCAAAAGATTCCACTTCCTAGGTTTGTAAACCAACTTCCAATTGCTCGAAATCCTTTCCCAATCTTATCCCAAATTCCTTTAGCTGCCAGAACATGTATAGCATGATGTATTTCAGTGATGTTATTAATATATCCCCTCAGCTCCTAACTTCTACCAGGGATATAAATATAACACTATTGGACCTTCAGCATCCAACAGAATCTGCCTCCTTTTGCTAATAACACGTCTAATGAAAGCCTGTTCTGCATCACCAGCATCCTTATTGAGAACATATCCCATCTATGAGTAACAAAGACTGAGCTGTGTTAATAGATCATGTATCCACTGTGGTAGATAGCCTCCTAATCTTGATGTCATTCAATACCACTCCAAGGCTAGGTACCATTGCTTCAAATATATCTCCCACAACCTCATCAGCACTCAGTCCACATTTTTCACTACTGTATGATTTTCCCTCCAAACCGCCCAAATCCTCCATATGATATATCTTTGCAAACACAACTGTCAAATAACAAGCACAAAACCATTTCCTTGTAAGTCAAACACATGCAGTCTTTCCACACACAAAATATACTCCTGATACCATTCCAACTGTCTCTTACAAAAATGTTTTCAAAGGACCATTTATTTGGCAGATATGATCACACACACTCTGTCCTATAAATAACATATCATACCGACTCGTAACTTGATGCACGCAAAGCTTGCCTAGTTGTTCTCAATCTAAAGCTATAGGACCAGAACTTACCTTAGCCTTGTGAGCTAACTTCTCTTTGGTCCACTCAGAATTCTTGTCCTTGTTATCAGACTTAACAATGAATCCTCTATGTCTATCTTCTACTTGATCTATGAATTTCTTTTTTATGTCTGTTGTATGCAAGTTAATTTATGTTTATGCACATAAGCAGTGTCTAATGTTACTGTTGGTGTGAAGTAACATTCCATTCTCTCTATTTGCTTACAATAATCATATTTGTTCAGGTGCTTAAAGGCTGGTATTTCTAAAAGTACCACATCATAATTTGAGAAGTAGTATTCATAATGGCCTTTTCCATTGAACATGCTAAGGAGTAAACAACTAATACCATACATCAATGGTAAATGATGCATATTCCCTCCTCAACCAAAGCATGCACACATACCAATTTCTCACTTTCATAGTGCCAACATACTCATACAGCAATTTAGCATAAGCATTCAGTGTATAATCACCCTTGACCAAATCTACATGAAGAAAGCAACTAGTTTGCTCAAATAAACCTTTTTCAGATCCTAATGTACCCTCCATAAGGCAGCAGTGGTAGGTGTGGATGTCCCATGTACCCCCCACTCCATGTTCCTAAACTTTGTGTGCACATAATATTGAATCAATAATGACTACATCTATTACCATAATCACTCCTACAATGAGTGTACCTCTAAAACATTTGTGGTTATGAATCAAATTATCAAACTCCATTTTCAAAGTTGCTCAGATCACAATTCGTGAGAGGATCAACGCAGTCTCTTTTCTCCACCTTTTATTCACATGCAACAATGTTCTTGAGCAACCTTCTTTTTGAAAACCTTGGAAAGTTATTTTCAACAATCTCTTGTACGGTATTTATACAGCTTGGAAGACTCCCCTATCCCTATTCTTCTTTTCTAGATGCGAGCCTTATTTTTATTCTTCTTCCACTCAGGACTAGGTTAGCTTCTTTCAAGCAACTTATTTACAGTTCAAAGTTCAATTTACTTCCCTTATGAGATCAGAGGCAATCTACTCAATGACTCGTTGTAACAGTTCAGTTCTCAATGCTGCAATCTATTGAGGAGACTGTGGAGCTCCGAAGCGTGGTAATTTGATGTCTTCCAAAATCCGAGTCGGTAAGCCACTCAGACTTGGTGGAAAATGTACAGTCTATGACAGAAGTGCATTTGCTTCAATTCCAGGAACTCTCAGTAAGATCTGGACAACCAGTATTGAAACCTCAGGCCTCACTCTCCCCGGCATGTAGCCAGATAAGTCCTCTTGGGAGAAGAATGTATTTGACAAGGCAGTTGAGCTCTCCTGGACCTTCTTGCACTTCCTGTTATTTGCTCAGGTTCACTCAGTTCAGACTCTGAAGATTAATCTATTGGTGCAAGTTCTCTTTTTGGCGCAAGACCCAGATTCCTTCTTCTCTGTCTCACAGGCTACATTTAATCTGCAGCATCCTTCTACTTCGACTGCAAACGACCACATGTCACACCAGTCTCTCCAACTGAAACAGGCTTTATGTCGATCGTAATGTTATCATCTCCCTCAGAGTCCATACCAGGGTCTTGTGTAGCTTGACCTCCCTCAGATAGATCTGGTGTGTATTCAGCCATTTCAGGTACCTCTACAGCTTGGTTTGTCTCCTCTGGTGACCCTCTGGCCACTGCTGGAAATATGTCTAAGAGAGGAGCTGTTTCATCAGAAGGATCTGTGACCTTCGGGTATGAGAAGCATGGACCTAATTCAGCTCTCCACCACACTTCACAGCAGTGTTAGTCACCAGTATCACTTGGTATGGTCCATGCCACCGAGAGTCAAGACAGTTTTTCCTCACGTGGTTTCTGATGAGAACCCAATCTCATGGGTTCAGGTCTTGGCTGTTAAGGGATAAGTCTCTCACCTGAACTCCAGGTTGTTCCACTATGGTGACAATAGTTCCAAAAAACCACTGAGAGCTGATGAAAAGACAGTATAGAAAACACACCGCCCTTCTGGAAGCTCCGAAGGAGGAAGGAAATTGGGAAGAGAAAAAGAAAGACAAACAAAAATTGGGTTTTCTGGAGGAGAACCTCACAGCGAAGTGTGCCTGGAATCAGTATTCTCACAATGCAGCCTTACCGGGGTCTGATTGACTTGAACCTCTCCAGGTGCGACTCGGGCTGTGTTCTGATACTGCAATAAAGACTATAAATTACTTGACAATCAAATATCAGGCATCCATTAGACTTCTGGATTTCAACATGCCATTAAAAAGTAGTAGAAGTCAGATAGTGGAGTGATCACGTTGTCAATGAAGATTAACACAATGCCAAACACTTAAGGTTGCATCCTATTGTTTTTTGAAGCATTTTGATAAACACAAAAAAATGTATTACAGTATTAGCAATTAGGTTATTTAACCAGAAATTATGTCTTCAAAAATAAACATACTCAATTTTGTTCATTCCCTTGGTAGGGTAACAAGTTAGTATGAATCTGCATGAAACGAAAACAATAACAAACTGGAAAAGTTCCTTGCACACACAGTTTGCACTATTAAAACCTTGGTTATGCCTTATTACAGATTGTTCATTTAGCTGTTAAAACGAAAATAAAACACAAGTCTTTTTCCTTGTTGTACTTAGAATGGCCTGCTTCTACATATAATACGGTTTTCTTCTGCACCGATAAAGTCTCAAGTTCTTTCCTTGCAATTTTCCTTTGTTAGGGACCCAAGATTGATTTAGTTCTATTCTTTGCACAATGCATAATCAAAATAATAAGAGATTAAATAAATGAAGAAAAAGCTTACAGAGATTTCAAAGGTCGTCTGCACCTTACTTTACCAAAGTTATTCATGTGCTAATCTTACAGGGTTGACTGTAGAATCATAAGCTGCAAGAGAGTGACAAAGACCAGAATCCTGGCAGCCGCCAAAGGACGTACAGGTGAAGAGAAGGAGTGCTGGAAGGAGACCCCGACACAGGATACAAAGCTGAGAGGAGGAATGCCAACCGGAACCGCGAGGAAGCCTTGAAAGCCGAAGACAGGAAAGTGATTTCCAAAAACCAACAAGACTAAGCACTGACCCTAGCCGCTTATTTTCAACGCGTGTTATACATAGTAGCGTTGGACAGTCTACACGCTGCAATGGTTAATCAGTTTGCATGTGCTTCAGGAACATGAGTTTAGGGGAGCAGACGCGTGTGCTCAAATTTACATATGCAAATGTTTGTTCATTCCAGATTGCTCCTTTTACGTATGTACACATTTGTTCATTCCAGTTTGCTCATTTTAGTTGAACAGATTATTTCAGATAAGTAATTATAATAAATGCAACAAAAATATTCTTTCTTCTGCACTTTACTTTATCCATAACCTGTTAACCAGTACTGCAATATTTTTGTGGGTACATCAGCGTAACCTACTTAATGACAGGATATGCACAGGATCAGTAGTGTCCATAACAGTTCTCACCCCCAAAGATCTCCTTACCGTCCGAGGTTTATCAGGATGAAGGGCATGAAAATGTTACGCAAGATGGGAAACATGCCGGAAAGACATTGGTTCCCATGATTTTTCAGATGGGTCATAAGCTTTCCATTCCAGTAAATAATATAACCTTAAAGGGGGAGCAACTTAATGCTGCATGTGTACTGTTATTGTAAGAGTACTCAGCAAAAGGAAGAGACTGGTCCCATTGGGATGTCAGTGTGGATGTTCAGCAATGTAAACTTTGTTCCAAATATTGGTTGACCCTTTCGGTCTGGCCATCAGATTGTGGATGGAAAGCAGATGACAATGCTACTTCATTCCCTACCATGGAACATAAGGCTTTCCAAAATTTTGAAGTAAATAGAGTATCACAGTCAGATACAATCTTGCTTGGGAGGCCATGCAGTCTAACAATTTGTTGCAAAAAGATGTCACTAAATTCAAAGCTGTGGGTAGTTTATTTGAAGAGATAAAATGGCCCATTTTAGATAACATGTCTACCACTACCAGAATATTCGTATATTTGTTTGAGTTTGGTAGGTCAGTAATGAAGTCTAAACTAATGGTATGCCGGGGTGCAGGTGGCATCGGTAGTGGGTGTAATAATCCAGCGGGAGCTACATGTAGCACTGTATTGCGAGCACAAACTGGGCATGCCTTAATGTACTCTTGAACATCTTTGCGAAAGGTGTCCCACCAGAAATTTCGTAGACACAATTCTAATGTTTTGTGCACACCAGGATGCTCGGATATAGCTGCAACATGGTGCCAATCCAAGATTTGCTGTCTCAGTGTTCCTTGTGGGATGAATAATTGATTGACAGGTACCCTTTTTTATACTGGTCAGTGACTTTTTGAAACCACTCTTGAATATTATTATCTTGATATGCCTTTTCAAAGTTTAATATAAAGGTGTCAGTTGGAGTGCAAGCAATTGCCTTGTCTGGGCAGATAATACTGTTTGGTACCAAATGAGTTTCTTTGTTTTTGTTTTCTTCTAATCTGGATTGAGTATCTGATTGTACTTGTATTTGTGTCCTGGGAAACATGGTGTCAGAAAATTAACTTTGCTGAAGAAATGTAACCACCTCATTTGTCTTGGAGTGAGGGCCTTTACTGATGTGAAAAATGGTACATTTTTATGATCACTAAATATCTTAATGGTATGTTTAGCTCTTAAGAGATGGTCTCTCCAGTCAGTAAAAACTGCCTTGATTGCTAGGAGCGCACGCTCATCGTCTCCCCTTCCATGGGCTGCGCACTTAATGAGAGCCACTTCTCTTGGCAATTGCAACCCTTCCAGTAGTTGTCTCACTTGTTCCCTGTTCTTTATTGGAGAACCTGATGACGTTAGGAACCCTCTCTGCGACCATAGCTGTCCAAAGTCATGACCACAACAAAACCGTATTGGTTATCAGTATTGATGGTGACTCAGATCTGTTCAGAAACTCGACATGCACATGTCAAGGCAATGATTTCAGCCACTTGTGCGGAGTGTACTCCCTGTAGGCAAGCGGCTTCCACCACTCCAGAAATGGTACAGACTGCAAACGCTGCTCTCAGAGTTCCTTCATTGTCTCTTAAGCATGAACAATCAACAAAAAGGACTTGATCGGGATCGGACAATAGCTCAACGACATTGTCAGATCTCAGTTTCATGCAAAGCACAGTGACATCCAAACAGTCATGGTCTTCACATTCTCCCCCATCAGCATTTGGAACAGGCAACAATGTATCAGGATTTAACACAGAACACCATTTCAGAGTGACTGCCTCGGCAGCGAGTAACACTTGCTCATACCTTGTCTGCCTGTTATTTGTCAAATGCTGTTGTTATCCCAAGGTACTGGATCACATACATCCTTGTGGGTCAGCATCTGCACAGGCTTTGCCATCCCAGAGAAGTTAGGAATCCACCGTCGGCAGAAGTCAACCATTCCCAAGAACATTCTGAACTCTTTCTGGGTACAGGCGGATTCATTTTCATAGTCATCTCCACTCTTTCTGGCTACACCTTCCTCTGGCTTTTTTCAATTCGATGACCCAAATATTGTTCTTCGTTTAGACAGTACTGAAGCTTACTCGTAGAAACCTTATGTCCATTGTCAGCTAGATGGTTCAGAAAGGCGATAGTATCATCTCTGCAAGCCTCCTGCAATTTGAGACGCAGTGAGGAGGCCGTCAATATACTGGACTAACAGTGGGTTTCAGGGCAGAATCAAACTCTCAAAGTTCTTCTTGAAGACCTGATTAAATATGGATGGACTTTCAGTATACATTTGAGGGATACAAAACCATGTTAAGATACAACTTTCCAGACAGAAAGCAAATAAAAATTCTCTCTCCTTGTGCAACGGGATGGAGAAAAACACCTGGCAGAGGTCAATCACCATGATCCACTCAGCTTCACAGGGAATCTGGAATAGGATTACAGATGGTTTTGGTACCGTGGGACAACATGGAATCACTGTTATTGACCTTCCTAAGGTCCTGGACAATGCAATATTTCCCGGCTTCTGCAATCCCATGATGGGAGAATTGCATGGACTTCCCATGATCTGCTTTAGGATGCCCTGAACAATCATGAACTCAATTACAAGTGTAATCCCTGGCACTGTTTATGGGGTCAGGTTGTACTTAGGTGTTCTCACAAACTCTGCATTTGGATTGACCTGTATGCAACTGGCTCGACTCCTTGAATCAGTTCATTCTCCTCCCCTGAGAAGACCCATATAACTGGAGAGGAGGTGTCTAACAGGTCCAGTGACATGTCTTCCACGTTCAGTAACAGAAACATGGTAATTGAAAGATTCTGGTCAGCCAATTTGAAAGCAATATCCTCATCACTAATCTGCAATTTAATTCCATTTGGTGTGCAGTAGATGGTACAATTTAATTTGCACTAAAGTCCACACTCTAGCAAACAGACTGGACTCGAATCACACACCATGAACTGATGCTGACTCTGAAAGGTTCCAATTTTCATCGGACCTCTTCCGTCAAAGGGTTTGTCATTCTTTTGTTAGAGACTCCTACAACTTGGATCGATTTTTCCTTAGAGGGGCAGGTTTTGGGCTACTGCAGATCTCACAGTAAAATGGGTAGCACCAGTATCAATCAAGAATGTAATGGGATGGCCATCTACGTCTGCTGCTACATATGGTCCACTCTGGTCTACTGATAAGACTGCGCAAATTGTACAGTCTTCCTCCCTCCTCAGTCACTGTCATAAGGACGGGTCTGAATCAAATCTGTTCAGACCTTGCATTAAGGGCATCTGATGATGTTTGGCTGGGCTACGAGATTCTTGGGGACTGAAGCACTTGCACTAACTGGTTCTGATTCTCCCCTGCATTAAGTTATCTTGGCCTAGTCACTGTCAGTACCTGATTGACTCCATCTGCCATTTAGACGAGTTCTCTTTCCTGCACTTAATTTTCAGGATTGAGGGAACATAACAGTTCTCACCCCCAAAGATCTCCTTACCGTCCGAGGTTTATCAGGATGAAGGGCATGAAAATGTTACGCAAGATGGGAAACATGCTGGAAAGACATTGGTTCCCATGATTTTTCAGATGGGTCATAAGCTTTCCATTCCAGTAAATAATATAACCTTAATGGGGGAGCAACTTAATGCTGCATGTGTACTGTTATTGCAAAAGGAAGAGACTGGTCCCATTGGGATGTCAGTGTGGATGTTCAGCAATGTAAACTTTTTCCAAATATTGGTTGACCCTTTCGGTCTGGCCATCAGATTGTGGATGGAAAGCAGATGACAATGCTACTTCATTCCCTACCATGGAACATAAGGCTTTCTAAAATTTTGAAGTAAATGGAGGATCACAGTCAGATACAATCTTGCTTGGGAGGCCATGCAGTCTAACAATTTGTTGCAAAAAGATGTCACTAAATTCAAAGCTGTGGGTAGTTTATTTGAAGAGATAAAATGGCCCATTTTAGATAACATGTCTACCACTACCAGAATATTCGTATATTTGTTTGAGTTTGGTAGGTCAGTAATGAAGTCTAAACTAATGGTATGCCGGGGTGCAGGTGGCATCGGTAGTGGGTGTAATAATCCAGCGGGAGCTACATGTAGCACTGTATTGCGAGCACAAACTGGGCAATGCTTAATGTACTCTTGAACATCTTTGCGAAAGGTGTCCCACCCGAAATTTCGTAGACACAATTCTAATGTTTTGTGCACACCAGGATGCTCGGATATAGCTGCAACATGGTGCCATTCCAAGACTTGCTGTCTCAGTGTTCCTTGTGGGATGAATAATTGATTGACAGGTACCCTTTTTTATACTGGTCAGTGACTTTTTGAAACCACTCTTGAATATTATTATCTTGATATGCCTTTTCAAAGTTTAATATAAAGGTGTCAGTTGGAGTGCAAGCAATTGCCTTGTCTGGGCAGATAATACTGTTTGGTACCAAATGAGTTTCTTTGTTTTTGTTTTCTTCTAATCTGGATTGAGTATCTGATTGTACTTGTATTTGTGTCCTGGGAAACATGGTGTCAGAAAATTCACTTTGCTGAAGAAATGTAACCACCTCATTTGTCTTGGAGTGAGGGCCTTTACTGATGTGAAAAATGGTACATTTTTATGATCACTAAATATCTTAATGGAATGTTTAGCTCTGATGAGATGGTCTCTCCAGTCAGTAAAAACTGCCTTGATTGCTAGGAGCGCACGCTCATCGTCTCCCCTTCCATGGGCTGCGCACTTAACGAGAGCCACTTCTCTTGGCAATTGCAAACCTTCCAGCAGTTGTCTCACTTTTTCCCTGTTCTTTATTGGAGAACCTGATGACGTTAGGAACCCTCTCTGCGACCATAGCTGTCCAAAGTCATGACCACACCAAAACCGTATTGGTTATCAGTATTGATGGTGACTCAGATCTGTTCAGAAACTCGACATGCACATGTCAAGGCAATGATTTCAGCCACTTGTGCGGAGTGTACTCCCTGTAGGCAAGCGGCTTCCACCACTCCAGAAATGGTACAGACTGCAAACACTGCTCTCAGAGTTCCTTCATTGTCTCTTAAGCATTATCAATCAACAAAAAGGACTTGATCGGGATCGGACAATAGCTCAACGACATTGTCAGGTCTCAGTTTCATGCAAAGCACAGTGACATCCAAACAGTCATGGTCTTCAAATTCTCCCCCATCAGCATTTGGAACAGGCAACAATGTATCAGGATTTAACACAGAACACCATTTCAGAGTGACTGCCTCGCCAGCGAGTAACACTTGCTCATACCTTGTCTGCCTGTTATTTGTCAAATGCTGTTGTTATCCCAAGGTAATGGATCACATACGTCCTTGTGGGTCAGCATCTGCACAGGCTTTGCCATCCCAGAGAAGTTAGGAATCCACCGTCGGCAGAAGTCAACCATTCCCAAGAACATTCTGAACTCTTTCTGGGTACAGGCGGATTCATTTTCATAGTCATCTCCACTCTTTCTGGCTACACCTTCCTCTGGCTTTTTTCAATTCGATGACCCAAATATTGTTCTTCGTTTAGACAGTACTAAAGCTTACTCGTAGAAACCTTATGTCCATTGTCAGCTAGATGGTTCAGTAAGGCGATAGTATCATCTCTGCAAGCCTCCTGCAATTTGAGACGCAGTGAGGAGGCCGTCAATATACTGGACTAACAGTGGGTTTCAGGGCAGAATCAAACTCTCAAAGTTCTTCTTGAAGACCTGATTAAATATGGATGGACTTTCAGTATACATTTGAGGGATACAAAACCATGTTAAGATACAACTTTCCAGACAGAAAGCAAATAAAAATTCTCTCTCCTTGTGCAACGGGATGGAGAAAAACACCTGGCAGAGGTCAATCACCATGATCCACTCAGCTTCACAGGGAATCTGGAATAGGATTACAGATGGTTTTTGTACCGTGGGACAACATGGAATCACTGTTATTGACCTTCCTAAGGTCCTGGACAATGCAATATTTCCCGGCTTCTGCAATCCCATGATGGGAGAATTGCATGGACTTCCCATGATCTGCTTTAGGATGCCCTGAACAATCATGAACTCAATTACAAGTGTAATCCCTGGCACTGTTTATGGGGTCAGGTTGTACTTAGGTGTTCTCACAAACTCTGCATTTGGATTGACCTGTATGCAACTGGCTCGACTCCTTGAATCAGTTCATTCTCCTCCCCTGAGAAGACCCATATAACTGGAGAGGAGGTGTCTAACAGGTCCAGTGACATGTCTTCCACGTTCAGTAAAAGAAACATGGTAATTGAAAGATTCTGGTCAGCCAATTTGAAAGCAATATCCTCATCACTAATCTGCAATTTAATTCCATTTGGTGTGCAGTAGATGGTACAATTTAATTTGCACTAAAGTCCACACTCTAGCAAACAGACTGGACTCGAATCACACACCATGAACTGATGCTGATTCTGAAAGGTTCCAATTTTCATCGGACCTCTTCCGTCAAAGGGTTTGTCATTCTTTTGTTAGAGACTCCTACAACTTGGATCGATTTTTCCTTAGAGGGGCAGGTTTTGGGCTACTGCAGATCTCACAGTAAAATGGGTAGCACCAGTATCAATCAAGAATGTAATGGGATGGCCATCTACGTCTGCTGCTACATATGGTCCACTCTGGTCTACTGATAAGACTGCGCAAATTGTACAGTCTTCCTCCCTCCTCAGTCACTGTCATAAGGACGGGTCTGAATCAAATCTGTTCAGACCTTGCATTAAGGGCATCTGATGATGTTTGGCTGGGCTACGAGATTCTTGGGGACTGAAGCACTTGCACTAACTGGTTCTGATTCTCCCCTGCATTAAGTTATCTTGGCCTAGTCACTGTCAGTACCTGATTTACTCCATCTGCCATTTAGACGAGTTCTCTTTCCTGCACTTAATTTTCAGGATTGAGGGAACATAACAGTTCTCACCCCCAAAGATCTCCTTACCGTCCGAGGTTTATCAGGATGAAGGGCATGAAAATGTTACTCAAGATGGGAAACATGCTGGAAAGACATTGGTTCCCATGATTTTTCAGATGGGTCATAAGCTTTCCATTCCAGTAAATAATATAACCTTAAAGGGGGAGCAACTTAATGCTGCATGTGTACTGTTATTGTAAGAGTACTCAGCAAAAGGAAGAGACTGGTCCCATTGGGATGTCAGTGTGGATGTTCAGCAATGTAAACTTTGTTCCAAATATTGGTTGACCCTTTCGGTCTGGCCATCAGATTGTGGATGGAAAGCAGATGACAATGCTACTTCATTCCCTACCATGGAACATAAGGCTTTCTAAAATTTTGAAGTAAATAGAGGATCACAGTCAGATACAATCTTGCTTGGGAGGCCATGCAGTCTAACAATTTGTTGCAAAAAGATGTCACTAAATTCAAAGCTGTGGGTAGTTTATTTGAAGAGATAAAATGGCCCATTTTAGATAACATGTCTACCACTACCAGAATATTCGTATATTTGTTTTAGTTTGGTAGGTCAGTAATGAAGTCTAAACTAATGGTATGCCGGGGTGCAGGTGGCATCGGTAGTGGGTGTAATAATCCAGCGGGAGCTACATGTAGCACTGTATTGCGAGCACAAACTGGGCATGCCTTAATGTACTCTTGAACATCTTTGCGAAAGGTGTCCCACCAGAAATTTCGTAGACACAATTCTAATGTTTTGTGCACACCAGGATGCTCGGATATAGCTGCAACATGGTGCCATTCCAAGATTTGCTGTCTCAGTGTTCCTTGTGGGATGAATAATTGATTGACAGGTACCCTTTTTTATACTGGTCAGTGACTTTTTGAAACCACTCTTGAATATTATTATCTTGATATGCCTTTTCAAAGTTTAATATAAAGGTGTCAGTTGGAGTGCAAGCAATTGCCTTGTCTGGGCAGATAATACTGTTTGGTACCAAATGAGTTTCTTTGTTTTTGTTTTCTTCTAATCTGGATTGAGTATCTGATTGTACTTGTATTTGTGTCCTGGGAAACATGGTGTCAGAAAATTCACTTTGCTGAAGAAATGTAACAACCTCATTTGTCTTGGAGTGAGGGCCTTTACTGATGTGAAAAATGGTACATTTTTATGATCACTAAATATCTTAATGGTATGTTTAGCTCTGATGAGATGGTCTCTCCAGTCAGTAAAAACTGCCTTGATTGCTAGGAGCGCACGCTCATCGTCTCCCCTTCCATGGGCTGCGCACTTAACAAGAGCCACTTCTCTTGGCAATTGCAAACCTTCCAGCAGTTGTCTCACTTTTTCCCTGTTCTTTATTGGAGAACCTGATGACGTTAGGAACCCTCTCTGCGACCATAGCTGTCCAAAGTCATGACCACACCAAAACCGTATTGGTTATCAGTATTGATGGTGACTCAGATCTGTTCAGAAACTCGACATGCACATGTCAAGGCAATGATTTCAGCCACTTGTGCGGAGTGTACTCCCTGTAGGCAAGCGGCTTCCACCACTCCAGAAATGGTACAGACTGCAAACGCTGCTCTCAGAGTTCCTTCATTGTCTCTTAAGCATTATCAATCAACAAAAAGGACTTGATCGGGATCGGACAATAGCTCAACGACATTGTCAGGTCTCAGTTTCATGCAAAGCACAGTGACATCCAAACAGTCATGGTCTTCACATTCTCCCCCATCAGCATTTGGAACAGGCAACAATGTATCAGGATTTAACACAGAATACCATTTCAGAGTGACTGCCTCGGCAGCGAGTAACACTTGCTCATACCTTGTCTGCCTGTTATTTGTCAAATGCTGTTGTTATCCCAAGGTACTGGATCACATACGTCCTTGTGGGTCAGCATCTGCACAGGCTTTGCCATCCCAGAGAAGTTAGGAATCCACCGTCGGCAGAAGTCAACCATTCCCAAGAACATTCTGAACTCTTTCTGGGTACAGGCGGATTCATTTTCATAGTCATCTCCACTCTTTCTGGCTACACCTTCCTCTGGCTTTTTTCAATTCGATGACCCAAATATTGTTCTTCGTTTAGACAGTACTGAAGCTTACTCGTAGAAACCTTATGTCCATTGTCAGCTAGATGGTTCTTTAAGGCGATAGTATCATCTCTGCAAGCCTCCTGCAATTTGAGACGCAGTGAGGAGGCCGTCAATATACTGGACTAACAGTGGGTTTCAGGGCAGAATCAAACTCTCAAAGTTCTTCTTGAAGACCTGATTAAATATGGATGGACTTTCAGTATACATTTGAGGGATACAAAACCATGTTAAGATACAACTTTCCAGACAGAAAGCAAATAAAAATTCTCTCTCCTTGTGCAACGGGATGGAGAAAAACACCTGGCAGAGGTCAATCACCATGATCCACTCAGCTTCACAGGGAATCTGGAATAGGATTACAGATGGTTTTGGTATCGTGGGACAACATGGAATCACTGTTATTGACCTTCCTAAGGTCCTGGACAATGCAATATTTCCCGGCTTCTGCAATCCCATGATGGGAGAATTGCATGGACTTCCCATGATCTGCTTTAGGATGCCCTGAACAATCATGAACTCAATTACAAGTGTAATCCCTGGCACTGTTTATGGGGTCAGGTTGTACTTAGGTGTTCTCACAAACTCTGCATTTGGATTGACCTGTATGCAACTGGCTCGACTCCTTGAATCAGTTCATTCTCCTCCCCTGAGAAGACCCATATAACTGGAGAGAAGGTGTCTAACAGGTCCAGTGACATGTCTTCCACGTTCAGTAAAAGAAACATGGTAATTGAAAGATTCTGGTCAGCCAATTTGAAAGCAATATCCTCATCACTAATCTGCAATTTAATTCCATTTGGTGTGCAGTAGATGGTACAATTTAATTTGCACTAAAGTCCACACTCTAGCAAACAGACTGGACTCGAATCACACACCATGAACTGATGCTGATTCTGAAAGGTTCCAATTTTCATCAGACCTCTTCCGTCAAAGGGTTTGTCATTCTTTTGTTAGAGACTCCTACAACTTGGATCGATTTTTCCTTAGAGGGGCAGGTTTTGGGCTACTGCAGATCTCACAGTAAAATGGGTAGCACCAGTATCAATCAAGAATGTAATGGGATGACCATCTACGTCTGCTGCTACATATGGTCCACTCTGGTCTACTGATAAGACTGCGCAAATTGTACAGTCTTCCTCCCTCCTCAGTCACTGTCATAAGGACGGGTCTGGATCAAATCTGTTCAGACCTTGCATTAAGGGCATCTGATGATGTTTGGCTGGGCTACGAGATTCTTGGGGACTGAAGCACTTGCACTAACTGGTTCTGATTCTCCCCTGCATTAAGTGATCTTGGCCTAGTCACTGTCAGTACCTGATTTACTCCATCTGCCATTTAGACGAGTTCTCTTTCCTGCACTTAATTTTCAGGATTGAGGGGACACTATTGCTTCCAATTCCTTATCTTGTGACTAAAATGACAAGCAGTAGTCTTCATCAGGGTTGCAACATCTATCCATGTCTTTGGATCTATTGGGACGCCCCTTCTCCTTCCATGTCACTTCAACCCTACAACTGATATTACTTGGACACCTCCTGGGAAAGTCCTTGGCAGCAAGCTACAGTTTCCAATATTACCTACACCAGTTCACCATTTTGGGCATTTCACATTTGAACCAGCATCAATTTCTCCTTTATCCTCATGTGCTTAGGGTCTACCTCATCACTGCAGTACCTGGCATACCATAGGATTTCATCCAAAGATTTGTTTTGACAACAGATTAGGTGCTTTTGAATCATGAGGCTGATCTCTGACCTCAATCCAGTCACAAATTTGGATATAAATTGTTCCATGCCATTAGGGCAAAGTGCATCTAACTCACTAAATTGCTTAAAAGCATGCAACAGCCTCTCATAATAAGCATGTACTGACTTTCTAGGTTCCTGGGTCATTCAGTGTATCTTAACCCAATCAATAACATATGGGGCTATTTTGGACAGTAACCATGTGATCACCTGATCGTACTTCTTCATAACCAATGGCAAAGGACCATGAGTTACTGAATCCCTCTCTGGCTCTGCAGCAGGCCATTAAACAGCTATCTTACAAGCAGACCATGGATCACTAGGAAACACAATTTAAAACAAGGTTTTGAAATCGATTCACAAAACTTTCAAGATTTTAACAAAGCGATCGGCTTGCTTATATCACTCTGCAAGCTTTTCCCTCAGTACGGGGAAATTATTCATGAACATAGAAAGTTTACCCCGGCTCTAGGGAACATATACATGCCCTCCACTAGGTAATTTCCATAACGGATATTCCTCTACTCCCTGCACTACTCATCCTGGAGGTGGAGTCTCTCCTGTCACCTTTCTTGCGCTCTTTTTCTTTGACCGTCTCTCCTCTCACTTATTCAAGATACTCCAAGCCCTAATTACAATTACCAACTCTTGGATGTGTGTCTTCAACCCTGTCACTCTCTTTTCCTCTAACTCTTGGTCACTGTAAGTAAGCCTGTGATTTCACTATAATGTCTTTTTTCGAGACATGTATACTCCATTCCTCTAAGCCAACTTCAACAACTTTTCATGTGCTTTTCTTGCCCTTCGAGTGACATCCTATGCTACAAACAACAGATCATCTGACTCATAGTTCTCTATTCGGTTTAAAGGTAGATTCCCACCAATGATTTCATCTATTTCAGCCTTCAGTTTCACCACATCCACTAGCTTCGCCTTCATTACAGCCTTGTTGGTACCCTTGTTCGACATACTACTCTGACACTCCTTACTGTTATTATGGTCTCTCAACCAAGACTCCAAGTCTGCATTTCTAGAACATGCCTATTTCCAGAGGCATCCGCAAATTTGAACTATTGCTTACCATGGATTTCAACCGTATAGTACTGGAGCTAATGCATACTCCGAAGGATAAGCGGTAGCCACTAAAGGGGTAGGATAGAATAGGAAAGGATAGGAAAGGATAGGATTTAAGTTAATACAGCGCTCGAATGCCGAGGCGTCTTGGCACTAGAGTGTGAGAAGAGATCTAAGAGTGTTAAAAACTAAACAGTTAGGACGCCAGAAATAGCCAAGTTTTTATTTTCTTCCTAAAAACTGTCCTGCTTGGTTGAAGTCTGAGTATCATGGGCAGTTGGTTTCACAGCCTGGCTGTACACACTGACAAACTCCCCGCCCCCCACCTAGCTCTGAAAACTTTAGTAGTACAAATGAGGCCAGAGTTTGCCGACCTGAAATTTCTGGTGGGAATATACCACTGAAAGATCCTTCGCAGATCGGTCTCCCCTTCACCGTATAAAGTCCTATGCACAAGGCATGGAACCTTAAATTCCATGCGTTGCTGTATGGGAAGCCAATGTAATGATTTAATAGCCGCAGAAGTGGGGTGACCTTTTGGAATATTTAGGAGTATTCTTGTGGCCGCATTTTGTATGGACTCCAGTTTGGTCTTCTGTGCCTTATCACTGCCCAAAAAAAGAGCATTGCAGTAATCTAATCGGGATGGGACTAAGGCCACCACCACAGTTTTTTGTAGCTCCTGCGAAATAAAAGGGAACACCTTCCGTAATAGCTTTAAAATATAGAAGCAAGTGGAGGTTACAGGGTTAAACTGAGCAGAAAAACCCAGTTGATCGTCAAAGATGATCCCCAGGTTTTTTACTTTTTTGGATAGTGTTGGGCACATACCCGCCTCTGCCGCCACCATGTGTGATACCACAGGGACGGACCGCCACCAAACTCCATGACTTCTGTCTTATCCGTGTTGATCTTAAGGTAATTATTACTCATCCAGCTCATGATGTGACTCAGACACGCATGGAATCTAGCGGCTACCTGCTCTGACTGTTTTGATACCGAGATGAAGATTTGGGTATCGTCGGCATACAACACAAACGAGAACCCATGCTGTCTAATGAGACTGGCAAGAGGGGTCACATAGATATTAAAGAGCGTCGGTGACAGTGCCAAACCCTGTGGGACTCCACACGGCCGATGAAAGGTTTCTGACTACAGACTTTCCCAGTGTAGAGTTTGCTCCCTATCTTCTAGGAAAGAGGAGAGGAGGGACAAAGCCACCTCCCTAATCCCCAACGCCTTCAGCTTTTACACCAACACCGTGTGATTCACAGTGTTGAATACTGCTGATAGGTCAAGGAGGATGAGGATCGCTCTCCCCCCCACATCCACCTGTCTCCGAATCTCCTCTGTTTCCTTAACTAGCGCCGTCTCGGTCGAATGCCCTGATCGGAAGCCATGCTGACTGCAATCAAACAGGTTGTTCCTGATCAGATAGGATGTCAACTCCTGATTTATTGCCCTCTCAAGGATTTTGGCTGCACGAGATAGGGCGATAGTTCTTAGCCTCTAATAGGTCAAGAGCTGGCTTTTTTAGGATGGGTCTGATACAGGCCTTCTACCAAACCATCAGGTAGCTCCCTGACGTGATCACCTGATTTAAAATGGGCGTTAGATATTTACTAATGGTCTGTGACACCCGAGGTATCACAGTCAGAGGACAGGGATCCCACGTTGACCCCGACTTGGTGGAATATATAGATTCATTTACTTCAACATGAGTAAGTGAGCGAAACATGTTCAGCTGACATTGCTGCGGCGTGTCATCTGTGGTGACATGTTGACCGTCAACACCTCCCTGCCTGTTATTTCGTAGTTCATCATAAATCATATTGATCTTATTTTTAAAGAAATTGGCCATTTTATTGCAAAACGCGGAATCAGGTCTAAAACGTGTATTCTGACGCGATTTAGATAGTTCTTCAACATTTTTAAGATGTTACTTGGTAGAGTTACTAGCCTACACTACTTTTGCTGAATAGCAATTCCCATTCATCCTCCCTGTTCTTCACAATCCAATCCCTTCAGCATGTATAGGCTCTCTGACCAAGGCTTCCCACTGAGCTTGGGTCATAAACAGGAACAACAGGACCAAAGATAACCAGTACTGTAAGAGCTTCCGGCAACTGTGAAGAGGCATTAACAGCATTCAGTTCCATATCTCTCAAGGCGGACACTTCTGTCTCCCATACTCCTGCTGATATCCTTCCCACGACCTCTGGATCAGGACCCACTGTAGCTACTACACTTCTCACATGCTCAACACCTTCTCTGTTTCACCCCCCTTCACCTTATTGTGGACTGTTAGGTGGTAGAAGCTCGTCTAACAGCCCATTCAACAAGCTGTCTTTATTGTCACTACTGTCACTCCAATCCTGTGGTTCTCCATCTCCACCCAGTACTGGGTACAACCTTTCCCCTCAATAGTATTCACTCTCCACCTCCTAAGCTGCACATCCCACTGTGCATCCTGATATGCCCTCACAGTTTTCCTCATTCTCCCTTGATATTTCTCCCTCTCCTTAGCATGAGCTGCACACACCCATGTATCTAACACTTTAAACTGTGTTGGTCTAGGCAAAGGTCGCAGTGCAAACATTTCTCCTCAGAAATGATTCAATACATCCTACCAAAATGAACCGAAGCGTGTAATTGACAATTCACCCTCAATTCACCCTCTATTTCACTGAACTTATGCCAATTTTGAAGCAAAATTATAGTATGAAGCCCAACATTTATTGCCATATAGTGTGCTGGAGTATCCTCGGGTGGCGCCTCTTCACCCACTCGAGAAACAACCCCTTCATCACCACTAAAAAGATCCTGCAACACCCTGAAACATTGCTTGATTACAAGTTGGAAGTTGCTGTTCACCAACTTATGATGGAACAATCTTTTTCAATCACAAACTTTGCGATGACTACCAACCAATCTCAGTGCGGCTTTACACCAACTGACCTATCGCAGTGCGACACACCCTGATGTAACTCTCACTCCTCTCAGCAGCTCACCTACACTTGCAGTTTCTTCATACGCATTCACTCACACAGTCATCTTAAATCCATAATTGTTTGCTATCTAAAAGGATCGATATAATTCCCCGTACAAGAACATTCACGAGTGATGACACTCAACCAGCGTGGATCACCCGAATCAGTATGTCTAACCCCTGTACACAAGGTCCCTAGATGATTCCCATATGTCCCATTTGCACAAAGCTCCACCTCTTGAGTGGAACTGCCGATGACAACTCACGACAACTCCTCATTCCTCAGTCAGACATTTCACCTTTTAATATCCCAGGATCTGAGGCCACTTCGGGACCTGCAACTCAAATCTTAATCCCTGGACCATGTCCTACCAGTAACCACATTCACTCATCTTCCACTTCCATCTCTGCAAGACATCACACAATCAAATTATTCCTGCAATCTAACACACTACATACACTCTATTGATACTCACTCCTTCTTCCACCGCTGATCTTGCCGCACCATCAAACTCCGTCAGTCTCAGACAGATTCCGTTGCCTTCAGTTGGGCTCTAGTTTGGGGCTTTAGAGTTCTAAGTTGAACGTATCCTAGTCTACTTCCAAATTCTCCCCTTACTTCATGTGCGCACCTTCCTACTCTGCTATCAACTGAAATTTGCCCACAAGTTCTTGGCCTGTTCTAGAGTCACACTCCGATGGACCTTTTTCGCAGTATGAAAGTGTAAAGGGGAGAAAAGGTGTTAGGAAAACAATCAACTAGCCAATACATCTCAGAGATACACAATAACCCATGGACAATTACAGCAGTTACTGACAATTACTTAAGGTTAGTTGATTTATTATAAAGCCCAAAAATAACCGAAGATAGAGGCACCTCAACAAGAGGGTATAGGAATGCAAAGGAATTAGCATAAAGCTAAATATGCACATCCAGTTTAGATAATGCATCATAAGCAAAACAATTAATTCAAGAAGTAGGCTACATTCAATATGTGATAATCATAGTCATCCTCCCCACAGGCATATCACTATTCCCTACCAATGCTAGAGCTGTATGGTACTGAGTCCAAAACCAAAAGGTTTTTGCCGGTTTTGTCCCATGTGGGACGGGTATGTCCAGACATGGGTGCCGTGCTCTCCATGCCACTGGAGTCAAGCTAGCCTGGCTGATGAGGGGTGGTACCCCGAGACCGGTCCTAGGAGGCTTGCTTCTGGTCCATGGAGGACCTGGCCTGCTAGTTCGGGCAGGACTGTTCCCATGGGGAGCGGGTCAAGACTGATTTGCATATGGCTGGATTTAAACTGGAATGGCGTGGGAAGCAGAAAACCCATGAATTTAGGCCCAGATATCTTTACTGGGGTGAATGTTAGACATTTTTCAACATTCTGTCCATCGATTGTTCTTTTTACATTTGTCACCCCAAGTCGGACGGGTATGCCCAGATGTGGGTCTTGTGCTCTCCTTGCCACTGGAGTCAAGCTAGCCTGGCTGATGAGAGGTGATATCCTGAAACTGGTCCTAATATACTTGTTTCCGGTCTAGGGAGGACCTGGCCTGGCAGTCCCGGTTGGACTGCTCCAGTGGGAAGCAGGATCAAGACTGATTTGCATTTAGCTGTTTTTAACTGGAATGGCATGGGGAGCAAAACAACAATGGATTTAGGCCCAGATCTCTGTACTGGGGTGAATGTTTGACATTGTTCAACATTCTGTACATCCAAAAATACATTGACATTTATAGACCATCAGTTAAATCAGCCACCACCTTGTGCACAGCGTTCAAAGCAGTTATTAGATGGAGGGCCATGGCACAGGTCAAATCTCAAAAAGGAGAATGAGAGGCCAATATTGTGTCCCCGGAGATAAAGGTGTTGGGGCTTGAGTGTCAGGTATTGGAGCCCAGTGCAGTGCCCTTCCTGTAACAACAGGAGACCAATAGAGCCCAACTGAAAGACGTGATGCTAGCCACAGCTAGATACCTGTGTGTGCCTGTGCAAAGCTGAAAATATGTGTCAGGAGATAAGTGAAGTAAACTAATATATTGGCTTCCCACTATTGAGACAATGACAAAAGTAATTCCGACGTTTAAAGATGACAAGGATAACTTAATCTCTGATGCCAAGACCATAGCAGACAACGTAGCATCTTGCTACAAATTACTGTATGCAAAACCTCCATAGTCTGTGGCTGAAACAAATAACCTTCTCATCACAGACTTGCCAGTCAAATCTCTACAGCCCGTAGACTTAACAGGACTTGCATAGTGATAGAGGAGGTCGGGTGGCAATCATGGAAATTCAATCCAAGAAACCACGGGCCACCAACTTCTTCCAAGTAGAATTTGTCATAAAATGTTCTAGCAGTAACTAGTCCCTTTCAGCACTCTCCGTTTGAGGAAACGTCTCAAACATTCCTCTTATCAAACGGTTTACAGGGTTCCAAAATAACTGTCATTATAAGGCTGGGGAAACCCACTGAGCACTGCTCGTTTTACCGTCAACTATCACTTATCAATGTCAAAACCAAAATCCTTGCAGAAATACTGGCAAAGGTTGTAACCTCCTTGGGTCTTCAGGATCAGAAGGGGTTTATGGCGGGTTGCAGCATCAGGCACTGTTTCAGGAGACTGCATATGGTTCTGGCCAGGAGTGACAAAATTTTAAGCACCTATGATCTCTACTGCTAGACTTAAAGAAGGCGTTTGATTTCAAAGAATGGTGGTTTTGTTCCTGGTCCTTCAAAAAATTAACTTTGGCCCCCATTTCATGGCATATATTAGTACCCTATATTAATCAACATGGGCACAAGTCAACATTAATATGGTGCACTATAAGACCCCTTCCTGATTGAAAGGGGCACCAGGCAAAGATGTTCTCCCTCCCAACTGCTCTTCACCCTAGCAGTTGAATCAGTAAAGAAAGACTGGTGGAAGACTTTAGCTGGAGTAGGCAGCTGGCAGACTGTATCTCATTGTATGCAGATTACATGTTCCTTTTCAAAGAAGACCCCCACTCAATCTTTGTCCACATAATGCAAATACTAAATCTCAAAGGGGACTTGGCAGGGCTAAGTGTTAACTGGAGTAAATCAGTGCTGGTGTTGCTTAATGGACCAGTCAAGGTGATGACGTGGTAGCCTAACTTCCAGGTCCACCAAATGAGCTTCAAGTAACTGGGGCTAAACATACCATTACACTCACATCTAGCATCAGATCTTAAAATAACTCCCATAATAACCAAGGCCAGTCAAGATCTATCTAAATAGATGACCCTCCCCTTATCAAATATGAGCAGGGTAGGGCTGATCAAGATGCTTGCCCTCTCCATATCAAAGAAATGGATGTCCAAAGTACCCCCACAATGCAGAAATGGACACAGGGTATGGACCGCTGTTCAACCCTTGATAAAGTGGTCTACAAAGCAAGGGATGTACTCAGAAGTATGAAAAGATCTGGGGGACATAGCTGGACACAGTGTAGCCTGCAGATTATCTCCTTGTCCATTACCCGATCAGGTGATCCAAACCCACCCATCAGTAGCCTCTCTATGTTACCAGAACTTGGGAGAAGTGTTTCCCAGTCCACACAGCCTGAGCTGGCATTGGTGTGTGCACCTGCAGAAATGTGTGTGCAGTTATTTGGCATTGTGGTACAAAATGTCTATATAGAACAATGTAATCTATTCCATGTATCCTCTTACACTGAAATTGTACTGTATTGTTTGCTGTATGTTCCTAAAAATCGATTAAAATGTTCTGTTAAAAAAACTGTCTCAGTCCCACAGAATGAGGGATCCGTTTACCGGTAGAGGAAGGACATGGAGACAATATGCTATGGGACAGGTAAGGGAAGTTACGTCACAGGCGCAATATGAGATGTGGGGGTCCATCAGAATAAGTGCACAACGTTAAAAAATAAGAAAATAAACAGAATAAAAAGGTAGAAACGCCCGTGAAGATCTTAAAAAATGAAACAAATTCCTATAAGTAAAATAATAATGGGGAGGCGGAAAAAGTATGAAAAAAGTACCAAAAATATTCAGTATCTCATTGCACGCTTCTCATCTGGAGCTTCGCCCAAACTATCTCACCAAAATGAACGCAGAAGCAGATTGCAGAGGTGATGTGTTCACAAATCCTTAGTGCAAAAGGTTCATTTGAGTTTTGATCGTTCTAAACAAAATCTAAATGTAGGTGCTCGGTATGATTTGTTCACAAGATCCACGGGAAATAAGCCCAAGCAGAATCTCTTTCACTGCTGGAAAATTATTTCTAATTGTATTGAGAAAAGTGAGCAATTATGTGCAGTAACAATGTTTTGTGGCATTCCTTTAGTCCCATAATTACCATAAGCCCTTTCAAGTATAATAGATATGTGTCTTACTTACTGTGGCACAGTGCTGTTGTGAAACTAATACTGTAAAACTGCTACAAAAAATACTATTACAAACACGAGAAGGCACGCAAGTTGTATGAACTTGTGACAACTTGATTAGTATGCATTCCATTGTTTAAATTAAGTCTGCACTTGACCAGGATGTAATCATCTATTGGCAGTGTTTATGTGCACATTGCTTTATCAGTAAAAGACAGATCTCTGTCGGAGACAAACATCACAAACACGTTATTCCCTCCTTGGAAATGATTAATGTAGTTGATCTGCATTAAGACTAATAGACCTGGGAGAGTCGCCTGTAAAAATCAATGTCAATTATGTGGTGAGTCAACAATGGGGAAGCCTTTCACGGTATCGTGTTTATAAATGTCTTTATACAGACAGATGTAGAGTATGCCTATTTGCTGATGATGAAGAGGCCCGGTAGGTGGTCGGCGCAGCTGATGGAGTGATAAAACAAATATTGTTTTTAAAAAACTGGAAGAGGGATCCTAGGAAAGGCATCTCAGAAATGGGCGATTGTTTCCAGTGGAGAATATTAAAATCACATAACATTAATATATTAGCAACTATTGTAGTAAGGAAAAACTAGAAAAACTGTTTTGTGACTGAGCAGATGTATTTTCATAGTGCAATACTAGAATTAAATCCATACTTTGGCCTGGGAATCATACAAGACAAAATGGCTGCCCAGTAGAAGGTTGTTGCGCTTTTCTGGATGGCATCACGGTACATCCTCCATTGCTTCCTCCCCTCTTTGGCATAGTGCCATTACCCTTCCTTTTTGTATCCATGGGTGAATGATGAAGTATAGAATGAGGAGCAGTAGGTGAAGACCACAAGATGAGGAGAACGTGATCAGCAGTCCAGCGGGAAAGGCAACATGGCGTCCTGGGGGAAGCATTAGGAGTCATACCATTTCTAATAAAACTAATGGACAAAATAAATTGGTACATAGAATAATAAACTCCAATTTAATATAGATCAAACAGGTGTGAACTTTAAGTTGTGGTCTGTAGGTACTGCTGTAAAGGAGAATGAAACTCTGAAGCCGAATATTTTATGGATATGTATAGTAATACTTAAAATATAAAAATCTGTGAATGAGCAGAGGATCAGGGAGGGTATCGACCATTAGACTGTACTAGTAAGAATCTTGATTGATGGGGTGATTTTCAGGTGCTCTTGAAGACTGAACGCTGAACTCTGGGGGGAGGGTGGTCCAGAGGATAGGGGGGCCTAGATGATAGAGGAAAAGATGAACTGAGAGTGGAGGGATTGGAATTGGGAGCAGGTGGAGGTTAATGGATTGCAGAGATTTAGTGAGGTGTGCTAGGTAATATTTTCAGTACAGGAAGTGCAGTGGGTTGCTTTTAGGGCTTAGATGAGTAGCATAATGCAGTTGTAGAAAGATGACCGGGATATTCGTCACGTTTCTGCCAAGGTCTAAATCAGGCCCTTAATCAGGCTTCTTATTCTAGCTATGAGCCAACTGGCTTATCAGGAGCAGAGGTGGTGGATTCATGAAATGTTAGAGCAACGAGTACTTGTGTTGCAATGATGAAAAAGTGTCGTTGGGGAGGACCATCCTGAATGAGTAATCCGTTGTAATTCTCCAACTTGCCAAGGTCAAGAACATTTATACATTTTCTACTGTATTGAATGGGAAGTGAGGACCATTTTTGTGTGAGATTGAGAAGCAGAAATCTTGAAGCTGTAGCGAAAGTGAAGGAGTACAACTTCAGTTGAGTATCAAAAATCATTCCAACCTTTCTGGCTGTAAAGAATAGGTAAAGCTGCCATGGGTGGAGCATTTTAGGGATTTGGTGGTGAGAGGTTGCTTTTGGAGATTTAAGCATCAGAGAGTGCTCAATCACCTATTATGAAAGGTTGACGGACAGTTTTAAATTTCGTTTTGTATTTGCGGACTGAGCATGTGTACACGAAGACACATTATGTGTCACCAGTATTTAAAAGCTAAGAGAACCTGCAGAATATCACATTCATGAAGAAGGTATTAAAGGAGAATAGTAGGGGTCCTTGGATAGAGCTTTGGAGGTTCCCGCAGGCAAGGGGGGGGTTTAACGTGGGACATGGATGTATCAGGGAACCATGAGACTGAGAATGGGTAGATTCAAAAGCAGGAAGTACACATACCTAGACTTGTCTCTGTGATACCACTGGAGTCAAGTATAATGAGGAACATTAAGAGGTTGATGTTAACTAATGCAGCTGAAGGGTCCAGGTCCAGAAAGATGAGAACAGATAACAGATGGTTGAGGTGAGCTGGAGTGAAGAAGTTGTCGATGGCAGTGCAAGCTGTGACTGTGGAAGGAATTTTTTTGACTATTAGAGGATTAGTAGGTTGAATATCAGGTTTTTAAGGACTGTAAAGTAGAAAAACTGTTGGGAAAAGGAGCAGTAGCAGGAAAGAGATAAGCAACATTGCAGTTCTTTTATTTACAATTGGGAGAACCATAACTGTGGACCATTCCCCTTTCTGATTTCAGAATAGGAAGATCTGAAGCCAGGGCGAGCATCAGTGAACATGTTCAGTGGTGCTGAGGCCCATGGATGTGATAGGCCAAAGGCAGACCCATAAAGGCTGTCTATTACCCAGTGGCTAGATGAACGCAGTCTTCTTCCTTGCATTAGGGCACAAAGGACCCTAGCAAGACCAATGCTGAGTAAGGGAGATTAAGGAGATGAAAGTAGGCATGTGATGATTTTGGGAACAGGATTTCTTTTTCTTTTTCTGCATTATATAAAGTGTGCACTGCCATGGTCTGTGCTGCGCTTCAACTTTAACTGGGTGCACCAGGTGCAGGACCGTGCACTCGGTTACAATGAAAGTGCTGTTCCCTGTGCAGTGAGAAAAACACTTTAGTGAAAGGTGGCCCAGCTGCTTGAAGCCACCAGTCCATCTTTAATGGTGCAGGTGGCAACCCAGAATGAGTATTACTGATGGGAAGAGATCCCCTGCACGCAGGTGCAGTGAGTGTCTGCACCCACCAGCAGGGAGATGCATTAGGGTTCTAGGGACCCCCTATATCCACTTTGAAGGGATGCCTTCGGAGGAACTGTGTGCCACCTCTATGTGGGGCACAGTCAGTGAACCTCCTGATGTTTTTTTCAACCTCTGCACTAATGTCTGTGATAAAGGGAGCAAAGGCAAAAGATTATCATACATTCATAGGGCCATGCCCCTTGCAAAAGAGTGCACTACCACTTAGGATTGCGCCTGTGATGTCTGTATTATCAGAGGGTCCTTGAACGATGATACACATGCCTCTAACAGGGCACGCGGGCATTCGCATCATCTATGTTTTCACTAACTTTTATAGTCAAAATTTGTTATGATGCTGTTGCTATATATAACCTTGGTTTCTGTGTATCACTGTGCAAAGTCAGGCACTTGAGGACAGCATGCAGGAGTAGCAGTACAGGGATGAAGGTGAGGTCTCAATGATCGCCAAAAAGGAATGGGATGTAGAAGAAAATGTATTTAGCAATATCAAACTGCATAGATAAGCAATAAAAATGCAAAGAGAAAAGTTGGGAAGCATTGGAAGAAAGCAGAAGGTGGGCAAAAGGGGTGGCCGCCTTTTCAACCACAGCGCACAACATGAGTAAAGCCACATCAGGTCTACTGTATCCGGTTCAGAACAGAACTCAAGGAAGTAGCTAGAGATTGACAGTAACTGTAAATCCTCTTATTAGCAGTACAGAAGGTATCAGTATCAGTATCATAAACTTTATTCGGTTTTTTATACAAACCATGAAAGTTACACACAACATTATCACAATTTAAAAAGGCAGAATTTGTGCAAAGAAGAGGACCATAATAACAGTAAAAAGTTAATAAATAATTAAAACACCTGAGGGAAACATACATTATTGATCCATATAGTACAGAAGGTGTTTTTGCTCCCGGCAAACCCTACGCAGGTGGGATATCCATCAATAAATTCCGAGCTCTAAACTCTGCCTAAAAGATAGGCCAGAGACTGTTTAGGCGGGCTACCATCATAGTTCAACATACTTCAAGCTATGATCCACACTGCTCAGCTACGAAAGACATATACACTAGAAACAATTAAGGGCCAGGGATCTGATTTGTGATAATATTCCAAAGGGCCATTGGCTAAATGTAAGTCTGCATTATGTATTGAAAGAGTGCTCCAACAATTGCAGGTCTCAATATAAGACTAGGGAAAGGAGAATGAGGAGTACCACTAAACACCACTTTTCCACATAAAGAGTAGTGCATATTTGATAACTAACCCCCCAGAAGAACTACTGCGGACATGTAAAGAATGCATTCAACTGGCCTGCGAAAAACACAGCGGAGTATTTCTACTATATACACGAGGGTAATAGAGGAATTATTTAATAGTACGACTGTGTGTCGATAGTAGGCAGAGACACTGGTAGGCTGAATTAACCTAGTAACTCATTCCTTTACTGAAGTCTATGCTCCTGTGTTTGTCGAGGTAAAGATGCCAAATGCATATTATGAACATCAGTCCCACCCACATTCAGATAATTAGGGTCAGATTACATGAACGGGTTTTAATGTGCACCAAGGTGCTACTTAGCACCATATTGCATGTTGTCAGTTGTGTATTTTTGCTCGGTTTGTTTTTGGGCAACCAGTGCTGTTATAATAATTAGACAATTCAATGAGAAGATTCTCAAATGAACTTGATCACCAAAGTTAAACCTCGGTGTGTGTGTAGGCATTTACAAGGGCATTTTGTCGGTTGTTTCCCACTTTCGAGAATTGCCAATTTATTCAGGGGAAGGGAAGGTTGTTTTGAGATGGATATTCGTCAGAAAACGGCAAAAAAAAACGATTAAAATATTGAGGAAATTGTTTCTTGATGGGATGACATATGTTTAAGATAGATAAACTTAGGAAGCTACAAGGTGTCCCTGCTCGTATCACCATATGTTCCCTTCTGAAATGTAAGTCTGTAATTCCTATGAGTTTAAACACACATATGTGTGAGTGCTACTGTTAATCTGCGTCAACAGCAGTTCCCCAGTAGTTCTCCATTAATTTGTCGAGCTTACTTGAAAAATTGGAAATTTTATGAAAATGTGGGTCTAAGGGATTGCCTAGGTAAGTAAATGTCCTACTTTTTAAAGGCTGCTTATGTAATTCTTCCCATTGTTTATGTGTGTACCTAAAACATGTTTCAAGTTGAGGGACACACATGCATGCAAGCATTTCAACACATATACCCACACATCCACACACATAAAAAGATTAGTGATCCCTGTTGTTGGGACAGAACATTTCCACGTCACTGCCCCTACTATTAAGATCGCACAGCTTCTCTGCAAATTTCTAAACAAGGGGGCATATTATCAAGGGGCTTTATCTCCTCTTTTTTGGCTTTAAAAGCCAAGAAAGCGGAGATAAAATTATCTCCCTATTACCAAGCTGTCGCTAACACCAGTTAGCGACAGCTAATAGGAGATAGTGACCATCTTGGGCCCCGCTTTGCATGTCAGTGATATTTATCACTAATGACATGCAAAGTGGGCGTGCCAAGATGTTAGCGACTGAAAACAGTCGCTAACATCGCTATCTCCTATCACCAACTTTTGGAGATATTCGCGCTAAGCGCGAATATCTCCAAAAGCTAACACTTGCCCAGGAGCAGTTCTTAGCCATGTTATCCAATGGGAGGTGGATAACATGGCTAAGAGCATTTGCTCGATAATGCATGAATATCGCTGACTTTTCAGTGCTATTCATGCATTGCGGCCGTTTTTTATCGCATTTGCGATAAACCTTGCTAATAGCAAGGTTTATCTGCGATAAAAATCGCCGATTTGCGGCGATAATTTTTGTCTCTAAATAAGTTAGAGACAAAAATTATCTCTATTGGTTGGTAATATGCCCCAAGGTTTCTAATAATCTGGGAGAAGTTACCTCCGATTTCTAACCCTATCCCCACATTTTTGCTTTATTGGCTCCCATGGGAGACTGATTCTAGCAAAAAATGTGTTGTGGTTAAAGTAAAACTGTTTCCCAAAGAAGTCTCCTTCTTGTATTAAGTGTGACTTTTTGATTTCAGTTTTTTTAGCGAAGTCACTGGCATATACATTTTGAAAAATGCTGCATATTCCACGATTTTCATGTAATTTCGCAAAAGTTCACAAAAAGTGTTCAATTTCCCTACCCTAGTTTTGAGGAGGAAGAAAGGATGTGACTAGACAGGGCTAAAGCTGTGTAAGCCTTGGTTCCGCGAGGTCGAAGGAGCTGGCAAAGGAGTTTCATGGGCATTGAAAATTATAGCAGTCCCTGCACAAACCATACCATGGGCTCCACACAAACTATCCACAACCTCATTCTGACCTCGAGAGCCGAGGTGTGGGGGATTGTGGGATCTTTCCTTTGACTTGACTGTTTAGTAAATTGTCTGGTGGACATGCAGAATAGTCTTTTCCAACAGAACACAAAAGGCTCTACTCTCCAAACCATGCGTGGCTCTGGAGTTTTCCCATGACTGCTTTTGTTCGCAAAATGATTCTATTAACACATGAATGTATTCGGTTCCCATTAGCAAATCTGAGGCGCACCAGAGATCCCCGTGTTTTCTCACTTCTACATGTTAATTTGATAGTCCTCATGTTTTTTTGCTTGTGATGCTAATGCCGAGGCTCGAAGTCTATTATTGTTTACAAACAAGAACTATCACACAATAGCATCCCTAAGATGCAGCATTTCCTCTCTCATTGTACGTGACATTCAAAGCAAATGTGACACTTAGATGTATTCCCTGCTATAATGTTAAACCTGAAAGCAAGTTCAGCGTCTGCTATGCAACACTGTGGATTTAACCCTTAACATTTTTGTCTGTGTCAAGGTGACATGCTCTTTTTACTGTCCTAATGCATGCACCACTTATTTTCAACCATGGGCTATGGAAGGCGCCTTTTATAATAAGCACTGACAAAGCAAATAGTTTCGCTTTTTGTAGTGCAAAGCATTACTTTTTTTATAAGAAAGCATTGTGGGCCCAGATTTACTAAGCCGTTGCGTTACCCTTGTCTCACGCAGGACAGCACAATGGAAACCCATGCAACACCTGATGGGCCAAGTAACAGCAGTTAGTTGATACGGGCATTCCTGCTCTCTCCTTGCTCTGGTGCACTTTTGGCTGCCTAGCGCCAGCGCAGGAACCCTTGTACCATGAAAACTTCTCTAGATATTTCAGAAACCTTTACACTGTAGGGAGTGCAGGGTGGTGTGGCTTAAGTGTATCCCACCAATTTTTCTTACATACAATACCCTGCAAGCAATAACTTTGGCTAAAATGATAGTTTTTGCTCCAATTTTATAGAGGGAAAGTTTCAGAATCTGCAGACATCCACAATCCACAACCTTTGTCATGCTTCCCCCACCCACTTGCTTTGAGAAGTTTCCTATCATTCATGCCCATCATGGGGAGCAACATGATGGGCAAGAATGAAAGGAAACTTCTCAAAGCAAGTGGGTGGGGGAAGCAACACAAACGTTGTTTTTCGGCCATGTTGTAAAGAATCCCTGTTGCTGTGCACCATGGCTAAAGAAAAAAAAAGAAATAAGTAGCCCACAAGTGGTTTTTTGTTAAGCAAAAAGCACTTGTGGGCTACTTATTTCTTTTTTTTATTTACTGAACATACTAGATAAATAAAAAAAACACTTGTGTCATTTTGTAGACATGCGTATACATCAGGCGCTCATTGCAGCCGCATCCACGTTTTTTTTTCTTTAGCCATGGTGCACAGCAACAGGGATTCTTTACAACATGGCCGAAAAACATTAGCCACCCCAATTAGTCCCAAAGGCAAGTCCTATTAATTGGTTTTGTGAAAGTTTGTTTTCCTTGGTTAGCTTTCTGCTCCACGGGGAAGTCATTTTAATGGTTCAGGTCCCAATCTGTCCCCCGATGGGGATAAAAAAACTCTATGAGGGGCAAGTAATTGGCAAAACAATACTGTCCTGTTCTTAATTTTTTTTTACCTGGTTATCTCAAGGGCTTTCTGAACCCCTTAAGTGGGACAGATTAGGATGTTTACCCTCTATCTGCTCACTACAGGCAGGGCAGGAAACCCTCCAGACCACCAGGGGAAAAAGGGAGAAACAGAATGGGATGATGGGCTTGCCTGTCCTGGTACTGAGCTACACATGTTATGTTACCGCTATTTGTATAGCGCAACAGCTGCCCCAGCAAGGGGGCGTCCCTTCGCTGACAGCAAAGCAATTCACACGGAGGGAAAGGCAGAGACTACACAATGGGGAATAGATGTGTTTTCATGGCCTTCCTAAAAGCCAAATAGTTAGTATGGCTTCGGAAGTGAGTGGGCAGTGAGTTCCAAAGGAGGGATGCCCTGCTGCAGAAGGAGCGGCCTCCTGCTCGCACGCTCCAGAACATTGGGACCCTCACCAGGTGCTGGCCAAGTGAACGGAGCTGGCGTGTGGGGACGTAGGGAGTGACAAGGTTGGCCAGAATACTGGAGGGTTGAACTTCAGGGTTTTAAAAGTAATGCAGAGGGCCTTAAATTCGATTCTCCTAGCCACCAGCAGCCAATTAGCCGGTGGATAGTGGCTGACACCGGGCAAGACCTACTTGTGCCTCCGGCACCAGATAGTCCTTCTGTCATGATAGGGGGAGATCAGAGACTTCATCCCAATCTTTCTGCCTCAGAAGACAGAAGGTTTACTACACAATGGTGATTGCTGTACAAACGAAATGGCGTAGGCGCCCTGCCTGTTTTGAGTTTGAATTCTTTACTTGGGTACCAGTTAGTATTTCTGCCCCCCAGGGGTGCTATGAAGTGGGGGTTACTTCTGTCTGCAATCTTAAAGGTGAATGAAAACTATGCCCAAAGGAATACAATTATTTTCTCATGTGCCATTTGGATGGATGCAGTTGTTGAGCCATGTATTCTATGGTGGTAGAGTACTGTCTTGAGCCAACAAGTGGGAGAGAGCATCACACTTCCAGAACAAGGCATCCTCCACCTCATTCTATTTTTCAAATCCTTTCCCTGATATACAGTTAGTTTTTTGCCCCCCCTGGGTTGGAGGCTGACTATAGATAAATCCTCAATCTACCCCCACGGAATCAGAAATACCGTCTTTAGTCTGTGTGCCATGGGGGCGGCTCAGTGCCAAAGCATGCTGGCCTGCCTTATTTTGGCATTTGTTCCAACCCCCCAGGTATAGATAAACTGGTTGGGCTTGTAGGGCAGGGCTAAGTCCTAATTCCAATGCTAACCAGCCCCCTCACCATTCTTTTTTTGAAAAAACAAATCTATCCCTTGTATCTAGTGTGCTTTCTACCCCCAAATGCCCCCAATTCTGTGGAGAAGTGTGGCTCAATGGTTAGAGCGGCAGACCCTGATGCAGAGGTCTGGTCTGGGACCAGGGTTCAATTCCCGCCTCGACGGGTCTCGGGCTCAATTTCCTCGGACCTGATAATTCTCGCCTTGGTGCCTATTCTAACCGTGGGTCCCACGCTGCTACACTGGGCAATAGCTTGCTTAATCTCCACAACGGCCCCAACAGCGCTGGGATGCCTGGCTTCACCTTGGGGGTGCCCAGGAGTGGGCATTTCACAGGGAAAAGCCAGGAAGGGTTCCACAGCGGTATGCGTATAGCGCCAAGACACTCATGAGTATATATGTGCGCTTTACAAGTACGAATCATTTCATTTCATTTCATCTGGACTCTCAATATTTGGAATGAAAAACAGTTAGGGGTTTAGGAGTGGCAGATGTGCTGAGACACCAGGTCAAGGGAGCCTGATCTCATTCTATTTTTTATACATCAACCCTGGTGACTAGTGGGGTGTCTGTCTGTGAGAGAGATTGGGGTAAATCGTCCCCTCTGCCCCCTCCAGGGTGACAGCAATGCTAAATATTATAATATATGAGATTATTATAATGTATACTGATTAAATGCCACTGAATAATACTACATCTAAACATATATTTATATAAGCACACACACATATATGTGTGTGTTTATAGTAATATTATATATATATATATATATATATGTATATATATATATATATATATATATATATATATATATATATATATATATTCACTGAAAAACCATAGGTTTGACACCAGTTATAGTTAGCTGGAAATTTTACTGATATAAAACCAATGAAATTCCACGTTATAGTTAGTTGGACTCACTATAACTTGCGCGTGTAATGCACTGCTGATGACGTCACATATTACATCACTCATGACATCACTGATGACACCATCCTTGTGACACAGTGACAGACCTCCTTTCACTGTAATCTAACCCTTGAAACACATATTCAAAAATAGAAACTAAAATTTTCAAAAAAATGGAGATACCCATACCAGTTACAACAACCAATTCAATAATTCCACCATCTATATACACATGCACTAATTCACCAACAGTTCTATATAGTCACTCATACATATATTCACTAATCATATGTAGTGATACACCTACACATCCTGTTACACACCGACAGTCATCCAAAAGTTATTCACACACATACTCACACATGCAAATAAACTATTGAACATCCATTTATTTGCATAAACAGCTATACACACACTACCACTTTACTTCTAAGGAAACTTACACATACTTACTCTCTTAAAAAATCACTTATAGAAACACATACTAATTTAAACAGGAACTCTTACAATCCCTCACTCTCACATATACTCACTTATATACATCAATATTCACATATACTAGATTAAAACATATGTAGTTACTGATAAAGACACTAATAAGACAGTCATTCACTCACTAACACAGACATATACACACTCATCCACCCATACAGTCCTGCACATATGCTGTCTTCAAAACACATACAAACAGAGACTCAGTCATTCTTGCATCTATGTACTAAGTAATACTCCCACCAAAGCATGCAAACACTCATACTGATACTAAGAAAAACATCTAATAACCTATATACATACACATGTACCTACTCATCAACCCATGCAGCCACTTATACACAAAGTGAAACACTAATACATATATTTAAATATTTAAGCATTACTCACTAATATATGTATTCACTAAGATATTCAATAATATATACATATATAACACATATTTATTTTTCAGAAAGACACACATTCACTGGATGGTGTCATCAGTGATGTCATGAGTGATGTAATATGTGACGTCATCAGCAGTGCATTACACGCGCAAGTTATAGTGAGTCCAACTAACTATAACGTGGAATTTCATTGGTTTTATATCAGTAAAATTTCCAGCTAACTATAACTGGTGTCAAACCTATGGTTTTTTCAGTGAATTTCATAGGTTTTGTAAATGCTACTTCCTAACTATAACGTGTGTAAAACCTATGGTTTTTTCAGTGAATTTCATTGGTTTTTAAAATGCTAATTCAGAAATATCTCATGTATACAACCTATACTTTTGTCAATGAAGCTCTGGCAATATTTTTTTCAGAAACAAGCCGTTTTCTCCACTGTTCAAGTTGCATAGAGACTCCTTGTAAAGCGATACAGAATTAGAAAGTCTGTACCTTGCCTTTTTTTTCAACGCATTAAAATTTGCCTTTAAATAAAAATAGCCTTTCTAAACTTTCGTGCACGACCCGGTGTGCGCACTCTCGGCAACAGTTCTCAATAAAATGGATAGCGCATTTCCAGGCTTTCGTGCGCGACCGACTGCGCGCACCCGCCTATATATTTCGTGAAAACTTTGCAATCTGAACTTATTGAATTTCTTCATAGACCCATCAAAGAACTTATAATACGTCAAAGAGACTAAACCTAGGCTTCTTTTTTAATATTATGAAAATTTTCATTAAATGGAGCCGAATGTCTTTTTAAACTTTCGTGTGTGACCGAATGTACACACCTTGGTATTTTAAAAAAATATATAAAAGGTTTTATACTTTAACAATTGTATGCTTGAATAGAGCTCAGAAGATATATTAAGTCCGGATATGTTTGGATTTACTCCTTTTCACGTTTTGAAACTTCGCTGAATTAGACCGCTACTTCCAAATGGCGTACGTGACCAGATACTACCACCGCGTACACGTCCTGAGACGCGCATGTGAAGTCATGTGACTTCACAACAACACTTCCAATTGGTTCTTAGTAGTTTCTATTCTGCAGTTTACACGAAGCACTCCACCCACTTCTCTCACATCTCTACCCTGTTATCTGCAATTGTGAACATCAAAAGGAGCTGCGCTACGCCCCTGTAAGAGGCCTCACTCCCACTGCTGCAATGGCTTGGCAGTCCTCCAGATGCACAGGAACAGCCCCTCCGATCCATTGAAGTTCTCTGTCGTGAGAGGCCTCACTCCCACTGCTGCAACGGCTTGGCAGTCCTCCAGATGCACAGGAACAGCCCCTCCGATCCATTGAAGTTCTGTGTCGGTCTCAATACCACTTACGAAATGAAAATAAGCACTGAAGAATATTTATGCTGTAGCAGGAGGAGTACTACATGCTTGCAGAATGCATTCTATTACCTATAAAAAAGTGAAACACCCACGCTACAATCATATAGAATACTTCCTCTAAAGAAGCCTGTGAATAACTTTCGAACATCAGGTTAACCTTTTTTTACTCTCTCATCATTGTTAAAGATAAGTATTTACAATACTATATTAAACAATGCCATGATTTTTCCTTTTTAATTTTAAAAATCTTGCAATCTTTCACAAACCCAATACTCATGGCTTCTTTTTCGTGACAAAAATCTTGCAATATTACATACCTACATAGAATAACAGAAAAAACATAAAACTACAAAGGCCAAACAGTCTACTAAACGCGGATTTGTAACCTATGGGGCAGATTTATGTTAACTATTTCATACCCAGATATGCACCAGTTAATGTGCACCACAGTATGGTAGTGCTCCGTTACCCATGGTGTGCCATATTTGAAATGTGGCGCACCATGGTACAAAAACACCATACATGCGTAACACATCTGTGCTCAAAAACTAATACATTGCTAGAGTTGCATCGCAACTGTGATGCAGCTCCAGCAAGGCTCACCAATGCACTATATTCACAATGCTGCGTCAATACCTACGCCTGCTTCAAGCACATGCACAGTTTTGAAACAGCATGGGCCTGAAAGTCACTGAGTGAAATATCATACATTACAGTCAGCCACTTTCAAGACGCATTCCTTCAGAGGAACACTTACCGGTTATTAGAGGTAGATCGTCCGACTCCACCGGAGGAGACCCCTAATAAAAAAGACATATATAAAATGCAGACTAGCCGCTGTATCGTGCTAGCAAACTTAAAAATCGTTAGAAAAAACAAAAGGAATCGAGCAAAATCAGTAGGCCACTGATAGGATCTCTTTTTCACCTCGCTAAAATAGAAACATTAGGAACAACCCCTCATGAGAAATATGAAACTAGTGAGAGAAACCGAGCTCGACGCCATGATGGCTGCAAGATAGCTCGGCTCCGCCGCCCACCCCGCCCAAAATAACGACAAACCCTATACAAATATTATAAATAAATACAACACACCAACAAAGTAACAGGGTAAAACGTTTAATTAAATAACTATTTACATGGCAGCCTGCTGCAACATCTCCGCCAGCAGACGGCGTGTGGTGCACTGGAAGGGAGAGGCGGCGCGAACGAGCCTCCCCCACCTCCCCAGGTGGAGGTTTCTCAGCTACACCCCAGCGCTTCACTGATCTCCTTGTCCTCAGTCAAGCATCAATAGTAAGATTTTCATAGGTGAGTGTAGGTTCATAGTTTGCCATCCACAGACTAAAAGCCTGGAGTGGCAGTGAAAAAACCATAACTAGGTAAGAAGGAACGCAGAGGCTGTAGGAAGGACTCTGCATATGCTTGGTCCCTGAGATGCTTCGATGTCACTGCCTTCCACAAATGTCATAAGTCCTGGATGTTGGGTGCCATAGTTGAGGGTTTGACCTAAAGACACGTCCTGCGGTGCCCTGGTCCAACCATCACATATACCTGCGCCAGGAGACGGCGTGGGGTGCACTGGAAGGGAGAGGCGGCGCGAACGAGCCTCCCCCACCTCCCCAGGTGGAGGTTTCTCAGCTACACCCCTAAAGACACGTCCTGCGGTGTCTTGTTCCAACCATCACATATACCTGCGCCAGGAGACGGCGTGGGGTGCACTGGAAGGGAGAGGCGGCGCGAACGAGCCTCCCCCACCTCCCCAGGTGAAGGTTTCTCAGCTGCACCCCAGCACTTTACTCGACATAGGCGGCCGGCTCCCGGGGTCCGGCGGAACTTTTAGCCTTTTGGTGACTCTTCCATTCTGGGCCTTGTCCCACAATCCGTTTGACCTGAAGACACGTCCTGCGGTGCCCTGGTCCAACCATCACATATACCTGCGCCAGGAGACAGCGTGGGGTGCACTGGAAGGGAGAGGCGGCGCGAACTAGCCTCCCCCACCTCCCCAGGTGGAGGTTTCTCAGCTACACCCCAGCGCTTCACTCGACAAGCTGAGTTGCGCCCGCTCCTGCGGCACAGTGCCTCGCTCGGCCAGCTGAATTACGCCTGCTCTTGCTATTACAGCGTCTCACCCGCCATCCGGCTGAATTGCACCCACTCTTCCGGTACAGCGACAGGCGGCTGCCACGGAGCTCAGGAAATGGCGGTCGGCTCCACAGACTTGGGCCTGGCCTGCAAGGATGGCTCTGGACAACCCTGGAACTCGGACGCTTGACTGCTACGGCATGGGCCCCATTCCCAAAAGCGTCCCATCAGCCTTGAAGATTCTACAAGAGTCACCGGGGCCCCCGACTCCCGCAGAGTTCCGGTGGGGAGCTTCTGCCATGATTGCTCGCAGAATGGCCACGACGTAGCCACGGGGTGCTCTCATGCTGACGCCAGCTTCAGTCTGAAACTTCCAGAAACACTGTAGACTACCAATTCAATCAGTTCCGGTGGAGCCCCAACGACGTATCGCGTTGTTGCATAATGCGTCATATGACATGCTGCGTTAGCGCACCCGGAAGTGCTCCGGTGCGCGAGGCGCGAAGCGCAGCTTCCCGGAAGCAATCCGGGGTGCGGCGCGGAGCGCGTAACGTAAGCATAACAGGTCATGTGACTTGTTAATAAAACTTTTCATTGGTTTAGAAATATTTTTTGTCCCAAATGATGAAAACCCCTCCTTGTTTCCTCTTGACTCCTGCCCCCTCCCCAAGTCTTGCTCGGCCAGCTGAGTTTCGCCCACTCGTGCAGCCTACGACATGGATACGCCGGGGCGTTATGGATCAGTATGAGCAAATATACACTTGGGGATTCACAAGCAACAACAAGCCTTTGTATTTGGGGCTCTAAATCAACAACAGTGAGAGAACAGAACCGAACTAAGCACTCAGAGGCTACGTTTAAACGTAACATCATCTCCCCAAAGGTACATCACCTTACACACACATGCACTCTGATCTCCTTGGCCTCAGTCAAGCATCAATAGTATGATTTTCATAGGTGAGTCTAGGTTCATGGATTTCCATCCACAGACTAAAAGCCTGGAGTGAGAGTGAAAAAACCATAACTAAGTAAGAAGGAAGACAGAAACAGAATCTTCCTCTGCAACATCCGGCTCTGCATCGCTACTTACTTATAAATGCAGAAAAAACTCAATTAACACAAGGGCTCTTTTCAGAGCCACCTTATATCAAAGCACTCAAACTTCTGATTTATCTCCATTTTCACACTCTTCTAAATAAGTGTGCGCGCCCGAGAGCGCGCACCCCGCAACTTAAAAAAAAAATATATATATATATGTTCGCCTTTAAGGACCTTACTGCACACCCTGAGAAAACCTACGCAGCAAAACAATCTCTACCTTCTCCCCTTTCCATGTTCCAACGCTTTCAAATGAACAATATATTTACTCGCAGTGACAAAATGGCGGTCAACACTTCCTGATTTCCTTCGAACGTTAACACACGTCACGCAGCAACAAAAAAAATTTCGCTCGCACGCAGCCGCTTGAGTGCGCGCACCCGTGCGCGCTTACAGATATATAATTGACTTTAACTTTAATTTTCTCAGCAACTACTGAACGGATTTACACCATTCCAAAAAAAGCGTAATCTGCAAGCCGGACTCTACAGTTTTGCCAAATTTCTTATAAACCCATTCAGCCGTTCGACCTGTAGCCGTGTCTAAACGTCCTATGGAAAATAACATGGAGAAAACACGTTTTGGGACCCCCCATTTATCCCAGCCCCCGCTTCACCAATCCCCCCCAAACTTTCCGGGAAGGAGCGCAGCGGACCGAGCCATCTTCTTTGAGAAATTCGCAAAGATTCATCCACCAGAGCCAAAGTTAATCCAAATAGAATGTTGAGGATTTCCTATGGAAACTAGGTCCTAACTATACCTACCTACTGGCGACCGCCAGTAGGTAATATATATATATATATATATATATATATATCGCAAACAAACTCCTTCATGGAAAGAGGAAAGGCCACACTTGAGGAGGTTGGCGGAAGCGCTTTAATGTACTGCCCACACAGAGAAAATTCTGACACCCGTAGTGGCGGATGCATTTCGGCGATGTCTGCCTCTTCAGCGCCGGGTGGAAAAGTGTTCTGAAGGAGGGGATTGAGTGAAGGTTAAATGTCCAGCCTTCCCCTCATTCACGGACTGCAGCCACTCCCACCTCGATAATGTCACGTGCATATACTTCCTGTGGTCAGCTGGAGCCCCAGCGCCTACAGGTCCCAGTATGCAGCAGCAGGATTCTGGTAAGTATCGCACACGAAGTGGGGATGTCAATAAAGCTGCAATGTCAGTGAATAGCCCCCACACAGTCCAAAACACACCTGGGCAGCGGCGCTTCCTTGAGTCCCCAAACCGCTTCAACCACTTGTCATCGGAATCCTTTCTGGCGGGGACCCGGTGAATACCAAGCCCGACGTGCTGCACAGTGGCATCATCACCGTCGTACTTCTTCCAATGATTTGTTGTGAGCTCTGTAAATCCCGGTATCCCGGAGTAGAAACAACTGCAAGCAGTGTCCAGCAGAAACAGAGCCACTTAAGGAAGCGGGAGCCTTTCATGCGCGTCGCTGGTGACCACGCGGAAATGTATCGCAAACAAACTCCTTCATGGAAAGAGGAAAGGCCACACTTGAGGAGGTTGGCGGAAGCGCTTTAATGTACTGCCCACACAGAGAAAATTCTGACACCCGTAGTGGCGGATGCATTTCGGCAATGTCTGCCTCTTCAGCGCCGGGTGGAAAAGTGTTCTGAAGGAGGGGATAGAGTGAAGGTTAAATGTCCAGCCTTCCCCTCATTCACGGACTGCAGCCACTCCCACCTCGATAATGTCACGTGCATATACTTCCTGTGGTCAGCTGGAGCCCCAGCGCCTACAGGTCCCAGAATGCAGCAGCAGGATACTGGTAAGTATCGCACACGAAGTGGGGATGTCAATAAAGCTGCAATGTCAGTGAATAGCCCCCACACAGTTCAAAACACACCTGGGCAGCGGCGCTTCCTTGAGTCCCCAAACCGCTTCAACCACTTGTCATCGGAATCCTTTCTGGCGGGGACCCGGTGAATACCAAGCCCGACGTGCTGCACAGTGGCATCATCATCGTCGTACTTCTTCCAATGATTTGTGGTGAGCTCTGTAAATCGCGGTATCCCGGAGTAGAAACAACTGCAAGCAGTGTCCAACAGAAACAGAGCCTCTTGAGGAAGCGGGAGCCTTTCATGCGCGTCGCTGGTGACCACGCGGAAATGTATCGCAAACAAACTCCTTCATGGAAAGAGGAAAGGCCACACTTGAGGAGGTTGGCGGAAGCGCTTTAATGTACTGCCCACACAGAGAAAATTCTGACACCCGTAGTGGCGGATGCATTTCGGCGATGTCTGCCTCTTCAGCGCCGGGTGGAAAAGTGTTCTGAAAGAGGGGATTGAGTGAAGGTTAAATGTCCAGCCTTCCCCTCATTCACGGACTGCAGCCACTCCCACCTCGATAATGTCACGTGCATATACTTCCTGTGGTCAGCTGGAGCCCCAGCGCCTACAGGTCCCAGAATGCAGCAGCAGGATACTGGTAAGTATCGCACACGAAGTGGGGATGTCAATAAAGCTGCAATGTCAGTGAATAGCCCCCACACAGTTCAAAACACACCTGCGCAGCGGCGCTTCCTTGAGTCCCCAAACCGCTTCAACCACTTGTCATCGGAATCCTTTCTGGCGGGGACCCGGTGAATACCAAGCCCGACGTGCTGCACAGTGGCATCATCACCGTCGTACTTCTTCCAATGATTTGTGGTGAGCTCTGTAAATCGCGGTATCCCGGAGTAGAAACAACTGCAAGCAGTGTCCAACAGAAACAGAGCCTCTTGAGGAAGCGGGAGCCTTTCATGCGCGTCGCTGGTGACCACGCGGAAATGTATCGCAAACAAACTCCTTCATGGAAAGAGGAAAGGCCACACTTGAGGAGGTTGGCGGAAGCACTTTAATGTACTGCCCACACAGAGAAAATTCTGACACCCGTAGTGGCGGATGCATTTCGGCGATGTCTGCCTCTTCAGCGCCGGGTGGAAAAGTGTTCTGAAAGAGGGGATTGAGTGAAGGTTAAATGTCCAGCCTTCCCCTCATTCACGGACTGCAGCCACTCCCACCTCGATAATGTCACGTGCATATACTTCCTGTGGTCAGCTGGAGCCCCAGCGCCTACAGGTCCCAGTATGCAGCAGCAGGATTCTGGTAAGTATCGCACACGAAGTGGGGATGTCAATAAAGCTGCAATGTCAGTGAATAGCCCCCACACAGTCCAAAACACACCTGGGCAGCGGCGCTTCCTTGAGTCCCCAAACCGCTTCAACCACTTGTCATCGGAATCCTTTCTGGCGGGGACCCGGTGAATACCAAGCCCGACGTGCTGCACAGTGGCATCATCACCGTCGTACTTCTTCCAATGATTTGTTGTGAGCTCTGTAAATCCCGGTATCCCGGAGTAGAAACAACTGCAAGCAGTGTCCAGCAGAAACAGAGCCACTTAAGGAAGCGGGAGCCTTTCATGCGCGTCGCTGGTGACCACGCGGAAATGTATCGCAAACAAACTCCTTCATGGAAAGAGGAAAGGCCACACTTGAGGAGGTTGGCGGAAGCGCTTTAATGTACTGCCCACACAGAGAAAATTCTGACACCCGTAGTGGCGGATGCATTTCGGCAATGTCTGCCTCTTCAGCGCCGGGTGGAAAAGTGTTCTGAAGGAGGGGATAGAGTGAAGGTTAAATGTCCAGCCTTCCCCTCATTCACGGACTGCAGCCACTCCCACCTCGATAATGTCACGTGCATATACTTCCTGTGGTCAGCTGGAGCCCCAGCGCCTATAGGTCCCAGTATGCAGCAGCAGGATTCTGGTAAGTATCGCACACGAAGTGGGGATGTCAATAAAGCTGCAATGTCAGTGAATAGCCCCCACACAGTTCAAAACACACCTGGGCAGCGGCGCTTCCTTGAGTCCCCAAACCGCTTCAACCACTTGTCATCGGAATCCTTTCTGGCGGGGACCCGGTGAATACCAAGCCCGACGTGCTGCACAGTGGCATCATCATCGTCGTACTTCTTCCAATGATTTGTGGTGAGCTCTGTAAATCGCGGTATCCCGGAGTAGAAACAACTGCAAGCAGTGTCCAACAGAAACAGAGCCTCTTGAGGAAGCGGGAGCCTTTCATGCGCGTCGCTGGTGACCACGCGGAAATGTATCGCAAACAAACTCCTTCATGGAAAGAGGAAAGGCCACACTTGAGGAGGTTGGCGGAAGCGCTTTAATGTACTGCCCACACAGAGAAAATTCTGACACCCGTAGTGGCGGATGCATTTCGGCGATGTCTGCCTCTTCAGCGCCGGGTGGAAAAGTGTTCTGAAAGAGGGGATTGAGTGAAGGTTAAATGTCCAGCCTTCCCCTCATTCACGGACTGCAGCCACTCCCACCTCGATAATGTCACGTGCATATACTTCCTGTGGTCAGCTGGAGCCCCAGCGCCTACAGGTCCCAGAATGCAGCAGCAGGATACTGGTAAGTATCGCACACGAAGTGGGGATGTCAATAAAGCTGCAATGTCAGTGAATAGCCCCCACACAGTTCAAAACACACCTGCGCAGCGGCGCTTCCTTGAGTCCCCAAACCGCTTCAACCACTTGTCATCGGAATCCTTTCTGGCGGGGACCCGGTGAATACCAAGCCCGACGTGCTGCACAGTGGCATCATCACCGTCGTACTTCTTCCAATGATTTGTGGTGAGCTCTGTAAATCGCGGTATCCCGGAGTAGAAACAACTGCAAGCAGTGTCCAACAGAAACAGAGCCTCTTGAGGAAGCGGGAGCCTTTCATGCGCGTCGCTGGTGACCACGCGGAAATGTATCGCAAACAAACTCCTTCATGGAAAGAGGAAAGGCCACACTTGAGGAGGTTGGCGGAAGCGCTTTAATGTACTGCCCACACAGAGAAAATTCTGACACCCGTAGTGGCGGATGCATTTCGGCGATGTCTGCCTCTTCAGCGCCGGGTGGAAAAGTGTTCTGAAAGAGGGGATTGAGTGAAGGTTAAATGTCCAGCCTTCCCCTCATTCACGGACTGCAGCCACTCCCACCTGGATAATGTCACGTGCATATACTTCCTGTGGTCAGCTGGAGCCCCAGCGCCTACAGGTCCCAGAATGCAGCAGCAGGATTCTGGTAAGTATTGCACACGAAGTGGGGATGTCAATAAAGCTGCAATGTCAGTGAATAGCCCCCACACAGTTCAAAACACACCTGGGCAGCGGCGCTTCCTTGAGTCCCCAAACCGCTTCAACCACTTGTCATCGGAATCCTTTCTGGCGGGGACCCGGTGAATATCAAGCCCGACGTGCTGCACAGTGGCATCATCACCGTCGTACTTCTTCCAATGATTTGTGGCGAGCTATGTAAATCCCGGTATCCCGGAGTAGAAACAACTGCAAGCAGTGTCCAGCAGAAACAGAGCCTCTTGAGGAAGCGGGAGCCTTTCATGCGCGTCGCTGGTGACCACGCGGAAATTCATCGCAAACAAACTCCTTCATGGAAAGAGGAAAGGCCACACTTGAGGAGGTTGGCGCAATATATATATATATATATTCACTGAAAAAACCATAGGTTTCACACCAGTTATAGTTAGCTGAACATTTTTCTCGTACAAAACCATTGAAATTCCCACGTTATAGTTAGTTGCACTAACTATAACTCGCTCCTCCGCAATCCACTGCTGATGATGTCACATATTACATAATTCATGACATGGTCAGTGACATCACTGATGACATCACCGATGACATCTCAAATGACATCACTGATGACATCACTGATGACATTATCCAGTGACTGTGTGTTTCTGTAAAGTTTAAATATGTTTTACATATTCAAGAATGAGTGGGTGTATAAGTGTCTGAATGAAGGATTTAGTTGGTGCGTGACTGACTGTATGAGTGAGTGATTAAATGTGTCTTACTGAATGCATGGGTTAGTGACTAAACTGTCTGAATGTGTGCATCAGTATGTCTGTTGTTGTGTAAGCTGCTGCATGTGTTGATCAGTAGCTATATGAGTGGCTATATGGGTTATTGATTGGTTGCCCAAGTATTTTTATGGGAGACTGAGTGTGTGTGTGTGTGTGTGTGGGTGGCTGGGAGGTGTGTGACTCTGTGCATAGATGTGTGAGCAGTTGATTCACTAGGTGTATGGGTTCAAGAGTGTATGAGGAAACAGCTGTATGGGCGGTTGACTGTGTGCATGGCTGTGTTGGTGAGTGAATGGATATCTCAGTACCACCTGTCCAAGTAAGTACATATGTAAAACACAGTGCATGTGAGAGTTGACATATATAAACGACTATACATGAGAGCCAGTGATTGTGCGAGTGGCTGTATGGATCAATGTGTACTTGTATCAATGATTGTATAAGAGAGTAAGTATGTGTTAGTATATGTTTGTATAATTAAGGTGTTGTCTGTATAACTGTATAGATGTGGAAATGGGAGTGTGATTGATTCTTTGCAAACTGACTAGGTGTGAGAGTAACTCCATGGATGAGTGGCAGTGTGTGAGAGTCTGTATGTATAGGTGTATGAGTGCATATGATACTGTTGTATTGATGAGTGACTGTATGTATGAGTGATTGTATGGGTGAATGAGTGGATGTGTGTGTAGACCTAGGAATCAGTGAGTGCGTATGTGGTAAGTGGTTTTGGTGTGTCAATGGTTACAAGAATGGTAGTCTGTATTTAACACTGGGTGTATCAAAGTTTCTATTAGAGTTTGAGGAGGTGCATCGTATTATCACATGAATGATGTCATCAGTGTTGTGATCAGTGATGTTATTTGAGATGTCATCAGTGATGTCATCAGTGATGTCATTTGAGATGTCATCATTGATGTCATCAGTGATGTCATTTGAGATGTCATCAGTGATGTCACTGACCATGTCATGAATGATGTAATATGTGGCATCATCAGCAGTGGATTGCGGGCGCGCGAGTTATAGTGAGTCCAACTAACTATAACGTGGGAATTTCAATGGTTTTGTATGAGTAAAATGTGCAGCTAACTATAACTGGTGTGAAACCTATGGTTTTTTCAGTGAATTTCAAAGGTTTTTTAAATGCTAATTCCTAACTATAACGAGTGTTAAACCTATGGTTTTTTCAGTGAATTTCAAAGGTTTTTTGAAAGCTAATTCGTAACTATAACGAGTTTGAAACCTACGGTTTTTAAAGTGAATTATTAAGTTTGTTTAACAGCTATTTTTTATAGCTAATAATTATTATATATTTTTTTTAATTATTCAAATATTCTACCCGTAAACGCACCCGTATGTAGCGTAAGCGCTATTCCCGCAAGCGAAAAAAATATAATTATGTATTTAAGGTAAATAATAATGCAAGACATTCAGTGGCATACTCATAAAAGTAGTATTTTTGATTTTAAATAACCGTATTTTAACTTTAAACACATTTCCGAAAATCAAGTAAAACGTCATTCACACGCGCCGCGTAAGCGCCCCCGGAAGCGCCTCCGTAAGCGCCTACATACCTGCCGCGTTAGCGCACCCGGAAGCACTCCGGAGCGCGTAGCGTAAGCGCGTCAAGCCATGTGACCTTAAAACAACACTTTTCATTGGTTCATAACAGTTTTTTTTCCAAATATTGAAAGCCCCCACCCATTTCCCTCACTACCACTTTGACCTTGGAGAGAGCAAGAGCTGTTCCCTGGTTCTTTTTCAGCATCTTGTCTTTTTCTTAATAATGGCTGGAAGACAGACAACCTCCAGTGACTCTGATGAAGAGTTTGTGCCAGAGGACCCTCCTCGGCGCAAAGTCAAAGAACATTTAATTTGGAAATTTTTTACCTTCCCCAAAGGTGAATGCGGCGAAGGTGTGCTGCAAAATATGTGGCACCGCCTTGTCACGTAGTGACCCAACCAAAAAATACAGCTTTGGTAATGCCACTTTAATCAGGCATGTTGAGAGGAGACATCCCAACAACTATGCGAGGGAGAGTGTCAGGGACCTGGCACGCAATCTCCTTCCCTCACTCCCTCTCTCTTAGCCTCACTACCTCTGTCCCCTCACTCTCTCAGTCCCCTTAGCAAATTACTAATAGGATAATGAGGCAGATAGATTCAGTGACAGAGAGGAAGAGAGGGAGAGAGAAATGAACTGAAGGTGAGTAAGATACTAAAGGAATGTAAGTTATCAAAACTAAAGGAGGAAAGGGGAGTAAGGAAAGGGGAGTGAGTGCAGGGAAGGGGGAGTGAGTGAGGGTGCATTCATGACAATGAGGGATGGAAGGTGAGTGAAGGGGCATGAGAGAGTGAGGGGACAGAGGGAGTGAGGGTAACAGAGAGGGAGTGAGGGTAGAGGAGTGAGGAAGTGAGAGGACAGAGGGAGTGAGAGAAGGAGTGAGTAAAGTGGAGTAAGGAGAGTGAGGGAAGGAGAATGACTGAGGGAGCAAAGGAAGGAAAGAAGGGGAAGGGGAGTGAAGCAGAGGGACTGTGAAAAGGTGACTGCAGGAGGAGAGTGAGGGGAAGGGCAGTTAAGGATGGGTGAATGAAGATAAGTGAGGGAAGTGGAGTAAGGGGACGGGGTGAGGGAGGGTGGGAGAAGGGCAGTGAGGTTGAGGAAAGAGGAGTGATAGAAGGTGGATAAAGGCGAGTGAGCGTAAGACAAGGGGAGTGAGGGAGTGAGGACATAGAGGTAGTGAAGGAAGGAGTAAGAGAAGGGGACTAAGTGAGGGAGCATAGAAAGGTAAATGAGGGAGTGTTGGTGAGTTGAAGGGAGTGAGTGTGAGGGAAGGGGGAGTGACAAAGTGAGGGGATGGAGGGAGTGAGGGTAAGAGTGAGAGAGTGAGGGAAGGGGAGTGAAGATGTGAGAGGACAGAGGGAGTGGGAGAAGGAGTGAGTGAAGTGGAGTAAGGTGAGTGAGAGAAGGGGAATTACTGAGGGAGCAAAGGAAGGAAAGAAGGGGAAGGGGAGTGAAGTAGAGTGACTGAGAGCTCGAAAGTGGTGGAGGGGAGAGAGGGAAAGGGAGTGAAGGAATGGGGAATGAGGGGTAGTGAGGGAAGTGGAGTAAGGGAACGGGGGTGAAGGAGAGTGAGAGAAGGGCAGTGAGGGTGAGTAAAGAGGGGTGATAGAGGGTGGAAAAAGGTGAGTGAGCGTGAGACAAGGGGAGTATAATATATATTTCACAATACAAAATACAAAATAACTTGTACAACATGTTATATGGTTTATACTTGCTGTTCTCAGAATATATTGAATTTCACTTAAAACAGTGAGTTCAATACTACTCATCATATGACAGCGGGCAAAAATAAACACAATCAAAAAGATTGTGTTTAAAAAACCCATACAACGTTTCAATAAATAATGTAAAACTTAGAAAAAACATATTTTAACTCATTTGTGATCCACTTACTTTTCCATGAGGCCAAATAGTATATGGAAAGTCCTTTTCTTTGGAAATTACTCAATAGTACTCTTAAACTTGCATTTACCCAACTTTCTGAAAGAAAAGCTCCAACATCTTTTTCATCATGTAACAATACTTATATTTCCACCTCTGGCTCACTCATGATCAACATTTCCTATAATACTGATATCACTCACTATGTGATACACTTACACTACCTCTATAACAACTACAAGTTTTTTATTATCTTGATCACTCTCACTCACAAAGTAATTTTGAACAGCAGACTAAGTTTTATTAACTGCTCCAATCTTCATAGGCCAATTACCTTTCCTAAAATGTCGGTTGTAAGAACACTAGGTAAGAATTTTGTAAGTCAGAAGGCAAACGTTGTTTGCAAGTCAATTGAGTATCATTACAATTAGTCCAGCCTTTTTGACATTTTAAATCAGCTGTGTAATGTCCTGATGTTGTCGAAGGACCATCATGGTAAATAATTGCTGCAGTTGCAAAGGTTCTTCCTGAAATTGATAATTGAGAAGCCACCATTTTTTTAATTTAAGTTGTCAATTTAGTTCCATCAGGTCTACATCGTTGGAACATTAAAATTACATACTGTCCATATCTTTGTATAAATAATGTTGATAGCATTGCAGATTTACATTGAGTTCAGACCATGTTTTGATTTGCTTCTCTAACTAGATTATTAAAAGACACTGATTTGCAGTCTGGTAAAGTCAAATATATAAATCTTTCAGTGTCTATTGTAGTTGTACTTGAAAAGGAACAATTGTCGCAGTTATGCTGCCATTTATAAGAAAGTCCAGAAAGATTTTCTACATCTATACCTTCATCTTGCAATACAACAAGCATATACATTAGAAATTCCTGACAATCGTGCTGAATATTCTGTGAAAATTGATTTAGACAAGAACATATGTCTAAAACATTTCAAATTTCAGAAACGCTTTCTATTTTTGTTCTATCACTGCTACATTTCTCAAACACAGAATTCAACAAACAACAAAATCTTTGATCCCTATTTTCAACAATCTGTTCTTGTAAAGTTTGGAGAAAAAAAACAACATTAACCACTACATTAGCATAGCAGTTGACACCAGAACTGTTTTCAAACTGAAATCCAACAACATCTTTACCTGAATCCTTTTCCTTTCTGCTTACAATTACTGATTCATCTACTTTTTTTATTTTTGCTACAACTTCACGACAATTTTTCTCATTTCTTCTTTTTCAGCCTACCACACGCTTTTCAAATAGAGGATATTGAGGTAAATTTGGAGCATACTCTCTTCTTAACCTATTATATTCTTTTACACGATTTAGATCTGCACTAATCTTTGTCTCATCAAAATCAATCAAGTACAATCCAGATAAAGTTCTGACTCGAGATAAAGCAACATATCCCATACCCTCCTTGAACACAGAACTTCCAATATTCACCAAAGCACTATCTACACTTAAACCTTGAGATTTATGAACAGTCACCGCATATGCCAAAGAAACTGGAAACTGTTTTCGGCGGACATATAAATCTTTCACAAGCAAAAATCGAACAGAACAACGACTGATTTGTTGTACTTCTTCAGTTCCATCAAATTTAATTTTTAAAAATTAAATTCCATCTCTATTTCGCTAATTCACAAAATCAACAACATGATCCATTGCTCCATTTACTAAACCTCTTTCCGCATGTAAATTCCGTCGTAAAATTATACAACAATTTAAACATGCATATAGAGTCTTTTTCAAACCAGCAGTTTTAGATATTGTCTACTCTGAAGAATCCAATTTTGATTTCAACTTTTCTGACAAAATAATAGTTGCTCCTTCATGCTCTATTTTATCAGTAGCTTCCAGTTTCACAATCTCTTGAGTTTCTGACTTTAACATTTTGTTGTTGAAGATTGAACATTCTTGCAGAGTTGACATCAAGCATATCACAGACTTGTTTTCAGCAATTTTCTTAAAAATATTCTCTGGGAGAATATTTTCGTTTGGAAACAAATTTGAAATTAATCGTGCATGTAAAGGTTCTTTGCCATGCTCACTTACTTTTCCAATTGTTACATCTTGTAGAATATTTTTATAATCTTCATCCTTTAACTGTGGCATATTTTGAAGCAGTCCTGCATATTTGAAATGTAACCATATATTAACATTTCCAATGCTTCCTAGGCACTTCCTGGTATCTTCATGCATAAGCATTTTAAACACTGGTTGTCCTTTCACTGGAGTTAGCTGCAGTACATCTCCAAAAACAATGATGTGTTTGCCTCCAAATTACACATCATACTCTGTTTTAAGAATTTCTTGCATTCTTAAATGCACAAAAGCAAGCATTACATGTGATACCATGCTTACCTCATCAATGATAAGACGTTTCATTTTCTTCAGGACTCTGGAAACTTCACAACAAGCTTCTCCAGATAGCTTGTGGTATTGTAATTTATTATCATGCTCTACTGGCAGCATCAATAAACAATATAAAGTAATCCCTTTAATGTTATGTGCTGCCAACCCAGTTGGAGCGGTAACAACACAAGACAGCGATGACTCCGTTCTTTTCTGCAGATAAGTTGCAATTGCTTTAATCAGAAAACTTTTTCCAGTTCCTGCTTCTTCACTCACGTACAGTCGGACAGGCATAAATGACGTACATGAGCACTCTTTTTTCTCATGACATAAACCATGCTCAATCTGTTCTATATTTGTTTCTGCTCAACGTTTAGTTCTTTTTCCAAATCTTCTAGGTTAACTACATCCTCCTGAGCTTGTTCCATGGCTCTTTCCACTTCATTCATGGCAGTGGCAGCTTCATTTTGGATAATTGGGCCTCCTAGTGGATCCTGACTCAATGAAGCAGAACGCTGACTGTCTTGAGAACTGTCTCTAGCAATCTCTGCTTCAATTGTAGCTTCTTGCTGTATTTCCTCGTTCAACATTTGCAGATAATTTGAAAAAACAGGACATTCTATGGTATCCTTGGTTCCATTGAAGGAATCTTCATAACTGAGAAAATCTCCAAGTAGTTCCTCTTTTGTACGCCATGGCTTAAAGAGTTGCAAAGGAGCTAAATAGTAAAATTCCCTTTTGTCAAGAGATTCGCAACTCAATTTTCGATGATTAATCAAATGTCCTTTTCTTTGTTTCACCAGACATCCTTCACATCCAATTACAGCATATACTCCTTTATTGATATCTTCTGCGGTGTTCCTCTTAAAAGTATAGCTTTGCAGAACTTCATAGAGACAATCGTTCTCAAGATGACTACTTCTATTTGGATAGTATGTATCCAACATGTTTGTCTTCAAAATATCGGTACTGTTTGGTTCTTTCTCCGCCAAATACTCAATTTCTTGTACAGATTTCAAAACTCGGTTTCGTGTTGCAGCAAGACCTAGACTCACCCAAATGATTGTTCTAGGTTTGGCATATAGACTTGCTGATGATAACCAATCAGAACATTCATATGCTCCAATTTCTCGATGCGACAACATCTTCAGACTGTAACTGTACAATTTCTTACTTAAACTCTTTTCATGTGAAATTTCCTCCCACATTTCCTTCAGTTCTGTCTTTTCTGATTTTGTGATGTAAGACGTCACATATCGAGCCACAGCAATAGAGTTGTCAGCAACATATTGAATATCCATGTTAGCATTCCACATGGACAAAATGACTGGGGTGTAGTCATTTATGTATTTGGACTCTTCATTTCTTCTTAAGTTGTGTGTATTTTTCGGTGATTTTCTTGTCACAGTATGTCACAGAGAAGACATAAAATTGTTCACTCTTCCTTTAGATATTACTGGTCGTGGAAATCCAAAACGACATTTTGTGTAGAACTTGTCCTTGGATTTGAACTTTCGACTACAGTATTTTCCACTACGATAGGTTTGAAAGCGTAAAACTTGATGTCTTAAATTGTTTTCTTCTGTACTTTTCGGAACAGCACATGTAGAATACTGTTCAATGAAACTCATCACTGTGTCATCCGAATCTGTTCCAAATTTGGGTGCATCTTTGATCCATAGCAGCATATGTAGGTGAGGAGCACCTCTTGCTTGATACTCCTTTCTCCAAAAGAAATCCAACACCTCTCCAAGTGGAGGATTTTTTTTGTTTGTGATAAAAGATATCATAGCTTCAAACCTATGATTGAAATACCTGCATACATTAACTGGATCCAAAGAGCACAGTTCTCCAGGTGTCTTGTATTCTATATTTTCAATGTTTGCATTTGCCTCTCGTAGAAATTGAAGTAAGTCTTTCCAAGCATACTCAGCACAGCTAAGAGTTAGGAACCATGTAGGAGTTCCTAAGTTTCTTAGCATACATTTCAATTCCCCATGACGACGGTACCAATACTCGTTAGTACCATGCTGACATGCCATGAGATTAATTAGGTGAGATTCCAAAATAATGTCTTGCAGTTTGACTTTATCCATAAAGTCCCTTGCCGAAACATTTTGCAGATGTACTCCACTTTTCAGTATATGGTTCACTGCATAAGAAAGTCCAGACAAGTCACTCTCAAACAGTAGATGAAACAAATATGGAATGCACTGACGAAACCTTGGATCTTCTGCATATAATCTTAAAGTCCGGTATTCAGATGCAGGACTTTGAACAGGTCGGTCGTCATATCGTCCACCTTGACCTGTTGGAAATAACTGAGGAAAACAACGAGCTTCCAAACTTTCTTCCCATACACTAATGGGACTTCCTTTTGCTTCTTTCATTTGAAACAAGTCAATAGCATTCCCCATTACTTCTTTGGAATGCAAAGGATGAACACTATAATGTTCATAAATTTCTTCACTTCTAGAGACATCAACTTTTTCAATTTGCCCAGCTGCGAAATCACTGTCCTCTTCTACAGTTGTTTCCTCTTCCCCAACATATACATTTTTGTAGTAGTGATTGTTTTTTTACCTAATACAACGTTGCCTTTTTGACTTTCCTAACATCCACTAATTCTTGCCAGATTTTCTTACTCTTTGTTGGAACACCATTAACTAGAATAACCAGAAGTTACTCTTCTACTTTTTCTACACCAATTGTATCAATATTTTTCTTAAAATCTAGAGGCAAATAAACAACTCTTCCCTTTAATCCTCTCTGTAAATCTGAAGGAGGCAATTTCCCTGTCTTAGGCTCCACATGCACACATTGAATCAGAATAGACTCGTAGGTATTTAAATCCATCAATTCAGAAGGAATGTCTACCAACTCCAGATTATTATGAACAGCTCTAGCAGGCATTCTGTTTTCATTTAATTTATTATAACAATATTTACAAATATGTTGATCAGAACCCAGATCAAAACAATTTTCTACAAACAAATAAGTTGCAAAATCCTTCCACTCATTTTTATTTTCTATTTCACTTTTTACATATAAATCAACTAACCTAGTCTGATTCTTATAATGAGTTCGTTGACAACACACACAAGAAAAATTAGGCCTTTCACTTGAATTGACCTTAAACTTTGTAATTTCATGGTCAAATGTTTCTGTACTTGAAATCTGTACATTCTCTTCCACATTACCTTCTATTACTGTATCAGTTTCTGCACTGTCCTCTTTTTCACCAAAATAACAAAACTCAATTTCTTCACAAATGTTCTTCACATCTAATTCAGATCCATGCAACAGAGCACTGTTTAACTGTTTTAACTTAAGTGCTGGACTTTTTGCATAATACAACCTTCTCACTAATTTCCTCACTTTATTATGATGCACTGCTAACCTCCTAAAATGGTGAAAAACACTCTGACATACTTTTCTTGAAAGACAAGCCAGTGAATGCCCATGCAAACCTGTTCATTTCTCTCACTCTGCAAGGATCTAACTCTTGCAACATCTTCATCTTTTGTTTTAGACTTTCCTTAGTATATGTCCGTAAGAAATTGAGAAACAAATCAATTGAATCCTGTCGTACACTACAAATACTACTACAATTCCAAGTATACACTGGAGATTTAGGACATCTCCCTAAAACTTCACCAGCTAACACCTCTTCTGCATTTCTAGGCACAATTTTTTCTTTTTCAACTGGACAACCGTCCTTCACCTCATATGCTCGACCACTGGTGTCAACTGCATGCACCAAATCATTATCCTGAAAGTAACTCTCTTCATTAAAAAATGGTTTCCAACTTGAACTATGCTTCTATACTCCAGAAAAAACATCACAAAAATTAGTCCGAATATTTACTCTTTTCCACTTACATTTTGATTTCTAAACATTGATTACCTTATCTAGTGTACAATTTCTATTGATTACTAAACCGTATAATTTGTTTTTCACTTCAAAAGCCTGATCCACAATCTTCACTATGCTTTTTTTTCTTGTAAAAAGCAGTCTTCTTTTTATAAATCTTTACATTTTTTAATAAATTTAAAACAATTCTGTTATAAAACATTCGTCTACGAATGTCAATAAATTGATTTCTCCGTCTATTACTATAGAGAATATCATCTCCTTCTACAGGTCTAAAATTTTTTGGGGGGCTCTGCGTTTTCTTTTTATTTACAGATGATTTGTTTTCTTTGAAACAACATCCAGATGTTTTTTACATTGCGTTAATTTCCTTAAAAACTCCTTTGTGTGCTTACCAGGAGCATTCTTGTTTTTTCACTGAAGATTGTGTTTTGGATGAATCGTCTTAGTGTGTTTTCTTGGACAATAAACCATTTTTATAACCTTTTTTTCTTCTTTCCTTCGTCTGCATATTCTTTTATCTTTCTATAGATGAATACAATCTGTGGTAAAGAACAAATAACATATTATAGACCACTACTAACATACTACATAGCAATTACAATAAGTAAACGATATAAACACTAGTTTACAACATAACTAAGTTTATACCACTGCAACTGTGTCACAGCAACAGTGCAGTACAGTTTCATTATAAATCTCACTCTCTACCTGCACCATCTCACTCTTTGCGAGTGTCATCTCACTCTCTGCCTGCACCATCTCTCTCTTTGTGTGTGTCATCTTTCTCTTTGCGTGTGTCATCTCTCGCTCTGCCTGGGCCATTTGTCTTAGCGTGTGCCATCGCACTCTCTCCCTGCACCATCTCTCTCACACACTAAGAGAAAGATCGTGCAGACAGAGATGATACACGCAAACAGAGAGATGACACACACAAAGAGAGAGATGGAGCAGAAACAGAGCAAGATGACACACGCAAACATAGAGATGTCGCAGTCAGAGAGTGAGATGGCACATGGAAAGAGAGAGATAGCGCAGGCAGAGAGTGAGATGACACAGGCAGAGAGTGAGATGTCACACGTAAACAGAGAGATGACACACAGAAAGAGAGAGATGGTGCAGGCACACCGTGAGATAACACACGCAAAGAGAGAGATGACACACACAAAGAGAGAGATGACACACACAACGAGAGAGATGGGGCAGGCACAGAGTGAGATGACACACACAAGGAGAGGGATGACACACACAAAGAGAGAGATGACACACACAAAGAGAGAGATGACACAGGCAGAGATTGAGATCACTCACGCAAACAGAGAGATGACACACACAAAGAGAGAGATGACAAATCTCTCTGTTTGTGTGTGTCATCTCTCTCCCTGTGCTATCTCTCTCTTTCCGCGTGCCATCTCTCTCTTTGCGCGTGTCATCTCGCTCTGTTTCTGCCCCATCTCTCTCTTTGCGTGTGTCATCTTGCTCTGTTTCTGCCCCATCTCTCTCTCTCTCTGACTTGAAGAATACATGTATTCCCATATTTTTATACACATCAACTAAGTAAATTATTCACCCAGATACATTTAAAATAAAGCTTGACTCATAGTATGATCTTAGACACATGACCAGGATATTACATGTAATCTACCATGTCTGTCTCTGCCGCCACTATGTGTGTCTGTGCTCATACTATCTCACTGTCTCTACTGGCAAAAAACAGACCATATATATATATATAAGCAAGACATAACATTCCTTTTTCATTTCAACAGCACACCCTGGATCTTTATTGCACAGCTTAGAGCCTATTTGAGAACTAAGAGGCCTGACAGACATGCTGCCTAAGATTCTCTACTAGTACATATCCTAAAGCCTAACTGACTTCAAGAATACATGTATTCCCATATTTTTATACACACCAACTAAGCAAATTATTCACCCAGATTCATTTAAAATCAAGCGTGACTCACAGTGTGATCTTAGACACATGACCAGGATGTTACATGTAATCTACCATGTCTGTCTCTGCCTCCACTATGTGTGTCTGTGCTCATACTATCTCACTGTGTCTACTGGCTAAAAACATACCATATATATATAAGCAAGACATAACATTCCTTTTTCATTTCAACAGCACACCCTGGATCTTTATTACACAGCTTAGAGCCTATTTGTCAACTAAGAGGCCTGACAGACATGCTGCTTAAGATTCTCTACTAGTACATATCCTAAAGCCTAACTGACTTCAAGAATACATGTATTCCCATATTTTTATACACACCAACTAAGCAAATTATTCACCCAGATTCATTTAAAATCAAGCTTGACTCACAGTGTGATCTTAGACACATGACCAGGATGTTACATGTAATCTACCATGTCTGTCTCTGCCTCCACTATGTATGTCTGTGCTCATACCATCTCACCATCTCTCTGCACCATCTTTACAGATTAAAGAAAAATTTGCAAATATGATTCTTTCTCTCACCCAGACACTCTCTGTGATCCGGTTCAACATAGTCTGTTGTATAGCTCCTATATATCCTTATATCGTGTTAAGTTAGCATAGGTACATTTCAGATTTAAACGCCATTTTTCCTTTCTTGCAACTTCTGCACACGACCCTTAATTGTTGACTTAGCTTTCAACCTAGTGGTTTGCCGTGGTGTATGTGAGAATAATATGTTATTGCTCTGATATCAGTCTTGTTTAATAAACCATGTCTGCACGGAGAGTGCTGAAGTTTCAGGAGCAACACGATATGGAATTGTTATGAGGTCTGATCTCCACGCCTTCATAGTCATAACACAAGTGCAGCCTTTGCCAACTTGGGCTTGAGGCGGGATTGATATTGCTTTGCACGAGAATGGTTAACACACTTGATGCGGTGCACATGCAGAGAGAGCTGGTGTATGCTGATGTGATTCCTTCATGCTAGGACACTAAGGTATGGGCCCGCCCTAAAACAACCCAAAGAGACCTTCTTAGATAATAATATAATATATGTGTTAGGGAGGGTGAGATATAAGTGTTGTTAACTCTTATTCATTACAGCATGTTAACATGCTGTCACCATTCGCTTTTTATGTCTTAGTAACTATGCTGATAATTTTGCTACTGATAATAAGTATACTTGTATTATCAAAGATACTGCGCCTGAGAAGACGGCATTAGTAAATAAACATTTCAAATGCACATGTGTCTTCTTTACTCCATGTTCTGGTTTGTAATGATAATATAACGAAAGAGTGTTCATGAGTCCCACGTACCCTGAGGTACTGTAAGTTCATGTTCTGGTTTGTCTAAACATTGGGTGTTTGATATGTCCAATGAGACACTGTAGCTAGCTCGGTAAGGGGTGAGTTGGTTGCTAAGGTAAGTTTTGGGACATCCTAATTTGCCGAGGTTCCACTCCTCTGTGCACAGTTCTGTGTGAGTACAGAAACCCTGCAACATGGCGCCCAACGGTTTCGGTGGTCTTATATCATGACACTCGAGTAGTTTATCATTCATGCCTTAACCCCTTCACATCCGTTTCCGGAAAACGGGGTGTTGGTGAAACCTACCTATTTTTTGAAATAGGTCTTTATTCAAGCTTGATTCTTACTTAAACGGTTTCTTTGAATTACTACCCAGTTGTGCTACAAAGTATTCTTTGTGTTTTCTTGTTTCCAATTCTGTGATGGCGGCAGCGGTGGCTATTGCGCAGCATAGTCGCGTAGCGGTACGCAACCATCTTCAGACGTACCAAGTCCCAGTAGATGGGATGGCTGTGATTTTCGTGGTATGTGCAGATCCGGCGTTTCCTTACGAGTTGTTTTACTCTTGGGTTACGTTTCCGGCTGTGGACGCAAATTCTGGTTTGTTCCACTCCTACACCGCCTCGGATGTCCCGGCTGAATATACGCCGTACAGGGCATTGGAAATACCTATTGATCATTGGCAGCATCGAGTTTGGTTTGATGGCGCCCTCCCCCACTCTATGTCCCCTGCGAGGTTAGGCCCACTCTCAATTCCAGGTACTAATTGGCCTGCGTTGGGTGGCTTTACCCCGCACCCGAATCACGGGGCTTGCACCCTGGCAGAAATTCGCAGGCTGCATGTAGTTTCCATTTCCGTGATTCGTGCTTTAGTGCAATACATCGGTCGACATCTTCCTGGTGGTCCCCAGGGGGGTGCGGCCGCTCCCCTGGAACGAGGCGGAATGCGTCTCAATCCAGTGATGGTAAATTCGGTTTTTGGTGCGCGTCCGGTTGACAACGATGACTTCCCATTCTGGCTAGCAGAGAAGTTTGATCAACTGGAGGCGGTTTTTCCGAATTCTACTCCTGCTGATAAACATAGAATGTTGACGATTACTCTACCGAAGGATATTACTCCTGAACTTGCTGACTGTGACAGCTGGGGAAAAACATTTGCGGCAGTTTATACAAGGTGCTTCGGCACCCCGTCTATGACTGCCCTGCCTGAAATCGTTAGACGTGTTCAGAATGATCACGGTCCAGAGGCAGCGGTTGAATTGGGTATGCGCCTGTGTGGTTCTTTTGAGATTGTAAGTGATCTCATTCTCTCCAATGTTAAAGGAGATGCAGTTAACTTTCAGGTGTCGAATGCTTTGGCTGCTCTGCCCGATGCCGACAAACCCCGCCAGTTAGCAAAGATTGTGGTGGCCGCTTATAAAACGATTGGCCGCACAAGTAGAGGTCTGAAATATTTTCCAGTGAGGGAGAAAAAACTACCACAGGGACAATCTGCAGTGACAGATGCCCAGCCCAAGTCCAAGAAACAAAATTGGCCTAAAAAACAGACACAGGGGAAGCAGACAACGCAGACTCAGGGTACTTTTCCTGCAATACAAGCTCCTGCGCCACCCGAAAAAGTTTATGATTTGCGCGACCGCGCGATGATTAAATCGCCTGATCGTTTTCAGGGTTCTGATCAACGCTCTCCTCGTTCCTTTCAGGACACATCGGCCCCGAAGACCGGTGGAGGAGGAGGGGGTGGACGTGGACGTGGTGGCCAACAAGGACGTGGCCAGTCCCGCCAGACGGACGGCGCAGTGAAGCAGGAGGATTCTACGCCTAGGCGTCCGCAGTTTGCGAAAAAGAAAGTCGCAGCCTTAACAGCGCATCGATATGCCACAGATAGTGAGAACGCGGCTTCGGAATCTGACGTGGGCTCTGACCTTGCTGGACAGCGCGGCGGAGATAACCATAGTCAGAGAGGCGCTGCGTCCACTACTGAGGGTGACAGCGACTGATGTCTACGTTGTGATAGAAACAGCGGATACGAGACTTGCTCCCCCTGAAAGACTATATGAAATTGTCCTGTTAATTGAAGGTGACATACAGCGTACCGTTAAAGGTGTATTTTGGGAGAATCTGTCTTCTACATATGATATTTTACTTTCGGAGGCTGACTGGCCCCCACCTTTTGTGCTCGCGGCGCCGCGAGGGGAGGAGGTAATCCTACCCAGTTTCGCGAACACTGTCTCGAAAGAGCATGCGCAGCATTTTGCAGAAGAGTGGGCTCGGGCTCTCGCGCCGGCTCTGTACCGTAACCAATGTGGTTGGGATAAATTGTCGCCTTGCCACGAAATTCCGTTGCGGTCTCAGCCGCAGCCTCAACCTCAATATCCCATTCGGCGTGAAGCAAAATCTTCCGTCGCGGAAATCCTTGAACAATTGGAATATCAGGGAGTTATTGAAACGTGTGTGTCACCGATGAATAATCCCCTTTTTACTGTGAATAAACCTGACGGATCATATCGTTTGGTTTTGGATTACCGGCATTTAAACTCGCATTGCCGTAACTGTGCAGTACAGAATACCCACGGCTCTGCCCTAGTGGATAGTCTCGTGCGTAAGCGTTTCAAGACAACGCTTGACATATCCAATGGTTTTTATGCCCACAGATTGGACAGCTTTAGCTCCCAATGGACCAGTTTTACAAGCGCTGGAGTGCAAAAGCAATTCCGGCGTCTTCCAATGGGCTACAAGAATAGTCCTGGTGTATTTACCGCTCGAATTGTCTCTATTCTGGAGGCACTCGACCCTGATGCTTTTTCGTATGTGGATGACATATATCTCACAGACGACGATATTTGGGAGCATCTGTGTCGTGTAAATTCTCTTGTTTGCAACTTCGCAGACATGGGTTACAAATTCAACTTTGCAAAATCGCACATTGCTGAACACACAGTGTTGTTTTTGGGCTATGAGCTCAACAATGAAGGTAGAGGTTTGGCTCCTCACTTCTTAGAGAAGTGCGCACAATTGCGCGCACCAACGACACTGAAAAAATTACAGTCTTTACTGGGCTTTTTGAATTTCGGCAGAACTTACATTCCGGAATATGCCCAGCGTATCAAGCCTTTGTATGCTTTGATACAACCAACTTTCTCAAAATCATGCTGGCTGCCTGAGCATTCAGCCATTTTGCAATCCTTGCAGGCTGATCTGCTCGCTTCTAAATATTTACTGACTCGTGATAACCACACCAACCTGGTCATAAGAATAATTCCTGGGACGGTGGGTTTCACGTACCTCACTTTTAATGAAGGTGACACGGTACCTATTGCTTACAAGTCACACTTGTACACTTCGGCTGAGATGCGGTTTCCCACCATAGAAAAGGTTTTAACTGCTGTACAGATGGCTATTCTAAAGGAACGAGCTCTGTCACAGGGGAAACGCATGCTAGTGGTAACACCCTGTCCTCATTTGGAGGCAGTCACGAAAGCAAGTGTACCAAATTCAAAGGCTTTGCACCCTCGGTGGATTCAGTGGGCTGCGTCATTGTCATCCACGGATGTCATGTTTATTTTTGACGCTTCCTTACGGTCGCAAGAGTACTTGCAGTATGAATTCGTTCACCCTGCTCCTCTGGCGATGCGACCTTTGGAGGACTTCCATTGCATCATTTACACTGATGGGTCGGCGCAGGTTGCGCATGGCTCTAAACATGCCTACGTTTCCGCATGCGCCATTGTGGTCGGTGCTATGTTGAATGATGAGTTCATTTCCAGGGAGGTACACACGTTGCCCCTGGGCGATTGCACCGCACAATTGGCAGAGCTTCGTGCTCTCTTACTAGCTTTGGAGTACGCAGATCCAAGTGTTACTACTCTAATTGTAAGTGATTCTTACTACTGTGTCCAGTCTTACAATGAAAACTTGTTCTTTTGGATTCAAAATGATTTTCATGATTCCAAGGGTAGCACAATAAAACATAAAATGATCTGGGTTCGAGTGGCAGAGCTTAAGGCTATGTTGCCACTCGTTTATGTGATTCATACTCTCGGTCATCAGCGCGTGGGAGTACACGCTGTTGGCAACTCGCTTGCTGATGAAGCGGCGAAATCAGCAGTATCTACATACTTAGTTGCAGCAGTTACTAGGTCTAAAACCAAGATTGATAGCGACATCTTGGCAGCGATTGCTGCCTCTGAGAAGGGAAGTAAACATCCTTCGGGATTCCCTTCGAAGTATAAATACCACTTAAGTCCCGAAAAGGTTCCTTTTGTGACAATTCCTGATGTTGGGGAACGGCTGATTCCCAACTCGGATCGCAGAACAGACTTGATTACAGCGGCTCATGAAGGTGTGGCGTCTGCGCATGCGGGCGTCTCAGCCACTGTAACGCAACTACAACAACGTTTCTGGTGGCGGGGACTGTACAAACAGACGCGTGATTATGTCCTTCTTTGTGACATATGCCAGCAGATTAAACCTTCAACTGCTACGCGTCCGCCTCAGACTCAGTTGTACATTTCTAATAAACCACTAGGCTGTGTTTATTTAGATCACTGCGGTCCATTTTCATCTGATACTGCGTATAAATACATCTTAGTAGCAGTTGACTCATGCACACGCTTTGTGTGGGTATGGCCACATCGCAGCGCTGATTCCCGGACTGTCATCAGAGATTTGCGTATCTTTATAGGGATTTTTGCCTGTGGTACCTTCCATTCGGATCAGGGTCCGGCTTTCGCCTCTAAGGCGTATAAGGATGCCATGACTTCGATGGGGGTCCAAGTCAAGTTTTCGTCACCCTACAGACCTGAGGGTAATAGTGTAGTTGAACGAATGAACCGTGATTTAAAGCAATCTTTGACAGCCCGAGTTATAGGCACTGGCAGAAACTGGCTGGCTCACCTCTATGGCGTGCAGCGTGCTCTTAATAATCTCCCTAAAAGGTCTCTGGGTGGGCGGACCCCATACGAAATGCTCTTTGGCATCAAGATGTTCGTCCCTGACCTTGACGGTCTAGACTCGGTGGTTCGCGCCACTTCCTTTGACGCAGATGAACATTGCAATGTTTTACAGAATCTACAAAAGACGAGAGACACTCTTGCAAAGGAACATTTGCCCTCCACGTCGGATGATGCGTTGCAGATCCCGGTAGTTGGCTGGCTACCCCAAGTTGGAGAACTGGTTCGAGAGAAGATCGACAACAAGGAAGAGTTTGGTCCCTCCTATCGAGCTCCGGTCCCAGTGCTTGGAGTGAAGGGCACAAGAACTGTCATTTTACCACCACTTCCAGGTTGTAAGGAAAACAGGTTTATTTCTATTGACAATGTCAAGATACACAGAGTGGCCGATTCTTCTTAGCATGACACCGGCTGTTTCCTGTCCTTCCATTGTGAGAAATTCAATTATGCCCACTGCTTCTAATACTGAACCTGAGGTGGCCATCGAATTACCTGCTGTTTCCAGTCCATTATTGAATAATTTACCAGGAACTAACCTTGATGAGACAGACTATACATACCCCACTGATTTGTCCATGCCTGACCTGCAAGCTCGTTTAGCCACGGAATCCAGATTTTCATTTGACTCTGCTTCCCTTGCCTCGAAAAAACCCTCTAAAATTGCAGTATATGCTAGCCTGTTTAAAAAACATTTTTTGATACCTCCTTGGATATACATTTGGCTGGTCCTTTTTTCAGTTTACCTTTTTATGTCAATTGGTTTTGTGTTTTATTTTTTTCGAATTATGAATGGACACTATGTCGAGGAGAGAACTTGCATTACTCATTTAAATGGAACTTTGGCCCCACTTTCCTCTTCACATTCTACACACAGATTAAAAAGAGACTTGACTTTGGTTAACATCACAGCGTGGCCTGTTCTGGATGGAATCGCGTGGGATGCAGTTCGTTTTCAGATTCATGGCCCAACGGAAGTCGTTAATGTCCCTAATGTACTAAGAGTTAATATGGGGGATGTGGTGAAACAAAACATTCGTTCTGATGATTGGGATGTTAATGCTGTGGAAAGTTTGTTTTCTGATTTGAAATACTATGCTGCCTTTGATGCTGAGGATTTATATTTAGAATCTGCTAATTATGGTGAATTGTTCTCTTACCAACATTATGGCAATCACTTCTTACACAAGACATCTTCCCGAAGGGATGCAGTTAATTTTACTCAGTGGGAACATTGCCCAGCACCTACACAAGGGAGTTCAGAAACGTTTCTTAAAAAGTATACTTATTTCACTGACTTTAATCAGTCCAATCCCGAGTCCTTTTATTTTAAATTTCAAAAACAGCCACTGTCCAAGGTTCGACTTACAGATACAAAATTGTTGTATTCGAAGGCCTTCCGAGATCAATTAGTTACTGGGGGGTATGAGTTATGGAAGGATACCATAGACCTTAAATCAGTTTGGGGCTCAAGGGCCTGGCAGGTACGAGGCACTGAGGCTTTGCACCGTGCATGTCTCATCCCAAATCATATGTGGTTTTTGAATGAAACCATTTCCCAAACCACATGCTTTGGATTGGCTACATCTAAAAGGTTAAACACCCCGTCTTTCCCGGAGTTGGAGGAATATGAGAATTGGAGTAATTTTACTAAATTGTCCATTAGAGATATACAGGTTCTGCTTCTGAATTCCTCCTTTAACATTTCCAGTATGAATCCCAAGGGTTGGCTGCTTTGGCACCGTAGTGCTGATTCTTGCCAAAAAAGATTTTTAAATTTTACTGACGGTTTTAAGACTGTTAGATCTGATCCCCGTTTTGATTTGAGTCATACTGTCACCTCTTACTCTGTTGGCAAGTTGTGTCAAGCTTGGCTGAAACATTCAACTTTACCTGCGGTTAAGTATCACCTTTCCAAACTGAATGCAGACGTGGATTTGAATGATTTCATTAAGGGCCCAGCTAGTGGCAGGTCGAAAAGGTGGTTATATGGTGTTTACAATGAAATTTGGAAACTCTCACAGATTGAGGCTGCTTCACGCCTTAGGGCTATTGATCAGGCAAATCTTGAGAAAGTGCTTGCAGTGGTTGACAATAGCATTAACGTGCTTTCCTCTAGAATTTACACATTAGATAATATTGTGTCGTCTGTTGTTGATATTGTGCATGATGAAGTGTCTGTATTATACCATGGTCAAAATCAATTACGTTCAATCATGCAGTTTGCATGGACACTACAGACTCTAAAAATGGGTAAAGTTCCCTGGGGATACATGAACGTTTCCTCTTTATTTGCACCATTTAATTTGACAGACAAACAACGCTTGCTTTCAATGCGTGATGCTTCCTTTTCTATGCTCCATATTGAAAGATTGGAATCTTTACCTTTTTCTGTGGGAGAGACCACTGCTGCTACGTGGCTTATCCACGGTTTAATAACGCTGCCTTTTGCTTTATATAAGTTTTCAAATTGTATGAAATATGTGCCAATAGGTCGTTTTGAACCCTTAGGTAGCGGTTTTCTTCATGAGGTCTGGTCACTCCCATACACATACAGATGTTTCAAGGATGAACAAGAGGTTTATCTAACAGGGGATGAGTGTACTGAGACGCCAGATCATTCTTTAATGTGTAGACACATACAGTTACACGGTTCATGTAACAGGGACAGACCGAATATGGCTTGCGTTTTACAGGGCACGCCAGTTCCTGCTATCATCCCCACGTTTAAATTGTTAGAGAATGGTAGTTATTTAATGCTCAATAATGAAAACTGCTGTGGTTTAATTAAAGGTATAGCTTTCATAGTAACGGTTAGTGAGCGAGTTATTTGCTGCAGAAATGTTCTTTATCCTCCCACACGTGAACATAGGGAGTCTTCCATTTGGCCACAGATACCGACCTTGGGAGCAGAATTCAGCGGCATGGCTAGAATAAGAGCTCTATTGTCCCAGAAAGAGGTGGCCTTGAGCTCGGCCCATGAAACTTTCGTGCTTCACATTGCTAACACCCGCACGGAGGTTCAGGCTCTTTTAAACACTGATTTGCCCTTGCATTTCGGAGCCATGGTCCGTTCTATCTTTAACGCATCCTCCACAACGGGCCTAGCACATTTTTTTAAAGTTGTTAGCGGTGGTCTCGTGACTTCCTTTGAGAAGATTTTTGGAGTCATCCCTGCTTTCTTCCATTCTATTTTTTCATCCTTGTTTGGAGGGTTCCCGTTTTTGCTTGCATTAGCGGCTGGCGCATTGGTGGTTTTCTGCCTTTTTAAATATGGATGCCCTTCCTGTGCAAGACCACGCTCAGCTGCTACTGACGCGGTTTCGCAACCGCATGCTTGATTATTATGGCACACTGCCGTTGGCGACTCTAAGCACGGCGTTTGGATTATCTTTTCGGTTCTCCTATTTCACCTGTGTACAGCCTGTATTTCACTGCCTGACCTGTGATTTCCTTTGGGCCATTGATTTGTGTCTCTGCGGACCAATATCTTCTGACGTCGATTTTGATCAACTGATGAGTCCTATCATTGCTCACGAGTTGGTTTGTTCTGACGAAAGGATTATGGCCTTGGCGGTGACACATGGACTAATGGGTCCCTGGGATGTGTTGTCGGCAGCGCAAAGTTTCTTGGAACGAAGTTTTCTTGAAAACCCACCGAGCTGTCCTCTGATGGTTATAGAGGATGCGGTGCTGGAAGATCACGTATGTTCCTTTCATCTTTTAAATTGGATGGCTGAACTGTTTTCGGATGAGGACAGTGACTTCCTCCTGGAGGCTGTTGCAGCTTACTTTTCATATACAGTCTTATCATAGACACTGCCTCAAATTGACATGCTGATTGATAGCATTTCCTTGATTTTATTGACTTTTGGTCAAGACATTTTATTTTTTGCTTGCCTATTGGCTTGAGCCACATTATACTTGTGGGCTATTTTTTTAGCATTAGTTTTTATAATTGAATTTTTATTCATGCTCGTTTATAAATGGATTCTGCTCTCATGTGATGGCACTTCTGTTATCTTATTTAGTCCGTTCTCGGATCATGGGGGGGTGTTGTATAGCTCCTATATATCCTTATATCGTGTTAAGTTAGCATAGGTACATTTCAGATTTAAACGCCATTTTTCCTTTCTTGCAACTTCTGCACACGACCCTTAATTGTTGACTTAGCTTTCAACCTAGTGGTTTGCCGTGGTGTATGTGAGAATAATATGTTATTGCTCTGATATCAGTCTTGTTTAATAAACCATGTCTGCACGGAGAGTGCTGAAGTTTCAGGAGCAACACGATATGGAATTGTTATGAGGTCTGATCTCCACGCCTTCATAGTCATAACACAAGTGCAGCCTTTGCCAACTTGGGCTTGAGGCGGGATTGATATTGCTTTGCACGAGAATGGTTAACACACTTGATGCGGTGCACATGCAGAGAGAGCTGGTGTATGCTGATGTGATTCCTTCATGCTAGGACACTAAGGTATGGGCCCGCCCTAAAACAACCCAAAGAGACCTTCTTAGATAATAATATAATATATGTGTTAGGGAGGGTGAGATATAAGTGTTGTTAACTCTTATTCATTACAGCATGTTAACATGCTGTCACCATTCGCTTTTTATGTCTTAGTAACTATGCTGATAATTTTGCTACTGATAATAAGTATACTTGTATTATCAAAGATACTGCGCCTGAGAAGACGGCATTAGTAAATAAACATTTCAAATGCACATGTGTCTTCTTTACTCCATGTTCTGGTTTGTAATGATAATATAACGAAAGAGTGTTCATGAGTCCCACGTACCCTGAGGTACTGTAAGTTCATGTTCTGGTTTGTCTAAACATTGGGTGTTTGATATGTCCAATGAGACACTGTAGCTAGCTCGGTAAGGGGTGAGTTGGTTGCTAAGGTAAGTTTTGGGACATCCTAATTTGCCGAGGTTCCACTCCTCTGTGCACAGTTCTGTGTGAGTACAGAAACCCTGCAACAAGTCTGACACTTATACTAGAGAAGTAGGTGCATTCTGTTAGTTAGGCCCTTCAGGGCATGTGAGAAGTGGAGTATGTTAAACATAGTTTGTCTCCAGACAGGCTACAAAGACAGTTAACAGAAAGGTAGGAGAGAGTCCATGGGAAAGAAAATGGCTGCCAGAAATACAAAATGGCTTCCAGCTCATGCCAACAAATCTGTCTAATATTCAACACTTGGGCTGAGTTCTCTGTCTTAAAGAAATGACTGTGATAAATGGTTTTTAGTAAAATGAGCACTTTTAAAGTTTTTCACCAGGATTTTACATGTAATCTACCATGTATGTCTCTGCCTCCACCATGTGTGTCTGTGCTCATACTATCTCACTGTCTCTACTGGCAAAAAACAGACCATATATATATAAGCAAGACATAACATTCCCTTTTCATTTCAACAGCACACCCTGGATCTTTACTACACAGCTTAGCGCCTATTTGTGAACTAAGAGGCCTGACAGACATGCTGCCTAAGATTCTCCACTAGTACATATCCTAAAGCCTAACTGACTTCAAGAATACATGTATTCCCATATTTTTATACACATCAACTAAGAAAATCATTCACCCAGATACATTTAAAATCAAGCTTGACTCACAGTGTGATCTTAGACACATGACCAGGATGTTACATGTAATCTACCATGTCTGTCTCTGCCTCCACTATGTGTGTCTGTGCTCATACTATCTCACTGTCTCTACTGGAAAAAAACAGACCATATATATATATAAGCAAGACATAACATTCCTTTTTCATTTCAACAGCACACCCTGGATCTTTATTACACAGTTGAGAGCCTATTTGTGAACTTAGAGGCCTGACAGACATGCTACCTAAGATTCTCTGCTAGTACATATCCTAAAGCCTAACTGACTTCAAGAATACAAGTATTCCCATATTTTTATACACATCAACTAAGCAAATTATTCACCCAGATTCATTAAAAATCAAGCTTGACTCACAGTGTGATCTTAGTCACATGACCAGGAGGTTACATGTAATCTACCATGTCTGTCTCTGCCTCCACTATGTATGTCTGTGCTCATACCATCTCACCATCTCTCTGCACCATCTTTACAGATTAAAGAAAATTGTGCAAATATAATTCTTTCTTTCACCCAGACACTCTCTGTGATCCTGGTCAAAATAGTCTGACACTTATACTAGAGAAGTAGGTGCATTATGTTAGTTAGGCCCTTCTGGGCATGTGAGAAGTGGAGTATGTTAAACATAGTTTGTCTCTAGACAGGCTACACAGACAGTTAACAGAAAGGTAGGAGAGAGCCCATGGGAATGAAAATGGCTGCCAGAAATACAAAATGGCTTCCAGCTCATGCCAACAAATCTGTCTAATATTCAACACATGGGCTGTGTTCTCTGTCTTAAAGAAATGACTATGATAAATGGTTTTAGTAAAATGAGCACTTTTAAAGTTTTTCACTAGGATTTTACATGTAATCTACCATGTCTGTCTCTGCCTCCACTATGTGTGTCTGTGCTCATACTATCTCACTGTCTCTACTGGCAGAAAACAGACCATATATATATATAAGCAAGACATAACATTCCTTTTTCATTTCAACAGCACACCCTGGATCTTTACTACACAGCTTAGAGCCTATTTGTGAACTAAGAGGCCTGACAGACATGCTGCCTAAGATTCTCCACTAGTACATATCCTAAAGCCTAACTGACTTCAAGAATACATGTATTCCCATATTTTTATACACATCAACTAAGCAAATTATTCACCCAGATTCATTTAAAATCAAGCTTGACTCACAGTGTGATCTTAGACACATGACCAGGATGTTACATGTAATCTACCATGTCTGTCTCTGCCTCCACTATGTGTGTCTGTGCTCATACTATCTCACTGTCTCTACTGGCAAAAAACAGACCATATCTATATAAGCAAGACATAACATTCCTTTTTCATTTCAACAGCACACCCTGGATCTTTATTACACAGCTTAGAGCCTATTTGTGAACTAAGAGGCCTGACAGACATGCAGCCTAGATTTCTCTACTAGTACATATCCTAAAGCCTAACTGACTACAAGAATACATGTATTCCCATATTTTATACACATCAACTAAGCAAATTATTCACCCAGATTCATTTAAAATCAAGCTTGACTCACAGTGTGATCTTAGACACATGACCAGGATGTTAAATGTAATCTACCATGTCTGTCTCTGCCTCCACTATGTGTGTCTGTGCTCATACCATCTCACCATCTCTCTGCACCATCTTTACAGATTAAAGAAAAATGTGCAAATAGAATTCTTTCTTTCACCCAGATACTCTCTGTGATCCTGGTCAAAATAGTCTGACACTTATACTAGAGAAGTAGGTGCATTCTGTTAGTTAGGCCATTCTGGGCATGTGAGAAACATGAGACACAATGCAAAAAGAAACAGTACCTTATAAGCTAAGAGATGCAAACTGTGAGGAGACACAGGTGACATTATATAAAAAGGTGAAAATATAAGTCCTTAATTGACACAGACACTCAGTGTGATCCTTGTCAAAAATGTAAAAGCCATACATTTTACCAAAAAACATGTAGCATAGCAAATCGTTTTAGACACAGAGCACAGCCCATTTAAATGACCACTACATTACAAGGCAGAAACCTGACTCATTTCCAAAATACATTTCCAATATGCACCATTCAAATTTTTTGCCAGCATTACATAGAAACATGGGACACAATGCAAGAATAAACAAGCCCAATATGCTTCTTAATCTTCCCCATAGTGCATACAGCACTCTATATATATTAAATGAATCATTACTCACCTTTAAAAATGCTTTTGAAGATTTAGAACAGTGTCAGTCACACACACCAGATTTTCCTAAGCAGAATCTCTGAAATGCACCTCAAACACTGCAACCACAAATGGCCCTGATTCCCTGTAATTCTTCACACATATCCCTGGACTTAGCCAATCAAAATTCTTCCCACACTATTTCAAAACCAAACTGATATATTAATTGGTTCTACATTTCAACACTTTCAAACTCACATACTATTCACCCATCCCCCCAGTGCTCATTCAGCCTGTTACCATGGTAACTCCCACCTAACTCAGCACACAGGTGAAAAGTTCATGATACTATGTTGCAAATGAACCCAGCAAGGGTGTTTGACTTCTCAATATAGCAGCTTATCCTGTGCAATGTTTCTTTCAATGACTTTTTCTCAACCATTAGAATTACTTCTTTTAAAAAACAGAAGCATACACCCTAATTTTCAGTGGAGAATTTTAAGAAACCACCAATCATTTCTTGTTTTTCAAGTGCACTGAATCTCACCCACTTTTGTTCATAACTCCTACTTTCAAACTGCCATTTCATTTCCACAACTCATCTGAATACAACCACATCTACCTTCAAGATGCCTAAAGTCTGCATTGTGGGTCATAGATTTGTTCACTGGAGTGAAAAATATGCAGCAAACAGAGGTATTCACAACCTTGATTTACCAAATGTGGATATTATGTGGATTGGCCAGAGAGGATTGAGATGTCACCAATTGATATCATTGATAAAATCCTTTATGCATCTACCACACCCTGACCTCATAATTGTGCACTGTGGTGGAAATGACCTGGGCACTTTGACTGGGGTAGGTCTGGAAATGCTTTTAAAGGACACCTTTGGGCAATTGATGTCACTTTTTCCAAAAACTGCCTTGGTATATTCTAATATATGACAAAGGCAAAAATGTAACTGGTCCAACCAATTTTGTCCATAGATTGAGAAAGCAAGGAAACATGTGAATAAATCTGTTTCTGCTTTCCTCAGAGACTATGGTATGGGTTCCATATACCACAACAACTTGCATTACAACATGCAAGGCATCTATAGGAGAGATGGTGTACATTTTACAGATGAGGGGAATAGAGTCTTCCTCTTGAAGTTTAGATTCTGCAACGTTACCTACTTGTAGGTACAAAAAACACCCACATAACACAACAGCTCTTTTCAGAGCTACCCTACCTCTAAGCACTCTAAATTATTATTTTACTCTAATTTTTTTCACTTTTTTTCCCCGTGGTGCGCTCAGGGTATGCGTACCTGGAAGCGTACATGGGAACGCACCCATCGCTTACCCCGCTTCAGGGTCCTTCAAGGCCCCCTCAGAAAACCTAGGGGGTCAGGGGGTGTCTACCCTGCCCCCTTTTAATCATTTCCCCCTTTTTTTTTCACCTCTTGTGTCTCGATTCTACCGAGACACAAGATGGCGGACTCTCTGGACTGTTTGGAATATTGACAGACACCCGAGAGCCAATCAGCTTTCCGCTCGTGCACTTCCGTGGTGCGCCGGGTGCGCTTACCAGTACGTGTACCGCTAAGCGCTCGAAGCGCGCATATAGATATACATGTGTTTTTGAAGTAAATTTTCGTAAAAACCACTAGAGCAATTTTCACTAAATATGGAAAAGGCACTTCTGCGTACTAGTCCCTACAATTTTGCAAAGTTTGGTGTAATTCCATTCAGCGGTTCGGGCTGTAGCTGTGTCTGAACGTCCTATGGAAATTAACATGGGGAAAACATGTTTTGGGACCCCCCTTTTTTCTCGGCCCCCACATGACAAATCCCCCCGAAACTTCCAGGGAAGAAGCGGAGTGGAGCTGGCCTAAATTTTGGAAAATTACACGCAAATTCCTCAACCAACGCAAAAGTTATTCCCAATAGAATGTTGCGGATTTCCTATGGAAACTAGGTCCTAACTATAACTACCTACTGGCGAACGCCAGTAGGTAATATATATATATATATATATATATATATATATATATATATATATATATATATATATTTATAATGACAATGATTTAAAAATGTTTATTTTACATTATATTCATTTCCCATTTTTAAATATATCGCACTATTAAAAGCATATATTATATACATATATTACCTACTGGCGGTCGCCAGTAGGTAGTTATAGTTAGGACCACCTTTCCATAGGAAAAGCATTTTTTCATGTGCTTATAACTTTGGCGTCGTTTGACGAATGTTTTCAAAATTTTCCAAAAAGTATTTCTTTTTTGATCAGCTGCTATCTAGAAAGTAGGGGGGGGGGTGCTTGGTCAAGGGGGGCTGAGAAAAAAGTGGGTCCCAAAATGTGTTTTCTCAATGCAATTTCCATAGGAAACTTTAGACAAGGCTACAGGTCAAACTGCTGAGCTGAATTACACCAAATTTGGCAGGGAGAAAGGTTTTGGTCCAGAAAGCATACTTTTGTTGAAATGGGGTAAATCCGTACAGTAGTTTTTGAGAAATATGACATTTTACAGATATTGATATTTGAGAATTCTGTCATCTTATTGGCTGAGGATTTACGGACACGAGTGTGCGGCTCATTGGCTGTGAATGGTTGAAACTAGGAAGCGTTGGCAGCCATTTTGTGACTCAAATGAAAAGGAGTAGGGGGAAAAAGAGAAAAATTAGGTAAGATAAGAGGGTATAGTAGGAACATTGTGGAGTTACTTTAAGCAGTCTGTACGGTGCAGAGGCAGTAAGCTTGAATGTCGCGTCGGCTGTGGAAATCACAGCCACAGGACAACTGTGCGTTGTATTGCGGTAAGGTTGCGTAGGCTCTGGAAAGCCCATCGGGAAAACAATGCGCCGTTTTGGGGCAAGCAGTGTGTATGGTGCACACACAGGTAGGGGGAATGTTGCGTAGGCCATGGAAATCACATCCGCAAAACAATGATGCGCGGTATTGTGGCAATGTTCAGTAGGCTGTGGAAATCATATCGGGAAAACACCAATACGCCATACTGCGGCCTTCCTTTAATATAATGCGGAGTCATGTTTACTTATAATGCAGTGTTTACTTTTATCACCAATAGTGTCACTTTGTTAGAGGAAATTTAATATTATGTGGTGGGGGGGTATGTTCCCTCCATGTGCGCTGAACAAAATTAACGTTTACTTGGCTGAGGTGTTCTCCAACAACAAGCTTAATCTTCATTGGCTGTGAACCATTGAAAGTAGAAGTGTTTACTGCCATTCCATTCCCCTCCTTGGAGTAGCAAGGACATCTGATTGGCTCACATGTTCCAAGGAGGACCTTCCAGACCTTAATGTTCATTGACTGCGAACCATTGAAAGTAGAAGTATTGCCAGCATTTCCTTTTCCTCCACGGAGTAGGAGGGACATCTGATTGACTTCGTGTTCCAAGGAGGACCTTCCCAAGCTTAATGTTCATTGGCTGTAAACCATTGAAATTAGAAGTGTTGCCAGCCATTCCCTTCCCCTCCCTGGAGTATCAGGGACATCTCATTGGGTAACGTGTTCCAAGGAGGACCTTCCCAAGCTTAATGTTCATTGGCTGCGAAGCATTAAAAGTAGAAGTGATAGCAGCCATTCCCTCTCATTCTGCAGAACTCCATGGATATTTTATTAACTAAAGTGTTCGGAGTATAAGTTTGCTCTTTATTGGGTGGGTACGGTTCACTGGTGTCAGTCATTATGTGACACATTTCAAAGGAGGGGAAAGAAAGTAGTAAAAGGGAGGGTAGGAACACTATTAACTCTGTACAGTGGTCACAAGGTGGTGGACAGGGACTGTGAAGGTAAAAAATTTTTTTTATACATTTGAAGGGCCCTTTATATAATTTGCGCAGTGCCTACAAATCATGTCGGAAAAATAACAGTGTGTTGAGTTCTTCTTTTTATTAAGTCAGCGGGTGGGATAGTTCACAGGAGCAGTATTTACTTATAATGTGATGGTTACTTTTCTGACGGGGAGTTCTACATCTTTGGAGCAAATTTTATGATATGGAGGAGGGTGGTGAAAAAGAAAGTGCGCTGTTGCGGTCTTCATTTAAATGAGGTTCTGAGTAACCTACTTCTCGGGAGCAATGTTTACTTACAATGTATAGTTATAGTGCAGTGCTTAATTCTGTCGCGGGTAGTGATATTTCCTTCCAACAAAATAGTTAGTATGGTTATGCTGCAAAAAATTAAGTGTAGGTTTGAAACAGTTTTTATTAAGCAATCACAAATATACTTTCTTAGGAAAGTGTAGCTGTATACAGCAGAGGGGTAACAAATAAAAACAGAATTAATAAAATATCCCTTAAGCGTGGCCACACCCTCCTTTTTTTGTCACCTATAGTTTGTAAAAGTGTTGGCCCATATTCTTGTTAATATAAGAGGGCATCAGTTACTTTTAGGTAAAATAGAAAAGAAGTGCTACAAGAAACACTCCTGCACTACATTATCTCAGGTCAGAAGAACAATAACAAGTAAAAAATTGTTAAACATAAATTACGTCATATTATCTAGAAATGTACGCTTCATCAAAATATTACATAAAGCACTATATATACAGTTTTTTTAGGGACTACTATTTTGTAAAATATTAGCAGTGTTACAAACTGTGAGGTAGGAAGTTATCAATGGAAATGACTGTAGAAAATGTTCTTAATATCTCGCAGAGATAGATCTCTAACCCCTCTGAAGTTAACAGTATTAAAATATACACAGTGACTTTATAGTATTCCACAGGAGAAGAAGAATAAGGAGCACAACAAAAAAACAACATTTTTACACTCTCTATTCTGTAAAAGTTGGGAAAGTGTTGTTGTAGTACTTAGAGTTTGCTCACTGCTCTGCTAACAGATCACATACTCCATTAAGAATATATAGAAAAGTAGTAGTATATACAATATTATTCCTATGTACTCTATAGAAAGAACGAGAATAGGAACCACAACAAAGAACAAGAGAAAGTACGAAAATATCAATTAAGAAATGTAGGGTTTATCAAAGGCATTCAGTAACAAAGTGTCTATGCAAATAATATTTTTTAAAACTGATATTTCCAAAAATATTCTCACTGTAAAAATATCTGGTCAAGTAAATTATAAAGGTCAGTAAGCTGTATTTGAGATGGTTTACTCCTGGCGGCAACAAATCTACAATTCCTCTTGTGTGAAAATCTGACACTCTACTACAATATAGAGAGTTTCACTGATGCCACACAAACAAAGGAAAATAAAGTCATAAACAAAAAACAAGGTAAATAACAAAACATTTTCAGCAGTGAATATGTTAAAAGCTTTTTTTTCTGTAACTTCGAAATCTTTTGTCTTTACGCCGACGGCTCATAAACTCCTCTCAGATCATAATGACTACGAATCTTATAATATACATATTCACAATATATGATCATATGGCGGAAACAGAGTAAGAGGGAGAAGCTGTTCACGTTACATATGAATCTTTAGTCTTCGCGTCCACGGGTCACCAACACCTCTGAAGTACGCTATACTCTGATTATTACAAGGTACATAGTCACAGTATAGAACCTCAAAGGAGCCAGAAAAAGAAAAGCTTTTCCTCTATTCTGGGTGTTTCTCAATACAAGCTGCTGACGTTACATATAAATGGCAAAAACAACCAATAAACACTTTTTTCGTAATACAAATCTTTAATTATTCACAAATCAATCAATCAATCAATCAATCACGGCATTTGTAAAGCGCGCTACTCACCTGGGAGGGTCTCAAGGCGCTGGGGGAGAGGGGTATGTTACTGCCCAAACAGCCAGGTCTTGAGCTGCTTCCTGAAGGAGAGATGGTCTTGGGTTCGCCGAAGGTGGGTGGGGAGGGAGTTCCAAGTCCTGGCTGCCAGGTAGGAGAAGGATCTTCCTCCGGCGGTGGCTCTGTGGATGCGTGGTACGGTGGCGAGTGCGTGGCTGGTCGATCGTAGCTGGCGGGTGGGCGTGTAGAAGGTCATGCGGTCGTTGAGGTACTTGGGGCCCAGGTCGTGGAGAGCCTTGTGTACGTGGGTTAGGAGTATGAACGTGATTCTCTTGTTGACGGGGAGCCAGTGCAGGTCTCTCAGGTGTCCGGTGATGTGGCTGTGACAAGGGATGTCCAGGATGAGTCGTGCGCAGGCGTTCTGGATGCGTTGGAGTATTTTTTGAAGTTTGGCTGTGGTTCCGGCGTAGAGGGTGTTCCCGTAGTCCAGTCGGCTGGTGACGAGTGCCTGGGTGACGGTTTTCCTGGTTTCAGTGGGGATCCATCTGAAGATCTTGCGGAGCATGCGCAGGGTGTTGAAGCACGATGAGGAGACGGCGTTGACTTGTCTGGTCATTGTCAGGGAGGAGTCCAGGATGAAGCCCAGCTTGCGTGCGTGGTCCGTTGGTTTGGGTGCGCTGCCCAGGGCAGGGGGCCACCAGGAGTCATCCCAGGCGGAGGGTGATGATCCCAGGATGAGGACTTCCGTCTTGTCTGAGTTCAGTTTGAGGCAGCTGTTCCTCATCCAGTCGGCGACGTCTTTCATCCCTTCGTGTAGGTTGGCTCTGGCGGTGGTGGGGTCGTTGGTGAGGGAGAGGATGAGCTGGGTGTCGTCGGCATAGGAGATGATGTTGAGGTTGTGTTGACGTGCGATGGCTGCGAGGGGGCTCATGTAGACGTTGAAGAGGGTTGGACTGAGTGAAGATCCTTGTGGTACGCCGCAGATGACTTCGGTGGCCTCGGATCTGAACGGAGGGAGGCGGACTCTCTGGGTTCTTCCGGTGAGGAACGAGATGATCCACTCAAGCGCTTTCTCTCGGATTCCGATGTTGCTGAGGCGCTTCACTAGGGTGCGGTGGCAGACAGTGTCGAACGCCGCAGAGAGGTCCAAGAGGATGAGGGCCGCTGTTTCCCCGTTGTCGATCAGGGTTCTGATGTCGTCGGTGGCTGCGATTAGGGCGGTCTCGGTGCTGTGGTTGGCCCGAAATCCGGACTGCGTGGGGTTAAGGGATCAGTTCGTCTCGAGGAAGGCGGCAAGCTGTTTGTTGACGATCTTCTTGATGACTTTGGCCGGAAAAGGGAGGAGCGAGATGGGACGGTAGTTCTTGAGGTCGGTGGGGTCCGCCGTTGGTTTCTTCAGGAGGGCGGTCAGCTCGGCGTGCTTCCAGCTCTCCGGGAAGGTGGCAGTGTGGAAGGAGGAGTTGATGGTGTCTCGAAGATGGGGTGCGATGATGGGGTCAGCTTTGTTGAAGACGTGGTGTGGACACGGGTCGGTTGGTGATCCGGAGTGGATGGAGTTCATCGTGCGGGTGGTGTCTTCGGTGTTGATTGGGGTCCAGTTGCAGAGGGTGGTGGTGGTGGGCGTTGGTTCGGTGGTAGGGTGCGTGGTCTGTGTGTCGAAGCTGTTGTGTATGTCGGCGATCTTGCGGTGGAAGAACGAGGTGAGTGAGTTGCAGAGGTCTTGCGAGGGAATGATGTCGTTGTTTCCGGCGCTGGGGTTGGAGAACTCTTTGACGATGCTGAAGAGTTCCTTGCTGTCGTGGGCATTGTTGTCCAGTCGTTCCTTGAGTGCCGTCTTCTTGGTGGCTCAGATCAGCTGATGGTGTTTGCGGGTGGCGTGCTTGAGGGCGGTCCTGTTGTCTGTGGTCTGGTCGAGCCGGCAGGCTTTCTCGAGGGTGCGGCAGTTCTTCTTGGATTCCTTGAGTTCTTCAGTGAACCAGGGGGTTTTCTTGCCGCCGGGTCTGCTTGGAGGGTTCTTAAGTGGTGCGAGGTCATCGGCGCAGGCGGTCAGCCATTTGGTGAGGTTGCTGGCTGCTTCGTTGGGGTCTGTTTTGCTGGTGGGAGTGTTCTGGCTGAGGGAGGCGGTGAGCTGCTCGGCGGTGATCTTGCTCCAGCTTCGGCGGGGGACCTGTTGCGGGTGGTGGTGTGTCGTAGTTCTTCTGAAGCTGAAGTGGACACAGCTGTGGTCGGTCAAGTGAAGTCCGGTGGCGTGGCTGAAGGAGATGTGCTTGCTGGATGAGAAGACGGGGTCAAGCGTGTGGCCGGCGTAGTGGGTGGGGGTGTTCACCAGTTGCTTGATTCCGAGGTTGGCGAGGTTGTCCAGCAGAGCGGTGGTGTTTCTGTTGTTGTTGTTCTCCAGGTGGAAGTTGAGGTCCCCTAGGAGGATGTAGTCGGTGGAGGGAAGGGCGTGCGGGCTGATGAAGTCTGCGATGTCCTCACTGAATTGTGTGCGTGGTCCCGGTGGTCTGTAGATGAGGGTGCCTCGGAGGGTGGTCTTGGGGTCCGTGTGTATCTGGAAGTGCAGGTGCTCGGCGGCGGTGTAGGTTTCGTCGGAGTTAGTCGAGATGCGGATGGTGTTCTTGTGTACGATGGCGAGGCCTCCACCCGTCTGGTTTATGCGATCCTTCCGGGTGATCTTGTATCCGTCCGGGATGGCTCTGGCAATGTCGGGCGTTGAGGAGGCGTTCATCCAGGTTTCGGTGAGGAAGGCAACATCCGGTGCTGTTGCGTCGAGCAGGTCCCAGAGTTCCACGGCGTGCATGTGGACGGAGCGGGTGTTGAGCAGGATGCACTTCAGGTGATTGCTGCTGGTGCTGGACTTGGTGGGGGCGGTGCACGTCCGGTAGCAGGTGAATCGGCAGGCTTGGCAGGCGAAGGGTCCGTGAGTGCGTCTCGGGGTGGCTCGGTAGCAGGCAGGGTTCCGGCCGGCATTGAGTGCGTTGAGGGTGGCGGCGTCGTAGGTCCGTCGTGTAGTCTTGCATCGGCAGTGGGGACCAGGGGTCCTGGCGCTGGGCGCGGCCAGGCGCAGACGGGCTTGCCTTCGGCGCACAATCGGCGCGCCCGCTGTGCGTCAACGCTGCGTGTGCGTGGGGGCGTCATAAGAAGGGAGCCGGGAGGGAGGGTCCGCTGGGTGGCGGGAGCAGGGGGGCCAATCGGCTGGCGGGGGCGGGGCCGCAGGTAGGCAGTGAGGCAGGCGAGTGCGGGCGACTCAGCGGCGGCTGGGTCGCCTGCAGCGGCAGGCAGGCAGGCAGTAGCAGGCAGGCAGTAGCAGGAGGAGCGAGGGGGCGACCCGGCCACACAAGGCACAGTGGTCACCTATTATAAATATCTACTGTGCCAAAATCAAACAACTTACAATTCCGTAATTTTTTGTTGTTGTGAAGAATCCGACGCTATAAAAGGGAACCTGCATCATAGAATGGACACGCGAAAATAACTCGCAAAAACGAAACTAATCAAACAACGGGTGTGGTTTATATACTTTTTGGTTATTGAGTAGTCTATGGAAGGAAGATGCGGCTCCGCCCATTTAGATGTCACGTTTTGCAGTTGACACTTGCTCCCATTTTCACTGTTTCACTTGGGCACGTGTTGAGAAAATTTACAGAATGTGAAGCGGTAAAGGTTTCACTTTCGATCCTCATAACTATAATTTCCTTAATATGTACATACGTTGGAGAGCTTAAAACTGTTACCCGGCAAACAGTGTCATTTCCTTTCTCATGACTGAAAACATTTATTTATTGCCGTAATTCTAAATAGAAGATGTAAAAAAATATCGTTCAGAATAGAAGAAAAAAATAGTATGTGCTAATATTTCTCATCACTATGGTTTTAAATTGAATTAAAAAAATACCAGCATTTGTAAAGCGTACAGGTACCCCCGGTAAGGTGTGCCCGCGCTCGGGGCATTGGGAAGATTAAGCAAGGTGTTGCCCACAGTGACATAGTGGTGGCCTAACGTGCTGCTGGAGCCGGGAATCGAACTGTGAATGCTGTTGTTCGAAGTCAGATATCATAGCTGCTGCTTCACACTTTTTCCACACTTATATGTTAATTAGTGCTAATTAAGTTTTAAACATTGTTAAATTATAACTTATAACAGACTACGGTTACAATTAGTTTTTCACTACAAAAAGTATGCACGTCGTTTTAAAATTGCCTAAAAAACAGTATAGGTTTCTGGGACATTGTAGGTATAAATTAGCTTTTATAAAACCTTTCAAATTCACTGAAAAAAACATAGGTTTTACAGACATTATAGTTAAAAATTAGTATTTAAAAAACAATTGAAATTCACTGTTAAAACCATAGGTTTCAAGTACGTTATAGTTAGATATTAGCATTAAAAAAACCTAAGAAATTCACTGAAAAAAACATAGGTTTCAGGGACGTTATAGTAAGCTGGACATTTCACTCTTACAAAACCATAGAAATTTCACTGTTATAGTTAGTTCAGCTAACTATAACTCGCTCACCCGCAATGCACCGTTCATGACGTCACATATTACATAATTCATGACATGGTCAGTGACATCACTGATGACATCTCAAATGACATCACTGATGGCTTCACTGATGACATCATCCACGTGAAAATCTGATGCACCTCCTCACACTTTAATATAACCTTTGATACACCCACTGTAAAATACAGGCTACCATTTTCTAAATCATTGACACACCAATACCAGTTACAACATACGCATTCACTGATTCCTAGGTCTACACACGCATCCACTCATTCATCCATACAATCACTCATACATGCAGTCACTCATCAATACAACACTATCATATGCACTCATACACCTATACAGACACTCACACACTGCTGTTCATCTATGCAGTTACTCACATACCTAGTTAGTCATGCTAAGAATCAATCACATACACATATATACCTCACTTATTCATACAGATACTAATGCATACTAACTCTCTTATAGAATCAGTGATACAAGTACACCCTTCATCCATACAGCCAGTCTCAATATCACTGACTATCATGTAGAGTCATTTATATACTTCAACTCTCACATTCACTGCCTTTTACATATTTAGTAACTTGGACATAAACCACTGACATATCCATTCACTCACCAACACACCCATACACAGACTCACACACCCATACAGCTGTTTCCACATGCACTCTTGAACCCATACAACCAGTGAATCAACCACTCACCGATATATACACAGAGTCACACACCTCCCACCCACGCACACTCACACTGAACCTCCCAAAGGAATACTCAGACAACCAATCAATAACCAACATGGACACTCATGTAGCTACTGACCAACCCATGCAGCAGCTTGCACAACAACAGACAGACTGATACAGACATTTACACAGTTTACTCACTAACTGATGCTTTCAGTAAGATAAGCTTAATCACTCACTTATAGAGTCAGTCATGCACCTACTAAATCTTCCATCCAGATACTTATACACCCACTCATTCTTCAATACATCTTGGAAGATATATAAAACATATTTAAACTTTACAGAAACACACAGTCACTGGATGATGTCATCAGTGATGTCACTGACCATGTCATGAATGGTGTAATATGGAACGTCATGAGTAGTGCATTGCGGGTGCGTGAGTTATAGTTAGCTGAACTAACTATAACGGTGGAATTTCTATGGTTTTGTAAGAGTGAAATGTCCAGCTAACTATAACGTCCCTGAAAACTATGATTTTTTGTGTGAATTTCTAAGGTTTTTTAAATGCCAATTTCTAACTATTTCTAACTATAACGTACTTGAAACCTATGTTTTTTTCAGTGAATCTCAATTGTTTTTTAAATGCTAATTTCTAGCTATAATGTCTCTAAAACCTATGGTGTTTTTCAGTGAATATATTCATGTGATCAAGACAGTGTTTCAGTGTCGAAAGGCATAATGCTAGGCACTTGCTGTCAAAGATACTCCTGATACTGATGCAATAAACCGCATTGCAGGAACTACAACACACTGTGGTCCGTACCTGTTTGCTGGGGGATCCCGGGCAGAACAGGACTGTTGAAATATATATATATATATATATATATTCACTGAAAAAACCATAGGTTATAGACCATATATAGTTAGGAATTAGCATTTAAAAAACCTTATTTTACTCACACAAAACCATTTCATCAGTGATGTCACTGACCATGTCATGAATGATGTAATATGTGACATCATCAGCAGTGGATTGCGGGTGCGCGATATATAGTTAGTGCAACTAACTATATATGGAATTTCAATGGTTTTGTGTGAGTAAAATAAGGTTTTTTAAATGCTAATTCCTAACTATATATGGTCTATAACCTATGGTTTTTTCAGTGAATTTGCAAGGTTTTGTAAATGCTAATTCCTAACTATATATGGTCTATAACCTATGGTTTTTTCAGTGAATTTCAATGGTTTTTTAATAGCAAATATCATAAGCTGTCGAATGTCAAGTACGTGGTAAGTGAAAACAATTTCGTGTTTATGCACACTGATCTGCTTTGAATGGTGCCCCCCCCCTCATTTCTATTAGGAGTACTCTCTCTTTGCACATAGTGAAGGGTAGTTAACGCAGGCCTTTGCCCCCGTTGTAATACGTCGTGCCTGCTTCTCTCTCCATTTGATTGATTGTTATCCAAGTATTTACTGTTTTAGAATTGGTTCTCTTTGGTTCATTCTCTATTTACAAACAAACACAGAGTCTCAATACTCTGTTTAGTCTTCGCAGATATCGAAAAATCGTGTAAAAAAAAAAGAAAAGGAATCGAGCAAAATCAGTGGGCCACTAATGGGATCTCTTTTTGACCTCGCTAAAATAGAAACATTAGGAACAACCCCTCATGACAAATACAAAACTAGTGAGATGAACTGAACTCCACACAATGATGGCTGCAAAACAGCTTGGCTCCGCCACCCACCCCGCCCAAAATAACGATAAAGAGCGGCTGCCATGATTGGTTGCGGAATGGCCACGACGGAGCTACGAAATGGTGCTGCTCTCATGCTAACCCCAGCTTCAGTCTGAATATCCAGAAACACTGTAGACTACCAATTCGATCAGTTCCGGTAGCGCCCCAATGTAACCCGGTAGAGAAGAACTAGCCCTCCCCTCTTTGACTGATGGTTCTTGTTGCCTGTCCTTTCTGTTGTCATTTAACAGAACTATTTAGCCTGCTGAAAGGGGTTGTGTTCCAACCGCTGGTTGGTGGAGACATTTTGACTATATTCTGGACCTGCGTTGTCGCGTAATGCGTCATATGACGCGCCGCGTTAGCGCATCCGGAAGTCATCCGGGGCGTGCAGCGCGTAACGTAAGCATAACAAGTCATGTGACTTGTTAATAAAACTTTTCATTGGTTCATTTTACTTTTCTTATTCTAATGATGAAAGGTTTGGTCATATCACCTAAAAATTACGCTTTTTATTACTTCCGAACATTATTTTTTCTTAAATATATGTTATAATGTTCCAGGCTAATGTACTTTCCCGGAAAATTTACAACTGTCCTGCAAGTAAAATATATTTTTTTTTCGAGAAAAAGAGCGTTTCTTCGTCCCATGACGGAGCCGTTGAGCAAAAGAGGGTCGACCTGCTGTCTTAGTCGCCGATACGCCTGAATATGAGATTCTTATCGATCACTTTATGTTGCAGGAGTAGAAAACACAACAGCCCTTGACCATTTATCTTTACTGCGTTCCTTCGAATTATACCTTTTACCCTTCATGTAATTGGTCTGCTTTATTTCACTTGCCTTTTACTGATTCTAAAACAGTGACTATTATTAAAAACTTTACCAATGTATATACTACTACCATGTTTTCTTTTAAAAACCTTTATTGTGAAAATTTCATTATACAAATACGAGCCTATAACCACGTGGGCCGGCCACGGAGCAAACTGTAATCGTATATGATGAGTAGACATTTACACTGTAGAGGAACGTAACGGGCGGGCCATTAGGTTGCAAGAACTAAGGTGTCTAACAGTTACGGAATCGGTGGACGTACATTTTATAATTAAAATACGACAGGGCCAGTTACAATAAAATTATCTAGATATACATTTGCGGGCAAGTACCATGGGTGACGTTAATTCGAACTTTCAATAGTACAGTAATCAATAACACATCAGAACTTAATATCAATAGGGATGTCGAAATATTCAATCAATTCTCGTCCCCGCCCGCCATGTGCTTCAAAACTGCATACGTATCTCGTGATTTCAAGGTTCTGCAACCAGTACACAACAAGGAGTTACGAGTCCCATTTATTCCGGAGCCATTTTGGGCGAGGACGGGCAGGTCCGGGATATAGTCAAAATGTCTCTACCAACCATCGACTATGATGATGTTCATATGCTGTATTTATTAGAGTAACACTCATCTGTCCACATGAAATTAATTTGCCACAATCTAAACATGTCATTTTAATCTTTCCAAAGTTCTTCTAAATATTTGGGACCGTTTCCCTTGCCTCTGATGCTGTCAGTGCCACTTCTTTGATGAATGTACTAGCAGGTCAGGGGTTCTCCTCCAAATCTCTCTTTTATGCAGCACTATAATTAATTGGTGCCACCTCTCCATATGACGATGCATTTTATAGTTACCATAACTATATTTTTTTTCGGTTCCTCTGGAGAGTTCATCGTGGCAGATGAAGCGTGTAACGTACCGGGCATTTACCTTTTTTTGCATGTACAGGAAAGGAAAAAAAAAATCGAGCGTCCGAGTTCTAAGGTGTCCCAGGGCCATTTTAGTGGACCAGGCCCAAATCCAAAGAACAGGCCGCCATTTTGAGAGTCCTGTTGCAGCCGCCTGTCGCTGTAGCATCAAGAGCAGCCGAAACTCAGCTGAATGGCAACTGAAACGGTAAAGGGGCGCCCCACTACAGCAGACGAGCCTCCACCTAGGAAGGCCCGTTCACGCCGCCTCCCCCCCCCCCTTCGGGCACCCCACGCCGTTATTCGGAGCAGTATTGTAGGATGGCCACACCAGTGCGGCAACTTGCTAGACATCACCTCGGTGGTAACCGAATCTCAACGCCTTGTGGTGTCTTCTATTCAGAAAACATTGTTATGCTGCCTTCGACCTATTCGCCGCAAGTGCGCACACAACTCAACTGCATAGCTTGCTAGACACCACCTCGGTGCCATCCGGATCTTGGAATCTCAGCGCCTTTTGGTGTCTTCTCTTCAGAAAATATTGTTGCGCTGCCTTTGGCCCCATTCGCACATCGGTCCGCTACTGACGCCATCTCACAGGCTAATGGGGCGCCCCACGCCGACTTTCAGCATTGTAGGATGACCACACCAGTACAGCAACTTGCTAGACATCACCTCGGTGCCATCCGGATCTCGGCGCCCCACTGCAGATGAAGTGCCTCTCAACTATGAAACCACCACGGTGACATCCGGATCTTGGCGCGTTGTGCTGCCTTCGGCCTATTCGCACATCGGTCCGCTACTGACGCCATCTCACAGGCTAATGGGGCTCCCCACGCCGACTTTCAGCATTGTAGGATGACCACACCAGTACAGCAACTTGCTAGACATCACCTCGGTGCCATCCGGATCTTGGCATCTCAACGCCTAGTGCTATCTTCCATACAGAAAATATTGTTGCGCTGCCTTTGACCCCATTCGCACATCGGTCCGCAACTTAGACATCACCTCGGTGCCATCCAGATCTTGGCATCTCAGCGCCTTGTGGTGTCAGTCAGAAAATATTGTTGCGCTGCCTTTGGCCCCATTCGCACATCAGTCCGCTACTGACACCATCTCACAGGCCAACAGGGCGCCCCACGCCGACTTTTACCATTGTAGGATGGCCACACCAGTGCCACAACTTGCTAGACACCACCTCGGTGCCATCCGGATCTTGGCATCTCAGCGCCTTGTGGTGTCTTCTATTCCGAAAATATTGTTGCGCTGCCTTTGGCCCCATTCGCACATCGGTCCGCTACTGCCGCCATCTCACAGGCCAACGGGGCGCCCCACGCCGACTTTCAACATTGTAGGATGGCCACACCAGTGCGGCAACTTACTAGACACCACCTCGGTGCCATCCGGATCTTGGCGCGTTGTGCTGCCTTCGGCCTATTCGCACATCGGTCCGCTACTGACGCAAACTCACAGGCCAACGGGGCGCCCCACGTCGACTTTCAGCATTGTAAGATGGCCACACCAGTGCTGCAACTTGCTGGACACCACCTCGGTGCCATCCGGATCTTGGCGCGTTGTATTGCCTTCGGCCTATTCGCACATCGGTCCGCTACTGACGCCGCCTCACGTGCCAACGTATTTTCTCCGCATTTTATACCCTATGCCGCATAACAGGTCATGTGACTTGTTTATAAAACTTTTCATTGGTTCATTTTACTTTTGGTTTCCTAATGATGGAAGGCTTGATCATATGACCTAAAAACAACACTTTTCATTGGATGAAAACTTTTTTTTTTTCCCAAACGATGAAAGCCCCACCTTGTTTCTGGATGTTTCAGACTGAAGCTGGCTTCAGCATGAGAGCACCACCATCTCGTAGCTCCGTCGTGGTCATTCCGCGAGCAATCATGGCAACCGCTCCCCACCAGAAGCCTACAGGAGTCGGGGGCCCCCAAAACTTTTGATAAATCCTCAAGGCGGAGGGGACGCTTTCGAGAATGGGGTCCAAGACCTAGCAGACAAGCGTCCGATTTCCAAGGTGTCCCAGGGCCATTTCAGTGGACCAGGCCCAAAAAGGAAAGAGCCTGCCGCCATTTTGAGAGTCCTGTGACAGCCGCCTATCGCTGCACCGCAAGAGTGGGCGCAACTCAGCTGAATTGCGGCTTTTGACACAGTGGACCAAAAACGGACGGAATGGCAACTGAAACGGTAAAGGGGCGCCCCACTACAACAGATGACACTCCACCTGGAGAGGCCCGTTCACGCCGCCTCCCCCGGGGCGCCCCACGCCGTTATTCGGAGCAGCATTGTAGGATACCAAAACCAGTGCGGCAACTTACTGGACATCACCTTGGTGCCATCGTTCTGCTGCCTTGGAACTATTCGCACAACAGTTTGCTACTGATGACCCACCCCCCGCGACGCCCCACGCCAGAAATCTGGACGTTGTGCTGCGTTGGGACTATTCGCACAGCCGACCGCTACTTCGTTGTTTTTCCCTAAAAATGTTTATATGTTATTACTGTTTTTGTTTTCTTGTATATATTTATAAGTTATTAAAGTTTTATAATCTTACTACTTTGTTGGAGTGCTATATATTTTTAATGTGACACATAATTGTAAAAACTTTGATGTACAAAGAGTCATCCCTGGAATCTTCCGCTTCAGGCTCGGTCCCCTCCCCAATCACAATACAGGATGGTTTTCAGATAATAGGAACGCGTCTGCTGTGACGGATCTCATCGAGTGTGGGCCTTGATCTACTATAACTCCTTTGAAGAGGGGTGATTCTTTACAGCTGGGGCCATAAACTACATCTGCAGGGCTAGCTGATACCCTAGGACCGGCCTGGACAATCGGACACAGAGGAAAAGGAGTGTCAGAGGGTGCGGTAGTGAATAGGGCGAAAGGGAGGTGTCGGGCGGGCACAGGGTGTGATTCTCAGGGAAGAGCAGCGAAGATGGGGGGTGGTTTATTACCCATGCATAAGACAGAGAGCGGGGGTGACCACTGCCTGGGGGAGATGCTTGCGAGGGTGGGGAGTCATGCTAAGGATCGACAGCGTGCACAGAGTGGGTCTGGTCAAGGCATCTAAAATGACTGCCGTGCACGACAAAAGTGTGGCATTTGAAAAAAGGCAAGATGGCGCAGACAATGTTTTTCAACACTTCCTGATTTCCTTCGAATCGAGCGTTAACAGACGTTGGGGCATATTACCAAAGTTAAGCGATATTTATCCCTAACGATGCTTAGCAACGATTTTTTTACCGCTAAGCATCGTCAGAAATTATCGCAGATAAACCTTGCTATTATCAAGGTTTATCGCAAATACGATAAAAAACGACCGCAATGCATTAATATCGCTGAAAACTCAGCGATATTCATGCATTACCGAGCTAATGCTCTTAGCCATGTTATCCACCTCCCATTGGATAACATGCCTTAGAACTGCTCAGGGCAGGTGCTAGCTTTTGGAGATATTCGCGCTTATCGCGAATATTTCCAAAAGTTGATAATAGGAGATAGCGATGTTAGCGACTGTTTCCAGTCGCTAACATCTTGGCATGCCCACTTTGCATGTCATTAGTGATAAATATCACTCACATGCAAAGTGGGGCCCAAGATGGTTGCTATCTCCTACTAGCCGTCGCTAACTGGTGTTAGCAACAGCTAGGTAATACAGATATAATTTTATCTCCGCGAAGCGGAGCGCTGTTACAGATATATATCTTTTTTTGAACGTTAATTTCTCAAAATCCACTGGAGCACATATATTGAGACCTAGCAAAGGCACATCGGACTACCAGTCCCTACAATTTTGCCAAGTTTCGTGCAAATCCATTCAGCCGTTCGATTATTATTATATTTTTTTTTTTTGCCTCGCGGGGCCCTTTTAAAACCTCCACATCAAACCTAAGAGGTCAAGGAGGATCTACTATGCCCCCTTATGGTCATTTGCCCCTTCGCTTTGGCCTCCTCTTGTTTCTCGATCCTACCGAGAGACAAGATGGCGGCCGCTACGGACTGTTTGCAATGTTTACAGACGCCGGAGAACCAATCAGCTTCGCAAACCTCCGTTACGCGAAGCGGAGCGCTGTTACAGATATATATCTTTTTTTGAACGTTAATTTCTCAAAATCCACTGGAGCACATATATTGAGACCTAGCAAAGGCACATCGGGCTACCAGTCCCTAATATTTTACCAAGTTTCGTGCATATCCATTCAGCCGTTCGATTATTATTATTATTTTTTTTTTTTGCCCCGCGGGGCCCTTTTAAAACCTTCACATCAAACCTAGGGGGTCAACGAGGATCTACTATGCCCCCTTATGGTCATTTGCCCCTTCGCTTTGGCCTCCTCTTGTCTCTCGATCCTACCGAGAGACAAGATGGCGGCCGCTACGGACTGTTTGGAATGTTTACAGACGCCGGAGAACCAATCAGCTTCGCTTCACAAAGCTCCGTTGCGCGAAAAGTACGCGAACTGGAGCGCTGCCCGGTCCGCTGTTACAGATATATATCTTTTTTTGAACGTTAATTTCTCAAAATCCACTGAAGCACATATATTGAGACCTACAAAAGGCACATCGGGCTACCAGTCCCTACAATTTTGCCAAGTTTCGTGCAAATCCATTCAGCCGTTCGGGCTAAAAGTGAGGCCAACCGCCCTATGGAAAACTCAATGTTAAAAACACGTTTTGGGACCCCCCTTTTTTCTCGGCCCCCCCTTGACGAACCCCCCCCAAATTCAAGGGCTGCTCAGAAACAAAATGTGCCATTTTCCTGAAAATTTCAGCCAATTCCGTCCACAAAAGCCAAAGTTATTAGACATAGAATTTTCAAAAATCCCATAGGGAAAAAATCCTAACTATATATACCTACTGGCGACCGCCAGTAGGTAATATACATATATATATATATATATATATATATATATATATATATATATATATATATATATATATATATATATATATATATATATATATATATATATATATATATATATATATATATATATATATATATATATATACTTGAAGATGAAGGATAACAAGAAAACAACAGCCAGCCAGGGCAAAAATCTGGATCCCAAAGGATACAATGAGTGACAAAGGATACAATGAGTGACAAAGAAATAAAATATCCAAGAAAGAAGTGACTCAAACAGATTGGTTCAGAGGGATACCCTGCAGGTTATTTACATGCCGTAAGATCATTATAATTGTATTTATGAGTTTAATTTTAGCCTTGGATTCAAATGGAAAACATGTACATCAAACCGTGCCAGCATGCCCCCAATGTTCGGTTGCTGGGTAAACAAACGCTCAATTCAAGAAGAGAGGAAGCATTAAGTGTATAAACGCTGCGGGCTGGTACATCAAACAGTGCCAGCATCTGCCCAATGTCTGGTAGCTGGATCAACAAACACTTACTTTAGGATGAGAGGAAGCATTACGTATACAAACGTTGTGGGAATGGTAACCAACAATACTCAGAGGCTCAACTTCAGGCGAACGAGATAGTCATGGTTGCGTTGTTCACCCCTTGACCGGTAACCTACCCGCCATTGCCAGGATTGGAACGTCTCAGGTACTGAACCGGAGTAGTTTAAATATGTTGTCCAGTGAGTGTATTTGCGCCTGGAGCGAAGGCCTTATGTCGTATAACAACTAAGGTGCCTATTCTCATTGTGATTCCTATGGCGTCCATCTTGAAGGTATAACCTTTTCAACAAAAACCATAGGTGCCATTTTAGCCTAGTCTTACCCAGTATAGACCTAGACTATTTGGGGCAGTCCTGGCAAGATTACCCTTGGTTATGCAATTCTTTGATGCAGTTGTATTAGATATTCCTAATACTGTTAAGGGTATATACTGTTCCCATAAATTCTATCCCAAAAAATGTGTATTTAGAAAATTGGATTACAGGAACCAACTGGGTCTCATAGTCGGAACCCATATTGCTAGTGAAGTCCATTGAAAATATCTTAGGGCATGTAAATAACCAGCAAGGTATCCCTCTGAACCAATCCTATGGTTAGTAACGTGCCTGATTTGATTCCTTCACACGGCGATAATGCTTCCCATAAAACATCTCAGGATGAGGCTACAGGACACACAGATTTAACAGTAAGGGCCCGACTAGCCACACAAGATTATAGAGTCTATCCTTTCTTTTGCAATTAAGACAGTTTGTTTTTAGTTAAGTCTGACCACATTTCTTTCATCACATGATTGTTGTAAAGGGCTTGAATATAAGTTCCAAAAATATGAATGACATACTTCTCTTTATCATATATCACCTCAGCACATGAGGAAGTTCCTTATGTACAATCTGCCGGATATTGAGCAAGCATTTTAACAATCTGAATTGGGTGAGCTATACATCTGATTTCTACATCTCCATTTCTTCACTTGAGGTGCCTGTATTCACAAGATATCATAAATGAACCATGAAGAACAGACTCAAACTGATTCTTCAAATGAATTATTCATTTGAATTAATCCGTTTATTTCAGATAAGGAATCACAACACATTATTTGAACAACAACTTTTTCTTCATTATCAAAAATGGCATTAAGTCCATAGGAGAGAGAAAGGAAAGGAATCCTACCTAAAAATGTTTACACTCGCTCATGACTAACGTTCTATCAAACATTCACTCATAAATCCTCATTCATACTCATATGTACAATTCTTTCAGACATCGCGAAAGGAATTGGGAAGGAAAAAAGGGGGGGAGGAGAGAAAATCAAAAAATTGCAATAACTCTATTCAACACAACTAGTGTTAGTCAAATGGTACACTTGGAGTGTACTTCCAAAGAAACAGTCACAAATTTATAGAATAGGCCATCTAAACAAACAAAAATATTCAAATGGTTTTTAAAGCATTTAAACTATTGGCCTAACACGGTGATGGTCGACGCGTTTCCAGTTCCTTGGAAGAGGAACTCTCTTCAGGACCTCAGAATGGTTCTCAAATTTCACATGTTTTTCTGTTATCCTCAATAGTGGCATTCTTTCATTTTGAATTGCGTGTGCTGTTTCCCCATAGGGGGGTTCAGTTGTTCATTAGCTCAAAGCGTGATCCAAGGGGGGGCCTTAAGGGCCGCTTTCCTGTAGTCACTTCTTTATTTTAGTAGTTGATTGTGATTTGAATCTTACGTATTAATCAGCGTTTTTCCTGCTCGTCTCTCTCCAATCCGTCTGTTTGGAAACAGACGGATTGGAGAGTGACAGTGACTACAGGGAAGCGGCCCTTAAGGCACTCACTGGATCAAGCTTTGAGCTAATGAACAACTGAAGCCCCCTCCGGGGAAACAGCACACGCACATGACTTCCTGATACCTGCTGATAGGATCATAAATGTTCTATTTCAGCTCTCTAGGAAGTGGATTCCTTTGATGTGACCCCTGGGGAATCAAAATAACTACTAAACACTATGGATTTTTGTAGTGGCTTTTTTATGGATGATGGCAGAATGAAGGAGTGCGGGCACTGTGACTTGGCTTTCCTCCCACCTGCTGATGGGAGAGTGACTTGGCTTTCCTCCCACCTCCTGATGGGAGAGTTTATATATCCCAGTGAACCAAAATCCTTAACAGATCAGTGTGTACTGCTCCCGGTGAATCAAATTTAGCACTAGGCACAAGAGACTTATAAAGTTGTATTTTTTTAATGAATACAGTGGGAGGGGATCTCCAGTCACATGACTGTTGTCTCATAGGTGGGGAGCCTAAATATGTTATTACACCAACCCTTGGGGCAGATTTCCATGATTGCCATAATCTGCCCCAAGGGGAGTCATAATAACCACAAGACTCCATGGATTTGTGAAGTAGCACAGTGTTTGTCAATGACGGTAGGGGAAGTGGGTCTCCAGTCACACAGCCTTCCTCCTACCTGCCGCTGGGCCCTTACATGTGTCATTTCAGTGCCCATGAGGACATATCAACATGAACTGCCCAGCGTGAAGTCTAAATACCTACTAGATACCAGGGAATTTTGAATTGCCACGAATATATATCAATGACGTCAGGTGGGATGGAGGCTCCTTTCACAGGCCTTAATCCTACCTCCTGTGTGTGGTATGGCATTGTTAATTTTGATTCTTCTTGAGCAAGAACAGCACAGATTGCCCCAGATCTGGGCATGGAAAATGCCTACTAGATATTAGGAATTTTGATGTAGGATTCAACATGTCTGGTCGATCTGTAAGGTAATGTAGAATGTCCAAGAATGTATGCTTCTCCTCATGGTCACAAGTTTGATTTCTGACATATACATTCGGCCTTTTTTTATCCAAGTTTGGTCAAATTAGTACAATGGATTTTAGCAACAATAAACACATATTTTTACTGCTAAAATGCCCAATGGTTGGCCACATCATTCTTTGCTAATGCACATTATATTTCAAATGCTGTTTTTGTTAGCTGCAGGTGGGAGGGAGCCTTTGTTACAGGGACTCACTGCCACCTGCCAAGGGGCACAATCGATTTATTATTTCTGCTAGAACTTTCTTCTTTGGCTCCTTTGGGGTATATGGGTGCAGTTTCCCCCCAAATGACCCCTGGTGTGGCATCGTTGGTTGTTAGATTCAATTCAATATATTTATTAAGAGTTTGGATCTCTAATGAGGTCCACTTAAAACATACGTAAATAATTAAATAATCATATAAAAGAACAAAACCCAGGAATAGATAAAAATACTTCATTAAAACCATCATATCTACCTCTTACATCAGTTTATACAAATGTAAATCATCAAAATACATCAAAATCCACTCTAGATGATTCTTTAGGCAGCATTGGAGCCCTCCAATAAACAGAAAATGACACAATGTATAATTCAAACATGTACAATTTTGATTAAATAATATAAATATGCAATTTTATCCAGCGACCAATTATAAAAAGTGGATCATAGAGCAGCAACATCGGCAAATTAATAAGCAACATGAATCAAATGGCAACAATCTATGTATGTAATATATTGACATTCATAACAAGCACAAGGGAAGAAAAAGTACAAAAGAACCTACAAATTAGTTAAAAAACTCCGTTCTTTTTAATAGTATTTCTTTTAAAATCATATATTGCATGTATCAAATTTACATAGACAATAACAAAGTGAACAATTATTACATCACTAAAAAAATTCACCATATAATATTACAATTAAGGAAGGGGGGGTGGCAATCAATACTTTCTCTGTTGATTGTAATTTTTTCAATCTTTATCCTTTCGTTCCATCAGTCATGGCTCAGCTAAAAACCTTCGGCTTCTCCGATGAGGAGTTTGCCACACTAGTTGGTACCTCGGTCTCTTTTAATACCAATTCTAATACCAGAGGTAATGATGAAGGTAAGAAACTCATAGATCTAAAAAGGAAACTCATTAGGATGAGGCCCATGGTGAGTTCATGTTATCCTACCTGAGAACTGGTATTATTCCCAACGGTCTACGAGTACGAAATGTACCTGGACTTTTCGTACATCATAGACCGTTTTTGGAGAAATGGAGTCTAATAGCGAACAGATGTTCACGCGATTTAATGATTCTGATCATAGAAACATCGAAGGAATTGGCAGCAGCTAGGAAAATTGAAATTGATGAATTAGAAGAGAAGCTTAAACAATTGAATGGGGTAGATGAAGCGAAGAAAAGAATAGAAGAATATAATAAGGAGTTAGAATCCTTTGCTAGATTCCTCAATAAACGGAAATTAGATAAGCTAAATAAAGATAAAAGATTCTATACTGAAGAAACAGCCTATCCTTATCTGGGTAAAGATTTTTATAAACAGAACCACTACATAGATGAATCTAGAAGTGCCCCACAGAGAGTCAATAATTTCACTGACACATCAGATTCTAACGGTGAAGGTTCTAATAGTAACTATTATGAACCAGATGGAGTTTTCCAACCTTATGCTGGTTCTCGTCCCCAACAACGTCCTTTTTTATCCAACAGGGGGCCTCGTCGAGGTCGTCACAGAGTGAGATTTCAGGGACAAAGGCAGAACAGGGGAAATTTTCTGATGAATCAGCAACAACACCAGGTGCAACATCAGCAGCACCAGCAGCAACATCAACAGCAAGAGCCTCAATTTATAAGGGAAACTCGGACCAGACAATATTGGGGTCAAGGAATGTGATTCCTATTTTTAATTTATCATCTATAGAACTTGACGAACATAGTGAAGCCCTGTTATCTAAGGGTCTTTCGTTTGTGCCACAAGCACACGTAAACACTTTTGAACTGTATAAAGACATAATTTCCTTTTTTAGGAAGATCAGGCTAAAAAAGTTTTTTCAAGCTCAAGAGGAGACTAATAATGAACAAATAGTAGACTGAGAATTGACATTACCATCGACATTCAGTCCAGGCTTAGATCAACTAGGCCCTGAAGTGGCTGCATTCGAGCTAGTGGTCCTTCAGAAACTTGAAAGGACGCTTCGGTTCATTCCCAAACCGTTGTATAATTTGAGTAAGGATGAATCATTGGCTTTGAAAAGACTGTCTGAGAATAACAAATTGGTCATTAAGGGATGTGACAAAGGGGGAGGTATTGTCGTGCTTGACTCAGTTAATTATGAACGCAATATGGTTGCCATGTTAGACGACAATTCCACCTACCTGAAAATCAACTCTCATCCCTTAAGTAACATCATAAAAAAGATCCAACATCTGATGAATGAGGCCATCAGTAATGGAGAGATCAGTATTAAAGAACATGAATTCTTGAATACCAACAAGAACAAGACAGCGTGTATCTACGGGTTACCGAAGATACACAAAAATGCTGATAATCCTCCCTATAGACCGATTGTATCTACGATTGGCACTCCAACAGAGTCTCTGTCCAAATTTATTGACCACTATTTAAGGCCCCATATACCGAAAATTAAATCATGTGTTAAAGACAGGGGACATATGATTAATAAAGTTGAGAATTTGGAGTTCGTGCCTAACAGGGACATACTAGTCACAATGGACATTGAGTCCCTTAATAGCAATATCCCCCTGAATGGAGCAATTAGGGCAACAGATTGGTTCATTGATAGGCACAATATAACTTGTCCAAAGACATTTCTTATTGATTGCCTGTTGATTGACTTTGAATTTGGAGATTTGCTATACCGCCAACTTAAGGGGGTCAGTATGGGCGCATCTGTCGCCCCTTCGATAGCGAACATTTATATGTCCGCTTTTGAAGACAAGTTCATTGATAATGAACTGGCACCCTTCTTTGAGTCTGTTTCCCATTGGTCCAGATACATAGATGACATCTTTTTTATCTGGACCAATGGGAAGGATTCTTTGTTGGAGTTTTTGGAATGGATCCATTTGACTGACGATAATTTAAAATTCACTGCCCAATATAGTGTTAACCAGGTTGAATTCTTGGATTTATTAATAAGAGAAAACAATACCAAATTAGAGGTTGATCTGTTCACAAAGCCCACCGCATGTAACACATTGCTTCATTTTAGCAGTTTTCATCCCAAGAGCCAACGTGAGAGTATTCCCTTTTCCCAATTTCTAAGGGTCCGCAGAAACTGCACTAACATCACTGATTATGATAGACAGGCTGCTATCATGCGGAAGAAGTTTTTAGATCGTGGTTACCCACATAGGCTCGTGAAAAGCTCCTATAAAAGGGCACGTTTTTACGACCGCGATGCCTTGCTGACACCAAAAGTATTGCCTGCAAAGGACCAACTTGTCTGCGTGACCACTCATTCTACACTCAATGAGCGTGTGAGACAGTTCATTAACGCCAATTGGTACATTTTGAATTGTAACCCTACCTCTAAGAATGTTCTAATGAAGCCTCTTTTTGCACATAAGAGGAATAGAAATTTGAAAGATAAAATCGTTCACTCAAGATTTGGAACAACACTGACTAATAAAGGTCCGAGTCAAAGATCCTTATTAAACAACCTTCCGGTACGCGGAACAGTCAAGTGTTCCTCCTGCAAATCTTGCAACAATATTCTTGGAGGTGCAGAGTTTATTCATAATGGCTTTTTAGCCAAACGCCAACGACATTTGGAATTGTAAGACTGCAAATGTTGTTTACTTCATCTTATGTGCATGTGGCCTAGGCTATGTCGGTGAAACCTGTAGGCCAATCCAAGTGCGCCTGACCGAACATAGATCGGCTATCAAGACAGGGAAGCTAGCAGCACCCTTAGTGAAAAACCTCCTTGACAAGAATCATAAATCAGAGGACTTTCAATGGCTTATTCTGGAAAAAATAAGGACTCCTGATAGCAAAAGTGGATGCGCCATTAAAAAGAAAAAGGAAGTATATTGGATGTTTGTCCTTAATACTTTCAAACAAGGATTAAACAGCGAGATTCCGTTGGAGAATGCGATATTTTAGTCCTTGTATCGCATTAAATTTCCTAAACAATTATCGAATTACTTATATTGACATCAGATACAATTACCAGCCCGCTAAATTGGGCTTTGGTTTTCACTATATCTTAAGTAAATCGATTGTCTGCTTGGTACCATAGGAATTCAGATACTGATCAGGTAGGGCCCTTGAATACAATAAATAGTGCCGATTATTGTAAAGAATAGCTTATATCAACAGTCCTTTGCACATACAAGTCTGTTTACGTAATCCTTGATACAGACCTATTAGCTTTGTGTATTCATATGGATATATTTTGTTCTCCTCACGTGAAAATATTTGCCTTTCCGCATTAACATTTAGCACATGTGAGTCTGTTTATATAATTGTTGAAACAGACTGATAAGTTTGGTATGTTCATTAGATTATATTTTGTCCTCTTTATGTGGAAAATGTTTGCCTTTCCGCTTTAACTCTCAGCACCAGGTTGACGTCACTGGCGCTTTAAGAACCCAGGAATAGTTAACCATGTGACCCACTGAAGGGTGTATTTAAAGGGAGTTCAGTAACGTGACAAGTGATATCTTTTCCAACGGTCACGGAACGCCGGCAGCCATCATCTGTAGCGCCGTACGATTCTTGCCATCAACCTCTATCTGTAAGGAATGCTTTAGGGATTATTTTAGTTAAGCCAGTCTATTTTAGGTGCCGTATAGTTTACGACTATTGTGTGAGAATCTCCCTTATAGATATTAACTGGCTGTATTTTGTGAAATAGAACTACACAGAAATAGAAGCTGAAACGAGAGAACGACCTCGTGACTCTAAAGAAGTCAGCCTTCCTCGACACGAACATCGATCGTGCGGGTGTACAGCTTGAGCGCTATGTCTACATTCACATGTAAGTGATGTTGATTGATAACTTAGAAGTCCTCAAATACTTTATTAGACTTACGTTATTAAACACAGACGCTAATAATAAATAATATATATCTTTCCTTCTCCACATACTTGTATTTTTACATGGCACTTTCATAGTCGGAAAAAAGATTATCATGCGAGGCAGGCGAAAAAAGAAAGTGTTTTTTGGATCTTAACTGGTTGCCAATCTAGCAACAACAACAGGAATTTCTTCTGTTTGCGGGTAAGCGTATGTACCAATTAGTGCGGTCAAGAAGTTTAAAATGACTGACTAACATAATCCGGATATCTAGACTAAAAACCAATAATTAACTTTAAATAAAAGGTACTAAATACCGTTGATTTTCTTTCATTTAGGATATCCGTAAATGTATATAGTTGGACACCATATGCTTGTGCAGGACGCTAGCATTAAGTAGCCAGACATTTGGCAGTAGAAAGATTGTTTTAAAATTCCTGGGTAAGTCCATTAAAGTACCTCAAACATGTCATTTGACCTTTAGTGTAATAAACAGAATAGCGAACAGATCTTTTTGTGTTTATCACTCATTTGTTTGATTTGTAGTATAATGGTTGTCTAGCCTCTTTTTAATATAATGTCTCTTTCTACCATCTGACCTCTAGTGCAATAAACAGCATAGCGCACAGATCTTGCTGTGTTTACCACTCACTTGTTTGAATTGTAGTATAATGGTTGTCTAGCCTTTTTTTATATTATATAATAAAAATGTCTTTTTCCACCTCGTAACCATAATAGACCCATTATACTATCAAATTGAGGGCTAATGAAGTAATATCGGGTTGTTCCAGCCACTGTCGTAGAAGCCTACCAGCAAACATCTATCTCTTTTTTATACTACAGCCGTTAGTGTATCAATACTGGCATTAAAGAGTGGTTATTGATATATATTGATACATGATTTTGGTTGTGGTCCTTAATATTTCATATGAATTACCTAATATTATTTAATCCCAAGATGGCAATGGTTGTTGGACCTTTCCTAGTTAGGTGGTTATACTTTATATCACCAGCAGTTAAAGAGACAAAAAGGCTTGAAGCTTTGAAATCAGTATAATAGAAAAACCAATTAAATGCAAAGTCAATCATACTCCGACAGGAAGTTAAAATAAATTCATAAACTCCCTGAAGAAGTTAAAAAGTTTAATGCATACTGTTTCATTCTTTGGATTCAACATAAATTCTTGAGCGGATGACATTTTTTTATTGCCATTCTTAATAAACATTGGTCGAAGCCACTTAAAACGAAATGAGGTCAAAGCCGGACATACAAACAAGATATGATCGAGGTTGTGAATCCCCTGATTACAGAAGTTGCAATTTTTTTCACCTTTACTATCAAGAGACCAATTTACAGTTAAATCATTCAGTGGTAAAAGATTCATGCGGGTGAGAGTGAGCCACCAGCGGATACCATGGCATAAATTCCAGGACAAATACTTCTGGAAAACTCTTGGGGACGAATCCTTAACTATTGTTTCTAGTCTGGCCCTTGCTCTGCATATAATAACGTCCCTCTGATGGCTAATTACACTGCTTGAGATCTCTAAAAAGGATTTCAATTCTTTGAGGGAAAAGGACATCACAAGATCTTCTTCCACATTAAAATATTTTTTAACACGTAAAAACTTTATTGTTAGTAAATGTAAAACCTTACAATATAAAAGCAAGCTTTGTGTTCATAAAATTAATACATTTTTTCAAATTGTTGGGGTAAAACTTTGGTTAAAACTCTACTTAGCTTTTTAACTGCTGTTATAAGTGCCGCGGACCTGGTATGAATCAACAATTTGTTAATAGCCGACAAGGTGTTGGTGTGTCCAATAATGAAGTTTCCCTCGGCTCTAATGGGACAGGGGTGGCAGCCCTGATAACTTTCAACTGGCTTAATGCTTTAGTTACAAATTTTGTTAATCCGATATTCAGCTTTATGTTATCCGGGTTGAAGGCTGCTATTATGGCTTGGCGGCAAGATCGAATTCCAAGTCTTATCCATTCTTCTCGCAATATTAAGCGTCTAGAGGTAAGCATTGTTGGCCATAAGCAGACTATGTGTTCCAACCCCTCGGTGTGATAACCACACAACCTGCATTGAGTGTGGCTGTCTTTCCGGCACCATTCTGGAAGATTTTTCAAAAAAAGCCATTACCCAACCTCAGTGCCAGGAACTTTCATTTCAGGTAAAGTGCTGTGGACCATGATCTTTTGGCTGTACGTCAAGGAATTAGATGTTTTTGCCTTTTTCACTTTTAGCAGTGGGATAAAGCTCGGACCTAATAGTTTTTTGACTGTTTTGTTGCTGCAGCCTCTAAAGCCAGAGTGTTACATTCTTGTATTTATTTAAATATATCATCTACATGTATATTGCTGTGTTACCTTAAGGCATGAGACTTGTTTATGTTCTGTATTGGCTCTGTATTATAAACAGAGTTTTACTGATGTAGCATTCCACCTTTGGAAGGCAGTTGATTCCTGCTGCCATACTGTCAGGAGTTATGCTTTGCTGATCTTTATTAAACTACAAGAAAACTTTGGATTTATTTTATTATTTGGATTGAATTTAACAATTTGGCAACGAGGACCTGTTTATTCCTGCCATTTTCAGCACAGGAGCGGAGTATCTATTGAACCCTCTACAATTTTGAAAATTACTTCAGCTCGAATTTGAAGGAGGCATATATCCTGGTGTGTTCTCTCTGCACTATTTATGAACAGAATGCTGATGGTTAATATCGGTGTACGCTCGTGTCTCTTTTGAATTTATGCTGCGCTTTATTTTTCCTGTTGTATGCAGTTTGAGCTAACCATGGAACAGTTTTAAAAGACTTGTGGCTGCGGAATCGTGGTGCAGCTGTGCCCGTTTTACTGCAAAATTAAAGAGAGAACTTTGGGCTGTTTTCACTTTGAGCGGAATTGAGGTGAAATTTTACCGTCTTTACCGCAGCCTGTTAACAGCATCTTATCTTCATTTTTTTTTTCAACGAGTGGCACCATTCTCCTCTCAAGATTCCTGAGCTGCAATTGTCTGCGTGCTTCGAGCTGTGGCGTCATTCAAGAAGAGGACGTTTTCTGCACTCGATCCAGGAACTTCATCGGTGGAGGTGACGTCAAGCGCAAGGTCTTGACCTCGTTATTGCGGGGGTCACGCAACGTGCCGCCATATTGGTTTTGCCATTGTTTACTTGGAACAAATCTACAAGCTACCGAGGGACATTGCTGAATGTCGGTTCTGAAATTTCAAGGTATTTCTACTTTCAGCATTACTGAGCAGCGATTTTCCACTTGATTTAATAAAGCAATTCAGAAGTTTCATCGGTGATGTGCACACCATAATTAAGCACATCTACTTTATTTACATTAATCGGTGATGTGCTCACCTTGACTTTTATGTTATATTGAGTTGTTTTCAGCATTACTATTGCTGTTTTTTTTAATTTCAAGTCTTTGGTATAGTTTCAAGACACTTTCTTAGCGGAAAATCCATACATCTTTCAATTTTCTGGTATTTAAAAACATGTCATTTATTTCTTGATCTGTTTTGAAATAATTATAATTTCTTTTTACAGGGTATTATTCCAGGCTTATTTCGTTCATTATTTTCTTGTGGAAATCTATGCAATATCAGGTTATATAATTTTTTTTTTGTGACTCATAATCTGAGCAAGAGTTCTTAAATTATTTATAAAAATGCAGTTTGATCCTCCGGCTAAATTTTTACAAAACAAAGGTGATCCTCCAATGCCATGGTCTAGATGGAAGGAAGAATTATTTAATTATATGAAGGCTATTGATAGGGAGCGCATGGGTGCTGAAAGAAAGAAAAGCATTTTACTTCACTGTCTTGGTTCGGAGGGTCAAGACATTTTCAGAACTTTGCCACAATGTGTTTCACGTCCTGGAGAAGGTGATGCCTTAAATGTTTATGTTGAAGCTTTGTCTAGACTTGAAAAAAGATTTGCAACCAACTGCCAACATTGCTTTGAATAGGTTTAAATTTTACACCAGAGCACAAAAAAATGATGAATCTTTTGATGATTTTCTAACTGCATTAAGATCGCTGAGTCTACATTGTAACTTTGGAATGATGTGTGACGAAATGCTTCGAGACCAAATCATCGTCCACGTACAAAATAAAAAGATTCAAGAGAAACTCTGGTGCATGGGAGATCCAAATTTGGAAGAAACTATTGCTGTGGCTAAGTCTACTGAAATGTCGGAGAAATGGATGGATGTTGTCAAGCAAAATTCTAATTCTGGAAAATCTACATCTGAAGAAGAAGTTTGTATTGTTAAATCTAAAATTGATAACAGGGGTTCCAATTTTCCACATGGGAAGAACAAAGGAAATTTCAATAATTTTCAGTATAAAAGGCAAGATAACTATAACAATTCCTTTGCCTGTTATAGGTGTGGTAGTAAATCACACAACGCTTCTTTTCATGGATGTCCAGCAATTAACAAAGAGTGTAAAATTTGTGGAAGAATAGGACATTTTAGCAATGTTTGCAGGGATAGACGCTATAGCCAGACACAGACTCCATTCAACAAGTTAGATTCTACAAAGGTATCTTGTATTAATGAAAGTACGGAAGTTAGTCAAATTCAAGAGGCCAACAAAGGTTTTGTGGTTTCAATCGTACAAAGGGGTTGTGTAATTATAAGCATTATGAGGTCTCCTAAATGTTCTTTTTATGTTTATAGTAAAGAAATAGAACTGATGGTTGATTCGGGATCGCCATGGACGATCATTACTAAAGAATATTTTAGTGAGAGATTAGTAGATGAATGTGATATTGCAAATCTTTCACCTTCCGACATCATTGCAGAGAGCTTTAATGGATCTATCATTGATATTGAGGGATTCTTAAAAGTTCCTCTTACTTTTAGGAATAGAACTGCTATGATTAAATTATACATTGCGGTCAAAGGGGTCAATGTTTTAGGTTGGCACGATCAATACGAGTTAGGCATTATTCTCAACCCATGTTCCAAAGATCCAGTATCCTTATGTAGTGAAAAAGACATGGTAAGTACTACAAGCTATAATGTTGTGGGGAAAGAAGGTATTAAGGAAAACATGGGTTTTTGGAGTCAAAAATATAGCAAAGTCTCCTGTGATAATTTGGGAAAGTTAAAAAAATGTGCACACAAAATTGTCTTAAAAAATGATGCACTGCCTGTTAAACTAAAATTGAGAGGTGTTCCTCTCAATGTGAGAGATGAGTTGAAGGAGATGTTGAATGATCTTCTTAAGGAAAACATAATAGAACCTATTGAGTCCTCGGAATGGGTTTCTCCCATTGTACTTGTGCGAAAACTCGATCAAAAGTTACGCGTGTGCATTGATTTAAGAGAGTTAAATTCTAACATCATAATTGATTGTCACCCTCTCCCTAACATTAATGAGTTGGTTTCATTATTTGATGGTGCACAGATCTTTACCACTCTTGATCTCAGATCAGCGTACCATCAAATAGAGCTGACTGAGGAATCAAAGAAATACACCGCGTTTATCACACCTATGGGTCTATTCCAGTATAAAAGAATGCCGTTTGGGTTGGCCTCAGCGGCCTCTGTTTTTCAGAGAGTGATGTTTCAAATTTTTAGAGACCTGGATTCCTTTGTTAAATGTTTCCAGGACGATATTTTAGTCTTCTCAAAAAATGATTGTGAGCATGTTTCACATTTAGATCAATTTGCAAAAGACTGGAGGATAGTGGACTCACTTTAAAGGCACATAAATGTAAATTGTTTTGTAAATCAGTTGAATATCTAAGACACACATTATCAGATGAGGGTTTAGTTCCGAAGAAATCAAATGTAGATGCTATACTTAAAACGTCAGCTCCAGTCAACAGAGAACAACTACTTTCTTTTTCAGGTATGTGCGAATATTACAGTAAGTTTGTAGAGAATTTCGCAACCAAAATGGAACCACTTAGAAGATTGTTGAGGGAAACGGTCATTTTTGAGTGGAAAGAGGAACAAGATAAGGCGTTTGTTGATATTAAAAAGGACATTGTAAGTGCTCCCACTTTGAAACCGTTTAGGATGGGCTACAAGTGCATTATAACTACTGACGCTAGATTGTATGGTTTGAGTTGTGTTTTGTCACAACCTGATGGTAATACTGAGTGGAATGTTGCTTTTTCATCCAGAACCCTTAATGAAATAGAACGCAGATATGCGGGCATAGGAAGAGAGTTGCTCACGTGTGTGTGGGCGGTGGAACATTTTAGAATTTATGTTTGGGGAAGTAATTTTGTGCTTAGAACAGATCATAAACCTCTTATACACATATAATCTGTTGGGGGAGGATGGAATTCTACGGTAAGAATTGCACGTCTGGCATCCAAATTGCAAGAATATAATTTTACGGTAGAGTATATTCCTGGTAAGAACATGTTACTGCGGATTGTCTTTCCCGCCTTCCTTACAGTGACTGTTCAGACAGGGTAAATTTAGCTAAGGACATAGATTTTGTGTTGGGAATTGCAGATGTAGTTCCATCTCAATATCTAGATATTACTAAAAAGAGGTGGAAAGAGTCACAAGATGCAAATGAGGTCTATGTTAATCTCAAAAGATATGTGCTGGATGGTTGGCCTAGCAAGAATAGTGTTAGATCAGATGTATTACCATTTTTCAATATTGCAGATGAATTGTTTTTTGAAGGTGATTTTCTATTTAAATCTGGAAAATGCATTCCACCTTATGTTGTGCGGGAATTAATTTTAAAATTAGCACATAGAACACATCCTGGTATTTCTGCAATGAAACGGTTGGTAAGGTTGTATTTTTGGTGGCTAGGAATGGACAGATTTATAGATTGCGTTGTCAGGGAATGTAACGAATGTTGCGATAAGGATAAGATGTTAAGAGTGTATACACCTCCTGTTAATTGGCCTCAAGTTCCATGGACCAAGATCGCTTTTGATATTTCTGGTCCTTTTTCAATGTTACCTGAGACTTCTCGGTTTGCTTTAGTCATCATAGACTATCCCTCGAAATGGCCTGAAGTTAAATTTGTTGCCAAGGCTACCACGAGTGCTGTTATTAGTTTTTTTAGAGAAGTTTTTGCGCGGGAGGGTTGTCCTGCTACTTTAATTTCTGAGAACGGAGTGCAATTGGTTTCTGTAGAGATGGAGGATTTCTTGAAGAATTGTCAGATTAAACATATTCGCACATCACTTTATGAACCTCATGAGAACGGCCAGGTTGAGCGCTTTAACCGGGTTTTGAAAGAGTTTATATCTGATGCAGTTAAGGGAAAAGGTAATTGGTTGAATGCTATTGGGGAAACATTATGGACTTATCGCATGAGTCCACACACTACCACAGAAATTAGTCCTTTCAAATTGCTTAAGGGGAGAGAGCCAGCCTCAAGTATCTATCCTTGGTGGTTTAAGGAAAAGTTTAAAAATGTAGTAGAGAATAGTGTGGATATCCAAGAAGTTGCTGACAAAGTTTTTTGTAAACAGGACAAAGTTACTTCGTGGTATAACAACAAATGGAAGACAAGAGAACATAATTTGGAAGTTGGAGATTGGGTCAGGATTCTCAAACCTTGTCTGGTTAGTAAGGGTGTGAGTAAATATTGAAGACCCATCCAAATTAAAAAAGTTTTCAGTAATACTGTTGTTACCCAGGATGGTAAAGTTTGGAATTCTAGGAAAGTGGCTAAGTGTCCTGTACAAAATATCAACTGGTACCAGGAAAACTATATGCATGATAACAAGCTTTGTGATAAACCAATATGTGATTCTGTAGCATCAAGAATCAAAGACAATGTTCGGGTCAGAATTAGGCCCATTTCTCTACGAGATTTTATATAGTATTTTATATTTGTTTTTTTCTCTTTAAATTAGGGAGATGTGTTACATTCTTGTATTTATTTAAATATATCATCTACATGTATATTGCTGTGTTACCTTAAGGCATGAGACTTGTTTATGTTCTGTATTGGCTGTGTATTCTAAACAGAGTTTTACTGATGTAGCATTCCACCTTTGGAAGGCAGTTGATTCCTGCTGCCATACTATCAGGAGTTATGCTGTGCTGATCTTTATTAAACTACAAGAAAACTTTGGATTTATTTTATTTATTTGGATTGAATTTAACACAGAGCTTGGGTCCTCAGTGCTTCTTTTTGCCTAGCAAATGAGCTTCTAGAGTTTAAAAATATTCCCAGATACTTATAGTGAGGTGTTGAGTCAATTTTTACGTTGTTGAAGTGCCACCCTCCGCGCAACTTCTTGGGTTTCCCAAAGGTGATTGTTTTTGGTTTAGCTCTAAAAAGTTGTTTTCAGTGTAGGGGAGCAGTTCATCAAGTAGCCTCTGTAAGTCCACCTTCGTGTGGCTGAGCAGCACCAAGTCGTCGGCGTATAGGAGGTTACTGATTCGGACTCCATCTAATTGAGGGGGATGACAATTGATGGCGTCAAGGATTGGTGAAAGGTCCGATATGAACAGGCTAAAAAGGAGTGGAGCCAGCAGCCAACCTGGTTTTACACCACTGCTGGTCTCAATCTTCCTGGAAACGTGGGAGCCTTCACCCAGCATGATTTTTATCCACGTTTTGGAGTTGAGTTGAACTATAGCTAGTAGCAAGTATTGAGGAACTCCCCAGCCTTTTAGTTTTTGCCACAATATTTCCCGGGGCACGAGGTCGAAGGCTGCTTTGGAGTCCACAAAGCAACAGTGCAGTTGAGTTTGTTGGACAGTAGCTTTCTCTATTAGGACAGATAATGTCAGTAGGTTTGTTGTTGTTCCGGATTTAGCCACAAAACCTGTTTGATTGAATGGGAGGCATTTTGTTTCGTTGGTCCAGGTCAATTGATCTTCCAATAGAATGCTGGCATAGTATTTGGACTCCACATCAAGAAGGGCTATCATTCGGTAGTTACTGGGGTTGTTTCTCTTCCCACTCTTGTAAATGGGATGGATGATTGCACCTCTCCAGGAGTCGGGAACTTCGTAGTTTGATCGACATTCGAAAAACAGTACTCTGACCAGAATTCGGCTTCTGTTTTGAACAGTGCCTGGGGTAGACCGTTTGGACCTGGCGTGCCATCAGCCCTGGCTTTCTTTATAGAGCGCAGGATCCTGTGCTTTATTCCTTCAGGTGTCACTGTTAGCTTTTCAGTGGGAGAATTGGTGCTGTTGCTACTTACGTGGACGGGCTCTTCAGGTGTGCTAATGGGTAAGGGGCTTGGCCGCGGCCGTGCTTGATTGGCGGCCTCCGGTAAAAATACCATTGCATAATTTATGCTTGGAGAAGTAGGGCAGTTGTCTTTGTAGTGGATGATCTTAAAGTGAGAGGATAAGAAGTAGATCCATTCGTCTGCACCGATGTTTGCATTGCCATGGTCATTTCCATCTCGCTGGCACCTGTTCACCAGGGACCAGAATTGCTTTGAATTTGATTTCCTGCTTTCATGGAAGAGCTTCAACCACAATTGATCGGAGGCTTCTCATTTTAACCTGAGTATGGTGAACTTGAAAGCTGCTTGAGCTTGCTTATAATTGAGAAATGTAGTTTTGTTGTCTGGGCTCTTCCTTGATTGCCGAAGGGCTCGAATTTTGCGAAACTTTAGTTTTTTTGTTGCTGGTGATTGAAATATCTGCTGCCCAGTTTTCCTCTTTGTGGGCCCTGCATGTAACAATTGGTTGGTAAAATTTGCCCAGCTACTAACAGCTGTGGAATCAATGTCTAGTTGTTTATTTTATAGGGCTCTGCTTTTTTCCATCAAAGATGGGGCCATATTGGCTGACCATTTCAATCGTTTTAAATTCTCTGTGTAGGTGCCTCCATGGGTGTAGGCTAACTCCTGGTGGTGTGGAGCTTTCGTGAGTATTGCTATTATTTGAGGCAGATGGTCGCTATCGCCTTGTGGTGCAATGTAGTAATTCTCAATCAGTGGGAGAATTTCTAGGCTCCCTAGCGAAAAATCCAAAAAGGAAAAGGTTTGGCTATAAGATCGTGTCCAAGCTGGGGGTTTATCCATGGGGAAACGACCATTCAGGACGGTATAACCAATGTTGCTGAGCTGGGTAACTGCGTACTCCCCCAGGAGCCAGGACCAATCTCCTGTTGCCGAGTTTTGCTGACATGGTTTGTACTTCTGTATTGCTTTCGGAGAATGGCTTCTTGCTGTTTTTAATACTGATAATGGGGCCGGGCATGCACTGGGTACCCGGTCCTGATTAGTCTCCAAAATTGATGGATAACAAGGGGCACTAAATGATGATATTATTATGCCCCAATTTTTTAATTGGTCTGCTTTTGACTGAACCAATTCTTGGATTGCTGGGGTAGCCAATATTAATTGGGTTGTTTCGCCCGAGTGGGTGCCTAATGATGGAATAAATTGGATGGCAATTATGTCGTTAAACTGCACAGCGCTCAAATCTGGATATAGAGTCTTAATATGTTTCCGCGATTTAAGATATCAAGGGGACCTCTTGAGACGTACTCCGGAGTTAGCAGTAGTGTGGAGCCTGCGTTGGTGTTTGGCTGCTTAAAAGCCGGAGTATGAGGACGGTGCAACAGGTACAAGGCAGGCTCTGACCAGAAAAGCTGGTCAACCCCTTACCGCTTCACTCCTGGAAGCATTGGCTGCAAAATCTAAGGCATATATGAGAAGGGAATCCTCCCTCTCACACTTAGAGAAACACCTTAGTGAGTGTAACACATAGTCTGGATTACATTCCTTTTTAACCTGCACTACACTCTATTTTAAAAAGGTCCTGAGGAAAGCCAGATTTAGTTTAAGGCACTGGCTGAAACATGTCGACCAACTGATGGATGTAGGAGGTAGTAACTCGCCTCCATTAAACATCCCCAAGCCTTATTTTAACCGCTGACGGGGGCCCAGTTATTAAAATTTAATTTACCCTCGGGTACTGGGACCCTCGCCAAGCCGTTTTTACTCACACTTCATTTTACACCTCACACTGCACTCTCAGTAAAATACCAGCTCCGCTGTAATCAGGCGTCGCAGCACACCCGGGACACATTAGGTGTCACTGGGTGGGCCCGATGATGAAGCATGCCACCAACCAGGTTGGTGGGTGAGGGCTTCATGAACTCACCAACGAGGTGCCCATGACAAATCTAATCAGAGTCCTAACAATATTGGTCATATTTAATCTAGTCTCTTTTGATAACACATATAAACTATGGGGACTCGGACTAGCTTTCTAGTCCTCTCTCTCTCTTGATACGCGCATGCTTAAAAGCTTTGTCATCCATTGGAGACTTTATTTTCCTTGAATTTTCGATGGAAACCTGTGTGATTTTGCATATGGCAGCGCATGATGAAGACCGCTCGTGTTGGTTGTTGGTTGGTGACTGGGCAAGAAATCTTCTGCCCGAAGATGCTTGTGGATGGCCACTAGAACTTTTTAAAAGGTTTTGATGGGCAGGCTGGGTGACTATGTGTTGCAGGGCATGAGGGTTGTACTCCTCTAATGATGAGCTATTGGGGATGATGTCTAAGAACTGCGTCAAGGGATTTTCAATTCCCAATAGCGATATAACTGGTGCAGCGGGAAGTGTTGGTGATGTCCCAGGTTCGGGTTCTGTTTGCGCTGGATGCTCTAAAAACGACACACGTACTTGAGGTCCTCCCTTTTGGTAGGTATTTTGTTGCCAATGATCTCTGTGGGGGGTCAGGGCTTGTGATGCAGGGTTCGGGTACAAGTTTGCGCCTGACGTAAGCTGCTGCTCTCGTGCTTGGTCTAGAGTAATATCAGTCGTGCCTCTGGAGTTTTGCGTTTTAGTTTCTATTGTGTGTTTATTCCGACTCTTCCGTAATCTTTTTTTTTCCCTTTTAGACAACCTGTGTATATTGAGTTCTTCGACTGGAGTAATGGGGGTTGCTTTGCTGTCTTCTAACTCTGTGAAATGCAGGGGGATAGGTAGAGACTGGTTTTCTGTGACAGTTGAGACCTTGACTGTGTTGCAGGACGGAGTTAGTGAGACTAATGACCCTGCCAGTGGTAGGTTCTTGATTCCTGTTATCACGGAGGAAAGGAATTGTGAAAGGGTTGATAATGAATCGATGATGGGGAGCAGCAGCATACCGATTGAATCAGTTTGGCTTAGGATTGAGCTTTTGTGATGAGCAGATTTAGTGCCTCTACTTTCTGATCTATACCGGCGGTATACACCGCTAGCGTATTCAAGAGGTGCACCTGCATGTCCATTTTGTCAGAGTGGTAAGTTAAAGCGGCTGCCGAGGTTTGAAGGATCTGTAGTAACTAAATCCAGAGATCGTTTTGAGCAACAGCTGGTGAGGTTTCATGGGCATCGGATTTTGGTTGATCGTTGGAAAAAACGACAGATCTAGGGGAATAAGGATAACATTGTCTCCTGGCCCTCTAGATTACCCGTGTTAACAACTGGATTGGCCATTTCTGATCGGCTTTGTGGTTCTGGATTTTTAAGTTGGGGATGGTAATGAGACACAACTTGAGGAGTCATTCCACTGGTATTTATTTTTTGCTTGTCGGATACTATGGAGAGTTTTGATGGTGATGGAGAAGGCTGACTTGGAAACTGTGCAGGCTGGGCTGTTGAGAAGCTAGCATCTTTGAGGGTAAGAACTTGGGTTGAAGCATGCTCAGTTTGAACTAACTGTTGATCCGGACAAGACTATCCTGGTACTTGAGGTGCTCAACTGCCTTCTGGGATTGCTGAAGTGTTCGAATTGCTTAATTCCATAGTTGATGTGGAGAATGGCTGTGGGCAGGTTTCGCCTTAATTGACTGCCGCGTGGATCAAAGCCTTGTTTAAGATTTTGTTCGGGGTTGCCACTGCTTTTGTTAAAGGAGAAGCTTGGGTCAGTGCCCTTGAACTAGAGCTTTTCTTTAGGGCAGCCAGTGGCACTATGTTCCTAAAATAGTCCCTTTATTGAGGGTTGATTTATCGGAAAGCTTATGGGAGCTATTGAGCCCTGGTCGATCGGTAGGTCGGACGATGCTTCCGAACTATTGGAGTTACTTTTACCTTTGCGGTCTTTTTTATGGACTTTGATGGTGTTTTCCTCTCCCACCCTGATCTCATGTTTGAAAAGCTTGAGAAACTCTTACTGTGAGGGGGGGAGGGAGGAGGGAGTGCTGTCGACAGACAATTTCTTAAGAAGTTTTTTTTATTTAATTGGTTAGATGATACTCCGCACTAGATGTTCCGGAAGGTGGTTCTCACTGATGATCCCACGGGGCCTGCTTAGATACAGAACAACAACAAAAACTAGTGGCTTCTGTAGTGTGTTACAGAGAATGTTGTCTGAGGCCTTATTTGGTGCAGGCTGGTTGATGCAACTCAGATACTGAAGTGACTGAGATTGTTCTAGGCTGAGTGCAATCAGCGTTCTCGAATATCCCTTGTTAGCCCCTTGTTGGCCTCTTGTCGTCTGATAAAGTTGGTGCTCCAGAGCTAGACTGGAGCTCAAAGGGCGCGTTGGCACGCGGCAAATCTGGGTGTAACGGTGAGCTGAAGTGACTCAAGGTTGTCGGACGATTCTAATGGTGATTCTCAGTTCTTGATTCTTAGTTCTTGTCAGTTTTTAAGAACCGTTGCGAAAAACTGTAAACTGTAAGGCTTTAGGCTATAGGCTGAAGGCTGGGGACTTCCAGGTAGCATAGACTTTTGGGTAACTTAGATAGTTAGATAGTTGAGAGTTATTGAATCTGCTTCAAGTGCGGGTGCTTGTATGGAGTTTTGGGCAGCAGTTTTTTGGCAAGCAGGGCTCGCGAGGCTACTGCAGACTCTGGTCAGACCTGGTCTAACAGGCCGACTCTGCATGTAGCCAGGGGCTCTCAGTGGTGCGGCCGCCTGCTAAGAGACAGCCGCGCTTGCCCTCCCGGAAGATCGTGGGTGTCCAGAAAATGCTTCCAGAGCCCGTGTTACCCGTGACCTCTATGGTAGGTTGGGTGATTGCTGGGAGCTGGGAGCTGGGAACCAGGAGAGGGGAGGGCGGAGGGGGAGGAGAGGCGAGGAGGAGGAGGCAGAGGAGGGTGGGAGGCTGGGGTGCTGGGGGGCTTGGAAGTAGCCGGCTCCCCAAGGTGCTGAGGCCGTAAAGTTTGAAAACCGGCCCAGGCTCAAGAACTAGCCTGCGACCAGCCTGCTGCCACTGCCACCACCGATAGCCTCACCGATATCCTCACTGATATCCTCACCGCTGTTCCTGTTCCTGCTCCGCTCCTGCTCCGTCCCCGTTGCCCTGCCCTGCTACCCTACCCTGCTACCCTGCTGCTGAGCTAGTCGGTGGGTCAGTCGGGCAGCTGATGGATCACACAGCACTCCGCTGTTTTCAGGCTCCGAGGCTTCTGAGGCTCAGGGGCTCAGGGGCTACGTTGGTCCGTCTGTATGAGAAGTGATGTGGCTCCTGCTGGAAAGATGTTGGAAGGACGCTGGCTGTGCAAAGGGAGCAGCGCACACCCACGGAGTGAATCGCAAATAGCGTGATAATGTGCTTGTGGGTCCTTGTGGGTCCTTGTGGTGGTCACGGCAGGGGTAAGCTGGGGTAGACCAGGTATTAGGGAAGCTAAAGCGAGGGCCAATAGTCAGAGTGGGGGAGAAGGGGGTGCGGCTTCACGGTTAGCTGAATGCAGACGGCGGTTTGCGGTTTGCAGGTTGCGGTAGACTTTCCCCTTCCCCCCACGGGCTTCACCGTGCTCCACTACCGCTCACGCTCACCTGCAGGCACTTGCACTTAGCTGCAGCCTCGCTGCACATGCCGCCACTCCTTGCCGCTCCTCTCCACCGCTCCTCCCTGCCTAGCGGGACCCGGCGGGGCACGGTGCCCACTCTTCCCAGCACCGCCGCTCCGCTGTTCCGCTGTTCCGTTGGTTTGGATTTGGTTTCTTGCCTGTTTGCCTGATCTCGTTCGCTACAGCTCCTGTGGCCCCTGCGGAACGATCACCGTGGCCTCGCGTCCACCGCTATTAAAATATTGCAGTGCAGTAGAAATCGCTAAAAAAAGCATAGTGGTATGTTAGAAGTATTTGAACCTTTTTAATGTAATGCCAATTAGTGGTGATAATTGTTAAAATTTAAGATTGTGTTTTTTGTATATGTGTAGTGCATACATTTTTAAGACTGCTGTTGTGGGTGCAGTGTTATGGAGAAACCACCAGTTACTATGTACTTAATGTTTGTTCAAAGTAATGAGATGTGATTTTGTCAACTTTTTAAGTGGTGTGTTCCATCAATTTAGACACTTTGTCATACTGTAGTTTGCCTTTGCATAATGCTGTGTCTGATAGCAGATATATAACTTATCAGCTTTGAATGGGCTTTTGTCCCCCCTGGAGTGCCTTAGTCTCATACGGTAGCTGTGTGGGCTAGCATTAGATTTAGAAAAGGCAATTGACACAATTGACTGAGGTTAACTCCTTTCTGTTCTGGATACAATGAACATCACTGATAGACTCCAGAGACACATCTGGCTCATCTACACAGAACCCAATGTCAATGTAAAAACTGACCACCTAATTTCACCCCTATTTAAGGTGATTAGTAACCCTGGGCGTAGTGGGCGTAGTGGGGCTCCGCGGAGCTACGCGGAGTGGGCGAGAAGCTACGCCCACTCCCGCACTCCGCGTAGCCCCACTACGCATCTCTCTCCCGCTGTCCTCTACATACATTATTTAAGAAAAATACCCTTAATAAAGCATTTTTAAAGCACTTACCGTGTCCGGGGCTCGTCCGGGGCTCCCTCTTGGAATCGCGTCATCATGGATACCAATGCGCATGCGCGGGCGGCCGCGCATGCGCATTGGTATCTGTGAAGGGACGCTATTCCAAGAGGGAGCCCCGGACGAGCCCCGGACACGGTAAGTGCTTTAAGGGTATTTTGCTTAGATAATGTATGTAGGGGAGGGCGGGAGGGAGGCGGGTGGCGGCCGACTCGGCTACGCACACGGAGTGGGCGTAGTGTTGCCGGCTACGCTGCCTACGCAAAATGCGTAGGAGGCAACACTACGCCTACTCCGTGGGCGTAGCCGATTCGGACGCCCAGGGTTAGTGATTAGGGGGGTTCACCAAGGATCCACCAAGGATGTCCCCTCTTGCAGCTTTTATTCGCTCTTGAAATGGAGGCATTGACCCAGTGGCTTCAACAATGAGCCGTGGAGTGCGGAATACTCCGGAACGAGGAAATACATATACTTTCACTATGTTCAGATGATGACTCATCAATATCCATGACATCTATGGCAGGATCACTGGGATCGCAGAGATCCTCATGGAGTTAATTAGACTGAGTTGTGTGTCTTCCCAGTCCATGTGGACTGCCCATCACAACAACTGATAGTAGATACCCACTTATTAAAATCGGAGCCTTACATGTTTCATGAACCTGGGAACCACGCGTAACATGATGCGCAAGATCTAATTGATTGAAACCTCACTAGTGCCTTATCCTCCTTTCACCTCAAATGATATTTAGGGGCACCTTGCCTCTCACAGTTCAGGGGCAAATATAATTATCTAAACTGGTGATGCTCCTCTACCTTCCAGTGTATATTTTACGCTACAATTTTTGGGCCCTGCTTATAATGCTGGGAAGCTTCATTTGGAATATGGGCATGAGTCGGATGGCACTGAGAATGGTGCAGCTGCCTGTAGACAAAGTGGGCTTGGGAGCACCCAATTTTGAGAACTATTATCCAGCAGCACAGCTGCAATGGACTGCGAGAAGGCTGTCAGGATGTCTGACAGAAGAAATCTGCCTTACAACTGTAGCACGATCACAGGCAGTGACCGGTGGAGTGCTGCTCCCACAGGCAAAACTTCCCTGAGAGTCTAATAATTTACTGCACATAGCATATGAAACCTACCAAAGGGGGTTACGACTCATGGCATCCATCACTCCATATTCTCCTGCAGACATATTAAGTAACATTGAACCATTCTGTAAACTATTGGATGGAAGGGTGTGGCGACTTGGGCCAAGGCTGGGATGAGAACATTGTATGACTTGTTTCATGAAGGTGCCCTTATTCCATTTGATCAGTTACAAGAGGAGCGCGACTTACCAGTGGGATACGTCCTTGCACATGGCAGGTTAATGGCCGAATTGTGGTGGTTATGGCACATCACAGACACAGAACCAGAGAAACACCCGCTCGTACATTCCCTCCACATTGTGGGCAGTATTAGTAAGCTCATTACCTGGTTCAACAGGGCACTAGCACACACCACACTTGACCCTTTACAGTTGACACTCTGATACTAGGAAAGATTTATGGGACAAGATAAAGCACTCAAATAATGGGAAAGAGCCCTGCATTATCAGAGGAAAGTATTCTGGAATGCTAAAAGTTCACTATATACAACAGAGTATTCTCCACAGGGCCTACCTTAACCCTGCAAGGTTGCATAAAATGTTTGGATCTTCTTCACTTTGCCCTAGGGTGCTGAGCACTGAATGCCAATGCATCAATGCACATTTTCTGGAGCTGCCCAGCGGCTGCAACCCTCTGGAGGGAGATTACAGAGGCACCATTAAAAGTAACAGGCACTGAACAGTTTCTCAGCTTGGAAAGGGTTTTACATTTTTAACAGAAAAACACTAATGACCACTAATTGATTGCTAGACTTAGCACTACTCATTGCTCAGTGGTCCATTGTAATGCATTGGATGGCAAATATACTCCAGAACCTACAACACTGGTGTGTTACGACACTCAAGTGGGGTAAGGCTGCAGCTGTGGCGCTGAAAGGGGAAGAAGTCCAGGAGTTGTGCAGAGTCCCCATAGAAGCTTCGTAGGATGGTATGCTGCACAAGTTACAGACGTTCCTTGATGACCTTTTGGCCTAGGTATGGGGAATTTTACATTTATAGAAGTGCAACAGCCATCGCCAATCTGATTGTCACCCTTTTTATCCCCTAAACAGAATTCCAACGATCTCCCTCACAGGGGTTTTGGTTCTTCCTCTTCAGTGGTAATAATACACACAACGTTTCCAGGAAGGGGAGGGGGTGATTCAACACAATTCCGTTATCCCAACAATGTAGGGGCATTGCAGAGGTATAAGCATCAAAGACAACGCTAACTGGCTGACGTACATATGCAGTGCAAATTTCACTGTTGAGATCTGAGGTTTGTTACTATTATTACTCTTATATGCTGAACCATCTACTCCTTGCCAAATTCTGTCTCTGATGCTGTTTAGAATCCATTAAGGCTTTCAAATGAAACAGCATTTCAAGATATTTAACATAGTTAAAACAAATAAAATGGCTTTAAATGGGATGAACTTTGTATTGTCCAGACCCCTAGTGGATGGCTTTGTGTTGTGACTTTAAGGCATGGAGGGTGGAATCCAGGTTGTAGAAGTCCAACTTTTTTGCCTATCTTTCAATGTGCATCCACAGCTGTCCACTTGGAAGTCAAAATGGCCATGATACTTATTGGGATGGGGAGTAAATCTTAAAAGCTACCATTTATGACTTAGAGGCATTTTCAGGTAGTTTTTCCAGAAGGGAGTTGTAATTGCTAGTGAAATGTGATAATTGTTTTTCTGACTTGCTGTCTTTTATTGCTACTTTTATTTTTTAAATGTGCTCCAAGTTCATACTTTCATGCAAGGCAACACAGCAAGACACTTTGCTGCGCTGATCTGCATGAAGGGGAAAGAGCAGGAATGCGCCATACTTAAGATTATGGGGCATGTTCATATCCTCTCCTTGCACTGGAAACCAATGTGATGCCTTGCACCATGGTGCAAGGCTGCTTTTGTTGCTGGCAGGATTGTTTTTGTGCAGGAAAGGGCACCGTTCTGCAAAAAAGAAAATCCTTAGAGGCATTTTCCTCTTTCTAAGCAACAGTCCAGAAAGTGTCGGACTTCTGAGGGGTTAGATTTACTGTTTCTACTCCAGTCTAAACAACCTTAGGGTAAGTACTTCACTTAAAATGCATTAAATATTTGAATAACCCGATGAATGTAGAAAAAGTATTAAACTCCTAATACAAACCTTATTAATTAACATTAAAATAGATACACATATATGTATTCAAAAAATAAAAACAATGAAATATATCAATAAAAAGGAGGATTTAATTTAAATTATTACACAAAAAATAATTTAAATAACAAATATCATGGCACAAACAAAAGTTTGTAATGTATTACTAATTAGTGCATTTAATATAAATATCAATTATTGTAAAGATAAATATATTTATATTCCTCCCAACCAACTCATCCCTAAAAAGCAAAACACGTTTAAAAATACATATGTAATGAAAATATAAATACTAAAATCCATATAAAAATAAATTAAACAGATAGGGCCAGATGTAGGTGGGAGATTTTGGCCATTTACCGGCCGGTAAATGGCCATGGAGATGTAGGGGGATGAAAAACATGCATTTTCGGTAATTTTACCGAATCGGTAATTTTACCGATTCGGTAAAATTACAGAATCGGTAAAATTACCGAATCTGTATATTTTACCGAATCGGTAAAAATACCGGTCGGTAAAATAACCGAAAATGCATTTTTGGTATGTAGGTGCCAAGTTTAACATTGACACAGGGCTTTGAAAATCGGTATTTTACCATGCAATACAATTGCATGGTAAAATACCGATTCAGGTGTACATGCACATCTATGCATGTACACCTGTGCCATGTGGCACACATACATGCCCTTAGGGCATGTATGTGTGCCACATGGCATACAAGCCTAAAACAGAGGTGCCAGAGGGTGTCAAAGTGACACCCCCTGCACCCTTGCAAAAATCGGTATTTACCGATTCGGTAAATACCGAACCGGTATTTGATATTGAATCCTATGGGCTTCAAGGCCCATAGGATTCAATATCAAATACCGATTCGGTATTTACCGAATCGGTAAATACCGATTTTTAGCGATTCGGTAAATTTTACCGAATTGTTACCTACATTAGAAATACCTACTCTTAATTACCGAATCGGTAAAATTCGGTAATTAAGAGTCGGTATTTCTGATTTTGCTACATCTGGCACTATAACAATTACACAATTATTAACAATGTATTTATTTTGCATAGTAATCAAAATAACAAATAATGTTAAAAAAACAATGTTCAGTTAAATTCCATTTGACTTTTATGTAACTTACCACCCTATACCACCACTAACCCAGCAACCTGCACACAAAATATAACTAAAATAAATAATTCAATAATTTACATAATTAATAATCAATTCAATAATTAACAACTATTAAATAACTGTAAATGATTACTTAATTGAAGTCTCTCCATAATTCCCTACAAACCCAGAATCTAACACCTAACACCTAAATTATAAGTAAAATAAATCAGTATTAACCAATTTACATAATCAACAATCAATTACACAATCAATGGACAATTAATAATTAAATGGCAATTATTTATTATTATTTCACTTCCCAACCTATCCCCCTAGAAATGCAACAGCCCACTACAACAATGAAAATTACTATAAACAATTAAATAAAAAAAATCTAAATGTCTTGAAATTACAAGCTATACTTTAATTAATTAATAACAATTTTACAAACAATAGTAACACATAAAAGTAATATCTTAAATAAAAACACATTAACATAATGTTAAAATTATATTTTTCCAACTGTATTGCTGAAAACAATATTAAAAACCTTGATATGCTTAAAAACGATATTACTTACCCAAAACAGCAACATTCTTGACAACACTATTTTTGCATCATGATATTTTTGAATCACAATATTTTTGTTCCGGTATGTTTGTCTCCTGATATTTTGAACTCATATTTTGTCTAAGTCACCCACTCACGTTTGCCAGCTTGTGACTCGAGTTGTTATAGTCAGTTGTATCATTAAGGCACCACCTCAGGAAAGTAGTATGGTTTTCTGTGGGAATTAAGTGGTTAGTGGACACAATCTTTCCCCACATCTGCAGGGACAGAATTGTCTAGTGGACTACACCACAGATTCTGGTACAGAAGGGCTTTGGGGGCCCAATGTTTTTCCACACATCGGCAGAAACAGAAGTGTGCAGTGCCTATAATCTTTCCCAGCATGCCCATTGAGGTATCTGTGGGTACAGAGGAGTCTAGGGGGCACATTCTATTACAGAAAATACAGAGACAGAAGAGTTTTTGGGCCCAGTCTTTCACTACATCTGTGGGGACGGAAGTGCACTGTGATTGCAGTCTGTTCCAGCTTGAGCTTTCCAGGCATATGAGGTGACAGAAGTGTCTAATGGGCCCATTCTGTAACTGAAGATGCAGGGAGAGATGTACTTTGAGTTGCCAAACTTTCACAACATCTTCAGGGACAGAAGTGTGTTGTGGCTACAATTTGTCATAGGATCTGCATGGAAAAAAACGTACTTTGGGCCCATTCTGCACAAGAAACTATTGAGACGTGATGGAGCAAGGATTTGCACGTAAAGCGACTTGCTTGGACTCAACCCTCTAGAAATAACTATTAATGAAATAATAAACATGTTTTGTGTACTAATAATTGCACCACGCAACGTTATTAGCATCTAGGGGAAGCTTGTCTATGTGCTTTTACTAACTATAATCCGCTTGCATTAAAATAGCTGCTGCTACGCGGGATTTCCTACTGCACATGTGTCTGTCATACTCACGTGACATGATGTACTACCTTGCTTTTGCTTCTGCGCACTAGAACTAAGATGGCTGCTTTGTGTTACAGCATGCATGAAGCTTGCACCGCTCCTTTTGCTAGGCTGTTTGTTCTGCCTAAACACTAAACGCAATAGTTAAAATAAAATATCGGGAATAGAGTAGAGATAAGTAATATACAGAACATTGATTTATTCTTTGTTCTAAAACTGTTTCCTTTCTACTTAGCTACTAGCTCGTGTTTGGGCCTGGGATGTATCTGTAACTCCATTTTGAAACCCACATCCGCACATGCGCACCAGAATCCAGAAACACTCAAGTCATGGCATTGAATGAATGCCAAGGACAGTCTTGACTGAGCTGCGCCTGGGAACCTAACCTGATGACCCCAAGCGGAAGACAAACTCTTAACATTGTATTTTCTATAAGAACATTCAATTGTTGGGTGGAATAAAAATGCATGGGAAAATAAATTGATGGGCGGGAACGCTAATTTTAATATTCAGAAAAAAAGTTTCATTTTGGTATGGTGTGATGACCTTTCCTCATCCTTTTGTCCAATCAAAATTGGGTATCCTTATACTTGCAACATTGGGGGGTGGTACACTGTCCTGGAAAATAGTATAGCTAGAGTAGGCTTAGCTAGTTAATTTGTCCGGCTTGTCCGAATAGCTGACCTGTCACTGACCCAACGCACTCAATAGGCGATCGAGAACAGAGGTGTACGCGGAGCACTCTGGCAGAAGAATTGATAACCCAATCGGGGTTACTGGGAAGGGAGATTCGAAGACCCAATCGGGGTTTGGCTGTTGGCTGCAGAGAAGGTGTAACACAGGTGTAGCACGTTAGCTGTGGGTGCCGGTCTTAGCCTGAGGTGATCCTGTCCTGATCCAATTTGGCCTATACCTGTCCTGATTCTGGTTTGCACCTATTCTTTCCAGCTGGCACTAGCACTTTGGGGTTCTGTCCTTTGATCCAGCCCATGGCCAGGGTTGGTCATCACACCATTCTAGGTAAATATAATTAATGTGGGTTCGTCATTGTACTGTTTTCCTTTTCTACCCTCCCTGTGTTTCAATGCTTAATGAAAGTTTCTCATTTCATCTTACCTTAATCATATTCTTGTTGATTGATCAAGTTTCAATAATTTACATTAGCTAAAAAATGTAAACCTTTCCTGAGTCTGTGGTTATTATATGAGTGCAAATGTTATTTTCCTACCCATTTTCCTGCTAACTCCCTTGATCCCTTAGGACTCAAGGTACCGGTGACTAGGATTGGTAAGTCAAATGGTATAGGTCCTGAATGGTAAAACAAATATTTTTGATATGAGTGTAGGTTTACCTGTTCAATTGTTTATATACTTTTTTTATGGGCCTAGATGAGTATGGTAAAACGGACAGGTGAACCTGCGCTCTATCTGTTTCTTTTGGTAGCTGAAAGATGGTTAGGGTTCAGTTAAGATAGGTAGTTAGTTGCAGTTAGTTGGTTTATTGAAAATTATCTTGCGTATTTGAAATTATACTGATTATTGATTGTATTTAGTTAATGGATTAACAAAAACCTGTTCGTACATGTTTTATGTTTTGTCTGGAATCCCCGGGGGCAGAATAACAGGTGGTAAATGGAAGCCACTCTGTAGTTGAGGTCACTTGCCTAAGGAAGTAAGTGCATGGCTAGGTATAACTGGAAGCACTGTTTAGGGGCTTTCTGAATAAATGTGTGAATAATTGATAGCAAAGAGTTCGCTGGCAAAACGTTGGTGCGATACCACCTAGAAAGGGTCACACTGAAGAAGTATCAGGTTCTTCTGAGCTTGATTGACAGCAAAAGGGGGTCACTAGTAAAACCTTGGCATTATATTACCTAGAAAGGGTCAGTCAGAGGAAGTAATAGGTTCTCCGATGCTTGCATGAAAGGTAGGCGGAAGGGATCTACTTGTAGTATGTGAAGAGTAAGCCGTAGTGAGTGCAAATCATCTTTTGTTTGAATTTAGTCACTTAGACACTGTGGCAAATGTTTTTACGTTGTAAATTAATGATATTCTACATTGAAAAGTGAAATAAGTTTTGTATTACCCTGCAAAGGAGGGAGTCAGTTGCGGAGCTGCGCTGACGTCACCTAGAGCCGCGCTGGTATTGTGTGAGACAGCGGGTGTGTAGCTGAGGTAATACTGTAAAGGAAGGGTGGATGCAGGAGCGTGAGAACTCGTCTCACAGCGAAAGCCGCGCAACTATTGGTTGGATTTCTTTGAATCCTAATTTCCGATTGGTCATTGAAAAATAAGAAACGTGTTGATATTGGAAGTCTATTAGTAAACAAATCGAGGGTCTTTGCAAATTAAAAGCGGCATAAAATTACATGTGGCATTTAGACCCAGCAATAATAGGAAATAGACCCGATAGGAGTTACTTAGGTTTTGCACAAGAACAACGTATAAGAGGAAGACCTCATATCATGTACGGAGACAAAAGAAAAATGTTGTTCATTAAAAAGGTCAAAAATTTCTTTAAGAAAGATAAACCAATTAAAACTAGAGAAGGGATTATTATTCCGCCACCAAATACGCCCGCATCATACATGATGGTTGAAAAGGGCTATCACACTTGTGTGTGGTTAGAAAACCGGATCGAGTACACAAAAGATGATGGTGTTTTAGCATTTCCAGAAAATGGTACCTTTAATGGTAGAGTTTTGTATAATTTGAGGACATGCATGAATGAATTAGATCCTAGACCTAGATTAAACCAGTATGAAGCATTATAAGAATGGGAAAGTGAGGCTTTTGAACGCGATAGACCCAGAAGCGACAGAAATTGGATTCAATTCTATCCTAGATTTCCTAAAGAGACAAGAGATAAGCAAATGAAACGCTGGAGACAATCAATGCTAGTGGAAGGATTATATCCTGTCCGAGATTTAGAAGAACAAACGGGACTAAAAGTACTGAGAAAAAAAGAAGTTTAATGATTAGAGATAATACAGAAGATGATTATTTGGAGGATTTGTTAATGAAAATTCCGCCACCTTATAATGAGGAGCCAAGTACAGTTAATCCTAGTGCACCGTTCTTGAAACCACCTTTGGTTCCACAAGTAATACATGAGACTTTATTAGAAAAAGTGTTACAGGAAAGGGAACGAGAAGCAATAAATAAACAGAGAAATGAATTAATTCAGAAAATTTCCCAATTACGGTAACCATTGGTCCTGTTGTTTCTCTGTATGGAGATAAACAGTCTAGGCCTAAAACTCCTGTTCTAACTACACCTGTTGTACAGCCAAGAAAAGAAACGGTAATAGTGGATGATCAAGCAAGTGAGTGTGAGTCGGTAATTTCCCTTATGGAGTTACCTATAAGAGAACCTGAAAGGAGCGCAGTTAGGAAAAGTACTCTTGGAAGCTCTAGAGAAGTGCAAATGGAAACACCAACAGGTACAGTAAATGCAACAGTAGTTACCCCAGAAGAATTAGAGAGATGGACCCGAGAAATTGATAAGCCAAACTCGCAACCAAAAGCATTGGATATATTCAAATTAAGGGTCGAATTAGAAGAAGTGATGGCAGGAAATATGGGTTTAGAAAGGTTGAACACAATCAGCGAAGATGAATTGTTGTTTATATGTCGAAGTATCACGCGAAACACCAGAGTATTTCATGAGAAATTAATGAATATGGCACTTGAAATGGGAATTTATGTTGGTAAATCCAAATGCTACAGAAACCTTACCAAGCTGAATTCACTGATACAAATTTGGAAAATATGAATGTGTCAGGAAGGAAAGTGCAAATTAAAGAGCTGTTATCAATATTGCAAAAATGGAGTGATCTAGAAAGATGGAAAGCCTGGTGGGCAAAGGAGGAGGTACAAGCGAAAAATACTGCATCAAAGTATATGTTGAAGGAAACAGAAAAAGTGGAAAGGTTGTGTCCAATGAGAGAAGGGCCAGGAGGAGGTTATGTACATGTCCCATGGTCCCAACTGGATATTTTGTCATTTACAAATGATTTTCTGAAAATACGAGAGAAATCTGTAGAATGGTACAGACAAGTCGAAAGATTTTTAAAGGTTTCAAATGTACTGTTAAAAGATCTAGATGGATTGTTCGACATTGTTGTCCCTGTAGATTTATGGACAGAGTGCAAAATAGCAGTTGATTGGCCAAGTGATGAGTATCCTAGAGACCCAAAGACAGGAGCTCCATCAGATGAGGTTATGAAAAAATACAATCAGGTAATGCTGTACTTGAAAGGGAAAGTACCTCCAAAAGAGACTGAATGGACTAGAATAGATAGAACTACACAGAATAAAGCTGAATCTGTACATGCATATTATGAACGTCTCTTACAAGTCTTTAAACAATATAGTGGTCTAGAGAACATTGATACCAAAGATATGACGCATTTTATCTATCGGTTTGTGTCTGGATTGAGACCAGACATTTTACAATGGATTAAAGATCATAAGATCTGTTTGCAGGCCAAACCTATTGAGAAATACTCAAATATGCAAAATATTGTGAGGATGAATTGGACAACAAGCGTAAGAATTTGGAAGAAAAAGTCATGTGGGCACAACTAGCAGAGCAACAGGAACTTCAATTGAATCAGTTGAAATATAATCAAGCCCAAGGAGATGGAAATGGAGGAAAGACAAAGGGAAATTATAACAGAGATGAGGCTAAAAAGAAATTCCCATGTCACAGGTGCGGAAAGTTGGGGCATTGGAAAAACGAGTGTAAAGCCATACTGAATAATAACAACATGCAAACTAACCCTTTGAATTCACAGATGCAGAATGAAGTATCAAAGAAACAGTCGCCACAGGTAATACAGAACCAATTACCCCTTGCACCTATGCCAGATCCTGGGAGCAAAGCAAGCTATAGTGTGTCTACCACAAATTGGGAGGGAAGTGGTAGGAGAGATTCAGTGACTCCACAGTTTCTTTTGAGTGACACATTTTTTGAAGAGGACACCTACTGATGGTGCCTGACAGGGGAGGACGAGGAGTCCGTACTCGGCGCATTCTTGCCTGTAGATCAGTCGGGTCCATATATTGAGGGAAAAGTTGAGAGAAATAATGTTACCTTTTTGTTGAACACTGGCGCTACCCGTTCTACTGTGAGAACAGCAGAGGATTCCAAACCTACCCCTCTCGGGAGAAGCGATCGAAGTAGTGGGCATTTCTAATAAGCAAAGTTGTACCCCAGTTACAGAACCAATGGAAGTTAGAATAGGACATTTTAAAGAAATGCACACATTCGTTGTGTGTGATTCCAGTCCAGTAAACCTGTTAAGAAGAGACTTGTTGTGCAAAATGAATTGCACCATCTTTTGCACTCCAAGTGGTGTTGAAATTCAAACCCCAGACGAAGATGGAATATATAAATTAATGTTGGCAAAAACAGGAAACCGAAAATAAAACATTGACCATAGAAGACTTACCAAAAGAATGACAAGATACTGTTAATCCTGAAGTATGGGATTTGACAGGAAAAGATGTAGGATTAATGGCAAATGTTGATCCAATAAAAGTGACAGTGAAAGAAGGTGCAGTTTACCCAAATACACAACAGTATAAAATGAGCCTAGAAATAAAAGCAGGAGTTGCAGCAGAAATAAAACGTTTGGTTGAAACAGGCATTTTGCAAGAAATAATGAGCAGTCCATGTAATTCACCCATAATTGGCATAAAGAAACCAAGTGGGAAATATAGGGTCGTACTGACCTTCGCAAAATTAATACAATTGTTGTCCCATGTTGTCCTGTAGTGCCAAACCCTGCAGTGATTTTATATCAAATACCGTGGGCAGCGGGTTGGTTCACTGTAATCGATTTGTGCCACGCATTTTTCTCCATACCTTTACATCCAGCTAGCAGGTATCTTTTCTCATTTGAATTCGACAGCCATATCTACGTCTGGAACCGTGTCCCTCAAGGGTACACAGAAAGTCCATCAATTTCTAATCAGGTTTTGAAAAAGTGCCTTGCATCTTTGGTGCTGCCTGGAAAATCTGTCCTAGTGCAGTACATAGACGACCTATTGGTGGTGTTTAAACCCTAAATGACTGTGTAGTGCATACCATAGCTTTGTTAAATCATTTGGGTGAAGGAGGACATAAGGTGTCACCTGAGAAATTACAGTTTTGCACCACATCAGTGAAATATCTGGGCCACCAGATAGAGAGGGGTGTCAGAAGGGTTACCACAGAAAGGATCAAAATAATCAAAAACATGAATTTACCTCGAACCCAGAAAGAAATCAGAATGTTTCTTGGAGTTGTAGGTTACTGCAGGCAGTGGATTGTGGGATTTGCAGTCCTGGCAAAACCATTGATTCAAATGACAAAGAAAAGAGCAAAAGACCCAGTAGAATGGGATGATGAAAGCATGTCATCTTTCTTAAAATTACGCAATTGTCTGTGTACAGCTCCAGCATTAGGAATGCCTGATTATTCAAAAGACTTTGCATTGTTTTGTGATACACGAGACAATTTTGCATTCTCAGTCTTGACCCAGACCCATGGTTTGATGAGACGTCCTGTGGCATATTTTTCATCCAGACTGGATCCAGTGGCATCTGCATTGCCAGGGTGCCTGAAAGCAGTAGCTGCAACATGCCTGAGTCTTGAACAAAGTGAGTCCATTATTATGGGCCATGCAGTGACTGTATACGTCCCACATGCAGTTGTGATTTTGTTGACAAGGACCAAAACCCGATATCTGACTCCTAGTCGGCTGACTAAATATGAACAAATTCCTTTAGGTGCAGAAACTGTGACTATTGCTAGGTGTAACATTTTGAATCCAACAACGCTGTTGCCTGAATCACATTTTGCAGAAGTCAAAAATGAAGTCGAACATAATTGTATTGACCTGACAGAATACTGTACCAAACCTCGTCCAGACATAGGAGAAGAACCATTAATAGATTCAGAACATGAATTATTTGTAGATGGCTCATGCATGCGACATGAGGAAGGAGGTTTGAGCGCTGCATATGCTGCATGTACATTATGGGGCCCAGTTGAAGCATCCTACTTACCTGGAGTCAACTCTGCACAAGTGGCTGAATTAATTGCATTGGCAAGGGCTTGCAAAATTGTAAAAAAATTGAAAGTAACCATTTACACAGACAGCCAATATGGCTACGGGGTTGTGCATGACTTTGGGCAACTCTGGATGCAGAGAGAGTTTCTGACTTCATCAGGTACTCCTATTAAAAATGGAAATTATGTGAATGATTTGCTAAAAGCAATCCAATTACCAGAAACAGTGGCTGTGGTCAAGTGTGCTGCTAACCAGTCTGGAAATGACAAAGTGACAGCAGGTAACCGATATGCCGACCAATTAGCCCAACACTGTGCCAAACATAAGATGGCAATAAATAAGAAAATCGATGCATGTGGAAACAGCTGCCAACTTATGTGGCTGCAAGGTGTGAAAATGTGGGAGGAAGTGAGAGATTTGCAGAATGAGGCAGAAACTGACGAAAGGGAAGAATGGAGAAAGATAGGCTGTCAGAGAAGGGCTGAAGATGGTGTTATTGTTTACCTTGATGGCAGACCTGTGTTACCAGACTGTATGCTTGCTCCTATGGCTAGGATGTATCATGGAGATTCCCACCTAGGGAGGGATGCTATGCTGTGACTATTCAGACAATCAAGGTTTAATACAAAATTCAGGAACATAGCAGAAGCTCTTTGCCAAAGATGTTTGATTTGTCAGCAAATGAATCCTGGTAAGAGAACTGTAGTTTGCCCTGGGAAGATTGGGAAAGCAGAAGGCCCATTCATAAGACTACAAATTGATTTTATCCAGTTACCACCCTGTCGAGGAATGAAATATGTTCTTGTCATTGTCTGCCTATTTTCAAAATGGGTGGAAGCATACCCTACAAAACGAAATGATAGCATCACTGTAGCTAGACTCCTACTCAGAGAGTTGATACCATGTTTCGGTTTTCCAGTAATGATTGGATCAGACCATGGGTCTCATTTTAATAATGAAATAATTGGTCTAATCTGTGAAGCATTCGAAATTGAGCAAAAGCTGCACGGTGCATACCGCCCAGAGGCTTCTGGAGTGGTAGAACAACTGAATGGCACAATCAAATCAAGATTGGGAAAAATATATGCATCTACAAAGTTAGAATGGCCTGATGCTTTACCTCTTTTTCTGATGGGACTCAGAAGTATTCCAGATAAGAAAACAGGCTTGAGTCCTCATGAAATCCTCATGGGAAGAGCAATGAGGCAGGCATGGGTGCCAGGACACCCATTGATAAATATATCTGATGACTTAGTGCTAGAGTACTGTAAAGTACTGGCTGACCAAGTGCGTTCTATCTCTCACCAGGTTGGAGAAGACGCTGTCGTCAGACAATCAACTCCAGCACATGATCTTATTCCAGGTGATTGGGTAGTGATAAAAGAACATACTCGAGAATCTTTCCTAGCACCAAGGTGGGGAAGGTCACGTCAAGGGATATTGGTCACCACTACAACTGTAAAATGTAAGGGAATTCCGAATTGGATTCATGCCAGTCACACAAAAAGAGTGACTGAACCTGATGAAACTGAAGCCGAAGGTTGCACAGCTGAAGGGTCTCAAGAAATCGATCCTGAAGTAGCTGATAAACGACCGAGCACCAGTCAGGATGATTGGATTCCAGTAGTTGACATACCTGCAAAGATCATAAGAACCAGAAGCCAAACATATTTAGATAGACAGAGTGATAGTGAGGATGAGTCAGGAATAGATGAACGCACTCAGATTACAGAAATCAAAGCCAATAGTAATTCTGAGGAGGATCAGATAAGGAGACATCGGTATACTCAGACATTCACCTCCCCTGACAAAGCTCCTGAGTCTGAGGAGGGACAGATAGGTACTAGGGTGGAGGCTCAGGAAGAAGAAGAACAAGAGATCGAGTTACCTGAGCAGGACTAGATAGTTGTAGAAAAACGTGTTCAGGAAGAAGAAGGCGCACAAAGTCAAAATCAAATTCAGCACATTCCTGAACAAGGCAAGATTAGTGTTCAGGCAGAAGAAACAGAAACAAGTCCTGGACAAAGTCAGATAGAGAGGGATACAGAATAAGAAGATGTACAAATTGTGCCACAACTGAACGAGAATTAAAAAACAATTGAAGAAAACCAAAGCACAGTGCCAGCTAAAAGACTCAGAAAGGGAGATAAGTGGCCTGGTTTTGTCAAAAGATTGAAATTTCGCCTTAACGCCTTAGCTGCGGCGGTTATTTCGGTGCAGTGCTGGGCGTTCCAAAGAGTGGGCGGGGCCACGTCAGCCGTTGAACGTTCGCAGCACGAGCCAGGTAGTGCTCCGAACGTTCAGCGGCCGACGGCAGCAGCTATAAGGTTAAAACAATAAATGAAGAGCCAGAGCAAGTGAATGAAATATCAGGTCAGGCTGGGCCTTCCACAGAGCAACCAAAAAGGAGAAGTCCACGACTGAAAAGACTAAATAATAAGTTCAGAGGCCCTGAATGGACTTACGTCATCCTTGAAGATTTCGAACACTTAGAAATAAGTGACGAAAGTGGTGACAAATTAATTGCTGATCAGACTGATGAAGAAGTGAGACCAACTTGAAAGACAGTACACAGGTTAAAAGTTACAAAGAGGGGTTAAGTCTCCCTAGTCAGCAATGGCGATCATACTGTTAATGGAAGACGGAAAATAAACTGTTTAAAAACATGCTGTTGAATATGCACATGTAGTATAGTGATAGTACTCAAAGCATGGTTAGGACTGACAGTAGTTCTTCCTTACATAATGAGTAGAGACATAAAGAATCACACTAATGTACCTGAAACAGTAGATAAATCTAAAAAAATAGATACACAAGAAAAAGGACTTAGCATTAAACAACAGAAGGTAGAATTAGAAGCATCAGATGAGGAAGGGTTACATTATACTAGAATTAGGAATAGAACTCACTTAAATGTATTTGCTAACCTATCAGTACACTTGGTATTTCATGTAGTATATTAGCTAGTTTATTTTATAAGAAAGGACCCTTACAGTATTACTATTCTAACTCAGATGTGATATTTTCTGAACTTCCTATACGAAGTAACCTGCATCCTGTACATACTAAGAGTGATGTAACACATTATATGGGTGAATATTTTCTAACTATGGGTACAATAGATATGAAGCACACAAGAATAATTTAACATGCTTATTACATGAAAAAGAAAAAATATTTTTAAATATGGTTGAAAGCACTGCTGTGGTTTGCCTCTTTCTTTAGAACATGTTTAGTTTTAGTTATTTTCTACTATTTGTTCCTGTTCCTGTTTTTTCTTTTTTCAACGAATCAAAGTTTGTTCATTTTTTGAATAGGTGTCGGCTATGACATTCTGTTATCGTATTGCAACTGTTCAGGTGGGAAGCATAATGATGGAGTTCACCTCTAAAGCAGAGTCTGACACGAAGACTGCAACAGAAGCAGAATATCATAAAGAAGATTTGGGCAGTGGCATTTCTGCCCATGCTAAATCTTTTGAAGATGCATCTACTTCAGCTGCAGAGGAGGTGGTTCATGTTTTACTGAAGTATCTGCCAACAGGTATTCACAATGGAGCACGTGCTGTGATGCAGAGAGAATGGGGAGTAGATCGGCAGACCAATATTCATATGCCTATAGTTCAGTACCAGTTGAATTCTGGTTCTTCCCAACATGATCCAGCCTGTACCATCAGAGTTTACTGTTGCTATTATATGTACAGTAAACATGAAAAATGTTACTTTTTTCCAGTTCTTCTTTGATGGCTTTTTCATGGTGAAAATAATTCAGCAGGTGTACTATGTTGAACAATCTTTGAGGGATCACAGTGCACCGTTGAGGCACCATTCTAGGGCAACTCAGTGGACATGAACCAGTGTTGGTGACCTCTCATTTAGTTGATGAGTATAAGAAAAAAGAAGCCAACAGTCCCCTACTAGCAACTATTTTTCTTCCTACTGTTATGAGCAGATACCACTTTCAGTCGCTATGAAGAATGCTGAATTTCAATGACAACTTCACAGCTTTTCCCAAAGGTCATTCTGGTCATGACAGGTTGCTTAAAAGTCAGCCTATGTGGAACTATCTTATTGTGCATTTTGGCAGCATTTATATTCCTGGTAATGTTGATGAGTCTCTGGAGATGTTCAAAGGGGAGCTGATGTTTAGACAGTATCTGCCCGGCAAACAGGCTCCTTATGGCATGAAACTCTGTATGCAGTGCAACGTTGCCATGTGATATGCTCACAATTTACATAATGACAAGGATTTAACAGTCTACCCTCCTGATTGCCTTCCATATTTGGCATGTCTGTGACAAACGAATGCAGGATTTAGCCCAAACTGTATTTTATATTATGGTCATAATTTTTACTTAGACAATTTTTATACTGGAATGGAATCTTCAAACAATTGTACATAGTTGACACTGTGCTTATAGTACAATTTACACTCACCACATGGGATTTCCCAAACAACAACTTCAAAAACCTGCAAAGGGTAAGTCCAGTGCCTTGCAGTGTGACAAGCTGCTTTCCTCTCAAATATGATGACAGGAGGGGTGTCCTTATGCTCTCCATCATAAATCATGAGAATGTTTTCCATGTTACTATTAGAGGCCAGACTGATGAAGTGTGAAAACTAACATGCATCCTGGAACATAAAGAGCATATGACTTGTAAGGATAGAGTGGACTGAAGGCTGCAGCCTTACAATGTTGTTTGTACGGCTTATGTGTGACACAAGAATTTGCTGCATTTAGCAACTGTCAATGCTTTTGTTGTGTACCAAAACCCCTTTCCAGAGAACAAGTTAGCTTTTTGGATCTCCAAGAGTCTGTGATGAACAGCTTATTACTCCTGAAGCACAATTGGCTGCCACAAGCTTTGGTGTGTTGGAGAAAGTATCCCCCTATATATTTGTTTTAGTTATCTTCCCCAATAAAGCCCCATGACATCAACATCTTCTCCTACACAACTCATGGTCTACCTCTCGGACAATGCTTTCAACACGAGAAACAAGTTCACTGTCTGCCTGACTGAAGTTGCTAAGCGGATAAAAGCCAACTGTCTCAAGTTCAGCGCTGACAAGACAAAACTAGTTATCTTCAGCAAGAAAATCTCACCATGGGACTCCAGCTAGTGGGCGGCTAAACTTGGACACACTCCCAGCACTCACAACATGAACTTCCGAATAATCATCGACAGCAAGCTGGACATTACCACACAAGTGAACACCATAACTGCTTCCTGCTTCCACACCTCGAAAATGCTGTGAAAGACCTTCAAATGATCCCCAAGCAACACTTGAAACATTGTCACTCATGCCCTTGTCACCAGAAAGTTCGACTACCTCAGGGAGCTTCGATGACTCACGATACACAAATGCGCTTATTTCAAACTCCTCACACACATTCAAGGCATTACACAACTTGGACCCCACCTACCTGAACAGTCACATCTCCTTACGCCAACACCCTGACACCTCTGATCCGTAGGCCCCTACTCACACACATTACACGCATACAAAGATTCAGATCAGCAGGAGAGTTATTCTCTTACATTTCTCCTACAGCATGGCACATCATTCTACTACATCATTTAAGAGCCTCTTTCTCTCTTCTTTAATTCCACAAGAAGCTGAAGACCTGGCTTTTCAATTAACCAATCTACCTTAGACGGGGCAAGGCTCACACACCTGTCAGTGCCAGTATACATATAACATAACATCAAAAAAGTGTGGATCTCTCACAGGAGAGTAGGCGTGAATTAGATATGATAATTCTCCCTTTGTTCTGTTTGGATTTTGGCTCAACTTTCTAGCCTACTAGCTGTGAGAGGTTTCTGCTTATGTTTCTTCTGAGATGTGTGGAATGCCCTTGAAGATACTGGGGTGACAATACTAGCCCAGGGAAAGGATTTCCTTTCCAGAAGAAACAAATACAAACTTGTAGGCCAATAGATGGCTTGTTGTGATCCTTTATCAGAAGTCAACTCTTACAGGCTTTGAATTACAACACACTACAGTACACAGGATCTTGGGACATTTTGGGAATAGCTAAGTAGCTTTTAAACCGGATTCTTTTTATTGCCATGTAAGGCCCATGCTCCAATGGAGAATCTTTGAAAAGGTAGAAGAAATTATTTTCCTTATATTGCTGAGGAAATAGAAGGGCTGTCATCACTGTTATCTAATAATTGTCTGCTGAATAAGCACTACACCAGCTAGCCTACTAACCTGGTTCTGTGCATTCTCTGGTTTGTTGGAGTGCTGTTTTAGCCTTGTTTTCAGTCCATCCCTGCACGTGATCAGAAAGGTGCAAGACGGAAAAATAGTGCTCAGTCTGCTGGAAAGAATTAAGTTGGCTCTCACAATGAAGGACTGGAAGGATTATGAATCCAATTACCTGGCTTCTAGTGCTCCTGGAAAAAAAGCCACTGTCAACTGAGTATGTTAAAAGGTATGGAAAGTACTCTCCAGGTAATGCTGGATACAACTACTAGAGGACCTCATGGTGGTAATTGTGTGGAACTCGAGAAAATGTTGACTTTTTATGGAGTTTTATCATAGAATAAAATTAACCCTGCAACCCCTACCCAGAAATGATACATCCTCCCCAGATTGGAGAGGTGCCTCACCAAAGCCAAAGGAAACACATCCTAGAGAAAAATGTCTTGTGCCTGCTTCCAAAATTGCATGTGGTAAAACTGTATTGTTTTCCCAGAACAAGTCCTCTTGCCTACCAGGACTTTGTCCTAGAAGAAAAGCATGTATTTACAGGTTCACATGTCAAAATTGGTTTGGTAGCACCGAGTTCTGCATGCTGTGCCACATTCAATCATGATTACCTTTTAATCCTCCAGTAATACTGCATCCCAGTATTAATTATACCCTTTGTAATTTGTCCTTTGGTGCATCAGTTTGTCTCCAGGGCTAGTCACATTCTCTTGTTTGGGTCTTTTTTCCAGAAAAACCCTTAAATAAATGAAAATTCACTTTTGAGTGTCGTATGTTAGAGGCACTGTTTATGATTAAAAACTCTGGTGCTGCAGAATTGTATAAGTGAACCAACTCTGTATTGTGAACTCCTAATAAATGAAAAATGTTGGTTAGAAATGCTAGCCTGGCATAAAGGAATAGAAAATTATTAGCACTTGGAAATGTCGAAAACTGCTTTAAATATTAAAATATTAATTCTGGCCCAAACCACATTCAAATTATCATGTTTATTTGTAGAAATGTGTTGTTTTCTATTGCTATCAGAAAACACAGTTCACTGACAAAACATTTTTCAGTAAAAACCCGTTTGTTGGAAGGTGATTTATTAGTAGGTGCAGTAAGCTAGTAAGAATACCACAATCCCAAATAAGGTCTAGTCAAGTTTCAATAGATTAATCCTTGCTCATACCTTTGGTAGCTTGGGTGATGAGCAGTCAGGTTTAACTTATGAGACAGGTGTGTAAAGAATTTAATATCACCAAAACAGTAAATAAGTCAAATACATGACACAGAAAATATCTAACAGTAATTTATATAAATATAGAATATATTTATCTTTAAAATGGAACCAAAATGACAAAAATCCAATATAGGGAAGCGTAGATATGAATTTTTAAAGTTTAAATTATAAAGATTTGCTCTCTAGTGCCTAAAAAGTGTTAATCGCCAACAGCAGCTATCTGGTCAATGCTGGACCGGGACCAAAGTTTCACGCCGACCGTGATGGAGCCCAGGTCAGATACTAAGAGTGGTTGGGCCCAGTCAAGTTATTACCTTCTGAACTTGTCACTTTTTGGAAGCTTTTTCTCTCAACGTCAAGTGATCAGTTCCTCGAATCCGGATTCGATTCAACGACGCCGGCCTACTGTAGCGTGATACCTCACGAGTCCAGGAGGTCTTTGTCTTTGTTGTCAATGGTGAGGTGCTCTGCAGCTTTCAGTGGGGCAAATCTGCGCAGTCAGGACAATTTATGGTCGGGCATCACCCACTTGAATCTCTTCATTGATGCTGGTCTTATCATGGAGCTTTTTCACAAAAGTTGGCAAAAAGTTCCCAAACTTCTAGATCTTCTTCTGAAAGGTTTCTGGAGCGTCGGAAAGAGCCCGCAGCACTAGCCAAGGTTTAAGAAGCTCTGGTTTACCTCTTGGCGTCTGGGACTACAACTCCTATAATGCACCTGGTCCTTCCAAGTAATTTCCAGGTGAAGCTGGTCAGCTGGAGTTGTCTTTTAAGTGGATGTTGCTGGTGGCTTCTTCTAGCACCTTTTTAAATGCTGGTGCTCAGGGAGTCCACTCATTACCTTTCAAGTCAGCCAAATACCTTTTGTTGTGGAGCCTCAAGGGTGCAGCAGGTGCAGTCCTCTCTTGTGTAGTCCAAGGGTCCATCTTCTTCAGATGTTTTCAGGCAGGGATCTGAAGTGCTCTTGCATCTCTCCCATATTTATTCCCCGTTCTGGTCTGGCAACAGGGGTATGCACCCCAACCAATGGGGTTCAAGTTGCCACTCACTACTTTGACAACTTCCTGGGTCTAGCTAACCCAAACCACAGGGTTGGCTAACTTTTCCATACATTTCCGTTACAGTCCTTCTTCTACTCTAATTAAAGGGGCTCCAATCTGGCTGGGGATCAAGGAAGTGGGGGCTGGCCTGGGTCCTGTGACCTGCACTCGCTTGCTGCAGGCAGTCATGACCTCAATGTTACAGTGGCTGACAAGCTGAGAGTTGAAAATCTGTTGAGGGATCACCATCCGAAAACCCAGGTTTCTCCCAATACCCATATAACACCTGGCAATATACATGGCATGAAAGTGGCCGTCTTAAACACCAGATCCCTACAGAAGCACCCCCTGGAAGTTTTTTTCCTCCTTCAGGACGGAGAGCTAGATATTCTGGCTCTCAATGAAACATGGTTGGGAGACTCCTTAGTCCCAGATATTATCACCGCCCTTCCAGAAAATTTTGATTCACTCTAGCAAAATACACAAGGAGCCGCCCAGGGAGAGGGTGTAGCGATGATTTTCAATAAATGGATAAAGGTCACTAAATTAGTGGCAGAAAGCACTGACCAGGCGGACATACTAGGGGTAAAAGCCCCATTTAAATCTTCTTGCCTGCTAATGTTGGTCGCTTACCACCCCCCACGGTCAACCCCTAACTTTAATGAACTATTTATGGAAATCGTCACCGACCTCTGCTCTCGGTACAAACAACTTCTTATAACAGGCGACTTTAATTACCACTGGGTCTCCACTCCTAAAGAGATGTCCGCTGGCCAACTTGAGTCAGGACTAAGCGCTATGGGGCTCCACCAACTAGTTGACGCCCCCACCCACCTGAAAGGGCACACCCTAGATCTCATCTGGACCTCCCGTCCATGGGCTAGTCTAATAGATATCAGCCCATGCGCTTGGTCGGACTACGCACTGCTTAGCTGCTGGGTCCTACTGGACGGCCAACTACCAAGTACACCCCCAGAGTGGAAGGTGGTACGAAGTTGGAAGAAAATCAAGGCCAACGATCTAATAGCAACCCTTCTTGAGTCCCCTCAGACACCCCCGCTCAAACCAAAACATTTAGATCGGGAGTGTAAAGCCCTGACTAACACCCTACGCCGAGCTCTAGATAAAATAGCCCCGGAGAAAAGAATCAGAGTGAAAGACAAAGGGAAGGGGGCTCCCTGGTTTAACGAGACATTGAGGGCACATAAGCAAAGCCTCCGTCATGCCGAGAGGCAATGGCGGAAAGTCTGTGAACCAGGAAATCTGGAAATATATAAATCCCAACTCACATTATATAAAAAATCTATCACGGAAAGAAAGGCTGAATACTATGAGACAAGAATTTCCATAGCTCCCAACAAGCAGAAAGAGACCTTCAAAATACTAAAAGAGCTCAGTCAAAAGTCTGAAGTGAAAATCACGGATGCCCCTATAGACTGTAATACCTTTCAGACCTACTTCATGCAAAAAGTTAAGGATATCATCCTCGAGATCGACAATACCCCTACCAGCCAGAACGGCATAGCTCAACATCAGCCCCCCACACCCCTCGATAGCCAACTCACTGCATTTCCTTTACTGGACCCTACATCACTCACACAATTAATGAACCACACTAAATCAGGTTCCCCGGCTGCCCCCTGCCCCCGAGGATTTTTCAAATGGCCATCCCCGGTCTTATAAACCAGTTCCTCTTACTTTTGAATAACTCCCTGTTGACCGGCCACCTACCACCTGACCTTAAGGAAGCCAGAGTAACCCCCCTCCTAAAGAAACCGAATGCCGATGTGGCCAATCCTAAGATCCCCTTCTTAGCAAAAGTGATAGAGCAACATGTGCTTAAATCTCTCTCATCCTTTTTGGAGGAGCACCAACTACTCCAGCCACACCAAGCAGGCTTTAGAGCACATCATAGCACCGAACTGGTGATGCTTTCCATCTTAGACAATCTCAGAACCATGGCTGACAAAAAACAACCGAGCACCCTGATTTTATTAGATCGTCAGCGGCGTTCGACATGGTCAACCATGGTCGGTTATTGGATCGTCTAACAGCCTTAGGTATCCAGGGACTGGAATACCAGTGGCTTGAATCCTTTCTAATAGGGCGTTCTCAGAGGATTCAGTTGGGGGAGCGAGCATTGGATAAGGGCGCCCTCACTTGTGGAGTCCCCCAGGGCTCTGCACTTTCCCCACTCCTCTTTAACATCTACCTACAGCCTTTGGTGGCAGCTCTTGCCCACATGGGCTGTCGTGTCTTCAAATACGCAGATGACACCCAGCTCATTCTCCAAGTTGACAATTCCACCTACACCCAGGAAAAGGCCCAACACATCCTCAGGTTCATTGTAACCTGGATGACCGCAAATTCATTAAAAAGCAACCCAGAAAAAACTGAAGTCCTGGTCATCCCTACAAAAGGCAATCCACGGAGTGAGCTTTTTTGGCCCCAGGAGCTGGGTGCCACCCCCACCCCAGCCTCTGCCGTAAAAAGTCTAGGCATCAAATTGGACCAAGAGCTCTCCATGACTAACCAAGTCACTACTGTGGTAGGCACATGTACAGGGCTCCTAAGATAATTATGGAAACTTGTTCCACTCCTTTCAACTGTATCCCTTCAAATGATCGTGTCTGCCATGATTGTTTCCAGACTGAACAATGGAAATGTACTGTATCTAGGTCTCCCCCTAAAACCTATTAATAAACTTCAGGTAGTACTCAATGATGCAGCTAGGCTGATCTTCAGGCTACCTAGACAGGCCCAGGTCTCTCCTCTGCTACGTAAACTCCATTGGCTCCCCATCAAGCAGAGAGTTAAATTCAAAGGCTTGCCCATTGCCCATAAAGCAGTCTATGGCAATGCTCCAGCCTATATCAAGGAACGCCTGAAGAATTATGTTCTGGGATGCACAATGCGCTCCTCTGAAGCCTGCCTCCTGGCCACACCTAGATACAAGACTGCATCCAAAGGGGGTGGAGCCTTCTCCATCCTTCTCCCACAACTTTGGAACCAGCTGCCCAACCATCCGCGCAAAGAAGCGGCTCTCCTACCTTTCAGGAAACATCTCAAAACGCTCCTGTTTAGAGAGGCACTGGATATTGTTTAATTCATACCTCACAGTGGGGCTGTACATCTTCCCATGACCTCGGGGTATCCCCCCCTCTGGAGCGCTGAGAGACCTGTTGGTGATTAGCGCTATACAAAACACAATTACAATTACAATCTAGGATTCTCCCTTTGAAGACAACTTTATCTCCCCAGCCATCTTCCTGTCACTGGGTTATCCAGGAACCTAATCTCATCCCACCAAATGGCTGTATTGTTTTAGCCCCAGGACTCTTCACACCTAATCAGGGTGCAGCTTGGCTCAGGCTGTCAAAGGATGTTCAATCAGAAGAGGCTGCTGCAGGGCTGCTTTAGGTAACCTCAGGAAAGTAAGTTCTAAAACTCTTTTCCTGAAATAGTTATAATAAATCTGACCTTGGTAAGTTGTTGGATTTATTGTAACTATTATTTTGATACTTTGGATTAAGTGGCTAGCTCACTCCTGTCAAATGTTAGGCTTTATTAAAGTTTAATAAAACCTTCCCATGTTAGCCTATGGAGCTAGCAGCACTACAATGGGGAAAAACGACTTTGGCTGTTTTCCCTCGACAGGGCATATTAAACATCTTATATAATGTCCCGCTTATTAGAATAAGTCATCCTGCTCTTCGGGCACCTAAGGCAGACCTTAGGGGTGATGAATACATGTAACAAAAAGGTAGTTTTAGACTTTGGAAGTATTTTTAATTCCAAAGTCTAATTTGAATACCGTTTTATTTTAAAACCAGCTGGCAACATAAGGCTGAATTTAAAATGACAACAGACACCACAGGGGTGCACACTTAAGTTCATTAAGTCCATTGAGGTCTCTACACCTACATGCCCTTACATATACTAGGGACTTACAGATAGGTTGTCTGACCCAATTGTAATTACATCAATTACTATATGCCTTTTCAGCAGAGCACTGGCCCTGGGGCTGGTTAGCAGACCCAGGTCACATTCAAAATCAGTAACTACCAGTATCTGTCACAAAATGGGGGTGATCATGGCAAAAAGGATGACTTTCCTACACCATTGCTCCAGCAACAGCTAATTTTTGTATTGTTATGAAGTTTGCTATTTTTAGAATATGATGCTTTTGATATCTGACTAATTAATGTCTAATGTTTTCATATTGTGAGACATCCTGTGGAGATCAAACATATTGTGGTTACTGTTTCTTTGCTATACTGAACTAGAATTGATTGCATTAAAGTATTTATTTAGCTGGCTGTAATGGCAAGCAAATAAAAATGTCACTCGCATGGGGTATGGAAAGTGCTATGTAAATAATCATACAATACATATCAAAATATGACTCATAAAAAATGTTCTTGCCAGGTCTATTCATAAAGAGCCACAAACATTTCCTGCAAAAATAACCATTACTGTCCCCCAGAAATATGTGACGTCATTGTAAAAATACATACAGTGAGTGTGGATTTTCAACTTGTTTTTTGCGACGGGCGTGATTTTCTCCACTGTGTAGTATGCAAAGGTTCTGTACTTGATTTTACTTGCTTTTTTTAGTGTTTGCTTAGCAATATATGTTTTTGGTCAGATCGGAGGTTCCTAATAGTCTTCCAATCTTGTCTCTATAATTGATCAACTAAGAGTTAGAGCAAGACTCAAACAAAATACTGAGGACAAACAGAAATAAAGAAAAAGAATTAGCCCTTCCCGATCAAAAAATGTATTGTTATGCTAATGGCAAAATATCTTTAGGGGCTCATACAGAGGCGTAGCCGGCAGTTACATGGCAGGCAGGGGTTCTTATTCAAATACGTGTCACCTAAATACTATTAAAAAAGGGTCCAGGGTAGGGTACAAAATTAGACCCATGACTGAAATGTAATATTATAGCAACTTTTAAACAACCGGGACCTCAGCAGGCACTCAGGAGTTGCATGAAAGACTTAATTAGTACTCCAATAAGGGCTGTAGGGTACATTGCTTGGGACAACCAACTGATGAATTGGAAACTTTGCTCTTTGCAGGATATGTCAATCAACACAAGGAATAAGATATCAAAGTTTACCCCAATCAGTGCTCATGCTTTTTATAGCGCCAGTCCTGAGCTCTTTTTTTTATGTTTGGGCTCATTTCTCTGAAGACTTAATACATTCTTTCTACAAAAGGTACCCAGGACAAATTTGTGTTCTTTTGTTCTCACATGTTAGGGTTTCTAATGAATGATACCCATGCAGGCTTTACTTGCAAAAAAATCAACACCAGGGCCCTCGTCAAAAGACCTCATCAGCTTACCCCACCCATTGTCCCTGTCAGGGCTGCCATGACAGTACCAACACAACTACAAACCATCACACTCTACAAGTGTGGCAATATAGATTAATCCCAGCCTGAAAGCTATAAGACTTGCTAAGGCAACAAGTATTAGAAGTCATTAATAATACATATTAAATTAATAAACAACCAGTGTGTATTCGTCTCTGAATTACACAAACAGCGCCACCATGTGGCAGACTGTCATAAGTGTTGTGGTTGACAATTAAGTGCTGCTGTTGGGTACCAGAAAACTTAACCATCGTACACATGGTTTGTGGAATCCTTTGTAGGTAACCAAGAAAAGAACCAAAATGTAGCAAAATGTATGGGTTTTATAGAAAATTGGAAAATAAAGTGCACTACAAGAAGCCTATTTTTCACTAATAATGGCACCAACAAAAGAGTTGGGGGAATATTCACAAGAACGTGTGCTAAACATCACCAAAAAAGGCTAACGCATCTTTACACATCGCAGCCTATTGCGGGAAAATAACCCTGTGCCGACATGGAATTCACAACAAGGCGGTAGCATGCGATAGTCTGCCGAAACCGCGGCCAATGTCTGCGATATAACCACCTCGACAGCGATAATAACACAAACCCCAATGCAAAAAAAAAAATTGCGATGGGCCAAAACGCGATGAGGAAATCAGCGATAAGCAGCTCCAGGCCTGCAATACACATATGGCAGGTGGGAAAAATCAAAATAAAAGTAGGAAAACACCCAAAAATAAACTGACCAACACCCAAGTACCATGGAGGCAGCCATAGCAGGCCCAGGGGATGAGCACAACCCCACAAGCACCCCGGATGACCAGTCTGGGAGGCTGGGACCTCAGGGACAGGGAAGGGCAAGGACAAGAAAAAGAGGAAGATGCCATTCAGTCCGCAGGAAAACAGGATCCTAGTCACGGAGGTGATAGAATACCATCAAAACTGTTTGTTACCTCCAACGTGTCATTGGGAACAAACAAAAAATGGGATATGGCAGAACATCATGGACAAGGTGAATGCAGTCGGAGAGCACAGGAGGTCAATGGATGAGGCCAAGAGGTGATGAATTGACATCAAGCGAAAGACCAAGAAGAAACTCACAGCCAATCAGAAGGCAGCAATGCAGACTGGAGGTGGGGGCCCAGCACCACAGCTCATGCTGGATGACATGGAGGAGCTGGTGTTGACATTCATCAGTGTGGAGACTGTGGCCGGAGTCGGGGGACCGGACACTGTTCGACAGGACACAACACAACCACAATAAGGTGAGTGACCACTAGGCACTGGGGGGACGGGTGGAGTGGGCCACAATGGCACACATGCACAATCAAGCAGTGCACACCCACAATGACTCTGGGTCATGGCCCTGATCCACACACTGTCACAATGCCATGCTGTCTGAATGTCGGCATGTACCATGCTGCTACATACATGTGGACACATTCTAATACACCAACTCCCCTTTACATTGCAGGGGCACCGTCAACACCCCCGGCAGAGCAGTCCCAACAACTCCCCATTGATGATGAGGAGGACAATGCCAGCATTGACACCAAAACCCTCCAAAACGTCATGGACATCATCTGCAACTCACCTCCAGGATCAGGGTAGCCCAGCTACATCGAGGAGAATCTCCCCAGGAACAAACCATGGCCTTCCAATGCCGTGTGCTGGAGGGCCAGAGGGAGACGGCTGAGCAGGTGCAAGTGTGGTTCGGCCTCTTGGCTGCCAAAAATGGACGCCATCCATGAGTGTCGAGGTCCTATCAGGGACAAGCTTCAGTCCCTAAGAGACACCCAAGGCCCGCTTCATGCTCTCCAAGGAGCCATGACTAACATTGCTGGAGTCATGACGCAGAGGGAAGAACACCTGTCCGCTCAGACTGGCTCCAGCGATTCCAGCCGTGAGCTGGCACACATGCGGAGAATCATGAAGGACATGGTGCGGATGCAGGTGGAAAGGATGGCAACCACCACTGCACATCAGCGAGATGTAGCTGGGATCTACCAGGCCCTTCAGATCCTCATCATGGTATTGCTGCCACAAGGCGTGGCGCTGATGAATGCTGCTGCCCCCACACCCTCCACATCTCCGCCCCCTGGTGTGTCAGTGTCTCACAGTGTGGCAGGTGTATCCACTCCGGCACCTGATGTGCCACTGCCACACAGTGCGGCCGACAATCCTCCTCCGGCCCATGATGTGTCAGTGGCACACAGTGCTGCAGCCGGTAATGCAACACCCACAGGTGGGGCAGAGCTCACATACGAGGACGAGGACGTGGATGGGATTGATGTCAGAAGGAGGCGATATCATTCATCTCCGTCACCTGGCCTGTTTTTTCTTGGTGTCACACATGGCCTTATGACCTCCCACTGACCCTCGATACACTCTGCTGCACTCACCTTTGGCCGCAACATGGACTCTCATATCCTGTTTAATGACCAATGCCATGGTGACCAGACTGCAGACTGTTCCCTTCCACTTCCGCAGCACATGTCATCCCCGGATGGACTCTTGCTGGCCCTCCATGGGCCCATATTGTGTGGTGTGCTTGGCATTGCCCTGTACTGCTCCAGCTGCAACACTCCACTGGATGTGCAATAAACATCCAGTAACGCACTGCTGTGTCATGTCTTTCATCTTTCCTGCATGAATGTGGATGGAAGTGGGGACAGTGATTTCCCTTACGTCAATGATGCTCATCTAGTGGGATGCCTGTCACCGTGTGCTACATTGCATATTGTGTCTCGGGTGCCGTGCATACTACAACTGGAACACACGTATTAGTCACTTCCTTGCCCGGATATGGACTGAACAACGCCCAGAGCCAGGCCAGACCACTCCGCTTATGCTCCGAGGGGGGCCCACATAGCTACCTGTCGCAGGCGTACTCGCTGGTTGTGTGCAGGTCCCTGGTCTAGTTGTCAGCATGTCATGGCCACTCCCTGAGGGCAGGTCTCTACACACACCACACCCATCCAGCACAGGTGTCACAGGCCACGTGACCCAGCTAATATAAGGGGCCCACAACGTCACATTTCCCTCTGTCTGTGGTGACTGGATGACGGACGCTCCATAGTGCTCAATCATAAAGGGCCCATGATTTGCTGCTCACGGGGTTGGTGGCACGCGAGGCCTTGCGGCCGACACAGGCCTACCACCATATGGGGCTGACTGGTGTAGCACAGGGTTAGTGGCACTGGAGGCCTTGCAGCCAACACAGGCCTACCACCACGTGGTGCTGACTGGCGTTGCTCAGGGTTGATGGCACACATAATTGCTGAGCCGGTGTGCAGCCTGCGATGATGATGTGTGCACTGATGTGGTCTCCGCCATTGATGATTCAGGACTCAGTGTCATGTGTGGGACATGCTGGGACGCGGGGTGGACCCGCATGATGTGGACCATGCCATGGTGGCATGACAGGGGCCTGGAGCTTGCACAGGCACGTGGCGTGCCTACTGATAGACATACCGTGGCAGCAGGTGCACAGTGGGGCCTGTGTGTGCAGGGGCGGCGGTTTCTCTCTCTCTCCCTTCTCTCTCTCTCACTCCATCTCCCTTCCCTCTCTCACTCTATCTACCTTCCCTCTCTCTCTCTATCTCTTGCGCCGTCTCTCTCTCGCTCTCCCTTCCCTCTCTACCTCTCTCTCACTCTATCTACTTTCCCTCCCTCTCTCTCTCTCTCTCTGGCTCATTTTCCTTCTCTGTTTTTCTGTTTCCCGCTCCTTTGATGTGCGCATAACACACGTCCTGATTTTGTGCTTTCTCTTCCAGGCTGTGTCATCGACATTGTCCCTGGCGTACCCGACAGGAGTCTTCCGCATTGCTGTTTTGTGTTGTGTTGCAATAAAGTTTTTGGTATTCCTTCACTGCTGTGTGACTGTATCTCGTTCTTCTGGCCACACATGTGTGTATTTATGTTTGAACTGTGCGTCATCATGTGTTTGTTGTGGCTATTGTGGCGTGCACAGTATTTGTATGTACGGGGGAGAGGGGGCCCTGGGGTGGTTGCAAGGGGTGTTGTGGCCCTCATGGGTATCTGCATTGCATGATCATTGTCACCATGGCATCTATGGGTCTTCAGGTGTGGCTCTTGGCTGGGCTCCCTTTCATGCTGCAGGTAGTCATCCTGCTTAACACCAGCAGTAGGCAGATATTAATTCCTTGCTGCTACCACGGCTTATCACATGTTTTTGTTTTGCTTCCAAGATCTGGCAGTTCGTTGTGAGTGTGGTGTTGTGGTTTTTTCATGTGTTTTTGCACAGGAACGCCCACTCTGCATATCATTAGGGTTAGTTGGTGGCGTTCACCATGGGGATATATTTTGGGGCAGTTATCGCGGGAACACTGGCGATGTCTGCAATTTGCACCAGCTTGTGAATAGGGTGTTAAATCTAGCTCCACATTTGTTGCGTTAGGGTGGGAATAAATTGGAGATGAGTCCTTGTGAATATCCCCCAGGTGTGTTAGGATAACCATCCTCCCAGCTTTCAGGAACAAGCAGGGTTGTAAAAAAAAACATTTTGCTAACACAGCTTTTGCATTTTTCTAAGTGGCAGCTGATTTTTCCTATTTTTTTGTGGTTCCAACCTGCTTGCTGGTTTTGATGGAAAAAGGTGAAAAACCCATAGGTGAACCTAAAAAGTTGTACATTCCTGAGAGCTGGATAAAAGTCTGAATTCAGCCAAACCATATTGCATGTTCCTGGTTTGACTCGTTTCTGTCGCAGGAGCTTGGCAAAGCCACACACGTTTTTATCAGGAGTGGGGTTGAAATGCTGGGTGCTAGGAATTTTGTGATTGCTCCAGTTTGCAGCAGTATCTTTCACAGAAACATGAAGAGATTGTGTCCCTCCGCTCTTTTTTGCCCCTTTTCCTAGTGTCTTCTGGGCATTATGTCACTCCAGGGGGATATCTTGGGACATTATGTCCACCAGGAGGAGACGAAAGACTGTTGCATCCTTTTTGGGGTGGAGGCATTGCACGATCCCTGATTGGCCCTCTGCTAAGCCTTCTTTTATGGCTTTTTCCCCCTGGTGTCTAGTAAGCTTTATGTCCCCATCATGGGACAGAAAGACTGTTCGACCCATTATGGGGTGGAAACACCATGCTTGGTTATGCCACCCCCACCCTTCTTTTCCTAGCCAATATTCTCTGGTATCTAAAGGGCTTTCTGCTCCTCTGGAGGGCTGATCAGGGATAAACTCCCCATCTAGCACCAATGGGTGGCATGACTCTTATGCCCACTCTGGGTGGCTGTTTCCTCCATTGCCTGGGTGGGCTACCCTAACCCCTTATATATTAAATGGCTTTGTTTTCTTGTGTCAAGTATATTGGGGAAACCATCAAGTAGCTCTTCGGTGCATCAGAAACCACCATAATCCCCTAATGAAGGCAGAGCCAGGCTCAGCTCCATCATCAGGATTATGATTGAACTTTCTGACAGCCATTTCATGTTGGCCTTTCCAACATGAAAAGGCTGTCCGAAAGTGTCTTTAGGGGCCACTAGCAGAGCTCTCTTTCCCCTGGCCCTCCGCTTTGGGGATGGGGCACCTATGGTGTCTGCCACACGGTGCAGGGATGTTTGCTAACATCCATGTTTCAATGGAAACGTGCTGAGGGCCTTTCAATGGAAGCTTGTGGAATGGAAAGGTCCATGTGCTGCAGGTGTTTCAATGGGCCTTTCATTGGAAGCTTGTGCTGCGGGTCTTTTCTGCCCGCCGCACAAGCTTCATCGAAAAAAGGATGTGTCTGGGCCACCCTATAGGCGGTTGCATCCAAATACTAAGGTCGGTACCGCCGATCTAAGGTCAGGTTGTTCCAGACCGATACAGTGTGTGGCGGACGCAAGTCCATCTGACATCGTAATTAGGCCCTATGTTGTTGGCAAATGTGGTACTCATACACATTGTTGTTTCAAATTCAATAGGTCACTGTGAATCTTATTTGGAGTTTGGCGGATGTCATACTCCATCAGAAACATGATTAGTTTCCCGTCCGCCATATTATATGTTCATTCTAGTCTACGGTACTTGTAATACAGCGCAGGAGATATGCGTCATATTTTGAAAGGGTACCCTGTCCACCAAACTCTAAAGAAGACCCTGCAGTTTTTCTTGCATTAGCAAAGTGTTGCATTATGTTAAAATGATTCTAGAGATATAAAAGCAAAAATGGCCATTGAGATGAGCAGGCTCTCTACAAATGGTATAAAGAATATTCTGTTTTGTATTGTGTGCAGCTATTGTTTAAGCAGACATACTCAAGTGCGAAAGCATACAGGTAAACATTGTTTTGTGCAGTTTTTAACTCATATAAAGTGGGGTATTTTTTTCAATATATTTGCATGTGATGGGGGCGCTATGGCAGTGTGGGAATGCATTGTTGTTTTGCTTTTGTTGTTTTTCCGGGTGGTTACTTCAAACCAGAAGATGGGACAATGGCTGGGTTTCAGAAATAGAAGGTAATATTTATGTTCAGTTATTGAGGGGCTTATTTATGAAACTCTGCAACTGTTTATTCTTCTGATGATGCAGAAAAATGGGGCATTGAACATTAAAGATGTGATCCCTTTCTGCCTCCCTGAATACTTGCACTTACTTTGCAAAATGATAATTGTTCTCAGAGTGCCGGCTGTGTGAACAATGCTCCCATGAACATAAACCATCCAGCCCTTTAAAAACGTGCAATTTATCAACATGCCAGTTGCCTGCAAGTGAGTAAGCAGTGGGTTGACAAAATGCACTGATAACTTTGTCTCAAACTTACAAACCCAAAATGGTGGTCGGTGATGGCCATGACCCTCAACACTGGAGGGGCGTGGGGGAGACAGACAAACGGGGGGGGGGGGGGGTAGAGGGAGCATAGAGATAATTTTCAAAAACATATCCGTGTTTTGCTTCGCATTTTGGGGCATATCAGCAAGGGCTTTAGCGTCCGTTTTTGGGCGAACATCAGCGATAATTATATTGCAATATCATCAAGGACACGCTAGCGCGTGTTTCCTTGATGTAGAGCCAGTTTTTTCACAGCCTCACCTCGCATCGCTAATAAGATGCAAAGAAGGTGTGGCTGTGAAAGCAACACATGTTAATATTGTGAAGGCAGCTTCGCGATATTAACAAGGAGGTGCAGCGATTAAAAAAATTGCGCTGCCTCAGCCTTAACTCAGGAATTTAACGTCTGTTAAATTCCTGACTAAGGCATAGTTTTAATGGGAGATGGATTATGCTGATACGACCACAGAGTCGTATGAGCAATGTTATCGCTGTTTTCAATGGAACATCGCTGGAAAACCAGCGATGTTCCATTGAAAACACTGCTATCGCTGAAATATTATCGCCATATCACTATGCGTTGTAAATATAGCGTTATCATGTAAATATAGCGTTATCATGGCGATAATATTCTATCGCTATGTACGGCCAGCGATAATTATCGCTGGCCGTTGATAATATGCCCCTTTTTTCTTTCTTCTGGAGTCTGCTGGAAGGCCCATCAAGGAGCCACAGGCAACCCCCTTCCTGCAAATCCCGACACTGCTCTCATGCTGCAGATGAGCAGCACCAGGATTGGCTGGAGGGCGCTCCCTTGATGCTCCAGCAGGCACAGGAGGTCTATGCCTGCCCTCCACAGCTAGGTGAAGAGGTTTATGCTCTGCAAGTCAGGCTGGCCGTCCTAAGGCGGCCGGCCAAAGTGACTTGCACAGTGTAAACTAGTGGAGTGAGCGCGACTCTCCTGCTGCCTGTCATCAACAGCCCTACCCCCAAACACTGCTCAGGTTGGGAGAAATGACAAATAAAATGGTAATTCTTGTTATTACCGTTTTGTTTTCCATTTTTGTTGCACTGGCAGCTGGGGGGCGACGCTCCTCTGCCCTAAGGGGGGGCCGCTGCTGATGGTGGTGATGTTTAAAAAGCATAAGCAGAAAAAGTAAATAATGTGTACAGATCCAGATGGTGCCTGCCTGTCACTAACGCTTTCAGGATTTGCCTGTGAGCTTACCATCTTCATTTCCAACACAAGAACCAATATGCAGCTCTTTGGCCATAACCCAAACCTTCAGACATCAATGCTTGATACTTTGATTAATTTGAGAGGAAGTCCTCAAAAAGTGTGTACTGAAGTGTCCCTACAGGGACACTACAGTACCTTCAGTGAGTATGTACTGTAGTGTCCCAACAGCGACACTACAGTGCACACTTACTGAGGACTTTCTCTAATTATCCTTGCATACGTAATTCAGTCTCCACTATCACCAGATCTCACAGTTTGTTAGGTATTGGTACATTTGGAATGTGCAATGCAACAAGATGTTTATGGGCGTGCGTGTATGACTTTCATTCAAAACACATGTATAGGACATTGTCAAGTGATTTGATGTTGGTGTCAGGCAACTTCGTTTGCTGCCAGAATCCTCCTTTTAATATGAGTGGATGATCATATTGTTGGCCTGTTCTATCCTGAGGTGCCGGCAAATGGTCACAGAAAAGTAGGTCTTGGTGCAAAGTTTTCACTGTCCTTCGAAACCTGCAACATCCTCAAATTGACTGCCATGCATTACTGCAGCAACCTATATGCGCTGTGCATTAACTTCTTTCAGAAGGTGACCACTTTCATGCCTGGCAAGTCCCTCCCCCATAGGTTAGAAAATGTAAATGTAAGAAAGTTCAAAGTTAAACAATATATCATTGAGAGCATTTAAATGGTTGAGAGACTGTATGTAGTGATTGCATGTGGTGGATTGGCTTTGAGGTTGTACTTGAGATTGATCGAATTTGAGAGAGTGTGAGCTTAGAAGTCATCTTAAAATGTAAAAAGGTGAAAGCTTTATAGGTTGGAATGTAACAGCGAGTTAAGATAAAAATCTCACTGGGACAGTGGAAAACGAGAACAGAGAGCTGTAGAGCATGCTCAATTAGAGAGAGGCAGAAACAGAGGCAGAGAGTTATTTGTATCTGCTAAACTCCAAATAATTTAGATGAAATTCCCTGGCCAAGATACTTTGTACGTTGATGAAGATTGCAAAGAATGAATTTCCCATTCCTTTTAGAAGTAAACTTCTGCAACTGGGCACTGACCTACATAGGCAGACACAGACCTGGGAGGCAAGTAAAACATGAAAAAGGGGGTAAAAAAAGGAAGGTGAAATGGCTCTCTTAGCTTGCACATGACAAAGCTAATCCTCCAGCATGTAATTTTTCTCATTCTCACCTCAAGATATACAAAAAGACTATTCATGCAAATTGATCAGTTAGTTTTGAAGTTGGAGAATTTAAAGTATGAAATATTAGAGTTGAAATAGAGTTAAAACTTTACCTAGTATAAGGTTTGGATGGAGTCTTAAGAGAACTTAAAGATGACACAGAATCCCACTGGCTCAGAAATACACAACGTTGGCCATGTACATTTGGACAAAGGAGGCACAATCACAGTGTTCCCCCACCATCCGATGTACTCAGCTGAGCCTCTTCCAGCTCTGTGAATCTCATTAAACAATAAGAAAGACAAAATGTCTATAAATTTAGCTTCAAGGTTTAAAAGTTATTTTTGGAGATGGAAAAGAAAAAGTAGAAACAATTAGATTTATTTTGTGAGTTTACCAATGAATTGTTCATTTTAAGATGTTATGGTATGTTATGTTACAGGATTTTACTAAGCGCACATATCACTCAGGGGTCTCACAGCACTAGCCAAACCCATAGAAGGTAGGTGGAAAACAAAAGCGGGGAAGGAAAAGAGATCAGAATAACCAGTTTTTAGCATTTTTTCAGAACTGGCGATGGTCATAGACCATGCGTAAATGCAAAGGGAGAGCTTTCCACATAGTTGGTGCAATAAATGAGAAAGAGTTCCCACCATACCTGGCAGTGCGTATCCTAAGTGGAGTTAGATGATACTTGGTTCCTGATCAAAGAGTTCTACTGGGCTGGTACCAGTTGAGTTTTTTTTATAAGTATCCAGGCCCATTCCCAAAGATGGTTTTATGTACCAGGGTGATGATCTTAAAACGAATCTCTTTGCTGGTGGGAAGCCAGTGGAGGGCTCTCAGACTTGGGTCGGACGGAGATCGCGATGGTAGATTTAGAATAAGTCTGGCAATGGTGTTTTGTAGCACCTGGAGTTTGGTGAGGAGCTCTCCATTAATGGAAGCCATAAGAGCATTCCCATAATCGAGCCGACTGATTATTAGGCCCTGCACAAGCGGTTATCTTCATTCAGGTGGAATCCATTGGAAAACCTTGCATAGACTCTGCATTAATTCGTACCATGTGCCTGCTACCTGATTAACATGGCCTCTCACGGACAATTTATTATCAATCTTCATTCCCTGATTGCGAACTACATGTTTGGGGGACAGACAGGGGCCAAGGTTAGTAGGCCACCAGTCATTGGACCAGTGTTCTTTGGCCTTCCTGAAATGAATGATCTCCGTTTTACTTGCGTTTAACTGAAGGTGATTAGTTTGCATGCAGGTGCTGATATGGGTCATGCAGTTTCTGAATCTGAGCTTGGTGTTGGATGGATCAGTATCCAAGGTGGTAAATATTTGTGTGTCGTCAGCATACGACACTGTGTCAAACCCATAGGATCTGATTAATTTTGTGAGGGGGGCCACATAAAGATTAAAAAGAGTAGGGCTGAGGATAGATCCCTGGGGAACTCCTTTATCTAACATTTGACTTTGAGAAACAAAGGTACCAGTTTGGATCCTCGAGGTTCAATCTGTTAAGTAGCTCCTGAACCAGTTTAGCTCTGATATATACAATAGTTATGTCAGGTAAAAATGATTCAAGCTTTAAGAAATGAATTCATACACTTTTATACAAATTGGAGTATTAACTTGCTCTAAATAGACAAAACATCAAAAATGCAAATCCAAAGCAACAAATAGGGTATAAACTGATTATTTTATGAATTTAGTGTCATTCATAATTACCCTGTATTCAATACATACATTAGATAGTTTTACAAAAAAGTTTTACAAAAGCGGCGCATCAAGATAAGGTGATCGTGATATTTGAGTGCAGTGATCTATCTTGCAGTGGGGAAATAAAACTAGTGACTTATATACAGGTGAAGGAAAGGATGGGGTAAAAAGTTGGCCAAAGCAGTATTCAGTTGGAGATATTCCTCTGTGCCACTGCGGTTGGCGATTGCTATGGAATACTCTCTGTTGGTCCAAGGGTTTCTTTGTTGACATTTCGACCCTAGTGACGCCCGATTTGTGGGTCAGAGTGGGTCTTCATCAGGACAGGGGGGGGGGGGGGGGATTGTGGTAGGAGGAGGTGATGTCGCCTCTGGGGGGCCCGTGGGTGGAGAGAGGGGGGAGGGGGCGCGCACCCAGACTTCTACTGGATCTTAAAGGCTGAGTACTCAGGTTCCAGTGGGGAGGATCCTAATTCAGAATTGAATAAATCAGATTCTTCTTGCGTGTCTCTTTTGAAATGCTCCTCGAGCAACCCTCTGTTTGGCAAATGCCCGTGTTCTCAAACCGCTGTGTTTCACACTATGAAAGTTTCTTCTTCGTGATAATCGTAGTGTTCGTCCGGCTTCCACCGCATCGATACCGGCTTCCGCATCAGGTGCGCAGCTTATACGCACCTGATGGGAAGCCGGTACTGCTTTGGCCAACGTTTTACCCCATCCTTTCCTTCACCTGTATATAAGTCACTGGTTTTATTTCACCACTGCATGATAGATCGATAGATCACTGCACTCAAATATCACGATCACCTTATCTTGATGCGCCGCTTTTGTAAAACTTTTTTGTAAAACTATCTAATGTATCTATTGAATACAGGGTAATTATGAATGACCCTAAGGGGTAGATGTATCAAGCTATTTTTTTGTCGCAAATGCTGCAAATCGCATAATGTAGCGTTTGCGACTAAAAAATAGAAATCCGCAATGTATGTAACAAATCGCATCGCAAAATAAGTAATCGCAATTTTTGCGATTACTTAATTGCGATTGTTGTAATTCTGCGAATTTTGTCGCGATATCTTATTTTGCATAGTTTATATTTTGCGATATTCGCAAAAACAGAAATCGCAAAATTAGAATTCGCAAAGAGATGTATTAAGAAATTGCAAATTGCGAAAACATGAAATTCGCAAATTAAGAAATCGCAATTAACACTAACAACAGTCAGGTGGTAACCAAGTTGAAAGTTTAAAAAAGACCCCACAATGCAATTTTAACTGTCACAATGGCTGGACTTTACCTGATAGCTAGGAGGCTGCGCATTCAAGCCCTTGCACAGAGGAGACAGAGGCAGGAGAGAATCTTCAGACTGCGTATTACGCTTTTCCAACAAACAGAAGAGGACATTTTTGAGAAATACAGACTGAATCCACACACCATTTTGGACCTCATTGAAGAATTGAAGACATTTTTGGAACATGCAGCAGCCAGGACTCAATCAATTCCTATGCATGTACAGGTATTGTGTTCCCGGCACCTTTTGGCAACTGGTACTTTTCAAAGGGTCATTGCAGAGGTAGGAGGTGTGTCCCAGAGTGCCCTGTCACGCTTTTTTAAAGTTTTTGGGCAGCAATGATGAGTAGGCTTCAACATCACATCTACCTCTCCAACAACCAACAAGACATACAAGATTCAAAATTGGAATTCTATCAAATTGCACATTTTCCACATGTAATTGGATGCATAGATGGCACCCATATTGCCATCACTCCACCTTCTGCCACAGAATATGTGTATAGAAATAGAAAATGTTAGCATTCCATCAACATTCAAATGGTGTGCAATGCAAAGTACATAATCACTGACATTGTGGCTCAGTACCCAGGGAGCACTCATGACTCCTATATATTTAGGCACAGTGGACTTCATAGACGTTTGAGTGCTGGCCAGTTTGGAGAGGGTTTTCTACTAGGTAAATAACATTTCATTACAGTAAATATTTTTATACAATTCACTTTTCTTATTTTATAAACACTCCTTCATCAATTCTTATCATGCAGGTGACAGTGCCTATGCTGTAAGTGATTTCATCATGACCCCTTATCTTAATCCATCAAATGTACATGAAAGGAGATATAATAAGGCTCACCGGTAAACATGTGGTGTAATTGAAAGGACTTTTGGAATTTTAAAAAGCTGTATTCGTCGGATTTACAAGAGTGGAGGTGCTTTACAATATAATCCTGCAATGTGCTGTAAAATTGTACCTAGCTGTGCCATGTTACATAACATGGCCATGAGAAAAGGCACTGAAATTGAAATGAGTGACTCCGATACATCTAATGATGAAGAAATACCCCCCCCCCCCCAAGAAGAGCTGCTGCAGGAGTAGGAGTAGCTGCAGGAAGGCAAAGACGTACTGAGATAACACAAAATTACGTTTAGGTAAGAATTAAAAATACCAAACATAAATGATGTTTCATAGTAGAAACTTTTTATTTCACAAACAAAAGGCATATAGCTATCATGATACCTGACCTGTTACTGCACAGGTCACTCTACATATTCTAGAAATGTAATGCAAGTGTAAAATTCAATTATAATTTCTGAATGTCACAAAACATTATTTCCTGCGCTGCCTGTTGGTAGAGCGCTGCGCAGATTCCATGCTTCTACTTGTTGTAGCATGGGCTGCATTGCTTCCACTCCTGCACTGACTAATGTCAGATGTAGGTGTAGGATTACTGCTACTCCTACTTGATGTCTCCTCAGTGTTAGCAGCTTCAAAAAGTGCACTTGCTCCTGAGTTTGCAGTTTGTAGTAATTCTACTACAGATGTAACTTTATCCAATCCTTTAGCAATACTCCTTGTGCACTCAGTGACCATGCGCTGCATAGTAACATTACGCCTAGTAAAATTGGAAGTGACACTGCACAGCCTGTTAATTGCTTTTGAGTATCCAAGCATCCTTGCATGGGCACGGCGTGCTGCCCTGTTTCTTGATTCTTCAGAGCGCTCTATGGCCAAACAAAGTCTATCCATAGATGAAGCTATTGCCCTCATACCATCACCCATGCCTGCATTACTTTTATTCAATTTACAAAGCTGGCTGTTAATGGAGCGTAGGGCCTTGTGCTGCTGGCGCTGCATGTGCAACATGTCCTGCTCCAAACCAGCAAACACACTAGGATTTTCCTCTAGTGCAACCCTGCTGCTCCTTGACCTTTCCATTGTATAGGCTCTCCTTCTCTGTGCCTGAGATTGCTGTGTATATACTGGTCTAACAACTGCTTCCTGTGCACTCTCTCTTGAACCTTCAGGTTCCACGTCATCTTCTTCAAAAGGAGGCAGAGGGGCCACATGTCTTTGTTTTTGCCTGACAATGGGATTGGTTTCTACTTCCTCATGTGCACTTTCTTCAGCGGCAGAAACATCTTGGAAAAAAGCCACATTGTCTTCACTTTCCACCCTGGAATGTCCTGCATGTGCTGTGGATGTAGATAGAGACATATGAGTTTTGTGGATTACTGTTTGAGTTCAATAAAGTGTTCCTAACTTGAAAAAAAAATGTTGGGGGGTGATTTTCAAACCAGTACTAAATGAATGAATATCATTTTCATTGAGAAAGTAGGGTAAACAACAAATTAAAGTGCAAAAGCTACTGCTAACATGAATTTCTACTGACTAAGACTCATGATACCTCTCTTGATTGAAATCACACTGTGTACATGCACTAAAATGAACCACATGCATGACCCACAACTTCACATACAAACATACATGCTTCTTACCTTCTGCTCCTTGTCCAGGCTCAGAGCTGTCAATTTGTGCAACCCCACTAACACTCTCAGGCAAGAGAGTTGCCTCTACAAGCTCCTCATGAGGAGTGGGCTGCTCAGCAGTGGATGTTCCCCCGCCTGTCTTGCTTGATTCCTTTATCCCTGCAGCAAGTTTTTCTTTGGACCGGAGGCGCATGTCATACCACCTTTTGCGCAGTTCCTCGATGGTACGTGGCGTAACTCCAACAGAATTAACTTTTTGATGGATTTCTAACCAAATTTTTCTTTTGCGAGCCTCTGGCACTTTCAATGCTTGCTTCCCAAAAAGCAACTCATGGTTGCAAGCCATCTCTTCTATTAAAGTTTCCTGTTCCTTTTCAGACAATTTCTGCTTTCTTTTTCTTTTCTCTCCAGAAAAACCTCCTTGAGAATTTTCAGGCTCCATGATGCAGTGAAGCAGGTCTGCACAGCTGCCAAACAATCTTCCAACTGCCACTGGGTGTGGCTCAGGCCAGGTAATCAACCAGACTTCCTGACTGTGATGTCATTAGCCTGTTCCTGCATTGGCAGACTCACATTTTTTGCGATTTCTTATTTTGCGAATTTCGCAAAATAAGAAATCGCACAAAATTCGCAGGATATTCTGCGATTTATAATAAGTCGCAGAATATTCGCAAAAAAGTACATACATCGCATTTTGCGATTCCTTATTTGCGACTCGCAAAACATCGCAAATAAGAAATCGCAAACGGGTTTCTCGATACATCTACCCCAAAATTCATAAAATAATCAGTTTATACCCTATTTGTTGCTTTGGATTTGCATTTTTGTGTTTTGTCTATTTAGAGCAAGTTAATACTGCAATTTGTATCAAAGTGTATGAATTCATTTCTTAAAGCTTGAATCATTTTTACCCGACAGAACTATTGTTTATATTAGAAATATTGCCCAGGTTCTTAGGGATACTGGGTTACCCCATAGTAACTTACTGAACCAGTTTAGGGCATTTCCCCTGATTACTTTATCCCACAGTTGGTGGATCAATGTACTGTGGGATATGGTATCAAACGCTTCTGACAGATCAAGTAGGACATGCATAGCTGACTGCGCGATATCCTGGGCTAGTCTTATATTGTCAACTACCTCTATCAGCGATTTTTCAGTGCTGTGTGCTTCCCTAAACCCTGATTGAGATGGGTCCAGTAATTTATTTCCCTCCAGAAAGGTTGTAATTTATTTATTGACCAAGGACTCTAAAACCTTTCCAAAATAGGGGAGGGGAGAGATTGGCTAATAGTTGATAAGTTCTTTCGGGTCAATAGATGGCTTTTTCAGGATTTGTTTGGCCCTTGCTGCCTCCCAGATAATAGGAAAAGTGGCACCTTGTAAAGATAGATTTAGAAGATCAGTTAGACTTTTGAGGAGGACTGGGGCAATGTTGGACATGATATGAGGTGAAACGGGGTCAATTGGGGAGCCTGATTTTATTTTCTAGAGGGCACAATTCACGTCCTCCTCAATGAGTTCCGTAAAATCACAAAAATAATTTTTAACAAGTATAGGCCTGCTAATAAGAGCTGTCTCAGGATATTCAGTGGTTAAATTAGAAAAGAGGTTATGGATGATGTTAATTTTCTCCTCAAAAAACGCGGAGAGCTTGTTGGCCCAATCAATTGAGGCGGGGCTTTTAGACTGGCAAGAATTGGGGCCGGTGAATTCCTTCAATATTTATACAGTTCTTTATTTGAATTTGCAGCTTTATCAATTTGACTGCTAAGGTATCTTTTTGTTGTCGAGATAGTGTCTATGTATGAGTTTGTACTCCTTTCTATCTGCAGTCTTTTTAGTACTCCTCCATTTGCGCTCGGTATTCCTACTGGCCAATTTATCCAATTTTAGACTTTCGTTAAACCATGGTGAAGCTTTATGCTTAAGTTTAACTTTAGTTAGAGGTGCGACGATATAGAGTGCATGAGTAATTGCCTTCTCAAAAACTTCTGCTGCTTGGTCTATGTTATCGGTGTCTTTATAGGATGGGAGGCTGAGGTGGGGTGCAAGGGTAGCTAAACTAACTTTATTCCAGGGTCAACTCAGCTTTTGTTCACTGATTCGATTACTATGTGTTGAAGCAGACTGCAAGCGGAATTTTAGAAGACAGTGGTCTGACCAGAGAATAGGAATAGGTAATTCTACTTCAATGTTAGCTGAATTTGTGAACAGGAGATCCAAAGTATGGCCTGCTTCATGCGTGGGCCCTGTTATCAATTGCCGTAGTCCCAGTGATTCAAAAATAGAGATCAGTTGAATAGTATCAGTTTCACCTAGACGCACAGCATGAAAATTAAAGTTGCCGATAAGAAGAAAGTTGACGGCTGCTAGCACATGTGGGGCAATGATCTCTGTCAATTGATTCGTAAAGTTAGATTTTGTACCAGGTGGCCTGTAAGCTAAAGCACCTCTCCAGGTTCCATTAGTTTAGTTCCCTATTTTAAAAATACACAGTTCCACCCATTCGATAAGAAAAGTATTGAGTATTTTGATCTTAATGTCAGCCCTAGCAGCAATTGCTAGACCGCCTCCTCTCTGTGGTCCTATCAAGTCTGTTCAATGTGTACTCTGGGGGGAGCTACTGCAACATCAGGGAGGGCGACTTCATGAAGCCAGGTTTCAGTGATAAGACATATGTCTGGTTTTTCAGAATCAAGTAAGCTCCATACACTGGAGATGTTTGGGAATTGGTCGGGCATTTAGATAGAGCCCGGTTTGTTGTTCGGGACGTTCAGCCCCTTAAATCCCTTCTGCATTTGCCAACCTTGTGTTAGTGTAGAGGAAGGGTACAGGGAAAGCGTGTTCAGTGTCTTAATGATAAGGAAATAATGATGGAGGGTGCACCATGGGGTTAGTCTGGAGCTTGGCTGGATATTGCTTGTTTAGTGCCTTGAGTTCTGAACTCGAGTAGCGGTAGACTGCCAATAAAATACTTAAAAATATGTGTAGACTGATGACTGGTGGTAAACAGATTAAAAGAAAGTGAAAAATATTAAATGGGCAGGGATTTTGCGGCGGCTGTGTCGCTTCCAAGTTTAAATAGGAGGGGCGAGAGAGGTAATAAGTGGCGTCCCTGTGAGTAAAAATGTACTCACTCCCGGTGTGACCAGGTACGTCCTTCCACTCAAACGGCACCGGCCATGGAAGAATGGAGAGAGTGGCAGAGGAGTGAATTGGGTGAGCTTAAGAAGTTTAAATATGGTGCACTATTATTCTAACAAACAGAGAAAAGTTGAGTCTAAAAAGATGAAAATGAAAATGCATTAAAAAAGTATAGAGTTTAAAGCTGTACCTCATTTCAGAGAAAAGCCACAGTGGAAAAAAACTGGCTCTTGACTCTAAGCTGAGAAAACTCATTTTTGTTAGTTTCCAAACTGAGGAATCCCTTTCCCTATAAACATCTGGAAACATTTAACAAATAGACAGAGCAAAAAGGGGCAGTAATTTTAGAGTGAGGGCAACTAGAGGCACTATGATATAGATACCAGTAGAGCTCTAGGTTATGGGCAGAGGTATAATTACTAGGGTAATAGCTGGGATACTGGCTGTGGTATAGGTTGGATAGGGGTACTATGGTTTAGGTAGGTATAGAGATACGAGGGTATAAGTGGCATAGATGCATTTCCTTACCAGGAAATGAGCAAAGGCAGATATGGTAGAGTAAAGGTAGGGGCAGAGGTACCAGGGTATAGTCAGAAGTAGAAGTACTACATTATTGGTAATGATACAGGCATTAGGGTATGGGCAGGATCAGAAGTTCTATAGTATAGGTACTGTTTTAATCCACTAGGATAAAGGCAGATGTGGGTGATTGGGGAAAAGAAGAATGCAGGGAGAAGGAGCAGGAACTGACTTCAGTATAGTATTAGAGATTAATGCAGATGGAGAAGGAGAAGAAATTGGAGGATTGTGGTTGTATTCCTCTCAACAAGAATGGGTAAAGATAGACAGGGAGGAACAAGAAAGAAATATGATGACCCCCCCCCCAAAAAAAGCAAGAGACCTCAATGATCTTGAAGTAAAATGACTGAATGGATCAATCTTTTTTAACCATGATAGATTTGATATCGTAGGACTGGCAATCTTTTGGAAAAAGGAGAGGAAACCGGTGTGTGGTAAAGGTTTCTTTAGGTTTCTTTTCTTATGTGATCCAGATTCGTATATAATGAGGACTCTACAAGGTTTTGGGATATTGTATTGAGATGTTTAAAATGGCACACTAATCTATCTCACAAACGTATGTCTCTTGTAGCCTCTAATCTTTTAGAAGTACTTGACCTCTTTGCCTTAAAAATACCATACCATAAATAAATCCTCTTTTGGCAGCAGTCCAAAAATTAGTAATTTATGCTAGCTGCTGTCTGTTGTAGTCCAATCCTTACTATTCTCAAATATGAATGTAAATACCTCCTATTTAAATGATTCTGAACCATCAACGACTTTATTCTTACACCTTCCCTACAACTATAATATCACAACTTTAATAACCTCTCTGCACACCATCTTGTCTTCTATCTCCCTTCTTCTAGTATTAGTGTTTCTGTCTTCAGATAACTACTTTGTATATGTTGTATATACCGTACTTTCCCTATACCGATTAGAACATTCCTCCTATACATCCTCACTTATGATGGCAATAGATCTTTTTGAACTGGACAATTTAATTTGTGTATGTAGTTTCTCTCAATCTTTAGATCCTTTGATGCTATTTAGACTTTATATTTTCATTTCCTGGCTCTTTGTAAAACACATTGATAGCCTCAGGCATGCAGGCATACAAAAATATTATAAAAACAATAACAATACTTAAGTTAATGATCAAAGTAGTATTCATCTGCTTTTTCCAAACCATAGAGGAGAAATACCAAATCCAATCCATTTGTTTAATATTGTTCTCACCATCAGCTTCACATGTGCACAATCTAAACTCCTAGAGTCTGTTTGTGTCTGCTTCTGACTGTAAATCCTATTGTAGGAGTCTGTAAAATATTATCAACTAAGGGATCGGCATTTGGAAAATGATCAGTTTCTTCTGACTCTCAGGTCACTAAACAGTGAAAAAGTATTGACTTCTAAGTTGGGGTGAGAAGCCATTCCTAAGGGGTTCCCTCCTACTTTGTGAAATACACATTTTTAAAAAGTTTGTTAGGGAGTAGATGGTGGTCCAAGAGATCACTGCCAATTCTCAAACAAATGTTTAAAAACCGGTACACTTTCTTTTAGAAACAGAGACCCATTTCCATTAAATAAAACTGGCTCCATTTTAAGAAAAAAAGAGTTTAGTTTATTAAAATGCAATCACAGACACAGTGGCCTGCTGATCCCATGAGGCCACCATCCCTTTTATGGCAACCAGTAAGTCACAATTTGCAATGTACCTCATTAATATTCATGGGATAGGTCAAGTTGTGATTCACTCCTATGGATAATTTTTGCAACCCAGCCTATTAGAATATTTGTTGGTTGGCAAAATTTCACACTGGTCGCAAAAATACTGGTTACAATTTGTGACTACTATTTTGCGACCATTGTTTTGTACATCAGGCTCAACCGACTGTACTTTCATCCCACAAAAGGATTCGAGCCAGTCGTATCAACTTTCAATGACCAATATTCACCTGCTAGCATCTCACGACACCACTGAGTTACTAATTATCCACAACAACTAGACTACCCACTCCTTCTGCTACCGGAATATGGGAACAACACATCGGATTTAGTTCGGATTATGAAGTTCAAATTTCCTGAGTAACATCTTTGGCATGCTTTTTATTCTTTTGCTTGTGTTTAGTTGGAAAACCACTTTTGGAGTCCCACATCTTGATCGCTGTTTCCTCACATTGGAATATAAAAAAGGATAAGTCTAAAAAAAAAAAAACAGAGATTACTAAGCAAAATAACTTAAACATGTAATAATTATTGCCTTGTCTTTCCTGATTCTGACTAACAGCCCAAATTGGTGTGCCTAGGTGATTCCAGTTGTTGACATACTAACTAAGCATCTTCCATATGTACCTGGGTGTTGGGTGTGCTGCAGCAAGGACTGCAGATGTAAAAAATTACAGATTTGAATATTCCTCCAACAGTGTCAAAAGATCTCTGCAGCTCATGTCCAGCACCACTTTCACAACAGCCATGGCTAGAAGAAGCAAAACAAATAGAACAATAAATCTGCAGTCAAGAAGCCTTGATTTTCAATTCAGTTGATACCTACCTATGCTCCCAGCTGTAGGACAAAAGCTGCAGCCCTTGGCATGCTTGGGAATGCAATGAGAATCCACAGGTGGTGAATGTTTGGGGTTACCCCAAATTAGGGTAGGAACTACTCAAAGCTGTCCTGGGGAAAGGCTGTGCCTTCCTGAACTCGTATCATGGTGACCCCGTAGTCCTGGGGTCACCACAAGAGGAGAAATAGCCAGAAATGTGGTCAGAACAGTGCCGCCTTGCAAGGCATTATGGGGCGCTACTCCAGAAGCGCCGTGAATAAAATAGTAATGACTCTCCTTGTAAGCCGGGAGAGCCGTGATGCTTTTTCCCTTTTGTTTTTAACTTACGGCTTCACGCTGTGCTTTTTTGTCTCAGGGTGCCCAGTCCCACCTGGCCACCCTGCGTGCAAAATCTCCACGTTGGGGAGAAGCTCTGAAAGCCTACCTCAAACTGCTCTACCCCTACCCCCCGGGCTCCCCGTGCCGGCTGCACTCCGGTGTGCTGCCCCAAGAGAGGCAGCAGTCTGCTGGCCTGCTCGCTCTTGCTGGCAAGCGTGTCACTGGTGGCTGGCCTTCCTCGATCTCTGGGCCCAGGGATGGGTACCTGGGCCCCTCTCTGCTTCTTCTTGGGAGTGTGGCAGCTCTCCCTCTCCATCCTTGTTTGTTCTCCTGCCTCTGGAGGAATCGGGAGTCACGATGGGGTCCTGGCCCCCTAAGATAGAAATATTCCTGGGGAATGGGGTCCATAGGCGAAGATTGGAAATGGGACATGGGGCCCAATGTATAGCCTCTCCCCAAGAATAAAAGGACAATTGCTTTGTACCGACTCTGGGGCCTGGCCCATCCCGGGGGAATTTCGAGCTGGACTGCGGAGCCTGACGCGCTGCAGTCAAAGGTCACCAAAACCATTTGCTCCATCCACCAGGGCCGTTGCAGCAACCCTTCTCACCTCCAAAGCAGGGCATTCTTCAAAAGAGCTGGTTCTCCTGGTTCCCTGACCCAGCTCTCTTCCTGCTCTTGGTTTCTGGGCACAGGTATACTTACTGGTCCTGGGGTCAACTGCGCAGAGCCCTTAGCCCTGAGTGGGGGTCATGGAGTTCCTCCTTCCAGTTCTCTGTGCCTCTCACAGGATCCAGCAGCAAAATGTGTAGATAAATCCCCCTTATTTGCTGGGTGACTTTTGCTCCTGCTGATGGAGAGAAGTGTAATTAACTGGACACAGCAAGGTGACAAAAGGCCTGGGCTCTGATGTTGAGCTGAGCCAGGGGATATGCAAACTCTGGATAACCCATAAGGTGTTCAGATATAATTTTGGAAGTTGCATAATTGTTTTTCCCACACAGGTTTCACTCCAATTCAAGACCAAAGGGGAGTGAAACTACACATGTAACCAGCAAAGTGCCTCTTACCCTTGTTGCATTGCAGCTGCCTTATCTTAAACTGCGGACCCTAGAGGTAAACATGCGTAGTCTGTTTGCCATGTGATTACCGTGGGTGAGACACATGTAGTGAGACTCATCCATAGTAAAAAGTCCCAAACCAGGTGATTTAAAAACCAAAAAATCCAGACGCACTGACTGAGCGGAATCCAATAGCAACACCATGTACGGTACAAATCTATGTGAATGGTGGAGGGCACATTTGACAGTGCTGTTCATTGTGCACTTTTCACATTAGCTTAGTATTAGAAGGCTATTTTCCATTGCAAATATTATTATTCTTCTGCCGTTATTGTGGTTGCTGTGTAGGAGGAATGGTTAATCAGCAGCAGTTGGGTGTTCTGGAATCTGTATTTATTGGTATATTCTAGGTGCAGCTGAGGTTTGACTTGCGGCTTTCTTAGTACGTGATATTATGCATTTTAAAGTAGAAATTGCTAGTAGCTGACCTGTAATGGGTTCAGATACTATAGGGAGTATGGGCCTGATTTAGAGTTTGATGGGAGAACAATGTACTGTGGCCATGGAGGAGGATTTTACTCCTGTCATAGCAAGGTCACTCTGTCTTCCACATTTAGAGATGTCTTCTAGCTCAGCGGACATGTATTGTATTTCTAGAAGCAACTGTCACAGTGGTTCCTCAAAATGCACTTAAAGTTTGACAGACAGCTCCATCAACAAGTCAGAGCAATAGGTCTAACTTGTAGCATGTTTTCCATTTTTTAAAACAACATCTCAAAGCAGGACTTTATTTTGGAAAACAAAAAAACAATGAGCCGCTCACCATGGAAGTTTTCTCCCATGCCATAGGTGCCATTTTGCTGTTTTCACTGGCCCTTACCAATAGGTTTTACATGGCAGATCTGGACAACGAAAACTAGCATTTTTTTCACCCACTTTAAATTAGGTGGGAGGACAAATAGTAAAGCCTGTGACAGACCTAACTCTGCCAGGTGCATGTTGGTGACAGAGATGGAGTAGTTTCCATTGTTGACATGTTAACGGTCTTCCCGGTTCTCCGTTTATTTTACTGTAAATTCTATTGGCTACTTTGCACATAGTTTGAATTTGTTTCAGCTTTGATCTTTTTTGGTGCACCCTAATTTGTGTTTCTGTTTTACTTTTAAGTATTGTCGTTTTATTAATATACTTCTAATATTCATTATATTATACTTGTTTTTAATGTGCGGTAATATCTTTTTTGTAGTAATATTGAATTTTTTTAATGTTTTTTTTATTGACAGGAAATGTATGCTGAGTAGGTGTTGTTTTATACTATTATTTTAGTTGTTTTAATGCATTAATAATATTTTTGGTGTAATTTGATTATCATATTATATATATATAGGTGAAAGTATTTTAGGATTTCAATATTTCAATATTTTGATATTTTGCATACATTTATTTAGTAAAGAATATTTTTGTTTCGATATCTTTGTTTTCGATAATGTGAATTTAAACAAAAATGTATTGGATTGTTTTTGCCATTGATATTTGTGTTATTATTAACTAAATATAAAATGGGGATTTTTTGGAAAAGCAATATTAATTTGGCAATATTTTGATTAGGCGTTATTGTTTTCCGTGATATTCTCTCATGGTACCGTGTCAAACTCAATCAGTTGGTGAAGGCAGGTGCAGACTTCGTTAAAAAAATGTACCTCTTACTGTGATTGATGCCATTTACCCATTTGATCGATACAGGTGTTGCATTAACTATAAGTAAGTAGTGAAATTATTTATGATCTCACTTCTCAGAAAAGCCTTAATTTCACTAGCACCTAATCTTGCTGATCGCGGGGGAGGCGATCAATTGCAAGGAATGAGAAAACAAAGCAAAATAAACAACAAGTGGGCAATGAGGACATCTTCAACCATGTGCCTTTATCCCTCCACTGTTCCTGCAATTTCTGGCTCAGCAGGCACCTCTACAGCTGTACTCGCTAACCTAACAGCAGGGAAACGTGCGTATGTTCACACTTGTAGTATGCAGGAAGTAAGTATTTTATCATATAGCTCTGTTTCTACCAGCACTAACTTGTCTGGTTTCTGTTTTGTGTCTTTTTAGGTCTGGCATTAGCCAAGATCTTTTGAGTTTTGTAAAATTGCATATATATATAGTATAGTTACTTATTGGGACTTTCAGCTTGAGCTCTTCATCGATTTGTCCTTTATTGTGTCATTCACATGTTTGTTCCACCCACTTAATCTTATGACATGGTGCATTATGTCAGCTCAACTCAGCCATTGGCTAACTTTATTGTGAGTGACAGCATACAGCTCTTCCACACACAACACATCCACACACAAAGTATGTCCATTCAATGTCTGCAGTGTGTGCTTTTCGAGACCACAAAGAGGGCCTGACTGCTTTCCCAACAATAACGTTTTGCGAAAAACATGAGAGAACTAAACAAGAATTGACAAAGCCAAAAGCCTGGCAACCAACTTCAGATCCATTTGTTTAGCTAATGCTTATTTATTTATGTGCCATCTCATCCCCATTACCAAATTCTATACAGTGTCAGAGGTCTCATTTAAAAACCGAGCTGCAAAGACTTCTCAAAGCTCATTTTCAGCAGCCCAGCACATGGTTGCTCTTTTCCTTAGCCTTCCATGATCCAGGCATTTAAATGTATCTCTCGGGGAAATGTTGCAGAGATCAATAAACAAACAAGCAAACAAAAAAACAGGTACTTCAATTTATCTTGAACCAAACAAATTAATAAGAGGGTCCGAGGGCGAGTTTAATGACTCACATTAGGTACATGCCCCAAAATCATATATCTCATCACACAAGAGGGTACCTAAAGGTCAGAACAAAATTGTCACTCAACTGTAGATACAGCCCCAACACCATACAAATAACATAGTGGGAACAGACAGTGTGAACTCAGTGTGATAGTAGTTGAGTTAAGACTCAAGGGCATAAGGGAAAAATTCCCATCAGAAACCACACTGTACCACCCTCTTTTGCATCATTTGGGTACTCCTTGCCCAGGAGACATGACAAAACAAAAACGGCCGGCTAGATGTTACCTTGACGTTTATAAATGTGCATGAAATATGTTTATAAAGGGAGGTTATATCAAAGTTTACAGTATTGGTGTGGCTAATGAAAAATCAGTGTAGGAATAAGTGAAAAGTGAGGGGAGAAAAACTTAAAATTGGATAGGCTGGGTAGATGCTAATGATTCATTGTTATCCCCCAGACTCCCAACTCTAAAAACCAAGTGCAAACACAGATTTGACATAATATCCGTGATCAGTAGTGGTCAACATGTTTCAGCATATCAATGAAAATTGTTCATGCCTTCTTCAGGACCCGTTGTAAAATAACTACTGCTTTTGTGAAAGATAAAAAATATCACCTGCAATGTCCAGGTTGTGAGTTCAACCACATACCATTAGTTGTGGTTGTTGTGCTTCACCCCACCTGGCTGCAGCTCAGGTTTAGAGGAGCACCGCTCTCTCCGTCGGTATCTCCCTGCAGTCTTCAGAACTGTCTGGGGGGGCTACAGTGTGGTTTCTGATGGGAATTTTTCCCTTATGCCCTTGAGGCTTAACTCAACTACTATCACACTGAGTTCACACTGTCTGTTCCCACTATGTTATTTATATGGTGTTGGGGCTGTATCTACAGTTGAGTGACAATTTTGTTCTGACCTTTAGGTACCCTCTTGTGTGATGAGACTCCAATTTATTTGACAGCGAAATGCTACCAAGAAACATTCAAAAATGAAAAAGGTAAATTTTAAATGGAGGGCTATGGAGATCCCAACCTCTCCGCAGCCGAGGTGACCGAGGCCCAACCCACCTGAGGGAAAGTCCACAGTGGCGAGAGGAATGGCGATTGAGGCAGAACGCCGATTTGAGATTTCTTTGAAGTGCTGTCTTCACCGCTGTGAAGATAATTAATACAATTAGGAGCCGATAAGGAGCATTTAGTGACACCGCGAGGAGGCTGAATTTGCAGACGAGTGCAATGCCTTAATGGGGACAAAAGGCTGAGGGACACTCCAGGGAAGTAATTAAAGGCTGAAGGCTAAAAGCTGAGGCAGCGGACGGCTGAGGACGGGGAACAAATCAGCAGTCAAGAACCATGACCGGTAAGAGGCTTCAACGGGGGAAGTACACAATCCATATTTTTGTGCCTAGTGAAAATCTGTTAGCAAAGGCACAGTTTTGAGTAGCTGAGACCTGCAGCCTGCCAATAGCAGCTGGTATATAAAAAAACTGTTACCCCTGATAAGGGAGCAATTTTGAAGGAGCTAGCTGTGGCAGTGGAGTGGAAACTGAAGGGTGGCGAATAGGACCTGGCGATTTGGTGTTCCCTGTATAATCCAGCAGAGGTGGAGCTGGAGAGTGGTGATTCTCCAGGCAGTCTGCAAGTTTTGAACATTTTAATGGAGAAGAAAATCTACAAATGCATAGCAAAATGGGAAGACAATAAAAGCAATCCAACGCGGTAGCCAGGGTAGAGGTGTCCGCAGTAAAAATCCCGGCCAGTATGAATCTGTCCGAATTAAGCTCTAGTTCAGAGAGCTCTACAGAAGACCACTCAGAGTTACAATCCGAGCCACAGTCTGTGCAGGCTCTACCGGTACCATTGGGGGGGATCCTCACCCCCATAACCAATACTCTTTATGAGGGACCTAAGGGACCGACTGGTAGTGCCACGCCAGGACGCAATATGGTAGAACCTAAGAACTGTAGGGATTTTCCACTGTTCACTAAAAAGAGAATGCAGTCTCTTGCAACTCAGGGCCCATCACTAGTAAGTACAGTCTCTCCAACAACCCTTTAGGACGAGACAACATCTAATCTCTTTGAAGGGTTACATATCTCTCCACCCCCGAGGTCACGCACACGGCTGCAACATCTTCTGCAACATCCTCTGCGATATCCTCTGCTATAATTGATCCAGTGGAAGGGAATTCTTTGTTTCACCCCTGAAGGCCACGTGCCACAGCAGTGCAGCAGCCCTTTTCCGAATTAGCCTCAATCGCTGAAAACATCTTAAAACAGCAGCAGCTAGAGCATGGGCAGAACCCCCAAAATATGCCTGGTGCAGTAGCAGAGAAGAGCAGGGAACCATCAAGCCAGGGGATGGAAAATCCACTTGAGGAGTCAGAGATCCCATCCTCCTGGCGAGCTCCCAGCAGATGGAAGTGAAAGTGCTGCTGAACCTAATATTGGAGGAAATCAGGGAGATGAAAAATCCCACTCACAAGAGACTGCTACTCTCCATTTAAGACTGGCAAATATTAAGGCATCTAATGCGGGTTTTCCATCAAGGCTGAAAGAGGCAGAATCTAGGATTGCTTACTTAGAGGACCAGATGGGCTCTACAATTCAGAAAATCAATGAGGTGTTGGCAGATAAGATTGCACTTGAGTCTAAACTGGAAGATCTGGAGAATCATTCGCACCGTTCACATCTTCGAATAGTAGGAGTGCCCGAGGGGAATGAGGGTTCCAATACACTCCGTTGGGATGAAGAATTTATCAAGCAAAAAGTGCTCCCGCACCATGCGGGGGATCTAACACTTACTAGGGCCCATTGGGTTCCGGCCCACCCCTTTCCAAATTCAAAGTATCCTCGTATAATTTTAGTCAACTTCTCCGAATATAGAATAAAAGAGAATGTCTGACGAAAGCAATCCAGCAGACAATTTGCTATTGATGAGGGCACAAAATGTCGGATTTATTCAACACCCTCAATGCACTCAACACCGGCCGGATCCCTGGTTGCTACCGAGCCACCCCAAGATGCAACCACGGTCCCTTCACCTGCCAATCCTGCAAGTTCTCCTGCTCCCAGACCTGTACCGCACCCGCCAAGCCGAGCACCAGCAGCAACCACCTGAAGTGCATCCTGCTCAACACCCGCTCCGTCCACAGACACGCCGTGGAACTCTGGAGCCTGCTCGACACCACATCTCCAGACGTCGCCTTCCTCACGGAAACATGGATGAACGCCTCCTCAGCGCCCGACATCGCCACCGCCATGCCCGGACGGATACAAGATCACCCGGAGGTACCGCGTCAACCAGACAGGAGGAGGCATCGCCATCGTCCACAAGAACACCATCCGCATCACGACCAACTCCGACGACACCCTCACAGCCGCCGAACATCTTCACTTCCAGATACACACCGACCCCAGGACCACACTCAGAGGCACCCTCATCTACAGACCCCCAGGACCCCGCACACAATTCAGCGAAGACATCGCAGACTTCATCAGCCCACACACCCTCCCCTTCGCTGACTACATCCTCCTAGGGGACCTCGACTTCCACCTGGAGAACAACAACGACAACAACACCACCACCCTGCTGGACAACCTCACCAACCTCGGACTCATGCAACTGGTAAACACCCCCACCCACTACGCCAGACACATGCTTGACCCAGTCTTCTCCTCCAGCAAGTACATCTCCTTCAGCCACTCCACCGGACTCCACTGGACAGACCACAGCTGCGTCCACTTCAGCTTCAGAAGGACCACGACTCACCACCCGCAACAAGTTCCCCGCAGGAGCTGGAACAAGATCACTACCGACCAGCTCACCACATCACTGAGCCAGAACCCTCCCGCCAGCTCATCGGACCCCAACCAAGCAGCCAACAACCTCACACAATGGATCACCAACTGTGCTGACGACCTCGCACCGCTGAAAAACCATCCCAGCAGGCCCGGCAGCATGAAAGCCTCCTGGTTCAACGACGACCTCAAGAACTCCAAGAAGAACTGCCGTACCCTCGAGAAAGCCTGGCAAAAAACCCCAACTACAGACAACATGACCGCCCTCAAGCACGCCTCCCGCAAACACCACCAGCTGATCCACACCACCAAGAAGACAGCATTCAAGGAACGACTTGACAACAACGCACACAACAGCAAGGAACTCTATTACTTGGTGAGTGTCTTCATAATTATCTGTGAATACCATCAGGTCATACGCATATAATGCTACCTTTTTTGACCAATTTTGGTGTTTAAAGGGTGTGATTAGAGGATGGTTTCTAATCGAGCAGGCCAACGGTTCGATGTAGAGGTTAAAAAGTAGCGGCGACAGCGGGCAGCCTTTTCTTGTACCTCGTTGTATTTCGATGTTACTAGTCAGATTCCCGTTAACTATTAGTTTTGCTTTTGGTTTGTTATCTACTTCCCTTACCATATGACCAAAGCTTTTCCCCAAGTTGTTTTTTTCAATGATTTCGTTTAGGAAAGCTCAGTTCACTCTATCGAACGCTTTGGCTGCATCGTAGGTGATTATGGTAAGGGGAAGTTTTTCACAGATGGCTACATCTATTGCTGCAAATAGCTCATTGATGGTCTCATGAATTTGCCGTCCTTTTATAAAACCCTTTTGGTCTAAATTAATCAATCTTGGCATTACCTTGGCTAGTCTTTTTGCTATGACTTGCATAAATATTTTGTAGTCACAGTTGAGTAACGATATTGGTCTGTATGACTCACACAGCTTTGGATTTTTTCCGGGTTTTAGGATAATGCTAACTGTCGCATCGTTCCAGGTGTCTGGAATTTTTTTTGTGGTCCAAGTATACCTTATTCATTAATTCTGTCAGTTGGTCTACTAGAGAATCTTTTAGCGCCGTATAAAACTCATTTGGAAGCGCATCAGGGCCAGCGGCTTTTCCTCTTATTAGGCCACTTATAGCTTCTCTAACTTCTTCCGGCCTGATTTCGTTGTTTAATTCTATCATTTCCTCTTCTGTAAGCATTGGAAGGGGAACAGCCTCAAGATAGTTCCTGATTTGTTCTTTAGTTGGATTTGTATCTTCTTTGTATATATCAGAGAAGAATTTTGAAAATTCTTGTCTTATTACAGTGTCTTCTGAGCTTTGTGATGATTAGTCTTGGATCTGGATGCATGGTATGTTGTTCCTTGACTGATCAGTTTTTATTCTCCATGTCAACATTTTTCCTCAACCTTCCCCGTATTCATAACTGGCTAATTTGCTGTTTTCCCATTTTTCTCGCACTATGCTTTCCAAGTAGTTTGCCAGAGTTTCTTTAAGCTTTCGATGTTTTCCTTCTAGTTCTTCCTTCAGTTCTAGGTGAGTTTCATTTTCTAGTTATGTCTCCGCTACTTTAATGTCCGATTCCATTTTTTTGATTTCTAGTTTCTTTATTTTTGTTTTATACGCTCCCAAACTAAGTAACTTTCCTCTTACCACGGCTTTATAAGCGCCCAACTAATTCGTTTCGATGTACCGATTCCATTATCCTCAAAGTAATGTGCTGAGGCAATTTCTAGTTGGTTTACATTTTGTGTATTACTAAATAAGGACCGATCTACTGTCCATCTAGGTGGGGTTATGTGTTTAGGTAATAGGAGGGTTAATTGTACCGCCGAGTGGTCAGATAAATGTGCGGGAAGATGTTCAATGCTTTAAACTCTGCTTTGGAGGCTCCTATTTAAAAGAAAGAAGTCTATTCTTGATCTATGGCCTAATTTTTTATTGTGGAAAGTGAAAGGGTGAGTTTTTTCTCCCTTTTGTGTCCACATATCTTCCAGGTCTAGATCTTTTTTATATACTCTTAACCATTCCCTCATTCTAGGTAAATTCAATTGATTATTCGGAGGTGATCTATCTGATTTAGGAGCGAGTATAATATTATAGTCACCCCCTATTATTATGGGGGCAGAGGTTGATAGGAGTTCCATATAGAGTTTTTGGAGGGGGGTTGGATCATCTAAATTTGGGCCGTAGTAGCCAACTATAGTGAGGGGATTGTGGTCTATCCTTATTTTAGCCACTACCCATCTTCCTTTACTGTCTACTGCCTTGCTTTCAACTTTTGCTTTTAGGGATTTTCTAAAAATAATTGCAACCCCTTTTACGTTACAGTCTTGCGTAGTATATATACAGGCATCCACCCAATTTAATCTTTTTATAATCTGATCCCACTCGGCTCCTACAAGATGAGTTTCTTGGAGGATAATAATCTCACTCTCCGTTTCCTTTAGATATTCCAAGATTCTTCTTCTCCTATTAGGAGTTCTAAGTCTATTAATGTTCCATGAGAGGACGTTAATTTTTCTTTCACTCACCATTTTCTTTTAAGATTTCTGGGTCCTGAACTAGGCTACGGCATATTTTATGTGGCCTGAGTGACTCCCATTTGGCTCCTATATTTTGTTTTATGAGGATATTTTTTCTATTTTTTTCCTTAATTTGCTCCCCACCCGTGTTTTAGCATAACTTACATTATAAAATAATTGTGTGAATTGAATTTCCCACCCTGAGGAAGCCTCCCTTCTTCTTTTGGGCGGTATTTCCACCCGTTTGAGCTCCGGTTTCACCAGCTTACTATTATTTAACTTATTTCATTTCAAAAGAATCACTTTCCTTCTTTAATTTGGTTAAGCTGATCTTGTAAGACTTAAGACTTACGTTTCTCCCTTTTGGAGCACATTTATATCATGACTTTTTTTTTTATAATTACAGAGTACTTTTACAAACATTCATGCCCTTGCATCACAGGGTGTGAATTTTTTTTATTTGTATAAAGATCCCTTCTCTAGTTAGTTTCCTCCCTTTGGATCTGGTCCTTTATTTGATTTATAAGGTCCTCTACCTCTTGGGGCTCCCTTCTATTATGCAGTTTGTTGCGCCACATAATTCTAAGGGCTGCCGGGAATTTCATCTGTACATTAGCTCCAAGAGATTTTAACTCTTGCATATGCTGCCCCAGTTCCCATTGTCTATCTTGTGTGGCCTTACATATGTCCGAGCGGATTCTGAAAGACCAATTGTCTTGTTTTGTGTTCCAATTTTTAGACCCTCGCTTAGTATTTTCTCTTTAAGGGTATAAGTCTTGAAGTTGATTAAAAAATTTCTTGGGGCTTTCCTTTCTTTGCTTTTCCTGAAAGGGTCCCTGTGAACTCTTTGAATGTCCTCCATCAGGTTGCCATCTTTTGTCCAAGGATAGAATTCTTCAAAAAGGGAGACAATAAATGTTTTTATATCTGACCCCTCCAAGTTCTCTGGTACATTTAGTACTCTAAGATTGTTTTTTCTACCTTGATTCTCCAGTGATTCCAGTTTCTCTTTGATGGCCGGCTCACTGTTCTTCAGTTGTCTGATCTCTTTTTGATTTGTGACCACCTTTTTACTGAGGGTCTCAACTGCTGTTTCTACTGCGGTGACCCTTTCACCCAAGTCATTTAATTTTTGGTCCAAGCCTTCGCAGACCTCACGTATATTGTTCAGATTTCCCTCAGAGACTAGGAATTTTTCCCTCATTTCTCCCATTATTTTGTCCAAAAATATCTCCATGACTTTTCCAATTTGATTAGCTACTAGGAGATCATTATTTGCTTGATCCAAGGGTCGCTCCGAAGTTTCTATTTGAGGCGGCGTAGACGCGTCCTCATTTACCTCCATTGATGATGTAGTGCTTGGAGCTATATTTGAGGGAACGGTAGTAGGTTTAGTTGACATTTCGCTCCTAGGTATTTCTGTTAACCCCCTAGAAGTTGAGTTTTTTAACTTCTCCTCAGACGTGTAGATTGTGATTGAACAATCACCAGTATTTGAAGGCGATGGGGTGGTCTCGTTCTGAATAAAGAGATGTCCTACTCTCACTTGCAACGATTGCTGAACTTTAAAGTAAGACCTTAGGGAGGGGGTTATTTTAAATTTTTGTTTTGACGCAGGCAACCCTTGTGCTTTCGAATTCGTGGACCTTGATTTTATATTTTCTGACAGTTCCGCTAGGTTAGGGCACTCTCAACCTCCTTTTAGTGCTTCTCGGAGTCACACTCTTTTTCTGGGGAGGGAGTTGTTTAACCAGCTGACGGTTTCTCAGACAATAAGAGGATCTTTCCCCACTTCCCAGCTCCTTTTCTGGTTCAGTCAAGGTTTCTGTTTCTACTCCCCCTTCAATTGTCCTGGATCTTGTATTATATGAGAATATCCCCGTGTGAATTCCCCCACTGCTTTTTTGTTCTGTTATAATAATTTGGGCGGAGCTTGTAAGTAAATTTGGTATTATTTTTTCAATTTTCTCCCCTTCACATACCTGTGGTTTAGTTCTCCTGGGTCCGTCCAGTTTCCTGGGTTCCTTAAGATGTTTTTGCTCACTATGTGTCTGAGTTTTTGGGGCCAATTCTGATTGTAGTTCTGGGCGCAGTAGAGACTCCCTCTCCCCGTTCATCGACAGTAGGGTGCTTGACGATTCAACACTTAGTGAGCTACCTGCTTCTTGCAGACCAACTTATTCCGTTTTTTTCTGTATCGGCGCCTGATCCAATACTTGTGGTGACAGCAGCGTCTTTGTATCGAGTGCCGGAGTTGAAACTGACCGCGTCGATTCCACCCGACCACATTCCTGCTTCAGTTTAGTCCCGCTGTCTTCCCTGACTCTGCTACTCGTCCCCCAGAACAGGAAGGTGATCCTTTGGAGCACCCTGTGGCAGCTCCGTGTTGCTCCCAGTGCTACCGGCCAGATTCCAACATGTAACGGCGGCGGTAACAATGAAAGTCTGGAAGGTACGTTTTGCTCCCAAACACTTCCAAGTGTCAGATTATGACGATAGTTCAGTCGGGGGGATTAGGTCGTTTCGGCCAAAATCTATGCAACAGGAGAGGGCTAGACAGAGCGTTTATGCACGTTTTTTCATTTCTCGATAGTTTCACTACATCTTTCGTGCATCTCGAGAGAAGATTTTGAAAAAGAAAGAATAATAAAAGTAAAGGAAAGTCACGGAAGGAGTATCTTTACGTCGTTCTGTGTTGGTTTTATGCTGGTGATTCGGAGCTCCCGACCGAGCGTCTCAGCCGGCCGCCATCTTCCCCCCCCTTTATACAGATAATTATGAAGACACTCACCAAGTAATAGAAGATATAATGAACAACTTTGGTAAAGTTTCAGGCTATTTAACAAATCAAGAAAAAACTGAGGCGATGAGTTGGAACATCAACCCTAATATACCATACAGTAGGGATAAAATAAAATGTCTAGGAATTATGCTGGTAAAAGAAATTGAAAAAGTCCCACTATTAAACTTGACAAAAATTGCCAAGGAAATGAGAAGACTCTTTAAAGTATGGACGGGACTGCCACTAAGCTTCTTGGGAAGATCCAACATAATAAAAATGACCATTATCCCTAAGTTCACTTATCTTTTTAATACAATCCCATTAGAGTTCAAAAAAGAACCAGGGTGAAATAGCAAGCTTTATCTGGGCATCAAAAGGCACGAGAATAGCCTGGAATAAACGTAGGAGGAGGAAAGAGCAAGGCGGAATAGCTAGTCCTGATTTATTTGAGTACTATAGGTCATTTCAATTCAAGAACTTTAGACCACTACTGAGAAAACATCAACATTACCCAAGCTTCCTACAGAATATGACTGAAAGAACAGACCACTTCTTATTTAAGTTTGGCCACCCAAAATTCTTTAAAAAAATAAAACTTAAGATCTTACACAATGCGGCTAGGCTCTGGATTCAGATTAGAAGCACGGTAAACATACCATACTATAGTACGAAGGCACCAATATGGAATTCCCCAGGGACACCAGAATGTCTAAAAGACTCTCTAGCGGTACCACTTAAAACAGCAGGAATAGAAAGATGGGGCCAACTGTTAGTAGACAAAGAGATAATCTTGTGGGATCTACTATACGAACTTACAGATGGCAAGATGGCAAAATTGAAATACTATCAACTAACCAACTGGGCTAAATCGTTACCAGAGGATAAAAGGGGCAACGAGAATCTTGAAAATGAAATGATAAAAATAACACCAATAAAGAAAGAAATATCAAAATGGTATTGGGCACTCATTGAGTCCGGAGAAGAAGACTTTTTAGTTCCGGAAATAACATGGAGGAAAGACATGCCTGATCAGGATTTGGACTTACAGTTCGTTTGGCAAAAAATCAATGGAAAAATGTTGGTCCTGTATAAAACCAGCTTCACTAAAGAGGAACCATTTGTTCACGACCCATCGAGCTTATTGGACCCCAAAAAAACTGTCAAAATTTAAAGGAACCAACATCAAGTCTTGCCCTAAGTGCGGAGAAGCAAGAGCGTATGACACACATATGTTACAAAAGTGCACGCACTATCCAACTACTGGCTCGAGATTGGTAAGACGTTGAATATGGTATTGGGATGCCACATAACTGTAAGTACCCCTCTTATTATCTTTGGGATATATAACAACACAGATGCTGGCATAATTAAACTAAGTAAAAAACAGGAAAGTTTACTGTTCGTTTTGATACTGCTAGCGCGGAGAGAAATCTGTATTAATTGGGTTAAACCAGTACCACCAACTCATGCAAATTGGCTAAACTCTATAATAAAAATAAACAAACTTGATAGGAAAGGGAAATGCTCCAAAATAATAAATTTCTGGGAAATTTGGGAACAGTTTTTTTTTTCAAATAAATCATTAACTTCCACTGGGCCACTAGTAAATAAAATCCAATGATTAAGGCGACAACAATAATTCTAGGCAGGAAATATTACTGCTGAGTAGCCAAGTTGGCTAGCTCCCCCTCCAAACAATAGAATTATTGAACACGATAAAGGGTGAGTGGAGAAAACTGATGAATTATAACATCGAAAGGGATACTCCCCAAAGACATCCGACAATGACAGGGCAGTGAAGGCAAAGGAAAATGAAAGATCATCAGACTCCCGAAACCTCCTTATCCATACAATCGCAAAATGAGCTCTCCAACCCAAGCGCCAGAAACAACGACTTCACTCCCTCACAAGACCTCTGCAACTCTCTCGCCTCGTTCTTCCACAGCAAGATCGCCGACATACACAACAGCTTCGGCGCACAGACCACGCACCCAACCACCGAACCGACGCCCCCCACCACCACCCTCCGCGCCTGGACCCCAGTCAGCACCGAAGACACCATCCACACGATGAACACCATCCACTCCGGATCACCAACCGACCCATGCCCCCACCACATCTTCAACAAGGCGACTCCGTCATCGCACCCCAACTCCGGGACATCATCAACTGCTCCTTCAACACCGCCACCTTCCCCGAGAGCTGGAAGCATGCCGAACTCGGCGCCCTCCTGAAGAAACCATCAGCAGTCCCCACCGACCTCAAAAACTACCGCCCCATCTCGCTCCTCCCTTTTCCTGCCAAAGTCATTGAGAAGACCGTCAACAGTCAGCTTGCTGCCTTCCTCGAGATGAACGGATGCCTCGACCACTCGCAGTCCGGCTTCCGAACCAATCACAGCACCGAGACCGCCCTCATCGCAGCCACGGACGACATCCGAACCCAGCTTGACAACGGGGAAACAGCGGCCCTCATCCTCCTGGACCTCTCCGCAGCGTTCGACACTGTCTGCCACCGCACCCTAGTGCAGCGCCTCAGCAACATCGGAATCGAAGAGAAGGCACTAGAGTGGATCATCTCGTTCCTCGCCGGAAGAACCCAGAGAATCCGCCTCCCCCTGTTCAGATCCGAGGCCACCGAAGTCATCTGCAGCGTACCACAAGGATCATCACTCAGCCCCACCCTCTTCAACGTCTACATGAGCCCCCTCGCAGCCATCGCACGCCAACACAACCTCAACATCATCTCCTACGCCGACGACACCCAGCTGATCCTCTCCCTCACCAACGACCCAGCCGCCGCCAGAACCAACCTACACGAAGGGATGAAAGACGTAGCCGAGTGGATGATGAACAGCCGCCTGAAACTGAACTCAGACAAGATGGAAGTCCTCATCCTTGGATCATCACCCTCTACCTGGGATGACTCCTGGTGGCCCCCTGCCCTGGGCATCGCACCCAAACCAATGGACCACGCACGCAACCTGGGCTTCATCCTGGAATCCTCCCTCTTGATGACCAGACAAGTCAACGCCGTCTCATCATCATGCTTCAACATCCTACCCATGCTCCAAAAGATCTTCCGATGGATTCCCACCGAAACCAGGAAGACGGTCACCCAGGCACTCGTCACCAGCCGACTGGACTACGGTAACACCCTCTACCCCGGAACCACAGCCAAACTACAGAAAAGACTCCAACGCATCCAGAACGCCTCCGCACGACTCATCCTGGACATCCCCCGACACAGCCACATCTCCGGACACCTGAGAGACCTGCACTGGCTCCCCGTCAGCAAGAGAATCCTCACCCACGCACACAAGGCCCTCCACAACCTGGGCCCCATGTACCTCAACAACCGCCTGACCTTCTACACTCCCACCCGCCAGCTACGATCGACCAACCACGCCCTCGCAGCCGTTCCACGCATTCGAAGAGCCACCATGGGAGGAAGATCCTTCTCCTACCTGGCAGCCAAGACTTGGAACTCCCTCCCCATCCACCTCCGTCTGACCCAGGACCACCTCTCCTTCAGGAAGCAACTCAAGACCTGGCTGTTCGAGCAGTAGCGGACCCCCCTCCCCCCCCCCCCCCAAGCACCTTGAGACCCTCCGGGTGAGTAGCGCGCTATATCAATATCTTGATTGATTGATTCGATGCCAGCCTCACGTTGAGGGAGACTGTCTTCATATATATTTTACATGTCCTAAGCTTGAAGTGTTTTAGAGCAAGATCTTCTCAGCAATAAGCTAGGCTATTAAAAAGAAGCTTGATCCGGAGACAGAAGTGGCTCTTTTCGGTTTTTCTAAAGTAAGGTCAGATCTGGCCAAAGCTGAAGAGGTGTGCATTTCAATCTGCTCCACAGTAGCTCGTTCTTTAATTCTTCAAAACTAGAGACCTGAAGAGGTACCATCTTATCCTAAATGGGTAAATAAAATGCAAAGGATAAGGAGGTTTGAAGAAACATATGCTAAATGAGTTGGGGCAATAAAAAAGTTCACAGCGGTTTGGAAGTCTTTGGATAATTGGGATATATTGACAAAAATCTAGCAATTTAGCCCATGGCACTTTAGACCCTCATATGTGGAAGTTGGGAAGTATTTTTGACAATTGGGATTTATTGACAGAAATCTAGTACCTTAGCACAATGCACTTTAGGCCCTTATATTTAAGGGGAAGTATGATTGCACTGTAATGTTGCCATTTTTTGCGCAGCTATAAGGTTTTAAAACATTTATTGATGGATTTCTGTTGTTGTTATTGTTTATTTAATGTTACGTTATAATTGTGAGAAGAAGTATATCTATTTCCATTGTGAACTTAAGGATGTAATATTATTACAACTGAAGGTAATTATGCACAAGTCACTTTAGGGTCTCATAGCAATGGAAGGGTGCAATTGTCCCTTGATGCTGTTTTCCGATGCGAGTGATTATTGGCTGGAGGCTCTGATCGTTTTGGAAAACAGCAATACGATGGTAGAATTCCTCAATTCAATGCACTTTAATGTAAATATTGGCCGCAAATATGTTTATTAAGAGGCAGTCTGTATTTAGAGCATTTAAATAACTTAGGGAAAACTTATTATAGTGTTTAATGGCTAGATTATTAGGAAGTTTTTAAATGAATAGCTTTGCTGGACTTGGGTGGTATTTTTTAAAGTGTGTTGATTAATTTGGGTACGTCCATTTATGTTCGATGGGTTTCAGTAGACAAATGATCAAGAATGTGTATCAGTGTTAAGTCCACATTTGTTCTTTCTATTCCTGACTTCCGATTTCATTATATTGATGGTATGTCCTTGCTCTGCTCAACAAATAGAAATAAAAAAAAAGGTGCATTTTAAATGAGTCTCAACGCACAGGCAGGCATGAGAGCTCTTACCTCATACCTCAACCATATATGGCTAAAGAGCTGTGCTCAAAGAAAAAAAAGGCAGAGGAACTGCAACGAAAGGAAATGGGGGCATAAAGGAAGTGCACAGTGACATAGTACAGGGAAAGCTGCGCTTAGAAAGGGAGAACAAAGATATTTGGAGGTCATATGATTAAGGATTACAGGAAAAGGGTGACACTGACACATGGATATTATGGGGCATATGTATCAAATACCAATTCTCAAATAGCGATTTTTAGAGAATCGCTATTTGAGAATCGCAAAACAGGATGTAATAAAAAAATCGCAAATATTTTGCGATTCCTTGGCATTCCTTAATTGAGATTGGCAAATTGTGAATTGCAATTAAGGAATACCTTCTCATTCATTCCTATGGGCTAGGAGGCCCATAGGAATGAATGGGAAGACATTCTCAATTTGCGATGCACAATTAGAGAATCACAAATTGAGAATGCAATTTCAAGGGTGCCAGGGTGTCAAAAGGACACCCTGTTGCACCCCTGAAATATGTATGTGTGCACATGTGGCGCACATACATGCCCTAAGGGCATGTATGCGCGCCACATGGCATTTTGAAAAATGCTAAACAGTGCATATTTCAAAGAAATCGCAAATTACCACCAACTTGAAGTTGGTGGTAATTTGTGATTCCTTAAGGCCAAATCGCACTTTTTCTGTGCTTCATAGATTGCATTTAAGGAATCGCAATTAGCGATTCCTTAAATGCAATCGCAAAACAGAGAATCCCAAATTGTGCGATGCTCTAAATTGTGATGCCCTTTTGGGATGATACATCCCAAAAGGCCTTTTCCTGTTCGCAAACGGGCCAATTCTGAGAATCGGCCTGTTTGCGAACGGGAAAAGGGCTTGATACATATGCCCCAAAGAGGCAAGTGTCACAGAGATAAGGGGGTAAAAAACCAGGAGGGGGCCTAAGTTGCCTAATAAACAAGCAGAAAACAGGCACAGAGTCAGAATTGCACAGAGAGAAATGGAGGGAGAAAAGAGAAGGTGGCACAGAGAGATGTGGAATAAAAAACAAGACACAGGCATAGAAGGCACAGAAAGAGGCAGGTGTCACGAAGTTACAAATAGACTATACACAAGCATTATTACATTCAAGTCATGCCTACTGGCTTTAACTACGCCTGCTTTCATTGCAAACCACTAATGTTATCTTACTTACTTGTGGACTGAGCTCTCCATCAGCAGAACAGAGTTATGTGACATCCCTGCATAAAAAAAGTAATATTAGCCTTTCTTCAAGATATTAATGTCAATCATTCGAATAGGAAAACAAGGTCCAAACATGTTAAAGAAAAAGGCAATTGCTGAAATAAAGGATTTACAAATAGTAATTTTGCACCCCAGTTTCCAAAAGGAGTTACCAAGTAATGCTTTTGTTTCCCAGAAGGGTGGAGATGTGGGCCAGTACGCCCGGCAGACAGGCGTGTCATGTTGTAGCAAGTTCTGTGCAGTGCTGGCAGTAGGTTCGGATTTTCAAAACAAAAGCTACAATTGAATGGCCTCACGTTATTCTGATGTTTCTTGTATGTATTCGGCGCTCTTCATCGCGCTGAAATCTCATCTCATCAGCCCACTGCCCGAGGCCAAGGCTGAAACACAGATCTTAAACATGCAGCATTAAGGAAGGTAAACAAGAGAAAGTGAATGCAGGGAGACATTCCCACCAGAGCTCTCTGATGGCATGGGCTGGTCTTGTTACACCAGGAAAATAAAGCTTCATTAAATCAGAGGGCCTGTTTGAATCTTTTTTTTTTTTAGCAGTGCTAGTGATACTGCACTGGGGTATTGTTTAACAACACGTCGAACAGAGGGCCTTTTGTACTATACCCACATTTGCCCTTTCATTGTACCACGCAGCCATGAGCAGCATTCAGTACCAGCAGGTGCTGTCCTTTGTCGAACCACTGGATCCAAGTAATTTCAGCTCGCACGACCGGCTACTGCTAAGAAGATTAGAGAACCCAAACGTTACTTGGAGGTGGGAAGGAACTGAATAGCGTGCATTATGCAGGGTTTAACTAGATTTAGTTAGCATATGGACTGGGGTAATATAAAAACAACGAGAATGACAAAAGAGAAAAGGCGAATGAAAAAATGTTGGAAGGAAGCTTTATTGGTAAAGACTGAGCAGGTGGTTAAATTGTGATCCTTTGCAAGCCACAAGAAAGTCTAGGGTTTGGAATTCTGATTTGTGTCATTAATTGTGCACCCCGCTGTTTCCTCTGACGTATTTTCTCAGATACAACCTAATGAAAGTTTTCAAAGGAAAATCCTTAAACATGCAAAACATGCATTTTAATGCCACAAATAGCAAATCCCCATGTTATGTCTCATTTTGGGATGGGAAATTTGAAATAGAAAAATTGGCTACACCTGTTAAATACCACACCCCTGGTGATTGTTATTTAACATTTATGATACCTCACCCTATTCCGCCTCCTACTACAAAGTGAGGGTCAAAGGAGCTGATTCTCTGCGCTTTTTGTGTTTGGAACGAAAACCTACATGTGCAAAAGTGCAATATGTTATTAAAAAATACAGATTCTAATTAACAGAAATTGAGTCTTATGAATATGAAACATCTTGCAGGTGAACAGAGTACTGCAGTCTCATGTATAAGAAGTGTTCCAAGATAGTATTATAATAGTTATCACTGTCAAGGTATTTGTAAGGATGAAAGAACCAGACCTTCTGTGCATCTCCCACCTCTTCCATCTGTTCCTTGGTGTTCCCTAAGATTGAGGAGATCCTCAGTTAGTGTCACCCTTCCTAAAGAGCTCGGAGGGGAACCCCCTATCCCCCACGCCATTGACCAGGTCCAAGCTGGTGGCAGCACTGAATAGTTTTGGTGGTTCAGTAGTTGCACTGTGTGATGGTGATGCCAACTTGAATTTTTGTGAAATTAAATCCACCGACCTGTGGCAAATGGAACCCTATTGCAGTTTTCTTTAAATGTGGCTGACCAGGAATAGATGAACATAATGTGCAAAGGTTTTGCAGGAATGACTGCAAACATTGAACTGGTTGCAGGTAGAAGACAGACTTATTATAATGGCCTGCAGTGCAAAAATCACTAAGATTCCCCTGCCCTGTAGAATTGGTGAGGGTAAAATGAAAGATATCTGCTGACCAGAGAAACAAGGACAGCCCTGCACCCCACTTCTTCTTTCTCACGCTGATTCCGGTGTTTATGATTTGTATCACAGAGTAATATTAATTGTTTCCATCAAAGCAGGACATTGAAAATAGTACATGGCTGTTGTCTTAGAGACACCAGCATCAGTGGCACATAGTAAGAACAAGACAATTTCCGTTCTTCAAAGAACAACACATATTAAGAGGAATCTGCCCCGACCTTGCTTGATTAGATTTCACATTTTATAATCGATTGACAAGAGACAGCCTCCGATTTGCTAAGGGCTGTGAATATAACCTAGAACCCCCTATGTAGCTTTTGGAGGATCTACCTCCACCGTATGGACTCTGTTCCAGTGCTTCTTGAATCTTGCTTTTAGGGTCTTACTGAGGCGCTGTCTGTCTGCCATGCTCCCGACATTGCTTGAATGGAAGCCCCAACCCATCCTAGGGAGGACAGGAGCATGGGTATAGTGCAGTGTAGACGTCTCTGCCCATAATCAGGTACTTCCTCAAGAAATCTACAGCTGTAAGTGCAGATGATTTGGATGGTATCTCTGCATAGCCAGTAAATGCTCTCACTGCGCTACCTTTTGTGTCTTTGCAGTGGTTAAAAGCACAGCTTGCATGACTGCTAACTCCAGGAGAAAGACCTACATTTGTGGAGCCAATAACCAAACATTAAGGTTAGAGACACTACCGCCTTCTTTTCCAGGTTACCACGCACACTGTGCCGTTTGTCATTGGTTCTGCTTTGTTCCTAGGATCGTCAACTGTCAAGTAACTTTGTGTCAGTGGGTGGATTGTGATCCCTGGGTTTACAGGTAATTGACTGAAGTCTGCTAAGGATTATAAAGAACATATAATGTGCATAGCTTGAGACATCTGTTTTGCTACAATGTGACACACTGTGTGTTCTTTTTTGTGTTGTGCTGCATGCTTTCAATTATTTTAATTTTAATTTGTACTGTGGATATATTTATATATTTTGTGCTGCAGTTAAAGCTTTGCACCCTCACATCTCTAACTGACTTTCACATCTGCATTGCAGCTGTGGTAAATATTTTGGTCTGTACCTAGATTTGCATCTACACCACTTCTCTTGAGCAAGGCCTTGACTGCTTAACCTGCCAGCCTACTGAGTCAGAGATGCTTAGAAGGCAACTTTCTGTCACACACCAAGAAACCAGAGCCCTGGTTTCTACAGACACAAGCAATTTCATCCATTGAGTTTTTGGTGGCCCCTGCAGCTGCAGGGCATGGAGAAAGACCTGACATACTTCAACCATGTATAGCCAATCATGTTGCCCCAAGTCATTAACATGCATTCAACTTAGATGTAGTATTCACTCACATTAACCTATCTTTATACGTGCATACAACCTCTCACTAACATGTTCCCAATCTCTAACTTGCACGAACCATCTCACATACAGCTACTCCCTCACATTCACCACTCACTCATATGCACCAACTTATTACTATGCACCTACTGCTATGCTCCTACCAGTTTAGGTATATCCCAGGAGCTTCAATTGGTGCAGTAAGTGCAGTGGCCCCAGAGCCCATAGGCCCTTGGGGCCCCTGAACTGATATTATTCCTGCATTTTATGATTCGAACAACAGACAGGGAGCCGACTTCCTTCCTTGCGCTAGGGCCCATGACACACTGGCTACGCTACGGGTGCATCCACCAAATTAGATGCCCCTACTCACATGACTTTTTTTAATAACACATTTTGTTGATTTTTTTGTCAAAAACAATACACCAGACTGTTGCACAGTAACCATCTGGACCAACATTTGCCAGGATGACTGAGTCCTTGATAAAGGATTGCAGGGTTAAAATGAGCAAATACCACAACAAACAAACCTCCTGCTGCTTTTATCCCCGGTTGTCATTACAATCAGCCTCAACCAGTTCCCTCTCTCTGTGGGTCGCCAGTTTTCTCTTGCCCATGCAAGACCGAATTTCATCGTCCAGAGTATGGCATGGATTTTCGACCTTTTGAAGTATGATGCTCCAGTATTGACTCATGCAACCCATATCTTATAGTGCTTTAGGGGGCAGTCTCCTTCCTTGTAAATGGGGATTTCTAGACTCAAGCAGTGGTCCAGCTCAGATTTCCACCTCTCTCACATAATGGGGCACCACTATCTTTCCAGGCCCTGACAACAACCCTATTGGCCATCACCAGTTCAAGCCACAGCAACGCTGTATGGTATCTGTTAGCATCAATCTCCTCTGTAACATGAAGAAGGGCAAATTTGGGGACTCACTGTAGCATCCACCCCAGCTCACATTCCAGGCACACCAACACCCAGTTCCAGAATGGGGTCAGCCTTGCGCATAACCAGGTCATGTGGAGAAAATTTGCCCATTCGACTGTGCAGCACAGAAAGGTTGGCGAGGCTATATCTATCCTTTTCCACAACCGGTCCCATGTATAATATATCCTATGTAGATATTTCTATTGTATTAGATGGACCATGAGGCTCTCAATTATTTGCCGGAGAGGTACAAGCCTCCCTGCAGTCATCATCGAAAAGTTGCCCCAAGTCTCCCGTCCACGCTTCTCAAAGGCAACTGAAGAAAACCAGTGTTGACCACTAATGAACGATATGCTTGTTAGATTTTGTGGCTGGTCAGATCACCCACGAGTGTCTTAACCTCAGGTTGCCCACATTAGCCACTTAATTTGTAGGATGAGGGCATGATGAAATTGTAAGTACCAAAAAGATTGTGCGTGGTTTATATCATATTCCTCTTACAGTTCTTGAAAGGATTTAATTTGACCCGTCGGGCATCCCCCAATTTTGAGAAACCGATCACATCCCAGGGTTTCAAGCCCTTCAAGGCTGTGACCTGTGGCAGCCAGGGTTAATTCCACAGTACATTTCTTGTGTTAGGTATTTTGCCCATCCAAGAAATTTATGAGTCTCCCTCCATACCTGGAAATTCACCTGTGTGACGATCAGGGGGTCACCCAATGGGGTCCCCCATGTCCCCCATATTACAGATGCAGGGGAGGTGTCATCTGCATTGCCCATTTTTAGGTGCTGAAGGCAAGGTCAGCTGCAGCATAAAATCACCATTGATTGATAACAATGTGGTGAAATGCTCAGTAGTACAAGAGTATGTCCGGGGTTGCGATACCTCCATCATATGTTGATTTGCGCCACTTGGAATGGGCAACAAATGGAGTACAGTGCTGCAACAAAAAGTCCCACAGCATTGCCTCTAGCCTCTTGAAGAGAGAGGGCAGGAGCAGAAAGCGGTGGGTGTGTAGTAGACATAGCAGAGGAGGCAGAATAACCATTTTGTATATGGGAGAGCACTCCAGAATCAACAAATGTAGAGTCATCCAGAACCCTATGCCGACCCTGTGATGTTACTCTGAGAGGGCAAGGATGGCGTCTCCCGCTGGATGTGGGGTGTTTTCTTTAGCCATGTCCACATTACCTATGGTATGTCGAAGAAGAATGCTTTGTCCTGAAATATGACTTTGAGGCACCCTGCTAACAGCAGCATTTTATGTGAGTTATAGGGCTCTCAACTTCTGTTTGACAGCTAGGAAGGAACACCTTTGTTGTTGGACCTTGAGAGTGTAGTCTGGGAAGACAGAAACCTGCGCGGAATCACAGGTCAGAGTCTCATTTCGCCATGAGGACATGAGGTCAGCAAAAATGGAAGATGTTGACAATATGGCTGAGACCAATATGCATTGAGAAAGGCATCAAAAGAGGTACTGAAGCACTTAGGATACTAAGAACTGATGGCTCTGAAAGCCTGGTAATCGCCGTGGCGAAATTTTTAAAATGGATGTGGGTAATTCGCAGGATTAAATTAAAATCACTGAACACTCCATCAGTTTAATTCGGTTTTAAATTTTAATTGTAAATCATTGGAAATGTAATGTCCCAGGTTTTATATAATATACTATTTTAACTAAAAGTGTACGGAACAATCAATGGACTGAATCAATGTAGTAGTGTAAATGAGAAAATCACTTAGATTCTGTAAAACTAATAGATGAAATATTTATCCCCTGTTCCACTATGGTTTTGATGCTCTGATTTTAATATTACTTTTGCTGTGTTTTTATACATATATGCTGTCTTTTATGACTTGTAGTCGAAATAAAGACTTATTTGAATTGAATTGAATTGAATTGACAATAATGGGGTGAGGGGGAGCCCCTGGTGTAGTTTGCTGTTCCAGGGATCGATATGCTCTCTCCACTGAAAAGCAGAGAGATAGCACCTCTTTCAGGACACATGCAGTCAGCCATGTAGAAACAAAGTAGGAGATGATCCCCTTTGTTACAGTGCCATTTTCCCTCAACTCGAGCTGTATCTCTGGCTTTTATAGTGCCACAATCGAAGTGCGTGTTTCATTAAGTGTGTCCTTTGCTGTTGAGATGTGACATCCTGCCTCTGCAACCCATGCGATCCTATTACATAAGTCTTGCCTCAACAGGGACATATCAACCTTTAATTTGCCCATTTTCTCCTTCAAGGAGGGGCTCAGATCTTGAATCACCTGTAGAATACGGACTGAGGATCATGAGGGATCGAAGAAAGCGCCGGTGCCGGATCGTTTGTAAGAGGACCCTTTTGGGTCAAGTGTACTGGCCAATCCGACCCTAAGAGTGTTTTGTCCTTCCCCATGGTTTGTCCCTGGGCCCCTCAGCCACCCGGAGCATGAATGATGGCCTCTAGGCTTACGCCTCAGCAAATGGGAGTGGAGAAGGAAAGCAGGCATGCCCCTACTGTCCAGGTTTGTGATCCCCCAATCTCCTGGCCCACCCAGCATAGCAAGCGAGCAGGTGCCTCCCTCCAAGTGTGCCATTTACCCCAAGGCGTGGCCTCTCTTGACTAGTCTGGGGCCCACACCCATCAATGCCTGATGGTGCAGGGGGGGTCACACACCAGCCACCAGTTCCACTGTGCCCCCCTTATCGCAGCAGGCTCCAGGTCACAGGCTTACCGCTGTCCCCGGTGTCTCCCAGGGCGAGCAGCGGCATGGGACTTTGAGCAGCAAGGGAAGCTGAGCACTTTCCAGCCTGCCCCAGCAAGCAAAGCACTACCAGCAGTGCAACGCATCAGCTTCTGGCAACCAGCTATGGCTGCCTGGCTTCCCATTAGGGATAGATTTGCACAGTGTGGTGGTGGAGCTAAGAAAAATGCTGCTCCCATGTTCTGCATCTTCCTCACTCACCTTCGTACTTGGCGCACATACAGTATGCTTACTACCACGTTAGCAAGTGTAAAATAAATTGACACTTAATTAAAAAAAGTTTCTTATGTTTTAACCTATTGCTAGTGAGAAAGGGTGAGGGAAAGAATGAGAGACTGAAGAAAAGCTACATGTGATCCCTTTCCTTCTACTGTCTACAACTATGACATTTACGTCAATTTGCACAGCCAATGAAGAATATCATTATTCACACACCTGCACAGATAAGAAATGGTAGAGATTTGCACTGTGTTTATACTTGGCCTAACATCTCCAAGACAGAACTATTCTGTAATTACTGATATTAGGCAATGTGTGGAACATACTTTCTTGATGGACATTGTAGGTTAGATACTCTGAGAGTGTGGAGTGATGGTTGGCCCATTTAGCACTGAGCCCTTGTAGATGGGTGAACTGTGCTTCTATGCCACCCATACACACATGCTCTCTAGCTATTTAACATAGACCACCACAAGCTCAGTGTAGTGTGTCCAAAGTCACAAAGGCTTGCCCAATATGACATTGCATCACAGTGTTTTATCCAGTCTGCGGAGTGTTTCTCTCCCACACTGCTTTGTTTATTGGATATGCACTCTGGTTCCCATGGCCATAAAAGAGGGTTAATAGAGGCCATAAAAGAGGGTTAATAATCACAGGTCTGATCTCTGCCTGTAGCCCACACATTTCCTCTAGACACAAAACATCGGTGTTTATTAGAATGGTTAGCCACCTTGGGCACTGTGAAGAAAGCCTCATAGAAACTTAGATGCCAATTATCAGCAGTGGCTGTGGAGAAGCCAAGGCTGATGCTGTGTATGCAGCATATTATAGCTCTGTTATCTCTGTTAAACTACCAACAAGTGTATACATGATAATAATGTAGACCAACTAATCACAACATGGAAACTAGTGCCTTATAATTCTGTCAGCTTATTATGTTGCAATTAAATCCTGTAGGCATTTTATAGAAGATTGATATCCAGATCTTCTCGTCATTTACCATTGATATCCATTTATTGACATTGCATTCCTGTTATTTGTCAGGCTTACAAAGTAAAAAAAATCAACCTTAAAGGGACAGAAACAATAATTGCACCAAAGTGATTTTACATGTAATTAATGTATTTATTAACTCCTTATGTGTTCCTTAAATGGTCCTAAATTACACTCAGGCTTTCAACCACTTTACCAATTCACCAGTTAGTCCAATGCACACTGAACACCTGTGCTGTGCTATTGGGATGACTTGGTAATTTAAAATCTCAACATTGAGATGTGCAATATTCCACAGGTCACAAGTGTTAATCCAGGTAAAGCTGAGTTAGCCCTCAATCCTTCTGTTGTCAGTAGGTTGAGTATACCAATAAATTGAGTGAAAGCAGTACCTGCTATTTACAACATTGAGAAATAGTAGAGATATGGTAGCAAATGTTGTAAAAACAAGGTGTATTTGTTCCTCTAATGAGCTCTAAAAAACGATATTCTATTGCCCAATCATAACCAAATGTGAATGCTACATTCATGATTGTCATTATCCTGCTAATCACTCATTTTAATTGACAATAACAGAAGTATATTCATACCGCTGCATGACCATACCCTCCTTTCATATTTCAGAACAAAAATACAAGATGAGAAGACATAAGTGTTTTGGGTTTCTTTTACTTGGTTTCCAAAGAGTAATGCTAATAATAAGTTTGTCTTTCTTCTGGTTGTTATTAGAACAGAATTAAGAATGGTTGTTAATACCTGAGCATTGTTGGATAGTGGCACATTTCAAATGTTCTGTGATCATGACAGGATGAATAAAATAAAGTTTCTAAGTGAGTAAAAAAAGGCTCTAAAGATGGTTTGAACTGCTGGTAGTTCAGTACTAACTTCAGGTCTGACACGAGAGGCCTCATCTCCATTGAGATGATTTAGAAATCATAAAGAAGGGTTCCATTTTAAAATTACTGCCAGGAGAGTGCCTGAGTGAATTTATATAACAGTTTGGATTTTGGCACACTGAGTGGATTAGTACAGGGTGCTGAATGGGTCACTAGAGGAGTGCAAGAGGAGTGACGGGGTGTTTGCTGGAAGTGTATGGATGCTGACTGGGGAATTGAAGGTGTGAAAGACAAGTGTGTAGGTGGTTAGAGGACTGCATGCTTAGTGGATAGGCGTTTGAAGCAGTCCATGTGCTAAGGCCTGGCTCAGTGCATGAGTACTTGGGTACTGACTGAATGATTAGAGTGTAGTGTAGTTCCTATATAGGCTCAGCACATTGGAATAATATATCCTATAGATATGACGTAGGACTTAGGTCAGTAGGTCTCTATCGAATACACTAAACTTAATTGTGAGTGCCAGCTAGCTCAGAGGTCACTAGAAACTTTCTCAAATTCACAAGAAGGGATTAGTTTCTGACAACCTCATAAACATGACAACTTTGTTTCCCTGGGACTGGAATAACTATCTTCAGAGTCGTGGAAAACAATAGATAAGTATTTCACTCACTCAATCATGCATGCTTCGTTTCTACAGAGTTTGCAGAGAAATAGTGAGACGGCGTTTTCAATAAAAGGTTATTGAACAGTCTCCTTTGTCATGCAAGAGAGGTGAACTGCTACAATCGTTAGATAGAATGTAAAGTATAATGCTTACAGCAAGAATAGTATTATGAAGTAATACTGTAATAGCATTGTATGGTTTCTAAGCCATATACAAATACATACATAAATAACACAGGCTAAAATACTCAATTGGTGCCTACCCCAATGTATCTAATGTAGGTCTATTATGAGGGAAGATGTAAGTATGGTCTTTATCACAGGTTTAGTTTTTGCCAGGAATCTACCAAAGGTTTCTATAGGCTCTAATCAGCTCCATACCCTAGAATGAAGGAGGTCTGGTATCTCTGTCTCGGGGCTCGATTTCCCAACACCCCGCAAGGGGAGTCAGAAACACTGGAGCTGGATTTCTCAGCAGAGGAGGGCAGCTTCCTGATCAGTGCGTCAGCTGGAGAGTCGGCTTCCTTCGGCACTTGCTGTAGCGAGCTGCTTCGAGCAAGTAGGTCGTCGAACTGCTCCGAACCACCATGCTTTGCCATAGCAATTGAAGGTATATTTATACCTTGAAGGTTTTTAGGAATGCCATGTTTGACGTAAAGTCGGGCATATGAACGTCATGAATGAACCCCTAAGGAATAGATGTTCATTGTAAAACCAACTGAGTTCTTGTAGAAATCAATATTCAGGCAAGGGGAAGTCCCTAACGGCTTAAGCTGGTTTTACAAGAAATCGTTGTGACGTTTGGTGAACGGATGGAAGTAGCCATGCCTGTATTTGGGTTGCATAGGCTATGCCTAAATAAGGGCTTGATTTCTATGCCTATATAAGGGCAACGTGAATTGTACCTATATAAGGGCATGAATCGGGAAAATCTATTCGGAATCTAAAATGCCATCCAACAAGAGTACTGCAAGGAGAGTGCCCGGGTGAATTTATAAGTGGTTGGGTTTTGGTGCAGTTTTTAAAATTTGTTCAGATGGGTACTGGTGGTAACTGACTCTGACTAACCAGTCCTAGAGTCAGTGCTATGATAAAAGATACTTAGAATGCAGTTAAAACACCTAAATACACTAGGGAACACTATGCGTTGGGGTAACCCTGTGATTAGAATGACCTCCTCTGTAAGCCCCTTGTATATAATAAGGCAGAGGGATTAAAACTACCTCTTAAAACACGCCACAGGGCGCGTTTGGACACTGGTGAAGGGGGGGCTAAGCTGACGTGTGCAAACACGCCCTGTGGCTGTTTCAATTTGGGGGATAAAGTCCCCTTGAATCCTGAGTGTCCCTTGGGTCCAGCTAGCCCACCACATATCTCCAGTTAGCGCCACAAAGCTGCATTGCAGAGAGGTGTGAAAAGTGGCATGACCTGGACCACCTCTCTGCAATTCAGCACAGTGGCGCTTACTGGAAATGCTGTGTTGCAGAGAGGTGTTTAGAGGCCACACCCCTTTTTCAACACTCTGCAACGCAGCTCTGTGGCGCTTACTGAAAGTACCTGGTGGGCTAGTTGGCCCCCAGGGACCCTCAGGATTGAATTGGAATTAGCTCCCCAACTTAAAAAGCGCCACAGGGTGTTTTTTCACACGTCACCTCAGGCCCCATCCCCTCCCTTCACCACTGTGTCAACACGCCCTGTGGCCATTTTAAGTTGGGAGATAAAGTCCCCTTGAATCCTGAGTGTCCCTTGGGTCCAACGAGCAAACTAGCCCACTAGATACCCCCAGCAAGTGCCACAGAGCTGCGTTGCAGAGAGGTGTTAAAAGGGGAACGGCCTGGGCCACCTCTCTGAAACACAGTGCAGTGGCGCTTACTGGAAGCACCTGGTGGGCTAGTTTGCCCCGTGGGGCTCCCAGGATTGAAGGGGAATTATTTTCCCAACTCAAAATGCGCCACAGGGCATGTTTTCACACGTTACCTCAGGCTCCATCCCCTCCCTTCACCACTGTGTAAATGCGCCCTGTGTCTGTTTTAAGTTGGGAGATTAAGTCCCCTTGAATCCTAAGGGTCCCTAGGGTCAAAATAGCCCACTAGGTACCTCCAGTAAGCACCACAAAACTGCGTTGCAGAGAGGTGTAAAAAGGGGCGTGGTCTCTGAACAACTGTCTGCAACGCAGCTCCCTGGCGCATACTGGAGATACCTCTTGGGCTAGTTGGCCCTCAGGGACCCTCAGTATTGAAAGAAAATTAATTCCCCAACTTACAACTCGTCACGGGCGCGTTTGCACAATGGTGAAGGAAGGGGGCATGTCCTGAGGTGACATGTCTGCAAACACGCCCTGTGGCGCGTTTTAAGTTGGAGAATTAATTCCTCCTCAATCCTGAGAGTCCCTGTGGGCCAATTAGCCAACCAGGTACCTCCAGTATGCACCAGAGAGCTGCGTTGCAGAGAGGTGTTCAGAGGCCACGCCCCTTTTTCAACACTCTGCAACGCAGCTCCGTGGCGCTTACTGGAGGTACCTGGTGGGCCAGTTGGCCCCCAGGGACTCTCAGGGTTGACGAAGAGTTAATTCCCCAACTTAAACCTCGCCACAGGGTTTGTTTGCACACATGTCAACTGAGGCCCCGCTCCCTCCATCACTGTGCAAACACGCCCCGTGGTGCGTTTTAAGTTGAAATATTAACTCCCCTTGAATCCTGAGGGTCCCTGGAGTGCAACTAGCCCACCAGCTACCTCCACTAAGCACCACAGAGCTGCGTTGCAGAGAGGTGTAAAAAGGGGCGTGGCCTCAGAAGACCTCTCTGCAATGCAGACCCCTGGCGCATACTAGAGGTTTCTGGGGGGCTAGTTGGCCTCCAGGGACCCCAAGTATTCAAGGGGAATTCGTTCCTCATCTGCAAACGCGCCAAGGGTGCATTTGCAAAGTGATGAAAGGAGGGGGTGTGGCCTCTGGCGTGATGCCGGTCTTTTTATTTTTTACATTTTTTAAGAAGGGGGCTGTGTAGCCCCCTTTCTTTTTCTATTTGTTTGGCCCTGGGGACCCCATCCTCCAGGGCCTGCCCCCTAATTTTTTTTTAATGAAAAAATGTGGAGGGGGGCCGCGTGGCCCCCTCCCGAGGCATTAATGAGCCCCAGGGACCCCATCCCCCAGGGCATGGCCTTTTTATTTTTATTGTTTTTGAAGGCGGCTGCATTGCCCCCTCCTCTGGCCACTTATGGCCCTGGGGACCCCATCCCCCGGGGCAGCCTTTCTATTTTTTTTAATTATTATTTTTTTACTTTTGAGGAGGGGGCCGTGTGGCCCCCCTCCTGGGCCACTTGTAGCCCCAGGGACCCCACCCCCGGGCTGGCCCTCCCTGTTGGGGATCGTGGGGGGGTCCCCAACCCCTCCACGGTCCCGCCAGCTCCCCGCGTCCTTCGGTAGCCAGCATTGCTTTTCCACATGGGAAGCTGCTAAGATGCAGCTCCCCTTGTGGATAAGCAATTTGGTTTGAATTTTGAAAGAAGCTCTCTCTTTCAAAATTCAAACCAAGTTTACTATAGCAGGGCTGGAGCCACGAGGCTCCCGCCTTGCCATAGCAAACTACAGTGTCCCGGGGGTGGGCACCCCGGGACACTGCAGGAGCCAGCCCTGGGGCTCCAGGAGGGGGGCCACGTGGTCCCCCTCCCCAATATACAAAGCCCCGGGTGTGGTGGTCCCCGGGTCATGTGGTGGGGCTTGAGCCTCCCCACACAGTGTATTTTGTTAAAAAAAAAGCCCCGGGGGTGCCGGTTCCCGGGGCTGCGGGGGCAGTGTACCCCCCCCGCAATCACAAGTAATTCAAGCCCCAGGGGGTGGCAGTCCCCAGGGCTTGGGGGTCTTAGAGGCCCCCCAACATTCCACTGTTAAGCCCTGGGGGATGGTGGTCCCCAGGGCTGCGGGGGCCGTGTGCCCCTGCAATATTTCATGCTTTGCCCCGGGGCATTGCGGTCCTTGGGGCAGTGTGGGAAAGGATTGGGCCCCCCAACACTTTTTTTAGCATGCCCCCGGGACTTGGCCCCCCGGGGGCTAATTACCAACGAAACGCGGGAGCCTGCACTTCATTTTTTTTGTATCTGCAGGATCCGCGCACCCTGCACGGATCTTGTCATTTAAAAGAAAATGTTGGGCCTTGGGGGTCCTTGTGGTACCCCTTGAGCTGGCCTAGGGGGTCAGGGTGCTTCTACCTGCCCCCTTTTTGCGTTCTGCACGTTTTGTCTTCTGTTTTCTTTTGCCTTGGTTCTTCCAACACTTCGTGGTTTGGAGTGTGAGGAATATATATATATTACCTAGCTATAGTTAGGACTTAGTTTCCATAGGAAGAGTGTTTTTTCATTTGCCTTTGACTTTGGCGTTGTTTGATGGATCTTTATGACATTTTCAAAACTAATTTGCCACTCACACAAGCTGCTGGGCTGAAAACACATTTTCCCCATGGTAATTTCTATAGGAAATTTTAGACACAGCTGCAGCCCGAACCGCTGAACAGAATTACACCAAATTTGTCAGAAAGGTAACTGTTTGTCCAGAAAGTGCCCTTTTTGTTAAATTGTATGAATCCATTGAGTAGTTTTGGAGTTATTCAAAGACATTTCCAGTTGTATATATAGGGGCACTGTGAATCTGTGACCCCTCTTGATCTCGTGTTGAGATCTAATTGGCTGATAGACTGCCAACACTTTAAGCCAGAAGTGTTGGAAGCCATCTTGTGACTCAGTTGAACCAAATCACAGAAAAAGACATAAAGATAGATATAAAGACAAAAAAAAGGGGTCAGGGGAGAAACACCTTGACCCCTTAGGCTTCTTGAAGGATCCCACAGGGAACCCACGAGGGCAGAAAATCCTTTAAAAAAATTTGTTGGCAGAAGTTGCACTGGATCTGTGAATCACACCAATTTCTTTTTTTAATGAAGCGTGGGCACCAGCGCTTTGTTTTGAATCAGCCTCCAAGTGAGCCAGGTCCTGGGGGAATGTCTATATTATGTAAGAGGGGAGCATGCAGGGCCCCCCTCCTAGAAGCCCTAAAGCCTTAAAGCCCCTGAACTGCCACCTCCCCGGGGGATACTAATTAAAGTATGCAGAGGCTACCCCAGACAAATGTTAAATGGATGCGTAGAGACCTGTGTGGCCCCCTTAGCATTGGGGTCTGCCACCTCCAAGGAGCTAAATATAATAAGAGTCTAGGTCCACATGGCCTGCTGAAGTCCCAGAGATTGCCATCTCCCCGAAGCTGAATGAAATATTAATGCAGTGGGGCTCCGCCCTCCATAGCCCTTGCGACCACCACCTCCTGTGGTGTATGCTACTACAGAGGGGGGCTGCTTGGGCCCCCTGCTGTAACAAACATGGCCCAGGGGACCACGATCCCAGGGCTGGCTCCAGCAATGTCCTGCGGTGCCCACCCCTGAAAATTTGCAGTTTGCAATGGCTTGATGGGAGTAGCCATAGCACATACTGCTCTGCTTCTAGTGAGTGAGAACATGTAAATGCTCTTGCTTACTCGAAGCAGAGCAGAATTGCTTTTGGACAGAGGGAGCTTTATGTTCAGCAGCTACCTCTCTCCAAAAGCAATGCGGGCTCCCCTAGGTTGTGGGTAGCCAGCAGGGACTGAAGGGGTCTTCAAGTACCCCTGCAGTCCCCAATGTGGAAAGGCTGGCTGCCCTGGGTGGGACCAGGGCACCCAGTACAGTGGCCAGACCCGGCGGGGTCATGGGTGTTGGGGTCCATGGGGCAGAAATCAGCCCAGAGAGGGGAGCCACTTGGCAACCCCTCCACATTCTTAAAAAATCTAAACCCAGGGAATGGGGTCCCCAGGGCTAAAACCAGCCCAGGGAAGAGGGCTAAACAGCCTCCCTTCCCTTAGAAAATAAAAAAGGAGGCCCAACAACTCGCCAAAGGCCCACCTCCTTTTTTCTACCACTGTACAAATGCACCTCCTGGCGTGCTACTGATTGGGAGATGAAGTCCCCTTGGCTGCTGAGGGTCCTTACGGGCCAACAAGACCTCCTGTTGCCTCCTGTAAGCCCCAAACAGCTGGATTGCAGAGAAGTGGTTGGAGGCTACACCCCCATTCTCCGCAACTCAGCAAACGTGACACCTGATGTACTACTTGTTCGGGAGGAAGTCTTGTTGCCTACAGAGGGTCCTTGGGGGCCAGAAGTCCCTCCTGTTACCTGCAGTAAGTTCTACACAGCAGGATTGCTGAAAGTGGGCAGAGGCCATGCCCCTTTTCCCCAACTCTCTGAAAATGCACCTTCAAGAGCACTATTAGTTTGGGAATTAAGTACCCTTGAATGCTGAGGGTCCTTGGGGGCAAACAAGCGGTCCTAAGTGGGTTGGAAATGCAACCTTCTCTCATTGGCTGACTCTAGGTCAGCCAATAAGAGGAGGCAGAGGCCCCTTCCTCATTTTAGAATGGGAAGGGGCCAGTGAGAGTGGCTAACCCCAATCCTCTCTGGGATGGGGTGTCACTGATAGGCCTTCGATCCTTAGCATATTAGGGTTTAAAACTGTAGCACCCAGGTTCAACACTTTCAACGAAGCTCACTCTCATCATGAGAGGGAGGGCCTGGAGGTGCTTTGCCAGGCTGAAGAGGTCACACCCACAAGAGCTGTGACATCTGCAGCCCAGCAAAGTTCAGTTCAGAAAGCCAGGAGGCTGCACATTTAGTGCATGTCTAGATCCTGGCTGTAAGACCTGAACAAGAAGAGTGCCTGTCAGGCTGACCTTTGCTCAGCCTGAAAGACACTCTTCTTTTTGGGAAAAAGGTGGGGTTGTGACAATTCTGCCCAAAAGGACAGGGCACAGCTGAGAGTAGCAGGTAGTTAAGTAGGCTAGCTTCTCCCACTCTTGTAACCTAGTTTTGTGTCTCCTCTGATAGGATACGCCTAACTCCACTGCGCCTTCCAGCTTCCCCTTGAAGACGAAGAAGATGGCTCGACCAGTCTGAGAGGTATAACCAAAGATTATTCCTCTCAAACAAACTGTCCAAAAGCAGTCTCAGAGTTGGAATACCAAATGCTGTCTGCATCTTCACTATAAAGATCCATCCAATCATCCTCTCAATTTTTAAGTGTTATCTGCAGAATCTAGGGTCCTACATTAGTGAATACAAAATCCTGCGCACTCAAAGTAAATCACAGCATCAATGTGTCAAGTAAATTCAATAAGCACAAGAAGAAAAGAAAATCTTGTCCAGCGACGTTTTCTTTGGAGGTTCGTGTGTCTCTCCTTTTATTTGGTCATCAGATAGGAAAATTTATATACAGCCAGCCGACACGTGTTTCGTTGCAGGACTGTACATAAACAGACACTGCAACTCCTCAGGGCTGGAAAATACAAAAGGAATGACCTTAATCACACTCCTGTGATTACAAATCCAAGGGTGCTACATTATGGTTTCTTATGCCACAAGTGACATTTTTAGCCGAAAGACACCTTCTTATGTGGAACCCCTTAGAAGTTCATATTTACAACAATTTTTCAAAATTTCCAAATTTAAAACATAACATGTAATATCCTAATCCAGTCGTTATAACTGACTCTAATGAACCAGAGTCATGCATCACCCGTGTCGCAATTCTAACGGGAATACCTTTGTGTGTGTGCACCCAACCAACATTCATTGCAAAATGTCAAAAAATCCTGGCCACCACAGAAAAAACACATTATACACAATTGAATCCAAAATTAATGGTACCTTGATTGCTGAGATATCAATACCTAGGCTAGTCCCATTTGAAAAAAGGATACAATGTGGAGCGAAAAGAGAGAGGAAAGAAGGGAGGAAAATCAAGAGAATGAAATTAATCTCTTAAAATCTTCACAATTGCAATTCCCTAATTTTCAGAAATTAAATTTTTTTCCAAGGTATGACTTACCCTATGTCCGGTGATAATTCCAACCCGGAAGGGTAACTTTATGTAGTATGATCACGAAATTATTTGCCACTGTGAAATGTAAAGTGCAAGATTTCAATAAATTCTGAATCCGAAGTATGTCTATCAAATTACACTCTGCAACACCATGTGTCACGCTATATACAATCGACGCTGGTCTAGCTTACCCGATAATCTTAAATCCTAGATCTCCAAGGGCCAGTATTTGCTCCTGTCGCCCAAAATTACCAATCAAATCCATATACGGTGGAAATTATACTTATTCTGATCAACACAAGGCGTAACCACGGGTGCGTGTGTTACGCAATCCTACAAAGAAACCAAATAACAACCCCCAATTAGTCCTGATGAATGTATTATGGCCTAAACGCATTAACCAAAACGGAGTTCTAAAACTCTAAAGACCGGAGCTCCTACCTTCGGCTGAATCGCCCTCGCGCTACTGGCATACAAAACCCGGAAGTGAATCGGGTTGTACGTGGGAAGTAGTATCTAAATAAACCAACCGTGTAAAAGGCTGAAACGCTAACCGGTATGCTTAATATGGTGTCAGGTGAGTATTTCCCTCGTATTGCAATAGTCTTTGAAATCAAAATAAGTCCCTTTGTTCTATTATAGGGGAGATGTTGAATATCAAATTGTATACAATATATCATTACAGACTGTCGGGTACAAAATTCAAGCATACACGGTAATCACTATAGGATTATACTGAAATCCATATCGAGTATCGAAATGCACTGGAAGGGTGTAGATTCAAAATTATGCGATAGACGGCAAAAGATAAACATCCCTAATTCTGACATAGGTAGTCTAAGAGACCAATATGTCTCAAACTTCTCAAAGTCAGACCGTAGTACGGGGGTCCAAATGGCATAAACAACCCCTATATTATAGACACCAAGTGAACACTTCAGGACAGAAAACACCAATTAAAACCTCAAAAGGGCCAAGATTAATAAGAGTAAAGTTATTGAAGGTCAGAAAAGTTTCATATTAATTTGAAACAAGCATGGAATAGGTGCAAATTTATATATCAACAACAAGATATATCAACAATTATATATCAACAACAGGAAGATAATGTCATGTTCGTAAGACAATATATAAAATGTGGCGTGATTACCCCATAACGTCTACACATGAGAGTTCACAACATCTACTCTCAGAGGTGCATCCATTAGGTGCAATATATGTATGCCCTCATGGGTCCTCTAAGTTAAATAACTCATCATGATATTAACAGACAGGAGAATAGTGTAATGGACCCTGAGTCTGAATATCATAGTTTGCAGTCTACAGTGAACAATACGGGTTAAAGTTCTTCATCCTAATCGGCCAAAAAGAACTGCATCTCTGAATCACAGTTGAGTCCCCGCCCAACCGTGTGTAACGTCATAATCCAAGTCGCCTCTGCACGTCTCAAACGTAATTCCCTATTACCCCCTCTGATGTTTACCGGGATATGATCTATACCATAGAAAACAAACTCTTTCTTGGGACCTTGAGCCTGGCATATGCTTGCATGAATCGCCACCGGATATCTAGCGTCTTGTTGTAATAGAGCTCTGACATGTTCCCCAATTCTATCTTTGAGGCTCCTGATCGTACTGCCTACGTACTGTAGTCTACATTTACATTCAATAATGTAGACTACGTATGTGGTTAGACAGTTAATATTTGTTCGAATGTCATAACTTTTATTGTCACAACCTTTAAAGTTCTTGGTCTTATGTTGCGCCCATCGGCACACACCACAAAATCCACATTTGAAAAAACCTTTATTAGGGGAATTTAACCAAGATTCTGTTCCCTTGATTCTGGGTACCGTGGGGCTCAATCTGTTCCGCAAGGTCTTACCTCTCCTAAAAGTAATTTGAGGTTCACTAGTGATATGTGGGGTAAGTGTTTTGTCAGCTGTAAGGATCCCCCAATGTTTCTTCAGACTCCTGCGGAGAACATTACTAAGTTCATTGAAATCAGTTACTACACGAATAGCTTCTTTTTTCATATTCAATGTAGTTTTAGTCTTGAGTGTGTCAGTTCTTTTAACTTTTTTAATTCTGTTCTTGGCCTTTTGAAGGATACTCGGAGAATAACATCTCTTCTCAAATCGTTTTTGTATGTCCTCAATACAGTTTACAAACTCTCCCTCCTCACTACAATTTCGTCTTGCTCTGACAAATTCCCCAAAAGGTATAGCATTAATTTGGTGTGTTGGATGCGAGCTATTGGCGTGTAATAAAGAATTACATGCAGTACCTTTCCTAAACAATCTACTACATAGTTCACCACCTTCTATGTACAATTCCATATCTAAAAATGAGATGTGTGTGTTACTAGATTCCATCGTGAATTTCATCCCATATTCATTACTGTTCGTGTGCTCTGCAAATTGTAGTAATTCCTCATGTGTACCTGCCCACAATAGAAGACAATCGTCGATGAATCTACCCCAATAAATTATCCTGTCAATCCAAATGCCACCCTTGTTGCCCCTAATCCAATCTTTTTCCAAACACCCCATAAAAAGTGAAGCAAATGACGGTGAAAATTTAGACCCCATTGCAACCCCTTATGTCTGTTTGTACCACTTTCCCTCAAAAAGGAAACAGTTATTGTGTAGGATTATTTGCATCATTCTGATTAGCATCTCATTATGTTGCCATTCAGAGGCTGGACGTGTACTCAACATTTGTGTTACCGCTAATAGACCCAATTCTCGGTCGATGTTTGTATATAGAGAAACCACGTCAAAAGTGGCCAAAATCATGCCCTTTTGCCAGTCTATATCTGCTAAAATGCTTAGAATGTGTTTAGAATCCTGAATATAACTAGGTAATTTCCGTACTATGGGGCCCAAAAAGACATCCACATATTCTGACAATTTTTCAGTAAGGCCTCCGATGCCAGGAATAATCGGTCTACCAGGAGGGAAGTCTTGTTTGTATGCACCTTGGGCAATGTATATAGATAAGGATAGGTGGGTCCGAATATCTTCAAGTAGGCCAATTCATCATCATCAAGTAAACCCTGGGAGTGCCACTCTACCAGGTGTTTATTGATCATAATTCCTAGTTGTCCTGTAGGGTTATAAGCCATAAGCTCATAACAGTTAGTGTCAGTGAGTTGGGATAAAATTTCATTAATGTAGTCCGTCTTATTCAAAACCACCACATTTCCCCCTTTGTCCGCCTCTCTTATTAAAATCATTGGATCATTGCTTACATTTTTTAAGGCCAGTCTCTCTCCTTGGGTCAAGTTATCATTAAAGAGACCACCATGGTGTCTCTTGGTGGTTTTGAAATCCCACTCTTCAAGGTCTTGTAAGACCCCTTTGTAAAAAGTGTCTACTGAGTTACCACCAGGGAGAGTCGGGGTCCATCTCGATTTATTTTTGAAACCACTGGTTATGGAATAGTCCATATCTACATCAAGTTCCTCAAGGAGACGAGTCATAGTGTAGGGTGACTCTTCAACTTCAGTGATGGACAATAACAGTCTCGTTTCTTGTTTTTTGCATGTAATCCGAAAACGAATAAACCTGTTTCACCAGCAAATTTGAGTAATGTGTCTGATATACCAAGCATCCAAGAAATACAAGCAACGAGACTGTTATTGTCCATCACTGAAGTTGCAGAGTCACCCTACACTATGACTCGTCTCCTTGAGGAACTTGATGTAGATATGGACTATTCCATAACCAGTGGTTTAAAAAATAAATCGAGATGGACCCCGACTCTCCCTGGTGGTAACTCAGTAGACACTTTTTACAAAAGGGTCTTACAAGACCTTGAAGAGTGGGATTTCAAAACCACCAAGAGACACCGTGGTGGTCTCTTTAATGATAACTTGACCCAAGGAGAGTGACTGGCCTTAAAAAATGTAAGCAATGATCCAATGATTTTAATAAGAGAGGCGGACAAAGGGGGAAATGTGGTGGTTATGAATAAGACGACTACATTAATGAAATTTTATCCCAACTCACTGACACTAACTGGTATGAGCTTATGGCTTATAACCCTACTGGACAACAAGGAATTATGATCAATAAACACCTGGTAGAGTGTCACTCCCAGGGTTTACTTGATGATGATGAATTTGCTTACTTGAAGATATTCAGACCCACCTATCCTTATCTATATACATTGCCCAAGGTGCATAAAAAACAAGACTTCCCTCCTGGTAGACCGATTATTTCTGGCATCGGAGGCCCTACTGAAAAATTGTCAGAATATGTGGATGTCTTTTTGGGCCCCATAGTACGGAAATTACCTAGTTATATTCAGGATTCTAAACACATTCTAAGCATTTTAGCAGATGTAGACTGGCACAAGGGCATGATTTTGGCCACTTTTGACGTGGTTTCTCTATATACAAACATCGACCGAGAATTGGGTCTATTAGCGGTAACACAAATGTTGAGTACACGTCCAGCCTCTGAATGGCAACATAATGAGATGCTAATCAGAATGATGCAAATAATCCTACACAATAACTTTTTCCTTTTTGAGGGAAAGTCTTACAAACAGACAAAAGGGGTTGCAATGGGGTCTAAATTTTCACAGTCATTAGCTTCACTTTTTATGGGGTGTTTGGAAAAATATTGGATTTGGGGCAACAAGGGTGGCATTTGGATTGACAGGATAATTTATTGGGGTAGATTCATCGACGATTGTCTTCTATTGTGGGCAGGTACACATGAGGAATTACTACAATTTGCAGAGCACATGAACAGTAATGAATATGGGATGAAATTCACGATGGAATCTAGTAACACACACATCTAATTTTTAGATATGGAATTGTACATAGAAGGTGGTGAACTACGTAGCAGATTGTTTAGGAAAGGTACTGCATGTAATTCTTTATTACACGCCAATAGCTCGCATCCAACACACCAAATTAATGCTATACCTTTTGGGGAATTTGTCAGAGCGATACAAAATTGTAGTGAGGAGGGAGAGTTTGTAAACTGTATTGAGGACATACAAAGATGATTTGAGAAGAGATGTTATTCTCCGAGTATCCTTCAAAAGGCCAAGAACAGAATTATAAAAGATAAAAGAACTGACACACATAAGACTAAAACTACATTGAATATGAAAAAAGAAGCTATTCGTGTAGTAACTGATTTCAATGAACTTAGCAATGTTCTCCGGAGGAGTCTGAAGAAACATTGGGGGATCCTTACAGCTGACAAAACACTTACCCCACATATCACTAGTCAACCTCAAATTACTTTTAGGAGTGGTAAGACCTTGCGGAACAGATTGAGCCCCACGGTACCCAGAATCAAGGTAACAGAATCTTGGTTAAATTCCCCTAATAAAGGTTTTTTCAAATGTGGATTTTGTGGGGTGTGCCGATGGGCGCAACATAAGACCAAGAACTTTAAAGATTGTGACAATAAAAGTTATGACATTCGAACAAATATTAACTGTCTAACCAAATTCGTAGTCTACATTATTGAATGTAAATGTGGACTACAGTACATAGGCAGTACGATCAGGAGCCTCAAAGATAGAATTGGGGAACATGTCAGAGCTCTATTACAACAAGACGCTAGATATCCGGTGGCGATTCATGCAAGCATATGCCAGGCTCAAGGTCCCAAGAAAGAGTTTGTTTTCTATGGTATATATCATATCCCGGTAAACATCAGAGGGGGTAATAGGGAATTACGTTTGAGACGTGCAGAGGCGACCTGGATTATGAGGTTACACACGGTTGGGCGGGGACTCAACTGTGATTCAGAGATGCAGTTCTTTTTGGGCGATTAGGATGAAGAACTTTAACCCGTATTGTTCACTGTAGACTGCAAACTATGATATTCAGACTCAGGGTCCATTTCACTATTCTCCTGTCTGTTAATATCATGATGAGTTATTTAACTTAGAGGACCCATGAGGGCATACATATATTGCACCTAATGGATGCACCTCTGAGAGTAGATGTTGTGAACTCTCATGTGTAGACGTTATGGGGTAATCACGCCACATTTTATATATTGTCTCACGAACATGACCTTATCTTCCTGTTGTTGATATATAATTGTTGATATATCTTGTTGTTGATATATAAATTTGCACCTATTCCATGCTTGTTTCAAATTAATATGAAACTTTTCTGTCCTTCAATAACTTTACTCTTATTAATCTTGGCCCTTTTGAGGTTTTAATTGGTGTTTTCTGTCCTGAAGTGTTCACTTGGTGTCTATAATATAGGGGTTGTTTATGCCATTTGGACCCCCGTACTACGGTCTGACTCTGAGCAGTTTGAGACATATTGGTCTCTTAGACTACCTATGTCAGAATTAGGAATGTTTATCTTTTGCCGTCTATCGCACAATTTTGAATCTACACCCTTCCAGTGCATTTCGATACTCTATATGGATTTCAGTATAATCCTATAGTGATTACCGTGTATGCTTGAATTTTGTACCCGACAGTCTGAAATGATATATTGTATACAATTTGATATTCAACATCTCCCCTATAATAGAACAAAGGGACTTATTTTGATTTCAAAGACTATTGCAATACGAGGGAAATACTCACCTGACACCATATTAAGCATACCGGTTAGCGTTTCAGCCTTTTACACGGTTGGTTTATTTAGATACTACTTCCCGCGTACAACCCGATTCCCTTCCGGGTTTTGTACGCCAGTAGTGCAAGGGCGATTCAGCCGAAGGTAGGAACTCCGGTCTTTAGAGTTTTAGAACTCCGTTTTGGTTAATGCGTTTAGGCCATAATACATTCATCAGGACTAATGGGGGGTTGTTATTTGGTTTCTTTGTAGGATTGCGTAACACACGCACCCGTAGTTACGCCTTGTATTGATCAGAATAAGTATAATTTTCACCGGATATATATGGATTTGATTGGTAATTTGGAGCGACAGGAGCAAATACTGGCCCTTGGAGATCTAGGATTTAAGATTATCGGGTAAGCTAGACCAGCGTCGATTGTATATAGCGTGACACATGGTGTTGCAGAGTGTAATTTGATAGACATACTTCGGATTCAGAATTTATTGAAATCTTGCACTTTACATTTCACAGTGGCAAATAATTTCGTGATCATACTACATAAAGTTACCCTTCCGGGTTGGAATTATCACCGGAAATAGGGTAAGTCATACCTTGGAAAAAATTTTAATTTCTGAAAATTAGGGAATTGCAATTGTAAAGATTTTAAGAGATTAATTTCATTCTCTTGATTTTCCTCCCTTCTTTTCTCTCTCTTTTTTCGCTCCACATTGTATCCTTTTTTCAAATGGGACTAGCCTAGGTATTGATATCTCAGCAATCAAGGTACAATTAATTTTGGATTCAATTGTGTATAATGTGTTTTTTCTGTGGTGGCCAGGATTTTTTGACATTTTGCAATGAATGTTGGTTGGGTGCACACACACAAAGGTATTCCCGCTAGAATTGCGACACGGGTGATACATGACTCTGGTTCATTAGACTCAGTTATAACGACTGGATTAGGATATTACAGGTTATGTTTTAAATTTGGAAATTTTGAAAAATTGTTGTAAATATGAACTTCTAAGGGGTTCCACATAAGAAGGTGTCTTTCGGCTAAAAATGTCACTTGTGGCATAAGAAACCATAATGTAGCACCCTTGGATTTGTAATCACAGGAGTGTGATTAAGGTCATTCCTTTTGTATTTTCCAGCCCTGAGGAGTTGTAGTGTCTGTTTATGTACAGTCCTGCAACGAAACACGTGTCGGCTTGCTGTATATAAATTTTCCTATCTGATGACCAAATAAAAGGAGAGACACACGAACCTCCAAAGAAAACGTCGCTGGACAAGATTTTCTTTTCTTCTTGTGCTTATTGAATTTACTTGACACATTGATGCTGTGATTTACTTTGAGTGCGCAGGATTTTGTATTTATGTTGTAAGGGTGTAATTGTTGCGCTCTAATTGAGGGTTTTTTTAAGGGTCTCCCCTCCCTCCTTGCACCATTACTCTTGAGAAATACGGATTACGTTTACTCTGCTAGAGCGCCTATAGAACCCGTACACTTAAAACCCTCTCTGTTGATATCCTACATTAGTGATGCGTGAGAAACGTTTTGGGTTACCCTTCCAACTTCCCCTTTGCCAGTTTCTGGACCCAAAATCCAGGAAGTTTAACAGCTAGTCTGACAGTTCAGCAGCCAGGTAGGTGCTGTCTTAAAGGTGAAGAACCTGGCCAACTACTTTGAAGGGAGATTGGTTGTGCCATTGTACAAGGAATGTGCTACCTAGAAGAGGGGGGCAGAAAAGGAGCAGAAGCAACTGCAAATTCAGACCGCCGTCCAACTTTAGAGGCCCTGCATTGTTCATGCTGATAATTAAGTTCTGAATGTATTGAGTGTCTCTGCAGCACCTGCTCACCTGTGGAATTTTCTGTGAACCTGGGGCCATCCTGCAGAATGCCAATGCACCTTCTGTTAACCCACATGTGGTAACTAATACCTAGAAGTTCAAAGCACTCACTCACTCACTATCACGTTCTATGGTCTAATCTGACTGACCTGTATCCAGGAGGAAGCATACTTTATCATTGGAAACAACATTAATTATCACCCAAAGATCATCATTACAACCCAAATGGGTTCCTTGTTTTGTTTGGGTGGTGGTTTTGTGTTTGACCCTGAGGAAGAACCCACAAAGCGAAGATCCAGAAGAGACATGGGAATTTGGATGATATATCACTAATTCCCCATTCAATTCCTCTCTTTTGAGAAATGCTGAGAATTGAATTTATGTACTACTCCTAGTTAATATCATCACCCATGGCTGACAGCACTTAGTAGTTGTGTTAAAAGCTGCGCCCTATCTGACCCTCTTTTAATCAATGCTAAAGAAGACACAGGAGACATTGTAATGAACATTCACTAAAGCAACAACATAATTGTGTTTATTTGGCATAATTTCCTTTTCTGCTTTTGATTTTGATGATGCATTGTATTATGTATTTTGAAATGTGTTATGTTATTGTAAATAAAAATTAAACATTTAAAAACAATAACAAGTAAAGTTAAAGGCACATGCATTTAGCTGATGCTGAAAACGAGGCAGCAAAAGCACCCACTGAATTCAAAATCAATGAGTCACGTGCAGCACATTTAAGATCCTGACTGTTGCAACATGATATTTTCTGGCAGAGAACGTAAGCCTTTGTACATGCGCAGTAAAGGAACTCTGGCGACACAGCCAGAGGGCGGATAGTGCTTTATTATGAATTGGTGAATGATGGGAAAGGGTGGCACTGACCCTTGCAAATAATGAAGTCAAGTTTAAGAGCCAAAGAATAATGACAACACAGCCAACACTTGAAATGAGAGATGGAAATCAACTGCATTTCTTGGCAGGATGAACTTTATTACTTGAGGCCATATTACGAAGGTGTGTGTTTGCGCAAGCACCGATGTGTGCCTGTTTTTATGTAATTTCCCTATCTGAAGTGCCTACTATTTACTCTGAATTTCTTCACATTAGAAGATGTGCTTAGTAAGTGCAGTTGCGTAGAAACTGACGCAAAGCTGTACCCTGCACCAACGCATACCTTAATGTTGTGGCCCTGGGGCAAAAATGTGCAATACCGCTAGTGCGGTTTTGGAAATGGAGAATGACAGGAAGAGAGAGAAACCATATTGCTTTTGCAAAATGTTGGCATTAACACTACAGTGTGATAGATTTAGGCCTTTCTTTACACTGTGTAATTAAGGTCATGTCTGTCTCAAGGGATATGGCCTAAGGGAGTGAAGTCACCATATGCAAGTAATAAGATGGCCAGAGATCTAAGCCCAGGGCCAGGCACTATTGCGCCATCGGAACGTCATTCTTTTGATGTTCATGTGGCACAATTTGCCTCTGGCGTATTTATAAGGCCACGTAAAGCCTTGTTATGTGGCTTTTCATGACCTTATAAATATGTGCCCTTTCACGCAGAAAACTGCATGAAAGGGGCATTCCATGGGTGTTGCTGTGGGCATTCCCAGCAACATCCATGACTTTTTGACACTTCCCCAGATTTACAAGAAATCGTATGTCTGAGGCAGTGCCAAAAACTTATGCCTCCCCAGGGAGGCATAAAAGGTAAGAGAGGAACAATGAGGAGAAATATCTTTGGTGCAAGGGTACCCGCATTGGCGCAAGGCAGCCTATTGTCCGGTGGCACAGGGGAAAAGGACTGGAATGCGCCATATCTAATAAAAATGGTGCATTCCTGCCATTTTATTTTGCCATGGGGCAGTGCAGCGGGGTTTAGTACTTTTTGGAAGAGTAGCTGCATTTCTCAATAGCATACAGATACTCTAGGACAGCGAGAATCCACACTTCAATATTACGATTTCAGCCACTGTGTAAAACACAGGCCAAAGTTTTCCATCAGATAGGGCAAACCATTGTGAGCATAAGCAGCACTTTGTGGCACAAATTTAGACAAATGGCAGGGAGGTCACACTGGTGCTCAGATCGAATTTTGGAGCTAAACATAGCTGCAAGGGAGGTGATCAATGTCTAATCCCTGTAAATCTAGCAAAGTGGGAGTAATGGGGCTGAAACAGCTCAAGCGCTCATAAAATTCTACACTGGCAGTACTCCTAAAAGAGCGATACTTGGCTTTGCGTAGTCTTCTAGTGCCAAATGAAACAAGGTGCAAACAACAAGGAAAAAGAATTTCACCTCATATGAACATGCATAATCTATACTACTATTATAAAGAGAGAACACAAACCTTTGAGCCAGGTAAACTCGGGACCCACCTCGCCAATCCACACACCCGATACATCGTTGAAATTGTCAGGGTGTGCAGATGAACATAGGCTATAAAAAATAAAAATTAAATGTAAATTTAAAAATTAAACTTAAAAAAAAAAGTAGTCCCCTGAAAGTAGCGCCGGCCACGACGTAGCGCTGGCCGCGACATGCGTGATGACGAGGAGGACGGCGGACATGGAGCGGCGGTGAAGTGAGGAGCGCGGGGAGGAGCGGCGGATCAGGTAAGGCAAAGGGAAACGGAAAATGTCGGGCGGGAGGGAGTTGGGGCGGGAGGGGGCCGGGGCGGGAGGGGGCGGGAGGGGGGCCAGAGGGGGGCTGGATGGGGCGGACGATTAGCCCTGCTTACATCTGGTCCATGTCCGTCCCTGAATACAAAAACAAAACAGCATTAGCAAAGCTAATAGTGCTGTGCAGCGTGGGCAAACAGAAATGCTTTTTCCTGAAGCTGTACAGCAGCAGAAAAAAAGCAATAAGAAACAATGCAAGGACGTAGATGCGCATATGTGCGTACAGGTCCATCTGGTCCGTGTCCATGCATGGGCATGCTCGGACAAAGTCGGGGCGGGCGGGGGCCGGGGCGGGCGGGGGCCTGGGCGGGCGGTTGGCTCTAAAGCCTCATTGCCCCGGACAACGTCGGGGCGGGCTGCTAGTACTTGTTATGAGGCTTACCATTGGGTGATGGTCTTTACATAAACGTTTCTACTAGAGGGAGTGCATATACATTTCACAAATGATACCGCACTTTCAACTTTGTGTCATGGTATGACTCATATGGACATATTTATAATTATGTGACACAGCACACTAAGCCAAAATCTTGCGTGGCAGGGAGAAGGCAGGAATGCTACATATTTATCATGATTCCCTTTCCTAGTGCTGGCGCACAATGTGCTATTAAGTACCAACACAGGCACTCCTGCACCATGGTGCAAGGGTGTCTGCATTGTAAGCAGAATTGTTTTTGTGCAGGAGAGAACACCTTTCTGCACAAAAACAATCCGCAGAAGCATTTTCCTCTTTAAATGTGTGCTGCAGAATGCGGCACTTGTAAAAAGAGGAAAGAAACAAAGAGAAATAAACATAATTCTCCTTGTTAATCCCCACCTGGGGTGGCGTAGCAGTTTTGGTGCATGTCCAGGTCACCTCACATGGTAAGTCTGAGAATGCATCAAAATCCATGGGTCTTGTGTGGGAACATCCATGCACCACCCATGGAATGCCTCCCTGGGTAAGAGTAATGCAATGCACTGATTTGCTCTGAATTGCATTACTCAGGATTCATAAAGCCACTAAGGGCCACACAGGGTTGCCTTGTGAGGCTTGATAAATCGCATTTAGTAGTTGGTTCATGCTTGCACCTTATTGCCTAGTGCAAAAGCGATGCAACTACTTGATAGTTATGGCCCTTAGCATCATACTGAAACTGAATTTGTTGTGCGAGCGAAGCCAATTCCATCATTGGTATTTGACCATTTTTTTCACGCAATGCTGTAGAATTTCATGGAGCACTGGCCTGACTGATTTAAAAAAAAAAAAAGAATCTGAGCCTTGATGTACAAAGAGAGACAAGAGGATGTCACTGGCCTAGCCACACTAAACCTACACCAAACGGTGCACAAACTCACACACATTGCTGGACACATTCTAGATATTATTTTTGTAAATCCAGAACTAGTTATCTTTCAAAGGATTACTCCAGTCACATGGTCAGACCACGATTTGATAGCTTTCCAACATAAAACACCATAAATCAACATTCCCAAGACCACCTTACATGCATTCACATATTGACCGTGGAACAAACTCAGGGTCTCATTTATGGGTTTTTGGAGTATGGCAGCAGAGCAGGATTTTCTGTTGTGCTGGCCTCTGGCCAAAGAAAAGGGCAGGAATGTGCTGTATCTATTAGATACAGTGTATTCCTGTCCTTTTCCCCTGTGCCAGCACACAATGGTCTGCCATGCGCTAATGCAAGCAACTTTGCACCATGGTGCAAAGGTGCCTGCTCTGCGAGGGCATTATTTTTGTGCAGGAAGGGAAACCTTCCTGCACAAAAACAATCACAAGAGGCTTTTTCCTAATAAAGATATTTTTCCTTGTTGTGCCTCTCTTACGCCTCCCCAGGGAGGTGTATGTTTTAGCCCTGCCTCAGACTAACAATTTCTCATAAATCTGGGGCAGTGTAATAAAGCCTTGGATGTTGTTGGGGTGAGTTTTCTGCGTGAAAGGAGCACATATTTATAAAACCATGAAAAGCCACATAATGAGCCTTTACCTGCTTATAAATATGCCAGTGGCACATTTCGCCACAGGAACGTCAAAAAAGTGATGCTCTGGCAGTGCAATAGTCCTGGTAGGGCCTGATAATTGATGCCCTCAATTTTGATTACTTACAAACACAAGTAACATCCAACACAGATCTATACACAATATATTCCTTTCAAAGACTTTATGAGTGGCTACAGGAAGCTTTTGATATCCTAATACCATTAAGAACAACAAAACAGGACAAAAGAAAACAAGCACCTTGGAGAAATGCAGACCTAAAAGAGATTAAACAAGAAACTAGAAGAATGCAATGAACCAGGCTCAAAGCTAACAGCAATCAGGACAAACTTCACCAACGCAAACTTAACAGAATATACAACATCAACATTCAAAAAAGATTTTAAAAAGTACTATTCAGACAGAATTCAAAATGCTAAAAGCTAAATGTGCAAATAAAATTCTCACTGAATTCGGTAAACTTAACTGCACATATGGAACTCATCTAATTCCTCAAGAACTCAGGGAAAAACTAGCAAATCGTTTCACAACCAAAGCAGACACATTGGACTTCTATTTAAAACAAAGGAAAACCACTAGCATCAACCAAACATCCCCTCCAAGACTAGGCAAACCCAGCCTTTGTATTCCTACAAACAAATATCACAAATTGAATTTATGGATCTGGTCAAAACAAGCAGGCCTTCCAGCTGCCCTTCTGATCCAGGTCCACCACATATTTTCAAGAACATTCTTTTATCTACCTCTTCTGCCATAGTCGTAGTGAAGAATCATCAATAATAAAGAAAACAACCTGGACCCGCATGACCCGAACAACTTCAGATTAATTACTTACAATCCTTTCCTGGGCAAACTGATAGAAAAAGCAGCATTTACCCAGATGTCACAATTCAGTGAAGATAACTCCATACTTTCAGACTACTGAATGGGATTCTGCCCAGGAAGAGTCACAGAATCTGACTTCATTGCCATCTGGGATGACCATAAAAACACAGTAGACCTAAACAGGCTTGCTACACTACTTCTGTTGGACCTCTCAGCTGCCTTTGACACATTGGACCATGACACCCTAATACAAAGACTTTATAAAGCCGGTGTAGAGGGGACAGCTTTCCTGGATCATATCCTACCTGCAAAACAGAACATATGTCATCCATACTCCCTAATTCTCATCCAAAACGTACTTCACAAAAGCTGGGGTCACTCATGCAGTCATTACCAGCAATGTTTAATGAATTTCAGCTCAAATGATATACCTATGCAGATGACACAATAATAATCCTTCAACTGGAGAGCCCCGAAGACATTGGAAACTCAAAAATCTTCAGTTGCCTCAGAGCCATTGATTAGTGGGTGACATATAACCATCTCAAATTGAATGCTTCCAAAGCTGAAATACTCACATGTGGCGATTGGAAAATTATGACCCACTCTACGCCTGGTCTCAAGATCTGGGACCACCTCTCAAAGTATCTAAAGAACTAAGAAACCTTGAAATTACCATGGACTCCAAGTTATTAATGAATGCCCAAGTGTGCAAATTAGCACGATCAAGCTGCATCACCATGAAAATTATAGACACATCTTTCCCCACCTGGGATTTCCACACATGGTGCAGGTTACTATCTCTCTCGTACTGTCTCGGGTTGTCACCTGCCCTGCAGTGAGGGCCCTACATTGGTTACCAGTTGCCAGAAGATCCACCTTCCTGATGCTTTGTATCAGCCACAACACAATACATGGAACAAGACTGTTTTTCCACAGGAATAAAATCACCAAATATATTCAACGAAGGAACCTCTGCCTCAGCGTACAAGAAAAAGACCATAGGTGGTACACCTTTCTCCATTCAAGCAGCCAAATATGGAATTCATTACCCCCAAACATAAGATCCATGGATAACTATCTTGTCTTCAGAAGTATACTCAAGAGTTACCCTTTCCTACATAGCCATCATACTCAAACACTAATGTACAGTATATCCTTGTGTATGTGCACATTTATAATTTGATTGTATTTATGTATCTAGATATGTGTATTTCTTTGTATAAATATGTATAACTATTATTGTTTAACTATGTAGATATTCTTTAGGTCTGCTGAACAAATATATATATATCACTCATGGTTAAATATTAATATATATTATTTTATGCTTAACATATTTAAAGGTCACTGCATAGTTTGTATATGCTATTTGAGTAGATGCTTATGAGTCTCTGTTTTATCGCTCACAATATGTAAAGATTATCATAAATATTTCATCTACAAGAGCTTCACTATTGAAATATTGAGGAAAAATAAAATAAAAAATAAAAATTGAGTTATAAACAATACACAAATAAATTAGCTTCAGATACAGCAACACTTAAAAAGTCTGCGTTTATACAATACAACTTTAAACCTCAATATATTATCTTCCTCACACATGTATTCATGTACCTATATATTCATCATGTTACTCCTACTGTAGAAGAAAATAAAGGAAAAAGCTTTCACTCTCTCCAATGTACTACTTTGTCTCACCCTATACCTCTCTCAATATATCCTCTACCTCCACTCTATGATTCACCACAAACCTTGTTCTAGTACTACAATCTCCAAAATACCCCTAACTAGACTCTTCCCTCCTCTATCCCTACTGACTCACCCCAAACCTCATTTTACTACTATGATCTCCCAAATAACTCTTTCTAAATTATTCCCTCATGTATCCCTCCTTTTTATTCATCCCAAACTTCATCTTAATACTATGGTCTCCCAAATAACACTTTCTAGATTTTCCCTCTTCTGTCTCTCCATTACCCTACTCAATCCAACTAACTGAGTCACATGTCCACACACTCAAAATAACTCAATGCTTGATATACTAATCTACAACTAAGTCTTTTGGGTTCTGGAGTAGCATGCTACTCGCCAAAAAGCACTTTGACGACTCCTCAGGGGTAGTAAATGTGACTTTACTGTGGGGAAACCCACTGCAGCACCCATGGGAAGAATCTAGAAAGTGTTATTTTTAGTAGGTTTTCCTCCCGTGCCCCTCATCCGTATGCTGTTATTCTCTCAGCACACTTCAAAATAATGCAGATGGTTAATGTGCCTTTTACCATAACTAATGAAAACTACACAGTGGAACACAAAGGAACAGGGAAGAGGTGAGAAAATGATGCATAATTGGATTACAAAAATATGGCTATCCAAGCTAGACTGGGAATTGAGTTTGCGCTGCATTTCCACTATTAGCATCCCCAGTCTCAGCAGGGTGAATGACGAGAATATGGTCTTAAAAATATAGAGTTGAATGAATATGTTGTTGGGGGTGCACGTGGGGGGTACCTATGGTACCCCCTACATTGGCAGGCACCATGCTGTGCCTGTCACGTTGTGCATGCCAATGCACAACATGCATATTTGACACTGTGGTGGGTGCTGCACAAAGCACCGCCCGCCACAATGTTAAATATGCACAGCGGGACTGCCGCACCCCTGGAAGGTGGTCCCGGTCACCGTTACGGTGGCGGGCGGTCGTAATGGACCCCTTAGTTAGCAATTTATAATTTAGTTGTGTGTTGCAGGGTTTGTAGGGGAATAGGGTGGGAAGTTATTTAGTTGATTTATTGTTTTTTTATAAATTAACTGTGTTTTATGATTCTCAATGTATATTTATTTTTTCTATAATTTAATTATGAATTTATGATTTAGTAGTAGGTCATTGGGTTTTTAGGGCAAGAAATTGGAGAGGTACTCAAAATTATTTAAAAAAATCATGTTCATAAACCATTAATTGGCAAATTAATAATAGAAGATGTTTAGTTATTTGTTATGGATTTTTTACATTTTTTATTAGTTGTTCATTAATTGATTATCTGGTTTCAATAATAAACTTTGAAAAATGCTTTTTATTTTTATTGTTTTAACATTATTTGTGTCATTTAATTTCTATGTTCTTATTATTATTTTATTTATCATTTATTTACATGTTATGGAGTTGATGAGTTTTGTTGGATGGTGGGGATGGAAGTAATTATTTTGTCATTTATTTGTTGAATTATTTTTGGATTACTACTTTTTTGTCAATTACATATACTTTTTTTATAAAGCATATATTTTTTTATTTTGAAAATGTTTTAATTCTTTTATGCTGTTCAGTATTTAAATGTTTATTTTAATGATTAGAAATTGGAATGGCATATGTAACTTTCCCTGCTTTTGCATACATTGGAGTGGGAATAGTACATTTAAACCCTTTAACATTCAACTCTTTCCCTATTTTTGCTTAGAATGGAGTAGGAATAGTAAATCTAAAGCATTCAAAGGCCAAACCATTAGGAGGAAGTAGTAATTGTGAATCGAACTATGCCAACGTTCAGCACCTTTCCAACTGTTGTTTAGTTTGGAATGGCAATAGTAAATCGAACTCCTACACATTTGGCCATTTTCCCTCCTTTTGCTTACATTGGATGGAAATAGTAATTGTAACCCTTCCAAAGTCCAATACTTTTCCTGATTTTGTGTAAAAAATGGAGATAAAATAATGAATCTGAATCATTTGATGTACAAAACTTTTGCTAGTGAGGATTATTTTTTCTTTTTAAATATTTTCTAGTATTTTCCTTTTTTAATACTTATATGATTTGTAAACATTGTATTTTTATTTATTATTTATTATTTTATATATTTTTTTATAAATAAAGTGCGAGATATGTTTTTGGTAATGCATGTTTGTTCATTTTAATGTTTAAGTTATTGTTAATATTTTGTATGTATTTTTAATTGTTTAAATATTGTTTTTATATTTTTTTTATATTTGTATTATACATGCACAATTGCATATTTTATACATATATAGCTATATTTAGCTCAAAGTATTAATTCAAATTTACATTAATTTTAATGTTTAGATAAATAGAACAGGAGCAGGGCTGGCTGTATGAAGGAGAACTAGCACAGACAGCAACTCTTGGGAGGGTTATGAAAATTGGGGGAAGGGAGGTGGGGCATAATGGAGTTGGGTTTGTTCATTTAACAGGACTACCTCCACTGGTCCAATCTGTACTGACTGCAATGACACCATGGGCCCCAATAGGATGACGGGCAGAAAACCACCCCTACCGCCATGGAGGCGGGAAACAATCACCTGCCGGGACCGTGGAGAAACCGGCGGCCAAATTAGGAACAATCACCAAAAAAAACCAACTGCGGCGGTAGCAGGCTAATCAAAACCGCTCGATGCGGCTGGTGACATCCAAAAACCGACCGCGGCGGTCGGAAACGCAGCGGAAATGCTACAACCCACCGCAAGCATAGTGGAGACTCCGCACAGGAAATTGTTATATCCCCGATGGTCCAGCGGTATGATCCGCTGTTTCCATCCGCCGCGGTCACATACAGGAGTGAATGTGAGAGACAGCGGAAGAGCTGCAGCATAGCCACCGCAGCAGACGATACATGAAAAACATGGCGGGCGATGCAAAAACACAGCTGCAATGCCAAACATTGCACAAACAAAAGTAGCCACGCCCCTCAAATACACAAGACACAACCAAATGAAAAGGAAATATGCCAAACAGAAACATACAATTCCCAGGACAATCCCCACAAAACACCTGACAGCAAAATCCCATGTGGACACACCACACAGCTGTGTATAAAACCAGCCCCTTCACTGACCACAATCCTTTGCAACACTCCAGAATAGAAGGGCATCCACTAGATCTGACAGGAGAGGTAGGAGAACACAGCACACCCACCACCACTACCACCACTACCACCTTCACACCAGAACCAACAATCCCCCAGCCCATAACACACCTCACACAAAAGCATTGCATTGATACCTGACATGTTCTAGTAATGTATGTACCTCTGCCTCATGTAATGAGGCACAGTATTGCATTTACAAAAAATAATTAAGATCAGTCAATTGTGTAGTGTACAGACAGTGGATAACACACAGCTACCAGTATTCTTGCTCAGTGCACAACACTGACCATTCCCCATCTAATCCACAGGTAACCAAGAACTCACTGCTGAGTACGACAACAGCGACCAGAAGAGCCAGTCTCAACCCCCGGTACATGGACTCTCGGATGTAAACTCCCAGGATTCTCTGGACGATGAGCTCCAGGCCGGCCCATCTGGTGTGCCAGGGAGCAACAGATCCCAGGCTCCCATCCTCCCCACCACCACGTCTGCTGCAACAACAACTGCACAGCAGATCCCTGCAGTTACAGCCTGTGCCTCCACTGCCGCCACCACCGCCACCACCAGTGCCACCTGCAGCACCCTCCTTGTACCAGGGGAGGACCAGCCCACACCAACAACTGTGGACGGCAGGGAGAGTGCGCATGGTCCCACAGTCGTGAGGCGACCGGTCTGTGGCAGCAGGGCAGGTGGGAGGGCCATGGTCACCCCAGACATCAAGAGGTTGGGAGACCACCCCTGGACCATTTCACCAGGCCTTCAAACAGTTCCAGGGACAAAGTGGCCGGTCTGAAGAACTTTTACGCAAGCTCATGCTGCTGATGAGGTCCATCGACACCCGCATGGGACAAATGGTGGACCTCATGGGCCAGCAAGTGGCGTTACTGAGAGACAAACCTGTGTCCTAAACAACACCTCCGCCCCCTCTGTTGTGCTGCAGGATGACAGTGCACCATCCGCCCCTGCGGCCACAGAGAGGGGTGAGTCCTCAGACGCCGCTGAGCATGAAGCAGGGTCCCCCCCAGCCAAGCAACCAAGGGGGCATCCAAAGAAGAGCTCGGGAGTCTTTGGAGGCAAAGCACGCGCCAAACGCCAGTCACGGAGCCAGCCCTGATGGCAACCCTCTTCCCCACTGCATTGACTGTTTGGACTGACCTTCCCACACTGCCTTGTGATTGGCACCTGTCTGTTGGACTGGGTCACCACATTGATGTGGTGTCTACTCATACATCTCATTTACCAAGACTTTCAACTCACTGCTCCATCCCCACCTTCATGTAAATCTGCCCGCAACCTTCACATGTCAACTTTGTAAATAAAATACCTTACACACTTCAATTGGTTCAGCTTTGTCTTTAGTGCAAAATTTACAGTGTTCAAAATGTCCATAATGTATCCAAAAGATGTACAGTATGTAGGCCAGGATAATTTCAAGGCACCTAGGGAGACACAACAGAACAACAGTCACTGGTGTAAGTGTGACATCACAGACACACTACACCAACCATCTACATAAGTCAACAGGCAGACAACACAATGTGCAACAAGTGTCAACAAACTGAGTCCCGTATATGTTCACAGATGAAATGTCACTGCCACATTTCCACACACAGGTGACTTTACATGTGCCTGTCTGTACCATCCGCACATAGCCGTTCACAATCACATAGTGAAGAAGCGGGTGATGAGATGTCAACTCCTTCCTCCTCTCCACTGTCCTCATCACTGGACTAAGGTCCTTGGGCAGGCAGGGGCCTTGGGTCCTCATCATCATCCAGGAGCAGGGGAATCCCCTTGAGAATGGCCATGTTGTGGAGCATACGGCAAGCCACAATGATCTTACAGACCTTCCCAGGCGAGTATGACAGTGCACCTCCAGTCGTGTCAAGGCAGCGGAATCTTGACTTAAGCAGGCCAAAAGTCCGCTCAATGACACAACGGGTCCTGCCATGGGCCTTATTGTACCTGATATCAGCCGGGGTCCTGGGATTACGTAGTGGGCTCAGCAGCCATGGACAGCTGGGATATGCAAAGTCACCTAGGAATGACACACACACATTGCAATGCTGCATAGGCAGAGGGCAGCAGGTCACACACACAGCACTCCATATTACTAGGCATACTCACCCACAATCCAAGCACGCTCGGGAAGCAGATTTTCCATCATCCGGGGCACAATGCTGTTCCTCAGGATCTACGAGTCATGTCTGTCAGGCACACCACCTGCACATTGATCGAGTGATAATGTTTTCGAATGCGAAAAATTTGCTCACTCGTCTGTGGTGGCACCAGACCGACATGTGTGCAATCAATGGCACCAACAACATGGGGGATGTTCCCAAGCAGACAGAAGTCTCCCTTCACAACGGCCAATTCTGCTCCCCTGGGGAAATGTATGTATCTGTCCTTATAGATCATCATGGCTGCAAGAACATCCCTCAGCACCAGGCTGAACATGGGTTGAGACATCCCTGCAGTGCTGGCCACGGTCTCCTGGAAGGAACCAGTTGCAAAAAAATGAAGGGCTGCCATCACTTTGTACGTTGGTGTGAAAGCTGTTGGGTAGTGGAGACGAGGCTGCATGTGGGGCTCCAACAGATCACAAAGGGTCTTCAGGGTGGGTCTGTCAAGGCAGAATTTGCGAATGATCGCGACATCCTCGATGTTCTCCAGCAGTGTCAAGTGACGTTGAAGATTAGGCCGACTCCTAGTTGAGATGAAAATGGACACATGTCAATGACAACCATCATGAGATGGCCACAGCCAATCCCATTAAGGATTTCACGGAAAAACAAAGACTGCCCTGAGAAATGCGTGACACACCAGGTTACATGGGTGGACATTTGAGCCACACAGGGGGCACAACTCTCAATTTACCATACACAAGTGCCTCAAACAACACATAGGTCAATGTGAATGCACACATACTAAACCCCACATTTCACATATGCACGCCTTGCAGTGTACCATCCAGCCAATGTGTGTAAAATGAACATGACTGTCTCATACTCATCTGCTGCACAACACAATGATCACAGTAGTCCGCAAACTGTCAATTGTGCGTATGAGCAGATATAAAAGCACAAGTAAGTAACAACATCATACAGTGAGGCAAGCCTTGCCACGGTCATCATTGACCCACAACACATTGATTAGTGCACACATTGTTGAGTCCACTTCAACACTTTCATGCATCATCAACCATCAAATTCATAATTGACAAGGCAGGGACTACAGACCAATGTACGTCACACATACCCAACCATGGCACGTGTGGGCACCTGTGGATTCAATGGAATAATGGCATTGTGTGCACAATGATGTGCCCTTCACCATCTTGCCACTGTGTACTGTTGAACTGTTCCTGATGGACATTGCCATTGCATGCCACCCTACTCGCGGTAGCTACCGCCTGGCCCCGGTGGTATGTCACCAGCACCACCCCTTACACAAGTGCTGTAGTTATTGGCATGGAGACATGCCCAAATGGTGGTGGGCATGCTCCGCCACCCTACTTGCTGTAGCTACCGCCTGGCCACGGCGATGTGTCACCAGCACCACCCCTTGCACAAGTGCGGTAGTCATTGGCATGGAGACATGCCCAAATGGTGGTGGGAATGCTCCACCACCCTACTCGTGGTAGCTACCACCTGGCCATGGGGGTGTGTCACCAGCACCACCCCTTACACAAGTGCGGTAGTCATTGGCATGGAGACATGGGGAGATGGCGGTGGGCATGCTCTGCCACCCTACTCGTGGTAGCTACCGCCTGGCCCCCGCGGTGTGTCACCAGCACCAGTCCTTACACAAGTGCGGTAGTCATTGGCATGGAGACATGCCCAAATGGCGGTGGCATGCTCCGCCACCCTACTCATTGTAGCTACCGCCTGGCCCTGGCAGTGTGTCGCCAGCACCACCCCTTACACAAGTGTGGTAGTCATTGGCATGGAGTCATGTCCACATGGCGGTGGGCATGCTCTGCCACCCTACTCGTGGTAGCTACCGCCTGGCCCCGGCAGTGTGTCACCAGCACCACCCCTTACACAAGTGCGGTAGTCATTGGTATGGAGACATGCCCAAATTGCAGTGGACATGCTCCGCTACCATAGTCGCGGTAGCTACCGCCTGGCCACGGCGGTGTGCAACCACCATGGAGCATCGCCTACAGCCTATGGGAGCGATGATTGCGGTGGCATGATGAAGTTTTGAAAGTCGCGGAAGGCGTGCTCCGCCACCGCGGATGCGGTCATTGGATGCTTTTGAAACATGCACCATCGCAGTAGCGCTCCCCGGGCCCCTGCGGTGCATCAACGCCATGGAGCATTGCCTACAGCCAATGGGAGCGATGACTGCGGTGGCATGATGCAGTTTTGAAAATCCCGGAAGGCGTGCTTCTCCACAGGCGGTCATTGGATGCTTTTGAAAGAGGCAGACCTGGACAACCAACTGTTGCAGCTTGGCACCTGAGAAATGACCCCAGGGGGCTATAAATCGGTGGGAGTGACCCTCACATTTCCATTGCTCACAGAGCCTGCTGCCTGGGACCCTCTCCTGCTGCTGCCTACAGAGCCTGCTGCCTGGGACCCCTCACCACTCACTTCCACCACAGGTGTTCCATGTCAACAGGGATGGCAAAGACAGAGAAGATCCATGCCAGTCCATTCACAAGCGAGGAGCTGGAGGTCCTGGTGGACGAGGTGCTCGCACAGTACCCAAGGCTGTATGATGCCCCCAATGTGGTGGTAAGTCATCGTAGAGGGAGGTGTAGGGCAGGGGGGGCAGACATGTAGTTGTACTGCTGCAGTACATGCCTGAGGGTGTGGGATTGTGTCATACACTGACAAACATGCTGTTTCCAGGGCAAAGGAGTGTGTGTGTCCCAATGTCACGGTTTTCCCTGCCTGCAGTTGTATGTCTGAGTGGAGTGTGTTACATTGTCAGCCATACAGAACCACAGGATGTTTGACATGCAGGTATCAGGACAGTAATTGCTCGGCTGATTGTCTCTGTGTGCCCCTGTTGTCCAACTCAGTGTGAACCCAGAGGCTATGCCCAGTGCAGGCACACCAAGACAAGATCAAATCACTGCACTTACTGTGCCCTTACTCTTGTTCATTCACACTTAAATAAAAATATGCACCATCTCAGCACTATATAATTGCACACAACCACACTTGTGTAGATGGATATTTTGTTGGTGAGTCCATGTACCCAGAAGCCACACACATTACATACACATATGTTGGTATGTAACCTTTACAACAAAACTTTTACAACGACCTACCATTACAACGCAACTTTTACAACGCAAACTATTACAACGCATTGCTCTGGGGGGCGCTCTAGGATAGGGAATAGGTTAATTTACTATCCAATAACCTTCCCTACTATCCACGGGGACTGGAGTTGGAATAGTAAATTAAACTATTCACTATCCAGCACCCCAAAGCGCTATGCGTTGTAATGGTATGCGTGGTAAAAACCGTGTTGTAAAGGTAGGCGTTGTAAAAGTATGTGTTGTAACGTCATACATCCACATATGTTCACAGGACATGCTCATTGAATGCTGTCCAGTCATGCACACAGTGATTGTACACACAGATACAGGTCGATATGCGATGTATGTATTGGCCAGACATGCACAGGACTGGAGATGTGTGCAAGCCACAGAGGGGGTTCAGTACAGTCATCCTGCATGTGTGTGAGATTATCAGGGACCCTGTACGCCCTAATAAATGCATACAATCACATCTGCTTGGCCCATGCAGCGTGCCCTTGTGAGGTGTACCCCAGTTTGGGATGGAGGGAGATTACATTAGGTAATGAGTCTGTGTCTTGCTACTGTACTGATAGATGTTGGTACATGACACTGTGTCACTGATCATTTCCCCTTCTTTTCTCCAATGCCTGCAGCTCAAGGTACACCAGCGTAAGGCCGTGTGGATGGCCATTGCAGCAAAGGTGCGAGCCCTGGGGGTATCTAACCGACGACGCACCCACTGCCACAAGAGGTGGGACGACATCAGCCGGCTGGCAAAGAACGTGACAGAGATGACCTTGGGGCTGCTACCACACACTGGGCATTTGGCACGGCGCAGCATGACACCACTGATGGGCCGCATCTAGGCAGTGACTCTTCCTGAGCTGGATGCACGTCTGAAGGAGCATCAAGAGCAAGGCAGGGGTGAGTATTTAGGGAGGGTGACTTTGGCTGGGAGCGGATGCATGTGTACAGGGCCTGTGGCAGCGGTGGCCCATGTGATGTTCGTGGGGTGGTGCTGTGCTGTGTCATATGAATGGCTGCTGGGATGGGTGCCAGTGTCATGCATTGGCCCAAACTGACCTTACAAAAGTGATCCTTCCTGCTGTGCATTCCCATGCCATGCCCACTCGCTGTGCATTCCCATAGCCAGATGTGTTAGTATCTACATGGTCATTCATCATTGGGATAGTGTGGGGAATCTATTAGGGGGTGAACAGCAGTGTCCACTATCTGAGTGTGACTTCATGTATGCCTACTTTGCATGCACCATGATTGTTGAGGCCCACACATCTGACAACAATATGCCCCAGAGTACCACTTGGTGTTTGGTATGGGCTACTTGCCATTATGGACTGTCATGTCCTAATAGGTGTGTGTCTTGTCCCCTCCTGGTACCTCAAGGTCTGTCATTGGTAATACGTGGTGTCCCCACATCATGTCCCTAGGTGTGGGCAGAGCAAGTTGTGTGTCTGCTAAACTTCATCCACAGGCAGGGTGTTGTGCTGTGTGGCCTTAACATGGCTCATTCATGGCAGATATTCAGGGTTACAGGCATTGTTGTGGTCTATGTAGTGTGTGGATGCAATGTGATTGCAGGGTGTGGTGTTCACCATGTTGATTTGGGCATATCCTGTACTGCATTGATTGAATTGATGTGTCCTGCTGAAGACACTAACACAACCCTGCATCTCTCTCCCATGCAGAATCGCCAGTGGACACGGAGGAATAGGAGCCGGAAACCAGTGATGGCGAGAGGAGCACTACAGCTGCACCGGAGCCCATTGACACAGAGCTCACCTGCTCATCTGAGGTGGACCGGAGTATGCAGGAGGAATCCCTGCCTGAGACACAAAGTACTACATCATCTGATGCCAGTGGTGATGCATCCATGTTGGCAGGCACAGGGAATGGGGACTCTGCATCATTTTCTACCACACAGCGGCCAGTGGCCAGGCTCCCATCCACTTCCTCTGGTGCTGCCTGTCTCCGTGTCAGTAAGAGTAGACGAATTAGATTCACACCTGGCACCGCTGAGCCTGCACCTGTCCCCCCTGCTGCCCTCAGTGCTGAGTCTGTAGAGCTCCTGCACCAGCTTTGTGTGGGCCAGACAGCCCTGCTCAATGCCTACAGTGACCATGACAACAAATTAGGCCAGGTGGTTGCCTACATAGAGGGAAAACACTATGACGTGGGTGGGCTACACCGTACAGTCCAGGCTTTGTCGTCCACAGTGCCGTTTGCCCTTCAACAGGCACATACTCCCATTCCTGCTCCAGTGCCTTTGTCCACCCCCAAGTCAGTGGCCACATTGAATGATAGTGACCACGGTTCCCATACGTCACAGTCACAATAGCAGAAGAAGCACCCAGCAGAAACAACCCAAGCGGGCCCGCCCACAGACACCATCCCCACAGAAGAGCAGAGCCACCCCAGAATGACAGACAAGAGCCCATCAGGGAAGAGCAAGGCCAAAAAAGCAATGAAGCAGACATCAGGCTCACATGCCTCAGAGGCATCACCAGCTAAGGACTCTCCTGTCCCTAAAACCTCACGCAGAGCTAGGCATGCAGTGTCTATGTCCACTGAGGAGGTGTTGTATGGCAAGGGTACACCTAGGAAGGGCTCAGGGCCACATTCCCCAACCACATCAACTCCAATTCCAAGCCCAGTGAAGCAGGTGAAGGAGGGCACTGGAGGGACTACCCCTGGCAAACAGGCAAAGGAGGGCACTGTAGGGGGGACACCTGGAAAACAGGCAAAGGAGGGCACTGTAGGGAGTACATCTGGCAAACAGGGGAAGGAGGGAACTGTAGGGGCTACACCACCTGGCAAACAGGGGAAGGTGGCCCAGAGGCGTAGCCAGACAAATCATTCCGCAGGATCCAGCACGTCACCAGAGGGCGGGCCAGTGTCTGCACCTGATGCAGGTCTGTTGGTGTGTGTGCCTGTTGTGTCATCATCAGCCACTGATAGCCCTACATCACCTGGGCCTCTGTCTCCCAAGTCAAGTGGTCCTGCTGTCCCTGACACACAGCCAGCTCCAAGTCTGCCTGACAGCCAAGAGTGAGTGGTAGTCCCCCTCATACACCTGTATGGCCATGTCATTCACTGCTATTCTGGCCTTGCCTGTGCAGCTTCCCAGGTACCCACTCTGCACTTTGCCATGCCCACTGGCCTTGTCATTCACTGCTGTTCTGGTCTTGCCTGTGCAGCTTCTCATGTACTCACTCTGCACTTTGACATGCCCACTGGGCTTGTCATTCACTGTTGTTCTGGCCTTGCCTGTGCAGCTTCTCATGTACTCACTCTGCACTTTGCCATGCCCACTGGCCTTGTCATTCACTGCTGTTCTGGCCTTGCCTGTGCAGCTTCTCATGTACTCACGCTGCACTTTGCCATGCCCACTGGCCTTGTCATTCACTGCTGCCCTGGCCTTGTCTGTGCAGCTTCTCATGTCCTGACTCTGCATTTTGCCATGCCCACTGGCCTTGTCATTCACTGCTGTTCTGGCCTTGCCTGTGCATCTTCTCATGTCCCTACTCTGCACTTTGCCATGCCCACTGGCCTTGTCATTCACTGCTGTTCTGGCCTTGCCTGTGCAGCTTCTCATGTCCCGACTCTGCACTTTGCCATGCCCACTGGCCTTGTCATTCACTGCTGTTCTGGCCTTGCCTGTGCAGCTTCTCATGTCCTGACTCTGCACTTTGCCATGCTCACTGGCCTTGTCATTCACTGCTGTTCTGGCCTTGCCTGTGCAGCTTCTCATGTACTCACTCTGCACTTTGCCACTTTGCCATGCCCACTCGCTCTGTTGCTCTGCTGTGTTGGAGTCTCCCCTGTGCAGCCTCCCATGTACTTGCTGTGCCACCTGCCATGGATACTGGCCCTGTTGCTCTGCTGTGTTGTATTCTCACCTGTGCCATGCCCACTGGCCCTGTTGCTCTGCTGTGTTGTACTCTCACCTGTGCCATGGACACTGGTCCTGTTGCTCTGCTGTGTTGTACTCTCACCTGTGCCATGCCCACTGGCCCTGTTGCTCTGCTGTGTTGGAGTGTTGGAGATATATTTTCAGGGCTCGCCTCAGGCCGTGGGGGTGACGCACCACCCAAGCAAAAGATGAAGGGACCGCTCAAGGGGGACACTCTCCTTGAATTAGGCATTGGAAGGTATGTTAACCCCTACCGCGCTACCGCGTTTTCCCGCTGTGCGCTGAAATTTCAAAAATGCGCTGTTTATGACAAAGCCAGCTCGTCATCCGCGTAGCGCAGGTAACGGCTATGACGAGCTGGCTTTGTCATTAGCGCTGAAGGGGTTAATTCCAAACAAGCAGAGTTTCCTCCAGGGGCTCAATATGGGTTTTTAAAACTGTCCTTAATGAAAAGTGAGCATGTTAACCCACTGAAGGGTTCTATTGGTGCACAATGAAGACTACGTAATCCAGCATGCAATGAAAATGGTTTTATTATCGGCACACCTGAGGCCAATCATTGGTATTTAAGAGAGCATGCAGGGGGAGCGGGCCATGCACAAACTCTTACCTCTTACTCACGGAGGCCTCTGAAGAAGATGGGGAGATCCATTGAAACGCGTCAGGCCAAGGGACATTACTGCGGGAGGGGAAGCTGCTTGTTTTCAATAATAAAGACTATGTCTCACCTTCTATGGAGTGAGCGGCCCTAATTTGCTGATGCAAGTGTTGGACAGATATATATATATATATATATGTATATATATTTTTTTTTCACCAAGAAAAGATTAATTTCCGCACTCGCTCAATACATTAAATTGGGTTTATTTGACAAGAGACTGAAAACAATCCCCTTCACCTACGCGTTTCGACCGCAGGTCTTGATCACAGTGTTACCACTAGTCCATCATTACTTTCTAGTTTATATACCTTCCTATCCAATTGCATATAATGATGAATTATGGGTGAGGTAGTTTTAAAGTTACAATTGGAAAATAAAACTTTTGTTTCACAGAATAAACAGTGCATAGTATGTAGTCATTGCTGTCAACATTAGAATAGTTCATAATTCTCAATTGTACAGTTTGTACCCCCATTATTTTAGTCGCTTGTCACTGTAGGAATTTCCTGTTTAACCATTTTATGGGTTAAAAAACGACTTAAACAAAGAATAATACATTTATCAGTTAAAATGCTTTCACTTATTCATTTGTAATGTTATCTTTAGTATAGGCTAAGTGCCCAGGGTTTCAAGTTTGTACAAATTGGTTCATACTTCTTAGTAATGGCTAAGTGCCTTTCTAATTCATGGTTTTATCACTGTTGCAGCAGTTCTGGTTTCAATGGTTATATGAGCGGTCTAATTACAATATTTAATCATATACAGTTCACAGGTGGACGTGCATCTCTTCGTCCATATTTAATCACCTCGGCATTTTTGTTTGAAATCTAATGATCAGGCGCGACTCCAATCGTCTGAGTAATTGTTTCCTATTCCCTCCTCTTTCATGTTGAGGGATAGTTGCAAGTCCACTGTAGCGAACATCTTTCCATGTTTTTCCAGTCTGTTTGGACATATGTTTGGCTATAGCGTAGGACATGTCGCCATTCTGAATTGCCCTGATATGTTCCAGGATCCTTTTGTGCAATGGACAAGTAGTCATTTCAATATCATTTTTCACGATGACCGATAGCCAAATGCTACAAAACATGGGACAGAGTATAGATAAACATCAAAAAACAAAATGTAAAAAACAATCGAGATTCTACTCTGCATTACATCCAGGCAATAAAATAGATATATTCTTTGATCTAGTAAATGGAGATCTTGAAAAAATGAAAAAAATGTACAAAATGGAAAAAAAGAAAATATGTCAATTTCAGAACGCAAAGCCCTCAAGGCTCTGATGGAAAATGACCTGTTAGAAATCAAACCCGCGGACAAAGTCGGAAACATAGTCATTATGGAGAAAACTGATTATATGCAGGAAGCAATGCGCCAACTAAGTGACACAAAAAATTATGAGAAACTGAAGAAAAATCCGATCAATGAATTGATTGTTGAATTAAATATCAAGTTGGCCAAATGGCATAATCAAGGACTACTTACAGATCAAGAAGTACAATTTTTAACTAATGAAGATCCTATTATGCCAACAATGTACTTCCTGCGGAAAGTGCATAAGACACTAAAGAAACCTCCTGGGAGACCCATCATTGCCAGTTGTGGCTCAATATATGAGAACCTTTCAATCTATGTGGATTCCTTTTTGGCACCGATATTCCCTACTTTAACGTCATATATCAAGGACACAGGAGATTTTTTACGCAATTTGATGAACATTGCCTGGGTGGAAGGATACCAACTAGCAACCATTGATGTAGTATCCTTATATACTTCCATAACTCATAACATGGGTCTCACAACTATGGAATCGTTCTTCAAACAGAAACCTCTTGAAGAATTACAGCATTGGTATATGATCAAGGAAATGACAGAACTTTGTCTAAACAATAACATCTTTCTCTTCAATAAAACATACTATGCTCAACGATGCGGAACAGCCATGGGAGTTGCATTTTCCCCAAGCTACGCCAACCTAGCAATGGGTTGGTGGGAGAGAACAACAGCTTGGGGAGAAGAGTATGACCATTATACATCTAAGGTCGTACTCTGACTCCGATTTATCGATGACCTTTTCCTGATCTGGAATGGTACAACCGTGGAATTTAACAGGTATCTAGATGAACTAAACAACAATGAATTAGGATTAAGATTCACATCCACAATTAGTGATAAGGAAATAGTTTTTCTAGATACCAGGGTCTATGTGACAAATGGACAAATTGAAACAACAGTGCACCGCAAATCCACGGCGACGAATAGTATATTGCATGGAGAAAACTTTCATCCTATAAATTTGAAAAAAAGTATCCCTTATGGGGAATTCATTAGGATGAAAAGAAATTGTTCTAATATGAAAGAAATGAACTGTAAATACAAAGAAACTGCCAAGTGATTCCTCAAAAGAGGGTACAGCTACAATGATGTAAAAAAAAGGTGAACTAAAAGCTAGAGCTTTGAATAGAACAGAAACATTGATCAACAAAGCAAAATTGGATACGACAACAAAAAAACAAACTGAACCCATTAGGATGATTACAACCTACAGCAAAGAAAGTCAAAATGTGAGAAAAATATTGAATAAATATTGGAATGTCCTAAAGAAGGACCCCGATATTGGTGGACAACTTGGAGACCATCTGCAAATGACCTATAGGAGACCACAATCGCTACAAGACAAACTGGTGAGAAGCCATTTTCAACTGAAAAAGAAAAAGGACTGGTTAATATCTAAACAAAATGGCTTTAATAAATGTTATCAATGCAAGGCATGTACTATAGGCCAGTCTTTGAAATCTTTGAAAGATCCACATGGCAATATCTTCAATGTGGAGGATACTATCACATGCAAAACAACTTATGTGGTATATATGCTAACATGTGCATGTGGTAAAAATTATATTTGAATGACTACTTGTCCATTGCACAAAAGGATCCTGGACCATATCAGGGCAATTCAGAATGGCGACATGTCCTACACTATAGCCAAACATATGTCCAAACATACTGGACAAACATGGAAAGATGTTCGCTACAGTGGACTTGCAACTATCCCTCAACATGAAAAAGGAGGGAATAGGAAACAATTACTCAGACGATTGGAGTCGCGCCTGATCATTAGATTTCAAACAAAAATGACGAGGGGATTAAATATGGACGAAGAGATGCACGTCCACCTGTGAACTGTATATGATTAAATATTGTAATTAGACCGCTCATATAACCATTGAAACCAGAACTGCTGCAACAGTGATAAAACCATGAATTAGAAAGGCACTTAGCCATTACTAAGAAGTATGAACCAATTTGTACAAACTTGAAACCCTGGGCACTTAGCCTATACTAAAGATAACATTACAAATGAATAAGTGAAAGCATTTTAACTGATAAATGTATTATTCTTTGTTTAAGTCGTTTTTTAACCCATAAAATGGTTAAACAGGAAATTCCTACAGTGACAAGCGACTAAAATAATGGGGGTACAAACTGTACAATTGAGAATTATGAACTATTCTAATGTTGACAGCAATGACTACATACTATGCACTGTTTATTCTGTGAAACACATGTTTTATTTTCCAATTGTAACTTTAAAACTACCTCACCCATAATGCATCATTATATGCAATTGGATAGGAAGGTATATAAATTAGAAAGTAATGATGGACTAGTGGTAACACTGTGATCAAGACCTGCGGTCGAAACACGTAGGTGAAGGGGATTGTTTTCAGTCTCTTGTCAAATAAACCCAATTTAATGTATTGAGCGAGTGCGGACATTAATCTTTTCTTGGTGAAAATTTACTGTGGGGACGTTCATCTCCGCTGTCCTGCACCGGCCGTGCAAAAGTGTGCACTTGCAAGTGAACAATTTGGTGGATAATTTATGAAAAGGCAAGTTGCACCAGACCGTCTTCGGAGAAACCCAGCTTGGAAGAGTGAAATTGACAACGCCTCGCGGAGTAAGTGCAGCGGCACGGATTTTATCGTGACGAAGCAACGAACGCGAGGAGCCAAGCATTTGGGCATCTGGACATTTGAAACTGAAGAAACTGCCAGAGGCATTCCGCCACTAAGGAAAGAGAAAAAGGAAACATAAGACGCGGCGCCTCGCGAGTGAAAAGTAAGGTGAGAGCGCCTAGCGTCTGTTTGTTTATGTTGACGGAAACGCCCAGCAGGGTCGCGGCGTGCGAAGCAGTTGAGTGAAAGTGAACCGGCTGAAACAAAATAAAAAGTCAGCGACCGAAACTGCTAAAATAAACGCGCTCAATGCATAAGGGTTTAAGAGACTTAAATTAACGTTTCCCCAGCCACAAGAACAGTTTTTTTGTGGAAACTAAGAACATTTGTGTAGAAAACAAAATATTTGGTATAAAATGGAAGAAAGAGCAAACAAACGAGCCATTGCGTGCTCAAACGATGTTCCAAAAGGGGAAGAGGGCAGAAAGCGCCACTAACAGCACTGGGAAAGAACTTGAACCATCTGACCCTGGAGTAATGACATTGAAACAGCTGTTCGTGAAATTGGAAAGATTACTGAAAAAGGAAATATCTAAAAGTTGGGAAATAATAACAATGGAAAAGTACCTTGAATGCAAAATGTTCCAGAGAGGACTCAGAATATATACCCTCCCAAACCACCCAGATACACGTCCTGAAATGCTTATTGACTGGGGTAATAACAATATGCAGTGCTCAACAAATATGATCAGAATCATTGTTAAACATGCTAAAATTGATGTTGATGAACTGCATGAGAAAATAGCTGAAGTAGAATCTCTCATATTATCTCATGGTAAAGAGGATGAGGCAAAAAAACATAGGAAAGACATGGAAGCAGCATTGGATAAACATGAGACAGAAGTAGAAGAACGAAAGGAACGAAAATATAGAAGAGATGAGCAGGACTACTCATGCGGGAAAATACTAACCTTTGCTAAAAGATTTGAAAATGTCAAACAGCAAATGAAGATGCAACCGCAACCGGAAATTCCCAATAAAACATTGAGCGAATCTGACACGGATTGGAGTGGTGGTGAAGAACAAGAAAATCCTGGAATTAGAACCCCTTTTTTAGAAGAGGTCAAGTTGGTATACTTAGACCAACAACGATCAAGAGGAAGAGGACGAGGGAGAGGAAGAGGCCAGGGACAACAGAGAACAAAAGCAAAGGGAAAAGGTCAACCAAATCCGACAAAAAGCCAAGGAAAACCAGAAGAGGCTCCGGAAAAAACAAGGGGGTATCATTTAAGAAATCGAGTAACCAACTGAGTATGGAAAACAAAGAACCTGATCCTTACTTGATTATTAACCTATCAAAGCACGTACTAACAAGGGCAGAGGAAAATCTACTGAATAAAGGCTTAACTTTCTGCCCGGAAGCTCACTTTGATCCAGTGGAAATGAAAATTGATCTGTATAAATACACGCATAAACTGAAATTGGCTAAATTTAACAAAAAAAGAAAAACACAAACTGATATTGAAGATCAGAATATTGATATTTCTGATGGAACTGATATGCGGATCACGATTGGGGAAATTCCAGCGATGCGCACTGCATTTGAGCTTGCTAATGAGGTGGAGGATTCCACGATGACCGATAGCCAAATGCTACAAACCATGGGACAGAGTATAGATTAACATCAAAAAACAAAATTTAAAAAACAATCGAGATTCTGCCCTGCATTACATCCAGGCAATAAAATAGATATATTCTTTGATCTAGTAAATGGAGATCTTGAAAAAATGAAAAAAAAATGTACAAAAAGGAAAAAAAGAAAATATGTCAATTTCAGAACGCAAAGCCCTCAAGGCTCTGATGGAAAATGACTTGTTAGAAATCAAACCCGCGGACAAAGGCTGAAACATAGTCATTATGGAGAAAACTGATTATATGCAGGAAGCAATGCGCCAACTAAGTGACACAAAAAATTATGAGAAACTGAAGAAAAATCCGATCAATGAATTGATTGTTGAATTAAATATCAAGTTGGCCAAATGGCATAATCAAGGACTACTTACAGATCAAGAAGTACAATTTTTAACTAATGAAGATCCTATTATGCCAACAATGTACTTCCTGCCAAAAGTGCATAAGACACTAAAGCCGTGGTTCCCAAACTGTGCGCCGCGGCGCCCTGGTGCGCCGTTATGAGTTGCCAGGGGCGCCGCGGCATGATGTGGGCAACATGAGATGTTTGATGATGGCTGAATTAGTTATCCTGCCCTTTTCATTCTTATCTCGGCTCATAGGCGGGTGTTAAAGGTCGCGCTCTGTTGTGCCCATCACTCTTTGGAAGTGCCAAATACTCCTCCTTTTATCCGTCTGCTTGCTGAGTTCACTGTGGACTTCTCCTTGGCTCTCCCTGAAGGACACCGAGAGGCCCGATGAGCAGCGGGGTGTGGGCGATGTTGTGGAAATAGGAAGCGTCATTAACAAAATATTAGCATTCTAACTGGAATATTGAAATTGGCACAGGCCGTCAGAATATGTAGAATGTAACAATGGATCATCTAATATTATTTTCTGCATTACAAATAATTAATCGTTTTAAGCAGCAACCTGAAGCAGACAGAGTCGGTGTCTACCTTTGGTGTCTTCCATCATTTTTGTAAAGCGCTCTGATATCCTTCGGGATCTTGTTCGCGCTATATAAAACGTTACAAATAAATAAATAAATGCAGAGTGTAGCTGCAGGGGCTCTTAGAAGGGGTGAAACAACAGCAAGGCCTCATTAACATGCAAATGGTCTTTTAAAGACCTGTGAAGTGCTCGGTGTGGCTGTGTGTGCACCCAGGATGCTGTCTCATCCTGGGCTGCCACACACGACGGGGAGGGGGCTGAAGCCCTTTGAGTCCAATGGGTGTTGCGTGCCTGAGTCTGAGGGCACAAAGAGAACAGGCATGGAATAATGGATAAAGGGGACGAAGGGAGCAGACATGGAGGAAAGGGGCAGTCTCAGGGCATGAAGGGAGCAGACATGGAGGAAAGGGGCAGTCTGTGGGCAAGAAGGGAGAATGGAGGAAAGGGGCAGTCTCAGGGCACGAAGGGAGCAGGCATGGAGGAAAGGGGCAGTCTCAGGCACGAAGGGAGCAGGCATGGAGGAAAGGGGCAGTCTCAGGGCATGAAGGGAGAAGGCATGGAGGAAAGGGGCAGTCTCAGGGCACGAAGGGGGAAGGCATGGAGGAAAGGGGCAGTCTCAGGGCACGGGAGCAGACATGGAGGAAAAGGGCAGTCTCTGGGCAAGAAGGGAGAATGGGGGAAAGGGGCAGTCTCAGGGCACGAAGGGAGCAGGCATGGAGGAAAGGGGCAGTCTCAGGGCATGAAGGGAGCAGGCATGGAGGAAAGGGGCAGTCTCAGGGCATGAAGGGAGCAGGCATGGAGGAAAGGGGCAGTCTCAGGGCACGAAGGGAGAAGGCATGGAGGAAAGGGGCAGTCTCAGGGCACGAAGGGAGAAGGCATGTGTAATGATGCATGTTAACGTTCTAGTAGTTGGGGGGTGGAGATGTGGGAGAGACAGGAAGGGCGGACCGAGGGAAAACAGGAAAGGGGCAGAACAGAGTAGGGACAGAAGAGGAAGGGTCATATTGAATAAAGCTCCTTGAATGAAGCTTCTGCGTCTGTCTCATCATTGTGGGGACGACGTGACAGCATGGAGGAAAGGCATGGACAGACGAGGTAGTCTGAGAGCATGAAGGGGGCTGGGATGGACAGAAGGGGAAGTCTGAAAGCACAGTGGGAGCAGGCATTGCCACATGGGTCAATCAGGGGGCACAAATGGAGCAGTCATGGACACAAGGAGCAGACAGAGTGCACAATGAAAGGAGGCATGCACAGAAGGTGCAGTCTGAGGGCGCGCGCAGGCATGGACAGAGGGGGCAGTCAGAGTGCACGGGGGCTTGTACGGAAAGAAGGGGTAGTCAGGGGTATGGGGGCAGGCACGGACAAAAGGGTAGTCTGAGGACACAACGGAAGCAGGCATGGACACTAGGAGCAGACTAAGTGCGCGGAGGGAGCAGGCATGGAGAGAAGGGTAGTCTGAGGACACAAAGGGAGCAGCATGGATAGAAGACACAGTCAGAGGACACGAAGATAGCAGGCATGGAAAGTTACAAATATAATTAAATACCTTCATTGCATCCCAATTAATTTAAGGAAAACAGGAAGTACTCCCGAGGTCGGGCTTACATCCCCACCCACCCGTCCACCGGTAAAAAAATTGGGGGGAGCCACGGCCAACTGCCAATTAGATCAGGGAAGCCACGGGTCAAAAAAAGTTTGGGAACCACTGCACTAAAGAAACCTCCTGGGAGACCCATCATTGCCAGTTGTGGCTCAATATTTGAGAACCTTTCAATCTATGTGGATTCCTTTTTGGCACCGATAGTCCCTACTTTAACGTCATATATCAAGGACACGGGAGATTTTTTACGCAATTTGATGAACATTGCCTGGGTGGAAGGATACCAACTAGCTACCATTGATGTAGTATCCTTATATACTTCCATAACTCATAACATGGGTCTCACAGCTATGGAATCGTTCTTCAAACAGAAACCTCTTGAAGAATTACAGCATTGGTATATGATCAAGGAAATGACAGAACTTTGTCTAAACAATAACATCTTTCTCTTCAATAAAACATACTATGCTCAAAGATGCGGAACAGCCATGGGAGTTGCATTTTCCCCAAGCTACGCCAACCTAGCAATGGGTTGGTGGGAGAGAACAACAGCTGGGGGAGAAGAGTATGGCCATTATACATCTAAGTTCGTACTCTGGCTCCGATTTATCGATGACCTTTTCCTGATCTGGAATGGTACAACCGTGGAATTTAACAGGTATCTAGATGAACTAAACAACAATGAATTAGGATTAAGATTCACATCCACAATTAGTGATAAGTAAATAGTTTTTCTAGATACCAGGGTCTATGTGGAAAATGGACAAATTGAAAAAACAGTGCACCGCAAATCCACGGCGACGAATAGTATATTGCATGGAGAAAGCTTTCATCCTATAAATTTGAAAAAAAGTATCCCTTATGGGGAATTCATTAGGATGAAAAGAAATTGTTCTAATATGAAATAAATGAACTGTAAATACAAAGAAACTGTCAAGAGATTCCTCAAAAGAGGGTACAGCTACAATGATGTAAAAAAGGTGATCTAAAAGCTAGAGCTTTGAATAGAACAGAAACATTGATCAACAAAGCAAAATTGGATACGACAACAAAAAAACAAACTGAACTCATTAGGATGATTACAACCTACAGCAAAGAAAGTCAAAATGTGAGAAAAATTTTGAATAAATATTGGAATGTCCTAAAGAAGGACCCCGATATTGGTGGACAACTTGGAGACCATCCGTAAATGACCTATAGGAGACCACAATCGCTACAAGACAAACTGGTGAGAAGCCATTTTCAACTGAAAAAGAAAAATGACTGGTTAACATCTAAACAAAATGGCTTTAATAAATGTTATCTATGCAAGGCATGTACTATAGGCCAGTCTTTGAAATCTTCGAAAGATCCACATGGCAAGATCTTCAATGTGGAGGATACTATCACATGCAAAACAACTTATGTGGTATATATGCTAACATGTGCATGTGGTAAAAATTATATTGGAATGACTACTTGTCCATTGCACAAAAGTATCCTGGAACATATCAGGGCAATTCAGAATGGCGACATGTCCTACGCTATAGCCAAACATATGTCCAAACATACTGGAAAAACATGGAAAGATGTTCGCTACAGTGGACTTGCAACTATCCCTCAACATGAAAGAGGAGGGAATAGGAAACAATTATTCAGACGATTGGAGTCGCGCCTGATCATTAGATTTCAAACAAAAATGCTGAGGGGATTAAATATGGACGAAGAGATGCACGTCCACCTGTGAACTGTATATGATTAAATATTGTAATTAGACCGCTCATATAACCATTGAAACAAGAACTGCTGCAACAGTGATAAAACCATGAATTAGAAAGGCACTTAGCCATTACTAAGAAGTATGAACCAATTTGTACAAACTTGAAACCCTGGGCACTTAGCCTATACTAAAGATAACATTACAAATGAATAAGTGAAAGCATTTTAACTGATAAATGTATTATTCTTTGTTTAAGTCATTTTTTAACCCATAAAATGGTTAAACAGGAAATTCCTACAGTGACAAGCGACTAAAATAATGGGGGTGCAAACTGTACAATTGAGAATTATGAACTATTCTAATGTTGACAGCAATGACTACATACTATGCACTGTTTATTCTGTGAAACAAATGTTTTATTTTCCAATTGTAACTTTAAAACGACCTCACCCATAATGCATCATTATATGCAATTGGATAGGAAGGTATATAAACTAGAAAGTAATGATGGACTAGTGGTAACAGTGTGATCAAGACCTGCGGTCGAAACGCGTAGGTGAAGGGGATTGTTTTCAGTCTCTTGTCAAATAAACCCAATTTAATGTATTGAGCGAGTGCGGACATTAATCTTTTCTTGGTGAAAATTTACTGTGGGGACGTTCATCTCCGCTGTCCTGCACCGGCCGTGCAAAAGTGTGCACTTGCAAGTGAACAATTTGGTGGATAATATATATATATATATATATACACTCCACAGCAAGGCTCAGAACTACACACCCATGGCGCTTCTCCTCTCGGTGCGAAAATTCTCGGCAGAGCCAAGCCGGTGAAATATTCACCAAACTTCCTTCTCCAGGAAAATGAAAACGCACTCCCAGGATTCAGCATTTCCCCAGTTTCTTTAATGCAGAATAACACCCAGGTCACAAAAAATACTGACGCGTTTCGTTATCAACTGATAACTTGTTCACGGTTGATATGGCACAGTGCTCAAAACACCCAATTAAAAAAGATTAAACAACATCATGTGACTCGTGATGTCAGCAAAGGTCTGTGCAATGTATTGTGGTAGTGGTAGGCAGAAACAATTGCGTGTTTATTGTTGTTGTGTTACAGTGGTTTTAGTAATGTTTCTCGTTGTATGTCAGTGTTATTAGTTGTCTCATTATATTTTATTGCATCTCCCTTGGTTTTATTTGTTCTTATTTGCAGAGAATTTGGTGGTAAAAAAAGGGGGGGTGCCCATATTCATATTCCTATTACATGTATTTTTAGACAGTTCTTTATTTGTTCTTTTTCACAATTAAGCTATTGTCCGTTAACTAAACTTCCTTTGTCAAGATGTTATGTTTTACCGAAAAAATGAAACGAATCATTGGATCCATGTTTGTTTTGAGCCACATTATCTATAGAGGTAACGTGTCAGACGCCCGGAACCGGTAGTGCCCTTATTTTTTATATTTTATATTTGATATGTTTCTGCACTTGGCTCATAGAACCGAATCAAACTTAGTATTATTTAAGGTGCCCCAACCTGCCTTGTTACTATAGTCAAGCCCTCCAGTGGGCATTTGAATTTTTATAAATGCTTGTGGGTTAAAGGGGACTAATGTATTTATTCAAACTGAACCCATTTGAGTATCATTAATTTCTTTTTTTTTCTTTTTTCTTTTCTTTTTTATATTTATTTATTTATTTGTTTAGGTCCTCCATTGGGCGTTTTGAATTTTTATAAATGCTTGTGGGTTAAAGGGGACTAATGTATTTATTCAAACTGAACCCATTTGAGTATCATTAATTTCTTTTTTTTTCTTTTTTCTTTTCTTTTTTATATTTATTTATTTATTTGTTTAGGTCCTCCATTGGGCGTTTTGAATCTTTTTAAATCATTTTTAAAAGTTGTATCCTGTAATTCAGGTTTGATACTTCATTTATTAACATTTAGGGAAATTGACCATTCCTACTGTTAGATTGATTATTACATTGGTCATGATTGTCTTGGGTTTTTGAGTATGCAAAGGAAGAAAAACCAGCCAAGATATGAGGACAGTAATTAATAAACGAAGACATTTTTTACATTTATTTTATTGTTTTTAAAAATACTTTCATTCCTATTTTCTTAGTTCTACTTATATATGAATAACATGTCATTACTCTGGATGATCGTCACCAAACCATTAACTTCATACTTAATTCCCATTAAAGATGAACATTCAGTTCCTCACTCTGGTTAAGGCCCCACGGTGCAAACGTACTGAAGTTCAATATCTGTCGGGATTCTCTTAGTCTCAGTTTCTTTTCCCGATCTCCACCTCTCTCATTGTTAGGTATTGTTTCAAGCGTATAAAAATGCAAAGATTTCCAGTCTCCTTCATGGCTTGTTTCCATATGTTTCGCAACGGCATTGCTCCTATCATTTTTGGTCGTTGCTCGCACATGTTCGAGTATTCTCTTTTTAAGCTCACACTAAGGGGTCGATTAGGATCGCGGACGGACTTGAGTCCGTCCGCGACCCCTGAGGAGGAGGGAACGTCCGCATGGGCTGCGGCGTTCCCTCCGATCAAATTAGGATGTGACCGCCAGGGTGGCGGTCACATCCTCGATCTCTAACATTGCGGCGAGTGCAGCTTCAAGCTGCACCCGCCGCAATGTAAAAAATCCATGCACAGCATTTGCGTGCACAAAGCGGCAGGCACCGCGCGGTGCCTGCTGCATTGTGCACGCAAATGCAGGGGTGTACCATAGGTACCCCCCATGTGCACCCCCCACCCCACCTTCACCCAGGGGGCCCGCAACGGGCCCCCGAAGTGAAGGTCCGTATGCTTTTCCACGGCGGTAAAGCCGCCGCGGAAAAGCATATATTTTCAGACATCCTAATATGCCTGGCGGTGTCTGATAGACACCACCAGACATGTTAGTGCTTTTCCGCCGCGGTCGCCTTCCGACCGCGGCGGAAAAGCGGCGGACAGATTATCAGACCCACCAGCCATCCTAATTTGGCGGTGGGTCTTTGGAGTCTCCGCCGCGGTTTTTCCGCATCCTCCAGGCCGGCGGACACTTCCGCCGGCCCGGAGGATGCGGAAAAACCGCCATCCTAATCGGCCCCTTAGTGCTCACTATGTATTTTAGTGAGCATGGGCACTCAATTACGTAAACAAGGAATTGACTCTTACATGTTATTAGCTCTTTTATTTGCCACATTTTGTTATTGGGCAATTTGACTTCAGTTCTATTTTTGGCAATCCGACAAACTTTACATGAATGGCATTTTAAGAAGCCCTTTTTTTTCAACCACTGTGTCCCTTTCTTTTTTCCTTGACATTGATGATTCACTTCCAATGTGTCTTGTCGTTTTTTATCATTTGCTCGTTTCGAGCATTTTTTAATGATACAAACCTTGTATCCACGGTGTTTGAATCTACTTGCAGTTTTTTTTCCTATGTTCTTCCCATTCTCTTTGTTCTGAGCATATGCGGTGGGGTAGTCTAAAAACTTCTCCATATGTGATATTGTCTATCACTGATGGTTTGTGAAAGCTATCCGCGTGCAGGGTGGTATTTGTGGATGTCTTCTTTCTGTGCAGTGTGGTTTCCAGATTATTATTTGCGATGTAAATCTCCATATCCAGGAATACTGCTCTCTCACTGCTGATGGTATATGTAAATCTTATTTTAGCATCTGTTGAATTCAGGATTTTGAAATATTCCTCAAATTCTTTTGCTGTTCCGTCCCACACGATCAGAAGATCATCAATATATCGCAACCACTTCGTGATTTTGTTCATAAAGATGTCATTATTAGGGTGCCACGCTATCTGTTATTCCCACCACCCCATTGTGAGACATGCTTATCCTGGACAGAAAGAGAACACCATCGCACATCCCTTTGTCTGCTGGTAGATCTCTTCACCGAAAAGAAACACATTTTGTGTGAGGCACATCTCGATCATGTCCATTAACATTTGATTGTGTTGCTTAAATTGAATGTCTCTTTCTTTTACGAAAAAGCTGCATGCCAGTAAGCTAATGTTGTTTTCAATGTTTCAAGGTGGCAGCTACAGAATCTGATTGACGATGGTGAAAGAAAATCCTTAACCACGGACCACCCAATTACAGCAACGGTGTATTTTTTACCCAAGGTACGTAAGAACCCACTAAAACCACCAGGGTGGCCAATTGTATCTGTGAAGGGATCACCATTGTAACTGGTAGCAAATTACATTGACTTTAAACTGCATCCTAAAGCTTTCATAGTCCTGTATTACTACAGCTACAACACTCCACTGAATGTACAACAAACATTCATATTCGCAGAAATACGTCATGTCCACCATCTTTTATTTGTGCAACTATGGATGAACATAGGGTCAGTGATACCCCGTACCTTCCATGTTGGCCATGCTGTGGTACTTTACAGATATAATGACACATTTACGTTTAAGACCCGGGTGACGACAGCACTACAACATGGACACCCAAATCAGTGGATTTCTCATATAGTTAACGACAGAACTACTCCAATAGCTCCGGAATATTGGTTCACAGCCTCGTGCAGCACTGGCATACCTTAGTCCAGCCCGCACCACTTACGCTTCCAGGAAACCACAACAAATTAACAACACTTTCCTAACGCTAAAGTGACGATAATTTTAACGCTGTCCTTTTAAATATGCCCCCAATATCACGAGAAATACAGCAAAAATTCATGTTCGCAAGTGAAAACCTTGTTATTATAAGACTGTGCACTTAACATACCAATCCACCTTGCATATTAAACATGTTTAAGTCTACTTCAGGACCGCAATTAGCAAGAGTTTTGCTATCGGTCCTCAAATCCAGGGCCCCCTTGTAAATATAACGCTGTTGTCCTACCTCCCTCTTCCATGTTATATTGTCATAGGAACACCTACCTTGCCTCTGGGAACGCCTAAATTGTAACTCATTAGAGATACGAGGCGAGCCCTTAGCAGCAAACCGGATGCTAACATGCATTAATGCATTTTAGCGTTACCTAGTTAATAGGGCGATATAATTTTCACCGCAGTTTTGGCTTTTTTAAAATAATTGCAGCGAAATAGCACTTGTTAATATGCCCTCAAGTTTGCTATGACACAGCGGGAACCTTGACTCCTGCCCTCCATAGCAAACAGCAGTGTCCCAAGGGTAAGCACCCCGAGACACAGCAGGAGCCATTCCTGGGAGGTGGTGTTCCCCAAGGCTTTCGACTGCTCCAGTATGGAGACCACGCGGCTGCCTCCCAAAATATAAAAAGCCCCAGAGGGTGGTAATCCTCGGGGCTTAGACGAACCTTTGAGCTCCCTCACCCATTTATTTTGTAGCACTGAGAAATGGCGGTCCCTGGGCTACAGGGCCCCTCTGGACCACCATCAAATGTAATATTTTAGACTCCGGGATTTGACCATCCCAAGTAGCTAATTTTTAAACAAGCACAGGAGCCCGCACTTCTTTTAAATTTGTTATGGCTGATCCATGCACCCAGCGCGCATTTCTCAGTTTTTTCAAAAAAGAAAATTGGGAGGGGGGGCTGAGCAGGTCTAGAGGGTAAAAATATTTCTTACCTGCCCCCTTAATACATTTTGAACATTTGTTCCACTAATTTCTAGATCCTCGCTTCTACTGAGGTACAAAAGGGCTGCCAGCACTTCCGGGTTTCGAATTTTGACAACCACTTGACAGCCAATCAGCATTCAGCGTGTGATCGGGACGGTGCGCTTATAGTCCGCACAAGATGCGAGCATTCACCGAGGCCATAGATATATATGTACTTTTAATTGTCATTTTCTCAGAAACTACTGAACAAATTTACACCATATAAGCAAAAGGCACGACTCTGAACCAAGGACTATAAATTTGCCAAATTTAGTGTAATTCCGTTCAGCCGTTCGGGCTGTAGCCGCGATGAACTGTACCTATGGAAAATTGCATGGGAAAACACATTTCGGGGCCCCCGCTTCACAAATCACCCCAAGACTTTCAGGATAGGAGTGGACCGGAGCGCCCCACCAGTTTTGAAAATTTTCAAAAGATTCGTCAACTGGCGCCAAAGTTATTCCAAATAAAATGTTGCGGATTTCCTATAGAAAATAGGTCCTAATTATAACTATCTACTGGCGACCACCAGTAGGTAATATATATATATATATATATATATATATATATATATATAGGTAGTTATAGTTAGGATTGATTTCCATAGGGAAATCACAACATTCTATTGGGAATAACTTTGGCGCCGGTTGAGGAATCTGCCTGAAACTTTCCTCAAATTTGCCTCGCGGCTCTCCGCTCCTTCCCTGAAAGTTTGGGGGGGATTCGTCAATCGGGGGCTGATATAAAAGGGGGTCCCAAAACGTGTTTTCCCCATGTTAATTTCCATAGGGCGGTCGAACTCACTTTTAGCTCGAACGGCTGAATGGATTTTCACCAAACTTGGTAAAATTGTAGGGACTGGTAGCCCGACGTGCCTTTGCCATGTCTCTTGATATGTGCTCCAGAGGATTTTGAGTAATTTGGGTTTAAAAAAATATATATATCTATAGCCGCGCCCCGGTACGCGCACCGGAGAGCGCACCGGGCACGCTATGCGACTTGCGCACGGAAAGCTGATTGGCTCTCTGGTGTCTGTAAACATTCGAAACAGTCCGCAGCGGCCGCCATCTTGTGTCTCGGTAGGATCGAGACACAAGAGGTGGCAAAAAACAAAGGGGGAAATGACCAAAAGGGGGCAGGGTACACCCCCCCTGATCCCCAGGTTTGATGTGGGGGCCATAAAAGGGTCCCACGGGGAAATATATATATTTTTTCTTTCGATTTTCGCGGGGGAGCGCCCGGTACGCGCACCGGGGAGCGTACCGGGGAGCATACCACGGGGAAAACCCAGTGAAACAGGAAAATAATAATTTAAAGTGATTAGAGGTAGGGTAGCTCTGCATAGAGTTGTTTTGTTGTTTGGGTGTTTTAAGTACCAACATGTAGGTACCAATGCTGAGTCTTAAATTTAATGTACACCGTTTCCTCTGTAGATATCTTGCATGTTGTTACAGAAGTTATTGTGCTATATGGAATCCATATCATAGTCTGTCAGGAAAGCAGAAACAACATGGAGGCAGGAGATGAAAAAGAGATGTCAAATACACATTGGAGATAATATATTGGGAGAAAGGAAGTATCTATGAGCAAAATTACTATGTAACATAAAAAAGTTGCACAGTATACTATAAATCTGACTTTACATTATAATCAATTTGGTACTAGTTTATGAATTACATATAAAAATGAATAATGTCTCAAACAATGTTAGAATTATTAAATATAAATTTATTTTTCAGATTCTTTTTCCAAATTTAACAGAACTTCTAATAACAGATTGTCGGAAATGTCCTCATTTTGAATTAGCGAATCTACTGCTTCTACACATTGAACTAATTCATAGTCCCGTGATTCATCCATGAATTCTAAGTCGTCATTGGGTTCAATAACTTGTTCATTGTTGCTCTCCAGAACAATTTCGAAGGAAATATTCTGCTCTCCTTTCATTTTCTTGCTGTACTTTGCATAAAAAATAAATATATCAGTAGAGATAGGGCACTGTTGGGTTTAAGTTCAGACAGGTAGTTTTGATTTTTTAACAGTGAAGTTATCTTTGGGCAGTGTATGGTATCAGGCTGGAAGTAGAAATATAAAAAAGTGTATATCATGAAGCCTAAGTAAATTCATAATTATACAAGACAAGCCTAACTCCATCCATAACTATAACAGAGAAGTGTATCTCAATCTATAACTATTACAGAGGGATAGTATATAACTATCAGAAAATGTTTTCCAAATTAACTTAAAGTGCACAACATACTTCAGTTTTCAAAATAACATCTTACCTTTCAAAAAGAAGTTTAAGTTCTCAGTGAAAATGCTTTTGAAATGTACTTCAGGAAGTAGTAGTCAAAATGGCTGTGTTTCCCTCTCTTTCTTTATATATATTCATGTACATAACCAATCAAATGTCATGAAATAATAGTAGAAAATGAAAGTAACATTTTAATTGGTTGTAAATTCTAACATTTCAGATGTGTTTTTGTGAAGTAATTTACCTCAGGATATTTAGAGAGGTCTACAGGCTAAATGGCTCAATGGAATTCCACCAAATTTGGGAAAATGATAGGGACTGGTATGTAGTATGAGCTATTCTATATTTGGTGAAAGTGTCTCCAGTGGTTTTTATGTAAATTAACTTTTAACATTTTTTGGGAGCGCTTCCCGGTGCGCGCCCCGGTACGCGTACCGGCAGTGCTACGGGAGTCCTCCATTTTGTGTTTCGGTAGATTTGAGACAGAAAATGGCAGACAAACAACGTTGGGAATGGGTATAAGGGGGCACGGTAGGCACTCCCTGACCCAATAGGTTTTCTGAGGGGGTCTTAGGAGGCCCATTTAGGCCAAAAAAGAAGCGTACCGGGGAGCGTACTTTGGTAAAAAATAGTGAAACAAGTTAGAAAAAGATAATCATTTGGAGTGATCAGAGGTAGGGTAGCCCTGAAAAGAGCTTTTGGGTTCTGTGGCTGATTTAGGTAAATATAAGTAGGTTCCAATGCACAGTCTTAAATTCAGGAGGAATATTCCCCTCATCTGAGAAGTGCACACCATCTGCTCTGTAGATATCTTGCATGTTGTAACGCAAGTTGTTGTTGTATATTGAACCCATTCCATAGTCTCTCATGTAAGCAGAAACAGATTTATTCACATGTTTCCGTGTTTTCTCAAATTGTGGACAAAATTGGTTGGACCAGTTCCATTTCTGTCTTTGGCATATATTGGAGTATACCATGGCAGTTTGTGGAAAAAGTGTCATCAATTGCCCAAAGGTGTCCTTTAAAAGCATCTCCAGACCTACCCCAGTCAAAGTGCCTAGGTCATTTCCACCACAGTGCAAAATTATGAGGTTAGGGTGTGGCAGATGGTAAAAGGTTTTCACCAATGGTATCAATTGATGACATCTCAATCCTCTTTGGCCAATCCATTTTATGTGCACATTTGGTAAATCAAGGTTGTGAAAATTTCTGTTAGCTGCATACCTTTGAGCCCAGTGAATGTAGCTATGTCCAATAACCCAGACAGAGTACATGGTGAGAGGAGGTTCTGGTGCAGTCAGATGAAGTGTAGGAATGAAATGGTAGTTGGAACAGTAGGAGTTTGCAAAAAAACAAACTGTGGAGTTTCAGTGCTCTTGAATCACAAGCAATGATTGGTGGATTCAGATAGTTGAAAACTGAAAGTTAGGGTGCATGGTTCTGTTGTGTGAAAGAAGTCATTTGAGTGGTGTAAAAACAGTCATTTAAAGAAACATTGCAGCAGATAAGCTGGTGTATTCACAGATCAAACATCCTTGCTGAGGTGATTTGCAACATTGTAGAATAAACTTTTAACCCTGGGAACTCAGTGAGGAGGGAGTTGCTATGGTAACAGGTAGAAAGGGCTGATGGGGGGGGGAGGGTGTTATTTTGAAAATAAAGAGGGAAGAGTTTTGATTGGTTACCATGAGCAATATGTGTGTAGAATTAGAGATTTTCTGTGCCATTAATGGTTGCAGTGCCTGGAGAACATACCTTTTGCTCTGCTAAAGAAATATTGGTGTGTGTATCTGACACTGTTCTGAATCTCCCAAAGCATTTGTAAAGGTGAGTTATGATTCATTTAGATAGAGAGTTTAGATTCAGAAGCACATTGATTTTCTTTGCTTTTGGTTTGTGTGATGCTTTTAAAAAATACATGGTTTCTATATTTGCAAAATATAGGATTTGTATTTTGTGAAATAGTGATGTTTCAGTAGTGAAGTTGAATGGTTGTACATAGGACTTGCACTCTGTATCTAAAATGTTATTTTAAAAATCAATTTTAGGGTAAATCAATGGGTTTCAGTAGTGAAAATGAATGCTTGTACATAGGACCTGTGTTCTGTTTCTAAAATGGTAATTGAAAAACGATTTTAGTGCAAATCAATGGGTTTCAGTAGTGAAAATGAATGCTTGTATATAGGATCTGTGCTCTGTTTCTAAAATGTTAATTGAAAAACGATTTTAGTGCAAAATAATGGTTTTTACTTGTGAAAATGAATGCCTGTAAATAGGATCTGTGCTCTGTTCATAAAATATTAAATAAAAAACGGTTTTAGGGCAAATTAGTGGCTTTCAGTAGTGAAAATGAATGCTTGTACACAGGACCTGTGTTCTGTTCCTAAAATGGTAATTGAAAAACGATTTTAGTGCAAATCCATGGCTTTAACATTTTTAAGAAGGAATAAATAGTGTGTGCTTAATTACATAAAAATATTTGAATCTTTTACAAACATGTTACCTGTTTTACCTCAGATTGGGAAGCAGATTGAGTTTCTTTGCTGTTGGTTTGCTTAATTTTTTGGGTATTTGGGTAATGCTTGGTAGGAATGTTTGCAAGAGATAGGAAATGTATTTTGTAAAAAAGTGACTTTTCAGTACTGAAATGGAATGATTGTACATAGGACTTGCACTGTGTTTCTAAAATGTTATTGAAAAATCGATTTTGGGGCAAATTAATAGCTTTTACATTTTTGAGAAAAAATAAAAAATGTGTGCATGATTAAATAAAATAGTTTGAAGCTTTCATAATCATGTCACCTGTGTTACCTCACATTAGGAAGCACACTGAGAACTTTATTTATGAAAACAGCGATGCATCACTTTTCACTGTGCACTCCTTGTGACACCAATGATGCATTATATTTAATGTATGACGCATCATGTTTCTAGGACTTACAGATAAGTCAGTATTTGTGATGTATCTGTAAGCGCAAAAGTGACGAATTGCTGGAGTGTGTCACAAAAATGACGCAACTCCAGCAATGCATACTTTCACATGGGGAAAGATCCATGTGAAAGCGTTTTCCTCAGTCTTATGTCTGCTGTGAGGCAGGCGCAAGATTTTGACGTAACAGTGTCCTAAAAGTGACGCAGTGAAATCTCATTGATTTCACTGCGTCACTATTATGAGGCTTTCTGCGTAGAAATAACCCCTCTGTGTACATTACACCTGACAGAGGTATAATGTGGCGCAGAGGTTTAAAAAGTGACGCATCTACCTACATGCGTCACTTTTTAAATATGGCGCAACAAGGCATATGTTTTATGCCGCCGATGCGTCACAAAATGTGATGCATCAGCAGTGGAAAACTGATGCAGGGCTTTATAAATGAGGTTTATCTTTTTTTTGCACACTACTCCAGTTTAGTCCTGTCCACTGCACTCTTGGACACAAGCCTCACTTTTTGTGCTCCCCTAGACAGGCTTCATTACATCTGCATTCCTGCTTAGGCCTCATAATCTTTTTTTAGAATAACATTTGAAAAACAGAGAAATGGTCATATGTATAAGCTTTTCATTCCACTACTGAAACATTTTTGGGGCAAATTAATGTATTTTACATTTTTGAGAAAGAATAAATAGTGTGCGAATGATTACATAAAAAAGTGACCTTTTCACAATCATGTTACCTGTGTTACCTCAGATTAGGAAGTAGATTGTGCAGATGAGGTGAGGAATGTCCAGAGGGACAGAGGAGGTGAGGCCTGTGTTCAAGACTGTAGTGGGAGAGAGGCTTTTCTTGGAGAGTGTAGGTGGTGAGACCTGTGTCTAAGAGTGCAGTGGACTAGGCTTCATGAAGCCTATCCCCCACTGCACTCTTAGACACAGGTCTCAAATTATTTGCACCCATGGACAGATCTCTCTTCTACTACACTCTTCAAAATAGGCCATACCTCTTGTGCACCCCTAGACAATCCTCACCTCATCTGCAACCCTGAATAGACTTCAACTAATTGGCATGCTTAGACAAGCCTCAGCTTATTTACACCCTTGGGCATGCGTCACCTCATCTGCACCTACTTACTATCAATTATACTCAATACATTGAGGCCTGTTCAGAGGACAGAGATGAGGTAAGGCTTGTCCAAGGGTGAGAGGAGGTTAGTCCTCTCCACTGTAGTCATGGACACTGAATGCTTGTACATAGGACCTGCACTGTGTGTCTAAAATGTTATTTAAAAAACGATTTTAGTGAAAAACAATGACTTTTAGTTTTTTGAGAAGGAATAAATAGTGTCTGCATGATTAAATACATATATGTCATCCTTTCATAAAAATGTCACCTGTGTTACCTTAGATTAGGAAGTAGATTGTGTAGATGAGGTGAGGCATGTCCAGAGGGACAGACGAGGTGAGGCCTGTGTTCAAGACTGTAGTGGGAGAGAGGCCTTTCCTGGAGAACATAAGTGGTGAAGCCTGTGTGTAAGAGTGCAGTGGACTAGACTTCATGAAGCGTATCTCCTACTGCACTCGTAGACACAGGTCTCACTTTCTTTGTACCTGTGGACATACCTCTCTTTCACTACACTCTTCAATGCATGTCTCACCTCTTCTGCACCCCTTAAGAATCCTCACTTGATCTGTAACCCTGAATAGATTGTTTGATTTTTGTCATTGCTTTGTTGTTTGATAATAGTGGTCTATAAGGTGCTATTTTTTTCTTTAACACAGATTGAAAACAAGATTTCAAGAGTAAGGAAAGATGCCCTCAAGGAAAAGATCAAGAAAATTTGAAATACGGTTCAAAACAAAAACAACATCGGAATTACAGCAGTCCTCCACAACAAAGACTTCAAAAAACAGGAAAAAAGCTCCTGGTAAGATAACTAAGTCTTTCTTACGGAACGTATGTAGAACAAAAAAAAATGTTGGACAGCATGTAGAAAAAGAGAAGGAGATAGTAATTTTGAAAAGGAAGGAGAGGCCCTCAAAAAAAGTTACTACTGGAGCAGGAGAGAATAATATGTATCGGAATAGAAGGCAGAATCAGTTTAGAGACATTCGTAAACGTATGTTTCGCAATAGGGTGGTTTTAAATTTGTTAAAAAACATTAGGAAAGGCAAACAGAGAGCTGCTTTTTATAAGAAAAAGAAAAATGTAGAGAAGATTGTTGATCAGGCTTTTGAAGTTAAGAAAAAATTATTTATTTTAATAATCCATAGAATTAGGACACTTAACAAGACAATTGATGTTTTTAAATCAAACAGCAGATGGAAAAGAGTAATTAATCGGACTCATTTTTGTAAAGTTTTTTCAGGAGAATGGGTGCACAGTTCAAGTTGTGAGCCATTTTTTAATGAGGAGAGTTACTTTCAGGAGAATGATTTAGTGCATGCAGTTGACACCAGTGGTCGAGCATATGAGGTGAAAGACGGTTGTCCGATTGAAAAAGAGAAACTTGTGCCTAGAGAACCAGCAGAGGTGTTAACTGATGAAGTTTTAGGGAAATGTACTAAGGGTCCAGTGTACACTTGGAAGTGTAGTCGTATTTGTAGTGTGCGACAGGAATCAATTGATTTGTTTTGTAATTTCTTACGTACATATAGTAAGAAAAGTCTGAAGCAGAAAATGAAGTTGTTGCAAGATTTAGATCCTTGCAGACTGAGAGAAAAGACAGGTTTGCAAGGCCATTCACTGGCTTGTCTTTCTAGAAAAGTCTGTCAAAGTGTTTTTCATCATTTTAGGATGTTAGCAGTGCATCATACAAAAATGAGGAAATTAGTGAGAATGTTGTATTATGCAAAAAGTCCAGCACTTAAGCTTAAAAATTAAACACTGCTCTTTTGCATGGAACTGAATTAGATGTGAAGAAGATTTGTGAAGAAATTGAGATTTCTTATTTTGGTGAAAAAGAGGACAGTGTAGAAATTGACACAGAAATTCGAGGTAATTTGGAAGACAATGTACAGATTTCAAGTACAGAAAAGTTTGACCAGGAAATTAACAGGTGTAAGGTGAAATCAAGTGAAAGGCCGAATTTTACTTGTGTATGTTGTCGACGAACTCATTATAAGCATCAAACTAGATTAGTTGACTTATACGTAAAAAGTGAAAAGATAAATAATTATGAGTGGAAGGATTTTGCTACTTATTTGTGGGTGGAGAATTGTTTTGATTTGAGTTCTGATCAGCGTATTTGTAAATATTGTTATGATAAATAAATCAAAACAGAATGCCTGCTAGAGCTGTTCATAATAATCTGGAGTTGGTAGACATTCCTCCTGAATTGATGGATTTAAATACATATGAGTCTATTTTGATTCAATGTGTCCATCCTTTTCAGGCTATTAATCGTATGGAGCCTAAGATAGGGAAATTGCCTCCTTCAGATTTACAGAGAGGATTAAAGGGAAGAGTTGTTTATTTGCCTCTAGATTTCAAGAAAAATATTGATACCATTGGTGTAGAGAAAGTGGAAGAGGAACCTCTGGTTATTCTAGTTAATGGGGTTCCGACAAAGAGTAAGAAAATCTGGCAAGATTTAGTGGATGTTAGGAAAGTCAAAAAAGCAACGTTGTATTTGGTCAAAAACAATGAGTACTACAAACATGTATGTGTTGAAGCAGAGGAAACAGCTGCAGATGAAGACAGTGATTGTTCAGCTGGCCAAATTGAAAAAGTTGATGTATCAAGAAGTAAAGAAACATATGAACATTATACTGTTCATCCTTTGCATTCCAAAGAAGTGATGGGGAATGCAATTGACTTGTTTCAAATGAAAGCAGCAAAAGGAAGTCCCATTAGTGTATGGGAAGAAAGTTTGGAAGCTCGTTGTTTTCCACATTTATTTCCAACAGGTCGAGGTGGACGATATGACGATCGACCACTACAAATTCCTGCATCTGAATACCGAACTGTAAGATTATATGTTGAAGATCCAAGGTTTCGTCAATGCATTCCCTATTTGTTTCATCTACTGTATGAAAGTGACTTGTCTGGGCTTTCTTATGCAGTAAACCATATACTGAAAAGTGGAGCAAATTTGCAAAATGTTTCGGCGAGGGACTTTATGGAGAAAGTGAATCTGCAAGATAATATTTTGGAATCCCATTTAATCAATCTCATGGCTTGTCAGCGTGGTACAAACGAGTATTGGTTCCGTCGTCATGGGGAATTGAAATGTATGCTAAGAAACTTAGGAACTCCTACATGGTTCCTCACTCTTAGCTGTGCCGAGTATGCATGGGACGACTTACTTCAATTTCTACGAGAGGCAAATGCAAATATTCAAAATATAGAATTCAAAACTGCTGGAGAACTGTGTTCTTTGGATCCAGTGAATGTATGCAGATATTTCAATCATAGATTTGAAGCTATGATGTCTTTTATTACCAACAAAGAAAATCCTCCCCTTGGAGAGGTTTTGGATTTCTTTTGGAGAAAGAAGTATCAAGCGAGAGGTGCTCCTCATATACATATGTTGTTGTGGATTAAAGATGCACCCAAATTTGGAACAGATTCGGATGAGACAGTGATGAGCTTCATTGAAGAGTATTCAACATGTGCTGTTCCGAAAACTACCGAAGAAAACAGGCAACAAGTTTTACGCTTTCAATCCCATCGTTGTGGAAAGTACTGTCGTCGAAAATTCAGAAACAAGGACAAGTTCTACACAAAATGCCGTTTCGGCTTTCCACGACCAATGATTTCTAAAGGAAGAGTAAATAATTTGATGTCTTCTCTGCGACATACTGTGACGAGGAAATCACCAAAAAATACATACAATTTAAAAAGAGACGAAGACTCCAAGTACATCAACGACTCCTCATCTTGAGAACGCTTGTCTCTACGAAGTTCTGCAAAGATATATTTATAAGAGGAACATCAGAGAAGATATCAATAATGGAATATATGCTATCATTGGATGTGAAGGATGTTTAGTGAAACAGAAAAAAGGTCATTTGAATAATCATCGAAAATTGAGTGGTGAAAATCCAGATAAAAGAGAATTTTACTATTTGGCTCTTTTGCAACTCTTTAAACCATGGCGTAAAGAAGAGGAACTACTTGGAGATTTTCTCTGGTATGAAGACTCTTTTAATGCAACCAAGGATACCATAGAATGTCCTGTTTTTCCAAATTATCTGGAAATGTTGAATGAAGAAATAGAACAAGAAGCAACAATTGCTGCAGAGATTGCGAGAGACAGTTCTCAAGACAGTCAGAGTTCTGCTTCATTGAGTCAGGATCCACTAGGAGGACCAATTATCCAAAATGAAGCTGCCACTGCCATGGATGAGGTGGAAAGAGCTATGGAGATATAATTAATTTAGAAGATTTGGTGAAACAATTAAACCTTGAGCAGAAACAGATATATGACGAAGTCACAGAAGAGGTTGAACATGGATTCAGTCATGAGAAGAAAGAGTGCTCATGTACATCATTTAAGCCTGTCCGACTGTACGTGAGTGGAGAAGCGGGAACTGGAAAAAGTTTTCTGATTAAAGCAATTGCAACTTATCTGCAGAAAAGGACTGAATCACCGCTGTCTTGTGTTATTACCGCTCCAACTGGGCTGGCAGCACATAATATTAAAGGGATTACTTTACATCGTTTACTGATGCTGCCAGTGGAGCATGATAACAAATTGCAATACCACAAGCTATCTGGAGATGCGTGTTGTGAAGTTTCGAGAATCCTGAAGAAAATGAAACTTCTTATCATTGATGAAATAAGCATGGTCTCAAATGTAATGCTTGCTTTTGTGCATTTGAGAATGCAAGAAATTCTTAGAACAGACTATGATGTCTTATTTGGAGGAAAACACATTATCGTTTTTGTAGATCTACTGCAGTTGACTCCAGTGAAAGGTCAACCAGTGTTTAAAATGGTCACGCATGAAGATACCAGGAAGTGCCTAGGAAGCATTGGAAACGTTAATATATGGTTAAAGTTCAAATATGCAGACCTACTCCAAAATATGCGGCAGGCAAAGGATGAAGATTATAAAAATATTCTACAAGATGTAAGAATCGGAAAAATAAGTCAGCATGGGAAAGAAGCTTTACATGGACGATTAATTTCTAATTTGTACCCAAATGAAAACATTCTTCCAGAGAATATTTTTAAGAAAATTAACGAGAAGAAATCTGGCATATGTTTGATGCCTACTCTGAAAGAATGTTCCATGTTCAACAACAAAATGTTGAAGTTAGAAAATGAAGAGATAGTGAAACTGGAAGCTATAGATAAAATAGAGCATATGGGAGCAACAATTATTTTGTCAGAAAATTTGAAATCAAAATTGGATTCATTAGAGAAGACTATATCTAAAACTGCTGGTTTTGAAAAGACTCTGAATGTGTGTTTAAATTGTCGTATCATTTTGAGAAGGAATTTAAATGTTGAAAGAGGTCTGGTAAATGGAGCAATGGGTCATGTTGTTGGTTTTGTGAATTACAAAAATAGAGATGGAATTGAAATTTTAAAAATTAAATTTGATGGCATTGACGAAATAGAACAAATTTGTCGTTGTTCAGCTAGAGTTTTGCTTGTGAAAGACTTATATGTTCGCCGAAAACAGTTTCCTGTTTGTTTGGCATATGCAGTGACAATTCATAAATCTCAAGGTTTAAGTGTAGATAGTGCTTTGGTGAACATTGGAAGTTCTGTGTTTAAAGAGGGTATGGCATATGTGGCATTATCACGAGTCAGAACTTTATCAGGATTGTACTTGATTGAGTGTGATGAAACAAAGATTTATGCTGATCTAGATTGTGTTAAAGAATACAATAGGTTAAGAAGAGAGTATGCTCCACATTTGCCTCAATATCCTCTGTTTGAAAAACGTGTGGTAGGCCGAAAAAGAAGAAATGAGATTAATTGCAGTGAGGTACTAGCAAAAAGGCAAAAAGTAGATAAAAATGTAATTGTAAAGAGAAAGAAAAAGGATTCTGTTGAAGATGTTGTTGGATTTCAGTTTGAAAACAGTTCTGGTGTCAACTGCTATGCTAATGTAGTGGTTAATGTTGTTTTTTTCTTCAAAATTTACAAAAACAGATTGTAGAAAATCGGGATCAAACATTGTGCTGTTTATTGAATTCTGTGTTAGAGAAATGTAGCAGTGATAGAGCAAAAATAGAAAGTGTTTCAGAAATTAGAAATCTTCTAGACATATGTTCTGGTCAAAATCAATTTTCACAGATAATTCAGCAGGATTGTCAGGAATTTTTAATGTATATGTTTGATGTATTGGAAGATGAAGGAGTAGATATAAAAAATCTTTTTAACCTTTCTTATCAATGGCAACATGACTGTGATAACTGTACTTCATCAAGTACTACTAGAATAGACACTGAAAGATTTATATATTTGACTTGACCAGACTGCAAATCAGTGTCTTTCAATATTCTAGTTAAAGCAGCTGATCACAATATGGTGTGTACCCAATGTAAGTCTGCAATGCTGTCCACATTATTTCTACAAAGTTATGGTCACTATGTCATTTTAATGTTCCAACGATGTAGACCTGATGGAACGAAATTGACAACTTCTATTAAAAATTTTGTGACTTCTCAGTTATCAATTTCAGGAAGAACGTTTGGAACTGTAGCTATTATTTATCATGACGGTCCTTCAACAACATCAGGGCATTACACATGCTATTTAAAAAGTTGCAAAGGTTGGACCCTTTGTAATGATACTCATTTGACTTTTAAACAACGTTTGCCTTTTGACTTGAAAAATTCATATCTAGTGTTTTTAGAACCGAAATTTAAGTAAAGGTAATTGGCGTATGAAGACGGGAGCAGTTAATAAAGGTTAGTTTGCTATTTAAAACGGTAATTTCAGAGTTTCTTTAAATTAATTTGAAAGTATGCTCATACATCTAACACTATTTGGCCTAAAGGAAAAGTTAAGGAATGAGCAAAGAGTCATGAGTGAAAAAAAGGAGTATATGAAAATAATAAAAATATTTCAGATGTTTTTGGAGCTTTTCTTCTAGAAAGTCGATGAAATGGAATTTTTAGTAAACAGCAGAGTACTTTCCAACGAGGAGCGGACCTTCATGATATACTATTTGGCCTAATGGAAAAGTAAGTGAATCAAAGATTAGTGTATATTTGTTATTTGTAACTTTGGATGGGTTTTTTAAAAACACAATCTTTGTGATTGTGTTTTTTTTTCCCCGCTGTAATATGATGAGTAGTTTGAACTCACTTTTTTAAGTGAAATTCAATATATTCTGAGAACAGCAAAAATAAACTATGTCACATGTTGTACAAGTTAATCTATAGTTTGTATTCTGTAATTTAAATTATTTTCCAATTGTCTCACATTCACTTTTCTTTTTCCACCCTCTTCCAGCTTTTTTTACTCATTTAAAATGTCTTTCTTTCACTCTCTTTCAACCCCGTTCCTTTACTCCCCTTCTTTTACAACCCCTCATTCTCATTTCAACTGTCTGCATCCCCTCTCTCCCTTGCATAACTTTTCAGCTTTCAGTCTCTCTGCTTTACTTCCCTTTTCCGTATTTTCCTCCTTTGCTCTTTTAGTAATTCCTCTTTACTCACTCAGCAGTATTGTCGCACTCTATCACTATAAATCACCCACTCTCCCTCGCTTATCTTTTTTGCTCCTTTCTTTTGACCTCTTCTCTCTATTTTTCGTTCACTACCTCTATGTCCTCAGTGCCTCACTCTCCTTGTGTTATGTTCACTTGTGTTTATCTACCCTCTATCATTACTTTTACAACAACTTCACTGCTCGTCTGTCATCGTTCTTCATCCCATTTCTTTTACTCTGGTTCCATTACTATCCCTCATTTCCTTTCTTTCAATGTCTTTCTCTTTACTTTCATCACCAAATTATTTTGTCTCAGTACCACTGTTTTAGTCGTCTTCTCCTCTATTTCCTGTTTTTGCTCCCTTACTCGTTTCCTTTGCTCACTTATTGTACTCCACCTCACTCAGTTTTTCTCTTAGTGTGTCTGTCTACTAACTTCCTCACTTCATTTCCCTCAATCATTGTATATTATCCTCTCTCCTTTCATCCCTTCACTTTGACTGTTCTTCACTTACTCTCAGTTATCTTCTATTTCTCAATCTTCTAAATGCATCCTTAATTGGACTCTTTTCCGTCTCTGTTATTATCTTTTTACTTAATACTGTTTCCTGACTTAGTTTTGCTAACTCACATTCTTTTAGTACCTTTCTTACCTTCAGTTCATTTCTCTGTTCTTCTCTTCCTCTCTGTCAGTGAATCTATATGCCTTACTCTTAGTAATTTGCTCTCCTTCTATTTCTTTTTTCTCTTTTTATCCTTCTACCTTACTTTATTTCCCTTTTTGTGTCCTTCACTCTTACTTTATTTCTAAATACACTGTTATGATTTTTGACCTCTTCATTTGTATCTTTTAATTTAAAATACGTATTTTACTGATTATACCTTATTTTTTCTTCTCTCTTTCACAGATACAAAGTGTAGTTAAAAAATGTAATTAAAGTTACACTTATTATATGGTAAGTATGACTAAAAAAATGTATTTTGTCATCACCCTTTGCTTTAAGCTCACTAACATTTTCTCAACCTACCTCACTCCTGTGTCTTTACTCTGCTTCCCTCACTTATTCTTATTCTACATGTTTACTCCAATTTCCCTATTTCCCCTCTCATATTCAACTTCTTTCAATCCCTATTCTTTACTTCACTTACCCTCTGTTCCCTTCCTTTGCTTCTTCACTCATTCTCTTTTTCTTAATTATTTACCTTACTCCTACACACACACCTCATCCCCCTCCCAACACATACACACACCTCTAACATACACCCCACACACACACCACACACACCTCCTACACACAAAAAATCCTCCCACACACACTCTTCACACACACACACACATTCCATACACACACATACATCGAACACATATACACCCCACACCCATACACTCCTCACACATATTTCACACACCCTCACCTCCACCCACACCGAAACACCCCACACAGCCACACCCACAGACACACCTTACACACCCACACCCCGACCTACACCAACTGACTCCCTATAAGTCACACACACTGCATTCCTTATCTTTCTTTGCTGTTTCACTCAAACCCATTCAGGTACTGATTCCTTTACTCTCTTTGTCCTTTTTCTTTGTCACTCCCCATGTCTTATCCTAATTCAATTTTTCCCCCTCTTTCACCCCTCTTTACTTATACTAACTGGTCTTTTCTCACCCTCCCTCACCGTTCTTCATTTATCCCGGTTCCGCCACTACCCTTCATTCTCCATTTTTTACTGTCCTTTATTTTTCTTTTAACATCCACTCACATTCTCCCACTATCTCTACTTTAGTCTTCTTCCTCTCTCTTCCCTTCTTTCGCTCCTTTAGTCATTTTACTTTTCTCACTTTCATCCTATTACACCTTCTCTATTTTTTACTATGTAATAAACAATCCCTCTGTGTTCATCCTGTAGCTCTCTTTCTCTTAACATTACTCTCTTTGTGTTCTTCCTCCATGCTAACTGCTTCATTAATTTTTTTTTTCTTTTTCTGGGGGGCGCGCCCTGGTACGTGTACCCTAAGGAAACAAAATTGACAGAGATTCTTTAAAAATATAGGTTTAATTTTATAAATGAAAGGTAGTTCTAAAAAGAACTGTTTTTTTTCTTCTTTTTGTTGTTTTATATTTTTTTAATGTTTGTTGAACATTTAGTACTTTTTTTGGCTTTTCAAAGCAGTTTTATATTTTTTTGTATTTTTTTATGGGGAGAAACAAAAAAAAGAGAATTGAAACTGGCTCAACTGGAGCAAAAAACAAAAAACGGAAAAAAGTACTTTTTTGGGGGGCAATTGTGATTGTCACCAGCAAGGACGACGAGCTTTACGCTCTTTTCACCATAGGCGATGAGCTTGCCACATTCAATACAAGTGATTTTAAAATCAGCAAATCGTTGCTAAATACAAGGCATCATCTCTGATGTTTCTGGTCCCGATGAAGTGGGTTCGTTTCTTTTGGAGGTGGTCCTTGAATACTGGGGGAGGTTACTGGCCAGTTCTCTGATCTCTGCAGCAGAGTAGTTGTTAGGGTGCTTACGGGTCATATGTTGAATCATGGTATTGTTACCAAAGGAATATTTTTTGTTTGGGTTGCCCCTTGAGAGTTCCATACCACAGATTCAACAAGTTACCTTGGCCGCATTAACTTTTTTCTTGCCCTCTGGAAGTGAAAAAAAACTCCCATACAATGTGTGGCCTTGGCTTGTATGGGGTATTTTGTTCAGGCAGCCATCTTCTTCTCTCCTCCTCCTCCTCTTCCTCCTCCTCCTGTATTGTTGTGGTGGTCCTCTTGGTGGTGGTGGTGGAGGTGGTGGTGCAGATGCTCCAGCTGCTGCTGCTACAGTAGCCATTTCAAAGTACAAAAGAATTATCTCTATAGGTGAAACAGGTCTTCCTCAGTCAAAGGACAAAGTCAGAATAAGGAAGAAAGGTGGGGTTTTTCATCATTTGGAAAAAAAACTGTCCTGAACCAATGAGAAGTGTTATTTTCAGGTCACATGACCCGGGCTTTACTCATTTGGAAACCAAAACTGTTCTGCACCAATAGAAAGTGTTATTTTCAGGTCACATGACTCGACGCACTTGCGCTACGCGCCCCGGGGCGCGCCCGTAGTCGCGCTCTGGGGCGCGTAGCGTAAGCGCGTCAAGATGTTGCGCGATCGTATGGCTCGCGTGCTTCGGGTGCGCTTACGCTGTGCGTCATATGACGCATCACGCGTCTGTACGATACGTCACTATGTTGTTTTCGTTCGCGGGAATAGCGCTCCCAGGAAGCTCACCGGTACGGGCCCTGGGGCGCGCAGTAATATTGCGCTTACCCGTGCGTTCACCGGTACGTGCCCCGGGAGCGCCCCGGGGTTAAAAAGAAAAAAAAAAAGAAAAAAATTAACATAATTATACAATATAAAATTTGTTTTCAATCTTTTCACTTTCTATACCTATAAAGATTTGCTATTAAAAAAACATTGAAATTCACTGAAAAAACCATAGGTTTCACACCAGTTATAGTTAGGAATTAGCATTAAAAAAACCTATGAAATTCACTGAAAAAAACATAGGTTTCACACCAGTTATAGTTAGGAATTAGCATTTAAAAAACCTATTAAATTCACTGAAAAAAACATAGGTTTCACACCAGTTATAGTTAGCTGAAAGTTTTACTCGCATAAAACCATTTAAATTCCCACGTTATAGTTAGTTGGACTCACTATAACTTGCGCGTGCAATGCACTGCTGATGACGTCACATATTACATCACTCATGACATGGTCAGTGACATCACTCATGACATCACTGATGACACCATCCTTGTGACAGAGTGACAGACCTCCTTTCACTGTAATGTAACCCTTGAAATACATATTCAAAAAAGAAACAAAAATGTTCAAAAAAATCGAAATACCCATACCAGTTACAACAACCAATTCAGTAATTCCACTATCTATATACACATCCACTCATTCACCAACAGTTGTATATAGTCACTCATACATATACTCACTCATCATATGTAGTGATACACTTATACATCCTGTTACACACCGACAGTCATACAAAAGTTACTCTCACACATACTCACACATGCAAGTAAACTATTGAACATCCATTTATTTTCATATATAGCTATACACACACTACCACCTTACTTCTAAGGAAACTTACACATACTTACTCTCTTAAACAATCACTTATAGAAAAACATACTTATTTAAACAGGAACTCTTACAATCTCTAACTCTCACATATACTCACTTAAGTACATTAATATTCACATATACTAGATTAAAACATATGTAGTTACTGATAATCACACTAGTGACACAGTCATTCACGCACTAACACACACATATACACACTCATCCACCCATACAGTCCTGCACATATGCTGTCTTCAAAACACATACAAACAGAGAGTCAGTCATTCATGCATCTATGTGCTAAGTAATACCCCCACTAAACCATACAAACACTCATACTGATACTAAGAAAAACATCTAATAACCTATATACATACACATATAGCTACTCACCAACCCATGCAGCCACTTATACACAAAGTGAAACACTAATACATATATTTAAATATTTAAAGATTACTCACTAATATTTATTTTTCAGAAAGACACACATTTACTGGATGGTGTCATCAGTGATGTCATGAGTGATGTCACTGACCATGTCATGAGTGATGTAATATGTGACGTCATCAGCAGTGCATTGCACGCGCAAGTTATAGTGAGTCCAACTAGGGGAGAGGGGTTGGCCTAACGGCTAAGGCGCTCGACCTCGGACCTGGGGATCTGGGTTCGAGTCTCGGTAACGACGCCAATAACCCCCTGTGATTCTGGGCAAATCACTTAATCTCCCCGTGCCTAAAAAAATGAAAGTGTGTCCTCATGTAACGTAACTGGTGCTATGTAAAGCGCTCTGATAACTGATTCGGTTCGGTTCTAGTTCGCGCTATATAAAACTCCCCCCCCCCCCAAAAAAACAACTAACTATAACGTGGGAATTTCAATGGTTTTATGCGAGTAAAACTTTCGGCTAACTTTAACTGGTGTGAAACCTATGTTTTTTTCAGTGAATTTAATAGGTTTTTTAAATGCTAATTCCTAACTATAACTGGTGTGAAACCTATGGTTTTTTCAGTGAATATATATATATATATTCACTGAAAAAACCATAGGTTAGAGACCATATATAGTTAGCTGGACATTTTATTGACATAAAACCAATGAAATTCCATATATAGTTAGTTGCACTAACTATATATCGCGCACCCGCAATCCACTGCTGATGATGTCACATATTACATCATTCATGACATGGTCAGTGACATCACTGATGACATCACTGATGACATCTCAAATGACATCACTGATGACATCACTGATGACATCTCATTTGACATCAATGACCACATCACTGATGATATCATTCATGTGACAATACAATGCATCTCCTCACATTTTAATATAACCTCTGTTTCACCCAGTGTTAAATACAGAGTATAATTTTTGAAACCATTGACACACCAATACTAGTTACTACATACGCACTCACTGATTCCTACGTCTACACACACATTCACTCATTCACCCATACAATCATTCATACATACAATCACTCATCTTTACAACACTATCATATGCACTCATACACCTATACAGACACTCAAACTCTGCCACTCATCCATGGAGTTACTCACACACCTAGTCAGTCCTGTAAAGAATCAATGACACTTCCATTTTCTTGTCTATACAGTTAAACATAGAGCACCTTACATTTTCAAACATATACTAACACATACTTACCTTCTTATACAATCATTGATACAAGTACACATTGATCTGCACAGAGTCACACACCTCCCAGCCAGCCACACACACACTCAGTCTCCCATACAAATACTTGGGCAATCAATCAATAACCCATATAGCTACTGATCAACACATGCAGCAGTTTACAGAACAACAGACATAATGATGCACAAATTAAGACAGTTTAGTCACTAACCCATGCACTCAGTGAGACACATTTAATCACTCACTCATACAGTCAGTCATGCACCTACTAAATCCTTCGTCCAGACACTTACACATCCACTCATTCTTCAATATGTAAGACATATTTAAACTTTACAGAAACAAAAAATCACTGGATGTTGTTATCAGTGATGTCATCAGTGATGTCATCAGTGATGTCATCAGTGATGTCACTGACCATGTCATGAATGATGTAATATGTGACATCATCAGCAGTGGATTGCGGGTGCGCGATATATAGTTAGTGCAACTAACTGTATATGGAATTTCAATGGTTTTGTGTGAGTAAAATAAGGTTTTTTAAATGCTAATTCCTAACGATATATGGTCTATAACCTATGGTTTTTTCAGTGAATTTTCAAGGTTTTGTAAATGCTAATTTCTAACTATATATGGTCTATAACCTATGGTTTTTTCAGTGAATTTTCAAGGTTTTGTAAATGCTAATTCCTAACTATATATGGTCTATAACCTATGGTTTTTTCAGTGAATATATATATATATATATATATATATATATGTATATATATATATATATATATATATATATATATACACACAGATCCTTCCAAACGAAAAGAAAACAGCGACCCAGGAGGAAACGATGGAAACACTGGTTTACTGACACAGATGCGAATGCATTTCGGCAGCCATTCTGCCTTCCTCAGCGCCCAAAGCGTCCTACCAGCGAGATGTCATGCTGCAGGTGAGTCCCTCCTTTAAACGCCTGCTGATGCAGGCCAGCTCCGCCCCTGAGGTTAAGTTCCCACACCTGTGTGAATCCCGCGTGTGGTGCAGGACTACAGGTCCCAGAATGCATCCAATTGGAGCCTGGAACCTAGGAGCAGGAAGATACCGTAAATGGTGCAATGTCAGAGCGGGGGGGCAGGGAAACAGCGTGAGCCTCTGGAGTTGCTGTGTTGGAAATGCCGCTTTGGTGTGCCATTTATCCGGTGCCTCCTCCGGTCCCCCAATACCATCACAGCCACAAACACCGAAAAAGTCATTGAAGCAGGGGATGAACCACATAGAGTTCTACCCAGCATGAAACTGTCCGTTACACAACTGCTCGCTTTTCTCCTCGGCTTGAGTGGCGGGCTTCCAGCCGGTCCAACAAACGCTGGCAAAATACACCGGACTACAGGAGTCCAAAAGTTCCAGTGAAGCTGGTCACCCAAAACGTGACAGGGGTCATCTGTAAAAGCGCCTCTGGATAGCGCTGTAGTTATGCACACAGATCCTTCCAAACGAAAAGAAAACAGCGACCCAGGAGGAAACGATAGAAACACTGGTTTACTGACACAGATGCAAATGCATTTCGGCAGCCATTCTGCCTTCCTCAGCGCCCAAAGCGTCCTACCAGCGAGATGTCATGCTGCAGGTGAGTCCCTCCTTTAAACGCCTGCTGATGCAGGCCAGCTCCGCCCCTGAGGTTAAGTTCCCACACCTGTGTGAATCCCGCGTGTGGTGCAGGACTACAGGTCCCAGAATGCATCCAATTGGAGCCTGGAACCTAGGAGCAGGAAGATACCGTAAATGGTGCAATGTCAGAGCGGGGGGGCAGGGAAACAGCGTGAGCCTCTGGAGTTGCTGTGTTGGAAATGCCGCTTTGGTGTGCCATTTATCCGGTGCCTCCTCCGGTCCCCCAATACCATCACAGCCACAAACACCGAAAAAGTCATTGAAGCAGGGGATGAACCACATAGAGTTCTACCCAGCATGAAACTGTCCGTTACACAACTGCTCGCTTTTCTCCTCGGCTTGAGTGGCGGGCTTCCAGCCGGTCCAACAAACGCTGGCAAAATACACCGGACTACAGGAGTCCAAAAGTTCCAGTGAAGCTGGTCACCCAAAACGTGACAGGGGTCATCTGTAAAAGCGCCTCTGGATAGCGCTGTAGTTATGCACACAGATCCTTCCAAACGAAAAGAAAACAGCGACCCAGGAGGAAACGATAGAAACACTGGTTTACTGACACAGATGCAAATGCATTTCGGCAGCCATTCTGCCTTCCTCAGCGCCCAAAGCGTCCTACCAGCGAGATGTCATGCTGCAGGTGAGTCCCTCCTTTAAACGCCTGCTGATGCAGGCCAGCTCCGCCCCTGAGGTTAAGTTCCCACACCTGTGTGAATCCCGCGTGTGGTGCAGGACTACAGGTCCCAGAATGCATCCAATTGGAGCCTGGAACCTAGGAGCAGGAAGATACCGTAAATGGTGCAATGTCAGAGCGGGGGGGGCAGGGAAACAGCGTGAGCCTCTGGAGTTGCTGTGTTGGAAATGCCGCTTTGGTGTGCCATTTATCCGGTGCCTCCTCCGGTCCCCCAATACCATCACAGCCACAAACACCGAAAAAGTCATTGAAGCAGGGGATGAACCACATAGAGTTCTACCCAGCATGAAACTGTCCGTTACACAACTGCTCGCTTTTCTCCTCGGCTTGAGTGGCGGGCTTCCAGCCGGTCCAACAAACGCTGGCAAAATACACCGGACTACAGGAGTCCGAAAGTTCCAGTGAAGCTGGTCGCCCAAAACGTGACAGGGGTCATCTGTAAAAGCGCCTCTGGATAGCGCTGTAGTTATGCACACAGATCCTTCCAAACGAAAAGAAAACAGCGACCCAGGAGGAAACGATGGAAACACTGGTTTACTGACACAGATGCGAATGCATTTCGGCAGCCATTCTGCCTTCCTCAGCGCCCAAAGCGTCCTACCAGCGAGATGTCATGCTGCAGGTGAGTCCCTCCTTTAAACGCCTGCTGATGCAGGCCAGCTCCGCCCCTGAGGTTAAGTTCCCACACCTGTGTGAATCCCGCGTGTGGTGCAGGACTACAGGTCCCAGAATGCATCCAATTGGAGCCTGGAACCTAGGAGCAGGAAGATACCGTAAATGGTGCAATGCCAGAGCGGGGGGGCAGGGAAACAGTGTGAGCCTCTGGAGTTGCTGTGTTGGAAATGCCGCTTTGGTGTGCCATTTATCCGGTGCCTCCTCCGGTCCCCCAATACCATCACAGCCACAGACACCGAAAAAGTCATTGAAGCAGGGGATGAACCACATAGAGTTCTACCCAGCATGAAACTGTCCGTTACACAACTGCTCGCTTTTCTCCTCGGCTTGAGTGGCGGGCTTCCAGCCGGTCCAACAAACGCTGGCAAAATACACCGGACTACAGGAGTCCGAAAGTTCCAGTGAAGCTGGTCGCCCAAAACGTGACAGGGGTCATCTGTAAAAGCGCCTCTGGATTGCGCTGTAGTTATGCACACAGATCCTTCCAAACGAAAAGAAAACAGCGACCCAGGAGGAAACGATGGAAACACTGGTTTACTGACACAGATGCGAATGCATTTCGGCAGCCATTCTGCCTTCCTCAGCGCCCAAAGCGTCCTACCAGCGAGATGTCATGCTGCAGGTGAGTCCCTCCTTTAAACGCCTGCTGATGCAGGCCAGCTCCGCCCCTGAGGTTAAGTTCCCACACCTGTGTGAATCCCGCGTGTGGTGCAGGATTACAGGTCCCAGAATGCATCCAATTGGAGCCTGGAACCTAGGAGCAGGAAGATACCGTAAATGGTGCAATGTCAGAGCGGGGGGGGCAGGGAAACAGCGTGAGCCTCTGGAGTTGCTGTCAACACTATCATATGCACTCATACACCTAGTCAGTCCTGTGAAGAATCAATCACACTTCGATTTCCTCATCTATATAGTTAAACACAGAACACCATACTTTTCACACATATACTAACACATACTTACTCTCTTATACAATCACTGATACAAGTACACATTGATATGCACAGTCACACACCTCCCAGCCAGCCACACACACACTCAGTCTTCCATACATCCACTCATTCTTCAATATGTAAAACATATTTAAACTTTACAAAAACACACAGACACTAGATGATGTCATCAGTGATGTCATTTGAGATGTCATCAGTGATGTCATCAGTGATGTCATTTGAGATGTCATCAGTGATGTCATCAGTGATGTCACTGACCATGTCATGAATGATGTAATATGTGACATCATCAGCAGTGGATTGCGGGTGCGCGATATATAGTTAGTGCAACTAACTATATATGGAATTTCATTGGTTTTATGTCAATAAAATGTCCAGCTAACTATATATGGTCTCTAACCTATGGTTTTTTCAGTGAATTTTCAAGGTTTTGTAAATGCAAGTTCCTAACTATATATGGTCTATAACCTATGGTTTTTTCAGTGAATTTAATTTGTTTTTTAAAAGCTAATATCTATAGCTGTAAAATATATTCTTTATTACGTGACGTATCACGTAGCCACGTGAGACGCCTCATGACGCGTCGCATAACCGTGACGTATCGGCACTGCAGCGCAAACAAAACCCGTAACGTAAGCGTGCCGGAGCACGCTTACAGATATATATATATTTTTTAACCTTAATTAGACAAAATCCACACGTGCACATATCTTGAGGCCTTGCAAAGGCACATCAAACAAACAGTCCCTACAATTTTGCCAAGTTTGCTGGAAATCTATTCCCTTAATTTTTTTTTTACTGTATCTCTTGGTTTTCCCCTTGTTACGCTTACCGGGACGCTACCCGGTACGCGAACCGGACGCTCCAAAAACACAAGATGGCGGACTCCCGTTACGCTGCCGGTTAGCTGCCCGGTTCGCGTACCGGGAAGCGCCTCTACGGCGAAAAATCGCGGGGGACTTTAATATCCCCCTCATCAATCCTAGGGGGTCAGGAGTGGTCTACCTTGCCCCCTTTCCTTCATTTCCCCCTTCGTTTTTCACCACATCTTGTCTCTCGATCGTACCGAGAGACAAGATGGCGGACGCTCCGGACTGTTTAGAATGTTGACAGACACCGGAGAGCCAATCAGCTTCGCTTCGCGAAGTTCCGTTACGCGTCAGGTACGCGAACCGGGGCGCTAACCGGAGCGCTGTCACAGATATATATATTTTTTTAAACGTTCATTTCTCAAAATCCACTGGAGCACATATATTGAGACATAGCAAAGGCACGTCGGGCAAACCATATCTACAATTTTGCCAAGTTTCATGTAAATCTATTCTGCCGTTCGAGCTAAAAGTGAGTCCAACCGCCCTATGGAAAAATGAATGGGAAAAACGCGTTTTGGGACCCCCCTTTTTTCTCGGCCCCCCTTGACGAAACCCCCCAAATTTTCAGGGGCTGCTCAGAAACAAAATGTGCCATTTTCCTGAAAATTTCAGCCAATTCCGTCCACAAACACCAAAGTTATTAGACATAGAATTTTCAGAAATCCCATAGAGAAAAAATCCTAACTATATATACCCACTGGCTATCGCCAGTAGGTAATATACATATATAAACATATATAATCTGCATATCTATATAAATATAAATGCATGCATACATATACATATATGCATACATATGCATGTTATTTACATGAAAGTTTTAAAAACACTAATAAAAGCAAAGCTAAAAAGCCACCTCATTACAAACAGAATGGCTTTAACTTAAACGAGGGCGAGATCTATTGCATTTTCAATGCTTGTTTACTTTGGTTCTACCAAGAAGGCATTCAGATGTGTCACACATTTGCCATAAATTCTGAATGTTAGCACTCTAGTTGCTCATTAGATCACTGTAGTAAAGCTAGTGCTCACCAGGGAAGACTGCTGCTAATCATGGTTTGCAGCCATTTTCCCGCATTTTTTATCCCGCAGACTTTCAGTCCGCATACCATTATCCCGCAAGGTCATTGACCTCGCATACCATTATCCCGCATTTTTTCAAAACGCATGTGCATTTATCGCGCATGCCTTTACAAAGAATTACGTTTTAAAGGCATGTATGGTAAATGCATTTGCGTTGTGAAAACCACGATGACGAGAGAGGTAAGTGGGTTTGTGTTAATTTTTTCGTGGGTTAGTGACTGTGTAGTGTAGTGTAGTGTTGTGTAGTGTAGTGTTGTGTTAGTGTAGTGTAGAGTTGTGGTGGTTATTTAGTGTAGGGTCATGCTGAGGGTAGTGTTTTAGGGTTTAGGGTAGTGTTGTACTGTTTGTGTAGTGTAGGGTCATGCTGGGGGTAGTGTTTTAGGGTTTAGGGTAGTTTAGTTGTTTAGTGTATGCTAAAGGCATATTCGTTCTAAAAGTTTTCGTTATTTTAATTTGCGGCCTAATAGTACATGCGGGATTTCGTCATATATTCGCTAATCATACTTTCTATGGCAAAATGAACCCCCTCATTTTGTTCCTTTTTAACTTAAATGTTTTAAGAGTTACCACTTTATTCCAATCAAGATGGCTTCAGGTGTGCCATACCTTTGTAATAAGTAGGACTGTTAGCACTCTAGTTGTTCTTTAGAACACTCTGGGACATTCTGTCATTGGGCCATAGTAGGGCTACATCTGACTGATATTTGGGCTACATTTGTTTTTTTTGTCTCTGGTGGCCATCTTTGGGCTACATTGGGCTACATTGGGCTACATTGGGCTACATTTGGGCTCCAACATATATATAGCCCAATGTAGCCCAATATATATTTTTCAAAGTTAATTTTCGTAAAAACTACTGGAGCCTATATCTTGAGACATAGCAAAGGCACATCGGGCTACCAGTCCCTACAATTTTGCCAAGTTTGGTGTAAATCCATTCAGCCGTTCAGGCTAAAAGTGAGGCCAACCGCCCTATGGAAAATTGCATGGGAAAAACACGTTTTGGGACCCCCCTTTTTTCTCGGCCCCCCTTTGACGAAACCCCCCCAAATTTTCAGGGGCTGCTGAGAAACGAAATGTTCCATTTTCCTGAAAATTTCAGCCAATTCTGTCCTCAAACGCCAAAGTTATTCGACATAGAATTTTCAAAAATCCCATAGGAAAAAAATCCTAACTATATATACCTACTGGCTATCGCCAGTAGGTAATATATATACATATATATATATATATATATATACACACATTACCTAGTTATAGTTAGGACTTAGTTTCCATAGGAAGAGTGTTTTTCAATTGCCAATGACTTTGGCATTGTTTGATGGATCCTTATGGAATTTTCAAAACTAATTTGCCACTCAAACAAGCTGCTGTGCTGAAAACACATTTTCCCATGTTAATTTCTATAGGAAACTTTAGACACAGCTGCAGCCCGAACCGCCAAACGGAATTACACCAAATTTGGCAGAAAAGTAGCTGGTGGTCCAGGAAGCGCGCTTTTTGTAAAATGGTATAAATCCATCTAGTAGTTTTGGGGTTATATAAAGACATTTCCAGTTGTATATATATAGGGGCACAGTGAATCTGTGACCCCTCCTGATCCCGTGCTGGGATCTGATTGGCTATTTGGCTGCCAACACTTCAAGCAGGAAATGTTGGAAGCCATCTTGCGACTCGGTTGAACCAAAGCACAGAAAAAGACATAAAGAAAGACATAAAGACATAGAAATGGGGGCAGGGGAGAAACACCTTTACCCCTTAGGCTTCTTGGGTGGTCCCACAGGGACCCTATGCGGGTAGAAAATCACTTAAAAATGTTGGTGGGATCTTTGAATCCCATTTTTTTAATGAAGCGTGGGCTCCAGCGCTTTGTTTTGAATCGGCCCCCAGGTGAGCCAGGTCCCGAGGGCATATCTATATTATGTAAGAGGGGAGCTCACAGGGCTCCCCTCCTAGAAGCCCGAAAGCCTTAAAGCCCCGGGAACTGCCACCTCCCCGGGGGATACTAATTAAAGTATGCAGAGGCTACCCCAGGGCAAATGTTATATAGATGCGGGGAGACCTGTGTGGCCTCCATAGCATTGGGGTATGCCACCTCCAAGGGGCTAAATGTAATGAATGCGTAGGTCCACATGGCCCTATATATATAATATATATATATTTCCATATCGCTGCTCCTTCCGGATCGATGGGACCCATGGAAGGTGGCACACACGCCGGCAGAGCGTACCGGCAGTAAATCCACACCAAAAGTCCCCCCCCCCAAAAAAAAAAAATATATATATATATATATATATACATATATATATATATTCACTGAAAAAACCATAGGTTATAGACCATATATAGTTAGGAATTAGCATTTACAAAACCTTGAAAATTCACTGAAAAAACCATAGGTTATACACCATATATAGTTAGGAATTAGCATTTAAAAAACCTTATTTTACTCACACAAAACCAATGAAATTCCATATATAGTTAGTTGTACTAACTATATATCGCGCACCCGCAATCCACTGCTGATCATGTCACATATTACATCATTCATGACATGGTCAGTGACATCACTGATGACATCACTGATGACATCTCAAATGACATCACTGATGACATCACTGATGACATCTCAAATGACATCACTGATGACATCACTGATGACAACATCCAGTGACTGTATTTTTCTGTAAAGTTAAAATATGTCTTACATATTTAAGAATGAGTGGATGTATAAGTGTCTGGATGAAGGATTTAGTAGGTGCATGACTGACTGTATGAGTGAGTGGTTAAATGTGTCTCACTGAGTGCATGGGTTAGTGACTAAACTGTCTTAATTTGTGCATCATTATGTCTGTTCTTCTGTAAACTGCTGCATGTGTTGATCAGTAGCTATATGAGTAACTATATGGGTTATTGATTGGTTGCCCAAGCATTTGTATGGGAGACTGAGTGTGTGTGTGGGTGGCTGGGAGGTGTATGACTCTGTGCATAGATGTATGGGTTCAAAAGTGAATGTGGAAACAGCTGGATGGGCGGTTGACTGTGTGCATGACTGTATTGGTGAGTGAATAGATATCTCAGTGCTACATGTCAAAGTAAGTACATATGTAAAATACAGTACATGTGAGAGTTGACATATATAAATAACTGTGCATAAGAGCCAGTGAATGTGTGAGTGGCTGTATGGATCATTGTGAACTTGTATCCAGGATTGTATAAGTGAGTAAATATGTTTTAGTATATGTTTGAATAAGTAAGGTGTGTATAACTGTATAGTTGTGAAAATGGAGGTGTGATTGATTCTTTGCATGACTGACTAGGTGTGTAAGTAACTCCATGGATGAGTGACAGTCTGTGAGTGTCTGTTTACACTGAGTGTATCTAAGGTTATATTAGAGTCTGAAGAGGTTCATCGTATTATCACATGAATGATGTCCTCAGTGATGTGATCAGTAATGTCAAATGAGATGTCATCAGTGATGTCATCAGTGATGTCATTTGAGATGTCATCAGTGATGTCATTTGAGATGTCATCAGTGATGTCATCAGTGATGTCACTGACCATGTCATGAATGATGTAATATGTGACATGATCAGCAGTGGATTGCGGGTGCGCGATATATAGTTAGTACAACTAACTATATATGGAATTTCATTGGTTTTGTGTGAGTAAAATAAGGTTTTTTAAATGCTAATTCCTAACTATATATGGTGTATAACCTATGGTTTTTTCAGTGAATTTTCAAGGTTTTGTAAATGCTAATTCCTAACTATATATGGTCTATAACCTATGGTTTTTTCAGTGAATTTCATTGGTTTTTTAAAAGCTAATATCTATAGCTGTAAAATGTATTCTTCTTTAAATCCAAAAATATATTTTATATGTTTATTAATAATTTTTTTTAAAATTTTTTTTTGTTTCGCTCCCGGTCCGCGAACCGGAAAGCTTTCCGTTAGCTCAAATTGATGCCGCGACCCGGTCTGCGAACCGGTAAGAAATCAACATAGTGACGGTATCGCGTTGCCGCGTAATGCGTCTTGTGACGTACCGCGTTAGCGCACCCGGAAGTGCCCCGGGGCGCGGACCGAGGCGCGAAATGCAGCTCCCCGGAAGCGATCCGCATCGCGTCGCGAAAGCGCGACGTATCGCGTTGCCGCGTAATGCGTCTTGTGACGTACCGCGTTAGCGCACCCGGAAGTGCCCCGGGGCGCGGACCGAGGCGCGAAGCGCAGCGACCCGGAAGCTAACCGGGGCGCGTTCCGCAGCGCGTAACATGAGCGTGAGAGGTCATGTGACTTGTTAATAAAACTTTTCATTGGTTCATTTCACTTTTGGTTTCATAATGATGTAAGGCTAGGTCAGGTGACCTAAAAATAACACTTTTCATTGGTTTAGAACTATTTTTTTCCCAAATGATGAAAGCCCCCACCTTTTTTCTCACTCTGACTTTCAACTTTGAGAAAGGAAGACCTGATCATTTGCTCTGATTAAAAAATGGCTTCAATAGTAGCTTCAGCTTCTGCACCCCCACCACCACCACCACCACCTCCTCATAGGAAGAGAGGACCACCTGCACAGTTTATTGGAGACACAGAGGAGGAAGAGGAAGAACAAGACGGAGAGGAAGAAGAGGGACCACGATTTGTCAAAGAGTTACCCCGGGTATCTCATCGCAAAGTTAGCTTTATCTGGCAATTTTTTTCCATTCCACCAGGAGAGAAAAAAGTAAATGCACGCCATGCTACGTGCCTTATCTGCCAAGATAAGTTATCCCGGGGCACTAATAAAAAATACAGTTATGGAAATCACACGATGCACCGACATATGCAGAGGTGGCATCCAATCAACTATAGTCGTGCAGAGATGCGTGAACTACAACAGAACCCCCCAACTTCGGTGACAAGAACATCTACTGATATCTCTCTCACAGTTGGAGAGGCCAACGAAACAGTGCCAAATATTCAAAAAAAATTTGTCCATATGAAGCTGACATGCTTATATTGTGGCACTTTAATTTCATGCGCAAACATGAGTCTGAAATTAATTAATTTGGCTTTCGAGAAACACCAATGCTCCAAACGCAGCAAGTTTTAATTTTTTTTTTTGCTCCTGTTGAGCCTTTTTCAATGCCTCTTTCTGTTCTTTCCCTTTGAAAAAAAACAAAAAAACAAATAAGTGTTCAAAAAATACAAAAAAAACTAATAATGTTCAAAAAAGAAAAAAAAAATATAAAACAACAAAAATATTTAAAAAAAAGTTCTTTTCAGAACTACCTCCCCGTTATTAAAAAATTGCTAGAATGTTTAGCACTCTGGCAAGCTCTATTTCTTTTGGTTCGCTTCCCGGTTAGCTTCCCGGTACGCGGACCGGGAGCTAACCAAAAAAAAAAAAAAAGAGTAAGTATAAGGAAAGTAAACAGACAGTGATGTTAAAAGAAAGACAGCTATAGGGAGTAAAGAAGAGATACTGTTTAATAGATCTATTTACCGAAGAAAAGACGGAAGAGGGTATAATTGTGAAAAACAAAATAGATAACGAAGTGAAAGAAAAAAAAAGAGAGTATAACATTAACAAAGAAGAGTTTCTTGGAGAATGTGAGTGAATGTTCAAAATAAGATTAAAACATGAAGAATAACAGAGAGAAAAAATAGAAAACAGAAAACAAAAAATAACAGAAAAAGATTAATTGAAACAGCAAAGAAATGTAAGTAACATAGAGCCATATCATCAACATATGCAATAAAAGTTTTGCAGCTTTTATTGGCAGAAATGTGTCGCTAAAGCTGCTTTTGCGGCAGAAAACTGCCGCTAAAACCACTTTTGCACCAGTTTTCTGCCAATAAAAAGAGCAATAATTTTATTGGCTGTGTTCATAATATGCCCCTTAGTGTGCTTCAACTACACAGAGAAAGCATTATGAACAAGTAGTGATAGAGTGATCAGTCAAAGACACTAAGAGTAATAGAGACGGAGTGAGTGAACAAGAGTGAGGAACTATGAGAAGAGAGGGACTGAGAAAAAGAGTGGAAGGAGTTGAGTTAGTAGGTAATAGAGAAAGGAATGAGGGAAGTAGCAAAGGCAGGAAACTGAGGGTTAAAGAAATGAAGCAGTGGAACTAATAGAAGTTAAATGTGATAGAAATGTAACGAAAAGAGTACAAAACATTTACCTTATAATTGTCGTTAAATTACTCACTTTTTGTTTTTATACTTTCAATCTGTGAAAGAGAGAACAAACATTTGAAAAATATTAAAACATGTATTTAAAAATTACAAAAGACAAGGGAAAAGATTGAAGGACAAACAGTTTTTCAACAACTTTGACACTTACAGAAGCTTCTGCTTCTCCAGGCCCCCTACACAGTCCTAAAGATATACATTTTAAACTAACAGTATCTTGATGCAGATGAAGTGAGGCCTATCTTAAAACATGGTGCATCTTTTGCATTGCTGTTGTCTCAGAAAAGTGTCGCAAGACACTAAAGTTTTAAATGATTGCTTCAGGATGCCAATAAGATGTGTCCTATCTAGAGGTTTGTTTGAGGTGAGGCCTACTCAGGGTTGCAGATGAAATTTCGAGTTGTTGAAGAGAATAGAGGACATAATACATGTGAAGGTCTACCAATAAAGTGAGTCATGTCCACTGCACTCTTGAACAAAGTCCAAACCTCCTATGTTTCCCTGGACAGACCTAAACTCGATCTGCACAATGTGATTCGTAATGATAGCAAACACAGGTGATGTAAATGAAATACGTGCAATTTATTTTGCTCATTTCACAATCACATCACTTGTGTTTCCTTTGCTTAGGTATCTCATTGTGCAGATGTAGTCCAGCATATGAAAGAATACGCAGAAGTGCAGCACTGCATGCAACAACTTTGACACTTACAGAAGCCTCACCTTCTCCATGCCTCCTACACAGTTCTACATATACATCATAAATGCAAACAGTACAGAATTAATTATACATGTTAAATGGTTTATTTTTGCTGTTCTCAGAATGTATAAAAATTCACTAAAAACAGTGACTTGAAGGTATTCATCATATAACAGCGGGGAAAAAAAAACACAATCAAAATGATTGTGTTTAAAAAACCCATACAACATAACAAATCAGAATTCAGAACTCCTTAAAGTTAACTTACTTTCCATGACGTCAAAGGATGTCCTATGAACAGCTTACACTCTGTTGTGCTGTTATTACTTTCAGCCCGCCACTTTCTGAAAGAAAATCTCCATCGTTTTTAAAAACATGTTACATGCAATAAATGACTTCTTGCTCTCTACCACAAGTTTCCACAAGGCCAAATCTTGTCAGAGCCATTTATAACTCTTGGATTTCTTGTAAGCCAATCCCGTCATTTGGCATTTCTGCAACTTTCAGAATTAAAATGTTGAAGATCATTTTCACAATCCTGGAATAGTAATATCTTCCCCTTCTTGCTCAGTCATGTTCTACATTTCCTATGACACTGATACTGCTTACTATGAAGCAGACTTACACTACCTCTATGAGTACTACAATTATTTAATTCTCTACATCACTTTTAATCACAAAGCAATGTAAAACAGTAGACAGCATTGCAGACTTACATTCCCTCTACTCTATGTTTTGATTGGCTGCTTCAATTAGCTTATAAAAAGAAATAGTTTTTCTGAACTCATTCAAAGTGCACTTATTTCTCCATGACGTCCAGTCTTATGGTTAGAAGTTATGTCTCTGAACTACACTTATCCTCAAGGCCAAATTGTGTAGGAGCCATTAGAACTTCTTGAAATTCCACAGAGCACATCCCGAGATTATTTCCCTAAAATTTTGGTTTTAAAAACACCAGGTAAGAGTTTTTAAGGTCATACGGCAATTTTTTTTTGAAAATTAAAACAGAATCATTGCAGAATGACCAGCCATTTCTAGACTTCAAATAAGCTGTGTAATGTCCTGATGTTATTGAAGGGCCGTCATGATATATAATTGCTGCAGTTACAAAAGTCCTTCCTGATATTGACAACTGCGAAGCTACAAAATTTTTTATTAAAGTTGTCAATTTTGTTCCATCAGGCCTACATCGTTGGAACATTAAAATGACATACTGGCCATATGTTCGTATAAATAATGTGGACATCATTTCAGATTTACATTGGCTACACTCCATGTTGTGATCAGCTGCTTTTACTAGCTTATTAAAGGAGACTGATTTACTGTCTGGCAAAGTTAAATATATAAATCTTTCTGAGTCTACACTAGTAGTACTTGATACCATACAGTTCTCGCAGTCATGCTGCCATTGATAAGAAAGCCCAAACAGCTGATCTACATCTACACCTTCAGCATGCAATACATCAAGCATACACATTAAAAACTCCTGCCAATCTTGCTGAATATTTTGAGAGAATTGTGTTTGGCCTGAACATCTGTCTAACAGATTTCGAATTTCAGACACACTTTCTATGTTTGTTCTATCAGTGCTACATTTCTCTAACACAGAATTTAACAAACTGCAAAATCTTTGATCAGAATTGACCACAATCTCTTCTTTTACATTTTCTAGAGAAAACAAAACATTAACCACTACATTAGCATAGCAGTTGACACCAGAACTGTTTTCAAATTGAAAACCAACAACATCTTCAACAGAATCCTTTTTGTTTCTGCTTGTAATTTTAGGTTCATCGACTTTTCGTCTTTTTGCTACAACCTCCCCAGTATTGGTCACATTTCTTCGTTTCCGGCCTACCACACGTTTCTCAAACAAAGGATACTGAGGCAAATGTGGCGCATACTCTCTTCTTAACCTATTGTATTCCTTAACACAATCTAGATCCGCACAAATGTTTGTGACATCACACTCAATCAAGTACAATCCCGATAAAGTTCAAACTCGTGACAATGCCACATATGCCATACCCTCCTTGAACACAGAACTGCCAATATTCACCAATGCACAGTCTACACTTAAACCTTGCGATTTATGGATTGTCACCGCATATGCCAAGCAAACAGGAAACTGCTTACGGCGAACATATAAGTCTTTTACAAGCAAAAATCTAGCAGAGCAACGACCAATTAGCTGTACTTCCTCAATGCCATCAAATTTAATTTTTAAAAATTCAATTCCATCTCTATTTCTGTATTTTACAAAATCAACAACATTACCCATTGATCCATTTACCAGACCTCTTTCAACATGTAAATTCCTTCTTAAAATTATACGGCAGTTCAAGCACACATTCAGAGTCTTTTCAAAACCTGCAGTTTTAGATATACTCTTCTCTAATGAATCCAATTTTGTTTTCAGATTCTCAGACAAAATAATTGTTGATCCCATATGCTCTACTCTGTCAATAGCTTCCAGTTTCACAATCTCTTGCTTTTCTAAATGCAACATTTTGTTGTTGAATTTGGCACATTCTGCAAGAGTTGGCATCAAACATATTCCAGATTTCTTATCAGTAATTTTCTGAAAAATATTCTCAGGCACAACATCTTGTTCTGGATATAAATTTGACAGTAATCGTGCATGTAAAGCTTCTTTCCCATGCTCGGTCACTTTTCCAATTCTAACATCTTGTAGAATAGTCTTGTAAACTTCATCCTTCGCCTGACGCATATTTTCATGCAGTTCAGCATAATTGAAGTTTAACCATATATTGACGTTGCCAATGCTGCCTAGGCACTTCCTGGTATCTTCATGCGTGAGCATTTTGAACACAGGTTGCCCTTTCACTGGTGTCAGCTGCAAAAGATCTCCGAAAACAATGATGTGTTTGCCACCAAATAACACATCATACTCTGTTTTGAGAACTTCTTGCATTCTCAAATGCACAAAGGCAAGCATGACATTGGAAACCATGCTTACTTCGTCAATGATAAGAAGTTTCATTTTCCTCAAGATTCTTGAAACTTCAAAACAAGCATCTCCAGATAGCTTGTGATATTGTAATTTGTTGTCATGCTCCACTGGCAGCATCAGTAAACGATGTAAAGTAATCCCTTTAATGTTATGTGCTGCCAGTCCAGTTGGAGCGGTGACAACACAAGACAGCGATGACTCTGTCCTTTCCTGCAAATAGCATGAAATTGCTTTAATGAGGAAACTTTTTCCAGTTCCCGCTTCTCCACTCACGTACAGTCGGACAGGCTTCAACGACGTACATGAGCACTCTTTCTTGTCATGACTTAATCCATGATCAATTTGCATGGTAACTTCGTCATATATTTTCCTCTGCTCAACGTTGAGTTGTCTTTCCAACTCTTCTAAGTTAACCGCATCCTCCTGAGCATGTGCCATGGCTCTTTCCACTTCATTCATAGCAGTGGCAGCTTCATTTTTGATAACAGGTCCTCCTAGTGGATCCTGACTCAATGAAGCAGAACTCTGACTGTCCTGAGAACTGTCTCTGGCAATCTCGGCTGCAATCGTTGCTTCCTGCTCAATTTCCGCATTCAACATTTCTACATATTTGGGAAAAGCAGGACATTCTATGGTCTCCTTGGCAGCACTGAAAGAGTCTTCGTAACAGAGGAAATCTCCAAGCAGTTCCTCTTCTGCACGCCAAGGCTTGAAAAGTTGCAAAAGTGCTAAATAGAAAAACTCCTTTTTTTCAGGAGATTCGCCACTCAATTTTCGATGGTTTACCAAGTGGCATTTTCTTTGCTTGACCAGACATCCCTCACTTCCTATTACAGCATACACTCCTTTCTCAGTATCTTCTTTGATGTTCCTCTTGAATATGTAATTTTGAAGAACCTCATACAGACAAACATTGTCGAGGTGACTGCTTCTATTTGGATAATATGTATCCAACATGTTGGTCTTCAAAATGTCGGTACTGTTTGGCTCCTTTTCCGCCAAATACTCAATTTCCCGCACAGGTTTCAGAACTCGATTACGCGTTGCAGCAAGACCAAGACTCGCCCAAACGATACTCCTGGACTTGGCATAGAGACTTGCTGAAGACAACCGGTCAGAGCATTCGTACGCTCCGATTTCTCGATGCGACAACATCTTCAGACTGAAACTGTACAACTTCTTGCTGAGGCTCTTTTCATGGGAATGTCCTCCCACATATCCTTCAATTCTGTCTTCTCTTTTTTGGTGATGTAAGATGTCACATACCGAGCCACAGCCATACAGTTATCAGCCACAAACTGTATATCCATGTTAGCATTCCACATGGACAAAATCACCGGGTTGTAGTCGTTGATGTACTTGGACTCTTCGTTCCTCTTCAAATTGTATGTGTTTTTAGGTGATTTCTTCATCACATTATGTCGCAGCGAAGACATCAAACTGTTTACTCTTCCTTTAGAAATCACCGGTCGTGGAAAGCCGAAACGACATTTGGTGTAGAACTTGTCCTTGTTTCGGAATTTACGACGGCAGTACTTTCCACATCGATGGCTTTGGAAACGCAGAACTTTTTCTCTTAGGCTTTTCTTCTCCTTTGCGTTTGGAACAGCACACGTAGAATACTGTTGGATGAAACTCATCACTGAGTCTTCTGGATCCGTTCCAAAGTTTAGGTGCATCCTTGATCCACAGCAACATATGTATATGAGGAGCACCTCTTGCTTGGTACTCCTTTCTCCAGAAGAAATCCAACACCTCTCCAAGAGGTGGATTCTTATTATTCATGATGAAAGACATCATAGCTTCAAATCTATGATTGAAGTACCTACATACATTGACTGGATCCAAAGAGCACAGTTCTCCGGGTGTCTTGAATTCGATGTTATCTACGTTAGCATTTGCCTCTCGTAGAAATTCAAGTAAGTCTTCCCAGCCATACTCGGCACAGCTCAGAGTGAGGAACCATGTGGGAGTACCTAAGTTCCTCAGCATACATTTTAAATCACCATGACGACGGTACCAGTACTCATTAGTACCACGCTGACACGCCATGAGATTAATCAGGTGAGAATCCAAAATACTGTCTTGGACATTGACTTTATCCATAAAGTCACTTGCCGAGATGTTTTGCATGTGTATACCACTTTTCAAGATGAGGTTCACTGCATATGACAGTCCAGACAGATCGCTTTCAAACAGGAGATGAAACAAATAAGGAATGCATTGTCGAAACCTAGCATCTCCTGCATACAATCGCAAAGTCCGGTATTCAGAAGCAGGAATTTGATGAGGTCGCTCATCATATCTTCCTCCTTGACCTGTTGGAAAAAGCTGTGGGAAACACCGAGCTTCCAAACTTTCCTCCCAAACACTAATGGGACTCCCTTTGGCTTGTTTCATTTGAAACAACTCAATAGCATTCCCCATGACTTCCTTGGAATGCAAAGGATGAACACTATAATGTTCATATATTTCTTCACTAGTAGAGGATTCTACTTTCTCAATTTGACCAGCACACAAATCGCTATCCTCTTCCTCACTTACTTCCTCTTCTGCAACATATACATTCTTATAGTATTTATTATTTTTTTTCAAATACAATGTTGCCTTTTTAACTTTCCTAACATCTACTAAATCTTGCCATATTTTCTTATTCTTTGTCGGAACCCCATTAACTAAGATAACCAGAGGTTCCTCTTCCACTTTTTCTACTCCAATTGTGTTAATGTTTTTCTTCAAATCTAGAGGCAAATAAACAACTCTTCCCTTTAATCCTCTCTGTAAATCTGATGGAGGCAATTTCCCTGTCTTTGGCTCCATTCTTACAATAGCCTGAAAGGGATGGATACTTTGAATCAAAATAGATTCATAAGTATTTAAATCCTTCAATTCAGAAGGAATCTCAACCAATTCCAGATTATTATGAACTGCTCTAGCAGGCATCTGGTTTTGATTTAATTTGCAACAACAATAAGTACACACACGTTGATCCAATCCCAAATCAAAACAATTTTCTACCATCAAGTATGTTGCGAAATCCTTCCATTCACTATTATTTTCCCTTTCACTTTTTGCATATAAATCCACTAACTTAGTCTGATTCTTATAATAAGTGCGTCGACAACACACACAAGTGAAATTTGGCCTCTCACTTGATTTGACCTGAAATGTGACAATTTCCCTCTGGAAATTATCTGTACTGGAAACCTGTACACTATCTTCCACATTACCCGCTTCTTCTTCGTCAATTTCAACATTCTCCTCTTTACTTCCAAAGTAAGAAAACTCAATTTCTTCACATATATTCTTCACATCTATTTCAGAACCATGCAAAAGAGCAGCACATAATTGTTTAAGCATAATTGCTGGACTCTTAGCATAATACAACATTCTAACTAATTTCCTCACTTTATTATGATGCACTGCTAGCATCCTGAAATGATGAAAAACACTCTGGCATACTCTCCTGGAAAGACAAGCCAGTGAATGACCATGCAAACCTGTCACTTCTCTCACTCTGCAAGGATCTAATTCTTGCAACAACCTTATTTTCTGCTTCAAACTTTTCTTATTAAATGACCGTACAAAATCACAAAACAAATTGATGGAATCCTGTCGCACACTACAAATACTACTACACTTCCAGGTGTACACAGGACCCTTAGCACGTCTTCCTAAAACCTCATTACCTAACACCTCTTCTGCCTCTGTTGTCACAAGTTTTTCTTTTTCAACTGGACAACCATCTTTCACTTCATAAGCACGACCACTGGTGTCAACTGCATGCACCAAATCATTATCCTGGAAATAACTCTCCTCATTAAAAAATGCCTCACAGCTTGAACTATGCATCCATTCTCCAGAAAAAACTTCACAAAAATTACTACGATTAACTATTCTCTTCCATCTACTATTTCTTTTGAAATCATAAATTGCCTTGTTTAGCTTCCTAATTCTATTGATTATCAAAATAAATAACTTACGTTTAATTTCAAATGCCTTATCAATAACTTTCTCAACTTTTTTTTTTCTCTTATAAAAAACCACTTTCTGTTGACCTTTCTTAATATTTTTTAACAAATTGCCAATTATCCTGTTGCGGAACATTCGTTTACGAATGTCCCTAAACTGTTGTTTCCTTCTACTATCATGCACAGAGTTATCTCTTGCTCTAGCAGTAACATTTTTGATTGGCCTTTCCTTTCCATTTGAATTGCTTCTCTTTTTATGGACTGAAACATTTTCTGTGGTAATATTTTTTTTACTACACATATTTCTTATGAATGTTTTTGTACTCTTACCCGGTGCTTTCTTCGTGACTTGACAAATCTTTTTGTTAGAGGACTGCTGCTTCTTTTGATTGGCCTGCTGTCTTTGACGTTTTGCAGCCTTTCTCTCTCTTTCTTTCGTTGGCATGGTGAAATGTTGAAATGATCTGCAGTTGAATCTGTGGTAAAATATATTTAAAAATGTTATTAACCACTATTACCAAACAGTAAATCAATAACAGTGATCAAAAACTTAACACACTACTTGACATTTTAAATAGAAGATTTTTTAGTCCTTGGCAAATTTACAATACAGAAATAGCAGAAAAGAAATGGAATTTATATTCATGTTACCTGTGCTATTTTATATGTGAATCTGATCTAATTTTATGAGCATATTTTAATATTTTATTGAAGACACTACACATAACCTGTTTTTGAAGGTGTCTTTATTTTTAAATTAAACGGTTTACACTTTTACTTTTTATTTATTATAAATTTTAAAAATAAATGTTTATAGTTCCATAGGCTCAAGCAGGTCAGCTTCCCACCCTATGTCATATAATTCGGACAAATCTGCATCCTCATCACGCTCTTCTTCATCCTCAGGATTTAAATTATCCAAGGGATCAACATCCACTGATGTTTCAATTACAAGTTCAATGATGAGGTCAAAATCAACTGATTGCAGATTGTCGCACATGTTGATGTTGTCTTTATCTTTAAAGAAAGATAACAACAATGAGATGTTGCAGAGTAAGAGACAAATCTCAGAGATTATAATAGTAAAATTGTTTAACAAGAGTAACATTTTGCAGCTATTATTTAGCCATGTGCAGCGATGCTGAGCAGGTGAAGCCTATGTCTAATTTTTCAGTGAACAGGACTCATCTCTTCTTAACCTTGGATAAGCCTCACCAACTCTGTGTCCCCTGCACATACTTAAATGTAAAGGGGCAGATTTATGTTAAATGACACATCCCCAGGCATGCACCAGTTAACGTGCACCGCTGCTCTGCCACCCATGGTGTGCCGTATTTACAATCAGATAGGAGAAAACTGCGTCAAAACCCTGCGCCTGCTTTAAGCAGGCATAGGTCTTGACGCAACATTGTGGAGATGGGGCACCCCTGAGCCTTGCTTGAGCTGCATCGCACTTGCGATACAACTCCAGCAATGCGCCACCTTTACAGCACAGATACGTCACGCATCTGTGCCATTTTTGCCCCAATGCTTCGCCGCATTGTAAATGCAGCACACCATGGGTGGCGGAACAGCGGCGCAGGATGACTGGCACATCCCTGGTGATGCGCCAGTCATCATAAATCTATCCCTAAGCTTCTTATCTTGTTACAGATGAACCGCCATATGTACCATCAAACTATTTTGCATTTCCTAAATAGCGAATTTTAAGGAATAAATAGCAATTCTTTACCATTCCTAATTTGCAATGAGCAAATTGCTAATTGCAAATTACCCATTCATTTCCATGGGCTAGGAGGCTCATAGGAATGAAGGTGCAATTTGCGATTAGCAATTAGCTCATCGCAAATTAGGAATTTTTCCAAGGGTGCATGGGTGTCTCAAGAACACCCTGCTGCACCCCTGAAAAAGAAATTTGGGGGCATATGGCGCACATACATGCCCTAAGGGCGTCATGTGGCACCTTTTGTTTTTTTTTAAAAACATGCTTTTTGAAAAGAATTCGCAAATTACCACCAACTAGAAGTTGGTGGTAGTTTCCAAATCCTTAATGTCATTTTTTACATATTTTTAGTTTCATACATTGCATTTAAGTAATCGCAAAATTTGCAAATCCTTCAGTGCAATCGCAAAATAAGAAATAGCAAATTTTGCTATTCCTTATTTTGCATCAAACTTGTTTGATACATACCATTTGTCTAATTAGCATTCGCAAAGGCTGAAATTTGCAGAATTTTGATCTTTGCGAATGGTAATTAGCTTGATACATATGACCCCAAGTGAGGCCTGTCTTGCAACATGGTGCATCTTTTGCATCACTGCTGCATCGGTTTCATGTGGTACGTTTTTTTTACACCATGACACATCTGCCTAAATGCATCAATTTGTAATTTTCTCGCCTCATAGCAAATCTTTTGCACCGCCACTGCATCATAAAACTGACGCACAGTGGCGCAAAAGAGACATACACCTATCATAAATCTGTCTCTACCATTTTAAATGATTAATCCAGGATGACGATAAGGTGTGGCCTATCCAGAGGTTTGTTTATGGTGAGGCCTACTCAGGATTGCAGATTAAAGTTACACTTGATAAAGAATACAGAGGAGATAATACATGTAAAGGCCTACCAATGAAGTAAGTAATGTCCACTTTATTGCGCCAGTCATCATAAATGTATCCCTAACCTTCTTATCTTGTTACAGATGAACCGCCATATGTACCATCAAACTATTTTGCATTTCCTAAATAGCGAATTTTAAGGAATAAATAGCAATTCTTTACCATTCCTAATTTGCAATGAGCAAATTGCTAATTGCAAATTACCCATTCATTTCCATGGGCTAGGAGGCTCATAGGAATGAAGGTGCAATTTGCGATTAGCAATTAGCTCATCACAAAGTAGGAATTTTTCCAAGGGTGCAGGGGTGTCTCAAGAACACCCTGCTGCACCCCTGAAAAAGAAATTTGGGGGCATAAGGCCCACATACATGCCCTAAGGGCATGTATTGGCGTCATGTGGCACCTTTTGTTTTTTGGAAAAAAAGCTTTTTGAAAAGAATTCACAAATTACCACCAACTAGAAGTTGGTGGTAGTTTCCAAATCCTTAATGTCATTTTTTACATATTTTTTGTTTGATACATTGCATTTAAGTAATCGCAAAATGTGCAAATCCTTCAGTGCAATCGCAAAATAAGGAATAGCAAATTTTGCTATTCCTTATTTTGCATCAAACTTGTTTGATACATACCATTTGTCTAATTAGCATTCGCAAAGGCCGAAATTCGCTGAATTTTGATCTTTGCGAATGCTAATTAGCTTGATACATATGGCCCCAAGTGAGGCCTGTCTTGCAACATGGTGCATCTTTTGCATCACTGCTGCATCGGTTTCATGTGGTACGTTTTTTTTACACCATGACATATCTGCCTAAATGCATCAATTTGTAATTTTGTCGCCTCATAGCAAATCTTTTGCACCGCCGCTGCATCATAAAAGTGACGCACAGTGGCGCAAAAGAGGCATACACCTATCATAAATCTGTCCCTAGCATTTTAAATGATTAATCCAGGATGACGATAAGGTGTGGCCTATCCAGAGGTTTGTTTAAGGTGAGCCCTACTCAGGATTGCAGATTAAAGTTACGCTTGATGAAGAATACAGAGGCGATAATACATGTAAAGGCCTACCACTGAAGTAAGTAATGTGCACTTTATTTCGCCACTCATCATAAATGTATCCCTAAGCTTCTTATCTTGTTACAGATGAACCACCATATGTACCATCAAACTATTTTGCATTTCCTAAATAGCGAATTTTAAGGAATAAATAGCAATTCTTTACCATTCCTAATTTGCAATGAGCAAATTGCTAATTGCAAATTACCCATTCATTTCCATGGGCTAGGAGGCTCATAGGAATGAAGGTGCAATTTGCGATTAGCAATTAGCTCATCGCAAATTAGGAATTTTTTCAAGGGTGCAGGGGTATCTCAAGAACACACTGCTGCACCCCTGAAAAAGAAATTTGGGGGCATATGGCGCACATACATGCCCTAAGGACATGTATTGGCGTCATATGGCACCTTTTGTTTTTTGGAAAAAAATGCTTTTTGAAAAGAATTCGCAAATTACCACAAACTAGAAGTTGGTGGTAGTTTCCAAATCCTTAATGTCATTTTTTTACATATTTTTTGTTTGATACATTGCATTTAAGGAATCGCAAAATTTGCAAATCCTTCAGTGCAATCGCAAAATAAGGAATAGCAAATTTTGAATTAAGGACATTTTAAGTCATTTCCACATGTGCAGTGTTTTCAAATTATGATTTGAAAATCGTTTTTGGGGAAAAGGAATGGTTTGCAAATTTATGACAAGGACATAATGGTGTATGCTTCTCTATAAGGCATTTCACTGTCTCTGGTGTCATTTTTCCCATATTACATTATAAGACCTTTCCCCATGGAGCACATTCCTTGTAAATATGCTCCCACCTGTGCATGGTGAATTTAGATTTTGACTGTTTGAGTCACATAGCCATGTTAAAAGTGACCCAAAAAATTTGCAAACGCTTTAAAAAAACACATTCATGTGTCTTAAGCACATTTTAAGTCATTTCCCCGTGGACAGTGTTTTGTAAGTGGCGCAAAAGAGGCATACACCTATCATAAATCTGTCCCTAGCATTTTAAATGATTAATTCATGATGACGATAAGGTGTGGCCTATCCAGAGGTTTGTTTAAGGTGAGACCTACTCAGGATTGCAGATTAAAGTTACGCTTGATGAAGACTACAGAGGACATAATACATGTAAAGCTCTACCAATGAAGTAAGTAATGTCCACTTCATTGCGCCAGTCATCATAAATGTATCCCTAAGCTTCTTATCTTGTTAGACATCAACCGGCATATGTATCATATAACTATTTTGCATTTCCAAAATAGCAAATTTTAAGGAATAAATAGCGATTCTTTACCATTCCAAATTTGCGATGAGCAAATTGCTAATTGCAAATTACCCATTCATTTCCATGGGCCAGGATGCCCATATGAATGAAGGTGCAATTTGCGATTAGCAATTAGCTCATCGCAAATTAGGAATTTTTCCAAAGGTGCATGGGTGTCTCAAGAACACCCTGCTGCACCCCTGAAAAAGAAATTTGGGGGCATATGGCACACATACATTTTAACAACATTCCATTACCTCAAAAACGATTTTCAATTCTTAATTTGAAAACACTGCCCACAGGGAAATTACTTAAAATGTCCTTAAGACACATGAAAGTGTTTTTTGAAAGCTTTTGCAATTTTTTTGGGTCACTTTTAACATGGTTATGTAACTCAAACAGTAAAAACCAAAATTAACATGCACAAGTGTGACCATATTTACAATGAATGTGCCCCACGGAGAAAGGTCTTTTAATATAATATGGGAAAAATGACATCAGAGACACAGAAATGCCTTATAAAGAAGCATACACCATTATATCCTTGTCATAAATTTACAAACCATTCCTTTTCCCCAAAAACGATTTTCAAATCATAATTTGAAAACACTGCACATGAGGAAATGACTTAAAATGTCCTTAAGACACATGAAAGTGTTTTTTGATTGCCTTTCCAGCATGGTTGGGTCACTTTTAACATGGCTATTTAACACAAACATTCAAAATCTAAATTTGCCATGCACAGGTGGGAGCATATTTACAAGCAATTTGCGCCACAGAGAAAGGTCTTACATTAAAATGGGAAAAATAACATCAGAGACAGTCAATTACCTTATAAAAAAGCATACACCATTATGTCCTTGTCATAAATTTAAAAACAATTCCTTTTCCCCAAAAACGATTTTCAAATCATAATTTCAAAACACTGCACATGGGAAAATTACTTAAAATGTCCTTAAGACACATAAAAGCGTTTTTTGATTGCCTTTGCAGCATGTTTGTATCACTTTTAACATGGCTATGTAACACAAACATTCAAAATCTAAATTTACCATGCACAGGTGGGAGCATATTTACAAGCAATTTGCGCCACAGAGAAAGGTCTTACATTAAAATGGGAAAAATAACATCAGAGACATTCAATTGCATTATAAAGAAGCATACACCATTATGTCCTTGTCAGAAATATTATAACCATTCATTTTCCTCAAAAACGATTCTCAAGTCATAATTTGAAAAGACTCCACAGCTCCTATGCAGAAAAACACCCTGTCAGTACTAATACTTCACATTTTCTCCAATTACATTTTCTCAAAGAAACAAAATCTATTTGTAAAACACTTGAGACAAAGCAACATTTGAAAAACACAACTTTCTTCATAATTTTCTCCTTAAAGCACACTATTCTCTATCTAAATTAAAGAAATATTTTCTCACCTTAGCAAATACTTTGAGTTTGAAAACAGTCTCAGAAACACACCAATTTGTCTTCAGCAGAGCAAAAGGTATGCACTCCAGAGTCTGCAGCTATCAAAAGCACAGAAATGCTGTAATTCTTCACACATATCTCTCATGTCACCCAATCAAAACTCTTCCCTCACTTTTTTTCAAATGAAAACCCTTCCCCCCTCTGCCATTTCATGCCTTTTCTGCATAGCAACCACCTCTTGGAAGACCTCTGGTGTTTGCAAGTTCACACAACAATGTTTCAATTGAACTCTGAACTCTCAGTGCACCTGCATATCCAGTGCAATCTTTCATTTAATGATTATTTCTTGACCACTCAAAATACATCTTTCAAAGAACTCATCCATGCACCCTAACGTTCTGTTTTCAGCAATCAAAATCCACCAATCACTGTTACTGCTTCATTAACACAGAAACTCCACAGTTTTTTTCATTTTAAACTCTCCTTTTTTCAACTGCCATTTCATTGCCACACTTCATCTGACTGCAGCAGAACCTTCTCTCACCATGTTTTCTGTCTGGATTGTTGGACATAGTTATATCCACTGGGCTCACAGGTATGCTGAGAACAGAAAATTACCTAACCTCAATTTACAAGATGTGGAAATTAAGTGGTTTGGCCACAGAGGATTAAAATGTCACCAATTGATACCATTGGTGAAAACCTTTATGCATTTGCCCAAACCTGACCTGTTAATTGTGCACTGTGGAGGTAATGATTTTGGCACTTTGACTGGGGTAGGTCTGGAAATGCTTTTAAAGGACACCTTTGAGCAATTGATGGCACTTTTTCCTCAGACTGCCTTGGTATATTCAAATATATGCCAAAGACAGAAATGGAGGTGGTCAAACCAATTTTGTCCACAAATTGAGAAGTCGAGGAAGCATGTAAACAAATCTGTTTCAGCTTACATGAGAGACCATGGAATGGGCTCCATGTACAACAATAACTTGCGTTACTACATGCAAGATATCTACAGAGGAGATGGAGTTCAGTTCTCAGATGAGGGCAACAGAATTTTCACTCTGAATTTAAGACTGTGCATTGGTACCTACTTATAAGTACCTAAATGTACCATAAACCCAAAAGCTCTTCTCAGAGCTACCCTACTTCTGATCACTCACAATTATTATTTTACTCTAACTTTTTTCACTAATTTTCAACAAAGTACGCTCCCCGGGGCGCTACCCGGTACGCGAACCGGGAGCTAACCTCGCGAAATTTTAAAAAAAAATGGTTTTTTTTCGCACATATAAGCCTCCTCAGCCACCCTCACAAAACCTAGGGGGTCAAGATAAGTCTACCGTGCCCCCTTCTACCCATTCTGAACATTATTTGCCCTCCATATTGTATCTTAATTCGACCGAAACACAAAATGGTGGACTCCCGTAACGCTTAAGGTTCGCGAACCGGGGCGCTCAACAGTTCGCGTACCGGGTCGCTCCCTGGGAAGCGCACCATCAAAAAAGGTGGGAAAGTAGTTTACAGAAAAACCACTGGAGACAATTTCACCAAATATAGATTAGCTCATACTACATACCAATCCCTACCATTTTCACAAATTTGATTGGAATTCCATTTAGCCATTTAGCCTGTAGACCTCTCTTAATACCCTGAGGTAAATTACTTCTCAAAACACATCTGAAGTGTTGGAATTGACAACCAATTAAAATGTTACTTTCATTTTCTACTTTTTTTACCTGACATTTGATTGGTTATGTACCTGAATATATATAAAAGAAGAGAATGAAACACAGCCATTTTGACTACTACTTCCTGGTGTACATTTCAATTGGATTTTCACTAATCACTTCAACTTCTTTCTAAAGGTAAGTTGTTATTTTAAAAACTGAACTATATTGTGCACTATCAGTTAATATGGTAAGCTTTTTCTGATAGTTATATACTATCCCTCTGTAGTAGTTATAGATTTAGATAGACTTCTCTGTTATAGTTATGGATGGAGTTAGGCTTCTCTTTTATAATTATGAATTTACTTACGTTAAATCACATACACTTTTTTATATTCCTACTTCCACTCTGATACTATACACTGCCCAAAGATAAATTCACTGATAAAAAATGCCTATCTAAAATTAATCCCAACAGTGCCCTATCTCTACTAATATATTTTTTTTTTATCCAAATTTCAGGCAACATGGAAGGCGAACAGAAAGTTTCATTTCAAATTGTCCTGCAAGAGAGCAGCCAAGAATTAATTGATCCAAATTATATAGAATTTATGGATGAAACTTGGGACCAAGAACTACTGCAATGTGTGCAAGCAGTGGATGACCTCCTTCAAAATGAGGACATTTTACACCCTCATAGATTACAAGCTATGTTCAATGAAAATGACGACATTTCAGACAGTGAAATGTTAGAAATGTTATTAAATTTTGAAACACAATCACAATAATAAATAATTGGTTAAAAAAAAAAATTAAAACATAATCAACAAAACCAACAATCAATTAACATACAGTATTTGAAAAAGTCTATCATTCATTTTTCATTGCAGTACGCTGCCCAGAACGCTTCCCGGTTCGCGGACCGGGCGCTACCCACGCAAAAAAAACAAAAAAAAATTTTTTTTTTTTGCCCCGCGGGGCCCTTTTAAAACCTCCACATTAAACCTAGGGGGTCAGGGAGGATCTACTATGCCCCCTTATGGTTATTTCCCCCTTTGTTTTGGCCTCCTTTTGTCTCTCAATCCTACCGAGAGACAAGATGGCGGCCGCTCCGGACTGTTTAGAATGTTGACAGACACCGGAGAACCAATCAGCTTCGCTACGCGAAGTTCCGTTACGCGTAAGGTCCGCGAACCGGGGCGCTGCCCGGTCCGCTGTTACAGATATATATCTTTTTTAAACGTTAATTTCTCAAAATCCACTGTAGCACATATATTGAGACCTACAAAAGGCACATCGGGCTACCAGTCCCTACAATTTTGCCAAGTTTCGTGCAAATCCATTCAGCCGTTCGGGCTAAAAGTGAGGCCAACCGCCCTATGGAAAACTCAATGTTAAAAACACGTTTTGGGACCCCCCTTTTTTCTCGACCCCCCCTGGACGAACCCCCGCCCAATTTTCAGGGGCTGCTCAGAAACAAAATGTGCCATTTTCCTGAAAATTTCAGCCAATTCCGTCCACAAACGCCAAAGTTATTAGACATAGAATTTTCAAAAATCCCATAGGGAAAAAATCATAACTATATATACCTACTGGCGACCGCCAGTAGGTAATATATATATATATATATATATATATATATATATATATATATATATATATATATATATATATATATATATATATATATATATATATATATATATATATATATATATTCACTGAAAAAACCATAGGTTATAGACCATATATAGTTAGGAATTAGCATTTAAAAAACCGTATTTTACTCACACAAAACCATTGAAATTCCATATATAGTTAGTTGCACTAACTATATATCGCGCACCTGCAATCCACTGCTGATCATGTCACATATTACATCATTCATGACATGGTCAGTGACATCACTGATGACATCACTGATGACATCTCAAATGACATCACTGATGACATCACTGATGACATCTCAAATGACATCACTGATGAGATCACTGATGACATCATCCAGTGACTGTGTGTTTCTGTAAAGTTTAAATATGTTTTACATATTGAAGAATGAGTAGATGTATAAGTGTCTGGACGAAGGATTTAGTAGGTGCATGACTGAATGTATGAGTGAGTGATTAAATGTGTCTCACTGAGTGCATGGGTTAGTGACTAAACTGTCTTAATTTGTGCATCATTATGTCTGTTGTTCTGTAAACTGCTGCATGTGTTGATCAGTAGCTATATGATTAACTATATGGGTTATTGATTGATTGTCTAAGTATTTGTATGGGAGACTGAGTGTGTGTGTGGCTGGCTGGGAGGTGTGTGACTCTGTGCAGATCAATGTGTACTTGTATCAATGATTGTATAAGAAAGTAAGTATGTGTTAGTATATGTTTGAAAATGTAAGGTGCTCTATGTTTAACTGTATAGACAAAAAAAATGGAAGTGTGATTGATTCTTTACAGGACTGACTAGGTGTGTGAGTAACTCCATGGATGAGTGGCAGAGTGTGAGTGTCTGTATAGGTGTATGAGTGCATATGATAGTGTTGTAAAGATGAGTGATTGTATGTATGAATGATTGTATGGGTGAATGAGTGAATGTGTGTGTAGACGTAGGAATCAGTGAGTACGTATGTAGTAACTAGTATTGGTGTGTCAATGGTTTCAAAAATTATACTCTGTATTTAACACTGGGTGAAACAGAGGTTATATTAAAATGTGAGGAGATGCATTGTATTGTCACATGAATGATATCATCAGTGATGTGGTCATTGATGTCAAATGAGATGTCATCAGTGATCTCATCAGTGATGTCATTTGAGATGTCATCAGTGATGTCATCAGTGATGTCATTTGAGATGTCATCAGTGATGTCATCAGTGATGTCACTGACCATGTCATGAATGATGTAATATGTGACATGATCAGCAGTGGATTGCAGGTGCGCGATATATAGTTAGTGCAACTAACTATATATGGAATTTCAATGGTTTTGTGTGAGTAAAATAAGGTTTTTTAAATGCTAATTCCTAACTATATATGGTCTATAACCTATGGTTTTTTCAGTGAATTTTCAAGGTTTTGTAAATGCTAATTCCTAACTATATATGGTCTATAACCTATGGTTTTTTCAGTGAATTTCAATGGTTTTTTAATAGCAAATATCATAAGCTGTCGAATGTCAAGTACGTGGTAAGTGAAAACATTTTCGTGTTTATGCACACTGATCTGCTTTGAATGGTGCCCCCCCCCCTCATTTCTATTAGGAGTACTCTCTCTTTGCAGATAGTGAAAGGTAGTTAACGCAGGTCTTTGCCCCCATTGTAATCCGTCGTGCCTGCTTCTCTCTCCATTTGATTGATTGTTATCCAAGTATTTACTGTTTTAGAATTAGTTCTCTTTGGTTCATTCTCTATTTACAAACAAACACAGAGTCGCAATACTCTGTTTAGTCTTTGCAGATAACGAAAAATCGTGTAAAAAAAAAAGAAAAGGAATCGAGCAAAATCAGTAGGCCACTAATGGGATCTCTTTTTGACCTCGCTAAAATAGAAACATTAGGAACAACCCCTCATGACAAATACAAAACTAGTGAGATGAACTCAACTCCACACAATGATGGCTGCAAAACAGCTCGGCTCCGCCACCCACCCCGCCCAAAATAACGATAAAGAACGGCTGCCATGATTGGTTGCGGAATGACCACGACGGAGCTACGAAATGGTGCTGCTCTCATGCTAACCCCAGCTTCAGTCTGAAACATCCAGAAACACTGTAGACTACCAATTCGATCAGTTCCGGTAGCGCCCCAATGTAACCCGGTAGAGAAGAACTAGCTCTCCCCTCTTTGACTGATGGTTCTTGTTGCCTGTCCCTTCTGTTGTCATTTAACAGAACTATTTAGCCTGCTGAAAGGGGTTGTGTTCCGACCGCTGGTTGGTGGAGACATTTTGACTATATTCTGTACCTGCGTTGTCGCGTAATGCGTCATATGACGCGCCGCGTTAGCGCATCCGGAAGTCATCCGGGGCGCGCAGCGCGTAACGTAAGCATAACAAGTCATGTGACTTGTTAATAAAACTTTTCATTGGTTCATTTTACTTTTCTTATTGTAATGATGAAAGGCTTGGTCATATGACCTAAAAATTACGCTTTTCATTACTTCCGAACATTATTTTTTCTTAAATATATGTTATAATGTTCCAGGCTAATGTACTTTCCCGGAAATTTTACAACTGTCCTGCAAGTAAAATATATTCTTTTTTCGAGAAAAAGAGCGTTTCTTCGTCCCATGACGGAGCCGTTGAGCAAAAGAGGGTCGACCTGCTGTCTTAGTCGCCGATACGCCTGAATATGAGATTCTTATCGATCACTTTATGTTGCAGGAATAGAAAACACAACAGCCCTTGACCATTTATCTTTACTGCGTTCCTTCGTATTATACCTTTTACCCTTCATGTAATTGGTCTGCTTTATTTCACTTGCCTTTTAATGATTCTAAAACAGTCACTATTATTAAAAACTTTACCAATGTATATACTACTACCATGTTTTCTTTTAAAAACCTTTATTGTGAAAATTTCATTATACAAATACGAGCCTATAACCACGTGGGCCTGCCACAGAGCAAACTGTAATCGTATATGATGAATAGACATTTACACTGTAGAGGAACGTAACGGGCGGGCCATTAGGTTGCAAGAACTAAGGTGTCTAACAGTTACGGAATCGGTGGACGTACATTTTATAATTAAAATACGACAGGGCCAGTTACAATAAAATTATCTAGATATACATTTGCGGGCAAGTACCATGGGTGACGTTAATTCGAACTTTCAACAGTACAGTAATCAATAACGCATCAGAACTTAATATCAATAGGGATGTCGAAATATTCAATCAATTCTCGTCCCCGCCCGCCATGTGCTTCAAAACTGCATACGTATCTCGTGATTTCAAGGTTCTGCAACCAGTACACAACAAGGAGTTACGAGTCCCATTTATTCCGGCGCCATTTTGGGCGAGGACGGGCAGGTCCAGGATATAGTCAAAATGTCTCTACCAACCATCGACTATGATGATGTTCATATGCTGTATTTATTAGAGTAACACTCATCTGTCCACATGAAATTAATTTGCCACAATCTAAACATGTCATTTTAATCTTTCCAAAGTTCTTCTAAATATTTGGGACCGTTTCCCTTGCCTCTGAAGCTCTCAGTGCCACTTCTTTGATGAATGTACTAGCAGGTCAGGGGTTCTCCTCCAAATCTCTCTTTTATGCAGCACTATAATTAATTGGTGCCACCTCTCCATATGACGATGCATGGTATAGTTACCACAACTATATTTTTTTTCGGTTCCTCTGGAGAGTTCATCGTGGCAGATGAAGCGTGTAACGTACCGGGCATTTACCTTTTTTTGCATGTACAGGAAAGGAAAAAAAAATCGAGCGTCCGAGTTCTAAGGTGTCCCAGGGCCATTTTGGTGGACCAGGCCCAAATCCAAAGAACAGCCATCTCACAGGCTAATGGGGCGACCCACGCCGAGTTTCAGCATTGTAGGATGACCACACAAGTACAGCAACTTGCTAGACATCACCTCGGTGCCATCCGGATCTCGGCGCCCCACTGCAGATGAAGTGCCTCTCAACTATGAAACCACCACGGTGACATCCGGATCTTGGCGCGTTGTGCTGCCTTCGGCCTATTCGCACATCGGTCCGCTACTGACGCCATCTCACAGGCTAATGGGGCGACCCACGCCGAGTTTCAGCATTGTAGGATGACCACACCAGTACAGCAACTTGCTAGACATCACCTCGGTGCCATCCGGATCTCGGCGCCCCACTGCAGATGAAGTGCCTCTCAACTATGAAACCACCACGGTGACATCCGGATCTTGGCACGTTGTGCTGCCTTCGGCCTATTCGCACATCGGTCCGCTACTGACGCCATCTCACAGGCTAATGGGGCGACCCACGCCGAGTTTCAGCATTGTAGGATGACCACACCAGTACAGCAACTTGCTAGACATCACCTCGGTGCCATCCGGATCTCGGCGCCCCACTGCAGATGAAGTGCCTCTCAACTATGAAACCACCACGGTGACATCCGGAACTTGGCGCGTTGTGCTGCCTTCGGCCTATTCGCACATCGGTCCGCTACTGACGCCATCTCACAGGCTAATGGGGCGACCCACGCCGAGTTTCAGCATTGTAGGATGACCACACCAACTTGCTAGACATCACCTCAGTGCCATCCGAATCTTGGCATCTCAACGCCTAGTGGTATCTTCCATACAAAAAATATTGTTACGCTGCCTTTGGCCCCATTCGCACATCAGTCCGCAACTTAGACATCACCTCGGTGCCATCCGGATCTTGGCATCTCAGCGCCTTGTGGTGTCAGTCAGAAAATATTGTTGTGCTGCCTTCGGCCTATTCGCACATCGGTCCGCTACTGACGCCATCTCACAGGCCAACGGGGCGCCCCACGCCGACTTTCAACATTGTAGGATGGCCACAGAAGTGCGACAACTTACTAGACACCACCTCGGTGCCATCCGGATCTTGGCGCGTTGTGCTGCCTTCGGCCTATTCCCACATCGGTCCGCTACTGACGCAAACTCACAGGCCAACGGGGCGCCCCACGCCGACTTTCAGCATTGTAGGATGGCCACACCAGTGCGGCAACTTGCTACACACCACCTCGGTGCCATCCGGATCTTGGCGCGTAGTGAAGCTGCAGCAGCTGCAAATAAGCTTCAGACAGTGTTACAACCGCTGCTCAGAACTCTCAACTATGACACCACCTCGGTGCCATCCGGATCTTGGCGCGTTGTATTGCCTTCGGCCTATTCGCACATCGGTCCGCTACTGACGCCGCCTCACGTGCCAACGTATTTTCTCCGCATTTTATACCCTATGCCGCATAACAGGTCATGTGACTTGTTTATAAAACTTTTCATTGGTTCATTTTACTTTTGGTTTCCGAATGATGGAAGGCTTGATCATATGACCTAAAAACAACACTTTTCATTGGATGAAAACTTTTTTTTTCCCCCAAACGATGAAAGCCCCACCTTGTTTCTGGATGTTTCAGACTAAACTGGCGTCAGCATGAGAGCACCACCATCTCGTAGCTCCGTCGTGGTCATTCCGCGAGCAATCATGGCAGCCGCTCCCCACCAGAAGCCTGCAGGAGTCGGGGCCCCCAAAACTTTTGATGAATTCTCAAGGCGGAGGGGACGCTTTCGAGAATGGGGTCCAAGACCTAGCAGACAAGCGTCCGATTTCCAAGGTGTCCCAGGGCCATTTCAGTGGACCACGCCCAAAAAGGAAAGAGCCTGCCGCCATTTTGAGAGTCCTGTGGCAGCCGCCTATCGCTGCACCGCAAGAGTGGGTGCAACTCAGCTGAATGGCGGATTTTGACACAGTGGACCAAAAGCGGACGGAATGGCAACTGAAACGGTAAAGGGGCGCCCCACTAAAACAGATGAGACTCCACCTGGAGAGGCCCGTTCACGCCGCCTCCCCCGGGGCGCTCCACGCCGTTATTCGGAGCAGCATTGTAGGATACCAAAACCAGTGCGGCAACTTACTGGACATCACCTTGGTGCCATCGTTCTGCTGCCTTGGAACTATTCGCACAACAGTTTGCTACTGATGACCCACCCCCCGCGACGCCCCACGCCGTTATTTGCTGGGTGGCAACTTACTAGACATCACTTTCGTGTCATCTAGATTTCGGCGCGTTCTGCTGCCTTGGAACTATTCGCACAACAGTTTGCTACTGATGACCCACCCCCCGCGACGCCCCACGCCGGAAATCTGGACGTTGTGCTGCGTTGGGACTATTCGCACAGCCGACCGCTACTTCGTTGTTTTTCTCTAAAAATGTTTATATGTTATTACTATTTTTGTTTTCTTGTATATATTTATAAATTATTAAAGTTTTATAATCTTACTACTTTGTCGGAGTGCTATATATTTTTAATGTGACACATAATTGTAAAAACTTTGATGTACAAAGAGTCATCCCTGGAATCTTCCGCTTCACGCTCGGTCCCCTCCCCAATCACAATACAGGAAGGTTTTCAGATAATAGCAACGCTTCTGCTGTGACGGATCTCATCGAGTGTGGGCCTTGATCTACTATAACTCCTTTGAAGAGGGGTGATTCTTTACAGCTGTGGCCATAAACTACATCTGCAGGGCTAGCTGATAGCCTAGGACCGGCCTGGACAATCGGACACAGAGGAAAAGGAGTGTCAGAGGGTGCGGTAGTGAATAGGGCGAAAGGGAGGTGTCGGGCGGGCACAGGGTGTGATTCTCAGGGAAGAGCAGCGCAGATGGGGGGAGGTTTATTACCCATGCATAAGACAGAGAGCGGGGGTGACCACTGCCTGGGTGAGATGCTTGCGAGGGTGGGGAGCCATGCTAAGGATCGACAGCGTGCACAGAGTGGGTCTGGTCAAGGCATCTAAAATGGCTGCCGTGCACGACAAAAGTGTGGCATTTGAAAAAAGACAAGATGGCGCACACAATGTTTTTCAACAATTCCTGATTTCCTTCGAATCGAACGTTAACAGACGTTGGGGCATATTACCAAAGTTAAGCGATATTTATCCCTAACGATGCATTGCAAAGATTTTTTTACCGTCAGAAATTATCGCAGATAAACCTTGCTATTATCAAGGTTTATCGCAAATACGATAAAAAACGAGCGCAATGCATTAATATCGCTGAAAACTCCGCGATATTCATGCATTACCGAGCTAATGCTCTTAGCCATGTTATCCACCTCCCATTGGATAACATGGCTAAGAACTGCTCAGGGCAGCTGTTACTTTTTGGAGATATTCGCGCTTATCTCGAATATTTCCAAAAGTTGATAATAGGAGATAGCGATGTTAGCGACTGTTTCCAGTCGCTAACATCTTGGCATGCCCACTTTGCATGTCATTAGTGATAAATATCACTCACATGCAAAGTGGGACCCAAGATGGTCGCTATCTCCTACTAGCCGTCGCTAACTGGTGTTAGCAACAGCTAGGTAATACAGATATAATTTTATCTCCGCGAAGCGGAGCGCTGTTACAGATATATATCTTGTTTTTGAACGTTAATTTCTCAAAATGCACTGAAGCACATATATTGAGACATAGCAAAGGCACATCGGGCTACCAGTCCCTAATATTTTACCAAGTTTCGTGCAAATCCATTCAGCCGTTCGATTATTATTATTATTTTTTTTTTTTGCCCCGCGGGGCCCTTTTAAAACCTCCACATCAAACCTAGGGGGTCAGCGAGGATCTACTATGCCCCCTTATGGTCATTTGCCCCTTCGCTTTGGCCTCCTCTTGTCTCTCGATCCTACCGAGAGACAAGATGGCGGCCGCTACGTACTGTTTGGAATGTTTACAGACACCGGAGAGCCAATCAGCTTCGCTTCGCAAAGCTCCGTAACGCGAAAAGTACGCGAAGCGGTGCGCTGTTACAGATATATATCTTTTTTTGAACGTTAATTTCTCAAAATCCACTGAAGCACATATATTGAGACCTAGCAAAGGCACATCGGGCTACCAGTCCCTACAATTTTGCCAAGTTTCGTGCAAATCCATTCAGCCGTTCGATTATTATTATTATTATTTTTTTTTGCCCCGCGGGGCCCTTTTAAAACCTCCACATCAAACCTAGGGGGTCAGCGAGGATCTACTATGCCCCCTTATAGTTATTTCCCCCTTTGTTTTGACCTCCTCTTGTCTCTCGATCCTACCGAGAGACAAGATGGCGGCCGCTACGGACTGTTTGGAATGTTGACAGACGCCGGAGAACCAATCAGCTTCGCTTCACAAAGCTCCGTTGCGCGAAAAGTCCGCGAACCAGTGCGCTGCCCGGTCCGCTGTTACAGATATATATCTTTTTTTAAACGTTAATTTCTCAAAATCCACTGGAGCACATATATTGAGACCTACAAAAGGCACATCGGGCTACCAGTCCCTACAATTTTGCCAAGTTTCGTGCAAATCCATTCAGCCGTTCGGGCTAAAAGTGAGGCCAACCGCCCTATGGAAAACTCAATGTTAAAAACACGTTTTGGGACCCCCCTTTTTTCTCGGCCCCCCCTTGACGAACCCCCCCCAAATTTTCAAGGGCTGCTCAGAAACAAAATGTGCCATTTTCCTGAAAATTTCAGCCAATTCCGTCCACAAACGCCAAAGTTATTAGACATAGAATTTTCAAAAAACCCATAGAGAAAAAATCCTAACTATATATACCTACTGGCGACCGCCAGTAGGTAATATATATATATATATATATACATATATATATATATATATATATATACACATATATATATATATATATATATATGTATATATATATGTGTGTGTGTGTGTGTGTATATATATATGCTCGTTTCATTTTACTTTTGAAATATTGTTAATATTTTATATTTATCGCATTTTGTAAATTATTTAAATTTTGTTTTTATATTTTGGTATTATATATGTATATATATAATTCACATTAATTATTAAAACAATTACAATTTTTATCACAATATTATTTTGGATTTTATTTTACATCAATCGAATATAATGGTAGAAATGTGTTTTTTTATATTCTTAGCTTACTTATGTTGATATTCTTTTTGACACTCTTTTTGATTCAATATTTTAGTAGTTAAATACAACGTATGTAAATTTGATAGCATTGTAGACAATATTTTTGACACTATGGGGCCTATTAGGATGGCGGGCGGACCTGGTTCTGCCCCCATCCTAGCGGGAATGGGGCCGCCCGCCTGCCAGGTGGCACTTCCGTATCCCTTATCATGAAGCGACCGCCACCGTGGCGGTCGCATCTGGCATCTTAACATTGCGGCAGGTGCTGCTGGCTGCAGCACCCACTGCAATGGTAGAATGCAATGTTGTGCATTTCCATGCACACCATGGCAGACACCGCACAGTGTATGCCACCTTATGCATGGACATGCAGAGGGTACCACGAGTACCCCCAAGTGCACCCCCTACACCCCACGCCAGCCTGGAAAGTCCTTGTAAACCAAACATCATACTATGGATGGCAGTGCCTGCTAAGCACTGCCACCATATATGTGCCCCAGCTCCGCCCGGCCGGCAATCGTTATGATTGCCGACTGGCGGAAAGTCAGCGAAAGCCCTTCCGCCACGATACCCGCTGCCATTGTAATCTGGCGGTGGGTAAATCACGTTACGATGGCGTTACCCCATCCGAATCACCCCCTATATTCTGGGATGTCGATATTGTTGTTCCCGATATTTTGTATTAAACCAGCTGCTGACACATAACCTTCAGTCACATTGTCTGTGAAGTCACTGGACAACTCTTTATGGATAGGTGATAATACCATCCTAGGTTTGCATCACGGATTAGCAAAATACAGTAGGATTGTGAGCCAGCCCTTTTATTCGAAGTCTATGATATATATGAATTTTGCCCTTTATTAAGTTTTTTTAAGTTAATAATCGAACTTAACCATACAACTCGAAATATATAGTGGCTAATCCATCTACAAACATACCTAAATAATCCTGTGCTTAACCCTTAAAGGCACAAGAAACGCTACTTTGTGTAAATATTATCTTCCGTTCCTAACTGTTTTATCTCAGAAGGTCTGTGTGAATTTGTTTTCTCCTCCAAGGGAGATAACATTAAAATGGAAACCCATCATCCCGGTATTTCTGTTTTTAAATTAAGAGGCACAGAGTATGCTTGATTATATGAATAAGGAATTGCTGAAGCAAGATATTGTTTGATTTAATTTCCAGAAAGGGATGAATGTGCTCAGTGACACTGAGAAATTCATAATGAATTTCATAGCACACGTATTAAAATGAAACCAAGCACCAAATACAGATGCTAAGTAAATCACACTCACAAACAAACGTACGCGCGCCCACGTACACGTTCATGCACACATAGGCAAAACCTTAAAAGCAAAATCAGTTTGACTTGGGTGTCAACAGTGGCTACTTCAAAAAAAAACAAAAAAGAAATGAATAGTTTGTAGACGTCTGGGGAAACGCTGGCATGCGAGAATTTTCCTATCGTGCAAAATCTTTTCATTTTGTTGTTTTTAAGCAACATTGGGCAAGATTTATCAATTTGTAATCCAACGCAGCGCAGCAGCCAAAAATGTGTTGCATTACAGAGAGAGAGAGAGCAGAACACCGTTTCTGCAGAGATATGACACTCTCCTGCCCTGTCCCTCGAGCCGGCACAGAATTTTGCTGCTGTGTGCCACACACACTCCATTGTGCCATAGTGCAAGGGTGTGTGCATGAGTCTAGCCTAGGTTTTGTACTGGACAGATTTCCTTCCAGTTCAAATACTATGCCTAGACATGTATTAAAATGTTTCCTACTTTGTGTGGGTGCTCTAGAAAGCAGCACACATGCAAAGTCGGAAAAGTAAGGAGAAATGAAAAATGTATGCTCTTATTACCTGCTTTCAAAAAGCGTACATTTTTGAAGCAAAACATTGTCTCCGTATTTTGGTAGATCAGATTTTGCATCAAAAAGCATGGATGGTTGCATAGAGAATGCCCATGTAAACCCCCCTTGATGCTAAGTAATGGGAGGCAGCACATCATGCTACTTTGCATTACTTTTAGGATTTTTCCAAAGCAAAATAAGTTTAGCAGTATAAAGTAAATATTAAGAAAACATTTTGTGCTGGTTTGTGACACAAACACAGCGCAAAATGTTGGTAAATAAGCCTCATGGTGTTTTCATCCTCGGTCATTTGAGATGTTATCAGTGATCTCACCAATGATGTCATTAGAAATGTCATGAATGCTACAATAGGTGAGATCATAAGCAGTGCATGATGGAGGCACAAGTTCTAGTTAGGTTACTAAACGATAACTGGCAAATTTCTGTTTTTTTTGTTTAAAATGTTAAATAAAGCATCCAGAGGGACCAATATTGTGCTTTTTGCCATATGCAGCGGGCGTTAGCCACAGGACCAGACCCTGTGCTCAACTCCCTATGTAGAACCAGGGCACACTGCTCATGTTCTTAAGTTGTGTGCAGCTGGTTTGGCTGTAGGGCCTGATCCCAATCCACAATGGAGAACCTATGCAACTGGAGTTGGCTGCAGTCCTGACCTATGGCATCCAATTTGCTACAAGTAGCCAACACCCAATAAGCATGACATTTGGCTGCGTGTAGCAGTTGTTAAGTGCAGTGCCCTGATTTTGGTAACCTCAGCGGTTGGTCTTTTGTCATGCACAGCGGGATTTACTGCAGGTCCTGACCTATGGCCTGTTGATGAACCGATTCACCAAAGTTGGGCTTCATCTGCTGTGCACAACATTCAGTTGTTTGCAGTAGTGGTTGATTGCAGAGCCTAGCCATCAGCGAAACGTTCATGCATCGACAATCCCTGTTGCAAATAGTGTGAAGTGCTGCACAGCAGGGTGTTTCACTGAAGGGCTTGACCTATAACCAGGCCCAGCACCAAACCCTTTGCGGGCAGCCAGTCCCCACTGAATATGGGCTACTTTTTTCAGAATGTTTTTTTTTTAATTAAGGTTACAGGCTAATGTCAATAGTATTCTCAAGTGCCTTAAGCCATGTGCAGCAGGGGGTTGGTTGCAGGTTCTCTCCTACAGCCAGCCATGCACCGAACCCTCCAGAGCAGCCAATCCCCCAGGCTCTGTCCATTTAAAAAAATGTTTAGGATTTGCAGAGCCTTACAAAGGAACCTTCATTGCATTGTGAACCTATGGTAGACTTTTCACAGTATCTGCAAAGGCAGATATCACCAAATTTGAACCTCTATATGGCCAACAGGGCATTTTAAAATGCTAATGTTTCAAGAACAACTTCAGAGGCTTTTCACCAAACTAAGCAAAGGCACTTTCTTAAGTAAAGTGCTACTTTCATGCAAAGTTTGGCACAATTCTATTCACTGGTTTCTTCTGAATCAAAAAACAAAGAATCCTCGGGAAGTTAAAACATTTTGGGACCCCGCCTTTTTTGATACCACTTGATAGATCTAGAAGAAGACAAAGTAGATGAAACTTTTTTCTAGAAAGTTTCATGCAGATTTGTCAAACAGCTTTAAAGTTATTAGCAAAACAATCATTCTTTTTCAAAGATAAGTCTGACCTAACCCTGACCTAACCCTAAATAATACAGGCACCATCACCAACTACAATATATATAGTCACCAGTGTTTAGTTAGGATTCATTTGCCCTTTCATTAAACATCCATTTTTTCATTTGCCTATAACTGTGCTCCACATTGCCAAAAATTGCACTAAACTTGACCCTCATTAAGGGGGAACTTCCTTTACCACACAGTCAAAACCACGCAGTGCCTTTACAACGCAGTCACTACCACAACTGCAACGTTACCACGTGTTCCTGCAGCACTTAAGTCCCTACAGCGACTTGTATTAGGCAACAGGATGTTGGACTGATGTTGGCTTTTAATTTCAGGAACTGACAACATCTTACAGGGACTTAAAATGTTTAGCCTACTCTTAGATTTATCAATTTAGGTCCACCAGGGTGTATATTGCAAGATGGGGCAAATAAGAATTCAGTTCATGATAAATCTGCCACTGTTTGATGAATCTACCCAAAATTAGACTTATCTTTCTCATCATTTTGGGCGGACCAATTGGATCAAAGAAAAATGGGTGTAATAATTAACAATTCATTCATTAAAAACTTTAACTCTGTGTGGTAAATCTGCATGAAATTTGACAGCTGGCAAATTGAGGTAGGATCTGCAATCGACCCCCACTGCACATGGCTGAAGGAGATGGGAAAGAGGACCCAGCTAAAGGCTGTGCACAGCACCAAATGGGTAAATAGATGGAGCATTCAGTACATCATAAAAAACATGAAATTCACTAAAAAAACACTGTTGAAAGTCAGCAATGGGTCAGCAAATACAATGTCTAAAATGCCTAAAATTCACATGATATGGTGTGCTATGCACAATATACATTACTAATGGGCCAAAAAAGTTAAGTATACTCTGATGACGTGTTAAAAGAAAAGGCTCTCTAGAAAAGAGACAAAAATGGCAGGGAGACCTTTTATTGTGGTTTGTCCTTGCAGGATTACAGTGCTATAAACGGTAGGGCAAAAGAGAAATAAGGAACTTTGGCGATTTCCCAATATTTAGGAGAGCTGCTCCTTTACATGGAGTGCATCAACACCAACACAGGCATTCTAAATCTTCTTACTTCAAATGTCTGTTTTTGTGGCAGACTTTTAAAGCCTAGGATAAGCTTAATGTCTTCCACACTGATGTAGAAACATGATAAAGTCGTTGGCATTTTTCAGCAATGTCTTCAAGCATTGAATGTTCAAGTGCCATTGATGCTGAGCTACAAAATACTAAAGGAATTCTAAAATTCCAAGCACAGAATTACAGTTTTGGATTGATAAAATGGCATCCAGGACAACTTGGAATACATAAAACCGAATCCTGATACCTGTGTTATTAATATTCAGAAATATGGGTAAATAAAATGTATTTGAGATATTTTTTTCAGTGATAACATTTACGTGTTTAGCTTTACATCATACAATCAAGGAGAAGCGCTACTTTATTAGAATGTAATATAGCAAACTATCTATATTTATGTTTGTTGGTGTGAATCTTTTAAATTGAACATTTTATGGCTTCTTTTATTATTATTAATGTTATTATTATTTTCATTGCAGTCGTTACTGTTATTATTATTATTATTATTATTATTATTATTATTATAATTATTATAAATAATAACAATACATTGTAATGTTGTTTGATGTTTTTGAACAGTTGCCGACCAACTTGGTTGTATTTTGTAAATGACAGAGAATTTATGTCGGCTAATGTTTGCAAAGATTTGAACAAAGTCACACAGTACATGGCATAGTTTAGTTGAAAAATAAGTCACATGCCGGAAACCACCCACCACCCACCAATGGTGTAGACTTAATCTTCACCATCACAGCTGCCAGTAGCTGAACAGCCACCATCACAGCTGCCTTATCATTCATTCCAGCTGATATGCTACGTCCACACCTCCCATGATCCCATCTGTCTCTGCAAACATCAGAGCTGCCATCTCCATTGCTCAAGTTGCCAATAGGGATGGTGAGAAGGAGTTGAGCCAGGTACATCTGAGGACATATGCCCCATTACCCAGAAGGGGGAGGATGCCTAGAATATGAATGCCCTGGGATTCTCTGGCAGTGAAGGGCCTGAGAGCCCATTACCACCACTGGTACAATAAGTCACAGCTGTTGCTATACCGATCACCATTCAGTGAGGGTCATGGGAGTTGACACTCTCCAGGAGCTGACACAGTAAATGAGCAGCACTGAGAAAGGGCAGCCATCGCTCTTGCAACCTACAAAGAGACAGCAAGCTCCCTATTTGCCTTGAAAGATATCCAGCATATCCTGAGAGAGACGGCCAGATTGGTCAAGTGAAACAAATCGCAGGTGAGGCATGGGGGACAGGTCATCTGCTGAGCGGTGAACGGTTTCAGAGCATCCATTCTGTCAGCCAGCAGATAGTAGATGTCCAAATGGAGACAGGTTCAGCATTCAGAAGCTTGTCCTGCCTCAGATGGCATGCTTTACTGCCCAGAACAGAAGTACATCACCACCATCCCATTCTCCTATGTGCCTCTAATCCTCACAGGTGATCCTATCATTACCAAGGATCTGATTAGCTCATGATGCACAGGTAACAGGGGAAACACCCACCAAAAACAAGATGTATGGAGGTGGTGCAAGGCCTTAATGGCAATAGGATTGCTGGTGTAGAGTAAGAGAAGAGTAGCAATTGGATATGCCAATTTGAATTAGAGTGGGTTGTAGGGATGGGCTCATTAAAGTTAGGGTGGGTAGGTGGATAGACCGACCAGGAGTTGGGATTTGTTGGGGTTAGGATGGGTGGCAGGACTGAGTTGTTAGGGCATAGGATGTTGATAATATATTGGATGATAGGCTAGAGATGATAGGATAGAGCAGACATCAAATTGGTCAATTGAGGTTGTAATGGGTGGTTTAATTGAGCTGCTAAAGTGCGGGGAGTGTTGTTGGGGAGCAATCATTCAAACATTTCAAATTTGCTTATACCTTAATTTTAGCTTCATTTATTGCATAATGGATTTTAGTTTTATTTATTGCATAATGGACAGTTTTGAATCCATTGGCATTGCTTTTATCGTTGATCCCAGTTATATCCCAATGCCGTCCCTGCCACACTTGTCCCATGTCTGCTTCCTCGTCCGCATCACTTATTTTTGTGCCTCTCCCTCCACCTCAGGCACTATCACGTGTTGCCTCACTGCAGTGTTGTGTAACGTCCAACAAATTATTACTGCGTCGAACACCTTATCTGACTTGTACATCAAGGTTCCACCTGTGCAGTAAATACACCAGAAATGTGTCCTCATTACTCGGCGTTCTGAGGATGTGAGTCATATTATGTACTTGCTTGTGAGCACTTCATGCTTCTATCAGAGGAATCTTGAGTCATTAGGAGATATCCAGAATCACTTACATGGCAAGAACAGGTGCCTACATGTTAATAGTAATGATATAAATTATACATCCATCTGACAAAATTTTTATTTTTATTTACATCGGTGAAGACGCTTCTTATATCATGATGCCAGCGCCCGGGAGCACAGCCACTGAAGACAATAACAAGCTTTTCATCATGCAGATGTGATGTCTACTAAAATGCCTTTACCTATATGTATCATTGGCATGCATGCCAATCAAATAGGTCCATGAACAGTTGTCAATGGGAGGGATTAGAATTTACTCAAACAGTGATCTGAAAAGGTGCCCTATCTTCATGGTGTATATATTATTTATTTATTTGCTGATTTATATAGCGCGAACTCGACCCGAAGTTATTGGAGCACTTTACATGAGCACCAGTTCCATTACAGACCGACAGATTCATTTTTAGTAGGATTACGTGATTTGCCCAAAATCACAGAATGTTGAGTTGACACCGAGACTCGAACCCAGTTCCCCAGCTCCAAAACCGGCAATTGACACGTCTATGCCACAAACACTCTGAACACTGATCTTTGAGCTACATCCTGCTGTTGTGGAACGCTTCCTCCCTAGCTGTGGAATGCACCTCGTAGTACGTGGGAGCAGCATATGGCCTTTAACACATAAGGATATTTCACAAGTGCATAAAATGTGGTTTTCTCTGCTTTCCCTATTTAAGGGTGCGGAAGGAATACAATGTGGCATGTTCGCCGGACATTACACGTTAGAAAAAATTTACTACAAAATTTAGCAACGCGTGTCGTACCAACCTTTGCGCCACATCCACTACATGCTGGTAGACGCAAACTGTAAATAGCTGCAGCGATTAGAGTTCTTTGGAAAGTGGGCTCTGCCACCTTACACACACTGCCTGTCAAGATGTCAGGTTGTAAGACTCTGACAGTTCAAGGGATTGATTGTTGTCCTGGGAATCCTGGATCTTTTCCCTTTTCTATGGAGTGATATTGCCCTTTGGCTCTGTATAGACTGTTTTTTATCCTCCAGCAGCATGACTTTCTCAATTAGTTTATGTATTTTCTATACCAAAAGGGAAATCGAAGCGGACTATGGTAGTGAAGGTAAGGTTAACCCACATGAAATTTGTGTGGCAGGCCAGAACTTTCCACTTTTGAATCAATTGATAGAAATTAACACAAACGGTACAAATTGAGATTAAACATTTACCAAGCAAGTGGCACAGCAATTTCTGATATGAAATTACCTAATTTAGTATGGGGGCATTTGGATGATCCCTAAAAAAGAAAGCTGGAGTCATAATGACAGTTTTTTTGCTAACAAACAGTTCATCTATATTATTACACTCATAAGTTATTGAGCTCATTGTATTCTTCAAGCTGTTATATTTGTCCATGGTGCTCCACCTATGCAATGACCTCAGTTTACATTTTTTGACGATAACCAAAACTGTTTAGGTATTGGTAGGATCTGTATGGTTTTTGCTCATAGGTTGGAAGATAGGCACTTTCTGAGCTAGTCACTAAGGTAACATACCTTGTGAGCAATTTGCATATGTAATTTACACTTACACTTCTGAGTAACTTTTCACCTTTTAGCTATTCGCAAATTGAGAATAGAAAGGTGTCAAAAGTGTAGACTGACAAGTTTCATCCCCTGAATTAGGGTCTGGAGTCAAATTTATAAGTGTAACTTACTAGTGCCAAAAAAGAAACAGTAGTAAACCCAGCAACACACATGCCAAATCACCAATACTTTAACACCCTTCCATACAAAATAACTGAGCTAAGGATTTAAAATAAAACACCATAGAAAATAATATTAACTTAACTCCTTAAGTGTGGATGTAGGCCTGTCACCCTTTGCCCAACAGTAGGGAGGGGTGTAAAGGACCCTTTGGTTCTTTGCACTAGAGGCTTTCCAGTTTATTTGTTAATTGTAGCTCGGGCTGCTCAGAAAGTACTTCATGAGCAGCCTGAGATTATATTTTTTCTGCAATAACGATCAGCCCTTTCCAATTGTATTTCTGTCAAGTGGACCCCTACTCCAGGATCACAACAGGAGAGTGATCCTCAAGCAGGGATCCACATACTAGACACCAAGGATTTGGGTTAATGGCCCCTTAGGCAAGGGCGTGTGCTCCCACAATCCCAAAAATGTAAGTCTTGCGGCCCTGTTTACCTCCCTGCCCCAGGGAGGTAGAAAGCCCAGTAGACTTTACAGATTGTAAAAGAAAACAGTAATATAGGGGAGGGGGCTGCCCACCATGGGCATGGTCATGACTCCACCCACAAAAGGCACACAAAGTATTTCTGCTCCCTCTGGGGTGCAGATGAGGATCATCTCATCCCCCCCCCCAGATCAGAGAGCTCTTTAGACACCAAGGAACAATTTTAGACAAGAACATAGGGGTGGGGGCTGCCCAACATGGGCATGGCCATGCCCCTTCCCCAAAGAGGTGTCCTTTTCTCTCCCCCTGAGCACAGGTGGTCTGAAATTACTCCAAATCAGCCCACTAGAAACCAGGGAAAGGTAAAAGGATTACAATAAAATAGGGACAGGACTGCCCACCATGGGTGTGGCCATGTTTCACCAAAAACAAGACAACAATCTTTCTGCCCCCCCTTAGGGGCAGGTTAGAGGCTTGCCTCAATCTTCCTCCCAAGAGGGAGCAGAAAACTCACAAAAAAACAGGTAATTTAAAGTGGCATGAAAAAGAAACAAAAGGAGAGTACAGCCTACTCAGGCATTGAGCATAACCCCACCATAACCAGTCTGTTTGTACCCTTGAGGAGCCAGACAGGGAGTTTGCCCCAATTTGCCCCTGGAGTGGCAGAAAGCCCACTCGACATCAGGGAATTCAAAGTGCACTAAAACAAACTAAAGGAGGGGGTGACCTACCATGGCATTGTGGCATACCCACCCCAGAACTGGCAATATTGTCTTTCTGCCCCCTGGTGGGGCAGATAGGAAGTTTGTCCTATTTAGAGAGGTTGTGCTGAATCTGCCTCCAGGGAGTAGAAAGCCCATTAGACACTAGGGGTTTTGTATTTGCAGCAAAAGAAAGGGGTGCAGGCATTGCACTCTGAAATTGGCCACACCCCCATGCCAAAAAGGTTGAAGCCTTTCTGCCCCTCCCATAGGGCAGATAGTTGGAGTGCCCCCAATTTGCCCCTGGGGGACAAAAAGGCCAGTGTATACATTTTGGTCTGGCCCATCCTCTCATTAGACGCCATCCTCACCCCTAATGCTAACAATCTTTCTGCTTTCTGGGGTCTAAACCACCCCATCCCAATAGCAAGTGAGAGGGCATTTGAATTTTTTGACTGTTTTTTTTCCATATGGGCCAGGAGAGTGGGGCTAAATCCCAATATCATCCCAATTGCCATGTTCAATTGCTGAACATTTTGGGGTTAGGTAGCCTGCTATTTGGAGAAACCTACCGTCCGAGACATTTCTGAAAATAAGACACTTGGTGGAGTTCAGGGTGGTGTGCTTTGCGTGGATTCCACAACATTTTTTTACCCACAAAGCCCTGCAAGCCTCACATTTTGCCTAAAATCACATATTTTCCTTGCAATTCTGTGGCATAGAGTTCAGGAATCCACAAGGATCCAGGAAATTCCTACCAACCAGTGTTCCCCCTCTTGTCCGGATACAAAAGCTACCCCACATGTGAGGCTGGGCCTAGTGCCTGTGACATGAATATATCAAACCTGGGTCAATGGAAGTCCTCGCAGAAATTCTGAAAGTTTCCATCACAGAAATGCACAGAAAATGTGTCACTTTCAGCAACGTTTAAGGTTTACAGGGCATTGTGGGCAAGAAAACCTTGTGGGATCCACACAGGATACACCACCTTGAGTCCCCTTGGTGTCTAGTTTTCAAAAATGTTTGTGGCTGGTAGGTTTCTATGCGTTGTGGCTGAGCATGGCCCTAAATACCACAGCTACCCCTATCTCTGATCTCTCCACGCAGCGCTTTAGGGACTTTTGTGTTGCAGTCTCATGGTTTACCCACACAAGTAAGGGTACCATTTTATCAGGAGAGTTGGGAGAATGCTGGGTGATAGGAAATTTGTAGATCTCCACAGATTCCAGAAGTTTTCCTCACTGAAATGTGAGGAAAATCTATATGTTTTTTGTCAAAGTTTGCAGTTTGCCAAGGTTTCTGGATAGGAAAACCTGGTAAGTGCCATGCAAGTCACTCTACCCTGGATTTCTACAAGTGTCTAGTTTTACGGAATGTGCAGGTGAGGCAGGTTTCCCTAGGTGCCACCTGACCTTGGGACCAAAATCAACAGATACCCACATTGATAAAAAACGGTCAGCTTTTAGTGGAAAATGTGATGTGTCCATGTTGTGCTCTTTCCTCTCACAGACAGTAGACCTACCTTCACAAGTGAGGTACCATTTTTATCGGGAGACAGGTGGAAATACAGAACAGTAGAACATGTTTTCTTATCAATTTGATTTCTCAGTGTTTGTTCCTTCCAAATGAAAGCCAGGGTGTAAGAAAGAAGGCATTTTGAAAAATGCCCTCTGAATCACATGTTGGTATGGGTACCCACAAATTCAGAGATTTAAAAATACCTACTGCTCCTAGACTCCATATCTTATCTGGTGCCCATTTCAGAAACACAAAGGTTTCCTCTATACCAATTTTTCACTCTATATATGTTACCATATGAATTGTGATATATACCGTAGACAATGAAAAACCATTGTAAGGTGCAGCTCAGTTGTTGGCTCGGGTTAACTTGGGTTCTTAGACAACCTACAAACCCAATATATCCCAAAAACCAGAAAAGTCTAGCGGATTTAATGGTATATTGCTATGCTATTGTGATAAGAATTTACAGATAAAATTATTGTCACATATGGCTGTTTTTTCCTACTGATTTTCAATACTTTTTTATTTCAAAATGTATGTTCCTTTGGAAAAGTTGAGGGATCTACACAAATGAGTCTGCGCTCAATTTAGAATATTGTACACTTTTCCTAAATCTATAGCTTTTCAGAGTTGTCTACAGGCTACACACCAGTTTCTACCACACCCTGGAAGTAGGTTGAATGTAGAAACATTAAAAAAATGATCTGCATCTTAGAAAATTGCCACAACTGTGGTATACATAGGATCTTTGTATCAGCTCAGCATGTTCATGAAATCTGGAAAGATGGTGACTTTAGCATAGCGAACCTTTTATTGATGCCATTTTTAGGGAAAAAAACAGATATCTTTTTTGAGCACTTTTTTCCTTTGAAAAAAAAAACCTCAAAATGTAGCTATATATTGCCTATTTCCTTAATCCCCTCTGGGGCATCCAAAAACCCGGGGTACCTTTAGAATCCCCATGATGCTGGAAAAAAAGGGTGCAGAATTTGCAGGACTCCTTATGTGAAAAAAAGTTATGGAGGCCTGAGAGTGAAGGGATGTATGACATTACAACGCATGCTTTTAGCACGCATGCCTTTACAACGCGGTATTTACAAAGCATGCCTTTACAACGCATAGCGCTTTGGGGTGCTGGATAGTGAATAGTTTAATTTACTATTCCAACTCCAGTCCCCGTGGATAGTAGGGAAGGTGTTGGATAGTAAATTAAATCTATTCCCTATCCTAGAGTGCCCCCCAGCGCAATGCGTTGTAATGGTTTGCGTTGTAAATACCACGTTGTAAAGGCACTATGTTGTAAAAGTTGCGTTGTAAAGGTTGAACACCAGAGTGAAGTATCCCCAATAACCAAAACAAGGCTCCACATTTGGGTGAAAAAGACTCAGGAATTAAGAGGGAAAATTAACATATTTAAAATAGTTCAACATATAAATAAATATAATTTGATGTTTCAAAAAATCAAAAAATCAAACATATTTATTATTTCATTATAAAATATTTTAACAAACTTTTCTGAATATATAAATTAAAATAACGTTACTTTGTAGTACAATGTAATTACATTACTTATCATTATTTCATGACATCACTTTTAATCATTATTAATGCATAGTAAAAAAAAAATTTTTTAACCTTCGCTAAGAATGTATTTTTTAATTTAAACTTCAAAAATAAAATGATAATAATTATTAATTTGTCAATAAATACATTGATTGTTGGTTAGGTGTAATTCCATTTAGCCATTTTATCTATATTGGAGTGCAAACTTTCCTTTGGGAATTAAAATGGGAAATCAAATTTTTGGAACCTCTCCCTCACACCCCCTTTTTCTTGTCCCTTGCTTGATGGATCAATGTGGAACTTTAAATGAAGGAGCCAAAGTGAATAAATGTTTTTTTTAATTGTTTCTGCAGGTTTGTCAAATAGTCCCAACGTTAATAGGGAAACAAAATGCCTTTTCTATGGAAAGTTTCACATGATTATAACTTCACTTGTCTTATCACCACCAGAGTCATATCAATATATATATGTATAGAGTTGATTGCTTTGTATGTCAGGCAGGCTTAAATATAGATTTGGGGGCCAGCTCAGTGCCATTACAATTATCAGCGTGTGCATGGGAGTGCAAGGAGTACACTGTTCAAACCTGCTTTGAAGTGCAAACTTTAGACCTGGGAAGTTCGCTAAATAAGACACTTCCACGGTCGTTGACATTCATGCTGATTCACCAAAATGCCATTGAGAGCGGAAATGATGTCTAAACCATTCTGATTCTTCTGCCATCACAGGATTGCACCTGCCCTTCAAAAGCCTCCTATTTTTTCCTGAGGATCCAGAGAAGTAGCATTGAATAGAAACGACACAACTACATGATTTACCGCTTGTTTCTGCTTTGCCTTCTTCAGTCCTAAGATTATTGGCAGCAAGCCAAATGGCATTGTTACAAATGGGACAAGAAGATGCAGCAGCAGTTGTCTATCCTTAATTGATGATGTGCATGGTAAATCATTATTTTGCAAGGTTTTTGTATGTGGTCATGTAGGTATAGCTTTAAGTGAAGTTAAGAAAGAAGCAATATCACATGGTATGGAAAAGAATGGGGGAACACGTGATCCTGTTGGCTGCCATTTCTGATGATCAGGGCTGACTAATGGCTCCGGTGAGGTAGAAAACCAGAGAAGTAAACTGTATTTATCAAAGGCGTGCACCGGCGCATTTCTGTCATTGCACATCATGCACAATTCTGAGTAGCGGCCTCCTTCCCAGGTGTCTCATATCTCAAAACTATCCACCAAAAATGCCCCTCCACCTCTATTGAGCAAGCAAACTGATTACACACATGCCCAGTGGCAGCCCTGTATTTTCACTCTCCCTGCTTGCCAAGACTGACAAGGATCATGAAAATACACTTTGTCTACATATTCAGTCACAAGAGTTAGGCTAGTACATTTTCCTGTCCCCGAAAATGTTGGCGTATTTCTATGCCTCTCATGTTTTGAGCACAGAAATATATTTTCCAAGATGCAGAGACAGGAGCTTCAATAGTTGGAGCACAGGTTCTAGTGTGTTCTGTGTCTTTCTGCAGTAGTGTAGCTAGCCCTTTGGTCTCCAGTGGCGGTCCCTGTCTTTGCCGCCTTGCGGCGCAGAGGGTGGGGGGGGCGGCGACAGATAAGAGCCAGCAGGTAAGAGCAGGGGGAGACTGCCGCCCCCAAACCTCGTGCTGCCTGGGGCGTGCCACCCCCCTTGCTACGCCACTGTCTTCCAGCTAATGTGGGAGACATGATCCAAGACACAGAGGGGCAGATTTACAAGCCCCTTGCGCCACTTTTGCATCATGTTTAACATGGGGAAAATGACACAAAAGTGGCGCAAGGGGCTTGTAAATCTGCCCCAGAGTATGCTAGCTGGTATCTTTGACAGAGACCACCATTGTGCTCACTTGGTTCATGATGAAATTGAGAAGTATTTATGAGGCAATAGCAGTAAGAAAAGTCTAGATGTTGCTGTTGACACGGGTCAACGTTGAAAGGGATACAAAGAATCATTTCATGTGCATGCTGGAATCAGGTGTCTGTTTTTACAAATCGATGGTAGTCTGTGTGGAAAAGTATAACAACAAATTTAAGAACATAGGTGCCCCTGTGCAGTATATATAGCAAAACAAGGACCCCATTTACGAATTGTACCATTAATTGCAATCTACGTGGTAACTCCTGCTACTTGACATAGAGTAATTATGAGTTTTGTGAGAAATCCTAGTAGGTCAAAACTGATGATATTCATCTGGGAAATATGTGCTAAATTTAGTAGAAAATAGGGATTGTGGTGTATTAAGTAACAATGGTCTCATTTAATTGAGCCCAACCAGATCATTATTCGCATTCTTGATAAGGGTTTATCTGGAATAGAATCATGCCCTTCCTCTGTTCAGGTATTTGCATCTTAAAACGTGTTCCACTCATATATCATACCACACCGAGTAGATAAAGCTGTCTAAGGTAACTTTCAGATAACTTTTCTTGGCTTCGGGGAACTGCGGGGTCTTTTCAGGAAAGTGGCATAACCTACTAGTCACCCTTTAAGTTTCGACTGATATCATCTGTGAACATATAACTACCCCAAACTACTCTTTCTTAAACTACCTGTGACTCACAGCTCACAATTCGCATATCTACCATCTACTAAAGGTACTTTACGCGTTCTGCATTTGAAACTCTCCTGGTGGAAGAACCACACTTTGTTTTTTGTAAGAACTGAAAGACATTAAAAGGAAAGGGCATGGACTCAACAAAAGTTCCATCTGTTTGAAAAAGTACTTTACTAAGATCTATCTTTCCATGAGCTAATAATGTGTGCAACTGGCTGAGTTTAAATAGTAGAGAAACCCTTTCAGAACACCTGGTTGGCAGTTTATTACAATTACAAATGGTCTATATCTTTTTATACCTGATATGAATTAACTGAAAAACAGGTGGGCTGAGGGAGTTCCCATTGTTGCTTAGCTTTGTCTTTCTTCTCACTTTATTAAAGGTGTGTCTTCAGTTCTATCCTAAACTGGAGAAGCAGTGGGACAGTCCTGAAGGATATAGGGACGTTGTTCCAGATCCTGGGTGTACACATGGAGAAACATTATAGCATTTTTCCTTTCTGTGCTTCTTCGACTCCATTCTGATGGTGTAATGGCTGCAGGTGCCACTAGATGCGGTTAGCTTGTCATCCAGATAGGCAGTAGTGGAAATTCTAATATCGATGTAGGATTTTTAATGTATGTAAGTATTATGTTTGCGAGAAGTATTTGAATTCCACAAATCTAGCGAAAAGGCAGAGAAGCATTGTTCAGGACCAAGAGTAAAGATACATTGTATATGTCCCATTGGGGGAAGCTGCATTTTGAGTGTGGAGGTGGCCTTTACCTTCATAGTAAGGCAAGGTTTTATGAAGAGGAGTGTCTTTAGCTGTTTCCTAATCTTTTCCCTAATCTTTTCTCTTGCGGCTGCCCTGATTGTCTTAAGCCTCATGGACCGATGTTGACATTTGACGCATTCACTGCTTAGAAACATGAAACATTGCCTTATGATCATCACCTTATTTATGCCCACCAGCTATTGTTGATAACTTTTGTTTAAGGATTTTAAGGAACTGCCTTTACTATATATTGGACCATTGACCTTTTGGGTTATAACATTATTCTTGTTATAGCCAGATGGTTTGTCCTGATGAGACCCATGAGTTGATTCACCAACAGGTTGAAACATCAAACCATTTCCTGATACTGAGATATTCACTTTTCACGCGCACAGTGCAGTAGCACTACAAAATTGAATTTGTTATGGTAATCAAATATAATTAACTTGTTATTTAGCAAATATGTAGTCCCACGTTTATTCTGTGAGACAAATAAATTGTACTAAAGTGTGATTGCTAAACTTAGAGGGGAGATCACTAAGTATAGCTATTGTTCACTGCAATGATACCTTGGGAAAAGTGTTTCCTATGTACTTTCCTACATTGACGCACGGGTGGGGCATTCCTAACAGATAGAGTCAATCCTGGGTGCTAAAATGGAAGCCATAACAACCAATGCACATCTTTCAATTTTCTATAAATCCTATGCAGAAGCCTTAGTGTTTTGCTTGCTCTTTACTGAGCATGTGACAAAACGCACGCAATCTTGAAACTTTTAATATTTGCGGATTAATGTGTATTATGTGTGCTTTCATGCGGGTAGGATTTTTGGACCTGGTTTTAAAAATGTTGAACCTTTAACACTATACACCTCAGACTGAGAAGTATTATAGACTTGTCACCGTTTTTTTTTACAAAATTGAGAGCAATAAACAAGACAATCAGATGAAACATCTACGGTTACCAGTAAATATAGCATACATCATCTATGGGTAGGTAATAGAGTTGCCTTTTCAGTTAGAGCATCACTGTACTAGTACTGGCATGCCCCCTTAAAACGATTAACAACTTCACATTCTAAAATATTTACTACACAAAGTCAAATGTAAAGTGCTACCCCTGGCACCACTAAATGACACCCAAGAGAGACTATTTGTGGAACTGTCTCATTGTATTCCTAGATTATGGCACCATGTCTGAAGCATAACGGTGATGCACTAAGGAACAGGAGATCCTTCTACTCTCTTCATATCTGTTTTACTGCTGCTGAAGTGTGAGGAAGTGGGTTTCAGTATTTCAGTCTTCAAGTAGAGTCATTAAAAAAAACACCACTGGTCATATGAACCTTTGCTTGTCGACAAGAAGAAGTAAGGACTAATCACCTGAACAGCAATAAATCATTAAAGACTTCCAGTTCAGTCAATAAAGAGTACTAGTGTGAGTTCATCTGCATATTCATTAGGTATTGATCTTTAGATTTCAGCATTAAAGTAATATAATCCATCAATCAATATTTGATTATAAAATAGAATGAAATATTATTTAGAATCATAGTCAATATAGCAATAATACAGCCTGTTCCGGTAAACAGACATAATATCGATGCAAAAATATCGACTGGACATAATATCGAGGTAAAAATATAGACTAGACATAATATCGACCAGACATAATATAGACTACAAAAATATCGATTACTATCGATATTAATAGCCAAAATATCGAACCAAAAATATAGACTAGACATAATATCGACTAGATAGAATATAGACAACAAAAATATCGAAAATAAGGTACGTTTTTAATAATTTGTAATAATTGTGTAATATAAATCTGTAGCGGGTTGTGGGTTTATAGGGGAATAGGGTGGGAAATAATTTAAATATAATTAATTAAATATGTAAAATAATTATAATTGTTAAATAATTATTAATTGGTAAATAATTAAAATTTAATTGGTAAATAATTATAATTGAATAATTGATAAATCATTATTTTCTACTAAATTATTTTTTGTAGCGGGTTGTGGGTTTATAGGGGAATAGGGTGGGAAGTAATTTAATTTAACTTAATTAATTATGTAAATTAATATTAATTGTTAATTAATTATTATTTGGTAATTAATTAAAATATAATTGGTAATTAATTATAAATATTTAATTGATTAATAATTAATATTTAGTAAATTAATTTCTGTAGTGGGTTGTGAGTTTATAGGGGGATAGGGTGGTAAGTAATTTAATAATATTTAATTAACTATGTTAATTAATTACAATTGTTAATTAATTAATAATTGTCCATTAAATAAAATGTAATTGGTAAATAAAAGTAATTGGTATTGGAAATTAAATTTAATTGGTAATAATATTTCTATTAATTATATTTATTTATGATTTTTTTCCTTTTGCTACTGTTGCACTTACTGGAGTGGGAATAGTAATTTTTACCCCTATGCTATCCATCGTTTTCCTACTGTTGCAACCACTGGAGTGGGAATAGTAAATGTAATCCCTACGCTATCCAGCGCTTTCCCTACTGTTGTACCCACTGGAGTGGGAATAGGAATTTTAACCCCTACGCTATTCTGCGCTTTCCCTACTGTTGCACCCACTGGAGTGGGGATAGTAATTTTAACCCCTTCGCTATCCAGCGCTTTCCCTACTGTTGCACCCACTGGAGTGGGAATAGTAATCTTTACCCCTACGCTATCCAGCGCTTTCCCTACTGTTGCACCCACTGGAGTGGGAATAGTAATTTTAACCCCTACTCTATCCAGCGCTTTCCCTACTGTTGCACCCACTGGAGTGGGAATAGTAATCTTTACCCCTACGCTATCCAGCGTTTTCCCCACTGTTGCACCCACTGGAATGGGAATAGTAATGTTTACCCCTACGCTATCCAACGCTTTCTCTACTGTTGCTCCCACTGGAGTGGGGATAGCAATTTTAACCCCTACGCTATCCAGCGCTTTCCCTACTGTTGCACCCACTGGAGTGGGAATAGTAATTTTTACCCCTACGCTATCCAGCGCTTTCTCTACTGTTGCACCCACTGGAGTGGGGATAGCAATTTTAAACCGTACGCTATCCAGCGTTTTCCCTACTGTTGCACCCACTGGAGTGGGAATAGTAATCTTTACCCCTACGCTATCCAGCGCTTTCCCTACTGTTGCACTCACTGGAGTGGGAATAGTAATTTTAACCCCTACGCTATCCAACGCTTTCCCTACTGTTGCACCCACTGGAGTGGGAATAGTAATCTTTACCCCTACGCTATCCAGCGCTTTCCCTACTGTTGCACCCACTGGAGTGGGAATAGTAATTTTAACCCCTACGTTATCCAGCGCTTTCCCTACTGTTGCACCCACTGGAGTGGGAATAGTAATTTTAACCCCTACGCTATCCAGCGCTTTCCCTACTGTTGCACCCACTGGAGTGGGAATAGTAATTTTAACCCCTACGCTATCCAACGCTTTCCCTACTGTTGCACCCACTGGAGTGGGAATAGTAATAAAAACCCCTACGCTATCCAGCGCTTTCCCTACTGTTGCACCCACTGGAGTGGGAATAGTAATTTTAACCCCTATGCTATCCAGCGCTTTCCCTACTGTTGCACCCACTGGAGTGGGAATAGTAATTTTAACCCCTATGCTATCCAACGCTTTCCCTACTGTTGCACCCACTGGAGTGGGAATAGTAATTTTTACCCCTACGCTATCCAACGCTTTCCCTACTGTTGCTCACACTGGAGTGGGATTAGTAATTCTTACCCCTACGCTATCCAACCCTTTCCCTACTGTTGCACTCATTGGAGTTGGAATAGTAATTTTTACCCCTACGCTATCCAACGCTTTCCCTACTGTTGCACCCACTGGAGTGGGAATAGTAATTTTAACCCCTACGCTATCCAGCGCTTTCCCTACTGTTGCACCCACTGGAGTGGGAATAGTAAATTTTACCCCCACACTATCCAACGCTTTTGCTACTGTTGAACTCACTAGAGTTGTAACAATAAATTTTAACCATTTTGCTATGCTACAGTAAAAATATTATATATGTTTATTTAATATTATGTTTATATATATATATATATATATATATATATATATATATATATATATATTACCTACTGGCGGTCGCCAGTAGGTATATATAGTTAGGATTTTTTCTCTATGGGTTTTTTGAAAATTCTATGTCTAATAACTTTGGCGTTTGTGGACGGAATTGGCTGAAATTTTCAGGAAAATTGCACATTTTGTTTCTGAGCAGCCCCTGAAAATTTGGGGGGGGGTTCGTCCAGGGGGGGCCGAGAAAAAAGGGGGGTCCCAAAACGTGTTTTTAACATTGAGTTTTCCATAGGGCGGTTGGCCTCACTTTTAGCCCGAACGGCTGAATGGATTTGCACGAAACTTGGCAAAATTGTAGGGACTGGTAGCCCGATGTGCCTTTTGTAGGTCTCAATATATGTGCTCCAGTGGATTTTGAGAAATTAACGTTTAAAAAAAGATATATATCTGTAAGCGCGGACCAGGCAGCGCTCTGGTTCACGGACTTTTCGCGCAACGGAGCTTTGTGAAGCGAAGCTGATTGGTTCTCCGGCGTCTGTCAACATTCCAAACAGTCCGTAGCGGCCGCCATCTTGTCTCTCGGTAGGATCGAGAGACAAGAGGAGGTCAAAACAAAGGGGGAAATAACTATAAGGGGGCATAGTAGATCCTCGCTGACCCCCTAGGTTTGATGTGGAGGTTTTAAAAGGGCCCCGCGGGGCAAAAAAAAAAAAAAATAATAATAATTGAACGGCTGAATGGATTTGCACGAAACTTGGCAAAATATTAGGGACTGGTAGCCCGATGTGCCTTTGCTAGGTCTCAATATATGTGCTCCAGTGGATTTTGAGAAATTAACGTTCAAAAAAAGATATATATCTGTAACAGCGCTCCGCTTCGCGTAACGGAGGTTTGCGAAGCTGATTGGTCATTCTGTCACTGGGCTATAGTTGGGCTACATCTGGCTGATATTTGGGCTACATTTGTTTTTTTGTGTGTCTGGCGGCCATCTTTGGGCTACATTGGGCTACATTGGGCTTCATTGGGCTACATTCGGCTAATTAGCAAATAGCTCATCGCAAACTAGGAATGGTAAAGAATCGCTATTTATTCCTTAAAGTTCGCTATTTAGGAAATGCAAATAACTTTGATGATACATATGGCGGTTCATCTCTAACAAGATAAGAAGCATAGGGATAGATTTATGATGACTGGCGCATCACCAGGGATGTGTTAGTCATTCTGTGCCGCTGTTCCGTCACCTATGGTGTGCTGCATTTACAATGCGGCGCATCATGGGGCAAAAACAGCACAGATGCGTGATGTATCTGTGCCGTAAAGGTGGCGCATTGCTGGAGTTGTATCGCAAGTGTGATGAAGCTCCAGCAAGGGTCGGGGGTGCCCCTGTCGCAGGGTTTCTGTTCTCACACAGAACTGTGGACAGAGGATTGGAACCTCGGCGAATTAGGGTGTCCCAAAACTCACGTTAGTAATCAAAAACTATTTAGCAAGCTAGGTACAGTGTCACATTGGATATAACAAACTCTCAATGTTTAGACAATCCAGAATATGAACTTATAGTACCTCAGGATACGTGGAACTCATGAACAGTCGGTCGTTATAGATTTCTTAGAAACCAGAACATGGAGTTAAGAAGAACAGATGTGTATTTGAAATGTTTATTTACTAATGCCGTCTTCTCAGGCGTAGTACCTTAGATAATAAAAGTACACATATTATCAGTAGCAAAATTACCAGCATAGTTACTAGTACATAAAAAGTGAATGGTGATAGTATGTTAACATGCTGTAAATGAATAAGAGTTAGCAACACTTATAAGCAGCCGCGGGCCGTGGAGGGAGTTACGGTGAGGCAGGGAGGCGGGGAGGGGGAGAAGCAGGGTGGAGAATACAAGTACACATATTATCAGTAGCAAAATTACCAGCATAGTTACTAGTACATAAAAAGCGAATGGTGACAGTATGTTAACATGCTGTAAATGAATAAGAGTTAGCAACACTTATAAGCAGCCGCGGGCCGTGGAGGGAGTTACGGTGGGGCAGGGAGGCGGGGAGGGGGAGGGGCAAGGTAGAGAGGGCTCCACCCTGCTTCTCCCCCTCCCCGCCTCCCTGCCCCATCGTAACTCCCTCCACGGCCCACGGCTGCTTATATCTCACCCTCCCTAATACACATATTATATTATTTGCTAAGAAGGTCTCTTTGTGTTGGTTTAGGGCGTGCCCATACTTTAGTGTCTTAGATTTGAAGGAATCACATCAGCATACACCAGCTCTCTCTTCATGTGAACCGCATCAACTGTTGTGTATGTGTGTTCGGCAAAGCAATATAAAACCCGCCTCATGCCCAGAATTGGCAGAAGTTGCACTTATGTTATGAGTATGAAGTCGTGGAGATCAGACCTCATAACAATTCTGTATCGTGTTGTTCTTGAAACTTTAGCACTCTCTGTACAGATATAGTTTAACAAGTAAAGCAGATAGTAGACCAATAACATATTATTCTCATGTAAACCACGATGAACTACTAGGTGGAAAGCTAAAGCAACAACTAAGTGTCGTGTGCAGAAGTTGCAAAAAAGGAAAAATGGCGTTTAAACCGGTAATGAGCCCATGCTAACTTAACACGGTGTAAAGATATCCAGGACCTAGATGACACCTCCTCATGATCCGGAAACGAACTGAATAAGATAATAGAAGTGCCATCTCATGAGAGCAGATTGCAAGTTTATATGTGGACGGTCCGCAAGGTAAAGCATTAAAAACTAGGAAAATTCAATGCTAAAGAAAAATAAAACAGCCAAGTACTTTATCGAGTCTTAAGCCAATAGGCAAGGTAAATAATAAAAACTTGACAAATAAGTCAATGAATTGTCAATGAAATGCTAGTACTCAGCATATCAAACATGAAAAAGGTCTATGACATAACTGTGTATGCAAAATAAGCTGCAACAGCCTCCAATAGGAAGTCACCGTCTTCATCCGAAAACAGTTCAGCCATCCAATTTAAAAGCGGAAAAGAACATACGTGCTCTCCCAGCACCGGATCCTCTATCACCATCAGAGGACAGCTCGGTGGGTTTTCAAGAAAGCTGTGTTCCAAGAAAGACTGTGCTGCCGCCAGTAAATTCCAGGGACCAAGTAGTCCATGCATCAATGCCACAGCCATAATCCTTTCGCCAGGACAAATCAACTCGTGAGTAATGATAGGAGTCATCAGCTGATTAAAGTCGACGTCAGGAGAAACCGGTCCGCAGAGACACAAATCAATGGCCCAATCGAAATCACAGGTCAGGCAGTGAAATACAGGCTGGACACAGGTGAAGTAGGAGAACCGAAAAGATAATCCATATGCCGTGCTTAATATCGCCAACGGCATTGTGCCATAATATTCTAGCATGCGATTGCGGAACAGTGTCAGCAGCTGCAGGGTCGGAGGTTGCATAGGAGTGACATCCATATTTAAAAATGTAAAAAAGCACAAGAGCGTCCGCTGGTAATGCAAGTAAAAATGCCAATCCACGAACCAGAGTGCAGAAAATACAATGAAAGGGAGCAGGGATGACTCCAAAGATTTTCTCAAATGAAGTCACGAGACCACTGGTAACAACTTTAAAAAAGTGTGCCAGGGATTTTGTGGAGGATGCGTTAAAGATAGTCGGAAACATGTTGCTGAAATTGAAAGGCAAACCTGTGTACGGGTGTTCGCTATGTGAAGTACGAAAGTTTCACGGGCCGAACTCAAGGCCACCTCTCTCTGAGACAAAAGAGCTCTTATTCTTGCCATGCCGTTGAAACGTGTCCCAAGGTTGGTATTTGTGGCCAGATTGAAAACTCCCTATGTTCATGCGTGGGAGGAAATAGAACATTTCTGCAGCAAATAACCCGTTCACTTACTGTTACGATAAAAGGAATACTTTTAATTAACTCAGAACAATCTTCATTATTGAGCATCAAATAACTACCATTTTCCAACAACTTGAACGTGGGGATGATAGCAGGAACTGGCGTGCCTTGCAACACGCAAGCCATATTTGGTCGGTGTTTGTTGCATGAATCGTGTAACTGTATGTGCCTACACATTAGTGAATGATCTGGCGTCTCAGTGCATTCCTCTCCATTCAGATAAACTTCTTGATCATCTTTGAAACATCTGTATGTGTATGGAAGCGACCAGACCTCATGAACAAAAGCACTACCTAAAGGTTCATAAAGACCTATTGGTATATATTTCATACAATTTGAAAACTTATATAAAGCAAAAGGCAGCGTTATTAAACCGTGGATAAGGCATGTTGCCAAAAAACCCGCAATCCTCTGCTGATGATGTCACTGAGCATGTCATGAATGATGTAATATGTGACATCATCAGCAGTGGATTATGGGTAATAGTATCTCTAGTTTACTCCCCTATAGCTGTCTTTCTTTTAACATAAGTGTGTGTTTCCTTCCCTTATACTTACTGTTTTTGGTTCGCTTCCAGTTCGCGTACCAGCGAGCGAACTAGGAAGCGAACTAAGAGAAATAGAGGTTGGCACAGTTCCAAATATTGTACCAATTTTTTAATAACGGGGAGGTAGTTCTGAAAAGAACTTTTTTTTTTATTTTTCTGAACATTTTTTTACTGTTTTTGAATTTTTCGGAACAGTTTTATATTTTTTTGGGTTTTTCTTGGAGGGGGCAATGAAAACGATTCATTGTAAAGGGCTCAACAGGAGCAACAAAACAAAAAAAAGAAGTATTTATTATTTTGGGCGTTTCGGACAAACTTGCATATGATAGTCAATAGCTCTGTTGATCAGAGTGATGCTTCTTTCTCCGTAGGAAATGAATCCATCGCAAAATACGCAGGTGTGTTTTACTTCACCAAATCTCATTTGTATATTTGGCACCATCTCCCTGCCCTCTGGTCCCGTTACTTCCGGTACAACAGATCTTCTGGCCATAATAGGGAGATTATCTAGGTCGTTCCGAAACTGTGCAGCACTGTAGTTGTTAGGATGCCACCTAGTCATATGGCGATGCATTGTGTAGTTTCCGAAACTGTATTTTTTGTCGGTCCCTCTGGACAGTCTATCTTGACATATAAGGCAAGTTACGTATCTTGCATTTACTTTTTTCTGACCTTTGGGAATTTGAAAAAATTGCCAAATGAAGTTTTCTTTCCGGTGAGACGTCTTGGGCTGCTCAGGCAAAAACTGCCTCTCTTCGTGCTCGTCCTCCTGTTCCTCTTCTTCTTCTTCTTGTTGAATTACAACTTGAGCAGGTGGTCCACTCTTCCTTGGATGTGGTGGAGGTGGTGGGGAAGCACCAGCTGAAGCTACTAAAGAAGCCATTGCTCAGTGATCACAAAGGGTCTTTCTCTCACAATGATGAAAGTCAGAGTGAGGAAAGAAGGAGGGATTTTCATCATTTGGGAAAAACAAGAGTTCTCAACCAATCAAAAGTGTTCATTTTAGATTATATGACCTAGTCTTACATCATTAGGAAACCAAAAGTGAAATGAACCAATGAAAAGTGTTATTACCAAGTCACATGACTTGCTGTGTTTACGTTAAGCGCTTTGCAGGGCCTCCCGGTTTGCTTCCAGAAACCTGCGCTTTGGCACTCGCTTTGCGTACCAGTTCGCTAACGTAGCACGTCATATGACGTATCACGCGACAACGTGAAACGTCATGCGGACGGGAGGCGTCACGATGTTGTTTTCTAACGCGGCACTTGCGGTAAAGAAACGTTTACTGGCTCGCGGTCTATTTCGCGGCATCAAGGTCAGCTAACGGGAAGCTTCCCGATTCGCGAAGCGGGAACGAAGAAAAAAAATTATTTAAAAAAAAAATTATTCATAAACATATAAAATATATTTTTGGATTTAAAGAAGAATACATTTTACAGCTACAGATATTAGCTGTTAAAAAACCAATGAAATTCACAGAAAAAACCATAGGTTATAGACCATATATAGTTAGGAATTAGCATTTACAAAACCTTGAAAATTCACTGAAAAAACCATAGGTTATAGACCATATATAGTTAGGAATTAGCATTTAAAAAACCTTATTTTACTCACACAAAACCATTGAAATTCCATATATAGTTAGTTGCACTAACTATATATCGCGCACCCGCAATCCACTGCTGATGATGTCACATATTACATCATTCATGACATGGTCAGTGACATCACTGATGACATCACTGATGACATCTCAAATGACATCACTGATGACAACATCCAGTGACTGTATGTTTCTGTAAAGTTAAAATATGTCTTAGATATTGAAGAATGAGTGGATGTATAAGTGTCTGGATGAAGGATTTAGTAGGTGCGTGACTGACTGTATGAGTGAGTGATTAAATGTGTCTCACTGAATGCATGGGTTAGTGACTAAACTGTCTTAATTTGTGCATCATTATGTCTGTTGTGATGTAAACTGCTGCATGTGTTGATCATTAGCTATACGAGAGGCTATATGTGTTATTAATTGGTTGCCCAAGTATTTCTATGGGAGATTGAGTTTGTGTGGGGGTGGCTGGGAGGTGTGTGACTCTGTGCATAGATGTGTGAGCAGTTGATTCACTAGGTGTATGAGTTCAAGAGTGCATGTGGAAAAAGCTACATGGGCGGTTGACTGTGTGCATGAGTGTATTGATGAGTGAATGGATATCTCAATGCTACATGTCATAGTAAGTACATATGTAAAACACAGTACATGTGAGAGTTGGCATATATAAATAACTGTGCATGAGAGCCACTGAATGTGTGAGTGGCTGTATGGATCATTGTGAACTTGTATCAGGGATTGTATAAGAGAGTAAATATGTGTTAGTATATGTTTGAATAAGTAAGGTGTGTATAACTGTATAGTTGAGGAAATGGAGGTGAGATTGTTTCTTTGCATGACTGACTAGGTGTGTGAGTAACTCCATGGATGAGTGACAGTGTGTGAGTGTCTGTATACACTGAGTGTATCTAAGGTTATATTAGAGTCTGAAGAGGTTTATCGTATTAGCACAAGAATGATGTCAAATGAGATGTCATCAGTGATGTCATCAGTGATGTCATTTGAGATGTCATCAGTGATGTCATCAGTGATGTCACTGACCATGTCATGAATGATGTAATATGTGACATCATCAGCAGTGGATTGCGGGTGCGCGATATATAGTTAGTGCAACTAACTATATATGGAATTTCAATGGTTTTGTGTGAGTAAAATAAGGTTTTTTAAATGCTAATTCCTAACTATATATGGTCTATAACCTATGGTTTTTTCAGTGAATTTTCAAGGTTTTGTAAATGCTAATTCCTAACTATATATGGTCTATAACCTATGGTTTTTTCTGTGAATATATATATATATGTATTATTTTTGTGATATATTTTTTTTATTTATATTGATTATTTATTAATATTACATTTATTTATTAATTTTTACTAAGTTTATATTAAATATATTTATTATTATATTAGTTTTAACACTAATTTAAAGACATTTAAAAAAATCGATATTTTGACAGTCTATATTTTTGTAACTCGATATTTTGGAGTCGATATTTTAGTACTTACCTGTTTGAAGATAGGCAGTCGATATTTTGTCCCTCAATATTTTATCCTCGATATTTTTGTATCTCGATATTTTTGTGGTCGATATAATGTCAGTGATCCGCCTGTTCCATAAAAGTAACTCCCCATTCTAAATAAACTGGAATAATGAAAGAAAAGATGTCAGGTCAGGTACCGATAAAGAGTACGGCTGGGAGAATCAATTTGCAAGCATAACGTTTTGCATAAAGCTGGACAGTATTATCAGCTCAAGTTATCAACAGACAATTCAGTAACATCTAAGTAAGGCTGCCTCTCATGAGGAATAGGCATCAGAAACTAAAAGGCAAGTCTCTAGTCGGAGAGTCGGGGAAGGAATCCTGTAATCTAGCTGCTACTCTAGGAACACGCACTAATATAAGCACACAATATTCTATATTGCAACATTATTTCTTCTGTATTCTTCATCCTCCAATAGAATTTCAGTAAGCTCCTGGGAATAGGCAAACTTCCCATGTTCTCTTACGGACACCATAGACTTTCACACATTGAAGCTTGAAAAGTTTCCTTGTTGATGTTTTGCGGTCCAGATAAATCTTTCCATGAAGCATTCTTCCAGTCACCACCTCTTCTCTCAGTGAGAACTCACTACCACTTGTATAATACATAACAAACGCCTATTCACTACCTAACAGAAGGCTTCTAGAAAAGTGTGGAATTTGAAACAAAGAGAAAAATATTCTCTTCAAACAACTATTCAATTAGAAAAACAGACCTTTCAGAGTTACTGCATTATTTGTACAGTTAACATGGCATCAACAGGTAGGCAAATTTAAATCAGCACTTTTATTTATGTTCAGGCCTATAACATTTAAGTATGAATAGCCTCTACAATGTTTGCATTTTAGAATATGTTTTACTCAATCTTAAGGTTTGCACATTATTAATAAAAGCAATTTGCTAGCAAATAAAATTTGTATTAACAAGTGTATTAGGCCCACCCACATTTGTGGACAAAAGATCCCTATATGAGAATATAACCTAGAGAAAAATAGGGTTGGTGTGGAGTAATCCTAGCCCTGGGCATCTAAAAAGGTGCATTTAGCCACCTGACACATTTCTTCACCACGTAAGACAGTAGTTGGGGTAATTAGGGCATACTAATACTAACTTGTAAGAGTGTATGGGGCATATAAAGCTGTGCCTTAGCAGATGAGTCCATAAATTGCACTTGAGGGTGCCCTTGGCATTTAAGTCAATACTTGGACATATTAGATAGGACATGACCATAAATGGCTTTCCTTTGGCTTCTAAGGTGGAATTTCAGTACATGAGTCTTTACCTCGCCATGTGAGACTACATCTGTACATATTATGTTGGTTTGGAGCATAAACCTGTATTTGGGTAAATTGGACTTCACGTAAACATATGAGGCAGTGAATGGGGCATATCAGGATTTATTTGGACATATGAGGCTGTAATTTGACATGTGAAGCTCAACCTTGCCATACGTTGCTGTATCTTTTCAAGTGAGAAGGTGTCTGGCCATGTAAGCCTGGAACTGGAGATGTGAGCCACGTTCTAGGAATGTAAGGCCATGCATGTAAGACTAGGAGGGGCACGTGAGGCTTGCCCATGGCAAAATACAAATGAGCCAGTACTGGGCATATGACCCTTAACTCTGGCATATGATCTTTTCTGGGAATTTAAGGCTGAACCCTTTTCCAATACATCATGCGAGCATATAGGTTTGCACTGGTCATATGGCAAGGTACTAGGGCAATTAAGGCTGAATTTGGGCAACAGAAACGGTGTCATGACTTGTGAGGTAGTTCAGTGGCAGGAGACGATAGCTGGGCAAGGGACGCAGCACCTCCTCATATGAGGTTGAGAATTTGTGGTTTTATGTATGTATTCACTTAAGGAGTTATAAAAGGTGCTTAAACAAAACTGGCAACTTCACTTCACAGCACTCTGAGAGTAGGAAATATCGGAGAAAGGAGAAGGAGAAGTTGGGGAAGAAAGTTGTAGTCGTTTTAAAAGATGACAGAAAGAGTGTTTATGCAATGCAATTATACCATGTCAAAACATTTGGAAAAAATAAATAGTTAAAGTCTTTGTACGATGACGTTACAGTGAGATGGTTTCCGGAACGCTTCTATGAACAGCACAATTTTCAACTTTTTCCTGAAATGGCCTTTCTCTTCTTGACTACGCCGTGCAAGTGGTGAATAATAGGCTGTACTTGTGCATTTGATGTCGTGCTTAGTTGTATCTGACTGGGCTGTATTTGCGCAAGGGAGGGCATATGAGGCTGAGAGGGAACACATGAACACACCTTGGCATATGGGGCTGTGCCTTCACATGGAGGAGGTAGTTGTGCATATGAATTTTTGCTTTGGCATAAATCGCTGCACCTACCCGAATGAGGTTATGCCTCGTACTTTGAGGCGGTACTGTGATATTTCTTGCTGCATCTGGACATATGACACTCCTAAAGCATGGGCATTTTAATTAAGTGTTGGCATATGCGGCGGCCATGACTGCAGATAGGAACCTGGTGATATGCATAAAAAACTAGACATATGGGAATGGTGCTGGTCATATGAAACAAGCTGGGCATATACATATGAAGCAGTGTATAAAAAATGGTAATGTTGTATATGGGGCTACACTTGGACAAATAAGGTGTCATTGGGCATGTGGGAACTTTCATGTATTAATCAAGAATATGCATTATTAATAGTGTGGTAAGCAAGTAATTTATAATCGACTTTACGCATGTAAACTGGCAATGGAGCTATTGCCTTTGCAACAATTTTGATTTGACTGAACGTGTTCTCTTTGCTTATGCTAACTATACCTCAATTAGGTACTGGTGCCCTTTTGTTCCAAATGTATGTCTCATCTTGTTCGTGCTTTGTTCATAATTCTGCTGCTCATAGCTCAGCAAGAGATGTTTGTTTACTTCTGAATTACATTGTTCTAGCTGAAGGTTTTATAGCATGAGCTTGCAGATGTAACATATTTCCAGGAATCTTTTGCTTGCATGCAGTATTACATACGGTAACTATGATTCTGTAACTCGTTTGTTTGTGAAACCTCCTAATGACATTAGGTCATAGGGCCTGAATCAATATTCATGTAGTGGGTTATTGCTTAGGTGATAGGATTGTATGCTGATTTTGAATACTGTATCACAATTTGTTGAACATGTATTTCTTTGCCCACTACACTGATTCAGCAGTTTTCATTCTACTCTATGAGGACATTTCCTAAATGAACCCTACAATTTGGGAGTGAGACAGAACTCGTTACAACCTTTCCTATACTACCAGGGATGATGTTCTATTTCTTTCTGATTTTGATGAACATTTGAGACTTAGCCTATTACTTGATTGTGGCTATTTATCTGTCTGTCCTGTCACTAAAAGCCTTTCTGCCACTGGCTTTATGCATTTGAAAGAGATTTACTGCATTTGCACTTTACTATTTCTGTATTGTGCCCTTGAGAAGTTTGTAATAGGTGTTCAAACAGTTTCTAATTTCACTTTAAAACTCACTTATTGAGTCAATCCTTTATTATTTTCACTGTTTTTGATGCTGATTTGTACCTTATCTTGGGACACATTAACTCATGAAATTGAGGTTAACACCTGCCCCAATCCACCCACACAGTGAGAGCCTTTTTGAGCTTTAAGGTGTAAGATTTTATAAGTACAGTACGCCCATAGGGGTACGAGGCTGCTCCTGAGCACAAGCCTGCACTGGGCATATAGCACCATAAATGAGGCCTTAGAGGCTATATGAGGCTGTACTCCTGCCATAGATGCCGCACTGGACATATGTGACTGGAACTGTGCATATAATCCTCACTTGGGCATATAATGATACAGTTGGACACATGGAGCTTCACATTCACAAGAATAGGATTCCTGCCCTTCCTCTTCGAACCCACAAACATCAGATGCAGAGTACCCCAAGGATCCTCCCTCAGCCCCATGCTCTTCAATATCTACATGGCCCCCCTTGCAACCATTGTCAGAAAGCGTGGACTCAGCATAGTATCCTCTGCCGATGACATCCAGCTCATTCTCTCACTTTCCAAGGAATCTGACATCACCAGACACAGTTTCCAGGAAGGAACGAAGGACGTCGCACACTGGATGAACTGCAGCTGCCGGAAGCTCAACTCGGAGAAAATGGAAGTCCTCATCCTCGTATCCACCACCACTGTGTGGGACGATGCCTGGTGGCCCCCTGCCCTCAGAAACCCCCTCACTTGCATAGATCACGCCCGCAACCTAGGCATCATACTCAACTCTCACCATGAGCTGACAGATCAATACAATATCCTCCACTTGCTTCAACATACTCTGCATACTCCAGAAGGCCTTCACATGGATCCCTCCTAAAGAAGTAGCTGCAGTTATTTGTAGTGTCATTGATGGCCCAGAGAAGGGCAGAAAGGGCAAGGGGTGAAGAAATGCTTAAGTAATGTTTGGATGATATGTCACCCCGGCTCTTCCTGGGTGGAAAATGCATATCAGCAGACTATACAGAAGTGTGTGATCAGTTCTGGATTATCTCTGTAAATGGCAGGATTTTTTGAATACTTTGACTCATTTTTGATTTTCACCTGTATATTTTAACATGAACATATGTTTGAACTAAGGGCTTCATTATAATGTCGGTTGAAAGCATCCCAACCGACTCCTTGTCGGAATCCTTTCTGACTGATTCAGGTTTGGGGAGTCTGATCGACTGATTATGATGGTTCTGAACCGCGTTCGCTGTGACTCTCATTGACTTCAATGGGAGCCTGTGTTTTTACCGACAACAAAGACTCCCATTGAAGAAAGGGGGGGTTGCGGAAAACCTTACATCCTGTGGCAGGCACCCCATGGTGCCTGCCGCACTCTACATGGTTGCAAAGAGGGGTCCAAAGGGTACCCCCATTGGCCGCAACTGGAGGCCTCTGGGTGAAGGGGGGGCCTGCTATGGGCCCCCAAATTCAGTGTCCGGCAGCCGTTCCTTGTCAAACAAACCGATTAGAAAAGGCTGTCCGAATCTGACATTGCAATCGTTCAGTCGGAAACGCTGTCGATAGAGCTGTACGGCTGCGACTGACTCGGAGTCTCCGAATACCGGTCGGAACCGAATCGGACAGACCAAAAGGTTACATTTCTTCATAATCGGTCAGTCGGAAATGTTTCCTAGTCGGTCGGAAACATGGGTTCAGACTCGGGTTTGGAAAATCCGAATGCCGTTCGTTGACTTTCCGACTGACATCGTCATGAGGCACCAAATAAGATTCTGTTCAAAACCACACGAAACTACCTAAATGAGAAGGTAAAATGTTTTACATTTGGATGGTTGTCTTTTTTATTATTGATCTTTAAAAAAAAACTTTCCATTATACAACCTAGTACCAAGCTTGTGGTTTTAACATCACAACCATGCAACAATGGTTCCAGGCTGCACTCACCTAGCAAAGACCTATGGGGCCCGATGTAGGTCGGTCGGTAACGGCCGAAAATCGGTATTTTCGGCCGTTACCGACCGGTATTTTAGCAATGGTATGTAGGGCCACATATTTTACAGATTCGGTAAATTTACCGATCGGTAAATTTACCGATTCTGTAAAATACCGAATCGGTATTTCTACCGATTAGGTAAATTTGATATGTAGGTGGGACTCTTCTGAGTCCCACAAGCCTTACCGATTCGGTATTTTAGCATCAAATTCAATTTGATGTTAAAATACCGATTCCGGTGTGCATGCACATGTGTGCATGCACACCTATGCCATATGACAGGCAGACCTGCCCTTAGGGCAGGTATGCCTGCCACATGGCACACGAGCCTCCTTTGGGGGTGCCAGAGGGTGTCAAAGTGATACCCCCTGCACCCTTGTGTAAATCGGTATTTACCGATTCGGTAAATACCGAATCGGTAATGCCCATTCATTCCTATGGGCTTCAAAGCCCATAGGAATGAATGGGCATTACCGGTCGGTATTTACCGATTCGGTAAATACAGAATTTTACCGATTCGGTAATAGGAACATCTGGATGCTCCTACATGTCCCCCCTTCCTATTTACCGATTCTTAATTACCGAATTGGTAAAATTCGGTAAATAAGAATCGGTAAATAAGTCCTACCTACATCGGGCCCATGGTGCTTTAACCTTAAAATACAACAATGAAACCACATGGTGGGAGCCTGTTGCAATGCAGTCATTTCTTCAGCAATGCTGGCAGACCACAAAATATCACTTAGTAATAGCTTGTGGTATTGCATTCCTGTACTTCAAGTGATAGTTCTCAGATTGATTATGCTTTTTCTAGGCTGAAGGATGGCTCACTGTGCTTTAGCCAGTTCTCAACATGAAAGACAAAAATAGTGGAGCTTGTGTAGGGGTGCTGAGGGGGCAGACAATGGTGCACATATAAAGAACAGTAGAACTAATGTTCTTAATGCATGTCATTCCACCTCTGAAAAGAATACCAATGGATGTAAAAGCAGACATCAGCAAACTACAGGGAAGTAGGGGCTGTGTTGGATCAGTACAACAACACAATAGTGTCCTGTGCCTTTGGTCAATTGATGTACAAGGGCTGTTCTCCTCAGAAGCTTGGTTGAAACATCACTATGATAGCCCCCTGGCTACTTGTAAATCTAGCTCACCTATTGTGCATCAACATATCCAAAGCCTCAGATTGATTCATTCGAGCAGTGCAACTGCATCAAACGGAAGATAGTGTGAACAATGACTGACTTCAATTGTATTTAGAAAAGCTCCATTCTTACCATTATAATTAAAATTAAAATTTTGATTTTTTTAAACTCCTTTGTGAAATAAATAAAATATTTCATAGTAAGTGTATTTGTTTGTTTCCGTAATTATTCTGTATATTGTTTGTGGTTCAAATCATTGAAAATGTTTAGGACGTGGACCCTGGTTTCCAGTAATGCCTCAGTGGGAGTCATTGAATTCCAATAATGGTTCAGTGGGTGTTCCCAGGTTCCAGTAATGATGAAATGGGAGTCCACATAATTCAAAATGTTAAGAATCACCGTCCTATTGAATAATGACCAGCCAGTTCCAAAAATAATCCTGAAAATTCCTAAATGAGAAGGTAAAATGTGTGCCACATTTTTAGCATTAGCTTCCTTACTATCACGCTTTGCTTCTCTATTTTCAATTCAAAAGTCTTTAGAAACATAGGGGTCGATTACAATGGAGGACGGAAGGACGACCGCCGGCCTTAAGTAGGCGGAAAAGGCCTTTTTTCAGTCCGCCTGCCGCGGCCAGTCCGTCTGCCATATTAGGTTGGGAATCACTGTCAAATGTCCGTACGCCGCGGAAGAACATGCACCGCCGCGTAAATACACCCGACCCCGCAGCGGACGTAACCAATCCAGAGACACCGCCGTACGGAATGACGTCTCAGACCGTCCTCTAAATCACGATGGTGGAAAAGACACATCAAATCGCAGCGGAAAAACCACCAGCCTGAACACGGCGGATTCACCACAGCGGAGAGGCAAAACATTGCAGAGATACCCACCACAGGCAGATCGCTGTCATGGACCCAGCTCTACACGCATTTCCGCTCCTCTTCGTACTCCACCACCAGCAAGTCATGGACCGTCGCCGACGACGACGCAGGTACGCAAACACACCAATTGCTGTCGGAAGGGGAGTACCTACCGGGGCCGTGACGTGGGGAGGGGGAGGGGCATGGTGGGGAAACAGCATTTACGATTGCATCAATATTTCAACAATGCAGGAAACAACCAGGAATGACACAGAGACACTACTACACACGAATAACTTGCTTTATTACACATAATAGGGGCTGACTCCTAAAGTAGCAATGAGCATAGGCACTAGATAGAACAGAGCAGGTAGATCTGAGGCAGCACATGAGAGGGCACAATGCAGTATCATAACAGCAACAGGGAAGTGTTCATAACAGAACAGGTAGATCTGAGGCAGCACATTAGAGGGGCTAAGTGCATCAACAGTCCATGGCACAGAACAGGTACATCTGAGGCAGCACATGAGAGGGGCAACGAGCATCAACAGTTTATGGCACAGAGCAGGTACATCTGATGCAGCACATGTGAGGGGCTAAGTGCATCAACAGTCCATGGCACAGAACAGGTACCTCTGAGGCGGCACATGAGAGGGGCCAAGTGCATCAACAGTCCATGGCTCAGAGCAGGTACATCTGAGGCAGCACATGAGAGGGCACAATGCAGTATCATAACAGCAACAGGGAAGTGTTCATAACAGAAGAGGTACATCTGAGGCAGCACATGAGAGGGGCTAAGTGCATCAATAGTCCATGGCACAGAGCAGGTACATCTGAGGCAGCACAAGGATGTGTGTCATGTACCCCTTCCTATGGACATTAATAATGCAAGGGTGGCTACAATGGACAATCCAGACACCAAGTACAATGACATGTGAGTGATGGGAACTGCACCTCACAGCACAGAATCAGCTGGACTGATTGACCCAGTAGCTTCGGACACAGTGGCAGGATCTGATACAGGATTGGGAGATACAGCCACAGTACCAGTGACTAACTCATGAGCCATAGACCCAGACACACTGCCAGCACCAGAAACAGGAGTGTGAGACACAGCCACAGATCTAGTGACTGACACATGAGCCATAGACCCAGACACACTGCCAGCACCAGATACAGGAGTGTGAGACACAGCCACAGATCTAGTGACTGACACGTGAGCCATAGACCCAGACACACTGCCAGCATCAGAAACAGGAGTGTGAGACACAGCCACAGATCTAGTGACTGACACATGAGCCATAAACCCAGACACACGGCCAGCACCAGATACAGGAGTGTGAGACACAGCCACAGATCTAGTGACTGACACATGAGCCATAGATCCAGACACACTGCCAGGACATGTCCCTGTACAGTGACCAACAATACCATGCCAGCATCTGAGACATGAGAGTGGCGGACACACACAGTGGCAGTACCTGAAACAGGAGAGGGCATAACTGACACAGTGCTACTACATGAGGCATGACTGCGAACAACAGACACAGTGCCACTATCTGAGACATGAGAGTGAACTGCAGCTGACCCACTAGGACCACTGAAATGATGAGCCAAAGGGCTGTATGGGTCAGGAGGCAGGGTGGCTCTGGGAGCTGGGGACAGCTGTACTGGAGCAACATTGGGGTGGTCAGGTGTCACTGGTGTGTGTCTCCATTTCTTTGGGATATGTAAGGGCACCCTGGACATGACTGGACTGATAAGTGGTGCGGGCTCATCTGAAACATCACCCATCAAAGGTGGATCATGTGCTGGTGGTGGTCTGCTCTCTAGGGACGTGCTGGACCCTGCTTGACGCTTGCTCTGGCCCTGCCTTCTGCCCTCTGTATCATGTGTAATGGGGGATCAACAACAGTGTACTCCTTCCTCTGCTTCCCCGGGGTGTGGATGGGAGTAGAGGTATGGGGGGACTCCACCTCTGACACATGTGGTGTACGTTCCTTCACCAACACCAACTTCAGGGGACTCAGGGGCCATGTATGCCTGTCCTTGATGGATGTCCTGTGAATGGGAGAACCCTTGGCCCTGGGAGGTTCCTTGGCTGTGGGAGACGCCTTGGCCCTAGGAGGTGTCCTGTCTTCGGAATGTGCCTCATCCGTGGGTGGTGCTCTGTTCCTGGGAGTTGCCCTGTCCTTTGTAGTGTCCTTGTTGTCCTTGGGAGTGTCCCTGGCCTTGGGAGGTGCCCTGTCCTTGGGAGTGTCCCTGTCCTTGGGAGGTGCCCTGTCCTTTGTAGTGTCCTTGTCCTTGTGAGTGTCCCTGTCCTTGGGAGGTGCCCTGTCCTTTGTAGTGTCCTTGTCCTTGTGAGTGTCCCTGGCCTTGGGAGGGGCCCTGTCCTTGGGAGTGTCCCTGTCCTTGGGAGGTGCCCTGTCCTTTGTAGTGTCCTTGTCCTTGGGAGTGTCCCTGGCCTTGGGAGGTGCCCTATCCTTGGGAGTGTCCCTGTCCTTGGGAGGTGCCTTGTCCTTTGTAGTGTCCTTGTCCTTGGGAGTGTCCCTGGCCTTGGGAGATGCCCTGTACTTGGAATTGTCCCTGTCCTTGGGAGGTGCCCTGTCCTTTGTAGTGTCCTTGTCCTTGGGAGTGTCCCTGGCCTTGGGAGGTGCCCTGTCCTTTGTAGTGTCCCTGTCCTTGATAGGTGCCCTTGCCTTGGGAGTACCTTTTGAGGGGGATGCCTTTGTTCCATGTGAATCCCTGTCCCCCAACACCCCTCGAGGATCCTGTGTGTCAACTCCAGGGTAGCTGATGTCGTGTTCTGTGAAAGATTGCCCTGTCCTAGGGGATGGTGTCTGTTGCCTCCGTGCCCTGCCTTGCTGCCTCTGCCTGCTTCTAGTGCAATACCCAGAAAATGAGGCCTGGTCAGAAATGTCACTCTCCCCTGAGACATCAAGTGGTGTGGATGGGGGAACTGAAGTAGAACCTTGTCCGTGCGACTGTTGAATGGCTGCAGACACTGTGTTGGATAATGACTGAACTGTTCTGTGGAGACCAGCAACATCGCCATGCATCCCCTCCATGAAAGCTACCACCTGCCCCTACTTCCTATCGTGGTCTAGGAATGCATTGATCATGTTGGTATGCCCTACACACAGCTGTCGCAGCAGATCAACCGCCTCAGCACAAAGGGCACTTTGTGTCACAGGGGCAGGGGCAGCGGTGCCTGCACCGAAGGCCACTCTGCTCCCCCTACTCTGGCGAGCACGAGCTGTACTTGTTGCAATTGGTGGCAGTGTGGGCCCTGTGTGCTGTGTACCGACTGAAGGTGTAGATTGCCCACTCCCTGTGTCTACCAACAGTGCTGACTCATCACCACTGTCTGAAGATGAGGACGATGGTGTCTCCACATGTGAGTCCTTAGGGACAGTTCTGTCCCCCTCTCCGGGGCTGCTCTCTGCAGTCTCAGTCTGCGTGTGTGTGATCTCTGATCCGGATGCATTGCCACCACTGAGCTCCGTCGTTTGTGGGTCAGTGCCCTCGGCCAAAGCTGAAAGAGAGAAAAGAGGTATACCTAAGTGCCACACTCACGTACTGCAAATTACAAAATCAATACTTCCTTGACTGCTGACCAACATGTAGCACCCATCCTGCACACGAACCAGCCCTACCAGACATCCTCATGTCAAGGAATTGGGGGTGCCTGTGAAACATGTACATCAAACAAACAGATTCAGAAAAGGGGGTGGTGATGAACAGAGTGCCTGAATTAAGTAGACCACTCTTACCCAGTCCAAAGATCAGGGCTTGATCCATCACCGTTTTTTAGCTCACTGCACCATCCCAGCTCAGAACTTGGCTATATGCAAATTAGTCTGTTCCTGTCCCAGTGCATGATGGGAACAGGGCAAACCAAACTACCAAGCCAATTCTTGTACTGGGAAGGAAACAAGCTTCCGGGGACCGGTTTCTGCCATTTCAGGCGTCGTCGGCCCGGCTTGCTTGAATCCTGATGGTGCAATGAGCAAGGGATTCACATCTGAGTATACCCTTCCACGCTTATGGTGGACAAAATGATTCAGAAAAGGGGGTGGTGATGAACAGAGTGCCTGAATTAAGCAGACCACTCTTACCCAGTCCAAAGATCAGGGCTTGATCCATCACCGTTTTTTAGCTCACTGCACCATCCCAGCTCAGAACTTGGCTATATGCAAATTAGTCTGTTCCTGTCCCAGTGCATGATGGGAACAGGGCAAACCAAACTACCAAGCCAATTCTTGTACTGGGAAGGAAACAAGCTTCCGGGGACCGGTTTCTGCCATTTCAGGCGTCGTCGGCCCGGCTTGCTTGAATCCTGATGGTGCAATGAGCAAGGGACTCACATCTGAGTATACCCTTCCACGCTTATGGTGGACAAAATGATTCAGAAAAGGGGGTGGTGATGAACAGAGTGCCTGAATTAAGCAGACCACTCTTACCCAGTCCAAAGATCAGGGCTTGATCCATCACCGTTTTTTAGCTCACTGCACCATCCCAGCTCAGAACTTGGCTATATGCAAATTAGTATGTTCCTGTCCCAGTGCATGATGGGAACAGGGCAACCCAAACTACCAAGCCAATTCTTGTACTGGGAAGGAAACAAGCTTCCGGGGACCGGTTTCTGCCATTTCAGGCGTCGTCGGCCCGGCTTGCTTGAATCCTGATGGTGCAATGAGCAAGGGACTCACATCTGAGTATACCCTTCCACGCTTATGGTGGACAAAATGATTCAGAAAAGGGGGTGGTGATGAACAGAGTGCCTGAATTAAGCAGACCACTCTTACCCAGTCCAAAGATCAGGGCTTGATCCATCACCGTTTTTTAGCTCACTGCACCATCCCAGCTCAGAACTTGGCTATATGCAAATTAGTCTGTTCCTGTCCCAGTGCATGATGGGAACAGGGCAAACCAAACTACCAAGCCAATTCTTGTACTGGGAAGGAAACAAGCTTCCGGGGACCGGTTTCTGCCATTTCAGGCGTCGTCGGCCCGGCTTGCTTGAATCCTGATGGTGCAATGAGCAAGGGACTCACATCTGAGTATACCCTTCCACGCTTATGGTGAACAAAATGATTCAGAAAAGGGGGTGGTGATGAACAGAGTGCCTGAATTAAGCAGACCACTCTTACCCAGTCCAAAGATCAGGGCTTGATCCATCACCGTTTTTTAGCTCACTGCACCATCCCAGCTCAGAACTTGGCTATATGCAAATTAGTCTGTTCCTGTCCCAGTGCATGATGGGAACAGGGCAAACCAAACTACCAAGCCAATTCTTGTACTGGGAAGGAAACAAGCTTCCGGGGACCGGTTTCTGCCATTTCAGGCGTCGTCGGCCCGGCTTGCTTGAATCCTGATGGTGCAATGAGCAAGGGACTCACATCTGAGTATACCCTTCCACGCTTATGGTGGACAAAATGATTCAGAAAAGGGGGTGGTGATGAACAGAGTGCCTGAATTAAGCAGACCACTCTTACCCAGTCCAAAGATCAGGGCTTGATCCATCACCGTTTTTTAGCTCACTGCACCATCCCAGCTCAGAACTTGGCTATATGCAAATTAGTCTGTTCCTGTCCCAGTGCATGATGGGAACAGGGCAAACCAAACTACCAAGCCAATTCTTGTACTGGGAAGGAAAAAAGCTTCCGGGGACCGGTTTCTGCCATTTCAGGCGTCGTCGGCCCGGCTTGTTTGAATCCTGATGGTGCAATGAGCAAGGGACTCACATCTGAGTATACCCTTCCACGCTTATGGTGGACAAAATGATTGAGAAAAGGGGGTGGTGATGAACAGAGTGCCTGAATTAAGCAGACCACTCTTACCCAGTCCAAAGATCAGGGCTTGATCCATCACCGTTTTTTAGCTCACTGCACCATCCCAGCTCAGAACTTGGCTATATGCAAATTAGTCTGTTCCTGTCCCAGTGCATGATGGGAACAGGGCAAACCAAACTACCAAGCCAATTCTTGTACTGGGAAGGAAACAACCTTCCGGGGACCGGTTTCTGCCATTTCAGGCGTCGTCGGCCCGGCTTGCTTGAATCCTGATGGTGCAATGAGCAACGGACTCACATCTGAGTATACCCTTCCACGCTTATGGTGGACAAAATGATTCAGAAAAGGGGGTGGTGATGAACAGAGTGCCTGAATTAAGCAGACCACTCTTACCCAGTCCAAAGATCAGGGCTTGATCCATCACCGTTTTTTAGCTCACTGCACCATCCCAGCGCAGAACTTGGCTATATGCAAATTAGTCTGTTCCTGTCCCAGTGCATGATGGGAACAGGGCAAACCAAACTACCAAGCCAATTCTTGTACTGGGAAGGAAACAAGCTTCCGGGGACCGGTTTCTGCCATTTCAGGCGTCGTCGGCCCGGCTTGCTTGAATCCTGATGGTGCAATGAGCAAGGGACTCACATCTGAGTATACCCTTCCACGCTTATGGTGGACAAAATGATTCAGAAAAGGGGGTGGTGATGAACAGAGTGCCTGAATTAAGCAGACCACTCTTACCCAGTCCAAAGATCAGGGCTTGATCCATCACCGTTCCATCAGGATTCAAGCAAGCCGGGCCGACGACGCCTGAAATGGCAGAAACCGGTCCCCGGAAGCTTGTCTCCTTTCTGGTGAAGAATTGGCTTGGTAGTTTGGTCTGCCCTGTTCCCATGATGCACTGGGCCAGGGACAGACTCATTTGCATATAGCCAGGTTCTGAGCTGGGATGGGGCAGTGAGCTAAATAACGGTGATGGATCAAGCCCCGATCTTTGGACTGGGTAAGAGTGGTCTGCTTAATTCAGACACTCTGTTCATCACCACCCCCTTTTCTGAATCATTTTGTCCACCATAAGCGTGGAAGGGTATACTCAGACCTGAGTCCCTTGCTCACTGCTCCATCAGGATTCAAGCAAGCTGGGCCGACGACGCCTGAAATGGCAGAAACCGGTCCCCGGAAGCTTGTCTCCTTTCTGGTGAAGAATTGGCTTGATAGTTTGGTCTGCCCTGTTCCCATTATGCACTGGGCCAGGGAGAGACTAATTTGCATATAGCCAGGTTCTGAGCTGGGATGGGGCAGTGAGCTAAATAACGGTGATGGATCAAGCCCTGATCTTTGGACTGGGTAAGAGTGGTCTGCTTAATTCAGACACTCTGTTCATCACCACCCCCTTTTCTGAATCATTTTGTCCACCATAAGCGTGGAAGGGTATACTCAGACATGAGTCCCTTGCTCACTGCTCCATCAGGATTCAAGCAAGCCGGTCCGACGACGCCTGAAATGGCAGAAACCGGTCCCCGGAAGCTTGTCTCCTTTCTGGTGAAGAATTGGCTTGGTAGTTTGGTCTGCCCTGTTCCCATAATGCACTGGGCCAGCGACAGACTAATTTGCATATAGCCAGGTTCTGAGCTGGGATGGGGCAGTGAGCTAAATAACGGTGATGGATCAAGCCCTGATCTTTGGACTGGGTAAGAGTGGTCTGCTTATTTCAGACACTCTGTTCATCACCACCCCCTTTTCTGAATCATTTTGTCCACCATAAGCGTGGAAGGGTATACTCAGACATGAGTCCCTTGCTCACTGCTCCATCAGGATTCAAGCAAGCCGGGTCGACGACGCCTGAAATGGCAGAAACCGGTCCCCAGAAGCTTGTCTCCTTTCTGGTGAAGAATTGGCTTGGTAGTTTGGTCTGCCCTGTTCCCATGATGCACTGGGCCAGGGACAGACTAATTTGCATATAGCCAGGTTCTGAGCTGGGATGGGGCAGTGAGCTAAATAACGGTGATGGATCAAGCCCTGATCTTTGGACTGGGTAAGAGTGGTCTGCTTAATTCAGACACTCTGTTCATCACCATCCCCTTTTCTGAATCATTTTGTCCACCATAAGCGTGGAAGGGTATACTCAGACATGAGTCCCTTGCTCACTGCTCCATCAGGATTCAAACAAGCCGGGCCGACGACGCCTGAAATGGCAGAAACCGGTCCCCGGAAACTTGTCTCCTTTCTGGTGAAGAATTGGCTTGGTAGTTTGGTCTGCCCTGTTCCCATGATGCACTGGGCCAGGGACAGACTAATTTGCATATAGCCAGGTTCTGAGCTGGGATGGGGCAGTGAGCTAAATAACGGTGATGGATCAAGCCCTGATCTTTGGACTGGGTAAGAGTGGTCTGCTTCATTCAGACACTCTGTTCATCACCACCCCCTTTTCTGAATCATTTTGTCCACCATAAGCGTGGAAGGGTATACTCAGACATGAGTCCCTTGCTCACTGCTCCATCAGGATTCAAGCAAGCCGGGCCGACGACGCCTGAAATGGCAGAAACCGGTCCCCGGAAGCTTGTCTCCTTTCTGGTGAAGAATTGGCTTGGTAGTTTGGTCTGCCCTGTTCCCATCATGCACTGGGCCAGGGACAGACTAATTTGCATATAGCCAGGTTCTGAGCTGGGATGGGGCAGTGAGCTAAATAACGGTGATGGATCAAGCCCTGATCTTTGGACTGGGTAAGAGTGGTCTGCCTAATTCAGACACTCTGTTCATCACCACCCCCTTTTCTGAATCATTTTGTCCACCATAAGCGTGGAAGGGTATACTCAGACATGAGTCCCTTGCTCACTGCTCCATCAGGATTCAAGCAAGCCGGGCCGACGACGCCTCAAATGGCAGAAACCGGTCCCCGGAAGCTTGTCTCCTTTCTGGTGAAGAATTGGCTTGGTAGTTTGGTCTGCCCTGTTCCCATGATGCACTGGGCCAGGGACAGACTAATTTGCATATAGCCAGGTTCTGAGCTGGGATGGGGCAGTGAGCTAAATAACGGTGATGGATCAAGCCCTGATCTTTGGACTGGGTAAGAGTGGTCTGCTTAATTCAGACACTCTGTTCATCACCACCCCCTTTTCTGAATCATTTTGTCCACCATAAGCGTGGAAGGGTATACTCAGACATGAGTCCCTTGCTCACTGCTCCATCAGGATTCAAGCAAGCCGGGCGGACGACGCCTGAAATGGCAGAAACCGGTCCCCGGAAGCTTGTCTCCTTTCTGGTGAAGAATTGGCTTGGTAGTTTGGTCTGCCCTGTTCCCATGATGCACTGGGCCAGGGACAGACTAATTTGCATATAGCCAGGTTCTGAGCTGGGATGGGGCAGTGAGCTAAATAACGGTGATGGATCAAGCCCTGATCTTTGGACTGGGTAAGAGTGGTCTGCTTAATTCAGACACTCTGTTCATCACCACCCCCTTTTCTGAATCATTTTGTCCACCATAAGCGTGGAAGGGTATACTCAGACATGAGTCCCTTGCTCACTGCTCCATCAGGATTCAAGCAAGCCGGGCCGACGACGCCTCAAATGGCAGAAACCGGTCCCCGGAAGCTTGTCTCCTTTCTGGTGAAGAATTGGCTTGGTAGTTTGGTCTGCCCTGTTCCCATGATGCACTGGGCCAGGGACAGACTAATTTGCATATAGCCAGGTTCTGAGCTGGGATGGGGCAGTGAGCTAAATAACGGTGATGGATCAAGCCCTGATCTTTGGACTGGGTAAGAGTGGTCTGCTTAATTCAGACACTCTGTTCATCACCACCCCCTTTTCTGAATCATGTTGTCCACCATAAGCGTGGAAGGGTATACTCAGACATGAGTCCCTTGCTCACTGCTCCATCAGGATTCAAGCAAGCCAGGCCGACGACGCCTGAAATGACAGAAACCGGTCCCCGGAAGCTTGTCTCCTTTCTGGTGAAGAATTGGCTTGGTAGTTTGGTCTGCCCTGTTCCCATGATGCACTGGGCCAGGGACAGACTAATTTGCATATAGCCAGGTTCTGAGCTGGGATGGGGCAGTGAGCTAAATAACGGTGATGGATCAAGCCCTGATCTTTGGACTGGGTAAGAGTGGTCTGCTTAATTCAGACACTCTGTTCATCACCACCCCCTTTTCTGAATCATTTTGTCCACCATAAGCGTGGAAGGGTATACTCAGACATGAGTCCCTTGCTCACTGCTCCATCAGGATTCAAGCAAGCCGGGCCGACGACGCCTGAAATGGCAGAAACCGGTCCCCGGAAGCTTGTCTCCTTTCTGGTGAAGAATTGGCTTGGTAGTTTGGTCTGACCTGTTCCCATGATGCACTGGGCCAGGGACAGACTAATTTGCATATAGCCAGGTTCTGAGCTGGGATGGGGCAGTGAGCTAAATAACGGTGATGGATCAAGCCCTGATCTTTGGACTGGGTAAGAGTGGTCTGCTTAATTCAGACACTCTGTTCATCACCACCCCCTTTTCTGAATCATTTTGTCCACCATAAGCGTGGAAGGGTATACTCAGACATGAGTCCCTTGCTCACTGCTCCATCAGGATTCAAGCAAGACGGGCCGACGACGCCTCAAATGGCAGAAACCGGTCCCCGGAAGCTTGTCTCCTTTCTGGTGAAGAATTGGCTTGGTAGTTTGGTCTGCCCTGTTCCCATGATGCACTGGGCCAGGGACAGACTAATTTGCATATAGCCAGGTTCTGAGCTGGGATGGGGCAGTGAGCGAAATAACGGTGATGGATCAAGCCCTGATCTTTGGACTGGGTAAGAGTGGTCTGCTTAATTCAGACACTATGTTCATCACCACCCCCTTTTCTGAATCATCAAACAAACAGGGCAAGTGCATGCAGACCACCACACATGTGATGCCATGGGACCACAGACCTCAACGGCATGTCCTGGGACCCTGCAGTACAATGCAACTGGTATGTCCACCTGGCTGACATGGATGCTAATGCTCACTCCGCTAATGGCACCAACATGCAATTGCAGCACAACATACACACCACGGATGTCACTACTGTGTCTGAGCAGCAATACATGCATGCACTCACAAGTCACAAATACATTCAGTCTGCTTACAGCTAGTTTGCTGCTGCTCCCCTCTCAACCAGGCGGACAGGTCAGGATGCGTCACAGCTATGATACGGAGCATTAGAGGGGTCATGGTACGTCGTGCAAGCCGGGATGATCTTGGAATCAGCCCCAGTGTCATCTCCGCCACATTCTTGCTGAGCCTGGAGATGTTGTCCCAGCGCTTGTTGCAGTGTGTGTGTCGCCTATTGCACACCCCCACTGCCCGTACATCACGTGCTATGGTCCTCCACACGGCCTTGCGAAGGTGCAGCTTGATCTACCATGATGGGAGACAAGAGGGGGCAAGTCAGTGGACAGTTGGTCATTCACTCAGATAGGAGCAACACGTATCTTTCAGCAGCTATGAACAGTACAACACATGTGAAGGTCCCACAGCACACCGCCAAGATTGCAGAAGCCAGGAGTCAGTGACCACCTCATGCACACCAACATGTCCCCCACTGCACTTACCACCTGTCCGGGGGCACCATAGAGCCGTTCATAGTGGCAGAGCACACTGTCCACAAGGACCTCCAGCTCCGCTGCGGTGAAGGGACGAGACCGGATCTCTCGAGATCTCGGCATGGCAAGGTCCAGGACTGTGGCACAACAGCAGCAGTTGTAGGAGTGCTCAGCAGCAGCAGGTAGAGGTGATGGGTGCAGGCAAGCAGTTGGTGGATTTCGCAGCAGCAGCAGGTAGAGGTGATGTGTGCAGGCAGCAGTGTCTGGAAGCAGTGGATGTGTGCTGCTGAAATTCACACATTTATAGGGCCCTGAGCTGATATCAGGGGCACACGTCTGCAGCAATTGGTTTTCCCGGGCTGCCTCATTCAAAATGAGCCAATGACTGACCCTGCTGTGGCGGTGCACTGCTTCCGCTATTTTTTAAATCACTTCCGTGCCCCGCGTTACCTGTTTCCATTGGCTACATGTGCAAGGACCATCACAGTCACACCCTGCCAACCGCATGTGCGCGCTACCGCGATGGTGCATCTTTTGAAACTCATCACCCACTGGCATTGCAATGGCGGAGCATTCATTCCGCGGGGGCGGGGCAGGCTAACACATACATTTAAATGTGCAAGTGGAAATGACAGTTGGTATCCCCCCTTTCAGTCACATAGCAGCACCCACCGCAGACCGCCGGGTGCGGCCGGTCACCCACCGCTGGGTGCGGGCGGTGGGTGGCCGCCCTGTGTATTGATGTTACCCTGGCATGGATGGCCATGGCCGATCACCCACTGCCGGGTGCGGATGGTCACCCACCGCCGGGTGTGGGCGGTGGGTAGCCGCCCTGTGTATTGATATTACCCTGGCATGCATGGCCATGGCCGGTCACCCACCACCGGGTGTGGGCGGTCAACCACCGCCGGTTGCGGGTGGTGGGTGGCCGCCCTGTGTATTGATGTTACCATGGCATGGATGGCCATGGCCGGTCACCCACCGCCGGGTGTGGGCGGTGGGTGATCGCCCCGTGTATTGATGTTACCCTGGCATGGATGGCCATGGCCGGTCACCCACAGCTGGGTGTGGCCAGTCCCCCACCGCCGGGTGTGGCCGGTCACCCACCGCCGGGTGCAGGCGGTCACCCACCGCCCGCACCCGGCAGTGGGTGACCGGCCATGGCCATCCATGCCAGGGTAACATCAATACACAGGGCGGTCACCCACCGCCCGCACCCGGCAGAGGGTGACCGCCCGCACCCGGCAGTGGGTGACGGCCATGGCCATCCATGCCAGGGTAACATCAATACACAGGGTGGTCACCCACCGCCCGCACCCGGCGGTGGGTGTCCACCCGTACCCGGCGGTGGGTGACGGCCATGGCCATCCATGCCAGGGTAACATCAATACACAGGGTGGTCACACACCGCCCGCACCCAGCGGTGGGTGACCGCCCACACCCGGTGGTGTGTGACCGCCCGCACCCGGCGGTGGGTGACCGCCCGCACCCAGCGGTCTGCGGTGGGTGCTGCTATGTGACTGAAAGGGGGGATACCAACTGCCATTTCCACTTGCACATTCAAATGTATGTGTTAGCCTGCCCCGCCCCCACGGAATGCGTGCTCCGCCATTGCGATGCCAGTGAGTGATGATTTTCAAAAGATGCACCATCGCGGTAGCGCTCAAATGCGGTTGACGGGGTGTGACCGTGATGGTCCATGAACCATGCAGCAAATGTTACGCACAATTGCAGTATCAAGGATCATCTTCTATGTTGGCGGAAGGCGTACCCGGATGCCGTGTGTACACACACTGCATGTCTCCGCACACATGTAATGTTTATAGGTGTATATGTCTGTCAGGCAATGTCCGGAATGCGTCAAGAATCATTATGTCATGTCAATGGCCCGTGTCCACGTTTCTCATTTATGTCCATTAGTTGCATGTGTGGTCATACAATTGACCTTGCCAGTGGTTAACAAAGGCCAGTGATGTGAGCCCAAGTTGCATCACATGTGCATGGCTATGTGGTGACGTCTTGGTTTTGAGGTCACACGTTTCTAATTGTACACATCTACACAGTACATCAAGGCTGTGTACCCACATTTTGAAGCTGTCGTGAGTGTGTGGTTTGTGTGTGCAAGTTGCAATGATGGGGGTATACATGCATTCTGTGTATGCGTCTGTGTGTCGCCTGTTGTATGCCCATGCCTGTCATGTGAGGATGCACAGCATTGTAGGTGGGGTCATGGGTGCATGAAGACAAGGAGGATGTGTTCCATGTTCGTGTTGTGTGTGCACGTCCATGTGTGTCTGTGGGGACGCTTGTCCACACATGGGCCCTCAGTCATGTGATGTTGGCTGTTCTTTCAACATGTGTGCACGTACCATTGGACATGTTTGCACACAGGATGTTGTTTGTGGGTGAACATTGTGTGTGAAATTAGCTGTAGTGCCTTATATTTTGGTCACGTCACACATACAATCTGTGTCTGCAACATATATTATTTGTATTGTGTTGTGGTTCTGAAATTCTGGACCCTACTGTTGTCCCGGTATCGAGGTCCGATACCCGTGTCCCGAAACATCAACGTACCATGACGAATTTGGTGTCGACGAACCGATAATGATTGGGACATCATTCCTATGCATTTGCGTCATGATCGAGGTATGCTAACACCCCTGAATCGTAGTTTCCGTCCCGACCCCTCAGACTCCATTTTGTAAACGGTATCCATCTTGTGTCTTGCCCTCATGATAAGTCAATTAAAGGTCGAGCTTGATCTAAAAGGACACGTCCACCTTCCCTGACTTCCCCCTGACCTGTCCCAACTGACTCCCTTGCCTCCAGCCAAACCTGTTTGGGCAGCTCCTCGCCCAGTGGCCAAACACGATAGCATCAATGCACAACATACCACAAACCATTCACCGCGTACAGATCATGTTTTCTACACACATACACACCTGTCCACGCTCCCTGTTTATGGCCAGTTTTATGACTAGGAGGTGCCTTCTTTTATTGGGGCTTCACCGATATCTGATGGGAGTTCCGGGCCTGGCTAGGTAATCTATCACGAATTGGACATCTAAAATACGGGCTTGCCTACATGACTTCGCTCTTTTGTATTATTGTAGAAATATGTGTACAGCCATATCATAAACTCAAGAATTCTTGCTTGCAGCTATTATTTCTGTATATAAGGAGAAGGCTGGTTCTGTAAAAACGAACAGTCTCCTGAGAACACATGACCCGTGCTTGTCGTGCTTTTAGGACACCTGTTACTTGGTAGCTGCCAATAAAACTTGATCTCTGACTCGACTAGAAGACTCCGTGTTTCTGTGGTCCGGAACGGGGAGAACTCAGAGGTCTTCGGGTGTTATCCCCTGGCACCAAACGGGTTCCTAAAAACCTGTTACCTCAATTGGCGCCCAACTCGGGGCGGTATCAAGTGGCGACGGTCCAAGCCAGATGTTCGTGAGGAGCTTCGTGTGAAAATTCCAGAGGACGGCCAGCCACTTCAGCGACCCCTGTATGTCGACGTGGTTCCGAAGGTCCTTGCTGCGAGGTTCCCCGCGTCCCGACGGCTACGAAGGACTGCTGCCCTGACTATCGCCTTGTTTTGGACCCAGTGATCCTTGGTAGAGCGAAACGATAGACGAGTCTTCTAGCGACGTCACCGATCTTCAAATACTTCAGTTAAGTATAAGTGGAGCGTCTCCCAGTCCTTAGTTTGTCCTTAGTTTTTGGTATCCTTGAGATACGCTTTGATTTGGTACTTGCAAGCCCCAAAGCCGAAGGACTTGTGTATTCACGAGAAATATCGTAACAGATAATCCTTTGAAGTTTGAAGCTAGACTAGTGAGCAAAGATGCCTGGTTTTAGCAGACTTGGAAACTTGTTTTGTCTTGGTTATAGTAAGGACTCCCGATTAGAGGATTCCTGTCCGGTTCCTCCGATTGGAACTCCAACATATGAGCTCTATGTAAAGCACGGCGTAGGTCCTATCACATATAATGAAGTGTGGATAAAATACACCCGCAAGGATGGTGTTTTAAAATGGCCCCAATATGGTAGTTTCGACTCAGAAATATTAGATAACCTAGAGGTCAAATTATTTAAGAGAAAAGCCCGGCCGGCGATGTTTGACTCTTTCCGCTTATGGCGCAAAGAAGCCAAACAGAAAGAAATAAAATTAGCAAAAAGGAATAAAAGAGGTATGTCAATGGTGCAAGCTGCCGTTGCATACAGGGATAACGAGGAAGAGCAGGAAAACGAACAAATACTTAGGAGCAAGAAACTAGCAGTAGATAAATGCTACCCGATGTTACCAAATAAGGGACAAGGTCAAGAGGAGAGATCCGAGAAAGATCCATTAATGTCCCACTTATTAAGCTCACCTCCACCGTATGCGTTAGACACTACTACAACGCCAAAGCATTTTACTATACCGCGCCCCGGCGCACGTAAGCCAGCTCTTGCACGAATGCCAGCTCCTCTTCAGCTGGTTTCTACTTCTCCGGCGCAGCCTTCTCAAGGGCCGCCATCTTTGCTACCTACTCCATCTACTTCTACGACTTTGCCTACAGCTCCAGCTATTGTCTATGATTCTACGTCTGCTCCTACTTCAACTTCCTGTGCTATTGCCTCTACTTCTTCTCTGCCTCAGCCTGTTTTTTCCGATGCACTTGCTCCTCCGCAAGGTTCTCCTTCTATTAGACAAAGAGTGACAGGTACCGTCACTGGTCTGCTTTCACCTTTCTTCGGGTCGCCTAAAACGACCCCTAAAACAGAACATAGACAGTCCCGTAGTCAACTGCCTGATTACGAGGAAAGAAAAGTGCTGAATGAACTAGCCCGTAAATGGATTACGGATACTGTTAGATATGATGTTCAGTCTGTTATGGAAGTTTTCCGTCAATGGAACGCACCCACTCAGAGATACGTATTCGAAGAAATGTGTGTATATCTGGGCGAAGATGTGAAGACAAATGATCCCAAATACACAATGAACGAACTATGGCGTACACGCTTCAAGTTCTATGAAGGTATGATTATAGGTGCAGATGTTGAGAAAGCGAAAGAGTTATTGCTCTCTTATAGGAGTAAGGGAAACGTCTCTAGATCATGTCACGAAGACGATGCACCAGACGGGAAAAGAGCGAGACAGTACCCCATGAGAGAAGTTCCTCCGGTTTGGAGGGAAGGTGATGCGAATGCGAATCCACCAATTCTGCCCCATTTCCAGCGTGTATGGGTACATGTCCCCTGGAAAAGATCCGATGTCTTAGCACTCAAGCAGACACTGCCTGATCCTCGTAAAAACCCGACTGGGTATTATAAGGAGTTATCACAAACTGCAAGCTCATGTATAATGAATTTAGCGGATATCGACATGTTGTTTGGGAACGTTGTTCCACATCCTCTATGGAGCAAAATACGTCATACGAACCATGACCAAGAACTAGGTGACTCATGGGCGAACATTGCCGCTATAGATGCTAGACAAATTGGTGGTTCTAAACCTGAGCCGTTAATAGCTGAACTTCCCGGTAGAATTATCGCGTACATGAAAACGATAATGCCTGAAGTACGCGTAAACTGGGACAAGCTATCTGCGTGCAAGCAGAAGAAAGATGAGAATGTGTCTGACTTTTTCACAAGATTTGAGGAGACTTTCACCGATCATAGTGGTCAGGATATGGCTACCGAGGGTGGTCAAAGATTGTTTGTAGACAAATTCGTACATAATTTAATCCCTGAACTGTGTAATAAACTGAAAGATTCAGAGAGTGCTTGGGCTGTCTCTACGTCAGCGCAAATTTTAGCTACAGCCCAGTACTACGAAAATAGGCGCAAAGACGAGCTAGATAAAGTCGACAAAAAGACAAAAGATTTAAAAACTAAAGTTCTTCTCCAGCAAGCCTATCCGCCTCGTACGACTAGTCAGCCCAATTACCAACAACAACAGCAGTATTCGAGAAACGCGCAAGGAAACGAGTTTTCCCATCAGCGTATTGCTTATGGCCCGAATCAATGTGCGTATTGCAAAGAAGAGGGTCACTTTAAAGGTAATTGTCCGGCTCTTGCGCGACGTTTGAGCGGTGCTTCAGGTGTAAGGGGAAGAGGTGTTCAACATGCCCCTAGAGGTAGGGGCCGTGGAAATTTCACCCAGAATACAACTTATTTTCCGCCTCAGAATTCGATGAACAGCTTTGACCAACAGAATAATGCGTCGTCCAGGTCAGCTCAGTACTATGCTGACGACTATTACACCGAACACGAAAATGAGGGTAACGATTGCTAGGACAGCCATGGACAAAGAGAGGGAGTTGTTTCAGTTCCAGTAGATCAGAATGGACCTTATGTCAAGGTAATTACCTCAGGAGTGTCAGAGCCATTTCTGCTGGATACTGGTGCTACAAAAAGTTCTATCATGCACTCGAAACTTCCTGGCGCACCTTTGTCTGGCGAAATGAATGTTTCAGTAGGTTTCTCTGGCGCCCCTGTTAGAAACCCGATCTCCAGTCCTATATCTCTTTCTATTGGCCCGTGCGAATTAGAAGCACCCCTCATTCTTACAACAGGTTGCGGTGAAAATTTGTTAGGTTTGGATTTGCTAAAAAGGTTGTATGTGACTTTGTACTGTTCCCCCTTGGGAGTACAACTTACTTTAGGTAAGAAAGTCATTTCTCCAATGTATTTGTCAAAGGACAATATTCCGACTGAATTGTCATCACTTCCTGATATACTTTGGGCTAATGGCTCTAATGATGTAGGTCGTTTGGAGATAGCACCGTATGTCATAACATTGAAAGCCAACGTTAGGTTGCCACGTATTCCCCAATACAAAATATCTAGCGAATGTGAAAAGGCATTATTGACGATTGTTTATGACCTGATTGATAAAGACGTCATCGAAGAAACAACAGGAAATGTTTGTAACAGTCCAGTTCTGCCCGTCTTAAAGCGTACTGATCCTTTACAACCGCCTGTGTACAGGTTCGTGATCGACCTCAGAGAAGTGAACAAGATAGTTATCCCACAGTTTCCAGTTGTCCCCGACATTACTGCTTTATTGACGATGGTTCCAGCTTCAGCAAATTGGTTCTCGGTGATCGACCTGAAGAACGCTTTCTTCAGCATCCCGATTGCCGAGGAGAGTAGAGATATTTTTGGATTCCATTTAGGAGGACGAAGCTTCCGCTTCAAGTGCGCTCCTCAAGGCTACTGCGAAAGCCCATCAATATTCAGTCAGGCCCTGAAAACACAACTAGACACGATTGTTCTACCGAATGGTTCAACTCTGATTCAGTACGTAGACGATCTGCTGATCGCTGCAGACACTGAAGAAATTTGCAAACAAGCAACGCTGTCATTATTGCATCACTTATGTAACATGAAACACAAAGTCTCTCTTTCAAAACTACAATTTTGCTGACAAGAAGTAACCTACTTAGGTCACATCTTGTCGAAGGAGGGAAGGAGACTGACACCAGAAAGAATACAGGCAATTGCAGAACTGAGTGCCCCAAGGACACAGAGAGAGGTTCGAGCCTTCTTGGGCATTACATCGTACTGTAGACAATGGATACCGAATTTCTCACTACTAGCTAAACCCTTGCTGGCACTACTCTGCAAAGACACGCCAAATCCTATGCCTTGGTCTGAAGATTGCCAGACGAGTTTCCACGAGTTGCGTGATGCATTATGTTCGGCTCCTGTGTTGGGAAACCCCAACTACAGTAAGCCTTTTACATTATATGTCCATGAGAAGGAAGGTTGTGCATTATCAGTTTTAACACAACATTTTGGGGACAGACAGCGCCCATGCACGTATTTTTCGGCAACTCTAGACCCTGTGGCTAAAGCCCTACCAAGTTGTCTGAGGGCTACCGCCGCAGCAGCTGTCTGCATCCGACAATCCGCTGGATTAGTCATGAACAATACTCTGATCGTTATGGTTCCGCATGCAGTAGACATTTTACTAAACAGGACGAAGACACAACACCTTACTAGCGCTCGACTATCCAGTTACGAACTTACACTGCTAGCAAGTCACATCCACATAAAGAGGTGTGATACACTGAACCCCGCAACGTTATTACCCATTCCGACAGAAACAGACAAGATTGATAACCATGACTGCTGTTTTAGGACAGAAGAAGAGACAAAAGGGAGAGTAGACTTACAGGACACTCCCCTTCCTGAATGCAACGATACTTTATGGGTTGATGGTTCATGTTTCAAGCTGCCGAATGGTGATACGACTGCAGCATATGCCGTAACGACATTACACACCATTATAGAGACCGCGCGCATTTCCCATAATTCTGCACAAGCTGCAGAGCTAATTGCGCTTACCAGAGCATGTGTGTTGGCGAAAGGAAAGCGAGTGAATGTGTACACTGACAGCCAATACGCCTTTGGTGTGGCTCACAGTTTTGGGAGATTGTGGCGTGAACGTGGGTTTCTTACGTCACATGGAGCAAAGATACAACATGGTCAGTTAGTTAATGAACTCCTCGAGTCACTGACCTTGCCACTACAAGTTGCCATTGTAAAATGCAGTGCACACAAAAAGATTCAGGATGATGTTGACCGCGGGAATGCATTTGCAGGCGAGGTTGCGAAAGAGACTGCAAGGAACACAATGAGTCGGATGTATGTTGTAGGTCCCGCTAGATGGATTACTGATGTGGGAATGTGTGAGGACACCATCGAAAGCGTGAAATCTATACAAGCCGAGGCAAATGAGAAAGAGGTGAATGAATGGAGAGAAAGTAAGGGTAGGTTAGATGCGAATGGTTGTTGGGTCGAATTGTCAGAACACCAGCGATGGCTATTACCTAACGCCTATGTACTTGCAGTAGTAACAATGGCTCATGGATTTGCGCACATCAGTTCGAAAGGAATCTGTAAGGTATTGGCCCCAGTATGGCAAAATAGCAATATCCCGAAATATGCAGAGAATGTGGTCAGAAACTGTATGGTGTGTTTGAAGTACAATCCCGGTAGGGGAACCCCAACTCCAGCTGGTCATTTTGCGCCTCCAACGTATCCGTTCGAGGTTTTGCAGCTCGATTTCATTCACATGGAGAGATGCAACAATCTGAAGTATGTGATCGTTGTTGTTTGCGCTTTCTCCAGGTGGGTGGAAGCATACCCCCTTAAGGACAATACTGCCTTGTCAACTGCCAAAGCTCTTGTCAAAGAGTTCTTCCCGAGATTCGGCATGCCTAGAATCGTCTGGAGTGATAATGGAAGTGAATTCGTAGGACGCGTGATGAAGAGAGTGTGTGAATGTTTAGGCATACAACAAAAGTTCCACTCGGCGAATCACCCCCAATCAGCTGGATTAGTAGAGTGCTACAATGGCACTTTAAAGCTCAAATTAGCCAAGATCCAAGCCTGTACAGGTCTTAAATGGCCTGACGCCTTGCCCCTAGCACTCTTGTCAACCAAAATGACAGTCCATTCCAGGTTAGGACTTAGCCCCCATGAGATAGTGTTTGGCCGCCCAGCCAACGTCTGGGGCGTGCCAAGGCCAAAGAAACTCAGCGAAATAGAGCACCCCGTACTGCTTGACTATTTGTGCGAATTAACAACTAAATTGCGTGTTTTACACCAACAGGTTCACAGTTCCTCTCTGCCAGCCTCTGACGATCCAGGTCACTCCATCGCACCCGGCACATGGGTCTTGGTGCGGAATTTCCAGCGCACAAACAACGGACAGCCGAGGTGGACCGGACCATACCTGGTACTTCTTTCCACGAGATCAGCTGTTCGGGTGGAAGGCAAAAAGAACTGGGTGCACGGGACCCATTGTAAACGGGTCCCTCTGCCCCTTCCATACGACCGGTGGGTCAACGAAGGAATTGCCGACTCCGAGACAGAATCCATACCTCGTTTCATCCCTTTCAGCGATGCACGTTTAAAAGAAACTGGTACCGAAAAGGAGAGTGATCATATTTTACAAGGACTTGTGCCACCGTCTATGCAGTTGGACACTACCGAACCTGAGACATTGTTTGAAGACCACACCGTACCTGGGAAACAACAATATAATCTAAGGTCAAGACAAAAAGACAAATAAAAAGCAAACCAATGTGATTTCCCTTCCCCCAAGAACTATTTTTGATTTTTTCAGCTCTCTCACTCTCAGGAAACTTGCTCATTTTTGATTTTCGAACCGCCATCCGGTTCTGCTGCTAGGGTCGCGGTTGAAGTCTGGGGAGTGCAACTGGGGACGTTTAGGTCAACGGTTCTGGTTGGTCCAAGGGAGTTACCCCGGACTGAACAGAGCGCACTCCCTGGCAGAACCAACATACCACCGCGGGCAGAAACTAGAGGATGGAGTTTCCTAGGGTAAAGAGACCTACCAGACTCACGAACTTTGAAAGACAATTATGCACTGTACTGGCCAAAAGAAGGTTTTTGATAACATGTATTTTAATGTTGTGTAGCATAACAATGTTTTTGACTGGTTATACTCTATTCGTATTCCAAGTTACTTTTTCAAATGACACCCGGCCACCAACTCCTCCTACTATCTCTCCACACTACTTTCACCCTCTACCTGAACACGAGTCTGCCAGAAGACTCGAATTTGTAAATAACTCATTCATTCAACTTCTACACCAACACCAGTCCATAATGAACACATCGAACTGTTGGGTATGCGGACTCATGCCGCACACGACGGATAAGGGTATCCCATACTTCATCCTGCCATTCAGTTATTATGGTTCTCTGTGGGCTTTCCAGACCATGTTCCTATTCGCCCTAGAACCATACCGGACCCGTTCTACTGAGAGTGATTCCAGTAACAAGGCACTAGTAGCAGGGATAAGAAATATGAGTAGAGAGTTCGACACCTATCTTACGATTCCCAAAGATGAACTCACTCCGTACACTTGTTGGAACGTAACTAAATATGGGGTTTACCTGAGTAAGAGCCAGACAGCAAAGAAATCCCGCCCAGTTTGGATAGTACCCAACCGAGGTCACTTATGTTTACAAGGTATCGGCAGGGATCCCAAAGCACAATTAGGAAAGAGTATATGCACGGAAACCTATGTGTTCGCTTCCCGAACTTCCCCTATACTATTAGCAGCCAAAGGCACGTATTTCGTCTGCCATGACCAAGCCTACACCTGGTTGCCCCCTGACTTCTCAGGTACGTGTTTTATCTCATTTCTGCTGCCTCCCACCTACACGGCCAGAGCAGATTACCATCGGACAAGGACAGCTAGAGGTGTCGTGAGTAAAGACGACACCGCGGGTCAGGAATTCGCTGACTTCGCAAAGGGTTTTCTGCCATTTTGGGGGCCTATGGTGAACAGCAGGAATATTCGCCAGTTATCGAGGATAGTTGAATCCGCCGTGATTACAACGGCCGGAGCCCTTGGCAATTTGACGACCGAACTTCAGTCGGATCGACTTATGACCCTTCAGAACCGAGTTGCCCTAGATATCATACTCGCCGATCGTGGTGGTGTGTGTAGAGTGATCCAATCCAGTTGTTGCATTTTCATCCCTGATAACGCACCGACAGTGTACCAGGCCATCTCTAAGCTACACGAGATATCTGGTTCCCTTCACGTAGAAAAAGGGGACTGGTCCTTACTAGGGTGGTTCTGGGAACTGATCGCTACCTGGGGATGGAAAACACTGATCTTCATTGGGATGATCTTAGCACTTCTGTTTATGTTCTGTCTGTGTGTACAGTGCGCTCCTGCACTATGTGGCCTTTGTGCTACCTCATGTGTACGGAAGCCTGTGTCAAGGGACGAACTGAGCAACAGAATGATGCTACAGCAGCATCTCCACGAATTCCTTCATACAGACTTAGACTCGGATTAACATGAATTATTGCCTTATATGAGGGCAAAAGGAGGGTCTGTGGTTCTGAAATTCTGGACCCTACTGTTGTCCCGGTATCGAGGTCCGATACCCGTGTCCCGAAACATCAACGTACCATGACGAATTTGGTGTCGACGAACCGATAATGATTAGGACATCATTCCTATGCATTTGCGTCATGATCGAGGTATGCTAACACCCCTGAATCGTAGTTTCCGTCCCGACCCCTCAGACTCCATTTTGTAAACGGTATCCATCTTGTGTCTTGCCCTCATGATAAGTCAATTAAAGGTCGAGCTTGATCTAAAAGGACACGTCCACCTTTTCTGACTTCCCCCTGACCTGTCCCAACTGACTCCCTTGCCTCCAGCCAAACCTGTTTGGGCAGCTCCTCGCCCAGTGGCCAAACACGATAGCATCAATGCACAACATACCACAAACCATTCACCGCGTACAGATCATGTTTTCTACACACATACACACCTGTCCACGCTCCCTGTTTATGGCCAGTTTTATGACTAGGAGGTGCCTTCTTTTATTGGGGCTTCACCGATATCTGATGGGAGTTCCGGGCCTGGCTAGGTAATCTATCACGAATTGGACATCTAAAATACGGGCTTGCCTACATGACTTCGCTCTTTTGTATTATTGTAGAAATATGTGTATAGCCATATCATAAACTCAAGAATTCTTGCTTGCAGCTATTATTTCTGTATATAAGGAGAAGGCTGGTTCTGTAAAAACGAACAGACTCCTGAGAACACATGACCCGTGCTTGTCGTGCTTCTAGGACACCTGTTACTTGGTAGCTGCCAATAAAACTTGATCTCTGACTCGACTAGAAGACTCCGTGTTTCTGTGGTCCGGAACAGGGAGAACTCAGAGGTCTTCGGGTGTTATCCCCTGGCACCAAACGGGTTCCTAAAAACCCGTTACCTCAGTGTTGGTCAAGATGTGATAGTGTGGCACAGCTGTGCGGTGTTGGTCAATTGACATTTGCTCCCATCTACTCCCACACAGTAGGGCTCCAAATGTGCATCGACCATACACTGTGCTGGAGGACATGGTTGAAGAGGAGGTAATCCGCAAATTCCGGCTTGACCGACTGACATTGCAGGACCTTGTGGCCCAATTTGCACCTCATCTGCAGCCACGCAGGTCATATCCAGGAGCAATTACACCCACAGCAAAGGTGATGGCCACACTTCACTTCTTCGCGACAGGCACTTTCCAGTACACAGTTGGTCATGCCGGGGGGATGTCCCAATCCATGTTCAGCATGGTACTGCAGGATGTCCTGGAAGCCATGATGCGTTACAAGGATGATTACATCCATTTCCCACGTGCGGCAGAGCTGGCTGCAGTGAAAGGTGACTTCTATGCCCTGGCCCAGATTCCACATGTAGTGGGTGCCATTGATGGCACACATATTGGTCTGATTCCACCCCAGGCACGTGAACCCATCTATCGCAATTGGAAGCACTACCATTCTATCAATGTGCAAGTGGTGTGCCTGGCTGACAACATCATCTCCCATGTGTGTGCCAGATTTCCCGGGTCCGCACATGACTCCCACATCCTGCGGAGCAGCATTGTCCCCCAACTAATGGCTAATCTGCGTCAAGAACATGCGTGGCTTGTAGGTGAGTGTGCTGTGATGACTACTGTGTTGTATGTGTGCCATGCTGTTCCCACCAATCCTGGTAATGATGTATGTGTCTGTCATCCCCCCACCTAGGTGACTCTGCGTACCCAAACCGCCTGTGGCTGCTAAGCCCCCTACGGAATCCTACTACCCCTGGTGAAATGCGATATAATGAGGCCGATGGGAAGACACGTCGGGTGGTGGAACGTACATTTGGACTGCTGAAGTCTAGGTTTCGCTGCCTGGATAAAACTGGAGCGGCCATACCATACTCACTAGGAAAAGTATGCAAAATAGTGATTGCCTGCTGCATGCTCCACAACCTGGCCTTACGCGAGAATATTGAACTGATCATGGACCCTGCAGACCAACAGGTTGCTCTGCCTCCCATACCACCCATGTCCAGTGATGAGTATAGTGGGGAGGAAGAAGGTGTGGACCAGAGGCGTCAGCTCATTGCTCGCTTCTTTCCTTGAATGTGAGTAACTACCTCTTGTGCTGCTGTTCAATGCGTGATGTATGTTTGCTGGTGATGTGTGGATGTGGTGTGTGAATGCTGCCTGTTCTGGTATGTTCTGTTCTCAAATGGGTTTATGAGATGGTGTACATGCAATGCTCCCTGATGTGTGTCATGTGATCCGCTTAATTAGTGATGAGTGTTGTTTGTGGGATGTTGCAGTACGGTGTGGTGTGATGGGTGTGATTAAGTTTCCTGACCTGTGCTTGTTGTTCTCTCATTATCCCTAGGTCACTCCCACAGAGCCATGATTCTGAAGAACATTGATCCCTGCACCAGTTAATTACAACTACTAAGACAAACCTGTGTTTAAAACATGGAGGTCACACAGCCGTCTTTGAGCCAGCTGTGGGGGCAGGTTGTTCAGGGACCACCTCCCTGTCAGTGGCCTCAGGTGATGGTAGCAGTGGCGTTGGTGCCCTGTCCCGCTGGCCACTTGGGGGAGGGGGAGGTGGTGTGGCGCGGGATAACCACTCCCTCCATAGAGCTGTTTGCTGCCCCAAGAGGTCAACAATGTGTCCCATGCGGGTGTCCATCGACCGCAACAGCTGGCAGGTCTGTAGCGAGTCTTGGTGCGCCCGATCCACCTGTGCCTGCGACCGCTTGTAGGTGGCTTGCACTCTGGCAATGGCATCCAGGGTCTCGGTCCCAGGATGGGCTCGGTCTTGTTCCCGACCTCGCCTTGCACCTGTACTCCTGTTTGTAAGCTGTGGCCTCACCTGGGTCCTCCCCCGTCCACTCTCCCTGCTAGCCTAAGATGTTGATGGCCCATCATCGGACAATGGGTCAGGCAGGGTGGCACTGGCAGGAGTGGTGGTGGTGGCGGTGGTGGTGGTGGTGGTGGTGGTAGCTGCACAGCTCACAATGGCAGGTGTTGGTGTTGTTACACTGGACAAGGTGGTGGAGGCAGGGATGTCCTGGGAGCCTGATGGCCCTGGGAGTGTGCTTGGGCCAGCATCGTCCTATGCGCCCGAGGTGTCCATGGAATCTTCACCGGAGAGTCCTGGCTGTGAGGGGGGCGACTGGTGCTGGCGGTTCCTGGTTTCACCTGTCAAGTTGCGATCACCTGAGGGACAAGAATTTAAGAATCAATGCTGTGGACATGACAGGTTTGTTGTTGTTGCATTACAAATTTCTAGGGAATCAGGACATGGTTGTTGGTGTCATCATGTTGGTGTGGTAGGCAGTACTGGGCATTATGGTGGTGTGGAGGTGGGGAGACAATACTTGTATATGTGTGTTCCAGTCCTGCTATTGGATGGTGCCCCTGTGAAGATGGCTACCTACCTGTAGGTTTGAAGGAGGAGATGCACTGGTCAGAAAATGGTGGGCGGACTCCATCTTGCTCTGGGATGGGACATGGGGGCCTGTTGGGAGTTGTAGTGCTGACCCACCCCCACCCACCCTGTAGACATGGGGGCCTGTTGGGAGTTGTAGTGCTGGACTCTCACCCACCCACCCTCACCCTCCCTGTAGACATGGGGGCCTGTTGGGAATTGTAGTGCTGTACTCTCACCCACCCACCCCCACCCTCCCTGTAGACATGGGGGCCTGTTGGGAGTTGTAGTGCTGGACTCTCACCCACCCACCCCCACCCTCCCTGTAGACATGGGGGCCTGTTGGGAGTTGTAGTGCTGGACCCACCCCCACCCTCCCTGTAGACATGGGGGCCTGTTGGGAGTTGTAGTGCTGGACTCTCACCCACCCACCCCCACCCTCCCTGTAGACATGGGGGCCTGTTGGGAGTTGTAGTGCTGGACTCTCATCGACCCACTCCCACCCTCCCTGTAGACTTGGGGGCCTGTTGGGAGTTGTAGTGCTGGACCCACCCCCACCCTCCCTGTAGACATGGGGGCCTGTTGGGAGTTGTAATGCTGGACTCTCATCCACCCACCCCCACCCTCCCTGTAGGCATGGGGGCCTGTTGGGAGTTGTAGTGCTGGACTCTCACCCACCCACCCCCACCCTCCCTGTAGACATGGGGGCCTGTTGGGAGTTGTAGTGCTGGACTCACCCCACCCTCCCTATAGACATGGGGGCCTGTTGGGAGTTGTAGTGCTGGACTCTCACCCACCCACCCCCACCCTCCCTGTAGACATGGAGGCCTGTTGTGAGTTGTAGTGCTAGACTCTCAACCACCCACCCCCACCCTCCCTGTAGACATGGGGGCCTGTTGGGAGTTGTAGTGCTGGACTCTCACCCACCCACCCCCACCCTCCCTGTAGACATGGGGGCCTGTTGGGAGTTGTAGTGCTGGACTCTCACCCACCCACCCCCACCCTCCCTGTAGACATGGGGGTCTGTTGGGAGTTGTAGTGCTGGACCCACCTCCACCCTCCCTGTAGACATGGGGACCTGTTGGGAGATGTAGTGCTGGACTCTCACCCACCCACCCCCACCCTCCCTATAGACATGGGGGCCTGTTGGGAGTTGTAGTGCTGGACTCTCACCCACCCACCCCCACCCTCCCTGTAGACATGGGGGCCTGTTGGGAGTTGTAGTGCTGGACTCTCATCGACCCACTCCCACCCTCCCTGTAGACTTGGGGGCCTGTTGGGAGTTGTAGTGCTGGACCCACCCCCACCCTCCCTGTAGACATGGGGGCCTGTTGGGAGTTGTAATGCTGGACTCTCATCCACCCACCCCCACCCTCCCTGTAGGCATGGGGGCCTGTTGGGAGTTGTAGTGCTGGACTCTCACCCACCCACCCCCACCCTCCCTGTAGACATGGGGGCCTGTTGGGAGTTGTAGTGCTGGACTCACCCCACCCTCCCTATAGACATGGGGGCCTGTTGGGAGTTGTAGTGCTGGACTCTCACCCACCCACCCCCACCCTCCCTGTAGACATGGAGGCCTGTTGTGAGTTGTAGTGCTAGACTCTCAACCACCCACCCCCACCCTCCCTGTAGACATGGGGGCCTGTTGGGAGTTGTAGTGCTGGACTCTCACCCACCCACCCCCACCCTCCCTGTAGACATGGGGGCCTGTTGGGAGTTGTAGTGCTGGACTCTCACCCACCCACCCCCACCCTCCCTGTAGACATGGGGGCCTGTTGGGAGTTGTAGTGCTGGACCCACCCCCACCCTCCCTGTAGACATGGGGACCTGTTGGGAGATGTAGTGCTGGACTCTCACCCACCCACCCCCACCCTCCCTATAGACATGGGGGCCTGTTGGGAGTTGTAGTGCTGGACTCTCACCCACCCACCCCCACCCTCCCTGTAGACATGGGGGCCTGTTGGGAGTTGTAGTGCTGGACCCACCCCCACCCTCCCTGTAGACATGGGGCCCTGTTGGGAGTTGTGGTGTTGGCTGCTTTGACAACATGCAAGCCTGGGAACGTAGGAGGAAACATTTGTGGTTGGTCATGGTGGGTGCATTTGAGCCCAGGACTTCACATTTGGGTGACTGTGTGGTCCAAATGCATGGATTGGAGCCTGGGAGATGTGTCTTGGCAGTTGTGCAAGGCAGACCATGACAGTGTGATAGTGGTCATTGGTTTGTACTTACCAGCCTCAAGTCCCTCTTAAATTCCTTCCAGGCTCTCAGGGTGCAGTATGCCCAGCACCTTCTCCTCCCATTCGGCAAAAGGTATGGGCTCCGGGGGAGTGCCGCCGCCAGTGTGTTGTGCCCGCAGGTGGTTCTTGGCCCTGATGCCTTTCAGCCTTGCCTTGAGGTCGTGCAACCGCCTCTGGATCTCGTGTTTGGTGCGTGGCACGGTCCCTGAAGCACTCACTCTGGTCACTATCCTGTCCCACATTATGGTTTTATTTGCCAAGGTGGTCTGCTGGACTAGGGTACCGAACAGATGTGGTTCGACACGGATGATTTCATCCACCATGACCTTCAACTCACTCTCTGTGAACTTGGGGTTTTTCTTGGGTGCCATGGTGTGTGATGTGCAAGGTGTTGGTGGGGTGGGGTGTGCAGGTGTGTGATATGTAGGGATGGTGTTGTGGGGTTTGTGTAGTGGGTGTGTTGGTGTGCAGGTTGTATGTGTGTTTGTGTGTGTCTGCTGTTCGTGCTATTCTGCCTCTTTTTTCCAGCTGTGCTGTGATGCAAAGGATTGTGGTAATGGGAGGGATTCATTTTATACTCTGTGTGGTGGTTGTGTCCCAATGGTTATTGCCAGTCAGGTGTTCTGTGGGTGTGTTGACTTGGGTGCTCTTGTTTGTGCTGGGGGGGTGTCATTGGGGCATGTAGTTGTTGGGGGTGGGTGTTTCAGGTGTGTGAGTGTCCTGTTTTTGGTGTTTTCTATTTACTTCCGTCCGCCATTTTTGATTCGGTTTGACGGCAGGGGTGTTATTCGTTTGGTCCTTCCGCAGTCATGCTCCGTTTGTCGGTGCTTTTTTTCCGCGGCGGTCAAGGAAGGTGGTGAGTTCCATTGGGATGGCGGGGTTATCCTAATCGTGCGGCCGGACCCTCCGCAGGTCTGGCGGCGGTTGGGCCTGTTTCCGCGGTCAATACGTCCGCGGCGGAGGGTGTTTCTGTGTTACCGTCTGCTTGCCGCGGTCTTTGATGTGATCCGTCCGCCGCGGTCGGTGTTTTCTGACAGAAATATCCTAATCGCAACCGCGAATTATCCGCGGTGCGGTTGGGAGTATTTTTGCCGCGACCATGGCGGACGGAACCCGTTTCCGTCCGCCATCCTAATAGACCTCCTAGTACCGAGCCCGTGGCAGTAACATCATTATAAAGCAGCAATTTAATTAGCGTCAACCAATAACAACATATGGCACTTCACCCCTAAAATTCAGAAACATTTTCAGGCAGATTTTCATACCGAGCGGTGGCTAACTGTAAAAAGCCCATGTAAATCAGTGATTGTGGTATTCTGTAAAACGCCACCTGGTAACAGCCTGTGGGACTAGATCCTGGCTCATCCGATAATAATATAGCCTTATAGTCTGCTGCCAAAGGTTATACTGGTTAAGGGCCTTTAACAAGCAGTATAGCGCAAAGCAGAAGGGCGACAGGGCTATTAGAACATTCCACCCACTAAGGTAGAATGTTCTAATTGAGTTGGGTAACAACAAACATCTGTTATTCAGCGCCAAGATGCCCGTAGTGGTGAACGTGCGCTTTACAAATACACGTGTTATGTTATGTTATGTTATGTTATGTTATGTTATGTTATGTAAAATGAAAAGGGAAAACATAAAGACAAACATTGGAATATTAGGGCTTTGGGCTTATAATAGTCATTATAAATGTCATTATAAGCCCAGAGCCACTCCACTGTCTTCAGTGGAGCAAAAAAATTCCAATGTTCTAGTATTGATCATGCATTTGCAATGCTCAAAGATTCTCCAACATGCTTTAGCATGGAAAAGAAGCTGTAGTAGAACATGTGAAATGGAGCTTAGAGGATGTAGATAAGTGAGATAGAACAGCATAAGTATTGTTGGTATTGCATGCCATCCAACCACAGAAAAATAGCACTAACTGTGAAGTCGTATCAACAGACTACAGGGCAGTGGAGTACTGCACTAAATTACTTGTGTAGTGTTAGAACTGGGATTTCTGGTTGCCATAGTATGCTCCCTATCAGGCACGCAAAGCCCGTTAGGCTCAAAAGGCTTCAGCCCCCCCGTCGTTTCTGTCAGCCCGGCTGCAACAGCTTCCGGGGCACACACACAGCCGCACCTGAGTACTTCACAGTTCTTTAAAAGACTATTTACTTGCTAACGAGGCTTTGTTGTGTTTTCACCCCTTCTTAGAACCCCTGCATCTCCACTCTGCTTATTGCTGGAAGAATCAGCTCCCCGAATTTTTTAGTAGCCCCTGAAATATGTCTCTAGTTGAGCCTCTGCTCCCTGTACAAGTAAGAACCACCACTCGAGTCAGGGTAAGATTGATACATAGTAAAGGATAACCTGTGCTCAAACTCTGGTAGCTTGGCACAGAGCAGTTAGACTCATCAATGGAGGAAATGCGTAAATTATTTGTTCAACATAAACACACAATAACACAATATAACACTTCAGAAATACTCCACATGGGGTTAGAAAAGTAAATTATATTATTGTGAATAAAGCAAGACCAAAAAATAAAAAAATAAGTAGAACCGGAATTATGGATCAAAAAGTGCTTAGAAGCAAATAGCGCCTAGGGGTTACTTGAGTTTGCGCTGAACCGGGGTAAATTTGATGTTCAGGCCAACCACGAGAGAGGGGAGGCCGGCTACAGGACTCACACAGGGTCTGCTTATAAAGTAACTTGGATGGAGGAAGCAATGTCAAAGACTCAATGCATCAGTTCCGACTCGAGCAGGCGATAAAGGCTTCCTTGACGAACCCCTTTAGGATGCAGGCACTGCGTCTCTATCTAGCCGCGCTGTCTATCTTCATCAAGCTGTGCAGTCTGATGGCACATGAAACAATTGCATGGTGTAACTGCTAGTGGGAGCTTCGAATTGCACATATAGCTATAGCAATGCAGCTCCGCTGTATGGGCAAACCACCTAACTCCAAAAAGGTTTCTGCCACTAAGAACATTGGCCCAAATATAGACCTTATGACCTGCACAAAGCGAGGGAAACATATAGTGAAGGGACATACATGTAGTACAATCTCACTAAAGACTAAAGAATTAATTTCCAAGTCCAGATTTGACATATACATATGGGAATCTCTTTCCCCACAGGCAACCACTATTGAAAACCATGACCTATAGTTTTATGAGATTAAAACAAAATCGATCTGGAAAGCACACTTAATAACTTTTTCTTCCTCCATAAGTGTGTGACAATAGGATAGCACCACGATCCAGACATGCATGGCCCATGAAAGAGTCCTGATCCTAATATGGATATGGACAAGGGAACACTACGCAACCTTACTGGAATCAGATTAAGATAGTAGATTTTGCTAAAGTATTATATAGAGTAAACGTGGATCCATCCTTAAACTTGCTGATATGCCCTTTTGTCTCTTAGGTACTTGCCTAGACAGAAAACGAAGACAGATGAGAGCCTTAGGCCTCACGTATGTACATGCTATGCACACGTAGTAAGGCAGATATATTTCAAATAGCCCTGACGAAGGACACAGACACTTAGTATGCGTCAAAACATGTTGGCGTTCACATAGAACGGTTAATGAAACAACGAGATTCAATAAAAACCAAGAAATCATTTTTATCCATACCTCAGGTACCCTGCAAATAAAGATATTATTTGGGTATACAAGTAGGTATTTTTAACTTTCCATTTTTCTTCTGAATCTCTGCTTATCCAGACAGATTTCTATCTAGGAACTCCAATTCTTTTGGTTGAGTACACCCTGGTGTTACCACCCTACCAGGGTGTGGATAGATGTTGATGATGAAGCATGTCATGATAAAGTGAATGAGGCATCTACTCCAATATCTTTGGGTACTGTTGGAAATGAGGATCTCTAGTTGGCAGAGGTAGGTACCTTTTTCCAAGTAGGAATCCTTCTTCCTTCTCAGGGCAAGGGAGTCACACTCCTGAAATAACCCCTGCTCATCCCCTTGGTAGCTTGGCACAAGCAGTCAGGTTTGTCTCAGAGGCAGTGTGTGAAACAGTTGCATATAACCAACAGTAATACAGTGAAAACCCTACAACAGGACACCACTTTAGTATAGAAAAATATCAAATATTTTTATATATCCAAAAATAAACAAAAACATTAAGAATACAACATACAGTTCTAAAACTATATAGTTTGCCAGATATCCTTTAAAATGACAGAAATATCTAAAAAACACAGTTCTTCCGGGTCAGTAGCTCCGTTTGGGGCTACCGCGATAATAGAAACACAGAATCCAACAGTTCTGTCTGACCGCGTCGGTTGGGGGTGTCGGCTGACTTTTAAACAGTACTGTTTGTGTTGCAGCCGACACGTTGATTTGAGCCGGCCTTGGCAACTGTCACAGTTGCGATGTGAAGTGAAGCATTGCAGAGTGCAGTGACCTTGAGGTGCAGTACAGCCAGTGGCTCGGTGACAGTCGTCAAGTGGCGTCGGTGAGACCAGGGCTGCGGTGTGAAGTGAAGGCGGTGTTCAATGTGGTGCTGACAGAATACGGTGCAGGAGACAGAGCAGTTTGTGGGATGCTGGTGTTGGTCAGTCCATACTGTGGAATGGGACGAGGCGGTGCATTGTCAAACTTACGAGCGGTGCGCCCAGTCACGATGCAGTCATGGGGGTTGAAGTCAGCAGGCATCTACGGCATCCGTGAGACCAGGGCGGCAAGTGAAGCGAGTCTGGGGAGTGCGGTGCCCACAGGTCATGGTGCAAACAGCGGCTCAGTGGCGTTGTCGTCATCAGTTGTCGTCGTTGAGACCAGGGTTTTGGTGCAATTTATGGCGGTACCCCCTGCGGTCCCTTCAGAACACAGAGATGGGGTCGGTTACGGATTTTTCCTGCTCTGTGGCAACTGAAACAAAGTTTCCAGTAGTGGTACCCAGAGGTTGGTAAAGACTTTGCTGTCCCTGAGACTTCAGAACAGGAGGCAAGCTCTACTCCAAGCCCTTGGAGATACTCAACACAAGTTAAGAAAGTTCAGCCCAGTCATTTCACTGCCCAAGGCAGAATCATCAACTGCAGGCCAACCAAACAAAGCAACAACACAGCAAAGGGGCATTACTCCTACTGGCAGCACTTCCAGCTCTTCTTCTTGGCAGGTTCCTTGATTCCAGCGAGTTCTCTAAAGTCTTTTATCTCCCTGAAATTTCCAACATGAGGCAAGCTCTACTTCAAGCCATTAGAGAAAATTCTAACAGCAGGATGATGAAAGTACAATCCTGTCCTTTCCCTACCCCCATCGTCAGAAACTACGGACTCAACATTGTGTCATACGCAGACGACACCCAACTCATCCTCTCCCTATCCAACGATAGCAACACTGCCAGACACAACTTTTGATAAGCCTTGGAAACCGTCGCCAAATGGATGAAAAACAGCTGCTTACAACTAAACACCAACAAAACAGAAATACTCATCATGGGCCCAAACCCTGATGCCTGCAAAGACACCTGGTGGCCCCGGCCCTCGGAAGCCTGCCCACCCCCACGGACCACACACACAACCTGGGAATCATCCTGGACTGCGAGCTCAAAATGGTCCACCAGATCAACTCTGTCTCGTCCTCCTGCTTCCACACCCTCCTCCTCCTATGTAGGATCTTCAGATGGATCCCTCTCCAACACAGAAAGACTGTCACTCACGCCCTGGTCGCCAGCAGACTCGACTACGGCAACGCACTCTATTCCGGAATAAACAAAAACCTCACCCGCAAGCTAAAGAACATCCAGAACGCCTCCGCAAGACTGGTCCTCAACCTGCCTAGACACTGCCGCATGTCCCAGCACCTACGCACACTCCACTTGCTCCCCATCAAGGCTAGAGTCACCTTCAAGATGCACACCCACACACCCAAGGCCCTCTATGACACCGGACCAGCATACCTGAGCAGCCGACTCCAATTCCATGCAACCCAAAGGACCCTACAATCAGCCCAGGCTCCTATGCCGTGGTTCCCCGCACTACAAAAACCAGATCAGGGGGCTGCTCCTTCTCATTCCTCGCGGCCAAAGCCTGGAATGCCCTTCTACTCCACCTCAGACAAACAACATTGCTTCCCATCTTCGCTAGAAACCTCAAAACCTGGCTCTTCGACAGACCCCTTCCTTGATGGACTGGAACCCCCACCCCCAGCGCCTTGAGACCTGTCGTGCTTAACAAAACGCTTGATTGATTGATTGCCCAAGACAGAAGCAGCAAGCATCAGGTCAACACAGCAGAGCATGCAGCACAGTGGCAGTTCCTCCTGACAGCTTTTCCAGTTCTTCTTCCTGGCAGGTTCCTTAGTTCAGTAATAATCTAAAGTTCTGGGGTCCAGGCCCCACTTTTTATAGCACACATTGCTTTGTTCTCTGGTGGCAGAGAAGCTCTTTGCCCAGCCATAGCCAGTCCTGTCCTCTCTGGTGCAGCTTCCTGGCAGGAGATGGAGACAGCATTGTCCAAGGCAGACAGGGCATTTTCAGGTGCAAGAGAATGCTTCTCCCACCACTCTAAATGCAGACCAGACCTATTCAGGTGCTAGTGAAAACTCCTCCCACTACTCTGAAAGCAGCCCAGGTCTATTCACCCAGCCCTGACTCATTCTGGAAAGGCAGGACACACATCAACCCCACCCCAGTGGACGTCTGAGAGAATGTACATCCCCAGCCCCTGTCACTCCAAAGCCAGACAGTCAATCCACAAACCAGCAGAGGCACAAAGGACGGCTAAGCAAGAAAATACCCTCTTTCTAAAAGTGGTATTTTCAAACACACAATATAAAAATCATCTTTGCTAAAAGATGCATTTTTATATTCTGAGTTCAGACATACTAAACTCCATCTTTCTAGCTTGTCCTAATGGGAAGTTATATTTATAGATGTTATAAATAAACTCCCATTCTATCCTATGGGACATATAGCCTTTCCATAGTAAAAAACGAAATACACTGTAATTCACTACCAGGACATGTCACACACACCAGTGCATTTCCTACCTTTAACATACACATCACCCTGCCCACAGTGGTACTTTGGACCTACCTTAGGGGTGTCTTATATGTAAGAAAAGGGAACATTCGGGCCTGGCAAGTGGGTGCACTTGCCAGGTCAACATGGCAGTACCAAACTGAGCACAGACACTGCAGTGGCTTGTCTGGGTTACATTTACAGACTGCTCATGTGGTTGGCACAATCAGTGCTGCAGGCCCACTAGCAGCATTTAACTTACAGGCCCTGGGCACACACAGTGCACTGTACTAGCGACTTACCAGTAAATCAAATATGCCAATCATGGACTCACCAATCAATAAACACAAGTTATATGGAGAGCTTATGCACTTTAGCACTGAATAGGAGTGGTAAAGTGCTCCGAGTCCTCAAATCAATGAGACAGGGTCAAAAACAGGAGGCCAAAAAGCGAAAAGTCTGGGTGTAAACCCACCGAAAAAGCCAATTCTCACAGGTACCCAAGAGGTATTAGGGAGCAAATCCTTCCTAGAACAGGATTCATACCTTTCTTTCTTCATTCAGTCCAGTTGCTCTTGTGTGTGGAAAAATAAATCTGTGCAGCATTGGTCACCTTTTGAGGGCCCAGGCCTATGGCACTACTTGCCAGGGCAGCGCTCACAGATGGCAGAGTGCAGGTTCTGTTTCATGGGTGGAAGTAAACCTTTGATGGGGACCAGCCAGCAAGCCATTCATTCAGGGCAAATCAAAGTGACACACAAGTTTCACTAGAGTCATGTGCATTGGACTTGCATAGTTGACCATATGCCAAATGCCCTTTTTAACTTAGCATGGTCACATTTCTTGTTTTTAATACCTAATAAAGTTCAGATTTGAAATATTTTTTATGTATCTTTTTAATCAGCCTTAAAAGGATGAATCATGTGTCGGATGAGATCATCCATAAGGAGTCAACAGTAATATTTCCATGAAGGATCACTACAACTGTGGAAAAAGAAAAAGCACACCAATGCATACATAATCTGTTATCAAACCAGCATATGTACGAACAAGTGACAAACAAATTACTTAATATGAAGTCAGTCATGATATGATGTATAATGATTTTTGACAACTGTTTTGGATTAGGATGACAGTAGCTAATTAGATGTAAGGAGCCCTCTACTAGCCCTTGTAGTTACTCTGGGTTCAAGTGATATGGGTCTAGTTCTTATCCTCGGCATGGCAGAGATCAGCAGGCAGTAGGGCAGCACAGCAAAGCAGAAAAGCAGTTCTTCCAAGGCAGTAGTCAAGCAAAGTGGCAATTCTTGTAGCACAATAGTCTGTACTACTGGCAGAGTTCTTCACAGGTCCAGTAGCATACTGTCTTGTTAGGGTGAGAAGTCCAGTAAATCTACTTCCAGCTGTGCCTTTGAACTGGGGGTGACTTCAAAGCAGGGCCTTGAAATGTACAGGTGCCTCTTTCTTCCCAGCCCTGATTCAGACTATCAGGAAGGGGTAGTCAGCCGTTTGTGAAGGAACAGGACACTGTCTATTCAGATGTAAGTGTAATTGTCCCCCCTTCCTGAAAGGAAGGTCAATCAGAATGCAGATGAATGCAGATGAGTTCACTGTCACACACACCCTTCTGTTGTAGCTGCACAAACGTGTATCTAACGTGAACCCCAGACAGTTATTGGAGACAGACTGCAAAGCACACAAAGCTGTAAGAGCAGAGAAATTCCCACATTCTAAAAGTGGCATTTCTAAAATAGTAATGTTAAATCCAACTTTACCATTAAAGAAGATTTATCTTTACTATTCTACAGTTATAAAGCATAATGCAGCTACTCCTTTCTGAATAATAATTACAGCTTAAAAGAGTATTAAGGAATTTGCAATGCTACCCTATGAGAGGAGTAGACCTCACAGTAGTGAAATAAAATGTGGGTGTTTGTCAATACTAGAACATTTGACACTTAATAGTACACGTCCTACCTTTTACTTACACAGGACCCTGCTATTAGGGCTACCTAGGGCCTACCTTAGGGATTACTACAGATGTTCAATTAAAAGGGAGTTTTAGGCTTGGCAAGTGGTTGCAAATGCACTGGTCAGCAGTGCCAAACTGCTCTGAGTCATAAGGCCAACAAAAAATATCACAAAAAGACTACGTAAGCAAGCAAAAAGTGTGGGGGAAGACCACCCTAAGAATAACAGGTAGAACATGTAGCATGAAAGTGTTTTGCTGTGCATTGAACAGAGGGTGTGGTCATTTGAAACATGGCCAACATTTCACAGTTAAGGAATTCATTCTGTTTTGTAATCTGATGTATCCACCATGATTTTGTGTATTTAATGTTCAGGTGGTACAATGCATGGTTGTAAAGAGGAAATATTTATATGGGCTGTAAACAACAGGTTGACACTTATCAAACAATGGTTGAAGGTGGTTGATCCGAGACCCTTCCTGGGTATTTTTGCGTTGATGACACAAACTCTGGGTAACAGTAAAAGCTGTTGGTAGCCAGACCTTAAATTGGGGTGACCAGTCTACTTACTTGTAACCAGTCAATTGGTGGCAATAATAGTTTTGGTTAGAGTACAGTCTTATCAAGTCATGACCTTTACAACAAAATGCAGTTTTTAAAATGGTACAAATCGTACCTGGTACACTACACACCAGGATAACGGGGTTGAGTTTAAAATAGCTTGAGGAGTGGGAACAGCAACAGTTTTTATCATGACTGCAGCATGCATGAATAATATATGGAAATAGTACGTTCATCATTCAGGGCTGTAAACTAACCAAAACACAAAGTATATCATGAGAGATAGAGTAACTAAATGGGTATTTTGATAGATGTTTAGCTATTAATTTGCCGTTCTGCTGACATAAATGACAACTTTAATGGAGACCATGTCAAGCCTCACCTGGTGCCCCAGGTAATTCCTTTGGCTATCTATTTTTTTGAATTCTCCTTTATTGGTTTCAAGTTTAGAACAGACCGTACATTCAGATTGCAGAAGGCTTCAACATATGTAAAAACACGTATGGCATACAGGATATCACTGAAACAAAATGGTCATATTAGTCATCAAAAATGTTGTTCCTGTCCAAAAGTAAGCTTGTGAATGTATGCTCTGTAGCAATCGTTATGAGCCATCTTCCAAGGGTAGGATCATAAACTAAACAGTAGGTAGATTAGTCCTAATATTTTATCGCCATATGTTTAACAATGGGTTCTTAAGTAGGGCATGTTGTTGCTATAACTTTATGTCTGTTAGCAGTCCCTTAACCCCAGCCAGGTAAGCCCTGGGACGCCACAAATCATGTGGTCTGGGTCTAGCCAATTTTCACTCAGCATACACCAATGCTGTTTCGTCACTTTATGCAGCATCTTTCAGCCAAATAGATACACTGGTAGGCAGCTCTTTCATCTAGGCTTGCATTAAGGTGCATCTTGCTAGTAAAATCAATTCTGCAGTTAGTTTCCTAAAAGATTTGGGGACAAGATTATTGTACCCCAATAGGAGCAGTTTGAGAGAGCATTCAATCTGTAATTGAATGATTTTGCCAATCAGCTGTGTCACCTCTGTTTAAAAAGTGTGAATTTGGTGGCAATCCCATCCTAAGTGATAAAATGTTGACATGTCTAGACTGCATCTCACACACTTCAAGGGACTATTGGGATCTCATTTGTGAAATGATTGTGGTGTACAGTGTAGACGATGTAAGTATTTAAAATGTATGAGTCTATGTCTATAGTTAGGGGAGATAGTTTATGTTAATCCACAGCTATATGCTCATAATTTCTCCTCAAGATCTTCACCCAAGTCTTAAATCTCAATGCAGACATGCAGTGCTGAGGGTCAGAAGGTGGGAGTCTATATAGATAGTGTTAAGACGTGTCTGCACTTTATGTGGCCATTGCATTGGGTGCTGCATGCTGCTCTTAACCCTTCAACAGATGCAAACATAGAAGGTGGCTAACTTAAGGCTAACTACAAAAGACTTTTCTGCCTGGGGGCAGCAGTGGCCCAGCAATATAGGCTGAGGGCCCATGCCCCCTCATTTTTTACCAGACAAGAAGAGTGTCTGACAGGCTGTGCAAAGGTCAGCCTGACAGACACTCTTCTTGTTCAGGTCAGGCAACCAGGATCCAGACATAAGCTAACTGTGAAGAGCCCTGGCTGCCTGAGCTGAACTTTGCCAGGCTGAGGATTTCACAGCCCTGTGGGCATGACCTTATTAGCCTGGCAAACAGTGGCAGCTCGCAGAGGAAGTGATGCAGGGTGGTGAGGCGGGGAAGGGGCAGGTGGGGGTCGATGCAGCAAGAGCAGATAAATAGTTTTATTTATTTATTTAAATACTTTACTCCTGGCTTTCGTATGTCCGACTCTACTAAACCCCTGCCCCTCCCCCACCCGGCCCCACAGCACTCCCTCTGCGAGCCGCCACTGCTGGCAAAACTATTGTGAGGCCCCCCTTGATGACGCAGGAGAGTCACATATTGTCTTGGACCTGGGCGCTTCAGTTTTAAGCGCGAAGTGCCCAGGGCTGGGTGTCAATCAGTGACACCTCGTCACAAAGTGGTATGGGATCATCAGTCTCCCTAACCCCATCCCACTCTGTGATGAGTGAAGAACTGCTGCCTCTATTCATTGGCTGACCTAAGGTCAGCCAATGAGAAGAGGCAGAAGTCCCAACCCTCCTGGGACCCACGAACTTTCCCTCTCCGGGAGCTGCAGCGCAGGTAAGTTTTATGTTTTCTAATGTTTGGTGCGTGCTTGCATGTATGTATGAATGTATGAATTTGTTGTGCGTGAGTATTGTGAATGTGTGTGCATGTTTGTGAATGCATGTGTGTTTGTGTGTGTGTGTGGCCCACCCGGCCCTCTCCCTGCTAAAATTACTGATGGTCACTGCCTGGGAGTTGTGGTTTTCTTCTAGTGTAACTAAATCGCCTTTTGCCTCCCTTGACAACTCTACCACGTTATGTGCTAGATTTTTAAAAGCTAGTCAATGTGGCAGCTGACTGTGTTGTTAGTGGCTGCAATTATCAGGGTTCTTTGTGGTTGTAATTTCTTTGACCCCATTCGTGGGGAGGATACTCAATAGCCTTCCAATGAAGCTAACCTTAAAATGTTCTTATCTATCGGATTATATGTTGAATAGCTGTCCTTTAACAGCTTGCGGGCAGGATAGTGATTGCAACTCCCACAATAATTGTACTATGGGAGTATTCACAATATTGTGATTTGCAATCCCACCCCTAATTTATCCACAATTCTATTCCCAAAAGTTACGCCTATTAGCACTAGAGTGGTGATAGAAAATTGGATTAAGGTGTATCATCCAGTCCAAAAAGCAACTAGCACACTGTCAAAATCATTGGATGATTTCATCAGTAATGTCCTTCATAATATAATTTAAGATGTCATCAGTAATGGCCTCAATGATGCCATTTAACATGCCATGAATGGCTTAATATGTCAGGTCATAAGTAGTGTGCGACAGGGGTGCAAATTATAGTCAACTTACTGAACTGTGCAGTGTTATTTTTGGTTTTTTAAAGTTACATTCTGTGAGTCTTCCTCACCTAACTATAATGTAAATTTAACAATTGTTTTTTTCAGTGAATACAAATATATATATATATACACATGTATATACTATATTTTTTTATTGATTTGGCGAATAGGCCTCAACGCCTCAGCCTTGTTCATGTCCTTTTAAAAAGTCTACTGTTTTCTCCATCTAAGTGACCCGCGATTACTACAGTTATTTAAAAAGAAAAGGAATAGCAGAAAGAAAACAGAGACTAAGTGGCCGTCCTGGTCAAATACACTGGCATGTATGCCTGATAATTGCCTGGGTTCAGCATGTTACTACGATAACATAGGGAGGCGTTAAATGTATCTACGAAATGTACTATCACAGGCACTGCCCTGGGCAAGTTTTATTCATTGACGAAACAGCAAGGCCTTGTGAGATAAAGATGATAGAAGGCGCGCTATCAGGTGGCAGGCTGGGTAATTACAACGCTCTATTTGGGCTCTGGCGCGATGGCGCGCGCGATAACTAGAGGATAATGAAGAAAGAGAAACAGTGATAATGCCTCCTCTTAAATGGTGGAAAAAAGGCTCGCTCCTTCCACAGAGCCCGCCGAGGGCCCATGGGGACTTTGAACTTCCTGCCGCCTTTAGTTTTCACCCACAAGGAGAAAATACGCACGTACTGCCTCCCGCTTGCTCTTTCTTATTTCTTTGCTAAATTTATGTCTGGCGGGACAAAAGGAAAACTGAAAATAAATCCAGGCGATGTGTAGAGAATATGACCTTTGCAAATTGCTCAGAAGGTCTCAAAGTAATTATTATAAAATAAAAATATCAGCACTCGTTCCTGCCCTCACAAAGATGCAAGGACCGTTTTTCTTTCTTTTAAATGGAACTTTGGGCAACATGTTGAGGGATCATGCTTTATAAAAGGTCACCTAAAATATTTCTAATTACATTTTTTTGTAACACTGAACAAGCCAAATGCCATTTGTTTCAGTGGAGATGAATTCAGAGTGCAGAAAAAGAAGCAAGTGGTGTTATTAACATGAAGGTACATGTTTAATTTCCTGATAAACAATGTGAATTGACAGACTCAAAAATCAATATAAATGTTTTAACAATTACAGATTATGGTGACTCTCCTTGATTTTCTGTGCAACGGAATGCATGTACTTAGGCACAAGCTGGAGCTACTTAACATGTTTTTGCTTGGTGCATAAATTAGTTAACCTGACCATATAAATGTGTTTTCCATTGCCGCATAATACCAGTGCCCATGAACATATGCTATAGTACAATATTTTAATCAACAATACGTTGCAATATACTTTGTTTTCCCTGGTGCGATGCATATTGTGCTGGGAAACAGGACACATAATGTCCCATGCATTCTTGCTGAGGTTCCTACCTAAACCCTGATTATGGACCCCTATGTTATTACAGTAGTAAATAAAGGAGCACAGTATGACCATCAGTTTGTCTAGTAATTTCCACAATTGTAACACGGCAGGGCAGAAAGGAGGTCTGGAAATCTAGTTTTCCCACTGTTTTTCACCACTGTTGGGTTCCAAATAGCCCTCCCATTCCCCTCCTTTAGCAACCTTCCTGAGGCAAAAACTAGATCTAGCACATATTGATGTGATTTACTAGTACAGGATTAAGCCTCAGAGAAGCACTGGGTTGATACACACAGACCTCCCAAAAGTCTCTAATGAGCTCTTTCCTTGTGTAAATACTGTAATATATGTTTCGTCTTCCTAGTTGATATTCTGGAATACTACGCTGAGCACAGATAGCCTCACTCAGATTATGTGGTATGCTTACCGGGAGGGGAAAAGATTGTCCACTGTTCTTCGTTCTTTGTATGCTCTTGTCCTAGAACAATTGAGTATTTATGATCAGTGAAGAGGGCTGATTGTCAAACTGCCATGGCATCATCCAGTTTACCTCTCCATCCTCATCGCGCCAAATTTAGTAGAATTTATATAATTTTTAAAATGATCAAACCTCAGGTCCTAGTTTTTGATAGAAATGAGTGACAACTACACAGTAGTTCCATCAAGGGCTGCTAACTGTCAGAAACAAGCATGAATATCTTATATTTAGCATTCTTTAAACCTTTTCCTGGTCTTTGCAAAGGCACATGTCAAACAGTAATGTGGTTGCTGCCATAACTACTCATAAAATGTATTAGAGAGTATAGAGACGACTCTCTAATACCTCATATTAAAACTTGTATAGGTAGGGTGAGTCCCATTGCTTAATTCAGTTCACTGGAATCTGAAAGTCATTTTGGAGCTTTCAAGAGAAAGTGCTTAAAACCGACTCTATCCTTCCACAGGGACTCAGCCTTAGAAGCATTAGGTCTGGAGGTGGGCTTCAAGTCACTAAACACTGATATGGAGATTCTAACAGAAAATTGCTTTGTAGACTCGGATGGAGACAACGGCCATTCAGTTGCAGGCACGTCTTTGAAGGAACTGTTGGAATGCATTCTTTATTCGCACTATATAAAATCTCATGAGTTCACTTAAATTAGTATATAATAATCCATATTAAGATGAGACTGCAGGAAGTATCTATGCAGTTTTCAGTAACTTCTGACCTAAAGCATGTACCAGATAAAAATTGTTCGAGCTGTTAAGTAAGCACAAGTTAAAATGTGCTAACCAATTGTTGCTGATTAAAAACCCAGATGTCTGTTATTGCAAATACATTTAGGCCTTAAACTGTTAGTCTATCAGTTTAAAAGGAGGGATATAAATATGAATGGGGAAAAATAGAATTGTGAAATATATAAGGTACCTTGGTAAACGTGTTGTTAATGTGCCCAACTTGTGTGGACTTTCGAATATGACATCTATAGCTCTTTCTTTTAATTATTTCTATTTCCTCTAGTGAGATATATTCCTGAAGTGGTAATTTTTGTTGCTAAATTTCTAAGAGTGATTTCGATTTAAAACTCCATCTTGAAGGGAGATTGCATAATATTTTGTTCAGCTATGAATATTGGTTGTTCTTCTCATGCAGCTGACAGACTTCAATGACACTCAAGTCATGCTCTTCTCTAAAGCGGCACCAATTCAAGGGGTATCTCACTGTAATAAAGCATGTCACCTTGTTCAAGCTATTGGCACATTTGCTGGCTAGCAAGCCTGGCAAACCATTACAAAGGAGATACTGAGTTATCTGAAAGTCATTTTAAGTAAATTCTGAGGCACCTAACAATAACTGCCCAGAAATGTTTCAAGTTGTCATAGACTGATGCCAGAATAATATGGAAGGTAGAGTAATATGTGGCATCATGTCAATATCACATTCAATCTCATATTAGGCAGATTGTTGTTGGCTAGTTACATGAGTTCTGAATTTACAGATCAGATGTATGAAGTCCAAGGTGAGTGTATTATGATCTGTGTAATGTGTGGACAACTGAATACCCAAGAAACCGAAGCTATAACCGTCACCAATTAATGCCGAATTGTGGCTAGAATATTGATTGTATTTTTGTTGGTTTGACCTAATAGGCAGAGGATTGTATAGTATTTCCATAATTCCTATCGCACCATAACCCCTCCTCCCAATCATGACACATAGCAGAGGATTAAAGGTATATCTGTGAGTAAGAATGGGGGACATACATTTGAGAATGCCTTAATAATTTAACTGATTAAGCTATCCATTTCTGAAGAGACTTTGCTACTTAATTCTGAAGAAGATATTAAATGGCTAAACTGTTTTATGTCAGAATATTGAGTACAGAAATATAGTTGGATAAAGACATAGTGGCCTATATATCAAGAACTAAAACAACTTAAAGATAATTAAATGTAGATAAGTCTAGATTTACCATTCTAATTCCAAAACCATGCACCTTGAAGATCGGTATATCGTCAAGGAACATAGGTGGCGTCATGTATAGCAACCATACACTTAGCTTCATGAGATTGTGGTAGGCAATACTATGACTACAATATTATTGTAGGATATTATTCTATTCACAGTATTCCATTAGTACACCCATTGAAACAGTGGAAACATTAAAAAAAATAACTGGATGTGGTATTCAACCATATGGCTGCAAGCCCAGTCAAACTCCTGAGCAGTAAGGCTTTTACAGGAACTTGTGGAATGTTGAACACGCTAGTCAGGCATTTTCTTGCCTTTTAAATGTATCTTAATAAAGTAAATGGGAGGTTATTATCAAATAAGGCAACTGTAGCATTAACTCCAATTGTATGAATTTCACCCTGTTATATTATAATGAAAGCGTAATATATTTCTTGATAGTATTGAGTAGTCTAGACATTTTTTGGTCAAACACAACTGACAACCTTTGACACAGTGGTTGGTGAGCATGGTGGTGCACCAAGGACTCTAGAAAATGTTGGGAAATGATTTAGGAGCTTAACCTGGTAGTATCTCATATCTTACTGGATAGCTAGCCTATGGTTTATAGTTATAATGCTTGCAACCTGGGTCCCTGACATATCATCAATCCACAAAATATCGAAACACAAAAACATTGGAAATTAACTATCGATAACAAAAATATTGACTCCGTATATCGACTCCGCATACTTAACTATTTATATTTATTTATGTGTGTATATATACCTGTATATATATATATATATATATATATATATATATATATATATATATATATCTGTTTGCTTACATATAAGAATTGCACACTCGGAGGCTAAGTCCAAATTAATCCAAATTTTTTTATTACCGCAACACTGCTACGCGTTTCGACACCGTGGTGTCTTGATCACGATTGCTTGATCAAGACACCACGGTGTCGAAACACGTAGCAGTGTTGCGGTAATAAAAAATTTAGGATTAATTTGGACTTAGCCTCCGAGTGTGCAATTCTTATATGTAAGCAAACAGAAGTTAATTTTGCCGGCGTTGGGCTCTGGCCGGCGTTGCACCAACCGACGAAGGGACTTATCCCAAGAAAGAGCCTACGAATTGGTGGACATTATATATATTACCTACTGGCGGTCGCCAGTAGGTATATATAGTTAGGATTTTTTCTCTATGGGATTTTTGAAAATTCTATGTCTAATAACTTTGGCGTTTGTGGACGGAATTGGCTGAAATTTTCAGGAAAATGGCACATTTTGTTTCTGAGCAGCCCTTGAAAATTTGGGGGGGGTTCGTCAAGGGGGGGCCGAGAAAAAAGGGGGGTCCCAAAACGTGTTTTTAACATCGAGTTTTCCATAGGGCGGTTGGCCTCACTTTTAGCCCGAACGGCTGAATGGATTTGCACGAAACTTGGCAAAATTGTAGGGACTGGTAGCCCGATGTGCCTTTTGTAGGTCTCAATATATGTGCTCCAGTGGATTTTGAGAAATTAACGTTTAAAAAAAGATATATATCTGTAACAGCGGACCTGGCAGCGTCCCAGGACGCGTACTTTACGCGCAACGGAGCTTTGTGAAGCGAAGCTGATTGGTTCTCCGGCGTCTGTCAACATTCCAAAAAGTCCGTAGCGGCCGCCATCTTGTCTCTCGGTAGGATCGAGAGACAAGAGGAGGTCAAAACAAAGGGGGAAATAACTATAAGGGGGCATAGTAGATCCTCGCTGACCCCCTAGGTTTGATGTGGAGGTTTTAAAAGGGCCCCGCGGGGCAAAAAAAAATAATAATAATAATAATCGAACGGCTGAATGGATTTGCATGAAACTTGGCAAAATATTAGGGACTGGTAGCCCGATGTGCCTTTGCTAGGTCTCAATATATGTGCGCCAGTGGATTTTGAGAAATTAACGTTCAAAAAAAGATATATATCTGTAACAGCGCTCCGCTTCGCGTAACGGAGGTTTGCGAAGCTGATTGGTCATTCTGTCACTGGGCTATAGTTGGGCTACATCTGGCTGATATTTGGGCTACATTTGTTTTTTTGTGTGTCTGGCGGCCATCTTTGGGCTACATTGGGCTACATTGGGCTTCATTGGGCTACATTGGGCTACATTTGGGCTCCAACATATATATAGGCCAATGTAGCCCAATATATATTTTTCAAAGTTAATTTTCGTAAAAACCACTGGAGCATATATCTTGAGACATAGCAAAGGCACATCGGGCTACCAGTCCCTACAATTTTGCCAAGTTTCGTGGAAATCCATTCAGCCGTTCGAGCTAAAAGTGAGTCCAACCGCCCTATGGAAATGAAGGAAATGAATGGGTAATTTGTAATTAGCAAATAGCTAATCGCAAACTAGGAATGGTAAAGAATCGCTATTTATTCCTTAAAGTTCGCTATTTAGGAAATGCAAAAAACTTTGATGATACATATGGCGGTTCATCTCTAACAAGATAAGAAGCATAGGGATACATTTATGATGACTGGCGCATCACCAGGGATGTGTTAGTCATTCTGTGCCGCTGTTCCGTCACCTATGGTGTGCTGCATTTACAATGCAAACAAGAACAGGTCCCAACAGGTATTATTTAAAAGACTGTTTCAATAGGAGTATGCCACAGGCATTACTAAGAACAGAACACAAGGAGTCAGAGGATTGAAAAAAGGGTGGTATTATTCACCAAGGGCAAGGGGTAATGCATTTACAGTTAAGACAGCACTGTAAAGATTAGATCTTGTGACAACCCAGTGGCACTTGGTGCAAGGTGCTATATACAGTTTGAAGTGAAATGAGAAGTGCAAGTGCTTTTAAAAACAGCATAAGTGGCGCATACATGAAATTATGTACATCATTTAAAGCTTCAATTACAGAACAAGTTACAATCACTTGGAAAATAGTTTTTTTCTGGTAAAAGCTTTAAGTGTGATATGCGTCGTATGATTCAAGCTGTGTGGTCGACGGCGTTTCGATCCCCTTGGTTTAGGATCGTCATCAGGACGGGGTTGTCGATGGGTACAGTGCTGTGGACAAAGGAGGGGAGTAGTGAGCAAGGGCAATTGGCGGGCGGGGAGAGGTAGGTGAGGGGTGGGGGATTTGTATTGGACTGGATCGTATTAGATCTATCGTGAAAAAGGGACCGTGACTGTAGTGGTGGCCAGAAAGGGAAGGAGAGTGCTATTTGGGGTGACTAGTGTGGAAAAATTGGCCCGGCGAGGAGGAGACCTTTCAGTGGAATGGTGATCCACATATAAGGGAATAAACTTACAAAGTGCCAGTTGGGATGGCGAGGCTGGCGGCACACGGCTGTTAATAGCGTCAATTGCTGTAGAAAAAATATTGACGTGAGTATTAAAACGCAGGGGTGTAACAGGATAGTGCGGGACGGTCTGTGGATGTGATTACCTGGTCGCGTTCCGTCCTAGGGCTGCTCACAAAGTTGGGCAGCGTCTGGAAAAAGAGAGCGCGCATGCGGTCAGTTAGGCTGTTAGACGCTCCGTGATAGAGCAGGTGCTGACTCCTGCGTGCGATCTGGTGGTGCAGTCTCTCGGACACGCTCTTACCTGAAAACATGAAATGCACAGAAGGCAAGCGCTCATCTGGCGTGGCTGGTCGGCAGTAAATGCGGGAGCAGACCGCGCATTCCCTGTGTCCTGGATTATGTCCAGGCTGCCGCGCGAGGGGGGGGGGGCGGAGTGTGGGCGTGAGCCAGGGGCGGGGTTTTGGAAGAACGGGGATGTGTCGCGAGGCCATTGGCAAGAGTGAGGGAAGGGGGCGGGAATGGGAAGGGCCGGGGAGGAGTGGTAGGGCGTGGGTAAAGGTTCCCATGGAAACCCAAGTAAACAGGAAGCAAAGCAGTATCAGAAAGCCGTCAAAGGCCGGCAGTCGCGTAAAAGGGGAAAATGTCAGCAATTAAATGCAAACAGTAGGTGAAAAAGCTCAAGTGGCGCTCTCGGCGTCTAAAGCATGAAAAACACATTACAATGAAGCATGTTGTGGGCCAACAGGTGCATGTGAATCATAACAATAATAATCGCAATGCAAACAAGAATAGAGCATGTTTTAACCAGAACAACAGGGTTTATTTGGTGTAAAACCGGGCGGTTAATTTACAGGATGTATTAAAGGCTTGGAGAGTACGTAGAGCCAGGTCAAGGGCTTAGTCTGGACGAAGGTTCATAATGCAGAGGTCATATAATTACAATACGGGAATTGCAATACAGGGAAGTAAGTGTACTGTTTATATACCTCCGGTGACGCTCTGGACATGGATGTAGAGTCAATACGTGAATGTGATCATAACAGAAAAATTGGATTAAAACGAATAATCTTTGAGCATATTTTAATTTAACAGCAACGAAGGAAGGGGTTTTGGTGTGAAACCAGGCGGTTAATTTACAGGGATGTGTTAAAGGCTTGGGAGGTACAATAAGCTAGTTGGAGTCCTGGTCGGGACGAAGGATCATTTAAAATTGTATTACGTGAATCGCAATTCAGGGGAGGACAGAGGGACTTAGGTGGTGATGGTACTGGTCCATTCATCAAGGGTGTTGAGCCCGCGGTTGACCGAGTCAACCCTGGCGATCCATTTGCATTCAGCTCTGTTGAGCAGAGCAGTCATGTTGCCTCGTCTGAGGGGTAGGGTAGGTTTCTCAATGACCTGCCATCTTAGGTCCGTGTCAGTATGAGAGTGCTCAATGAAGTGTGAGACCAGGGGTGCTGTGAGTACCTTGCAATTGATTCTGCTTTTATGTTGTATGATCCGCTGTTTCACCATTTGCGTTGTCTGGCCGATGTAGATCAAGTCACACGGGCATCGGATGGCATAGATCACGTTTTGCGTTTTGCAATTGGTTTGATGAGTGAGCTGGTGTGTTTGTCCCATGAATTTGAATTCTTTGGTGTTCATTGTCAATTCGCATACACTACAGGACTGGCATTTGAAATGTCCAATGACAGGGGGCATGCCCCACGCTGCTGTGATGGTGTTTGTGTTTCTCTCGGTACTGGTGGTCGGCCAAGTGATGGCACGAACGAGGTGGTTAGCGATGTTACTTCCTCTCTGATAAGAGAACAGGGGAGGTGCGCTGAATTGTTCTTCCGATCGTAGCACAGTCCAGTTCTTTTTAATAATTTTGGCAACTCTGTTGCTGTCCGGACTGAAGACTGAGACAAAGGGAATCCTTTTCAAAGTTTGTTTGTTTTGGTTTGGCACTAGTAGGTCCTCCCGGTGGTTATACCATGCCCGTTTTTTGGCTTGTTTCACCAGACGTCGTGGGTAACCTCTGTTGATCAGTTTGGAGACTAGGATATCCGCCTCCCTGAAGTAATCCTTGCGCCACTTGCAATTCCTCCGGATGCGGAGGAATTGGCCAAAGGGGAGACCATCGCGGAGGCCTCTGGGGTGGTTGCTAGAGTAGTGCAGCAACGTGTTCCGTTCAGTTGGCTTGCGATAGAGTATAGTTCCAATTTTGCCTTCCTCCGCATGTATTGTGACATCCAAGAAGGGTAGGTCATTGGGTTTGGTTTCATATGTGAATTTGAGGTGTTCCTGGGAAGAGTTTAACCAGTCAACGCACAGCTGTAAGGAGTCAGCTGTGCCATTCCAGATTAATAGAATGTCATCGATGTACCGACGCCACAGATGGATTTGGGGTCGGTACGGGTTGATGTGGTTGAGGAACAATGACTTTTCAAGGGCATGTACATATAGAATAGCAAAATTCGGAGCAAAGCAAGCCCCCATTGCTACTCCCTTGATTTGCAAGTAGTATGTGTTTTTGTACAAGAAATAATTGTTTTGTAGGGCCACTCTTAAGAGATCCATAACGAAATCAGTTGGAATTTTGGATGGTTGTGGTCTGGTGATCAGAAGGTTTTTGATTACATTGAGTCCTTCGCAGTGGGGAATGTTAGTGTAGAGGGACTCAATATCCAAGCTTGCCATTATTTGATTGTCCATATCGAAAGGTTGATCCTCAATGGTGGTGATTAGGTCCATAGTGTCACGGATGTAGGTGTCCGTTGTGGGCACAAACTCTTTTATCACAGAGTCCACAAACTTGCCAAGGGGTTCCAGGATGGAGCCGCATCCCGATACTATCGGGCGTCCAGGAGGATTTCTGGCGTCTTTATGTATTTTGGGAAGTACATAGAGGATCGGGGTCCTGGGGTGTGGGTTGTTCAAAAACTCAAATTCTTTTTTGTTGATCACGTTGTTGTCTCTAGCTGCAGTTGTAATAGAGAGAATCTTTTGTCTTATGTCTGCAAGGGGATCTTTGGATAGAGCACGGTAATGGTCGTGGTTGGTTAATTGTCGCTCTACCTCCCTGTCGTATTCAGTGTTATTGAGGACAACAATACCACCTCCCTTGTCCGCGGGTTTGATGACTATTCCCGGGTTGTTTTGTAAGGTGGCAAGTGCTTCTTTCTCTTCCCAAGGCAGGTTGTAGGGGACGTAACGTGGAATGGTCTTGAGTGCCATAACTTCTTTTAAAACAAGTTTTTCAAAAGTCAGAATTTCTGGTGGCATTTGATGCGAGGGAGGGTTGAAGGTAGAGGGTGGCCGAAATGGAGAAATCTCTAAACCACTGTTATCTGGTTTGTCGGCAAAAAAGTGTTTTAGTCGAATTCTCCTGAAAAATTTCAGAAGGTTGGACTGGAGATCCAGGAAGTTGGTTCTGACCGTTGGCACGAACGAAAGACCACGCGACAGAAGTTTCGTTTCTGTGGGTGTAAGGTTGTGGTCCGACAGGTTGAAGATAGGGATGGACGTTACAGCATTTGTAGTTTCTTTATCCATCATTGGGGTTGGCCCCATTGGTAGTACCGGTTGCGAGTTTGTCTGTTGCCTGGTACTGGTGGTTGGTATTGTTTCGCCCTTGTCTGACGATTCTGTGGTTGTGGGTGTTGACCGCGGCCTCGGCCTCGTCCTAAAAAACCGGGTGGAAGTAGTGGCTGTGGACCAGAGGTTGTGGCGTCGGTATCGTCTCCTGAGCTGTTTGATGAGACAGAGAAGGTGACGCGTTGGTTGTTTCTGTATCGGCCCCAATTTTGGGATCTTGGCTGGTTCTGATGTGTGGTATAGAATTCTTCGTTCAAATAAGGATACGTGTTCTCATTCTTATAGTTCTTAATATCTTTCTCGATTTTATTGATCTTCTTATTGACCTCAAAGGTGTTGAAGGTGGCAATGGAGCTATATATTTTCTCTAGGAGGTTTTTAGCGTCTGTGATGGTTGTGTCTTCTAGGATACGTTTCTCTAGTTCTTCAATTTCTTGGAGCTCTTGGCGGCTATGTTCTATCGCTGTGTCAATCCCCAGGACCATCCAGTGGCGAGAGCACGTAGTCGCTAGATGGCTAAAGCTGACTCGGAACTTTGGGTCTTGTGTGAAAATGGCCGGGGTGTTCCGGATTTGAAGGCCAAGAGGGATGACACCAGACCGTAGGTAATCCGTGAGCATGCGGGCATGTAGGTCCGTTCTGATCTGCTTTTTCTTTAGTTTCTCGAGTTGATCCAAAAGAACTCGGGACGAGTTGGGGGCAGTGGAGGCGGATGTAGATTGTTGGGGGCCTGACAATAATGAAGGCCCAGTGAGTCTGGATTGAATATATTCCTCTGAATAGGTGAGGGACTCCTTGGACATCTTGTGCAGGCCGGAGGGTCCTGGACAGATGTGTACCTTAGTAAATAAGGTATATTAGATCAAGTACACGGAGGTACTCCTCTCGCAGCGAACAGGCTGCACCTAATAGTTATAGGAAGCACAGGAGGTAACCCATAAACCACGTTGGGGAGGGTGCGTTATGTAAACAAGAACAGGTCCCAACAGGTATTATTTAAAAGACTGTTTCAATAGGAGTATGCCACAGGCATTACTAAGAACAGAACACAAGGAGTCAGAGGATTGAAAAAAGGGTGGTATTATTCACCAAGGGCAAGGGGTAATGCATTTACAGTTAAGACAGCACTGTAAAGATTAGATCTTGTGACAACCCAGTGGCACTTGGTGCAAGGTGCTATATACAGTTTGAAGTGAAATGAGAAGTGCAAGTGCTTTTAAAAACAGCATAAGTGGCGCATACATGAAATTATGTACATCATTTAAAGCTTCAATTACAGAACAAGTTACAATCACTTGGAAAATAGTTTTTTTCTGGTAAAAGCTTTAAGTGTGATATGCGTCGTATGATTCAAGCTGTGTGGTCGACGGCGCTTCGATCCCCTTGGTTTAGGATCGTCATCAGGACGGGGTTGTCGATGGGTACAGTGCTGTGGACAAAGGAGGGGAGTAGTGAGCAAGGGCAATTGGCGGGCGGGGAGAGGTAGGTGAGGGGTGGGGGATTTGTATTGGACTGGATCGTATTAGATCTATCGTGAAAAAGGGACCGTGACTGTAGTGGTGGCCAGAAAGGGAAGGAGAGTGCTATTTGGGGTGACTAGTGTGGAAAATTCCTCGCCGGGCCAATTTTTCCACACGGTCCCTTTTTCACGATAGATCTAATACGATCCAGTCCAATACAAATCCCCCACCCCTCACCTACCTCTCCCCGCCCGCCAATTGCCCTTGCTCACTACTCCCCTCCTTTGTCCACAGCACTGTACCCATCGACAACCCCGTCCTGATGACGATCCTAAACCAAGGGGATCGAAACGCCGTCGACCACACAGCTTGAATCATACGACGCATATCACACTTAAAGCTTTTACCAGAAAAAAACTATTTTCCAAGTGATTGTAACTTGTTCTGTAATTGAAGCTTTAAATGATGTACATAATTTCATGTATGCGCCACTTATGCTGTTTTTAAAAGCACTTGCACTTCTCATTTCACTTCAAACTGTATATAGCACCTTGCACCAAGTGCCACTGGGTTGTCACAAGATCTAATCTTTACAGTGCTGTCTTAACTGTAAATGCATTACCCCTTGCCCTTGGTGAATAATACCACCCTTTTTTCAATCCTCTGACTCCTTGTGTTCTGTTCTTAGTAATGCCTGTGGCATACTCCTATTGAAACAGTCTTTTAAATAATACCTGTTGGGACCTGTTCTTGTTTACATAACGCACCCTCCCCAACGTGGTTTATGGGTTACCTCCTGTGCTTCCTATAACTATTAGGTGCAGCCTGTTCGCTGCGAGAGGAGTACCTCCGTGTACTTGATCTAATATACCTTATTTACTAAGGTACACATCTGTCCAGGACCCTCCGGCCTGCACAAGATGTCCAAGGAGTCCCTCACCTATTCAGAGGAATATATTCAATCCAGACTCACTGGGCCTTCATTATTGTCAGGCCCCCAACAATCTACATCCGCCTCCACTGCCCCCAACTCGTCCCGAGTTCTTTTGGATCAACTCGAGAAACTAAAGAAAAAGCAGATCAGAACGGACCTACATGCCCGCATGCTCACGGATTACCTACGGTCTGGTGTCATCCCTCTTGGCCTTCAAATCCGGAACACCCCGGCCATTTTCACACAAGACCCAAAGTTCCGAGTCAGCTTTAGCCATCTAGCGACTACGTGCTCTCGCCACTGGATGGTCCTGGGGATTGACACAGCGATAGAACATAGCCGCCAAGAGCTCCAAGAAATTGAAGAACTAGAGAAACGTATCCTAGAAGACACAACCATCACAGACGCTAAAAACCTCCTAGAGAAAATATATAGCTCCATTGCCACCTTCAACACCTTTGAGGTCAATAAGAAGATCAATAAAATCGAGAAAGATATTAAGAACTATAAGAATGAGAACACGTATCCTTATTTGAACGAAGAATTCTATACCACACATCAGAACCAGCCAAGATCCCAAAATTGGGGCCGATACAGAAACAACCAACGCGTCACCTTCTCTGTCTCATCAAACAGCTCAGGAGACGATACCGACGCCACAACCTCTGGTCCACAGCCACTACTTCCACCCGGTTTTTTAGGACGAGGCCGAGGCCGCGGTCAACACCCACAACCACAGAATCGTCAGACAAGGGCGAAACAATACCAACCACCAGTACCAGGCAACAGACAAACTCGCAACCGGTACTACCAATGGGGCCAACCCCAATGATGGATAAAGAAACTACAAATGCTGTAACGTCCATCCCTATCTTCAACCTGTCGGACCACAACCTTACACCCACAGAAACGAAACTTCTGTCGCGTGGTCTTTCGTTCGTGCCAACGGTCAGAACCAACTTCCTGGATCTCCAGTCCAACCTTCTGAAATTTTTCAGGAGAATTCGACTAAAACACTTTTTTGCCGACAAACCAGATAACAGTGGTTTAGAGATTTCTCCATTTCGGCCACCCTCTACCTTCAACCCTCCCTCGCATCAAATGCCACCAGAAATTCTGACTTTTGAAAAACTTGTTTTAAAAGAAGTTATGGCACTCAAGACCATTCCACGTTACGTCCCCTACAACCTGCCTTGGGAAGAGAAAGAAGCACTTGCCACCTTACAAAACAACCCGGGAATAGTCATCAAACCCGCGGACAAGGGAGGTGGTATTGTTGTCCTCAATAACACTGAATACGACAGGGAGGTAGAGCGACAATTAACCAACCACGACCATTACCGTGCTCTATCCAAAGATCCCCTTGCAGACATAAGACAAAAGATTCTCTCTATTACAACTGCAGCTAGAGACAACAACGTGATCAACAAAAAAGAATTTGAGTTTTTGAACAACCCACACCCCAGGACCCCGATCCTCTATGTACTTCCCAAAATACATAAAGACGCCAGAAATCCTCCTGGACGCCCGATAGTATCGGGATGCGGCTCCATCCTGGAACCCCTTGGCAAGTTTGTGGACTCTGTGATAAAAGAGTTTGTGCCCACAACGGACACCTACATCCGTGACACTATGGACCTAATCACCACCATTGAGGATCAACCTTTCGATATGGACAATCAAATAATGGCAAGCTTGGATATTGAGTCCCTCTACACTAACATTCCCCACTGCGAAGGACTCAATGTAATCAAAAACCTTCTGATCACCAGACCACAACCATCCAAAATTCCAACTGATTTCGTTATGGATCTCTTAAGAGTGGCCCTACAAAACAATTATTTCTTGTACAAAAACACATACTACTTGCAAATCAAGGGAGTAGCAATGGGGGCTTGCTTTGCTCCGAATTTTGCTATTCTATATGTACATGCCCTTGAAAAGTCATTGTTCCTCAACCACATCAACCCGTACCGACCCCAAATCCATCTGTGGCGTCGGTACATCGATGACATTCTATTAATCTGGAATGGCACAGCTGACTCCTTACAGCCGTGCGTTGACTGGTTAAACTCTTCCCAGGAACACCTCAAATTCACATATGAAACCAAACCCAATGACCTACCCTTCTTGGATGTCACAATACATGCGGAGGAAGGCAAAATTGGAACTATACTCTATCGCAAGCCAACTGAACGGAACACGTTGCTGCACTACTCTAGCAACCACCCCAGAGGCCTCCGCGATGGTCTCCCCTTTGGCCAATTCCTCCGCATCCGGAGGAATTGCAAGTGGCGCAAGGATTACTTCAGGGAGGCGGATATCCTAGTCTCCAAACTGATCAACAGAGGTTACCCACGACGTCTGGTGAAACAAGCCAAAAAACGGGCATGGTATAACCACCGGGAGGACCTACTAGTGCCAAACCAAAACAAACAAACTTTGAAAAGGATTCCCTTTGTCTCAGTCTTCAGTCCGGACAGCAACAGAGTTGCCAAAATTATTAAAAAGAACTGGACTGTGCTACGATCGGAAGAACAATTCAGCGCACCTCCCCTGTTCTCTTATCAGAGAGGAAGTAACATCGCTAACCACCTCGTTCGTGCCATCACTTGGCCGACCACCAGTACCGAGAGAAACACAAACACCATCACAGCAGCGTGGGGCATGCCCCCTGTCATTGGACATTTCAAATGCCAGTCCTGTAGTGTATGCGAATTGACAATGAACACCAAAGAATTCAAATTCATGGGACAAACACACCAGCTCACTCATCAAACCAATTGCAAAACGCAAAACGTGATCTATGCCATCCGATGCCCGTGTGACTTGATCTACATCGGCCAGACAACGCAAATGGTGAAACAGCGGATCATACAACATAAAAGCAGAATCAATTGCAAGGTACTCACAGCACCCCTGGTCTCACACTTCATTGAGCACTCTCATACTGACACGGACCTAAGATGGCAGGTCATTGAGAAACCTACCCTACCCCTCAGACGAGGCAACATGACTGCTCTGCTCAACAGAGCTGAATGCAAATGGATCGCCAGGGTTGACTCGGTCAACCGCGGGCTCAACACCCTTGATGAATGGACCAGTACCATCACCACCTAAGTCCCTCTGTCCTCCCCTGAATTGCGATTCACGTAATACAATTTTAAATGATCCTTCGTCCCGACCAGGACTCCAACTAGCTTATTGTACCTCCCAAGCCTTTAACACATCCCTGTAAATTAACCGCCTGGTTTCACACCAAAACCCCTTCCTTCGTTGCTGTTAAATTAAAATATGCTCAAAGATTATTCGTTTTAATCCAATTTTTCTGTTATGATCACATTCACGTATTGACTCTACATCCATGTCCAGAGCGTCACCGGAGGTATATAAACAGTACACTTACTTCCCTGTATTGCAATTCCCGTATTGTAATTATATGACCTCTGCATTATGAACCTTCGTCCAGACTAAGCCCTTGACCTGGCTCTACGTACTCTCCAAGCCTTTAATACATCCTGTAAATTAACCGCCCGGTTTTACACCAAATAAACCCTGTTGTTCTGGTTAAAACATGCTCTATTCTTGTTTGCATTGCGATTATTATTGTTATGATTCACATGCACCTGTTGGCCCACAACATGCTTCATTGTAATGTGTTTTTCATGCTTTAGACGCCGAGAGCGCCACTTGAGCTTTTTCACCTACTGTTTGCATTTAATTGCTGACATTTTCCCCTTTTACGCGACTGCCGGCCTTTGACGGCTTTCTGATACTGCTTTGCTTCCTGTTTACTTGGGTTTCCATGGGAACCTTTACCCACGCCCTACCACTCCTCCCCGGCCCTTCCCATTCCCGCCCCCTTCCCTCACTCTTGCCAATGGCCTCGCGACACATCCCCGTTCTTCCAAAACCCCGCCCCTGGCTCACGCCCACACTCCGCCCCCCCCCCCTCGCGCGGCAGCCTGGACATAATCCAGGACACAGGGAATGCGCGGTCTGCTCCCGCATTTACTGCCGACCAGCCACGCCAGATGAGCGCTTGCCTTCTGTGCATTTCATGTTTTCAGGTAAGAGCGTGTCCGAGAGACTGCACCACCAGATCGCACGCAGGAGTCAGCACCTGCTCTATCACGGAGCGTCTAACAGCCTAACTGACCGCATGCGCGCTCTCTTTTTCCAGACGCTGCCCAACTTTGTGAGCAGCCCTAGGACGGAACGCGACCAGGTAATCACATCCACAGACCGTCCCGCACTATCCTGTTACACCCCTGCGTTTTAATACTCACGTCAATATTTTTTCTACAGCAATTGACGCTATTAACAGCCGTGTGCCGCCAGCCTCGCCATCCCAACTGGCACTTTGTAAGTTTATTCCCTTATATGTGGATCACCATTCCACTGAAAGGTCTCCTCCTCGCCGGGCCAATTTTTCCACACTAGTCACCCCAAATAGCACTCTCCTTCCCTTTCTGGCCACCACTACAGTCACGGTCCCTTTTTCACGATAGATCTAATACGATCCAGTCCAATACAAATCCCCCACCCCTCACCTACCTCTCCCCGCCCGCCAATTGCCCTTGCTCACTACTCCCCTCCTTTGTCCACAGCACTGTACCCATCGACAACCCCGTCCTGATGACGATCCTAAACCAAGGGGATCGAAACGCCGTCGACCACACAGCTTGAATCATACGACGCATATCACACTTAAAGCTTTTACCAGAAAAAAACTATTTTCCAAGTGATTGTAACTTGTTCTGTAATTGAAGCTTTAAATGATGTACATAATTTCATGTATGCGCCACTTATGCTGTTTTTAAAAGCACTTGCACTTCTCATTTCACTTCAAACTGTATATAGCACCTTGCACCAAGTGCCACTGGGTTGTCACAAGATCTAATCTTTACAGTGCTGTCTTAACTGTAAATGCATTACCCCTTGCCCTTGGTGAATAATACCACCCTTTTTTCAATCCTCTGACTCCTTGTGTTCTGTTCTTAGTAATGCCTGTGGCATACTCCTATTGAAACAGTCTTTTAAATAATACCTGTTGGGACCTGTTCTTGTTTACATAACGCACCCTCCCCAACGTGGTTTATGGGTTACCTCCTGTGCTTCCTATAAGCATTTACAATGCGGCGCATCATGGGGCAAAAACAGCACAGATGCGTGATGTATCTGTGCCGTAAAGGTGGCGCATTGCTGGAGTTGTATCGCAAGTGTGATGAAGCTCCAGCAAGGGTCGGGGGTGCCCCTGTCGCAGGGTTTCTGTTCTCACACAGAACTGTGGACAGAGGATTGGAACCTCGGCGAATTAGGGTGTCCCAAAACTCACGTTAGTAATCAAAAACTCCTTAGCAAGCTAGGTACAGTGTCACATTGGATATAACAAACTCTCAATGTTTAGACAATCCAGAATATGAACTTATAGTACCTCAGGATACGTGGAACTCATGAACAGTCGGTCGTTATATATTTCTTAGAAACCAGAACATGGAGTTAAGAAGAACACATGTGTATTTGAAATGTTTATTTACTAATGCCGTCTTCTCAGGCGTAGTATCTTAGATAATACAAGTACACATATTATCAGTAGCAAAATTACCAGCATAGTTACTAGTACATAAAAAGCGAATGGTGATAGTATGTTAACATGCTGTAAATGAATAAGAGTTAGCAACACTTATAAGCAGCCGCGGGCCGTGGAGGGAGTTACGGTGAGGCAGGGAGGCGGGGAGGGGGAGAAGCAGGGTGGAGAATACAAGTACACATATTATCAGTAGCAAAATTACCAGCATAGTTACTAGTACATAAAAAGCGAATGGTGACAGTATGTTAACATGCTGTAAATGAATAAGAGTTAGCAACACTTATAAGCAGCCGCGGGCCGTGGAGGGAGTTACGGTGGGGCAGGGAGGCGGGGAGGGGGAGGGGCAAGGTAGAGAGGGCTCCACCCTGCTTCTCCACCTCCCCGCCTCCCTGCCTCACCGTAACTCCCTCCACGGCCCGCGGCTGCTTATATCTCACCCTCCCTAATACACATATTATATTATTTGCTAAGAAGGTCTCTTTGTGTTGGTTTAGGGCGTGCCCATACTTTAGTGTCTTAGATTTGAAGGAATCACCTCAGCATACACCAGCTCTCTCTTCATGTGAACCGCATCAACTGTTGTGTATGTGTGTTCGGCAAAGCAATATAAAACCCGCCTCATGCCCAGAATTGGCAGAAGTTGCACTTATGTTATGAGTATGAAGTCGTGGAGATCAGACCTCATAACAATTCTGTATCGTGTTGTTCTTGAAACTTTAGCACTCGCTGTACAGATATAGTTTAACAAGCAAAGCAGATAGTAGAGCAATAACATATTATTCTCATGTAAACCACGATGAACTACTAGGTGGAAAGCTAAAGCAACAACTAAGTGTCGTGTGCAGAAGTTGCAAAAAAGGAAAAATGGAGTTTAAACCGTTAATGAGCCCATGCTAACTTAACACGGTGTAAAGATATCCAGGACCTAGATGACACCTCCCCATGATCCGGAAACGAACTGAATAAGATAATAGAAGTGCCATCTCATGAGAGCAGATTGCAAGTTTATATGTGGACGGTCCGCAAGGTAAAGCATTAAAAACTAGGAAAATTTAATGCTAAAGAAAAATAAAACAGCCAAGTACTTTATCGAGTCTTAAGCCAATAGGCAAGGTAAATAATAAAAACTTGACAAATAAGTCAATGAATTGTCAATGAAATGCTAGTACTCAGCATATCAAACATGAAAAAGGTCTATGACATAACTGTGTATGCAAAATAAGCTGCAACAGCCTCCAATAGGAAGTCACCGTCTTCATCCGAAAACAGTTCAGCCATCCAATTTAAAAGCGGAAAAGAACATACGTGCTCTCCCAGCACCGGATCCTCTATCACCATCAGAGGACAGCTCGGTGGGTTTTCAAGAAAGCTCTGTTCCAAGAAAGACTGTGCTGCCGCCAGTAAATTCCAGGGACCAAGTAGTCCATGCATCAATGCCACAGCCATAATCCTTTCGCCAGGACAAACCAACTCGTGAGTAATGATAGGAGTCATCAGCTGATTAAAGTCGACGTCAGGAGAAACCGGTCCGCAGAGACACAAATCAATGGCCCAATCGAAATCACAGGTCAGGCAGTGAAATACAGGCTGGACACAGGTGAAGTAGGAGAATCGAAAAGATAATCCATATGCCGTGCTTAATATCGCCAACGGCATTGTGCCATAATATTCTAGCATGCGATTGCGGAACAGTGTCAGCAGCTGCAGGGTGGGAGGTTGCATAGGAGGGACATCCATATTTAAAAATGTAAAAAAGCACAAGAGCGTCCGCTGGTAATGCAAGTAAAAATGCCAATCCACGAACCAGAGTGGAGAAAATAGAATGAAAGGAAGCAGGGATGACTCCAAAGATTTTCTCAAATGAAGTCACGAGACCACTGGTAACAACTTTAAAAAAGTGCGCCAGGGTCTTTGTGGAGGATGCGTTAAAGATAGTCGGAACCATCTTGCTGAAATTGAAAGGCAAATCTGAATTGAAAAGGGTCTGCACCTCTGTACGGGTGTTCGCTATGTGAAGCACGAAAGTTTCACGGGCCGAACTCAAGGCCACCTCTCTCTGAGACAAAAGAGCTCTTATTCTTGCCATGCCGTTGAAATCTGTCCCAAGGTTGGTATTTGTGGCCAGATTGAAAACTCCCTATGTTCATGTGTGGGAGGAAATAGAACATTTCTGCAGCAAATAACCCGTTCACTTACTGTTACGATAAAAGGAATACTTTTAATTAACTCAGAACAATCTTCATTATTGAGCATCAAATAACTACCATTTTCCAACAACTTGAACGTGGGGATTATAGCAGGAACTGGCGTGCCTTGCAACACGCAAGCCATATTTGGTCGGTGTTTGTTGCATGAACCGTGTAACTGTATGTGCCTACACATTAGTGAATGATCTGGCGTCTCAGTGCATTCCTCTCCATTCAGATAAACTTCTTGATCATCTTTGAAACATCTGTATGTGTATGGAAGCGACCAGACCTCATGAAGAAAAGCACTACCTAAAGGTTCATAACGACCTATTGGTATATATTTCATACAATTTGAAAACTTATATAAAGCAAAAGGCAGCGTTATTAAACCGTGGATAAGGCACGTTGCCAAAAAACCCGCAATCCTCTGCTGATGATGTCACTGAGCATGTCATGAATGATGTAATATGTGACATCATCAGCAGTGGATTACGGGTAATAGTATCTCTAGTTTACTCCCCTATAGCTGTCTTTCTTTTAACATAAGTGTCTGTTTCCTTCCCTTATACTTACTGTTTTTGGTTCGCTTCTGGTTCGCGTACCGGCGAGCGAACTGGGAAGCGAACTAAGAGAAATAGAGGTTGGCACAGTTCCAAATATTGTACCAATTTTTTAATAACGGGGAGGTAGTTCTGAAAAGAACTTTTTTTTTATTGTTTTTGTTGTTTTATATTTTTTTATTATTTTTCGGAACATTTTTTTACTTTTTTTGAATTTTTCTGAACAGTTTTATATTTTTTTGGGGTTTTCTTGGAGGGGGCAATGAAAACGATTCATTGTAAAGGGCTCAACAGGAGCAACAAAACAAAAAAAGAAGTATTTATTATTTTGGGCGTTTCGTACAAACTTGCATATGATAGTCAATAGCTCTGTTGATCAGAGTGATGCTTTTTTCTCCGTAGGAAATGAATCCATCGCAAAATACGCAGATGTGTTTTACTTCACCAAATTTCATTTGTATATTTGGCACCATCTCCCTGCCCTCTGGTCCCGTTACTTCCGGTACAACAGATCTTCTGGCCATAATAGGGAGATTATCTAGGTCGTTCCGAAACTGTGCAGCACTGTAGTTGTTAGGATGCCACCTAGTCATATGGCGATGCATTGTGTAGTTTCCGAAACTGTATTTTTTCTCGGTTCCTCTGGACAGTCTATCTTGACATATAAGGCAAGTTACGTATCTTGCATTTACTTTTTTCTGACCTTTGGGAATTTTAAAAAATTGCCAAATGAAGTTTTCTTTCCGGTGAGACGTCCTGGGCTGCTCAGGCAAAAACTGCCTCTCTTCGTGCTCGTCGTCCTGTTCCTCTTCTTCTTCTTCTTGTTGAATTATAACTTGAGCAGGTGGTCCACTCTTCCTTGGATGTGGTGGAGGTGGTGGGGAAGCACCAGCTGAAGCTACTAAAGAAGCCATTGCTCAGTGATCACAAAGGGTCTTTCTCTCACAATGATGAAAGTCAGAGTGAGGAAAGAAGGAGGGATTTTCATCATTTGGGAAAAACAAGAGTTCTCAACCAATCAAAAGTGTTCATTTTAGATTATATGACCTAGTCTTACATCATTAGGAAACCAAAAGTGAAATGAACCAATGAAAAGTGTTATTACCAAGTCACATGACTTGCTGTGTTTACATTAAGCGCTTTGCAGGGCCTCCCGGTTTGCTTCCAGAAACCTGCGCTTTGCGACTCGCTTCGCGTACCAGTTCGCTAACGTAGCACGTCATATGACGTATCACGCGACAACGTGAAACGTCATGCGGACGGGAGGCGTCACGATGTTGTTTTCTAACGCGGCACTTGCGGTAAAGAAACGTTTACCGGCTCGCGGTCTATTTCGCGGCATCAAGGTCAGCTAACGGGAAGCTTCCCGATTCGCGAAGCGGGAACGAAGAAAAAAAAATATTTAAAAAAAAAATTATTCATAAACATATAAAATATATTTTTGGATTTAAAGAAGAATACATTTTACAGCTACAGATATTAGCTGTTAAAAAACCAATGAAATTCACAGAAAAAACCATAGGTTATAGACCATATATAGTTAGGAATTAGCATTTACAAAACCTTGAAAATTCACTGAAAAAACCATAGGTTATAGACCATATATAGTTAGGAATTAGCATTTAGAAAACCTTATTTTACTCACACAAAACCATTGAAATTCCATATATAGTTAGTTGCACTAACTATATATTGCGCACCCGCAATCCACTGCTGATGATGTCACATATTACATCATTCATGACATGGTCAGTGACATCACTGATGACATCACTGATGACATCTCAAATGACATCACTGATGACATCACTGATGACATCTCATTTGACATCAATGACCACATCACTGATGATATCATTCATGTGACAATACAATGCATCTCCTCACATTTTAATATAACCTCTGTTTCACCCAGTGTTAAAAAGAGAGTATAATTTTTGAAACCATTGACACACCAATACTAGTTACTACATACGCACTCACTGATTGCTACGTCTACACACACCTTCACTCATTCACCCATACAATCATTCATACATACAATCACTCATCTTTACAACACTATCATATGCACTCATACACCTATACAGACACTCACAGTCTGCCACTCATCCATGGAGTTACTCACACACCTAGTCAGTCCTGTAAAGAATCAATGACACTTCCATTTTCTTGTCTATACAGTTAAACATAGAGCACCTTACATTTTCAAACATATAGTAACACATACTTACCTTCTTATACAATCATTGATACAAGTACAGATTGATCTGCACAGAGTCACACACCTCCCAGCTAGCCACACACACACTCAGTCTCCCATACAAATACTTGGGCAATCAATCAATAACCCATATAGTTACTCATATAGCTACTGATCAACACATGCAGCAGTTTACAGAACAACAGACATAATGATGCACAAATTAAGACAGTTTAGTCACTAACCCATGCAGTCAGTGAGACACATTTAATCACTCACTCATACAGTCAGTCATGCACCTACTAAATCCTTCGTCCAGACACTTACACATCCACTCATTCTTCAATATGTAAGACATATTTAAACTTTATAGAAACAAAAAATCACTGGATGTTGTTATCAGTGATGTCATCAGTGATGTCATTTGAGATGTCATCAGTGATGTCATCAGTGATGTCACTGACCATGTCATGAATGATGTAATATGTGACATCATCAGCAGTGGATTGCGGGTGCGCAATATATAGTTAGTGCAACTAACTATATATGGAATTTCAATGGTTTTGTGTGAGTAAAATAAGGTTTTCTAAATGCTAATTCCTAACTATATATGGTCTATAACCTATGGTTTTTTCAGTGAATTTTCAAGGTTTTGTAAATGCTAATTCCTAACTATATATGGTCTATAACCTATGGTTTTTTCTGTGAATATATATATATATATATATATATATATATATATATATATATATATATATATATATATATATATATATATATATACACATTTTACATTTTAAGTCTAATAACAGTTACATTTTAGTTTAAATATTAATAATATTTACTTAGTTATGTAGTTGTTGAGATGTGCATATTCCTTCTTTAATGGTTTGTTGAGAGAATCCGGCAGAGTTTTCCCGTCTTGCATCTTTGTCATTTTTGAAGTATTTAGTTGTTTAAATTAGTGTGCCTTTTATGTTGTTGATTTAATTGTTTGTTTGATTTTATTGGTTAAAGTTGTTTATAGTTTTAGTTAACTGGTTGGTTTAGTATAGCTTGAATCTTTTTAATCAGTTGAGTCCTTACATGGTAAACGCTAATTTCAGTTGTATTTCTTGTGGATAATATATTGTCTGATATATTATGACAAGCAAAATCCTAAAAGATATACTACCTAGAATCCCCAAACACATAACAGGGCAACTACCACCTATCCCCACTTTAAAACATTTGATTGCCCCTAGAAAATACCAAGACATACACATACCTGAAGATTTAACAATGGCACATAATGAAGAACCTGTTCTTTTACATGACAACCTAAATAATGACTGGTATTTGCAGGTTGGATGTCATATAAATATTTTAGGATAGTATTGTAATGAGTTACTTGTGGCTAAATGTTTATCGTCTAAGGCTTTCATGATGAAAGTTAAGGGTTTGATCCCTAGTCTTGTAATTTTTCAAATTTTAAATTTAGATTGTGAAAGAAAACTTTATTGTTTCTAATTTCAATGGCAGTTATGTTTTGATCCAGCACAGTGATGATTTACTTGTGGGCTATTGGTTAAGGTTTAAGACTCTCACTTTGGAGGTGAAGGGTGTGAATCCTGATATCTCAATGCTAATGTGTCTAATCAATTGACATAGTGAAATAATTTTTTTTCACTTTGTCTAAAAATACCTCTTTTTAAGTATATAATGCCCCGAAGTATAAAACAAGCATCTCTTTCTCTCTCTCCCTCCTTCCATGCCTCTCTGTAAATGAAGTAGATGCCAGTGTATACTCACCTATGCTCCCACATTGACAAGTATTTTTGGACTGAGTGCCATAGTTATGTTTTGGTTTAGCAAAGTAGAGTCTCCTGTTGCCTAGGGTAAAACTCTTAGACTCTCACTATGAAGGATCAGTGTTTGAGTCCTGGTAACTCAGCAGTTCTGTGTCTGTTCAAATGTTTAACTTTCATAGTTGAAAAAAGTCTAATTCTTTTTTTCTCTCTTCACTTTGTCTAAATATGCCTCTATGTTACATATAAAATTCCCAAAAGCATAAAATAAACTTCTCTTTCTCTTCCTCTCCCTTTCATTCCTTTCTGTAAATGAGGTAGGTGTCAGTGTATACTCAACTATGTCCCGACATTGACTGGTATTTTTGGATCGAATGTCATCATTTTGTTTTGATCCAACAAAGCAAAGAGTCACTTGTGACTTAGTGGCAAGGACTTTTATCCTTACTATGAAAGATAATGGTTTGAGTCCTAGTATCTCAATAGTCATGTGTCTGCTCAACTTGATAGTGAAACAAAAACACTTTCTTTTATTTTTGTTTTTTCCTCTTAACTTTGTCTAAATATATATTTTTTAAGTATATCATACTGAAACGCTTAAGCCAAATTTCTGTTTCTGTCCCCCCTCCTTCCATGCCTTTCTGCAAATAAAGTAGGTGTCAGTGCATACCTGTGAGAAATTGGGTTGCTGGATGACTGGGATGTTAGCCTTGGGTAAGCAACAGCCACAATCCCTGACAGGGTGAATCACAAAAAGTCCCTAAATTAATGAGTGCTTTACCCTGAGTAGTTTGCCACAAAAAGCAGTCACACTTAAAGTACTTATGCAGCACAAAAACTGAAAACAAAGTGCAAGCATAACATATGAAAAATTCCACACCAATTTAGAATGATAGAGTAAATTCTATGAAATTATTTGACACCAGAATCACAACATTCCAATTAGTACAACCAGAGTAATGAATGTTTAAAGTTTATGGGGAAAAATTGCATCTGAAAGATCAAAACATCAACCACAGACACTTAGACCTGGTCAATGGCGAAAAATATGGCCAATTGCCATGGAGCGCGGGTCAGATACAAGCAGTAGATTGAGCCCAGTTGGCCCCTACCTTTGGACTTAGAAGAAATTTTGAAGAAAATGTTCTGAAAAGGTAAAGTTCAGTGGGGCAATGCTGCAAGTGGTGTCTGAGGAAGGAGCTCTACATTTGGACTTAGCCTCTTTTTTAGAAGTTGAAAATCTCCAGTGGGACAAAGCAGAGGGCTGTAGCCATCAAGAGTTGCTGGAGGCTGGATACCCGTTTGGCAAAGGAACACTGAAAAGGATTTGCTGCTGTTGAGTTGCACATAGCTGGAGCTACCGTGAAGTCAGCCCGACCGTCAATGCACCTCGGGCTGATCGATGAACAGGTTGGTCCTGATCTTCCCTTGGTTCTCAGAGTAGTTTTTAGGAATATGTTTCTCTATGTCCTATGGTTTGTATTTTGGATATCTCAGCTCCTTTAGCACCACCACTAAAGGTCCAGGAGTAGAGGGGCATCACTTGGGGGGGGGGATAGGACTCACTCAGGTTGTTTCCAGGAGCGTGTTCAAGATGGTGAGAGCCTGTTATGTCCCTGTGGCTCTAAATAGGAGGTCAGCAAACTAGCCCTTGGATGACCAACTTATAGAGGGCAAACAATTGCACAGAGGTGTCAAGGTGCTAAAAGTGGTTCCACTGCCAGGAAGACAGAAGCAACAACCCTCTCAGGAAACAGTGAAAGGGCAAAACGCCAGGTCTTTAATGACTTACAAAACAAAGGGTGTGACTCAAGGCAGGAGATTATATAGGCGGAGTGTTCCAAAGCTTAGAGGCCACCACAGCAAAGGCTCTTCCTCCCGACCTAGTACTCCTAAACCTGGGAATAACCCTGGGAGCCACTATGGTAGTCCTGGGTTCAGGTAGCGAAGCAGGGATCAAGCAGCAGGGCAGGCTTCTGAGTTCTCAAGGCTGGCTCCAGACAGCAAAGAAGTCCTTCTAGGTGATGTAAAGCAGTCTTGTGGAGTACACAGCATGCCGCAGTGGCAAGCAGTCCTCTAAGAGTGCTTCTGCAGGTCCAGAAAGTGAACTTAAGAGTGGTTCTAAGGGTCCTATTTTCATACCAAGTGCGCTCTTAGAAATAGGAGAAGTTTTTAGAGGCTTCTAACTGAAGTGCTTGGAAAATCCTGACTCCCCTGCCCTGGCTCAAAGCTGGCTGAAGTAGTGACAAGCCCTTTGTGAGACGGCAGATCACATCCTATTCAGTTGCAAGTAGGGCTGTGCACAGCTCTGACCCCTACCCTGCGAGCAGATGGACCATTGTTGTGAAATGAAGGGTGGAAACATGACCTTTAAGCTATATCATGAGATGCAACAAAGTGAAAAAGCTCTTTGACAACTAGCCTGTGAGGAGAGAAAGGACAGTCAATTCTCATGATGAGCATGGGAGCAACAAGTTGTACCTGGAGAACAGAAGAATGACAATCAGACCATTGTGGACCGACCATTGATGTCATATTGAAAAGAAATTAAACTATAAAAAGCAACTTTCCTAGGAGGAGGGAGGCTAACCCGTCTTCACTTTCCTTGACTCCAGCCTGCCTACTGGACTTTCTATATTATGCCTAGGCTGTGGGGTTTTAGGTTTAAACCTATAATAACTGATAAAACCCCACTGAAAGAAAAATAGCCCTCACCGGTGAAAACAAATAAACACTGAAAAAACACCTGCACAACCACAAACTAAATGCCATTCAAAGAAAGTAAAAAGAAAGTGAAAGAGTCATTTTGTTCTTACTGAAGGGGTCAATAAAATTTAACTTTGGTATACAAGCTAGTAGTAAGAAATACTGGCTACATTATTCTGCTTGAGTTTTGTTCTTTAGGGATGCCACTAAAATATTGTTTCTTCTTCCTTTTACTTTTTTCAGTTTTATGGCCTTTGGTCTAAGGATGCAGGGTTTAGTTTCATGTTTTAGGTTTAGTTTAATTATTTTATAAACTGTAGAGAATCAGGACATATCAAACTCACATTTAATATTTTGGCAGCATTTGATTCTTTCACTGATAGGTAAAATGGCTAGTTTCATAAAAATCTTTCCTAATATGTGTCATCACATTTACCCACAGAGAATGGGTAAAAAAAACCTTAATACATCAGACCATTGTTTCTAGAGGGTCAGTATTGATAGTAGGTGAATTGCCAACACCTCAGGCTTTAAACATTACATGCAAGGTATAGTGACAAGTATATATATCATCAAGCTTCTGGGATAGTTGTGAAAACGTGACACCAGACTTTTGGAAAACATGGAAACAGTGTCACTTGTTATGCTCTGCAAAAAAGGTTCTTTCAAAGTTCAACAAAGATTGGAGTGATATTGTTTGTATTTGTAGTGATTCAGCTACATATATAAAAGATTTGTGTGATGACCTGTCAAAATTGATACCTGAGCTGAAGTGATTCCCTGTAGGAGATCCTTGCCACTTGTTAGATGGTATGCTGAAAGCATCTTTACAATCTTCAGAGTTAATGAGGGATGCTATTGACTTTTTAGTCCATTCTGGTGCACTGTTTTCTTCTGCCCAGGAACTAAAACGCAAATATTTATAATTTCGTGCTTTATGTGGCATCAAAGAAAGCGTCATCCCAACTGTGTCCCTTAGCTAATGGTTCTCAGCCCAAGGGGCTATGAATGCTGAGAGGGCCTTTTCATAGAAGTTTACATGGGAAGGAAAGCGCGAGTGCACATGACCAAAGACTCACTGAAGAAGTATTGTATGTGACACCTGCGGAATGGTGGACGAATACGAGAACTCTTTAGTCCACCTGATCCATTCAGGAGTGGGGTTAGCCATGAACAAAATTCTTTCTGATCTGGATCTGCAAATTATAAACCCTATCCAACTGTCAAACAACAAACTAGCTCCCACCTACAGAGGAAGGGGCCACAAGACCACCGTTGACTACGTTATAGTCTCAGAAGGCATCAAAGACCAAATCAAAAATTTTAATATTTTAGAAAACATTCTCAGCGATCATTCTGCTCTAAGCCTAATCTTTCAAACAAACCAACCAAAAACACTAATGGCAACTATAGCAAATTCGTTAACACAGAATAGGCTAGAATTGGGCAAAAATAATGGTTACACCATAAAATGGGAAAAAGTGGATCCCAATATTCTTACCAAACGGCTAGTAGAATCTGCCTATAATAACATTTTGATCTGTCTTGATCCTCATGCGGAGCCGAATCAAATTCTGGAAAACTTTAATATAATAACAGAGCAAATCAAAAAATTACTAATCAAAACACCCAAGCAAAATAAAACAAGCCCCATAGGTTGGTTCAATCGAGACTGTACCAAGGCACTGACTAATCTGAGGAAAGCTCTTGGCAATACGAATAGAGACAAAACAAACATCCAAGCTCTTCGACGGGAGTATAATACTGCTAGAAAAGCAAGAAAAAAAGAACTGAAACAGTCTCTGTGGAACGCTCTGCACAAGAGTGCGCTTTTGAAAGATAGCAGGCATTCTGGAAAATAGTTAAATCCCCTTTGTTAACGGATTCCAACGGCCCAAAAATAGATGTGGCCATCGACGAGGACTCGTGGGTGAACCACTTCTCAAAAATCTTTAAATTGACACCCACTAGTGAAGAACATCATCCCAACATCTACCCAGTAGTATATCCAATATCAATGGATGTTGATCTACAGGATGTCGAAATGGCGCTATCGCTAAGCAAGAGTGGGAAAGCTCCTGGCCCTGACGGGGTCCCAGTCGACTTATTTAAACATCTTCCTGACCTCTGGGTACCAATACTAACGAGAGTCTGTATAGCAACAACGAAACTCGGCCTGGTAGAGTCATGGTCATCCTCCATCATGGTCCCTATATTCAAGAAGGGGGACCGACAAGACACCAAGTGTTACCGACCAATATCACTCCTCGACTCCTTGGGCAAGGTAGTCGGCAGAGTCCTTCTTGATAAGTTACAGCAATGGGCAGAAGACAAAAACATCCTCTCGGACTTACAGTTTGGGTTTAGGGAGGGCTTCGGAACCGTTGAACAGGCCCTAAATCTAAGCTTGCTAACATCAAAATATACTCATGCCAAACCCGGTTCCATCTATATGGTATACGTGGATTTGTCCTCCGCGTTTGACTGTGTGTCGCACGCAAAGCTTTGGTCACTGCTGAGTACAATGGGGGTAGACCCTCCTCTTTTAGACTATCTGAGGGAACTATACAGTGAAGCCACGGCGAGAGTGAGGTACGGGTTAAAAGGAGAACTGACAGCACCATTTAGGGTAGAGCGGGGAGTGAGGCAAGGCTGTGTCTTGGCCCCCTTCCTCTTCTCTTTGTACACCAACGGCCTAGAAGAGACCATGTTGAGAGGGGGAAGGGACCTCCCTAGAGCAAAAGACCGCCCGATCCCCGCTCTGCTCTATGCGGACGACGCAGTCATTTTGGCACGCACCCCCATCGAACTACAGAAATCTCTATCTAAATATGCAGACTTCATGGGTGCTCTGGACTTGCACATCAACGTCAAAAAAACGTTTGCCATGGTAGTCGGTGGATCAAGAAAAGCAATTAAGTCCATCTTTCTGAAAGATCAAAAGATTGAAAAGGCCTCACAATATCCCTACTTAGGCATTATGATCGATGACGCCCTAAATTGGAAAGCGGCGGTCGAGGCCAGGAGACATCTCTTCAAACGAGCGATCAAAAAGACCAAATCCCGTGGTCCAGCAGCAGGATTGATAGAGTATTTGGTGGACTTCGACTACTTGTAGCAGCAACGGAGTGTGAGTATTAATAGAGTGTGCATTGCGATTGCTTTAGTTCAAGATTGTGGTGTTTAAAAATGGGTGCGGTTAATGCAAAAAATGAACAATAAAAAGAAATTTGAAGTTGACATCCAATCCGTTTGTGGCCTTAGATCCCAGAATATATAGCTATTTGGTGGTCTTAGTGTAGAAGACGCTTAGGGCCAGATTGCGAGTCCCGCAGTCCCCAAACCGCCAGATTCATGGTGGTGCGGCAAAGGCAGATCCAGCCACTGCCACACCTGCGGTCCAACTGCCTGACTCAGGCAGTCGGACTGCACTAGGACTGCCTGCTCTGCCAGCAAACTTCTATTCCCTGGTGTAGGATCGGCAGTCAGAGGCCGCAATGGGCTTGGCAGGACTGCCATAGTCCCGCCAAGCATATTACGAGTTTCCTCTCAGCCAGGGTTTTCATGGCATCATGAAAATCCTGGCAGAGAGGACACAAAGGAGGCCCTACAGCCCCCCTGCCTCTGACTTATATGGATGCACACGGGGGGTAAAACCTGGGCCCCCTGTGTGCATGCACATAGCTTCCTAATGCCATGGACGTACGAGTTCATGCCATGCAGGAACCTTGTGAGGCATTCACCTTGTGGTATCTTTTTTAGAGGCACCGCTGACTTTTAAAGGGCATCACAATGGAATCATCATGCCCCCACTGCCCACCAGACTATGAATAATCTTGGCGGAGCGGTGGTGCGGTGGTATTCATCGCCGCACCACCCCTCCACCAAATTATCTTAATTTGGCCCTAAGTAAGTTGTCTACTATTTTGTGGTATTTCTCTTGAGACATCATCAACAACACCTTCTAGAAAGGATCTTCCTTTTTAAGTGCTACTGGTAAACGACTGTTAAAGCTGCTCTCATGTGCACAGGGAATAACTGTTTCAATTAAGGGTGAAATTCCGCTGGATGAGATTTCATTTGAAGGGAAAGAGAAACATAGGTAGAGAAATAAGATTATTTTGTATTACCTATGAGTGAGAGACATTCTTTCTTTGGTGGAGCGAACGGGTTCATGTTGAAAACACTTGCATATTGTTTTGTGTAGTTGCTTAGAAAAAGGGCAGAAGTTCCCTAGTGGACTTTAACTCGATCCCTTTGCCCATGCTAAGAGAACCTTTTTGAACCATCCTTCTGCTTTTTTTGTGTGGTAGAAATATCTAACAATTAAGAACCATCCTTTTATGGATGTCTGTAATTACCAATATATTTACTTTGGCGAAATGTGACTTATTATTTCTTGGGGTAAGATACATGACTGAGCTCCTTAAAATTGTACTTATATGAATTGATTTTGGATATTTAAGAACAATAACCAAATTATCTGGGTTCATCTGAGTCCTTTATTTGTGTCTAAATATTCTTTCCTTAGAAACTCTGCCTACAATTATCTGATTTTAAATGTCTAATAGAGAAAGTCATACATTATTTTCAGAACATCAGGTTATTTTTCTCTTGTTCTGTGTAGCCACAGCAGAGCTCTTGAGGCCATATTTACAATGAAAGTGACTCAGTGCGTGCCTCAAGCCATTTGGCTGTGCTGCACTGAGTCACTTTCAAAACACAAGGAGGTGACATATTTACAACAACATGTTGCATCCCTGTGCTTTCCCGTATGCTGGCACACAATCAGCTGCCGGCCAGGCACCCTTCCACCAGGGTGCAAGGTTGCCTGCGTCGTCAGAAGATTGTTTTTGTTCAGGAAGGAATACCGTCCTGCACAAAAACAATCAATTGAGATGATTTCCTCTTTCCATGTGTGCTGTAGAATGCAGCAGGCATTATAACAGGAAAAATCATGCACCTCGCTACACCACCCCTGGGGTGGCGTAGCATTCTGATTCATTTCCAGGTTTATGGTTTCTTGTAAATCTGGAAATACATCAGAATACATGGGTGTTGCGTGGGAACACCCACAGCAACACCTATGTCATGGCCCTTACATGCAAAGTGTTGCGTGAGAAGGGTTAATATTTACAAACACGCATAAAGCCATGCAGGGTGGCTTTACGTATCCTTGTATATATCGGGCAGCTGGTTGAGCCACCGTGCATCATACAAGGTGACGTACCGGCGTGCAAGAGGCCTGTAAATAAGCCCATAGTTTTGTATGATTCTTGTCAGACTAGACTTATTTAGGAGGTTGGATCTTCCATTTGCTATCCTCTATTTTTACAGCATGGTTCTAAAAGTCATATATTTGAACCTGATCTCCAATTTGTGAGTTGGCTACCAATTGATGGTCCTCATTGTGTGGCCGACAGTGGGACATCACGCTTTTCACCCATCACTATGACAAAGAAAGATCAGTCAGATAAGCATTGCCTCTGAGGTGAAGTGTTGAATCTGAGTAAAAATCCTACCTGTGTGGGCCCAGTAGGAGAGTTAGGGTTACATTTGAGTTTATTGCTTTCGCTGCAACCTAATTGAGGACAAAGAGGCCGCATATATATGAGTAGGTTAACATCTCTACCGTGATGGTAAGGAATATATCTGTAGTATGAGGAAACCTCACATTTTACACCAAAAACTTTGTGCGCAGCCTTTTTAGAGAATCCGCGCAGGCAATTTGCTTCTAAAATGGTTAACTTTTTCGGACAAAAACACATTAATATTTTTATTTTTAGTTTTATTCGACACAACTCTGGATTTGTGTACTATCTTCCTCACCAGTGATTGTTCGAATGGCGTGCAGGTCGATAGCTGGAGGTGAGACACAAAAGTGAGCCGAATGAAAGAGGCTTGCCACTGCAGCGGGTTAAATTTCCTCATATTATATTATTTTCTACAGTGCAGTGCTCCCCGTTTGTTACTGATATAGGTTGATGAAACCTCACCCCTGCCTTGATTCGATGCGCTTATGTAACTGAGCAGCGAACGGAAAACCTGCAACCCCTCCATTCAGTTTAGTAAACACAGGCTTGTCTGTCACCTCGCTTTGTTTCCCTCCAAAGTGCAGTTGCCACCTTATCTGGCAACAGCTTTCTGTAGGAGTGTTGCTCATGTGAAATAATCTTTCACCACCAAGGCCTGGGCTTTCGCCGCACAACAGAGAGGCATTTATCTTGCTCTTAATGGTTAATTAATTTTGAAAATGTATATTACAACACAATAAAAAAAAGAGAAAAAGCCGTCGCGGACAATGGAGCGAAATGTCTCTTCTTCGCATTGACTCCTATTTAGTTCTTCCAATGTCATCCAAAACACAGATAACTTTTCTTTCATGAATTGTTCTCCTGAATGATTTATACATGTTGTGTTATCTGAGGCCCTCTCCAGGTCCCCTTGTGGATTCAGTCAGCCATCAGCGGCATAATTGTTAATTTTAACACTATGAAAGGCTCTGATGAGGAAGAGATAAGGCACTGGTGGAAGAATTAATTGAAATATATCTCCCAATCACGTTGCCTCTGTGTTTCTTCTGTGACGAAAAATTATGCACTGAGTTTAAGGTTAAAATAAATTTTCGTTTGTGGCCTCCATAAAGCTTTAGAGCTGGCTGGAAATAGATACTTTAACGGTAACTGAAATCTATAACAAGATCACCCATAGAATAGTTCAAGGCATTTGACTATTTTTGTACTCGCGCGCAGTAAATAGTTTATAGCTCATTCATAAACCGTGGGCGACAGACGTGGGGCACGCACACAGGAAAAAAAATGGAAAAACACAAAATGAGTGACAGGGAAAGCAGAAACAGTTTGGAGAGGGTCTGAGTCAGGAGATCAGTGGGAGTGAGGCAGGGTGGATGGGAAAAATGCCCATGGAGAGAAGGGGTAAGAAAGAAGAGAAAGGGAGAGTTCAAATTAGACAGCGAGGCATAGCTGCTAGAGATTTTAGGAAGGAGGGGAGCTCGAGAGAGAGATACAGGATAGCAGGAGTGATCAAAGATGTAAGAAAGATGACAAATACAGTTATATCGAGTCAAATCAGATTTATTGCTAAACAACCATGCAATCAGTTATAGAAAATGAAACAGGGTGGACAGTCGCTAAGACTGTGTGAGTTACAATTAATAATAGGAAATGAGGAAAACTGACAGAAGACAATGATGGCACAAAGAAGCAAATGGAGGAAAGATGAAAATGGAAGTATAACTTGCCCTTGGGAACCTGTTGAGAGTAACCCCCTTCCAAGTGGGAAACCTCAGACCCCATCAGGTTCACCTCTAGGCCCCTTTCCCTAGCTCTCATGATTCCCATCTGGAATCAGGGATTCCAGACTAGGGGGTCCATTACGATGTCGGGCGGTTTGCTTCCGCCAGGCTGGCGGTGGCCACCGCCGGCCTGGCGGAGGCAAACCGTCCGACATCGCAAGCCCAAATCCCCTCCGCCAGATTAGGATGGCGGAGGGGAAGGCGGCGGTGAAAAACACCGCCCGCCTGTTTTCCGCCCCGGTCGCCTTGCTGTGGAAAAGTAAATTTTGCCATGTTATATGTGCCTACGTGTTCCCCATCTTATGTTATATGTGCATGATCAATATGCATGTATCCCCCTCTGATCGATTAAAGACGCAATTACAGTTGTGTCCATCTCTAGTATGCCAGTTTCCAGTCTTCGTGAAAGCAACGAATATCAGGCCTATGTAAACCTACGTTGTCACATTTTCACAGTGTGCACGTTAATTCATTGAATTGTCCCCGTTTCTAGGCCTCAAAAGGGCCCGGACTCAGATTCAGCTCCTGTCTCCTGAACCCTCTCCAAGGAGGGATACAGCCCCCACCTGCATCCCTGACCCTTAGCTTACTTCATGCCTCGCAGTGCCCGGCCCGGCCTGGCTCTGCCTCCCAGTCTGCCAAGAATATGTTATGTTTCTAGTTATCAGTTCAGCCCTCCTTCTCTGCATTCCTAAGCTACTGAATCGCATCAATAGTTTCCGTCACGGTCTAGCCTCTATGTCTCCATGTAAGAGAAATACTGTATTAATATTCATCGAATATTCCCCGCACACGCACTACATGTAGAATAATGCATGCACCAGTCTTAATGTCTATTAGCCTTTGCCCTGATAACTTTTGGATTCTATCAACATGTAGTCTAAACACCAGATACTAGATATGCCTTGGGTACATGTCGCTCTGACACTCCAGACTTTAGTCTCCTCTTCTAGCGCAGAAGTCATAGGCCCCAGTTCTCCCTGGTAACACGTCATTGCCCGTTTGCGCGCACCACTAGGTTAGAGGTCCCAGCTGCTCAGGTAGCCCCCTCCATGTTTCCGCCCCGTTTATGACATATTCTGTTACGTTTACATCACATGTCTATGTATACGCCCAGTACACGCCTTCTTGTTACATCATTTTGCCTTTATCTTTCGCGACTGTTACGAACCACGCCTACTGTATTGAATGTAATGTATTTGTTTAAGTATATATACTGTACTCGCATATTAAAAGGGAGCCTATTCCTTTTGTCCAGATCCTGCCCCCGACAGCTGTCTTCATTCCCTTCCCATACAGGCTGTCCTGTTCCTGTCCTTTATGCCTATTAAAGCCTGTAGACTCCAGCTACCTCGAATCCTGACTCTTATTTATTGAGCTACCTGTTTATTGAGTATCCTGAAAAATAGAACCGGTAATTAATTATTTATTTACCACTAATGGCGCCCGAATAGGGACTTGCCCTTTCCCCACGCGCCGGAGAAGCCACGCAGGCCCCCTGATCCTCTGCAGCCGTGACGGAACCATACCGTGCACGTGCAGATATTTCTGCTTCAAGCATCCCTCAGGCCCACGGAGGAGACGGAGGTTGCGGTCCAGCGTCCAGACGAGGCGGTGAGGAACGCGGCGAGTCCCGACCAGAGCCCAAGCCGAGAGTCCAAGGTCCGAGGTATCCGGAGGCCCACCTGTAACTGAAGTCCGAAGTTCGTCCGTCCGTCGTCGTAGCAGTCCAGTCCAGTCCGAGGCCTTCCGTTCTTGCTGCCCGGTGAGTACCGTTGCTGGGGTAGTATCTAGACAGGGTCAATTAATTTGTCTCTGGTCCGTGGGTTTGGGTACGCAGATCCAACACGAAGTGTTCACCTAGGTGGACGCGGGTCCTGACGTGTCTCTTTATGGGACCGGTAAGTTTCGTGCTGTTTTAGCAGTACATCTAGTCATTCTAGTAAGTTTCTGTTCTCGAGAAAATTCATGTATTCTGTCCGAACTGTTATTATAAATGTTATTTCATGTGTTTTCAATGTCGTGGTATGAGTGATTTGTTTTCTTAGTTATTATTGTGTTTATCGTGTATTGTATTGTGTCCAGACTCCAACCCAAATTATGCCTCTGTTCTCGAAATTACAGTTAAAAACTAGAAAAGGTCTGCTAGAGGAAGCAGTTCCTGTCCCGCCTAGGGACAGTCCAGGTCATTTTATGTATCACAAGCATGGCATAAGTGCCATATTACATCTAGACTTATGGGTGGAGTACACCAAGGAATTAGAGGAGAAATATAGGTGGCCCGTATCAGGTACGTGGGATGCCGAGTGCATCATGCGAGTAGAAGAAGCATTATGGAAAAAGAAAGCCAGACAGTCCCAGAAAGATGCCATCGAGTTATGGCGCAAAGAATCTCATAAAAGAACCGAAAAAGAAATCAGAAAATCAGAATTAAGTAGGGAATCCTCAGAAAGAGCCCAAGAAAGGGAATTAATCGAAGTAGGTGAACGAGTTAAAGTCGAACAGTCAGACAGACAGAGAAATGCCCTTATTAAGGGTATGTATCCTCTTCTTGCCGAGGGCTTGCCGAAAGCAACCCCGGAAGCACCATGTAATTTTCCGCCGCCATTAGTTCCGATTAAGCTACGTCACAAACCGACCGCAGCTGATATTTTTCTCTCATCCTATTTGGACGACACAGTCCCAGAATATGCAAATACAGTTCCGCCAGCTCCTGTAAATAATGTGATTCCTGTTCCTCCAGTCGCTGGCCCCGTGGGTCCAGTTAATGTTACAGCACCTGTTACAGTACCCCCGGTCCAGCACACAGTACAAGTACCCGCTACATCAGTCACTCTGCCAGCCCGTACGATACCCGTCGACGATTCTAGTTTAGGAGCTGCGGGGGGAGATCCTCCTCGTACCCCGCCCCAACACAAACGTTTAACGTTACTTGAGCTACATGAACGTGCGTTACAGCCTACGCCCAAACCCCAGTCCGTTGCAGATATCAAGCGAGCTCTCACCGAATGCCGTTATGACCCAGTCCCAGGCGACAATGATATGGTCATATATTCATTGCGTGTAAGACGGGTAACTGAGTATTTGGACACCCTACCGAATATGAAAGAAGATCTAGACAGAATATATCGTTTCATCCGTACAGGAGTAGATCCAGAAAGTATTGGCGAAGCCATGTCTCAAAGGAAAGCTGAGACTCAGCTCATGCTTTTAAAGTTTCTAATAAATTGTTTCATAAGGGAACAAGATTATCCAGATAAAGATCCGACCGAAATGAAAGTCCTGACAAGGTGGAGTGATCATATAGCCGAGGGAAGACACAGGACACTAGGTTGTATAGAGAGTATGTACAAGAAAATTCGTAAGGAAATAATAAGGTTGCACGAGAAACGCAAAGCAGCACAAGTGTCCGAGAAAGAAGACGACTCTGATACTGAAGAGGTAGACGACGAGAATCCCACCAGAATAGCGTATGTAGGTAAAACTAGACTTCCCGACCGACATTCACGTCTAGGACACAAGAAAGTTTTTCCTCTTCCAGCACCAGAACAAGGTTCTCTTGTGCAAGTATTTCAAGCTACCGATCGCATTCTGAAATCACGAATCGGTTATAGTGAACTTAGTACCATGCATGAACAAGAACTAGCCCGATCAGCAGTCCGATGGACTACTGATTCTACCACTTTTCCAGACGAAATAGTGGCACAAACGTTTCTGAAACTGCCCCCAGCCGAGCAGCGACTGGTGGGTATGTATATGATCCAGCACCTCATTACACTGTATGAGGGACAACATTCTGATCCAGGTCCGTTACATGATGTTCTGAACGAGTTACTCCAATATAGATGGAGAGGTTTAGGTACCGATTTAATTAGTGTCATTCTAGAACAGCGCCACAAATACCGAACGTTTCTGAATCCGCATTTTGTTCACGTCTCACCCCCAGAAAGTAAATCATTTTACATAGATAGACAGCATCCGTTACGAGAAGTACATCCAGTTAGAGGAATGGGTGGTGGACTAGAACAAGTATTTGTTTACACCCCTATCACAAAGATGGAACTCTTAGAGATGAAAAAGTTAATTCCCTGTCACGATAAAGATCCAGCAGGGTTCCATCGAGAATTAAAAGACATGCTCCGTATGGGAGAATACACGTATCCAGATATCATTAAAATGCTAAAGGTCCTGTTGCCCGCAGGGGTATATGAAAAACTCAAGGAAAAAGAATGGGAGGTGGGAGAGAAAAAGATTGATTGGACAGCTCTAGAAGCTGAAGATAATATACGAGTACCAGGTACCGGTCTTGGGGACAAATGTAAAGAATTGCCCGAGTTATTGATACAGGTTTTGCCAAGGTTACTAGCCACGAAAAAGGAAGATTGGGATGCAATCTCAGCATGCAAACAGAAACAGGATGAAGACACTAGTGATTTTTATTCTAGATTTGAAAAATGTTTTATTATCAACAGTGGTCTGAAGACGAGTAGTGAATCGTACCCTCATCTTTTTGTTACTAAACTAGTCGAGAATTCAAGTCCACAAGTTAAAAATCGAGTATTGAAAGTCGAAAGTACCTGGCAAGCTAATACTCCATCACAAATGCTACAGATGCTCCAATATCACCAGAACAGAATCAGGGAAGAGCAAGAACACGAAAGGAGACGTATGAAAGATACGAAAATGAAAGTATTAGTTGCACAATCTGTTCCACAAGACAGTCAGAAGAGGGGTCCGAATCAAGCCAGTCATCCTGCAGCTCCCGTTAAAGGGACTTGCAATTACTGTAAACAGCCAGGTCATTTTATAAACGAGTGTGCAGTTCTGAAACACAACATAGCTACTGGTAAGACTAAAGAAAGACCACGTCCGCCTAGACAAGAACAAGTTTCACAGACTTCACAGTCACCACAGAATGCACTACAGACAGTTCCAGCACCGCAGCCTATCGCTGCAACACAGCATGTTACACAGCAGATGTACCAGTATGCCCAGACAGAGTATCCAGAGTATCAACAGTATTCATGAAACAGCCTAGAGAGGGAGGTAGGCTTGCCTCTCATCGAGATACCTGTAGATCAAGAGGGTCCCTATGTACACAGTCAAGTATTAGGGAAAGACAGAAAGTTTTTGATTGATACTGGGGCAAGTAGGACTACTATCAGTCATGACGAGGTTCCAGGGGCTCCGCTCTCAGGCTCTAAAAATGTTTCCCTTGGATTTTCAGGAAAGCCTATTGTGAACGAAATTTCAAAACCAGTTTCTCTAGAAGTTGGTCCATTGTCCCGAACTACTGATTTGTTACTTACGAAATCATGTCCAGAAAATTTGTTAGGCATTAAAACATTAAAAGAATTAGGTGCAGTAATTTGTTGTTCTCCAGAAGGAGTCCGATTGTTTTTACGTGACTTTAAAGGTCACTATGTATTACGTGATTTTGATCCAAGACTATTGAATGTACCGCAGCATTTATGGGCGCAAGGTCCAACTGATGTAGGATGTATGGATATCACACCCCATCGTGTGACTCTCAAACAAGGTATAGTTTTGCCACGGATCAGACAGTACAGATTGCCACCTGAGGCTGTAGCAGCCTTGTCCAAAATTATTGACGAGCTTATTGTTCAAGGAGTGGTCGTAGAAACTGACTCCAATGTATGTAATTCTCCTATCATTCCAGTCCTGAAACGTACTGATCCAAATGCACCTCCAGTATATCGATTAGTGATTGACATTCGAGAGCTTAATAAATGTATCATACCCCAGTATCCAGTAGTCCCAGATATTTCTTCCCTATTGACAGCCATTGATTCTGAAGCTACATTTTTCACTGTTATCGACCTCAAGAACGCATTTTTCAGTGTCCCCATTCATCCAGACAGCCAGTACCTTTTCGGTTTTTGTTTAAATGGAAGGAGCTATAAATTTACACGAGCTCCTCAAGGTTTCACAGAAAGTCCTAGTATTTACAGTCAAGCACTTAAGAGACAACTAGACAATATTCACATGCCAACTGACACTGCCCTGCTCCAGTATGTCGATGATCTACTGATCACAGCCCGTTCTGAGCGTGATTGCGAGCGTGCATCACTTAGAGTTCTGTATTTTCTGGCCGAGCAGGGGCACAAGGTGTCCCCTTCCAAATTACAATTCTGTGTCCAGCAAGTGATCTACTTAGGCCACTTACTGTCCAAGTAGGCAGTTGACACCAGACCGTATCCAGTTAATAGCGAGTCTTCCACAGCCCAAGACACAGAAGGAGGTGCGAGCTTTTATTGGCCTCACTTCCTACTGCAGACAATGGATTCCTCAGTATGCATTTCTAGCCAAGCCACTGATACAGTTAACGACACAGGAGGCAGCCGTATCGACTGTCCTCCCTTGGACCCAGGAACATACACTTGTTTTTAATGAATTAAAGAAAGCCTTATGCCAAGCACCTGTTCTAGCAACACCGAACTACAGTAAGCCTTTTACACTTTTTGTCACAGAACGTGATGGTACTGCATTATCTGTTCTCACACAAGATCAAGCAGGACAGTACAAGCCCTGTGCTTATTTTTCGAGCACATTAGATCCAGTAGCTCAGGCTCTGCCTGCGTGCCTCAAGTCAGTTGCAGCCACAGCTCTAGCTATCAGACAAAGTGATTCCATAGTGTTAGGACACTCCTTGACAGTACAAGTTCCACATTCCGTGGAAGTTGTTTTAAACCGAACACAGACTCAGCACTTGACAATTGCACGTTTAACAGGTTATGAACTGACACTGTTCCAGCCACACATAGAAATCAGACGCTGCAACATTCTAAATCCTGCTACACTGTTACCGTCAGTTACTTCAAATCCTGCCACACATGACTGTGTGGAAGTTGTTAACACTATGACCAAGCCAAGACAAGACCTGACAGACATTGCATTACCTAATCCCGACCTGACACTTTATGTGGATGGTTCATGTATGAGAACTAGTACAGGAGATCTAGTAGCCGCGTATGCAGTGACTACTGAAACCGAAGTAATAGAAACACATCGTATTGACACCCTGTCTGCTCAAGCAGCAGAGCTAGTTGCTCTGACCCAAGCCTGCATACGTGCCAAGAACTTGAAAGTAAACATATACACAGATTCACGTTATGCATTCGGAGTCGTACACGACTTTGGAGTGCTCTGGCAGGAGAGAGGTTTCATGACTTCTCATGGAACCAAGATTCAGCATGGTCTCCTCATTCAAGCTCTGTTAGATGCAATACATTTACCGACAGCTATTGCTATCATGAAGTGCAAGGCACATACGAAAGTTACTGACATCATTTCCCAAGGTAACGAGCTAGCAGATCGAACAGCCAAGCTTACAGCTCAGACTCCAGACATTCCAGTTAACACAACACAGACATTCACTCTAGATCAGACTACTTGTATGACAGTTAAGGACCCTACACAAGATGTCATAGACATACAGTTACATGCTACTCCCGAAGAAATCAAGAAATGGTCTGAACAAGGAGGGGTCCAGACAGGTCAGGGATGGTTGACGAAGGGAAAAGCCACATGGTTTCTCCCCGACTCTATGGTTCAAGTCATTATTAATACCGCACATAGTCCTGCACATCTAGGAGAAAAAGCTATGTTAGACAGTATTCAGAACCTTTGGTTCAACAAACACTTACGAGCTGCAGCCAAGCAGAAAGTCTGTACCTGTATGATATGTTGTAAATTCAATCCAGGTAAAAGTGTCCCGGTGGAACAAGGTGGATTCCAGCCTCCTGACCACCCTTTTGAAGTCCTCCAGATGGATTATATTCAGTTGGAGCGATGTCGAGGTTTCAAGTATGTCCTCGTAGGTGTATGCGCTTTGTCCAGGTGGACAGAAGCATATCCAGTTCCAGATTACACAGCCGCGACCACTGCCAGGCAGTTGGTTCGTGAATTCTTTCCCCGCTATGGACTCCCTAGGGTCGTGTATTCTGATAACGGCCAGCCATTCTCATCTGAGCTTATGAAACATGTTTCCCTTCTGTTAGGGTACCAGTGGAAGTTCCATTGTGTGCGCCATCCTGAAGCAGCCGGTCTCGTAGAGAGACATAATCAGACCCTGAAAATCCGCATTGCAAAAGTGTGTAAAGAGAAAGGTGTAGACTGGCTAGTTGCCCTGCCAGTTGCTCTATTCTACATGAGGATGGTTGCACATTCCAGATCAGGTCTGTCCCCGTATGAGGTCGTATTCGGCCGCCCCCCAAACATGTGGGGTACACCTAGACCCCGCAGTATTACAGATGTTTCCAGTAATATGCTGACAGATTACCTAGCTTCCTTGATGTCTGCCCTACACTCTTGTCGTTCACAGGTTGCCGCCGCATTTCCAGACAACACCGAGGTGAAACCGCATGAAGTCATTCCAGGGGACCTGGTGTTGGTGCGGAATTTTGATCGTTCAAGTCCGCTGGAGCCCCGTTGGAAGGAGCCTCGTCTTGTCTTGTTAACAACAAGGACAGCAGTCAAGCTCGAGGGCCGGAAAGGATGGGTCCATCTGTCCCACATCAAGAAGTTCCATGGATTACCAGTAAAGACTTTTGCTAAGGACTGCCTCATTCCTACAGACTGCCTAAAAACAGACTCTGAACTTAAAGTTCCTCTGTTAGAGAAAACTCCGCAACAGGAGTATAAACTGAAACTCAGGTCTAGTAAAATAAGTCAGCCAGTTTAATTGTCTAAGTCCCTCTCGGGTGAAACGGTTAGACAGGTCCCTGACATGTATGAGATAGACCCCCATAGTGAGAGAGTTAGTCAAAACTCTATACGATGTATCATTGTTCTAAGTTTTTTATTATATGTGAGTCTTATGGTTACCTGCACAAGTTATGCTTTACATTTATGTTTTCCGATTTCACATGTAAACAAGTTTTCTAATGCTACAGTAGAGCACACATTTAGTGATCTGCCCCTCACGAGCTATCCTATCGTCTTGCTATGCGAAATAACACATTCATTAGAATGTTACACTATTCACACCAGACCAGCAATGCCACTAATTGTTGGGTGTGTGGTCGACTCCCCCCTTTCCAGACGCCGAAGGGAGTTCTGCCACTCTTTCCTTATCCATTTTCACATAATGGTTCGTGTGGAGCATGGTCCACGTTAACGTCATCCTCCAATGATATGTCCCTTCTGAATAGAACATGTTTTCCAGACAAGCAAGGTCTCTCCCATAGAACAGGGTTAGATCTAGAAAATGAAGTATATGATCTAGGTAATTATTCTTCGAATTTTATGGTCCTGAATGTTCAGTCCGATACTACTCCAGATTTGCCTGCTATTTCAGTACTACCAGTCAAAGGCGAATTATGTGTCAGAAAGAATGGTTCCGCACATGTAGGACATAGTGATTGTACTACTATTGTCGGGTATAGTGACAGTGGGAAATCTATTTTCAAAGCCTCACGTCATTCTTATTTTGTTTGTGGTCAGACCGCATATGTTTGTCTGCCCCTCGATTGGGATGGAACATGTTACATTGCCTTCCTACTGCCACCAGTTTTTCTAGCCCCATCTGATTATCACAGAAACACACATCTAGTACACGTCAGACCTAGAAGGGAGATCGAGTCCCCAATTGTCGATCAAACTGAAACTACTCTAGAACAGTATCAGGATTTCAATAAAGGTTTCTTCTTCTTTATAGGCCCTGTCCAGAATAGTAAGTTAATACGTAGATTAACCAGAACCCTTGAAGCAGTAGTGAATGAGACTACTTCTGCTCTAGGTAACTTAACTGAAGAGCAATCTGCTATGAGATTTGTAGTGCTCCAAAATCGTCTCGTTCTTGACGTCATACTGGCCGATAGAGGAGGAGCATGTAGAGTCATCGGATCTAGTTGCTGCATTTTCATTCCTGATAACGCGCCGTCTGTTTATTCAGCTATAACCAGACTTCACAAAATTGCCCATCAGTTACACCAGAATCCAGGCACCTGGACATGGTCCGGTTGGCTCTGGAGTATTATATCTGCCTGGGGATGGAAAGTATTGTCATTCCTAGGTATTGCAGTAATTATCATATTCAGTTGCTGCCTCTGTATACAATGTGGCCCTGCGATTTGCGGCATTTGTGCTACCTCTTGTATTCCTAGTCCTAAATCCCGTTCCAAGACGATTCGTGACGAGCAAATGATGCTATATGAAATGATAGATGGTATCATGAATATTGATGTTTCCTGATGGAAACGTAGGGCACAAGGAGGGAATGTGGAAAAGTAAATTTTGCCATGTTATATGTGCCTACGTGTTCCCCATCTTATGTTATATGTGCATGATCAATATGCATGTATTCCCCTCTGATCGATTAAAGACGCAATTACAGTTGTGTCCATCTCTAGTATGCCAGTTTCCAGTCTTCGTGAAAGCAACGAATATCAGGCCTATGTAAACCTACGTTGTCACATTTTCACAGTGTGCACGTTAATTCATTGAATTGTCCCCGTTTCTAGGCCTCAAAAGGGCCCGGACTCAGATTCAGCTCCTGTCTCCTGAACCCTCTCCAAGGAGGGATACAGCCCCCACCTGCATCCCTGACCCTTAGCTTACTTCATGCCTCGCAGTGCCCGGCCCGGCCTGGCTCTGCCTCCCAGTCTGCCAAGAATATGTTATGTTTCTAGTTATCAGTTCAGCCCTCCTTCTCTGCATTCCTAAGCTACTGAATCGCATCAATAGTTTCCGTCACGGTCTAGCCTCTATGTCTCCATGTAAGAGAAATACTGTATTAATATTCATAGAATATTCCCCGCACACGCACTACATGTAGAATAATGCATGCACCAGTCTTAATGTCTATTAGCCTTTGCCCTGATAACTTTTGGATTCTATCAACATGTACTCTAAACACCAGATACTAGATATGCCTTGGGTACATGTCGCTCTGACACTCCAGACTTTAGTCTCCTCTTCTAGCGCAGAAGTCATAGGCCCCAGTTCTCCCTGGTAACACGTCATTGCCCGTTTGCGCGCACCACTAGGTTAGAGGTCCCAGCTGCTCAGGTAGCCCCCTCCATGTTTCCGCCCCGTTTATGACATATTCTGTTACGTTTACATCACATGTCTATGTATACGCCCTGTACACGCCTTCTTGTTACATCATTTTGCCTTTATCTTTCGCGACTGTTACGAACCACGCCTACTGTATTGAATGTAATGTATTTGTTTAAGTATATATACTGTACTCGCATATTAAAAGGGAGCCTATTCCTTTTGTCCAGATCCTGCCCCCGACAGCTGTCTTCATTCCCTTCCCATACAGGCTGTCCTGTTCCTGTCCTTTATGCCTATTAAAGCCTGTAGACTCCAGCTACCTCGAATCCTGACTCTTATTTATTGAGCTACCTGTTTATTGAGTATCCTGAAAAATAGAACCGGTAATTAATTATTTATTTACCACATTGCGGCCGGGGCGGAAAACCTGTAACATGGTGGCGGTGTCTGTAAGACACCGCCCGCCATATTACAATGGGCTCTGAGGCAAGCCTTTCCGTGGCGGGAATGCCACGGAAGGTCAGGCGGTCTTCACTCTGAGGGCCCCCTGCAGGCCCTCAGAGTGAAGGACAGTAGGGGGGTGCACACGGGGGGTACCTGTGGTACCCCCCTGCATTTGCATAATGAAAGCTGCAGGCACCGCACGGTGCCTGCCGCTTTCATTATGCAAATGGTGAAAAGCATTTTCTGCATTGTGGCGGGCGGTGCAGAGAGCACCGCCCGCCACAATGCTGTAAATACAGGATGTGCCCGCCACTGTGGCCGGCACATCCTAATCTCACCCCCGGGACCCCCGCCCTTATGGCGGGCGGTCCCATTGCCCACTATGGTGACGGGCGGACAAAGTCCGCCCGTCATCATAATGACCCCCTAAGCCAGCACGCTTCCCTCAGGGCCCTGGTCACATCACAGAGTCTTGGGTTCCCTGTCCACATCCTGCCAGATCACCACTTCACAGCATGGTTGAAGTCTGGGCCCATCCAAAGTCATCAGAGGGGAGGATTACCTGTTCTCTTGTACATCTTCAGCTGCCACCCATGGAGATGGGACCTAGTCTTGAACCAGGGTAGTTTTCTGGAACTCTGGAAGTGGGTTGGAAAACTACCTGAAATCCTGTTCTGGGAAAGGTATCAACGCATACACCTTTGGGTGAAGTGATATTCAAGCCTGGGTTAAGTGAACACTGAGTTTATTAATTAAGAACCAACCACGTACATGAAGCAACTGTCACCTCACGTCCTGATGATTCTGTTCTACAACAGAACCCCTGAGTCATCATGGCAACAATCCCCACATCCATACGACCTCAACATATTTCCCTCTTTTATATATTAATCTAAAATACAAAACACAACCAAAACATATCCATAACACAATGAGAATGACAACATACCTATATAAGTAAATTAAATTAATGGCTAGCCTTAAGGTAACAAAATCTGAAAATGAAGACACACACATTACAAATGATTACATATATTAGTAATATCTCAACAATATCACTACTGAACCATGAACTATTCCCCACCCATCAATTCATTACACAATCTTGAAATCTGGCCAGAACACGACATTGTCTGCATCCATCATCTCTCAAAATATTCACATTATCCACCACACTACCATTTCCCTCTAGACTTCTTCTTATACTCTCCTTTTCCATCTTACTCACTCCACTCCTAAGCACCTGACATCTTTCGCTATTGTACTCTGGCCCAACCAAATCTGCGTCTGCCATCAACTTTAAACCACTTTGACTCTATTCTCCAACATATGTACCTTCCCACATTTTCCTTGCTTCATCACCTTTCTTACAATACAGCACAACCCTTTTTTTCCACTTCTGTCCATTCTTTAAGACAACATGCCACTCTTACACTTTCACCACTTCCATGGGTCCTGAAAATGTATTAATTACATACTTTCACCTTCCCAGTTTGATTTTCACGTCATCGTCCACGCCAATGCTTCCACTTTCGGACCTGACCATACCCTTCTCTTGCACTATACATCTCTTCATCAACAATTGATGATCCAATTTAGTTTTGGCTTCTCTTCCTCTCATAGACCCAAAAGGAGTCTTTCCTGTGACTCAGTTCACCATCATATTGTATCCTCATACCATTTTCACCGCCGCTCTCGTTAATGCCTTTCTTCCACTTAAAACCATTTGAATGGTGCCCTTGACAAGATGCTTATCTCAATCTGCTAAATCGTTATCTTGGGGATTATACACAATAGCATGTGATGGAAATGGCCCTTTTTGTAGGGTTATCCCCAACTTTTTGCTTCTTCCTCCTTTATTTTTCCTGACCTGTGGTTGTTGGCTATAGGACTCTGGGCACTGTACCACTGCTGATCAGTGCGAAAGTGCATATGCTCTCTGTATAAATTGTTATTATGATTGGTCATCCATGATTGGCAGATTTGTTTCATCAGTAGGTCCCTAGTAAAGTGCCTTGAGTGTGCAGAAGTGGATAAGGACGCACATTGGGATGGTTTCAAGTCACAGGATCTGCCTGTGTCCTAAGCAGCCTTCAGGGCTGGCAGCAACCATTCCGCTAGAAGTTTTTCCCCAGAGGAGTTGGAGTAAAACCAAAGGGTTAGAGATCATGAATTAGAAGTCATTAGGCTTGACGCGAAGCTGATGGAAATACAAATCCAGAACATGGCAGAAGAGAGCAAGAAGATGTATGTCTTGGAAGAATTGAAATTGACCTTGGCACATGAATTAAGAATGACGGAGCTTAATTTGGAGCTCGAGAGGCTTGAGGCCATGAGTGTCTCATCTGAAGAAGAATGTGTAGCTCAAGAAGTGGCCCTGCTGAGTTGGAGGTGGAGTCCCGCTCAGATGGTGGAAGCAAGATTGTGGTATCTAGTGCTGAGGGAGAAGTACAAACAGCCAGGTTTGTGGTGCCTGACTTGAGGGAGGGGGGTCAACATACACCAGGAGGTTCTAGGAGAGGGGGTAGCTCCAGTGGTGCACAGTGTCCCTGAGGTAGATTGGGGAACTGGCACAGGGGTTCATATTCCTAGTGGTGGGAGGGACACTCTACTGACTCTAGATGAGAGGTGCAGGGAGAGGGGTTCCCCCATGGTTGAAGTCCTGGTGTGTGAGTGTGAAGACCGCCCAGACGAGTGTGGGTTGAGTGACAGAGACAGTCAGATACTGACTTGCCAGTCTCAGGAGAGTGGTGTGGGGTACGTTTGTGAGGTACTGGATTAGGAGGTGAAGGATAGTTTGGTTAACCCTTGTAGGGGGCTTTGTGATCCAATTGTGGGAGAGCATATTGTAAGTCCCTGTTTTCCAGAGCTATGCCAACACCTGTGAGTGAGTTGTCTGACCCCAGAGAGCTCACCAGGGAGGCAGACCTTTTTTGGGGTTCCAGAGGGTCTGAAGAGGCATTGGGGAGTGACCCTAATGAGAGTGGCTCAGGTATCTTCCAACCCAGAGTGGTGGAAGTGGTGCAGAGTAGCCCAGATAGGTCCAGGTGTAGTGGGAGGGGAGTAGGGGCTCACGTCCTGTCTCTGTGGAGAAGGAGTGAGTGTGGGGCTATGTGTCCCAAGGTGCCTGAAACCCAGTCTCAGGGCCTAGATGGTTCTGTCAGGGAACACCAGGTGAGGAGCCTAGTCTGTCCTGATTGGCCGCCCGTCGAGGGGAATCCCCTAGTGTCTGGTGAACTGGGAGGGTCTTTAACCAGTCCTCCATCAGTTCTGGTGTCTGGCAGTGCCACTCCAGTTGGGAGAGTGCAGAAGTCCAGACTGAGGGGTGAGAGGGAGAAGGAGTCCCCAGTGGAAGAGCCAGTGCGTCAGGGGCCAGCCAGAAGGGCTGAGTCACCAGTGAATTACCATGGTGGCCCCACGTCTGTCCTGGGGGATCTTCATGCACTGTCAGATGGACAGGGGTCGGGAGATCTGCGCCAGGCAGACTGTCACATGACAGATGAGTTGTGTGTCACCCTCGGGGGGCAGATGTGCTCCCAATGAAGTCCTGGTGCACCGGGCAAGTGTTCAACCGCAGGGTTTTGTCCCTGGGTTGGGAGGTCAGGTTTAGGATCTGCCTGACCTGCAGGGAAGGACATCTGTAACCAGTGTCCTGACCGGTTTGGATGCCAGGGGTACCACCCCAATTGGGGGGGTGCAGCCCTCTGGAAGGGGGGTGCAGAGAGATGGAGGTCTCGCTTCTGACCCAGGTGCAACCCAAGGATTTAGACCCTAGGTTGGGAGACCAGTTACTGGAGAGAGGTCCTGAACTGGTGGAGAGTTGTGTTCTGAGGGTGCTTATCCTAGGAGGAGAGTGCGGGACCCCAGAAGGAGTGGAAGGGAGAGGAGAGCCTCACCCGTGACCTCTGGTCAGCCTGAGGGTACAGACCCAGGGCTGGCGGGCCAGTGTCAGGATGCGCTACCTGACTTGGATGGAGGGAGAGTGGAGGAAAGGTGCCAGGCACCTGGGGCTACTGCCCCCCACTCTCTGATGCCACAGAGGTTATAGAGGCCTGACAGGCATGAGGCTTGGATCTCATCCCTGACCGCTGTCAGTGGCCACTGTGGGTGGTTGTCTTGGTGGACAGAGTTGCCCCAGGGAAGGGGGCAGGAGTCACCACCTGGGGGTGGACCCGCCACACCTCTGTGTTGGCCATCTGGGAACTGTCTACCAGTGTGGACCCATCTGTGAGCAAAGTAAGGTTAGGAGCTGCACAGATGGGGTCCCCAGGTGAGGAGAAGCATCCCCCATGGATTAGCCTAGTGGGCCCTGAGAGTATGGATAGAGGGATCCAACTGGGTTCAGGAAGGCGTAGAACAGGAACAGTCCCCTGCTGGTTGGGCCAGTTTCCGTGTTCTATCGCCCTAAGCAGGGAATCCCATTACGGTATCGTTTGGTCTACCCTGACTTTAGGATGAAAGGGGGTTGTGTTAGAAATGGCACTTTTTGCAGGGTTATTCCCAAACTTTTTCTTCTTCCTCCTTTATTTTTCCTGACCTGTGGTTGTTGGCTATAGGTCTCTGGCCACTGTACCACTGCTGATTAGTGCTAAAGTGCATATGCTCTCTGTATAAATTGTTATTATGATTGGTTATCCGTGATTGGAAGATTTGCTTCAGGGTCCAGTGTATGTGAAAGCTAGAGTATGTACTAGTGTGGGTGACATGCTCTGATAGTGAAATACTGCCAATTTTGTTTTTCACTATTGAAAGGCTATCTTGCCTATAGGCTAGAATGGGGAATGCTGTGTATAATGTTTACCTGCATATCTTCCAATAGGAGCAAGATAGAAAATGGACGTCTGGTATCCCTGAACTCAGAATTTAATAACCCATCTTTTAGGAAGGATGGTTTTTAAATCCTGTGTTTGAAAACAGCACTTTTAGAAAGTGGCTGTTTTCTTGTCTGACCTTTCTGTGTACCTCTGCCTGTTTGTGAATTGACTGTCTGGTTTGTGAGTGACAGGGGCTGAGGTGGCTCCAGGAGGCTGGATGAGTCAGCACTAGGCTGAAAAGCTCCATCTGTATCTTGAGTGGTGGGAGGGGATAGCACTTGGGCCTGAATAGGGCTGTGCCTGCCTTCCACAATGCTGGCTCCACCTGCTGCTGGGCAGCTGAGGACCATGCCCCTCTCCCTCAATGGAAGAAGGTATCTACTTGCAGGAAGCACCCAGACCTGGTTTGGACAGGGCTCAGAGCCCTCCTGCACAATGGGGTTCAAAGACATTTTGGGGTATAACCAGCCGCGGGCCGTGGAGGGAGTTACGGTGGGGCAGGGAGGCGTGGAGGGGGAGGGGCAGGGCGGAGGGTGCTAAAAACCGGCATATGGATAATTGCAGGTGAGTAAACAATTTAATTAATAAAATGAATTTGGTAGTGCGCCTTGCATCGCAAAATGCGATGCAGTGCGCGCTACGAAATTTGTTTTATTAATTAAATTGTTTACTTACCTGCAATTATCCATATGCCGGTTTTTAGCATCCTCCACCCCGCCCTTCCCCCTCCCCCTCCCCGCCTCCCTGCCCCACCGTTACTCCCTCCACGGCCTGCGGCTGGGTATAACTACAAGACTCCAAACCCCTGAACTTTAGATCATCCTGGAATCAAGAAGAAACCTCTGCCAAGGAGAAAAGCTGCGAGACTGAAGAGGAAGGACTGACCGGCTGTGTGTTTGTAGGCTGACCTGCAGTTGCTATTCTGCCAAGAAGAGGGGAAGGACTTTGCTGTTGCTGTGTGCCCTGCTTAAAGAGATCTCCAAGGGCCTCAGGAGAGCTGGCCTCCTGTTAAGAAGTCCCAGGAACAAAAGGACTTCACCCCCAGCTTCTCCCCTGAACTCTGCTGTGTGAGGTCTGACCTGCCTTGAGTGCTTGGTCCAGTTGTGATGCCTCTGGAGGTTGTTTCCTGCTGTTTGGGGAACTATGAAGGAAGAAGAGAAAAAGATCTACAATTTTGCATGCATCGCTTGTTTGCGGAGCGCATTGTCGACAGTGCGAGAAAATTCCTGTCACCGTGAAGATCCTCGCAGTGCCTGTTGCTGCTGCAAGTCCCGATGCGTCGCTCTCTTGCTGGGTGCATCGCCCCGGTGCGGGAAGATTCCTGTCTCTGCGAACATCATTGCAGAGTCCAGCACCAATGCCCCTGAGATCGTCGCATCATGCCTGTGTGAGACGCTTCCACCGGAGAACCTGCAAATCGGAGTCCATACAAGGTATCGAATTGTCCCCATACAGACCGGATTTGAGGCAACCCGCTCACTGCGTGCAGCGGGGTTGTCGCATCGTCTCCCCAGGGTCTCAGGAGTGACGCATCGCTTGTTTTCTGACGTTGTAACTTCCGCTTGGAACATTTGTCGCATCTACAGGTACAGTGGGCTAAAGGTGACGCTACTGTGGATTATTTTGGTGCAAACCCCTGAACTCTTTTTAAAGTCTTATTTTGGAACGGTGTACGTTGGATTTTTGTTGTTTTTGTTTTGTGTAGTATAGATAAAAATACTTTATTTTTCTAAACTGGTGTGGAGTCCATTTGTGGTGTTTTCACTGTGTTACTGTGAGTGTTGGTACAAATACTTTACACATTGCCTTTGATAAGCCTGTCTGCTCGTGCCAAGCAACCAAGGGGGTGATCAGGGGTTATCCAAAGAGTGTATCCCCCTTACCCTAACTAGAAGCAAGGGTCCCTATTTGGATATTGGTACCTACCTCTGCCAACTAGAGACCCCCAGATCTAACAGTATGCAAACATATTTAATGCCATGTTTCTTGAGAGAACTCTGCATGAGCAGGGATGTGAGTTGGGTGCCATTATCTGTTATAATGTGTCCCGGGCAACCCTCTCTCATAAACACGTTATCAAACACTTTCACCACACTGTCAGCAGTTATGTTTCTTAAAAACTCAACAGTAACCCACCTTGGAAAAACATCTACCATTACTAATGCAAACCACACAGAATAGCTCAAATAATCAATTGGAACAATAAAATCCACTCACACTTTCATCCAGGCACTCTCTCAATCACAAAATTATCCCATATCTTCCCCACCTATTTTCAACAGTTGCTCACTCTCTCTACATAAAGCACACTCTTCTACTGATTCCTTCACCACATTGTTCACACCCAGCCACCAAAACTTCTGCTTCACTTGTCTTTTAGTCATTACCGAATAATCATTGACACCCCTGCTCAATTCACCTTGCAATTTTACATAACTGCGCAAAGGCACACATGTCAGCTTCTCTTCTGTAATGATCCTGAATACATTTTACAAACTCCTGAAAAACGGTATCACCTTGTACAACTTTCTCCCATTCTTCAAATGAAACTGCCTCATACTCCGCTTCCACCATATCTTCTACATTTGCCACAACACAGACTATTTCACCAGACTCCCTTAGGGTTTCGTGTTCATCACCCACCCTCAATGGCATCTTTGAGAAGCAATCTGCTTGTAAATCTTTCCACTCAGCAAAATACTCTACATCGTATTTAAACTCTTGCAAACAAGATGAGAACCTGGCTAATCTAGGAGAACCTTTATCAGCATTCCTAGTTTGCAAAACCCTTAACAATGGTTTGTGATCCATGCGCAGTGAGAAATGCATACCCCACAAATACGTATGGAAATACTCAGCGCCCCATGCAGTCACTAAAGCTTCTCGCTCAATCGCTGCATAGTTGTGCTCTGTCTGACTTAGTGACCTTGATGCAAATACCATGGGTTTCCCTAGCTTACCCTTACTTTGTGACAATACAGCTCCTATCCCATGGGCACTAGCATCAGCTGTTAAAATAGTCATCTCTCTGGGGTGAAATGGTTTTAAAATCTTTGAATTTGCAATTAACCACTTGATATTCACAAATGCCTTCTCATGCCTTTCATCTCATGCAAACTCTTCCCCTGTTCTCGACAACACTCTTAATGCTTCCGTCCTTTCAACAAAATTGTTGACCCACTTTGCATACTATTCAACTAACCCCATGAAGGAGCATACCTGATCTTTCCCTTGCGGAGCTGCGGATAAACGAATTGCCTTGACCAGGTCTTCTTTGGGACTACAACCTTCTTCTGAAAAGGTATACCTCAAGGACTTGATTTTTTTCAGTAAAAAGTTATACTTTTTTTTTCGTCCCGTTAAGCCAGCTGATCTCAATATATCTAAGACCTTAACCAGGACACTTTTGTGTTCCTCCTTTGTGGAACCAAACACAAGAATGTCATCTTTGCATCAAGTCAACCATTCAGGCGTCCACTAACTTTGTTGAGGTATTGTTTCTGGTTAATCAATGCTTTGTTGATTTCCACTCTATAAATGCCTCAAGGACTGCTCCACTGATATGCTGCCCCTTCAGGGCTGCATGATTATGCTGTACTATATTTCTAAATGTTGTACTTTACAAAATTTAATAAAAAGCATTTTTTTTAAAGAATGTCATCTAGGAAGAAACGAACATTAGACATATCTTTAAACAACCTCATCATGCGCTGGAAGACACTCGAAGCTGATGCTATGCCAAAAGGAAGCCTTGTAAACTGAAATAGTTCCTCCATGGTGATAAAGCTGTGAGATTCTTAGATTTGGGGTGCAGTATAATCTGGTGATATGCCGACTTCTAATCTAACTGAGAGAAATGCTTGACATTATTGAGGAGTAACACCATTTCTGCCATACTTGAGAGAGGAAAACTGTATATTACTATTCATTGACTGAGGGTCTGTAAATCAAAACAAAATCTTAAGGGCCATCCCCTTTTTTGTGATCACCACAGGGTAAAGCCATTCAGATGCTTCCACCACTTCTACAATCCCCTATTTCTGCATGTCCCCCAGCATTTTTCAGCATGTTTCTCATTACAGTCCAAACTACTATGGAACTCTCCTAAGATTATGCCTTACAGGTCTGACACTCTCCTTGAATTTTATTTCATGCACGTACCCCCTCAATATCCCCACTTGGTCCTTGAAAACATCAGTAAAGTTGTCCAGAATCGCATTAAGATATCCTTTATCTTGTATGATCAAAACGTGTTCATCAGATCTAGGTTCAATAACGATGTGTAGGTCATACTGCTGTACACACTGCAAAACTGAGGAATACATACATCTTTCTTTCCACAACTCTCCTTTTAATGAGAATGTTGTCTGTACAAACCACAAAATAATGAATAACCTCCACTCTGTATCTTCTAGAATGCATATCACTCGGTTGCAACTGCAAATACAGTCAAGACGTGTCAAATAAAACTTCAGGAATAGTAGTGTACATAGATCCAGGATCCATCATCAGTTCAACTGCTACTACATTCATGAGGAATGCTACCCTTAGTATATTCCTCCTTTCCCATTCCCTACTTTCAATGCAAGGTACCTTTTCCGGCATTTCACCTTCATCCTCCACACAGGCTACTCAGTTAGCTGACATTTCTTTGCATACCCTTGCGAAATGTCCCTTATTTCCACATCTCTGACAATCTATTTCTCGCAGAAAACAGCCTTTGAAATCCACAGAGTGTGACACCTATAACAACCCCTAGTTAGTTGTAACTCCTGCTTGACTTGTTTATCCCTTTTTCCATATATTGCTTGTCTTTGGTGTCCATATCATTAGATGGTTTCATCCATACCTCATTCGTGCTTACTACATTAGAATTCTCAATTTTTACAGATTTGATCTGTAGCATTTCCCTCATACAAGAGTCAGACTCTTCCACAATCTTCGCTATCTCTGTCGCTTCTTGTAGAGTGGGATAGTATGCAGCCAACAATATTTCTTGCATCCTTTTGTTCTTGCATTGTATGACCAATTGATCACTGATAATTTGGTCAGTTGTGCACTGAAGTCACAAAAGGAAAAGGAGCACGGCTTTGTGGCAGGAGATTGCCCTAAAGACCCCTATGGACTGATAAGTAGTGGAGAAGGAGCTAGCTCCTCATTAGTCACTGCAAGGGGCTATAAAAAGTGCACATGTCGCTTCTCTGGTGCCTAAGGAAGGACAGGGTCACCATCAACAAACACAGGGCATCCTGGAGGCTTTCAAGGATGCAGCGCTCTCAAAAACATTACTCCCTGCCAACTTTTGAAAGGTTGCCCTGTGTCTCCCATTGGCATATATTCATGACCCAAGGAAAGGTTTGGTTCAGTATCACTATTGGAGCATGAGCTTTTACTCAGAGACTCAGGAGTGTGGGAATCTCTGTTGATCTGTACTAGAGCTGCACAAGCAGAATGTTAAAGTCAAAGAAAGACTCTTGCACATATTGAATTATAATGGTAATACTTTATTAACAATGACAAAACTGATGGTGAAATGTTATAAGGCTTAATCACAGCTGGAAAATGGTTGTATTAGCAAGCACAAAGTAAGTAGTGAATTATTACATATTTCAATGAAGTTCATTGAAATTCATTGGCAAAACTTTATTGACAATTACTAGGTTAAAAGTGAACCATCACAGGTCTTAATGAATGTTATGTAAAATGGTACCATCCATAGGGATTTTAAAGACCTTTCGTTAGTTTTACATGTTTCTGCTTTTCATGAATGTGGTGACACCCTGACAGAGACAGTAGTCTTGCCTATAGATAACCATCACCTTTATATTGTGTCTAGGATGTTTGGAAGGTGTTTTGGGGCTTAAGGTTCAGTGTCTGCTAAGCGTGTGAACTGTTAGGAGAGCATCACCATGAGTATTCCACCTGCCTACGTGTATATATTTGTAAATTCATACGTAGTATTGAGTAGTGTATGTTTCTGTTTTATAGGTAAAAACACTGAGTATGCCAGATTTATTGGGTTTTCTTGGTTGAGTGTCTGCAAACTGGTGTACAAGCCTACACCACCTCATCTAAGTAGGCATTTGAACTGCTCTACTTCAGCACCCTGAAAGAGTCAAGTACTACAATGGGGCACTTGGTTCCAAATAGATAGAATGTTGCAGACTTGTTACTTGTGATGTACTCACATCCATAGATTTCATTTAGGTGTCTCAGGGTGTCGAAGCTGCAAACCCTGGGTTGGACCTAGGTGTGTGAGGTGGTAAAGGCAATGCCAAGAGCAGTAGGTAAACTGTGCTGTCTTGTGCACTGCTTAATTTCTGCAGCTCTGGCTGGGAATTGAGGTGAACCAATCAATACAGTCTCCTGAATAAAAAATAAATAATATGCATTTTTATTATTGTGAATTTATAGAAAAGTATGTATTTAATTTATGTGTTGGCACTGCTAGCGCCGCCATGTTCGTTGCTCCCCTTCTTCCGTGTCAGGTGCCGGGCCAGCAGCCAATCACAGCGCGGCCCGGGGAATGACGTCACGGGGGTGTCCCGGGCTGACCGGCGGTGATTTCGAGGAGAAAATACGGGGTGGGCACCCGTTCAATAAATAAATAAAACAGGGTGGGCACCTGTTCGGATTTATAATCACAATGCGGGCCAAATGCAGGGTGGGAACCTGCTTTTCCTAATGCAAAATGTGGGGTGGGCACCCATACTGAGCAGCGAAGTGTGGGGGATCCCCACGCCGGGGGAATCCCTCAGGACCTAAATCGCAGCTCCGAGCTGCTGGTTAAGATCACAGCGCTCTCCTGGGGGTGAAGATTCAGCGCTCCCCAGGCGCTGCGAGGCCCACAGTCCAAGGAGAGTCCTTTCGAAAGGTAGGAAGGTGGGGCAAGGCTGGGCCCAGCTCACAGGGCCCTCCAGGTAGGAAGGCAGTCCCTAGTGGCGGTATCCTCCTAGTGCCCAGCAGCAGCAGGCCCCCCTCTTCAGGTCAGGAACAGAGAACCTTTAGCAAGGGTACACAGCCCCTTTTTTATACATAGGAATCCTTTGTCTGGCTTCAGGGTGAGGGGAAAACCAGTTGCAGCTGGTTTTGGAGCACTCTGTTGTGCTCTGCCACTCTTCCTATTCACTAGTCAGGCTAGGGTCATCAGACGCACCACAGGGGGTGGAGCCAGCATTGTGTGGGGAAAGCACAGCCCTATTCAGGTCCCAGGTGCACCCCTCCCTCACATCACTCATGCAGATCTCCCATTCACCACCGGGGCAGACCCATCCTGACTCATGGAGCCAGGCTCAACAGCCAGCTCCAGCCAATCATAAGCCAGACAGCCAATTCACATAAATTACACAAAAATGCCAACTTCTAGAAGTGGCACTTCCACACTAGACACAATCATGCCGCACACATCATCGCACAGCATTTAATCACACGAGTCCGTACATACCAACCTCGAGCCTGCACTCCCCACACATCAGGAACTTACATGGACACATACATTCCCCATGCATCCCTATGGGAGGGCAGGCCAACCTTACCACACGCACGCACTTTACCCTGGGACACAGTGGTAAAGTGTGCAGAAGCCAAAAATCACTAACACTAACAATCAAAAAGTTTAGGGGTGAACCTGCCAGAAGGGCCAAGTCCAACAACTAATAAAGAGTATTTGGGACCATAAAGAACAGGTTGGGATACAGATAGCTGAAAACAAATTCCTACGAAGCCACAATCTACCCCATCGTATGCTATACACCAGGAGCTAGGGTTAGGCTATGTTACTGATACTTCGAATACAGCTCCGTTGCTCTGCTGGTTCAAAACCTGGCTGAACCCCGATTTAACCTTGAACCATGTGATTTTACGGGACTGTTGGAAGTTAGATAAGTCCCTAAAAGTCAAATGGCTCTCGTATGTTAAAAGTATGTTTATTAAATAGGACAGCCAGACTTTATGAGGAACAAGAAAAGATCAGGAAGGAGGATGTGTTGTGGGTAAAATTGAATTGTGATAAGGTTTTGATGTTGGAACGGGAAGAACAGGAGCTACGTAAACCATCATTTAGGGCCCATTATCTGTTAAAAACATCAATTAAATTGGAACCCTATTTAACAATAGTTAATAAACCTTACCATTGTTGGCTCCTAACTAGGCTTTGCTTCAATTTGATCCATTTCACATTGGGGGATTATCGGGAATGGTGTAATCCTGTTGATGCCGAACCCTGCCAATGCAATTATTTCTCATCCCAGGACACATTGCACTTCATGATGTTTTGTGATTTTTATTCCAATATTCGCTTGAGATTTCTGGTTCCTATCCTGAGAGGCAGGGGTTTCACTCAGGTAAGATTGGCATTGGTCTTCCTACAGTCTTTGTGCAATCCTGGGATAAATATTGCATCTTTTTTGGCAGCTGCTGTGAGGCTAAAGAAAGACAGAAGCCTAAAGACGTTTTCTCCCTAAGTAAGATTGTAATTTTTATTGTAATTTTAAGGGACAAGGGGTATGATCATGTTTTAGTATTTTATTTAAGTGTACAGAAATTTTTGTATGTGTACTTTAATTAAGTCAAATTTATTTGTTATATTTTCTATGTTTGTGATTTGTCTTTTGTACTTTTATGATTTTAATTAATCAAAGAAAGTGGATTGACTGACTGACTGACTGAGTATTAACAATGATAAGGACCAATTTATTTGAATAGCATTGTTTATGTTGGTGTACGTTAAGAAATATTAGTGGACAAAACTAGTGTTTTTAAAAAAGTTATCTGTCTTTCAATAATATATTAAAACATTTTATGATGGGGCTACACCTTAGGAACACTATTAAATCATGACACTTTGAAGTATAATTTATTTGTCTTGACAGTGTTGTTTGTGGCACTAGATTCTCCTCTTCCAACAATTAACATATTTTATGTAATAAAAAGGAGACATCTGCAATGTTCCTATGAATGATATATTTAATATGTAGGTGTTATATAAAATAGATGTTTGTGTTCTTAACTAGTGTTATTATTAATTACGCATTTATGAGTCCCTTAACTTCAGCAATGTCAGTTATTTTGATATCATACGGATTAAGGTCATGTGACCTCACTTCCTGGGAGGATTCAGTGTCAAAGATCATATACTGATGCAACAATCTATTTTGGTGCCCGCTTATGACCTCCTTCTTGACAATTCCCTCATTACCACCCTTCAACAGTGCCCCTCACCTTTCCATATCCTCATTCTCAAATGCATTTCATTTGTTTGATAGTGCTACTCATTCATACCACAGTGTAGGGTGTAAAAGTATTTTACATCACACACATTATACAGAGCGAATGAATAATACGTGTGTAAATCAGTGTTTAGGAAATGTCACATAAAATAATAGGATTAAAAGGTGTAGTAATCAGGTCATCCATACCAGTAGCCTTTATATTTTTAGAGTGTGTGAATTGGAGAAGCACAAACTCTTGATTTAAAACGTACCACAGTGGCTGAATTGTAGTGTAGTTCCTATATTCCCAATAGGCTCTGTGCATTGGAATAATATAAACAGCAGTGTAGACGTAGGACTGAGGTCGACTAGGTCTCTACTGACTATATTAGACTTAATTAGTTTTACCAGCTAGCTCAGAGGTCACTAGAAACTTTCTCGAATAAACAAGGAGGAGTTTAACATCCCTGGATAGACAAGAAGGGATTAGCTTCTGACAACCATATAACATGACAACTTTGCTCCCTCAGAAAAAGAGTGTATCTCTAGAGTTGTGTGAAAACAATAGACAGCTATTTCACTCAGTCAATCGTGCGTACTTAGTTTCACCAGAGTGCAGAGAAATAAAGAGACGGCGTTTTCAATTAAAGGTATTATTTATTGAGCAGTCTTCTTTCTCATGCAAAAGAAATTAATTGCCACAATTGCAATACTTATAGTAAAGTAAAGTGTGGACAGTAAAAGGAGTATTATAAAATGATACTGTAAAAGCATTGATATGGTTTCTTAGCCATATGATACTTTAAAATAGATAAAATATATACATACATAAAAACATTGACTAATGTACTCAACTGGTGCTTCTAAATACGCCTACCCCGGTGTACCTGACCTAAGCCTAATACGTGGGAAGGAGTAAGTAAGTAGCAGTTTAAGTTAAGTTGGTTTTGCCAAGAATCTGAATCAAGAATTCTCTTTAAGGGTTTAGTCAGCTCCGTACCTGGGTAATAGAATGCAGGAGGTCTGGTATCTCTCTCTCAGGACTCGATATCCCAGCAACCCGCAAGGACGTCTGGAAACACTGGAGCTGGATTTTCTCGGCTGGAGAAAAAGACAGCGTCTTTCTCAGTGCGTCAAAAGGGAGGAGCGGCGTCCGTGGGCTCTCGCATCAGCTGGGCTCTCGGGCAAGTAGATAGCCGCTCTGCTCCAAACCACTGTGTGTTTGCTTAAGGCAACGTTGGTATATTTATACCTGAAAGGTGCCGGTTTTGACGTAAGGTTGGACATAAGACGTCAATAAAAGATGTCACTAAGAACTGGCCGTTCTCTCAGTGCTCACAGGAGTTCTAGGACAAATCAAAACAGAAGCATGGGGAATTCCCAGGTTGCTGGAGGTTTGGTTTGTTTAAAGAACGCGTTGTACTTTCTAGGAGTCTGGGGAAGTAGCCTTGCTTGATTTGGACTGCATGGGCTACGACTAAATATGGATAGGATTCTTATGCCTTTATATAAGGATATTATTTATTATAACCATACAAGGGCATAAATTGGGAATATCGAATTAGGGTCCTAGATAGAAATACAACAGAATTTACTAATAAGAAAGTATTAATACCCAAACAAACCCTTTTGAGCAACATTGGAATAATGAAAGACTGAGGAAAAACATAAGTTTCCAACCCTTTGCCTCACAGATCGCATGCAGCTCTCTGATGACATTTCATAGGTCACTGTGCTATATTAGGATTGTAAATTATGAACTGCAAGTAACAAAAAGATCTCTGTGACAAAAGCAGTAACCCACTGAGCTATCTCTATAAAATACAGTTCTGTGATCTGCATGGTACACGTTCTTTGCAGAGGGCACATATCACTCTCTGTTAAATGTTAAATGTCGTATACTTGTAAAGCGCACAGCTGCCCCAGCAAAGGGGCGTCCCGGCGCTGTATACCGCTGGGGAACCCATCCTGGCTTTCCCTGTGAGATGGTACCTCCTGGGCATCTCCAAGGTGAAGACAAGCATCCCCGGCGCTGATGGGGCTGTTAGTGGAGATTAAGCAAGCTATTGCCCCGAGGCTTCTACATCTCCTGAGGCGTAGCCGGGAGAACCCTTTGCTAAACTGAATTTTTGCTTTTAAAAATTGTTTGTTCATTCCTTACATTTTTAACTGTGTTTGTCCTCGCTGGGCATTTGTTTGTTGTTTGATCCCCGAAGGGCCACGCTCACCTTTCGCTAGCCACGCCCCCAACCGAAGGCACTTTACCACGCTGACTGCGAGCGCTTGCCTGAGGTCACACTATCTCCTGAGGCACAGCCGGGAGAACGCCTTTACCCGTTCTTAAACGTTTTTGGTTGCAAACTGTGATTTTACTTACCGGTTTCCCCTACTTTGGGATCTTGGTTCTTCCGACCCCCAAGCTCTGGGCACTCCCGCGCAGCTGATTCGAGCGCTGCTGTGGGCCACCACCCTTTCGCCGCCATTCCCCAGAGGCCACTGGCCATGCCCACCACCTACAGGCCACGCCCCTGTGCTGAAGGTATTTAACGGCGCTGATTACGAGCGCTTGCCAGAGGCTTAGTCATCTCCTGAGGCGCAGCCGGGAGAACGCTCTGCTTAACCTAATACTTGTTTTAATAAAATTACCTGCTTATTCTTTATGTTTAACTGTGCTATTCACTTTGGGCATTTGTCGGTTGCTCGATCCCTTGAGGCTATAGGCCACGCCCATCTCTCGCTAGCCACGCCCCCCTCTGAAGACATATAACGGCGCTGACAACGAGCGCTTGGCAGAGGCTTCTACATCTCCTGAGGCGCAGCTGGGAGAACGCTTTGCTAAACTGAATTTTTGCTTTTAAAAATTGTGTGTTCATTCCTTACGTTTTTAACTGTGTTTGTCCTCGCTGGGCATTTGTTTGTTGTTTGATCCCCGAAGGGCCACGCCCACCTTTCGCTAGCCACGCCCCCAACCGAAGGCACTTTACCACGCTGACTGCGAGCGCTTGCCTGAGGTCACACTATCTCCTGAGGCACAGCCGGGAGAACGCCTTTACCCGTTCTTAAACGTTTTTGGTTGCAAACTGTGATTTTACTTACCGGTTTCCCCTACTTTGGGATCTTCGTTCTTCCGACCCCCAAGCTCTGGGCACTCCCGCGCAGCTGATTCGAGCGCTGCTGCGGGCCACCACCCTTTCGCCGCCATTCCCCAGAGGCCACTGGCCACGCCCACCACCTACAGGCCACGCCTCTTCCGCTTTTCCCCTCTATAAACAATGTGTTTCCCCCGGTCGCGCAGCGAACGGGCGCAGCGGGCGCGCCGAAGGTGCGCCAAAGGCAAGCCCGTCTGCACCCGTCCGCGACCGGCAGGGACCAGGGGCCATGGACCCTGCTCATTTCTCCACTTATACCCCTGCTCAACTTCTGTCCTTCAATACAGGTCAGCACATCGACCCTCTCTTGCTGCAGCGCATTATCGCCCTGGACATTCTATCCCCATCAGTTTCACTACCCTCACATACACCATCTTCCCCCTGGTCTGACATTTCTCCTATTCCGCTCCTTTCTTCCTCTTCCCCTTCTAGCAGGGCCACTGCCTACCTGCTTAACACTAGATCTGCAGGTAGACATTAGCGGGAGATTTTTAATCTACTGGATACTGACTCCCCTGATTTCCTTTTTCTTACGGAAACGTGGTTCTCTACTGATTCCCTTCCCGATCTTCTCTCCGCCCTCCCCGATTCTTACTACGCTCTTCGGGCGGATCGTCCCTCTGGCAAACTTGGGGGAGGGGTGGCGATGATTATCCGTTCCAGTCTCCAATTTCAGCCTCTTTCCTATCCTCCCATGTGTGGAGTAGATTTTCTAGTTGCCCGCTCAGTTAATCTCCGGGCTCCCCTTACTATAGCTCTTTTTTACCACCCTCCACAGTACATGTCCTCCTTTGTTCCTGCTCTGCAAGAACTTCTGGCCACGCACGTGGTCAATAATTCCTCCGTGCTTCTTCTGGGGGACTTCAATTATTGGCCGGGCGACCCCAGAGAAGACTCGTCTTCTAAGGATTTTTCTGCTACCCTTCAGTCCCTTAATTTCTCCCCACACATTCATTCCCCCACTCATATCCACGGTCATGTTCTGGACCAAATTTGGTCAACTAATTGTTCCATTCCTCCTCCTACCGTTCTTCCCTGCACTTGGTTTGATCATTCATTGATCTCTTTCTCCATCGAGCTCGGAACGCAAGAGAGGCCCCCCCTTCCTAAAAACATCACGGCCCGAAATTGGAACCGGGCGGACCTTGACTCTCTGTGTGTCTCCCTTGCCCCCTCCGGCCCTGACCTACGTAACCTCTCTATTGACCATCAAACTGACGCCTTGAATCACTGGGTGCCTTCGGCTTGCGATTTAGCCGCCCCCCTTAGGAAAGTTAAGACCTGTCGCCCCCATGATGCCCAAAAATGGTTCTCAGACGAGCTAAAAATCCTCAAACTAGATCTTAGACGCTCTGAACGTCATTGGAGACGCAAATATTGCCCCGTCCTGCGAGCTAAATACAAAACGCTCTTGGCGAGCTATAAAAAAGACATTTTGCGAGCCAAAACTTTTTACTTTTCGGAGAGAATATCCCTCTCAGCAAATAAACCCAAGGAGATATTCTCTATAGTTCGCAACCTTGTTGCATCCGACAGAGCCAATTTGAACATCACTCCTTCCCAAGACCTCTGTCTCTCTCTTAATGATTTCTCCCTGGAGAAGATTGCCAAGATTAAAGCCAATATTCCTTCCACCCCTCCCTCTCCCCCTTCCTCTCCCCCCTCCTTGTCCTCCCCTACCCTTAATCAGCTTCCCCCTATTTCCCAGGATGTTTTCTTGGCTCTACTCCAGAAAGTGAAGTCCGGTTCCCCTGCCGACTGTGCGCCAGCTCGCACTTTGAAAGTACTTTTCACCCATTGCCCTGACCCTCCTCTTTTTCTTCTTAATTCCTCTATCTCCTCTGGTTTAGTCCCCAATCATTTCAAATCTGCTATAGTTCGTCCTATTCTAAAAAAAACCTGGTTTGTATCCTTCCCTCTCCTCTAACTTTAGGCCTATTTCCCTTCTCCCCTACCTCGGAAAGATCTTGGAGAGCTATGTCACCTCTTGTCTCTCCTCCTACATCGAGGATAACCATCTCCTGGCCTCCCACCAAGCGGGCTTTCGACCGGCTCACTCCACCGAGTCAGTTGTCCTGTCCGTCTTGGACGAGCTAAAGAGTAAGGCAGACTCTAACCTACCCCAAGCCTTGGTGCTCCTCGATCTGTCCGCTGCGTTTGACACGGTCGACCATGCCATCCTTCTTGACCGTGTCTGCGCAGCGGGCGTCCGGGGCACTGCCCTCTCTTGGCTCGCCTCCTTTCTTAAAGATCGGACTCAGGCGGTACATCTTTCCTGTTACTCCGCCCCCTCCCGCTTGGTCTCTTGTGGAGTTCCCCAAGGCTCCTCCTTGTCCCCTCTTCTTTTCAACCTTTATATCCGTCCTCTTATTCTTTCCCTTCTTGCTATGGGGGTCTCCGTGTATAACTACGCGGATGACCTCCAGCTTGTTTTTGATCTCTCTTCTCCCCTGCACTCCCTACCCAAATTCCACTCCACTCTGGTCTTTATTTCAGATTGGATGAATCGGAATCAACTGAAGCTCAATCTGGACAAGACGGAGCTGGTCCTGACTGGCTCTTCCTCTTCCCCTTGGTCGACCGCCTTTTGGCCTTCCATCTCTGGCCCTCCACCCTTACCAACGGCCTCGGCAAAGACCCTGGGCATTAAAGTCAGTCGGGACCTCTCTATGCATGCCCAGATCAGCTCGGTTGTTTCCTCCTGTTTTCTTTCCCTTCGAATCATCCGAAAGGTGACCCATTTCTTTTCTTCTGACGCCCTTAAGCTCATCATCCTGGCCATGATTCTTTCCCGCCTCGAGTACGGGAACAGCCTGTATGTGGGTATTCAAGCGTATGAACTTCGCCGCCTACAGGCTGTTCAGAATCAGGCCGCCCGCCTTATCCTTCACCTCCCGAAATCTTCTCACATTACCCCCGTCCTGAAAGCACATCACTGGCTCCCCATCTCTCAGAAATCTCTCTTTAAGATGGGCTGTCTGGTCTTCATGGCTCGGGCCCGCATTGGCCCAGCCTTTATCAACTCTCTCATCACTCCCTATACCCCTAACCGTTCCCCCCGTTCCTCTAATCAGTTCCTTTCCAATGTACCTCGGTTTCGTAGATCCAAAACCGGAGGCACCAGATTCTCTGTTTTGGGTCCCTCTTTCTGGAACAGTCTCCCTCTGTCGATCAGATCAATCACTATTTACTCCCAATTTCGTAAGGCCCTAAAAACCCACTTGTTTTCTATTGCATATTCCTGTTAAACAGTTTAGGCTTCTCTCATCTCCCTCAGCTCCTACCTCTAGCGCCAGGAAGCCGCTTGGTCACAGTGCGCTTTATTAAGAACCTTTTTTCATTTCATTTCATTTCATTTCAGTTGCTGAGTGGGACCCATGGTTGTAGTGGGCACCGAGGCGAGAATTATCGAGTCCGCTGACCATGGCCCAAGACCCTGCCGCGTCGGGAATCGAACCCTGGTCCCGGCCCGACCTCTGCCTCCGGGTCTGCCGCCTCTAACCAGTGAGCCACACCACTCCACTGTGCTGCTATACCTTGAGTCAGAACTGCCACTAGACAAAACTCCATCGCTATTCAGCAGGAACATTAATTAGCAGAGTTATCGTGACATTTCTATTGTTGCCTGAAAACTGTCGGACGCATGTGGTGCTTTTAACCTCATAAACTTTATTTCCAAACACAACAGAGGTCAGCCACAGGTGTGTCATGGTCGCAGCACCCTAGAGCCGGCACTGCTTCTGCTGCCCCTGGCATCTTGGTGATAGACTCTCGTCACATAGTATGGCTTCTCACATCAGTAATGGGAAGCAAGGCACTTTGAACTTTTGCATATCAGCAATTAAGGCCTTATTATGAAATGTTTTCCAGTATATATCGGTCCTTCCCTCACACTGCAGCATGAAAGGAACAGTGGGTTGCAGGTTTAGGACTACCACTTAGGTCGCTTTTGTGCGTCATGCTTGACTGCGGTATCATCAACAATGTGACAGATACATCAGCAGTGTGAGCAGTGCTTTAAGTAGGATTAAAAAAGTGGAGGGTGTCTGAAAAGGGCGTGGCTTAAAAGCACTTAAACTCAAAATCTATGCTTTGCTTAGTGTGCCACCACACTGGTATGTTCCTACTTCTGTCATTACCACTAGACATATACTACAGCAAGTAACATTGCACTTAAAACAAGCCAGTACTATTGGCTTTGTCAATGGTTGTTAGTTGCATAAGATAAATAAGCAACAACCTTGCCTTCGTAGTATAGCATATTGAAAATGCTTCAGTTCTGAAATGGTGAAACTGTGAAAGAACTATAACGAGACTCTTTGAAGTTACATCAAAAGCAGTGAAGGGTGGTACTGCTGCAGAGGTAAGATTTATTTTTTCGACGGTGAGGACAAAAAGGCAGAGCCCGATGGGGATCAGTCTCGGCACCTGGTTTTAAGAACTGTCGGTGCTGCGCACTGGCAAGACCCGGCCCACTTAAAGCCCTGAGTGTGACTATAGATACATAGAGGATGGGTGAAATAACATATCAGAAATGGGAATACCTCGAAAGCAGTTCCTGCACCGATTCATGGTTTTTATTTGCTATTTGCAACTTACTACCTCTGCATGCGGTGTTCCTTCATTACCAAAACCCCAATTTCGTCGAAAGCTCCAGATACTAGCCAAATAGGACCGAAGTGTAAACCTATAACAAAGGCCTTAATTTGACCCTCAACAGCACCCCCTTGGCTGTGAAATAAAGATCAGAACATTTACAACTAATATGCTCCGCGCATCAGTTGTGGTTATTGAATGTATAGGCACTTTTACTTTCCCTTACATAAAACTAACATTATTCCAGGCTCAGAAAGCATAGCAAATTTAGTACGAGATGGATTTCTGTTTTTTACCGATTTCTGCATCCTGCTCATTTTATGTATTATGGACTCAAAATTAGAGCTGAGAACTGTTTTGACAACGTAAACACCTGGCATGTAGAGAATACCTTATGTGTATGGATAATAGGTTGTACACTTTAGTTGATGTGGTTGAAATCTGACTCAACAGTTAAATAATAATCACCTTATTAGGAACTGTCAACAATAGAAACATGACAGCTCATGTGCTAAATGGGTGTAATTTGTCTACTTGCGTCACCAATACCTTTGTTCTGTTTGGCTTTCGAGCAATTAGGAAGTACAAGACATTGTAATTACTTGTGCACCAGTCATTTCCATTCATACATTCTTCAGTCATCCTTTTTTTTCTACAACGTCATACAAACCAGGCACGAATTAAAGCAAAGATTTCTATTGTTTCATCTTCTGCCTGCGATGGCCTACTGGAGAGTTGTGTACTCTCCAGTTTTGCCCTAGGCTTGTGCCAAAGTAAGGATGTATCATTCTGAAGCCTATTTTATTTTTTAAAGGCTTTCTAAATTTGATGATGTTTACCAATGTCACAAAGAAAAAAAGTGTGAATACAATTCTGCTAATCTACATTGTGCATGAAAGTGCCTCTGCAAAAAGTGGTTAGTGGTAGAATTTTCTGTACAACAAAATGTTTTGTGTGAAAAATCCTCAGGAAAAACTTTTGTGCTGGAGGCCTTGTCACAATCAAAACACTCATAACATTGTGAAGTCCATTCCTTTTGCAAAATCACTCACTTTGGGAATTTGAGTTACTGATTGAGAGATGTGAAACCCTACTCAAACAGCAATCACAATTCTTGTCAGGGTGAAACACAAGTGAAACATAGATTAACATATGCCTAACCCTCTGGTAGCTTGGCACAAAAGTAGTTAGGCTTAACTTAGAGGCAATGTGTAAACTATTTGTGCAGCACTTTAAACAGTCATAAAACGAAAACACAACACAAGAAAAATCCCACGACTACGTGAGGAGGCGGGGAAGATGGCGGCCGGGCGTTAACGCCGGTCGTGAGCTCCTTACCTTTCTCTCTCGGGAAGGTAGCCATGGGAAGAAGCCGCTATTAATATTGAAAACGGAGCTAATGACTGACAGACAAAAACTAAAACTTAACTTCTCGATGCGATTAATTATATCTACAGTATAGTGACTATCACAAGGGAATTTTGCGAGTATCAGCCGGCGGGGGAAGAGAAAGATACGGACCTCGCTGCGTCCCTAGGATCAGTAGGAGAGCGCTCCTTCCATCGTTTCAGCCCGCACCTGTGGCGGTTTCACGGCGGTTCCTGGACGGAGGTGGAATCGTGCTTCAACTCGCCGGGTCTTGCAGAAGCGTGCCGGGAGGAGGGATGGTGGGCAGGAAGCTGCCTGAAAACGCGGCGTGGGCGAACACCGACCCTGAAGGTAACGGGACACTCGGCGCGGCAACAGAGGAGGTGGTACACCCTGAGGAGGGAGAGGGTGTAAGAGTTAAATCGGTAAAGCAAGGTTGCCGCGGAAGTGATACGCCCCACTCACCCCTCTCAGTTGTAAACTGGTGGGAGGCGGCTTCAGAAGCTCACCGGTGTTGTCGGAGGGCTGCGAGCCGAGTTGCAGTATATTTGCGCGGAAAGGCTGGGAGTTCTGCAAGAGGCTACTCTGCTCCACGCTTAGTGGATGGAAGTGAAGGTATTGGTTCAGATACAGAAAAGGGAGCTGGTTTGGGAAAAACAACAGTACTGCCTGACATATCACATAAGGGCTTAAAACTTGAACCAATTAAGGGCTTAAACGGTTTTACCCTAGATAAAAACGCAAAAGATTTGCTAATAGCCGAGTTTTCCTTACACTCGTTTTTATATCAGAGAAAAGAAAGCAAAGTGACTATTACCTCAGCAAAAGTGGAGGGGTAAGCTTGAATTTAGATGAGGCAGTTTTCCCGTTACCAGTAACCAGTGATTGTTTTGCGTTACCAGTAGGGGTGGCCCTAACTCAGAAGAAAGGGGTAAGGTCTGGTCTGACTCCCCCAGGGGGTGTGGAGAAAAAACCTAAGGGGGCTCAGAAAAAGGCTATAAGTAAAAAAGACTTAGGTTTGGCCCCAATCCCAGACAATTCAGACGATAAGGGTAGGTCTGCTTATTGCCTCAGAAACAGACAATCCCTTAAAACAAGTCTCCCGTTGGCTACCAAACAGCCGGTGATTCCTAAAATCACCAGGAAAGTCACTCGTAAAACCCAGAAGCTTCAAGTAAATAAATCTAACAATAAAAAAGGACAAGTGAGGGATAACAAAGAGGCAGGCATTGAGTGTAAAGCTCCCAAGGTGAAAGTTACCCCATCACTGAGGTCTTACTTTAAGCTTCAAAAGAATAGCTGGGAGGGAAACTGCGAAAAAAGCAACCACACATCTGTTGCGTCTGAAGGTGAAGTAGGAGCGGATATGGAAGTGGAAAATAACCTAGATACTGACTCAGTACAGAGCCAAGTGAGCCCGGAAGGGGCGAAAACTGAACAGGACAATTGTTGTATCCAAGAGCCAGTCCCGGTTCACCCCCCGAGTCAAGTATCCTCACCTAGTCCAAATACTCCTAGTCCTGGGTATAATAAAGGCACTAGCCCAAAAACTAATTTGGGATCTAGCCCAACTTCTAGTCCATCCCAAAGTCCGTCACAAAGTCCAGGTATCAACCCTCTCAAAAACCTGCCTAAATCTGTCTCCTGGGACCAGGTTACGGATTTAGAACCTGCACAGGCACCGGCACAGGTTTTTTCAATTAACAGCACAGAGATTCTCTTAGAAAAAATGATGGAAGAGATGAGAGCAAGATTCGAGATTTCGGAAAGTAACCAAAACAAGATGCATGAGAAGTTTGAGAGGTTGGATGATAAGCTCACTGCCCTGGGAGAGAGAGTAACTACAGCAGAAGCAGTGGTGGAGGGTCTGAACAAAAAGATGGAAACTACTGAGAAGGAAATTAGGTCCCTGAAAGCCAAGGACAGGAATATTGAAGAGAAGCTTGAGGCTTTAGAAAATCAATCCCGAAGATGCAACCTCAGACTTATCAATGTTCCGGAAGGCCAAGAGGGCTCAGATGTTAAAAAATTTGTGGTTGCACTGTTGGAAGATCATTTTCCATGGAGTAAATCACTTGGGCTAAGAGACGATATCCAGCGGGTACATCGAGACCCCTTCGGCAAAGCAAAAGAGAGAAAGAACCCGAGGAAAATTCTAGTGAATTTTAAGACATATACTATTAAAGAAAGGTTCCTGAGTGAGGCATTGAAATGAGGAGATATCAGCAACGAAAACTGGTCGTTTAAAATTCGATCCGACATCGCAAAAGTCACTCAGGATAGGCAGTGGGAACTAGGACAGTTAATGCCAGAACTAAAATCATTAGGTGCAACCGTCCAGATGAAATTTCCTGCCTCCCTCAGAATAATGTGGAGGAATAAAATGCACAATATCAAAGACCCCAAGGAAGTGGGAGCACTCATGGAGCTTATGCGTGACCAGATAAAGATTCAGTCTTTAACACAAATCTGAATATAGAGCAGTCAGTTATATCCGTAATCTAAAGAATAGGGGTATACTTCCAAAAATATGAATTAAGGTAAGGAGCTCAAAAGGGGCCAGGAATAGAGCCCAAAAGAGGAAAGGGAGGCTTCCCCAGGGAGGGTGGGTGTGTCTCCCCACTTTTGTTGTTTCTTTCCTTTCACTATTACTTAAATTGCTAAAAAAGAAGAGGGGGAGGGGGGAACAAAAGGGGGTGGAAACACACAGGGGTGGGGAGCAAGATAGGGTAAAAATAAAATAAAAAAAATGTCCTCAAAAAATCTTTAGAAAAAAAAAGGAGAAATCCGGGGGGTGGCAATACAGAAAAGAAAAAAGAAATGATTCAGAAGATGAAAAAAATTAAGATAACCTCCTGGAACATAAATGGGCTACGTACAAAGAGTAGACGGAGAAAGATCTTCGAATACTTACAATCAATAGATAGCGAAATAATAATACTTCAGGAAACACACCTTATGAAGGAAGAGTGGGAGGAGATAGCGAAAAATCTGAGGTGGGTGGACTCATATGTATGTACAAATCAAGTTTGTGTCACAAAGGGAGTTGCTATTTTATTCAAGAATTCCTTGAAAGTTAGGTTAGAATCCGTAAAAACAGACCCTAAAGGAAGGTGGGCGATAGCTAACATCAGATTGCTCAATCATCCTCTGTCGGTGGTGGGTTACTATGGTCCGAACCTAGATGACCCCGATCCATTGCAGACCCTGTTTAACCACCTAATCTCTTTACCAGGTTCGCTTATTATGGGGGGGGATTTTAATATTATCCCAGACCCGAGAGCTGACAGGTACCCAAGGGGGAAACAAGCAAACCTGCCAAAAATGAGAGAATGGCTGAAAATCTATAAAAGGGATCTAAATCTGATTGACATTTGGAAAGAAAAGGGAGATAAGATAGAAAACTTTACTTTTAAGAACAAAAAGTTAGGGATACAATCTAGAATAGACTTTTTTCTAGTAGACCAAGTCCTGTTGGAAAAGATTAAACAAGTGGTCCATCTACCAGCACATCTCTCAGATCACTCTGCGGTCCAATTGACACTATCATTAAAAGAAGTAAGGAAACCCCCAAGGTGGACATTGGATCACACGATTCTCCTAAACCTTGATATTGTCACAAAACTTGGGCAAGAAACAACAAGCTTCTTTGAGATAAATAACGAGAGTGCCCCACCCCACATAGTTTGGGACTCATATAAAGCAATGATCAGAGGAGCGATTTTGGCTCTGGCTTCACATAAATCAAAAGAGCTTAACAAAGAGATCCAAAAGATAGAAGATAAGATTATCGCATTAGACCAACAGATCTTAAAAAACTCTGGAGGGAAAGAATTAGAATTAGAAAGAAGTAAGTTAAAAGATAAACTTTCCGAGACCCTGGAAGACAAAATCAGAGAAAGATGGGATTGCAGTAAGTTGGCCCATTATGAATACGGGGAAGGCTGTGGAAAACTACTGGCGTGGAATACAAGAACAGAAAGGTCCAGAAATAAAATCGCCTATATAGATCCTAGTAACCCAGAGCTTAATGGAGCAGAAGAAGAAATAATAAGGCACGAATTTACAGCTTTCTTCGGGGAACTCTACTCTGAGGATTGTAATCCAACAGTGGAAGAGATAAAAGCATTTTTAGACACACAAAATCTTCCTAACTTATCACAAGTGATGAAAGATGAATTAAACACTAAAATCACAACGGAAGAAGTAAAGGGAATCATAAAAAATCTAAAAAGAGGCAAGGATGCAGGTCCAGACGCCCTTCCAAATGAGCTATATATCAAACTAAAGGACACCTTAGTGACACCTCTTACTTCACTATTTAATAAAATCTTCCTTGAAAACTGCTGCCTCCCAGAGTCATGGAATGACGCAAATATTACAGTCCTCCTAAAACCAGGCAAAAATCCCAAGAAATGCGAGTCATATCGGCCATCTCGATTTTAAATTGCGATTACAAAATGTTCACCCAAATAATGGCAAAGAGACTTGGACGAGTAGTGGGCACTCTGATTAACTCTAATCAAAAAGGGTTTGTGGCAGGAAGGAGTTTACAAGAACTAACTCATGAGCTCATTGGAGCAGTGGACATAGCCACAAGTGAGAAAATACCTTTGTCGATAATTACTGTCGACGCAGCAAAAGCGTTCGACAGAGTTAATTGGATCTATCTAAGTGAGGTATTGAAAAAAATCGATGTAGGAACTAATTTCTCAAAGATGGTAGAAAATATTTATAATGCACCTAAGGTCAGAATATTAATAAATGGGGATTTGACTGATCAAATATCGATTAAGAGAGGAACACGCCAGGGGTGTCCCTTATCCCCATTATTATTTAACCTATATATCGAGCCTGCAGCGGAATGTCTTAGGAACCATCCAGATATTGTCCCATTTTCATATCAAGATTGGCATAAAAAAGTGTCTCTGTATGCCGATGACCTCGTGATATTCACTTCTGATCTTAAGGAAGCCCTCAAAGCTACTGAGGAAACACTAACGAAGTTTGGGAAAATCTCGGGCTACCTAATAAACAAGTCCAAGACTGAAACCATGACTTGGAACGAGAACTATCAAAGTCCTTATAATAAGGAAAAAATAAGATACTTGGGTATAGACGTGATTAAAGATCTAGATAAGGTAGCACAGGCTAATCTCCAGAGGATACATGTGGAAGTTAAGAGATTATTGAATGTATGGAAAGCCCTACCCTTGACGATCTTGGGGAAATCGAACAGCTTAAAAATGTCAATCTTGCCTAAGTTTACCTTTATTTTTGGTACGATTCCGTTGGAATTCAATAGGGAGCACATAAAGAAAATCCAGGGAGAGTTATCAAGCTTTATATGGTCATCTAAAAAACCCAGAATTGCTTGGACTAAAATAAGGAGAAGGAAAAACCAGGGAGGGCTAGCTACCCCAGATATTCTAGAATATTGCAGAGCATTTCAATTGAAAAACATAAGAATTATGCTAGGCCCTTATGAAGACTACCCAATTTATCTACAGAAGCTAACAAAGAACACCAGCCACTTCCTTTTTAAGTTCGGTCACCCGAAATTTTTCAAAAAAATGTAATTGAAAACTCGGAGGGCGGCCGCTAAATCGTGGTACTGTATTAGATCTACAGTGAATATCCCACTCCACAGTGATAAAGCCCCAATTTGGAACTCACCTTCCACACCTGAATGCCTCAAGGACTCCCTCTCAACTCCTCTAGAAACAGCAGGAATAACAACATGGGGACAACTGCTATATCAGAACAAAATCATGGAGTGGGAGATTCTGAATCAGACCATGAACTTCTCACTATCCAAATTCAAGTATTACCAACTTTTGAGCTGGACAAAGTCCGTAAAAGAAACCAAGACTGGTAATATACTCTTGGAAAAGAAAATGTTGGAAAAACCCTTCAAGAAGGAAATATCATTTTGGTACTGGGCTCTCATAACTGCAGGGGAGGAGGAATTTCAGATACCGGAGAGAATTTGGGGGAAAGATCTGCCAACGCTGGATACGACCAACTTATGGCAAGTATCAATGAACAAATGCTGGTCAATAGTAACATCTGCGGCATTAAAAAGAAACCATTTGTATACCACTCACAGAGCTTATTGGACGCCGGAAAAATTATCCAAATTCAGCGGATCTACGGTGAAGTCCTGTCCAAAATGTGGTTTAATGAAGGCCAACGACCTGCATATGTTCTGGCAGTGCCCCCATCTCGATGGCTTCTGGAAGGAAGTGGGTAAGACTATCGAAGAGGTACTGGGAAAGCAGCTAACTGTGAGTATTGATCTAGTTCTATTTGGGATATTTGGCTCTCCCCCAGTAGTCAAGCTAACAAAACATGAAGAAAATCTGGTGTTTATTCTGATTCTTGTGGCTAGGAGAGAGATTTGCTTAAAATGGATCACTCCATCTCCACCGAATAGGGGTGAGTGGCTAACGACAGTTTTAAAAATATATAGTTTAGATAAAAAGAAGAAACCCTTTCCTAAAAAATATAGATTTTGGGAGTTATGGGAAAATCATCATACTGGCGGCTAAAGATCTAAGGGAAGAGGGGTTGTCCTCTCTGATCCGGTAGTGTGGTGGCCTTTTTCTCCTTTTTCCTGTTTTTTTTTTTTTCTCCTTAAGCCCGATGATTAGTGCAAGCAACAATCCAACTGGGTGAAGGCCAAATAGAGTAGCCAATATGGCTAGCTCAACCAACCCCGAAGAGTAACCTTCAAAAATAGTAATTGGAAGTAAGGGGCCCCACAATTTCCTGGAAAGAAAAACTCTCAGAATCCATAGGGGGGAAAGTGGGACCCTGATATCTCCTTACTTAAATGTTGCACAAATGAGGATTAAAATGAAAAGAAAAAAAAAAAGAAAAATCCCACGACAATGAAAAAAATACAGTATAATTGAAGGTCTTTTTTGACACCAAACACCAAAAATCCATTGACTAGAATAGGAGATATCTAATTTCAAATGTTTGTAGAGGTCAAGCGCTAAGAAGCAAAAAGAGCCACTGAGGTTATCTGGTCACGTTAGACGGGTCCAAGTCACAAGTTCAGGCCAAAAATAATGGGGCCTGGACTGAATACAGGGCAAGTCCACTGAAAAGTACCTTGTAGCATGGGTGTTGATATGCAAATTTCTTGTATCGCGCTGTCCAGTCTGGCATCAATGAGCCATCGACGAGGAGCTGTGATGCCAGTTCTGGCATTAAGATGTGTGGCGCAGTGGTGGAGTCGATCTACGTTGATGGGGCTTGCAATGCGTGGTCCTGCATCATGGATGAGGAAGCCGGTGGGACCTGCGGAGTCTGGTGCTGTGAGGCATCGGCACAGGGGACAAGATGCATTGTGCTGGGCCGGTGATAGTGTCAGGCTGTGTCGGTGTCAAAGAAGCCACTAGGGCTTGCAACAACTTTCCCTGAAATGCATTGCCATCAAACACAAGCTGTGTCATGCTAGGCCAGAGTCAATGGCAGGCTACTGCTTGCTGCATCAAGATGTGTGGAGTTGCTTAGACATTGAAGAAGCTTGTTATGTTCCTGTGGCTTGAACAGGGGGCCAGCTGATTGACCCTTGGAGATTTTTTGTAGCCTTGAGTGTACACAGAACAATTTGATTCAGAGGGTAGCTAACAGCAGCACAGGAGTCCTCATACAGCCACAGCAAGACTTGGCAGCAAAGCGATTCTTGGTCTGCTAGCAGCTTAGCAAGGCAGACTTTCCAGATGGGCAGGCCTTCATCCTGTTAGAGTTCAAGGTCCAGAAGTGATCGGAAGATTGGAGTCTGAGAGTCCAATATTTATACATTGTGCACACTTTGAAGTGGGAGGTGCTTCTACAGTACTCCCCCTACAGAGGTGTATGGAATTGTGTTCCTCCCAGCCCTGGCACCAGCTTATCTGGGACCACAACAGAAAATGATGTGTGAGTGTGCTGAGGCACAGTCTTTATGATGTGCAAGTGTGGTGGGTGACAGGTCCTTATCCTCATCCTGACAGAGATGACCCATCCTGACATCATCTATTATCCCTTTGTCACACTGTCTGGTAGCAAAACACAAGGACCAACTAGACAACACCAAGTCATGTGACTGAGCATACAGGCTGCAGGCACCAAATGGTTAGGACAAGCAAATGCCAACTTTCTAAATGTGGTACAAAAGGGGGTGGTAATGGACGGAGCATCTGAACCAATCAAACACTCACACCCAGTCAAAAGATCTGGGTTTAATCCATCACCGTTCTTTAGCCCACTCTGCCACCCCAGTTCAGACATGGCTATATGCAAATCAGTCTGACCCTGTGCCTCATGAGAACAGTCCAGCCCGAACTGCCAAGCCATGCCTTCCCTGGACCGGAAACAAGCTTCCGAGGACCGGTTTCTGGCATTCCAGCCGTCTTCAGCCCGGCTTGCTTGAATCCAGTGGCAAAGTGAGCAAGGGACTCACGTCTGAGCATACCCTGCCACACTTATGGCGGCCAAAAGCGGTACAAAAGGGGGTGGTAATGGACGGAGCATCTGAACCAATCAAACACTCACACCCAGTCAAAAGATCTGGGTTTAATCCATCACCGTTCTTTAGCCCACTCTGCCACCCCAGTTCAGACATGGCTATATGCAAATCAGTCTGACCCCGTACCTCATGGGAACAGTCCAGCCCGAACTGCCAAGCCATGCCTTCCCTGGACCGGAAACAAGGTTCCGGGGACCGGTTTCTGGCATTCCAGCCATCTTCAGCCTGGCTTGCTTGAATCCAGTGGCAAAGAACGGTGATGGATCAAGCCCAGATCTTTTGACTTAAATGTATTAAATAGGAAGGCTTAAGCCTGGCAAATTGTTTATTTTGCCAGGTCGAAATGGTAGTTGAAAACTGCTCACACAGGCTGCAAATGTCAGGTCTGAGATGTGTTTAAAAGGCTACAGTCAGTACTCCCGGCCCACTAGTAGCATTTACTTTTCAGGCCCTGGTTATATGTAGTACCACTTTACTGACAACTTACAAGTAAATTAAATGTACCAGTTAAGTTCAAGTCAATGTCATCATGTTTAAAGAAGAGAGCTTAAACATTGTAGCATTGGTTAGCAGTGGTTAAATGGACAGAGTCTGAAAAGCCAACCAAAACGGGTTCTGAAAACAGGAGGGTAAAGGCAAAATGTTTGGGGATGAACCTGCAGAAAAGGGCCAAGTTTAACACTCACCTATTAAACAAGTCTTAAATGTGTTCTATTGCTCAGGAGTCAAAGTGTTTCCTTTACTTCCTAGAATATGTAGCTTCAGAGCATTATATAAAAATGCATGTAGTTAGATTGTTCTATTAAACGATTGTATTCTCAAAAGCCCATTAAACTTGGAGTTAGAGATAGGATTTAGTGTTGCCTCCTAAGTTGGGTGAATTTAGGAACTTCACATTTGTGAAGCTGTATGATAGTTCCTGACTTTGCCCAACTTTGTCAAAGTACAGGCTCATAGAACTTTTCTGCTCTTCAGGTGCAGAATGTCCTGCCCTGTTTGGCAGGAAACCCTGTGACTGAAAAACACCTGCTGATCTCCAAGTATGGCATGGTAAGTGGTGTGTCTGTTGCTCTGTGCTTCAGTGGTGCTGAAGCATAGAGACATGCTCAGAGGGTGGAAGACGGCTTACCCAGAGGGATATATGTGGAACGCAGGAGAGCAAAGTGCTAGAAGAAGGTATGATAGAAGAAAGTGAGGCAAGAGATATCCCATAAGACGAGGCTCAGATGGAGGACTGCTGCCAGCAAAAGTTGATCCTCCTCTCATTGCAATGCCAGTATCCTGCTTTGTGAAACAGTAGCTAAAACTACTCCTCTTCACGAATTTCATACTTTGTGATGCGTGTGAAGTTTTGCTTGCCTACACACAGGTTTGCACTCCAATAGTTAAACATATTGTACTAAATTGTATATGTGTCTCAACTAAGATTTCGAATATTTGTCTATCACAAACATGATAATGATGGTTATATGGTTAAACAGATGCCGTTTTAAGCAGTCAAACTTACCTTGGGGACATGTATTTGTTTATTAATATTTTTATATTGTACAAAACGTATCATATAGTTTAATGGGAACATTTTCTGACTAAACAACATTATAAAGTATTTAAAGAATGCCCTTCCCAGGAAATCTTAGAGGACTGAAAATCCTGGTTGGTTGCAAACAAACTTTGGAGATGCACTGACACTGATTGGCAGTGGGATCCTTCCTCATTGTCACTGATTGTGAATATAACTTGGAGTTATCTCCACAAGTCCTGCATGGATCTTTCTGTGTCTTTTCGTGAATGAGAAGCTATGTGCTTCCTCAAGGCTAACACTCAGACTCATTTTCTGCCATAGTGTGCACTCGGCATCAGAGGTCAGTATTCTACTCTCCAGACCTCTGATGCTTTAAAATGACGGCTTGGCAGCAGACGCGTAGTGGTGTCTGAGCACAAAAGTAAGAGGTGTCCTTCAGTGTACCTCTATTTGAAGATCTATGCCAGGATTTTAATGTTTTTAAAATTGAATTTAAAATGTAATGTTCCATTATTTCAAATGAATTACTCACTGATAGCGAGAGCGGGTGCTCCTCTTTTCCGGCAGGCAGGCAGGTACCACAGAGTGCGGTAGAAAGGTAGAGTTACCCATCTCAACCATAGCGTGCACTTAACATCAGAGGTCAGCATTCTAGTATCCAGACCTCTGATGCTTTAAAATGATGGCTGGGCAGTGGTTGCGCCGCTGGCATGCCAAAGGCAAGCCCCTATGCACCCGTCAGGACCAAAATGGGACCAGGGGCCAGGAATCCAGCCCAAATTAGGCATCCAGGGACCCTCTATACCAGTAACCAGCTACGTAGATTCTGGCCTTCCAATGAACCATGCTGTGAGAGGGGATGCAATTTTATAATGGGTCGGGGGGAGTTCAGGTATGCAACCACTGCAACTTTGAGATTAAAGTACCCGTTGAGCTTAAATCGAATGATCATAGCTCACGACCTGAGAATAGGACCTGGAAACTAGGCCTAATTAACAGCCGATCCCTCCCTAAACACAAACCTGAAATTCGTCTGTTATTAGAGGAAGTAAATCTCTATGCCTTGTTCATCACTGAAAGCTGTCTTAATGACAGCTCTACCCCAGATATCTTAATGGCCCTCCCCCCAGGATTTCAAATCTACAAACTGGATCATATAGGAATGGTAGGGGGTGGACTTGCAGTCCTGTTAAAAGATGAATTTAAATGTGTCATGATCCCCCTTCTCATTCACGACTGCGAAAGCACCCAATTCACCATTACCTTTTCGCCAACATATACCTTCTCAGGACTATTAATATATAGGCCCCCGGGTCCCTTTGGGGAGTTTCAGGATATTTTGACTGATGCTCTAGCCAGTTTGTTGGAGAAAAAAGCTCACATCACCATTTTAGGAGATTTAAACTTTCCCTTTGAGGATCAGAATCTCCCTAGTGTTAAGAGGCTGCTGCTAGATCTCGAGGGGCTACAACTATCTCAGCTGATAACATCTGCCACACACATTAAGGGACATATACTTGATCCATCAATCTCCACCGACTCTAAAATCTCAGCATCTGCCCCTGTATGCACTTTGCAATAGGGAAGCCGGAAAGAAAAATCACCAACATTCGGTTGCCACGAAGATGAGTAACTGGTCTAAACTGAACGTAGACACATGGGGGGATCTCCTAGCCTCATCGGTTCCTGTTGGACTTGACACTTTTTACAGGGTCATCCCTGAACTTGTTGTCTTCCTCCTGTATTTTGTCTGACCTGTTTTTGTTGGTGTTATGACTCTGGGCACTTTACCACTGCTGATTAGTGCTAAAGTGCATATGCTCTCCCTATTGTAAATTGATGTATGGATTAGTGACTCCATGATTGACTTATTTGATTTACTGTCAGACCCTAGTACAGTGCACTGCGGGTGCCCAGGGCTCGTAAATCAAATGCTGCTGGTGGGCTTGCAGCACTGGTTGTGCCACCCACAGAAGCAGCCTGTAAAAGTGTGTCTCAGGTCTGCCTTTGCAGAGCCTGTGTGCAGTCTGGTCCTGCCATGTTGACTGGGCAAGTGCACCCACTTGCCAGTCCTTGAAACTTCCCTTGTCTGCATATTAGTCACCCCTATGGTAGACCCAAGGGCAGGGTGCATTATAGGTAAAAGGTAGGGCATGCCCTGGTGTGTGTGTGTGGCATGTCCAAATAGTGAATTAAAGCCATTTTAGTCTTTCACTATTGCAAGGCTACCTGTTCCCCTTAGGCCAGAATGGGCAGTTTGATTATAGCATCTTATAATCCTAACAGACTCAGGGAACTAGGTAGAAATTTGAGTTAAGTATGCCTGAACTCGGAATGGTAAAATACATCTTTTAGTGTAGTTGGTTTTAACATTCTGTGCTTGAAAATACCACTTTTAGAAAGTAAGCATTTTCTTGCCTAAACTGACCAAGCCTGCCTCTGCTAGGTTGTGTATTCCTTGTCTGGAGTTTGAGTGACAGGGGCTGGGGGATTCCAGGAGACAGGGTGAGTCAGTACAGGGCTGAATAGAGCTATCTGCATGTAGATTGGTGGGAGGAGTTGCACCCGGGACTTGAATAGGGCTGGGCCTGCCTTCCACAATGCTGGTTCCCCCTCCTGTGGTGCGTCTGATGTCCCTGGCCCACACTGTCAAAGGAAAGAAGGAGTCTTCTCAACAAAGCACTCCAGGACTGCACATAACTGGTTTGGACTGGGTACAGGACCCTCTGCCTTCAGAGGACAAAGGATTCGCTAGTATAAATATGGGGACCCAGACCCCAGAACTTTAGATCACCTATGGGAAACAAAAAGAACATTTGGTGAGGAGAAGAACCAGAGAAACTGAGGAGAAGACTATCATTAAGCTGAGTGCTATTTGGGGGATTGGCCTGCAGTTGTTGCCTTTCTGCCAAAGAAAGGAGAAAGGACTTTGTGCTACTTTCAAATCAACTCGTAAAGGATCTTCAAGGGCTTGAGCTAGAGCTTGCCTACTGCTGAAGTCTCAGGGACAACAGACTTCACCAACCAGCTCCCCTGCCTTCCCTTGCTGGGAATTGAAGTGCCTACTGTTGAGCTGGGCCTTCTGAGAGACTGTGTGTTACTGGGAGCGCGACTCAAGACGAAGAGCGCACCGCCGCCACAGTAGTTGTCGTCGCATCACCGGAGAAGAGTGTCGACGTCGCAGCAGACGCTGTCGCATCACCGGAGAAGCGTGCTGCCGCTGTCGCCATCGTTTCACCCGAAGCGCCTCGCATCACCGGAGAAGAGTGTCCCTGTCACAGCAGATGCCATTACATCACCGGAGAAGCGTGTCACTGGGTCTGTCGCGGCTCAGAAGAACTGTTGAGTTGCCACACGGCCATTGGGCGTGCACGCATCGTGTTGCATCAAGAAGAAGACGCTATTTTGTTTCACCACACCGTTTCTTCATCGCATCACGGCACTGCTGGTCGCATCGCCACGGAAGCGCAGTAAGAAACGGACGCATCACCTCGCCACAAGGAGAAGAACCGACGCATCCCCTAAGCAGCAGTAGGGACCTGGCGCATCACTGTTCTTGGGTGTAAGGAACCGACGCATCACCTTCCTTGCAACACTTTTGTTGTATAGCGTTGCGCATCCATAGGTACATTGAACTCAAAGTGTCACATTTTACATCTAAAGAGAACTAAGCTATTTCTACCATTTTTAAAGTACAGTATTGTGGATTTTTTTCATTTGTGGTCTTGTGTTAAGTCTATATAAAATTCTATTGTTATACTACAACTTGTGTGGTGTCCATCTGTAGTTTTGTTTAGTGATAAATTATACAGCATGTGAAATCTATACTTCAAGTTCAAGATTCAGACTGTGAATATCAGTAGCTGTGTTAATGTCAAATATTCAGTGATTAGAGGTACATGTATATAGCTACCACACTAGCTAGGGAAAACAAAGACATGCAACACAAGGAAATTTTGTATCAAAAATGTTATTATTTGTTGTAAAATCATAAGGGTTCTAAATCAGTCATGAGACTTAAACAGACAAAATAAATCTAATGTACAAGGAATACAGCCATCTTTCCTATAGTACAAAAGACAAAATCCAAACTGTTACATACAGAAACAATGACTACTACTACAATAGAGGTAAGTCACTGATAGCAAGATGTCGATAGAACAGAAATGGACGTGTAGGTCGACGTTTCGGTCTTATCGAGTCAGTTCACAAGACCATCATCAGGACGGATGATTACACATGTAATGATGACCCCCTGAAACATAACATAATATGACATTCGATTATTATATCCCTGTTGTGTTGCAACACTGTTAAAATTGTGGACATTTTGTTTATTATACCAGCTAAAGGATACATTTTGTATTCTAAATTCGTCAAGCTTTATTTCTCAGTAGTAAGTATACATTTCATCCAGACGGTGTGGCATAATTATATCTAAAGAGACTGCTTGTTGCCATCTGCTATGGTGATACATTTAATGTACATCACAGAATCATAGCACGGGTGCCTGCTTGCAAAAAAGCTATTTGGATAAAAGCTCATGGAGATAAACAGGGTTCAATACAGAACGACTGGCCTGCAGTCTCTTCCCGTACCTTTCACAGCTTGTCACTGGTGGGGTGGGGTGAGTGATGCTTGCTCACCTCACCCCATCCTGTGACCAGCAGTGAAAGGGTTTGGTGCACTGGCACCATTGTTAGATTGACACCCAGCTCCTGATGCTACAGGGATGCAGGCTGAAGTGCCCAGGACTAAGTTTACTTCTATGTTAGGAAGGAGAGGTCCATACCATTGCACACTATGGGCCATATTTATGACCCAGTGTTGTATCCTTAAGGTTATTGTACATAATAATTATTACACATACTGTTACTTTAAGTTATGAGTATTAGAAGTTTACACTTAAAAGCTGTAATGTGATCTGTTGCTATGGTTTGAGAGTTCTGTATTCCAGGCAACAGCTTTTATGCATCTGCCTAGCTGAGCAGTTCCTGTACTGTGTTCCTCTGCAATAAATCTTAATTTTTTTAACTATTGGATTTCATTACTAGAAAATTGGCGACAATTTTCTACGGGTTTGCTACATTGGTATATGGAGCACAGGAGCGACCAGAGGACCTGAACCTATGTAGGATTTATTTAATCATTTTTTAACTTTCATTTGCTGTAAGGAAGTATTCTTAATTTTATATTGGAGGTGCACCACTTGCAAGAACTTGGATTTATTGAACTCTGGATTTAATTTATATTTTGAATTCGGATGCACACTCTTTTTAATTGAACTTATTGTCAACCTATTGCCGATGTCATTCTCATTTGTCATGCCGTCCTTGTCAATTTTAAACAATATTGCATTTTTACTTTGTCACTTGTGATTCCTTACCGTGTATACTTTTGAAGCTTGGACCACATCATCGCTCGCATCAACATCAACCGGGCGAATGCCTCATGGTTCCTTACGCTCTAGCCGGCCCCGAATAACTCTATGGCTTCACGCAGCGCATGAGGTCATCGCGCATACGTAGAGGCCATTTCTTTTCCTGTCACCATAACAACCTAACTCTCACGGAAGCAGAGTTTAGAGAAGGGAAATACATCAGAAAACGGCTGACGAGCGCAAAGAGACCTCAAGTAAATCTTATTTACAGTTATTTCGGCATAATAGGTTTGACCAATTCTATAATTTACATACTTTTATTTTTAAAGACTTGTTTATATTTACTTGTTTAAATTATTACAGACATTCAATTTTAGACTGTTATTAAGTCACGTTTTGCATTAATTTTGTGTTTATTTGCACATTCAAGTACACGTGGTGTACATTACTTTTCAGAAATGCAATTCGTTCCTCCATCAAAGTTTTTGCAAAATAAAGGAGAGCCTCCTATTCCGTGGAATCATTGGAAGGAGGAGTTTTTAACCTTTTTAAAAGCAATAGATGGTAATAGATTCTCAGCAGAAAGAAAGAAACATATTCTTTTACACTGGTTAGGTTCTGAGGGACAGGTTATATTCAGAACACTTCCACAACATGATGGAGGAGGAGATAGAAATGTATTTGAGGAAGCCATGGTTTGTATGGAAACTAGATTCAAACCAAAATTTAGCATTGCCCCAAACCGGTATAAATTTTACACCAGAGCCCAAGAGGAATCTGAAACTTTTGATGATTTTTTGACTGGTTTACGCTGTCTTTCTACCAACTGTAACTTTGGTCCCATCACCGATGAAATGATTAGAGATCATTGAGGTGATCGAGTCATCAGAGTGGGTTTCGCCCATTGTTTTAGCTCGAAAGTCTGATCAAAGTTTAAGATTATGTGTGGACTTGAGAGCTCTTAATGCTAATTTAATTGTGGATTAACACCCCTTGCCAAATATAAGCGAGGTTGTGTGTATGTTGGAAGGAGCGAAAGTTTTTTCCACGTTTGATTTGCGCTCAGCATATCACCAAGTGGTGTTAGCTGAAAAATCTAAACAATTAACTGCTTTTCTTACACCTGAGGGTCTTTTGTCAGTACAAAAGGATGCCATTTGGGCTAGCCTCTGCGGCGTCTGTCTTTCAACGCACAATGCATCATATCTTTAGAGATCTTCAAAGTTTTGTGAAGTGTTTCCAAGATGATATGCTTGTGTTTTCGCCCAATGACATTTCTCACAAAGAGCATGTAATAGAAGTATGCAAACGCTTAGAATTGCATGGCCTCACACTTGAAGACAATAAATTCAAAATGTTTCAAAAAACTGTAGAATATTTGGGACATACCCTATCAGGAGATGGGGTTGTTCCCACAAAATATCTTGTAGAAGCAATTGTGAAAGCTCCATGTCCTGACAACAAAGAAAAACTCGTATCGTTCAATGGTTTGTTTGAGTACTATAGTACATTTATTAAGGGATTTGCAACCAAAATGGAACCGTTAAGAGAACTTACTAGACAAAAAGTTGAGTTTCACTGGGGGAGAAACAAGAAACTGTGTTTCAGATTATCAAGGATGAAATTGCTCATGCCCCTACATTGAAGCCATTTTGCATCATCAAAAAATGTGTAGTCACAGTTGATGCCAGTGAGTATGGACTTGGAGCAGTATTATCTCAGAAGTGTGGTAAGGAGGATTGGTGTGTAGCATTTGCTTCCAGAATCCCGAGTGAGACGGAGAGAAGGTACTCAGTCATAGAGAAGGAACTATTGGGATGTGTGTGGGGAATAGAACATTTCCGAAATTAATTTTTTATGGGGAAGTCGGTTTCTTTTGAGGAGAGATTATAAACCGTTAGTTTCTATATTATCCCCAGGTGGTGGTCGCAGTGCCACCGCACGCATTAGTAGGTTGATGTCCAGGTTACAAGAGTACAGTTTTGACATTGAGTATTTTCCGGGAAGAAATAATGGAACAGCTGACTGTCTTTCCAGGTTACCTTGTGGTTTTAAAACGGGAACAATGGAAGAAGGAGGAGATGATGTGGAAATTATTGCTTCTTTAGGTGATTTTGTAGCTACTGCTTTTTCTGCAATTTCTGAACTGGCATGGAAGAATTGTATCTTTAAAGACAAACATTGGGGGTTGTTAAAAGAATACATTGACAAAGGTTGGCCTAGGAGCAATATTGTTCCCCCTGAGTTGAAGTCCTTTTATCAGGTATTGAGTGAATTGGAAGTAGATAATGATTTAATTTTCAAAAGTGGAAAATGTGTACCTCCTGAGGAGATGCAGGAGGAAATTATAAGACTTGGTCATGAAAGTCTCCTAGGCATGTCCTCCACGAAAAGGTTAGTAAGGACCAGTTTTTGGTGGCCTGGCATGGAACAGATGATTGATAGGGTAGTTAGAGTGTGTCCCGTTTGTATTTATAGTGACAAAATGTTAAAAACTCACCCAGCTCCTCTTATACCCATCACATGGCCGAAAAATCCTTGGAGGACATTAGCATTTGACATTTCTGGTCCTTTTAATTGCTTGCCTCAAGATGCTTGGTTTGCTTTAGTTTTGATAGACTATCATTCAAAGTGGCCCGAAGTTAGGTTTGTTTCATGTGCTACCTCGCAAGTTATTGTGGAATTTTTTCAGAGAAGTTTTTGCTCGAGAAGGAAGTCCTGAAGTACTTATTACGGATAATGGAGTGCTGTTAATATCTAAAGAAGTAGAAGATTTTCTCAGTTCTTGTGGGATTAAACATATTACTACCCCTCTATATGAACCACAAGGGAATGGCCAGGTGGAAAGGTTTAATCGTGTGTTAAAAGATTGTGTAGAGTGGGCTAGAAAGACTCCGAATGTTTGGAAACGGGTGCTTCGTGAAAGATTATGTATGTATAGGATTACTCCTCATTCTGTTACTGAACTTAGCCCATTCCGTCTGTTAAGAGGAAGAGAAACAGTTTCCAAGCAGTGTCCTTGGTGGATGAAAGAGAAGTTCAATTGTTCTATTCCTTCTGATATTTATAGTACTTCTTTGAGGGTAAAACATCACCAAGATAGGATGAAAGCGTACCATGATGCTAAACATAATGTGAGGATTCCTGACTTTGTAGTTGGGGATTTTGTTAAGATACGTAAGCCTGGGTTTTTGGTTAAGGGTTCCTCAAAGTATGGACCCATATGGAGAGTTGTGAAAGACAGTGTTGTTACTAATGATGGGAAAGTATGGAATGTCAGATGAGTTGTCAAATGTCACAATGTACCAGAAAATGTTATACCTCCAAATGGTAATGGGTTTGATCATTCTGAAATCTTATCTGACAAAGATACGGTTTCTTCAAGAGTTAAAGTTAATAGAAGGATCATAGTAACTCCAGCTAGATTTAGAGATTAGTTATGTTTTGTTTTTTTCTCTTCTTTTTTTTTCTTTAGGGATAAGGTGTGTTGTATTCTTAAGATTATTGTGCATAATAATTATTACATATACTGTTACTTTAAGTTATGAGTATTAGAAGTTTACACCTAAAAGCTGTAATGTGATCTGTTGCTATGGTTTGAGAGTTCTGTATTCCAGGCAACAGCTTTTATGGATCTGCTTAGCTGAGCAGTTGCTGTATTGTGTTCCTTCATTTTTTTAACTGTTGGATTTCATTACTACACCCAGTTTGCATCGCTCTTGCACCACGCCAGATGGTGCAAGAGAGATGCAAACCTAAAGTCATATCTTTGTACCCACAAGCGACTCAAACCTAAAATCATATTTATTAATGCACATAAAACAAGTGTGCGTGGCTTTTAATGGCTTCAAATAAATATAGTAATGCAATGCAGTGCAAATCGCTGAGTTTCACTACTCAAGGGAGATGTTCCATGGGCATTGTATGGGTGTTCCCACGCAATTTCCATGGTTTTGACGCATTCCCAGATTTATCAAACCTGGTAAACAAGGGAATGCTCTAAAAAGATACTCCTCCCCAGGTGAGGCATAACAAGGAGAAATATCTTTATTTCTCTTTGTTTCTTCCTCATTCTATGTGCAGCACACATAGAAAGTGCATTCTGCAGCACACATAGAAAGAGGAAAAAGAGGAAAAAAAGCCTCTTTAGGATTGTTTAGTGCAGGAAGGTGCCCCTTCCTACACAAATCAATCCTGCCTACAACACAGGCACCCCTGCACATGGTGCAAGGGTGCCTGCACTGAAGATGGGCTGCTAAAACGGCGCAAGGGGAACGGACAGGAATGCACTGTATTGGATAAATACAGCACAATCCTGCCCTTTCGCTGTGGCACAGGGCAGCACAGCAAGGTGACTTGCTGTGCTGCCCTGCATCGCAATGGTCATAAATATGGTCCTATGTCTTTGCCAGCCTGATGACCTCACAGGCCTCAGGGTTTTGAGATTGTCAGCCTGGTAAATGTTGATTAAAGGTGATCTGCTACCTCTTTTGCATGTATTAAAGCATTTAAACTACAGGAACATGACTATGGGTGAGTGTTTTTTGTACTGCCCTTAGCAAGCATCTTGTAAACTTTATTTCTAATCAAATCACACAATATTTAAACCTAATGAAAAGAAGTTCTTTGGATGAGAATTTAAAGGGGACTGAGCCCTGGCAATAATGAAGGCGCCACAGCTGGTAATTGAGCACTACAAGATATTAAGTGAATATCTGAGATACAAGAGACAGTCTGCAAATAAATTAAGTGATGTACAATTGATTCCCGAGATTTATGAGTTTTCCAGTAGGGAACCTTGCAGGTTTGAATAATTTTTCAAACAGTGCCATGGCCTGCGGAAAGACACAAGAGAGATTTGAAACTATGAAACATATGTGAAAAAGGGTGACTACTTGGGTGAAAGATAGAAATAGGAGTGAGACCAATTAAAAGATTGTATCTGTTTCTCCCATTTACACGAAAGAATGGGGATGGAGAAAGACAACCTGAAAGTCAAAGGCCCAATGATGCCATGTCAGGTCATCCATAACTACTTCATGACTTGAGGGTACCATAAATGTTTTAGAGCACTGCCTCGATTTAAACCAGAAGTCTGGCATTGATGGGTAACAAACATTCTCAGCAGATTTTACTAGGTTGAGAAGGATTGACATGGAATACACTGGCAATAGTTTATTTTCTTAGAGAAGGGTTGTCTCTGCATTAACCTAGGATAAAATAACTTAGACATGGTGATATTAGGGATAGAGAGAATCATAACCGAAACTGGAAATGTCTGTAAAGTAAGTTTATGCTAAGTTTTTAAAAAGTGAAAAAGTATACATAAACATTGTAAAGGCACAGTCCGGTATCAATAATTACAATTTAATTTACAAATGTATGTCAAAAGGTGGGTGTTTCACAAGCCATGTCGTAAAAATTGAGAATTATGTAGGGAAGACATCAAGGGAGTGTCAAAGGAGTTGCCAGTTGAAGGAAGTACACACCAAAGAGCACACCTTCAAATTAGTAAATCAGGCAAAATGACACAACACACAAACTCACTGAAAGACACTACTCAAATCCCAGCTTACAATAATTTACATGTATCCAAATCAGGAATGTAGCATCTTTGGGACTTACAGCTAACAGGCAGAATATTAGCTGAGCACCCCAAAGGCTCCACTAAAACTGCCTGCCAACTTACAAATGGCTCACAGTGTCAGTGTCAGCATGGACTGCAACAGACTACTGACTTTGAAGTAATACACACGATTAAATGATATATTAAGAAATTAAAGCTTATACTCGCCATACTGGCTTCGGCATAAAGCAAAGCAGAGCCTTTCACTGGGCTGAGTCCCGTTGTGATTCACACCCGTCCAGTCCAGGTGACAACCACAAGAGGATCACAAACCATTGCAGGGGTTTGCCTAGTTGTCAGGACCAGGTGTCATTGGCTTGCCTGATTGATTGGGCAGAGAAACACAAGGAGAAAGGGTACCTAGGTAAAAGAGTTGGTGCAGAGGCCTCCCTTCCCATTACATGTGATCCAATGTATGATCAGGGATTGGGCAGTTCACCTTTTATACTTTACTTCCTGTTTCCATGCATTTACCACTATTGTCAAGATATTTCCTGCCTTGAATTTTCTACCCACTGGCTCTTTTGAAAAGCATTTCAGAAGGGTGCTTTCAGGTCAGTCAATCCTGTTGTTTGATCCAAGTGCTCCATTGTCACTGGGGCTGCATCCAGCACTTTCAACAGCAAATCAGATTCTACGTTAGCTTTTTCTAGGCTGCTGCTGCCACCAAGACCAGAAAGATTGTTTGTTCAGATAGCCCTAAGATAAGATAACCTGCTTCTTGGGAAGAAGCTTATGCCAAATTAGTAATAGGCCAAGGCCGTGCAGAGTCCTCAGGAAATCTGAGTTGGTCTAGAAACAGGAGCCAAGTGCTGATAATTGGTAGACTTGAAACACTACAAGCCAGAATTATTTTCTTCCGTATTATCTAGATACCATATATTTACTATTATTAAGTTATGCTTCGAAAATGTTTAGGTGCATGAAGTGTGTATGTGTTGTAGTGGACAAGGAGACGCTTTGGTTATTAAAAATGGGAACTTTAGGAAAGTTCCATTAGGAATCAGTGGTGGCTCGCCTAGGTAAATGTTGTGGGGCAGTCTTTCGGGGCGGGGCGGGTGGGTGGTGGAGTTTGACATACGACGGGATAGTGAAAAGTAAATAAACAAATAAATAAAACCACTTACCTTGTGCTCGCCGCTTCTCCGACTCGGCGATGCAGAATACACAAGGTAAGCAATTTATTTATTTACTTTTCACTATCCCGTCATATGTCGAACTCGGATGTACGTTGTTACAACGCATGCTTTTACTACGCATGCCTTTACAACGCAGGTTTTTCAACGCAAGTCGTTACAACGACTTGCGTTGGGTGGTGCTGGATAGTGAATAGTTTAATTTACTATTCCAACTCCAGTCCCCGTGGATAGTAGGGAAGGTGTTGGATAGTAAATTAAACTATTACCTATCCTAGAGCGCCCCCCAGCGCAATTCGTTGTAATGACTTGCGTTGAAAAACCTGCGTTGTAAAGGCACTGCGTGATAAAAGTTGCGTCGTAAAGGATGTTTCCCGTCGAACTCCACTAGCCCCCACCCTGCCCTGCCTTGCTACCCCACACATTTACCTTTGCAAGACCCGACTGTTAGGAATGAAGGGTCAGTGTGGAATCCTCTATCGAGATACCTTTGGCAAACCAGCCAAGCCTTGGCTCCAAGAAAGACACAGTGATAATCACTGAACACAAACATTATCAGGAAGTTGCTTCCATCAATGATCTATAGATTCTGTTAGCAAACATGTTGATGTGTTAACGCTTGAAAGGTACAAAGACAATTCATTGTGTCCTCTAAATTTTAAGGATGTTTTCTAAGTCAAAGCTGCTGACAGAGATCAGACGCTGAAAACCTGTTAGATGGATCTTGGTATGCTATCTCTCAGTTTTTTACAAAAATATTCAAAGAAATAAACAAGCATGATGCATTGCAGGAGGTTCCTGTTATTTTACATCAACCTTGTATTGATCAGATTATTAAAATATAGGATGACATCTCTAAGAGTTCAATGGTCCTACCTGGTGACCTGATCATAATCCCTTCATCCAAAGCTCTTTTTCCCTTAAATGTAAGTGCTTGGAGCAAACGTTCAATGCAGCAGATAAAATGAAAACCCTAAATATTCAATAAAACTTTGCTGTGCACCTACGATAAAGGAGAACTGTCCTGAAGATAAAGGGAATTATTAAAAACATTGGACAAAACAAAGTAATCTCCAAATTTAAGACCCATCTCGAATCTTCCCATAATTAATAAAATACTGGACAGAGGGGCCATGAACCAATTCCATAAATCCATTGATGGAATTAACAATATTTATAATACATGGTGAGGTTTTAGACTTGGAATAGGAACAGAAACAGTAGTTGCTGATTGTAGGACTTGGCCCTTTCCCCAGAATTTTTCGTTTTTTATTCCTTTAATTTAGGGTGCCCCCTATTGTAACAAAAGGGTATAGGCCTTGTGTAGTGAAGAAAACCCTGTGTATGTCAAACTAATGTTAAGGTGCAGGTGCTTACTTCCCCTAACATGGCCGCCACTGACCCCTGCTACTGCAGCGTGGTCTTTGTGGGTGCATTCTAGTAGTCAGGAGCTGGCTAGAACCCTCAAACAATGTATCCATACTAGCCTGCCAGCCTGTCCATAGCCATAATGGTGGAACCTCCTAGAACCTCCTGGAACCTTCTGGAACAGGTGAGGTGGCACCAACTGCCACTGCCAACTGTCAACTGGGACTAAATAAGGAAAGGGAGGGAAACTTTCCTGTCAGACTGAGGGAGCACAGACCTGGGGTAGAACCTACGCAGGAGCTTTAGGCAGTGGGGCCTAGACAGGGACCTATGACACTGGTAGAGACAGAGCCTAGGTGCTGGCTATCAAGTGTTAAGGGATCCTGAATTTGCCCCCCTGACCTGGCCCGGCGGAAGGGGAACCCCAGGTCTGCTTGAAGGGAACTGGCTGAGGAGACTTGATATCAACCATCAACATCAACATCCCCCCCTTCAAGGAACCCAGAGACTGCAATTTACAAGGGCGCAAGAAATATAAAGCGCCAAGAAGAAACCAAATCACCACAGGACTTTTGAGAAATCAAACAGGTATTGGCGCTGTAACACTCCCTGCGCTCCCTCACGCCACCTGGGATCCCTTTTTCTGGATTGCCACTGTTGTGTGAACTGTCCTGTGGAACCTGCTGATCTGACTCCAACTAATATAAACTGTCTGCTGGCTAAGCGCTCTCATTCCCTGGCGCAAGCACCCTGCACTACCTGTCCTAAGGAAAGTGCTCCACTGAAGTGAATGCTAAGCGCTATGTCTGCGTAGCGCTAGCCTCCTGAACTGCTAGCCTAACTGAATTGCCTGAGGCTTAAGCACTGTAACTGCCTGCAGAAGTGCTAGAACCCTGAAGCGCTATATCTGTCTGAATTACTAACCTGCATCATCTGAACTGACTAATTTACTTCAGCGTGCTAAACTGGACAGAGCGCTGTGTCCCAGGAGCAATCCCTCCGATCACCTGTTGAAGAGCTGTGCCTCCTTGAGAAGCGCTTATGTCCTGCAGACTGTTGGGCCCTGAAGCGCTATACTCTTAAAGCGCCACGAAGCTCCTGGGCGCTATTCCTGCCTGAAGCGCTTTTGCCCTGATGAGCGCTGACTCTGCCTGAGACGGCTGTTGTGCCTTCAAGCGCTGTCGCCCCCAGAGAAGCACTGCCATTCGTGACCTACTGCCTGGGGACCCTTGAGGTACTGTGAAGCGCTGTACATCCAGCATCTGTCATTAACTTCAAGCGCTGCATCAGCGAGGCGCTGTGTGCCCAGGACCTGAATTTGCTACCTGGCGCTGTGTCAGAAGGCTCCCTGAACTGGGGAATAGCCCCATTGGCCCCTTCAAGTGTTGGAACTGGGCTAGGCCCCCCCCCAAAAGACACCGTGGGGGCCTCAGCTAATAAAGTTAACCCCTGCCTGGGGTACAGTTGCATGCCAGTTAGTGTAGCCCTATGCATGTTTATGGCTGAGTAATGCAGCGTTTATTCTCTCATGAAATGTTGAGCCTTTTTATGGGGTACTTACCTAATGGAATGTTTTATACTCCTGCCCCAGTGTTCTAACTTCTACCTACCAACAGGGATACTCTTGAATACTGAAATGTTTTATCCCTGCGTCAAGAACTACAGAGCAAGGAATTGGTTAATTGTGCCTGTCTAATGAAAGGTTTTGTTCCAACCTGAGAATTCCTGCTCATGTGCCATTGGCTAACTGGTTCTTAGCCACAGGGTTTAGATATAATTAATGGAAGGTTGATCCCTGCTTGAGGAGAATGTTATTCTGGGTAAATTAAATGTTTAGTCCTACATAAGGGGCTGTTATCTTTAAGCTGCAGGAGCTAGGAAAACCTTATTACAGGCCCTGCCGATTCAAGGAGCTTGCTGCGCAAAATTGCTAATGGGGCCTGGGTTCTAATGACCTGTTTATTCCTGATTAAGGAAATGGTTGCTTCTGCCAATTGAATGGTTTATGCTCATTCGAGGCACTGTTTATTCCTGCGTTTTTGGAAATGTTATTGCTGAGAAATGCAGTGTTTGTGCTCCTAATGAAATGCATAAGGAGTTAAGGCTGTAGTAACTTTGGAATTGCCTTAAGGAAATGCACATATTACAATAGGCCTATTTATTACTGCCTTATTTGAGGGAATGCTCTGCATAGGCCCAATTAAATGTGCAGGTCTGAGTCTTGAAATGGTTGATCTATTATTAAATGTTTACTTCTGCTCAGAGAAAGGCTACCCTGATTGAAGGAAATGTTTGTTCTTACTTGATGAGATAGGTAATTCTGGCCTAATGAAATGTCTTACACTGGCTTCATAGGAAGGTCTACATCTGCTCAAGGAGAATGTTCTTTCTGGCCTACAGAAATGTATTGTAGCTTATAAAATGTGTAGCCCTAATCTAGGAAATGCTTATTCATACTAGGAGTGATTCCTAAAATGGTTATTTCTGATTAAGGAGTGGGTTATATCTGCACAAGGGGTTGTTTATTCTTAATGAAGTGTTTTTTCCCACTTAGTGCTGCATTTACTGAAAGCCTACAGTTACCTATTCACATGTTTACTGCTGTATAGCGGAACGTTATTTCTTTCCTGATTGGAACACTGAAATGTACCACTGAAATGTTGGTTCTTGTCAAATGAGCCGCTTACTCTTGGCTAAGTGCCTGGTTATTTTTCCTGAAATGGTTTAAGGAAATGTTCACCCTTGCTTGGTGAGAAGTGGGTAATATTCCTACAGATCTAACATGATGTAATGTCATTTAGTTGCCTTTTGTGATGTATTCCTTACAGGTGCTGACAAGAAGCAAGGATGGTCAGGCCTGTGGTTATCTACACTTGATATTATCTAATATTCAGTATTTATCTTATATTTAATATTTATTCACCTAGTATTTATTGCCAAGTGTTGAAATACATGTATTCGAAAGGAAAGCTAATAAGGTAATAATACTGTGAATTCTTGATTACCCTGACTCTGCTCAATATATAAAAGTTATTTCATTTTTATACATACTCACTGGAGTGCCGTCACTCATTGCGTGCCCAGTTTTCCGTCTCAGTGGTTGCGTGTGCTGTATGGTCGCTTTACACATAAGCTTTCAGGTGCCTACCCGCTCGTGCCATGCTACCCTCGGGGAGCTGGTGACCCCAGTTCCAACATATTGGTGTCGAGCGGTGGGATCCAGGACCTGTGACCATGCAGACCCCTCCAGTGAGACAGGGTGCACAGCAATTAGGCTACACACCTATTGTGTGCGCAAGCCTAAGTAATTGACCACTCCAATGTCTAGCCTGCAGAGTGTATCAAGATCTGTTTGACCTAATCCTGTCACCCACGTCCTGGTATCTTTTCCCAGATTTATCTGAGTCCCCACCTGGCATAATGGAGTTTTGTCAGGGGATGGGGGTGCCTGTTGGGCGGAGAACCAGGAAGAGGGAACTCCGTACCGCTTTGAGGGCATGGGTAGGAGCCCACCCAGAGGGGAGAGGGGATGGGGAACAGGAGGGGCAGGTCACACCCAGGGAGGCGGGCACACCAGAAGACCCAGGCCTACTCAACTTTGTTGTGTCTGACAATGTGCTACCGGGAAGATGTTCTGGGGCAGGGAGTAGAGTATCTCGGGGGTGTGCGTCGTCGAGGATGCTAGAGCTTGGAGGGAGAGTAAGAGTCTTGCAATGGATGGAAGAAAGCTGGCGCACCAGCTTCAGCTAACAGAGTTAGAGCTGAAAGCCATGGAATTATGGGCACCAGGTACTCCTAATGGTGGCAGCGTACCCGAGGGTCGGGGTTCAGACCAGTCACAGGGTGTAGAACCTGGACTGGGGTTTCAGGTTCAGGAGTTGCCTGACCTGGAGGGTGGGGTACCGGTAACTAAGGACCCTACCTGTGTGACTTCCAGGGGTACCTCTCCGGGTAGGAGGGTGCGGAACCCTGGGAGGGGGTGCGGAGGGAGGAAGGACTCTCCTCTGGCACCGGACCAGCCACAGGGTGCAGATCCCGGGTTGGGTGGCCAGGTTCAGGGGTTGCCTGACCTGGCGGGAGGGATCTCTGTAATCAGAGTCCCCCCAGTTGGGACTCTCAGGGGTACCACTCCAGTTGGGAGGGTGCAGAACTCTGAGAGGGGGTGCAGGGAGAGGGAGGACTCGCCCCTGTCACCAGTTCAACCTAAGGATTTAGACTCTAGGTTGAGGGAAGAGTGGTCCAAAGGTACCACGGGCCTGGGGCTACTGCCCCCCACTCTGAGAGAAAGCAAGGGCCAGAGGATTCTGGATTGTCTAGAGGTCAGTCCTGGCCGCATCCCACTAGGGAACACCAGTGGGGTGGTTTGATTGGTGAAGAACTGGCGGATGCCATTGAAGTAACGGGCCTGCGTCCACCTTTTTCCGCCACAAGCAGGGAAGCCCATCAAGGTGATGATCGGTCTACCCTGGCTTTTGGCTGGGGGGGAGACGTGTAGGATTGGCCCTTTCCCCAGAATTTTTCGTTTTTTATTCCTTTAATTTAGGGTGCCCCCTATTGTAACAAAAGGGTATAGGCCTTGTGTAGTGAAGAAAACCCTGTGTATGTCAAACTAATGTTAAGGTGCAGGTGCTTACTTCCCCTAACATGGCCGCCACTGACCCCTGCTACTGCAGCGTGGTCTTTGTGGGCGCATTCTAGTAGTCAGGAGCTGGCTAGAACCCTCAAACAATGTATCCATACTAGCCTGCCAGCCTGTCCATAGCCATAATGGTGGAACCTCCTAGAACCTCCTGGAACCTTCTGGAACAGGTGAGGTGGCACCAACTGCCACTGCCAACTGTCAACTGGGACTAAATAAGGAAAGGGAGGGAAACTCTCCTGTCAGACTGAGGGAGCACAGACCTGGGGGAGAACCTACGCAGGAGCTTTAGGCAGTGGGGCCTAGACAGGGACCTATGACACTGGTAGAGACAGAGCCTAGGTGCTGCCTATCAAGTGTTGAGGGATCCTGAATTTGCCCCCCCCCCCTGACCTGGCCCGGCGAAAGGGGAACCCCAGGTCTGCTTGAAGGGAACTGGCTGAGGAGACTTGATATCAACCATCAACTTCAACATCCCCCCCCCTTCAAGGAACCCAGAGACTGCAATTTACAAGGGCGCAAGAAATATAAAGCGCCAAGAAGAAACGAAATCACCACAGGACTTTTGAGAAATCAACCAGGTATTGGCGGTGTAACACTCCCTGCGCTCCCTCATGCCACCTGGGATCCCTTTTTCTGGATTGCCACTGTTGTGTGAACTGTCCTGTGGAACCTGCTGATCTGACTCCAACTAATATAAACTGCCTGCTGGCTAAGCGCTCTTATTCCCTGGCGCAAGCACCCTGCACTACCTGTCCTGAGGAAAGTTCTCCACTGAAGTGAACGCTAAGCGCTATCTCTGCGTAGCGCTAGCCTCCTGAACTGCTAGCCTAACTGAATTGCCTGAGGCTTAAGCACTGTAACTGCCTGCAGAAGTGCTAGAACCCTGAAGCGCTATATCTGTCTGAATTGCTAACCTGCATCATCTGAACTAACTAATTTACTTCAGCGTGCTAAACTGGACAGAGCGCTGTGTCCCAGGAGCAATCCCTCCGATCACCTGTTGAAGAGCTGTGCCTCCTTGAGAAGCGCTTATGTCCTGCAGACTGTTGGGCCCTGATGCGCTATACTCTTAAAGCGCCACGAAGCTCCTGGGCGCTATTCCTGCCTGAAGCGCTTTTGCCCTGATGAGCGCTGACTCTGCCTGAGACGGCTGTTGTGCCTTCAAGCGCTGTCGCCCCCAGAGAAGCACTGCCATTCGTGACCTGCTGCCTGGGGACCCTTGAGGTACCGTGAAGCCCTGTACATCCAGCATCTGTCATTAACTTCAAGCGCTGCATCAGCGAGGCGCTGTGTGCCCAGGACCTGAATTTGCTGCCTGGCGCTGTGTCAGAAGGCTCCCTGAACTGGGGAATAGCCCCATTTGCCCCTTCAAGTACTGGAACTGGGCTAGGGCCCCCACCAAAAAGACACCGTGGGGGCCTCAGCTAATAAAGTTAACCCCTGCCTGGGGTACAGTTGCATGCCAGTTAGTGTAGCCCTATGCATGTTCATGGCTGAGTAATGCAGCGTTTATTCTCTCATGAAATGTTGAGCCTTTTTATGGGGTACTTACCTAATGGAATGTTTTATACACCTGCCCCAGTGTTCTAACTTCTACCTACCAACAGGGATACTCTTGAATACTGAAATGTTTTATCCCTGCGTCAAGAACTGCAGAGCAAGGAATTGGTTAATTGTGCCTGTCTAATGAAAGGTTTTGTTCCAACCTGAGAATTCCTGCTCATGTGCCATTGTCTAACTGGTTCTTAGGCACAGGGTTTAGATATAATTAATGGAAGGTTGATCCCTGCTTGAGGAGAATGTTATTCTGGGTAAATTAAATGTTTAGTCCTACATAAGGGGCTGTTATCTTTAAGCTGCAGGAGCTAGGAAAACCTTATTACAGGCCCTGCCGATTCAAGGAGCTTGCTGCGCAAAATTGCTAATGGGGCCTGGGTTCTAATGACCTGTTTATTCCTGATTAAGGAAATGGTTGCTTCTGCCAATTGAATGGTTTACCCTCATTCGAGGCACTGTTTATTCCTGCGTTTTTGGAAATGTTATTGCTGAGAAATGCAGTGTTTGTGCTCCTAATGAAATGCATAAGGAGTTAAGGCTGTAGTAACTTTGAAATTGCCTTAAGGAAATGCACATATTACAATAGGCCTATTTATTACTGCCTTATTTGAGGGAATGCTCTGCATAGGTCCAATTAAATGTGCAGGTCTGAGTCATGAAATGGTTGATCTATTATTAAATGTTTACTTCTGCTCAGAGAAAGGCTACCCTGATTGAAGGAAATGTTTGTTCTTACTTGATGAGATAGGTAATTCTGGCCTAATGAAATGTTTTACACTGGCTTCATAGGAAGTTCTACATCTGCTCAAGGAGAATGTTCTTTCTGGCCTACAGAAATGTATTGTAGCTTATAAAATGTGTAGCCCTAATCTAGGAAATGCTTATTCATACTAGGAGTGATTCCTAAAATGGTTATTCCTGATTAAGGAGTGGGTTATATCTGCACAAGGGGTTGTTTATTCTTAATGAAGTGTTTTCTCCCACTTAGTGCTGCATTTACTGAAAGCCTATAGTTACCTATTCACATGTTTACTGCTGTATAGCGGAACGTTATTTCTTTCCTGATTGGAACACTGAAATGTACCACTGAAATGTTGGTTCTTGTCAAATGATCTGCTTACTCTTGGCTAAGTGCCTGGTTATTTTTCCTGAAATTGTTTAAGGAAATGTTCACCCTTGCTTGGTGAGAAGTGGGTAATATTCCTACAGATCTAACATGATGTAATGTCATTTAGTTGCCTTTTGTGATGTATTCCTTACAGGTGCTGACAAGAAGCAAGGACGGTCAGGCCTGTGGTTATCTACACTTGATATTATCTAATATTCAGTATTTATCTTATATTTAATATTTATTCACCTAGTATTTATTGCCAAGTGTTGAAATACATGTATTTGAAAGGAAAGCTAATAAGGTAATAATACTGTGAATTCTTGATTACCCTGACTCTGCTCAATATATAAAAGTTATTTAATTTGTATACATACTCACTGGAGTGGCGTCACTCATTCCGTGCCCAGTTTTCCGTCTCAGTGGTTGCGTGTGCTGTATGCTCGCTTTGCACATAAGCTTTCGGATGCCTACCCGCGCGTGCCATGCTACCCTCGGGGAGCTGGTGACCCCAGTTCCAACACTGATGATAAAGAAAAGGTCGTAATCTCCTTAGATGTATGACAATTAGAAATCTAGGGTATTTTTGACATATGTGCAACATATGATATGATGAATCCCCAGGGATATCTTGAAAATGGAGTCTTAATTACTTGTAGAGCCCTCTAACGGTTCAGTTGTTCATTTCAAACAGAGGCTAAAAAATGTAATGTTTATTCTGTTTGACAAAAAAATATTTAAAAAAAAGCATGTTTCAGCAGGATTCTCTTTTGTCAACTCATTAGTTACTATTAACACAATGCCACTTGCTCTAATGTTATTAGCAGCACCACATTCAATTCCAAAAATATATAAATTATATCCAACTCTGTACCCATTTGGACAACGTATAAGATCAAAATGAAACTGTACGAAAGTTCCCGTTTCGTACGGTCACCCCTACACCTTTGTCCCTAATACTGATGGTTATGACTCTGACAGTGCATTAGAGCCTGCTAACCAGGCCCCAGTGCCAGTGTTCTCTCCCTAAATATAATATATGTGGATTGGTAACCTCAAATTGCCAAGGACTTTAAACTGCTTATAGGTCCCTGATAAGTGGTATCAGTGGTACCCAAGGCATGGGAATTAAAGGGGTCGCAACGGCCTGAAGCACTGTGTGTGCCACCATGTTTGACCCTAGTATACAGATGACAGTAGTCCTGCCATTTCAAACTGGAAGAGCTGCGCAAACTGTTCAAACTCGACTTTGCCCTTACCATGATTGGCAAGGTTAGAGCACTATTTTTAATAAATGTCAGTCACCCCTAAGGTAGGCCTCTTGCCCCCCAGGAGGTATAATGCATTATATTAAAGGTGTGGACCTATAAGTGCAAACTTACATGTCCCTATAGTGGTATCTTTCCATTAAGGACTACTATGAGTAGTTGGAGAACCATTTTATAACATGGGCTGGCACCCGGGCACCGCAAGGTTGCCAGCTCCATTAAGGTCCCACTAATAGGTGTCTTGTTTGGTACCAATTCAGAAAAGGGGGTGGTGATGAACAGAGTGTCTGAATTAAGCAGACCACTCTTACCCAGTCCAAAGATCAGGGCTTGATCCATCACCGTTATTTAGCTCACTGCCCCATCCCAGCTCAGAACCTGGCTATATGCAAATTAGTCTGTCCCTGGCCCAGTGCATCATGGGAACAGGGCAGACCAAACTACCAAGCCAATTCTTCACCAGAAAGGAGACAAGCTTCCAGGGACCGGTTTCTGGCATTTCAGCCGTCGTCGGCCCGGTTTGCTTGAATCCTGATGGAGCAGTGAGCAAGGGACTCATGTCTGAGTATACCCTGCCACACCTATAGTGGCCAAAAGCGATTCAGAAAAGGGGGTGGTGATGAACAGAGTGTCTGAATTAAGCAGACCACTCTTACCCAGTCCAAATATCAGGGCTTGATCCATCACCGTTATTTAGCTCACTGCCCCATCCCAGCTCAGAACCTGGCTATATGCAAATTAGTCTGTCCCTGGTCCAATGCATCATGGGAACAGGGCAGACCAAACTACCAAGCCAATTCTTCACCAGAAAGGAGACAAGCTTCCGGGGACCGGTTTCTGGCATTTCAGCCGTCGTCGGCCCGGTTTGCTTGAATCCTGATGGAGCAGTGAGCAAGGGACTCATGTCTGAGTATACCCTGCCACACCTATAGTGGCCAAAAACGATTCAGAAAAGGGGGTGGTGATGAACAGAGTGTCTGAATTAAGCAGACCACTTTTACCCAGTCCAAAGATCAGGGCTTGTTTCCTTCCCAGTGTAAGAATTGGCTTGGTAGTTTGTTTGCCCTGTTCCCATCATGCACTGGGACAGGAACAGACTAATTTGCATATAGCCAGGTTCTGAACTGGGATGGTGCAGTGAGCTAAAAAACGGTGTTGGATCTAGCCCTGATCTCTTGACTGGGTGAGAGTATTCTGCTTAAATCAGAAACTCTGTCCATCACCACCCCTTGTTGTTAAATATTTTGTCCACCCTAAGCGTGGAAGGGTATACTCAGATGTGAGTCCCTTGCTCATTGCACCATCAGGATTCAAGCAAGCCGGGCCGACGACGGCTGAAATGCCAGAAACCGGTCCCCGGAAGCTTGTTTCCTTCCCAGTATAAGAATAGGCTTGGTAGTTTGGTTTGCCCTGTTCCCATCATGCACTGGGACAGGAACAGACTAATTTGCATATAGCCAGGTTCTGAACTGGGATGGTGCAGTGAGCTAAAAAACGGTGTTGGATCTAGCCCTGATCTCTTGACTGGGTGAGAGTATTCTGCTTGATTCAGAAACTCTGTCCATCACCACCCCTTGTTGTTAAATTGTTTGGTATCAAACAACTTTTTTCATCAAATCTGACATGATTCCCATGTTTTCTATGATGTGGCATGCACCCAGGTAGCTACCTTAGAGGTTGCCCACCTGGTTGCCCCAGCGTTTCACGTGCCCTTACTGACTGCCTGTAACAGCTGCTGCCATGACAGGACTCTGACCATCTGCCAGGAGGTGTGAAAAACTCCCAGGAACCAGAAACAAAGTTCTGCCTAGGTGGGAGGTGTCACCTCCATCCCTGACAGGATGACTAATAAAGTGGCCCATCAAGGTAGTGAGCTTCAAAGCTCTCACCATCACTGATATGCAATCAGGCTGTCTACCAAAGGAGGAAACAGCTAACCCCCTGCCCCCAGTCACTTTAGAACCAGGAATAGTGGGAAAAGTTGGTGGGCAGGAGTCATACACTCACAGAAGGCTAGCCACATCCCTAGGGTGGGCTATCAGGTCTATACATCCGATGATGGGTCCTGCCATTTTAAAGAATGGCAAAATAGAGGGTTTTGGGTATAAAAGGTTGTACACACGCTTGGATGTGGTAAATTCAGTGGCATATTATCTGCTGGGGCTACTGGCCCATTGGCTAATTTCACCTGATCCAGCGGGGTACCAACAACAGATACTCCAATAGAGTGGTCGAAGTGGGAGGGATCGGCAGGGCAAGGCGTGCCCCTACTTCTTTAATTTACTACAGTCCGTTCCCCAACTTTATTATTTTATAAATGCGTCCCAGGACGGCCGTTCGTGGCTGTTCAAGGACGGGCAGGCACAGAAGGAAAAGGGCTGTCTTTTCCTTCTTGCCCAGAGAAGTCAAGGACAGTGTCCACTTCTCCTGCTCCACCGCTAGCAGCCGCCCCCCCTCTCTTTCTCTATCTTTTTGTCTTGCTCCAGGTCACTTCCTGAAAACCGTGACTTTTCTTTCCTCTGCTTCCCTTCATAAGTTCGACTGCGAAATGGATCCAAAAAAAAGGTAACACTTTTGCTGCAAATGTCGGAGAAAAAAAGTTTACAATTTGAACAATAAATACATAACTAAATAAAGCCAGACAGAGTGGTTGCAAATTGGCCTGATTGATTTTATTCATCCCCAAACACACTAGTGCCACTTTACAGAGTTTGTCAATGAAGCGCTACTTTTCTTTTCTCATCTTTCTTTGAACAGCATTATTCCCCAAGTGGGGAAGTGCGCCATTCTTGGAGGTACTGTAATACCTGCTTGATGAGTGGACTGGAAAACATTTAATGTGATCCCTATCAGCTGTTTTCCTTATTTTAGTTCATAAAATGTGTACCGCAGCTCTGTGTTCATGGATGTGGTCTTTTTAAACCATACTTCTTACGTTTTGTAAGGATATAAGCAATGGACACTGAAACGGGTCCCTTCCGGGCCCTGGAGTCATGTGCTTAACTTTTCAGGCAAAAACGCTCATTGATTTCTGAATAATGAGTGTAAAAGTTTTAAGTTGTATTCCCTATGAGTGTTTGCTTTTTCCAGAACGTTGGTACTTTTTTCAGCCAGCATATTACTCTTGTCTAGTGTATATTTTGAGTTGAATCTCATCTAGGTGTTTATAGAGGGGCACAATTTGGTTGTAGTTGAAGGCAGTGCAATTTTCTCTAAGTGGGGCAGTATGATATCCAGTAGGGAAGAGGATGTGGCACTATGGTCAGAGATGCCGAATTTGGAACTGGGGAACCAGGTTCAGCCTTCATGACCAGTCCACCAGACCACTCTCCTGAGAGCACAATCCCCTGCTAGACCTTAAAAGCCCTGGTGTCTTAGCATCAGCAGGTGGACCTTAGGGGTGGCAAGTGTGGGTTCATTTTCAAGGCAATCCATACTAAAGTTCACCTCCCGTCTTGTCGACAGGCATACTAAGAAGCACACCCTAGAGCAATAGTGACTCTGTCCCTCAGGTCACAGGACCCTTGATGCCGATCCAACTCACTCATTGGTACCTCCATTGGCCTTGTTTCAGCAGTAATAGCTGCAACTCATCAGGGCTCGGCAGTGCAGGATTTGCACGCAATCCTAAATAAGTTCACAAACGTAAGTCTCTTTGCTTCATACACAAGCACTTTTAACATGTGCTGTCTGCTTTGAAGTCGCTGGAATTATGCAGCAATTGAGAACTGCTTTTGTGGAAAAGGGGAGGAAAAGCGCTGATGACAAACTGCATGGCTGAGAGACAAATGGCTTGTGATAGCACTTTGAAGCGTATTTGGGACATTCTGTGATTGGATACGTATCCCATTTGTGAATGTATTTTAATGTCAATTTGAATTAAATAACGTAATGAGCTGTAACTGGTCAGTGAAATGCAAAACAAATACTAAAAATTGGTATGTTTTGCTCCTTCTGGCCACACCTCTTACTCCGCCCACTGCCCCAATCCTCGGGTTATTTCTGCCCTCTGATTCTCCGCCCACAGTTCCCTACTTTTTTTCCTCCACTTTGACCACTGCTCCAATACCATATATTCACCTGGGACCATAAACACACTTACAATTGAGTACATCGCTGGAGTCAAAGTCATCGCTGGAGTCAAAGTTTATGATTTTCCACACTTCAAGATTGATTATTTCTTACTCTTCACCAACCTTTCACTGATCACAAAGTTCTTTCTTCTGGTCTATGGACCACTAGTTGAACTAGTTGATGGTGAAAATGTACTTAATTCTAACTTCTATATCGTAAAGTAAATAACCACAGACTCGGGTACGTTTTAAGTCTTTATCCAAATTAATTGCATGTGAACCACTTCAAAGTACAGTACAGTCACTGTCACTCATAGGAGATTAGATTCAATTAATCAAATCATCAACACATACTTCAGACTTTAAATGGCTTATGCTCAGAAAGGAAAGGACAGAGAGAACATCTGCAAATTTACGAAATAAAAATTACCTAGGATGGTGTGAAGGCCAACCCCCTGGCCAAAGGGCTGGTAGGGGTCCCCCAGGATAGTTCAGGAAACAAAGACTTCAGGACAGGATTCAGGACAGAATAGATGACCTCTCTAACACCGACAATCACGTTGCACCCCTCTGTGACACTCTCTTCCTCCTCGAGATTCTTCAGCGATCTTCTTTCTAAGCCTAATAATTTAGGATATTAAGCTCTGCATTCGATTCTTCATCCGAATCTCTCGCTACTCCGACAGCATCCCGAGCTCTGCAGCATTCAGCATAGACGTCTTCATCTTCTAACTAACTAACTAGAACTACCTCAATTATAGTTTTCTTCCTCATGTACCACCCATTAATGTTTCAATATTGTAAAACGAATAATGCTGATTGGTCAGGCAAGGGGGTAAGATCATCACACCGTTCTTACATGTCACCCTTTTCAGTCAGCCCATTGTTCGTAGATCCATCCCCTTCATTTTTATTCACAAACTTTATTTCCACCCATATTCACATTATATTTGCAACATTTATAATAACTTCCACATATTCTTTCCTTCCAGTGAACTTTTCACCGCCCAGTTCCCAGGCCAGGGCACTCTGTGGCCTTGGCTTGTATTCAAGTTTGTAGTCATCGGTCCGGGTTCACTCTCAATAGGCATGGCCAGATGAACGATTCAATCACATGGCTCTGCCTACTTCTGTCATACTCGAGAGGCATAAATGTGCACTAATAATAAAGTTAGAAAGACAGATGTTACTTTAAAAAATAAATGGTTTCCTGATCCGGTGCCGGCGAAGAGGGGTAGGTGACTCTACCTCGTTCCCCAACAGAATGGATACCATGCTCCAGGTGTCTACTAGAACCGCCGCACACAGACTGAGGTGAAATTTCCAATATAGGGAGGTTACTGAACAACACTACTGAGGATCTGAACTGTAGTGCATGCATGTCGTAGGCAGCAAACAGCCCCACCTCAAGTTGTAAGAGATTCACTTATCCACTGATTAGGTCCTGAAGAATTGCCACGGATTGAATTGACCATGAGGCAAGAAACATGTTGACCTGGAGAGATGAGCATAGCTTTAACTGAACCTTGACATCAGATAAGCTGCCACTCTTTTTGTTTAATTGAGGTGGATAGCAATCCAGAATAAAAGTGTTATTTGGATTATCCTACTTCTTTTAAATCACTTTTCCACTCCACAATATCTACACACCACAGGCAACACACCCCCACTTCATCATACGTCGAGGAACAAAAGATCTCCAACAAAGCGCTCCTTTACGGGTCCCCGTTGGGTATTGCAGCACCGACCCAACAAGGAGTAGGTCCAGATGATAAAGCATGACACCCAGCTAGCTGGGTGAGTGAGGACCTAGTTCCAAAAGAGGGAATCCCTCCACTCTCCCTCCCAAGCCAGATACCACCCATCCTGTCATTACGAATGACAGTAGTTGGTTTTCTGATATTCTATTGTGTAGGCACCACTTCAAGAGGAACATCATACCTTTAGGTAGTAGGATCTGACTGGGCATTTATGCTGGACCTCGATAAAAAGGCCCACAGTCCCCTCTCTTGTTGACATTCACTGTACACCACCCATCTCTACTCTAACCCCCTCTACTTATTAATACTTTCCCCGCATTAGCAATAGTTAAATAGCTCGATTTAGTTTCAGCTAAGCAGGTGCCATACACGCGAGTCTTCAAGACTCCATGTTAGTGCCTTTTGCTCATGCCCAAGAATTTCCCTCCATGCTTTAATACATCATAATACTTAGATGCAGTTGACCCATGCGCAGTAAAGATTTCCCTGTTATAGCGGTTTTATTAGTTCGTTTGAATGGTTATTGTTAATAAACACATACGCAAGCTTCTCTAACCCTAGTTTTTATGTGGTGAGTATGAGGTTTACACAATACGTAATTAATAACATGTTAGGGAGTTAAATGAGAGGATTACTTCAGAGCAAGTCTCTTTTCTACGAGTCCTTGCTCCATCACACCAACACCCCTAACACCCCTAAATCTAGGATTTAAGGGGCATCCCTGGCAGCGGAATCTCAAATCTGCTTGAATTGTGATTAAGGACAAAAAAGAGACCTGTGACTGTGACTTCAAGACCCACACAAAACAAAGATGCGATAATCTGCACCTGTGGCATCCACCCTGCAACTGTACAACCACAACTTGTCCTGGACCAGAGATCGGCTCCAAGAGAAAGAAGATCCTCTCTGCAAGCCATAGACAACTCCAGAACTGTGTTGGATTAGAGGTACTAGCCCCCAGCAGCCCCAGCTGCCCGCAAGCAAATCACACTCCCGGAATCAAAGAATCACTTGGCCATTGGCCTCACCGTGGGATCACCCAAAAGTAAATAGTCTAGTGCATTGTGGGAAACATAGTCTTGACCTTCAGCACATTTCAGGTGGCTACGTGTTAGATTTGGGGGTCTCTAATTGGCACAGGTAGGTACTTGTGACAAATAGGGACCTTTGCCTCTAGTCAGGGTAGGGGGTACACTCCTAAAAAAAAAACTGTTCACCCCCTTGGTAGCTTGGCATGAGCAGACAGGCTTATCTGAGAGGCAGTGTGTAAAGCATTTGTGAACACATACGGTAATCAAGTGACAACTCTACAGATAGACACCACACCAGTTATATATAAAAAATAAGTATTCGTTCTATAGATTTAACACTAGACCACAAACGACAACAATCTACAACACTGTACTTAAAATTGTAGTTTTAGCTTAGTTATCTTTAGTTCTTAAAAATGCGACACTTTGAGTCAATGTACCTTAAGATGCGACACGCAGGGCAACAAAAGTGTTGCAAGATGGAAATGCGTCAAAGATCTTGCGCAAAGAAATAAAGACGTCAAGGTCTTCCTCATGCGGCACACTTCTCTGATGTTGCGAGAAGTCTCAGCTTGATGCATCAGCTGCAGCTGCGACACCCTTGTTCAGTGATGCGACGACAGCGGCTTTGCCGGCGACACTCTTCTCTGACGATGCGAGATGCTTCAGCTCGATGTGACAACTGCAGCAGCGATTCCCTTGTTCAGTGATGCGACGGCAGCAGCTCCGACGGCGGCATGCTTCTCCATGCATGCGAGGTGCTTCTTGTGATGGGGTGCAATGCGACAGCTACAGCGGTGACATCCTTACTCAGTGATGTGACGGCAGGGGCTATGACGGCGTCAGCCTTCTTCCTTGTTGCGAGATGCTTCTCTTGATGTGGTGCAATGCGTCAGCTACAGCGCCGACATCCACGACGCAACAACAGCGGCTGCAACGGCAACACGCTTCTTCAGGGTTGCAGGACGATTGTTGAGATGCGGTGCAATGCGTCAGCTACAGCAGCAACATCCACGATGCGACAGCAGCGGCCGCGACGGCGACACGCTTCTCCCTCTTGAGTCGCGCTGCCAGCTCCTTGCGACACGCAGTCCCTCAGAAGGCCCAAAACAGCAGCAGGCACTTCCAAAGAAATCTGGGGAGTTGGGGGTTGAAGTCTGTTGTCCCCGAGACTTCAGCAGGAGGCAAGCTCTTCTCTCAAGCCCTTGGAGATCCTTCACAAGTTGAAATAAAGCACACAAAGTTCCTTTTTCCTTTCTTTGGCAGTCAGGCAACCACTGCAGGCCAATCCCTCAAGTAGCACTTCAGCTTAGGGATAGTCTATCCTTAGTTTCTACAGGTTCCTCTCCTCAGCAAAGGTTTCTTCTTGTTGTCCAAAAGTGATCTAAATTCTTGGGATCAGGGTCCCAATACTTGTACCCCAAAATCCTTTGTCCTCTGACGGGAGAGGGGCCTTTGCCTAGTCGAAAACAGTTCTGGAGCGCTCTGTTTACATGACTCCTTTCCTTTCACAGTGCAGGGCAGAAACGTCAGACGCCCCACAGGAGGTGGAGCCAGCATTGTGGAGGAAAGGCACAGTCCTGGAGCACTCTGTTGACATGACTCTTTCTCTCCTTTCACAGTGCAGGAGAGAGACATCAGACGCGCCACAGGAGGTGGAGCCAGCATTGTGGAGGGAAGGCAAAGCCCTATTCAGGTTCCAGGTGCAACTCCTCCCTCTCATCTAGATGCAGATCTCTCTATTCACCACTGGGCTGACTCACCCTGTCTCCTGGAATCTCCCAGCCCTGTCACTCAAACTCCAGACAAGGAATGCACAACCTAGCAGAGGCAGGCTTGGATAGTTAGACAAGAAAATACCTACTTTCTAAAAGTAGTATTTTCAAACACAGAATGTTAAAACCACCTTCACTAAAAGATGTATTTTATCATTCTGAGTTCAGGCATACTAAACTCGAATTTCTACCATGTTCCATGAAAAGTTAGGATTATAAAATGTAATAATCCAACGGCCTATTCTGGCCTATGGAGAACAGGTAGCCTTGCAATAGTGAAAAACGAAAATGGCTGTAATTCACTATTAGGACATGCCACACACACCAGGGCATGTCCTACCTTATACCTACAATGCACCCTACCCCTGGAACTACCATAGGGCTGTCTGACATGAAGAAAAGGGAAGGTTTAGGGACTGGCAAGTGGGTGCACTTGCCCGGTCAGCATGGCAGTACCATACTGCACACAGGCTCTGCAATGACAGGCCTTAGGCACACTTTTACAGGCTGCTTCTGTGGGTGGCACAACCAGTGCTGCAAGCCCACTAGCAGCATTTAGATTTACAAGCCCTGGGCACACTCAGTGCACTGTACTAGGGTCTGACAGTAAACCAAACAAGCCAATCATGGAATCACTAGTCCATACATCAATTTACCATAGGGAGAGCATATGCAGTTTAGCACTGATAAGCAGTGGTAAAGTGCCCAGAGTCGTAAAACCAACAAAAACAGGTCAGACAAAATACAGGAGGCAGGCAAACATTTCAGGGATGACCCTGCAAAAAGGGCCAAGTCCAACATAACCCCCTTCCAGCCAAAACGCAGGGGAGACCAATCACTACCCTGATGGGCTTCCCTGCTTTGGGCGATAGCACATGGACCTGGCCCGCAAAAGCAGGGGCATATTCCAGTTCTACGCCAATCTGAACCCATTTCAATCCCTCTGTCCATACTCTCAGGGTTCTCCAAGCTAATCCGTTGGGAACCCTTCTCTTCACCTGTGGACACCACCTGTGCCGCATCTAACCTTAACTTGCTCACAGGTGTGTCCCAACAGACAGACAGCAAGTCACAGTGGCCACTGACAGTAGTCAGGGATGAGACCCAGACCTTATGCCTCTCAGGGTTCTCAAACCTCTGTGGCGCCAGAGAGTGGGGGGCAGTAGCCGCAGGTGCTTGGCACCCTTTGTTCACTCTCTCTCCTGTCAGGTCCTGTATGAACTCCTGACACTGATCCACCAGCCTTTACCTGGTGGGTGGACAAGAGACTGAGGTGTGTTCTCCCACACCTGGTCCTCCTCTTTGGGGCTTTGTACCCTCCTACCTGGAGCGGTACCCCCTTCCAGAATTCTCAGGGCACCTGTGGCAGGTGTCCTGCACAATTTGCCCACCAGTTCAAGGGTTCTATCCTGCAACTGGGTTTCCAGGTCAAAGGGGACACCCTGAACCTGGCCCTCCAACCTAGGGTCTAAACCCTCGGGCTGCACCAGGGTCAGAGGCGAGGACTCACTACCTCTGCTCCCCTTCCAGAGCACTGCACTCTCCCAACTAGAGTGGTTCCCCTAGAAGCTACCTCAGTCAGGATACTGATTACAGTTGCCCCTTCCTCCAGGTCAGACTGCACCTGAACCTGGCTTCCCAACCCAGGGACCAAACCTTGTGGTTGAACACTTGCCCGGTGCAACAGGACTTCCTTGGGAGCACGCATGCCCCCCCAGAGGGTAACACATAACTCATGTGTTGTTGATAGTCTACCTGGCGCAGATCTTCAGAACCCTGTCCATCTGACAGTGCGCAAAGACCTCCGAATAAAGAAGTGGTGTCACCGTGATCATTTACTGGTGACGCAGCCCTTCTGGCTGGCCCCTGACCCACTGGTTGTTCCACTAGGGACTATTTTCCCCTCTCACCCCTCAGTCTGCACTTCTGTACTCTCCACGTAGGAGCGGCACTGCCAGATACCTGAACTAATGGAGGCCTGCTTACAGACACTCCCAGTTCACCAGACAATAGGGGATCCCCCTCAACGGGCAGCCCACCAGGTCAGCCTAGGCTCCCCACCTGGTGTTCCCTTAAAGAACCATCCAGGCTCTGAGACTTGGTTTCGGGCACCTTGGGACACGCAGCCCCACACTCACTCCTTCTCCACTGAGACAGGACGTGAGCCCTTACACCCCTCCCACTACAATGGGACCTAGCTGGGCTACTCGCCACCACTTCCACCACTCTGGGTCAGAAGATACCAGAGCCACTCCCCACAGGGTCACTCCCCAATGCCTCTCCAGACCCTCTGGAATCCACCAAAAAGTCTGCCGCCAATGTGAGCTCCCTGGGGTCAGAGAACTCACTCTCCAACAGGTGTTGACATAGCTCTGGAAAACAGGTACTTACAAAATGCTCTCCCACAATTGGATCAAATAGCCCCCTACAGCGGTTACCCAACTATCCTTCACCTCACCATCCAGTGCCTCGCACACGTACTCCACACCACTCTCCTGAGATTGGCTGACAGTATCTGACTGTCTCTGTCACTCAACCCGCACTCTTCTGGGCAGTTTTCACACTTGTATACCAGGACTTCAATTTTGGAGGAACCCCTCTCCCTGCACCTCTCATCTAGAGTCAGTAGAGTGTCCCTCCCACCACTAGGGCCAGTTACCCGATTCACCTCAGGGACACTGCATACTGCTGGAGCTACCTCATGTCATTGAACCTCCTGGTGTATGTTAACCCTCCAAGGCAGGCGCCACATCTCTGGGTGTGTGTGTGTACTACTCCCTCAGCACTAGAAAATTCAATTTTGCTGCAACCATCTGAGCTGGATTCCACCTCCAACTCAGCAAAGCTCACTTCCTGAGCTACCCAAATTTCTTGTTGCTGGGCTGAGACACTCATGGCCTCAAGCCTCTCGAGCTCCGAATCAAGCTCCTCCATTCTCAACTCATGCTCAAACAGCATCCCCTTTTCCTCTAGGGCTTATTTCCTATTTTCTAACTCCAGTTGCCCACCCAATTTGAGCTTGGCTAGCTCCATTTCATGCCTCTTACATCTCTCTCTGTCCCCCAGCTCCTCTGGGGACAGACTCTTGGCAGAAACACTGCTACCTACGGGGAAAAGTACTCTCCTCCCTCCTGGACCCAATGGCCCTTCCAGCTGCATATCTGCATTCTCACCCCCTTCCTCATTCTCAGGGGTATTCCTTGCTTCCACCCAAGCCCTCAGCACCTTGTAGAACTCCTCCTTCTTGATAAGCCCAATATTTTAAACATTGAATTTCGTGCAGAAGGGCTTCAGCTGCTTTACTCTGTAGCATTCCAGTTTCTCCTCTTCCCACTGAAAATCAACAGAGGCTATGGATTCTGCTCTCTCCATGATGGTTAAACTCGGCAAAAATAGAAAATCCCAATAAGAAATCTACCAAATGTATGTGGTCACGTTTTGGTCTGCAGTCACTAGTAGTGTTCACCAATCACTGTACATGAGTCACAAATGCAAGTCCAGAATCCTCACGGCTGACCACCAATGTAAGATTTGGGGGTCTCTAGTTGGCACAGGTAGGTACTTGTGACAAATAGGAACCATTGCCTATACTCAGGGTAAGGGGGTACACTCCTAAAATAATCCCTGCTCACCCCCTTGGTAGCTTGGCACGAGCAGAAAGGCTTATCTCAGAGGCAGTGTGTAAAGCATTTGTCAACACATGCAGTAATCAAGTGACAACACTACAGATCAACACCACACCAGTTGTATATTTAAAATAAGTATTCTTTATATAGATTTAACACAAGACCACAAACGACAAAAATCCACAATACTGTGCGTAAAATGGTAGTTTTAGCTTTCTTCTTAAAAATGCAACAGTTTGAGTCAATGTACCTTAAGATGTGACACGCAGGGCAATTAATGTGTTGCAAGATGGAAATGCGGCAAAGATCCGGTGCAAAGAAATAAAGACGTCAAGTTCTTCCTGCTGCGTCGACACCCTTGTTCAGTGATGCGACAACAGCGGCTTTGGAGGCGACACACTTCTCCGACGATGCGAGACGCTTCCGCTCAATGTGACAAATGCAGCGGCGACACCCTTGTTCAGTGATGCGATGGCAGCAACTCCAACAGCAGCACGATTCTCCGTGGATGCGAGGCTTCTTGTGATGCGGTGCAATGCGACAGCTACAGCGGCGACATCCTTACTCAGTGATGTGACAGCAGCGGCTGCGACGGCGACACGCTTCTTCCTCCTTGCGAGACACTTATTTTGATGTGGTGCAATGTGTCAGCTACAGCGGTGACATCCACGAGGCAACGGCAGCGGCTGCGGCAGCGACACGCTTCTTCGGGGTTGCGGGACGTTTCTTGAGATGCGTGCAATGCGTCAGCTACGGCGGCGACATCCACAATGCGACGGCAGCAGCTGCGACGGCTACACGCTTCTCCCTCTTGAGTCGCTCTTCCAGCTCCTTGCGACACTTAGTCCCTCAGAAGGCCCAAAACAGCAGCAGGCACTTCCAAAGAACTCTGGGGAGCTGGGGGCTGAAGTCTGTTGTCCCTGATACTTCAGCAGGAGGCAAGCTTTTCTCTCAAGCCCTTGGAGATCCTTCACAAGTTGAAATAAAGCACACAAATTTTCTTTCTCCTTTCTTTGGTAGTCAGGCAACCACTGCAGGCCAATCCCCCAAGTAGCACTTCAGCTTAGGGATAGTCTCTCTTCAGTTTCTACAGAGGCCTTTGCCTAGTCCGAACCAGTTCTGGAGCACTCTTTTTACATGACTCCTTCTTTCCTTTCACAGTACAGGGCAGAAACATCAGACGGGCCACAGGAGGTGGAGCCAGCATTGTGGAGGAAAGGCACAGCCCTGGAGCACTCTTTTGACATGACTCCTTCTCTCCTTTCACAGTGCAGGGCAGAGACATCAGACGCACCACAAGAGGTGGAGCCAGCATTGTTGAGGGAAGGTACAGCCCTATTCAGGTCCCAGGTGCAACTCCTCCCTCCCATCTTGATGCAGATCTCTCTATTCACCACTGGGCTGACTCACCCTGTCTCCTGGAATCCCCCAATCTGGCAGTACCAGACTGCACACAGGCTCTGCAATGGCAGGCCTTAGACAAACTTTTACAGGCTGCTTCTGCGGGTGGCACAATCAGTGCTGCAAACCCACTAGCAACATTTGGATTACAAGCCCTGGGCACACTCAGGGCACTCTACTAGGGTCTGACAAGTAAACCAAACAAGCCAATCATGGAATCACTAATCCATACATCAATTTACCATAGGGAGAGCCTATGCACTTTAGCACTGATCAGCAGTGGTAAAGTGCCCAGAGTCATAAAACCAACAAAAACAGGTCGGACAAAATACAGGAAGAAGGCAAAAAGTTCAGGGATGAGCCTGCAAAAATGGCCAAGTTCAACACTCCCATTTTTACCCGGACTCCCAAACGAGGAAGTAACTCAAGGCTGAGCTTGCCGCTGCCAAGGCTTGTTGGTGGACAGTCCAGCTACCACTACCATTGTTATCTGCTCTCTGCAAGCCAAAGACAACTCCAGAACTGTGTTGGATTAGAGCTACTAGCCCCCAGCAGTCTGCAAGCAAATCACACTCCCGGAATCAAAGAATCACTTGGCCATTGGTCCCACCATGGGATCACCCAAAAGTAAATAGTCTAGTGCATTGTGGGAAACATAGTCTTGACCTTCAGCACATTTCAGGTAGCTACCATTTTTCCCCGGACTCCCAGACGTTGAAGTAGCTCAAGGCTGAGCTTGCCGCTGCCAAGGCTTGTAGGTGGACAGTCCAGCTACCACTACTATTGTTCAACACTGTGCCTCGAGGAAACCCCGCAGAACATTCAACCTGACACCTCATTGGCCCTGTGTTTGTATCCGCATCCTCAACAGCACCGTCTAAGCGATAAACCCACCTCAGCTGAGGCTCCCGCTTCAGCACTTGGGACAGCCACGACAACTCTGCACATGGGCCCTACGAGCTAGGTAAAATTCAGCTGACTGTTGGAGCCTAGCCCTGGGAACCGCATCACCTTACCCCCAGTAGTTTCCACTGGACTCGACCTGCAAGTGACTAACTGTCACTACTGTATTTTCCCATTGACTGCAATGGTATCGTTTTTCAAAAGTTAAATGCACTGAATAATTATTACTTTGAAAATTCATAACTCTAGTTATACTCATCCATTGTCTTCATTCTGGTGTCTAAAAGTTTATAAAAGTCTACTATATTTTTATAAATTGTTGTCGGATTTCTTTTGAGTCATGTCAATTTGCCTGTCATCCTAGTTGGTACTCTCAAATGCTTAATAAATGTTCCAATAAAAAAGCCTGACTGCCCTGTGCCACACTAACAGGACTGAGCTAGAGATTTATTAGTAAGAATCCAAAGGACGTATTTGGGGTAATGTGAAGCCTAACCAGCCTCAGTACATAATATCCCACTTTCCTACAGAAACATGTCCACAAGCCTCAGGTAAATGACGCATAGCCATCTCTGTCTGAATGGCTCTAAGAATATTATTCTCGTCGTAGGTGATCAATGAATTAATAGCCTGATCTTTGTCTGGCTGATCGGACATGGAGCAATTCCATCTTAAACTCATGTAGTAAGGAACTTAAAAATTTGGTTCAATTCCAAGGTTTTTGTCAACCAGACAACTTCACTTATTAAAATGCTAGCTGTTAACTCATATTACTGAGAAAGAGACTGATCCGACCCAGTTATTACACTGTATTGAATGTATAAGGACCTTGTTGTTATCAAGTCTCGGCTATTGAAAGTTGTCGATACTGGAGCCTATAAGAAATAGATCACAAAATTGCAAAGCCTACAGAGCCTTATGCTTACCCTGGTTGCTCAGCGGACAAAGGCATCCTCTCCAATAATCAGGAAAGTCTATAATTCCAGAAATCTGTAAATCTATAGTGAGAGCATAAGCAGAAAATGTAAAAATTATGATAGCAGAAAACATAGCAAGGATTGCTTTTTTTGGGATGATTACATGCCTAATCATTGAGTAGCATCTGAACTTCAATGCTTCCCAAGCTGTGTGTTTGTCTGTGAGGCAAGGTTAAGTTATGCCTCTAATGGAAGCACTATTATGCGATGAAAAGCCTAAATGGCTTATTGAGGTTCATCTTGGAACAATGCTTCTATGCTGTATGGTGTGTCATTGCAGTTTAGATATCTCTTTCAGAGAGGGCTATTAACAGCCATTTTATACTCTATAAATAATTTATTTTGAGTAAAAGAAACCTATTGATAATAAAGTATGAGATGAGAAATATAATGTGAGAATCCCCTCGAACACTTAGGCTTAAACCTAAAGATGTTATGATGTATTTTTTCTAAGTATCTGCTATTTAAATGAATACATGAGTTTGTTATCTAAAGGTATGCATTCTAAATAGACAATAAATGTAATGCACAATAATGAAAATAACTTCATTAACTCATATTATACAGATAAGGCAAACTATATAACAATGAAAAGGGAGGTAAGGGTAGAAGGTGAGGAGAACTGCTGGGACTGTGGAGAGAAACTCATTCTACCATTTACCCCAGAATTACTGATGATAGAATTAGCAGTAATTCTGGTAGTTGGAAAACCAGGTGGAAACCTACGTGATTATATGTGGCAGTATAGGGAGCCATAGGCACTTAATCAGAAAGCGCTAATCAATTATTCATATCGGGATGCATCATTGAGATAGACATGCATGGGTCTTGAAACATTAGAAACTTTGTAGCTGGGGCTCAGAGGTCTTAGTGCTTCCAGGTCATAAGGACTGAAAACACTTACTCACAATTTACGGTTCTGGGGCAAAAGATGCTTTCAGGTAAAAAGGCATCAGAGATAGTATTGAATGCTTGGCAATGGTTGTACTTGGGCCTACTCTACTTCAACCCAATTTGCAAATGATGCATTTCTGCACTTTAGTTACTTTTTTCTTTCCCCTGTTCTCTCTGGAGGTGGGTTCCGTTAGGCAGGTCTTTGGGTTGTTTCCTCTGGATAATGGTTCATCTCCCCACTCAAGATATCAAACTTCAATAATAGCCTCCGAACAATGGTTCATTTCCATTTACCTTAAAGGAATCCCACTGGTTCATCTCCATTGCCTTCAATAACATCACAATCTCACAAACATCCTTCACTTTCTCACCAGAGACTCAGGATCAATGACATTACCCTGGCAACAATGGTTCACATCCATTGACTGCCACAACTTTACCTCCCAGTGGGCAAGCACAGACTACCTGGCAAAATTTCACAACCAGAACCTCACTGGTATCAAATGTTGCATTATCCTTTCAACAGTTGTTCGGCCTGACTAGTTTGACGGTGTCACTAATAGCAAACTAATATTTAGGGTTGATCTTAATGGTGTGTAGTGCCATTTTGCACTTGACTTAAGTGGTGTACAGTGCCATTAATGGCATCATAATATATGTATTTACACTGAAATATCCTTGTCAGGCACACCAGTAATCAAAGCACTTGCCATGAAAAATCAAGAAAGATAGTGGAACAAGTGTAAAAGTAAATCCCTGAGATCCTACTGCCTGGACAACCCATTCAATGGTATGCACTCCCTTATGATACCGGCAAGAATGACTCTTCTGGCATTTGAATGCACCAGGCTGGCTCATCTCTCTCTCCATCTGCACTCAGCAGTTGTCCACAATGCCTGTTACCCAACTTGATCCCAAAGAAGGATGACTCATTGAGAAATCAGTGCTCATTTGCAGCACCTCGGGCACTCAGACTTCCTGAGGCTAGAAATACTAGTGATGCTTACTGTGTTAGGCCATCAGAGCTGGATATGTGGGGCCATCGACGTTTGCTACTGTTACAGCATAAAAGCTGATTATTCTTTACACAACACAAAAACTAATTATAACAATGAAACTTTAATGTGCATTTTGCACCCCCGTAGATAAACAAAACTAAAGCTGAGAAAAGCTGAAGTGCACCACTGTAAAAGTGTGCTTGAATATGTAGAAATAGGATAAAAAATAAAGAACTTAACATGTTAATTAACTGATTACCTTATATTTTTTACAAAGTATTTATGAAAAATTAATGATGAAACTTTGCATCTTTATTGCTTCAATGTAATGCACTATAACACAATAAAAATGTGGTGCTATTTATGCATATTACATTGTATATGACCAAAACTTTCAGTATAAGTGCTTGACATTATGAGGGTGTTATAGTTCTTAAATCCATTTTATTGTAATGATTTTTAGTAATATTTTGCAAGTAGGTACTTTTAAAATTGAGCAGTAGGCTATAATTAGAATTGAACATGTTTGTGTAATAATGACTGATATTACAAATATTTCCATATATGATATGTTTGATTTATTTTGTTATGCTTAAATTTAATTATGAGTTTTTGTACTAAATAAGAAATGCTAATTTTAGAATGCATGGAAATGCCTTTTTCCTTAGGCTGCATGATTTCATAGTCTGGTGTAATGGACGTTTGTTACATTTCTTCAGATGTTGCTATATCTGTTCTTTTTATGCAGCATTCTTTAATCAGCAAAACACTTTTGCAGTATTTCATTGTGTGTTAATTGGTAGGTACTTGACCTCTCTACTTAATGCATAAAGAGCAACAAAGTAAATAAACTCATTGTCAAATAACCTGGGAGTGGATGGACATTCATTTCTCCAGAGCAAAGAGAGAGAACTTGTTGGAGGTTCACTTTTGTATCTGGTGAACGGATGGTCACACCATCGCATGGTGACATCTGATGTCACAAATAGATGATTTGTGGTAAAAAAAGTAACTTTCCAAGGAAGGGGCTGGCTTCTTTTTATCAGATTGATTGGAATCCTTCTCGCCGGTTTACATCCTTTACAACGCAACTTTTACCACGAAGTGCCTTTACGACGCAACTTTTACAACGCAAACCATTACAACGCATTGCGCTGGGGGCGCTCTAGGATAGGGAATAAGTTTAATTTACTGTCCAACACCTTCCCTAGTGTCCACGGGGACTGGAGTTGGAATAGTAAATTAAACTATTCACTATCCAGCGCCCCAAAGCACTATGCGTTGTAAAGGTATTCGTTGTAAATACCGCGTTGTAAAGGCATGCGTGGTAAAAGTATGCGTTGTAACGTCATACATTCTTCTCGCCTGCCTACCGGGCTATCTTTACATGTCCCTTGCCTTTTTCCCTTTGCTGATGAACTTGCCTGCTGGACTATTTGGAGCTGTTTGGTGAGAGACAAGACAAGAACTTTCCTGATTATTGCTACATGCCCTTTGCCCATGCCCACTGCCATTGGCCTTAGTTGACCCTAACTTGATCCCTCTGCCTATGCTAAAAGAACTCTTTTAAACCATCCAACAGTTCATGGAAGGAAATCTTAACCATCCTCTTTATGGATACATAATAGATTTACTTTGACTAAATGTATGGATTTATACTACGAGCTGTAGGACTCATAACCGAGCTACTCAAAATGTTACTTATATGCATTGATATTGGGTCTTTAATACAATAACCACATTTTCTGAATTTTTCTGAGTCTTTTATTGTGACTTAATATTCTTTCCCTGGAAGCTGTGCTTACAAATATTTGATTTCAAATGCATGTTAGAGCGTGTTATAGTTTCAGAACAGTGTACTTAAACCTGGCCTCTAATTTGTGAGTTGACTAACAATCAATGGTTGCTTCTCATTGGGTGGCCAACAGATTAGATCAGAAACATCTTTAGTCAGATAATCAAAATACCCATAGAGGAAAAAGACATTAAAAACATATATTCAAATATAAATGCAAATATAATAATAGATACAACCCATACATCTGAAAACATATTAGAAATTCTGTTTATAAACAATCTTTAATCACTATGATTTAGTCAGGCCAATTTCCATATTCCTGGAGAACTGTCACGCACAGGCTCATCAGTAGCAGACTGGACTGGTGATGGCAAGATGGTGGGATGATGTCACATTACAAAACATCTAGATACTAAGAAAATAGAGAGGACTAAGGAAATTGATATTCCCTCCTTTCGAGGACCTCAATGAGGATTCTCTTAAGGAATGGGAAGATAATTTACAGAAGGCATCAAACATCACGATGCGGATCCTCATCAAGCATGCTGATAAAAAATCAACTAACTACAAGGAGAAATTGACAAACTAGAAAGGGAAATTGAATGTTCTAATTTAAAAGAAGTGGTCAAAAAGAACTATGAAATATATTACAAAATTATTTAAAATCATCAAATCTATCTAATAGGATAAAAAAGGCTGGGGTATGGGCCTCTGCCACATTTTATTGTCAATAGGGTTTGGTAGGTAAACGAGGGATGATAACCACATTCCCCTTGCATACAATATTGTATCACAGGCTATTCTTTTTACCTTATGATGTAAAAATAGATGGGAGTGTACACACCATGGAAAGGGCTATGGTGTTATGTACACTTACCTTCTTATATGTTTGGTGTGTCCCCTTTCCTTGCTTCACAGTCTGTTAGTATGATGTTTAGCAAGTTTGTGCCAACCAGGCTTTTTTTTCCTTTTATTTGCACAAAACATTAGATGAACATGAATGCTACACACATTACACTGCCATTGTTTTTAAATTTTTCTTTCAGACTCATTAGCCAAATTGGTCGTGGGGTACCATGTGGCTGTAAAGAGGGTAAGTGTATCTCCTCAAACAGGTAACCTTGTTCCCTATTTTCTGGCATACAATACACCTTGTATTTTATAAAATGTTAATGGGGGAGATTGTGAATGTGCCTTGGGATACCCATTGTGCAACATAGGTATTTAAGGCGATGTCTATTTTTTCTTCTTTTTTTCAGATGGAGATGGTGCATTAATTACCCATTGTTCGTGGGACCTCACATGATTACGGCCACTATAGCCATCTTGTTTAAATATTTATCTTGTTGTTTTTCTGAGACACTTGTACTGAAGTGTGGTCCTGAAGAATGCCTAAGAACTCCGGTTGGAGTCTAGCAAAGGCAGAAACATGTTGACCACCAGAGGGGTATATTTGCTCTGAACCCCCAGTCCTCTCATTTTTTAACCCTATCCAAGAACAATCTATACTAATATAATAAAGAGAGAGCCCAAACCTTTGAGGCGGTTAATTTCAGGAACCACAGCACCAATCAATTCAATTCAATTCAATTGATCTTTATTTCGACTGATTCAGCCATAAAAGATACATATAAAACACACAACATTTCATTTTACACTTATGTTACTTAATGCAAATTAAAATATATCCGTAATTTACAAAATTCATTAAAACCATCTTCAATTAAAAAGACATACGTATATGCACAAGCACAAAGTTTTGTCACCATTTACATCTAATAGCGAGGGAAGGAGTCATGCACCAATTTATTTAGGAAAATATGCACATGATTTAACTGCTCAGAACGGTTGGCCGATCTTCTTTCTAGCAAAATAAACTGAAAGAAGAAATCTGCTGATACTGAATACAACAATTTGTAGGGTATTAGTTCTGGCAATCCTATATGCCAGGGAGCATTTTCTTATTCCTAGGGTGTTGCACAGGGGTTTGATCCACTTTTTTCTCGCTTTATCATAAGCTTGACAGAAAAAAAGAATATGGACATCATCCTCAATATAGGTGCCTGAACACATTATACACTTCCCCTGTGTAAGGTCAACCCCACCCCGATTTCTCTTAGACCAACGTTCAACGTTAGAGTTTGTCATAAGGTTCCCATACCTGAACTTCAAAAATAGAGACTTCGCAAGAGGAGGCTCTATCTCATCTAGGAATTCCTCGAAAAGAGGCTCATCCTTAAAGCTTAAGAAGTTTTGAGTAAGGGAACCGAGATTGTTACCATTCACTAGTCGATTGGTGATGAGGGACCAAAACGCTTGTTTCACCATAGATTTTGCATTGAACGGCAACCCTTCAGGACATTCCCAGAACTGCGACAAACCCAGGATAAGGAACCATTTTTTAATATGATTGAGCCATACAACAGAGTGTAGAGAATCAAGACCCAATATCTCCTGAAGGCCTTTCCTATAGTCAATCAATTCAGGAGTAGACCATAGTCTTACCCAAAACATTAATGGTCTTAAGATTGTGTAATTATCGGTTCTTTTGAGATTCAGATCCATTTGGAGTGGAATCAGAGGTGTACTGATGGGGACCCTTACGATTGATCTCATGAATTTGTTATCCAATCCATAGAAACTGTCCTTTGACCAAGGCCCCCATATCTCAGCCCCATAAAGGGCAGCAGACTGTGTTTTGAATTTAAAGAGATCAAGCGCAGGAGTAACGCTTTTGCTTGAGCAGGTATTTAGTTTGCTGATAATTGGTCTAACATTATGGGCATAGGACATCTTGCTTTTCTCAATTTGGTCTTTCCAAGTTAGGTTTGAATCTAACACCACCCCCAGATAAGAAAAGTTGTCCACTATTTCCAAGGCCTGGCCGTCTAGACTTAAGGTCCCCCTATCTGGCCTTGGGGGATTTAGAACTGTATATGGCCTGGTGCCAAAAGGCCACCAGGACTCCAAACACGCACAATGAAATAAATGCTCCTTTTAAACAAACTGCGATGTATTTTGTCTCATATGTTTCATAAACCAAAGTTCATTTTGTTACAATCATTGTATACTACAAGCATATCAATTTCATCAGTAAATCAGAACATCAAAGCATCATTAGTTCAATCAATGAAACTGTGAAACATAATCAAAACATAACAAAAACACCCAATGCATTTCGGGGCCCTGCCCCTTCGTCAGGGGTCTGTATAAGAAAAGGGAAAAGAAAAAGGAAAGGAAACCGTATTACTTTTGTTGCCAAGGGGGAAAAATGTATGTACACTAAGACTTGCGTTTTTTGCATCTGGCTTACCTAGTAATTGTTATATTGCGCGTTGCCAAAATGTTGACAGGGCGCGTAGTCCTCTTTTTTGACGTTCTATGGGAAAACGAGTGGAATTATGTGTTCATGAATGGTTAACTGACAGTCAATGAAGTGTCATACCTCAAGTAAATTAAAAAGCTCACCTGAGTATAGAAAACTATGCCCAATCTGAAAAACGCGAATGGACATCTATAAGTGTGTTTGTCAATAATACTGAACAGAGATAACATAAAATAAAACAAGAAAAGCGTGCATTTACCTGTGGGGTGTGTATGCATTCTAACCCCCAGACAATCAATCTTGTCACCAGGGTTGCCTACAAAGCAATAGAATCAAAATATTGGAACTAAATATATCGCCAAAGATTATCTGCCATTCTTGCCGCTTTAAGCAGGCACATTTGCTTACCTGCGGGGAGATTAGTATTGCCAGTCCCGCTTTGTAATATGAGGTACACACGTCCGCTCTACATAAAGAGAACGAGTGTTACTTATATCTAATGCGCACTCGTTTTGGTAACCAAAAACGAGAAAATAAGTTTCTGTCTCTTACCGATTTGCGGCCGGGATATTGGCGAAAATCTGCTCAATCCTAGATGTGCCGAATAAACCGCGGGTACTCATTGAGTCCCTTTACTCTGTTTGTTGGAAACTCCAACATGGAAATAGGACTAGGAGCAAAAAGTGTCGGCCATTTTAGAGTGGTGTTTTCGCAAAAACTGCTTAAAATGAGTGTGAACAAAAAAACTTGTGAAAGGAAAGAGAGGTGAAGTGAAAAAAAGGGAAAAGATTAAAATGAAAGAGGAAGAATAGAAAAGTAAACACGACAAAAGAAGTCATTTTCCCATCTATACCAAACAATTCCTGCCTATTTACAAACTGAATATCGCCATTTAGATGGTTATAGCGATCACATAATGAAATATACGTAACATTAAGCCTGTGAATTTCTAGCCATGTTATGATGGTCAGTGTTGGATAATGAGTGTGTGCCATCGTGTGGGAGTTTCCCTAAGGTCCCAAGTAAGTGTGCTTTAAAGGAAACATGCCATGTCCATTTTGTCATTAAGCCCAAAAGGGGTCAGTGTTTGCAGTTTGCGAATCCAGAAGGCCTCTTTCTGAAGTGCAAACTTTGGCAACTTATTCAGCGAAAGACCCTTGTTTGCATATAAGAGAGCCCAGAATCTCAAAGAATTGCTCAATAAACCAAGTCACCATATGGACACCACCCAACAATCTGAAGTGTATAAAGGAACCACTCGCTGTTATAATTGCAAAAATTGCAACAATATAATACCGGGGAACGTTTTACTACACCCTCGCACAGGCGAAAAAATCCAATTAAGGCACAACACAACCTGCAATTCTGAGTTTGTTGTATATTCAATCAAATGCCCATGTGGCCTTCTATATGTCGGCAAAACTGAGCGCAAACTGAAATTGCGAATGTCGGAACACAAGAGCCGCATAAGGAATAAGAACTACACATCACCACTCGCAAAACACTGGTGGGAAGCTGGCCACACTATCGCTCAACTAAGATTCCAGGTGATTGAACTACTCCCACAACGTTTGGGCTTGGATAACTCAAAGATCTTACTTCAGAAAGAGGCCTTCTGGATTCGCAAACTGCAAACACTGACCCCTTTTGGGCTTAATGACAAAATGGACATGGCATGTTTCCTTTAAAGCACACTTACTTGGGACCTTAGGGAAACTCCCACACGATGGCACACACTCATTATCCAACACTGACCATCATAACATGGCTAGAAATTCACAGGCTTAATGTTACGTATATTTCATTATGTGATCGCTATAACCATCTAAATGGCGATATTCAGTTTGTAAATAGGCAGGAATTGTTTGGTATAGATGGGAAAATGACTTCTTTTGTCGTGTTTACTTTTCTATTCTTCCTCTTTCATTTTAATCTTTTCCCTTTTTTTCACTTCACCTCTCTTTCCTTTCACAAGTTTTTTTGTTCACACTCATTTTAAGCAGTTTTTGCGAAAACACCACTCTAAAATGGCCGACACTTTTTGCTCCTAGTCCTATTTCCATGTTGGAGTTTCCAACAAACAGAGTAAAGGGACTCAATGAGTACCCGCGGTTTATTCGGCACATCTAGGATTGAGCAGATTTTCGCCAATATCCCGGCCGCAAATCGGTAAGAGACAGAAACTTATTTTCTCGTTTTTGGTTACCAAAACGAGTGCGCATTAGATATAAGTAACACTCGTTCTCTTTATGTAGAGCGGACGTGTGTACCTCATATTACAAAGCGGGACTGGCAATACTAATCTCCCCGCAGGTAAGCAAATGTGCCTGCTTAAAGCGGCAAGAATGGCAGATAATCTTTGGCGATATATTTAGTTCCAATATTTTGATTCTATTGCTTTGTAGGCAACCCTGGTGACAAGATTGATTGTCTGGGGGTTAGAATGCATACACACCCCACAGGTAAATGCACGCTTTTCTTGTTTTATTTTATGTTATCTCTGTTCAGTATTATTGACAAACACACTTATAGATGTCCATTCGCGTTTTTCAGATTGGGCATAGTTTTCTATACTCAGGTGAGCTTTTTAATTTACTTGAGGTATGACACTTCATTGACTGTCAGTTAACCATTCATGAACACATAATTCCACTCGTTTTCCCATAGAACGTCAAAAAAGAGGACTACGCGCCCTGTCAACATTTTGGCAACGCGCAATATAACAATTACTAGGTAAGCCAGATGCAAAAAACGCAAGTCTTAGTGTACATACATTTTTCCCCCTTGGCAACAAAAGTAATACGGTTTCCTTTCCTTTTTCTTTTCCCTTTTCTTATACAGACCCCTGACGAAGGGGCAGGGCCCCGAAATGCATTGGGTGTTTTTGTTATGTTTTGATTATGTTTCACAGTTTCATTGATTGAACTAATGATGCTTTGATGTTCTGATTTACTGATGAAATTGATATGCTTGTAGTATACAATGATTGTAACAAAATGAACTTTGGTTTATGAAACATATGAGACAAAATACATCGCAGTTTGTTTAAAAGGAGCATTTATTTCATTGTGCGTGTTTGGAGTCCTGGTGGCCTTTTGGCACCAGGCCATATACAGTTCATATTCACAGTGTGCAGGCACTAATCCCGACACAGCACATACACTGGTTTAAATTTGCACTAAGTTTGAATATTCGAGTGCAGCCCCCTTTCATACATTCTTGGGGGATTTAGAGCCATACATTTAGTTTTATTAACATTTATCTCTAGACCCTTCTTCACACAGTATGTGCTAAAAGAATTCAAGAGTTCCTGGAGACCTTTCTTGGTTTGGGATAACAGGATGGTATCATCCGCGAAAAGTAACGCAGGCACCCTCTCCCCATTGAGTTTTGGGGAGTCACTAATACAACTGTTCAAATGGTCAGGGATATCGTTAACAAAAAGTGAAAATAAGGTGGGAGCCAAAACGCATCCTTGGCGTACACCACGCTCTATGGGGATGTCACGTGTCAATTCCCCATTTGGTCCCCACCTGATGTTAGCATGGTTCCCCTCATGTAGCTGCACTATTTGAGCCAGTAGACAGCCGGGTAAGCCAGCTTCACTAAGCGACCTCCACAGCAGGTTACGGGGGACGAGGTCGAATGCCGCCCTCAGATCTACGAAGGAGACATGCAAGCGACCCTTCCTGATGAGTACGTACTTCCAGTATATACAGCAGAATCTAAAGACCTGGTCTATAGTACTGATCTTGCCCCTAAACCAAGCTTGTAGTTTAGTGAGTACAGCTTTTTCCTCGAGCCAATCATTCATCCGAAACAGTAGGTGTTTAGAGTAAAGTTTTTGTAAGATGTCCATCAAACTAATCGGTCTGTAGTTCGAAGGAACAAACCTGCTGCCCTTTTTAAATATTAGGACAACCTCCGCAGCATGCCAACTATCTGGAAAGTGACCATTGCTGGATAGAGCATTAAATAAGTGGTTTATGTATGGAGCCCAAACTTCGACCTCATGTTTGTACAGGTCACCTGGTATTTTATCGGGGCCAGGGGCTTTACAATTTTTCAGTTCGGCGATTGCCCTTTCAGTCTCGCCGATAGAGAAATTCATACACTCAATTGGTGGAGGAGACCAAGGGGTGTCATCAGACCCGTTTTCATATTGTTTGTAGAGAGATGTGAAATGCGTCACCCAAGTCAATTCGTCTAAAAAGACATCCTTCACAACTCTGCCTGTATAAGACCCATTGGCCACTAACCTCCAAAACCCGACATTGTCCTTCACTTTAGCCGCGGCCAACATCTCTGCCCAGTTCGACTCCTCCCATGTCTTTTTAGATGTATTTTGGATAAACGTATAAGTTTCCCTGGCCACTTTAACGTCATTCTTCGTTTTGTGTTTTATTGCAAACAGTAGTTCCCTCTTGGCTGATCTGCATGAGTGGTCATACCATAGTTTACCATGACACCCCACCAATCAAAACACCCAATACAGTATTGGAAAGGACAGTTGCAGCAGATGGACATAGGCTATACAGCTGGCCACCATATACATTCGAAGGGTAAAAGAACCTTAGGGGCAAAGTAGTCCCTTGTGGGCGTGGGCGTTCTGCTCGGGCGTTCTGCTGGGGGCGTGTGCGTGTGCGTTGTGCTGGGGGCATGTCCATACAGCGATGGGCGCGGCATTCGCTACGTGTTAGTACTGCCTTGTGGCCGTGTGAGTTGTGCTGGGGGCGGAAATCAGGTAAAACAAGCGTTTACAGGACTCGTTTGTGGGCATGTGGGGGCGTGGCAAACGCGACGTGTTAGGACTTCCTTGTGGCCGTGTGCGTTGTGCTGGGGGTGGAAATCTGGGGGCGGAAATCAGGTAAAACAAGCGTGTGCGTTGTGCTGGGGGCAGAAATCTGGGGGCGGAAATCAGGTAAAACAAGCGTGTGCGTTGTGCTGGGGGCGGAAATATGTGGGCGGAAATCAGGTAAAACAAGCGTTTACAGGGCTCCGTTGTGGGCATGTGGGGGCGTGGCCATACAGCAATCGGCGCAGCATTCAACGGGGCTCCATTGTGGGCATGTGGGGGCGTGGCCATACACCAATCAGCACGGCATTCAATGGGCATTCGGCAAAAAGGGAGCGCAGAAATCCTGCAAAACAAGCGTTCACAGGACTCCGTTGTGGACGTGTGTATACCCGGACAACGTCGGGACGGGCTGCTAGTACTGAATAAAGGAATTGAGCCCTAGAGATAGTTTTAATCATTCACTCTTTTTGTTTTTGCTCTCTGCCCCGTACACTGCTCAGTGGCATCCCCCATTCAAAACACCTCATCTCCTCTCCACCCACTACACCAGGTAGAGAGTTGTAGCCCACATCTGGGATCTTGCAGCCCGATGTGAGGAGGGAGGCCAATGATGAAGCATTTCATCCTTGGGTGAGTGAGGCTTCTCGTCTTTATAAAGGATGTCTTCCCCTTTTTTTTAATACACAACCCCCTTCTAAGTACAGCGTACCTTTAGTGAGTTTCATGTATAGATAGTGAGTGATACCTTCTCATTTGGGATTGTCTCCCTTGGATCCTTAGTGTGATAGTGATATACCTTTATATCTACCCATACTCTATGATGGACTACATGACTCTAGACCTAACATGCAGAACAGTTAGGGATCCATTATTCTTTCATATTACACCTACTAGCATCCATGTATATTTTCATGTGACATCTGGGGGCACCTGATGCCATTTTTATATCTCTAGGTTGAATTATACATTGTTTCTCTTTCATTTTTTGTTTTATGATTTTTGGCAGCCGCACTGGGTGGACACATATATATCCCCCCAATGATATTGCTTTGACCCTCAGTAATATAGTTTGTTCACATCTCTTAAGGAAGCTAGCTGCCTTTTTTCTTTTGGGACAATGTGAATGATTCAATTGTTTGCCTTATCCACTCTCTATTGTTGTCTTCTTGTAATTTTATATCTCTATAACCTTTGGATATTATTATATTATTATGTTCAAGGATGGTGCCGCTTTTCTCTGTTCATTTTTACTGATCACATGACTGTGTCATGTCATATTTCTGGTGTCAGTGTAGGTAAAAGATGTGGATGACTTGAATTTGGCTTGTTCACTTCGCCCCTGATGCCGAATTACGGAGGGAATTCTCTGTTCACAGCACCCATCGAAGTAAGTGTTAAGAGGGATATACCTGTTTTAGGGGTACTAGTGAAGAAGGAGACTTGGGATTGTGTCTTGGGCTGCCCCCTTCTTTCCCTTGTTTCTCTGTTTTTTGAAATATGATTAGTCATACGACACAAACTGATATTACATAGCCTCCTGGGTGAGATTGGTGCTATCTGACTTTCACATCGACTCCAGGAGTACATTTTGGATATTACCTTTTTTTGAGGGTTTGCATCTTGTTCAGAACACTGCATTTGCCTTATTTCCTCTCCCTTCCATGAATTTGAGTCGCTGGTGCCGATCTCAACGCGTTGACACAGCATGTGATTATTGGCTATAGTTTTGGACTTTGCCTTATTTAAAGCACTTTCTTTGAGATACCATAGCATTTAGGATGTGCTCTTGTAATAACATTGCGTTGGCCCAATTCACAATTGTTTGCTCCCTGGCATATAAGATATGCTTCTCTAAACTTATCAAACTAGCTAATTTAACCATAGTTTTTTCTGTGCATTACACTTACACCGATATCTCGTCATTCTGCTTATCTACAGGTGGCAAGTATAGGGTGGGCATTACCCTATTGATCTATTTTTATTAATTTGACAATCCAAGCTCGACCCTTGGATGACTACTTAAAAATCTTGTTCACATAGTGCGCATCCAGTAATATTGTTGATACGGGTATGCATTCTTCTCACTACTGGTTACAATATGTCTGTCTCCTTTGAAATGGATCAACTATGTCACATGGTTGCTTACTTTTCGTGATCTCCTTTTTCACTCTCCTGTGGTTATTCTTTCCAGTATATTATCCTCAAGAGGGCCCCTTTTCTTTGCAAAAGGATTGTGTCTGTTCTTTTGCACATGCCTCATCAGAAATGTTTTGTATATAGGAAACATTATCTATTATAATGACAATATGACTGGAATCAATTGATGCCAGGGAATGTTCGGGTATGTGTCTTTCACATATAATACTGTTATGTTTGGTTACAGCACTGCTTTCTGTTCAGTTTGCCCTTCTATATGGAGTTCTGCTACACTGCATTGAACTAAGACCATTAGTACATTACCTGCGCTATGGTCATATATATTTTAGGGGGACATCCCAATCCTTTTTGGATGATCTGTCTCCATCACATTATTGGCTATCTGCTTGTTTTCAATTGTGCACAGATTGGTGTTGGTATTTCCAACTGTGTTTTTAAATTTCTTTTCCCCTAACTTTGGTTGGTGACTCCCCTTTTTTCTTTCACACTTTTGTGATATATACAAAACTCTATCAAATTGGGTAATACTCCTCTTTCGCACAACAAGGATCTTTCTTTTCATGTCACAGCACTCTTTCTCTCCTGACATGTCTATGTCCTACTTTTCATATTTGTCATAGTCTTGTAATCGTGTCCTTGTTCAACTGGTTGCCATGTTTTTGTGATATTCTCTTCTCTTGACTTTGTGTCAAGTTGCTCTTTATGTAAATGTACATATATTTGTATATACATGTATATATTTGTATTGTTATGTTATGTTATGTTATGTTATGTTATAACGTTTTATTGAGCGCGAACAGCTGCCCCAGCAACGAGGCGTCCCGGCGCTAAACTATAACAAAACCAAGAGGGGGAAATGGAACGGAGAGGCAATAAGAAATTAGGATGGGGAAAAAAGAAGTGTTTTGATCGATTTGCGGAAGGCGAGCAGATTAGTTATGGAACGAATGTGAGATGGGAGGGAGTTCCAGAGCCTTGCCCCCAGGACTCTGAAAGAGCGACCGCCCATTCTGCTTAGCCTTATACGTGGGGTAACAACCAAGTTTTGACCCAAGGAACGTAGGGCCCGCTGAGGAATGTAGGGCTCTAGGAGAGGACACAGGAGACCAGGACAGTCAGTCTTGAGAATTTTAAAGACCGTAGTGAGGGCTTTAAACTGGACGCGGGCTTCTATGCGTAGCCAGTGTAGTTTCTGGATGGTGTTTCTGGCAGAACACCTTCGGGGGAGGCCTACAACTGCCCTAGCGGCAGAGTTTTGAATGCGTTGAAGCCGCATCATCTCAGCTTTATTAAGGCCGAGGAAAAGGACATTGGCGTAGTCCAGCCGAGCCAGGATGGTGGATTGGACTATAAGTTGACGCGTATGGCGATCAAAAAAGCCAAGAATAGGATGAAGGTTCCTCAACAGGCCCACACAGGTGGCAGCCAGGTTCTTAGTGTGGGTCTGGAAGGTAAGGGATGCATCCACCCAGACGCCAAGGTTTTTTACCACATTTTTAGGGGAGGGGGTCGGGCCCAAAGCGGATGGCCACCAGTGATCAGTCCAATAGTCAGGGTTTTTGCCCAAAAGCAACACCTCTGTTTTGCCAGCGTTCAGCTGGAGGCAATTGTGTGACATCCAGCGAGCAACTGCCTCTAGCCCGTTCTTAAATTTCGCCGCTGAGATCGAGGGGCCCTCAGTCAGGGAAATGACCAACTGGGTGTCGTCGGCGTACGACACTAGTGTCAGATCCCATTCTTTTGCTATTTCGGCGAGAGGCTGTACATAAAGATTGAATAGGGACGGGCTGAGCGCCGAACCCTGGGGGACGCCTTGCTCTATAGGGTGAGGCTCTGATATGAACGGGGGGGCAGAGACCCGAAAGGACCTGTCAGTTAAAAATGAACGGAACCATTCTAGTGCAAGGTCTTCAATACCAATGGCTTCGAGACGTTTTAATAAGATGGAGTGGGAGACCGTATCAAAGGCTGCGCTGAGATCGAGTAAAATCAGCGCAGCACTTTGACCGGCATCCAAAATGTTCCGTAAGTTTTCAATGGTGGTCAGCAGGGCGGATTCGGTGCTGAATCCTGGCCTAAAGCCATTTTGTGAGGGGTCTAGAATTTGGTGTTGCGTCATGTAGTTGGTTAAGACCTTGTTCACATGGGCTTCAGCCAATTTGGAAACCCATGGAAGCAATGAAATTGGTCTAAAGTTTCCTGGTTGTGATGGGTCTAGGTTAGGTTTTTTTATAATTGGAGAGACCCAGGCCTGCTTCCAACACGTGGGAACCACTGCTGAGGAGAAAGATAGATTAAGTAAGGTAGTCAACGAAGGAAGGAAGAAATCGAGAGATTCTAGATATTTGGCGGGTCTCATAGCATCTGTGGGCGAGCCAGATTTGACTTTGGCGCACAGTTGGGCGAGTTCGTCAGAAGTTAAGCTGGGGATAAGAGACAAGCTGGGACTATCTGACGAGGGCTCACGTGGTTTGAAGGTATCCGGAAGGATCTGAGGGAAGGAGGTGTAGATTTTCTTTACCTTTTCCGTAAAGAAGGTGGCAAGTTCCTCGCATTGTTGTGCAGAGGTTATGCCTGAGGTAGGAGTAGGACTGTCTTTAAGTTTTTGAACAAGATCAAAGATAGTTTTTGAAGGGTTCTTGCTGGAGCCAATTGTTTCCGCATAGAAGGAAGCACGGGTGGCGCGCACCGCCTTGTGATATAACCTCAATTTTAGCAGGTAGGCAGCTTTATCGATGTCTTTATAGTCTCTCCTCCACTGGCGTTCAGCCCTTTTGCAGTCTTTCCGCATGGTTAAGAGATTTTCGTTATACCATGGGTTAGATGGCGTATTGCGGGTTCTAGTCCATTTTGCTGGTATTAGGGAGTCTAGTCCTAAATTAATCCAATGTTGAAAGGCCGCGTATGCGGAGTTAATATCTCCGTCTGAGAGGTTAAGATGGAGGTTATCTAGTTTGCTAGTAAGGTCGCTGGGAGCCAGTTTATGCCACGGCCTCTTATATCGGGAACTGGAAGTGTTTTTCGCAACCGAGTCTTTTATGTGTACAGTTTGTTTATATGGTATATGTATTCATTTAACTTACAGCCCTCAAGAAATCTTGTCTATTGGACTAAACTCGTTGGCTGTTTTTATTAACCTTTATATAAAGCACTAATAAATGAAGAATACCACTTGATTACCTGGGAATCATTTTTATTAACTATGAAATATTCATGTGTTAACATTGTTCCTTCATTTACATGTGGTGCAACTCTGTTTTTTGTATTTGTAAGCAGACAGGACTACGCTCTCTATGCCAGAATCAACAAAACACTACTTCTCAAACTCCAGACCGTCCAGAACGCCACAGCCGGACTGATCCTAGACATCCCTCATCACAGCTACATCACCCAACACCTCTGCAATCGCCACAAGCTCCCCATCAAAAGAAAAATATCTTCAAACTCCTCCCTCATGCATACAAGGCCCTCCACAACACTGGACCAACATACCTGAACAGCCGCCTCTCCTTCCACTCACCCAAAAGACACCCCCAATCAGTTGACCTCTCTCTGGCCACTCCACCACACATCTGCAAGACCAGAATGGGAGAAAAGTCCTTCTCCTACCTCGCAGCAAAGGCATGGAACGACCTCCTCCCCCACCTCCGGCAAGCCCCCACACTGCTCAATTTCAGAAAGGACCAAGACCTGGCTCTTTGGACGACCCAGCACTCAATGGAGACACCCCTTCCCCCTTCATAGCCTAGAGACCCTCGCAGGTGAGTAGTTGCACTTTACCAAACCTGATTGATTGATTTAAATCAGGAAGCACTGTGCATTATTCCCAAACAGCCATTCTGAGGAATGAGCCTACATGTACACAAGTTTCCAGATCCAGCATTTTCATTAAAAACCTGAGAGTCACCATAAACTTCCTAATATTGGCCAACAGTTGGACACCATAATTACTCACCCCTTATTACAATGGAGAAAGGTCCAGCTGAGGACTAATACCTCTGTGGGTTAAGTATAGGATATGAGTGGAATGACTATGCTAGTCTAATAACTGCATGGGCCCAGTGATAGAAAAACAGAAAACTGTTTCCGCTGCAACACTACTGAGTAGCCAACAGTCCTTATCATGAATTGTGTAATTCTGTTCAGTATATGTCTAGGTCTGAGAAAAATAAGTTACTGAATGGACAGCTTCAGTGATGGGATCTTTCTGAAACAAAATTGCCCCTAAAGTGAAAGATGAAGGATCTGTCTTGACAGTGAAGGGCAGAGTGGGATCCACATAGTTCAAAATAGGAGCAGATGTGAAAGCCTTTTTTAACAGGTCAAGAGCACTTTGTTGTTTTGATGCCCAGTGAAAGGCAGATACTTCATAGTAAGCCATCATAATATTTATCCATTTTTATGGATAAAATCACAAAAGACAAATCATTTAAAAACAGCATACAGAATATCAATATTATGATCATTCATATTTTAAAACTCCCACCAGAAAACTTAAAAGAAAAAAACGGGTAAAAGTTGAATTCAGTAGTTCTAAGAAGAGTAAGGCGAGCCTAACTTAGTTAAAATTGAGCGGTGATAAAATTGGGCAAATAAAATTATGACACAGATAATTATATTTTGGGCCAAACATAACCACATGTTATGTGTCATTAATCTAAATAGTATCGCAGTTACAGGGGGGGGCAGATCTGAATGTTTAAAACAACCCCGGGTAAAAGGGACCAGTCCATGAAATAAATACAACCTAAAATGGGCCAACAATCGGCAATGAAAGCGAGGTATATCCCAGGTCAGTTAAGGTTCAATATTACTAGCTGTTTTCATCATCAGCACGTGCCACATAGAATGTTTTGTTAGGGCAACATCCTTGTGTTCTGACCTGAGCTTGTCCATGAGTGTGTATTCAACCAAATTTTCCATCAGCGCAAGTTATACTTGAGGTGTTAATAAACATATCTGGCATCCCTGTAGCCCACAAGCTCTGTGCAGCATACACCAGCATACGCCAGCCATGGGATCTATAGGAGCTTGTCTAATTACAAGCTATCTTGCAAGATCAGTCTACTGAAACCCAACTCCTCCTTTGTCCAGATCATGTTCCAGAGTTTTAATAGGTTAAGGCGAAGCAGATCAACTAAGTAATCCATACCTAGTTCTTTGTGTACGATGTCGTAAGGTGTACTTTGACAAACGCCTAGGAGACACCTTAAAACAATTTTTTTGCCACTTGGAGTGGAGCATCCTGGCCGTGTCCCCAAAATCTGCTATCATAGCCCACTAAGGGGATACATTTAGCCCTGTAAATCTCCAGAACCGATTGGACATGGGCACACCCCAATCGGTGGGAATAATCCCTGACACCAAATATCGCCCTGTTGAAGGAGGAAACATTTTGAATAATGAGCGAATGCCAATTGAGCTCAGAAAGAATCCAGTTGCATCCCCAGACACTTGAACTTGTCCACCCTTCTAATGTGTTGGCCATCTATCACATATTTAAATGTTTTTATTTTTGATGGGCCAAAGTTCATGACATGATATTTAGAAATATTAGTGGATAGGTCAAGGCTATTCATAAAATGTATAAAAAGAGAAAGAAGCATATTCAGGCTTTTAGCAGTGCGGGCCATTAGTACTGTGTCGTCCACCTATAATAAGGTGAAAATGGGACGACCACCTACTCTGGGGACGTCAACACCTGCAACAGTCAGGACCTAGCTAAGCTATTGATATAAAATATGAATAGAAAAGGAGCTAAAAGGCAACCCTGCTGTACCCCTCGCTGGAGTTTAAAGTGCTCAGTGCATACCCCATTGGGGCAAAACCTAACACTGGCAGAAAAGCCACTGTGCAAATCAAACAAAAAAATTATTAAAACTATATTGACGTCCATCTGTTCCATCATCGACCAGAGCTTAGAGCGGTTAGCTCTGTCAAAGTCAGAGCTGGGGTCCATGAAGGCCAGGTGGATTGCCCCCTTCTTCGCCTTAGTGTACGTGCAGGTTTAAAGATAGAGATTCAGAGTCTGTTCTATTGTCCCCCGGCCAGGGCGAAACCCATACTGGAGGTCACACAAAAAGTCTTACGCCTCGGCCCAATCCGTGAGGCGATTTAATAGGACCAATATTTTTCACCTACAAATCTATGAGGGAAATGGGTCTAAAACAGGCCGTGTCTGATCTATTGCCCTTTTTGAAAACAGGGACTATTATGGACTGGCACCATGCAGAGGGAAGATGACTAGATACAGCAAAGTTTAAGTGCAGTGTCAGTATCGGGCCCACAAGTCTAAACAATCCAGGTACCCCATCAGGCCCTGGTGCCTTATTTAAAGGCAACTAAAGGTTAAATTATGTTCTGTTCGGGGGCCTTTTACAGGCTCCGTCTATCCTTCAAGACTATAAATGGCCCTAAAATGGTCCGTCCGGCCTAAGATGGGATAATGCATTCCTGCCTGGTCATATGGTCTTCATGAAAAAGGGGTGAGTTGATGACATCCCAGACCAGCTGTTACCAACTTGTCCCAAGTCTCTGTTTTGATTTGGGCATTACGATCTTTACAGGCTTTCTTGAAGGCAGTCCTGGCCTTCGTAACTTTTTCCTGACGAGGGGTTTAGCATGCAAAAGATTCCAGAGGTCCTTATGGGCTCTAGAGCATTCGAATCATTTGACCACACAGCTGGCAAATGGAGAGCCAATTCTAAAGAGTGTCAACTTAATAAACCTGCAAATATAACCTCTAGGGTGGCACTGCATCTGACAAACAGGTTTGAAAATCAGCATGTCACACGACAATCAAGTTTTGAACAAAGGCTGATGGAACAATGCTGACCCACTTTATCCTTCGGCCTTGATCAGCCAGTGTGGTGGATACCCGGTAAGCAGTTGTAGAGCTCACCACTTTATTATCCCAATAAAATTATGCTATTAACGGGTAATGGTTGCTCAGATTATGTGGTGAAATCTAAAAATCTAAAAGTATGGTGAGCATACAACCAGACACAAATATATAAGCAATCACACTACAATGCCCTCCCCTTAAAGGTTGGTATGTGAGCCTCCATGGAATCATGTTTACTCACCAATAGGTTTACCAAATTAAACTCAGAGGTAAGGCTGTTTGTCGCTTCCCCTTGGCGTATGTGTTTGAAATGTGCCAGGGTTGAAAATGACTCCGCAAAATCAGATACCTTGTGGTTAAAACAGGAGCGGCACAGGTGTAGGTTAAAATCTCCCACCAACATAATTAGGGTAAAATGGGGATCCCGACAGAAAGAAATCATGCATAAAACATTTAAGACTAGCAATTAATTGCATCTCATCTTTGGTGGATACTGCGTTATAAAATTAATGAGGAGCAGTCTGCGTTTGTTAGGCAATATTAAAAGGGTGCCCAAGATAGTTTTACATTTAGAAGTTGTCACCTGAACTTTACAGTTATAGTCTAATTTAATTGCAGTTGTGAGGCTGCCACTAGCACGTCCACGAGAGAAGCGGGTAGCTAAAACTGAGTGGGAGGAGTAACCATCAAGCTACAAGCAACCCTTGGTGTCCCATGTTTCCTGTAGACAGATCAGACCAAAGTTCTTCAACATGCCCAGCCAATCACCATCAAATAGTTTACTTTGGGCCCGGCTATGTTCCAACAGATGATCTTAATGGAATCTTGAGTCAAAGTCACAGGCTCCTTAGTTGGGTTGGCATGAGTCTGAGGGTCTGTAGTAGGAATAGAGTCCAGTCAATCTTGGGCATCAAGGTCGCTCAATGGGAGGAAATGGTTCTCAATAACAGGGGAGTGGTGTTGGTTGAGGATTGTGAATTTTCAGAACGATGCCATAGCATTCCCTGTTGCAAAGTCCAATGTCTCGAGAACCTAACGTTGGAGTTATTGTGGGGTAGAAAAAACCCAGTGGGAGAGCTGTTATACGATTTGAGGGTTTGCCCATTGATCCTAGGGCACGAAAGGTTAAACCTGCCTCCAGGGGGTTGTTAAAGTTCACTATTATGCAATCTCCCATCGCCGTTTTCCGGGTTTGGCCTATCCAACCCACCGTACGGGCCATTATAATTCTTTCGGCCAACATCTGCGTGGGGGAATATGAAGCATTAGTCCTGCTAGTCAGCCAGTGAACAGTCTTATTTTTGAGTTGATCAAAGTTTTCGACTGCCCCTCTCCTCAAAGGGCGCACCGCCACCAATACAATAATGTAGGGAGTGGCTGCCGGGGGGGAGCTGGATAGTGGTATTGAAAGGGCAATGTGTCAGTTGTGAATTTTGAGCTGTGGAAAAGGCAGGCAGGTCTGTGTTGCTCATGCTTCCCTGTTTGATTGCTGTACCCGGCATTTGCCACCCAAAGTTAGCCTCCATACCCCTTGGCACATCTGGTATATTAGGTTGCAGATGCAGTTGCGGTGAGGCTGCCAGTGAGGCCTAAGTCTGTGCCTGAGCCTGGGGTATTACTCCTGCCCTTCTGCTCGAAAATGTGTCGCGGGGTAGAGTACGCAGGCCAGCATTTGGGAAGGTGTGCTGGGGCTCAAAGAGCCGGCTGCTTAAACTTGAATATAGAGTGTCCACTGACCCCTTCAGTGATCGATCCGACTGTTTGCTCAAGTGAGGACATCTGGGTGTCAAATGCATTTAAGGCTGAGATGATCTTTGTTTCGAAAGCTTTAAAGGACGCTAAGAAGCTGTCAGTTGGGGTGTTCTTCCCAGTGTCTGAGGGATTGACCGATACAGGAATAGAAGGGACATGCACACACTTGGGGGTAATCTTCTTGCTGGACTTGGTAGATATGGGCAACCCCGGAGTGGAATTTTTGCGTCTGGTTCCCGGTCTGTTTGCCGGTTTGCGAGTTTTGTCAGTGCATTTCAACAGTGAGTCCCTTGGTGTGGGCGGCGGATCCAGTGAGTTAGAGGTGCTAGCAATGGGGTCAAGAGCGATGGGGAGAGAGACAGGAGGACGGCTGGTTATATGATTGTTTAAATCAGTCAGATCCCCAGTGAATGTACCTGCCACTTGGCTCTCAGGGGAGACAACTTGATGGTTCCCAGCTAGCTCTATTTCAGCACTATTAACCTACTTGGACAATACTCCTACAGCCTGGTTCAGGAAGGACAGGATTGATGTGCTGGCTTTTGAGCGTTTGTCACCCCCATTAGTTGTTTCTGCCTTTCTTTTCCCCATAATCAGAGTCCGTAACTGTGAATGTATGGACCAAAGAAATAGCAAGCTGTGCAACAAGAAAGAGGCATACTTAGTCACTCACCGCCGGCAGAGTACGTCAATATCCTGAGAGACAGATAAAAGGTGGGCTGGCTCAGCCCTGTGACGACTAAGACGGACCTATCTTGGCCTGGTCTTCACCCGGGCGCGCGCCCTTGCACGTCCCACGAGCTTCCCGCACAGTGGGAGCCTGAAGGAAACCTCTAAGCGCCTCTGGGTGCAGGAACAGCTTTAAGGAAGCAGCAGCAGCAGCGGCCGCAGGATACTCTGGGGCTTGGAGTCCACCCCTAATGTCACTCGATACCAGCTGGATACAGGCTCCGAGGCAGTGGGACCCTGAAGAACCTTTAAGTGCCTCCAGGCACAGGAACAGCGGTGAGGAAGCAGCAGCGCCCGCAGGATACTCTGGGGCTTGGAGTCCGCCCCTAATGCCACCCTATACCGGCTTACTCATACAATGGGTGAAACAATTGCAGAAAGGGCCTTAATAAAGTTAAACTTCTGAAGCCCAGAAATCTATATGCCTCTTTGACAGTGTAAGGAACCTGCCACTCAGCCATGACTGGTCCTTTTGAGTGTCCAAAGCTGAGATCCTCTTTGTTCGTTAAAGGATAGGGTCAGTCTGTGGTATCGTGGCATCTACTTTCATATCTATGGAGCAATCATATTCCCAATAAGCTAGCAGCTTGTCTGCACCTTTTCCACTGAATACGTCTGAAAATTCAGCATAGACTTCTGTAATGTTTAAGCTTGTTCTGGAGAACTCAAGAGTGTGACACCTAGCAAAGGATTTGTTGGAAAAGTGTTGCCTTCAGGAAAACATTTATTTTTACATTACTCAAGTAGAATAAACCTGTGATGTGTTGCAGTCCACTTGTGTGCTGTCACAACAAGGTGATACAATGATACAATGTGAAAATTGGAAGCATCTATAGGATCAAAACAAATAGTCTCATAGTATCCTAAATCTATAGCTATGATTTAGTTTTTGGCTTCTTTACACACTTCTCATGAGGTAAGTGGAGTACCATGGTTCCCATTGATAGGTTGAATGAATGAATGAATGTGGGTTTTCTAGAGCGCGTAGTAACCCGGAAGCATCCCAGCGCTAAAACCAAGACAGCCGGTTCAGAGGTGGTGACCAAGAGAAAAGGGGGGTTCAGGGGAAGAGGTGGGTTTTCAAGAGTTTTCTGAAGCGGAGATGACAGGGTTCGCTCCTGAGTTTGAGAGGGAGGGCGTTCCACGGTCTAGCCGTGTTCACCGAGAATCGCCGACCTCCTGTGCGTGCCCTTTTTACTCTGTGCACAGTGACAAGGTGTTCATGATCTGAGCGGAGGGGCCTATTGGCTTTGTAGGGCGTGACTACGTTTTTGAGAATGGGGGGCCCTTGTCCTGCAGAAGTTTGTGTGCCAAACAGAGGGATTTGAATTTTATCCTTTCTCTTATTGGGAGCCAGTGCAGAAGTTTCAGCGCTGGTTTGGCGGATGTTCTAGCCGGGGTGTTTGTAAGAAGCCGGGCTGCGGCGTTCTGAATTTGTTGTAGTTTGTTGAGGGTGGATTCAGGTGCTCCCAGGAAGATGGCGTTGCTATGATCCAGTCTGGAGAGGATCAGACCTTGGATGAGCAGCTTCCGGGAGACTTGCGGGAGAAGGGGCAGAATGTTTCGGACTGATTTAAGAAGGCCGAAGCAGATTCCCGCTGTTTTTTTAGCTTGGGTTTTAAAAGACAAGTCCTTTTCAATCCAGATCCCAAGACTCTTGATCTCCTCTATGGGAGAGGGTGGCTCTCCCAGGCATGTGGGCCAGATGTTCGGGGGAAGGGTGGACCCGTTATGCCCGAGTAGCATGATCTCAGTCTTGGATCCATTGAGTTTTAGGGCTGATTCATTCATCCAGGTGAGGATTTCAGATAGGCAGGTGTGAAGATTGGACGGTCCTCGGTCGGGTTGGGATAGGGAGACAGCCAGTTGGGTGTCGTCAGCGTAGCTAACGATTTTTACTCCAAACGGGGGGACCACCTCCTCCAGTGGGGTCATGTAAACGTTAAATAAAGTTGGACTGAGGGAGGAGCCCTGCGGTACTCCGCACTGGAGGGGAATCGCCGTGGAGTGGGTGTTCCTCTCCCAGACCTGGAAGGTGCGGTTGCTTAGAAATGACGTGAGCCATGACAAGGCAGTTCCCACCACCCCTATGTCATTGAGTCGCTGGATGAGGACCTGGTGGTTAACGGTGTCGAAGGCCGCACTGAGGTCCAGGAGGATCACTGCCACTGATCCTCCTGCGTCCAGAATGCATCTGGCATCCTCAACCACGGCCAGGAGGGCGGTGTCCGTGCCTTCTCCGGGGCGAAATCCAGTCTGAGATTGCCGGAGAAGGTTGTTTGTTTCCAGGAAATGGGAGAGTTTTTTGTTAACTAGTTTTTCCGTAATCTTGCTGATTCCTGGGAGGAGGGAGATTGGCCTGTAGTTGGCCAGGTCCGCAGGATCTAGGTGCGGTTTTTTGAGAAGGGCTTTGACGACGGCAGCCTTCCAGCTGGGAGGGACCGTTCCCTGACACAGAGAGGAATTAATGAGGTCAGTTAGAGGGGTGGCGATTGTGGATGCCACCGTTTTCAGGAAGCGAATGGGAACCGGGTCGCTGGGAGAACCACTTTTTATCAAGGCTAGGGTTTTGAGAACCTCTTCTACTGTTGCCGGGCCAAAGGTGTCCAGGTGGATGGCTGGTTTGGCCGGCTGAGGATTTGCGTCTGTTCCAGGATTGAGTAGATCGTTAGTGTCTGCTCTTGGGTTAGTTTGAGGCAATGTAGCAAGAATGTTGTGAATCTTTTCATCGAAATATTTTGATGTCAAGAGCAGGGGGAGGGGCAGGCACTTTGAGCAGTTCTTTTATAATAGTGAAGGTTTCTCTTGCAGAGCTGGAGGACTTTTTGATTCTCTCGTCGAAGAATTGGCTTTTGGTGTCACGCAGGGCCGTTTTGTAGGTTCTCATGGAGACGCGAAAGGCATCTTTTCTGGATTTGATTCTGTCTTTCCTCCAGGAGCGCTCCAGTTTTTTACATTCTTTCCGAAGTTGTTTTAACTCTGGAGTGTACCAAGGAGCGGGGTTAGCTCTTTTGACTATTTTTAGGGTGCTTTTTTTTGGAAGAATAGCGTCGAGTGAGTGGGTGAGCCAGATTTTGAATTGCGTGTCTGCAGTTACTGGGTCTAGTGCCGGGGGGGGGGGAAAGGACTGCGAGAGTCTGGCGGTCCAGTCTTCAGTCAGGAGTTTGGATCAGGGTCTGTCCATGACCCGTGTTTTGGGGGGTTGCGGTGGCGGGGGGCTGGATTGCCAAGATATAGGGACCAGGAAGTGGTCTGTCCACGGGAGTGAGAGGGGGGGTGTGGTTTTTAGGTCGTTGATGTTGGTAAAAATGGGATCGAGAAGGTGCCCTTTGTCATGTGTAGCCTCTGAGTTCACTAATCTTAAATCGTATGACGTGAGGTCGAGTAGGAGATCGGACGCTGTTAAGTCCTGGGGGTCACAAAAATGGAGATTGAGGTCTCCCAAGATTATGAAGTTGGGGAATGTGGTTGCCATTGAAGTGACGGTTTCTATGAGGGTGCTAGAGAACTTGGTCGGGGCTCCCGGTGGGCGGTATATGAGTAAGCCAGATAGGGATACTGTGGGTGAGATTTGTGCGGTGAACTGGCAGCTCTCACAGTCTTCGATGGCCCCGTTTTGTGCTCTGCAAACGAGATGTTCCCTATAAATTATGGCGAGGCCACCTCCTCTACCAAGGGGTTTGTTCTGTGAGAAGATTAGGTATCCTAGGGGAAGGGCACTGACGATGTCGGATTCTGAATTTGGGGTTAGCCAAGTTTCCGTGAGAAACAGAATGTCAATCTTATGATCCTGTATAAGGAGGTTTATTTCTAGGGAGTGTTTCGGGAGGGACCTACAGTTCAGGAGGCCCAATTGCAGGGCATGGTGTCCCACCATGGTGTGCGCAGGATTGCAAAGATCGCAGTTGATAAATGTTTTCTCCCCTTTATAGATGTAGGAGCAGTTCGCATTTTTCGTGGGATTAAGTAACAGGAGATTTCCTTGGGTGTAGCTATAGTGGTTGCCGGTGGATTTGGGCATAGCGTCTGGGCCCTAGGCCCAGACGGGCTTACCTTTGGCGCGCCTTCAGCACGCTGTCGGCGCGCCCGCTATGCGTGTCCGGTCTAGGCACATTTTGTGGGGGGGCGTGGCCTCTGAAAAGTGGGCGTGGCCTCACTTCTGGCGGTCTTCAGAAATGTTGATCTCCATGAATCAGTCCTCTGCTTCTGAATCTAACATGGCTCAGCATCATAATGGCCATATTGGAGGTACCTTAATAATTTTCAATGGGAAATGGGCCCCGCGTTCTACAAACACTAGAATTTGATTCTCGCCCAGTCTTGGTCTGCAGCTAAAGGCCGGGCTTGTGGTACACCCAAGAGGTCCATTCTTAGGGTCAGTCACTACACCCACTAAGAAAACTGCTCCTGCATCTAGGATAAGACCAAGGCTGGGAGGTTTTGGTCTATATGTTACCTAATGGTATTAAGATATGCAAAAATACACTACGCACTTCTTCATGGGGTAGTAGACATTACTATCATATGATGGAGAGTAAAACATTCCTGTTATTCTTTATTTTAATATATTTATTCTTTAAGGTAAAAATGCATTGCTGTAGCTTTCAGAACCTTTGTTTCCCTTAAAGACTTGTAAAACATAGAGCAACAGGGGGTTTGCTTCGGTGGTATTTCCAGACCGATACAGGGTGACAAGTGAGGTGTTGAAAAGGGCATCCGGTGAAGTTGTCACAAGAGGTCTAACAAACTAAGCAGACATTAATGGATACCAGAGGATCCTTTAGGCTTTCCTAACACTACACTCCCTTTCTTAATTCTGTGCCTTCTTCTCTTCAGAATGCTACAGACCTCTATATTATTTCTACAAGCACAAAAAGATAAATTTGTGACTGAATGGAACTTGGTGAGGGAGGGTTAGACTCATTTGCTTTGCTCCCTCGATGCCATTAAAAGTTTGGTGCAAAGTGCGGTGTATTTAAATTTGCTGGCTACTCCCTTGAGAGTACAGACCAGAATGCCCATACATGCCCATTTCGCTGTTTCTCAGCTTCTCCACCATTTTGAAATTCACTTCCACTCGCATGATAGTCATTTCGATAACATTAAAAAAAGGTCAGAAAGAGTCCCATTTCATCACTAATGTGACCTTGTAAAACATGATCCACCTACTTTCAAGGAAATCTTGTTCTGTCGTAGATTTTCTTCCGTAATCCTAGGATCCACTGTAAGTCTCATAAAGCTTTGAAATTTGTTTCGAAGCTGTAGTAATTGACCAGAGAATTGTATGGAGTCTAAAAGGCCTTGTGAATCAGGCTCCGAGCCTGCTTTGGGTGAAATGATGAAGAAACAACAGCGCAAGGCAGCTTCGAGATTGCAGCTTGATAGCTACATCATGAAAGTCTGCTACACAGTTATTGAACAAAAACATGTTAGTGAACAAACAAAGCTATACACATAAAAGGTGGTGCTATAAACACAGCCCTGGGTGATACGTGTACAAAGCTGTTGAATAGGAGCAGATTGCAATCAGGGTAACGCCATTCCTTTGCTTCATCCTATCTTTAAGACGGCCATTTTATCGCTTTAAACAAATATCTAGAGGGGCTACTTCAGTGGTACCTTTGCATTATTCACAACGTCATATGGAGCTATCCGAGCACACCCTCTGCAAGCACACAGAGGGGAAAGGTGAAAAGCAAACACTAAAGTGTAGAAACGTTTAATCTAAAAGATATGCTTGCACCTGGACCAGATTGTAAGGCCGCGTGCAGTGACATCCAACTGGGCACGGGCGATTAAAACATATAACATTAACAGTATGTCCCTAAAAGCAAGCATTAAACGACATACGCCAAATAGTCGTGTTGTTTTTACGTGTTGTTGTTGTGCTGGTTGTGTTGGGTTCACCTAACGATTATTTTGTTCTGTTTGCGTTCCCCTACTCAGCAATCAGACAAATGCCAGTGGTAACTCTGAAGAAGAGACTATAATCACACTCTGTGGATATCCCTAAATAACAGTGGCGTAGGGGAGAAAAATCACTTTTTAAACGTAGCCTTTATGCGGAAGAGTGAACACTTGGCACCTGCCACCACAAATGTAACCTATCAGTTGATATAAGGCTCATTTCAGCCTCCTGTGCTGATTTGGGAATATTTCTGCACTCACAAATTCCCCAAAGTACAGTTTACCTGTTAATTTTTTATTTTTTTATTTTTGCCTGTATTCTCAACTTGCATTCATTTTATCCGTATTCGTGCGTAACAGGGGGTTATTTACAAGCCCTTTGCGCTGCCGGTGCGACCCTTTTAATATGGCAAAACGAGACGTGCCGACGACATCAGGGGCTTGGAAATAAGCTCCTAAGGGGGCGATTTACAAACATTTTGCACTGGGTTATCGTCACAAAGCTAAGTGACGCTAACCAGCGTGAATTTCTTTTTTTGTTATTTACTATCCGGCGTAATACTTGGTATACATTGGAAAGCATCCTCAAAATAGCTCAAAGCGGCGCAAAACACTGCTTTGCATTACTTAGCGCCAAAGGGGCTTTACATGGGTGGAACATGGGCAGTTCCATGCAACCACTTTTTACTTAGATTTTTTGCGCCAAAAGTTAACGCCCCCTCAAAGGAGGCACTAATAGGAGAAATGCTTTAATTTCTCTGTGCTTTTCTGACTTGCACGCATGCTGCACTGTGCGGCACGCAAAGAAAGTGGGAAAAGCTTTCCATCGTATCTAGGGTACTCTTCATGTACGAAAACTATGCTAGACTCATACACACACCGTTGTGCATGGCACACTTCCACTGAAATCAGCGCCGGCACAAGGAAAAGGGGAAGAGAGACCCTAATCTCTGAAATCCTCCCAGTCGCACAACGCAATGCAGCCTCGCTGGGGGCTTCGCTGCATTGCATGACTTTTTTGTAAATCTCCCCTGAATCTCTTATTTTTGTGAAAGTTAACGTTATACCAGTTATTTTGTCGCAGAATCTGCATATGAGAAATGAAAATGGTAAACAGGCCAGTTAGTCAAGATTTTGGCCCTGATGTAGTAAAGTTTTGCATTGTGTGTCTTGCGACGCAGTCAGGCAAGCACCGATCAACTTCCTACGCAAATGAATTGCTGCGTAGAAGTTTGATTGATGTCTGATGATATATGGCAATGTATCACTTAGCGACGCCCTCCCGATAATGCATGCAATTCGGCGCAACGGGTAAGGTACTATCGTACACAACCCTAGAAGAACACAAAGCCATAGCACTAAAGTCAAGAAAAGTATCACTACCTGGCTTTGCGTGAAATTGTAGTGCCAAATGAAAAGAGGTGCAAACAATGGCCAAAAGGAAAATGATGCTATTCCATCAAAAATTACATATATGTTATTGATCCTTAGAAGCCTTCTGCATGAAGAAAATGGGTACTGGAGGGTGTGCTTTGAGTACAAATCTCAAGCAAGACACTGCTGGAACGCCTTTGGGCCATGGTGCAGCGCTAAATCATGTTTTGCTTCATGCAAACACAGCATTATTAGAATTTGCGAGACAAGTAACATTATTGGCACACAATATCTTGTACATATAATGTGATTGGGCATTTGTACAACACACCCCTATAGATTTTCGTGCAACGTTGAAATGTGCAATTGTTAGTGGTTCTACCTCTTTCCCTCCAACCTAATATGATTTAACTTTCTGCATCACTCACAATGAGTTCCTACAGCCCATCTCGTCTCAGAACCCCTTCCAGAGGAACATGCTCCACTATGTGCTGTTTCAGGTGAACTTATGAAACCTCATTTTGCTCGAAGGCCGCTAAAAAGGACTTTTCCACGATGAAATTGACTGTGACATCAAATTTGATGAGATTTTCTTTAAAAAAATTGAAAAATCTGGTTTATTAGCATAACACCGAAAATTACATTATTGACTGTCACTTGGCGTGCTTTTAGTAAGGGTGGGCGTAACTCACATAATTCAGTGCAGCATAATCATGGGGAATTACCTAAGAATTCGGGGGCATATTACCAAGCAATAGCGATAATTATCGCTACTGCTTGGTTAGAGATAAAATGTTACCGCTAAGCTGCGGCGATTTTTATCGCAGATAAACCTTGGTATTACCAAGGATTATCGCAAATGCGATAAAAAACGGCCGCAATGCATGAATATCGCTGAAAAGTCAGCGATATTCATGCATTACCGAGCTAATGCTCTTAGCCATGTTATCCACCTCCCATTGGATAACATGGCTAAGAACTGCTCAGGGCAGGTGTTAGCTTTTGGAGATATTCGCGCTTAGCGCGAATATCTCCAAAAGTTGGTAATAGGAGATAGCGATGTTAGCGACTGTTTCCAGTCGCTAACATCTTGACACGCCCACTTTGCATATCATTAGTGATAAATATCACTGACATGCAAAGTGGGGCCCAAGATGGTTGCTATCTCCTACTAGCTGTCGCTAACTGGTGTTAGCGACAGCTAGGTAATAGGGAGATAATTTTATCTCCGCTTTCTTGGCTTTTAAAGCCAAAAAAGCGGAGATAAACCCCCTTGATAATATGCCCCGTAGAGAGAATAGAGTTAATTACACAAGAAGAGTATTTCTGCATTTAGTGCTATTCCTGTGCACAAAAAAAGTCCCCCCCCATGTTCAAAATGGACGTGAGAATGCATTTTGCACTAAGAAATAGCTTTACATGCAACAAAACAAGAATTGCGAGCTCGAGCAGCCGCTAACACTCTTTAAATGTGCTCTTGGGGTATGTTCTCCATCAACTTACTCTCAGAATTTCGTTTTCTTAGAACAAAATTCACCCTTGCATCCAAAATGCATTTTGCCTAACAATGGGGCATATTATCAAGGGGGTTTGTCTCCGCTTTTTTGGCTTTAAAAGCCAAGAAAGCGGAGATAAGATTATCTCCCTATTACCTAGCTGTCGCTAACACCAGTTAGCGACAGCTAGTAGGAGATAGCGACCATCTTGGGCCCCACTTTGCATGTCAGTGATATTTATCACTAATGACATGCAAAGTGGGCGTGCCAAGATGTTAGCGACTGGAAACAGTCGCTAACATCGCTATCTCCTATTACCAACTTTTGGAGATATTCGCGCTAAGCTCGAATATCTCCAAAAACTAACACCTGCCCTGAGCAGTTCTTAGCCATGTTATCCAATGGGAGGTGGATAACATGGCTAAGAGCATTAGCTCGGTAATGCATGAATATCGCGGACTTTTCAGCGATATTCATGCATTGCGGCCGTTTTTTATCGCATTTGCGATAAACCTTGATAATAGCAAGGTTTACCTGCGATAATTTCTGACGATGCTTAGCGTTAGAAAATTTGTTGCTAAGCATCGTTAGCGATAAATATCGCTTAACGTTGGTAATATGCCCCAATAACTCTAAAAGCTGCAGAAAATGAATAGTGAGTGCCCGCTCATGCTTGCTAATTGTACTCTTGTAATTTCCCCCCAAATTACTCTTAATTATGCAAGCAGGAGTAATTGCTTTATTATCAATAATTCCTCGTCACAGAGTAACACAGAATTACCAAGTCACTGTGCCCAACCAAGCATAATTGAAAGTACACCCGGGCCTTGTGTTTGGCATATATCTAAAGGAATTTGTCAGGATAAGCATAAAATGGTGCCTCTTGTGCTGTAAGAAAGAAAGGAAAAGGGGTCATGAGAAAAAACAATGCAGACTTGGGAGGCTTGTATGAAAAACGCCAATCAATTACAAATAAAAAACTCAAGGAAAAACTAAAGGTGGGAAGAGAGTTCGGTGAAAGGCAGGCGCAGATTATCTTTCCTCCTATCGTCTCCCCGCCCACATCACCTGCTGAAAAAGTATAGTGTGGATGGAATTAAAAACAATCAGTCCTCACCCATCACACAATTGACATGTCTACCTTAAATTAAAAAAGCCTCTGCACATCAATATTATTTTCACACGCGTTTCCAATGTAGAACCACATGTTCAGAAAGGAGGCTGATATAACTGAACAATAAAGCGACGTTAAAATATGACTCCTGGCAGGAGGGAAATGCATACAAGATGTATGTTAAAGCAAATGCATTGAAACATCAATGCTGTGGTGATTTCCACAACCTATCAGGGCTTTTCTAGGAGGAGTTCTATGTGCAATGACTTGAAATGCCTACTATAATCCGGTAAATCATATTAATACGAGGAACTATTGAAGAGACAGCACTGTAAACAGCTCATATGTGTAATTACAGTCACACCTACCATAATGTAGCTTACGACTCTCATGACAACAACCTTCAGTCTAACCATGTTTTAATTGTTTTGCAAACACAAACATGTTGCCGTATCGCTTGCAAGAAAACAAAGTGCACACTCAATTGTCTTGCAAAATTTGCCAACTCAGCATTACTATGTTTAAGCCTTTTCATTAAACAGGGACGTTCCTTGCTTCTCACAGAGAAAGCCAAGATTTTGTTTTAAAGGCACAGAGGCAGTTAAGTGCTATCTTTTGTCCATTTTTAATATCAAAGAAATATGTACATTGAGGATGTACATTCGTGCTTAATTCACATTCTTAATGTTAGGCTAGTTAAATACTTAAAAAAACACAGCCACCACTACTAGCACCTTTGAGTTCAGCTTTTCCTTTCCTATTCATAGGCTCTGGAAGTGCAGGTGTGGGGTGGAGGGCTGGGTTTATGTTGTATCCAAAGTAAGACAGAAGATGGATGTAAACTTAAAGGTTAAGTTTAATCATGGAAATCAAGTACAGCATTAGATCCATCAGAGTGCACATCCAAGAAGCTCTGGTCTTCAACTGAAAATCAGGAGTAGAACATTCTACTATAACCTAGCAACGAAGTCACCAGGATACAACTACATGAAAGAACACATGTAATGAGAAATATGGAATATGACACACCTCCTTCCCTATAATGAATCAAAAATATGTCATATAAAAACAAACAAAACAAAAACAAAATTCTAAACAGTCAAAGTCTAGGCAATAAATGATCTAAAAACAAAACAAGATTCTTAATCTATAGCAACATATCAAGTAATATAATCATCTAAATACTTAGGTGTAAATTTAATTCTAGCGGATTTTGAGCAAGGTGTAGAAACATTAGCAGACCTTGAGCTAGATATAGACATCCCAGAAGCAATTGCGTTACAATCAGAGACATCAGGAGTTCTTAAACAAGACATAGACATATCTGAAAGATTTGTGTCACAACTGTCATTATTCACAATGTCAGAAGACATAAATAATCCACCTCCACTCACATTAGAATTAGCATTACAAGAACTGAGATTATCAGCATCACTTATCAATGGAGTCAAAACATTGGAATCATTTTCATTTAGACCAATCTTTGAGTTCTTTATTTTGGAAACAGCCCTTTTACTCCACCACTTACCACCAGTTACCTTAACAGCATGTTTACTGATTTGAGTAATAGTAGTTTCTGGATAAAATCTCGATCCTTTAACCTTACATGGTCTTCGGATTCTAATTTTGTCACCAATGTTTAAAGAAATTTCCTTCACATGTTTGTCTTCATCATACCTAATTTTGGATTTAAGCTGAGCAGATTCAACCTTATCTTTGATTTGATCAATATCAATAACATCTTTTCCATGAAAAGTTTTAGAAACAACCCATCCAGGAGATAACTCATTAAAGGATTGTCTTCCCCTTAACAAGAGGAATGGGGTCACTCCAGTAGTTGAGTGCGGTGTATTATTATACGACCAAACTCTGTCATTGACAACATCTTGAACACAAAGGCCAGGTGAAATAGCTAATTGGACTGCATCTTTCAGGACTCGATTCACTCTTTCCACCAGGCCATTGCCTTGCGGGGAGTATAATGCAGTAGTAAGATGTTTAATGGCAAAATTGTTCAAAAAACTATTCATCTCATGAGATACAAATTGTACTCCATTGTCTGACACTAGAAAATTAGGGATTCCTTCAGATTGGAAGAGTTTTTAAAGACTTTTTATGACATTATAAGTATTAGGCTCTTTTAAAAATTCGCAAGCAACCCACTTGGAATGATAGTCAACTATCATAAGTATACATCTAAAGCCCTGATTTAATCCACCAATAGGTCCCAAGAAGTCCATTCCTAGTTTCTCCCATGGATTGTTGGGGTAAACAACAGGACATAAAGGTTTGTTAACCGTATGCAAAGATTTCTCAGCATGGGAACATTCATTACAGCCACTTAAAAAAGTATCCACACAAATGTCCATACCTGGCCACCAATAATGAAGTCTCAATCTCTTCTTGGTGCTTGTGATCCCACCATGACCTTTGTGAGCAATATCAATAATCTTGTTTCGAATAGAGACAGGAGGAATAAGAGAAAAACCTCTTAAAATGAAATCACCCTCTAAACTTAAATCATCCCTTACTTTGGAAAAAGGAAGAAGATCTTTATCAATTAAATTCTCCCTAGGCCAACCTTCAGCAATGTACTTTTTTAAAGCATGAAAGGAAACATCTTGCAAAGATGCTTTAATCCAGTCAGACTCAGAAAGCACATCTTTTGTTATAATCAGTCCATCTAGAAGGTTAACTACAACTTCTTTGTCATCAAGAATGGGAGAGAATTTCAAAGAACTTGAGGGACACCTGGACAAGAAGTCTGCCGTGAAGTTCTTCCCACCAGAGATATGTCTCATAATAAAATTAAAATCATAAAGCTTTGAGAGAAGACAACTTAATCTTGGACTGGCATTCCTTAAACCCTTGTCATTCCAAATAAAAATTAATGGTTTGTGATCTGTTACCACCACGAACTCGCGACCCCAAACATACATAGAGAAGTGTCTGATTCCCCAAACGCAAGCTAAGGCCTCCTTCTCAATTGTACTGTAGTTTCTTTCCGATGAGGAAAGTTGACGGGATGCAAAGGCAACAACATTTTCATTATCACCATTGGCTTGACTCAATACAGCACCCAAACCAGCATTACTAGCATCTACTGTGATGAAAGACAAAGAGTTCTCATCAAAAGGTTTGAGAGCCGGAGCATGTATAATTAGATCCTTCAAAGAGTCAAAAGCCACTTTATGTGTCAAATCCCATACAAATTTAACATTGTTCCTGGTAAGTGACCTTAAAGGCTCACTAACATGTGCAAAATTCTGTACGAACCTCGAATAAAATTCACTCAGACCTAAAAATGATCTCAATTGATCTTTGTTAATGGGTTGAGCACAATCACGAATGCCTTGTAATAGATCATGTTTGGGAGTGATGCCTCTGTGGGAGATGGTATGACCAAGATACTCAACCTCACTGATGAGAAATTTACACTTCTGTTTTTTAACTGTCATGCCATGGTCACTTAAAATACCAATGACTTGATCAAGTTTAACAAGATGTTCTTCAACAGTGTTGGTAGAGATCAAGATATCATCTTGATAAGCTAAAACATCACGAACCTCCCCAAACAACTGAAACATCAATTTTTGAAAAACTGATGCCGCCGAGGCAAGACCAAAAGGTAATCTTAAATACCTATAAAGACCAAAGGGAGTATTGAAAGCAGTTAAATCTCTGGATTCTTCACACAATTCAATCTGGTGGTAAGCTGCCCGTAAATCTATGGTAGAGAAAAACTTCATACCTCTCAATTGAGCTAACATATCCTGAATTCGTGGGAGAGGAAAGCAATCCACTTGAATATTTTTGTTTAGAGCCCTAAGGTCTACACATAACCTAAGTTCATCACAGTTCTTTTTAATTGCGACTACAATTGGAGAAACCCACAATGAAGAATTGATACTCTCAATGACTCCCTCTTTACTCAATTGTAAAAGATGGTTCTTTAATTTTTCCATAATACTTAGAGGAACATGTCTGACCTTGTGGATTACTGGGACAGCATCAGGTTTTAAAATAATTTTATGTTCGAAACCTTTGACTGAACCAAGATCATCAGAAAATACATCACTGTATTTATTCATGATATTCTCTAGAGACAACTTTTCTGTGACTAGAGCATTTATCATGGCAGAGCGATCTAAAGAGATAGGATTCTTTCTGCCAGGTCTTAAAATTAACGGGAATTCACCTTGGTCTTTCCAACCTAATACATTATAACCTTTCTTAGATACATACATTTTCGCTTGAATAGAACGATCCTCAAAGGTTAGACTGTCATTGAAGAATCCCATTAGGTCAATAACCTTGCCATTAAATGCAACTGTACGAATGTCAGGAGGCAAAAGTAAATTTTCTTCCCAATGCTTAAGGAAAAGATAGTCAGCAATTATGGTAATTGGAGATCCCGAATCTACAGTGACTCTCACAAGAATTTCACCAATCTTTAAATCACATACTGGATCATAAATAGAAGAATCACCATGATTATCTATCATGTCAACAGATAATAATATTTTCTTAACAACTTGTTCTTCGTTTACATTAGACACCTCTGAATCAGAGACTTCAAGGTACATTGTTTTGGACTTGAATTTGCAAACTGCAGCAAAATGACCAATTTTTTTTACAATTAGTACATTGTTTTTTTAAGGCTGGACAATAAGTTTAATTAGCAAGGTGCAATTTAGATCCACACCGATAACAAGTGGGAGGTTTATCTGATTTTTTCCATTCAAGTTTTGGAGATTGAGTATTATTTTTGGAGGAAGTAGATTTCACTAAGTCTACATGAGTTGATTTATTATTGCTTAATTCTTTAGAGGCTAAAGCAGATCTTTCTATTCCTCTAGCTAACTCTAATGTTTCTAATAGTGAAGGATTACGACAGCATAAAATTCTTTCTTGAACTTTGTTGTTAAAACAATTCACAACAATTTGATCTCTAAGATATTGATCTATGGGACCTTCAAATTCACATGTTGCAGCCAAGATCCTTAATTCAGCTAAAAATATATCAATCTTTTCGTACTCTCTTTGTTTACGGGTGTAAAATTTATGTCTTTCGACAATTACACTAGGTTCATCTTTAAAATAGTTCTCTAAACGTACAATGGCCTCAGTGTACTCATTCCAATCATCAGAAGGAGGTCTAATAATACGGGGTTGATGATCAAAAATTCTTTGACCTTCAGCACCTAATGCACTATATAACATTGCATTTTTCCTAACAGCAGGGAATTTTACAGCATCAATTGCAATTATATAACTGTTAAATGCTTTAAACCAATGTGTCCATTTAATTTTTGGTGTACCTGGTTCAGGAAGAAAGGAAGATGGAAGAACTGCAGTTTGTTGGGCCATCCTAAATTAGTAAAGTAAATATCATGTAAATAGAGAACTTGTAATGACAGCTGTGTGTATCAGCGTAAATGATACACGTTGCAATTGTTGATATCAGCTTAAATAAATTAATTCGATAGTTCGTAGATTATGCAAGTTGTGTGTATTAGCGCTATTGGTACTCGTTGTAAATGTACTATCAGCTGTGTGTGTCAGCGTGAATGACACACATTGTAGTTGTTTGTTTCAGCGTAGGTAATCAATGTTAGTTGCTTGTGTCAGCGTATAAATTATCAAAATAATGAACGCGATAATAAATAAATACCTCTTTGCAGGAAAATAACCAGGAGAATAAGTTACCGATCGTGAATGCCGTTACTAGGTAACCTAAGATGGCTGCTGCGTGATGAGCGTCGATTCGTGATGACGTGATGACGCTGATGAGGAAGTCGGTAGAATGAGTGCAGCGCGTTGTTCTCGTGCCGCCTTCACGTCGCTCTCGTGCCTGCTCAAGCCACCGAAGAATGAATGGCAGTTTTTAAAATCGAAAATTCTAACAAGTAAGAGCAGTTAGGCAGTTATAAAGGTTATGTGAAAAGTCTGATTAAATTGTGAGATCGCTAACTTTAGGTGTAGTCAGAAGCGCTATGATAAGGTAATATGTAGTCAGAAGCGCTATGATAATGTAACAGTCGATGTTGCTCTCACTATGATTTTCATGAAAAACGACATTCAAGATGAGGTTGTCGTTGGTATGTTTAAAGTAAAACAACCGCTTTGTAGAAAATAAAACCAAGCTAATGGTCGTTATGTTCACGAGGAAAATGACATATTTAGTTGTGTAGAAAACACTTGAAATGAAAGAGCTGCCGCTGGTGCAATCAGGGCACAGTAGAGAGCAGTAGGAAGACAGGCGCTGGTGCTATCAAGTCACAGAATTTAAATATAAAGATAAATAGCTTACTTTTCAATTGAAGTTATGATTGTCCAGTAGATGATGTAATTTCAATGTTTTTCATAACAGAGTTATGGATGATTTTAAAGATGAGCGCTGAAGTCTGATGAGATCTGTTTAAAAGTAGATGAAGGCGTAGGTTCTTGGTAAATGCTGCCGTGACCACCTCGTCGCCAACTTATGTTGTATCCAAAGTAAGACAGAAGATGGATGTAAACTTAAAGGTTAAGTTTAATCATGGAAATCAAGTACAGCATTAGATCCATCAGAGTGCACATCCAAGAAGCTCTGGTCTTCAACTGAAGATCAGGAGTAGAACATTCTACTATAACCTAGCAACGAAGTCACCAGGATACAACTACATGAAAGAACACATGTAATGAGAAATATGGAATATAACAGTTTAGAAGGTGGATGAGCACTAAAAATGCTGTTATGATCTACCTGTTCTGTAGACTGGAATGTTACCTATGTCAGTCAGAACCTGTGTCATCATGACAGGTCATAGGGAATCAAAATTCTGAATAGGACAGTTCAGACTGGAAGGCTGAAGGTGGCTGGTCGTTTTATTTCTTTTTATCTCAAAACAAAGATTAAACCACTTACCTTTTTTACCTGTTTTTAACCAGTTAATGCATGGTTTGTAATCTTAACACTGGCGACAAGTGCCTACAGCTTTAGCCTTGGAAACCACAGTTTTGTAGAATCCACAACGAATTTGGGCCACCCAAGGATGATCACTGTAGAAAAGTGACCACACACCACTGTAGGTTAAATACTTTATTGAAGATGAATCAGAACGACATCCATAGCCTGCCAGTCAGGCACTGATCAGGAGTGCGTCTTGGAATGTTGACAACACAGAGGGTCAGCCCAACCGGGGCAGAACGGAGGGGGAAACGGAATGTACCAACATTACATTTTAGGTAAATACAACACATCTCCTACCCCATAGCAGAAACAGCACACCAGGGTATCTGCACGAGATGTAGAATTTGAGTCTTTACATTTTAGGTAAATACAACACATTTCCTACCCCATAGCAGAAACAGAACACAGGGTATCTGCACAAGATGTAGAATTTCAGTATCCCCGAAAACTTAGAACATCCCGAAAGGAATGATCTGGGGAACTAAGCTTTACCTATATGCGCCCTTACATGTCCCTTTCCAGTACACTTAGGTCTGTGAGTACATCTAGAATACCAATCCTGATATTTCCTATTTCTTCCTGCTTCCGTCCATTGTCATCCATCTCCTCCTCCTTCCCCTTAAGCCTTAAAGGACCGATATTAGTGCCTGGTTCTCTTACTGTTTCTGATTCAAATGGAGATGACCTCATCACGCCGGATGGCATGATTAGGTACGACCAAATCAATCCCTCAAGAGTTTTTCTAACATTAGCTCTACTCTTGCTATTCCATTGTGAAATCTCTTTGATCATCTAATTTACTCTCTTGAATATTCCCTTGACTCTAGGGCGGTAAAATGTTGTGCTTTGATGAGATATAACCCAACTATTTAGTTCCTCGCTCATCTGAGATGGAACAATCTGGACCTCACTTTCCAACACCAATGTTTGAGAGGCTCCTTCATTCCTTAACATTTCTTGACAACGTATTACTACAAAGTTAGCAGTCACATTTTCTACCATCTTTATTTCCACTCCGCTGTAGTGATAGTCAAATGGGGAATTGGTGCCACTAGCCTTCCTTTCCTTCCCTTCCCAGGGTCCCACAATGTCCATTGCAGATTTCTCCCCTAGGGTTTTTGGTGCATCAACTGCCACTATGCAGTCTTCCCTGCTCACTGTAGTCTTATCACTACTAGAACAACTCCTGCACTGTCCAGAATATCTCCCTACCATGGTTTCCACTATTGACCACCAGTAGTGTATTCTGACTTTGATTACCATTAAATTGCAACCTAAATGACCATCATGGGTCACAGTCACAATGCTTCCTCTCCTGATCTCCTGTGCTACTATTTCTCTCTCTCTGACCAATGTCTTTCTTTTGAAGATTAGTTTGTTCCTGACCTCCCTAGACTCCCTCTCCTGCTCTCCTAGATCAAGAAATTTCTCTTCTTCCTCTTTTACACCTTGGCTGAGGGTGACCCCTATTTCCTTAGTGTTTATATACATAGTTATTTCCATGTCCCCTTCTTTGTCCAACTGGCCCAGAGAAGGAACATTCATTAATTTACACTTCCTTTCCTCACAGCCATGACCCTTTTTGTTAGTGCTCCCTTTAGTTTTTATTGCAATAGGCACAACTCCTTCTGAGTTCTCTGCAGGTTCTATCCTCTCCTGCCTTAAATACTTGTCTTGATCTTCTTTTGTGGTTTTCCTCCCCACAATTGATTTCTCATAACAAATTTCTTTTTGCTCTTCTATCACCTCTTCACCACTCCCCCTTCTTCTTACTATCATAACTGGCTCTTCAGCTGTAGGGTCTAATATCATCCATAAGTCTTTTTGCTGAGCACATCCAAGTAGGTTTCGACCGTCCGTTGCCACATAAACTTTTCCTAATGTGCTTCTTCCCTTAAAAGATATTCTTCCTGTGAACATTCCTTCTAACTGTATTCTTTTATTGTTGTAACCAATCGGGCATGCATCTGGTTTTACCAACTTTATACCTATTTTCTCAGTTTTCTCCATGTATGTCTTAATATTGATAAAAGTAAATTGTGAACAAGAATCAGTATATACTTCTATGGCATCGCCATTAAGATCAATCATACATTTTGGTAATTCTACCAGCTTGACAGAGTCTACATCTTCGTTATCTATGCATAGCACGTAACCTTCACATACATCACTATTGCTTACTAAATTCACAGATTTTTTTGAATTATCCTTGCATGATCTTTCAAAATGTCCTTTCATGTTACAATTCCTGAAAGTAGCTGTTCTTGCTAAGCATCTGATACTGTTCGCTAAATGTCTTGTACTGCCACATCTAAAACATTTAAGTCTGTTTTCCTCCCTGTATCTCTCTTCATTTTGTTCCTTATCTAATTCTTTTCCCTTTATATTCTTCACAGCGTACACTTCTCCGTAATTCTCCCTACTGTCACAAATTTCATTTACCTTGCACCCCTCATTTATATTCATTTCTTTTACACATTCAGCTGTGTGTTCCACACTCTTGGCTATATCTATGGCATTTCTCAAATCTGGATTACCTACCAACAGCTTCGCCTGGATTTTCTTATTGTTGGTGCACCTCACCAACTGATCTCTTATGAGTGATTCTGTTAAGTCATTAAACTCACATGTGTTTGCCAACCCTCTCAAGCATGCTATGTAGTTCCCTACCTTCTCATTTTTCCCTTGTACACTTCCATAAAACTTGTGTCTTTCTAACACTAAATTTATCTTGTCAGCATATTGCAATTCTATTTTCTTTAAACTCTGTTCATAGATATCCACGTCCACTCCTTCTCCTGCCCCTCCTTCCAAATCCGGGAGGCTGTCAAAAACTTTCCTTCCCTCATTTCCTAGATTTATTAGGAGTATATTTTTCCTTCTTATAGCTGAAAACCCACTTGCGCCTATTGCAACCACATAGGATTCAAAACCCTTCCTCCAATCTTTCCATGGTAGCACTGGTTCCCCCTCCTCTGTTAGGAAGGGTGGCGGTTGGCTCATGCTAACTGCCGCCATGCTTGAGATGACTTACGAAGATGGAACACTCTTTTCCAGAACGTACTGATGATGCACAAGTGAACCACTTAATATCTCTATCCTAAATGTACTAAGTCACTCTGCACAAGTTTACCACTATTTCACTAACTTCCTTTTTTTTTTCAAATAAAGATGCAGTTGCACTTAAATTTCTTAAAGTTACTCCTACACTCCTTTGCTTCCTTTACTACTTTTAACTGGCTAAGTTTCACTTCTCAGCTATATTTTATCACATTTTACCACTGCACAATATTTCATACGATATATTAGTTACTTTTCCAACAATCTTCTCACCTTCCACCTCTGTCACTAAAATTTCCACCTATGGAATTAATTACTTATTCATCTGTACCTTCCTTACTCATATACGCTCCCTGTTTATTACTTGTACCACATTTCCTTTTCCTGCATTTATATACTATAGCACATCAACTGCATTACCTTTTGTACCTTTTTTAACCTCTTTTTTTTTCTTGATGAGGAATCTCCTCACAACTCACTTCTGTCACGCAAAATAACCCAAAACCACTTTGAATGTTATACTCTATTCTTCCACCATCCTTGTGATGAATCTGCGATTGTTTTTTCTAAAGTCTGTTTACTCCAACGAATTTGCACTGCCTCACTAGCTGCGTTTTGTAGAATCTGCCGTTACTGTCCAAAGTCAGCTGCTTGAACACTACCTCCTCAATGCGTGACTTACTGCGCTCCTCAAAACTGCTCCGTCGCTGCTCCTCACGCTCAAGACAGTTCCTCTCCAACTCGCACCTCGATGCCTCTTCCTCCACACCCAGATTACAGCCACGCCAGGCGTCTCCTGAAGGATCATCGACTCGCTCCTTCCGTGCTGTCTCCTGTCAGGTACGTCTTTTCCTTCCGTCGTCGTCTGTCCAATATCCACTGACTAAACTTCCTCACAGCTGGCCTCTCTGCCCCCTACTCGACGAGCTGCTTCTTTCCTTCTTTCACCGCTCGTCATCCACAGCTGCCTCACCTCACTCTGTCCATTCAGGGGCACTGCTGCTCTCGATCACTGTTTTATTTATTTATTTTCCTCAGCGCTTCCTCTCAGCTCTCCTCACTTTTAGCTCCAGCACACTTCCAAGGAATTATTTCTTTTCCGGTGCCTGTTCCATTGGTTTCTTTCACTCACATGGATGTTCTTCAATTTTCTCTGACATCCGCTCCAGCTGCCATACAATTCCAGTCACTTTAAAGAGCGCTTTTTATTTACGATGCGAGAACCTCACCGTACTTCACTCTTCCTCCCACTTGGTTCACACAGGAGGTTACACTAGCCGGTTCTCTTCACACCGTACACTCTCCGTCTTCTCCCTTCACCACAGTCAGGACCACTCTCCTAAGTGTACCTTAGTCTTTTTTTCTTCATTCAGTTCTTAGATAACTCTTTTGCTCCACTCTTTACTTGCAAAAGTTCCGGTTACTCACTCAGCACTGAATTCTTCTTTCATTATCTTTTCTCTCTTCAACTCCAGTACTTCACTGGTCCTGGGCAACACAAGGAGGGGATGTTGCAGTTGTCCTCCTCCCAACAGTCGTCGCCAGTATAGAAAAGTGACCACACACCACTGTAGGTTAAATACTTTATTGAAGCTGAATCAGAACGACATCCATAGCCTGCCAGTCAGGCACTGATCAGGAGTGCGTCTTGGAATGTTGACAACACAGAGGGTCAGCCCAACCGGGGCAGAACGGAGGGGGAAACGGAATGTACCAACATTACATTTTAGGTAAATACAACAATCACCATTTCAGATCGTTTTTTTTCTCCTCTCATCGATATTTGGATGAATCCATGGAAGATACTGCACTCCGAGCACAGCTGCGAGCATTGTGTCTACATTTTGTCTCAACGGTTAGAAGTCACAATTTGGAACGTGTCTAGAAACAAGTAAGAAGCATTTGGAGGTCATCATTAAGGATTGGCATGGATCACGCACAAGCCCAATAGACTGTAAAAACAAGCGAAGAGCAATTAGCCGCCATCTTGAAGCACTGGAAAGGATTCCATACATACCTAACTCACTGTGAAAATAAATAAAGAGCATTTGGCAGCCATTTTGAATCACTGGTAAGGACCGCATGCAAGCCCAAAGAACAGGTAAAAATCTGTTTTCAACAATGGTGTGTGGTAATGAAGCGACAGGCGGAGGTGAGAGGAGCGATCTTCTTTATTTGTTCTATGTCACAGAATGCCGTTAACTAACGGCTCCCTCTCGCTCCAGCATCAACGATCTAACCGCGCGCCGGGAGCCACGCACACAGACACAATAGGTAAGACGGGAGTGGGGAAAGGACACAGGCAAGGGTCAATAAGGACAGCATTTTACATCTTCTCCCGTTTTTTTAAGACAACTATGGGATTACACAGTTTCCAACTATGCAGAGGAAATACTTTTACTTTTCTTAAAAGTGTATTAATACATTGCATAATCCTTAAATGTTATGGGCGGAATAATTGTTCTCCTGTCCCATATCGTATCAACAGGACCAGTAGCCAGCTCAAGAGGAGACACATTGGGGAGATCGCCAACAGACAGAGGATTTGTGCTAGCCCTACATGCTTCGCGTATGCGTGCCTTTGCTGAGGACGCCAGATCAGCGTTCTGCAATTCGTAAGGCCTGCTCACAGGCTCAGGGATCCTGCTTCTAGCAACTTTTGAACCCTTCCACCACTGGCCATTGTCGAGGAGGATGGCAGTGCCCTTAGTTTTGACCACACGCCTGGGGTCTCTGTACTTGCTCTTGTTAGCTCCTTTCCTAGGATACTTCACTCTCACCACATCACCTTCCTTCACAGACATCTCTTTTACAGCATTTCTTGTATCATAATTATTGCGCATGCGCTTCTGGCGTTTGTCCACCAGACTTCTCATCCTTATCTCATTTTCTTTGTGGTTCTCGTTTTCCCATTTTTTCCAAGCCAATGATCAATGTGGTTGCAAACGTGTAATTGCTGCTCTACCCCTGATGAGTTTAAATGGGGTTCTACTAATGGTATTTTCGGGGGTGGTGCGGTACGATCACAACCTAGTGCGTAGTGCTGCCTCGACTGGAATGTGTGATTTTAAGGCCATTTGTATAGTTTCTTTAATAAAGTGATTGGCCCATTCTCCTTGGCCATTTCTTTGCAGGTGGTATAAAGAGGACCTCACATGCTCTATGCCATTTTTTTTAAGGAACAAGACTAACTCTGATGATACAAACTGCACTCCGTTGTCGGTGACAAGTAGATGAAGGAAACCTTCTGTGCAAAACAATTCCTTCAAGAAGTCAATTACTTCACGTGTGGTGGGTCCACCCACTTGCTGCAGTAATCAATTAACACTATGGCATAGCGTATTTCTAGATTCAAAGAATTAATTGGTCCAATGAAGTCGATGCCGACTTTGATCCATGGACCCTCTGGTAGTTCAACAGAGGTCATGTGGCAATGGTATGTTGACATGGTTTTGTCAGCTTCTGTGCAAACTGAACAATGAGTGACAAATACATCAACGTTACAATCCATGGATGGCCACCAGTACCTTTCCCTCAATCTCTGTTTGGTGCCAGTCATCCCTACATGTCCTTTGTGGGCTAAAGTCACCAACCTGCTCCTCATGGATATTGGTGCTATTAAAGTCTCACCCCAGAGACACCCAAGGGTAATCGCGCGCTCTATAAGTGCTAATAACATAACAGAGAATGACATCTTTGACAACACCGATAACTTCCTTAATTTTCCAGTAGGGTCTGAATGCCTCGTCAAGAGCCCTTTCACGTGGACAACCTTTGATCACGTATTTTTTAATTCCTTCCAACACTGTGTCATCTTTTATTGCTTCTAACCATTCTGACTTAGTAATGGTACCATTGGATTTGTGACCTTCAAATAAGCATGCAACAAGTAAATCATCTACCTCATCGCACTCAAATTCATCCTCACAGGGGGCACATGACAAGTAATCCGCCAACACATTCACTCCGCCTGGAATGTATTCCATCCTAAATTGATACTCCTGCAATTTGCATGCCAACTTTGCAATTCTTGGTGAAGGTCGGCTGGAACCCTTTCCTTCAAGTATACTGACCAACGGTTTGTGATCAGTACGGATGTTAAATTCCTTGCCCCACACAAAACTTTTAAACTTTGTAACAGCCCAAACACAAGCCAATAATTTGCGCACAATTAATAAATACTTTATCTCTGGGTCCCTTAACTTCCTGAATGCAATAGTTTTCTTCCCTTTCTCAGTCCTTTGGCTGAGCACAGCCCCCAACCTGATCTGGCTGGCGTCTGTGGTTACAGTGCTTTGCAATTTCTCGTTGAATGACTGGAGTCATGGTGCTTGCTCAAGTTCCTTGTTCTTTGTGGTCGTTATGCTCTGTTCACATTCTTCATCCAAAATTAATTCTGCATCATTCTTTATCATTTTTTGAAGTGGTTTGACCTTGGGTGCGTAATGTATGAATTTGGAGTGAAATTCACACTTTCCTAAGAAAGATGCAGGTTCTTCCTTTTTTTGGGATTCGGTGAACAGGAAATAGCAGATATCAAGGACGGTTTGGGTCGTACTCAATTTTCATCGATGAGGTGACCTAAGTGCTCTACAGTTCCTTTTAGGAATTTGCACTTGGCCTTTTGCAATGTGAGACCACTATCCTGAATCCTTTGAAGAACCTTCCTCAGAATGATTAGGTGTTCTTCTTCCGTTTTGCTGTAAATCAGTACATCGTCCTGGAACTTTCTAACTCCTTCCATGCCGCTGAACAACTGATTCATTGTGTGCTGGGATACAGCTGATGCTGAACACAATCCGAAGGGTAACCTGCAGAATTGATATGCTTCTTCTGGTGTGATGAACGCTGTATATTTCTTTGACTCATCTTGTAATTGTATTTGATGGTATGCAACACTGAAGTCTAGTGTAGTGAAAATCTTTGCTTGACCTAACGTCATCACCATTTCATTAATCAGAGGCAAGGGTTGGCAATCAGCTACTACGTGGTGGTTTAATTCACAAAGGTCTATGCCCAAACGGATCTTTCCATTCCTTTTCTTCACGACAACCTTGGGCGACAACCACTCAGACGCATTGATTGGTTCGATGATACCCTCCTTGCACCAATTCTCTAGAATTGTGTTAACTTCAGCATGGGCAGATAATGGTAAGTTCCTGACCCTTTGTTTCACTGCGTATGCATTACTCTTCAGGACAATCTGGTGTTGAAAGTCCTTCAAGCATCCCAATTGCTCGTTGAACACCCCTTGAATTCCTTGAGAATGGTCTCCAAGCCGACCTCTTGAATACTGAATACATACGGGAAAGGTTAATCATCATCTTAAGCTTTTGTTGCTCTAGCCAAACCAGAATGTTTACATTGTAATCCACTACAAAGACCCTTGTGAAAGTGTTTTTTTCCTTACATGACACATTCGCCTTGAACACCCCTTCCAACTTTATCTTGTGTCCGCCATATGCACCTGGAACAATTCTGCTGGATTCCAACGGTGTCTTGCACTTGAGACCACTGTAGGTGTCCTTTGACAAGATTGTAATTCTTGATGCAGTATCTACCAACATCTCGAATTTTTCACCATTCATGCCGACATTACACATGGGTTGGTTTTGCGCATCTTCACTGTTAATAATCGCGACCAGCAGCACCAAGTTCTTCAGTAATTCCCTCTCATCTGAGTCTTTTTCGGACTTTGACTCATTCACTGTATAAATCTTCCTAGTATACGAAGTTCTGCCAACCGTAAGGAAATCTCCTATTTTTCCGCATCCCAGGCAGACCTTCCCCCATGCAGGACACTCTTTACAAGTTGCCACATGCGCGTTGGGTACACAATGATAACAGCTTGGCTTTCCAATGAAAGTACTGGGGGTTTTCCGAGTGAAATTCTTGCGTGGTCTGTTGGATGCAGATTCTTCATCCTTACACACAAGATTGACGCTCATTTGTTGGCTGTCAGGTTTGCGCAGTAATTTAACATCTTTGGCCAATCTTTCTATGCTCTTCATGGTGGAACCACCTTTTCTAGGTTTGGGTTCCTATGGCATAACAGTTTTTCCTGCGCCTTCACGCACGTGGTGCGCATCACCACCTGATCACGCATCATCTCATCTGCATCTTTGATTGCACATGTTGTGGCCAACATTCTTAATGTGCGACGTTAGACTCAATTGCTTCACCTGGTGCTTGGTACCTGTAGCAAAAGTTGTATCTCTCCATTATCACACTCATAGTGGTATCAAAGTAGTTCTTCATCCTCAATGTGGCTTCTTTAAACACACCCCATTCTTTATCCCCTTCTTCCTTTTCAAAGGGAGTTATCTGATCAAATAACCTCCTTCCTTCTGCCCCAAACAGTTGTCCATCATGGCTTGTTTTCTGGTAGGATTGTATTCAGTTCCATCAATTGCCTCCAGATGTTTTTCAAAACATTTAACCCACTGTGTCCAATTTTCCGTAAGTGGCCCAGGGACTTCTAAAAAGGTGCTGGGCATAGCCACTGCGTTCATTATCCCAGTTATGTTGACACAGTACCAGTGTTTTGTGAGGAAAATGGCACAAGTCTTTTACGGGGTGAAAAGTTAAGAAGGTATTTGGCTCCCTCTGGTGTCAGCTTAGGCTAAAACCCAGTGGGCAGACGAATAATATTTGTTCTACTCATATTTAGTTGCAGCTCCTCCCAGGGGCTGGCAGGAGTCAGAGAAGACCAATGGAGTGAGGCTGGATGAGCAGTGGGTATGACGCAGTGGAGTTTGGGAGAAAAAGGAAGTCCCCCTCAGACCACACTGATCTGAGAGTTTCTGGAAGGTAAGGAAGCTTCAGGTGCCCTGCTGCATTGATGTATTTGAAGATGCGATCCCGTAATCGTCGCCAAAAGTTAATGTGGTAATGAAGCGACAGGCGGAGATGAGAGAAGCGACCTTCTTTATTTGTTTGATGTCACAGAATGCTGTTAACTAACGGCTCTCTCTCGCTCCAGCATCAATGTTCTAACCGCGCGCCGGGAGCCACGCATACAGACACAATAGGTAGGACCGGAGTGGGGAAGGGACACAGGAAAGGATCAATAAGTACAGCATATTACAGGTGGCCATCTTGAAACCTTGGTATTGTTTCGTTTAAAAGCTCCACCGGCTGTAAAATACCATGTAGCTGGTTTATCTGTCTAGCAATTTTGAAGGAGACTTCATCGTGATCTCCAACACAGTGATATTTACTGCCTTCCACCAGTGATGGGCACACCAATGGTGATTGTGTGAGAATGTTAAGACTAGGCCATACTCCCTGTCAGTAAGTGGTGACAGATAAACTATTTTGGAGCTAGTATAAAAACCCCGTCCCAGGAAGCGATAGAAGTCTCACCCTATCCCATTTGTTTGTAGTACTTAGGTGAGGTTCTACATACTTCACTTCTAGCCTACCAACGGTACTAGACACACTATTTTGGATTATTTGATAGGTTTAGACTCACTTCACAGAACTATTATTATCTACTCTGGATTGGTGTTGTGGTGGTGTCTTTATGTACCTCAGTGATCCATTCATTATTTTGTGTCTATATAAATGCCATGGTGTCAACTGTTCCTCATGCAAAAAGAACAGTTGATGCACAGAATGTAGAACAATGTCATACATTCACCCCACCCTCAACCATTCATTTTAATGCAACTTTTCTCACAATTCTTGATCCCTTTTCGAGTAACAATTATGGCTGCTGCCAATATGTCTCAACCAACACAATTTCTTTCAGACAATGGAGCACCCTTGTTAGCATGGAAATAGTGGAAAAGTTATTTGAGTTCTATTTGCTTGCCATAAGGGGGGCAACGTTTTTTGCAGAGAGGAAACAAGCTGTGTTGCGCCATAATTGTGGAGTGGAAAGAAGTAATAGTTATAAGAGCCTGGCTGATATACCTGTGGGCAGGTGTGATGGAGAACCTGGGGACTCACATAACATATATGTGTTAAAGCTTGGAAGCCATTTTGGTTCTCAAATTATTATTGTGTTGGAAAGACATACATTTTTCATTAGAGTGCAAGGAAAGACTGAGAATATTGGGAACTATGTAGTAAGTTTGAAAACCTTAGCACACACATGTGCATTTCAGACTTTGTCTGAGTCTTTGATTGGAGATCAACTTGTAATATGTGCCAATTCTCAAAGAGTACAAGAGATACTTCTGGCCAGAAATCCTGATGTTAAAGAAGTGGTTGCCATTGTTAAGGGAATGGAGAATACTACCACATGGGTACAGGAAGTGGGAGAAACTAAGATGAGTATTCAAGTTTAGTATTCTAGTGTTTAGTCTTTTTACAACCATTACACTGTATGTTAAATATAAGAACATGTGAGAAACATTCATGAAACCTTTTGTGCACTTATATTACAAAATGTCTGTTAAAAAAAAATATATAACTATATGACAAAATTCATAGAATAATATCATTAAAATCAATAATATGCTTCACCTATCTCTCACGAGACTGAACATTGGCTAGCAAAGTTTCTTTACAGTTGGAGTATATACAAAGCAATTCCTATTTTCTTTCAGAGTTTTTGTTTAAGCTGAGATTATTATATCCTATGAAGATCATTGTTTGTGGTTAAATTCAATATTGTCCTTGATCCAGATTTTTTCTTCGTGCTGGGTGCCATCCTTTATCATTTAATTTGGGATTGCTAAATTCTTGGTCGATTTGTAATCCAACTGAATTTTACATATGTACTTTTTATGTCATTAACCCTTTATTTGGGCTATTACTTTCAAATTGAGTTAAAAAATGTTACCCCCTGCAGACAAGTGGGATTGAGATGCCTCCAAGCCAAGTTGTTACCGCTTGCCTGCAGGCTCGGATTTTTAGTATTATAAAGATTATTTTCAACAGTTTTTTCCTTTGTAATCCAAACTTTGGACACACACACAGAATATGCACTAAAGCCTCTTTCTTATATTTACACAGCCAACATTCTTCATTGTGAAACTGATATCTCCAATTAGGAGCAAGATCCTTAATTTCCCACATAGCGAAGTGGAATTGAATGATCTGTTGCTTTATGTGCTGTGAGAAATAGGCTGAAAGGTATTCCTGCGGCTGCCTCTTTTTGTAAGAATTAATCACTGTCCAGGCACGGCGTCTTCGTATGAGAATATTCTTGTCAGTTGTATGAGACAAAGTTTTTGGCTGTTGCTTAAATTGCCTGATAAGAGGCTGCTTTTCCTATATTCACCATCCAGGCTTCGTGCACGCTTAGTTCCTCTATTGCCTGCATTAAGTAAGCTCCCCAGGATCCTTTTATATTGGTCAATTTCTGTTCTTCTATTTCCTGCCTTCAATAGATTCTTTTTTGGATGCGCGCATTCTCCAACATAACTAAGGGGAGTGAAGGATCTCAGGGGATGAATAGTTCCATTATGGAAGAGAAAGCTTGTGAAGTTGACGACAAGAGTGAGCAAAAACAACAGTAACAATGAATTTCAAGGCCAATGTTTTAAGTGTGGGAGTGAGTCTCATCTTTCTAATAGCGCTGGAGGTTTTGCAAGCTTAGGCCATTATGCAATAGCACACAGAAGCACAAAAAGTCAAGGTGTGGCAATGGTTGAGAATGATAAGTAAATAATCTTGAGTGTCAATAACGATGGTAGTGTAGATGGTGGCACTATTACAATGGCTGAATGTAAAATCTTAATTGGTGAGAAAGAAACAAGTGTTTTAACCGATTTTTGTTCACCCTATATAATGATTGGGGACAAAATAGGGAGATTATCTTTGGCTCTAAAAATATTGAATTGTTACCATTTGATATAAATCCACTGGGGTATGGTGGAATCAAAATTGATGTACTAGGATATACAGTGTTGAGATAAAATTTTAGGACAGGGAAACAGTAGTGAAAGTGTATGTGGCTAAAAGAGGGGTAATCTTCTAAGGTGGCGTAACAAAGGAGACATGGGCATCACACTAAAATCTAATGCTGCAGAGAAGATATTGTTGCTTACTGATTCTGGAAATAGTAAAAAAATATTCCATGATTTTCCTTATGTTTGGCAGGACATCTTAGGGGGTTGTAAGGGTTTCTAGCACAAAATACACTACATAAAATGTTATTCCTTCTGTTACCAGAGTGAGAAAGGTTCTGAACATGTTAGAACTACTCAAGAACAAACTGCAAAAGCTATTTGATGCTGGGGTAACTGAGGCAATTGAATCATATGAGTGGCTTAGTAATAGCACCAAAGGATGGAGGTAAAAAAGTCAGCATGTGGGTGCATTAGCGAGACCCTATTTGGGTTGACAGACAACCATTACAAAACATATCAGAGTTCTTGGAAACTTTAGATAAAAGCAAACATGTTCAGCGTAGTGTACTTGTCAACAACCTATCAACAAATTCCCTTATATGTTGATTCAAGGCTTTTAAAATCATTTATTACTCCATGTGGAGCATATAGGTGTCTTCACATGTCTTTTGGTTTGGTATCTCAAGTGGCATGTTTTCATAGGGTAGGTTTTGTCAGGGATTCCCAATGTTCTGTTTTTCCAAGATGACATTTTGGTATTTGATGTTGACAAGTTGGAACTTGATGACATTTTGTGGCAAGTGTTGAACAAAATACACAGTGTTGGGCTCACTTTAATTCATTCTGTTTCACATTTTAGGACATACAATGTATTCTGAAGAAATCAGTCCCTAGTTAGACTTGAACAAAAGCATAGTTAGGGCACCTTCACCTAATAATAAAGATCAGGTGTATTCATTTTTTGGCCTGGCTGAATATTGTTCGAAAATCATTCCTGGGTTTGCTGGAGTGTCTTTACCTTAATGCTGCTTAGGAAAGGACCGTAGTTTGTTTGGGATGCAGGGTGAGCGAATGCTTTCGATACTATATAGGAAAGCATTGTTGTTTTACCATCCCTGTGCCAAATTGTTACTTGTAAGAAACTATGTTATCCACTGATGCTAGTCTATCTGGGTTAGGAGCAGCTTTCTCTCAATTGGTGAAGGGAGAAGAGAAGGTGATAGCTTTTGTGACTCACTCAATCAAAGGTGCGGACAAAAGATATTCTGTAATTGAAAGAGAGACACTAGTGGTCTTGTGGGCTGTTGATCATTTCAAATTATTTTTATGGGTTATTCCTTTCACTGTGAAGATGGATTATTGTCCACTGGTGCAGACTTTTAGCACCAAAGGTAGTGGAAATTTGACTCCAAGGATTAGCCCGTTCTGTGCTCATGACGAGCTGAGCTCAGCTCGTCATGAGCATGGGAACACTGTGCGCGCCCCCCGTCTCCCAGCACAGCGGGGGGAATTACCCCCACATGCAAGGGGTTAAGAGATGCTCGGAGAGGTTGGCTGATTTTAATTTCAGGATAGAGTATGTTCCTGGTGCAAGCAACAAAGCAGCTCATTGTTAGTCCAGGTTAACTTTACAAAGTGTTAATGAAGAAATTTAGCCTAGTCATTTTGGTTGGGTCAAAGTGAATGCTTCGTCTACTGAGGAACAGATGCAGTCCATGCAGGTAAAAGCTGTGAAGCCGGGTGGGGGGTATTCCGAGGGACAATGCAGAGGGAAAATTAAATAAATAATAAATTTTCTCTCATCATTGTCCGTCGGAAACCCCCAACCTCCAGCGCCACGGCTGTTACCTGCACGGACCGCGAGTGCTGAGGAATGGGACAGGCATTATGATGCAGATAAAGATCTCATAGAAGTATTTGAGTACATAATGAACAGCTGCCCTGATGTTAAGGACTTGTCTAAGAAAGTGAATGGGTTTTCGAATGTCTGTGAGGATTTAAGTCTTTTAGGGGGGAAGTTATGCAGATTTTCTAAAGTGGCACATCCAATAGGATTACAAAATAAAGTGATCAATTTGGCTCATGAAGGACATCTGGGTTGGAGTTTGACCAAAGCAAGGCTGAGGCAATGGTATTGGTGGCCTGGAAAGGATCGTCAAGTGGAAGTAGTGGTTAAGGATTATTGGTCATGTGGTAATAGTGATAAGAGGAAAGCAACACATTGTTCTCCATTGTTACCTGTAGTGGGCTAGCTGAAGCTACCATTAGATTTTGTAGTTCCATTAGAACTTCTACCTCAAATTGAACGCTATGTTTTACTTTTGGCAGATTAAACCTCTTCGTGGGTGGTAACCAAATCTGTCAGTGTGCTCAACACCGAAACAGTGCTGGAATTTCTTAAGGAAGAATTTACATGGGAAGGTATACCACAGTATTTGGTGACCCACAATACAGTAAAGCTGATCTCACAAGAAATGAATACATTTTTGGATGACCTTTCATTGTATTGTCCATTTGAAGACAGCTCTCTATTTAGCATAAGCCAATGGGTTAGCGAAAGGGATGAACCAAATGGTCAAAGTTGTGTTCGAAGGGCTGTGAAAAATACATTTTCACTGTAGTATTGCGTGAAACCTGGTGGACTCATACAGCCTGATTCATGTACGGGCCGTTTTGCGTGGCCCTAATAGCGAATCATAGTGACTCGCTATTGAGGACACGCAAAACGGCATTCATGTAGGAATTGCTAAATAAATAGCGATTCCTACATGATCTCTATTTGCGAGTAGAAAATTGCTACTCGCAAAAAAAGGAATAACTCCCCATTCATTCCTATGGGCCAAAAGGCCCATAGGAATGAATGGGGAGTATCCCTCATTTGCGAGTAGCAATTTGCTACTCGCAAATCAGATAGCGATTTTAAGGGTGCCAGGGGTGTCCAAAGGACACCCTGTAGCACCCCTAAAATGCACATTTGAACAGGTGTTGCGCACACACATGTCCAAAGGACATGTGTGTGTGCAACATGCAACTTAGAAAAATGCTTTTAAAAGCATTTTTCTGAGTTTTTGCTATTTACCGAGAGGTCTGACCTCTCGGTAAATAGCGGCCCAAAAGTGCAAAATCGCAATTTTTTTTTGTGTCATGAATAGCATTTGAGGAATCTCTATTAGAGATTCCTTAAATGCCATTTCTCGCAAATATGCGAATTCTTACATAGCGATTTTTGCATTTGGGATTGTGAATACCAAATGCAAAAATCGCACTCGCAAAGGGCCAGATTCTCAGAATCTGACCCTTTTGCGAGCGCTTTTGGCTACATGAATCAGGCTGATTGAGTTACACTTAATACTGTTTCCCTAAAATATCATTTTTTCACTTTTAGATGAAGAATGCCCAATATCCAATCTCAATCCAGCATAATTCAAGCTAAGAATAACACACAGTGGTGATGATCTTCACTTTGAAGATGAAATCATTGCTAGAAGTAAGAATTATCAATCAAGGCACAAAGCTAGATGTGATTACAAACATTCTGCTACACTTATTTTTTTTAAGCAAGTGGTATGATTGGTTAGGAAACCTGGACTTATGAGGAAAGTGGTTTCCAGGTTCATGGGACCATTTGTTATAATCAAAGTAAAACGAAATGTGGTTGTTTTAGATTCTGGTGGAGTATGGAGCATGGCCAGATTAACTAAGGTGAATCACATCAATAGAGAAGAAACATTAGTTGTAATAATCTTGTTCTTGGTTAGTACTCTTTAATTCTTTAGAAGTGCAATTGAGATTCAAATGAGATATTTCTTACCTCTTGTTTAATTATAGACCATTTGCAAATGCTTTGTTGGCTATACCGGCATGCTTGTGTTTATTTTTTGTTTTTTTGTAATTTGCTTTTGAATAAGCTGCTGTGTACTATTTTTTCTAATTTGCAAATGTTTCTATTTTTAGTTTAATTTTCCTTTTCCAAACTATATTGATATCCTAACAAATGTGCTATGATCTACCTGTTCTGTTGAGTGGAATGTTAACGTCAGAACCTGTAAAATCATGACTTATGTCATAGGGAATCACAATTCTGATTAGGACAGTTGATACTAGAGGGCTGAAGGCAACTGATAGTTTTATTTCTTCTTATCTCAAAACCAATATTAAACCACCTTTTTTTAACTTGTTCACATGTGGTTTGTAATCTTAACAGATGCCTTAAAGTTTGTCTTTATCTTGTTGCGCGTTTTCTGTGTGTTCAAAGACGAGGGTAAAATGTCACGTTATATCTTCTGATAAATTGCTGCTTCATTTTTAACATGGAGATTGGTGTTTACTTATGGTTCTATAACTGCAAAGTAAAATCTGATATTCTTGCTGGAGTACAGGGAGTGTGAAATTGAAAGATGCATTATGATATTTCTTCTAACACAACAATATTTAAACACCTGTAAATGAACTGCACACATATTTCCAAATATTTCAATGAAAGGAGATGCCTCTTTCTCCATGTTCACCCCGACATTTTTGGACTAATGCTGCTGTTTTTTCGGCCTAGAGAGTGCACGAGGCCTGCTAATTGACCTCAGTATCAGTGTTCTAACACTATACAAAAGATAAGTTGAATTGGATACACTCAACTGGCAAATACTGACTTACTTATAGGTCTCTACTATATGGTAAGCGGGGTACCTAGGACATGTAAGACAGAGTGTTCACCCAGGGCTGCAGCACTGTTGGTGCCACCCTGAATGTAACAAGGAAAAGATGGTCCCCAGGCTGTCAAAGCAGACTAAACGAGTAGTGTTTACACTGCTATTTTGACTTTGCCATTGCAACCAATGGCAACGCCTTCCTTCCCATAATGACATATGTAAGTCTCCCCAAAGGAAGGCCTTAAGAGTCCTATGCCAGGGAGCTATATATTATCAAGTAGGTCATCTAATTTGTATATGTCTTAACAGCAAAACTTACAAATTCTCATTTTGAGGTGGAAAGGTTAGTAGCCCCATCGGCTAACACAGGGTTACCGACTGGCATCCCAGCCTAGCTAATCTCTGAATGGGACTACCTAACTGTGTCATGTAAGTTATCAAATTATTTGTGACATTAAACCCATCTTGATGCCCAGGTTGAATTAATTCCCCTATTATAGCAAGCAACTTTTTTAAAGTTGCCACTCTGCACTCCGGTTAGTCCATTAGCCTCACAAAGGCCCTGGCAGACAAACAGCTTTCTGTCCACCCACTGTAGGGATGAATCCCAAACAAGCCATTAATCCCAGCCATGGACAGAGTACACTGAGGACTTGAAGAGATTTAAGACTTCTAGGGTCATATGATACATGCAGCCCATTTTCCTTGATTTCACCAGACGCACCTCTTAAGAGATGAGCCTGGTGCAGTCAAGGAAAATGAGCCATATTAGGATTAAGGTCCTACCCGAGGGCAGCTATGAGCATGCGTTGCCCCGGGGGTGGATCATTCATGGAAAAAACAGAGCGGGCTGCTTTGAAGCTGCTCTGTTTTTCACAGTGCAGACGGCAACCCACCTGCACGTTTAAGGGAAATTAGAGATCCCCTTGTAGGTGGGTGCAGTGAGTGATTGCACCCGACTGCAAGAGGGTGCCTGGGGGTCCATGGGACACCCTACACCCACCCCAGGATCTGCCATCGGGGCGTACCGACAGTACGCCACCTCTTAGGTGGCGCACTGTGGGGCGCCTCCAGACAGCTTCTATGCTTCTGCACCCACATCTATAATAAGGGGTGGGACCAGAGGCAAAGGGATTACCTCCTTTACATGGGGTCATGCCCTCATGCAAATGAGGGAGAGAACTCTCATGATAGCACTTGAGCTTTATGTGTGTCAGCGCTATTGCTATTACAGAAGGGGACGCACAAGCGTCTGCAGACTCTTCTGTTATACCAAAGTGCCCCAGGGGTGCGCAAAGCGGGGTCAAATGCACGTTGCGCTTGCGGGGCACTGCCAGAAAACAGCCCCTGATCCTATTCATAGAAGCGGCAAACATATTTCAAGAAACACGTCTGTCATTGTTTTCTTGTATTCATTACCAAAATTGTGCACAACCCGCAGGAGTAGTGTTACGGTTTCTGTTTTTATTGTACATGTAAAATAATTTTCCATTGCATTACTTCACCTGCTGAAAGAAGTATTGGCAATTCCAGTCTCACTGTCCAATGTTGAACAAGCAACCCAATCGGCTTTCACATTGCTTGACTGAGCATGTTGAAAACATTGCTTTCTCTACTTTAACGATAGCCACCGCCTTGGGTCATGCGGCTTGCAATGCATCATCCAACAGGCCATGTTAAAAGTATCAAAAGCAATTAACACTTTGCTTTGTATGCTTTCAAGATGAGCTCCGTGATGGGGACTCAAAGTGCATTAACACAACACATCATGAAGCATGGCCTCCATTTTGAAACCATAGAAATAATGTTTTCATTGTTTTCTATACTTTAAGTATATCTGGACACTGCTTTTGGCTTTGCCAATGCTGATGGAGTTCAAAAACATCATACATTGGCAAAGCCAATTGAGTTTATGTATCCAGGGGATCGCCAAGGCCACCATTTGGCAGCTGGTGCGCAGCAGAGGAACATCTGGAGACATCCAGAGCTTCACTAAGGCCTTCATCCAGTGCTTGGTGTGCTACTGAGGAGTCTTTGGAGGGAAGGTAGGAAGGAGCATCAATGACATCACCAAGGTTACCATGTGTTGCCTCTCGTAGGAGCAGGAGGGGAGAGAAGAGGAAGTACAGGTAAAGAGCTGGGGCACACTCTGGAACCCATGATGTGCACTCACATGCAGTACTAAACAACTAATGATATAAAAAAGGCACATAATGTGGTTCAATTAGATGAGCAGCGGAAGGGTACCCATTATCCGATCAAAAGCAAGGGTAAAAAGCTATGCTCACAAACACAGAACAGGAAGGAACACTACCAATAAAAAGCAGGGAACTGATATTGACAAGAAACTCATTCAATCATGAACAATAGTTGAGTCTATGGAGTTAGGTGTACAATGTAGTCTGTCACACACAACTAGCACTGTCTGTAGCAAGACACAAAAGGGGACTGTTTCAGGACCATTTCTAAACTTTCAGCACTCCTTGATCTGTGATGTCTATGCAAAGGTTTAGAAACCCACTGAATTGTGAAAACAATAAGAAAATAATTGCCATTGTATATTCAAAGATTTCACTTCCAAAAACGTAAGGCCTGGGGTGAATCTGTACCTTAAAATTTGACAGAAAAGGGCACTAATTGTTTTGTCTTCCCATGCTAAATCCATCAGGCAGATTTGCTAACTGTTTACTGATTGCAAGCAGAAATCACAGTTGCTGCTCTGTGTTGCATGAAAGGGAGTGACCAGCCATATCTTCTAACATACTTTACTGTTTCCTCTTCCCCTGGGATTGCAGACATTAACTGTCATTCAGCAATGCAAATATTGCTCAAAACTGATTTCTTTAAAAAAAAAAAAAAAAAAATGAAGACAAGAGGGTTTGTCAAAACAGGATCAGTTTGTATAGTTAAACAGTTCAGCCGGTGGAATATTCACAGCCACTAGGTCTGAGGACTGCCTCAGTATTCATCGGGTTTGTGTTTTTCTTATATACAAAATTACACCAAGCAATAAAAGATTTCTGGCCAACTATATATGGTGAGGAATATTGGTTGTTGCCTTTAGACTCATAAATTAATGGTGAATGGTTACTACTGGTGGGTCCTGACCTCGCTTGATAGTGTGGCCAGTGGCGAATGTGCCTGGCATGGGGAGTGCGTGATCACTACGTGTCCTAGGTCTGGATTGCTCCTTACTCATGTGGCATCTGACGTTATGGTGCTTTTAGGAGCATGCATACCCCCTCCGGCAATGTGCTTTATTGGGGCAATCTCCCCTGACCATTGTAATGTCACTGTGCCTATCTGTGGGATTGACCAAGAGTTTCTTGCCTGAGTGTTTGCCTATCAACTATGCACCTTCCCACCTGTGCCCATCAATTAGTAATCCCGGGCCTAGTTCGCAGGGCCTGCCTGACTACATACTTGCATGCCAAGGTAGATGGGGAGTTCAGAACGGGCGATTCTATTAATAAGGACAATATTTATTTATTTTATTTTGAAAGTTTGATATTTTATTTATTTTGAAAGTTTTATAAAGCGCGAACCAGACTCTTGCGAGTATCAGAGCGCTTTACATGACAAGTCGAAATATATACAGAATATAATACGCTATAGTGAATCACGCAATAAGGAAGTGCTAGATAAGTCTAGAACAAAAAAGGCAGTGCGATGCTAGTGCAAAATGGCAAAGATAAACATAAGGACGCATATAAGTGAAGAAAAGCAAGTAATAAAGTACAGTGAATAGATTGAGTTCAAGTGGATTGAGCCATGAGGATAGCTTTAACTTCTCTTTTGAAGGAAGCTGAGGAAGGGTTCATTCTAGTTTCACTGGGCAGCGCATTCCATATCCTTGGAGCCATACCGGAGAAGGACCGGTTATACTTTTTTTCTTGGCAAATCGTTGAGGTTGTAGGAGAAGAGTCTTGGCACTCCTGGACGCTCTGCTGCCCGCTGAGAGCACCAGTTTCTGAGCTAGGTATAGTGGGATGTTGTGGTAGAGAGCCTTGTGTGTCAAACAGGTGATTTCTAAATGAATTCTGGCTTCAAACGGTAGTCAGTTGAGGGTTCTGAATCTATGACATAATATCGACAGACAGAATATCTACATACAAAAATATCGACACAAAAATATCGAAATCAAAAATATCGGAGTCATATCTTCATAAAGGTAAGTACAAAAATATCAAAAAATTCATATCGTGGTACAAAAATATCGAAATTAAAAATATCGTTTTTTTAAATGTATTAATAATAATGTAAAAATAATTTTAAAATGCATATAATTTTACAAATATTAAATAAAACATTAAAACATAATTAAAAAATTTAAACTAATACATATACATTTAAAATAAATTAAAAACTCTACATATAAATTAACGCAAAAACTATTAAAACGCATGTATTTACAACGCATGTTTTTACAACGCAGGTACCTTTACAACGCATACCATTACAACGTAAGTATTGGAAAGTATATATTACTTTTTTTAATTTTAAAAAATTGAAAATAATATAATTTAATTTAATATAATTTAATGTAATTTAAATTTTTTAAATTTCATTTAATTCATTTAATTTAAATTTAATTTTATTTTATTTTTACCCTGTACCGCTGTACCCCAAAAACCCAAAACTGACCCTGAACCCTAAAAAATTCCCCTGTACCCCAAAAACCCAAAACTGACCCTGAACCCTAAAAATACCCCTTTACCCAAAAACCCAAAACTGACCCTGAACCCTAAAAATACCCCTTTTCCCAAAAACTGAAAACTGACCCTGAACCCTGAAAATACCAAAAACCCCAAACTGACCCTGAACCCTAAAAATACCCCTTTACCCAAAAACTGAAAACTGACCCTGAACCCTAAAAATACCCCTTTACCCAAAAACTGAAAACTGACCCTGAACCCTAAAAATACCCCTTTACCCAAAAACTGAAAACTGACCCTGAACCCTAAAAATACCCCTTTACCCAAAAACTGAAAACTGACCCTGAACCCTAAAAATACCCCTTTACCCAAAAACTGAAAACTGACCCTGAACCCTAAAAATACCCCTTTACCCAAAAACTGAAAACTGACCCTGAACCCTAAAAATACCCTTTTACCCAAAAACTGACCCTGAACCCTAAAAATACCCCTTTAAAAAAGTAAAACATATATAATTTAAAATATAACTATATACTTACCTATGCTCACGTTATAATGGTATGCGTTGTAAAGGTACCTGCGTTGTAAAAACATGCGTTGTAAACACATGCGTTGTAATGGTTTTTGCGTTGTAAAAATGCCGTTGTAATGGTAGTGCATTGTAAAAGTTGCATTGTAAAGGTTTTTTCCCCGTTGGATAGCGTAGGGGTAAAAATTACTATTCCCACTCCAAAGGGTGCAACAGTAGGGAAAGCGTTGGATAGCATGGGGGTAAAAATTAATTCCCACACTACTCCCCCTTTAACACACAACACACTACACATATAAAAAAGACAATTAATATAAATTTCAATTAATCAATTAATAACAATTAATATTACTAAATTGATGTAATTATAAATGAACTAAATAACACATATTAATTACTAATTAATTAACAATAAATACCAAAAAAATACAATCTCTTTAATTAATTACATTTAATTATATCACACCCTATCCCCCTATAAACACACAACCCACTACACATAAATAAATCATATCATTTAATCACTTAATAATTATTAATTACCAATTAATTATTATTTCACAATAACAAAAAATTAAATATATTAGCACATTAACTCTAAATAATTTAATTACATAATTAATATTATTTAATTACCAATTAATTATTAATTAACAATAACAACACATTAAATATATTAGCACATTAACTCTAAATAATTTAATTACATAATTAATATTATTTAATTGCCAATTAATTATTAATTAACAATAACAATAAAGTAAATATATTAGCACATTAGCTGTAATTAATTTAATTTACTAATTAATATTATTTTTTCCCAATTAATTAATTAACAATGACAAAAAATTATATATATAAAAAAATTACTCTAATTAATGTAATTAACAAATTCATATTAAATAATTACCAATTAATTATTAATTAAAAATATGTACAAAATTATATTAATTAATTAACTAATTAATATTAATTAATTACCATTTAATTATTGATTAAACATATTTACAAACATATATTCATTAATTAATTATTATTAAATTACTTCCCACCCTATTCCCCTATAAACCCACAACCCGCTCTGATACTAAAACGCAAAATGTAAACAAATTTACAAATTTTCAAACATACATTACAAAACATGTTTAACAAACATATAAACAACATAATAAAATACATAACACTAAACAAAATTTCGATATTAGTAAAATTCGATATTAGTAACATACATACCTTAAAAAAACGATATTCTGTCTGTCGATATTTTGGACATCGATATTCTATACTATCGAAATTAAAACATCGATATTATTGTATGTCGATATTTTAATTTCGATATTTTGTCTCACTACCGAGGGTTCTCAAGTCTGGGGATATGTGGGCGTTTCTGTTAGAGCCTGTGATGAGTCTCGCAGCAGAGTTGATCGTGGCTCTTATAGGGTTACTGCTCCGTATTCCAAGCGAGGTAAAACTAAGGCTTGAACTGCTTGCTTGAAATTGTAGGCGGGCAGATAGGGTTTCAGTTTTCGTAGGGTCCTTAGGTGGAAGTTGGCTCCCTTTGTTGAGGCGCTGATGTGTTTCTGCATATTGAGGTTATTGTCCAGCGTTACCCCCAGAGATGTTGCTGAGTCGACTATGAGTGGTTGTCCATTGAGAGCTGTTAGGTGCTTCATCCAGTCTGTGATAGATTGAATTTTGTTAGGGGGGGATTACAAGGAATTCCGTTTTGAGGGAGTTAAGTTTCAAGTGGTTTTCGGTCAGCCAGATTTGGGTTTTTTGTAGTGTGGAGTTGAGTGATTTGATGTCTTCCAGAGAGTGAATTTTGATGTAGATTTGAGTATCGTCAGCGTACATGTGGAATTGTATTTTGCAGAGGCTGAGAAGATCAGTGAGGGGTTCCATGAAAAGGTTAAAAAGGGTGGGAGAGAGGGAGGAGCCTTGAAGAACTCCTAGAGTGACAGACGATGGGAAGGACAAGGATTGGTTGACCTTGAATCTTTGGGATCTGTTTTGGAGGAAGGAGGCGAACCAGTTAAATAAACTTCCAGATAAACCGATTCTATGTTTCAAGAGATTCAGCAGGTTGTCGTGTCAAAAGCTGATGACAGGTCGAGTAGGATTAACAGACAGGCTTCATTTTGGTCGAGGATTTTTAGAGCGTTATCTACTATATGTGTCATGGCTGATTCTGTGCTGTGACCTGCTCTAAAGCCAGATTGAAATTGGTTCAGCAGGCTGAAACGAACAATGTGACAGTTCAGTTGTATGTTAACGCATTTTTCCAGGAGTTTAGCTAACATAGGGATGTTGGAGATCGGGTGATAGTTATTAGGGTCGGTGGGATCCGCCATGGGTTTCTTTAGGATAGGCGAGACCTGCCCCGTCTTCAATGTGTCTGGAATGGATCCTTGCAGAAGGGAAGTATTAATGATCTTGGTCCAGGGGGGAAGTAAGAGAGGAGTGAAGTCTTTTAAGTAGTTAGCCGGGAGCGGGTCAGTGAAGTGATTGGATGGTTTCAGCGCGTTAAGCGTTTTTAGTATGGTATCTTCATTGTCAGTGTTGAAGTGGGACCATGATGCATTGTTTTTTAGTTTAAAAAGTGGGAGATCATTGGCTGGGGCATCAGCAAGGGTCAGTGATGGGCTCTCTTTCAGGTCCGAGATGGATATAAGGTCCTTGAGGAGGTCTGATTTAATGGATTCTGTCTTAGAGGCGAAGAAGGAGGCAAATTCGTCACATGAGGGAGTAGCGAGAGGGCTGATGTTAAGGACCTTAGGTAGGTTCTTGGTTTGGGCTTTGATAAGATCGAAGAGTTTTTGGGGGCGGTTCTTGGCTAGGTCGAGTTGAGATCTGAAGAAATCGGTTTTAGATTTTCTGATTTTTCTAAAGTAAGAGTTCCTGGTGGTTCTGAGAAGTTTGAGGAGGTCGGTTGAGGGTGTAGCTCTCCAGCGTCATTTGATTATTCTAAGAGAGTGTCTGACATCATTTAGCCTCCCATCGTACCATGGTTGGGAATTTTTAGAGGAGGTTCTCTTCTGTTGTAGTGGGGCAATTTTGTCTAGGAGGTTGTTCATGGAGTGAAAGTAGTGATTAGCCAGCTCCTGAACATCAGCTAGGTCTTCCGGAGGACTCAGAGGGTTTGAGTTATGTAGGGCTGTGAGGTCAGATCTTACATTTTTAAGGTTTCTCTTCCAGATTTTGGTTCTCATGGGTTGAGTAGGGAGTCGAGTAATGGTGTCCGAGTTTATTTTTGTCGATAAACACATTGATATCCATATTATCACCCTTGAAAGGGTGTGTTCATGATGTGAAGCATAGAATCTGTACTGGAGGGCTACCCTTTCTGTGCAAAATACTATGCATATGGATAGTTTAACACTTTTGCCACTTTATATGTGTGCTGTACAGTGCAGCTCACAAGCAAAGTTGGAAATGTTTGGAGACATAAAAACATTTCACCAAGTAAATGCCAGCCTCAAAGAGGCGTTATTTTTGGGCACAAAGTCCTACTACCACTGTTAGTAGATATATTGTTGTGCCCTAAACTATGGTTGGTTGCATAGGACTACCCATGCAACCATTTGTAGTACACCTCCTTGATGCTAACACAAAGTAGTACATAGTGATCCTTTGTGTTATTTTAAGGTTTCTTTCTAGCAAAAAATCTGTTTTGCTCTGGAATACAAATCCCAGTAATACAAAAATGTGCCAGGTTGAGTTACAGACCCAGCTCAAAGTGCTAGTACATCTGCCCTGTCATGTACATCTACCCCGTTATGATGAGATACACCACCTTCAAAACCAAGGGAGCATCTGCCCCACAAGATCACTCTTTCCAGCGTTTTTTTACAAAGAGTGCATCTTTGCCTTACGCCCGTTCTCTGGTACATAGAACGCTTTTCAACTAATGGCTGACCATAGGATTGAATCCACATGCATGTACATATTGCTTGTTGTAACCTACTACCGCCTAATGTCTTCAGTTAGTCGACTCTGTTTGAGAAGAGTCATTGATTGCTTCCGTTAGGGTCAAAACATAAACATACTCATGGGGTTATACCATTAACAGAATTAAAAACACATATATTCAGATCGAAGTTGTGACTTAATGTGGCTACCTCATGAAAATAGGATGTATGTACATACGTATGTAATAATTTATATACACTAAGCACTTTTTTCTGCACCTTGCGCTGTCTACACGGACTGTTTTACTTTGATATTGTGATGCTGTGAGATTTTATACCATGTTGACATGATGTTTTTGTCAATTTTCAATCTATATCATACACCTGTAAAAATAGCAAAATGGGGTGGTAGGTTTGGGGGTAAATATAACAGATGTGGTTTACAGTCTGGCAGATAGCCTGCATATGTTTTTCTCCTGCCCCAGTTTGGATATATTTTTTCAGGTGATTGCCAGATTTTTGGGGGCGATAATTGCTACACCAGTTTTAATTACCTCCGCGTTAATGATTTTCGGGGGGGCTTGATAACAACGAAGTGATTGAAGTGGTGAGGGGGAGGCTCATTTTTTATTTTTAGCTATGGCACTAGTCGCGTCTGTATCACTTCACAATGGTTACGTTCTGATACCCCAAAATTTGCAATCTGGAGAGCAAGGCTCTTAGCTGTTTACAATATTGAACTCCTTCTATATAATCTTAAAGGGCAGAAAAAAAGAGTAAGGGTCGCATGATTTGGGCACCTATTATTACTTGGCTCAAGGATCAGTAGAAGGAAGGGAGTTTTTTAGCTGCGGCCTATCTCCGGAGAAGGACTAGAGTTATCTTAAGGGAATGTGATCTCATATTAGTTTTTTAAGTGGCTTTTGGACCTATTTTGGCACTTTAGAGATATTTGCGAATCTATGGCTGGATAATCCTGCTTTATGATGAATTTTTATACAGACATTGTCAACTTATGAATTATGTGTAATGTTTTGTATTGACTGTCATGGGTTTCCATATTACCTGTTTGAAGGGTTAGTAGGGGAATGGGGGGTGTCTCGTAGTCGAGGCCTACTCCACGGAGGGGCTAGGGCTGCCCTTAGGGACAATGAATCTCACAAAAGTAGTTTATGTGATATTTATGCTGTTTTTCTATTAGAAACATTTGTTAACCTGCTGCTGGATAGTTATTGTTATTTTAGGGCCATAATATGAATTGTTGCTCAGTTTATGAATTATTTGTGATTTCGATATTGACTGTTGTGGACAATAATAAATTATGTGATAATATTGTAAAATGAATAAAAATATACTCTTCTTAAAAAAAGACATTACATTTTGGGCCCATTGTCTCATTTATTAATAAACTATCATACCCAGTCTGGATTTGATACAGTTGGCATGATAGATTGGTGGTTCAACTGTGACCCACAAGGCCATTGTTTGTTTGTTGTTCCCCACCACACACAATACCATTTCTGTAACAGGCACTGCTGGTACAATATTAAAGTGCAGTCCAACTGTAATGCCGGGGGCTGTATCACTGATGTGTATGTTTCCTGGGAGCTCACATTAGAGCTATATATTCCAACTGTCATCTCTTGCATGCCAGGAGGTTGCTGGGGGTATTGGTGACACAAAGCTAATAGGTTGATCATAGTAACCCACATTAGAGCAGCATTTTCTCCCTAAGCTGGGTCACACCGTCTTCAAAACCAGCTGCACCATATACAAAGCCACCATAACCAGTACCCTGCTTATCTTGCAGACAAGCTCATCATTTATGGTTGTTCTCATCAAGCCCGCAGTCATGACATAATCAGAATGCGAACTAAGAAGTGTAAAAAAAGAAAAAAAGACAGCAAGCCTTTTCTATATATGCACACAGATTTGGAACAAAATCCCTATATCCAATAGGAGCAACCAATGCTGCTTCAGTTTAGAAAAGAGCTGACGATAGACCTCTTTACAGAACACTACATCACAATGCAATGATCATCTACAAGTCATCTACCTCTTCTATCACTCATTGATTTCATGCTTGTCTTTGATCCTGTTTAGCACTCTGATGTCTTTTAGTTAGGTTCACACTACAGAAATACCATATACATTGACACATACCTGCAGCATGACATGTTAAATAAAGTTACTCCAAAAACTTTTTTGCATGATCATGTAAGAATGTATGCTACTTTTACAATGAAAATGCATTTATATAAAATATAACAAATCTTTTTTGCAGGTGATCAGGTATGACCCTCCCCCCCATCTTCTCTCCTCTTTGACCATTTATTTGCAGACACATGTTTTTCTCTCTATGCCCTCAGCTGCTAAAGCTTTTTGCACCCACAGTGTGAAGCCCTGTTTTTGACGTTTGGGGCACTTCACCCTTAGGTCGTCATACATTTTTTTCAGAAAAGGTATCCAGGTCAAATGTATGTCCTTTACTGCCACATCTTGGGAATTCTCAAGACCCAGGGTTTGCGGATTCCTCATGAGAAATGAAAGAAAATAGCCAAATTATAGAACAATGTATGTCTTTTTCTAAGAATGGCATCAAAAAATGATTTGCTGTGCTACTATCATCATCCTTCCAGCTTTCAAGAGTGAGTAGAATTGTAAAACAAAACCAATTTTCCCACAGATTTTGAACTATTCTAATTGGTAGTCCATATTTCCAATTTTTTGCTTTTTCAACCTATTTGAAATTTGTGATCAAAACAGGTGTCATACTCTTGGGTGAACTTAGAAAAAGGGCCAGATTATGATATTGGCGGTCTGACTACCGGGCTGCTGTTGCCACAGTCGAGAGAACACTGCCAAGCCGGGGGCATCCAGACTGCAGTATTATGAGAACACCGTCAGGCTGGTGGTGTTGTGTCAGTGGTGCCGCAACATGCTTTGGCTCAGAGAAAGCCTGAAGCATATGCCTCTTCCGTGGCAGCGCGGTTGGCACGCTGGTGCACTGTGTACCATGCACTATGTTGTGCAAGGCACACAGTGAACGCACAACAGTGCAAGCAGAGGGGGCAAACAATTTGCCCCCAGGCACAACCCCCATGGGCAAAATCACCCTGGGGCTCTGTTTGGGCCCCTTCCCTGCCTTTCTGCCAACCGTTTTCTAGCTGGGTCCCCACCATGAAAAGGTCAGCTGAAAGGCAGGTCTTGATCAGCAGGATACCCTCACCGTTGATCACCGCTTTCTCCACACTGCCCTGTCGAGATCTAGGATCCTGGGGGTGGTGGTGGTCTTGTGTTGGGCTTCTGATGGTCTGACCGCCAACCTCGTAATCAGGTGGTCAGACTGCGACCGTGGGTATGGACGTCTTGGCACTGCCATACTTATAATCAGGCTCAAAGTAAGTTATACATTACTAAAAGTAGATAGCATTCTGAATTTGGCAAGTGGTCATTTGTGTAGATCGATCATGGTTTTCTGAAATAAACTAGTAATTGAAATAGCTTTACTTGGTACTGCATCACGACTTTTTAATGGAAGCTGTTTAGCTTTTCTTTTTCATAGTTCGGAAGCTTCTTTCTCATCTGAAATTTTAACTCTCATAGCTCATAATTAACTTTTTCTTTTCATTTTATTTCTTTGAAACACCCTGCCTAATTCATGTTTAAGAATGTCTGTGGCATCATGTATGTGAAATGGTTTTTATTAATCATGCATAATAGACTTACTTACTTACTTAATCATTGAAAATAAAATAAAAAAATAAGTTGAAAAAATAGCAATTGGTGAGAACATTTTCAAATGCAATGTTTTGCCTAAGTTGCTACTTTAAAAAACATAATGTACCATTATATTCATCAGTCCCTACCGGTCACAGTGATTTATAGTGTTTGTGGGTTGTTCAACAATATGTGATACCCAGACCCAACAACTGTGCTGTAGCTTGTAATTCTGTTTCATTACGTACCAGCGATGCAGTAATTCAAATGGTAACATCTAATTAATGGAAAATATGTACAAAAGAAAGAGATACATTTTGTCAATGTGTACAGGATCCTGAGCTTAGGAATAGTGGGCATTTGTACATCTCTCAGTTTGAGGTTACCCATAATATCATGTGATTCAGGGAGTATTTTGTAAAAAGTGCTCGTTATTGCACGCTAGCTTACATTTGGAAGCCAAACAAGGAGGGAAATACAGTTGATAATAACAAATGTTTTTCTCTTCTGTGTTCCTTCATTTTCTCCAATACAAACGGTACTCTACAGATGTGGCTGGACATAGTGCCCGAATCATGAAAGCCCCACAGGGAGAAATCCAATTTCTGGTATGCAAAACATAACCCTAATTGGAGATCTTAGTGGCTGCATAATTTGGACAAACATTCCAAATTAAGACATTTCTGAAAACTATACATGCGGGAAAGTCTAGACTGGTGTGACTTGTGTGTATTCCACTATTCTTTCTTACCTACAATGTCCTGTAACTAAATCAAACACTTAATTCACATCTCTGAGGGAAAGGTTCTGAAATCTGCAGGGTGCCACAAGATTCCTACCACCCTCTTGTGTGGCTGGGTATAGCGCCTGCGACAGAAAAGGCCCTGAAATACAATTTAGAGACGTTCAGTGTCTCTCAAGAGAAACAACTCATTTTAGGGATAGAGATAGCTCCACAATTTGGGCCCAGGCTCAGCTGCTCAGAAAAACCTACTAAATTCAGACATTTTAGAAAATGTCACACACAGGGGAGTCCAGGGTGGTGTGACTTGTGTGGATCACACTATTACCCACAATGCCCTGCAAACCCCAAACTTTAACTAAACTCTGGCACTTCCCTCATATTCCTATGAAGGAAAGCTCTAAAATCTGTAAAGATCCACTACATTTCTACCACCCAGCGTTGCCACACTTACTTCTCTTGGGATGGGGGATAGGGCCAATACTTGAACGGCCCATCCATGACTCATAATATTTACTAAAAATATGAGAAAGGAGGAGGGCAAAACACATTTTCACCATTCATTTTTCTATAGGAAAATTGAAAAGCAATACAGTAAAACCTGCACTTACTTTACTTCGGACCCCATCCCCAGGTTCCAAAATCTGATTTGTTTTTTTAGGGGAAGAGAGCATGCATTGCCCTCCACCAGCAGAATTACAGCTCCATGGAACCCACCCCCTATGGGTGAATTCTCTTTTTTTTGTTGGAGGGGCATGCACCCTCCCCCATCCCCCCAAATTACAGCCCTGGGAAAACAACCCCTTGAGGCCAAATCCTTTTTTTGGAGAGAGGGGGCGTGCGGCCCCCTAACTCAGCCGTATTACGGCTCCAGTGACCCCATTCACCAGGGTTTGAGTATGGCTTCCACTTCTGGCAGGAACAGTTATGCTGTACAGGACAGAGGCAAGCATTTTCTTTTTTTCCCTGTCCGTAAACACGAAAAATATTATATTCCATTGCTGGAGCAGTGACAAAATCTGCCCCCACAGGGCAAAAGAATACTTGTGGCTGGCTCCTGTCAGAATCCACAGTGGGTGCTGGTGTGGGAGCTAAGAGGAGCCATGGGGGCCCTGAAGCTCCCACCATGGACAACAATGAATGAAAGTATGTGGGTGCCCTGGGTGAGCACAGGGGCAACCATATAAAATAAAAAGGAGTTCAGCTCCAACCAGAGGAGCTGGCAGGGGCTGAGAGGCCCCTGAGGTTCACCCCACTGCCTCAACCTATTTAAAAGTGGTGCCCACAGAAACACACAGACTCTGGCTCCTGTTAGCACCAGGTATGGGTATGGTGCTGGCAGGGGCTGCAGAAGCCTTGATGCTAACCCTGAACACATCCACATTTGGCATGCTGTGGAAGCCCTGGCATGGCACCAGGGCACCCATAAAAAAAACAAGAAGAGAATAATAAATAAGTGTTGAGGCTACCTATTTGTTATTCACTGCTCTGTGTTTGGAGTGCGCCATAATGCCCTAGGGCTTTTTTTATTATATTGTTTCCTTCTTGATGGTGCCCCTAACAGGAGAAGGGGCACCACCAAACGTTGTTTACGTTGTGGGGTGTTGCAGGGAGTGCAGCCCCCATTAACAATAACAAAAAAGCACAGCAAGTTTCCTGTGTCATTGATTTTATGACCACAGGAAAGCTTACCATATTTTTTTGAAGCACACCAAGCGGGAGTTTTATGCTCGTCAGCTGGAGTGCAGGGACCCCTGGTGGTGACTTCTACAGCTGCAATTTGTGGCCTGAGTTGTTTTAACCCCTTGAGCGCTGTGATAATTCTCCTGCTGTGAGGGAGAATTAATGAGAGGGCGGGGTTTGGAAGGCTCCTAGTCGTCATTAGCACACACCAACCGTGATCTACAATGGCCCCCAGCCATCCTAAGCACCGAAGGAGTTAAATAAAGGCTCCAAGACATATTGATTTTTTACAATTAAGCTTTAATAAAGAAAATATGGCAATTACTTTTATGATGAAAATAGCTTGGCCCCAGTGGCACAGTGTGCACAGGATCCACATCTGGGCATACCTGTCCCATTTAGGGTGTCACACTGAAGTATACGAAGAAGTTAAATATGGAATGCTCTGCAATCTGGCCATTACTCAAGGCTGCATCCCAGTGCACCATTATTCTGCACACCATGCCACCTTAGGTTGGATCCGACCATTTGAAAATTATACTGGACCCTCCTCCAATGTTAACATTTCAGCTCAAATTGCCAAGCCAGGTCCTCCCTGAACCAGAACACAATCAACCCCTGACTGGGTGCTCCCCAGTTAGGGATCAACAACCAGGTAAAGCTTGGTTCCAGGGACACAATGTGCATGGGACAAAGATCTGGGCATACCCTTCTCAGTTGGGGCGACACAATAAGTATACAAAATAGTGATGGGTGGAACGTTTGAGTTCGTCTCAGCCACTGGTAATTACTCAATTTGCATCCCAGTCCATTTTTAATTTGTACACCATGCCACCTCAGTTTGGAGCCAGCCATATTCAAATCAGTCTCGACACTGCTTCAATGGGAACAGTTCAGCCTGAACTGCCAGAATGGGCAGGCCATGTTTTTTTTTAAAGGGGATTATAAGCAACCCAGGATTAGTTTTGCACTACTTAGGGTTCATCAGCCAGACAGAGCTTGGTTACTGTGACACGGATGTAGTACATAACAACGCATACTTTTATAACGCATGCTTTTACAACGCAAGTATTACAACGCAAACCTTTACAACGCATAGCGCTTAGGGGTGCTGAATAGTGAATAGTTTAATTTACTATTCCAACTCCAGTCCCCGTGGACACTAGGGAAGGTGTTGGATAGTAAATTAAATCTATTCCCTATCCTAGAGCGCCCCCCAGCGCAATGCGTTGTAATGGTTTTCGTTGTAAAACCTGCGTTGTAATAGCACTGCGTGGTAAAAGTTGCATTGTAAAGGATGTTTCCCCTGTGACACAGTGTGCACAGGACACCTACATCTGAGCATACTCATCTACTCGTGGAGACACACTAAAGTATACAAAATAGTTCTGGGTGGAATGCACAAGATGGAAACTATGGAACAAGAAGGCATGTTTTTCTTATTAACTTCAGCCTCCCCTTGTGACAAATTGTAGGCTGTAAGGTATTCACTTTCTGCACATATAGCTCAGCTCAGGTGTAGGGAAAATGTAAATCAAATTAAAAACAGGAAGTATCATGTTAGAACTGTCAGCCTTAGTACAGACGTCCCCAAAAACTTTCTGCCTTACTCCAATGTTTGCTGATCTTGTTTTTTTTGGCCTTATGACTCTGCACACCTAACCACTGCTAACCAGTGTTAAGGTACGTGTGCTCTTGCATTTAGACATGTAGAATTAACTTACATCCAATTGGCATATTTCATATACCTGTAAGTTCCTAGTAAAGTGGACCTCTCTGTGACCAGTGCCTGTAAATTAAAGCCTACTAGTTGCCCTGCAGCATTAATTGGCCACCCACTTAAGTGGCCTTTTAAACATGTCTCAGGCTTGCCATTGCATCCTCTATGTGTGCTATTTTAAACTGTCATTTGGACCAGAAAAAATAAATCTTTGTTCAGGCCTAAACCTTCCTTTTTAATACATATAAATTACCCCTAGGGTAGGCCCTAAACAGCCCATAGAGCAGTATTCAAAATATTTAAAATAAAGATGTACTTTAAGGTTTTACATATCCTGGTAGTGAAAAACTCTTACTTTCTTTTTTCACTACTGCAAGGCATGCCTATCCCAAAGGATAACATTGGGGTAACTTATTACATTTAGCAGGTGATAACTTTCAAGTGCAAGCAGATAGGATTGTCAAATTTGTTGTCTAAAGAATTGTAATTTAAACCCATCTTTAATGGTAAATTCGGAATTTATGTCACAATTCTGAAAATGCCACACTGCATGCTAGGCTCAGGGATGCACAAATATAGTTGATTTACAAACTGTTAATTAGAAATTTAAACAGAATTTAAAACACAGATGACATTCTATTCAATGTATTCTATAAGAAAGAATTATCTTGTTTGATACTCAATTTCCCCCAAAAAAATTTTCATTGATGAAAAACAAACCAAGGATGAGTGTAATTTTTTGTAAGACATAAAACTGAAATACAATTAATTTCTTAAGACAATACAATTCATTTTGGGACTTGCCATTGTCCCTTCGTCAGGGGAAACACTGTAAATCAAAACATAATCACAATCAGATAAATAAATCAGCACATTTACAGATCCATAAGTATAATCTAACAATATCGGACTATGTTCTAACACAAAGTAGCTCTATAAGCAGTCAACATATTAGATAGTATATATGTATTAAAGAACCAGCTCTATACAATGTCATGACTCAAAATTGCTCTATGAGAAGTCAACGTATTAAAAAAAGATAGTACATATGTGGTAAAGAACCAGCTCTGTTGTGTATGTATAAAGGTGTAAAACAATATTTAAAAGCCACCACCTGTGTAAACAACCATGTGCTCAACCTTCAAGTATGCTACTTACTCCAAATTGTATATAATACCACCCTTTCAGTTGTGTAACTAATATGGCAATCCACCGATGTCCTATTTAATAAAAAACAGCAAATCAACCACCACAACCATTATTTGTGCTTCAGTGTCGTTTTTATCACTCCACTAAAATACACTTACTATTGCGTTGAATGAAACATTTCCTAGCTAACTTACAGGAAAGTTTCAATTCTATTAAGGAGGCGGAGGCGAGGATTAGGCTGTCACTTTCTCCTTTATTTTTCTCCAGCAGCCATTAAAAGGTATCAACAATCTCAACAAAAACTACATTTCCCATGAGCATCAGGGAAAATGGAAATAGAAAATGTCTCTGCAACTGTCCAATCCCAGGCCAGGGCTTCTCATATCCTTTCCTGCTGGCACTCTATCCTCCTCTTTCTTCCTGCGACACTGCCACAGTCTTTTGTCCCTTATTCCTGTTTGCCCGTCTCAGAACCTATGGTAGAAACAGATTACGTAAGGCACCAGGAAGTGAACGTTCAATCACCTTAGTTAGCAAGTTAATCGACGTATGAGCATAACATCATCCTTGAGCAGGACAGTCGACAGTAGAACGTCATAACCTACAACAGCACAGTAGGAAACTGCATCATAAAGATTTTACTTACCGTCCCAACGTAGTATTTCTGGGCGGTTTCGAATGAAAACAGGGTGGGCTAATCCTCGCCTCCGCCTCCTTAATAGAATTGAAACTTTCCTGTACGTTAGCTAGGAAATTTTTCATTCTATGTCAGGAGCGGAGGCTTCTGATTAGGCTAGTTCAAAGCTTATCCACCACCAGTGAAGCCAGAGACACTACTGGCTTAAAGTAAAATCTCTTGAAGGTGGAGTCTGAAGACCAGTCTGCAGCTTTCAGAATGTCTTCCAGGCGAGCCCCCAGGGAATATGCCTTGGACGCCATTGCTCCCCTCACAGAATGGGCTCCAAACTGGGAAATATATCAATGCCAGCTTCCTGCATAACCCATCGCACCCATCGCGCAATAGATGGGGATGAAACCGCCCCGTGTGGTTTAGTAAGAGCAATAAACAGCTGTTTGACACCCTGTGGGCGTATATCAATCGTCGCCACTTCATAGGCCTTCAGTGCCCTAACCACACATAGCTTCGGGACATCTGGGAATGCAGGATATGAGATAGATCGGGAATCCCCTTTGGTACGCCTAGAAATATGGAAGGTAACCCCATCCGGGGTTAAGACACGACCTGTAAGGTCCAAGTCTCTCACATCTGAGACTCTGCGACACGAGATCAGACAAAGAAACATTGCCAGCTTCGCTGAAATCTGCTTCCTCAACAGGTATTTATTGGACGGCCAATCTCGAAACAAGTTAAGGACATTATTTACATCCCATAAAACTGAATAGCGGGGTTCCGGAGGAACTGATAACCTAATCCCCCACAGCAGTTTGCAGACCAGAGGTTGGTCCCCTATCGGGTGGTTATCCAACGGGATATGGCCTGCCGATATGGCCGACCTAAAGGTATTGATTGATCTGTACGCTAAGCCGTCCTTTGCCAGAGAGGCTAAAAAATTAAGGACGTGGACAATGTCTGCCCCCACTGGATCAATCTGCAGTCGCAGACACCAACTACTCCACCGAGACCATGCTGATCGGTACCTCTTGTTGGTACTGTCTGCCCAGGATTTGGCCAACAGCGTGGCAGCGTCCTCCGAAAGTCCCGGGACTTGCCAGCGTTGCCTGTAACCCGCCAGGCCGCAGACACATGTTGCCTGTGGTCAGGAAGTGGTGAGGATCCCCTTGAGGATTCTTCAGGAGATCTGGAACGCGGGGTAGAGGGATTGGAAAATCCCAGGAAAGTTCCATCAGAACCGGAAACCAGGCTTGCGACCTCCAGATCGGGGTGATCACCACCAGGTCCGCTCGGTGTCTCCGTACCTGGGTTGACACTCTCATGATCATCGCAAAAGGAGGGAACGCGTAGCCCCTCTCCATGCTCCAATCCTGCAGAAACGCATCTATCGCCGCTGCCTCCGGGTCTGGTCGCCAACTGAAATAACGCTCCAGCTGGGCATCCAGACGGGAAGCAAAGAGGTCCACTGTGAACGGACCCCATTTGGCCTGGATCGCCTCGAACACATCCGGACGAAGTTGCCATAGACTGGCGTCCCTCCTATGATGAGACCACCAGTCCGCCACCTGATTGGCTGAGCCTGGAAGGTGCTCCGCCGACAGGGATATTTCGTTGGATAGGCAATACTCCCAAAGAGTTCGGGCAAGGTTGCATAAGGCCCTGGACTTGGTTCCTCCCAGGTGGTTGATGTAGCGCACCGCTGCCACGTTGTCCATCTTTAGAAGGACACAGCACTGAATTCTGTCTTTCGTCCAACACTTCACCGCAAACGACCCTGCCATCAACTCCAGACAGTTGATGTGAAGATCTCTTTCTGCGGATGACCATACTCCGCCTGTAGAAACAGCTCCGCAACGCGCTCCCCAGCCCAGGCCGCTGGCGTCCGATTCTATCACCAAGTCTGGACAGGAACCGAAGATCGCCCGACCATTCCAGGCATCCATATGCTCGAACCACCATCGAAGCTCCGTCCTGGCCTCTTCCGTAAGGGGAACGACCTGGGAGTAGGTGAGACCTTTGTGGAGGTGAAACGCTTTGAGGCGTTGAAGGGCCCGGTAATGAAGGGGTCCCGGGAATATCGCCTGAATGGATGACGATAGGAGACCCACAACCCTGGCTAGGTGCCGCAACAGGATCGTTGGATGTGCCAGGGTGCGTCTCAACTCGTGCTTGATCCTGGACAGTTTCCGAGAAGGCAGGGACAAGGTGGCCTCCACTGAATCTATCAGAAAACCCAGGAACTGCATTCTCCTGGATGGGAGTAGGTCCGACTTGGCTTGGTTGACTATGAACCCCAAGGATTCTAGAAGGTTGACCGCCCTCTGAAGGTGGGTCAGCAACTTCCGTGGACATTGATTCAGGAGGAGCATGTCGTCCAGGTAAATTATAAGACGGATGCCCTCCGTGCGCAAGCGCTCCACTACCGGTTTCAGCACCTTGGTAAAACACCACGGAGCGGACGACAGTCCGAAAGGAAGGGAGGCAAACTCATAAATCTGTTGACCCCACTGAAACTGAAGAAAACGTCTGTGGGGAGCGAATATGGGGATCGTGAGGTAGGCATCCTTCAGGTCCAACCGGACCATCCAGTCCCCTTCCTGAAGCAGATCCCGCAGGAGGTAAAATGCCCTACATCTTGAAATGGCGGTAAATGAGCCAGCCATTGAATTCCTTGAGATTTATCACTGGGCGATAGCCCCTGTCCTGCTTCTCTACAATGAAAATATTGCTGAGGAAACCTCGCGGGTGCAGTTCCGTCTGCACAATGAAGATTCGTTTGACGGACGTCTGAGCCTTGTCCAAAAAGTTGAAGGTATTTACGAATTTGCCCAGCTCCTTGACGAACGGGTCCCCGAAGAGGTTACCCTCCGCCATCGGACCTGCCTCGGATGTGGCTAGTCCCCCCAACTTTGGGTCTATCTTGATTAAAATAGATCTCCTTTCCGTCGAAATAGCCACATTTGCATTTCCCAGGAAAATTATCGCTCTCTGCGCCCAACCGGAAAGGATCTCCGGGGCGATCAAGGATCCCGAGGCCTTGGCGTCTTCAGCCATATCTAAAATTTTTGCCAACGGCCCGGCTGTGTCCAAGAGTTTATCTTGGCAGGCCCTCCAAGAACGGTCGATGCCCTTCTTGGGATCCTTCACAAACTTAGTTAGGAAGGTAGACATTTTGGGATCAATCTCAGGGGTTACCGTAGCCTTACCCTCCAAGGTGGGGCGCGGGCACTCTGCCCGAAGGCAACTACGTACCTCCTGGTCCAAAGGTTTGCGAAGCCTAGCCGCCATATAGGCCGCCACCTTAGGAGCGGGAACCCAGTGCGATGAGCGCGGGTGAAGCAACTCATCAGGATTAAGCATGTCTGAACTGGGATCTGAGCTGGACTCCTGAGTGGGCTGGGCGGGGAGCCACGAACTCTCTGGTTCCCCATCACCATCCGAGGTTTGGGGTGACTCATCCGGGTCGACGGTGGTCGCATCGTCCAGGCCTACCCCCAAAGCGCCAGTTGGTGCCTCCTTTGAGGTGGAAGGGGTATCCGCAGTTTTTGCATCCAAAAAGGCTTTCTTTAATCGCGAGAACGCGTCGGAGTCCACCCCCGCATCCGCATGACGCTTCTTCTTGGGATCTGTGGTCTCCGTCGATGGTTGGCTCTAAGGTATGGGGTCCGTGTGCCCCGAAAGGTCTGCCCCTTGCCCGAGGGGTTGGCGCTGTGCCTGTAGCTGGTCAATCTTCTTCTCTAGGGGTGCAACCACCCGCGACACCGCTTTTAGAATGGAAGAGTCCATAACCTGGCAGAAGTGGTCATCTACTGGTAGGTACATGGCTTGCTGCTCCTCTTCCTCCTCGTAGTACTCATCATACTCCATAGCGCCCCTGCGCCACACCCAGGAGCCAATGTAAATAGGGGTTAAAGGCAGGGCAGAACCCTGAAACAATCTTTATTTCTTCCCACCGAAGCGGGGTCATTATAATGAAAGGTGGGACCAACATCCTCAGCTATGAGGCACCACGTGAAAGCCTGCCCGGGCCGGTCCCGAAGACTCGATCAATATCCTACCCGCCTCGCGGGTGTTCAGGCTCAAGGCAGGGGCTCTGATATTCGTAATAGCCTTAGCACTGCTCAATTCCCTACACAGAACCACACCAGTCTTCCCCCGCGGTGCACGAGTCCGTTGAGCCGCCTCTCCCGATGCGAGTAGAAAGCGGAACTTGACGACTCGCGCCCATCGGGGGGTAAGCTCCTCAGAGCGGCAGCGAGGCAAGCGCGGTCCCCTAGCGGCGGGAGGCCGCCCGCGCACAGAGCCTGAGGGAAAACACACACCGCGAAAAGGAGCGGAAAAAACGCTCCCGCGGCTCACATACAAAGTCGCTATTTCAACCCCCCCGGGAAGAAAACCGCCGTGTGTTAACCAGCGCGATATTAAGCGCTCCAGTATGTAAATCATCAAACAGTAAATAGTTAGTCAGAAAACAGGAAAACACTCATCTGTATGCTGCTGGAGCAGCGAAGAAAGAGGAGGATAGAGTGCCAGCAGGAAAGGATATGAGAAGCCCTGGCCTGGGATTGGACAGTTGCAGAGACATTTTCTATTTCCATTTTCCCTGATGCTCATGGGAAATGTAGTTTTTGTTGAGATTGTTGATACCTTTTAATGGCTGCTGGAGAAAAATAAAGGAGAAAGTGACAGCCTAATCAGAAGCCTCCGCTCCTGACATAGAATTCCAATGTTGCACCACCCAAATGTGCAAACCAAAAAGAATAGTATAGTATGAGTTCGCAGTTAAAAAGATCATATCCATTATCAGCGCCAGGATACCCTTTGGGTGACAGTTGCGCTTAATAAGGATTAAATACATACATACAAACATTATCATCAGCTGAAACAGCAAGTTTCCCTCATGTACCGTAAGAAATAAATGCGAGCTTTCACTGCGTGGTACTCGAATCACGAGCTGATGCGTGCCGCCAATGTAATTCCTAGAAATTAAAGGACCGAGGATCAGTAACTTCAAATGCTGAACTTTCATGCAAGAACGCCGACCTCATATACAAACAATATCCCGCGCTTACCGTAATATGAAAATAATCCTTTATACATACACAACAGAGCTGGTTCTTTACCACATATGTACTATCTTTTTTAATACGTTGACTTCTCATAGAGCAATTTTGAGTCATGACATTGTATAATTAGAGCTGGTTCTTTAATACATATATACTATTTAATATGTTGACTGCTTATAGAGCTACTTTGTGTTATGACATAGTCCGATATTGTAAGATTATACTTATGGATCTGTAAATGTGCTGATTTATTTATCTGATTGTGATTATGTTTTGATTTTCAGTGTTGCCCTTGACGAAGGAACAATGACAAGTCCCGAAATACATTGGGCCATCAACATCTGTATTGTCTAAAGAAATTAATTGTATTTCAGTTTTATGTCCTACAAATAATTACACTCATCATTGGTTTGTTTTTCATCAATGAAAAAACATTTTTTTGAAATTGAGTATCAAACAAGATAATTCTTCCTTATAGAATAAATTGAATAGAACGTCATTCTAATTAACAGTTTGTAAATCAACTACAGTTGTGCGTACCTGAGCCTAGCAGGCAGTTTGGCAGGCTAGCCACCACTTTAGTTTTACTTTGAGTGTTTAGGTACACTCAGTCAGGCACAGCACACTGATCAAAATAATAGCATAGAATTTGGATCTAAATAGTTTAAACCTACGGAGTGCTCAGACCACCCGCTTATTGATTTACAATTCTGAAAATGCCACTCTTAGAAATTATTCATTTTCTTGTCCTAATAATTTGAGAGGAGGTCACTTACCAAACTTGCTCAACACTAAGTCTCTGCCCAGCACGCTCACAAATGGTTTTGACTCTAGTCTTTTGTGTCCCGAGACAAGCTGGAGACAGGGCAGGGAGGCATAAAATTCCAAGCATCTGGCATGTGGAAACCTCCAGATCCTTCTCCTACTTCAATGTGGGCACTAATTATAAATAATGGACACTCAGACCCAACTCTTCGGTACACTTCTGGACTTGTGAATGCAACAGAAGAACTGTTGTGATTGATTTAATTGATTTGTAAATTTGTAGAGCGCAACATTTACCCAAAGGTATCAAGGCTCTATAGCCGACAGTCCAGAACGATGACCTGCCTGTAGATGCATCAAGAAAGAACTGTCTATAGAGCATAGATCGAGGTCTTGAGCGATTTCCTGAAGGGCAACAGCTGAGGGATATCCCTCAGGCTTTGCAGGAGCAAGTTCCAAAGTCTGCTTGTAGCAATTGAGAACGCTCTGTCATCCCATTTCTTCTTTTTGCTCTGGGAACATTGAGCAGATATCGATGAGATGGTTGCAGGTTCCTACCTGGAGAGTGCCAGTGGAACATACCTTTAATTCCTGATGGGCTGGGGAGAAAAAGAGCCTTATGCACTATTCAGAGTGCTTTAAACATAATACGCTTTTGATGGGGAGCCAATGTAAGGCCTACAACCAACTAGTAGCTGGCTGGCGCCTGGGGATATTAAGAGTTATTCTGGCCATTGCATTCGGTACCACTTGAAGTTTGTGCTGAGTGCTCGAGTTAGAGACTAGATAGAGAGAATTATAATAGTCCAATCTGGACATAACCATGGCTAGTGCAACCTGCTTACATGCTGACTGAGGGATAAGCGTAAGAATGTTCCTATGTAATCTTCTGAGCCAGATGCAGATCACCATAAGTGTGATTGGCCTGGGCATTAAGACTAATTTCTGTATCTAGGAGGACTCTGAGATTTTTGACCTTCTTCCCTGGGATGGGACAAGTGCCCAATGTGTCTGACCACCAGCTGCTGTTCCAGCTCCAAGAGGCCCTGCCTAACCTTCAACCCTCGTCCCACGAGGTCGGCCACCCTAGTGCCACAGTACTTATTAATTTCTAGTTTCTCCTTTAAAATCTATCCTTCATTTCTTAAAGTGATGTCAGCCCATGCTCCATTATATACCGCAGAGTACTTAAAACATTTATGCTCTGGTCCTCCTTATTGTCCGACACCCCAGATGTGCCAACAGTTACCAACTCTACATTACCTGAGCAACTCGAAAAACTAAAAAAGAAACAGGTTCGCCTACAGCTTATGGTATTAATGCTCACAGATTACTTAAAAGCTGACGTTATACCGGTAGGCCTCCAGGTCCGTAACATTCCCGGAATTTTCACAGACAACCCAAAATACATCTCCAATTTTAGTTACATTGGAACCACATGCTCTAGACACTGGCTTGCATTAGGCATAGATATAGCCACAGAAACACTCAAATCGCTAGAAACAGAAATTAGCGATCTATTGAAGCAAATTAATGACTCAGACCCCACTGTAGAGTGCAAGAAGCTACTAGATCAAGTAGAAAAAACAGTAGCAGACTTTCATTGAATTGAACAAAACAAAAAGTCTAACAAAATCAAGAAAGATATTAAGAACTATAACGTAGAGAACACCTACCCCTGCTTACATAAAGATTTTTACACCAATAGACCGCACTTTAACCCTAATAGCAGACCTTGGGGCAGATACAACAAACGCCAGAACATAGTTGGCTTCTCCGACACTTCGGAGGACTCCTCTGACAGCTCAGATCCAGGTGAGGGAGCAAGCAATCAAAGATGAGGAGGGGCCCAGTCTAATTTTTTATCCAGAGGCCAACCAGGCACGCCACAAAGGGGGCGCGTAAAGAAACCACAATGATGGTTCAATGCCCCAGGCGAGCGCAAAACCAGGAACAATTTTTACCAGTGGTAGATCAAACTGCAGGTATTGACCCTTCACTCCCCCCATTTTCCATTGAACCTTCTTCTGAATTAATACCCATTTTCAACCTATCCAAGCACACATTACAGGATCCAGAAGTTGCACTTTTGAAAAAGGGTTTATCTTTTGTACCCACAATCCGTCCCAACTTCATGGAGTTGCAGACTGAATTACTAAGATTTTTCTGGTTAATTCGCCTAAAGGCCTTTTTCCAACTCCATCCATCTACCATAACCAACTCGAACACACCTTTCCGACCCCAATCCACATTCCTTCCATCTGTCAGTATGATCCCATCTGAGATAACAACATTTGAGAAATTAGTTCAGAAAGATCTCTGTGATCTAGAGAAGAAGAGATTGTATGTTCCTTACAATATCTCACGAGTTGAGAAAGATGCCATAAGCACGTTAAAAAGTAACCCCTCACTTGTTATAAAGAGTGCAGACAAAGGTGGCGGAATTGTCCTCCAGGACATTGACTCCTACAAGAATGAAATTCAACGCCAGCTTGGCAATACAGATCATTACCAGAGATTACCTGGTAACCCCACCAAAAGTATCCAAGATACCATACTGAAACTCACTACGGATGCTTTGTCTGAAGGCTATCTGAGCAAAAAGGAAAACTGATTCCTCAATGTAAAAAGTCCCCGCCAACCAGTCATTTACACCCTCCCGAAGGTGCATAAGAATATCGACAAACCACCTGGGAGACCGATAGTCTCTGCCTGTGGTTCAATCTTTGAACCTCTCGGAGCCTATGTGGATTTCTTCATAAAAGAATTTGTACCATCTACAGCCTGCTATGTAAGAGACAGCATGGGGATGATAAACTTAGTGGAACACTATCCCTATGACCCCGCAGTTAACACCCTCTGCACCATGGACGTAGAGTCGCTCTACACTAACATCCCCTAGACAGCGGCTCCTTTGGTTATCCAGAAAACCCTTGATTCACGTCCTTGTCCACACAGGGTCCCTACACTTTTCATCTTGCAGCTCCTGGAGCTATGTCTCTCTAGAAACTACTTTTTGTTCGATAATGTGTATTATCAACAAATAAAGGGAACTTCCATGGGGGCGATTTTTGCCCCCAACCTGGCTATTCTGTTTATGGATGCACTCGAAACTGGTAGTATCCTAACGGAAAGCAACCCATTCCTTACTGGGATTGCACTCTGGCGTCGTTATATAGACGACATTTTCCTGATCTGGAACCTTGATATTGCCTCACTGAACTCTTTCAATCACTGGCTAAATAACAACTGTGCAGATCTCAACTTCACCCTTGCTTATGACAAAAACCAAATAGCCTTCTTAGACCTTACAATCTTCCACCATGAGGGCGAACTATTAGCACGCCTATACAGGAAACCCACGGAACGAAACACCCTCCTTAGCTATGATAGCAATCATCCCAAGGCTCTCAAAGATTCTCTGCCATACTCCCAATTTCTAAGGATTAGGCGAAATTGTTCATCCGAGGCAGACTATTTCAGGGAAGCCAACACACTTGCCAACAAACTAAAAACACGTGGCTACCCTAGAAGACTTGTAAAGACTGCATCCAAAAGGGCCTGGTGTTGCCCACGAGAGGTCCTCCTCACACCCAAGACACGTGACAAAACAGAGAGAATAGCCTGCGTAACCACTTTTTCTCCTGTCTCTAACAAAATTCGCAAGTCTATCCTCAAACACTGGCCAACGATAAACGCAGGTCCAATACACTTAGAGAGACCACTCTTTGCTTTCAAGAAAAGTAAGAACCTAAAGGACCACTTGGTCAGAGCAGCCTTACCTGCACCCACTGTCAGGTCAACCATTGAATCTAACTGAGGACTACCACCCATCTTGGGGCACGCTAAGTGTGGAAGCTGCACTGTATGTGAGTTCACGATTGAAGCCCGTCACTTTAGCCACAATGGTGTGTCTGTAGAAATGAAAAGTTTCACCAACTGCAAAAGCTGCGACGTCATCTATGCAATTCTTTGCCCTTGCCCCAAAATGTATGTGGGCCAGACCACCCAAAAAGCAAAGACTCGCATATGTCAGCACAGGAGTCGAATCAGATGTGGGACTCCCAACGCACCCCTTGTTGAACATTATTCTGAACTCAACCATACCGCAGACGACATCAAATGGACGATTCTGAAAGCGATAAAGCTACCACCAAGAGGAGGCAACCTGGGCCAGCTCCTAAACCGTGAGGAACTCAAGACTATTATTCAATTTAACACCATCCACACAGGATTGAACAGGAGTGAGGACTGGACAACTCTCCTATAAATCAAACCCGGAAAGACACTGTCCTTATCAAATTTGAGCACTTCTGATCAATGCAATGAGGGCTATGGTCCCAGACGTACTTTCTGACATCTGAAATGTTTCTAATATAATTTCTGTCACGGTTGACACAGTGCTCACATCTCTTTTCCCAGAGTTTTTAAAAAAATTGCTAAAAAAAAATAATTCCCCCCTCACCAACACTTGCGTCGTAATTTTAAATTTTATTCATCTCACTCGCGCCGTAACCACAAGTAAATTGCACAGCTATCACAGCTCCACTGTTAATATTTTACACGGCCAATTCACTCGCGCACCGTTCAAAGATGGCGGCCGTAAGATATTGAAGCAATACTGGCTCCCCCTAGGCTCACGTCATGTGACCGCCGTATGCCCAATAAGAATCCAGCATCTTAGTTTGTTGGCTGCGATCTGGCAAGGCACAGCTCGCAACTCGCGTCCTGCCATCTCTCCGAAATCCGGTAAGTCTCGCTGCCATAGACTCCCTAACAAACAGATCAGCACGCTGTTCTAACCAAATGTTCATCTTTCCTTAGCGGATCAGTTAATTACCTGACCGCGGTCCCATAGACTGCGTCAACGCTTACGCTGCTCCCATTGGCACCCCGCTAACTTAGATGCAGAGAATATCTGATGACTCCCTGAACATCACGGTAATCTTGCGCGCCCTTTCACTCGCTATAACTTTAACTTACTCCCCACTTGATTTTATCTCCCTTCTCCTCTCCAACAGTAGTGCATTACCGGCACTTTAACTTTGTCCATTGGACTCATGCCACGCTTTAACTCTGGCCATCGGCTTACCCAGACCACTCCAGATTATCGGCACTTCAACTTGGTCTATTGGACTCGCGCAACGCTTTAACTCTGGCCATCGGCTCACGCCTGGATACCGAGAATATAACGGTAAAACTGCGCGCCCCCGTATTTTTGCTACTTAACAACTAATCACTCTCAACATGGCCCTAACCATCTCCTCCCCCTCAACAGTTGCGCACAACCTGCACATCTTTCCGTGCTAATGGAAGCCTGCACGGAGCCCTAACTCAGGCCATCCTTTCTACCCACGCTGAACCTGCTGTGAGGATTCAACAAATCATCACTGTAAATTTTGGCGCCCTGCCATTACCCTGCCTTAAGCATTCCTAACAATGTCCTAAAGATCGTTCTTCTTCCCCCAGCGTCCGATTGTGTGGACGTCCAAGACCAGACAACTGATCCCTCCACAGAGGCATTTTAAGGTCCTGCCCGGTCATTAATTGCTGCCAACTCACCAGAAATCCCACAATTTTTAAGTCTTGGTAGATCTCCCCCTGCTTAATTTACCTTCTCAAGAAACATGTAATACCACCGGATTAATTCAATATCGGTATTGTTTCTGTGCACATTACAAGGATGCTATCACCCCGCTATTAGCAATGCCGCGCATTATAAGGATGCTATTACCCCGCTATTGGCGATGCCGCTCACCACGCCCGGCCATGCTCCGCAGACCCGGCTCACCTTACACATCACAGCGCAACGTTAAATTGTCACCTTGCCCCACCACAGATTATACCATAGAAACCGGCCTCTTAACCACCAGCATATAGCTGTCCAGCACTGCGGACAATTCACCATTCACTTATGATGATATGTTTGCACTGAATGCCCACGACATCAGGCAACACCTTTTTCACTGCGGATCAGAATATTGTAAGTATAATGGCTGAAGCTGATGTCCACCATTAATCTTCCTAAAAATGACTATACCTGTCTATCTTTTGTTTTCTTCCCTGTTTTCCCCTACAGGCGTTTAATTTTCAATTCAGGCAAAAACAATTCCCTAAGTCCTGAAGATGATCCCTATAAATTGAGCACGGGATCGAAGCGTCGACTCTTTCGAGTAGACATACGTTTCACCCTATTATATTGTCGTATGTATGGTTTACTCCAGGACACACTGTTAATTCTGATTCAAAGCAGTGGCCTGATAGCTCACCTTGTTTGCCTGATATTTCTTCACTGTACTACTCTCTCACTTTCGCTTCCCTTGTACGGTACAGGACTGTGCCCTACTGTAACTATAATGCCTTGTTGCTAATATGTTCTTACCCTGAATGATTTGTTTGATTATTAAATTACCTGTCCGGCTGGACTAGGGACTGAAGTATATAGTAACCTATTGTGGTCTATATAACATTGTCTTGTACTTATTCCTTTATGCTGAGGACCTTTTGTTTACTTTAGAAGAACTGCCAAAAAGCAACACCTCGATTTTTCCACCATTTAGTTTAAGAAACTCTCATCCAATCCAGTCTGGAACTGCCAACATACCTTGCGAGAAGTTTTCTGCGATGAAGGCCAAGTACTTGGGAACTGACAGAATGATCTGTGTATCATCAGCATATGATAGTACCTTCATCCCAAATCCTTGAATTATGGCTGCAAGTGGTGCCACAAAGAGGTTTAATAGTGTGGGGCCTAATTATGAGCCCTGCAGCATTGCACACAGCAGGGAGGAAACCTCTGAGTAGAATTGTAGTAGCTTCACCCTCTGCGCATGTTCCCTAGGAAAAGAAGACAGATTGGAAAGGCTTGATGTGTGATACCCATGTATTGGAGGTGCTCAATCAACTGAAAAAGCGACATAGTATCAAAAGCTGCTGATAGATCAAGGCGTATCAATGTCAGGCCATGTTCTTCATCCACTAAGCCCCTCATACAGTCCATGGCTGAAATCATTGCAGCTTCAGTTCTATGGTGTTGCCTGAATCCGAACTGAGAGTTATCCAGCCAGCACTGCTGTTCTACAAATTCCATCAGGTGGATATTAAGATGCTTCTCTAGAATTTTGGCTTGACAGGGAAGCAGTGAGATAGGGAGAGCTACAGGGACATAACAAGCTCAAAAAACTGCCTGCATCTGCCCAGCTGACCTGCTGCCTAGACCAGCAGCTGTAACTGTAATTGGATCTTCCTGCACCCTGCTAGCCTCTTCTGGAGTGAGTTCCTGATCCCCAAGAGTTGCCCCTCAGGTCCTGGCCCATTGGTGTGGCACCAGTGAGCTCCATCTAAAAAAAAAAGATAAATCCTGAAGTTTGGGCTCTTCGCGGCCACGAACATGCCAGTTCACGCCACGATCTTGCCACCCACCCCACCCACCAATGGAAGTTTCAGTGAACCTGACTCTTCAGACCACAGTGAGTGCCAACGAAGCTTGGCAGCATGAGACATGCACTTTGCACTTCAGCATTGACAGCATGTGGTGACATTCACTATGAATCTCCAGGGACTACCTCCATGGAACCTGACCTGCTTTTTGCACTACATTGATGATCATCCGCAAAGCTCTTCCTGCTCCTCATGACCCCCTCCACCATGAACGGAACTCTTTGTGCTGGACGTTTGAAGGTAATTCTTTCAGCCGGACTAACCTGGTCTCTGTATCCAGCCTGCACTCTATCACTGTCAGTCTGAACTGGTGGCTTGCACCCGGTCTCTGATGACCAGATAACCACCAGTCAAGTTTTGTACTTTTAGGCACTTTAACTACCTGACATTTTTACAATTCCATATCCCTGAATCTACTGATAGGATTTTTGTTTTTGATCTCAAATCATTTATTAAAATGTACTATATTTTTCTAAATTGGTGTGTGATTTTTCTTGTTTCCTCTTTTCACTGTATTACTTTATATGTGCTGCATAAATACTTTACACATTGCCTCTAAGTTAAGCCCAGTGTTTTTGTGCCAAGCTACTAGGGGGTTAAGCACAGACTAATTGGGGTTTTGTTTTGCTTGTGACCTCACCCTGACAGGAATTTTGGCTCTTACTTGGGTAGAGTTTCACCTCTCTCAACGAGTAACTCAATTTCCAACATATGTGTTAAGCGAACAGAACCCTAACCCAACAATCATTTCATTTTACCCATGGAGAGAGAACAGTCTCATAATTCACTCACTTAAATATGGTATAGTTAGAAATGTATAAACCTTGAAACAAGGTGTTTTGCAGTGTGGTGTTGGTATTGCTGCATCACTAGATTTTTTGTTAATACTCAAGTCCTATCCTTCCTATATAATTGTTCCCTTAATTGCCATTATGTGGCAGGATTGGGGAGCTATTGAATGCTCCTGCTAAGCTCTAGCTAGATGGCTGTCTCTGACTCATCTTGAAGTACTCTGAGTCCTCGAGCTCAAAATGAGTCGAACTTTCATGTGGTTTCTGCGTACAACCCAAGCTCTAACCTCATGTGCCAAGAATTAAAGGCAACGCACTAACATTTGATGTAAAATGAGAGAGGGAAAGAGATACCCATCTAGTGGCTAAATTCCACAATGTTAAACCACAAAAGCTGGCATCAATCCTAACTTCACCACTTAGCTAAATGTTGTAAAGGAAGGCAATTGTTTTATTTTACTTTGCCTCAGTTGTCTTCATGATCACATATGAAAGCACCTTAAAATAGATGAGTTCTGATGTTCATTTTACAAAATCTTCTTTTGTGTTTGATTTAATAAACTATGATGCTGTTGTAATTATAATAACTGTCCAGGGCACCCAGTTCGCACACTTGGCAAATGACTTGCCTCTTGTTTCTTTGTTGTCAGTACAGTGGGAAGTATGACTGTTCTTTAATTCATGTTTGAAAATGATCACCTTTCATAAATGCCTCTCAATGCAGTGATATAATCTGAAGTACTAAGGTTTAACGCTTGTGCATGTTAATGAAATACAATGTTTTGAATTTAGAAGTGGCTTTATTGTATATTTACATGCTTGTTGATTGATGCCTTTAAAAATGAAGAGGTTCCTAAAGATTAGTGGTGCAGTTCACATTCTGTGCTTCTTTCCGTATACTTCAAGTACATAAATAAAGTCTAAATAAATACAGCCTAAATGAATCCTTCTCCATTTCTGAATGTTTGTGTTCAGTCACGTAAGCAGCTGCCCGGTGCTCTGGTCCATCCGAGAGCCATGTGTAAAGGTCAGGAGGGCCACCAGCAGCCCCGAGTCTTTCTTTGAGTATAGATGCTCTAAAGAGTAAATATAAATATTATTTGGTGGTTTCTGCTGCCTGGAGGTCAGATTGAGGATAAACACCCCATACCCACCCCCCAAGGGAACAGAAATACTTGTACCTATGCCCGGGACAAATAGAAATATTCCCCGGTGGTCTCTTGGGCTTTACTCCCCAGTGGGGAAAGTTGGGATTAAACAACCCATAATAAGCCCGTAAGGGAGGAGGAAGACTCTTGTGCCTGGGGGTGGGTAGGAGGACAGACCGATGCACATGGGGATCACTCTCCCATGCAATTAATAAAATAATTCTGGTGGTCTAGTGAGCTTTCTGAACTCCTGGGGCTGGAAAAAGTTTTTGACAAAGATCAGGAAAACACAAGCCCAAGCAGGATGCTTCCCCCAAACAGTGAACAAAACATATTCCCTGCTGGCCTAGTGGGCATGCTGCCTCCTGGGGAGAAGATTGTGGGTAAAAATCCTCTATCTGCCCCCTGGGGGTATGACAACTTGTGCGTGGGGGCAGAACAGGCCCAAGGGGGCAGCTGCCCCAAACAGTAAATAAAAACATCCCCTTGTAGTCTGGTGGCTTTATGCCCACCTTGCGGCCAGATGCGGGATAAACACTCCCTTTCTGCCATCCCAAAGGGCAGAAGGATTATTGTGGCAGGTGGGAGGGGGCCAGGACCATGGTCAGGGGAATGTGCCCCCCAAATAGTAAATACAAATATTCCGTGGTGTTCTAGTGGGCTTTCTGCCAACCTGGGGTGCAGATTGGGGGAAGTACCCACATTCATTATCCCAGGGAGGCAGAGACACTCTTGATCCATTGGCGGGGGACTTCAGGCCCATGCCAAGGTAGGTTGCTCTTGACCAAACAGTAATTAAAAAATAATCCCTTATGATTTAGTGGGCTGGGGCCGATTAGGGGTAAACTCCTACTGACAACAGACCAAGAGGGCAGTAAGACTTGTGTGCCCAGGGCTGGGGGAGCATAGCCCCATGCTCAGGTGTGCTGCTCCCACAAACATTGCGTTTCTGCCACCAGGGGGAACAGATTGGAGTAAACACCCCAATTCCACACTGGGGGGAGGAAGATTGACTCTTGTGTCTCAGAGTGTAAAAAGCATAGGCTAATGCATAAAGGGGCCGTTCCCCTCCAAACAGTATCCCTGGTGTCCAGTGGTGTGAACCCTGCTTGGGAGTTGTGTGTCCAGTGTGCCCCCTAATCCACTTAAGAGAGACAGCACTGAAGGGGGAAATTGTTCCCTTTTCAATGCTGCCTCTTCTGTGTTCCTTTTGCTTTTGTTTGCTGTGATGTCAGTGCTCTGTGCACGCTTCTCATCACAGCAACACCAAAAAAATTCCAACTCTCCCTCATGCTCCAATTTTGATTTAAGAAAAGAAAATGTTTCTGGTGTTTTCCCTTTGGAACTTAGTTTTTTTTTCCTGTATGGTGGATGACCTGTTGGCATCCACTGCACTGTGAAGGTAGTGCAGTGGACATCAATGGGTCATCCTCTGCATTAAACTAGTTAAAATTGGCTTTTACTTCATATCTATTTTGTTTTGTAATCCAATACCAGATTTTCCGCCTCCACTATGCATGTGGAGATCTGCACCAGTAGGTGAAGTCCTCTGCCAAACAAAAATGTCCTGTAGCTCATTCTGTTCCTTAATCCAGAAAAATGGCTAAGGATCATGAAGATAGCGCCCCCAGTGTTTTCCAAAGATAACTAAAGATCAATTCAGAGGTTCTCAAAACTGTCCTCAGCTACATGGGGGTTAGATAACCAGCTGAGTAATACTGCTGCAGCACTGGCCCAAATCAGAAAATACATAGTCATGCTTTACAGTGGAGTGTGAGTACCAACACAAAAAGCGAAGGCGTGCCAAAAGCTCAAGAAGGATCTCCGGTGATGAGCATGGCTAAAGGTACAGGTTGTCCTGGGGACACCCAGCAACACAAGAGGCACCCCGGGCTTGCAGTACTGCACAGCAGGGTCCCAAAAACAACCTAGCAAACCCTTCACGCTAAGCTGGTGACATATGAGCATTAGAAATTGGGTAAGTCTGATTTGTATCAGAAAACATAAGACCAGATATGTTTGGAGAGTGTTTGTGAGTCATGTTGTTTATGTGTTTTGGATCTTTCTATGTTGGTTCTATCTCAGAACTCTCAATATTCCCAGGATCACACAAGAGTAACTCATGTAGAACATGTTTTTGTGGCCTTTGCATTCCAAAATTATAGCAACAGGGCTTCAAATCACATAATATAAAGGGGAAATCCTGGACTAGAGGAGCTACCCACACACTGAAGTGGGTATCGTGAGAGCTCTGGTTCATATGCTGTCCTGTAAAACATATTTTTTAAAGAATATATTTATCTTGATTTCTAACATAGTTTAAAAACATGTTCTTGACATGATTGGAATATTTTGCACATATGGACTTTCCAATAAAGAAGCATTGATATGTTAAAGAAATATTAATAACCTCAGTGTCAAACCGGCATATTGTACCGTTAAATGACATAATATTGTGAATAATTCATAACCTCTATGATCTTTTTACTTTATATCGTGTCATTTATGGAGCTGATACACGTTTTTTTAATTTCTTTGTTCTTAAAATATAATTTTTCATGAGAAATTCGCCAAGAGCACAGAACCGAAATAACCCGCATTCATAAATCATTTAAAAAAATACCTATTGCTCAATTAAAAAGCAGTGCTTTTGTTTTTCATTTTATGGTGGAGTTACATTCTCAAATGTTTTATGGTCTTGGAAGTAGTCCTCATTTCAGAATCAACATGTGCTACTTTATATCTGTTGTATTGTGATGCTCTTCGGCTTGGCTTTAAGTGGGCCGGACAGTTTTTTAAAGGAGCCCTCAAAACAGGTCTCTATCAGGCTCTGTTTTGTGCCCTCGCACAGGCAGTCCGTTTTTAGGTCAAGCATTCGAGACCTCTTGTATACACTTTAGCATATACTTATATGTGTATGTACTTTGTGGGCTCTGGAAATCAGCCCTAGGACTTGTCTGCTTCCACTTAGGGCCTTTTTTTCTGTTCAACTGTCTCTATTTAACTGTCTTGATAGAAAACGACCAGCAGAAGACAGTAGAACACCAGAATGGCTTTCTGCTTAGGGAATATCATTTTTTTTTCTGGCAACTGCCTCTATTTACCTTTCTTGATAGAAAACGACCAGCAGAGGTCAGTAAAATACCAGAATCACTTTAGCATTCTCTCGATTCCAGTTCATAGAAATTATTGTCTTCCATGAGCACCCGTAGACAATATTTTTTTCAAATCTTGTATTTTCAATGATATGACCACCAAAGGCCTGGATTTTATATTAAAAACAGAGCTTTGGACTATACCATTTCCCGCTGAAAGGCAATATTTCTCTCCATGTCTTCAATACCTGGTGTGTCACGCAGTTTGGTGCTTACTTTCCCTCCATGTTAAAGACCAGTAAATGTTTCATCACCCAGGCTAATGTGCTGCATAGCTATATACATATAAGGTTCCAAAGGCGAGACCTATTGCATTGCAAACGCTTGATTCCAGACTGCAGTGACAGCAGAGACAGCCATCTGCGCGTGCTCACGCTGCTCACTGCTCCTCACTAGTGAAGAAGTTACATCATGACGTCATGCCAGGTGAGCATTGCATGGGAAGGGAAATCCTCTAAAAATAGTCATTTTCTCTCTAGATTTCCCTTCTCTTTTTAAAACTCAGGAGCAACACAATTGCTGTGGTGTCACTAGGGCTTTTAATGGAAGCTTTTTCAATATTATATACAAGCCATAGTTGCTGCTTAGTTATCTTATGCATCCAACAGCCATTGACAAAGCCAATAGTCCTGACTTGTTGTGGGTATGATGTTACTTGCTGTATCATATATCTGGATGGAATGACAGAAACAGCAAAATACAAGTCAGGAGGCACACTATGCTAAGGCCAGATTTTTAGCTTATACGTTTTTAAGCCACTCCCTTTTTTACACTGGTCACACCCCTTTGAGAGACCCCCATTTTTTCTTCCCACTTAATGCCCTGCTCTTAGGTAATGAAAACCAATTTAATAAGGTAAGTCAAAGTAGGCAAATTGCAACAAATGAAACGTGGGCAGTTGTCAGTGCTAAATTGAATCAGTTTTTAAAATTGGTATTTCAAGTCTGCAAGAAAATACGCACATTCCTCATATACATTGCAATAGGAATTGCAGATATCAGTTATGAGATCGCATTCAGGTGTACTCTGGGTTGTGTCTATAGCATTAGCTCTCCAGTGGAGGGCTTGTTCAGGTAGAGGTTCTAAATAGAGTGACAAATAGTAATGCTTAGTCTGGGTGGAGTGCTGTACAGGAGAGCTCATCATTAGGTCAGGACGCAGTGCTTGACGCCTTGTCCCCTCTGACCCGGCTGCCATGTCCAGTGGGAACAGAGCCCATATATCCTTTGGCCGGCTAGGTCCCGACATAAGGGCCCAATAGTCTTCAAGTTGCTCCTGGCGGAAGGCTAGCCAGTTTCAAACAGTAGGTTCAGCAGCATGGCCCCAAATAAATGGCAACCCACTTCTTCACTAGCAATAGTAACATTTCAGTGAGTTTGCGGACAGCAGCAAAGATATCTTTCGCATAGCCGAACAGAGCCATTTTTGGCAGTCGTAGTATTGCATGCGCATGTGACATTCCATGATTACTTCATTCACTCAGTCCCAGTACTCTGTTATACGTAGACACCGCCAGGATAGATGTAAAACACTGCCCCTTCACCCCCTCAAGACATAGAGCTGATATACTTGACAAAATATACCTCAGTTATATTGACATAGTTGGACAAACAAAATGGTCATTGTTAAAGTGATGGACACAAACAGGCTAGATGTAAAAAAAAGAAACCGGCTCCTCACCCCCACAAAACATAGAGCTGATATACTTGACAACATACACTATAGTCACATTGACATTTTATGACAAACAAAATAGTCATTATTAAAGTAATGTTCATTCAATGTCCACCTATAGTAGGCTGCCATCACTTGACCAAAAACTTGCCATATATGCTGCAACCATCAGCCATCATCTTTTGACCATGGACTCGTATCTATGCTCCTGTTTGCCATAATAAGTGAAGGTAAGTGTGGCATTGCTCAAGTGATATAAGGTATCCCATGTGCTATGGTATGGTTTTGCTACATCAAACAGATTAATGGTCATTTTGATGATGAAGTAACTTATTGAGTGCATAAACAAAAGGAATCCTACCAGGGGAGAAGTGCGGCCCATATAGGGTATGGGAGCACTCAGTGTTTGATAAAATACCCCTCACACACCAAAAGGCCCCTTGGTGTCATGGGGAATTATCCACCGTCTTACCCCACACGCTGCTCCGCGTGTGGGGTAAGACGGTGGATAATTCGTCCCCAGCTTATTCCACAAATAGCAATCAACCCCCAGACGCTTCTATGAGCTCATGAAGAGAGCAACTTTTATCTATTAAGTCATGCAACTGCATGTATCCTGAGCCAAAAATCCACTGTAGGCACATTGTAGCCTTTTTTATCACTTAAAATAATTTGTCACTTTTTGTTAATCAACAAATATTTTGAGTTACAAACTAGTAATACGTGAGTAAGGTGGGGAAGTTGTGCTCCCGTCCTGAAGAAGGAGCACATGCTCCGAAACATGTCGACGCACACATGAGGTACTGTTCATTATCACAACAGACTTTACCTCGCACTTCACTTCTTTTAATAGTGCCAGCCCGAGGTCTTGAATAAAAAAAAATGTCACCTACGAGCCAGGTACTTTTTAACTCTTCACTACCCACCACCACTCACATTATCATCCTTATCACTTACACTACACACACCACACATAGTCATTTATCAGTGCTCCCGCGTAGTCGTAGGTCGCAGCACGCCGCATCCGGTTAAAGGGGTGCGAAGACCCCGATGATGAAGCATGACACCAAGGGGCCTTTTGGTGTGTGAGGGGTATTTTATCAAACACTGAGTGCTCCCATACCCTATATGGGCCGCACTTCTCCCCTGGTAGGATTCCTTTTGTTTATGCATACAAGTCTGTGGAGTAAGAATCCTACTTCAACTACTCTACCTCCCTCTTTTGTTAATTTTGTAACTTATTGAGTTGCATATTGTTTTATCATAGACAAATAAGGCTGGACAAATCTCTCTGCCAATATGGATTTCCCCTGCATGCTGCAGGCCATAGGGCTGATTGCAGAGGTGGAAGGTCTGCCATGACACAATGATCCCAACATGACTTCATTCTAATAATGGCCTCCTGCAGTGTGGGGCAGGGCTGAAATTTGATTTCTGTTTTTCCTTATAAAAAATAAAACACTGTTAAAAGTGGCCAGTGTGAAGCAGAAACTTGCATGGCAAAATGGAGGGGAGTCCTTGAAAATGCCACTCTCTCACATTTATTGCTGATATTTGTTAAAAACGTTTTTATGCACTCATAATTTCTATATTTAATTTCATCGGACAGTGGTAGTGAGCCAAAAGAAGAGCAGGACATGGGTGAAGAGCAAAAAACACCTCGGTCAGTATGCAGGCGCATTAATGGAGTGCAACTTTGAGTAAGGAGGATGTACCACCAGCAGGAAGAGTGCACCCACCTGAAGCCAGGCAAAGATCTGGAGCCCACAGAGAGGGACAAAGATATGGACGCCACATAACAGAAAAGTCAGATACTGGGCTCCTCCTGGCGGAGAAGAAGTATATGTGCTTTTCCAGGAACAGGCCCAATGTTACCTGGGTCTATGGATGCCCTTTCTAGTAGTCCAGTGGCCCCAACATCAATGGACCTACAGGTGCAAACCATGATATACCTCCTCCTCCTATGTTTTTGCTCCAGACACCCTGAGTCTTCACAAGTGGCCCCCAGCCACAAAGAATGTTACCACAATAACTTTCTAGGAGGCTAATGAGGCAGGTGGCTCATTCCAACAGTCATGTGTTAATTCATTAGAAATTGCAAATCACAAAATACAGAGAGTTAAAATCACTGGAACAGATAGATATTTGTTCCTTTACTGATTGAATGAAGCTCCATAGTGGTTCTAAGAGCTTCAACCAAGGTTGATTTGTCGGTGCTTGCAACTGAGAGACAAGAAACAGTTTTTTTTCATATTGTCTTTGGGGAACAAGTTAACTGCTATTCAAAGGGACCATATTGGAAGATATTCAATACAAAGATGTTCAATACCTAGGTACATCACCAAATAAGTCTTTGTGAATGCTAGTTTTTGTTTTAAATCGAATACAGAGCCATTGGAATTTCATTATTAACGGTGTGGTCGGCAGAACGTTAACATATTAAAAACCTCTTGTGTCACTGAGGTTTGTACTATGCAGAATTTTCTGAAGCTGGTTCTGGAAGTTCCTGACCAAAGCTGTAGTGTAGTTCCTATAGTCCCAATAGGCTCTGCGCATTGGAATAATATCTTCAGTAGTGTAGACGTAGGACTGGGGTTATCTAGGTCTCTACTGACTATATTAGACTTATGTTTTTTGCCAGCTAGCTCAGAGTTCACTAGAAACTTTCTCGAATAAGCGAGGAGGAGTTTAACCTCCCTGGATAGACAAGAAGGGATTTAGTTTCTGACAACCATAAAACATGACAACTTTGCTCTCCCTGAATAAGAGTGTATCTCTAGAGTCGTGTGAAAACAAAAGACAGCTATTTCACTCAGTCAATAAGTGTGTACTTAGTTTCACCAGATTGCAGAGAAAAAGAGAGACGGGCGTTTTCAATAAAAGGTGTTATTTACTGAGCAGTCTCCTTCCTCATACAAGAGAAATGAATTGCTACAATTGCAATACTTATAGTTAAGTAAAGTGCATATAGTAAAAGCAGGATTATAAAATAATACTGTAAAAGCATTGATATGGTTTCTTAGCCATATGATACTTTAAAATGGATAAAATAGATACATACATATATACATTGACTAATCGTACTCAACTGGTGCTTCTAACTACGCCTACCCGGTGTACCTGACCTAAGCCTAATACGTGGGAAGGAGTAAGTAAGTAGCAGTTTAAGTTAAGTTTGTTTTGCCATGAATCTGACTCAAGAATTCTCTGTAAGGGTTTAGTCAGTTCAGTACCTGGGTATTAGAAGGCAGGAGGGCTGGTATTTCTCTCTCAGGACTCGATATCCCAGTCACCCGCAAGGGTGGGCTGGAAACGCCGGAGGCTGGATTTCTCGGCAGGAGAAAAGACAGCGTCTTTCTCAGCGCGTCAAGAGGGAGGGGCAGCGTCCGTGGGCTCTCGCATCAGCTGGGCTCTCGGGCAAGTAGTAGCTGCTTCAGATTCATCACCACCGTGTGTTTGCTTAAGGCAGCGTTGGTATATTTATACCTGAGAGGTGCAGGGTTTGACGTAAGGATGGACATAAGATGTCAATAAAGATGTCACTACGAACTGGTTTCTTACAGTGCTTTACAAGAGTTCTTTGGACGAAATCAAAACAAAAGCAGCGGGGATTTCCCAGGTTGCTGGAGGCTTGGATTTGTTTAAGAACTCGGTGTGCTTTCTAGGGGGCTGGAGGAATAGGCTTGCTTAATGTGACAGCATGCGCTATGACTGTATTGTGAATAGGGTTTCTATGCCGTTGTAGGGATATTATTGATTTATAACCGGACAAGGGCAAAGAATTGAAATATCGATTCAGGTACCTAGATAAACACACTACACCCACTCCACGAATTCATGTCCATAATTACTAAAACTAAGCAATAGTAAACATATCTAACGGTGCATGTGTATACCGATCCACCCCAAAATACATTTTTTGCATTTGAAATGGCATATGCGAAATACATGAAAAATGAGTATAGGTACGTATTTCAAGCAGAGTAATCATTCATAAAATTAGAATGCATATATATATCAGCGGAATGATTTTGCGAAAATTACACATGAAATGGCTCTTAATACAGAAAAGAAAAGTGCGAGACCATTTCATCACATATAAATACAGTGATTTGTAAATATACTAGAGGCTGAGGTAATATATTGTCTCTAGAGTTCCTAAAAATAGAAGCTCTGTTCTCTAAGAATAGTTCTACTTTAAGCAGAGGATGAGTGCCAAAAAGTAAATATTTTGGAATCGGGGAAAAAAAAAATTCGTTTTTCAACGGAAGAAGAAAAAACAGTTCCAAATATTTCCTGTAGCTTTTGTTTTTCAAAGCCGAAGGCCGAATTCAGAGTTCAGGGAACGCTGTGTGCTCATTTGCTTTAGAGTTATTATTTCTGTTCAGGGGAGAACATCATTTCAGACAGACTTTCAAAAAAGCAGTTTACCGCTTCAGGTGAAAGTTCGACCAAGTTGGAAAATGTCGCTACAATGCAGTCTTGAGCATGATTGCTTTCATCGATGTATTGATCAGCATTGCTTACAGAAGGTCGTACCTGGTTGATGCTGCTCTCATCTTGTACTTCACTACCCTTTAATCGCAGTGGTGAAGTTTCCATGAATGCCGTCATCAGGATAGGTAACCGCTGGGGACAACACGATGCATGAGCCTTTACGGGACTTAGCAAAGTATCTGTATCCAATGGTACTTCTGATTGTAGTGTGAGACAGATGTCCAACACGCATTCTTCTCCGCACAGCATACATCTTAACACAGGTAAGATACAATTCTGCCAGGTGGGTCTGAATGAAAGAAACCAGGTCATATTCAGATCTCTTAGCCGGGCTAATCCAAGGACTTTAGTTATGCGGTCCCGATAGCGTATTGCTAGGATCGTTTCTTCCATTGTTGCCGGAGTCTTGTCTGTGACATGGCTTGCCATAACGAAGGAGGAGTATCAAAAATAAAATGCCTGCTACGAGTCCCAACAGGAGTGGAAGGCTGCCAAAGATCGAATGGACAAAATTAGGAAAGATGCCCAGGACTGCTTTGAAGGGTGTCAACAGTCCCGAAAAAATTGTCTTAAATACATGTGGGATACCATTCATATCTGACATGTTCAAGATTTGGCTTAGCATTTCCGAGAAATGTAAGGGGCAATTTGTTGATAATAATGCATATATCTCTGTCGTTGTCCTTGCAACTTGGAGATCATACGTTTCTTTCGATGACGTCAAGGGCACAGGCGTCTGTAGAAAAACAGACTTCATTCTGCTTAAAGTATCAATTCAAATAGAAGAGATTTTCAAACTGGGCCAAATTTTTCCCTCCCTGTCTGGAGTGTCGTTCGGATACAATACTTGCATACAACAAGTGACCATGGACGAAACGCTTACTAGATAAGCTTTTCCTGGCACCAAGCCACAACATCTGTGGTCCACTATTAGAATGTAGCTCCCGTTCGAAAGCCGTCTAAAGAATGGCTCTATTCGAGTTGCAGGTGTGCCAAGCTGGTGGCATGAAAGGTTATTTGAAGTCCCCTCACAGGCCCCATGTAGATTTATACCCTGACACAGAAGTATACCACTTAGTGATTTTTCACAATTATTACCACTAAGAAATACATTCTGTCCTTCTTCACTATAACATGTGTGTGTGTAAGGTAATTTCCATGATGACTGTATCCTTTACCCAACCTTTCATACTGTCCTGCCTGTATATACTTTTGGCAGTATTGAAATTGGAAAGTTGTTATCGGAATAGTTATGATTCCGTGTATTATCCATTCAATGACAGGTCGTTCTGACATTGTCAATGGTAATCTCTCAAGTTTTTCAATGCTCAGAATTGTATATTCTGCTCCTTTGTGTGCCAAGCTGACTTGTGTATCAGTAAGGTTAAAGATAGAGAACAATGACGTTGTGTTGATTAAACACCAAAGCACGTAGCCTGAACGCAGATTTTGTAACGTCTAGCCAAGCTGTACAATAGAACGTATTTGGGACTGACCATGTTGTAACATTAGTAGATCCTGCTCTATTATATCAATTGCAGATGATACAATACTGTCCAGTGAATATATTCTGGAAGACAGAGTCATTAACCCATTGTCCACAACAGAAAGTGATTTTTCCAAATTGATACGGTCAATTTCCCATAGTTTTTCTGCTGTTTCAATTTGAGTTTCTTTCTAAGCTTCGTTGTAAGCTGCATATATAGAGGCCACTATGAAACGTTTTTGACGCTGTTTGCGTGGTCCCAGAATGAAATCACGCAAGTCAGCACCTTCTTTAAGTAAAGTTAAGTGTTGCTTAATTTTTGCCAGTGTGGATGTCTGTAGTCATTCGAGGCAGAGTTTTCCTACACTGTATGTTGTTACTATCCCTGGATGTTGTCTCTGGGAGTATCTAGGGTCTGGCCTGGTCAACTTGAACCCCTGTATTTTGTTCAGGAATCTATCTTGATAGTTATTTGTGTCTGTGGGCCAGATCAACCATTTTTTCCAATCAGGATGTGTTCTGTTTTGGTTTAAAATATGGGATACGTCTATCTCAACATCTGCAGTGCTATTAATGTCAGGTATTGGCTTTGGAATAGACGGTTTGTTTAAGTCTTTGATTTTGGCTAGGCCAAGACAGGTTGTCTGTTGAATTGTGTCATTCAAAAATATAATTTGTTCTGGGATCATGCAGGCTCTGAATAATGATTCTATACCTTGGACCTGCCTATCTCTGGTACCCCAGATGGTTTTTGTTTCAATGTTATTTTTCCAAAAATCAAAACCAAATGTATTCATTTTTTCAAAAAATGTTTCTGAATAGATTAATTTTGTATTTGTCAGCATGGTTTTCATTCCTGTCTTATTTAACAGTTTGAAATAAAACGTTTCTGCTTCACTTGTGTTAAACCCTGAGAAGTATGGGAATTTATCATAAAATGTTTTTGAACTGCCTTTTGGTGGAGTTGCACAATGTTCCCATTGATTATAATTAAAAATATTTCTAGGTTGAGCAGATTTATGCAAATAATGGTTAGCATAGTGGTTGTAGCAGTACATTTGTTCATAATTTGATGAACCCTATAAATAATCATGTTCTGTAAATTTTGCTGACATAACCAAATCAGACATCATATCATTAATACTTTCAAAGTCCCAATCATCAGAGAATGCCCTCGGTTTTACAAAGTCACTTAATGAAACCTTAAATTGATGTGGATACTTCAAGAGCTCGACCGGGCAATAGATTTCGTAATCTGTTTTATCCCAAGCTACCCCACCGGGTATTGGATTGGCTGTGAAATTTACTGATGATAGTTCTCTTTTCTCGATGTGTGAAGACTTGTGTGGCTTTAGGACCAAGTTGATGTTCTGACTTGCTGTGTCCATTTTAATATATTTTCCCTCAATGAAATGTCCCAAGCACAGTACCATGATGAGCCAAAGCAGAAGGAAAAGTACACCTAGCACCACCCAAAATTCATTCCATGGAGAAATCAGATAAGTTTCTTGGAGTTGATGAAAGAGTTCTTTTGCTTTGTCTTTAGGAGTCTTTGTTGTTGGCTGTTCTTGAGGTTCACTCAGATCCTCAGAAAAATAATCGAAATTGATGAAGTAGCCTGATGCAGTTCTGTCAATTGTTTCAATTGCTTCTGGATTTTTCTTTGATTGCATTAGCATAGTCTGTGGCTACATCGTTGTAGACAGGTGTTTCTTGGCGAATTGTTGCAATTTATGTTTTAAGAGGCATAAGTTCCATGGCTTTGTTGCATAGTCCTTGTTGATTCACTGTAGGTTTATCAAATGTGATTAGTCTCTCAGTTTGAACCTCTTGTATTGTAGCAAACTTTGGTGTTCTGCTATTTCTTAGGAGTCCACTTGGCCTACTACTTATTATTGGCCACATGATTGTGGTTTAACCAGGTCGATGGATACAACTCGATTCTCCTTTTTACCAGCAAGGGGCGGTAGTACAACTGATCTTGTTCCGTTGACAGCTAAGACAGGTACTGCTTTTCTGTAAGAAGGCCCAAATTCCTTCTGCACCACGATTTTCTCTCTGACCAGATCCCCAATCTTTGGAATCCAGGCAGGCCTTGCTGGGACAGGTGGTTTCTCTTCAGTGGCTGTTGGCTGCTGTTTCAACTTTATGTTGCTCATGTCTTTTCTCGTTTCATTTGAGTCCTGTAAAATAGCCAAACGATCTTTGATATCAAAGCATTTTCTTTCTACCACTGAAGTCTGACTATCGAGGTCCTGGATATGCATTCTAGTCCCGAACAATAGTTCGTACGGACTGAAACCTTTTAGAGAATTTCTTGGCAGATTATTAGGACTACGTTGGACACTTGTTAAATGTTTGACCCACCCATCACTCGAACCTAATACCTTTGCCGTTATAGATTGCTATATGTCTCGGTTTTTTCTTTCCACCATCCCATTTCCCTCAGGAAGGAAGTGATAAGATTACCGCAATGAAATGCACATGCTGGTCATGGCCTCCTTATAAGCTCGAGAGCTAAAAGCAGGACCCTGGTCAGAATGTAGCATGCCAATTGCGTCTAGGCCGCTATAGACTCGCAAATCTTTTATAAAAGTTCAGACGTCAGCCGAGAGCTGGGGTCTACATTTTAAGTGAAACTAGTCTCTATATGTTAATATGACGCATTATTCCTACTGGGTTTTGCATGTAGATAGCATTGTCCTATCTAAGCGAAGGGCCATGGCAATACACCGGCCGGTTCGCCACTGCGATCTCTGTTGCAGTCTGGGCAGTTTATTGCGAATTTGTGATGTTGCAGGCTCATTCCTGGCCACCAGTATATTGATTGTAATTCTTTCAGAGATTCTTTAATTTTAAGGTGTCTTAGACCCTCACCCATGTGTGCGTCTGCTATTAACAAGACTCTCCTGTTCGTGTTTGGAATTACCCTATCCCCCACTCCAGGGATTTGAGCAAAAGGAACGGAGTTTGCATCGATTATGTATGTATAATTGAGTGGATAGTTGACGGGTAGCGCTGCACAGTCGCCTTTTGATGACGTTTTTAGCGCCAGCATCGTTTCCCCGTCTATGTATTTTTCAGAACGCTTTTTTGTAGCTACGGAAGCTGGTTTAGTTGCTTTCGCTGTGGCTGTCTCAGCCAATGAATTCCCTGTAACGTGAACGCCATCACGTTCATGACTCAGTGAATGTATCACGTGAGTCTTTGATAGTTCTTTCTTTAAAAGAACTACTTGTTCCCAAAGCGATTTTTGCTTGATTGTGGCACCTTTGTCATCTTTGTAACCGTTTTGAACCCATTTCTGCAAGTCGTTATTGTATGATTTGACGCAGTAATGCGAATCGCACACTATTAGTGTCGGGAATTCGCGATCGGCATTATCTAGCGCCATTTTTAAAGCTATTACTTCAGTTTGTTGTTCTGAATTGTCTTCTACAGAGTGTGATATTGTTACCAGAGGTCTCAATTTACCTCCGCGCCACACATTTTTAACAATCTCGCATGTGGCGTTATAGGCTTGTTTTCCCCAAACTGAGGGTTGTGCATATCCGTCTGTATATATTACACAGGCGTACTGTTGTATGGGCAGAATGTCGATTGGCAGAGGATATTCTCTTTCATATTCTAGATTTTTTAATCTTTTCATGTTCGGATCAAAATAGTATTTCACTTTGTCTGTAGCAATAGAATTTTCCCATTGTATCCATTTTGGATTTAATGCCACGGTAGTTAAATTACATGGGCTTGTTAATGCCTCAAAGGCTGATTCTGCTGTTAAAACAGTAATCCGTCTGCCTTGGGCTTGGGCTCTTTCTTTTGCTACAGCTGTTTGAACCATATGTACAATGTTTTCCTTAATACTGAATGTTTTTTCAGCTTCTGTGTACAAATGTGATTTGTATGCTATTGGTACCGTTTCTCCCTGATTAGAGGTTAGGTATGTGAATCCGCATCTTCCTGGGATGACTCGGATCACAAGGTTGTGTGTGTTATCGCGTGTTTGCAATTTCGTTTTAGCTAACATGTATGTTTGCAATGATCTCGAAATTTCTGTGTGTTTTTGAGTCCAATTGATTGTTTTAAAATCTGGTTTGATTAGTTCGTAGAGAGGTTTAACCCTTTCTGCATAATTTAGAATGTAAGTTCTTCCGAAATTCAGGAAACCTAGAATTGAATGTAAGTTTTTCAGCGTTCTTGGTGCTTGGATTACAGCACATTTCTCTAAGAAATTGTCTGCCAGGCTTTTGCCTTCACTTGATAATTCATATCCTAAAAATAGGACAGTTAGATGGGCAATTCTTGACTTTTTGAAGTTGAATTTGTAACCCTCTGCTGCGAACCCAAGTATTATGGTGTTCACGCTTTTCAAGTGAGTATCCAAGTCATCATCTGTTAGATAGATGTCATCGACATAAGATAATGCCTCATCATCATACATTTGTAGTAACTCTGTTACTCTTGCTGAGAATAATCCTGGGCTGTTCTTGAACCCCTGTGGGAGTCGACAGAATTTACTGCGAGCCCATTATTGAGAACGCGGTCAAATATCTGCTTTCAGGTGCTATATTTTGACAAAAGTATCCATTTGAGATGTCTAATGTTGTTTTGTATTTTTTGCGTACTATGTTATTCATTAGTGCTGCACTGTGTGAGTTTTGTACTGCAAAGGTTTTGCAACATGAGTTTAGATGTCTGTAGTCCAAAACTAGACGATATGAATCGTCTGGCTTGGAGACAGGAAACAAAGGATTGTTCATTTGTGAGGTGCAAGTTTCAATCACCCCCTGGTATTCAAGTTGATCTAAGACCTGTTTTTTAGCTTCTTGCTTAATTGGGTACTGCCTCTGTGCAGTTGGTTGACTTTTTAACTGGATTTTGTGAGGAGGAGAGTCCTCATCCCATCCAACATGGTTTTTATATAATGCAGGAGCTTGGGCTACTGCCCACTTTCTTGCATCTAAAGCTTTTTTATGAATTGAAATGTGATTTGAGAAGGCAGGCATAATCATTTCTTCGCCATGAGGGCACTCCCTGACAAACTCTGGTGGCCAGTCTTGTTCAGCTAAAAGGATGTCATAGCCTTTGGAGAGGTTATCCCAAAATAGACCCCTTATTTTCCTAGTCTTATCTCCCTCTATACATAATGTTATTTCGTATATTTTATGAGGTTTGCTAACTCTGGTATCTGCCGTTTCCACCTGAATGTATTCATTCGTGTCCACTGTCTCCAGGTGATTCATCAGGATCTTGCGAGCTATGCTCACTTCTGCTGCGCTGTCTAGCATTGTCAGAGCCCACTCTCCGTTTTTCAGCTGTGTCCTCAGGATCCTCGGCATGTTTGATTACTTTAATACTGGCTACCTTCTTTTTTGGAAATTGTAATTTTTTTACTTTGATGAGCAGGTTCCTTGTCTTTGGACTAGACGTGCTCTTCCCTTTGTTCTGACTGTCCTCTTCTTTCCGATTTGTGCGAGGAATTCTGAAAAGATCGAGAGGGACGTGTATCAATATCTTGATATCTATCAGGTTTTTTCAAATTATCCCTATTTCTAAGGTTGTATCTTTTCTCAGAGGGCTCCCTCTGGGGAGACTTGTGTCCTTGGTCCGGAGATCTTTCTCTCCGCCGAGGAGACTTTCCTCTGGACTGGAATCTTTTTTCTTTGGGAGTGGATTGTTTATTTCCATCCCAGCTCATTTTTGGAGTGTTTAGATTATTTTTAATAAATATCTTTTCAATATTTTCAGTTAGTTGGGGTTTTACTGGTTTCCCACCCAAACTATCTCTACCTAGCTCTTCATAGGATTTTTCTATGATTCTGGCAAGTTCAAATGGTTGTTCTACTATATCTGTTTCTTTCAATTTCTGTAGGAAAGTTATATCCTCAGTTGCCAATTGAACTAAGTCTCTATATGCCTGTGTTAATTATTTTATTTGAACGACGAGTTCTTCGCTTGACATTTTATTAATGTCAGGATGTGGTGTGTAGCTGGCTAGAACCGGCCACGTTGCTCCTGGTCTACCTAGTGGACCGAGCCTGGTGATGTGATTATTATGTTTTAGGGCGCCTTTAAACCAGAGCAGGTGCTCTTGGTATTTTAATGGGATTTCAACCTCCTCGAAAGGAGTGTATTCATCCGGAGGTTCCTCTATTTTGTAATAGTGGAACTCACCTGTGACAGCGTTTGCCGCTGGAAAGTTTATCCATGAATAGAATACCTCTGTCTGCCGATATTCGTGTGCCTCTCTTACGAATATGACTGTACCACCTCTCGATGTTAGTCCATTTTCTATAAGTTTAAGAGTTATAGTTTTTCTTATGTTTTCCGGGATGATAATTGCACCCGGTTCATTTTCATTAAATCCTGTAACATCGAAACCCCGTTGATTTGCATCTACTGTAGTTTCACCGGTTTCGTTGCTGTCGCCGTTAGTTGACATTGTTTTAATGAAAGTTTGCAGAGCAGGTTTTCAAGGAAACAAAGATTAGGTGCACAATATTTTGGAACACTGTATCCTTCAACGTTGAATAAACCAAAAACTATACATAGGAATCTCTTCCTACTAAGTTCCGGCGGATTTTAACCTTTGACCCACTCCAGACGTCTTTGGAGTATTTACGGGAGAAAGGGTCTGTGTGAAAAAGCACGACTGAGTTACTCTAATGTCTTGCGTTAGATTTATCGCCTTACCAAACGTTGGGCGCCATGTAGTGTAGTTCCTATAGTCCCAATAGGCTCTGCGCATTGGAATAATATCTTCAGTAGTGTAGACGTAGGACTGAGGTTATCTAGGTCTCTACTGACTACATTAGACTTAAGTTTTTTGCCAGCTAGCTCAGAGTTCACTAGAAACTTTCTCGAATAAGCGAGGAGGAGTTTAACCTCCCTGGATAGACAAGAAGGGATTTAGTTTCTGACAACCATAAAACATGACAACTTTGCTCTCCCTGAATAAGAGTGTATGTCTAGAGTCGTGTGAAAACAAAAGACAGCTATTTCACTCAGTCAATAAGTGCGTACTTAGTTTCACCAGATTGCAGAGAAAAAGAGAGACGGGCGTTTTCAATAAAAGGTGTTATTTATTGAGCAGTCTCCTTCCTCATACAAGAGAAATGAATTGCTACAAATGCAATACTTATAGTTAAGTAAAGTGCATATAGTAAAAGCAGGATTATAAAATAATACTGTAAAAGCATTGATATGGTTTCTTAGCCATATAATACTTTAAAATGGATAAAATAGATACATACATATATACATTGACTAATCGTACTCAACTGGTGCTTCTAACTACGCCTACCCCGGTGTACCTGACCTAAGCCTAATACGTGGGAAGGAGTAAGTAAGTAGCAGTTTAAGTTAAGTTTGTTTTGCCAAGAATCTGACTCAAGAATTCTCTGTAAGGGTTTAGTCAGTTCAGTACCTGGGTATTAGAAGGCAGGAGGGCTGGTATCTCTCTCTCAGGACTCGATATCCCAGTCACCCGCAAGGGTGGGCTGGAAACGCCGGAGGCTGGATTTCTCGGCAGGAGAAAAGACAGCGTCTTTCTCAGTGCTTCAAGAGGGAGGGGCAGCGTCCGTGGGCTCTCGCATCAGCTGGGCTCTCGGGCAAGTAGTAGCTGCTCCAGATTCATCACCACCGTGTGTTTGCTTAAGGCAGCGTTGGTATATTTATACCTGAGAGGTGCAGGGTTTGAGGTAAGGATGGACATAAGATGTCAATAAAGATGTCACTAAGAACTGGTCGTTCTTACAGTGCTTTACAGGAGTTCTTCAGACGAAATCAAAACAAAAGCAGCTGGGATTTCCCAGGTTGCTGGAGGCTTGGATTTGTTTAAGAACTCGGTGGGCTTTCTAGGGGGCTGGAGGAATAGGCTTGCTTAATGTGACAGCCTGCGCTATGACTGTATTGTGAATAGGGTTTCTATGCCGTTGTAGGGATATTATTAATTTATAACCGGACAAGGGCAAAGAATAGAAATATCGATTCAGGTACCTAGATAAACACACTACAAAGCAACCTACCATGGTCTGCCTTAGTATTTATTCTACCCTTGGCAATATTAGCTGTTTTGTTGTTCCAGCAGATGGTGTAATTTTTACAATACCATCAAATAAAAGCTTGAGGACTATACCATGATATTTGTCTGACAGATTTTAGACATGGTCCTGTCAAACTACACTTCTAACGTCTTTACCTTGAGTTTATCTTCAGATATGTTGCTTTCTACAGTCAAAGGTTGATAACCTGCACTCAGGTTGCTGTGCAAGTAATTGGTAATATCAAAGAGAAAATCCATTTTGACCACATTCAAACATGAGTGCTTGCATGGAGTCAATCCTGTATCTGACAGAAGGTTTCTGATACTAACTTGGTTGTGTGACAATCAAAAGATGAGCTGGGATTCATCAGCATAATAAGAAATCTGATTCAAATGTCCATTATCATTTAATGCAAAGGTAATGCATATATATTTAAGAGAAGTGGGGATGAGTAGGATCTTCCAAGGCTTACTTTTCTTCTTGATCTTGGCCAACAGCTACATGGGATTTTCGATTCATGAGGATATGATAGCTGCCACCTTCTTTTGTCTTTCGAACTGGATGTGAAGGTCTTTTGTGTTGAAACTACAGGTAAATCTAACAGCATCAGAAGTGCAGAATACTGCAAGTCTATGACATGTAGGATTGTGTATTGTATGTTGATCAGTACCTCTGTTGATGCTGAAGCCTCACTTGAAATTCACCAATGAGGTCAATTGCATCCACATGGTCTTAAATTTGTTAAGTATTGGCCTTTCCTTATCTATCAGCTTGAGATTCCATGGGATCTTGGAGATTTTTCAATAGATTTTAGAATCTATAGCTTCCATCTGAGTTTCTTGTAGTGTTGTACTACTCAGGTTTTCTTCAGATGAGACAAATGTTAATGTTTTTTTCTAATATATGAAGCCAATGGTTGATTCCCTGCTTGGAGGACTTTTGATCTGCATGGCTCCCCCTTACATGAAGAAGGCTTAATCATCTTGATAACATTGATTGTTTCATTAAAACAGTTAAATGGGGAAAAATCAAAGGTTACCTTCTCATAACTAGATAGTGAAAGTCCCTTGTGATCTCCAGATGGAAATGCATGCATAAAGGAATCAATTGTGCCTTTAAAGACATTTTGTACAGGTCTGCACCAGTTTCTGGGTAGCACAGGGAGAGAAAAGAACTGTGATTAGCCAACACTTTCTGAGTTTGAAAGAAGGCTTTTGGATTATTTGCTTCTTCTCTAATACAATTAGTAAGGCAAAAATATTGGCTCTCATAATATACTTTAAAAAAAAATGTTTTAAACATTTTATTGGCTTTTCAACATGTTACACAAAATACTTGTCATTTAGGTTTCAATACGTGGATACATGCAATTAGTTCGTCGTGATACACATTATTTCAACGCACATATCAAGTAATGCCCGCCATATCTTTTGTAGAGCAGTTTGTTTTCCTTAGTAGCGAGCCGTGGGTGTTCCTAAAGTTCTACCCCTCTGAGTATGTTTTCAACCTCTTATAGTTCAGTACTCGGTCCCCCCACAGTCCCCAATATCAAGAATAATGAAGAATCTTCTTCTCCCCTCCAATCAAAAAGTCATATAGTCATAGTAGCATCAGTATTCCATGTTCCCCCTTTATGGACTATCTTCGGGGTCAGATAGGTCTTGCGGAGGGTCATACAAGTGACCTCGGTATTCGTTCCATTTCCCCCATATCCTGGACCATTTTTTGGGGCAGCCCCTATGTACATACACCGCCTTTTCTGCCACCATAGCTGTGTCCATGTCGTTGCCCCATTGTGTGCATGAGGGCGCCATTCCGGAACCCCATTTCCTGGAAATGTTCCGTTTTGCGAGGGCCAGACCCAGTGTTGTCCAAGTCTGTAATCCTCGATCCATATCTGTAGGCGACCAAGTATTCAACAAGCAACATCTAGGTTCTTTCTGCAGTTCAACCCCACTTGCCTCTGAGATTTCAGACAGTACTTCGTCCCAGTATGACTGTATCCTGGGACATTCCCATATTGTGTGAAAGAACGTACCCGGGGATCCACACCCTTGCAGGCAAGTAGGCTCCGGGATGCGGCCCAGCCTGTGTAGGAGCGTGCGGGAATAGTATATTCTGTGCAATATTTTTAATTGTACTAGTTTAAGTCGTGAAGGTATGGAGGCCTCTCTAGCCGATGCTAGTGCATATAGCCAATCTTCATCCCCTATGTCTCCTAGCTCCACCTCCCACTTGCTTCGGAGAACTACCGTTAAGTTTACGATATGTGAGTGAGATCGCTTTCTTATCTAGGCATTCAGTGAGGAGTCTATCCTCCAGGGGGGAAGATTCTGCTAACTTTGTGCCTGTTGGAATGGCCCCCTGCAAAGCATGTTTGATTTGTGCGTAGCGATACTGCTCAGAGTCTACCATACAGTATTTTTCTTGCCGGGCTGGGAATGTGATGACTTCACCCCTTATCCACAGGTCACTATTTTGGAGATACCAATAAGGTCCCACTGCCTGAAACCCTTAGTATTTGCCATGGTAACCAGCCGTCATGTGTCCCAGAGTGGTGTGGCTAGTGTGAGCACTCCCTCCCATCCCAGGGCTCTCTGTGCTGCATGCCAAATCTTAATTGTGTGGGCTGTTGGGCCTGTGAAGGTGTGGCGTCGTTTGTTTGTGTATAGTGCCCTCATTAGCTGGTCTGGGGGTAGGACAGTCCTGTCGAGGCGGAAGGCTGGGTCTTGTTGTGGGCATTGATTGACTACCATTAGTTGTGCTGCCCAGTAAGTAAGTAAATTCTTTATTGCGCGGTTAATTAAAACCATTACAATGATTAAAATTTCTGCAACATTTAAAACGATTTTTAGGGAAGGGGAAGGGATAGTAAGTAGCAAGGGGAGGGAAAGAGAAAGTAAAAACGAAAGTGAGGCTATGTTACAAAAGACTGTCACTTGTTCCAGTGGGCTTTGCTGGAGAAATCGTCATTCAAGATTGTCATTCAAGCAATGTTCTTAGGTCTTGACAAGAGTCGATTCGTTGGCTATGGGCCTCGTTTTTTTTTACAAAGCTGTCCAGAAATTTTACTGATCGGCAGATCAGTTGAGGGTCCACTGAACATAGGATCTGTATTATTGCTGAACGACAAGTGCGGACTCCTAGCTCGTTAAGTTTGTCCTTCAGCCAGTGCCTCCGATCTTGATACATGGCAGGACAGATGCATACTATGTGCATAATGTCTTGTTTACCTGCACCACAGAGGTCGCATTCCGTTGATTCTTGCGTCTCCATTTACGTTGGTCTAATTTTGTGGGCAGACTGCCCATCCGTAAATGGAGAAATTTACGTTTAAGTGGCATCGAGAATGCGGTGTCAAGGTAAGCTGCTGGAGTAAGCCTTGTATACGAATTAATGGTCATCCAGGCGTGGGTTCGGGTGCTAAAAGTTATTTTGTCTGTAAGAAACGAGTGTTTCTTAGCAATCCTTTTAACCACCTGGTTGAACGAAGGAACAGACAATTTTGTTTCCCACAACGTTCCCAGCTCGGTTGATTCTAATGAAAGATTTAGGTACTTTAAGTGGTCGGAGTTCGGACTAGACTGGATTGCTTCCCAAAGTGCGCTGTTCATTATGTTCTCATGGTTCATCCAGACATTATACCAGAATTTAATGGCTTCATATTTTTCAGCAAAGCTTGAGATTGTAGTCCGAACTCAAGTCTAACTTGAGCTGGAGAAGAACTATTTGCTAGCAAAAAAACCCGTTTGTAAACTTTAGTTTGTATTTTGTCCAGGAGGGTGGCACTTTTTCCATGATGCAGGACGCTGCCATATGCTAATGTGGGCAGTAATTTTGCATTCATTGCGATTAGCAAAGGGGATACGAGAGGGCCCTTTAGCTCAGTTGCCAGTCTGACAAAGGCGTGCAGTAGGGTTACCCCCTTGTTTTCTATGGCTTTAAAGTGCTCTTGAAAGTTTAAGCGCTTGTCTAGGTATATCCCCAGATATTTATAGCTGTTCACGGCTTCCAGGTGATCATTATTTATTCGGAAAATTGGCTGATTTTTACGACGTCGTGTTATGAGCAATGTCTTTGTTTTCCTAATATTTATTGTAAGTAGATTCCTTTTTGTGTAACTGGACAGGTCGTGTAGCAATCGTTGAAGGCCGATTCTTGTCTGGCTCAAAAGTACCACGTCGTCCGCGTAGGATAGGTGCGTTAGACGAAGGGTACCTAGCCTAGGTGGATGTGCGTTGACCTTGTCTAAGCATTCTGTCAGATCACTCATGAATAAGTTGAATAAGTGTGGAGCCAAGACGCAGCCTTGCTTTAGTCCATTATCTGTGTAGATTTTCCTGGTCAGATGGCGCCCATTGTTCATTTTTACCTGCATCCACGTGCCGGTGTGTAGGTTGATAATGGGTAAAAGAATTGAGTCCGGTAGGCCTTGTTGTTTTAATTTTGCCCAAAGCAATTGCCTATTGACACGGTCAAAGGCCGCCTTGAAGTCCACGAAGCACGTATAAAGCTCCTGGGAATTCTGTAGACTTTTTTCTGTGCTGCCCAGTAGTAAAGTTTAACACTGGGTAGAGCGATTCCCCCGTCATACCAGGAGCGGATTAATTTGGAGTGTGCTATTCGGGCCGGTTTTCCGTCCCATAAGAGTGTGGAGATTTAAAATATGTGAGAGGGACCGGAAAGGGTGCGTTTTGCAATGCATAGAGGAATCTCGGGAGTGATAGCATCTTAAATAGTGTGGCCCTCCCCAGCAGTGTAAGCGGTAAAGAGCGCCAATGTGTTACATCTGATTTTAGCTTCTGTAGGGGTTTCAGCAAGTTTTCTTCCACAAATATCGATTCCTGTGGTGTGACGTATATTCCCAGATATTTGAAACCCCTGGTGACCGTTTGTAGGGTGCAGTCCGGGGGCAGCGCAGGCGTTTGACCTCGTAGGACATAGAGAAGCGATTTAGTCCAGTTAATGGTATATCCCGACACCTCCCCGTAGGTCTTGAGTATGTCCATCAATGCTGTCAGGGACGAGGTAGGGGACATTAGATAGATCAATCCGTCATCTGCGTATATAGAGATGCGATCCTCCCATCCCGTTCCCCCACGTGATCCCCCGGATTAGAGGGTCCATGCGTATCCTCACTGCTAATGGCTCCAGTATGAGTGCAAACAGAAGCGGGGATAAGGGGCATCCCTGCCTCGTTCCGCGCCCCAGTGTGATTGTACGTGATGTATGGCCATTGGCAACCACTTGTGCCAGGGGTGCAGTGTAGAGGAGCGTAACCCAATTACAAAATTTAGGGCCAACACCCATCTTTCTCAGTACTGTGAACAGAAATGACCACTCTACAAGGTCAAAGGCCATTGTTGCGTCTAGGGAAAGAATGGCCGCGTCTTCCTGTAGCATGGGAATGCGGTGTAGGACTCCATTAATGCGCCGTAGGTTAAGTGATGTGTTTCTACTGGGCATAAAGCCCGATTGGCCCGGGTGTATCAATGCTGTGAGGTGGGGCTGTAATCGTAGTGCCAGGAGTTTCGCTAGGACTCTCGCATCTACGTTCATTAGGGAGATTGGCCTATATGAGGACGTTTGGTCAGGTGGTTTGCCAGGTTTGTGAACTGTGACAATGGTGGCTAGTCTTTGGTCAGTCGTGAGCGTACCTCTTGTCAAGCAATCGTTATACATGGGAAGCATATATGGGATGATCTGTCGCGCCATTGTTTTATAGAGTTCCACGGGTAAGCCATTTGGTACCATTGCCTTTCCAGTATGTAATGCTGCTAGAGCCTTCCCCAATTCTTCTCCTGTTAAGTCACCCTCAAGCACCTGTGCGTCCTCCTGGGACAGCATGGGCAGGGGTATGTCTTGAAGGAAGTGCATGCTGTCTTCCTCCGTCATCCCACCCCGTGCGGTGTATACGGTTTCATAGAAGGTGGCCAGTTCTTCTACTATTTGTGGGGGAGAAGTCGTGCGTGTGCCATCGGGGAGCGCCAATGTCGCAATCCACCTATTTGCTCTGTCCTTCCGTTCAAGCCATGCGAGCATTTTCCCAGTCTTGTCTCCTAATTCGTAGACCCTATGCATTGTGTCAGTCAGTCTTGTTTTGGCCATATCCTCTGTATATGCCCTATATTCTTGCAATGCCAGTGTTAGTGTGTGTGCCGTGTCCTCCGTGTGGTCTGAGGCGTGGGCTAATTCTGCAGTCCGAACCGCTGTTTCTAGTGACTCAATGGTTGCCCTCTGCCCTCTGCTCTTTTTTGTGTCTAGTGATAGTGGAGATAGCCTGTCCTCTAATCACTGTCTTGTATGCCTCCCAGAGGACTGAGGGTGAATCTACAGAGTCTGGATTTCCGTCAAAGTAGTGTGTGGTGGAGGTTGTCAATGCTTTCAGAATCGCTCTATTTTCTAAGTATCCTGGATAGATCAGAAATTTTCTTTGCCTTCTAGTCGGCTGTGCTGTGTAGGTGAGTTGCACCAGGGAATGATCTGATATGCCCCTTTGGAGGTGTTCCAGAACCGTGATCTTCTCCGGGGGGGATCGCTAGTGTCAGCATGTAATCTATTCTAGAGAGACTATTGTGGGCTCCCGAGTGAAATGTGTAGTGGTGGTGATGGGGGTGTTTAAGTCTCCACATATCCACCAGCCCCAACGCTTCCAGGAAGTCTTTAAACATTCGGTTAGACCTGGTAGCCTCAGGAGGAGGCTGTCGATCCACCGCTGCGTTCAGTACTGCTTTGAAGTCGCCTCCCATGATTAGTTCCCCCGCTGGGAGTTCGAGCAGTAATTTACCCAGGTCTTGGAAAGCCCCTTGGTGTAGCGCTGGGGGATGTATACCAATAGTATATTATATGGCCGGCCCTCCCATTGACAATGGACCGCAGCAAAGCGCCTCTGGTCATCAGTCCAAGTGTGTTTGATCAGCAGTGGAGCATTTTTTTGGGCGAGGATCCTCACCCCACGGGAGCCAGCGGAGAACTTTGCGTGCGTGATCACCTTGAAACCCCAAAATTTAAGAGCATTGCAGGCTGTTCCTACCAGATGTGTTTCTTACAGCAGAGCCAATGTTGGTGCTTTCCTCTTTAGATATTGTAAGACCAGCCCTCGTTTAATTTTATGACCCAGCCCATTCACATTCCACGAAATAATAGTTAGTGGGGGGAGATCAATGGTTGTGATTGGGGGTCGAGTGCCGACAGATCGTGATTAGCCATAGTCTCCGGTGAGCAAATGTATCAGTGCCATCAGGTTCAGTACTCGGACCGTGGTCCGGTATGTGTGAGAGATCAGATCGCACTCTACTGCTTCTACTAGGCTATCTTTAAGGTGTGTGTCATGTCGCATAGACCGTGACTGGTAGCTCGTGCAGAGCCGCTCCAGCCGGGTCAGCGTGTCTGAGTGTGTAGAGAGGAACCAGCGTGTATGTTGTGAGTGCATGTAAAGAGCCAACCAAGTTAGGAACGTACAAGCGAAACAAAAACTAAATAAAGTCAAAACGTAGAAACCCCCTACCCCCCTCCCTGCCTCCCTGCCTGGTAGATCAAGAACCGAACACCTCCCCAACTGAGCAGAGCGCTTAGTATCCCAACTTAAGTGTATTGTTCGTGGGGGTGCGACTTCCGTGTCCATTCTTGAGCCCCTCCCAGTAAGACTGTCCATGCAGCGCCAAACAGTTCAGCATGTCCTACCTTCAGGAGTTCTGTTGTCCGCCCTGGTGCAGTGCTACACCCTGGGCATTTGTTCATTGTTACCGGCAAGGGCTTTCTCAGTTCCAAGACCGCTTAGCCCCACTCTGGTCCAGTTTACTTTGCCCTGTGTAGCCGTTACATGGTATTCTGTACTCGGTCCGAGGTGTTGCTGTTCAAACCTCATTCAATCTCCTCCTGTGCTAGCGGGCTTCCTCCCCCGTTATGTCGGTGCGTGCCGCGGTGCTTGGGTCCTTTGGCAGGTCTCCACTCTTCCAGCCAATCTTGTGCGTCCCTCGGCGTTTCAAAAAACAACGTTTTTCCATCTGATTCCACACGCAGTTTTGCTGTGTAAATCATTGAGTACTTGAGCTCTCGGGCCCAGAGTTCCTTTTTTTACTTCTAGGAAGCCTCGTCGTAGTTGTGCCACCGCCGCGGTATAGTCAGGATACAAGTTGATTTCCGTGTTGTTGATACGCAGCGGTGTGCGGGCCCGTGCCGCCTGCAAAATGGCATCTCGGTCCCTGAAGTTGAAGATTCGCGACAGAATAGGGCATGGGGGTGCTCCCATCTTAGGTTTTCCCCCCGGCACACGATGGGCTCGTTCCACCGAGAAAAATGTTGTAAGTCCTTTCCGTTTGAGCTGATTGTGAATAAGGTCTTCTAAAATATAGATCAAGTGCCGGGGCCCCCACCGATTCCAGCACACCTAGAAGGCGTACATTATTGCGCCGCGAACGGCCTTCTTGGTCGTCGAGTTTTGCCTTAAGCATGGAGTTATCATCCTCAAGTTGTTTAACTTTATGTTGGAGGTCCTTTGTATCTCCCAATAGCCCTGTTGTTGATTTCTCAACGTCCAGGAGTCGATCAGACAGTTTCCCGAAGTCTGCTCTTGTCCGTAGATATCGTGCCCATGGATGTTTGCATTGTTTGCAGCGCCGCCATTACATCCTGCGAAGTGACTTTCTCTGTAGTATTGGACGCATCATTTGTCCGGGGTGGCGTCTGTTGCAGTTCGTCTCTTGTGTCATCTTGCACCCCTTTGCGATAAGCAAATTTGTCCAGTTTCGGGGCTTGTTGCCCTTTCAGGACTCTGCCACTCATGACCGGTGTCAGGGAAGTATATGGTGACCCCGTGAATTTAGCACGATGTGGGGTGCACAACCTTAGCCCCAGCACACCCTGCACTGCCCTACCGCCCTGAGTCACTAATAGGGCCACTCTCGTCTGGTATGTCTGTTCTCCTAATAGCCACAGCCCTTGCGTGGAGTGTGGGCCCTCCAAGAAATCCCTCCGCCCCTCTGCCTGTCCGGAGGGATATAGAGGGGGGAGGGGGGCAGACCGTGAGCTTACACCGGGCTCTTTGTTCGATTTTCCAACGGCAGGGGTACCGTCCTGTGAGGCCCCGGGTGAGTGAGTTACAGGCGGATGATGTCCAGCGCGGGCCGCGGCTGGTGCTGCCACTCGATTTTCCCCGCCCGGAGGAGTCCCGCAGTTTCTCACCGGTCGCTTCCCAGAGCCCGTCCACACCTCTCGGCCCCCAGCTGCAGGCGGGGGTTCACTTCTCCGTCATCGGGTCTCAACTTACGAGGATGCGGCGTTCAAATGGGTGCCTCCCACCGGCAGTCGTCCAAGTCCGCGCCACAGTCCCTCCGAGGAAAGCGGGTCTCGCCGTCCCTCGCCGCACTACAGTCCCCGGCTTCTGACTCGCAGATAGGCCCCAGGCACTCGCCGGTGCTGCTCCGCGAATTTTGGAGGTTTTTGGACACTGATTAGTGCTACGTGCACCGGAGTGTACACCGCTTTAGGTTCTGCTGTGTGATGACTGCTAAGAATCGGCTAAGTTGACGGATTTTAAGAAAAGGGGCTCTCTGGTCACGGAGCTACACTAGATTGCGGCCATCTTGGCTGACTGCTAGCCACGCCCCCACCGTAATATACTTTTTGTAGGACTTCTTATGTTTTAACTCTAGCTTGGTGCCTTCACTTGGGCTCTTTCTCCATACCCTTCTTAATTTCCTCACTTCTGGTCTTCAAACTAAATCTGGGATTTGATTGTTCTGTGGTGCAAACACTTTGGGGGAAACTCTGTCCACAGCAAAATACTTTAATCTTCCTGGGTCACTATCAAATGTCTCATAGAACCTTAGATACACACATTCAAAAATAGAAAGTAACATTTTCAAAACAATGGACATACCAATACCAGTTACAACAACCTATTCAGTAATTCCAAGATCCACATACACATCCACTCATTCACCAACAGTTCTATACAGTCACTCATACATGTACTCACTCATCATTTGTACTCATACACCTATACATCCTGTTACACACCGCCACTCATCCATAGAGTTACTCACACACATAGTCACTCTTGCTAATAATGAATCAAACATCCATTTACTTGCATATACAGTTATACACACACCACACCTACTTCTATAGAAACTTACACATACTTACTCTTTTAAACAATCACTTATAGAAACACATACTGATTCATACATGAACTCTTCCAATCTCTCACTCTCACATGTACTCACTTATATACACCAATACTCACATATACTAGTTTAAAATATATGTAGTTACTTATAAAGACACTATTGAGACAGTCATCCACTCACTAATACACCCAGACATACACTCATCCACCCATACAGTCCAGCACACATGCTGTCTTTAACACATACAAACAGTGATACACTCATTCATGCATCTATGCACTAAGTAATACCCTCCACTGAACCATACAGGCACTCAGACACTCATACTGATACTCGAAAAACCAAGTAATAACCCATATAGATACTCATCAGAAACCCATGCAGTCCCTTATGCACAAAGTGAGAGACTGATACAGATATTTAAATATGTAAACATTACTCGCTCACCCAAGTATTCACTAAGATACACTTAATCAGTCCGCTATACAATCAATTTTATAAAAACAAAATCATCCATTTAGACTCTTAATACCCATTTATTCTTCCATCGACCTTGAGCTATGCATATATAAAACATATTTAAGTGATGTCATCAGTGATGTCATTTGATATGTCATCAGTGATGTCATGAGTGATGTCACTGACCATGTCATGAGTGATGTAATATGTGACGTCATCAGCCGTGCATTGCGGGCGCGCGAGTTATAGTTAGCTGAACCAACTATAACGGGGACATTTCTATGGTTTTGTATGAGTGAAATGTCCAACTAAATATAACGCTCCTGAAAGCTATGGTTTCTTCAAAGAAATTCTAAGGTTTTTTAAATGCTAATTCCTAAATATAACATGCCTTAAACCTATGGTTTTTTCAGTGAATATATATATCTTCACGATCCTGTTTACGGTAGTTTACAGAATCCCTTGTCAGTTTCTCTATATATACTGAGTATCCACTCATGCCCATTATGAGGCATTGTGGTACTAGTAGTACAAAGCCACAATGCATCTTTATTGTTCACATTTACCAGGCATTAACCAATATGGATTATATACTTTTGCTATTAGGAAGCAGTGTTATGCTTCGTTGTATCTTCTTTTTGTCACTCAGATCTCTTTAACTGACAACTCATACATCCTCTCTCCATTATAGTTAATGTTAATGAGAAGGCAAGTAAAATGGAGTAGATATTACATGCTACAGTCTATTGTTAACGTTCTTGTACACCATGTCACAATTAAGTATCTGTGCATCAGATGTAGACCATTAATGTGCATTGTAGGTTGGTAACTCGGGCTAAGTGCCCCATGTTACAGTATTTATATTACACACCTAGTTTGCTCGTTGTGTCAGCGAGCATACTTGTGCACGTTATTGTCAACACATGTGCTGATGTGATTATTTTGCCATACTTAATGTAGGGACTAGTGTTCCAATGGAGAGTTGCCAGTTCCATGTTTCAGATGCATGCTAGCTCTTAACTCAAAATGTTTACATGAGTGTTCTAACACTATCATAAACACAAATGAATACACCTAACACCAAAATGATGCCTGGACAAAAAACTACTAATACTGAACATTACTATTCCATTTCCAAAGACAAAGTCGTCATAATTCTGCAGTTTACATTGGACTATATATATTACCTACTGGCAGTCAGCAGTAGGTAGTTATAGTTAGGACCTAGTTTCCATAGGAAATCCACAACATTCTATTTGGATTAACTTTGGCGCTGGTGGACGAATCTTCGCGAAATTCTCCAAGAAAATGGTCTGCTTCGCTCTGCTCCTTCTCTGAAAATTTGGGGGTGATTCGTCAAGTAGGGGCTGAGAAAAAAGGGGGTCCCAAAACATGCTTTCCCCATGCAATTTTCCACAGGGACCTTTAGCCAGGGCTACAGCCCAAACGGCTGAACGGAATTACACCAAATTTGGCAAAAAGGTAGAGTTTGGTTAGCAGATTGTGCTTTTTGTTAAATGGTGTAAATCCGTTCAGTAGTTCCTGAGAAAATCAAAAGTAAAATCATAGTGATATCTAGAGACGATGTACCGTACGCGTACTGTAAGTGTACCGAAAACCGTACAATTACAAGCACGAGCTGCATGCTCATTGGCTGTCAGATGTCTGCCAACACTCCAAACCAGGAAGGTAGAACCGAGTCTCAAGAAAGCAGTGAAAGAAGTGTAAAAAACACGTGAAGGGGGCAGGGTAGAAACATCCTGACCCCCTGTCCTGGTCTGGGGGTCCCACATGGATCGTTAGGCCCCCAAATGTTTTTTTTGTAAATCGCGGGGTACGCGTATGGTACGCGCTTTGGAAAAAAACCGAAGTCCGCTTTATTGTTAATTAGCCCCCAGGGGGCCAAATATCGGGGGCAATTTTTATTTCATTATGGGGGGCCAGAGAGGTCCCCCTGCCCCGGGGATCGCCATACCCTGGGGCTTTAACTGTATGTATGTGTGGGGGCTCATGGCCCCCCGGAGCCCCGGGGACCTCCTCTTCCTGGGGCCTCTTTTTATTTAAGAAAACTGTGTGGGGGGTTTAAAGCCCCTCCACATGCACCAGGGACCGCTTTAATTACGAGCACGAGCTGCATGCTCATTGTCTGTCAGCTGTCTGTCAACACTCCAAACCAGGAAGGTAGAACCGAGTCACAAGAAAGCAGTGAAAGAATTGTAAAAAAACATGCGAAGGGGGCAGGGTAGAAACATCCTGACTCCCTAGGCCTGGTCTGGGGGTCAGGATGTTTAATAAAACAGTAATATAAACAAATTGTGAGGTTGACTTCAAAAGACGTAGGATAGGTAATCTGCAAAACAAAAAAGAAAATTAGAGTTTAAAGTTATGTAGCTGTGACTAAATAAGGTGAAGCATTACAAGTGAAGGTAACACTACGATTTTACGTGTGCAGTGTGCCTAGTACATTTCACTTCTGTTATAGTCCCGCGTTCAAGTGGTGTTTATGTGGAAATGCATACTGCGTTACTGACACAAAAGTGGCACAACGGGATTGTAAATACGCCAATTTTTTTCTAATGCATTGCAATGGAGGCATTGTATATCTAGGCCGCTGTACCTACCTTGTATAAACACTGCGACCACCAGAATTCACAACTTGAATTTAACTCTGCTTCTACACGTCAAAGTATATTCAATACGTTGCAGACAATTTCATTGCTGTTGCTCGATATGTCATGATTTCTTCTAAAGAATGTTTGGTGAAGGCAAAGAAAAGAACTTTTAATTAATCACCGTAAACTGAGTTGTGAAACTTCTGACAAAAGTGAATTTTAATGTGATTTCTTAAAATTGTGTACCTAGACTATTGCACCCCATTAACTCGCAGAGTCTGGAGTTGAGAGTTTTTCTTGAAAAGTCAGACGCAGATTTACAAGCTCCTTGCACCACTTTTCCCATGTTAAAAGTGACACAAAAGTGGCACAATAAGCTTGTAGATCTGTTTCTCAGACTGTTGTAACCCATCTGTTGTCACTGCTCGGAGGTAATTATACATTTCTACACAGTCAAGGTGCTGCACACTACCCACTCTCTCCTTTCACAAATAATTTGTTGTTGTTTCGGAAACAAAATTCTTTGCTCACCTAGTGCCATTGGCGTGATTCAAAGAGGGTGCTCTACGTGTCGAAGCAGCCTTCACTGTAACCAAGAGAGTTCACCACTTCAACTCAGATAAGGTTCTATACAGCAGACTGGAGACAGCAGCATCCAAAACTTTAAAAAAGAAAGAAAAACGATGTGAGAGAGTAAGAAAGAGAAAGAGAGAAAAAAGGACATTAAAGCGTGGGAGAGACACCACAAGGGGGGGGGGGGTTGCCTGAAGCCAGAGGCACAACCACAGTCAAAAATATCGGGGGGGCTAGAAATTTTTTTCAGGAGGGGCTTAGCTTCAAGGAAAAAGCAGAGTGGAGCTGCAGGGGTTGTAAGCGGGGGGGAACATCAAAGCCTCATTAACAAGCAAAATGTATTTAAAAGACCTGTGAAGTACTCGGGTGCGACTGTGTGTGGGCCCAGGAAGCTATCTCATCATACCTGAAGCCCCGTTAGCCCAATGGGTGTTGCACGCCTGCTGCATACTACACATGCTCTCCTTTCACAGATAACTTGTCGTTCTTTCAGAAACAAGCTTCTTTGCTCACCTTGTGCCATTGCCGTAATTTAAACAGGGAGCACTACGTGTCGAAGCAGGCTTCTCAGTCCTTGTTACAATGGCCACGCATCATTGCAGAATACACGAACGTAGAGCTTTGTAAGTTTCTTTTGTGGGGGTCGTCAATTTGTAAAACACAACCTGTAAGATAAAAAGGAAGTTAACATTGTGTGTAATTTTTTTATGAAACGAGAGAGGAAATAAGAGAGTGATTGAAAACAATACTCGCAGCTCACCTTTTTGTCACCGGTGTTTTTCACCACGTGCCGGACATAATCCGTCCTGAAGCTCTACATCTAAAAGATAATAAAAGAAAGATGTTATGATTGGTAATTGTTACTATATTAATTTGGAGTTAGATAACATCGTGCTTTCATACACGTTCCTTTCACATTTCTACGGACTGTTTGTATTGGTAATATTTTGGACATTTCAGCGATTATAAAAACGTTCCTGCTATTGGGAAAAAAATTTATACATGTAAATTAATACACTATATTGGAGTGCATTCGTCTAAAACGCTAAGTCGCGTTTTTGTATCTAGTCTGCTACAACCCTGACTCCCTTCGATGCGTCCTCACGGCTCACTGCTCACCTTTTCGTGGAAAAGATACCTTCTGCATGATGTAGTCCCGATCGCCAACAAAGAAGTCTCATATATGGTGCCGAGTCTTGATATCTCTACGGCTAACAGCATACTCGTGCTCCCATCATCATCATCGCATGTTCTTCACCCGCTCAGTGCTTCGGGCTCCACTAACTCAGTGACCAAAGAGGCCACGCATGTAGTAGTGGGCCCCTTGTTCTGTACTTTGGGAACAACTCTAAAATGGCGTACAACACGTGCTTTTCGTCTTTTTTATACAAAGGGTCACGTGTGTAGTTACAAATGCGCTGGATGGGTGTGGTGTGCGTGTATACGAAGCATGAGGGAGTGTGTGTGCCGATCTGACAACTAAACTTGGAACTAAGAAATCCCTCATGGCTGGTATACAGCCACACCACACCCATCCAGTACATATGTCACTACACACGTGACCCTATCTACAAAAAAGACGGAGCGTACAATGCCCCCACGGTCTCGCCGACTCCTCATGACCGTCATGTTTGAATAGAGCATGCGCAAATGAAATGAGAAACATTAGAGGTACACGGACTGATGGTGCGGGTGGTGGGGTGTATTGTGCGCATGCGCACTATTAATACACATGCGCTGAGGGAAAGTGGTACACAGCTCGATTGGGTCCACTCCTCTATAGAACACCGGCATTGCTTTTACACATGGGGAGATGCTAAGTTGCATGTGGAAATGCACTCTTGTTTGGATTTTGAAAGTGAGAACAGCTTTCACTGTTGTGTCTTTCAAAGTTCAAACTAAGGGGGTCATTAGGATCGCGGATTTCCCGGAGGATGCGGGAAAACTGCCGCGGATGCTTGAAAGACCCACCGCCAAAATTAGGATGGCTGGTGGGTCTTGAAATCTGTCCGTCGCTTTTCCGCCGCGAAAAGCATTAACATGGCTGGCGGTGTCTATCAGACACCGCTAGCCATATTATGATGGAGATGAAAGTATGCTTTTCCACGGCGGCTTTTCCGCCGTGGAAAAGCATATGGACCTTCACTTCGGGGGCCCGTTGTGGGCCCCCTGGGTGACAGGGGTGTGGGGGGTGCGCATGGGGGGTACCTATGGTACCCCCCTGCATTTGCGTGAACAAAACAGCAGGCACCGCGCGGTGCCTGCCGCTTTGTGCACGCAAATGCCGTTCATGCATTTTTAACATTGCGGCGGGTGCAGCTTGAAGCTGCACCTGCCGCAATGTTAAAAATAGAGAATGTGACCGCCATCCTGGCGGTCACATCCTAATCTGCATGGAGGGACCGCCGCTGCCCCTGCGGACGGTCCCTCCTACTCTATGGTGGCGGACGGACTCAGGTCCGTACGCCATCATAATCGTCCCCTAAGTTTTCTATGGGAGGGCGGGAGCCGCAAGACTTCCGCCTTCTCATAGCAAACCGGTACAAAAGGGGGTGGTGATGGACGGAGTATCTGAACCAATCAAACACTCACACCCAGTCACCAGATCTGGGTTTAATCCATCACCCCAGTTCAGACATGTCCATATGCAAATCAGTCTAACCCTGTGCCTCATGGGAACAGTCCAGCCCGAACTGCCAAGCCATGCCTTCCCTGGACCGAATTCAAGCTTCCTATGACTGGTTTCTGGCATTACAGCCGTCTTCAGCCAGGCTTGCTTGAATCCAGTGGCAAAGTGAGCAAGGGACTCATGTCTGAGCATACCCTGCCAAGTTATGGCGGACAAAGCGGTACAAAAGGGGGTGGTGATGGACGGAGTATCTGAACCAATCAAACACTCACACCCAGTCAACAGATCTGGGTTTAATCCATCACCGTTCTTTAGCCCACTCTGCCACCCCAATTCAGTCATGGCCGTATGAAAATCAGTCTGACCCTGTGCCTCATGGGAACAGTCCAGCCCGAACTGCCAAGCCATGCCTTCTCTGGACCGGATTCAAGCTTCCTAGGACCGGTTTCTGGCATTACAGCCGTCTTCAGCCAGGCTTGCTTTTATCCAGTGGCAAAGTGAGCAAGGGACTCACGTCCGAGCATACCCTGCCAACTTATGGCGAACAAAGCGGTACAAAAGGGGGTGTTGATGGACGGAGTATCTGAACCAATCAAACACTCACACCCAGTCAACAGATCTGGGTTTAATCCATCACCGTTCTTTAGCCCACTCTGCCACCCCAGTTCAGACATGGCCATATGCAAATCATTCTGATCCTGTGCCTCATGGGAAACAGCAGTATCCCAGGGGTAGGCACCCGGGACACTGCAGGAACCGGTTCTGGGCGTGGCGGTCTCCAGGGCTCTCGAGGGCACCAGGAGGAGGGTCACCAAGCCCGTGCCACACAATACAGAAATCTCTGGGGGGTGGTTGTTCCCGGGGTTTGAGGGGCGTCATTGAGATCCACACACTTTTAATTTTTTAGGGGGGCCATGGACGCACAAGTGGCACAAGAAGTTGTAAATGTGGTACAGTGTTTTGTTTTACTTTGCTTTTCTTTCTGTCTTGTAGAGGATCCAGGGTAAATATAACGGTTTTTGTACAGCAGTACCTTTCTGCCTGTTACCATAGTAACAGTTCATGGAACACTTGTGTGAGCACAGAGGTTAGAAGTTCACCACAATATGTTACTAATTGAAATAGTTACTGTGCTGGAGATTTATATTTTTTTCATAGGAACCGTTAGTCGTACAAGAAGTCAGTGGAACAGTTTTGTTAGGGATTCCTTCCTGTTCGGGGAGAATTAGGGTAACGTGCTCCAAGCGGGACTTTACGAAGCTTAACTTTCTTTGGCTGTGAAGTATTAAAAGTAGAAGGTTTGGCAGTCATTCCTTGCTCATCTGTGGAACAACATGGACATTTTATTGGCTAAAGTGTTCTGAGCACAAGTTTGCTCCTTATTGGGTGGGAATGGATCACTGTTGTCAGTGATATTGTGATTCATTTTCCAAAGGAGTATGGGAAAAGAAAGTAGTAGAGGGCATGTTAGGAACATTATTAACTCTGTAGAGTGCCCATAAGGTGGTGGAGAGAGATTATGAGAGAAACAATTGTTTTTACATGTTCCAAGGGCCATTTATATAATTGCTGTGTGGTGTATACATCACGGCGGAAAAATGACAGTGTCTTGCGCTGTTTTGTTTTTCAAGTTTGTGGGTGACATACTTCTTAGGAGTACTATTTACTTATAATGTGGTGTTTACTTTCCTGATGGGGAGGTGTAGTTGTGCAGCGAAAAATTCAGTCTAGGTTTGAAACAGTTTTTATTAAGCAAATACAAATAAACTTTCTTCAGAAACTGTCGCTGTATATATGAAAGGGGTGACAATTAAAAATGAAATTTCATAAAATATCAGTTAAGCGTGGCTATATCCTTCTTTTTTGTTCTACAGTTTGCAAAAGTGTTGCCCCACATTCTTGATGATGTAAGAGGGCATCAGAAACTTTTAGATGAAGTAGAATAGCAGTGCTACAACAAACACTCCCGCACTACATTATCTCAGATAAAGAGAACAAGTAAAAAACAGTTAAATACAAGTGATTTCATATTACATAGAAATGCATGCATTATTATTTTTCAAATTTGTATTCTGTACAATTCAGGAATGTGCTGTCGTAGTGCTTAGAGGTTGCAGACTGTTCCGCTAATAAATCACATACTCACTAAAGAATATATAGGGGTTGCTCCTTTTTTATTGACCGTTTTTGAAACTGCTGCCTGTGTTGCCGCCTGTGTTCCCGGAGACCCACACAGATCCTTGGAGCTCTTTTGAACCGCCCGCCAGTCTCCCGCTGCTCAGCCGCTTTCTTGTCAACTAAAGCGGGAGCCGCCGAGTGGAGACCGGCGAGGGGCTGGACTACGTCTCCCAGCAGCCCTACAGGGGTCCCGTGTCATCTGCAAGCGCCAGGAGGCGCATATAAACAACGTTCCCACTGTTGTAAGTGGGTTGCTCCTTTTTGATTGACCGTTTTTGAAACTGCTGCCTGTGTTGCCGCCTGTGTTCCCGGAGACCCACACAGATCCTTGGAGCTCTTTTGAACCCGCCCGCCAGTCTCCCGCTGCTCAGCCGCTTTCTTGTCAACTAAAGCGGGAGCCGCCGAGTGGAGACCGGCGAGGGGCTGGACTACGTCTCCCAGCAGCCCTACTGGGGTCCTGTGTCATCTGCAAGCGCCAGGAGGCGCATATAAACAAAGTTCCCACTGTTGTAAGTGGGTTGCTCCTTTTTGATTGACCGTTTTTGAAACTGCTGCCTGTGTTGCCGCCTGTGTTCCCGGAGACCCACACAGATCCTTGGAGCTCTTTTGAACACGCCCGCCAGTCTCCCGCTGCTCAGCCGCTTTCTTGTCAACTAAAGCGGGAGCCGCCGAGTGGAGACCGGCGAGGGGCTGGACTACGTCTCCCAGCAGCCCTACTGGGGTCCCGTGTCATCTGCAAGCGCCAGGAGGCGCATATAAACAACGTTCCCACTCCCTCGTGGGACGCCCGGGGCGAAGCCCGGGCAAAGGGCGGGCAGTCTGTGGCCGTCCGGGGACGCCCAAGGGCGGGACGGGCCACCCCCTGTACGCCTTCACCTGTAAGTGGAAGGTAGGAACATAATACTATGGCTTCAAACTGTGATAAATCTAGTACTGTGGGGGGAAATAAAGGAACACTAGAGAATTACTTCACCAGGGCCTCTGTGGATCTGGACAAGGATGACTTGCTGACTGAGCGTAGGATTGAACGTCGCCGCTCTATTGAGTCTCTGAAAAATAGATCATTGATTGATCTGGCGCCTACATCTGCCCTGCCGGATAATACCATTGACACCTATAACGAAGATCCACTGTCCATGGATAAATTTCCCCTACTCCTCAGAGACACTCCATCGTCCCCTGGCAGAGTATCCATTGACTCTTTACCTAATGTGTTGCCTCCATGTGCTCCTTGCACAGGACTAAATGTAGATAATGTGCCTTGTGCTCCAGCTAGGGAGTTGCCTAAAAGGACGGGCAAGCTACCTCATACGACCAAAGCTCTTGGTCCACCGCCATCTAAAAAGAGGAGGGGGTTGGGTGCTCCCCAGAGGGGTAAGCTTAGCCACTCCGAGTTCGGCAAATCCCTGAAAAGCAAGACTACTGGTGTAACTATAACTAAGGCCCCTGTACCATCTGATATAGTGTCACCAGTAATGCCAACCCTAGACACAAATGCTATATTATCTGCTACCAATATAGTAAGGGAAACTGGGGTACTTTCCCCCTCATGCCAAGAAGTTTTTTCATTCTCTGATACCTCGTGGAACTCCGCTGAGCAGCTACTTAGGTCCTTTATGCTCCCTATACTGGATATTTTAAAGAGGGTGGAGCATCGACTAGGTAATCTAGAGGCATTGTTTGCTGATAAAGTTGGGTTAGGGTCTTCTACGACCATCCCAAGGCCCTCCACTTTGCCGACAACTCTACCTCAGATTCCAACTGTCCTTGTTCCTCCCCTGGTTGCCTCTAATGGCCCTAATAATGGCACTATAGGAGCCAACAAACCTTCTGTTAATAACAAACCGAGAACTGTAGGTTCTCCCAAGAGCTCCAGTAAGGATAATAATATAGCTAACAAGCCCCGTAGTAATATCCAGCGGAAAAACTTGGTATCCCAACATGCCCAGGCTCCTGCGGCAACAGCTGTAAAATCTATAGCCCAGGCTGCAAGAGAACTTCAGAAGGGTGGTGTATACCCCAGTATTACGAATCAGCGACTGGGAAGGGGAGGTCGAGCTTGCTCACTAATGATAAAACACAGGGCCACAATGTTGAACTACCCCCTGAGGCTGTACCATTCGTAGTTGTACTCACAGGAGTCCCTACTCTAGAGGCAGGCAAAAGGGAGGGGCATCTCCAGCTAAAAAACAAGATTCTGCACTGGCTAGGACAAAATAGACCACTCCCATATTACATCGACGGGGAGATAGTCCACGTCAGGCGCCTCTCTTGGCTGGGCAGCAGGGAAAAAAACCTAAAGGGAGATATTGTTGTAATTAATTTTAGGAACCCAGAGGCAGTTAGATGTATATTAACAGGGTCCTCTGGGAATTTGAATACTGCCATAGTCCCATACGATCTAACCTACTTTTATCCAAGATCGCATGCGACTCCCCTTCTTTTCCCCGGAGGGCTAGCCGATCTTCACCGCAACAAGAATGTGTATATGCCTCCCCATAACGTCCACACGGGCCATTCTCTCAGGCCCCTGCCTACTGGGAACACTTCGGGGTGGAACATAGTCCCTGCTAGTGGCCGCAGTATGCCTACAGGGGGGTTGGACTACTTGTATGGGAACAGGAGTATGGAGCATTTGATCCCTTTTACCCCGCTGGAAACTTCTAACAGTTACGGTGTCCTTTCCTGTTTCGATGGCTGTGATTGACTTCCCGTCTCCATCATTCCTCCTCTAACTAGCTCAAGGGTTGGTAAAGGGGAGCTAGCCCGGGAGGACACTCAGAGTGGGATTAGGTTGATATCTACACTCTCCCAACCTATTACTGCCCCCTCCATATCATACGAGGCTAAACTCCCCATATCTAGCCACGATACATCTAAGGGACAGATGAGCCCTGAAGTAGGTGACCCAATTGTAGAATCTGCTACATTTTCCAATCAGCTAATTGATCTACCGACCCGGCAAAGTAGACATTTAGCGGTCCTATCATGGAACGTGGCGGGTTTGGCTACAAAATTAGATAGCACTGATTGGTGTGATTTTGTGGATACTCATGGTATCTGTATATTCCAAGAAACATGGGCCATGACTACCCACCATAGAATGGGTTTTGTTACCTATGCTGAACTTGCCATAAAGGGTGCTAGAGGCAGGCCATCTGGTGGCCTGACCATATGGGTGGGTGTCCATCTTGGGTTGTCGGTTAAAAGGATCAATAATAATAGCCGCGAGATATTATGCATTCTTTTAGCTCGCCCAAACACACCCAAAATGGCAATCATTAATATCTACTTACGCCCTGTTCGTGGGGGAGGGACATCACAGACTTTAGAGTCTTTAACTGATCTATTGAATAGCCTCCCTAGCGAGACTAGGGTGCTAATAGGGGGAGACTTCAATTGCCACTACGAGCCACTTGGGGGGGTTACTCAGATATCGTCAGATGAGGATTACCCCTGCCAGATTCCATTTCCCAATGTCTATCAAACCAAATCCTGGTCACCTATGGTTATGCAGCTTACATCCTTGACGTATACATTCTCACTTAGAGCATGTAACGGTCGCTTTCCGGGGGATAGTCCAGGAAAGAGTACGTATAATGGAATGGGCCATTCGTCAATAATTGATTATTTTATGGCTAGTTTGTCTTTATGGCCACTGATCCGTCACTTCCATGTACACGATCGCTCGGAAAGTGATCATAACCCTTTGGTGGTGGACCTGGATCTGCCACATCCTGAGGGGGTGCATCAAGAGGCTGACATGGTTTCTAGCAATATTAGGATTACACAGGGTGGTAAAAGAATCCGCTGGGCCTCTATTAAGACTTCACCAGAAAATATGGCTTCGATGTACAAAAGTGTAATTCCTCAGCTAGAGCGGTTGTCAGCACTGTACGAGAGCGTCCCAAATTATGTCGAAGGCGCTAAAATTTTAGAAATCCATAAAGAATTAATGTCGGCCTTGGCGGGCTGTTTTTACAAACCCTCCAAGCAGAGCCTACGGCAGCCACGGGACTCTAATCCCTGGTACAACCAGTCATGTAGGAAGGCGAAAACTACTCTAGTATCTGCTCTCAAAACAGGCTGTAGGACTTCCATTATGACTGCAAGGAAGGCTTATAAGGATTTCCTGTTCCATGCAAAATCTGAATGGGAAACTGAGAGATGGTATGCAATCAAACAGGCATTAATTGCGAAAGATGCCCGAACCTTTTGGAATCTGGTCCACACTGGGAAGGTAGAGGGCAAGTCCAAGATCGATCCTAACATTGCTGAGGAAGCTTGGTGTGCTTACTTTAGAGATCTTTATTCTAGTCCCGCTTCCCTAACCATTGATTTATCAAGTTTTTCCTTGAGGCTGGATCCAAGTTGGCACCCTCCTTTATTTACTTTGTCGGAAGTGACATTAGCGGTACTAGCACTGAAACCTAATAAGGCCCCGGGGTTGGATAGGATTCCCGGCGATCTCTACAGAGATGAGCTGAAGATATGGGTTCCTTACTTGACTGTCCTATTTAACGCCATCTTGGACGGACAAGAACTCCCTAGCACTTGGCTGGGGGCCGAAATCATTCCGGTTTACAAAAAGGGCTCTCCGCTGGCACCATCAAATTATAGGCCAATTAGCCTTATCGATGTTACACAAAACATTTATGCCAGACTCCTTTTACAACGCTTACAGGATTGGATCACAGAGAACAATATTCTCTCCCACCTGCAAGCAGGGTTTAGAGCCAAAACATCGACCATTGACCAACTACTACGGCTCCAGGTACTCTACTGGAAGCATGTGGTCCTGGATGGGGGCAGCCTGTACCTTACGTTTGTGGACCTCAAATCCGCCTTTGATATGGTGGATAGGAACCAACTGTGGAGTAAGCATGGGCGTAAAATCCGCTCCGCTCGCGGATTTTTTGGATTTTCGGCAAATTCGCAATCCGCGAACGCTCGCGAATTTGTCGAAAATCCGTGAATCCGCTCGCGGCGGATTTTTTGCTTGGTTGCTGCGCGCGGCGTGGTGCACGGCGTTCACTTTCCGTCATTTTAGCGTTTGCCGAGTTGTTTTTCTTTGCGAGTGACGCGCCATTTTAGATCTTGCTGCGTGTTCCCGCGGGAGTTTGTCGCCCGCGAATACGTACTCGCGGCTTGCCACCTTCCACAGCACACCTCGCGAGAGTTCGCTATTGTGAACACGTAGTTGCGGCGGAAAGGAACAATCTCGCACTTGCGAAATAGAGATTTTGCAATTTCGCACAAGAAAATCACCAGCAAACAGGATAAACCTTCAGAAAATTATGATTTTTATCAGAATCACTCCTCAGGTTGACATTTGCATGGCCTTTTTTTTTGCAAGGAGTCCATTTTGGGGGGGGAGGAAGGAAGTGCCCCACAGTCTCCAACTTCCTGTTCCTGTCCAGCAGGCTCCTCCCAGTGCTTTGTCCATCTCCTGGTCACTTTCATTTGGATCTGGAGCTGGAAGGATTACTTTTTGTGGGTGCTGCTGGATATTTGGATTTGAGGCCTTTTTGACTGTCTTTGGATCACTTTTGGATTAGAAATCAACTTTCACAAGTAAGTTTGTTTGGGGCATTACAGTTGCTGCAAGTACAATTTTGGAACTTTTTCAGAAAATTAAATAAATTATATTGTGGGTAGCCACAGTATCCAATAGGACCAGGGTTGGTTATGGGTGCATGATACAACTGTTTTGTTGAATTTAAACACCATTGAGGCCATGGATGGGCTGGGATTGTGCAGATTTTATTGTTTTTTTGTCGTTTTTTTGGGCCTGCTGGTGTGGCCCTTTGCCCAGGGGTGGTGAGTGTTGCATGGGCCTAGTCTTTCTGTGGGGTGTCTTCTTGAATTTAAACATAATTGAGGCCATGGATGGGCTGGGATTGTGCTTATTTTATTGTTTTTTGTCGTTTTTGGGGGGCTGCTGGTGTGGCCTTTTGCTTGCCCAGGGGTGGTGGTGGTGCATGGACTGAGTGTGCCTGTGGTGTGGTCTCACTCTCTTTGATGTAAACATCATGGATGGCATTGGATTGTGGTGATTTCTGGCTGTTTTTCTGTTTTTTGGGGGTGTACTGTTGATGTGGACTGGCCATGTGGGTGGTGGTGGTGGCCATCTTGAGTGCTGGCTGGTACAGGCAACATGTGCTTGGGGTGTAAGGGGGGCATTTTGAGGAGAGGCAGTGTCTGAGGCCTGCACTTATTTTGCCTACTTTTCATCCCTTATGCCCAGGGGTAGTGAGTGTTGCATGGGCCTAGTGTTTCTGAGGGGTGTCTTCTTGAATTTAAACACCATTGAGGCCATGGATGGGCTGGGATTGTGCAGATTTTATTGTTTTTTGTCGTTTTTTTGGGCCTGCTGGTGTGGCCCTTTGCCCAGGGGTGGTGAGTGTTGCATGGGCCTAGTCTTTCTGTGGGGTGTCTTCTTGAATTTAAACATAATTGAGGCCATGGATGGGCTGGGATTGTGCTTATTTTATTGTTTTTTGTTGTTTTTGGGGGGCTGCTGGTGTGGCCTTTTGCTTGCCCAGGGGTGGTGGTGGTGCATGGACTGAGTGTGCCTGTGGTGTGGTCTCACTCTCTTTGATGTAAACATCATGGATGGCATTGGATTGTGGTGATTTCTGGCTGTTTTTCTGTTTTTTGGGGGTGTACTGTTGATGTGGACTGGCCATGTGGGTGGTGGTGGTGGCCATCTTGAGTGCTGGCTGGTACAGGCAACATGTGCTTGGGGTGTAAGGGGGCCATTTTGAGGAGAGGCAGTGTCTGAGGCCTGCACTTATTTTGCCTACTTTTCATCCCTTATGCCCAGGGGTAGTGAGTGTTGCATGGGCCTAGTGTTTCTGAGGGGTGTCTTCTTGAATTTAAACACCATTGAGGCCATGGATGGGCTGGGATTGTGCAGATTTTATTGTTTTTTGTCGTTTTTTTGGGCCTGCTGGTGTGGCCCTTTGCCCAGGGGTGGTGAGTGTTGCATGGGCCTAGTCTTTCTGTGGGGTGTCTTCTTGAATTTAAACATAATTGAGGCCATGGATGGGTTGGGATTGTGCTTATTTTATTGTTTTTTGTCGTTTTTGGGGGGCTGCTGGTGTGGCCTTTTGCTTGCCCAGGGGTGGTGGTGGTGCATGGACTGAGTGTGCCTGTGGTGTGGTCTCACTCTCTTTGATGTAAACATCATGGATGGCATTGGATTGTGGTGATTTCTGGCTGTTTTTCTGTTTTTTGGGGGTGTACTGTTGATGTGGACTGGCCATGTGGGTGGTGGTGGTGGCCATCTTGAGTGCTGGCTGGTACAGGCAACATGTGCTTGGGGTGTAAGGGGGCCATTTTCAGGAGAGGCAGTGTCTGAGGCCTGCACTTATTTTGCCTACTTTTCATCCCTTATGCCCAGGGGTAGTGAGTGTTGCATGGGCCTAGTGTTTCTGAGGGGTGTCTTCTTGAATTTAAACACCATTGAGGCCATGGATGGGCTGGGATTGTGCAGATTTTATTGTTTTTTGTCGTTTTTTTGGGCCTGCTGGTGTGGCCCTTTGCCCAGGGGTGGTGAGTGTTGCATGGGCCTAGTCTTTCTGTGGGGTGTCTTCTTGAATTTAAACATAATTGAGGCCATGGATGGGTTGGGATTGTGCTTATTTTATTGTTTTTTGTCGTTTTTGGGGGGCTGCTGGTGTGGCCTTTTGCTTGCCCAGGGGTGGTGGTGGTGCATGGACTGAGTGTGCCTGTGGTGTGGTCTCACTCTCTTTGATGTAAACATCATGGATGGCATTGGATTGTGGTGATTTCTGGCTGTTTTTCTGTTTTTTGGGGGTGTACTGTTGATGTGGACTGGCCATGTGGGTGGTGGTGGTGGCCATCTTGAGTGCTGGCTGGTACAGGCAACATGTGCTTGGGGTGTAAGGGGGCCATTTTCAGGAGAGGCAGTGTCTGAGGCCTGCACTTATTTTGCCTACTTTTCATCCCTTATGCCCAGGGGTAGTGAGTGTTGCATACTTGCATGTCCCTAGTCTTTCTGTGGGGTGTCTTCAATGTAAACATCATGGATGGCATGGGATTGTGCTCATTTTTCTGTGTTTTGTCGATTTTTTGGGGTGTATAACTGAACTGATGTTCCTCTGTCTTCCATTGCTTTTAGGTGCACAAGAAGACTCAATAGAACCACCAGTGCCAGGAAGAAGTCCTGCAGCGGTGTGTGCAGCATAACGTCACGCGACGTCACGTCTGGACACAGAACCCTCTGCAACTCGTGCAACTGCTGCCTGCTGACCTGCTCTGAAGAAGATGGCCCCAAAAAAAGTAACCCGTAGCTCCTCTAGCAAGAAAGGTGCCAGTAAGGAGCAGAAGAAGCAAGTTACCAAGGACACTGGTGTGCCGCCCGCCCCTTTTTTTGGGAGTAAAAAAAAAAGTATGCCTGCAGCAGCTGCAGCGGGATCTGCTGGGGACCAAGCTGGCAGCAGCACCCCCGCTCCATTGGGCTCAGTGCCACCACCACCACCACGCCAAATTAAGTCCAAGCCCTTGAGTGCTGCAGAGGCAGCCAGTATACTTCTTCAATCACCATCGACCAGTGATGTTGGCTCATCGCAAGAAAGCAGCAGCAATGTCCCTCAATCAACACAGGTTGTTGTAGCTCATCTGACGAGTGTTGAACAACCACAGCCGCAACAACAATCACATGTGCAAGTACAAGCCCAAGTACATGTGGAAGGAGAGGCAGCGCAAGGAGATGCGCAAGCAGAGGTGCATGGAGGGTCACAACAAGTGCCCACAATAGTTGTTCCTCCCGAAGTAGGGGCACATCAGGAAATCGACAATCAAGGCGAGGTATCATTTGAGGAAGCCACTCCTCCTGATGATCCTTCATTGTCTTCCACACCCCTAGCAAGGAAGAGATCAAGGGTGGTGTCTACATCCTCTTCAAGCACACCTCCTTCTGATGATACGGATCAAACTTGGGAACAAACAAAGGTAGTTAAGCGTAAAAGGAAGCTCGTCCAAAGTCTCAGAGTTATGGAGTGTGATGAGTCTCAACAAGAAGTGGCGGATACTGCTGCTGATGAAGACTCTGCCAACGACGACCCAGTCATCATAAAGGTCACTGCAGCCCCAGCGGGCATGCAGCAAACAGACATTTTGACCCTAGCCCGAAGAGCTGCTGAGCGTGATGATGATGTTGTCGATGAGGAGGCAGTGGAAACACCACAATCATTGGAGTTAAGTAGTACACCAACTCGTCCCGCTTCCATATTTCTTTCTGGCAAGAAGAGACCTCCGTCAACCTCGACCTTAATTAGTGGCGGTGAAAGTGCAAAACGTACAAAAGTTGGGCAATCCACATCCTCCACTTCATCTGGCATTAGCTTCATGACCACCACCACCAGTATCGCCGCCTCCTCCATGTCCCACAGACACTTCAAGTCCCCAGTTTGGGACTTCTTTACTGTTTGTCCAAAAAATCCAAAGTTTGCCATTTGTACCCTTTGTAAGCTTGCAGTTAGTCGTGGTAAGTCAGGTACCAACTATGGTACCGGCGGCCAGAGAGGTCATCTTGAGAGAAAGCACACTGTCAAATGGTTTGCGCACCTAGATGCGATCAAGAAAGGCCAAATTCAAGGAAACGTTGATGTTTCATCTGATGATGACGAGCAGGAAGAAGACGTGTCAAACACTTCCCTTACACCCAGTACCCCTGTCAGCAGCACACCCAATGTGAGGCACACTAAGAGTGTTGGAGCGAGTGAGACACCAACGCACAAAAGTTCACCAGCGAGCAAAATTGGGTCAACAAAGTCATTATCAGCCCGTAAATGCTTGGTCCAGGGCAACATTAGAACAATGCTTACTTCAGACGTGCCATATGAACGCAACCACCCACTGACGCGTCTGTATAACACTAAGCTGGCTAAAATGCTAGCTGTGGACCTTCTACCTTTTTCTTTTGTAGAAGCGGTAGGTTTTCTTGAATTAGTGGCAACGCTCTGCCCTAAATGGAAGGTTCCGAGCCGGTTCTATTTTGCCAGAGTTGCGGTTCCAGCACTACATGAAGATGTGCTGCAGGCGATTGGGGCAGCTTTGCAGAAGAGTGCTGTTCACACAATACATCTGACAACAGACATGTGGACCAGTGGCCCAGGCGATGATTACATGTGCATCACTGCACACTGGGTCTCTTTTTCAGGTGTTAAAGCAAAGCTAAACGCAGGTGTTGACCCGGACCAAGTTTTCAAAGCTGCTCGGAAACATGCAACACTAGCCATGTTTGGCTTGGATAAAAGTCACACAGCAGAAAACCTTTTGGAAGAGTTTAACAAAAAGGTCTTGACAATGCTATCCCCCCTAAAACGCAAGATTGGTTATGTTTCCACGGATAATGGCGCCAATGTAGTTAAGGCCATGTTCATGGGTGACCATGTTAGAGTGCCGTGTTTGGCGCACTGTATCAACCTGGTAGTTCAAAAATTCTTGAGTGATAAACAGAGTCCAGCGTTCGAGGTAATGGCCACCTGCCGCAAAATGTGCAACCATTTCAGCCATTCTTTTAAGGCCCGGAAGCATCTGCGGAGACTGCTACTTCAACGTAGAATGCCAGTGAAAGCACTCATCCAGGAGGTGGCAACACGTTGGAACTCAACCTTCTACATGCTTGAGCGTCTGTATGAGCAGTATACGGTACTCGATCACTATTTCTTCACAGAGGCTACATCTCAGAAGGAGGACCTGCGGATGAGTGCGGCGCAATGGGACATAGTTAAAAGCCTGACAGACATGCTTCGTCCTTTTGAGTTCTTCACGCGTGCAGTCAGCCAGGAGGACTGTAATTTGGGAAAAGCTATCCCATTGTTGTGCATGCTGGAGCACCAACTGATGGCGGTGTCTTCTGAGTTTGAAAAAGATGAAAAAAAAAAAAACATTTCATTTTGTCTGAGAAATTATTACATCGCCTACGTGGTGATGAACGTCTTCAAAAGATCAAGTCAGATCAGCATTACATTTGTGCTACTATTCTGGATCCACGCTACAAAAAGGCGCTGGCAGGCGAAGCATTCTTTCCTTTTGCTGATGCAGATGTTCAAAAGTACAAACATTGGTTAGCCTGGTCAGCCAAGAGGTTTGAAAAAGAACGGCAGGTTATTGAAGGAGAAGCCAGTACATCAGCATCAGCATCAGCAGGCCATCCCCAGTCACAAGAATCCACTTCTGAATCTGCACCGGTGGCTGGGGCACAAGTGACCTCTCAGCCGTTAAAGACACCGGCAACTGGATCATCTGCACCACACACAACAAAAACAGTGGCTGTTGTAGAGGATTGGCTAAGTTTGCTTGGGTATGGTTCTCGAAAAAATGTCACAGCCACAGCAAAAAGTAAGCAAAGTGGAGGAACCGTTGATGACCTTGAGTCGATGGTGCAGGACTATATGAATGACTCAACAGTGGTCTTTCTTAATGATGAGCCATTGCAGTATTGGCATGGCAAAAAACAATTGTGGCCACAGCTCTACAACCTGGCTATAAACTATTTGTCTTGCCCACTCGCAAGTGTGTCTTCTGAACGTGTTTTCAGTGCTGCTGGTGGCATTGTAACTCCCAAACTGAGCCGCCTCTCGCCCAAAAATGTGGAGCGGCTGACAATGATCAAGATGAATCAGCACCTCATACCACCAGATTACAAAGTACGAGAAAGCACGCCGCATGAAGACGAGGAGGACAGCAACGTAGATGAGGGGATTTTTTCTCTGTTCGGTGCCACTGACCTCATCCAGCCTGAATTCGCAGAGTATGATGACGAAATCTTGTTCTTATTCCCTGACACCGAGCCCTGAAAATGAGACAATCAATCAAGAACTTTCTTTTTCGTCCTTATTCACTTTTATTCCTGTGTGCTTTGTGTCTCTCTTTCTTTGTTTTGCACAGTTAATTTAATTCAAACTTTAATCACCTAATCCCAAAAACAAGACCATCATCAGAACTGTCTTCACTTGTTTGCTTATTGATTTGAAGGTGCCGCAGTCTACATTCCTCAGGTTCACAAGTTCTGAAGAACATGCTCCTCTATCCTCCTCCTCCAGACTGCGATTTCCCTCCAAGCAGAGTGCTGGATTACGCCCAATGAAGAAAGACTCAGCACTTGTGGGGGTGTTGTACTTCTTTGCGGGTGAGTTGACGGATTTGGGCTCATTGCTGTGAAGCTCTAATAATGGACAAAAGTGTTTTGGACCAAATATGAGGTGGAAATTTCTTGCCGTTTTTGCTGACTTGCTTGCCTTTGAGGTGCTCTTTGGCGGGGTTCCGGGGGTTTGTGGGTAATTTTTGGTGTCTGTCGAAGCACTGCTGCGACAGTCTAATCTTGATTGCATTTGCTTTTCAGGAAATCCGTGGTGGAAAACAGGAGTTATGATGATTGATGATGATGACCTAGCTGAACAGCGCCGCATTTGGAACGAAGGCCGAGAGATATTGTAAGTATGAGATTTAGCTTTTTCGCTGTTTGGGGGTGTTGTCGGGTGGTTTTTTGCGGGTGGGTTGGCGGGTCTTGCCTGGGGCATTCCTGGGAAGGTCTAATACCGGATAGAAGTGTTTTGGACAAAATCCATAAGGAACAGCCTTTTTTTTGCTATTTCTTCTGACATCTTGCTCAATGTAGCGTTTTGGGGGGCTTCCTGCTGTTCGTGGGTGGGTTGCGGCCGGGGTCTCTGTCGAAGCACTGCTGCGACAGTCTAATCTTGATTGCATTTGCTTTTCAGGAAATCCGTGGTGGAAAACAGGAGTTATGATGATTGATGATGATGACCTAGCTGAACAGCGCCGCATTTGGAACGAAGGCCGAGAGATATTGTAAGTATGAGATTTAGCTTTTTCGCTGTTTGGGGGTGTTGTCGGGTGGTTTTTTGCGGGTGGGTTGGCGGCTCTTGCCTGGGGCATTCCTGGGAAGGTCTAATACCGGATAGAAGTGTTTTGGACAAAATCCATAAGGAACAGCCTTTTTTTTGCTATTTCTTCTGACATCTTGCTCAATGTAGCGTTTTGGGGGGCTTCCTGCTGTTCGTGGGTGGGTTGCGGCCGGGGTCTCTGTCGAAGCACTGCTGCGACAGTCTAATCTTGATTAAATTTGCTTTTCAGGAAATCCGTGGTGGAAAACAGGAGTTATGATGATTGATGATGATGATGACCTAGCTGCACAGCGCCGCGTTTGGACCGAAGGCCGAGAGACATTGTAAGTATGAGATTTAGCTTTTTCGCTGTTTGGGGGTGTTGTGTCGGGTGTTTTTTTGCGGGTGGGTTGGCGGGTCTTGCCTGGGGCATTCCTGGGAAGGTCTAATACCGGCTAGAAGTTTGTTGGACAAAATCCATAAGGAAACACCAGTTTTGGCACTTTTTGTAAGTTAGGGTTCGTTAGGGTTAGCCCTAGCAGCAGGATTGCATGTGTTTCGGGGGGTTCTATTGCAACGCGGTTCTGTTGTTGTAGAGCACTGTTGGAGCGATGCTGGCTATGGATACTTTTGCTTGCTTGCAAGTGGTTTGAATACAATCCACGGTCTGTATTTGGGCCTACTGTTACTTTCAAAGTACGTTTTGTAACCATTTTTCTGCTAGGCATCGTTTTTGGAGATATGATTGGGGTTCTTCTACATTTTTGCGACTGGCTTTAGTAAGGGTCTTGGTGGGAGCATTGCTGGGAAGGTCAAATTTTGTTCTAAAACACAGTAGTACACCTACCTTGAGGGGAAAGATCCGCTATAATATTTTGGCCATACTTATTGATCCTTAAAAAGGTGACTCAGACAGAGCACGCAATTTCAAAAATATTGTACTGTCTATTAGGGAAATCAAAGTGTCACTTTTTGAACCACACAGCGTACATACCTTTTATTTATTTATCAGTGTTATTGTAATAGCACTTCCTGTTTTCCGTTCAATAATTACAGGCCGGGTTTCAGTCAACATCCGCCAGGCAGGCAGTGGACAGGGTGTCTTCTGTCAGTGGTCACCACATTGATGGACGAAGCGTCAGCTGGAATGGAGGAGTGCCGCCAATAAGAGGAATTGTTTGCTGCATGCAACTTACTTACCAAATTCAACAGGACAACTCCAACAACATACGCAATACAGATACAGTATCCATTGTTGTCTTTTATTCTATGAGTGTGACTGCATGTGCTTACCTTTAGTTTGTAACCAAAGATTGTCTGTATCTTCAATTATTGTTTGTCCATGCTCTGCTTTTTTTTTCTTCTCTCAACAAAACCTACCCAAAAAGAAACCCCCATTCCCATCCATTTTACAAACCCTAACCCTCTTCCCCCGGGCTGTGTTGTTTTGCTTGATGTCTGACTAAAATGACATCAATAATTCCACACACTTGCTGGGGAGGATAAGGTCATAGCAGCAACAGGCTGGTGAAGGAATACGAGGATATCTTCTAGACTTACTCAGCTTCAGTACTATATCTTCTAGTAGTAGTAGCCAATGTCAAATAAATTCAACGCAAGTACTAGTTCTACTTGCAAGCAAATACTTTACCATTTGTTAGGCTACATTATGGCACTGTTCTAGTGTACTGTCACCTGCTATTTTCTCGATCGTACCGTAACCGTTGTAATGCTACAGTAAGGAGGACAAACAAGGTTTCGTTTTCTTTTTTTCCATAGGCATGCAACTGCCACTGTGTCACACCACTAGTACCACCGCAATGAGGAAATGTCACCCGCCCAGGATTGACAACGTTAATCCCCATTTCACCTGGAGCCAGCCCTGGGCCTAGCCCTAATTTCTAACACAAATTACAGGTAAGATAAGCGTTTGGTGGGAGGTAGTATAATGGAGTATTATTTCGGAGTAGACAAGAGATTGACGGTTGTACTACTAAAGTCCTACGACTGTTCAGGAAAACAAAGTTACTGTTACACCCCCGCCCCCCACCCACCAGACTGAAAAGCAGTAAAAAACAGGTATGGTCAGATAAAGTTTAAAAATATATTTATTTAGCCCTAACAAAATAATCTCCCTCACCCACCCTAACCCCAACGATTGTCTTTGAAACGTCCCAAAACGATCCCAACTCCCAAATCCCACCCCCCAAAAGTCTATAAAAAAAGGGCAAGGGACACTCCACTACTGGAGGGTGCTGGTGCTGGTGCATGATGCGGCATGGGCATCATACTCCTTGCGGAGGGTGGCAAGCTCGGAGCGGAGGCCCTTAACCAAGTTCTTATACTTTAGGACCTCCTGCTCCAGGTTGGACATGCGGACTCGTAGGCGGCGTTGGCGGTCCTTGCAGCTCCTGTGGGGGGCAGCTGGTATTTCGGTTGCTTGGTGGTGGCGGTCGTCTTTCTTAGCCCGGCTCGGTCCTGCTGGCTTAGTCACGGAGGAGGATGCAGTGGTCACAGTCGAGGATGTCGTTGTTGCCCCGCTCGACTGCGTGTCCTCCTCCTCCTCCAGGGCCACCAGCCGCCGATATTCGGCGACTGTGGCCTCCAGCCTCCGTTGCCGGGCCAATCTAGCCTGGTCCCTCCTTGTTGTTGATTTGGAAGGAGCAACTATATGAAGAAAGAAAGACATAGTCTGTAACCAATGCTCCTTATTAATAACACAAAGTGATTGAGCCGAAAGTTGGGTCACAGAGTACAAGTAGCAAATTGAAAGCACAGTACATAACTATTGAGGACAGTATCTATGTAACCTCCCACTTCTGCATCCTTGCTCTAACATTAGTGGTAGTTTAATGAACAAATTCTACGACCACTATGGACTTCCATTACAGTCGACTATGACAGTACACCAGTCTTATTCTTCTTCTTCTCTCTTGTTTAGGGAAATTGGTACGTTATCTTATGCAAGCCGGCAGAATGACATGGACAGCACAGTGAACTTGCACCCGAGAAAAAAAGTTGCACACCATGATGAGTGAGACAGACTTGCGTTACTGTACCGGTCCAGTACATGCAGGTGGTGAAGCTATTACTTTTCTATTACGGGTGGCACTGAGAATACTCTGTTACAAGGGCTACTGCTTAATTAATTTACCTTTCACCCTACAGTGCAAATGAGTACTAGAAAAGGAAAATGAAGAAGCTAACTAATTTGATTATCTATCACTTCACATGGGACGTATTTAATGACAGATGAGATGACTTTAGGTGCTTTGCTTAATATTGAGTGAACAGTGATACACCCACACATGAATGACGTACTACAAGTAAACTAAAGTTATTAAGAGAGGTACGGAGTGTCCACCGTAATAACCAGATATATGCTGTGATTGCAAACGCAATACAAAGTACTGCTACTATTCATGGTAGTATTGGACACATTTACAATTTCTTTTCCTTGCCTTCCCTGCACTGGAACGGACGTGCGGGTGCGGTGGTACATGCTCTTCAAGGTAACACTTACTTCACCTGGCGACCATCTACTCTCTCTAGATACACATGTGCTATGTAAGAGTCAGAGAATACCATGCTCCAGGCATCCATTCAGTCAAAGTATACGCACACATACAGTTTCTGTTTCACCCACCCAGGCTGCTGTCCTTCCACCCATCCTTGCTTCATCATTGACCCAGCCATGCACCATACCATATTCTTTCCTTCCCAGCCACCTCGGGGGCCAAGCAAACACATATCGTTCTTCTTTGCCAGCCATCATACAAGTTCGCGTCCCACTTACTTACACCCTTCTTTCGCTTTTCGTTCATCCCATCCATCACGTTCGTCTAAGAACTTATTGGGATTCTTCTCACCAAAAACTTCACAGCTAAGTCGAAGTACATTTCGAGGAGGCTACTACTACCTGGTTGATTTGTAATTGTAATACACCCGTGCAGAAAGCACACTATGCAGTCTTCAATCTCAATAAGTAAGGAATATATAGCTTACCTGTTTCCGCCACCACCGTTTGATCCCCCACAGGACCGTCCGCCGGCTCTTGCACCGCCTCCTCCCCAGAGGCCTCCGAGTCCTGGTCCAACACAGCCACCTCCGCGCTGGCCCCGTCACCAGATGTTACACCTACAAAGTACATTTAAGAATGTTAGAATACACCACTCACTACTATATAATATTTGGTCTAGGAGAAATGTTAAAAAAACAGAATACAATGTAATAATTTGTGACTGTCTACTCCATAGTAAAAATGTCCCATTTTCCAGGGAAGGCTGTTGTCTTGCTGCACTTTTATGCACAACTGATGAATGCTTGCTTTTGATTTTTAACACGCACCACTTTTTCTCCTAACAGACAGAAGCTTGACTCCTAAGAACACGACCAGGATCAAGTTCAAACCAGGTGAGAGCTCGGCTCGACCACAAGAAATGTGTCCAATTAATCGTCAGCACTAACCACTTTTCCGTTTTCAGTTAAATAGTTTTATGACAAAGTAGATTTTAATAAATGTGTTTACTTTTAATAAAGCTTTTAAACTTAAATAGACTCTGTGGTTTTTGTTCCTCTAGACTAGAGTGGATGAGCTAAAGGTTTTGGAATTTTTGCAAGCATGAGTGCCTCTGACACTTCTTGACTGTGCTGTGACTCCGTACTACTCTCTTGTCCTGCGTACGATAATCTAGAGATCATTGGGGATCTATAATCGGTGACTTCGGGAGCTGAATGACTCTGCCACACTATCTAGTCAGTAAGGAGACAGTGCATAGAGGTATTGCTGAATATAATGGGAGTCCAATGGAATTGCCAAATGTCCAATCTTAGTTAGCTACACAGACAGACTAATAAGAATAGTCTAGTAATACCACAGGGAGTCATATTCGAGGCAGGATAAGAATTTATATCCAGTCTACAAGAAGATCAAAGACGATTTAGAAAAAATCGAATGAGGAACGCTAGGAAAAAATAGGTACTGTTTATTAAAATGTAAACTTACTGGGGCCAGCAAAGGAGCCCTCGCCTGCCCGATCCTGGCCTGCATCCTCAGCACCCTCCTCCTGTGTCCTCTTGCCCTTGGGGGGAGCTGATGTACAACATGAAAGAAAGAAAAACCAGAAAACATGGATGAGATTTTTCAACCAAATCAAACATTTCAAAAGAACAATAACAAAATATTTTGGAAAAATAGCAAATAGATAGACAACTATTCCACGGGATCTATCTCATGTGGTATACTACGTTATTCGTATTGCCTGATTTGCGGAACGTTGACTTAGAAAGTTCCTATGTAACTCAATAAACAGACTACTAAAGAGGTTTGCCTAGGCCTGGCACTGCAGGCAGCAGTGCGCAACACGCGAAGTGACAGACAAAGTCCATCCTGCTTGCAGATCAGTGAATACTCAAACTATCAATCCACCCGCCACCACCGCCACTATTTCTTCTTATAGCCATGTGTCTAAAGGAAGGACTGGACTTCAGTCTGTTGGGGCTGATTTAGAAGTCCCTTGCGGAAGTTGCGGCTCATTTTCCTCCATTGTTGCGTGCCTTTTGTGACGCAGCGGCAGAACAAAAGACTCGCCATGGTGTTGGTGCGGCGTATATATTAAAAAAAAACACATATGGGCATATGGGCGATGCATCACGTTGTAAAGCCCTGCGCCATCAGGGGGCGTTCCGGCGCAAGGGAGGGCGTACCTGCGCAGGAACGAATCCTAAAAGTGGCTGAGGGAAATCGACAAGATGTCAATCAGTCACTTTTAGGACAATGATGCATGACTCAAACCCTGCGCGCTTGAAGCCGACGTACGGCTTGATGCAGCATTGGGGAGATAGGGTACCCCAGAGCATTGCTGGAGCTGCGCCATCGTTGGCACGCAACTCCAGCAATGCGCTGCCTTTACGGCACAGATGCGTAAGGCTTCTGTGACGTTTTGGGCCAATGGGTGGTGGTGGCATGGCACACAATTACTGCCGCATCCCTGCTACTTTGCAGGGATGCGCCGGTAATTGAAAATATGACCCTTACTGTCTAGCATTACGCAGTTCTTTTCTTTACACTACACTCATACATAATTTCTCAGGCCAATGAAATGCTTCTGAACACAACATACAAAACAAAGAAGCATAGTAGCAAGCAAGGCTACTGAGAAGGAGAGCAGTGCACCTGAAATGCATAGAAGATTTTGAAATATAATTTACCTCAATGTAATCGGCAGCATTATTGCTCTTGGTAAAGAACAAAGATTTGCAAATAACAGAGCAGGATAAAACAGAGTAGTAAATGTACTACTACTACTACTCACCAAGCCCGGGGACCTCTACGCCGAGCGCGTCCAGCAAGTCCCGCTCCCGGTCCATGACATCGGTCCAGCGGTGGGTGGCCTGGTTATATGTGCGCCGGACCCCAGAGATCTTGTACATGGCCCGGCACACCTTCTCCCACCGCTTGCGACGCTCCCGGATGCCATAGCCAGTCGCGATCTTGCCGCCTCCCAGGATCGTCTTGGGGAGGCGGCGCTGGACGTGGAAGATCAGTGCCGCCACTTCCTCCGCGCTGAAGATCTCCCTCGGGACCACTTGCTCCCCCCTTAAACGCCCGCACGGGAGCCGGGCACGGGGTGCGGGACCCTTCCCCTTCTCAGGGTGCTACCCGGCTCCCTTTACCATGGTCTGGGCAGAAATAGAGTTAAATGATAAACAAGAAATAGAATAGTGAAGAAGAAAAGAAAAGAGTTTAAAAAAGTAGTTTAAAAGTAACTAAAAGCTGCAGAAAACACAAAAATATAGAGCTAGAAAAATAGAGGGATAGATAATAAGTAAAATTAGATCAAAAAAACTTCAAACAAGCAAAGGATGGCAGAGATAGAGAAAGCATGCCCAGAACCATAGCAATGAATGAGAAACAAGATGGCCGCGCCTGTTCACGACCGCGTGGGTAAGTTCGCGCGAGATTTTCCTTGCGAGTACGCGCGAAATTGTACTAGCGAGCAGCACACTTTGCGAGATTACACATAGCGGGCGGAAACGGAATTACGTCACGCCAACAAGATGGCCGCGCCCGTGTACGACCGATAGGGTAACTTGGCAAACGTATAGCTAGAAGCGCCTCGCGAACACGCGCAAGATCACGCGAACATACACGTCGCAAAAAAAACAATTTTGTATTCGCACGTATTCGCGGCTTCCGAAATCGATCTCGCACGGATTCGCGCCCCAAAAAACGCGCGAAATTGCAGAAAAAAACGATTTTAGCTAAACTGAAAGCAATGAGCAGGTGCAAAAGTTCAAACTTAACATTAGTAACATTCAAGGTAGTGCTTCCTGATGGGCCCCTCCAGAGTTTGCAACTATTCTATGACCCTGCTATGACCCAAACAGCAGGCTCATAGAATAGCTACAAGTAGACCATAAAGGTCCTGTGAAAAATGTTTTTCACTGCAACAAAAAGCAAATTACAGATAAGGAAGGAAGCAGGTGCCAGCCAGACTGGAACTTTCAAAATTACTGACACATTAATGAAACACAAATTAATTGATGGCAGTTGAAGAAGGGCAGGTGTGCTTGCTTTTTTCAACCACCATAATCTACAGTGATAAATAAACCTAATGGGTGGCAGTGAGGATGTACCAGAGGGTGGCATGGGTGTCCCAGAGGGTGGCAGTGGTGAAACAGAGGGTGCTGTGAACCTGTGATGATAAACCAGACGTAGAAACAACATAGTCGCGGCCGTTGCGAGCCGAAAAGTAAGTTCGCAATTGCGAACTTGTCCCAAAATCGGCGCGAACGCGCGCCAACACAAAAAACGGGAAAATCCGCAAATCCGCTAGAGTTCGCGGATCTTCGCGGATTGCGAATCCGTAAATCCGCAAGTTCGCGTACGCGAGATCCGCTAGATCCGCCCACTAACCAATATGGGGATTCCTTCTTACCTGTGCCATCAATTTAAAAGACTCCATGAAGGAACCTTTGCGAAGGTACGCTATGGTAAATCTGGTCAGTTGACAAGAGCATTCCCAATCGAGAAGGGAGTCAGGCAGGGGTGTGTACTTGCCCCTACCCTATTTTCCCTCTTTTTAAATGGCCTCGTAGATGATTTGACCAGCGCAAATAATATTGATGCCCCCAATTTAGCTGGCGGTAAATTTCCTGCACTAATGTTTGCGGACGACACCCTGCTGCTTTCAAAAACACCAATGGGGATGCAGCGGGTGTTAGACCAATTTACCGAATTCTGTAAGAAAAGGAATCTGGTGATTAACATAGATAAAACAAAGTACATGTTGTTTAATGCCAGCACAATTAATTGCCCTCATCCGAAAATGGATGGACGACCCCTGGAAAGGGTAAATAACTTTGTCTACCTAGGTTTGACACTGAACTACAAAATGGGGTGGGACACCCAAATGTCTAGGGCTAATTTAGGGCTTTCACAGTCCGCGGGGGGAATCTTAAGAGTGCAGAAAACTTGCGTGCACAAACTAGTGAGTGCACCGCTAGAAATATATAAGGTTCAAGCCAGATCTTCCACTCTTTACGGGGCGGAACTCTGGGGGCACCGACCAGCAACCGAGATCAGTGTTACTGAGAATAACTTCATTAGACAGTTGCTTTCTCTACCAAAAAATACACCGTTAATTCCACTAAGGCTGGACCTAAACTTGAGGCCAATTGCAGAAGCAATTGCCTCTCGTCCACTTCTCTATTGGCGAAGATTGTGGAGTGTCCCGGAGCTTGAGAGCTATAGAGAAGAACTGAAGATCGTGATGGCCTGTCAGGGTGTAGGCAGGATACAGTGGTTATCATTCATAAGGGGGCAGGCGTCCAGGATTGGCATGGAGAACCTGTGGTCCAATCCGGAGGCCGCATGCCAAACTACTTTGAGACAAACCCTGGCTGAGACCATAAAACATCATAATCTACAGGAAGTTCTCCAATCAGCCAGGCCCTCCAGTCTTACCGATAGTTTCTTAGATTTCAAGAATGTTTACAGCTTTGAGAAGGAATTAGATATGATTGAACCGGTTCTAGCAAAGAAACTGTATTTACAGTTTAGATACGGCACACTGCCTCTGCACTCATACACAGACAAATGGAAAGAGGGTCCAGCTCGCCCCTGTCCAGGCTGTGAAAACCCTAACGAGACCCTAATGCATGTGATCTTGTTCTGTCCCGCCTACTGCAACAGTAGAAAGAAATGGATTGTACAGCTATGTGTGAACCTGGGAGTTAGGAATTATCTAGAGTTTTATAGAATTTTAAAATCTGACACCAATGCACTAATAGTTACAGCCATTGCTAAGTTCCTGTTTTCTATGTGGTTAACAAGACGGAGAATGTTTCGGAAGTGACAAAGCTCCCTGGTTTGCTGTTAGATAACCTTCCCAGGAAAACTTTGGGCTTCTATTGTATTTTAACTTTTTAATCTGTTAACATATAAATTATTGTCTTAAGTATTTTAATGGGACTCCATAACCATATGGAAACTTATGGACTGTGTATATGAATTAGGATGTAACATGTGTATTATTTTATTGCTTAAAACGTGTTTTCTTTCCTTGTTGTACTTGTATGGTTCATAAACAAACCGAAATAAAGTTTAGAATGAATGATGAAAGAATATATAGGATGGTACTCTTATAATATAACGTAAAGGTCCTATAAATTCTTTAGGGAGAAGGTAATTAGGAACCGCAAATAAGAATAATAATTAGAAAATAACATTCAGAAATGTAGAGTTTATTAAATATTTAAAGTAACAAAGTATGCATGATAGCTATATTTTTTTGTTCTGCCGTTTCATAAAAAATGTTTCTTGAAAAAAATATGTGATCATGTACTTTTTAATACTTGAAAGTTATATTATAGATGACGCTGAAAAATCTCCCATTCCTCTTCTGTAGCAATTGGACAATCTATTATAATATAACGATTGATTCCATTGTTACAGTAAAACGAAAAGGAAAATAAAGTTATGTATTTCACAGAACATCCATAATGAAATACTTTCAAGCGGTAATTATTTACTGAACTTCTTTTCTCCGGGAGGTGAAAAAGTTTGATCTTCGTCGTGACGGGTCATAAACTCCTCTGAGATCATGACAGTGAGAATAATAATATGTATATATTTTCACAGCACATGATCAGAAGGGGAAAATAGACTGAAAACCGCAAGCCGGTAACGTTGCTTACTTATCGTTACTCTTTGTGACTATGGATCGTGAACTCCACTAAGAACACCAAGACTGTTAATGTTGTAATATACACATTAACAGTATGTGATCTCTAGGGGAAAACACAATAACAAGTGGAAGATGGTGACGTTGATTGTAAATGTTTACGGTTTGCGTCGACGGGTCACCAACACCTCTCAAGCGAAGTACAGTGTCAATATTATAATATAAAAAGTCACTATATATAAGGTGAAAGGAGCCAGAAAAGGAGCAGTGTCTGTTAAAATCTACCTGTTTCTAAAAACAAGCTGCTGACGTTACGGAGAAAAAGCGAAAAACATGCAATAACATTTTTTTCTAGATATGAATGTTTAAATATTGACAAATAGCCACAAATTATAACTAAGTACTATGCCTATGCCATATTGAAACAACTTACAACTCCGGAATATGTTTGTTGACGCAAAAAGGGAATCCGATGCTAGAAAACTGAAACGGCAACATAGATTGGCGACTCAGAAATAACTTGCGAAAATTAAACTAATTGCACAGTAGGTGTGGTTTATATAGTTTTTGGTTGTTTAGTAGTCTACTGAAGGAAGCTGTGGGTCCGCCTATTTCGATGGCACGTTTTGCAGTTTACACGTGCTCACGTTTTAACTGTTTTTCTTCTGCACCTGTTCGGAAAAGTTACAAACTGTGAAGCTGTAAAGGTTTCGATTTCGATCGTAACACGTATAAGGTATTATTATCTACGTACGTTGGAGAGTTTAAAAAGTGTTACTCGGTGAACTGTGTTCTTTGCATTTTCATGATTAAAAACATCTAAATAGAAGACATAAAAAAAATATCGTTATCATTAGAAGAAAAAAAAAGGATTAATATTTGTTATTGTTATGTTTCTTAATTTAAAAACTGCTAGCATTTGTAAATTGTAAACCTATCCTCGGAAAGGTGTGCTGGCGCTTGGGGCGTTGGGAAGATTAATAAATAATAAATGCCCTTTTCTATGCACCTGTAAACTTGGCTTTTAAACTTTCAATTGCCCAGTCTGTATCTTTACACTTCCTCCAAACATTCTGATACTGCTACTTTAGTATTGTAGTGAGCCATACAGCAGTATGTGTTTATCTATACACTGTTTTAAAAGTGAAGCTGCTATATATTCAGCCAGACACTCTCCTTGCAGAACTGTAAGCATTCAGTCATTTCCCAAGTAGTCATGCACGAAAATAGGCCTTAGGGCATGAACTGCTTCAAATCTGTATAGACTATGCATGCACTCTTGTATGCACCTGCAAACTTGCCTTTTAAACCTTCAATTGCCTAGTCTGTACCCTTACAGTTCCAATAAACACGTTCACACTTCTGTTTCAGTATTGTAGTGAGCCATACAGCACTATGTGATTATCTATACACTGTTTTAAAGTGAAGCAGCTATACATTCAGCCAGACACTCTTCTTGGAGAATTGTGTAATTGCTTTTAAAAGTAATATACGATTGTTTAAAGTTTTTAAAAAAACTATTTTCATAATTAACCTAGATAATGTGTTCTGTTAGCATGTACATTAAATACATAAATATATGTTTTTAAACAATTAAAAACATTTGTGCCTTTCGCGTACGTGCACCGTACATGACGTCACATGGAAGCTTCGATGCGACGCGTAACGTCAAAGCGTATTCGTAGCGTATGCGAGGGTACGCGCTCAGTACGATTAGCAGTACAGAGTATGGGGCAATCACAGTACGCGTACCGTACGATTACCAAATAAACAATGAAACAGGAATTATATAGAATTCAATTTTAATATATTGGAAAAAAATATTTAATAAAAAAATATTTTTCAATTTAGTTTTGTTATTATTTTACATTTAGAATATGAAATATAATTAAAAAATAAAATAAATATAAATATTTATAATACAAATGTAAGAAATTAGTATAAAAAGAAAGAAATATAATAATTAATACATTTAATAATAATCATTTACAAAACCTTTGAAATTCCCTGAAAAAAACATAGGTTTCATACATGTTATAGTTAGGAATTAGCATTTAAAAAACCTTGCAAATTCAATGCAAAGACCATAGGTTTCACAAACATTATAGTTAGCAAATAGCATTTAAAAAACCTTGCAAATTCACTGAAGAAACCATAGGTTATACACATATTATAGTTCGCTGGACATTTCACTCATACAAAACCTTTGAAATTCCCCCGTTATAGTTAGTTCAGCTAACTATAACTCGCGCGCCCGCAATGCACTGCTGATAAAGTCCCATATTACATCACTCATGACATGGCCAGTGACATCACTCATGACATCACTAATGACATCACTTAACACATAAGAGGGGAGAGGGCCAAACGATTACACTCTACCACCACGAGCCCCCAAAGATTCTCAAGTGCATACACAAGGGGGGTGGAGAGCAAAAGACAAAACTTATAACAAAGCAGACAAATGCATCTGTTTGAAAAACTGCCCTCACTCACATACCGAAGTATGTGACATGCTTCATCACAGGGCCTGCTTACAATACGCCCTGGTGTAGCCACACACAGGGCGGAGCATTAGGGAGGGGAAAAAAATAATGAATTCCACACAACACCACGTACAACAGTGGAACTCAAAATATAAAACACGTAACATATAATGTTTGAAGACAGTGCCAATCACCAAGTGGCTCAATAGAATGTTGCGACAGAAAAAGCGCAGTTAATTGGAAGTGGTTAAAACTGGTTTAAGGGTACCAACCAAACCATTTTTATTATTCTCAGGTTCCCCCACCAGGATTTAAAAGAAAAAGGATGGGTAATGTCTTCGTGAGAAAATGAGGTTTCTCAAGACTACCCTCCTATTACTGCTGTGGTCAACATGTTGCGACCGACATACTGTGCCTCAAAAGGTCACCCCGGTCTTCTTCAGGACTGATGTAGCTTCCTGTACCACTTATGGCTCCACCGTATTTCGGTTATTGTGCCTTGAAGTACGAGCCGGTCTGCCTAGATCCTAGCTCTTCTTGTCACGTGTGGAGAATGTTCCCAGTAGTCAGGGAGAACATTCACTAGTAAAGGAAAAAAGAGATAGTATAGGCATGCTATACTCATAAGTAATCTCTTCTCATCCCCATATTTCAAAAACATCTGAGATCATCTGTTAGAGTTCCCTGTGTTCTCATTAGGGTCAATGAGGAGAATGTACACCCCTTTCCCTTTTATCCCGGGTCTCTTAATCGTCCCTCGGGTCTCAAAATTCAACATACTCATTAAGTAGTAACGCCAATATTTACATAAAAATGCTGCATGTGTCCATATCCACCATAGGTCATCTTGATTCTCCCAAAACACATACATCTCCCAATCATATCGTTTGAAGAATAGGGCATAAGAAGAGGCAGAGGACGAGGGTTTTGGCGTGGTCATAGACCACCGTTCTTTCAGCAACCCTTCCAACAATATTCCAATCAAGCCTACAATTGGCCGATGATGGGTTACCCCCCAACCGGACCTTATCAAAATGAACAATTTGAAAACCCAAGATTCCAAAATCCGGAGTTTCAGAATACTCAGTTCCATTATTTTTAGGGGCCTTTTTTAGGGAGTGGCCGGAACAAGGGGCATGGCAAACAGAAGGGCCAAGCACGAGTAACATGGGACGATCAGGACCCGGAAATCACTCAACGCGTGACCAGGAGCATGGCACAGAGCGACCTACCGAGCACGAGCCGCGGACCTCCCTAGTGGTCAATCTATCCTCCCACCCCCTGTCTCCACTACAAGAACAGGTTCTCAATAAAGGATTGGGATTTGTTCCAACAAATCATCCTGACCTTTTTAAACTCCGACAGGATCTGGCCAACTTCTTTCGGTATTTATGACTGAGAGTCTTTTTTGCGGATCAGGAACCCCGTGAGGAACCTAAAGGGGACACGCCTTTTCGTCCGAAGTCTACCTTTACCCCTCAGTTGGCTGCACTCCCTCCACAGATAGCCGCCTTTGAACAGGCAGTGGTCCACGATTTGGAAACTTCAAACTTGACACAACATCGCCACTTTTCAAATCTCTCGAATTGTGAGAGACATGCACTCAAGGAACTGGCGGACAACAGAGCAATCATTTTGAAACCGGCAGATAAAGGCGGTGCCGCGGTGATTCTGGACTTAGAAGCTTACCGGTCAGAATGTATACGCCTGTTGGCTGATCGAGGACCTATCAGAGACTGATGGAGGATCCTACTGACCAGATCACGAGGGAGATTACGACCATGGTGGAGGAGGCCAGAACTAACGATTGGATCACGGGACCTGAAGCGGAGTTTTTAATTAACAAACAACCTAGAACTCCGTACTTCTATGTCCTGCCTAAAATCCATAAAGCAGTGAGACCCCCTCCCGGAAGACCAATTGACTCTGGGATGGGGTCCCTGCTGGAGCCCCTCTCGCAATTCTGCGATTTCTTTCTAAAACCCATGGTTCAGAAGTTACCAACTTATCTGAGGGACACTTCGGACATTTTAAATCTTCTAAAAGATGTCCCTTTTGATCCAGATACTGAATTTCTTATAGGGCTGGATATAGAGGCCCTATATACCAATATCCCCCAATTAGAAACTCTCAGAGTTTTGGAGTCACTGCTCTTTGAGGAAGAATGGCCTTAAGAAACACCACAAGCCTTCATTTTACATGTAGCCGAGATAGCCCTCACTAAGAACTTTTTTGAATTTGAGGGCGTCATGTACCTCCAAACCCATAGAACATCTATGGGGAGCGTATTTGCTCCCTGCTTGGCTGGGTTATATGTGGGGGCTTTTGAAAGCTTGACGATTCTAGATGTGAATGGACCTTGGGCTTCACAATTACGGATGTGGCGACATTATATTGATGACGTCTTGGTGATTTGGAGAGGCGACAGAACATCAGTCGAACGCTTCTTAAAATGGCTAAATGATCAGAATCCGTTCCTCCACTTCACCTCCACTGTTACAAAGACCAGCCTCCCCTTTCTGGACCTAGTGATAAAGCCTAGTGAGGGTGCTCTAAAAACCAAGGTATTCCATAAACCAACTGACAAAAATGCCTTGTTGGCTTTTGAAAGTTTCCATACTCGATCTTTACGGGAAAACTTGCCGGTGGGTCAGTTCTTCCGAATACGTTGGAACTGTTCGGATAGAACTGATTTTATTGTGGAATCCGAAACCCTGACGCAGAAACTACAACAGAGAGGGTATCCTTCCAGGGTCATCAAGAGAGCCAGAAAAAGGGCGTTTAATTCCAATCGTGACTGCTTGCTTTCCAAAACCATCCGACCCCAATCTAACAAACCAGTTTTTGTGTCTACCTTTAACACAGCATTGCAACAGGTTAGACGATTAGTACTGAGAAATTGGAAAATACTGAACTCAGGGGGCCTGAGCATAGAAAATACACTTTTTTCTTTCAAGCGGAGCCAGAACCTGAAAGATCTCCTTATACACACCAGACCTAGGGACCTAACTGGCATGAGGAACACTACCACTATGGCAGGCCTACCGCGATTGACGGGTCACACGCGGTGTGGCTCATGTAGCGTATGCCACCTTACCTGCAATACCCAGTCAATTGACCTTGGACTCCAAACCCCCTGGGAACAAAGATCTCACACTAATTGTAATTCCCAGGGGGTAATTTACTTGATCACCTCTCCCTGTAAAAAAATGTACGTAGGGATGACAAGCAGGAAGGTGTGGACAAGAATTACAGAACACCGCAGCACCATTAGATGCGGCAAAAGTAATACCAAACTCACAGCACACTTCCTAGAACAGGAACATAGTATAGAAGATCTCAAATGGACTGTCATTGAAAGAGTACCACTAGGGAGACACAAGGTGGATGAACAGAGAACCCTATTACTTCGTGAACAAAAGTGGGTCTATCAGCTTAAGAGTCACCTAGTTGGGTTAAACGATGACATACCATGGCAGTCACTAAGAAGCTAGCAAAGATCTAATTTGGAGTCTGAAATACTTGAATTACTCATTGTTCCTTACTGAATATATCATCTGTTCAGCATTCCCTTCTACCTCTTATGTTAGTGGATGGACACACCCACCATCTGCCACTTAGCGTAATTACTCAATTTTTCCCCTACTCACATTGAATATCCATAGGAGTGACCCTTGCTGCCTCTAATTAATTACTTATGGTGCCTCTTACTATACTTTGCCCTCCTATACTACTACTTTACATGAACTCGCTCTTATGGCATTCCGCACCTCGCAAAAGCGGTATTTTGCCCTCCAATATTTCTACTTTACATGAACTCGCTCTCATGACATTCTGCATCTCGCAATAGCGGTATGTGAGGCCCCCCATTCACCACTTAGCGATTTTAATTCTCCATTATTAATAATGAAACACAAGACCAACTCACAGTATCGGCCATTGACTGCACACTGTTTCATTTTTCTAAATGATTTTCATTTCTTGCCCCCCCTTTATGCTGGCGTATTTATATTCCTTTCATCGGCAATATGGGGAAACTACATCTCCCATCATTCCCATTCCCGTTCCTCCCAGTACGTTATGACACTCTGGGCCGCCGCTCACGGTGGACGTCAGGGAACATAATGTAGGAAGTGATTATGCCATTTAAGCTTGCGAACACCGCGCGGACGCCATCTTCACGGTGTTTCGGAGAGCAGGCCGATTTGGCAGGGCAGACCTACAGAACAGTAAGGAGTTGGTAGAGTGGGAGGGGGAGAAGCAGAGAGAGAGAGAGGGAAAGGGGGAAGGGTAATCACGGATAGCGACACGAGGCATTAAAGGGCATTAATATGTGAATATGCAGGTGTGTGGCCATCGGCACGGACTAGATGACGAACCCGACTTTCTGGAAACGGGGGCTCATTGCTACATCCTCCTCTTTCCTTTTTCTATCAATGTGATATAGGTTGTGTTCCTGGGATACCCTCCTGCCGGACACCAGTTCGGGTTTATATATTACATAAACTCGGTGAGTACTGAGGCGGGGTCAACTTTTTACGCCCTATTCTTCAAACGATATAATTGGGAGATGTATGTGTCTTGGGGGAATCAAGATGACCTATGGTGGATATGGACACATGCAGCGTTTTTATGTAAATATTGGCATTACTACTTAATGAGTATGTTGAATTTTGAGACCCAAGGGACGATTAAGAGACCCGGGATAAAAGGGAAAGGGTTGTACATTCTCCTCGTTGACCCTAATGAGAACACAGGGAACTCTAACAGATGATCTCAGATGTTTTTGAAATATGGGGATGAGAAGAGATTACTTATGAGTATAGCATGCCTATACTGTCTCTTTTTTCCTTTACTAGTGAATGTTCTCCCTGACTATTGGGAACATTCTCCACACATTGACAAGAAGAGCTAGGATCTAGGCAGACCGGCTCATACTTCAAGGCACAATAACCGAAATACGGTGGGGCCATAAGTGGTACATGAAGCGACATCAGTCCTGAAAAAGACCGGGGTGACCTTTTGAGGCACAGTAAGTCGGTCGAAATTTGTTGACCACAGCAGTAATAGGAGGGTAGTCTTGAGAAACCTCATTTTCTCACGGAGACATTACCCATCCGTTTTCTTTTTAATCCTGGTGGGGGAACCTGAGAATAATAAAAATGGTTTGGTTGGTACCCTTAAACCAGTGTTAACCACTTCCAATTAACTGCACTTTTTCTGTCGCACCATTCTATGGAGCCACTTGGTGATTGGCACTGTCTTCACACATTATATGTTACGTGTTTTATATGTTGAGTTCCACTGTTGTACGTTGTGTTGTGTGGAATTTATTATTTTTTCCCCTCCCTTATGCTCCGCCCTGTGTGTGGCTACACCAGGGCGTATTGTAAGCAGGCCCTATGATAAAGCATGTCACATACTTCGGTATGTGAGTGAGGGCAGTTTTTTCAAACAGATGAGTTTGTCTGCTTTGTTATAAGTTTTGTCTTTTGCTCTCCACCCCCCTTATGTATGCATCACTAATGACATCTCAAATGACCTCACTGATGACATCATCCTTGTGAAAGAGTGGCAAACCTCCTCTCAGCGTAATATAACCTTTCATACACACATTCAAAAATAAAAAATAAAATTTTCAAACAAAATGGAGATACCAATTACCAGTTACAACAACCTATTCAGTAATTCCACCTTCTACATACACATCCACTCATCCACCAACAGTTCTATATAGTCACTCAAACATGTACTCACTCATCATATGTACTCATACACCTATACATCCTGTTACACACCGATACTCATCCATAGAGTTACTCACACACATACTCACACATGCAAATAAACTATCAAACATCCATTTACTTGCATATACAGCTATACACACACCACTACACTTATTTCTACAGAAACGTACACATACTTACTCTCTTAAACAATCACTTATTGAAACACATACTTATTTATACTGGAACCCTTCCAATCTCTCGCTCTCACATATACTCACTTATATACATCAATACTCACATATACTAGTTTAAAACATATGTACTTACTCATAAAGACACTATTGAGACAGTCATTCACTCATTAACACACCCATACACACACTCATCCACCCATACAGTCCTGCACACATGCTGTCTTAAAAAACATACAAACAGTGAGTTAGTCATTCAGGCATCTATGCGCTAAGTAATATCCCCCACCGAACCATACAGACACTCATTTTGATACTCAAAAAATCAATTAATAACCCATATCGACACTCATGTAGATACTCACCAACCCATGCAGCCACTTATAGACAAAGTGAGACACTGATACAGATATTTACATATTTAAACATTACTCGCTAATACATGTATTCAGCTAGATACACTTTGTAAGTCAGTTATGCAATCTTTTTTACAAAAAAATCCATTTAGACACTTATTTACCCATTTATTCTTCTGTCGACCTTTAGATATACATATATGAAAAATATTTATTTTTTAGAAAAACACACATTCACTGGATGATGTCATCAGTCATGTCATCAGTGATGTCATTTGAGATGTCATCAGTGATGTCATGAGTGATGCCACTGACCATGTCATGAGTGATGTAAAATGTGATGTCATCAGCAGTGCATTGCGGGCACGCAAGTTATAGTTAGCTGAACTAATTATAACGGGGGAATTTCAAAGGTTTTGTATGAGTGAAATGTCCAGCTAACTATAACATGTGTGAAACCTATGTTTTTTTCGTTGAATATATATATATATATATATATATATATATATAGATATATTACCTACTGGCGGTCGCCAGTAGGTATATATAGTTAGGATTTTTTCTCTATGGGTTTTTTGAAAATTCTATGTCTAATAACTTTGGCGTTTGTGGACGGAATCGGCTGAAATTTTCAGGAAAATGGCACATTTTGTTTCTGAGCAGCCCTTGAAAATTTGGGGGGGGTTCGTCCAGTGGGGGCCGAGAAAAAAGGGGGGTCCCAAAACGTGTTTTTAACATTGAGTTTTCCATAGGGCGGTTGGCCTCACTTTTAGCCCGAACGGCTGAATGGATTTGCACGAAACTTGGCAAAATTGTAGGGACTGGTAGCCCGATGTGCCTTTTGTAGGTCTCAATATATGTGCTCCAGTGGATTTTGAGAAATTAACGTTTAAAAAAAGATATATATCTGTAACAGCGGACCGGTTAGCGCTCTGGTTCGCGGACTTTTCGCGCAACGGAGCTTTGTGAAGCGAAGCTGATTGGTTCTCCGGCGTCTGTCAACATTCCAAACAGTCCGTAGCGCCCGCCATCTTGTCTCTCGGTAGGATCGAGAGACAAGAGGAGGTCAAAACAAAGGGGGAAATAACTATAAGGGGGCATAGTAGATCCTCGCTGACCCCCTAGGTTTGATGTGGAGGTTTTAAAAGGGCCCCGCGGGGCAAAAAATAATAATAATAATAATAATCGAACGGCTGAATGGATTTGCACGAAACTTGGCAAAATTGTAGGGACTGGTAGCCCGATGTGCCTTTGCTAGGTCTCAATATATGTGCTTCAGTGGATTTTGAGAAATTAACGTTCAAAAAAAGATATATATCTGTAACAGCGCACCGCTTCGCGTACTTTTCGCGTTACGGAGCTTTGCGAAGCGAAGCTGATTGGCTCTCCGGTGTCTGTAAACATTCCAAACAGTACGTAGCGGCCGCCATCTTGTCTCTCGGTAGGATCGAGAGACAAGAGGAGGCCAAAGCGAAGGGGCAAATGACCATAAGGGGGCATAGTAGATCCTCGCTGACCCCCTAGGTTTGATGTGGAGGTTTTAAAAGGGCCCCGCGGGGCAAAAAAAAAAAATAATAATAATAATCGAACGGCTGATGACCATAAGGGGGCATAGTAGATCCTCGCTGACCCCCTAGGTTTGATGTGGAGGTTTTAAAAGGGCCCCGCGGGGCAAAAAAAAAAAATAATAATAATAATCGAACGGCTGAATGGATTTGCACGAAACTTGGTAAAATATTAGGGACTGGTAGCCCGATGTGCCTTTGCTATGTCTCAATATATGTGCTTCAGTGCATTTTGAGAAATTAACGTTCAAAAACAAGATATATATCTGTAACAGCGCTCCGCTTCGCGGAGATAAAATTATATCTGTATTACCTAGCTGTTGCTAACACCAGTTAGCGACGGCTAGTAGGAGATAGCGACCATCTTGGGTCCCACTTTGCATGTGAGTGATATTTATCACTAATGACATGCAAAGTGGGCATGCCAAGATGTTAGCGACTGGAAACAGTCGCTAACATCGCTATCTCCTATTATCAACTTTTGGAAATATTCGAGATAAGCGCGAATATCTCCAAAAAGTAACAGCTGCCCTGAGCAGTTCTTAGCCATGTTATCCAATGGGAGGTGGATAACATGGCTAAGAGCATTAGCTCGGTAATGCATGAATATCGCGGAGTTTTCAGCGATATTAATGCATTGCGCTCGTTTTTTATCGTATTTGCGATAAACCTTGATAATAGCAAGGTTTATCTGCGATAATTTCTGACGGTAAAAAAATCTTTGCAATGCATCGTTAGGGATAAATATCGCTTAACTTTGGTAATATGCCCCAACGTCTGTTAACGTTCGATTCGAAGGAAATCAGGAATTGTTGAAAAACATTGTGTGCGCCATCTTGTCTTTTTTCAAATGCCACACTTTTGTCGTGCACGGCAGCCATTTTAGATGCCTTGACCAGATCCACTCTGTGCACGCTGTCGATCCTTAGCATGGCTCCCCACCCTCGCAAGCATCTCCCCCAGGCAGTGGTCACCCCCGCTCTCTGTTTTATGCATGGGTAATAAACCTCCCCCCATCTGCGCTGTTCTTCCCTGAGAATCACACCCTGTGCCCGCCCGACACCTCCCTTTCGCCCTATTCACTACCGCACCCTCTGACACTCCTTTTCCTCTGTGTCCGATTGTCCAGGCCGGTCCTAGGCTATCAGCTAGCCCTGCAGATGTAGTTTATGGCCACAGCTGTAAAGAATCACCCGTCTTCAAAGGAGTTATAGTAGATCAAGGCCCACACTCGATGAGATCCGTCACAGCACACGCGTTCCTACTATCTGAAAACCATCCTGTATTGTGATTGGGGAGGGGACCGAGCCTGAAGCGGAAGATTCCAGGAATGACTCTTTGTACATCAAAGTTTTTACAATTATGTGTCACATTAAAAATATATAGCACTCCGACAAAGTAGTAAGATTATAAAACTTTAATAATTTATAAATATATACAAGAAAACAAAAATAGTAATAACATATAAACATTTTTAGGGAAAAACAACGAAGTAGCGGTCGGCTGTGCGAATAGTCCCAACGCAGCACAACGTCCAGATTTCCGGCGTGGGGCGGGTCATCAGTAGCAAACTGTTGTGCGAATAGTTCCAAGGCAGCAGAACGCGCTGAAATCTAGATGACACGAAAGTGATGTCTAGTAAGTTGCCACCCAGCAAATAACGGCGTGGGGCGTCGCGGGGGGTGGGTCTTCAGTAGCAAACTGTTGTGCGAATAGTTCCAAGGCAGCAGAACGATGGCACCAAGGTGATGTCCAGTAAGTTGCCGCACTGGTTTTGGTATCCTACAATGCTGCTCCGAATAACGGCGTGGGGCGCCCCGGGGGAGGCGGCGTGAACGGGCCTCTCCAGGTGGAGTGTCATCTGTTGTAGTGGGGCGCCCCTTTACCGTTTCAGTTGCCATTCCGTCCGTTTTTGGTCCACTGTGTCAAAAGCCGCAATTCAGCTGAGTTGCGCCCACTCTTGCGGTGCAGCGATAGGCGGCTGTCACAGGACTCTCAAAATGGCGGCAGGCTCTTTCCTTTTTGGGCCTGGTCCACTGAAATGGCCCTGGGACACCTTGGAAATCGGACGCTTGTCTGCTAGGTCTTGGACCCCATTCTCGAAAGCGTCCCCTCCGCCTTGAGAATTCATCAAAAGTTTTGGGGGCCCCGACTCCTGCAGGCTTCTGGTGGGGAGCGGCTGCCATGATTGCTCGCGGAATGACCACGACGGAGCTACGAGATGGTGGTGCTCTCATGCTGACGCCAGCTTCAGTCTGAAACATCCAGAAACAAGGTGGGGCTTTCATCGTTTGGAAAAAAAAAAAAGTTTTCATCCAATGAAAAGTGTTGTTTTTAGGTCATATGATCAAGCCTTCCATCATTAGGAAACCAAAAGTAAAATGAACCAATGAAAAGTTTTATAAACAAGTCACATGACCTGTTATGCGGCATAGGGTATAAAATGCGGAGAAAATACGTTGGTACGTGAGGCGGCGTCAGTAGCGGACCGATGTGCGAATAGGCCGAAGGCAACACAGCGCGCCAAGATCCGGATGGCACCGAGGTGGTGTCCAGCAAGTTGCAGCACTGGTGTGGCCATCCTACAATGTTGAAAGTCGGCGTGGGGCGCCCCGTTGGCCTGTGAGTTTGCGTCAGTAGCGGACCGATGTGCGAATAGGCCGAAGGCAGCACAACGCGCCAAGATCCGGATGGCACCGAGGTGGTGTCTAGTAAGTTGCCGCACTGGTGTGGCCATCCTACAATGCTGAAAGTCGGCGTGGGGCGCCCTGTTGGCCTGTGAGATGGTGTCAGTAGCGGACTGATGTGCGAATGGGGCCAAAGGCAGCGCAACAATATTTTCTGACTGACACCACAAGGCGCTGAGATGCCAAGATCCGGATGGCACCGAGGTGATGTCTAAGTTGCGGACTGATGTGCGAATGGGGCCAAAGGTAGCGTAACAATATTTTCTGTATGGAAGATACCACTAGGCGTTGAGATGCCAAGATTCGGATGGCACCGAGGTGATGTCTAGCAAGTTGCTGCACTGGTGTGGTCATCCTACAATGCTGAAACTCGGCGTGGGTCGCCCCATTAGCCTGTGAGATGGCGTCAGTAGCGGACCGATGTGCGAATAGGCCGAAGGCAGCACAACGCGCCAAGATCCGGATGTCACAGTGGTGGTTTCATAGTTGAGAGGCACTTCATCTGCAGTGGGGCGCCGAGATCCGGATGGCACCGAGGTGATGTCTAGCAAGTTGCTGTACTGGTGTGGTTATCCTACAATGCTGAAAGTCGGCGTGGGGCGCCCCATTAGCCTGTGAGATGGCGTCAGTAGCGGACCGATGTGCGAATGGGGCCAAAGGCAGCACAACGCGCCAAGATCCGGATGGCACCGAGGTGGTGTCCAGCAACTTGCCGCACTGGTGTGGCCATCCTACAATGCTGCGCCGAAAGTCGGCGTGGGGCGCCCCGTTGGCCTGTGAGTTCGCGTCAGTCAGTGGGGGCTGTTTGAGGATCTGACTGCATTGGAAAGCAATGTGATGCTGTGCGTCGCCCCCAAGATGGAGGTTCCTCGGCTGCAGTGGGGCGCCCCTTGGTGTTTCACTCGCTATGCAGCTGAGTTGCGTGCGCACTTGTGGCGAATAGGCCGAAGGCAGCACAACGCGCCAAGATCTGGATGGCACCGAGGTGGTGTCCAGCAATTTGCCGCACTGGTGTGGCCATCCTACAATGCTGCGCCGAAAGTCGGCGTGGGGTGCCCCGTTGGCCTGTGAGGTGGCGTCAGTAGCGGACCGATGTGTGAATAGGCCGGAACCAGCACAAGGCGCCAAGATCCGGATGGCACCGAGGTGGTGTCATAGTTGAGAGTTCTGAGCAGCGCTTGTAACACTGTCTGAAGCTTATTTGCACCTGCTGCAGCTTCACTATTGCCCTGGTGTGGCCTAAGATCGCCCATGACATAGGCGGCCACCTCCCGGGGTCCGGCGGAACTTTTTTCCTTTTCCTTTGTGCATCTTGTCCCACAATCCGTTTGACCTGAAGACACGACCAGGTCCCTGAATGTGTGCAGGGGGACGCTATTGATTGAATCAAAATGGCGGCTTCACACAAAGCTGACTCAAGCGTTGCTGCTGATGCTATACAGACAAAAACTGGTTTTCAGTTTGTACATTCTTCAGGATTTTTCCATCCAAGGCTGGTTGAGAGTTTGTATAACAATGGCTTCAGATTTTCAACATACTACTCTTCAACATTCTTCCTAAATGTAACAATGTGAGACTCACTAGGAGAACGGTGTAGTGAGGGCCACAAACGGCTGTTTGTCTTTCCTTTCAAAATGCTGCCAACAATATTTTCGGAATGGAAGACAACACAAGGCGCTGAGATTCGGTTGGCACCGAGGTGGTGTCCAGCAAGTTGCCGCACTGGTGTGGCCATCCTACAATGCTGCGCCGAAAGTCGGCGTGGGGTGCCCGAAGGGGGGGGGGGAGGCGGCGCAAACGAGCCTCTCCCGCTTCTCCATGTGGAGGCAGTTCATCTGCAGTGGGGCGCCGAGATCCGGATGGCACCGAGGTGGTGTCTAGCAAGTTGCCGCACTGGTGTGGCCATCCTACAATGCTGCGCCGAAAGACGGCGTGGGGTGCCCGAAGGAAGTGTCCTTATCCAGGGCATTATCGCTGTATCATGTCCTCCACTAAAATGGCCCTGGGACACCTTAGAACTCGGACGCTCGATTTTTTTTTCCTTTCCTGTACATGCAAAAAAAGGTAAATGCCCGGTACGTTACACGCTTCATCTGCCACGATGAACTCTCCAGAGGAACCGAAAAAAAATATAGTTGTGGTAACTATACCATGCATCGTCATATGGAGAGGTGGCACCAATTAATTATAGTGCTGCATAAAAGAGAGATTTGGAGGAGAACCCCTGACCTGCTAGTACATTCATCAAAGAAGTGGCACTGAGAGCTTCAGAGGCAAGGGAAACGGTCCCAAATATTTAGAAGAACTTTGGAAAGATTAAAATGACATGTTTAGATTGTGGCAAATTAATTTCATGTGGACAGATGAGTGTTACTCTAATAAATACAGCATATGAACATCATCATAGTCGATGGTTGGTAGAGACATTTTGACTATATCCTGGACCTGCCCGTCCTCGCCCAAAATGGCGCCGGAATAAATGGGACTCGTAACTCCTTGTTGTGTACTGGTTGCAGAACCTTGAAATCACGAGATACGTATGCAGTTTTGAAGCACATGGCGGGCGGGGACGAGAATTGATTGAATATTTCGACATCCCTATTGATATTAAGTTCTGATGTGTTATTGATTACTGTACTGTTGAAAGTTCGAATTAACGTCACCCATGGTACTTGCCCGCAAATGTATATCTAGATAATTTTATTGTAACTGGCCCTGTCGTATTTTAATTATAAAATGTACGTCCACCGATTCCGTAACTGTTAGACACCTTAGTTCTTGCAACCTAATGGCCCGCCCGTTACGTTCCTCTACAGTGTAAATGTCTACTCATCACATACGATTACAGTTTGCTCCGTGGCCGGCCCACGTGGTTATAGGCTCGTATTTGTATAATGAAATTTTCACAATAAAGGTTTTTAAAAGAAAACATGGTAGTAGTATATACATTGGTAAAGTTTGTAATAATAGTCACTGTTTTAGAATCATTAAAAGGCAAGTGAAATAAAGCAGACCAATTACATGAAGGGTAAAAGGTATAATACGAAGGAACGCAGTAAAGATAAATGGTCAAGGGCTGTTGTGTTTTCTATTCCTGCAACATAAAGTGATCGATAAGAATCTCATATTCAGGCGTATCGGCGACTAAGACAGCAGGTCGACCCTCTTTTGCTCAACGGCTCCATCATGGGACGAAGAAACGCTCTTTTTCTCGAAAAAAGAATATATTTTACTTGCAGGACAGTTGTAAAATTTCCGGGAAAGTACATTAGCCTGGAACATTATTACATATATTTAAGAAAAAATAATGTTCGGAAGTAATGAAAAGCGTAATTTTTAGGTCATATGACCAAGCCTTTCATCATTACAATAAGAAAAGTAAAATGAACCAATGAAAAGTTTTATTAACAAGTCACATGACTTGTTATGCTTACGTTACGCGCTGCGCGCCCCGGATGACTTCCGGATGCGCTAACGCGGCGCGTCATATGACGCATTACGCGACAACGCAGGTCCAGAATATAGTCAAAATGTCTCCACCAACCAGCGGTCGGAACACAACCCCTTTCAGCAGGCTAAATAGTTCTGTTAAATGAGAACAGAAGGGACAGGCAACAAGAACCATCAGTCAAAGAGGGGAGGGCTAGTTCTTCTCTACCGGGTTACATTGGGGCGCTACCGGAACTGATAGAATTGGTAGTCTACAGTGTTTCTGGATGTTTCAGACTGAAGCTGGGGTTAGCATGAGAGCAGCATCATTTCGTAGCTCCGTCGTGGCCATTCCGCAACCAATCATGGCAGCCGCTCTTTATCGTTATTTTGGGCGGGGTGGGTGGCGGAGCCGAGCTGTTTTGCAGCCATCATTGTGTGGAGTTCAGTTCATCTCACTAGTTTTGTATTTGTCATGAGGGGTTGTTCCTAATGTTTCTATTTTAGCGAGGTCAAAAAGAGATCCCATTAGTGGCCTACTGATTTTGCTCGATTCCTTTTCTTTTTTTTTACACGATTTTTCGTTATCTGCAAAGACTAAACAGAGTATTGCGACTCTGTGTTTGTTTGTAAATAGAGAATGAACCAAAGAGAACTAATTCTAAAACAGTAAATACTTGGATAACAATCAATCAAATGGAGAGAGAAGCAGGCACGACGGATTACAACGGGGGCAAATGCCTGCGTTAACTACCTTTCACTATCTGCAAAGAGAGAGTACTCCTAATAGAAATGAGGGGGGGGGGCACCATTCAAAGCAGATCAGTGTGCATAAACACGAAAATGTTTTCACTTACCACGTACTTGACATTCGACAGCTTATGATATTTGCTATTAAAAAACCATTGAAATTCACTGAAAAAACCATAGGTTATAGACCATATATAGTTAGGAATTAGCATTTACAAAACCTTGAAAATTCACTGAAAAAACCATAGGTTATAGACCATATATAGTTAGGAATTAGCATTTAAAAAACCTTATTTTACTCACACAAAACCAATGAAATTCCATATATAGTTAGTTGCACTAACTATATATCGCGCACCCGCAATCCACTGCTGATGATGTCACATATTACATCATTCATGACATGGTCAGTGACATCACTGATGACATCACTGATGACATCTCAAATGACATCACTGATGACATCACTGATGACATCAGTGATGACATCATCCAGTGACTGTGTGTTTCTGTAAAGTTTAAATATGTTTGATATATTGAAGAATGAGTGGATGTATAAGTGTCTGGATGAAGGATTTAGTAGGTGCGTGACTGACTGTATGAGTGAGTGAATAAATGTGTCGTACTAAATGCATGGGTTAGTGACTAAACTGTCTGAATGTGTGCATCAGTATGTCTGTTGTGATGTAAACTGCTGCATGTGTTGATCATTAGCTATACGAGAGGCTATATGTGTTATTGATTGGTTGCCCAAGTATTTGTATGGGAGATTGAGTTTGTGTGGGGGTGGCTGGGAGGTGTGTGACTCTGTGCATAGATGTGTGAGCAGTTGATTTACTAGGTGTATGAGTTCAAGAGTGCATGTGGAAACAGCTACATGGGCGGTTGACTGTGTGCATGAGTGTATTGATGAGTGAATGGATATCTGAATGCTACATGTCATAGTAAGTACATATGTAAAACACAGTACATGTGAGAGTTGGCATATATAAATAACTGTGCATGAGAGCCACTGAATGTGTGAGTGGCTGTATGGATCATTGTGAACTTGTATCAGGGATTGTATAAGAGAGTAAATATGTGTTAGTATATGTTTGAATAAGTAAGGTGTGTATAACTGTATAGTTGAGGAAATGGAGGTGAGATTGTTTCTTTGCATGACTGACTAGGTGTGTGAGTAACTCCATGGATGAGTGACAGTGTGTGAGTGTCTGTATACACTGAGTGTATCTAAGGTTATATTAGAGTCTGAAGAGGTTCATCGTATTAGCACAAGAATGATGTCAAATGAGATGTCATCAGTGATGTCATTTGAGATGTCATCAGTGATGTCATCAGTGATGTCACTGACCATGTCATGAATGATGTAATATGTGACATCATCAGCAGTGGATTGCGGGTGCGCGATATATAGTTAGTGCAACTAACTATATATGGAATTTCATTGGTTTTGTGTGAGTAAAATAAGGTTTTTTAAATGCTAATTCCTAACTATATATGGTCTATAACCTATGGTTTTTTCAGTGAATTTTCAAGGTTTTGTAAATGCTAATTCCTAACTATATATGGTCTATAACCTATGGTTTTTTCAGTGAATATATATATATATATATATGTATATATATATATACACATATATATATATATATATATTCACTGAAAAAACCATAGGTTATAGACCATATATAGTTAGGAATTAGCATTTACAAAACCTTGAAAATTCACTGAAAAAACCATAGGTTATAGACCATATATAGTTAGAAATTAGCATTTACAAAACCTTATTTTACTCACACAAAACCATTGAAATTCCATATATAGTTAGTTGCACTAACTATATATCGCGCACCCGCAATCCACTGCTGATGATGTCACATATTACATCATTCATGACATGGTCAGTGACATCACTGATGACATCACTGATGACATCTCAAATGACATCACTGATGACATCACGGATGACATCATCCAGTGACTGTGTGTTTCTGTAAAGTTTAAATATGTTTGATATATTGAAGAATGAGTGGATGTATAAGTGTCTGGATGAAGGATTTAGTAGGTGCGTGACTGACTGTATGAGTGAGTGAATAAATGTGTTGTACTAAATGCATGGGTTAGTGACTAAACTGTCTGAATGTGTGCTTCAGTATGTCTGTTGTGATGTAAACTGCTGCATGTGTGGATCATTAGCTATACAAGAGGCTATATATGTTATTGATTGGTTGCCCAAGTATTTGTATGGGAGATTGAGTTTGTGTGGGGGTGGCTGGGAGGTGTGTGACTTTGTGCATAGATGTGTGAGCAGTTGATTCACTAGGTGTATGAGTTCAAGAGTGCATGTGGAAACAGCTACATGGGCGGTTGACTGTGTGCATGAGTGTATTGATGAGTGAATGGATATCTCAATGCTACATGTCATAGTAAGTACATATGTAAAACACAGTACATGTGAGAGTTGGCATATATAAATAACTGTGCATGAGAGCCACTGAATGTGTGAGTGGCTGTATGGATCATTGTGAACTTGTATCAGGGATTGTATAAGAGAGTAAATATGTGTTAGTATATGTTTGAATAAGTAAGGTGTGTATAACTGTATAGTTGAGGAAATGGAGGTGTGATTGATTCTTTGCATGACTGACTAGGTGTGTGAGTAACTCCATGGATGAGTGACAGTCTGTTTGTATACACTGAGTGTATCTAAGGTTATATTAGAGTCTGAAGAGGTTTATCGTATTAGCACAAGAATGATGTCAAATGAGATGTCATCAGTGATGTCATCAGTGATGTCATTTGAGATGTCATCAGTGATGTCATCAGTGATGTCACTGACCATGTCATGAATGATGTAATATGTGACATCATCAGCAGTGGATTGCGGGTGCGCGATATATAGTTAGTGCAACTAACTATATATGGAATTTCAATGGTTTTGTGTGAGTAAAATAAGGTTTTGTAAATGCTAATTCCTAACTATATATGGTCTATAACCTATGGTTTTTTCAGTGAATTTTCAAGGTTTTGTAAATGCTAATTCCTAACTATATATGGTCTATAACCTATGGTTTTTTCAGTGAATTTCAATGGTTTTTTAATAGCAAATATCATAAGCTGTCGAATGTCAAGTACGTGGTAAGTGAAAACATTTTCGTGTTCATGCACACTGATCTGCTTTGAATGGTGCCCCCCCCCCCTCATTTCTATTAGGAGTACTCTCTCTTTGCACATAGTGAAGGGTAGTTAACGCAGGCCTTTGCCCCCGTTGTAATACGTCGTGCCTGCTTCTCTCTCCATTTGATTGATTGTTATCCAAGTATTTACTGTTTTAGAATTGGTTCTCTTTGGTTCATTCTCTATTTACAAACAAACAAGAGTCGCAATACTCTGTTTAGTCTTTGCAGATAACGAAAAATCGTGTAAAAAAAAAGAAAAGGAATCGAGCAAAATCAGTAGGCCACTAATGGGATCTCTTTTTGACCTCGCTAAAATAGAAACATTAGGAACAACCCCTCATGACAAATACAAAACTAGTGAAATGAACTGAACTCCACACAATGATGGCTGCAAAACAGCTCGGCTCCGCCACCCACCCCGCCCAAAATAACGATAAAGAGCGGCTGCCATGATTGGTTGCGGAATGGCCACGACGGAGCTACGAAATGGTACTGCTCTCATGCTAACCCCAGCTTCAGTCTGAAACATCCAGAAACACTGTAGACTACCAATTCGATCAGTTCCGGTAGCGCCCCAATGTAACCCGGTAGAGAAGAACTAGCCCTCCCCTCTTTGACTGATGGTTCTTGTTGCCTGTCCCTTCTGTTGTCATTTAACAGAACTATTTAGCCTGCTGAAAGGGGTTGTGTTCCGACCGCTGGTTGGTGGAGACATTTTGACTATATTCTGGACCTGCGTTGTCGCGTAATGCGTCATATGACGCGCTGCGTTAGCGCATCCGGAAGTCATCCGGGGCGCGCAGCGCGTAACGTAAGCATAACAAGTCATGTGACTTGTTAATAAAACTTTTCATTGGTTCATTTTACTTTTCTTATTCTAATGATGAAAGGCTTGGTCATATGACCTAAAAATTACGCTTTTTATTACTTCCGAACATTATTTTTTCTTAAATATATGTTATAATGTTCCAGGCTAATGTACTTTCCCGGAAAATTTACAACTGTCCTGCAAGTAAAATATATTCTTTTTTCGAGAAAAAGAGCGTTTCTTCGTCCCATGACGGAGCCGTTGAGCAAAAGAGGGTCGACCTGCTGTCTTAGTCGCCGATACGCCTGAATATGAGATTCTTATCGATCACTTTATGTTGCAGGAATAGAAAACACAACAGCCCTTGACCATTTATCTTTACTGCGTTCCTTCGTATTATACCTTTTACCCTTCATGTAATTGGTCTGCTTTATTTCACTTGCCTTTTAATGATTCTAAAACAGTGACTATTATTAAAAACTTTACCAATGTATATAGTACTACCATGTTTTCTTTTAAAAACCTTTATTGTGAAAATTTCATTATACAAATACGAGCCTATAACCACGTGGGCCGGCCACGGAGCAAACTGTAATCGTATATGATGAGTAGACATTTACACTGTAGAGGAACGTAACGGGCGGGCCATTAGGTTGCAAGAACTAAGGTGTCTAACAGTTACGGAATCGGTGGACGTACATTTTATAATTAAAATACGACAGGGCCAGTTACAATAAAATTATCTAGATATACATTTGCGGGCAAGTACCATGGGTGACGTTAATTCGAACTTTCAATAGTACAGTAATCAATAACACATCAGAACTTAATATCAATAGGGATGTCGAAATATTCAATCAATTCTCGTCCCCGCCCGCCATGTGCTTCAAAACTGCATACGTATCTCGTGATTTCAAGGTTCTGCAACCAGTACACAACAAGGAGTTACGAGTCCCATTTATTCCGGCGCCATTTTGGGCGAGGAGCGGCAGGTCCAGGATATAGTCAAAATGTCTCTACCAACCATCGACTATGATGATGTTCATATGCTGTATTTATTAGAGTAACACTCATCTGTCCACATGAAATTAATTTGCCACATCATTTTAATCTTTCCAAAGTTCTTCTAAATATTTGGGACCGTTTCCCTTGCCTCTGATGCTGTCAGTGCCACTTCTTTGATGAATGTACTAGCAGGTCAGGGGTTCTCCTCCAAATCTCTCTTTTATGCAGCACTATAATTAATTGGTGCCACCTCTCCATATGACGATGCATGGTATAGTTACCATAACTATATTTTTTTTCGGTTCCTCTGGAGAGTTCATCGTGGCAGATGAAGCGTGTAACGTACCGGGCATTTACCTTTTTTTGCATGTACAGGAAAGGAAAAAAAAATCGAGCGTCCAAGTTCTAAGGTGTCCCAGGGCCATTTTAGTGGACCAGGCCCAAATCCAAAGAACAGGCCGCCATTTTGAGAGTCCTGTTGCAGCCGCCTGTCGCTGTAGCATCAAGAGCAGCCGAAACTCAGCTGAATGGCAACTGAAACGGTAAAGGGGCGCCCCACTACAGCAGACGAGCCTCCACCTAGGAAGGCCCGTTCACGCCGCCTCCCCCCCCCCCTTCGGGCACCCCACGCCGTTATTCGGAGCAGTATTGTAGGATGGCCACACCAGTGCGGCAACTTGCTAGACATCACCTCGGTGGTAACCGAATCTCAACGCCTTGTGGTGTCTTCTATTCAGAAAACATTGTTATGCTGCCTTCGACCTATTCGCCGCAAGTGCACACGCAACTCAGCTGCATAGCTTGCTAGACACCACCTCGGTGCTAACCGAATCTCAGCGCCTTGTGGTCTCTTCTATTCCCAAAAAATTGTTGCGCTGCCTTTGGCCCCATTCGCACATCGGTCCGCTACTGACGCCATCTCACAGGCTAATGGGGCGCCCCACGCCGAGTTTCAGCATTGTAGGATGACCACACCAGTACAGCAACTTGCTAGACATCACCTCGGTGCCATCCGGATCTCGGCGCCCCACTGCAGATGAAGTGCCTCTCAACTATGAAACCACCATGGTGACATCCGGATCTTGGCGCGTTGTGCTGCCTTCGGCCTATTTGCACATCGGTCCGCTACTGACGCCATCTCACAGGCTAATGGGGCGCCCCACGCCGAGTTTCAGCATTGTAGGATGACCACACCAGTACAGCAACTTGCTAGACATCACCTCGGTGCCATCCGGATCTCGGCGCCCCACTGCAGATGAAGTGCCTCTCAACTATGAAACCACCATGGTGACATCCGGATCTTGGCGCGTTGTGCTGCCTTCGGCCTATTCGCACATCGGTCCGCTACTGACGCCATCTCACAGACTAATGGGGCGCCCCACGCCGAGTTTCAGCATTGTAGGATGACCACACCAGTGCACCTTACTAGACACCACCTCGGTGCCATCCGGATCTTGGCATCTCAGCGCCTTGTGGTGTCTTCTATTCAGAAAATATTCTTGCGCTACCTTTGCCCCATTCACACATCGGTCCGCTACTGACGCCATCTCACAGGCTAATAGGGCGCCCCACGCCGAGTTTCAGCATTGTAGGATGACCACACCAGTACAGCAACTTGCTAGACATCACCTCGGTGCCATCCGGATCTCGGCGCCCCACTGCAGATGAAGTGCCTCTCAACTATGAAACCACCACGGTGACATCCGGATCTTGGCGCCTTGTGCTGGTTCCGGCCTATTCACACATCGGTCCGCTACTGACGCCATCTCACAGGCTAATGGGGCGCCCCACGCCGAGTTTCAGCATTGTAGGATGACTACACCAGAACAGCAACTTGCTAGACATCACCTCGGTGCCATCCGGATCTTGGCATCTCAACGCCTAGTGGTATCTTCCATACAGAAAATATTGTTGCGCTGCCTTTGGCCCCATTCGCACATCGGTCCGCAACTGACACCATCTCACAGGCCAACAGGGCGCCCCACGCCGACTTTTACCATTGTAGGATGGCCACACCAGTACAGCAACTTGCTAGACATCACCTCGGTGCCATCCGGATCTTGGCATCTCAGCGCCTTGTGGTGTCAGTCAGAAAATATTGTTGCGCTGCCTTTGGCCCCATTCGCACATCAGTCCGCTACTGACACCATCTCACAGGCCAACAGGGCGCCCCACGCCGACTTTTACCATTGTAGGATGGCCACACCAGTGCCACAACTTGCTAGACACCACCTCGGTGCCATCCGGATCTTGGCATCTCAGCGCCTTGTGGTGTCTTCTATTCCGAAAATATTGTTGCGCTGCCTTTGGCCCCATTCGCACATCGGTCCGCTACTGCCGCCATCTCACAGGCCAATGGGGCGCCCCACGCCGACTTTCAACATTGTAGGATGGCCACACCAGTGCGGCAACTTACTAGACACCACCTCGGTGCCATCCGGATCTTGGCGCGTTGTGCTGCCTTCGGCCTATTCGCACATCGGTCCGCTACTGACGCAAACTCACAGGCCAACGGGGCGCCCCACGCCGACTTTCAGCATTGTAGGATGGCCACACCAGTGCTGCAACTTGCTGGACACCACCTCGGTGCCATCCGGATCTTGGCGCGTTGTATTGCCTTCGGCCTATTCGCACATCGGTCCGCTACTGACGCCGCCTCACGTGCCAACGTATTTTCTCCGCATTTTATACCCTATGCCGCATAACAGGTCATGTGACTTGTTTATAAAACTTTTCATTGGTTCATTTTACTTTTGGTTTCCTAATGATGGAAGGCTTGATCATATGACCTAAAAACAACACTTTTCATTGGATGAAAACTTTTTTTTTTTCCCAAACGATGAAAGCCCCACCTTGTTTCTGGATGTTTCAGACTGAAGCTGGCGTCAGCATGAGAGCACCACCATCTCGTAGCTCCGTCGTGGTCATTCCGCGAGCAATCATGGCAACCGCTCCCCACCAGAAGCCTACAGGAGTCGGGGGCCCCCAAAACTTTTGATGAATCCTCAAGGCGGAGGGGACGCTTTCGAGAATGGGGTCCAAGACCTAGCAGACAAGCGTCCGATTTCCAAGGTGTCCCAGGGCCATTTCAGTGGACCAGGCCCAAAAAGGAAACAGCCTGCCGCCATTTTGAGAGTCCTGTGACAGCCGCCTATCGCTGCACCGCAAGAGTGGGCGCAACTCAGCTGAATTGCGGCTTTTGACACAGTGGACCAAAAACGGACGGAATGGCAACTGAAACGGTAAAGGGGCGCCCCACTACAACAGATGACACTCCACCTGGAGAGGCCCGTTCACGCCGCCTCCCCCGGGGCGCCCCACGCCGTTATTCGGAGCAGCATTGTAGGATACCAAAACCAGTGCGGCAACTTACTGGACATCACCTTGGTGCCATCGTTCTGCTGCCTTGGAACTATTCGCACAACAGTTTGCTACTGATGACCCACCCCCCGCGACGCCCCACGCCGGCAATCTGGACGTTGTGCTGCGTTGGGACTATTCGCACAGCCGACCGCTACTTCGTTGTTTTTCCCTAAAAATGTTTATATGTTATTACTGTTTTTGTTTTCTTGTATATATTTATAAGTTATTAAAGTTTTATAATCTTACTACTTTGTTGGAGTGCTATATATTTTTAATGTGACACATAATTGTAAAAACTTTTATGTACAAAGAGTCATCCCTGGAATCTTCCGCTTCAGGCTCGGTCCCCTCCCCAATCACAATACCGGATGGTTTTCAGATAATAGGAACGCGTCTGCTGTGACGGATCTCATCGAGTGTGGGCCTTGATCTACTATAACTCCTTTGAAGAGGGGTGATTCTTTACAGCTGGGGCCATAAACTACATCTGCAGGGCTAGCTGATACCCTAGGACCGGCCTGGACAATCGGACACAGAGGAAAAGGAGTGTCAGAGGGTGCGGTAGTGAATAGGGCGAAAGGGAGGTGTCGGGCGGGCACAGGGTGTGATTCTCAGGGAAGAGCAGCGCAGATGGGGGGAGGTTTATTACCCATGCATAAGACAGAGAGCGGGGGTGACCACTGCCTGGGGGAGATGCTTGCGAGGGTGGGGAGCCATGCTAAGGATCGACAGCGTGCACAGAGTGGGTCTGGTCAAGGCATCTAAAATGGCTGCCGTGCACGACAAAAGTGTGGCATTTGAAAAAAGACAAGATGGCGCAGACAATGTTTTTCAACACTTCCTGATTTCCTTCGAATCGAACGTTAACAGACGTTGGGGCATATTACCAAAGTTAAGCGATATTTATCCCTAACGATGCTTAGCAACGATTTTTTTACCGCTAAGCATCGTCAGAAATTATCGCAGATAAACCTTGCTATTATCAAGGTTTATCGCAAATACGATAAAAAACTACCGCAATGCATTAATATCGCTGAAAACTCAGCGATATTCATGCATTACCGAGCTAATGCTCTTAGCCATGTTATCCACCTCCCATTGGATAACATGGCTAAGAACTGCTCAGGGCAGGTGCTAGCTTTTGGAGATATTCGCGCTTATCGCGAATATTTCCAAAAGTTGATAATAGGAGATAGCGATGTTAGCGACTGTTTCCAGTCGCTAACATCTTGGCATGCCCACTTTGCATACCATTAGTGATAAATATCACTCACATGCAAAGTGGGGCCCAAGATGGTCGCTATCTCCTACTAGCCGTCGCTAACTGGTGTTAGCAACAGCTAGGTAATACAGATATAATTTTATCTCCGCGAAGCGGAGCGCTGTTACAGATATATATCTTGTTTTTGAACGTTAATTTCTCAAAATCCACTGAAGCACATATATTGAGACCTAGCAAAGGCACATCGAGCTACCAGTCCCTACAATTTTGCCAAGTTTCGTGCAAATCCATTCAGCCGTTCGATTATTATTATTATTATTTTTTTTGCCCCGCGGGGCCCTTTTAAAGCCTCCACATCAAACCTAAGAGGTCAAGGAGGATCTACTATGCCCCCTTATGGTCATTTGCCCCTTCGCTTTGGCCTCCTCTTGTCTCTCGATCCTACCGAGAGACAAGATGGCGGCCGCTACGGACTGTTTGCAATGTTTACAGACGCCGGAGAACCAATCAGCTTCGCAAACCTCCGTTACGCGAAGCGGAGCGCTGTTACAGATATATATCTTTTTTTGAACGTTAATTTCTCAAAATCCACTGGAGCACATATATTGAGACCTAGCAAAGGCACATCGGGCTACCAGTCCCTAATATTTTACCAAGTTTCATGCAAATCCATTCAGCCGTTCGATTATTATTATTATTTTTTTTTTTTTGCCCCGCGGGACCCTTTTAAAACCTCCACATCAAACCTAGGGGGTCAGCGAGGATCTACTATGCCCCCTTATGGTCATTTGCCCCTTCGCTTTGGCCTCCTCTTGTCTCTCGATCGTACCGAGAGACAAGATGACGGCCGCTACGGACTGTTTGGAATGTTTACAGACGCCGGAGAACCAATCAGCTTCGCTTCACAAAGCTCCGTACCGCGAAAAGTCCGCGAACCGGAGCGCTGCCCGGTCCGCTGTTACAGATATATATCTTTTTTTGAACGTTAATTTCTCAAAATCCACTGGAGCACATATATTGAGACCTAGCAAAGGCACATCGGGCTACCAGTCCCTACAATTTTGCCAAGTTTCGTGCAAATCCATTCAGCCGTTCGGGCTAAAAGTGAGGCCAACCGCCCTATGGAAAACTCAATGTTAAAAACATGTTTTGGGACCCCCCTTTTTTCTCGGCCCCCCCTTGACGAACCCCCCCCAAATTTTCAAGGGCTGCTCAGAAACAAAATGTGCCATTTTCCTGAAAATTTCAGCCAATTCCGTCCACAAACGCCAAAGTTATTAGACATAGAATTTTCAAAAATCCCATAGAGAAAAAATCCTAACTATATATACCTACTGGCGACCGCCAGTAGGTAATATATATATATATTCACTGAAAAAACCATAGGTTAGAGACCATATATAGTTAGCTGGACATTTTATTGACATAAAACCAATGAAATTCCATATATAGTTAGTTGCACTAACTATATATCGCGCACCCGCAATCCACTGCTGATGATGTCACATATTACATCATTCATGACATGGTCAGTGACATCACTGATGACATCACTGATGACATCTCAAATGACATCACTGATGACATCACTGATGACATCTCAAATGACATCACTGATGACATCATCTAGTGTCTGTGTGTTTTTGTAAAGTTTAAATATGTTTTACATATTGAAGAATGAGTGGATGTATGGAAGACTGAGTGTGTGTGTGGCTGGCTGGGAGGTGTGTGACTGTGCATATCAATGTGTACTTGTATCAGTGATTGTATAAGAGAGTAAGTATGTGTTAGTATATGTGTGAAAAGTATGGTGTTCTGTGTTTAACTGTATAGATGAGGAAATCGAAGTGTGTTTGATTCTTCACAGGACTGACTAGGTGTATGAGTGCATATGATAGTGTTGTAATAATGAGTGACTGTATGTATGAGTGATTGTATGGGTGAATGAGTGAATGTGTGTGTAGACGTAGGAATCAGTGAGTGCGTATGTAGTAACTGGTATTGGTGTGTCATGATGTCATCAGTGATGTCATTTAAGATGTCATCAGTGATGTCATTTGAGATGTCATCAGTGATGTCATCAGTGATGTCACTGAAGTATGGTGTTCTGTGTTTAACTGTATAGATGAGGAAATGGAAGTGTGATTGATTCTTTACAGGACTGACTAGGTGTGTGAGTAACTCCATGGATGAGTGGCAGTGTGTGAGTGTCTGCATAGGTGTATGAGTGCATATGATAGTGTTGTAATAATGAGTGACTGTATGTATGAGTGATTGTATGGGTGAATGAGTGAATGTGTGTGTAGACGTAGGAATCAGTGAGTGCGTATGTAGTAACTGGTATTGGTGTGTCATGATGTCATCAGTGATGTCATTTGAGATGTCATCAGTGATGTCATCAGTGATGTCATTTGAGATGTCATCAGTGATGTCATCAGTGATGTCACTGACCATGTCATGAATGATGTAATATGTGACATCATCAGCAGTGGATTGCGGGTGCGCGATATATAGTTAGTGCAACTAACTATATATGGAATTTCATTGGTTTTATGTCAATAAAATGTCCAGCTAACTATATATGGTCTCTAACCTATGGTGTTTTCAGTGAATTTTCAAGGTTTTTGTAAATGCAAATTCCTAACTATATATGGTCTATAACCTATGGTTTTTTCAGTGAATTTCATTGGTTTTTTAAAAGCTAATATCTATAGCTGTAAAATATATTCTTTATTACGTGACGTATCACGTAGCCACGTGAAACGCCTCATGACGCGTCGCATAACCGTGACGTATCGGCTCTGCAGCGCAAACAAAACCCGTAACGTAAGCGTGCCGGAGCACGCTTACAGATATATATATTTTTTTTAACCTTAATTAGACAAAATCCGCACGTGCACATATCTTGAGGCCTTGCAAAGGCACATCAAACAAACAGTCCCTACAATTTTGCCAAGTTTGCTGGAAATCTATTCCCTTAATTTTTTTTTTACTGTTTCTCTTGGTTTCCCCCTTGTTACGCTTACCGGGACGCTACCCGGTACGCGAACCGGACACTCCAAAAACACAAGATGGCGGACTCCCGTTATGCTGCCGGTTAGCTGCCCGGTTCGCGTACCGGGAAGCGCCTCTACCGCGAAAAATCGCGGGGGACTTTAATATTTCCCTCATCAATCCTAGGGGGTCAGGAGGGGTTTACCTTGCCCCCTTTCCTTCATTTCCCCCTTCTTTTTTCACCACATCTTGTCTCTCGAACCTACCGAGAGACAAGATGGCGGCCGCTCCGGACTGTTTACAATGTTGACAGCTACGCTGCCGGTTAGCTGCCCGGTTAGCTGCCCGGTGAGCTGCCCGGTGAGCTGCCCGGTTCACGTACCGGGACGCGCCTCTACGGCGTAAAATCGCAAAAAAAATTTTTTTTTATTGTTTGCCCCGCGGGGCACTTTAATATCCCCCTCATCAATCCTAGGGGGTCAGGAGTGGTCTACCTTGCCCCCTTTCCTTCATTTCCCCCTTCGTTTTTCACCACATCTTGTCTCTCGATCGTACCGAGAGACAAGATGGCGGCCGCTCCGGACTGTTTAGAATGTTGACAGACACCGGAGAGCCAATCAGCTTCGCTTCGCGAAGTTCCGTTACGCGTCAGGTACGCGAACCGGGGCGCTAACCGGAGCGCTGTCACAGATATATATATTTTTTTAAACGTTAATTTCTCAAAATCCACTGGAGCACATATATTGAGACATAGCAAAGGCACGTCGGGCAAACCATATCTACAATTTTGCCAAGTTTCATGTAAATCTATTCAGCCGTTCGAGCTAAAAGTGAGTCCAACCGCCCTATGGAAAAATGAATGGGAAAAACGCGTTTTGGGACCCCCCTTTTTTCTTGGCCCCCCCCTTGACGAAACCCCCCCAAATTTTCAGGGGCTGCTCAGAAACAAAATGTGCCATTTTCCTGAAAATTTCAGCCAATTCCGTCCACAAACGCCAAAGTTATTAGACATAGAATTTTCAGAAGTCCCATAGAGAAAAAATCCTAACTATATATACCCACTGGCTATCGCCAGTAGGTAATATACATATATAAACATATATAATCTGCATATCTATATAAATATAAATGCATGCATACATATACATATATGCATACATATGCATGTTATTTACATGAAAGTTTTAAAAACACTAATAAAAGCAAAGCTAAAAAGCCACCTCATTACAAACAGAATGGCTTTAACTTAAACGAGGGCGAGATCTATTGCATTTTCAATGCTTGTTTACTTTGGTTCTATCAAGAAGGCATTCAGATGTGTCACACATTTGCCATAAATTCTGAATGTTAGCAATCTAGTTGCTCATTAGATCACTGTAGTAAAGCTAGTGCTCACCAGGGAAGTCTGCTGCTAATCATGGTTTGCAGCCATTTTCCCGCATTTTTTATCCCGCAGACTTTCAGTCCGCATACCATTATCCCGCAAGGTCATTGACCTCGCATACCATTATCCCGCATTTTTTCAAAACGCATGTGCATTTATCGCGCATGCCTTTACAAAGAATTACGTTTTAAAGGCATGTATGGTAAATGCATTTGCGTTGTGAAAACCACGATGACGAGAGAGGTAAGTGGGTTTGTGTTAATTTTTTCGTGGGTTAGTGATTGTGTAGTGTAGTGTAGTGTTGTGTAGTGTAGTGTTGTGTTAGTGTAGTGTAGAGTTGTGGTGGTTGTTTAGTGTAGGGTCATGCTGGGGGTAGTGTTTTAGGGTTTAGGGTTGTGTTGTAGTGTTTGCGTAGTGTAGGGTCATGCTGGGGGTAGTGTTTTAGGGTTTAGGGTTGTGTTGTAGTGTTTGCGTAGTGTAGGGTCATGCTGGGGCTAGTGTTTTAGGGTTTAGGGTAGTGTTGTAGTGTTTGCGTAGTGTAGGGTCATGCTGGGCGTAGTGTTTTAGGGATTAGGATAGTGTTGTAGTGTTTGCGTAGTGTAGGGTCATGCTTGGGGTAGTGTTTTAGGGTTTTGGGTAGTGTTGTAGTGTTTGCGTAGTGTAGGGTCATGCTGGGGTGTAGTATTTTAGGGTTTAGGGTAGTGTTGTAGTGTTTGCGTAGTGTAGGGTCATGCTGGGGGTAGTGTTTTAGGGTTTTGGGTAGTGTTGTAGTGTTTGCGTAGTGTAGGGTCATGCTGGGGGTAGTGTTTTAGGGTTTTGGGTAGTGTTGTAGTGTTTGCGTAGTGTAGGGTCATGCTGGGGTGTAGTGTTTTAGGGTTTTGGGTAGTGTTGTAGTGTTTGCGTAGTGTAGGGTCATGCTGGGGGTAGTGTTTTAGGGTTTTGGGTAGTGTTGTAGTGTTTGCGTAGTGTAGGGTCATGCTGGGGGTAGTGTTTTAGGGTTTTGGGTAGTGTTGTAGTGTTTGCGTAGTGTAGGGTCATGCTGGGGGGTAGTGTTTTAGGGTTTTGGGTAGTGTTGTAGTGCTTGCGTAGTGTAGGGTCATGCTGGGGGTAGTGTTTTAGGGTTTTGGGTAGTGTTGTAGTGTTTGCGTAGTGTAGGGTCATGCTGGGGGTAGTGTTTTAGGGTTTAGGGTAGTGTTGTAGTGTTTGCGTAGTGTAGGGTCATGCTGGGGGTAGTGTTTTAGGGTTTAGGGTAGTGTTGTAGTGTTTGCGTAGTGTAGGGTCATGCTGGGGGTAGTGTTTTAGGGTTTAGGGTAGTGTTGTAGTGTTTGCGTAGTGTAGGGTCATGCTGGGGGTAGTGTTTTAGGGTTTAGGGTAGTGTTGTAGTGTTTGCGTAGTGTAGGGTCATGCTGGGGTGTAGTGTTTTAGGGTTTTGGGTAGTGTTGTAGTGTTTGCGTAGTTTAGGGTCATGCTGGGGGTAGTGTTTTAGGGTTTAGGGTAGTGTTGTAGTGTTTGCGTAGTGTAGGGTCATGCTGGGGTGTAGTGTTTTAGGGTTTTGGGTAGTGTTGTAGTGTTTGCGTAGTGTAGGGTCATGCTGGGGGTAGTGTTAGGGTTTAGGGTAGTGTTGTAGTGTTTGCGTAGTGTAGGGTCATGCTGGGGGTAGTGTTTTAGGGTTTAGGGTTGTGTTGTAGTGTTTGCGTAGTGTAGGGTCATGCTGGGGGCAGTGTTTTAGGGTTCAGGGTTGTGTTGTAGTGTTTGTGTAGTGTAGGGTCATGCTGGGGGTAGTGTTTTAGGGTTTAGGGTAGTGTTGTAGTGTTTGCGTAGTGTAGGGTCATGCTGGGGTGTAGTGTTTTAGGGTTTTGGGTAGTGTTGTAGTGTTTGCGTAGTGTAGGGTCATGCTGGGGGTAGTGTTTTAGGGTTTAGGGTAGTGTTGTAGTGTTTGCGTAGTGTAGGGTCATGCTGGGGGTAGTGTTTTAGGGTTTAGGGTAGTGTTGTACTGTTTGTGTAGTGTAGGGTCATGCTGGCGGTAGTGTTTTAGGGTTTAGGGTAGTTTAGTTGTTTAGTGTATGCTAAAGGCATATTCGTTCTAAAAGTTTTCGTTATTTTAATTTGCGGCCTAATAGTACATGCGGGATTTTTTCTGCGGACTGATGGTATGCGGGATTTCGTCATATATTCGCTAATCATACTTTCTATGGCAAAATGAACCCCCTCATTTTGTTCCTTTTTAAATTAAATGTTTTAAGAGTTACCACTTTATTCCAATCAAGATGGCTTCAGGTGTGCCATACCTTTGTAATAAGTAGGACTGGTAGCACTCTAGTTGTTCTTTAGAACACTCTGGGACATTCTGTCATTGGGCTATAGTTGGGCTACATCGGGCTGATATTTGGGCTACATTTGTTTTTTTTTGTCTCTGGTGGCCATCTTTGGGCTACATTGGGCTACATTGGGCTACATTGGGCTACATTTGGGCTCCAACATATATATAGCCCAATGTAGCCCAATATATATTTTCAAAGTTAATTTTCGTAAAAACCACTGGAGCCTATATCTTGAGACATAGCAAAGGCACATCGGGCTACCAGTCCCTACAATTTTGCCAAGTTTGGTGTAAATCCATTCAGCCGTTCAGGCTAAAAGTGAGGCCAACCGCCCTATGGAAAATTGCATGGGAAAAACATGTTTTGGGACCCCCCTTTTTTCTCGGCCCCCCCTTGACGAAACTCCCCCAAATTTTCAGGGGCTGCTCAGAAACAAAATGTTCCATTTTCCTGAAAATTTCAGCCAATTCTGTCCTCAAACGCCAAAGTTATTCGACATAGAATTTTCAAAAATCCCATAGGAAAAAAATCCTAACTATATATACCTACTGGCTATCGCCAGTAGGTAATATATATATATATATATATCAACCAAGTTGACTCCTTCATTTCAACGCCGGCGCTCTGATGTACACAGGTGCCTTTCCTTTCGGCAGGAGTCCAGCCGATCGTAAATCCACAAATATTTTCAATCGTTTATTGAAAAAAGTAGGAAAGCACACTCTCGCTTTCAAAATTTACAGCTTATAGGATAAGGTGAAACGCGTTGGGCTATTAGCAAGCGTGAAATTAAGTCGCTGTAAATTTTGAAAATCACTCGAGAGTGTGCTTTCCTACTTTTTTTCAATGAACACTTGAAAATATTTGTGGATATATATATATATATATATATATATATATATATATATATATATATATATATACATGAGGGCACTAAACCCAAGATGATGTACATACTAACTGATATATTGACTCAAAAGAATAAATAAGTGGGTACTATACCCAATTACAAGACAGTCACTTAGACAACATATCAGGAAAAAGCGTGTAAATAAATTAATAACATGAACGATATTAATCGGGGTCACTAAAACTGATGTAATTTAGATTATCTACATCTGTGATACATGATATTAATGTTTATCACCTAAGAACAACCCTTGCACACCATAAAGTCCTTTTGTAAATATGTATAAAGTTATATTGTAAATCTCACACCACAAATCCCATAATGCAACATTGCGACAGAGATGGGTATTTAAAGTGAAAGTGAAAAGGGACTCACTCATCGTGATTAAGGCCATCCAGGCTGAAACGCGTTGGTTGAGTGGAACTGTGGAAGAATAAAAACCACTAAGTAACCTACTTTGGAGTGCCGCGCCATTTGTTTTTGTTGGAATCGAGTTCAAGGGTCTGGGTCCTACCCTAGCGATGAGCACCGGCTGTTGAGCGCTGTCAGACCAATCTGGACCACATTGTGGACATATATATATATATATTCACTGAAAAAACCATAGGTTATAGACAATATATAGTTAGGAATTAGCATTTAAAAAACCTTATTTTACTCACACAAAACCATTGAAATTCCATATATAGTTAGTTGCACTAACTATATATCGCGCACCCGCAATCCACTGCTGATCATGTCACATATTACATCATTCATGACATGGTCAGTGACATCACTGATGACATCACTGATGACATCTCAAATGACATCACTGATGACATCACTGATGACATCTCAAATGACATCACTGATGACTACATCCAGTGACTGTATAATTCTGTAAAGTTAAAATATGTCTTACATATTGAAGAATGAGTGGATGTATAAGTGTCTTGATGAAGGATTTAGTAGGGGCATGGCTGACTGTATGAGTGACTGATTAAATGTGTCTCACTGAGTGCATGGGTTAGTGACTAAACTGTCTTAATTTGTGCATCATTATGTCTGTTGTTCTGTAAACTGCTGCATGTGTTGATCATTAGCTATATGATTAACTGTATGGGTTATTGATTGGTTGCCCAAGCATTTGTAAGGGAGACTGAGTGTGTGTGTGGGTGGCTGGGAGGTGTATGACTCTCTGCATAGATGTGTGAGCAGTTGATTGACTAGATGTATGGGTTCAAAAGTGCATGTGGAAACAGCTGTATGGGCGGTTGACTGTGTGCATGAGTGTATTGGTGAGTGAATGGATATCTCAGTGCTACATGTCAAAGTAAGTACATATGTAAAACACAGTACATGTGAGAGTTGACATATATAAATAACTGCATAAGAGCCAGTGAATGTGTGAGTGGCTGTATGGATCATTGTGAACTTGTATCCAGGATTGTATAAGTGAGTAAATATGTTTTAGTATATGTTTGAATAAGTAAGGTGTGTATAACTGTATAGTTGAGGAAATGGAGGTGTGATTGATTCTTTGCATGACTGACTAAGTGTCTGAGTAACTCCATGGATGAGTGACAGTCTATGAGTGTCTGTTTACACTGAGTGTATCTAAGGTTATATTAGAGTCTGAAGAGGTTCATCGTATTATCACATGAATGATGTCATCAGTGATGTGATCAGTAATGTCAAATGAGATGTCATCAGTGATGTCATCAGTGATGTCATTTGAGATGTCATCAGTGATGTCATCAGTGATGTCATTTGAGATGTCATCAGTGATGTCATCAGTGATGTCATTTGAGATGTCATCAGTGATGTCATCAGTGATGTCACTGACCATGTCATGAATGATGTAATATGTGACATGATCAGCAGTGGATTGCGGGTGCGCGATATATAGTTAGTGCAACTAACTATATATGGAATTTCAATGGTTTTGTGTGAGTAAAATAAGGTTTTTTAAATGCTAATTCCTAACTATATATGGTCTACAACCTATGGTTTTTTCAGTGAATTTTCAAGGTTTTGTAAATGCTAATTCCTAACTATATATGGTCTATAACCTATGGTTTTTTCAGTGAATTTCAATGGTTTTTTAATAGCAAATATCATAAGCTGTCGAATGTCAAGTACGTGGTAAGTGAAAACATTTTCGTGTTTATGCACACTGATCTGCTTTGAATGGTGCCCCCCCCCCTCATTTCTATTAGGAGTACTCTCTCTTTGCAGATAGTGAAAGGTAGTTAACGCAGGCCTTTGCCCCCGTTGTAATCCATCGTGCCTGCTTCTCTCTCCATTTGATTGATTGTTATCCAAGTATTTACTGTTTTAGAATTAGTTCTCTTTGGTTCATTCTCTATTTACAAACAAACACAGAGTCGCAATACTCTGTTTAGTCTTTGCAGATAACGAAAAATCGTGTAAAAAAAAAGAAAAGGAATCAAGCAAAATCAGTAGGCCACTAATGGGATCTCTTTTTGACCTCGCTAAAATAGAAACATTAGGAACAACCCCTCATGACAAATACAAAACTAGTAAGATGAACTGAACTCCACACAATGATGGCTGCAAAACAGCTCGGCTCCGCCACCCACCCCGCCCAAAATAACGATAAAGAGCGGCTGCCATGATTGGTTGCGGAATGGCCACGACGGAGCTACGAAATGGTGCTGCTCTCATGCTAACCCCAGCTTCAGTCTGAAACATCCTGAAACACTGTAGACTACCAATTCGATCAGTTCCGGTAGCGCCCCAATGTAACCCGGTAGAGAAGAACTAGCCCTCCCCTCTTTGACTGATGGTTCTTGTTGCCTGTCCCTTCTGTTGTCATTTAACAGAACTATTTAGCCTGCTGAAAGGGGTTGTGTTCCGACCGCTGGTTGGTGGAAACATTTTGACTATATTCTGGACCTGCGTTGTCGCGTAATGCGTCATATGACGCGCCGCGTTAGCGCATCCGGAAGTCATCCGGGGCGCGCAGCGCGTAACGTAAGCATAACAAGTCATGTGACTTGTTAATAAAACTTTTCATTGGTTCATTTTACTTTTCTTATTGTAATGATGAAAGGCTTGGTCATATGACCTAAAAATTAGGCTTTTCATTACTTCCGAACATTATTTTTTCTTAAATATATGTTATAATGTTCCAGGCTAATGTACTTTCCCGGAAATTTTACAACTGTCCTGCAAGTAAAATATATTCTTTTTTCGATAAAAAGAGCGTTTCTTCGTCCCATGACGGAGCCGTTGAGCAAAAGAGGGTCGACCTGCTGTCTTAGTCGCCGATACGCCTGAATATGAGATTCTTATCGATCACTTTATGTTGCAGGAATAGAAAACACAACAGCCCTTGACCATTTATCTTTACTGCGTTCCTTCGTATTATACCTTTTACCCTTCATGTAATTGGTCTGCTTTATTTCACTTGCCTTTTAATGATTCTAAAACAGTGACTATTATTAAAAACTTTACCAATGTATATACTACTACCATGTTTTCTTTTAAAAACCTTTATTGTGAAAATTTCATTATACAAATACGAGCCTATAACCACGTGGGCCTGCCACGGAGCAAACTGTAATCGTATATGATGAATATACATTTACACTGTAGAGGAACGTAACGGGCGGGCCATTAGGTTGCAAGAACTAAGGTGTCTAACAGTTACGGAATCGGTGGACGTACATTTTATAATTAAAATACGACAGGGCCAGTTACAATAAAATTAGTTAGATATACATTTGCGGGCAAGTACCATGGGTGACGTTAATTCGAACTTTCAACAGTACAGTAATCAATAACACATCAGAACTTAATATCAATAGGGATGTCGAAATATTCAATCAATTCTCGTCCCCGCCCGCCATGTGCTTCAAAACTGCATACGTATCTCGTGATTTCAAGGTTCTGCAACCAGTACACAACAAGGAGTTACGAGTCCCATTTATTCCGGCGCCATTTTGGGCGAGGACGGGCAGGTCCAGGATATAGTCAAAATGTCTCTACCAACCATCGACTATGATGATGTTCATATGCTGTATTTATTAGAGTAACACTCATCTGTCCACATGAAATTAATTTGCCACAATCTAAACATGTCATTTTAATCTTTCCAAAGTTCTTCTAAATATTTGGGACCGTTTCCCTTGCCTCTGAAGCTCTCAGTGCCACTTCTTTGATGAATGTACTAGCAGGTCAGGGGTTCTCCTCCAAATCTCTCTTTTATGCAGCACTATAATTAATTGGTGCCACCTCTCCATATGACGATGCATGGTATAGTTACCACAACTATATTTTTTTTCGGTTCCTCTGGAGAGTTCATCGTGGCAGATGAAGCGTGTAACGTACCGGGCATTTACCTTTTTTTGCATGTACAGGAAAGGAAAAAAAAATCGAGCGTCCGAGTTCTAAGGTGTCCCAGGGCCATTTTAGTGGACCAGGCCCAAATCCAAAGAACAGGCCGCCATTTTGAGAGTCCTCTTGCAGCCGCCTGTCGCTGTAGCATCAAGAGCAGCCGAAACTCAGCTGAATGGCAACTGAAACGGTAAAGGGGCGCCCCACTACAGCAGACGAGCCTCCACCTAGGCAGGCCCATTCACGCCGCCTCCCCCCCCCCCTTCGGGCACCCCACGCCGTTATTCGGAGCAGTATTGTAGGATGGCCACACCAGTGCGGCAACTTGCTAGACATCACCTCGGTGGTAACCGAATCTCAACGCCTTGTGGTGTCTTCTATTCAGAAAACATTGTTATGCTGCCTTTGACCTATTCGCCGCAAGTGCGCACACAACTCAACTGCATAGCTTGCTAGACACCACCTCGGTGCCATCCGGATCTTGGAATGTCAGCGCCTTTTGGTGTCTTCTCTTCAGAAAATATTGTTGCGCTGCCTTTGGCCCCATTCGCACATCAGTCCGCTACTGACGCCATCTCACAGGCTAATGGGGCGCCCCACGCCGACTTTCAGCATTGTAGGATGACCACACCAGTACAGCAACTTGCTAGACATCACCTCGGTGCCATCCGGATCTCGGCACCCCACTGCAGATGAAGTGCCTCTCAACTATGAAACCACCACGGTGACATCCGGATCTTGGCGCGTTGTGCTGCCTTCGGCCTATTCGCACATCGGTCCGCTACTGACGCCATCTCACAGGCTAATGGGGCGACCCACGCCGAGTTTCAGCATTGTAGGATGACCACACCAGTACAGCAACTTGCTAGACATCACCTCGGTGCCATCCGAATCTTGGCATCTCAACGCCTAGTGGTATCTTCCATACAGAAAATATTGTTACGCTGCCTTTGGCCCCATTCGCACATCAGTCCGCGACTTAGACATCACCTCGGTGCCATCCGGATCTTGGCATCTCAGCGCCTTGTGGTGTCAGTCAGAAAATATTGTTGCGCTGCCTTTGGCCCCATTCGCACATCAGTCCGCTACTGACACCATCTCACAGGCCAACAGGGCGCCCCACGCCGACTTTTACCATTGTACGATGGCCACACCAGTGCCACAACTTGCTAGACACCACCTCGGTGCCATCCGGATCTTGACATCTCAGCGCCTTGTGGTGTCTTCAAATCAGAAAATATTGTTGCGCTGCCTTTGGCCCCATTCGCACATCGGTCCGCTACTGACGCCATCTCACAGGCCAACGGGGCGCCCCACGCCGACTTTCAACATTGTAGGATGGCCACAGAAGTGCGACAACTTACTAGACACCACCTCGGTGCCATCCGGATCTTGGCGCGTTGTGCTGCCTTCGGCCTATTCGCACATCGGTCCGCTACTGACGCAAACTCACAGGCCAACGGGGCGCCCCACGCCGACTTTCAGCATTGTAGGATGGCCACACCAGTGCGGCAACTTGCTACACACCACCTCGGTGCCATCCGGATCTTGGCATCTCAGCGCCTAGTGGTGTCTTCTATTCCGAAAATATTGTTGCGCTGCCTTCGGCCCCATTCACACATCGGTCCGCTACTGACGCCATCTCACAGGCCAACGGGGCGCCCCATGCCGACTTTCAGCATTGTAGGATGGCCACACCAGTGCGGCAACTTACTAGACACCACCTCGGTGCCATCCGGATCTTGGCGCGTTGTGCTGCCTTCGGCCTATTCGCACATCGGTCCGCTACTGACGCAAACTCACAGGCCAACGGGGCGCCCCACGCCGACTTTCAGCATTGTTGGATGGCCACACCAGTGCGGCAACTTACTAGACACCACCTCGGTGCCATCCGGATCTTGGCGCGTTGTGCTGCCTTCGGCCTATTCGCACATCGGTCCGCTACTGACGCAAACTCACAGGCCAACGGGGCGCCCCACGCCGACTTTCAGCATTGTAGGATGGCCACACCAGTGCTGCAACTTGCTGGACACCACCTCGGTGCCATCCGGATCTTGGCGCGTTGTATTGCCTTCGGCCTATTCGCACATCGGTCCGCTACTGACGCCGCCTCACGTGCCAACGTATTTTCTCCGCATTTTATACCCTATGCCGCATAACAGGTCATGTGACTTGTTTATAAAACTTTTCATTGGTTCATTTTACTTTTGGTTTCCTAATGATGGAAGGCTTGATCATATGACCTAAAAACAACACTTTTCATTGGATGAAAATTCCCAAACGATGAAAGCCCCACCTTGTTTCTGGATGTTTCAGACTGAAGCTGGCGTCAGCATGAGAGCACCACCATCTCGTAGCTCCGTCGTGGTCATTCCGCGAGCAATCATGGCAGCCGCTCCCCACCAGAAGCCTGCAGGAGTCGGGGCCCCCAAAACTTTTGATGAATTCTCAAGGCGGAGGGGACGCTTTCGAGAATGGGGTCCAAGACCTAGCAGACAAGCGTCCGATTTCCAAGGTGTCCCAGGGCCATTTCAGTGGACCAGGCCCAAAAAGGAAAGAGCCTGCCGCCATTTTGAGAGTCCTGTGACAGCCGCCTATCGCTGCACCGCAAGAGTGGGCGCAACTCAGCTGAATTGCGGCTTTTGACACAGTGGACCAAAAACGGACGGAATGGCAACTAAAACGGTAAAGGGGCGCCCCACTACAACAGATGACACTCCACCTGGAGAGGCCCGTTCACGCCGCCTCCCCCGGGGCGCCCCACGCCGTTATTCGGAGCAGCATTGTAGGATACCAAAACCAGTGCGGCAACTTACTGGACATCACCTTGGTGCCATCGTTCTGCTGCCTTGGAACTATTCGCACAACAGTTTGCTACTGATGACCCACCCCCCGCGACGCCCCACGCCGTTATTTGCTGGGTGGCAACTTACTAGACATCACTTTCGTGTCATCTAGATTTCAGCGCGTTCTGCTGCCTTGGAACTATTCGCACAACAGTTTGCTACTGATGACCCACCCCACGCCGGAAATCTGGACGTTGTGCTGCGTTGGGACTATTCGCACAGCCGACCGCTACTTCGTTGTTTTTCCCTAAAAATGTTTATATGTTATTACTATTTTTGTTTTCTTGTATATATTTATAAATTATTAAAGTTTTATAATCTTACTACTTTGTCGGAGTGCTATATATTTTTAATGTGACACATAATTGTAAAAACTTTGATGTACAAAGAGTCATCCCTGGAATCTTCCGCTTCAGGCTCGGTCCCCTCCCCAATCACAATACAGGATGGTTTTCAGATAATAGCAACGCTTCTGCTGTGACGGATCTCATCGAGTGTGGGCCTTGATCTACTATAACTCCTTTGAAGAGGGGTGATTCTTTACAGCTGTGGCCATAAACTACATCTGCAGGGCTAGCTGATACCCTAGGACCAGCCTGGACAATCGGACACAGAGGAAAAGGAGTGTCAGAGGGTGCGGTAGTGAATAGGGCGAAAGGGAGGTGTCGGGCGGGCACAGGGTGTGATTCTCAGGGAAGAGCAGCGCAGATGGGGGGAGGTTTATCACCCATGCATAAGACAGAGAGCGGGGGTGACCACTGCCTGGGGGAGATGCTTGCGAGGGTGGGGAGCCATGCTAAGGATCGACAGCGTGCACAGAGTGGGTCTGGTCAAGGCATCTAAAATGGCTGCCGTGCACGACAAAAGTGTGGCATTTGAAAAAAGACAAGATGGCGCAGACAATGTTTTTCAACACTTCCTGATTTCCTTCGAATCGAACGTTAACAGACGTTGGGGCATATTACCAAAGTTAAGCGATATTTATCCCTAACGATGCTTAGCAACGATTTTTTTACCGTCAGAAATTATCGCAGATAAACCTTGCTATTATCAAGGTTTATCGCAAATACAATAAAAAACGACCGCAATGCATTAATATCGCTGAAAACTCAGCGATATTCATGCATTACCGAGCTAATGCTCTTAGCCATGTTATCCACCTCCCATTGGATAACATGGCTAAGAACTGCTCAGGGCAGGTGCTAGCTTTTGGAGATATTCGCGCTTATCTCGAATATTTCCAAAAGTTGATAATAGGAGATAGCGATGTTAGCGACTGTTTCCAGTCGCTAACATCTTGGCATGCCCACTTTGCATGTCATTAGTGATAAATATCACTCACATGCAAAGTGGGGCCCAAGATGGTCTCTATCTCCTACTAGCCGTCGCTAACTGGTGTTAGCAACAGCTAGGTAATACAGATATAATTTTATCTCCGCGAAGCGGAGCGCTGTTACAGATATATATCTTGTTTTTGAACGTTAATTTCTCAAAATGCACTGAAGCACATATATTGAGACCTAGCAAAGGCACATCGGGCTACCAGTCCCTAATATTTTACCAAGTTTCGTGCAAATCCATTCAGCCGTTCGATTATTATTATTATTTTTTTTTTTTGCCCCGCGGGCCCTTTTAAAACCTCCACATCAAACCTAGGGGGTCAGCGAGGATCTACTATGCCCCCTTATGGTCATTTGCCCCTTCGCTTTGGCCTCCTCTTGTCTCTCGATCCTACCGAGAGACAAGATGGCGGCCGCTACGGACTGTTTGGAATGTTTACAGACACCGGAGAGCCAATCAGCTTCGCTTCGCAAAGCTCCGTAACGCGAAAACTACGCGAAGCGGTGCGCTGTTACAGATATATATCTTTTTTTGAACGTTAATTTCTCAAAATCCACTGGAGCACATATATTGAGATCTAGCAAAGGCACATCGGGCTACCAGTCCCTACAATTTTGCCAAGTTTCGTGCAAATCTATTCAGCTGTTCGATTATTATTATTCTTTTATTTTTTTGCCCCGCGGGGCCCTTTTAAAACCTCCACATCAAACCTAAACGGTCAGGGAGGATCTACTATGCCCCCTTATGGTCATTTGCCCCTTCGGTTTGGCCTCCGCTTGTCTCTCGATCCTACCGAGAGACAAGATGGCGGCCGCTACGGACTGTTTGGAATGTTTACAGACGCCGGAGTACCAATCAGCTTCGCTTCACAAAGCTCCGTTGCGCGAAAAGTACGCGAACTGGAGCGCTGCCCGGTCCGCTGTTACAGATATATATCTTTTTTTAAACGTTAATTTCTCAAAATCCACTGGAGCACATATATTGAGACCTACAAAAGGCACATCGGGCTACCAGTCTCTACAATTTTGCCAAGTTTCGTGCAAATCCATTCAGCCGTTCGGGCTAAAAGTGAGGCCAACCGCCCTATGGAAAACTCAATGTTAAAAACACGTTTTGGGACCCCCCTTTTTTCTCGACCCCCCCTGGACGAACCCCCCCCCCCAATTTTCAGGGGCTGCTCAGAAACAAAATGTGCCATTTTCCTGAAAATTTCAGCCAATTCCGTCCACAAACGCCAAAGTTATTAGACATAGAATTTTCAAAAAACCCATAGAGAAAAAATCCTAACTATATATACCTACTGGCGACCGCCAGTAGGTAATATATATATGCATATATATATATATACATATATATATATATCAAGCTCCAAATCCCTGCACGTTATATGCAGAAAGAAGACGGCACTCGTAGGGCTTCATTTTACATGAGCAGTTTATTTATTTTTTAAATGTGTTTCGGAAAGGTTTCCTTCGTCAGTGTTTGTAAGTTTCAACTGGCGTTCACCATTTTTAAAGGAAAAGCATGTCAATTCATTGGAACAAACAAGGGACTTACGCGCTATAAACTTCTGACAAGCGCCAACTTAGTAGAGAAAAATCTCCAATTATAAATGACTATTCATTGCACGAGAATTCATCTCAGGTAAAGAATAAACCCAATGTTTTTACATTTATACTTATACAATTATACAATCCATAGTGCATCACATCTCGCCGTGGATCGGCATTAGCAACCTTTCTAAGCCGGTTGCTGGACATTTCGCCCCCAGTTCCATACATTTAAAGCCAGGTATCGGCTTAATATCAATGCTTCCAATAAAACAAATTACAAAAAAGAAAAGAAGAATATCAATTTTAACAAGATCTTAATGGACCAACATTATTGAATCATTAATTACCCAAGTGAACTGTCAATTCCTTCCCACTATTCAATCCATTTGGGGATTTGGTACCTAAGTCTATGATGTAACAAGACTCTAGTCTTCTCAATTTCAGCACTCTATCCCCTCCTCTCACATGTGGGGGTACATGGTCGATGCTTAAATACTGTAACAGATCCGTGTTACTATTGTGTTTAATGGAGAAGTGGCGTGCCACAGGGTTACTAAAATCCTTTTTTGTTATTGCTCGCATGTGCTCTAACACTCTAATTTTCACCATATGTATAGTGCTCCCTATGTAATTTAATCCACAGGGGCACCCGAGGCAGTATACTGCATGAGTAATCTGACATGTCATAAATTTGCTGATTTTTTTGTCTCCCTTCAAGCCCTTAATTTTATATGTTAAGACCCTTTTTCTGGAGGCACAAGGTTTGTACCTCTCACAAGGGTAAAAGCCTTTCATGTCTTTTAGGGTTCCTTCTTTAGGCAGAGTGCTATCTAAATGGCTATGGACTAGACTGTCTTTTAAAGAGTGGGCCTTCCTATAGGTGATTAATGGCCCTGCTGGAATGTCAGTTGCAATGATGGTATCCGTTTTTAGTATATGCCAATTTTTCTTCATGATGTTCCTGAGTGTGTTTGCATCGTCTGAATATGTGGTAATCATTCTAAACTTTTCATTTCTTTTTCCTTTTCTAGATGTTTTCTGTTTCAGTAACTCTTTTCTAGACAGTGTTTTCACTTTGTTGAGAGTGCTTTCTAGTAGTTAATATTTACCCCTATTACAGTTAATTTACTAAAATCGCATTGCTCACAGGTTAAAACTCCAAAGTGCCAAAATGTGCCATTACGTACATAAATACATAAATATATAAATACATATGTACTGTAAAAAAAAATTAGATACCCAAACATTGCATGTGCACTCAAAAGCAGGCTAAACCCAAAACCGTAGCTTGGCAAATGGCTGCCCTCCTCCATTTGTACAGATTGATTGTCAATAAGGTTTAGATATAAATATCCTCCAATAAATAAATCAATAATCCTTCATATAAATATATAATACACTCCAAATAAATATAGGTAAAATGATCAGATAAAATTAGCACCTCAAATGACAATTAATAGTATACTCCTGTGTACTACCTGAAGGGGCATCCACATGCTCTCGTTACAATTGGTGCTTAAAGCTGCATGGTAATGGGAATAAAGAGGGAAAAGCATATTTTAATATGAATATAAAGGGTAATCTGAAACTAATGTGAACCAAACTGCACTAATTAGAGTAGATAACTAGAAGTTAAAGTTGCGAGACCAATTCTAAAAGACTGAAATAGTAGGGGAGAAAGGAGCTAGACAAAGGGGTTAAATGAAAGATAATTATAGGCATGTGTACAGATCTTCCGTAATGTTCAATCCATTCGGATGTTTAGTATCCAGTTGGAGAATATACCTCGGGGCTCATTTATGAGCCCTTGCGTCACTTTTACTCCGCTGGTGCGTCACTTTTTGTGACGCACCAGCGGAGTAAAAAATGTGCCTTGTTGCACCATATTTACAAAGTGACGCATCTAGGTAGATGTGTCGCTTTGTAAACCCATGCGCTACATTATACCTGACCCAGGTATAATGTATGCAAGGGGGGCGTTTTGAAGCAAGAAAGCGTCATAGAAGTGATGCAGTGAAATCTATAAGATTTCACTGCGCCATTTCTTGGACGCTAATGCATCAAGCTAATGCATCAAGCGTCATAGAAGGGATACAGTGAAATCTATAAGATTTCACTGCGCCATTTCTTGGACGCTAATGCATCAAAATCTTACGCCTGCCTCATGGCAGGCGTAAGACTGATGCAGGCCTTAACAACATGGGACTTGCCAATGTGATACCCAAACATTGCATGTGCACTCAAAAGCAGGCTAAACCCAAAACCGTAGCTTGGCAAATGGCTGCCCTCCTCCATTTGTACAGATTGATTGTCAATAAGGTTTAGATATCAATATCCTCCAATAAATAAATCAATGAAACCTTCATATAAATATATAATACACTCCAAATAAATATAGGTAAAATGATCAGATAAAATTAGCACCTCAAATGACAATTAATAGTATACTCCTGTGTACTGGAAAAACACACTCTCTTGCAGGGCTAGAGGGATGTTTATAGACCAAGCCTAAGTATTATCCCCCATGAGAATCAACGATCAACTACAAACTTAGGGGTCTAATTAGGGATCCAACAGTAATCCTCTACTCATAGTAACCTTATCAATAGTACAAGGGTACGATGACAGTAACACTAACAAACCAGATCACAAGATGTGAAGAACCAGTAACGTAAGTCACCCCTGGTTTAGGATTCCCATCAACGGTCTTGTAATGATCAATATTATCATTTGGTAATCCTTATCGGGTATTGTGTCTCTAGATCATTGAGACCGGCATACCCAGATAACCAGATAGGGGGTAGCGACCCACAATCACTCGGTACTACCACATGATGTTGATATGATGGGAAGTGCAGTGTAAACTAAAAATGAGTGGTGGTCTAAAAAAGGATAGGGAGCTCAACTAAGGATGCTTTTAATAATTGTTGGCCCCTTCCCTAATAAAAACAAGAACAGTGTAGTATCGTCATCGCAGTCCACACAAATAGCTGCGAGGAGACCAACATGTTTCAGCCACTAAAGGTTAACTCCTCAGGCTTTCGTCAGGGTCTCTGTTCTAAAAATATACTACTGCTTAAATGTGAATAAAGTGTGAAAAAATATGGAAAAAAACACACCAGTGAAAACCAGTAAAGGATATAATGTTCCTTCGACTGTGTCAACTCCTCTCTTCGGCACCTGGTTGAATATGTACTGTGTAAGGAGGACAAACGTACAGGAAGATCACAATCAGCTACACTGGTCTGTAGTAAACATAATAAATTGTTTCACGAGAATAAATCAGCTTGCTTACTCACCCAGAGTGTCCGGGGAGTGGACCTCACCTCTTCCTGGACCTGGCTCAGGATATGTGAGACCCCGCTCTACAATAACAGAAACCGACTGCGTAAATTACAAAGACCAAGAGGTCAGACATTAATCTACTCTGGCGATGTATGTTCTACGTAATCCAAGGTCTTCTGTATATGGAGCTTATTAACAACCATCAAGAGATTCACAAAACCACCCTCTCTCCACTTCACTGTCAACTACAGGCTAAACAAACAGTAGTGTTCAAACCTACTTTAATCCAGCATATAGCTGGCAAAATGAAGAAAAGCCTGGTATAAGGCTAGTAAAGCAGGTAGACCTATATTCCCACCTGTCCGTCGTTGTCTCAGGCCGTGACTGAGTCAGGGGGAGACCCAGTCACTCCTATCCTCTGACTATTTCACTGTTCTGGTAAATGACACACAACCAATCGATACCTGTGGGGGAGGGGCTGGCCCGGTCGCCGCCTACACAGGGATAGCTGTCCAGATCTGCCAGGGTGACTCCTCTAGCGCTTTCATAATCAGTAATGCCCACCGCTGTTATCAGGACTTGTTACTCGCCCAGTCCTTGCAAGTACTCAGTCCAACACTCATTCCCGGCCTCGCGCTCGTACTCTCGCGAGACTCGCCAGTATGAAACTACAGAATGACGTCACGTCACCCGTATTTGTAGTTTTTAGTTATGACTTCCGCATTACGATCTTTGCCGAGTTCACTGGCAAAGAACAATGCCTAACAGATGACGCAAGCCTGCGTCCATCGGTAGTTATGCCGCGATAGAAACAGCCTGCCCACAGAGGGTTTTATCAACCAGTACCCAAAACGAATGCAGACCCTGAACTGAGGTCGATTCATACCGGGACTGGATGAAAAATGTTGGTCATTTAACGGACCCGAATAATTTCTAAAGTTAGTTAGCAATGCCCAACTTACAGGGTGACAAGGCTCACATTAATACCAGCCAGGAGGCGCTAGGGGTGTCTCCAAATCACCCTGCCCTAAGAGCATAACAGGGAATAGATATTACAGGTTTTAATACTTCAGACCAAAATCACAGTTCAATTTAACCAGCCATTACGTAGTGGGCTTAAGATGGTAACTAGCCTCCAGACACCTCATGTATTTACCGTATGTGCATCATAAAGAAAATACTGTTATGTACAAGGTCAGATCATGACTGATAATTAGCTCTGTCAAATGTATATCCCACACATGACCCCATACTCACACATGTATTACAGAGATATCAGGACAAGGCGAACCACGGAATGTCATCGTTCAACCCTTGTCTGTCTGTCCCCAATTTGAAAACCCACTTTTGTTCACGAATGAAAAGGTACCTAGACACATCACTCACATGTGGTGGAATGTATGGTTTCTCCAAAACATGCCACTTGAAGTCTGTTTCAGCATGATTGCGTGTGATAAAGTGCTTAGTGAGTTTAGAGATGTCTTTCTTGCAGCGAAAAGTGCTTTTATGCTCCTGCATCCTCACACGCACCTTTCTCGTGGTCATGCCCACATATCGTTCATTGCACGTGCAAGTGATGAGGTAGATCAAGTTGGTACTATTGCAGTTTGTAAACTGCCGCAGTTCCCATGGCCTATCTGTACCAATGTCGACACTAGTGATTTTAGTAGTTAGAGGGCAAATAGAGCAGCCTCCACACGGATGGTGCCCTACCACCGGAGGGAGATCCCATAGCGTGCCTATCTCTCTCCTGGGTGTAGCTTTAGGTCGAGTGTGTACCAAACGATCCCTCAGGTTGGCTGAGCGTTTAAAAGCGAAAAGTGGGAAAGGAATTTTATCTTTACCACTGTTCAGAATTTTCCAATGCTTTTTAATCACTTTCTGAACATAGTTCGATTTAGTGTTGAATGTGCTCACTAATGTTAATCGATCCAATGGTGGTTTCTCTACACGTGGTTCCAGAAGAGCAGCACGATGATTATTTGCTGCTCGTTTATATGAGCGCTGGACCAATTTTTTAGTGTAATGCCTCTCTCTCAACTGCTTAGAAAGATCATCTGCATGACGTTTGAAAGTTTCCGGGGTAGAACAGTTCCGATGAACTCGAAGAAACTGTCCAAAGGGCAGTTTATCCCTCAGTGACTTGGGGTGTTGACTTTCGTACAGGAGAAGGGAATTCCTTGCCATCGGCTTTCTGTACAGTTCACTCTCCAAACCCCTCGTGGTGCTGTAAATCGAGAGGTCCAAGAATGGAATTCTCTCTTTACTCATTTCCATAGTAAACCGGAGATAGTTGTTCTGACTGTTAAGCCATTGGTGGAACAGTATGACCGATTCACTAGTCCCTCTCCACACCATCAGGATGTCGTCAATGTATCTTTTCCACCAAATTATAGATGGAAAAAAGGGGTTGGTGGGGTGCAATACTGTGGTCTGTTCAAATTCATGGACGTATAAGTTCGCCAGCGAAGGGGCAAAAATACTGCCCATGCTGGTCCCAGAGACTTGGTGGTATATCTGGTCCTCGTACATGAAAAAATTTTCTTTCATGGCTATGGTAGCCAAAGGAATAATGAACGGTACTGGAGTGATGGAGTACTACCTGAAGGGGCATCCACATGCACTCATTACAATTGGTGCTTAAAGCTGCATGGTAATGGGAATAAAGAGGGAAAAGCATATTTTAATATGAATATAAAGGGTAATCTGAAACTAATGTGAACCAAACTGCACTAATTAGAGTAGATAACTAGATGTTAAAGTTGTGTGACCAATTGTAAAAGACTGAAATAGTAGGGGAAAAGGGAGCTAGACAAAGGGGTTCAATGAAAGATAATTATAGGCATGTGTACAGATCTTCCATAATGTTCAATCCATTTGGATGTTTAGTATCCAGTTGGAGAATATACCTCGGGGCTCGCCCTTGCGTCACTTTTACTCCGCTGGTGCGTCCCTTTTTGTGACGCACCAGCGGAGTAAAAATGTGCCTTGTTGCACCATATTTACAAAGTGACACATCTAGGTAGATGTGTCACTTTGTAAACCCCTGCGCCACATTATACCTGCCCCAGGTATAATGTATGCAAGGGGGGCGTTTTGACGCAAGAAAGCATCATAGAAGTGATGCAGTGAAATCTATAAGATTTCACTGCGCCATTTCTTGGATGCTAATGCATCAAAATCTTACGCCTGCCTCATGGCAGGCGTAAGACTGACGCAGGCATTAACAACATGGGACTTGCCAATGTGAAAGTACACATTTCTGGAGTTGCGTCACTTTTGTGACACACTCCAGCAATGCGTCACTTTTGCGCCTACAGATACGTCAGAAATACTGACGTATATGTAACTCCTTGCGACATGATGCGTCATACTGTAAATATGACGCATCATTAGTGTCGCAGGGAGAGCACAGTGAAAAGTGATGCATCGCTGTTTTCACGCAGCGATGTGTCACTTTTCATAAATGAGGCCACTGGTCTCTAACCTACTGAGTTTACTTTCACGATCTCTGCCCCTTCTGCTTGGTGGTATAGCATCATTTAGAAAGTAGCTAAAGCTCTTATTGTTGTATTGATGGAATTCCTTGAAGTGCCTAGCTACTGGGTATGTATTATCTGCATTGGCTATAACACGGAGATGTTAGAGGATTCTTTTGTGGGCCTGGAGTTTCGTGCTACCTATATAGCGGAGGCCGCATGGACATGAAAGAACATATACGTTATTCTCCGTCTTACAAGTCAACAGTTTAGTTATTTTATATGTCCTGTGACTAAATGGAGTTGTGTGTGGTGTTGACTCCATGTACACATGCTTTACAAGTCTTACATCGTATGAACCCTTTGTTTTTCTGCAACCATGTGGTATTCTCAATAATTTCCGGACTTGTAGTGACCAAACAATCTATCATGGAGGGAGCTCAGCCATGGGTAATGGACACCCTCTGCAGTAGCAGGGGACCAATTACCGGGTCATTTAAAACAAGGGGCCAATTGGTCTGCACTGTTTTGTTAATCTCTTTGTGTTGACTACTGTACCCCATTATCAGGCGGAACACTTGAGTATTGTCTATCAGAGGACCTGATTTGGAGCTGGCACTAATTGTGCAGGTGTTTTATCACTGAGTAATTCGTCACGGTCAAGCAATTTGGTCTTAGTAATTGCTTGTTCCAATGTTTTCGGCGTATAGCCTCTTTCTAAGAAACGCTGCCTGCTCTGTGCCTGGGCTGCTTTCAGGTCAATTTCTGTACTGCAAATACGCTTCAGCCTGAGCATTTCCCTGTAGGGGATGCTATTTACAAGGTGGCGTGCGTGAGCAATAGTGGCGTGCAGAACGGAATTGCCCGCCGTCTCTTTACGATGAAGGCGGGTTTCCAAATTGTTGTTCTGCACAAAGACTTGTGTATCCAAAACATTAACCATAGTCTCACTGATAGTGGCTGTGAACTGTAAGTTCAAAGAGTTTTGATTGATGTTCTTGACAAATTGTTCGGCCTGATCTCTGGTTCCCTGCCATACTATAAATAAATCGTCAATAAAACGGAGCCAAACTTTAATGTTGGTTTCCATAATCACAGTGTACTGCACCCTATGGACCGGCTCCTCCCACCAGCCCATATGGAGGCAGGCATAGCTGGGGGAGAAGCTGGCCCCCATCGAAACTCCTTGAATCTGTTGAAAAAGCAAGTTGTTAAACATAGATATGTTATTGCGCAAGCAAAAATTGATCATTGCAATCAACATTTCACTGTGTGGATGATGTGATATGGGTCTTTGGGCCAAGTAAAATTGTATGGCATTTATACCGTCATCATGTAAAATGCTTGTGTATAATGCTGTGACATCCAGTGCAATAAGTAAAGAGCCTGGACACCATTCAGTGTCCTTGATTTTGTTGATAAAGTCACTGGTATCGTGCACATATGATCGAAGCGCTTTCACAAATCCCTGTAAAAAGAAATCAACATAAATGGAGGTATTCTCTAATAGACTGTCTTGAGCAGTAATAATAGGATGGCCTGGTGGTTTCTTGGCGTTCTTATGTATTTTAGGGATAAAATATATCGGTGGAATAGTAGGGTTGTCTTTTCTCAGATATTTATATTCATCATCACATATAAGATCCCTTTTGCGCCATCCAGATAATTTGTTGTAGTATGCCTGGTATGTTGACTTCAGAATGGTAATGTTGGTACGTACATAACATCCTCGAGATATATATATTACCTACTGGCGGTCGCCAGTAGGTATATATAGTTAGGATTTTTTCCCTATGGGATTTTTGAAAATTCTATGTCTAATAACTTTGGCGTTTGTGGACGGAATTGGCTGAAATTTTCAGGAAAATTGAACATTTTGTTTCTGAGCAGCCCCTGGAAATTTGGGGGGGGGTTCGTCAAGGGGGGGCCGAGAAAAAAGGGGGGTCCCAAAACGTGTTTTTAACATTGAGTTTTCCATAGGGCGGTTGGCCTCACTTTTAGCCCGAACGGCTGAATGGATTTCCACGAAACTTGGCAAAATTGTAGGGACTGGTAGCCCGATGTGCCTTTGCTAGGTCTCAATATATGTGCTTCAGTGGATTTTGAGAAATTAACGTTCAAAAAAAGATATATATCTGTAACAGCGGACCGGGCAGCGCTCCGGTTCGCGGACTTTACGCGTAACGGAACTTCGCGTAGCGAAGCTGATTGGCTCTCCGGTGTCTGTCAACATTCTAAACAGTCCGGAGCGGCCGCCATCTTGTCTCTCGGTAGGATTGAGAGATAAGAGGAGGCCAAAACAAAGGGGGAAATGACCATAAGGGGGCATAGTAGATCCTCCCTGACCCCCTAGGTTTAATGTGGAGGCTTTAAAAGGGCCCCGCGGGGCAAAAAAAGAAAAAAAACATTTTTTGTTTTTTTGCGTGGGTAGCGCCCGGTTCGCGAACCGGGAAGCGTTCTGGGCAGCGTACTATAAGGAAAAAAGAATGATAGACTTTTCAAATACTGTATGTTAATTGATTGTTGGTTTTGTTGATTATTTTTTATTTTTTTTATTTTTTAAGCAATTATTTATTATTGTAATTGTGTTTCAAAATTTAATAACATTTCTAACATTTCACGAGTTTATGAATTACATATAAAAATGATTAAAGACTCAAATAATTTTTTAATATTACATATAATTTTATTTTTCGGATTGTTTTTCAAAATTTAATAGAATGTCTAACATTTGACTGTCAGATATGTCCTCTTGTTGAGTGAACATAACTTCCCACATTTGACCGTCATCATAATGAAGTAAATGATCCACAGATTCTACACATTGAACTAATTCATGGTCCCGTGATTCATCCATGAAATCTGAGTCATCATTATCCTCAATATCTTTTTCTGTGTTGTTCTCCAGAACAATTTCGAAGGAAATATTCTGCTCACCTTCCATTTTATTGCTGTAATTTGCATAAAAAATAATTATATCAGTAGAGATAGGGCACTGTTGGGTTTAAGTTAAGACAGGTACTTGTGAGTTTATAACAGAGAAGTAATCTATGGGCACTGTATGGTTTCAGGCGTGAAGTAGTACTATTAAAAAGTGCCTGTGAAGAAGCCTAAGTAAATTCATAATTATACCACAGAAACCTAAATCAATCCATAATTATAATAAAGAAGCCTTTCTCAATGTCTAACTCTTACAGAGGGATAGTATATAACTATCTGAAAATGTTTTCAAATTTATAAAATAATATCTCACCTTCTAAAAACAAGTTTAAGTTGTGAGTGAAAATGATCTTGCAATGTAGTTCAGGAAGTAGTAGTCAAAATGGCTGTGTTTCTCTCTCTTCCTTTATATATATTCAGGTACATAACCAATAAAATGTCAGGTAAAAAAAATAGAAAATGAAAGTAACATTTTAATTGGTTGTCAATTCCAACACTTCAGATGTGTTTTGTGAAGTAATTTACCTCAGGGTATTTAGAGAGGTGTACAGGCTAAATGGTTAAATGGAATTTCAATCAAATTTGTGAAAATGGTAGGGATTGGTATGTAGTATGAGCTAATCTATATTTGGTGAAAGTGTCTCCAGTCGCTTTTCTGTAAACTACTTTCCCACCTTTTTTGATGGTGCGCTTCCCAGGGAGCGATCCGGTACGCGAACTGGCGAGCGCCCCGGTACGCGAACCTTAAGCGTTACGGGAGTCCACCATTTTGTGTTTTGGTCGAATTAAGATACAAGATGGAGGGCAAATAATGTTCAGAATGGGTAGAAGGGGGCACAGTAGACTTATCTTGACCCCCTAGGTTTTCTGAGGGTGGCTGAGGAGGCCCATATGTGCGGAAAAAAAAATTTTTTTTTAAATTTTGCGAGGTTAGCTCCCGGTTCGCGTACCGGGTAGCATCCCAGGGAGCGTACTTTGTTGAAAATTAGTGAAAAAAGTTAGAGTAAAATAATAATTGTGAGGGATCAGATGTAGGGTAGCTCTGAGAAGAGCTTTTGGGTTTATGGTACATTTAGGTACTTATAAGTAGGTACCAATGCACAGTCTTAAATTCAGAATGAAAATTCTGTTGCCCTCATCTGAGAAGTGAACTCCATCTCCTCTGTAGATATCTTGCATGTAGTAACGCAAGTTATTGTTGTACAGGGAGCCCATTCCATGGTCTCTCATGTAAGCTGAAACAGATTTGTTTACATGCTTCCTCGACTTCTCAATTTGTGGACAAAATTGGTTTGACCACCTCCATTTCTGTCTTTGGCATATATTTGAATATACCAAGGCAGTCTGAGGAAAAAGTGCCATTAATTGCTCAAAGGTGTCCTTTAAAAGCATTTCCAGACCTACCCCAGTCAAAGTGCCCAAATCATTACCTCCACAGTGCACAATTAACAGGTCAGGTTTTGGCAAATGCATAAAGGTTTTCACCAATGGTATCAATTGGTGACATTTTAATCCTCTGTGGCCAAACCACTTAATTTCCACATCTTGTAAATTGAGGTTAGGTAAATTCCTGTTCTCAGCATACCTCTGAGCCCAATAGATGTAACTATGTCCAACAATCCAGACAGAAAACATGGTGAGAGAAGGTTCTCCTGCAGTCAGATGAAGTGTGGCAATGAATTGGCAGTTGAAAAAATAAGAGTTTAAAATGAAAAAAACTGTGGAGTTTCTGTGTTAATGAAGCAGTAACAGTGATTGGTGGATTTTGATTGCTGAAAACAGAAAGTTAGGGTGCATGGATGAGTTCTTTGAAAGATGTATTTTGAGTGGTCAAGAAAAAATCATTAAATGAAAGAATGCACTGGATATGAGGTGCACTGAGAGTTCAGAGTTCAATTGCAACATTGTTGTGTGAACTTGCAAACACCAGAGGCCTTCAAGGAGGTGGTTGCTATGCAAAAAAGGCAGAAAGGGCAGAGGGGGGAAGGGTTTTGATTTGAAAAAAAGTGAGGGAAGAGTTTTGATTGGGTGACATGAGAGATATGTGTGAAGAATTACAGCATGTCTGTGCTTTTGATAGCTGCAGACTCTGGAGTGCATACCTTTTGCTCTGCTGAAGACAAATTGGTGTGTTTCTGAGACTGTTTTGAAACTCAAAGTATTTGCTAAGGTGAGAAAAGATTTCTTTAATTTAGATAGAGAATAGTGTGCTTTAAGGAGAAAATTATGAAGAAAGTTGTGTTTTTCAAATGTTGCTTTGTCTCAAGTGTTTTACAAATAGATTTTGTTTCTTTGAGAAATTGTAATTGGAGAAAATGTGAAGTATTAGTACTGACAGGGTTTTTTTGTGCATAGGAGTTGTGGAGTGTTTTCAAATTATGACGTGAAAATCGTTTTTGAGGAAAAGGAATGGTTATAATATTTATGACAAGGACATAATGGTGTATGCTTCTTTGTAAGGCAATTGAGTGTCTCTGATGTTATTTTTCCCATTTTAATGTAAGACCTTTCCCTGTGGAGCAAATTGCTTGTAAATATGCTCCCACCTGTGCATGGCAAATTTAGATTTTGAATGTTTGCGTTACATAGCCATGTTAAAAGTGACACAAACATGCTGCAAAGGCAATCAAAAAACGCTTTTATGTGTCTTAAGGACATTTTAAGTCATTTCCCCATGTGCAGTGTTTTCAAATTATGATTTGAAAATCGTTTTTGGGGAAAAGGAATGGTTTTAATATTTATGACAAGGACATAATGGTGTATGCTTCTTTATAAGGCAATTGAGTGTCTCTGATGTTATTTTTCCCATTTTAATGTAAGACCTTTCCCTGTGGAGCAAATTCCTTGTAAATATGCTCCCACCTGTGCATGGCAAATTTAGATTTTGAATGTTTGTGTTACATAGCCATGTTAAAAGTGACCCAACCATGCTGGAAAGGCAATCAAAAAACGCTTTCATGTGTCTTAAGGACATTTTAAGTCATTTCCCCATGTGCAGTGTTTTCAAATTATGATTTGAAAATCGTTTTTGGGGAAAAGGAATGGTTTTTAAATTTATGACAAGGACATAATGGTGTATGCTTCTTTATAAGGCATTTCAGTGTCTCTGATGTCATTTTTCCCATATTACATTAAAAGACCTTTCCCCGTGGAACACATTCCTTGTAAATATGGTCCCACCTGTGCATGGTAAATTTAGATTTTGACTGTTTGAGTTACATAGCCATGTTAAAAGTGCCCCAAAAAAGTTGCAAAGGCTTTAAAAAAACACTTTCATGTGTCTTAAGGACATTTTAAGTCATTTCCCCGTGGGCAGTGTTTTCAAATTATGGCTTGAAAATCGTTTTTGAGGTAAAGGAATGTTGTTAAAATTTATGTGCGCCATATGCCCCCAAATTTCTTTTTCAGGGGTGCAGCAGGGTGTTCTTGCGACACCCCTGCACCTTTGGAAAAATTCCTAATTTGCGATGAGCTAATTGCTAATGGCAAATTGCACCTTCATTCCTATGGGCCTCCTGGCCCATGGAAATGAATGAGTAATTTGCAATTAGCAATTTGCTCATTGCAAATTAGGAATGGTAAAGAATCGCTATTTATTCCTTAAAATTCGCTATTTAGGAAATGCAAAATAGTTTGATGATACATATGGCAGTTCATCTCTAACAAGATAAGAAGCATAGGGATAGATTTATGATGACTGACACAATGAAGTGGACATAACTTACTTCATTGGTAGGCCTTTACATGTATTATCTCCTCTGTATTCTTCATCAAGCGTAACTTTGATCTGCAATCCTGAGTAGGCCTCACCTTAAACAAACCTCTGGATAGGCCACACCTTATCGTCATCCTGAATTAATCATTTAAAATGCTAGGGACAGATTTATGATAGGTGTATGCCTCTTTTGCGCCACTGTGCGTCACTTTTCTGATGCAGCGGCGGTGCAAAAGATTTCCTATGAGGCGACAAAATTACAAATTGATGCATTTAGGCAGATGTGTCATGGTGTAAAAAAACCGTGCCACATGAAACCGATGCAGCAGTGATGCAAAAGATGCACCATGTTGCAAGACAGGCCTCACTTGGGGCCATATGTATCAAGCTAATTAGCATTCGCAAAGGCCGAAATTCTGCAAATTTCGGCCTTTGCGAATGCTAATTAGACAAATGGTATGTATCAAACAAGTTTGATGCAAAATAAGGAATAGCAAAATTTGCTATTCCTTATTTTGCGATTGCACTGAAGGATTTGCAAATTTTGCGATTCCTTAAATGCAATGTATCAAACAAAAAATATGCAAAAAATGCCATTAAGGATTTGCAAATTACCACCAACTTCTAGTTGGTGGTAATTTGCGAATTCTTTTCAAAAAGCTTTTTTTCCATAAAACAAAAGGTGCCATATGACGCCCATACATGCCCTTAGGGCATGTATGTGCGCCATATGCCCCCAAATTTCTTTTTCAGGGGTGCAGCAGGGTGTTCTTGAGACACCCCTGCACCCTTGGAAAAATTCCTAATTTGTGATGAGCTAATTGCTAATCGCAAATTGCACCTTCATTCCTATGGGCCTCCTGGCCCATGGAAATGAATGGATAATTTGCAATTAGCAATTTGCTCATCGCAAATTAGGAATGGTAAAGAATCGCTATTTATTCCTTAAAATTCGCTATTTAGGAAATGCAAAATAGTTTGATGATACATATGGCGGTTCATCTCTAACAAGATAAGAAGCTTAGGGATACATTTATGATGACTGGCGCAATGAAGTGGACATCACTTACTTCATTGGTAGACCTTTACATGTATTATCTCCTCTGTATTCTTCATCAAGTGTAACTTTCATCTGCAATCCTGAGTAGGCCTCACCTTAAACAAACCTCTGGATAGGCCACACCTTATCGTCATCCTGAATTAATCATTTAAAATGCTAGGGACAGATTTATGATAGGTGTATGCCTCTTTTGCGCCACTGTGGTCACTTTTCTGATGCAGCGGCGGTGCAAAAGATTTGCTATGAGGCGACAAAATTACAAATTGATGCATTTAGGCAGATGTGTCATGGTGTAAAAAAAACGTGCCACATGAAACCGATGCAGCAGTGATGCAAAAGATGCACCATGTTGCAAGACAGGCCTCACTTGGGGCCATATGTATCAAGCTAATTAGCATTCGCAAAGGCCGAAATTCTGCGAATTTTGGCCTTTGCGAATGCTAATTAGACAAATGGTATGTATCAAACAAGTTTGATGCAAAATAAGGATGAGCAAAATTTGCTATTCCTTATTTTGCGATTGCACTTAAGGATTTGCAAATTTTGCGATTCCTTAAATGCAATGTATCAAACAAAAAATATGCAAAAAATGCCATTAAGGATTTGCAAATTACCACCAACTTCTAGTTGGTGGTAATTTGCGAATTCTTTTCAAAAAGCTTTTTTTCAAAAAAACAAAAGGTGCCATATGATGCCCATACATGCCCTTAGGGCATGTATGTGCGCCATATGCCCCCAAATTTCTTTTTCAGGGGTGCAGCAGGGTGTTCTTGAGACACCCCTGCACCTTTGGAAAAATTCCTAATTTGCGATGAGCTAATTGCTAATCGCAAATTGCACCTTCATTCCTATGGGCCTCCTGGCCCATGGAAATGAATGAGTAATTTGCAATTAGCAATTTGCTCATCGCAAATTAGGAATGGTAAAGAATAGCTATTTATTCCTTAAAATTCGCTATTTAGGAAATGCAAAATATTTTGATGATACATATGGCAGTTTATCTCTAACAAGATAAGAAGCTTAGGGATAGATTTATGATGACTGGCGCATCACCAGTGATGTGCCAGTCATCCTGTGCCGCTGTTCCGCCAACCATGGTGTGCTGCATTTACAATGCGGCGCAGCATGGGGCAAAAATGGCACAGATGCGTGACGCATCTGTGCCGTTAAGGTGGCGCATTGCTGGAGTTGTATCGCAAGTGCGATGCAGCTCCAGCAACGCTCAGGGGTGCCCCATCTCCACAATGTTGCGTCAAGACCTATGCCTGCTTCAAGCAGGCGCAGGGTTTTGACGCAGCTTTCTCCTATCTGATTGTAAATGCGGCACACCATGGGTGGCAGAGCAGCGGTGCACGTTAACTGGTGCATGCCTGGGGATGTGCCAGTTAACATAAATCTGCCCCTTTACATTTAAGTATGTGCAGGGGACACAGAGTCGGTGAGGCTTATCCAAGGTTAAGAAGAGATGAGTCCTTTTCAGTGAAAAATTAGACATAGGCTTCACCTGCTCAGCATCGCTGGACATGGCTAAATAATAGCTGCAAAATGTTACTCTTGTTAAACAATTTTACTATTATAATCTCTGAGATTTGTCTCTTACTCTGCAACATCTCATTGTTGTTATCTTTCTTTAAAGATAAAGACAACATCAACATGAGCGACAATCAGCAATCAGTTGATTTCGACCTCATCATTGAACTCGTAATTGAAACATCAGTGGATGTTGATCCCTTGGATGATTTAAATCCTGAGGATGAAGAAGAACGTGATGAGGATGCAGATTTGTCAGAATTATATGACATAGGATGGGAAGCTGACGTGCTTGAGCCTATGGAACTATAAACATTTATTTTAAAAATTTATAATAAATAAAAAGTAAAAATGTAAACCGTTTAATTTAAAAATAAAGACACCTTCAAAAACAGGTTATGTGTAGTGTATTCAATAAAATATTAAAATATGCTCATAAAATTAGATCAGATTCACATATAAAATAGCACAGGTAAAATGAATATAAATTCCATTTCTTTTCTGCTATTTCTGTATTCTAAATTTGCCAAGGACTAAGAAATCTTCTATGTAAAAATGTCAAGTAGTGTTTTAAGTTTTTGATTACTGTTATTGATTTACTGTTGGGTAATAGTGGTTAATAACATTTTTTAATATATTTTACCACAGATTCAACTGCAGATCATTTCAAGATTTCACCATGCCAACCAAAGAAAGACTGAGAAAGGCTGCAAAACGTCAAAGACAACAGGTCAATGAAAAAAGCAGCAGTCCTCTAACAAAAAGATTTGTCAAGTCACCAAGAAAGCACCGGGTAAGAGTACAAAAACATTCATAAGAAATATCTGTAGTAAAAAAAATATTACTACAGAAAAAGTTTCAGTCCAGAAAAAGAGAAGCAATTCAAACGGAAAGGAAAGGCCAATGAAAAATGTTACTGCTAGAGCAAGAGATAACTCTGTGCATGATAGTAGAAGGAAACAACAGTTTAGGGACATTCGTAAACGAATGTTCCGCAAAAGGATAATTGGCAATTTGTTAAAAAATATTAAGAAAGGTCAACAGAAAGTGTTTTTTTATAAGAGAAAAAAAAAAGTTGAGAAAGTTATTGATCAGGCATTTGAAATTAAACGTAAGTTATTTATTTTGATAATCAATAGAATTAGGAAGCTAAACAAGGCAATTTATGATTTCAAAAGAAATAGTAGATGGAAGAGAATAGTTAATCGTAGTAATTTTTGTGACGTTTTTTCTGGAGAATGGATGCATAGTTCAAGCTGTGAGGCATTTTTTAATGAGGAGAGTTATTTCCAGGATAATGATTTGGTGCATGCAGTTGACACCAGTGGTCGAGCTTATGAAGTGAAAGATGGTTGTCCAGTTGAAAAAGAAAAACTTGTGACAACAGAGGCAGAAGAGGTGTTAGGTAATGAGGTTTTAGGAAGACATCCTAAGGGTCCTGTGTACACCTGGAAGTGTAGTAGTATTTGCAGTGTGCGACAGGATTCCATCAATTTGCTTTGTGATTTTGTACGGTCATTTAATAAGAAAAGTTTGAAGCAGAAAATGAAGTTGTTGCAAGAATTAGATCCTTGCAGAGTGAGAGAAGTGACAGGTTTGCATGGTCATTCACTGGCTTGTCTTTCCAGGAGAGTATGCCAGAGTGTTTTTCATCATTTCAGGATGCTAGCAGTGCATCATAATAAAGTGAGGAAATTAGTTAGAATGTTGTATTATGCTAAGAGTCCAGCAATTATGCTTAAACAATTATGCGCTGCTCTTTTGCATGGTTCTGAAATAGATGTGAAGAATATATGTGAAGAAATTGAGTTTTGTTACTTTGGAAGTAAAGAGGAGAATGTTGAAATTGACCAAGAAGAAGCGGGTAATGTGGAAGATAGTGTACAGGTTTCCAGTACAGATAATTTCCAGAGGGAAATTGCGACGTTTCAGGTCAAATCAAGTGAGGGGCCAAATTTCACTTGTGTGTGTTGTCGACGCACTTATTATAAGAATCAGACTAAGTTAGTGGATTTATATGCAAAAAGTGAAAGGGAAAATAATAGTGAATGGAAGGATTTCGCAACATACTTGATGGTAGAAAAGTGTTTTGATTTGGGATTGGATCAACGTGTGTGTACTTATTGTTGTAATAAATTAAATCAAAACCAGATGCCTGCTAGAGCAGTTCATAATAATCTGGAATTGGTTGAGATTCCTTCTGAATTGAAGGATTTAAATACTTATGAATCTATTTTGATTCAAAGTATCCATCCCTTTCAGGCTATTGTAAGAATGGAGCCAAAGACAGGGAAATTGCCTCCATCAGATTTACAGAGAGGATTAAAGGGAAGAGTTGTTTATTTGCCTCTAGATTTGAAGAAAAACATTAACACAATTGGAGTAGAAAAAGTGGAAGAGGAACCTCTGGTTATCTTAGTTAATGGGGTTCCGACAAAGAATAAGAAAATATGGCAAGATTTAGTGGATGTTAGGAAAGTTAAAAAGGCAACATTGTATTTGAAAAAAAATAATAAATACTATAAGAATGTATATGTTGCAGAAGTGGAAGTAAGTGAGGAAGAGGATAGTGATTTGTGTGCTGGTCAAATTGAGAAAGTAGAACCCTCTACTAGTGAAGAAATATATGAACATTATAGTGTTCATCCTTTGCATTCCAATGAAGTCATGGGGAATGCTATTGAGTTGTTTCAAATGAAACAAGCCAAAGGGAGTCCCATTAGTGTTCGGGAGGAAAGTTTGGAAGCTCGGTGTTTCCCACAGCTTTTTCCAACAGGTCAGGGAGGAAGATATGATGAGCGACCTCATCAAATTCCTGCTTCTGAATACCGGACTTTGCGATTGTATGCAGGAGATGCTAGGTTTCGACAATGCATTCCTTATTTGTTTCATCTCCTGTTTGAAAGCGATCTGTCTGGACTGTCATATGCAGTGAACCACATCTTGAAAAGTGGTATACACATGCAAAACATCTCGGCAAGTGACTTTATGGATAAAGTCAATGTCCAAGACAGTATTTTGGATTCTCACCTGATTAATCTCATGGCGTGTCAGCGTGGTACTAATGAGTACTGGTACCGTCGTCATGGTGATTTAAAATGTATGCTGAGGAACTTAGGAACTCCCACATGGTTCCTCACTCTGAGCTGTGCCGAGTATGGCTGGGAAGACTTACTTGAATTTCTACGAGAGGCAAATGCTAACGTAGAAAACATCGAATTCAAGACACCCGGAGAACTGTGCTCTTTGGATCCAGTCAATGTATGTAGGTACTTCAATCATAGATTTGAAGCTATGATGTCTTTCATCATGAATAAGAAGAATCCACCTCTTGGAGAGGTGTTGGATTTCTTCTGGAGAAAGGAGTACCAAGCAAGAGGTGCTCCTCATATACATATGTTGCTGTGGATCAAGGATGCACCTAAATTTGGAACGGATCCAGAAGACTCAGTGATGAGTTTCATCCAACAGTATTCTACGTGTGCTGTTCCAAACGCAAAGGAGAAGAAAAGCCTAAGAGAAAAAGTTCTACGTTTCCAAAGCCATCGATGTGGAAAGTACTGTCGTCGTAAATTCCGAAACAAGGACAAGTTCTACACCAAATGTCGTTTCGGCTTTCCACGACCGGTGATTTCTAAAGGAAGAGTGAACAGTTTGATGTCTTCGCTGCGACATAATGTGATGAAGAAATCACCTAAAAACACATACAATTTGAAGAGGAACGAAGAGTCTAAATACATCAACGACTACAACCCGGTGATTTTGTCCATGTGGAATGCTAACATGGATATACAGTTTGTGGCTGATAACTGTATGGCTGTGGCTCGGTATGTGACATCTTACATCACCAAAAAAGAGAGGACAGAATTGAAGGATATGTGGGAGGACATTTCCCATGAAAAGAGCCTCAGCAAGAAGTTGTACAGTTTCAGTCTGAAGATGTTGTCGCATCGAGAAATCGGAGCTTACGAATGTTCTGACCGGTTGTCTTCAGCAAGTCTCTATGCCAAGTCCAGGAGTATCGTTTGGGCGAGTCTTGGTCTTGCTGCAACGCGTAATCGAGTTCTCAAACATGTGCAGGAAATTGAGTATTTGGCGGAAAAGGAGCCAAACAGTACCGACATTTTGAAGACAAACATGTTGGATACATATTATCCAAATCGAAGCAGTCACCTCGAGAATGTTTGTCTGTATGAGGTTCTTCAAAATTACATATTCAAGAGGAACATCAAAGAAGATACTGAGAAAGGAGTGTATGCTGTAATAGGAAGTGAGGGATGTCTGGTCAAGCAAAGAAAATGCCACTTGATAAACCATCGAAAATTGAGTGGCGAATCTCCTGAAAAAAAGGGGTTTTTTTTTATTTAGCACTTTTGCAACTTTTCAAGCCTTGGCGTGCAGAAGAGGAACTGCTTGGAGATTTCCTCTGTTACAAAGACTCTTTCAATGCCGCCAAGGAGACCATAGAATGTCCTGCTTTTCCCAAATATGTAGAAATGTTGAATGTGGAAATCGAGCAGGAAGCAACGATTGCAGCCGAGATTGCCAGAGACAGTTCTCAGGACAGTCAGAGTTCTGCTTCATTGAGTCAGGATCCACTAGGAGGACCTGTTATCGAAAATGAAGCTGCCACTGCTATGAATGAAGTGGAAAGAGCCATGGCACATGCTCAGGAGGATGCGGTTAACTTAGAAGAGTTGGAAAGACAACTCAACGTTGAGCAGAGGAAAATATATGATGAAGTTACCATGCAAATTGATCATGGATTAAGTCATGACAAGAAAGAGTGCTCATGTACGTCGTTGAAGCCTGTCCGACTGTACGTGAGTGGAGAAGCGGGAACTGGAAAAAGTTTCCTTATTAAAGCAATTTCATGTTATTTGCAGGAAAGGACAGAGTCATCGCTGTCTTGTGTTGTCACCGCTCCAACTGGACTGGCAGCACATAACATTAAAGGGATTACTTTACATCGTTTACTGATGCTGCCAGTGGAGCATGACAACAAATTACAATATCACAAGCTATCTGGAGATGCTTGTTGTGAAGTTTCAAGAGTCTTGCGGAAAATGAAACTTCTTATCATTGACGAAGTAAGCATGGTTTCCAATGTCATGCTTGCTTTTGTGCATTTGAGAATGCAAGAAGTTCTCAAAACAGAGTATGATGTGTTATTTGGTGGCAAACACATCATTGTTTTCGGAGATCTTCTGCAGCTGACACCAGTGAAAGGGCAACCTGTGTTCAAAATGCTCACGCATGAAGATACCAGGAAGTGCCTAGGGAGCATTGGCAACGTCAATATTTGGTTAAACTTCAATTATGCTGAACTGCATGAAAATATGCGTCAGGCGAAGGATGAAGTTTACAAGACTATTCTACAAGATGTTAGAATTGGAAAAGTGACCGAGCATGGGAAAGAAGCTTTACATGCACGATTACTGTCAAATTTATATCCAGAATAAGATGTTGTGCCTGAGAATATTTTTCAGAAAATTACTGAGAACAAATCTGGAATATGTTTGATGCCAACTCTTGCAGAATGTGCCAAATTCAACAACAAAATGTTGCATTTAGAAAAGCAAGAGATTGTGAAACTGGAAGCTATTGACAAAGTAGAGCATATGGGATCAACAATTATTTTGTCTGAGAATTTGAAAACAAAATTGGATTCATTAGAGAAGAGTATATCTAAAACTGCAGGTTTTGAAAAGACTCTGAATGTGTGCTTGAACTGCCGTATAATTTTAAGAAGGAATTTACATGTTGAAAGAGGTCTGGTAAATGGATCAATGGGTAATGTTGTTGATTTTGTAAAATACAGAAATAGAGATGGAATTGATTTTTTAAAAATTAAATTTGATGGCATTGAGGAAGTACAGCTAATTGGTCGTTGTTCTGCTAGATTTTTGCTTGTAAAAGACTTATATGTTCGCCGTAAGCAGTTTCCTGTTTGCTTGGCATATGCGGTGACAATCCATAAATCGCAAGGTTTAAGTGTAGACAGTGCATTGGTGAATATTGGCAGTTCTGTGTTCAAGGAGGGTATGGCATATGTGGCATTGTCACGAGTTAGAACTTTATCGGGATTGTACTTGATTGAGTGTGATGTCACAAACATTTGTGCGGATCTAGATTGTGTTAAGGAATACAATAGGTTAAGAAGAGAGTATGCGCCACATTTGCCTCAATATCCTTTGTTTGAGAAACGTGTGGTAGGCCGGAAACGAAGAAATGTGACCAATACTGGGGAGGTTGTAGCAAAAAGACGAAAAGTCGATGAACCTGAAATTATAAGCAGAAACAAAAAGGATTCTGTTGAAGATGTTGTTGGTTTTCAATTTGAAAACAGTTCTGGTGTCAACTGCTATGCTAATGTAGTGGTTAATGTTTTGTTTTCTCTAGAAAATGTAAAAGAAGAGATTGTGGTCAATTCTGATCAAAGATTTTGCAGTTTGTTAAATTCTGTCTTAGAAAAATGTAGCACTGATAGAACAAACATAGAAAGTGTGTCTGAAATTCGAAATCTGTTAGACAGATGTTCAGGCCAAACACAATTCTCTCAAAATATTCAGCAAGATTGTCAGGAGTTTTTAATGTATATGCTTGATGTATTGCATGCTGAAGGTGTAGATGTAGATCAGCTGTTTGGCCTTTCTTATCAATGGCAGCATGACTGCGAGAACTGTAGGGTATCAAGTACTACTAGTGTAGACTCAGAAAGATTTATATATTTAACTTTGCCAGACAGTAAATCAGTCTCCTTTAATAAGCTAGTAAAAGCAGCTGATCACAACATGGAGTGTAGCCAATGTAAATCTGAAATGATGTCCACATTATTTATACGAACATATGGCCAGTATGTCATTTTAATGTTCCAACGATGTAGGCCTGATGGACCAAAATTGACAACTTTAATTAAAAATTTTGTGGCTTCACAGTTGTCAATATCAGGAAGGACTTTTGTAACTGCAGCAATTATATATCATGATGGTCCTTCAATAACATCAGGACATTACACAGCTTATTTAAAGTCTAGAAATGGCTGGTCATTCTGCAATGATTCTGTTTTAATTTTCAAAAAAAAATTGCCGTATGACCTTAAAAACTCTTACCTGGTGTTTTTAAAGCCAAAATTTTAGGGAAAGAATCTCGGGATGTGCTCTGAGGAATTTCAAGAAGTTCTAATGGCTCCTACACGATTTGGCCTTGAGGATAAGTGTAGTTCAGAGACATAACTTCTAACTATAAGACTGGACGTCATGGAGAAATAAGTGCACTTTGAATGAGTTCAGAAAAACTGTTTCTTTTTATAAGCTAATTGAAGCAGCCAATCAAAACATAGAGTAGAGGGAATGTAAGTCTGCAATGCTGTCTACTGTTTTACATTGCTTTGTGATTAAAAGGGATGTAGAGAATTAAATAATTGTAGTAGTCATAGAGGTAGTGTAAGTCTGCTTCATAGTAAGCAGTATCAGTGTCATAGGAAATGTAGAACATGACTGAGCAAGAAGGGGAAGATATTACTAGTCCAGGATTGTGAAAATGATCTTCAACATTTTAATTGTGAAAGTTGCGGAAATACAACATGATGGGATTGGCTTACAAGAATTCCAAGAGTTATAAATGGCTCTGACACGATTTGGCCTTGTGGAAACGTGTGGTAGAGAGCGAGAAGTCATTTATTGTATGTAACATGTTTTTCAAAACGATGGAGGTTTTCTTTCAGAAAGTGGCGGTCTGAAAGTAATAACAGCACAACAGAGTGTAAGCTGTTCATAGGACATCCTTCGACGTCATGGAAAGTAAGTTAACTTTAAGGAGTTCTGAATTCTGATTTGTTATGTTGTATGGGTTTTTTAAACACAATCATTTTGATTGTGTTTTTTTTTCCCCGCTGTTATATGATGAATACCTTCAAGTCACTGTTTTTAGTGAAATTTGATACATTCTGAGAACAGCAAAAATAAACCATTTAACATGTATAATTAATTCTGTACTGTTTGCATTTATGATGTACATGTAGAACTGTCTAGGAGGCATGGAGAAGGTGAGGCTTCTGTAAGTGTCAAAGTTGTTGCATACAGTGCTCATATTCTACGTAGTCTTTCATATGATAGACTACATTTCCACAATGAGATACCTAAGCAAAGGAAACACAGGTGATATGATTGTGGAATGAGCAAAATAAATTGCACGTTTTTCAATTATATTACCTGTGTTTCCTAACATTACACATCACATTGTGTAGGTGAGGTTTAGGCCTGTTCCAGGAGACAGAGGAGGTCTGACATTTGTTCAAGAGTGCAGTGGACATGACTCACTTCGTTGGTAGGCCTCCACATGTATTATCTCCTCTGTATTCTTCAACAAACCTAAATTCCATCTGCAACCCTGAGTAGGACTTACCTGAAACAAATCTGTGCATAGGTTACACCTTATTGGTATCTTGAAACAATCATTTAAAATGTTAGGGTCAGATTTATGGTGACCGTGCGCCTCTTTTGCTGCATTGTGGGTCACTTTTGTGTAAAAGATGCACCATGTTGCAAGATAGATTTCAGTTCATCTCCAGCAAGATACCATCAGTTTAAAATGTATATAATTAGCACTGTGTAGGGGGCATGCAGAAGCTGAAGCTTTTGTAAGCGTCAAAGATTGTGAAATGAGGAAAAGAAACTCCACATTTTTCAATTACATCACCTGTGTTTCCTAAGTTTACGAATGACATTGTGCAGATGAAGTTTAGGTCTGTCCACAGACACAGAAGAGGTCTGGCCTTTGTTCAAGAGTGAAGTGGACATGACTTACTTCATTGGTAGGCCTTCACATGTATTATCTCTTCTGTATTCTTCAACAACTCGAAATTTCATTTGGAACCCTGAGTAGGCCTCACCTCAAACAAACCTCTGGATAGGACACATCTTATTGGCATCCTGAAACAAACATTTAAAATGTTAGTGTCTTGCGACACTTTTGTGAAACAACAGCAGTGCAAAAGATGCACCATTTTTTAAGATAGGCCTCACTTCATCTGCATCAAGATACTGTTAGTTTAAAATGTATATCTTTAGGACTGTGTACGGGGCCTGGAGAAGCAGAAGCTTCTGTAAGTGTCAAAGTTGTTGAAAAACTGTTTGTCCTTCAATCTTTTCCCTTGTCTTTTCTAATTTTTAAATACATGTTTTAATATTTTTCAAATGTTTGTTCTCTCTTTCACAGATTGAAAGTATAAAAACAAAAAGTGAGTAAGTTAATGACAATTATAAGGTAAATGTTTTGTACTCTTTTCGTTACATTTCTATCACATTCACCTACTAGTAGTTTGACAGCTTCATTTCTTTAACCCTCAGTTTCCTGCCTTTGCTACTTCCCTCATTCCTTTCTCTATTACCTACTTACTCTACTCCTTCCACTCCTTTTCTCAGTCCCTCTCTTCTCATAGTTCCTCACTCTTGTTCACTCACTCCGTCTCTATTACTCTTAGTGTCTTTGACTGATCACTCTTTCACTACTTGTTCATTATGCTTCTTCTGTGTAGTTGAAGCACACTAAGGGGCATATTATCAACACAGCCAATAAAATTATTGCTGTTTTTATTGGCAGAAAAGTGTTGCAAAAGTTGTTTTAGCGGCAGTTTTCCGCCGCAAAAGCGGCTTTAGCGACACATTTCTGCCGATAAAAGCTGCAAAACGTTTATTGCCTATGTTGATGATATGGCTCTATGTTATTTACATTTCTTTGCTGTTTCAATTAATCTTTTTCTGTTATTTTTTCTTTTTTGTTTTCTGTTTTTTCTCTCTGTTATTCCACATGTTTTACTCTGAGTTTGAACATTCACTCACATTGTCCAAGAAACTCTTCTTTGTTATTGTTCTACTCTCTTTTTTTTCTTTCACTTCCTTATCTATTTTGTTTTTCACAATTATACCCTCTTAAATCTTTTCTTCGGTAAATAGATCTATTAAACAGTATCTCTGGTTTACTCCCTATAGCTGTCTTTCTTTTAACATCACTCTCTGTTTACTTTCCTTATACTTACTCTTCTTTTTTTTTTTTTTTTTTTTTATTTTGGGTTCGCTCCCGGTTCACGAACCGGGTAAGCGAACTAAAAGAAATAGAGCTTGCCAGAGTGCTAAACATTCTAGCAATTTTTTTTGAATGGGGAGGTAGTTCTGAAAAGAACTTTTTTTTTTAATGTTTTTGTTGTTTTATATATTTATTTTTTTTTGAACATTTTTTGTTTTTTTGTATTTTTTGAACAATTTTATATTTTTTGGGGTTTTTTTTGGGGGGAAAAAACAACAAACAGGCATTGAAAAGGGCTCAACAGGAGCAAAAAAAAATTTATTTTTTGGGGCGTTTAGGGCAATTATGATTTTCATAAGCTACATTTATTAATGTTATGCTCATGTTTCCACAGGAAATCAATGCTCCACAATACAAACAGGTGAACTTGAAGTGTGCAAAGTTCTCTTGAATGTTTGGCACGGTTTCCCGTGCCTCTGCTCCTGACAACGATATTTGAGAAGTTGACCTGGCCACAGGAGTTGTTGTTGGGTTCTCCTGCTGGTCACGTATCTCTGCCCGGCTGTAATTCAATGGATGCCACCTGTTCATGTGCCGATGCATGGTATAGTTCCCATAGCTATACTTTTTATCAGTCCCTCTTGATAACTTTTCTTTGCAAATGAGGCAGGTGACATACCTCGCATTTACTTTCTTCTGCCCTGGAGGGAATGAAAAAAACTGCCAAATGAAACTGGCTTTCCTATGGGAAACCCGGGGCACCTCTTCCAAGAACTGTGGTCCTTCTCTCTCCTCTTCCTCTAGTTCTTCCTCTTCCTCCTCTGTGTTGGTGATGACCTGGGGAGGTGGTCCTCTCTTCCCATGAGGAGGTGGAGGTGGTGGTGGGGGTGCACCAGCTGAAGCAACTACTGATGCCATTGCTCAAGTATGAAATAAGGTCTTCCTCTCACAAAGATGAAAGTCAGAGTGAGGAAAGAAGGAGGGGTTTTCATCATTTGGGAAAAACAATATTTCTAAACCAATGAAAAGTGTTATTTTTAGGTCACCTGACCTAGCCTTACATCATTATGAAACCAAAAGTGAAATGAACCAATGAAAAGTTTTATTAACAAGTCACATGACCTGTTACGCTTATGTTACGCGCTGCGGAACGCACCCCGGATCGCTTCCGGGTCGCTGCGCTTCGCGCCTCGGTTCGCGCTCCGGAGCACTTCCGGGTGCGCTAATGCGGCATAAGACGCATTACGCGACAACGTGATATGTCGCGCTTCCGCGATGCGTCACGATGTTCATTTCTAACGCGGCAGTTCCGCAAACGGAACGCTTACCGGTTCGCGGACTGGGTCGCGGCATCAAGGTGAGCTAACGGGAAGCTTCCCGGTTCGCGTTATATAGTTAGGAATATGCATTTACAAAACCTTGAAAATTCAATGAAAAAACCATAGGTTATAGACCATATATAGTTAGGAATTAGCATTTAAAAAACCTTATTTTACTCACACAAAACCATTGAAATTCCATATATATATATCAGTCATGCACCTACTAAATCCTTCATCCAGACACTTATACATCCACTCAAGACATATTTTAACTTTACAGAAAAATACAGTCACTGGATGTTGTCATCAGTGATGTCATCAGTGATGTCATTTGAGATGTCATCAGTGATGTCATCAGTGATGTCATTTGAGATGTCATCAGTGATGTCATCAGTGATGTCACTGACCATGTCATGAATGATGTAATATGTGACATGATCAGCAGTGGATTGCGGGTGCGCGATATATAGTTAGTACAACTAACTATATATGGAATTTCAATGGTTTTGTGTGAGTAAAATAAGGTTTTTTAAATGCTAATTCCTAACTATATATGGTCTATAACCTATGGTTTTTTCATTGAATTTTCAAGGTTTTGTAAATGCAAAATCCTAACTATATATGGTCTATAACCTATGGTTTTTTCAGTGAATATATATATATATATATATATATATATAATTTTGTATATATATATATATATATTCATATATATATATTCATATATATATATATTCACTGGAAAAACCATAGGTTTCACACCAGTTAGAGTTAGCTGAACATTTTACTCATACAAAACCATTGAAATTCCCACGTTATAGTTAGTTGGACTCACTATAACTCGCGCGCCCGCAATCCACTGCTGATGATGTCACATATTACATCATTCATGACATGGTCAGTGACATCACTGATGACATCACTGATGACATCTCAAATGACATCACTGATGACATCGCTGATGACATCATCCAGTGTCTGTGTGTTTCTGTAAAGTTAAAATATGTTTAACATATTGAAGAATGAGTGTATGTATGAGTGTCTGGTTAAAGGATTTAGTAGGTGCATGACTGACTGTATGAGTGGGTGATTAAATGTGTCTTACTGAATGCATGGGTTAGTGAGTAAACTGTTTGAATTTGTGCATCATTATGTCTGTTGTTGTGTAAGCTGCTCCATGTATTGATTAGTAGTTATATGACTGGCTATATGGGTTATTCATTGGTTGCCCAAGTATTTGTATGTGAGGGTGAGTGTGTGTGTGGGTGGCTTAGAGGTGTGTGACTCTGTGCATAGATGTGTGAGCAGTTGATTCACTTGGTGTATGGGTTCAAGAGTGCATGTGGAAACAGCTGTATGGGCGGTTGATTGTGTACATGGGTGTGTGGGTGAGTGAATGAATGCCTCAGTGCTACATGTCCAAGTAAGTACACATGTAAAACACAGTGCATGTGAGAGTTGGCATATATCAATGACTATACATGAGAGCCTATGATTGCCTAAGTGACTGTATGGATCAATGTGTACTTGTATCAGTGATTGTAAAAGAGAGTAAGTATGTGTTAGTATATGTTTGAATAAGTAAGGTTATGTGTGTATAACTGTATAGATGAGGAAATGGGAATGTGATTGATTCTTTGCATGACTGACTAGGTTTGTGAGTAACTCCATGGATGAATGGCACTGTGTGAGTGTCTGTATAGGTTTATGAGTGCATATTATAGTGTTGTATTGATGAGTGACTGTATGTATGAGTGATTGTTTGGGTGAATGAGTGGATGTGTGTGTAGACTTAGGAATCAGTGAGTGTGTATGTAGTAACTGGTATTGGTGTGTCAAAGGTTTCAGGAATGGTAGTCTGTATACAACACTGGATGTATCAAAGGTTAGAGTAGAGTGTGATGAGGTGCATTATATTATCACATGGATGATGTCATCAGTGATGTCATTTGAGATGTCATCAGTGATGTCATCAGTGATGTCACTGACCATGTCATAAATAATGAAATATGTGACATCAGCAGTGGATTGCGGGCGCGCGAGTTATAGTGAGTCCAACTAATTATAACGTGGGAATTTCAATGGTTTTGTATGAGTAAAATGTTCAGCTAACTATAACTGGTGTGAAACCTATGGTTTTTTGAGTGAATTTCAAAGGTTTTTTAAATGCTAATTCCTAACTATAACTATTGTGAAACCTGTGGTTTTTTCAGTGGATTTCAAAGGTTTTTTAAAAGTTAATTCCTTTGTATATCGACTTTGTAACCTACGATTTTTAAAGTGAATTATTATTTTTTTTAGAAGCTGTTTTTAATAACTATTAATTATTATTATTTTTTTTCAAAAATTAATTTTTCAATGTATTTTTCATGTAGTTTTTTTTTATCATTTTGTCTCGGAGCGCTCAGGGTGTGCGCACCGGTAAGCTCACCCGAGAGTGCAGCGAGAGCGCTATTCCCGCGTGCGAGAAAAAAAAAAGTTTGTATTTAAAGTAAAAAATAATGCAAGACATTTAGTGGCATACTTATAAAACTAATATTTTTGATTTTAAATACCCGTATTTTAACTTTAAACGTATTTCCGAAAAGGTAGCAAAACATCATTTATACGCGCCGCGTAAGCGCCCCCGGAAGCGCCTAGGTTCGTGCTGCGTAAGCGCTCCGGTGCGTGCAGCGGAAACGCGTCAAATCATGTGACCTGAAAATAACACTTTTCATTGGTTCTTTACAGTTTTTTTTTACAACTAATGAAAACCCCACTCATTTCCTTCACTACCTCTTTCACTTTGGAGACAGCAAGACTTGTTCCCTTCTGTTCTTCAATTTAGTGGAAAGAATGACTGCCAGACCACCCTGCAGCAGTGAGGACTCTGATGAGTTCATCCAGGAGGAGCCTCCTCAGCCCAAGGTGAAGGAGCACTTTATATGGAAATTTTTTACCATACCACCAGGTGAAAAAAAGGTTAATGCTCCAAAGGTGGAGTGTAAAATTTGCCAAACAGTTCTTTCACGGGGTGACCCTAGAAGAAAATACAGGTTTGGCAACTCCACAATAATCAGGCATGTTCAGAGGAGGCACCCCAGAACTATGCCCGGGAGAGTGTCAGGGACCTGGCACGTAATCCCTCAAGAGATGGCGCCTCAACATCAACTGGAGGAGCAACAACGTCATCCGTGAGAGGAAGACCTGAGCAGCTGATCCCAAACATTCAGCCTGTTTTCAAGGATAACACTATCAAGTGTAAGCAGTGTGATGAAATGCTTTGCTACGGAGAACAGAGTATCATGAACATTGTACGCAGAAGGGAAGACCACCGCTGCCGTCCCCAGCCCTAATTTTCCCCCTTTTTTTGCTCCTGTTGAGCAGTTTGGCATTCCCTGTTTTTGTTTTGGTTCAGAAAAAAAACCTAAAAAAGAAGAAAAAAACTGTTCTTTTTAGAACTACCTCCAATTCTCCAAAAAGAGCTGTATTCTTTACAAATTCAAAAGGAGTGAGTGAAGTGGAGTGCAGTCAGAGAGCAAAGGAAAATGAGTTAGGGAGCAAAGAAAGGGACGAGAGGGGAAGGAAAGTGAACTAGGGGGACTGAAAGAAGGTGGGTGTGGGAGGTGAGTGAGGAGAAGGTGAGTGAACAAGGGGAATGAGGATAAGTGAAGAAAACGGAGTAAGGGAACAGGGGTGTGGAAGGGTAAGAGAAGAGCAGTGATGTTGAGGAAAGAGTGGTGATAGAGAGTGGATAAAGGCAAGTGAGCGTGAGACAAGGGGAGTAAGGGAGTGAGGAGACAGAGGAAGTGAAGGAAAAAGTGACAGTAGAGGACTGAGTGAGGGAGGAAAGAAAGATAAGTGAGGGAGTGTGACTGAGTTATAGGGAGTAAGCGTAACAGAAGAGGAGTGAGAGACTAAGAGGACGGAGAGAATAGGGGTAACAGAGAGAGAGTGAGGGAAGGGGAGTGAGTAAGTTAGAGGACAGAGGGAGTAAGAGAAGGAGTTAGTGAAGTGGAGTAAGGAGAGTAACAGAAGGGAAAAGTGTGAAGGAGCGAAGGAAGGGAAGAGAGAGGAAGAGAAATGAAGGAGAAGGTCTGAAAGAAGGTGAGTGTGGGAGGGGAGTGAGGAAAAGGGGAGTAAACGTGGGGATGGAGAATAAGTGAGGGATGCGCAGTAAGGGAACGGGGGTGTGGGTGGGTGAGAGAACAGTAGTGAGTTTAAGGAAAAGAGTGTATGTACCTCTAAGCACTCTAAACTATAATTTTTTTACTATATTTTTTACACTGTTTTTCCCCGTGGTGCACTCAGGGTGCGCGTACCGGAGAGCGCACATGAGAACGCACCCAGCGCTTAGCTTACCCCATGAAAATTTCAACAAAAAAAATAGTTTTTTTGCCCTTCAGGGTCCTTCTAGGCCCCCCTCAGAAAACCTAGGGGGTCAGGGGGTGTCTACCCTGCCCCCTTTTAATAATTGCCCCCTTTTTATTTTCACCTCTTGTGTCTCCATTCTACCGAGACACAAGATGGCGGACTCTCCAGACTGTTTAGAATGTTGACAGACACCCAAAAGCCAATCAGCTTTCCGCTCGCGCACTCCCGTAGCGCGTCGGGTGCACTCCCCGGTACACGCACCGGTGAGCGCTCGTAGCGCGCCTATAGATATATATGTGTTTTTTAAGTTCATTTTCATAAAAACCACTGGAGCAATTTTCACCAAATATAGCAAAGGCACATCTGCGTACCAGTCCCTACAATTTTTCCAAGTTTGGTGTAATTCAGTTCAGCGGTTCGGGCTGTAGACTTGTCAGAACGTCCTATGGAAATTAACACGGGGAAAACACGTTTTGGGACCCCCCTTTTTTCTCAGCCCCCACTTCACGAATCCCCCCAAAACTTACAGGGAAGGAGCGGAGCGGAGCTGACCACAATTTTGGAAAATTACACACAAATTCCTTAACCGGCGCGAGAGTTATTCTCAATAGAATGTTGCGGATTTCCTATGGTAGCTAGGTCCTAACTATAACTACCTACTGGCGACTGCCAGTAGGTAATATATAAATATATATATATATATACATATATATACACACATACATACAATGGATGAATCAGAGGTTCAGGAAACGAGGATACCATCCCAAACTTTTTGCGGAGGCCAAACGAAAGTCATAAACGGTCTGCAACATTGATTACAGCTGTCGATGCCAACTGATGTACGCGGGGAGTATGATTTTTCCAATGGGGAAGTGTATGCTAGAACACCAGTGAGCAATTAGGAACCAGGATTTCACGTACTCGGTGGCTAAATACTTTTACGACAAGCATGACAGTGATCCTGGTTTACTGGTGTTCTTTGCAATTGATAGGATTCCCCTGAACATCCGGGGGGCAAGAGAGTACTAAACCTCCGACGCCTAGAATCAAGATACATCCTGGACTTAAATATAAAATTCCCAAATGGTCTAAACAGGGATGAGGAGCTTGCTATGCTGGAATGTTTTTCGGTTAAGGGTATCGAAATACTCTGCATTAGAATACCTTTGTCTTCTTTGCACCAGAGTATGTGAGATATTATGGTACCCCTACCTGGAAATATTATGATTGTTTCACTTTAGGTGCTATCTTACAGCTACGTATAATCACGACTACTGGCTGTCATTCTTGAAAATCGAACTCATCTGGAATTTAAAAAGGTTGTATAATGTTATATGGTTCTATTCTCATATTGTAGTGTCTTTAGGATATTGAGGAATTCCTATTCGGAGGTTTCTTTGCACTTGGGCACTTTATATATATTTAGCAATTTTGCACATTGGAATCAGCCTAGGAGATTGAATAGAAAGTACAAATCTGAGATGTGTCTTTTTTTTCCTGCAATAGAGCACTTTACATATTGTGACCCTGCCAATTTCTGGCTCAAGTTTGCACAGCACCTCAGCACTTTTTGCTTACCATTTTAGCACTTTTATAATGAATTATTTATTGGATCTGCAGGATTTATTAGATGTATAAGATCAGATATGATGTTTCATTATGAATTAATGTGTACAGATTAAATGCAATATCTATTTTTTAGAGAAATAGATTAATTGGTGATCATATTTTACTATCTTACTATATATATAATATTCACTGAAAAAAACATAGGTTTCAGGGACGTTATAGCTAGAAATTAGCATTCAAAAAACCTTAGAAATTCCCTAAAAAAAACATAGGTTTCAGGGGTGTTATAGTTAGCTGGACATTTCACTCATACAAAACCATAGAAATTCCTCTGTTATAGTTAGTTCTGCTAACTTTAACTTTGGCGCCCGCAATGCACTACTGATGATGTCACATATTACATCATTCATGACATGGTCAGTGACATCACTGATGACTTCACTGATATCATCTCCCATAGGAAACTTTAGACAAGGCTACAGCTCGAACTGCTGAACGGAATTACACCAAATTTTACAAAAAGGTAGCCCTTGGTTCAAAAAGCACTCTTTTTCTTAAACGGTGTAAATCCATTCAGTAGTTGCTGAGAAAAAAAATTATATATATATTGATATATAGACGCACGGAGGATCCACGCACCCTGCGTTGATGGGTAGTAGTTTACTAAATAGCTGGTTTGATGTTCATATATATAGTACAGAGCTGAATGTAGTAGTGCATTGAAAGTGTTTGGATACTTAATTTTACCTTGACAGTAGTAGATATCAAAAAATGCTGAACATTTTTTTCAGTTATTTTTTATCATTTACATTTTTAAACATTTCGTACTTTAGAATTAGGATCTGTGAAAGAGACGAAAAAATACAATTATAACATATAATATATTTTTTACAACACAACATAATTTTAGCATTACATACATGATTTTGTTTGCCTTTTTTGCTGTTCTTAGAATCTATTGAATTTCACTATAGATAGTGATTTCAATATTACTCATCACATAACAGCTGGCATAAAAAAAATAATCATAGAGAAGTGTGGCTCACTGGTTAGAGGAGGTAGACCCTGAAGCAGATGTCAGACCCGGGACCAGGGTTCAATTCCCGACGCGGCAGGGTCTTGAGCCCAAATATCCACGGACTCGATAATTCTCGTTTCGGTGCTGACTCGAATCACGGGTTCACACTCTGCAGCTCTGGGCATTAGCCTGCTTAATCTCCACTACGGCCCCCCCGCGGCGGGATGCCTGGCTTTCACCTTGGGGATGCCCACTACGGGTATCTCACAGGGAAAATGCCAGGACAGGTTCCCAAGGCAAGCGCCGAGATGCCTACGGGTAATCGAGCGCTATATAAGTACGAATAATAATAATAATAATAATAATAATAATAAAGATTGTTTCAAAAAACCCAAATCTGTGCCAAACATATTTTCAATATACTCAACTATCTTTGCACATTCAGAAAACCAACATCCTTAATAACATACCATATAATGCAAATCACATATATATAAAATGCTTCTTTCTAAGAGAATTTTGTTACTACAATATGAAACAACCGAAACAATAAATCAATCAACAATTGTTTATAATTTCCATATACTCTAAATAATGTTCTTTAAAAAATATGCTGTCAGAATATCCAAGAAAAAGTACTTAATTGATATAAATATCTTTCCTTAAGGCCAAATGATATTCTTGAAATCCTTTATACAGAAATTGTCCAATAGAAATCGTATTAATACATTTTAACATATTCCCAATCAAATCAAATATGTTCTTAGAACTTTGGCTTTAAAAATATTAGATAGAAATGTGGTCATTCATAAGGCAAACGATGTCTAAAAGCCAAATGAGCATCATTACAATATGTCCATCCTTTATTGCATTTTAAATACACAGTGTAATGTCCAAATGTTATAGAAGGACCATTGTGGAAAACAATCGCTAATGCTTCAAATGTTCTTCCTGATATTGATAGTTGACTTGCTACAAAATGTTTAATTAAAGTTTCCAATTTTCTTCCATCAGCTGTACAACGTTGTATCATTAAAATGATATATTGTCCAAATCTTTGTATAAATAATGTTGATAACATTTCTGATTTTCATTGGCTAAATGCCATGCTTTGATTGGCTGATATAACTAGTTTGTTGAAAGACACTGTTTTACAATCTGGTATTGTCAAATCTATGAATCTTTCATATTGTCCAAATCTTTGTATAAATAATGTTGATAACATTTCTGATTTTCATTGGCTAAATGCCATACTTTGATTGGCTGATATAACTAGTTTGTTGAAAGACACTGTTTTACAATCTGGTATTGTCAAATCTAAGAATCTTTCAGTGTCTATGTAAGTGGTAAAAGTAAACATACAATTTTCACATTCATGTTTCCATTTATAACGAAGTCCAAAAAGATTTTCAATTTCTATTCCTTCATTTTCTAATACTGCAAGCATATACGTTAGAAATTCCTGAGCATTTTGTTGGACATTCTGCGTAAATTGCGTAGAACGAGAACATATATCCAGAAGATTCCGAATATCAGAAACACTTTGTATTTTACTTTTATCGGTTCTCAACTTTTCATAAATCCAATGCAACAAGGAACAAAATATTTTTTCTCGATTCTCCATAATTTGCTGTTGCAGACTCTCTAGAAAAAAACAACATTGACCGATACATTAGCATTGCAGTTGATACCTGAATTCTTTTTTTAACTGATATCCGACAATCTCTTCAATAGTGTCCTTTTTCTTTTTGCTTGCTTGCTTGCAATCTCAACATTATCTTGATTTTTTTTCTTCTCTTTAACTTTACTACAGATATTCTATTTTCTTATTCGACCTACTACACGCTTTTCATATATAGGATATTCACCTAAATTGGAGCATACAATCTTCTTAACCGATTATACTATCTTACACAATTTGAATCTGCACTAATCTTTCGCTCATCAAAATCAATCAAATGCAACCCAGATAAACTTCTGACTCTGGACAAAGCAACATATGCCATACCGTCTTTAAATACTGTACTTCCAATGTTTACCAAAGCACTGTCTACACTTAAACCTTGAGATTTATGAATAGTCACCGCATATGCCAGAGAAAGAGGAAACTGTTTTCTACGAACATACAAACAGCGACAATTTGTTTTACATCTTCAATCTGATCAAATTTGATTTTCAAAAATTCAATTCCATATCTATTTTGATATTTAACAAAATCAACAACTTTACCTATTGCTCCATTTACTAAACCTTTTTCCACATCCAAGTTACGCCGTAAAATTACTCGACAGTTTACACATAGATATAAATTAATTTCCAAACCAGCAGTTTTACATATAGATTTTTCTAAAGAATCCAATTTTGTTTTAAATTTTTCCATCAAAATAATAGTGATTCCTTCATGCTCTATTTTATCAATGGCTTCCATTTTTATTATTTTTTCATTTTCCAGCTTTAAAAGTTCTTCATTGAATATAGAACACTTGCGCAGTGTTGACATTAAGTAGATTATAGATTTATGTTCTGCAATTGTTTTATATATTTTTTCAGGAACTATATTTTCCTTTGGAAACAAGTTTGTAAGTAGTCAACTTTGCAAAGCTTGTTTGCCATGTTCTGTCAATACTCCAATTCTTACATCTTGAAGAACAGTGTCATAATCAACATCATTTGCCTGATGCATATTTTTAATGAGTTCTTTGTATTCAAAATATGACCAAATGTTAGCGTTTCCAACACTTCCCAAAGACTTTTTGGTATCTTCATGTACAAGTGTTTTAACTACTGCTTGTCCTTTTATGGAAGTGAGTTGCAGTAGATCTCCAAAAACTATAACATGTTTTCCTCCAAATAAGACATTGTATTCTGTCTTTAGAAGTTGCTGCATTCTTAAGTGCACAAAGGCAAGCATTAAGTTTGAGACCATGCTCACCTCATCAATAATCAGAAGTTTCATTTTCTTTAACACTCTTGAAACTTCATAACAAGCTTTTCCAGATAGCTTGTGATATTCCAATTTGTTTTCATGCTCTCCTGGTAGCATTAGTAAACAAAGTAATGTCATTCCTTTAATGTTACGTGCTGCTAACCCAGAGTTGCAAAAGTGCTAAATAGTAAAATTCTCTTCTATCAGGAGTATCACAACTCATTTTCTGTAATTAATCAGATTTCCTTTCCTTTGTCTCACCAAACATCCTTCTGAACCAATCACTGCATATTTTCCTTAATTTATGTTTTCTGTGGTATTATCTTAAAAGTGTAATATTGCAGCACTTCATAGAGACATATGTTTTCAAGATGATGACTTCTATTTAGATAATATGTCTCCAACATATTTGTTTTGACAATATCTGTGCTTTCCGGTTCATTTTCTGCTAAATATTCGATTTCTTGTATAGATTTAGGTACTCGATTTTGTGTTGCAGCAAGACGTAGACTCACCCAAATGATTCTTCTAGACTTTGAATAAAAATTTGCAGATGACAACCAATCTGAGCATTTGTATGCTCCAATTTCTCGATGAGATAACGTCTTCAAACTGAAACTGTACAATTTCTTACTAAGACTCTTCTCGTGGGAAATATCTTCCCACATTTCTTTCAATTCCGTCCTTTCTGATTTTGGTATGTAAGATGTCACATACCGCAACAGCAACAGCAACGGAATTATGCGCAACATTCTGGACATCCACATTAGCATTCCACATTGAGATAATAACTGGATTATAATCATTGATGTACTTTGATTCTTCACTTCATCTCAAATTGTACGTATTTTGGGAGATTTTCTAATGATGGTATGTCTCACAGCTGACATGAAACTGTTTACTCTTCCTTTGGATATTACTGGACATGAAAATTCAAAACGACATTTGGTATAAAACTTTTCCTTAGACTTGTACTTTCGTCAACAATATTTACCACATTGATAACTTTGGAATTGTAACACTTGTTGCCTTAAGGTGTTTTCTTCTGTTCTTTTTGGTATAGCACATGTGACATAGTCTTCAATAAAGGATAAAACACTTTTATCCAAATCAGTTCCAAATGTGGGTGCATCCTTGATCCATAACAACATATGTATATGAGGAGCATCTCTAGCTTGATACTCCTTTCTCCAAAAGAAATCAACAACTTCTCCAAGAGGAGATTCTTTTTATTGCATATAAAAGACATCATAGCTTCATTTTTTCTGTATTTATCCACATTTATTTTTGCCACAAGCAAAAAACGCCGCTACAGCTAGTATTTTTCCGCATTTATTTAAATTGACAATGCACACCAGCGCCCGGTTGTTATTGGTCAAAATAATACATTCCTCTGAAAACTTTGCCATTGTACACATCTCTTACGGAACTTTCCAAAGTTTCTGCCATAGTGGTCATCTGTACTTAGCAGCAGAAACACAATATTCCACACATACATCCCCATTCCCAAGCGGACTACCCAAAGCACTCACATTCACACTGCGCTCGCACTAAGAGAGTGACGTCCCAGGCCCTCACTGCGGCTGCGCATGCTATTTTAGCGCTGTGTGGCAGAGACACACCGTTCCAGATAATGGAGCATGGCTACACTGTCTTTGAAAACTTCTGGGTGCCTCTCGAGTTTGTGTTTGTATCAGGCAGGCAGGCTCACCACGGCAGTGGTGATCCTCCAGCAGATGTCACAGTGGCGGTTGCACTGGTGTAAGTAGCCCTTAATATTGATCAGATTCATTAAATGCCATTTATGACATCCCACTCTGGACTCCCGACTTTTGGTTGTGCATGTCACTTCCTATCAATATGGCCCATCTTCCCCCGCGCCATTCCCAACTCCTAGAAAGGAAGGGACAGAGCAGGCTATTGTGAAGGGTTTGGCTACTGTTGACGTCAAGGCTTTCAAATCATAGTTTGGGGAGCTTACACCGAATTTGCCAGTGTTTAAAAAAATCCACAGCTTTGAATTAGTATGTATGTATGTATGTATGTGTATATATATATATATATATATATATATATATAGAGAGAGAGAGAGAGAGAGAGAGAGAGACAGAGAGATAGAGAGATAGATATAAATATACTATACTATATATATAACTATGCTTTTATAGTTATATATATATATAAATATAACTATAAAAGCATAGTTGTGCCAAGTGGTCACGGCCCATTTCAAAACCCTGGCATGTCATATCTCTCGGTAGTAAAACAGCTGTAAAGCAGAAGTTTTATTTTGTATCCCCGAATGTGTTACAGACCTAGTCTTGCTCGTAGTGCATCGGTCTGTTACCGTGTCCTAGTTTTGTTTCAAACGTCAAATTAAGTTTGGAGTACTCTATTTGTCTAGTAAAACCTTTCCTCTTTTTTTTAGTAAAAACATTGACATGGTTTTGGAAGCTCCATCGAAAGAGAAATGTTTTTTGGCGAAGTCTTGTGTTTCAGAAGTACTGTGACCCTTGAGTGACCCATAGCTTGGAAGAGTCCCTGTGTTCGGGAGACCTGCATCAAAGTCACACATGTACAGTTTTAGCCTGTGAGGGAAAGCAGGAAACTTTTTTCCACCCTAGGGGAATTCTGTTCACAAGGCATTCTGAGTGAATTGTATTTATCCTTACATAATTGGTAAGTTTTGTCTTTTATATCGACATTTTGTTGCAAATTCTTTTTTTCTATAGTCCATTCGCAGTCTGTGTGGGGAAAAAATGAATGTTATGTAGAGAATGCATTAACTTGTCGAGAAGGGGAAGGCAGTGTAAAAAGTCAGGAAGCTGCTTTCAAAGTATAATAACTTATTATACTGCGCTGTGTGGCAGAGACACCGTTCCAGATAATGGAGCATGGCTTCACTGTCTTTGAAAACTTCTGGGTGCCTCTCGAGTTTTTGTTTTACAAGCACCAGGGCTTGTGCACTCCTGGCTTTGGCGAGTTCAGAAGGGGGCTGGTAGGGGACTTATGAAGAAGAAACTTTATTGTATAGTTAATTAAAACCATTACAAAAATACAGATATGATAATATACTAAAAACACACTGATGTGAGAATAATAAAATTTAAAATTGGTAGGGGACTTATGGAGGGGGGGGCGTTGAGGACCTGGTGGGGGTACTTTCTACATGAGGTCAGTCGAGGTAGACTGAGAAGCGGGACGACGGAGGAGAGCATCACGGGGGAGAGACACGTCAATAAATACTTACAACCCCAAGGCCAGTGCATTGCAGAGAAACCATACAGGCTCACGTGCCCCTGGCAGGGGAATTAGTGCAGGGGCACCCAGGGTGATTCAATCGCTCCTCCACTCGCTGCCCGCGCTCCGAGAGCCGAGGTAATGCCTCCAACTGTGCGGCCCACCAACTGCATGCAGAGCCGCCACAACAAGCAATTCCGACTCATAACAGGATAGGCTGAGGGGCACAATCGTCACTGAAAGACCCTGCGCCCATAGGCCCACATGAAGACACCAAAAGACCCCGATTGGAAAGGATTGAAGGTATTTCCTGGAACGGGGGGTGTCAAAGAAACTCTGCACTGAAACACAGCAGCGCGCGCAGCAACATTTAGAAGTATTTTGCCGTTTATACATAAAAAATACAGACGAAGGAAATATCGATTTCCCTCTGTATTTATATGTATAAATCCGTAAAAACGGAAAACCGGGAGCCCTATATATAATCTATTGTTCCCACTCCAAACTATATTAACTCAGGCAAGGTGCTGGACACTAAACATATATAATTTACTATTCCCACTCCAAACTACATTACTTCAAGGAAGGTCCTTTACATTAAAGATATATAATTTACTAGTCCCACTCCAAACTATAATAACTCAAGGAAAATGCAAAACATTATACTCATAAAATGTTATATTCCCAAAAGAATTACATAAACACATATAATACACATTATACATCTACATTAACCTATACCCAATTATAAAAACATATCCAAATAAAAATTCTGTAACTTTTAAAATTATTTATTACACTTTCTTTTAATTGTAAATTAAATTATAAAAGGTAATACAAAACTAACACAAAATTAAAATGTAATTATTATTATATAAACATATTTAACATAAAATATTTTACAATGTTCAATTTTATAACATTATCTTCAATATACAATTTTAAACATCTTTAACATTTACAATTTATTAATTATTTTATTAAATTTCATATTTTTTTAAAAGATAGTTACAATTTTTTTATAAACAAACCAATACCACCATCTCAAAACAAGACAACTCTACATTAAATATGTATTTATTTAGGATTTTTCATATACACTTCTATAAAACCATATTAAAACAAAAATCATAATATTCTTTTTTTTCAAACGTTCACTTTTTCATATTCTTTTTTAATAATCTAAACATTACTCCACAAAATGATCTGCAAATTTAGATTTAAATGTATTTATTATAAAAATGTACATTTATTTGTTTTAATTTTTCTAAAACTACATTTTAAAACACTACCCACCCTTATCCCCTAAAACCCCAACATCCCCTCCAAAATAAAAATAAAAATGTAATATAATTTTTATTAATTTTTACATTTTTTATTTTTACTTTTTTAAAACAGTCCCCACCCTTGTCCCTTATAAACTCAACATCCAGCTCCTAAAACACAATTTAAAATGTCTTTAATATTAATTAAAAAATTTCAAAAATTAAAAGAAACTTTTTTAAAACACTCCCCATCCTTATCCCCTATTACCGCAACATCCCGCTCCTAAAAAACATTTCTACATTTCTTTAATGGTACTTTTAAACTGTTTACATTTTTTTTTTAATTAAAACACTCCCCACCCTTATCCCCTCCTAATATTTTTTTCTAAAAAACATATACAATGTATTTAAAAATGATTCATACATTTACAAATATACATTATAATACAAATGTCACACAGTTACAAAATCAATATTTTTTAGTAACAATATTTTATAAATTGATATTCTTAACGATATTTTGTATAACACACTAAATTGATATTCTTGACATTGATATTTTACACAACAATGTTTTTGACTGTCAACTTTTTAAACTCAATATTATAGAACAACGATATTACAAAATCGATATTATGTCTGCTTACCACAAATAATGGCCAACAAGTATTAAAATGTTGCCAGGGGATGGAAGTCAATAACTATATTCTTGTTAAGAGTGAATAAATCAGCCCTCAAACAGATATCCCCTGCCTTCTTTTACACTATAGCAATGAGACTGACACACTCTAGTGAATTTGTGGTGGTTATTGCCCCCTTCATCAACCAGTTTATCTAGCAATTTCTTAAGATCTTCTCTCATGCTAATTGGATTGGTCTAACCTTGTGTGCTATTGGAATGGCATTCTGTTTAAGTTTGATCAAGTGTTCAAATCTGTTAATATTTCTAATCATTGGGTTGAAAACTTCAGGATATTTCTCTACAATCATATCCTCATTATTACCAAGAACATAATTTACCAGAGCAACACATGTATCATTATGTAGTACTGGATTATCAAATACAGGAACAAGTTTTAGACCCATCTTGGCCAAATCCTGCTACCCAACTATGTTTTTCCCAGTCACCGCTACATACACTTTGGTTTTTATGTGACCAACTACACACATCACATGGTCCAGAAAGTATCCCAACATGTCAATTTCCTGATCCCCAATAACTTTAGGTATCAGTGGGCTCTATGAGTATGTTGCTTGATCAATATTGGCTCTAAATACATTAGAAATTATAGCAGAGGGGGCTGCAGAATCTGACATCATGTTTAACATTAAACCGCCAATTTTAGCTTCGCCGAATGGGCCTTTGATCGTTTTAGATATTAAATAATCTATATCAAGCATAAGTACCATCTTGGTAAAATCATACACACATTCGTGCACACGCTCTTCATCAACATCTACATTACTTACTTGGATTACATTCTTTCTCCCTCTATATATACTCTGAAAATGTCCTGTTTTGTGAAATTTAATACACTGTTGCCAAGTGCAGGACGTGCAGTACTGTTGCTGAAGTGTGATCGCGATCCACACCTGAAGCATGCTGTGCCATTCTTTTTCCAAAAAGACTTGGTGGATCTGTCTTTGAATGAAACTTCATTAATGGATTCTGTGTAATACACCAAGTTAACCAGAGTGGACCTGGGTGTATCATTGGCAATGAACTTTCTTGAAATGATAATACGTTCTATGTCCATCACTTCAGTGAGCAACGGCTCTCTACAGCAGAGGAGGTGTTGCTGTATTTTTTTAGTGGAACGACAATAAACAAATTGGTCTCTTACATAGATATCCAGAAATGGAGCAAAATAGCAGGTTGACGATAAGTTTCGCAAAGTCAAAATATATTCTTTAAAGGTTTTATCTTGGTGATGTTTTCATCTGAAAAAGTTGTATCTGTCGAGCAAAATACTGGGTTGTTCCATAAATGTGTTACTCACCCTCCCAACAACTTTGTTTTACACATCCCAGTTATCAAGATCACTATAATTGGGATTTAACACTGGTAGATTGTCAAAAATGTTTTGCCCTTCTAACCCAAGTGGCTAAACGGTACAGCAAGCTTTCTTTTAGGAGCAAACCTTCCTGCATTATTGGCAATAGGAAAGTTCTCACAGGAACTAAACCAAACCTTCCACAGTACTTGCGGTTTGTCCAGAAGTGCCAGAAATGGAGTTAAATGCACTAAATGTTGTGAAGTTGCCATTCTGTAGTTACTAATACAGTAGTTCAGCAAAGTTTTGAATTTTAAAGAACCTACCCAGGAAGCAAGTTGTTGAGCTTGAACGTCCTCTAGGAATTGGTGATGTTATTAAACTATGTCCAAAACTGAAGAACATTTGAAAGAAGTGTCAGAAAAAAACTATGAAACCAAAGGTATTAAATAAATGTGAATTGGGATCATCGTCCTGTGACTTCCAGCCCCAACTTCACAGCAGAGGCGTTTTGAACTCACAGGGCAAGAAGGCAAGCACAGGCCATAACATGAAGAAGAAGAAGAAGTCTAGCTGTGTTAAGTTGAACAATAGTAATTCCAATGAAGAGTAGTGAACATAAAAGCAGGACTACATAATATTACATGACCCTAGAATTTCAGTATACAAAATCAAAAACAATTTGAGAAAAATATTTTTGAGTTTAAGGTCAATAGTGGGTTTCTCATGCAAAAATCACTTATGACCAACTGGTACTGCAACACACAAGTTCAGGTTCCAACCACTGTAACACCAATGTACGAAGGAGGAGCATTATGTGGTGACGCTGGTAAAGTTCAACCATGCAATGGTCTCACAATACCCCAAAGATGGTCCTTGGATTAACAATATTAAATCCTTAGCTCAGTCCTGGTAGAGTGAAAAAGAGCAGTCATGCTTTACTAGAGGCTCATATGTTAAGCATTCCAGAGTACCAACATGGACGATAAGTAACTTGACATGACTCGAAAGAAATCAGACAACAATTTATAAAAAAAACAAAGCTGATTTTTATATAAATTTAGACACCATAATGAAGTCAATTGGATATGTATAACTGGAGTTATGGATTTTAGAAGCAATATTAAAGCAAAGCAAAACAATACTGTGAAACATAACCACTGCAGTTAATGGTAAAAACCACTAGTGACAATTAGTTACTTGCAGGAACAGTTGTGCAGAACCCAAGGAAGGTAAAGGTGATGCAGGTCCCAGGACTAAGCCACAGCAGTCAGATCAATTTTACCTGGGTCATCTAGCCCGGGTGCAGATTTGTCCTGGCTGTCCTTGGTGCACAAGCAGGAGCCGCGGGTGTAGCTGGTTGTACCGCATAGATAGTTCTGGTGGGGAACTGGGTGCATATAGTTGACAACAAAGATGCTGCTGACATCGGACGAGGGTTTTGCAAAGTTCCCTTGAGGCGAAACGTCAAGTAAAGGTGGTAGTTGTGGGACTGGGGACCAACAAGCCTTGGTAGCAGTAAGGTGAGCAGAAACTAATTTCAATTTCCGGAGGTCCAGGGGAAAACGATAGCTGCCTGAAACTTGCTGAAGGTCAGGACTATATTTCCCACGATGAGCTGGACCATCTACTTTGGGAGATACCTTAGAAGGCCCGATGGCCAGTGATTCTTTGCATCTGGTATGTTGTTTTGACCTGTGGTGTGCAGGGGACTAGTGCACTAGTGCAGGGGAGTCTGGAGTTGCCTTCGGCTCTCAAAGGGGTCCCTTTGTCTGGGGAACCGAGCTTTGGTCCAAGAGGAATCTCAGTCGTGCAGCTTGGTTGCCACAGATACAGAGTATCACGCCTTTGCTTTGTGCAGATCCTGTTGTCGCAGACACGAGTCTCCTCTTTGTCCTTTGTTGCAAGTCAGATCAGAATTGAGGTTCTGGTATCAGGGGTAGCCCTTAAATCCGAGATTAAGGGATGTTAGGGGTGTGGGTGCCAGTGTTCAATGGGGTACTTGCCCCAGCGGCTAATTCGTCCCTGAGGTGACCACATCCATGGATGTGGGGCACTTTTTCTACCCAAAAACCCACTTTTTACAATGGCAGAAGGCTCACTAAGCTGTAGAGACCCATTAGCCAACCCTAGAGGTGTAGCTAGCCTTCTGGGGGTGTACACCTCCTGAATATCAAACTTTTCCCCCTGCCCATGTGCAAATGTGCATTCCTACTTTAGAAGGTAGCCTGGTTGCACATCACAGGCAGTGAAGGCTTTGAAGCTCACCGCCTTGATGTTCCATTGCAATAGCCATCCTGCCAGGGAGGGAGGTGACCTTCCCATCCAGGCCTTTGTTTTTTACTTCTGGGAGAGTTTACACCTCTTGGCCTGGGGTCAGATTCTTGTCTTGGCCTCAGCAGCTGCGTTTGGTAGCCAGGGAACAGGAAATGCTATGACAACCAGATGAGCAACCTCTAATAAAGTGGCCACCTTGGTGCAGGCCACATTTTCCTCGACATGAGATTTGTGTCAGGGGTGATGATACACATTGTTAAATATCAAACATGACATATTCCAGCAGTGCCATAATGGAGCTGCCACCCTCGGATTTGCCCGAGTGCCAGTCCAGATTATCCTATGGACCGCCTATTACTTATTGTGGCCTTTAATGGTAAAGGCCATTATAGGAACATATAAGCTTGTGCTCACATGTCCACACCTTTAATATACTGATTCTTGTCACCTGGGGTATGGAGGCCTTCTTTGAGTGACTGGCATATACTAAAAATAGTGAATTCATCTTGTCACACATGGTGAGGGCAAAGTTGGATTCCAGCTGTTTACACTGCTCCTGCAGTCTGCAATGACACGCCTGCTGTCAGTAGTTCATGTGGGTCACTCAGGGTGCACAAACAGTGCTTCAGGCCTGGTAACCCCATTAAGACCCATGCTCTGGGTACCACTGATACCATATACTAAGGACTTATAAAGGGGTTTAAGTACTTGCCAATTGGGATTACCAATTCACACATATCTGCTTTAGGGAGAGAGTACTGGCTCTGGTTCCTAGGCAGGAGGCTCCAGTGCACTTTCAGAGTCATAACCATCAGCATTGAAGCAAACTTGGGAGGTGACCATACAAAAAAGGTGCTTTCCTTCAAGTACCATCGAAAGAGAAGCCATTGCTTGAAGTTGGGCTATGTACAAATTTAAGACAATTTTGTGGGGTACTGAATTTGAGCTCTATACAGGTTATAAGCCAAAATTTGTCACAGTTACAAGAATGTTAATTTTCCACCAAATATATCCCTGGTGGTGACAACAGTAAAGCGAACTGCCTTTCCAGAATGCCTCTGGAATCTGACTTGTCAATGAAAGATGCAGATGCAGTTGAATGTGTTGTAGCTTAGGTGGAGTATGTATATGAAGGCACAGGAGCTATATCTATGTCTGGTTGGTTGGAAGCTTTGTGCTCTGTAAAACATTATCTCTTCTATTTGGTCTGTTTAGACCGATGAGAGAAATCTGGATGTGAGACCTTTTGCCAAAGTTTCACAGGAATTGTCTAAAGTTAAAGTGGTTCTGATGAGTAATGATTTATGCATACCTCCTATTTCACTTCATGAATCTGTAATTTAACTATTTCATTCAACTCGATAGGCGGTGAGGGCTAAGAGGTGTGCGCACTAATGAGTACTATCGATTAGTCGATTAGGTAGGTCCCACCACCACTGGGCCACTAATCAACAAGAATTCATGACCTATCCTGAAAGGAATGCCTTGGTTCACAATGTTCACAAATCCATTATTTAAGTAATGGTTTCGTTAAAAAAAAGGTTCATAGATAGTCTTTGATGAATTTCGAACTCTGTGGTTTATTTTAAAAATCTTTCAAATTGTTAGATCCACACAATATAGAAACAAATCAATCAGCTGACGCATTTCATCCAAACTTGGACATCATCTGGGCTGTAAATTAAAAGAAAACACGATACACCAATGAACAAATTACTGGTGTTCCTCTTTTTCAAAAACAAGGATTCATCAGTGTCCCACAATTATTACATTAACTCAATTCTTAAACAGTAATGCCTGCCAATATCCAATCTTTGAATCCTCCCTGGTTCCAATGGTATAAAATGCCCTTGTACCAACATAATATTAATTCTATGCTGTACACCTACTGCCAATGACTGCCTTGTGAGAACATATCATGCTTTCACATCCCATCTTAATACAATTCATTATAATCACAGTTGATCAGAACACGTTCAAATAGGTCTTAAAAGTCTTGATACAAATTCATTATAATTGCAGTTAGTCAGAACCCTTCTATTCCATCTCCCAAAGTTGAATATATTAATAGTCTCGCATCACTCCCCTCCTTCAGTGTCAATGGTCCTGTCTGATCCAATTTACTAATCCACCTACAAAGCGTCAGTAACCAGTACCCTTAAAATTGCTGATTCTGACAACATACCTCCAAATTATGTATTGCTAATCTGCTACTAATTTCCTGTTCCATCCATCCCATTAATGAGGAGGTTTTCTACAAAACAATAAATATATATATATATATATGTCTGTGTGTGCAATAGAAATTAACACCCACATTCATGTCCCAAGCCCTTTACAATTGGGCGAGTTGCCCCAATGTAGCTGTCAACCCAGGTGTGCTAAACACAGTACCAACGCCTCTCTGTAATGCAAAACATATATATGCAAATGTGCAGTCAAGTTTGACTCATATATCAGTATGCCATGCCACTACTTATCAAGTGCTATGTCCAATTATAGCGGTTAACATTATGTTGACCATGGGGTGGAGTTTTGTTTTGATTAGAACCCCCCATCCTAAAACCCTTTTGCTAATCGACCCCACCAGTTTGCTTCCCTTCTGAAAGGTATATTAACCAAAACAATCATACTTTGCTGTGTTTAAGGAATAAAACCATCCCTCCCGTTAAGCAGTTCGGGTGCTGCCCCAAACACAGCAGACCTCCCGTTCCCTGTTCTCACCTGATTAGTAGCGTGTTCAAATCCAGTGTGCCTTTTCACCCGGCTGGTTCGATAAATCCCGCCATGAGCCAACCACCTCTGAACTCCTTCTATTTAAACCTCTTTTTGGCCAATCAAATCATCTCTTTTCCATGCCACTGTTCCCTCTCTGGTCCTACCCGGTGAAAGCCAATGACGCATATGCAATGTCACAATGCCTGACCCAAAAAACAACAGATAAATCCATGGGTCTGTGTTAGAGAAACAAACAGACAGAGGCACTAAAGGTTATCACCAAGGACCGGTGGGGAATCCCTTTCAGGACAAAATCCCTCACCCACCGAAGGTGGCATGCTTCATCATCTGGGATTCTCCTCTTGGTGGGATAGCCTACTCCCGCCAAGGGCTACAACTCCCTCTCTGTTAAGAAGGAGCTCAGGGATGTTTTATTCCCACTCTGTTAGGGATGTACTAAATCCAGCAGATGAGGAAAACTAGAACGGGTTCAGGTGAGAGCACAGCGCAACAAAAAATTCGAAATTGTAGGGGTAGTGGTGTTAAAACTAGCTAGCGGGACGAAAGAGGTTGCCTTTATTAGCTCATTCCTGATGCCAGGATTGAAAACAGTGCTCCTGCAGTATGGATTTAAAACTGCATGTGTCGGACGAGAAAATGGTGTACATGTTTCATCCAGGGAGACGATACTGCGAAAATAATGAATAGAGGTGTGAAAAAATCATGGAAAATACAAATAATATATGTACAGCACCAGTAATCCTGCTATTTTCAGTTTAAAGATTTACTGGTCGTACCTGTTAGAGAAAGACAAAAAACAGTAGAAAACCCATAAACAAGTGACTCTGAGCATGTTTGTGAATACAGTGTGGGATATTCTTACCACCACATATACATTGCATCTGGCATGTGTAGTTATTGAAGAATTTAGCTTACCCGTGGTGTACGGATAAGCAGCCTCACATCAACCTGGTGACAGCTCAGGCAATGGGGGCAACGCTCTGAAAAAAAGTGATGTAGAGGTGTCAACCATCACAATAATTGAGTTGACCCTACTCCTTACGATTAGTGATATAGAGGAGGTGACAGAACACAGAAAAATCAAGTGTATAGAAGAGCTTAAAGAGTACTGTGTTTAAACATACTTGAGATCGGACCAGACCAGATCTCGGCGTTCTAATATAATAATGCCGGAACCTCGCGGCCGCTATCTAGTTGTTTATAATTACAAAAACCATGGTGAGTGGGAAAACCCTGAGCACAGTGGACGCTCGCATGCACCCTTTATTTGGCCGCAATGCGCCTAAGGTCTGCTGCCTTTACTGTGATTAAGCCTGCTTGTCAACATCTTTGACTTCTTAGTACAATACTGCGCATTTAATTCATTTGAAGTACAATGCTTGGGAGGGCTATACTTCCCCCTAAGGAATCTAGGGGCCGATTATGATTGCGGATAATCTGCATCGGCCCGGAGGATGCGGATTATCCGCTGCGGACTGGAAAAAGACCCCCCCGCCAGATTAGGATGGCTGGGGGATCTATTTTCCGTCCGCTGCTTTTCCACCGCGGTCGCCTTCCGACCGCAGCGGAAAAGCACTAACATGGCTGGCGGTGTCTATCAGACACCGCCAGCCATATTAGGATGGCTGCGGTCATATGCCTTTCCACAGCGGCATTTCCGCCGTGGAAAGGCATACGGTGTTGTCTTCGGGGGCCCGTTGCGGGCCCCCAGGGGTGAAGGGGGAGAGGGGGGTGCACATGGGGGTACCTATGGTACCCCCCTGCCTTAGCGTGCACGAAGCGGCAGGCACCACACTGTGCCTGCAGCTTCAAGCAGCACCCGCCGCAATGTTAAGAATACAGGATGTGACAGCCAGGGTGGCGGTCACATCCTAATTGGCACGGAGGGACCGCCACTGCCCCTGCGGATGGTCCCTCCTCCTCTGGGGTGGCGGACGGACGCAGGTCCATCCGCCATCCTAATAGGCCCCCTAAATCTGAATATGAGCTGCATAACTATTTACTAAAATACCTAGCCACGTGTCTCCCCGAGGGAGAAATCGCCAAATACAAGGTGCATACGAGCATCTACTGTGCTCAGAGGATTCCCGCTCACCGTGGTTTTTGTAATTATAAACAACTAGATAGTGGCCGCGAGGTTCTGGCATTCATATCAGAATGCCGAGATCCGGTCCGGTCCGATCTCAAGCATGTTTAAACACAGTACTCCTTGCTGCACTCTGGCTTGAGTCTGATTTGGCCCCTGCATTCTCTATTCAGGGCATTTATTGCCATAGTTGGGATTTTAAGCATAGTTTATTTAAACATGGCACAGCCCCACAACGGGGGCCATGTATGCACCACCTAATGATGTCCTCAATATTCATTTTCTAGATGTTTCAATGGTTAAATGTGATAATGGCAGAATTTCCACTCTTGGGCCTAATAAAATGTAACCTTCGTGCCCTGTCAGACTGTGTCTCGGACTGCTCCCTACATGGGCATTTGCACCATTGACCATATACACACAATGGCTGTAACCCCAACGTGCTCCTGCCTTCAGCAGGAGGCCTTTTTACAACCTTTACTTTTCTGATAAGAGAACGCCAGCATTAGCTAGGGCAATGGCTCATCATCCTCTTAACCTTTCCCACATTTCTACGCAGCATTTGAGCACTACCCATATGCCTTAGACCTAATGCCATATGCTCTGGGTCCTCAGTTGCCTTCACCATTCTTTTAGCTTCTGACCAATGAGCTCTTCCATACACTTGATATTTCTGCGTTCTGTCTCCTCCTCTATATCACTTATTGTAAGGAGTAGGGTCAACTTAATCATTGTGATGGTTGACACACCCACATCCCTTTTTTTCAAAGCAGTGCCCCCCTTTCCTGACCTGTCATCAGGTTGAGGTGAGGCTCTTATCCATACACCACGGGTAAGCTAAATTCTTCAATAACTACACACGCCAGACGCAATGTATATGTGGTGGTAAGAATATCCCACACTGTATTCACAAACATGGTAAGAGTCACTTGTTTATGGGTTTTCTCCTGTTTTTTGTCTTTCTCTAATAGGTACGACCAGTAAATCTTAAACTGAAAATAGCAGGATTACTGGTGCTGTATATATATTATTTGTATTTTTCTTATTTTCACATCACTATTCACTATTTTTGCAGTAGCATTCTCAGAGGTCATGACGAAAGCCTTGACAACTTCCGGATCTCCCCGGCTGAAACATGTAGACCATTTTCTCATCCTACACATGCAGTTTTAAATCCATACTGCAGGTGCACTGTTTTTAATCCTGGCAACGGGAATGAGCTAGTAAAGGCAACCTCTTTAGTCCCGGTAGATGGTTTTAACACCACTACTCACATAATTTTGAATTTGTTGTTGCGCTGCGCCCTCACCTGAACCCGTTCTAGTTATCCTCATCTGCTGAATTTAGTACATCCCTAACAGAGGAGGAATAAAACATCCCTGAGATCCTTCCTAACAGAGAGGGAGTTGTGGCCCTTGGTGGGACTAGGCTTTCCCACCAAGAGGAGAATCCAAGATGATGAAGCATGCCACCTTCGGTGGGTGAGGGATTTTGTCCTGAAAGGGATTCCCCCACAGGTCCTTGGTGATAACCTTTAGGGCTTCTGTCTGTTTGTTTCTCTAACACAGACCCAAGGCTGTATCTGTTGTTTTTTTAGTTCCTGGTTGGGAACTTAATCCTTGCTGGTCTTTAAATTTCCCTTTGACCCTGCTACAACTGTTTTTTTAGTAAGCGACAATGCCTGACCCGCCTGGTCTTAGTCGTGGCCAGTGTGCGAACTCAGTTAGACCACTACTTTGAAAGCTTCCAAAGCGCTCCCTCTCTGGTCCTACATACTACTAAATAATCACAATTCACCCAGCTTCAGCAAATACTTGATCAGCCTGATTCTAGGTGAGACCAAAGTTCTTACTTGAATGGTGCAATGTTTGCGTTCTGTTTAAAACCTTCTAAAGGGGTGCAATGGGTGTGCCATCTCGTTTCCCCTATAAATACACAGTCATTATGTATTATTACAACAACTTCCATCCTTACTCTAGTATGTAGGACCAGAGAGGGAGCACTTTGGAACCTTTCAAAGTAGTGGACTAACTGAGTTCGCACACTGGCCACACCCAAGATCTGGCGGGTCAGGCATTGTGACATTACATGCATGTGATTGGCTTTCACCATGGAGGACCAGAGAGGGAACCTCCTTCGAATATGCTAAACAGTGGCTTAGAAAAGAGATGATTTGATTGGCCTAGAAGGGGTTTAAATAGAAGGAGGTCAGAGGTGGCTGGCTCATGGCGGGATTTATTGACCCAGCCGGGAGAGAAGGCGTGCTGGATTTGAACACGCTACTATTCAGGTGAGAACAGGGAACAGGAGGTCTGCTGTGTTTGGGGCAGCACTGGAACTGCTTAACAGGAGGGACAGGTTTCTTCCTTAAATACTGCAAAGTACGACTGTTTTGGTTAATATACCTTTGAGAAGGTAAGCAAACTTGGGGGGGCGATGAGTAACAGGATTTTAGGAGGGGGGGTTCTAAACAAAAACCCCACCCCATGGTAAACAGAATGTTAACAGCTAAGATTGGACATAGAGCTTCATGATGAGTAGTGGCATGGGATATTAATATAGGAGTCAAACTTGACTGCACATTTGCATATATATGTTTTGCATTATGGAGGGGTGCTGGTACTGATAGATAGATAAATAGATTTAGCTTTATTTGATTTTTAGTTTAAAAAACCATAAAAGCAGCAACAGTACATAAATAAATAACTCAACATTTCATTACGAAGTTAATATCAACACTTAAAACAGAATTAAATCAGTATGACGAATCAGCAATCAATGTTCGTGCATATTCAAGGCTAATTAGAGGCTAGAGGGTTAGTGGCACAGGGTACACAAAGTTCCCTTCTCCAGGAATTATAGTTCATTGCCGTTCGTCTTGATAAAGGGAACTCGGATAAAAATCAAACAAGTCCCGAATGCAAATGGGGCCATCTCCTTCTTTTGGCTTGCAAATTCGTAGGTAGGGGACGGTGTTCCTATGCTTAAATTTGATTAACACCAAGTCCCCCGAGATGTCTTTGGGCAACGTACCTAGCCACCCCACCCTCCTGACGCTCAGAATTCCACCATCGAGGTCAGGTGGCAATGGTCTGTTGTGCTTAGCCAGAAAATGGCCTTATTTAACAGGTCCTGGTGTGTTTCAAGTTTGACCTGGCTAAGTGCAGGGACCCCAGAGAGGACAGTCACGTATGGGGCGGCTTCGGGAGGTAAATTGATGCAATGCCTTCTTTCTAAAGTGGTCCTGGCCGGTGCAGAGTTTAATGTCAGTTTAGGGCCAGTTGGGATAGGTGTAGTAAGAGGTAGTTCTAAAGATTGGATGTTCCTGCATAGAGTGGACTTAGACTTTTCGTAGTTGATTGGAGGATTGGGGCAAATGGGTATAACTGATTTGTTGATTGGTGGAGGGTTCCTTTTAAGTGTTTTTTCAATACTGGTCAGCCTGTCCCCTAGATCGTTAATTTTTGTAACCAGGGGTGATATGGCTGATATTAACAATTGCTCAAACTGAGCCAGTAAGGACAATTGGAGGGGTGATGAAGAATCATCTGTTCTATACACAGCCTTATCCACCATTGAAGTGATTGGGTTGGGAGGGGATGGTGTAGAACTAGAGCACAATTTTTGAACGTTAGATTGGTTCTCATTATCTTTTTCCTCATCGTGCTTCCGTTTACAATTTGGACCCCGGGGCAGTGTATTGACTTGAGATTTGACTTTATTAAAATGTAAAGGTACATCCCTTGGAGTGCCGTTTAGCTGGTCAGCGTCTCTACCCATAATGGGGGGGTTGATACGTCCGGGACATACTTAGTGCCACACAGGGCATTCAGCTCCTCCCAGATGGACATGGTTAAAAGAAATTAAGACTCCAAGGGTCCAAAAGCGACAATAGGCAGTACAGTGCAAGACAGGTGAGAAAATAAAACGTCTCTATACCTCCTCATTGGAAAGAATCAAGTGGGATGGCCCGTCTCGTCCTCCTCTGGCCTCAGACGGCCACAGACGGCCCGCCCTCTGCCCGGGCTCAGCCCGCGCGCGTCCCGCGACGCGGGAGGAAGGGCTGACCAAAGTACTCCTCCGGGCGGAAGCCCCAGCTGTCGGACGGCATCCCCGCGAAGCAGGGGACGCTGGGAATTGTGGTCTTTTCTGCCCTGCCCCTCTCAGCGGCCGCGGTTTGTCGGCGGCGGCGGGGGCAGGTAGTGGTGCCTGGAGACCTTAGGATGCAACAAAACAGGTAGCGGGATCCCCAGGGCCGGAAAAGAAGTTCCCCGCTCCACCGGAGGAAGGGCTGACCAAAGTACTCCTCCGGGCGGAAGCCCCAGCTGTCGGACGGCGTCCCCGCGAAGCAGGGGACGCTGGGAATTGTGGTCTTTTCTGCCCTGCCCCTCTCGGTGGCCGCGGTTGGTCGGCGGCGGGGGGGCAGGCAGTGGTGGCTGGAGACCTTAGGATGCAACAAAACAGGTAGCGGGATCCCCAGGGCCGGAAAAGAAGTTCCCCGCTCCACCGGAGGAAGGGCTGACCAAAGTACTCCTCCGGGCAGAAGCCCCAGCTGTCGGACGGCGTCCCCGCGAAGCAGGGGACGCTGGGAATTGTGGTCTTTTCTGCCCTGCCCCTCTCGGCGGCCGCGGTTGGTCGGCGGCGGCAGGCAGTGGTGGCTGGAGACCTTAGGATGCAACAAAACAGGTAGCGGGATCCCCAGGGTCGGAAAAGAAGTTCCCCGCTCCACCGGAGGAAGGCCTGACCAAAGTACTCCTCCGGGCGGAAGCCCCAGCTGTCGGACGGCGTCCCCGCGAAGCAGGGGACGCTGGGAATTGTGGTCTTTTCTGCCCTGCCCCTCTCGGCGGTCGCCGTTGGTCGGCGGCGGCGGGGGCAGGCAGTGGTGGCTGGAGACCTTAGGATGCAACAAAACAGGTAGCGGGATCCCCAGGGCCGGAAAAGAAGTTCCCCGCTCCACCGGAGGAAGGGCTGACCAAAGTACTCCTCCGGGCGGAAGCCCCAGCTGTCGGACGGCGTCCCCGCGAAGCAGGGGACGCTGGGAATTGTGGTCTTTTCTGCCCTGCCCCTCTCGGCGGCCGCGGTTGGTCGGCGGCGGCGGGGGCAGGCAGTGGTGGCTGGAGACCTTAGGATGCAACAAAACAGGTTGCGGGATCCCCAGGGCCGGAAAAGAAGTTCCCCCATTATGGAGGGGTGCTGGTACTGTGTTTAGCACACCTAGGTAGACAGCTACGTTGGGGCAACTCGCCCAATTGTAATGGGCAGGAGCAGGGCTCGAGTCGGGGTACCACGCGGGTGGAGGGCGTCCCCCTACTTATTTTACCGGGAGCTCGATAACTGGAGCAAATGGAGCCACATATTCACTATTTGGCCTCTCTGGGGCGAGATTGTAGCTCATTCAGTTCGCTGCTCCCGCGTAGGCTTCTCTGATGCAGTCGCATCTAAGGGGCGAGCGAGGGGAGGCATTGAGTCTGATGGTGCAAGCCACCTTTGTGACGTCACTTCCTGTCATGACGGCAGCGTCCCCCCACTTATTTTTTTAGGACTTGTGCCCTGGGCTGGGGACATGAATCTGTGTGTTAATTTCTATTGCACCCATAGACATATATACATATTATTTTTTAGAAAACCTCCTCACTAATGGGATGGATGGAACAGGAAATTTGGAGCAGATTACCAATACATAATTTGGAGGTATGTTTTCGGTATCAGTAATTTTAAGGGTACTGGTTACTGGCGCTTGGGAGGTGGAGTAGTGAATTGGATCAGACAGGACCATTGACATTGAAGGAGGGGAGTGATGGGAGACTAATATATTCGACTTTGGGAGATGGAATTGAAGGGTTCTGACTAACTGCAATTATAATGAATTTGTATTAAGACTTTTAAAACATATTTGAACGTGTTCTGATCAACTGTAATTATAATTAATTGTATTAAGATGGGATGTGAAAGCATGATATGTTCTCACAAGGTAGTCATGGGCACCAGGTGCACAGTATAGAATTATTATTATGTTGGTACAAGGGAATTTTATTATCAATGGAACCAGGGAGGAGTCAAAGATTGGACAGGCATTACTGTTTAAGAATTGAGTTAATGTAATAATTGTGAGGATACTGATTAATCCTTAATTATGAAAAAGAGGAACACCAGTAATTTGTTCATCGGTGTATTGTGTTTTCTTTTAATTTACAGCCCAGATGATGTCCAAGTGTGGACGAAACGTGTGTTGACTGATTTATTTGTTACTATATTGTGTAGATCCATCAATTTGAAAGGTTTTTTAAATAAACCACAGTGTTTGAAATTCATCAAAGAAAGCCTATGAACTTTTTTTTGCTCAAAACCATTACTTGAAGAATAGATTTGTGAACATTGTGAACCGAGGCGCTCCTTTCAAGATAGGTCATGAACTCTAATTTAACTAGCCCATGCAAGTCGCTCAGGTATTAGGAGCACGTCTAAAAATGTTAAGCAATATTTTTGGTGGCCGTCTTTGGACAGTCAAGTCAGTAAATGGGTTGATAATTGCAGAATGAGTCTCCTGCCTGGTAAACATTGGAGAACTTTCGAATCTCCCCTGCAGTTGGTCGCTTTACCTAAGGATGTTTGGGTTAAAGGAGCACTAGACTTCGCAGGGCCCTTTAAGATGTTACCTGCAGGAAAGAAGTATGTATTAGTCTTGTTTGATTACTTTTCCAAATGGGTATATTTTGAATTTGTGGCTGCTCCTAATGCCACTTCAGCAATTACGTTTCTAGAATTCTAGATTGAGGGAGCAACCAGGCAACTAGTCAAGGATAACAGGACACATTTTACATCTAATCAAATGAAAAAGTTCGTGGAGAGTAATATTATCAAACCTTTAGGAGAGGCTTTGTATTCACCCACCTCAAATGGCCTGGTGGAAAGAATGTATACATTTTTTAAAGAAGGCATTCAAATTGCTGTGGCGATTGATGCAAAATAGAGGAATTCTTGAGGCACAGAGTTTGGGCATGTTCCATCACTGCACATAGTACTACTGGAATATCTCTATTCACTTTGTCGGGAAAAAGAATTCCTTAGTGGATTTGTGTGCGGATTGGTTAAAAGGTCTTCCGCATAAAAATGTTGATTGCGCTGACAAGGATCTGACTGATAAAGTTCCATCTTAAGTCCACACCTCAATTTGGTGAGTACCTTCTCCTACTTTTCCCTTTTAAAGCAGTGCAAATAAGGCATAAGCACTTTGTCTAGACCGTACTGATTTGCCTTTTCTTGCACCATAACACTGCCAACTGCTGCATAATTCCAGTTATCCTTTCGGGACCGCAGAGATGACACATCGGACAAAGACTGCTCAAATCTTAGGACTGCACAAGATTTTCTGCCTTGAAAAAGCCCTCGGCCAGATGGCCATGGGGCGAAGCACGTGTCGGCTGCTCTTCTTTTACAGCGTATTTCTGGATTAAGAATTAAAACGACACATGATGCTATGAAAAGTAGCTTGGATCTTGGGCATTATTTTCAGAAACATTATTAATGATCATCAGGCACAGACCTCCTCCCAAGCCCAATCTTTAATTTGGCTCAACAAGAATGAGGCATAATCCCCGTAGTTATTATCGTAGCAGCAGGGCAAGCTTCTATCGCACACAACACGCTACCACTATCGTCACACACGGAACAGGCAGTATTTGCCCGAAACCCTAGATATATACCGGTGCGAAACTAAATTCACGTTTTGTAAGGTTGTTCTAGGCACGTCTCGACTCCCAATGACATATGTTCTCCTTAAACCTTTTGCGTGGGCGTGTTTGTATACAGAGCATCATTAAATCACTCTGGATGTTTCATTTTGCTCGCTTCTTTTCATATTCTTAATTTCGTGTGCTCTGGTACTCTCTGGCTCCAGTGGCTAATATCACGTAGTGAAGGCGGGCGCGCTTGAGTACTTGCGAGGACAAAAAAAATTAAATGAAATGTCCACGTGCATCAAAAATCTCAGTTTTCCGATTAGCAGTACAGACAGCAAATGGTCGCACGGCGTGAATAGGCGTGCGTGGAGCAGCGGTCCTTTCAATTTACAAAAGAATAGAACTATTGGGTGCAGGAAAGTATGTCAATTTACTGACTTGTTTAAATCGGAGTGAAATATGCGAAATACCAGGTCTTGTAACTATTTGAGTTTTGTACCTCGCTTAGAAATGGCTGCACACTTCTTACACATTTTGCGACTATTTTGAAAGTAAGTAAGCCTTTCATTTTGCTCCCCCTCTTTCCACATTCATAAACTGTAGCACTACTCTCACTTAATTTCCATTTGGCGTCATTAAGAAAAGATGACGTCACTTTACACTCGTTTGCGAACTTCCTTCCGGTGTTTTGTCACTTCCTTCATGATTACTAGTTTTCCCTCGATGTCATCGTGCAGAGCTGATGTCAATTCTCTCATATTTATGAACTTCCACTCGGTTTTAGAATATAATGTGATGTCACTTCTGTCGTGTTTACTAATATCCAGCCTTTAATAATGATGCAAAAGTGACGTAATTTCCCATATACTAAGTAACTGTCTCTCTGTGTCCTGATGACGCCGTGCCTTGTTGCTTCGCCTATAGTAGCTAACATGGGTGGTATGATGCGAACGTTATGTCACTCCTCTCGCACTTACAAACGTCCATCCTATGTCATGATGTTAAGTGACGTCATTGGTCTCATACCGAGGACCGTTCAGCTGTTGCGTCTAGATTCAAAATTGACGTAACTCCTCTCTGCCAGCTGACATGATGCAATAGTGATGTAACTTTCCTCACTTTTATAAAGTCCCAATGCGTCACAATGCAAAAATGCTGGTACTGCTCCCACATTATAGATCTTTCACTTGGTTTCATGGCGCTGAAGTGACATCACTTACGTCCCATTTACTAGATTCTTCGAAGTGTCTTTAAACCCATGTAATTTCACATTCTCACACACTGGGGAACGTCTACACCGTGTCAGGATGTAAAGGTAACGTCACTTCCCTCCCATTTATTAACTTCTACCCACTGTGGAGATGCTCAGGTAACTTCACATTTCTCACATTGAGAAGCTTCGAGCCGACGTCACAGTGGAACTGAGACGTCACTTACCTCACTTTTTCTAAATACAAAATTATTATGCAAAAGTGACGTCACTTCTCTCACATGTACTAACTGCCGTTTGGTGTAATGATACCCCGATTGACGTCCCTCGTGGGGGCTTGCGTCCACGACCATTAAGGGGAGTGAAAGGTATAGGGAAATAAAATGTAAGTTTTTTACCGACAAGAAAAAGCGACGAGGCAAGCGAAACACTCTTTAAAGACAGGGCTTTAGGTGCACGTGATTTTTGGGAGATAACGTGCCGACTGCCTACACTGATTTGAACGTCCTAATATATATTTTGAGTGAATTTATAACGTAAAATATAACATGTTGGATAGTTTATAAAAATGCCCAACCTCGTAGTTTCGGCATAGGTTCTATAGTCAAATTAATGGACGGCTTGCGGGATGGAGGCTGTATGCGCCTACCAATCAACAGTGCAGCAGGTGCTGTGGCACAGAGGCCAAGGCTGTGACCAGACATCGCAACTCCTCAGTTCGTGGCTGTTTCTTGTCACCGAAACAGGCGATAGGAGACCCAAATTCATTTCTTGGATTAGGTCCCATGGCCACACCATGGGAGGCTGGTAAAGGGAGACGGGCGGGACTTTATTTTTAACAATCATGAAGTTCAAGGATAAGACCGTGTTGAAGACAAAAACATATAAACAGAAATGTGGGAAAAGTGTCACGACAGGTGAAAAGTTATATTTACATATATATAAATCAGCATGGTAAATTGGGAGAGAAAGCCGCGGAATAAGAAAAGATGTGCGAAAGGGCATCACGGTTGGGGGAATGGAATAAAGTGTCATGTTTGTGTAAGGACAGTAGCAGCTTTGCTCCGATCCCTGTGAATGATACATATAGATGTGGTTCGGTGCTCGCTGGTCCTTCCTGACAGCAGTTGCTGTCGGCGGTGTGTAGTCAATACACAAAGCGGTTTGTTCCTTGGACGACGCATCAGACCTTTTTACATGAAGCCCAGAAAAACCTATCCCCAACTTAGCTGGGAACACAGAAAGTGATAGTATTGTTGATGTGTGATCTTGAGCACGGGATTAAAGAAACGCACATGGAGGTTCTATGTAGGGGCAGCAAAACTGGCGGATCCGTCACCTGACAAACTGTGTGATCCTGAACAAACCGGCTATTTCTCTGCGCGTCAATCCCATTATCTGCCTAACACCGCTCCTTTCGGGACGGTCTGCGTTACTTGCGCTCGCAATAGGCGTCACTTACAGCTGAAGCCTGGGGCTATGTGACTCACACTCAAAAATATTGTACATGGGTCCCAGTGTGCGTCGTGTGTCTTTGGCCTCTGAGGGCGTTTGAGGTGCTCTGTAGCTGCGCACCTGCTTCACTTTCTGCGTTCACCCCAAAGTCAGAAGGAACCTGCCAGCACCACTTTTTTGTAAAGTGAAATGATTGCCAAGGGACACACACGTCCCCGGGACAGCCTTATCTGAGCGGAGTACGGTGTGTGCCGATGGACACACCACAACAAGCAGGTCGTCCTTACCCTCGAAGTCAAGAGATCGCTCCCTCATCCAGCCGCGTGGGAAAGGGTGCGAGCCAGATGGGTGGGGGGAGGGGCGAGAGACTTTAAGGGAAAGCAGGGGAGGGGGGATAGGCATGGGGCGGAGACTGCATCATTAATGTCTTCCCCACCATTCCCACCCACCTGCTCTCTGCGCCGCCCACTTTCACTTTGCAAATAATAATAATAACAAACCCGTCTCCTTCCTTCAGTCTTCTGACTGACGTCTCAAGAGAGGAGGGAGAAGCTGGAGCTGCGGGGAGGGAGGAGCCTCGTGGAGCAAACTTGGGCAAGTTAGAAGCTGGCGTGGCGGCGCACCTGGCGGACAGAGACGGCTGAACCTGCGAGGGGGAACTCTGCTCCGAGATCAGTGCTGAGACAGAAGGAGGCGAGGTCGAACATCAGTGACGACTAATCTAGCCGAGAAACCGGTTTACAGACCTCGAACTTCATCCGAACTCAGCCACTGCGGCTTACAGCTCTGCCCCCAACAAGGACGCTCTCACAGGCACCCCAGCCATGCCTGATCGAGGAAGGAGCTACTGTGAGTCCGGAAGACCATGAACTGATGCAGATTCGCGGATAACTTGCAGTTCGTGATCCTTTACGCTTGGAGTTCTGGAGTGCGAAAATCACTCCTCTAAAGCGCGCCTGAGAGACCTGGGCGGAAGAGCCACACTGATTTTCGGTCCAGACCACTCAGCTCTCAGTCGGAGCATGAGCTTGAAGCCTAGCATCCCCCCGCTAGCTGGATGCTCCTTCTGCTTGGCTCACTGAAGTTGGTGACAACTTTGTTACTTACCATGAGAAGCAGCAAGAACCTGCAGAGTGGTGGAGGCGTCCCGGCAGGACAAGGATTTCAGTGCGAAGGAATTCGTTCACCTGCCGCAACCCAGACAGTATTCTAAGACCTAAAAAGAGAGTGTATAAACTTGACAAGAGAGAGAACTGTTTCCAGAGATAGTAGTGACCGTCTTCTCTCGAACGGGCTTGTGTGGATACTCTAGGGAGAGTTGCGTCCACACTGAGGGGAACTTTTTGCATTTTGACAAGTCTCACTGCAGTGAACAGGGGACCGTTTGCCTCGCACCTCCTTGACGTCTGAACATCCCTCAAACTTTCACCTCCTCTGAAAGTGAAGAGAGGAGCCGCCCGGACCGGGCAGAGCCATGTCCAAGCCGCTGGACCATGTCAAGCGGCCCATGAACGCCTTCATGGTGTGGTCTCGGGCGCAGAGGCGCAAGATGGCCCAGGAGAACCCCAAGATGCACAACTCGGAGATCAGCAAGCGCCTGGGCGCCGAGTGGAAGCTGCTGACCGACGCCGAGAAGCGGCCCTTCATCGACGAGGCCAAGCGCCTGCGGGCCATGCACATGAAGGAGCACCCGGACTACAAGTACCGGCCCCGGCGCAAGCCCAAGACGCTGCTCAAGAAGGACAAGTTCGCCTTCCCCATGCCCTGCTACGGGGACCCCTCGGAGGCCGGCCTGAAGGCGGCGCTGCACGGCCACACGGGGGCGCTGCTCTCCGACTCGCTGCTGGCGGCGGCCGCGCACCACCACCACCAGCAGCAGCAGCAGCAGCAGCACTCGGACAAGGCGGCCGCCGCCCGCCTCTTCTTCCCGCCCTCGGCCGCCGCGCACCCCTACTCCCTCTTCGACCTGGGCTCCAAGATGGCCGAGATCTCCTCGTCGGCCTCCTCGGCCGCCTTCCCGTACGCCTCGGCGCTGGGCTACGGCTCGGGCGCCTTCCCGGGAGCCGGGGGGCACACCCACACGCACCCCTCGCCGGGCAACCCGGGCTACATGATCCCCTGCAACTGTGCTGCGGGTTGGCCCGGCCCGGGGGGGCTGCAGCCGCCGCCGCTCGCCTACATCCTGCTGCCCGGCATGGGCAAGGCGCCGTCCCCGCTGCTGGAGCCCTACCCCTCGGCGGCGGCGGCGGCCGCGGCCTACGCCGCCGCCTTATGACAATCAGCCGGGCCGGGGTCGGCCTCCTCCGTCCAGCAGGGGGCGCAGGAGCGCGCGGCCGCGGCCATGTGGGAGCTGCCCTGGGCGGACGCGTGAGTGTGGCGCGGGCGCCCCCCGGCGGCCAGAGACAGACTCGCAGGAGGCCGCGGTCCGCCCTGCTGTCTCCATGCACTTAGGGACCTGTTGCTGCCCCTGTCCCGGGAACCGGGCAGGGGACCCCGGCCCCCCCTGAGGGCTCCGGCCTGCATGAGACCCCAGGCCCGCAGCCCAGACACGGGCTGCACCAAGACTCATTCCTGCCTAACTTTTCCACCACTGGAAGTATCCCAGCTCAGGGAGCTAAAAGCCTGTCAGATGAAGGAGGGGAGAGCAGGAGGGGATATGTATCTGTATGTATCGATGCATGTGCACGATGGACACATCCGTACATATAGTATGAGCGCCTACATGTCATAGACGTATAAGATACATACTTATATATGCAGATAGTGTGTCTGAGGAACGTGTACATATGATAAATATGTATATATAGTGTGCATATGTGAATTGATGTACACATAAATACTATAAACTATTAATAAGTGTAAAAGTTTGTGTAAATATGTATAATATGTAATTAATGTGTATACTTTTGTGCTTACACATGAATGTTTCGGCGCCGTAAAAATGGGCACGAGACATGTACCTTAAGGTACAGTAGAGCAAACATATTTCTCAAGTAGATCTTCAAGGAATCACATAAAACAGACTGTAATATCTGTAATAAATATATATATATATATATATATATATATATATATATATATATATATATATATATATATATATTCTTTGAATCAGTATACCTAGTCATACGTATTCATATGTTTCCTTCTCTTCTTGGCCCTCATTTCTCCAAACTTTTGTTCTTAGACGCATATTTACTGCTCAGCGTTTGAAAAAGCAGTGATGTATTTTTTCATCGCCTAAACATAACCTCTGCTGGGTAGATTGTACATATGTACAGCATGTACAAATGTTTATGAACTAAAGACTTCAAAATGCTGCTCTTTTTGGTCATTCGCCTGAGCCTTTTAGGCTACGAGTGAGGGGGGAGTTGTTTTGGGGAAGTCGTGAATACATTTCGAAGTAAACATAACCTTGAAGCTAGATTTTTTTTTCGTCCGAATGCTGGCTGTGTATTTATTGCCGAAATGTCTCAGAACAAATAGTTGTATTCACAGGGAGCTCATTCGAAACTTTACCACAAAAAGAAACTTGAAGTGTTGAACCGTGATTTCACGATCTTTAATGTGTAGGGCGCAACAACTATTATTTTTGTTAAATAAATTAACGAATATCTGTGTTAGTCCGGACCTACGGCCAGTTTAATCTTATTTTGTGTAAATTTTTTGTAATGTTTATATTTTGAATTATGATTTTATTATTTTGTTTGCGAATTGGACCTCTGGCTAACTCTGTGTAAAGTAAAACAATTTAAATACTGTTTAAAAAAACTATACGGGTGCATGTTTTCTTTATCGCCCGCTCGCTTAATCTAACGGAAGATCTGTGTTTTTGGAATGAGAAAAGAATCTCTGCGTTGCAATTTACAAGCCGACAGGTGCTTTGTTCTGACAAGAGTTTAAATAACGCCTAAATCAGGGGCAGATGGAGGGGGAAGTGAACCTCATTTATTTCTCTTTGAGTGGAAGATGTTTATCTGGGTTCTCTACAGGTGAAGTGAAAGAGATCCCGCAAAGGCCGCCTTTGTTTACACTTGTGAATAGATTTGCTCTTGTGATGTAAATCAACCCATTGTTTCCTCCAGCCCCAAAGCCGATAAGTTACTTGAGAGGAAAAAAGGCGAGTATAAGGGACATGGTAAAGAACAGCTGTGGTATCTTAATTTTAAAATAAGGCTCAGAGCAAAGGCTGTTGGGCACGGGGGTTATTCGGACTCCTGCAAAGGCTTTAAATCTCACCTCAGAAGGAGAAAGATGTCTTGTATCGTGCCTTGTTCACAGGCGACCTGCCCAGGGTCAGCCGGTGTCACCTTTCCGTTTGTCCGACAGGGGATTTTATTGAATAACACCGCGCGCGGCCCAGGTAATCTCGGCGTGTTCCTCGGGGTATTAAGGGGCAAATGATGATATTACTGAAGAGAAAAAGAAAGGTCGCACTTGAGCCGGAGGGTGTTTGTACTGCAAATCCGTGGGGAAGTAGGCCAGAGAGTGAGAAAAACTAACTGAACGTGTGAGGGAAGCACACGATGTCCCTCAATCTCAAAAGTACAGAGCCCCCCCCCCCCCCCCACCCCCGTGGCTTTAATTTGCAAACCTCCCGCCTCCCATACTTTTACAAAAACTTTTGATGCTCATTCCTCCCCTCGAAAAATATTTGTAAAAATGTATGAGGAGATAAGAAAGAAATTAAAGTGGTGCACAGAAAAAGACTCCTGGGAAGAAATACATGGCAGGAGGAATAAGGCTGTGTCTTTTCACAATAGTCTGGTAAAGTATGAGCTTTCGAAAAGAGATTGAATTGTGGACATTAATGAGTTCTAAAAAGTAATTTGACTATTGCAAAGACCTAAGAGTTATGGCTTTGGAAAGAAACAGAAATAGATGGGAATGAACGTTGGAAGAAACTAAGAGTTGTGACGAAAGAAGGAATTGACATGTTGTGTAAAGAAATGGAAATTATGGTAATGGGAAAATAGGTATAACGACGATTAAAGATTAGGAACATTGATCTAGTTATGGATAAGTAATGAAGATGAGAAAATGTTATGGTAAGGAATAAAAGTTATGCTGAAGTAAAATAAAAGGTTTAAAGAGGAGAAAAGGTTATGGAAAGGAATAAGAGTTATGGTGAAGTTAAATAATAGGTATAAGGATGAGTAAAAATTATGGAAAGGAGTAAGAAAGGTCTAGGTATAAAAATGAGTAAAGTAAAGGGAAATGTTATGTGAAGTAGAGGAGTAGGTACAAAGAAGAGTAAAGATTGTGGAAAGGCTTAAGAGTTATAGTGAAGTAAAGGAATGGCTATACAGAGGAGTGAAAGGTTATGGGATGGAATAAGAGTTTTGACGCAGGGAAAGAATATGCATAAAGAGGAGTGGGGAATATTGAAAGGGATGAGAGTTATGGTGAAGCAAAGGAATGGGTATAACAAGCAGTAAAGGTTCATGAAAGGAATCGTTTATGATGAATCAAATGTACAAGTATAGAGGGGAGTAAAGTTTATGGACTGGAATAAGAGTTATGGTGAAAGAAAGGAAAACAAGTAGAGGTGCAAAGATTATGGAACGAATGGTAGTCAGGAAACCAAGAGCTATAGAGGGGAATAAAGGTGTGAAGGGAATAGGAGCTATGGAAAGGAATGTGACTTATGGAAAGATGTATGTATGGAAAGGAGTAAGAGCAGAGCAAGAAATAATGTGCATGGAAAGGAGTAAGAGCACGGAAAGAAAGAAAGTGCATCAAATCACTAAGAGTATGGGCAGACATTAAGTGCATGGAAAGGAGTAAGAGTATGGAAAAAAGTGCATAGAAAGCAATGGGAGCATGGAAATAAATAATGTGCATTGTTATGTTATTGAGATTTATACAGCGCATGAATACCAAATGGTGTCTTGGCGCTAACAATCCGGAAGCAGGCTAGTGCACGATTCATTAAATAGCCAGGTATGTAGGGCTTTACGGAAGATTTCTGATGGAGAAGGGGATTGAAATGAGCTGGAGCATGGAAAGAAAGAAAGTGCATGAAATGAGTAGGAGCATGGGAAGAAAGAAAGTGCATGTAAAGGAGGAAGAGTATGGGAAGAAGTAAGAGTATAGAAAGAAAGAATGTGCATGGAAAGGAGTAAAAGGATGGAAATAAATAGGAGCATAGAAAGACAGAAAGTGCATGGAAAGGAGTGAGAGCATGGGGCGGAATAATGTGCATTGAAAGGAGTAAAAGCATTGACAGAAATAATGTGCATGGAAAGGAGTAAGAAGAGCAAGGCTAGAAATAATGTTAATGGAAAGCGATAAGAGCATGAAAAGAAATAAAACGCATGTAAAGGAGCAAGGGCATGCAAAGAAATAAAAGCATGGGACGAAAGAATGTGTATGGAAAAGGAGTAAGAGCATTGAAAGAATTAATGTGCATGGAAAGGAGAAAGACCATGGCTAGAAATAAAGCTCATGAAATGGGGTAATACCATGGTAAGAAATAGCATGCATGGAAAGGATTAAGAACATGCAAAGAAATAACTTTCATGGAATGAAATTAGAGCTTGAAAAAAGTAATGTACTTGGAACGGAGTACGAGCATGGAAAGGAGTAAGAGGTTGGAGAGGAAAGTGTGCTATGAAGGCAAATGTGTGTGCTCCAGAAATACCACTCGCCTCTGGGTGCTTTCCTGTGAGCAGAAGAGCGGGCATTAACTGGTTTAGGTGCCCGCCCGCCTAGTCGTATTCGCCACTAAAATATAGGGCAGTATAACTTCGTCCAGAGACGAACACAGCCTGTGAGGCTCTCCTGTGTGAAGTAAGCCACCTGTAAAGCCTGTGTGACCGGCCGTGAACGGCCTCTCCCGGCCCTGTCGGTCTCTCACCACTGCCTCCCTCCGCGGCCCTCACTGCATAGGGCTTTGCAGCGATTATGCAAAACTAATTTGGGCTGTCCAGGGGTAATTATCCCCGACACGGGTAATTACATCCTTTCAGCCTCTCGCCTCCTCCTTTTGTCAGGGCCCGGCACTTCTCTGCAAGAACTTCCTGCAGCCGCGGCCCTAAATCTCCCGGCTCAGGCCCTGCGCCTGCAGCATGGCAGGTTAATGTCAGTGCTGCTGCCTCGCGCACTGTCTGCCTTATGGAAGGGGCGCTGTATAAAGAGAGAGGCGTCAGATTCTCCACCAGAGCCGCGGCCTGCCTCCGCCTTTCATCCTGTGCAGTTTAGGAATAAAGGCCGACCACCGCGTAGTGGACCTCACATTTCAGTGTCCTCTAGGCTATGTCTGTCCACGTTACCTTTACTGTTGTCTGCGGTGGATGCATTGACCCACTAAGCTAATATATATGTTCTTTGCCAACAGAACTTCAAATAGCCCCCCCCCCTGCCCCTCCCTTATTCTCTGTCCCATCCTGACTCTGCTGCGTGCTCCTCATTTTCTTCTTCCTACTCACGATAATCCCTCTCATCGCCTGCCTGCCTCTTCACCTCACTCCCTTGCTCCTCTTCTTTCTGGAAGTTTCCAGTACCCCAGTTTTCCTCCTGCGCGCACCTTTATATGTACCCTCTCACACTTCCTTTTTCTATCTCTGTACCTCAAGGCACTTTTATGTTCTTCTCTCTGATTCGCTACGAGTCCCTTTGCCTTTTTCCGCCTTGCTCTTTATTCGAGCCGACCCTCTCCTTTCCTCGTTTGCCTTTACTTCTTTGCAAAATCCATTTCTCTTCTTCGCTATTTCATAGCCCAGCACTTTCTCTTCCCTGCCCTCCCATGTTGTTCCTTCTTATTCTACCTCCTTTCTCCCTTTGCCTCCATCTTCCAACTTCCCTCTCCCCAGGTTATTTCCTTAGTTTCTTCTTTTGCCCCCCCCCCCCCCCCCCCCACACTCGCCTTTTGTCCCTCTTTCTAGCCATACTTGTTTTCTCTTGCCTTCCGTTCTTTACCTTTCTTTTTTCTTCTAAACGCTCACTTCCTCCCCTCCCACTTTCTGCTGGCTCATCTCACCGCCTCCTCTCCCATGTGGGTCCTTCATACATAAAAGAAAGTGGGTGGGGGAGAGTTGGGGCAGGGGGCCTTTTGAGGCCTTTACCGGACACAAAGGCCAGTGATTAGCATCTTCACTCACTGAAGTGAGACCCCCCCCACACACACACTCCCAAAGGCCCCAGCGAGTACCCAACAGGTGCACGCAGAGCCCATCGAGACGGCTTGTAAGGAGGCCGCCCGAGGAAGACTTCGGATACGGTCTGTCGGCGGAGAACTTGTACATAGGTTCAGTGGGTCAATGCGCCCACCGCAGACAGCTGCCTGTGTCCCGGTTGAATCAGATTTCGGCAGGGGAGGAGTGGTATTGAATAGTTACATCGATCTATCCTTACAGGGCTTGGGGGCCGAGGTCGGCCTACGTCGCTAAAAGGACCCTGGGCAGGTAGGCCTCATGACAAGTTCTACAGCATCTGAGCTGAGGAAAAGCTCTAACGCCCGCAAGGAGGATGTGGGAACTCCCCCCCCACACACACACATAGGTCTTGCAGGGACAGTCCATCCCACTCTGTTGCCACCAATCTGCCCGTACCCATAGTAGAACACCCTTTCCATTTAACACCACATCCCCGAAACAAGCACTGGTAAAGTCAATATGTCTGACCGACCATGGTAATTGTGCAAAGTTTGTGTTACTTTTTTTTTTGCAATGTAAAATTGTCAGGTGCCCTCCCAAATCCCACCCACCCCCCGCCTTCCTCCACCGCTCAAAGGTCTGCCCCGCTCGTCAAAGGGACAGATATCATTAATTCCTTGACAATTTCTCTCTCTTCCACCTCTTCTTTCCCCCTCTTTTCTCTGGTGCACAAAAGCCAGGGAGAAGAGGGGGGCCGGCCTGAAAGGGTCTCCTTCTCCCCGCTTTTATTCGTCCTTCAGTGGGAGCGTTTAGACAGTCGAGGGTTTTTTTGTGCGACGAACAAAAGGCGGAGCCGCGAGGTTTTGTGCGCGGTGTTGTTTGTTGGAGTGCAGGGAAGAAAGAGCGGCGGCTTTCGGCCCATTGTGGGGGAAGCAATCAGCGGTATTTGGGAAACTGTTAGCTTTGTGCGCCTCGGCGGCGCCCATTGTTCGGCTCCTCCTTTCAGCCGCTCCGGCCCCTTCCAGCTGGAGGCCTTGAATAGCCGGCCAGTGTGTACACGCTTTGTGCCCCGGCCCTTCAAGGAGCCCCCGCTGAATGCGCCGAGTTGACACTGCATGACAGTGAAACAACATAATAAAAAATACATGAGCCCCCGAATGGAAGCCGGGCCGCATCAATAAATAAAACGGGTGACCAGGGCTGGATAAACCCAGCGACAAAACGCTGAAAGGAGGACAAAGGGATATTTAACACGCCGGATTAGCATGAAAAAGGCCTCTTACAAGGGTGGACAATGCCCGAATTGCCCAGAAAGAAATGGACTAAATGGCCTTTTGAAGAGACGGGCAGTTTCCCTCCTTTTTTGCCACTGCAAAGGATTACGAATGGGGGGGAAAGGTGGAGATGATGCTATGTGTATGAGGGGAAGTTTTTTAATCGGGGCTGGAGCGGAAAGGGCATGGGGGCGGCTGCACTGGGGGTCATTATGGAAGCAGTATGTGGCATTAATTGGAACTGGCTTCCGGTGCGGGGAGGGGGAGGCTGTGGGTGAAATACCTGCACACTGGTATTTATGGAAGACGATGAAGCCGCATGGCCACTGCTGCCGATTTTTCAAGGGGCAACCAGGCTGGAGTCACAGAGTCGGCTCAACACCGCGTGATTCTGGGCAAATCGCTCAATCTCTCGGCGCCGGAAATACAATGAATATGACCTTCTGTGATGTAACTGGTGCTCACGTAAAGCGCTACAATCCCTCCGGACCGGGTTTGCGCTATATACAACTGCAAAAAAAAAAAAAAAGATAAATAAGTGCGTGAGGAGAGTGCGCGAGAGTAGTAATGTAACTTTCGAAAAGCTCTCACCCCCACTACTGGCACTGGCTGAGCACTGCTTGGTACGAAGCGGTTGAGCGCCTCGTCAGGGGCTGGAAGCGCCTTAGAAGCACTCGTACACTACCATAGTATTTGAAGAAAAAGGTTTGTTAAAAAAAAATATTAAGATGTACGTGGATTTTGAATCTATGCATATATAGGTCTGGTGCGATGCAGACACTCACGTGGTGCATGGTGTAAAAGAAGCTAACCGAAAGGAATTTTGGGATAAATGGAGCTGGAACTACAGTTCATGCGAATGCATGAGTTGGGGATTAATTGCAGGGTTAAGGTGTTTCTGCATCCCAACAGTTAGTATTTGGAATCGAGCAGTGTGTACTTACATTTTGGTTGATTTTCAGTTTTCATGAGAGTAGGTCAATTCCAAAAAACACGTATCTCCTCTCCACCCCCCTCCCTCACCCCAAGTCTCTTGTCTATTACTCTTTTTACTCTAAAACGCATATTCGCCTCGAACAAAGTTATATCCAGAAACGTATTATGTGAGGTCTGTAGCGCCCAAAAGCCTTCCAATCACACCAGCCGCTTCCCTCATCGCGCTCCATGTGGCCGCGTCTTAGCCCCTTGGCCCTTCACCTAAGTTCCTGTTTAAATCAAGCCTTATATATCTGCTTAACAATATCAATCTGCGATTTACCCTCTTGGGACTTTTTAGCCCTCATACTAAACGTTTTTCACTCAAAGTGCAATTCTTAAACGTTTTTCACCCAAAGTGCGATTCCTGGACGTTTTCCACCCAAAGTGCAACTCTTAAACGTTTCTTACTCAAAGTGCAACTCTTAAACGTTTCTTACTCAAAGTGCAACTCTTAAACGTTTTCCACTCAAAGTGCAACTCTTAAACGTTTCTCACTCACATTGCAAGTCTTAAACGTTTTCCACTCAAAGTGCAATTCTATCTATTTCATTCACACGTATTTGTAATTCAAGCGCTTCGAGGTGCAGTCATTATTGATCGCCTTCTCTTGGCTCAGTGATTCTAGTGAAGAGGCCCTTGCACTCTCCAAATCTCCAAAACCCTCGGGCCTGGCCCGCCTGCAAGCCCTAGCAAGGAGCTCTGTCTGGTCAGAGTAGAGAAAGTCGTATGAGGTGTAGAAACGACGAGGCCACCGTATGTGGGCAGGGACGGCTTCCCTCAGCACCTTTGAGGTGGCGGTGGCGGGAATTCACAGTTCCACATAGAACATTCCAGAGCGGGTACAGGTGCACCAACCACAGGCCACCTGCCGCCAATAACACCCTGCTGTATTACTGCCGCACTCCACAGAGGCCGGACAACCAAAGCCCAACACTGAATGGAGGAATGTGTCCTGTCATGTCCAGGTGCCTGGTGTCGCATCCCTTCATTTCAAAGACCACGTAGGTTCGGGGAGCCAATAAATGATAATCTGAAAACTTAAATTTACGCTACAAAACGCAAAACAAAAACCTTAACAGTGCGAGATTTAACGAACGAAAACTTAAAACGTAACGAAATAGATCACGTACAAAAGTAAAAAAAAAAGTTGGCACGTAGTTGTGTGTTTTATGACATATCGCAAAATACAAACAACACAACACAGAATGAAATAACATAAATTAGGCAAAACATGACATAATGCAACCCAACACAGCACAATAAAACTATGCAAAAGAACACTATACAAATCAATACCATATAAGGTAGTGCATAACTTTATGCAGGAGAGCCTAAAACAAAATAACATAAAATAACTTAACGCAGTGAGGCAAACTGAAAATACCACGATATTAGTTTAAGTAGCATATACTATCGAAGCATAGCTCAAAGTGATATAATAAAATATAAGTGGGCATAATAGAAACGAAATAATACCTCTTAACCAGATGCACATGAAATAAAATAACCCAGGGAAACAAGAACATAATAAAATAACACACAAGGTAGCAGAAAAGACTAACACATATCATTTCTTTATTATTTCTTGTCTTGTGCTGTCCGCTGTCAATTCCAAAGCCATGCCACTTTGAGATCTAAGAAAAACCGTCCACATTTAGAAAGCGCTACCGTGCAATAATAATTACGGAAAGCGCTATTCAAAAGCCAATTGCCGTTTAGGTAAGAGCAAATAAGCGATAGAATAAATCAGCCACTCCTTCGTCAATTTGTGGTTTTTTTTTATTTTTCGCTAATTGCTTGTCACCGGCATTCCTGAATCCCGGAAGCTGCTTTAATTCCGTTGAAATTACTGTAAAATATAATTTTGACTAACGTTTTACTCAGACAACCGAATATCTTCAGGCAAGGGTTAGCCCAGGACGGGGATAGATTAATTACTAATTGTAACAACATATTTGCCTTTTTCTCTCCAGAGCATTTATCACCCATACCAAAAGCGCAGCGAAGAAAGGCTGCGCATTACTCACGCGCCCGGAGGCGAAGAATTCTCCCATTGAAACCAACTCGTCCAACCAGATCTCCGACGGGGAAATTAAGAGGCGTCGCTCACTCTTCTCACGAAATATATATCACTGGAATGTCAGAGAAAGCAATTAGCCTCTCAGAATTGAAGCGGCGATAAAGCTGTACATTTAATACGGAATATTGTATTTAATACGGAATATTGGAGCACGCACTTGTGAGGCAGTTTTCCAGGTGCCTGTGGATGCGCGCGGGATGGGGTAGTACCTCTGTGGCACTTGGGAAAAATAATCCCTGAATGTTGTAGGACACGTGTCGGAAGTTCGCGACACTGAAAGGGAAACCCCACTCGGACGCAGGAAACCTCTTTGAAATGTTCACAGCTTTAAATATTCATTGCGCGCGAATCTTGCAAGGGGACCCGCGCAGCACGTACAGGTAAGTTACAGGTAAATGTCTTTGCCCTTAGTGCATTTTCCACGTCTTGGTCTGACTGGGAAAATGTGGGGTGGTTTAGTGCTAAATGTTGGTAATGTAGGTTTCCGCCAAAAGCGACTATTTTATTTGTATAGGTCTCCATGCGCCTAAAACCAGCTTTCAGGGCGCTTAGGGAGAGGTGTGGCGCCGCGGCCAGGGCGACTGACGCTGGAATCTGGGGACCACGGTTCGATCCCCGGCTCCGGCGGCAGGCTAGCCCAGCACCATGTGACTCTGGGCAATAGCTCGCTTAATCTTCCCGACGGCCCCCAGCGCCTAGAGACCCTTACGGGTGATTGTGCGCTTTACAAATGTGGACTTTACTTTGTGCGAATCACTGCCTAGATATAGAGCTTCGGGTTGTCTTCTAGCGGGCTTTTAGGTCACCTCTGAGATGGGTCCACAACTTTTGGGTGCACAACAATTCTCTCTGCTATGCTCGGAGTGACGTCATTTTAATACCTAACTGTCACTAAGTAAGTAAATTCAGGACAGACTGAGGTACAGCGAGGCTTGGGGACTTCTCTCAAGGCAAGGAAAGTGCGATGGAATTGTACTCTAATTGCCGAGGCGTGCGCAGCACAAGGAGCTTGTTTTACCGAGCAAAACGCAGCGGCGAGCGCCCTCTGGTGCCCCAAGGGCACACATGGCGCTAAACACGCGGATCCACAAGCAGGGCAACAAATCACCGACGTGCGACATCGTCATTAAAATCCAATCGCGAGGCTTGAAGATCTACGACCCACTGCGTGGCAGTCACAGATCAACCCAAACATTAATCTCTGTGTGGCTTGAGCACTCCTAGCAAAATCCATTCGAACCGCTTTGCCAATTAAGAAATAATGGATAATCCAAACGATATTTGCACAATGGCAAAGCATGAACCCACATGTGTTTTCTATGTTTATTTAATAAGAACCAGTTGAGTTTTACGCAATTTTCCCTGGTTGGGTGATAGCAAAGGAAGCAAACGGGTGTCTCCCAATTAACAGTGCACATATATTAATTATACACTATGGCATAAAAGGAGAAAATTATTGGAAACAACAGAAGAGTGAGGAATATAAGAGGGGTACGTCCTCTTCCCCCCAAAAATATACTATAAACAACGTGGACGAAACCCATAGATAAGTGTTGCCACTTATATCGACTCAGTATGATGTTATAGAGCACTGGCATCCAATGGATTTGTAAGAAGACACTTCACCCACCAACCTAGTTGGTGGCATGCTTCATCATTGGGGTCTCAGCTGGGCTGTCGAGTACAACTCAGCTGTGCTTCAACACCTGACTACAGCGGAGTGTGATTTTTGTGTTTTTGTGTACTGAGGTAGATGCTAGGTGGTGAGAATAAAAATGGCACTAAGAATGCCCACTTGTAAAACTTTATTCAAAGGGTCTTAGGGCAAGGTTAAAAACTGGTAACGGAATATAGTGAAGATAAAAATATTACTTCAACAACCGTTATGTGTGGGTCAACATGTTTCAGCCATTTAGTGTAGTCATATGGCTTTCTTTAGGACCACTGTTTAAGCAAAAGTGAGTTGGCTACAAAAGTGGAAGTAGCCAAATGAGTGATATGACAGCACACATGCTATCCTGGCGAGATCCTGACAAGCACCTAATAGGTTTGAAATGTGGGAGCTCTTCCTTGATGAATGTTTGACTATTGGAGGCTTCCCCTTGCAGGGTCTAACAGATCGTTTTAAGGTGGTCAAAATGCCAACCAGTCAGTGGGCCCGTAAGTACGGTTCTCCCGCTGTATAACAGCACACCTTAGCGTGTATGCTGTCATATCACTCATGTGGCTACTTCCACTTTTGTAGCCAACTTACTTTTGGTTACACAGTGGTCCTGAAGAAAGCCATATGACTATACTAAATGGCTGAAACATGTTGACCCACACATAACGGTTGTTAAAGTAATATTTTATCTTCACTATATTCCGTAACCAGTTTTTAACCTTGTCCTAAGACCCTTTGAATAAACTTTTACAAGTGGGCCTTCTTAGTGAATTTTTATTCTCACCACCTAGCATCTACCTCACTGCACAAGAAAACAAAAAACCCGCTCCGATGTAGTCAGGCATTGAAGCAGGCATTGAAGCACAGCTGGGTTGTACTCGACAGCCCAGCTGGGACCCCGATGATGAAGCATGCCACCAACAAGGTTGGTGGGTGAGGGGTCTTACATCCATTGAATGCCAGTGCTCTATAACATAATACTGAGTCGATATAAGTGGCAACACTTATCTATGGGTTTCGTCCACATTGTTTATAGCATAAAAGGAGTAAAAAAGCAACGTTTGACTGTATTTGCTGCTTACTTACCCAAAAAGTAGACTTTAGATTTTGGCACAAACTGAGGGTTGTCTTTCAGATGGTGAACAGCGAAGTTTATATGCTCCACTGCTCGTTATCTAAATACCAAACTAATACAAGTTCAGTAAAGTCCCTTTTGTTTGCCCTGGTGCAATGCTTTATTAAATGTGGCCTCTGTGTTCTAGTGTGAGAGTTGACAAATGTCTTGGACAAAATACTTGTTTTCCACCAGTGGAATTCAGGGCCGGCTTTAGCACTAGTGGCGCCCTGTGCGACAATGATTTTGGGCGCCCCCCCTCTCCCCCTCAATGACCACCTTCGCAATGGATTCCCGCATTACTACCCTTCAACTATTTTCATAAACGCTCTCTCTCAGATGCATTTAATTAGTTCTATAGTGTCACTCATAAAAGTGAAGGACGACAGAGCACTTTACATTGCACACACATTACAGAGATTATCAATCATAACCCCTTCGCTGCGGGGGGGTAATTCCCCCGCTGTGCTGGGGGGCGGGGGGGGGAATGCACACAGCACCCCCATGCTCATGATGAGCTCAGCTCGTCATGAGGCACGGCGCTCCGGTGCTCATGACGAGCTGAGCTCGTCACAGCTGCACCCGTTCCCGTGGAACGCTCAGCATAGCAGGGGAATTATCCCCGCGTGTGAGCGTTCCACCGCTCATAACGAGCTGAGCTCGTCATGAGCACCAGAGCACCGTGCCTCATGACAAGCTCAGCTCGTCATGAGCATGGAAGTTGATAATGGATGTTCGGAAAGAGGTTTATTACATGGTGTGGTTGTGCGACTTCAATGTGTAATAACCTCACTAATCCATCTTGGACCCAGTTAGGTTGGTTTGTAAAACCGTAGCTCAGGCCTCGTTAGTTATTGATTTGAGCAGTCAACGGAAGAAGAGTAAAACATTTAGAAGCATCAGAATAATTGAAAAAAGAATGAAATAGGACCCAATGGAAATCTGACACCAATTTATAAAAATTGAGCTTATTTTTAAGCATTTTTAGAAACCAAAATGAACAAAATGCATTTGAGTGTTCCAGAGATATAAATTATGAAGCAAATAGTAAATCAATGTTTTTCCACTCAAGGTGTAAACAAAATTGGCAACTACCAGGATTACCGGTAATTTTGAAAACTTTTGAAATGGTTTGTAAAGTTGCGTTCAGTTACTCTGGCCTGACTCGTGTGGCCAGCGCCAACAAGAAGCAAGTTACAGTGTCAATAAGACTGAGAAGGGCAGTTACCTTGCAGTCAAAGCAGTCTCCAGTGCAGTAGTCTCCAGTCCAGTTTCAGGCTCTATGGGCAAACCACCACAAACATCAATGGAGTGATGTTGATGCTAGGGGTACAGGATACTAAAGATGCTGTGGATGCTGATCCGGTCAACAGGGTCTTCCTGGGGTCACCCCTCAATCCATGAACACAGTGAGGCAACTTTGGCCACAGCGGTGGATGTCCCTTGAAGTCCAGATAATGTCTAGTCAAAAACCAATTGACATTGGTCTACTGGCCTCCGGTTACATCAAAACCAACTGTTCTTTTTACCTGAGACTATTTTTCGTCTTGGGCAACCAAACTGAACTCCAATGACTCTCTCGGGTCCAACAGACTCAGGGAAACCGTTGAGTGTTGAGACGCTTTTGTGACCCTAGAACTGTAACAGGAAGTTATCTAACTCACTCTTGGAGTTTATCTTTTTGTTTAGGGCTCTGGGACGACTTCCCTTGTGCAGGGCACCACAGTCCTCTCTTTGCTAGCCCAAGGATCAGCAGGCTCAGGCAAGTCTTTGGCTCAGTCTCTCTTTGCTGGGTCCAGGGAACGGGGCAGTCCTTCTTTGGTCCTCGATGGGGTGTCAATATGATGTCCATTCTTGTCCCTGGGGATGCTGTGACTACTAGCCAAATTGGCTAAAAGGTCCCCTCCCCTCTGATGACAACTTCCTGCAAAGTGGGGCCGTAAGCTACCCCGGAGAGCAATATTCTGCCCACGCCCACAATGACAGAACTCTTCTCTTGGTGTGTGGCGCTTGATAGCCCAAGATAGAGGTGTGGCTACCTGAGGGCTACATGCCCACAGGAGAACTGGTTTGGCAACTGTTCCCCATCTCTGTCTCTGATGCCAACCTGTCTACACAAACCAAAGAGAAACCCCTCTCACGTGTGTTCACCATTTGCCCTTCCAAACAAATATATATAAATAAATAAAGGTGACATCTCATTTGAAGCTCACCTTTTAGACTCACACCCTGTTTTGCTTCCTGCCAGAGAGAGGCAGCACCTCTTCTAATGGCAGGCCTCTATGGTGTCCTTTCCTGGGAACCGTTCACACATCTCCCCAGGAGCGCAGAAGGCTTACTTCTGGCCAGCAACCATAAATGTTCACTAACAAACTTGGGTATCAGAGTGGTAACTTTCTAAAGTTAGCTTTTACTCAAAAGGTACATTAAATTCTACTTAAGCATCAAGTACGGTTTACCTTTAAGTACCAACTTTAGTAGTCCCATTTAAAAGTTAGTGCACCTGAGTGATCAGCATGTAACCATATACTTGCCAATGGGGTTACTAGCCTTTCTACAGTACAGATGAGATTTGTTTTTTTTTACTGTTAGGACATATAAAAACACGGCCTACGTTTTAATATATAACACCCTGCTAGTGGTCTCGACAGGCCTACCTTAGAAGTGACTTATATATATTAAAAGGAAAGGTCTGGATTTTGATATCAGTTTTAATGGTGAAGTCCAGTTAGCAGTTAAGAACTGCTCCAGAAGTCTGCTGTGTCAGACTAGTAGACATTTTGTCTCTGTCACACTCTTGGTGGCACAATAAGCAATGCAGCCCATAAGCAACACTTTAACTTACAGGCCCTGGGTACCACTGGCACCATATACTAGCAAAGTATAAGTAAGTTAGGTTACGCCAATTGGATATAAGCCAATTACATATACATTTTTAAGGATCAGAGCACTGGCACTGAAGTCTGGTTAGCAGGGCTCAGTGCACTCTCATAGCCATTACACTAGCACCTAATAGTTAAAGAGTGGGTCAAAAAGTGTGGGTGAACCTGCAAAAAGCTATTTCTTCACACGGACCCAGCTAATATATCCAGAAGATTTCATCAGACTCATGATAGTTCTTTGAAATTACTCAGCAGGAAGGATGGGAAAACTGGTTAGCCTTTCAGGGCCTATTCAGCCTCACATCCTTCTGCTAGGATCAATTTTTACTGGAAGTTGATCCACCTAAAAACTGATAGACTTCAACCTAAATTGGGCCTAGGGACAGGACTGTGTCTATGTTTATTCTTTCCCTCCCCTTTACTTGGGACTGGGGGGCACTGGCCACACTAGCCCCTACCATAGCTAGGCTAACACCTAATTTATCCATTAAAGCCACCTAGCACTTAAGCAGCCCCACCAGGACCAGCAATGTTCAGTATGCCCATCTTGCCTACCAGGACAGGACCTTTCCCCCATGAGAGGGCCAGTGCTGCCCCAAAGGCAAGCAACCAGCTAAGGCCACTGACAGATGTCAGTGCTCAGGGCCACAACCCTAGCCCTCCACTGGCAGGTGGATCTTAGGGTTAACTGGGGGCCTCACTTCTAGCCTTGGCGCTGGCAAGGTATCACTCAGCAGCTCCTTGGGCTCTGTTAACCTCTTTGGTTCCTCTGAGTGAGGGAGTCACTACCTCATGTGGCAGATACAATCTTTTCACCCCTTCTTCTGTCCTCTCAGGGGTGACACCCTAAGGCTGAACAGTTGCCTGACAATCCAGGACTTCTAGGGCTGACACACAGTCTCACTCTAGGACAGTGGTGACCTCGCCAGGGTCCATCTTGAGGTCCCCTCCAACTATAGTAGGTTGCCCCAGGCTCTCTGGTCTCTTCTCTATAGGTGGCCTCCTCTTTCCACATTTATCTCTTTTCTGGGGCATCTGCTATCTCTGCTAATGGAAAGTACCCCCAATATGTTTGGGTTTTGGGGCACCCTTGTGGCCACCCCTCCCTGCTCCCTGCTTACTTCATGGAGATCATTGTCTACGATATAATCCAAAGGAAGGCCATATGTGACAATCACACTTTTCAGAATAAGTTTACCCTCCTTCTCTAGGGATACCACAGCCAAAGAATGGGCAATGACTTTCCCCTGGACAGTCTTTACCCATACAACTTCACCTGGCAAATACTGGTCGAGAGAAACCAGCCTGTGCATCACTATAGTTTGACTGGCACCAGTATCCCTCAGAACACTGGTTTGGACCCCATTAATTGTGACCTGGTGGAAGTATCTATTACCCCCTTGGGCATCACCAGCTTACCATGTGGCCCCACCTCCCAATGGAAAGCTACTAGGACCTCCTCATCGGAGGAATCCTCTTCTAAGGCTACACTGGCCATTTTTTAAATCTTCCCCTTGGGGCATACATCATCTCCCCTGTGGTGTCATGGTTGTTGACAGTCAAAAAACGGCACCTTTTAAAATTTTTATGGGTCCACACTACTGTGCTTGCTAGAGGTGTGTTGGGTCTGATTCTCTCCTAGAGGTTCTGGGGCTCTGAGGGAAGTTCCTTTGTAGGCTCACTACTCCCCTCTTTTCTCTTCTGTGGGCCTAGCCCCCCCTTCTTTGGACCACCCCTGTTGGACTTCATGGGTACTCTTGTATGCACACACTCATCTGCTACCTTGCTCAGCTTCTGGGGCTAGATAACTTCGAGTCCACTAGATGCTGGTGTAACTTCTCCGAGGAACAATTTGTAAGTTTGTTCTCTATTTCTTTCAAATTGTATATCCCCTAATAGCTATCTACCATGTTACCCTTAATCTACCCTCACATTGACTTAATAATGCATTCACAAAGTCCACCCATGACTGTGTTAACCTCTTGTGAGTATTCCTAAACTTTTGTGCCTAGTGCTAGTGCGCGATGCTTATTTATACGCACACCAGCAACCAAAAAACTAGCAACATGAAATGCCACATTTAAATTGGGTAAAAGTTGCAGGAATAGCATAGCTGGTTTTACCTGTGTAAAACCCATATTGCACAGTATAGGCAGCAAGAATTTTTTTCTACTCTCTTTGTAATGACCACAGAACAGGATAAAATGCGTCGTGTCTTGAATAGAAAAATGGTCGCAATCACAAGGATCAGCATTTTCAGGTCTAGACCACTTTTTAAAATTGCCCAAAATAAAAGGAATTAAATCAAGACGAAATCTTGTTAGGAGGAAACGATGGTATGGCTTGTGTACCGAAAAAAGATATGGTTCCATACCTAAAACAGTTGTTATCGTACAATGTTTCCTAACCGTGTGTTTGTTCAACTCTGTGGCTTCCCTCTCCAAGACATAGCGCTCAGTCAAAAGATTTTTGACTGTCTTTACGTCTTCTAGATTTATCAAATGTGGAGAGGAAAAAAGTTCAGGTCGGCCAACTAGAGTTAACTGCATCTTGACATATTTTAACCAAGGGATGTTATGAACATTATCCAGGGCTAAACAATCTTTAAAAATATGATGGTTTAGAGTGAGCTCCTGATTGAGCCACACTTTCAACCAGCCGATGACTGAGGCCGCCTTCAAAATATCGGTGATGTAGCCCAGGCCGAGCTCTGTATGTGTTATGTATGTAGAGATTGACTGGGGGACAGAAAGCAGGGTTCTCAGGAATTTATTTTCTACTTTCTGAATTTTATCATACTCATGATTTGTGTACCCCCAGATAACAGAGCCGTATTGGGCAACCGATAAGCATTTGGATTTATAGACCTTTATAATGCTTTCCATGGGGCGAGCACCAAGCTTTTTAGCAAAACCAAGCAGCCCAGCAGCCGCTCTTGCTACTGCGTTGCTTTTGGCCAAAAGCTGGGGGCCCCACTTGCCTTTTTCGTCAAAGATCACGCCTAGGTAGGGAAAAGATGGAACTCTCCTGACCTCCTTCCCTGAACAAAAGAAAGTTTTAGTCTTTCTTTTCCTGCCTGCGGCTCCTGCTATCATTACGTGGGATTTTTCTACATTAGTTTTCATGTCCAGTGAGGACATGAAATCCCCAAAAGCTGAGAGTAGTTTGTTCAATGCCACTCCAGAGCGTGCTAAAAGGACGGCGTCGTCCGCGTACAGGAGGACAGGTATCTTTATTTCTCCTGCGCGCGGAATATCAGTATGGGACGCAGCCAAAACTGCCTCAAGACCATTTATATAAAGTGTAAAGAGAAGGGGTGCGAGGATACATCCCTGCCTAACCCCTCTCCCTGATTCGAAGAGGCAGGTACATCTTCCTTCCCTGGTCACTCTGACCGACGTCTTGAGGTCTCTATGTAACTCTGCCAAGTATCCCACCAGTGGGGCATCAAAGCCCATGGCCAAAAGGACCCCCCACAGCTTAGCCCTGTTGACCAGGTCAAAAGCTGAGGAGAGGTCCATAAAGGCCATGTACAGAGAGCCCCCCTTGGCAGCCACATATTTACTTATGATCAGTTCTAAATTTAAACACTGATCTAAGGTTCCCCTTTTAGCTCTAAAACCATATTGTGCATTCGATAAAATGCCCTTTCCTTCTAAGAGCTGAGTCAGTCTTCCCAAGAGGACTCCTCCCAAAATCTTGACACTTGAATCGATTAGGGAGATTGGCCTATAACAGGCTGGGTCTGTTCTTTGTCCCTTTTTAAAAATAGGTATAATGGTAGACTTCGACCAGCTAATAGGAAAAACTAAATCTCTTGTGGCATTAAAAATGTTGGTGAGAATTTTGGCGCTTAGTTCAGGGGCACTCTTAAAAAAGTCAGCGGGAACCCCATCGGGGCCCGGAGCCTTTTTAGAATGTGTGTCGCTGATAGCTTTTTTTACCTCTTCTATGCTAAAAGGGGAAATGGGAGGGGCTGCTTGTGTGGATTGTAATCCACAACCTGAGATATTATCAGGACAACTGTAGATATTACTGAAGTGTGTGACCCACTGATCGTCCGGTATGGTGCAATCTGCTCTCTGCTTATCTAGATCGACAAAAAAGGGATGATTTATTATCGCCCAAAATTTTGAGCTGTCTCTCTGTATGTCGGGCGACAACAAGTCGTTCCAGGCCTCAAGTTTAATCTCTGATTTTCTCTTTCTGATAGCGTCATTATAGTTTTTCCTTAGCAACGCTATCTGTGCTTTATCTCTTGGCTCAGCTTTTAAAGCCTTTAGGAGAGTTGAGTGGGCCTTTGAACAATCTATGTTAAACCATTTTTTGCCCCTACATGTCCGGGCCTTATTCCTTACAGTCAGATCTAGATCAACCTGGATACAAATAATGTTAAATGCCTCTATCAAGGTAATAGACTGACTATTATTATCCAGGCAGATTGCAACCTCACCCTCAACTTTGGACAAAATGTCCTGTATGAAAGTGATCGGGGTAACTTGATCCCACTTCAGCCTACGGTTCTGATCTCCCAGGACTAAGTTAGTCGCACATAAGGCTGCAGCCTCTCTCTTTCCAAAAACTCCCTGAGGTAAAATCTCTAAAATTACTGGGTTGTGATCACTAAAGACTGAGGTTATTACCTTATAGGTTGAAACCTCAGACAAAATACTAGGCGACAAAAAGATATAATCTACTATTGTGCCAGAATTGTTACCCACAAATGTCGGTAACCTCAAGTCTCTATTGCTACTAGAAAATTCATAAAGGTTAAAAGTTGCTAAGAGTGATTCCAATGCCTCCCCACGCGATGAGTGTTCGAAGTGCGGAATACAGAGGTAAGGGGGAAAATCTTCATATTCCTCACGGCAATCCATATTGCATGGGTGGATATTATAATCTCCCATGAGAATCACATCAAAGCCGTGGGCACTATTCTCGCTGTGGGTAGACAAGAAATCCTCTAGGGTTACCAGATGCTCGTTAAGCAATTGACTGACAGGAGAATTATAAAAATTAACTAATAAAATAGGCTGTGAGTTAAACGTAGTTAATTCAACCGCTAGTATGTTTGTTGAGTTAGAATTAATTTGTCTTGGCTTTCCCTGGACATTCAAGGAAATATATATAGCCAAGCCTCCCTTTGCCCTTCCAGATGTGCTAGAAACAGCAGGTACAGAGAACTGGGAAAAGCCGTCTAGAGCAAATCCGTCGGACGTCTCCCAAGTCTCCTGGAATACAAGAATGTCATATGATCTAACCATTTCCAGCCAGTTCTTATTACTAATTTTAGAGCTAATACCAGCGACATTCCAGCTCAAGATACTACAAACCCTGTTACTTTTAATTTTTAGGTCTGAAAGTACAGGGACGAGAAAAGAAACAGGTGAAAAACCCTCATTGTTGGTATCTTCTATAGGAGCGAGTCAGTCATTCTGATCCATGAAGGACAATGGGGCATAGCGATTGAATAACTGAAGAGGTTCAACAAAAGAGTTATGCTGTGGTAAAAGGGGATATTGGGCTACAGAGTTATGCCTTATATCCTGCCCCCGTCTGGGATTAAAATCCCAGGGTCCATCCCACCCCGACGCTGGAGTCCTTGGATACGTGACATTTTGTTGCTCCCCATAAAAAAACTTCAGAGTTAGCAGAACAACAGTGCCATGTCTGCGTTGGGGGGGAATATATTGGCCAGTATGTTAGGAAGAACATCTTGATTCGCGAGGGTCACTGCCACACAGTCCCCCTTAAACTTTTTCGGGCGGTTTCCCAACCAAGGGACCCTGGTCGCAGACTTGATAACATTTGCCAGATGATTTTTCCCCCCTGGGGCTAACCGCATGTTGTTGGTTAGCCAATGCAGAGCCTTGCTTGTGAGGGAGGTAGGGCTTTCGACTGTACCTCCTTCCGAAAGGGGTACGTTTGCAAGCACCAGGACCACTGGAGTGGCCTCAACTAAAAATTGGAAGGGGACCGTAGTATGGGTAGTTGCTGGGGGGGGTCTGGCAGAAGGGAGATCCTCTGTTGGAATGGTAACTAAGAGAGGGCCCTCAGTGATGGTAGACAAAGGTATTAATGGCTGGGGCAATAAATTATCAACAGGTAACTGAGTCCCTTCGTTATCACAAAAGACTTCGTTAATCACATCTCCCCCTATGTTGTTGGGCAGATTAGTGACTATCTTGGTGATATTTTCCACCCCATCTGCAACCTTAGTACTTAAGCCACCCAACCTCTTAACCTCTGCATGCAATTTGTCTAATTTAGATATTAAGGGTTTAACAATGGCATTGATTTTTTGTTCAAGAAAGTCAGAGATCCTTTCGAAAAAAGCATCCTCGGAGATATGACTCTGATTGTCCTCCACGACGTTTACTTGTTTAATCTTTGGAGTGGTGACCCTTTTCTTTCTTGCCCCTATCCGCGGGCCACTCAACTTTGGAGGATTCTTGGTGCATAAACGTCTTGTGCAACAAATGATTGCACACAGTTCCCCTGGGATTAGTGATTGCGTAGTGCGGTATGCTGTCTTCCTCTCTTCCTAGCGTGTAAGGCGTTGATATGCCTCAGTGCAACAGGGAAGGGTATCCCTTGTCGGAACTAGGGATGCCTCACACAACAGGCTGGTTTAACGGCTGTTGTCATGTCACCAGCTAGTCGTATCGTGTCATCATCGGCTTCCTGCTCCAACGTCAAGCCGGCGCTGCAATGCCTGACGGGTAGCACGGGGTGCTACACTCTTGTGGAGATCTTTTGTTCCTTGCCGGTAGATGTAAGGGAGTGAGGGCCCTAGTGAGTGAAGTAGTGAGTGTGAGTGAGGTGGGTTAAAAAAGGTTGGTGTGTTCTACTGCTTTGTCTTTAATCGTGTAGTTCACCACCTTAGTAAAAAATGTGAGGGGCAATGGGACTACAGTAGCTACGAGGAGTCAGTCCCGTTCAACCCTCATTCGTGAATAGGTCGACATGTTTCATGCCGTGATGGCAATTCTTCAGGACCAAAATAGTGCTCATAAACTTAGTGACTTAGTGAGGTGCCCCGCATCAGGCTGAGGCATCTGAAGGATACAACCTGTGTGGTTGCCGGATCCAGCCAAAGAGGGGTTCCTGCATCAGAGGGATACCCCTCGTTGGCGGTCGTAAGTGCCCCAAGGCTGCTCCCGTGGGGTCTGTGTGAATGGGGCAGTTATCTCGTCGGAGCGGGCGGGTGACCTCTTCACCTAATCCCACGTCCCAGCGCGGAGTGTCGCCTGAAGCAGCCGTCTTGGCCTTGTTACACGCCCTTTCGGTGTCATCTCCTCGGGTGCAGCTTGTGCATGTCTCTCTTGGTCAGAGTCAATGTCAATATCAGTACCACCCTCGACCTGTATGTTAGAGGTCTCAATAGCCATAACTGCATTTTCCGGTGCACTACTTAAATCTAGGAGAATGGGGCCGCCAATTACATTCTCCTGACTGGTTTCCTGCAAAATAGTGGCATCAATCATAGTGGAAGCAGTAGGTGACAAACAGCGAAGGTCTGGGGATTGACTTAACCCAAGAGAGTCTCTCCTTTGCGTATTGATTTTCCTAGCTGTCTGGACAAGATAGTTATCAAGGGTGTTCTGTGGGGCTTCCTTCGTTTTCGCAGGCATACTTTTCAATGTGCTCACAGCCAACGTTGTTACAATTTTAGAAACTTAATATAAATGTAATTATCAACAATATAGCTTACTTGCATGTAAGTCCTGTAGAGTTTCTGGCCCTGCCCTGCCTCCTCGTGCCGATGAGGGCCGTAGAGGGCCCGCCCTTTGCCCGGGCTTAGCCCCGGGCGTCCCGCTCGCGTCCCGCGCCACGGGTCTGTGTGCCTCTTTATCCGGTCTCGCGCTCTCCGTGCGCGTCACCCAGCGCGCCGCCGCGTGGCCTGCCGGGTGTTGTGGTTCCCGGAGCGGCGGCGCGGTTTGCAATGGCGTGTTGACTCTTGGCGGTGTCGGCTTCTCCTGTGCAGGACGGCGTGGCGTGGTCCGGTAAGTGATAGACAGGCTCCCCCGCTTTGCCGGTCTGTGTGCCTCTTTATCCGGTCTCGCGCTCTCCGTGCGCGTCACCCAGCGCGCCGCCGCGTGGCCTGCCGGGTGTTGTGGTTCCCGGAGCGGCGGCGTGGTTTGCAATGGCGTGTTGACTCTTGGCGGTGTCGGCTTCTCCTGTGCAGGACGGCGTGGCGTGGTCAGGTAAGTGATAGACAGGCTCCTACCATTACCATCAAATGTTGCAGAAAGCTATTTATGATATGGTGTCTTTGTGCAACCTTACTATGTAATAAACTCACTAATCCATCGTGGGTCCAGTCAGGCTATTTTGTAAAACCTTAGCTCAACCCTTGGTAGCTTTGACTTTTGGCAGTCCATCTTTCACAAAGCAACACGTGTAAAGCATTTAGACGCACACAAAAATACTAAGAAAGACACATGATAGAAAGGAAATCTGACATTAATTATAAAAATAAAGCTGATTTATATGAATTTTTAGACACCAAATGAACAAACTCCACCAGAGGGCTCCAGAGGTATACATTATTAGGCAAATAATAAGTCACCGCTATTCACTCAGAATGCAAACAAGCAGTGGCAAATACTGCTGTTAGTGGTTACTTTGAAAATGTTTGTATAGTTGTGTTTGGTTACTTTGGCCCACTTTGGACGACCAACTTCAGCAGGAGTCAAGTCACAGGGGCTAATTTGGGTCAGCAGGGTAGTTATCTTGCAGTCAAAGCAGTCTCCAGTCCAACTCCAGGGTCTATGGGGAAACCACAACAGCCATAAATGTAGTGGCCTTGATGCAAGGGATACAGGATGCTGAGATTATTGGCAGATGCTGTGGATGCTGATCTGGTTGAGGGGTCCATGAACATGGTGTGGTGACTTTGGCCACTGAGGTCAATGTCCCTCAAAGTCCCTATGAACTCCAGCTGAAAACCAGTTGCCACTGGCCTAAAGCTCTCTGAATACAGCAAAACCAGCAGTTTCCTTTACCTGATGCTTGTGTCTGTCATGGGTGACATTAACTGTACTCCGAAGACTCTCCCGGGTCCAGCAGACTAGGGTGCAACATTTGAGTGTCTAGACTTGGTTTCCCATGGTGCGCTGTAGTAGTCAGTGGCTGTCATGTGATTGAGGCTACCAACTCACAAAGGAACACTTCTACATCTGTTGTGACCCTGGAACTGTAACATAAAGTCAGCCAACTGGCTCTTGCATTTCACCTCTTCTGTCTGGGTCTTTGGGACAACTTTCCTTGAGCAGGGCACCACAGGAACAACCCTCTCTTTGCTGGCCCAAAGATACGCAGGTGCAGTCCAGTCTTTGGTGAGCCTCTCTATGCTGGGACCAGGGAACAGCTGGGCAGCATTCTTCAGTCCTCTCTTCCACTCTTATGCCTACAACTTGCCCTTGGGGGATGCAGTGACTACTAGCCAAAGGGGTACCACTACCAAGTCCCCTCCTCCCTGATGACGACTTCCTGCAAAGTATGGCATCTAGCTAATCCAGAGTGCAGTGGCGTCACTAGAGGGTTGTGGGGGATGCGGACTGCACCGGGTGACACCATCACATGGGTAACACCGTGACACCAAAGCAAACAGACACAGTACAGTTCCACAGGCCCACGCTAGGAGACACTCGCAGACAGACACACAGACAGGCAGTGGAAGGGTCACAGAGACGCAGAAAGGGTCACAGACAATCTGCTTCCCAGAAAGACAGGGTGACAAAAAAGCAGTCAGGCGGATACAGGGTGAATGACAGGCAGACACCCAACAGAGGCGCAATGAAAGGCACACCCATGCACAGAGCGAGCCAAACCCTGGAGGAGAGGGGGGACCAGCATTGCCTCAGTGTTTACTTGTCTTTCCGGTTCCGGTTCATTCGCCTCATCACACGCCGGTAGAGATGAGCTCCATACCAGGCGACCCGAGCTCTGTGTCCCTGTGTCTGTGGCCACGGCTCACCCTAGAGGTGCCGGCTGTCTCTGACTGCCAACTACTAGGTGATCTTCCACTGTGGGAGTCTGAGGACCTGGGAGAACCAACAAGGTGTGCAGAGCAGAGTGCCTCGCCATCAGAAATTGTGTGCGTGGCAAGGCAGGCATGGAAGTCGGCAGGGGAGGGTCGAGCCCGTGGTCTCTCTGTTGGTACGGAATCAGCCGGTGCTAGACCGGTGCAGCTTGCGCTGAGAGGGGGGGGGCACAGCCACTGTGTGCAGAGCCGGCAGATCCACACCAGTAGAGCCCAAAGCTACATCGGCCTAGACATGGGCTTTGCTCTCTGCTCTGCACGGAGATCAGCACACGGGAACAAGGAGTGGAAAACTGAGGCCAACTGACCTGAAGGAAGGAGAAGAGAGGAGGAGGCCTGGATAAGAGCAGACATCAAGCAGACATCAAGGATCAAGGTTCCAGATCAGGTAAGGAGCCTCGGAGAAACGTACACAGTAAGGCAGTAAGGCGCAGTGGCGTCACTAGGGGAGTGCGGTGTGTGCGGACCGCACGTCACCATGAGTTACCGCACTGGGTGACACCAACCCTATTTACGCCGCTGCCAGAGTGCAATATTCTGGCCACTCGCAAGATGGCAGAACCCTTCTCTCAGTGCATGGAGCTTGGTAGCCACCCTAGAAGTGTGGCTACTTGAAGGCTACTCGCCCATGGGAAAACTGTCTTGGCAACTGTTTCCCCCTCTTTGTCCTCAACACCAACCTGTCTACTAGAACAAAATAGCAGCCCCTTTCATTCCACTTTGAAGCTTGCCTTTTCGGGCTCACACCCTGTTTGGCTTCCTGCCTCTTCCAATGGAAGGCTTCTATTGTGTCCTTTCCTGAGAGTGGTTCTCACATCTCCCCAGGAGGGCAGAAAGCAGTCTTTTGGCCAGCAACCATAAATGGCAACTAGAAAACTTGGTCAATGGAGCGGCAAATTTCTAAAGTTTCCTTTTACTCAAAAGTTACATTACATTCTACTTGGGCATCAAACAGTCGCGGCTCCTGGAGGGAGTGCTGCGGGGCAGTGGGGCAGGGGGGGGACAGGGTAGGGGTAGTAAACTCCAGCATAGGGCAGAATGGAGGTAAGTAAATAAATAAATACATGTAAAAAAATTCCTTGCGCGCGCTGAAATGCCAAATGGCGATGCAGCGCATGCAATGACATTTGTTTTTTAAATTTATTTATTTACATTACTCCAGTCGGCCATGAGCTGAAGTTTACTACCCCCCACTCTGCCCCTCCCCCACCTACCCCACCGCCCTGCAACACTGCCTCCAGGAGCCACTACTGGCATCAAGTCAGGTTTAATGCAAACATTCTTGTGATATCTTGAAATACCAACTTTAGTAGCTCCTTTCAGAAGTTAGCACTGCTGAGTGGTCAGCATGCAACCTTATACTTGCCAATGGGGCTACTAGGTTTTCTATAGTAAAAACAAGAATTTGGGATTTTTTACTGTTAGGACATACAAAGACACATGCCATACTTTTTAATATGTAGCATGTTGCCTAAGGGCTCGACAGGCCTACATTAGGTGTGACATATATATGTAAAAAAAGGAAGGACAAGACTTTGTCCTTAATTAAGTGGCAAAGTCAAATTAGCATTTAGGACTGCTCCACCAGTCTTCAGTTGCAGGCTGGGAGACATGATTTACTCTGTCACACTTGTGGTGGAACAATAAGAGCAGCAGTCCATGAGGGGCACTTTAACTTACAGGCGCTTGGTACCCCTGGTACCATACAAGGCACTTTAAAAAAGTTACATTATGCCAACTGGGTGTTCTCAAACATACACCTTTAAGGACCAGTGCACTAGCACTGAGGTCTGGTTAATAGGTGTAAGTGAACTCTCAAGGTCATTACGCCAATACCTAATAATCAAAAAGTGTAACAAAAAGTGGGGTTGAACCTGCAAAAAGCTGTTTCCTCATAATGGGCATTACTTTGGAGTAGCCATTGTTGTACCTGCTGATACTCCTACCTAGCGTATTGGTTGTCCAGGAGTTGCTTCTACTACACCTTAGCTCAGGGGTCAAGAAGGCGACATTAGGAAAACAAGCTTTGACAAAGACTGTAGGCCTGATTTCCTGATATGTATGTTGAGTCCTGACCAAAAAATAAAAAGCCTACTGCAGTGAACCCCCGCCTCACCCCCAAAAATGTTCTTCAGTGTAAAATTAATCTATGAGAAATGCATTGATTCAGTGTACTTTTGAGGAAATAGTTCCAGAGACACTGCAGTGCAAGCAATCCATTGGAGGCCAAATGATACACCAAACAACCAGTAGCATGCAGTGAGAAGGTCATTGTCCGAAGCATGCACACACTCAGCAAGCACTAACCTGGTATCATTGGTCAGCAGGGGCAATGGTGAGAAGACAGTCTATCCACACCCTTTAGCAATCTGTGAGGGGAACACAGTGTACTTTTCAGTGAGTAGCATTCCCAAGGGATTGGGGTGTGGATAAAATAACAAAAGCAGCCTACTGTTGTGGTCTGCAATCTGGAATCTCATGGTGCGTCGCCTGGTGCATCTCCAGAGGCTGCGTGTTTTCTGGATTGACTTGGCCCTGGTGTTTATCCAATCATTCATGGCTTCTAGCATCCATACATCGAAGCCCATGGTGTGCAGCAGCCTTATGTCAGCGCCTAGAGAGCCATTGGTAGGCCCTGCCTGTCCATGTACTGACGTAAGTGGGGGCCTAAACTAGGGTGTCATGCGTGGGTCTTATTGTATCACTCTTGTGATCGAGCTTGTAATCATGGATGATAATAACAATTCCCCCTATTAAAGACCGCCCCAGGCACTTGATCCGGCTAAGAAGGGTGTTGAACGTGAAAGCAACACAAAAGCTAAGTACAGCGGAGATTGCGCAGTGCTTCCAAAACCTCTCTTTAGGCCCGAACCCCTTCCAATCTATCACATAATGGACCCATCCCTGTATCAGTTTAGAGTCAAGTATGTCTCGTACTTCATACTCTTGTTCACTCTCAATTTCAATTGCCTTAGGTGGCCTCACTAGCCGTGTAGTTGGAGGACATGGCTGAGGGAGAGTCCTGTGAAATATAGGATGTTTGTGCCATGTAGCTGGTAGTGTCAATCGCATGGCCACTGGATTTATGACCTTTGCGATACTGTATGGTCCAATTTATTTAGAGTTTTCAGACATCTTTAAATATAAGTGCCTTATGGCGAGCCAAACTCTATCCCCAACCTGATAAGGAGGATCTACGGCACTCTTGTTATCTGCTAAATGTTTGCTAGCACTCTGAGCTTGTTCAAGATGTGTGTCCTGGGGTCCTTCAGAACACTAAACAGAGGTTCATGGTGTTCTCATACGGAGTGATGGTTGGACCTTGTAGACCAGACAAAAGGAAGCGCGTGTGGATGAAACCCATTCATGCAATAAAATGGTGTTCAGCCCACAACAGTGTGCACAGCGTTATTATAGGCAAATTTGGCCATGCACAAGAGCGGGCTCCTATCTTCCCCTTGTTGTAAGGCTAAACACCTGAGGTGGTGCTCTAGTGTCTGATTTAGGTGCTCAGTTATATCCGTTGGTTTGTGGGTGGTAGCTAGTCGATGGACTAGTAACAAATAGGCCTGGCCAGTCCGTGCAACATGGCCTTTGGAGCTGCCTAGTTAGCTATAGAGGAGACTGGCTCAGGTTCACCCCCTCGGCCATCACCTACCCAGCTGTACATTGGGCACAGTTTTCCTCGTCTCTCCACTGTTGTCTCCTTCCTCCCCCTCCTTCAGACGAATCTTAGAGGATCCTGCTGACGACGGAGCCTATCTCAGCGTTGCCGATGCCCGGTGGAGATCTCCGGATGGCTGTCAAGGAGCTGGGCTGAGGTTCACCCCTCCTGGCCGTCCCCTTGCCTTCCGGGTTTGACCGCTGTTGCTTGCCCTGCTGCAAGACCTCTTGCTTCACCTCCTGAAAGACTACTGGGACCTGAGTCTTATTTCTCATGAAGGGGGTACAGCAGCGGTGAGTACCACGGCACTGTGGTCTGTTGCCCCCAAGCTTGTTTTAGCTTTCCAGGCCTGGGGTGGCATGTCCTCCTGGTCCCCGCTGCTGCCTCCCTTCTCCGGGGCTACTGTCTTGGCGCCCGAGCAGACTTTCCACTGACTTTGCGGCATATGGAACGACAACACTGCTGCCCCCACAGCCCCGAATCCAGTGCACGCTGTCCAGCCCTCCTCCCCCTCGATCCTGTGGTTGCATCTCCCTTCCAGCCCTACTCTGTGGAGTCAGCTCCCTTGTGGTGTCTTTGGTTTGGATTTATGTGTATCCCGCCATTTTGGGATAATGCTATCAGTGCCCATGACCTGGGTCCTCCATCTTGGTGTTTTCTACCAATTCTCTTTGCCGCTGGACTGCTCCCTGTTCATCTGACTGACGTTTACCTCAAGTCAACCCTCCCCTTTAGGTCTCCTACACTCCTCTCATCTATTACAGCCTCTGAGTCCTTGGATGTTGAGATTGCTGGTCCAAAACCAGTTTGTTTATCTTGCACTTTGACTATTTTGTCTCCCTTAAATTCTTTCCTACTTGATGGCCTTCCTGACTCGATCTGCATTCCTTACCCCTTTTTACTTTTCCCCCCTTACCTTCTATGCCCCTTAGGATATGTTTGTCTCTGTTATGCTATGTGCTAGTAATTCATGTTACCGTGCTTTTCTTATGCTCTGATACCTCCGGGTCTAGCCAGCGCTATATAAAACTCTGAAAATAAAATATAAATAATTGGTATCAGGCAAAGTTGTTCCTTCTAGTTATGGTGATTACAACTCACTTGAGGTAGTCCATACTTTGGCTCCTAAACCCCATTTTATAAGGAAAAATGTGTCTAGTAACCTTGAACCCTCGACTGATGAATTAAGACTAAAATGGAGAGCTGTTGCACCCATATACCTATTCCAGAGAGTGATTAAAGAACATTTGTCTGCAGTTATGGCTCGTCTTATTAACTTCAATGTCCTCTACGCAGCAGCAGTAACTTTTGTCCAGCTTTGTACCTTCATTAGGAACGGGCTTATGAAACCTCTAAAACCACATATTTATAGGCCCTGATGGTTTAATATGGAGTGCTCCATTGGTAATCTCAACTGTGACTGGCACTCAAGGCCACCCCGAGGAATCCTAAAGCAGTGGCAGAGTCACATAAGATATATAAGCAGGTTACCGCAGCCAGAAAAAAGGAAGTCTTAGATCAGCAACAGGCCTCCCTAGTTTTAACGGCTAATAATCGGAACAGCAAACCTTTTTTGACAGCTGTGACACAAATGAAACAATTCAACCAGGTAGACTCAAAGATCAGTTCAGGAGCGGCTTGTGCAGGTAAGAGCAGTGGGGCGGGGTGGCAGGGGGGACTCGACAGACGACGACCAGGGAAAATTCATTATTTATTTAACTTTCCCTCGTCATAGTCTTTCGCGTCACCCCCACCCGCCCTACCACTCTTACCTGCAAGGGCCGCTCCTGGATCAGTTGTAACATTGCAAGCGAGGCTTGGGAAATCCATTTTACTAATATCTACGCCCAGGTCTCCACTGACAGTCTTGCCTGATCTAAATTTTACAGTAGTGCAGTTGACTTTGGATGAAGTAGAGGATGCAATAAATCAGAGTATCGGGGGTAAGGCCCCCTTCCCTGATGGGGTATCGATAGATCTCCTCAAACATAACCCTGAATTTTGGGCGTCTTTATTACTGAATGTTTTTAAGAGTTCAGCCCATGCCGCCCTACCTAACACTTGGACAACTTAAATCATTGTCCCTATTTTTAAAAAGGGAGATACTTCCTAGCCTAGTTGCTATAGGCCCATTTCTTTAATAGATAACCTTTAAAATCTTGGGCAGGGTTCTATATAATTGGATAAATGAACGGGCAGGAAAGAAGTCAATCCTTTACCCCTGCTAGTATGGTTTTAGATCTAAGATTGGCACAGTAGAGCAGTGCCTCAATCTTAACTTGCTAATTAGAAAATATACTTTATCCCAAAACTCTCCAATATATTTAGCATTTACGGATTTGACCACTGCGTTCTTTAATGTAAATAGTTCGAAGCTGTGGTCTATTCTTTTACCCCCAGATTCATCAAGAACACATTTTGCTATTCCTTAATAGCGAAAAATACCGATTCGCTATTAAGGAATAGCAAAATGCTATTCATCAAGAAATCACTAAAAAAATAGCGATTTCTAATAATTCCTTAATTGCGACTCGCAAATTGCGACTCGCAATTAAGGAATATCTCCCCATTCATTCCTATGGGCCTAGAGGCCCATAGGAATGAATGGGAAGACAATCTCAATTTGCTAATCGCAATTAGCGATTCGCAAATTGAGATTGCGATTTCAAGGGTGCAGGGGTGTCCACCCTGTTGCACCCCTGAAATTGATATGTGCACATATGTTGCGCACACACGTGCCCTTAGGGCATGTGTGTGCGCAACATGGAACTTTGAAAAATGCTCTTTAGTGCATTTTTCAAAGTTTTTGCAAATTACCACGAAGTTGTACTTCGTGGTAATTTGCGTGCCCTATTAGCGTATTCGCTATTTTAGAAACTTTCATGCATTGCATTTAAGGAATCTCAAATTGAGATTCCTTAAATACAATTAATCGCAATTTAGCGATTTCTAAAATTGCGATTTTTGCATTTGGGATGATGCATCCCAAATGCAAAAATACCGCTCGCAATCTGGCCCTTTGCGAGCAGATTTTGGTTTGATGAATCTGGCCCGTAGTTCTTAGTATGGATGAAGCACTGGTGCACTTCCTAGCACATTTGCACAGGGACATCAAGGCCAGAATTAGAATAAACACTCAGGGAGAGGTGTCTCGATATATTGTATGTTTCAGGGCTTGAGACAAAGATGTGTTTTAGTCCCTCTTTTATTTATTTTTTATAAATGATCTTCATCCTTTCCTAGTAACTGCTACTCCCAATGTCCCTAAAGTTAAAGGCACATTTTTACCATTGTTGTTGAATGCCGGCGATGCTGTGCTAATGGCCTGCACCCCGATGGCCCTCTGACAGATAGTACAAGTCTTTGTAAATAAAGACTTGTACTAGCTGTCGCAGCTCTTACTAGAGATATTATCTCAGACTGCCTCTCCTGTGATAAAGGTAGGAGTATTCCATGGTTAGCGAACGTGGAATCAGTTTGCGTAAGGCAGGTTACCATCATCTGTTTGAGAACCCCAGCGGCCCACTTACTATTACCAAAAATCAGCTGCAGGCAGGTTTGTTTAAATCCCTACAAGCTGGGAGGTTGGGGATTGAGTCAGCAAAGCTGAGTATGGCAGCCTATATGAATATTGGAGGAAATGGCGCAATCACAAGATATTTGACATAACGTTTAGGGCGATGGGAGCATAGTTTATTGCTTCATTATAGGGCAGGCACCGTCACATATCTGTTATGTTTCCCTTTAGGCTTTCAGGCAAATTTAGACATGTCCCCAAGCCCATGTAATGAGAGTTCAGGGCAATCTATTTTAAATTCTTTATTCTTCTGCAGGTTTTATTCCATTGACACAAAGCGTATTCTATCACCCCTAATGCTCATAGTGTTTGCTGCCAAACTGCATCACCACTAATGTCATGAGGTATCACACAGGTCCTGAAGTTAGAGCTACTGCCTTGCCAGGTTCTAGAGCACTTTTTTTGGCGAATGGTATTTGCAACTCTTGGGCAAATGTCTGGTTGATAAAGTTGCCTGTGGCCCCTAAATTTAAGAACTCCAGAACTAGTGTCTAGTTTTCCGGCTCCGGGCCTTCTTCTGGTTCTTCTTCTGGGTTTCAATAAAGCACATGTGATGTTTACCTGACATTGTTTTTTTCTGGGGTTTGAGTTTTATTCCTGGCCTGACAGTCCTTAATACAATGGCCACCTTTACCACAGTACATGCAGAGTCTTTGTTTCTGGATTTTCTATCTCTCTTTTGAGGATAACCGTCCTCACAACCCATTTCCCTGCATAGGTTCACTCCCATTGATGCTGCTTGTTTCCTCCTCTGGTGTTCCTGGGATGAACTATGATCAGTCTGGCTTCCCCTCTTTTCTTGTCACCTCACCACTCTTATAAACGATGGTCTAATTGGACTGTAAGTTCAATGAGTTCCTCACAAGTGTGCTGAAGATTGACCATCTGGGCTAGGAAATATTTTAAGTTGCTACACAGACCTTGGCAGAACAAGGATGTTTTTTTTTCTGCAGGCCAATCTGTTTCTACAACTAGACAGTGAAAAGTCATTATGTATGTTAACAGGTCTTGTGAACCTTGTTTCCCAAAGAGAGGAGATGGGAATTACAATCAAATAATTTTCTAATTTCTCCTCCGAAGGCTGAGTAATTGTATAACAATATTAATAATAACAACTAGCCAGTAACACTAGTACAGCTATATTATTGTGTGCACTATCCATGCAGACCACTAACCAGCTACATAGTATTGATGCAGTCTTCTAAATACCCAGTTAGTACCTGTGCAGTCCAGGAATCCTCCTGTGTGTCCCATGCACTTCTCCAATCACCCATCCAGCACTGTCTACTTATCCTATCACTCTGGCAATACCTAAGCACTTATAAATTCACCATGCAGTCTGTTTGCAGCACTGTAATCATTCTAGTTGTGTAGTAAGAATGCTGTCCTTCAGATGGGGTGCGGGGAAGATGGTGGCCGGCTAAGAGTGCTCGGTGGTGCGCTCCTCGCTCTCTCGCAAATCAAACAGAAAACCTGCTTGAGCAGGATCCATCGCATGACAGATTGAATCGGTGTATGGAACTAAGAGCCATAATATGCCTACAAGTTAAAAAATATCAAGATATTTGAGAGAGGCAGTTAAAAAAGTAAAATAACGAGACAAACCTACCGGAGGAAGAACGAAGGGACGGATAGTCGAGGCAAAGCAGCGAGAAGAGGCAAAGCAGCGGAGCTGAGGGCGTAGCTGCCTGAGATTGTGTGCGGAAGGAGGAGGGGAGCGAGCTATTCTGGGTCAGCGCAGGTGATGCATACCCGCAGCAGCATGGAAAGACAGCTTTACCAGCGAGCTGCAGCAAGTTGTACTACACAAAGTGGGAAGCAAGCAGAAAGTGAAAGTGGAGGCGATAGGGGTCCCACGCTGCTGCATGATCCCTGTGTGGACTGAGGCAGCTACAGCATGTCGAGCCTGTCAAAGAGCAGCGCCGCAAGTAACATACAGGGGGAAAGCATCCGGACCACCCTCCTTGCCGCAAAAATGAAGCAACAATCGGAGGCATAAAACTTCACGGGTAAGTGAAGAAAAGGGGGGTCAAATGAGCACTGCAGTTGGGGGGCAAGGCACACAGTGTAAAGAATGCCAATACCAATGCCAAGACTCATGTCAAACTAATTGTAATCTGAGGGTTGTATCTAAGGAACAGAGCAGGGGCACTTCCACATCCAAATATATTATTCACTCAAGTTGGTCACATCAAACCGAGTTACAGGCTAAACCACAATCTAAGTCACATGTTGTGGAGCTGGAATAAGAACTGAAGTTAAAGCAGAAGTAGGTGGGGCGAAGGTGTTAAAAGTGGTAAAAGTGGCAAACACTAAAGGGAACACGGAAGCTAAGGTACCAACAGCCCCACAGGGGCTAACACTAACACATATGATAGTAAAACACCAAAGAGAAGTCACAAGCTATTCTTTAAGGAGCAGAGATTCCCCAGCTGAGAGAGGGGAAACAGAGCATCCTCCAGAGATAGTAAAATTATACGCACAAATAAAAACCTCCCCATCTACCTCCGATACATCCCCCCCCTGTTGTCCTTTAAAGTACAAGAAAGAAGAAGAGACAAACCACAGCAGGAAAATTACAACACACTGCATCCAGAGCGAGTCAGGTTAAGCTTAAGACATTGAGTTCAACAAAACAAAAAATACCACCCTCCTTAAAGTCTTTCTTTAAAGTACAGGAGTCTCAGAAGGTGGGATAAAATCATAATAAAACCCAAATTGGAAGACGGGTAGAGACTCCACAGATCACAGAAACAGAAATAATGTCAACAGTTAATAACAGCAACAGGTACGGTATTTTAGAAATACTCGACCAACAAGAGCTAATAACAGACGCCACAAAAGCTGCCATAGAAATTGATAGCCCCAAGAATTCTGAGGACATTCCCCATCCACAAGAAAACTCGGAAACCATGGAAAGCATGATGACCACCATGACGAGAGAAATGAGATCCAACTTCGGGACATCAGAAAAAGACCAGATAAAAATTCAGGAAGCATGCGAGGTAATGGACCAGAAAATAAATACGCTCATGGAGAGAGTTACTTCAGTGGAATTGGAAGTAGGGGTATTAAGCAAAAAGGTAAAGGAAAATAAAAGGGAAATAGATCACATCAAAGCTTCAGATAAAATGTTATGCAACAGATTGGAATCGATGGAACACCAGACAAGGAGAAACAATCTTAGAATCGTAAATGTCCCTGAAGGTTTGGAGGGAGAGGACTTTAAAGCCTTTATGATCAAATTACTTGGTGAAACCACACCGTGGACAAAGTCCGTTGACCTCACAGAGGACATGCAGAGAGTACACCAGGATCCATCTGGGAGAAATAAGAGTAGGAAAAACCCAAGGAAGATCCTCATGCAGTTTAAGACCTACACACTTAAAGAAAGAATATTAAGTGAGGGCTTGAAAGCAATTGGTCGTGTAGAATCAGATCGGATATTTCAAAGGTAACGCAGGACAGGCAATGGCAGCTTGGCCAAAACATACAACAGCTGAAGTCACTAGGTGCAACAGTCCAGATGCGATTCCCTGCAGCACTAAAGATAATGTGGCAAAACAAAATGCACAACATTAGAGACCCTAAGGAGGTAGAACGCTTCATAGAAAAAATTAAATCACAAATATAGGATCAAATAAAATAAAAATACAATTAGACAGTAAGGAAAATAAGATAAAAGTGTGGGGAGCGAGGAGCTCAAAAAGGGGCCATGGAATGCCCCAAGAAGAGATAGGGGAGGCTTCTCCAGGGAGGAGAAAGGGGCGGGGTGGGGCACAAAGAAGAAAACTGCAAAAACAGAAAAGGACACCAGGTGGGGAGCAAAATGGGGAGAAAAAAAAATGTCCAAACTAAGCATTATAAGAGAGAAGAAGCCCAGTCATGCGTACTAGAAAACAGGAAGGGGCCACTAACCAGATGGGGGCAATATAAAGTAGGGTAATGTCGGTTGAAATAATGTCATGGAATGTTAACGGACCCAGGTTAAGGAAAAGAAAGGCCAAAATATTGGAATACTTAAAAATAGTATAATGATATTGCAAGAAACACACTTACTAAAAGAAGAATGGAATGGGAGAAATTCCTTAAGAATCAAAAGTGGTTAGATATGTGGGTATGCACAAATCAAGATTGCAATGTGAAAGGGGTGGCGGTATTATTAAAGAAATCACTAGGAGCACAGGTGAAAGCCACGGAAGTAGACAAAAAAGGGAGATGGGTGGTGGTGAAATTAAAGATACATAACAATGTATACACAGTGGTTGGTTATTATGGGCCTAACATTGACGATCCAGAACCACTCCAAAAACTTTACTCTCAACTACTAATAGCGCAAGCTCCGATAATAATGGGGGGGGGATTTTAATAATAATTCTAGACCCAAAAAAGGACAGGTTCCCACCCAAAAATGGTCCAAACTATCCAAAAATGAGGGAGTGGGTGAACTTTTATATTAAAGATCTCGGGATCATGGATGTATGGAGGGTGAAAGGCAATAAACTCAATAAACGTACGCTGCAAAATAAGAGATTGAGACATGCATCAAGAATCAACTACTTTTTAATAGACAGGGGCCTACTAAATTCAACACGAAAGGTAGAACACGTACCAGCATATTTATCAGATCATTCTGCAGTGATCCTACATCTTGATTTAAAAAGTTCTGCACCGACTAACAGATGGACAGTGGACAGGGGAATCTTTTTAGATGAAAGCTGCATAGAAGCTCTGGCAAATGATACCAAGGAGTTCTTCCAAATAAACAAAGAAGGGACCACAAAACAAATCGCTTGGGAGGCATATAAATCCTTTATCAGGGGGAGAATAACTAGCCTTGCGGCATATAAAAGCAAGCGTAGAAAAAACAAGATATGAGAACTAGAAGAAGAGATAAAATCCCTGGAGGTTGAGTTAAGCAGGACCACTACCACAGAGCAAGAGAAAATTGGCATTGAGGAAGAGAAAATCATAAAAAAAATGGAACTAGCAGACTTTCTTGAATCAATTGTAAAAGATAAATGGGAAGCAAGCAAAATATCACATTACGAATATGGGGAAGGATGCGGGAAACTATTAGCGTGGAAACTAAAAACAGAGGCAACGCGTAAAAAGATAAGGATAAAAGATCAACAGTATTCCACAGAAGAGAAAGAAATCAGGAAGGAGTTTGTAAATTTCTTTAGCGAACTGTACTCAGAGGGCAAGGCACCCACGGAATATCAGGTACAGTCAGTACTGGAAAAAATAACCCTCCCAAAGTTTTCTCAAGAACAAAGAGCAAAAATTAATCAAGGGATATCTAAAGAACAGCTTCTAGAAGCCTTAAGGAAATTTAGGAAAAAGCAAGACGGCAGGGCCGGATGCACTCCCAAACGAGTTGTATACACATCTGAGAGAGGTATTAGCTACCCCCATGACAGAACTACTCAACAAAATATTCACAACACAGGGGACGCCCCCACCCTCCTGGAATGACGCAACAATTAACCTTATACTTAAACCAGGGAAAGACCCCACGAGGAGTGAGTCCTGTAGGCCAATATCACTCCTAAATGCCGACTACAAGGTTTATTCACAAATTTTAGCAAAAAGACTTGGAAAGATTGCAGGCTCTGTAATTGACACAAATTAAAAAGGCTTCATTGGAGGAAGATACATACATGAATTGAAGTATGAACTCATCACCGCAATAGACATTGCAATAAACTAAGCATGGGCGTAAAATCCGTTCTGCTCGCAGAATTTGCGAATTTTTGACAAATTCGCATTCCGCGAATCGCGCAAATTTGTAAAAAAATTAGCAATTCACAAGCTTGCGGATTTTTTTGCTTGGTCGCCAGACTTTTTGTCCGCGAGCATGCAAAAACGGACGCAAACACACAATTGCGCAACGCGAGCATGCAACTAGCCCATGTACGACCGCATGGATAACCTCGCGGTAGCCGCGCTGAAAAAATGCCGCGAACACGCAAAAAGCCCCGCGAACACGCAAAAAGCCTCGTGAACATGCAAAAAGCCCCGTGAACACGGAAAAAAACCCCCGCAAATTCGCGGATTTCACGGACCGCGAATTCGCTTTCGTGCGCGAATTTGCAAATTTCGCCCATACTTACAATAAACCACGCAACCCCACTATCGATTTTAACCCTGGATGCTGCTAAAGCATTCAACAGGTTAAGTTGGCCTTTTCAACATAGGAGAGACCTTCCAGAACGTAATTAAGCAGATATACAGAAACCCGACAGCAAAGGTGCTAGTGAACAGAGTGTTAACAGAAAACATAATGAAAAAAAGAGGAACAAGACAAGGGTCACCACTATCCCCTTTATTATTTGACATGTACATCGAACCACTGGCAGAAATATTAAGAAAGGAGGAAGGAATTGCACCATTCAAACATCAGAGATGGGAAAAGAAAGTTACACTCTTTGTGGACGATCTAATGGTATTTACGAGCAACTTGGAGGCCTCCCTCCCTAAAGTAAAAGAAATCCTAGAACCATATGGAGCAGTATCAGGGTACCTAGCAAATCAAGCTAAACAGAAATCCTATAGTGGGACAACTACTATCAAGATTCCAGAGTAAAAGAAGAAATAAAATACTTGGGCATAGACCTCACAGTGGACATCAAGGAAATTGCAAGCCAAAATTTTGAAAGAATCTTTAAGCAAGTAAGGAAACTATTGAAAGTATGCAGGGGTCTCTTGCTATCTTTTTTGAAAAGATCAAACATAATCAAAATGACCATACTCCCTAAATTCACCTACTTGTTTAGCACGATCCCACTGGAATTTAACCACAACAAAATAAAACAAAACTACAAGGAGAATTAAGCAGTTTTATCTGGGCTGCAAAAGGGGCGAGGATAGCCTGGAAAAAAATTAGAAGAAAAAAGGAACAAGGAGGAATTGCTAATTCAGATATCTTGAACTATTGTAGAGCATTCCAATAAAAAAATATTAGGATACTTTTAGAGAGTTATAATCTGTATCCCAACCACCTGAAAGGGATAATCAATAAGGAAGGAATCCATTTCCTATACAAATACGGCCATCCTAAGTACTTTAAAAAAATAAAACTAAAAAGCTTAAAGGTGGCGCCAACACTCTGGCATCAAAGAGAAAGATACTTAAAATACCATACTACAGCAGGTATGCGCCTATATGGGACTCCACTGGAACCCATGAATGCCTAAAAGACAGACTGGCAAACATCCTGAAGAAAAACAACATCACAAAGTAGGGCGAACTAAAGACACAGAACTCTGTTATAGAGTGGGAGACCATAAGTGAAAGAACTAAGGGCAAGGTCGCCAGATTTAAATACTACCAAATAAGCAGTTGGGTCAAGAACCTAAAAGATAGAAAAGAAGGAAGTGGTATAATTGAGGAAATACTGCAGGAGAAAAAGAGCACCACAAAAGAAATAGCTTACTGGTACTGGGCCCTTACTGAAGAAGGGGAGGGTCACTATGGAATTCCAAACAAGATCTGCCGGAGCTGAATGTCTTACACGAATGGCAAGTATCTATGGCTACTTGTTGGAAAATTGTGAAATCTGCACCACTGAGAAGAAACCATCTATTCACTATCCACAGAGAATACTGGACCCCGAAAAGGCTATCAAAGATCAGAGGCCAAGAGTATAGGAGCTGTCCCAAGTTTGGCGAGCCGGGTGCAAATGACCTACACATGTTTCGGCAGTGCTCCCATCTTGAGTAATTCTGTGAATAGATGGGTAAAACTTTGTCTAGAATATTGGAACGGCAGGTAGAGGTGAGTATGGATTTGGATATTTTTGGGAAAAACTAGAATATAGCCCAGGGAAGTAAACTGAGTAAAATCCTAGAAAAAATCTTGTTCCTATTGATATTATTAGCAAGAAGAGAGATCTGTATTAACTGGGTAAAAGTACACCTCCAACACATAAAGAGTGGCTGGCGTCTGTACAAAAAATCAATAAACTAGATAGAAGCGGGCAGAAGGGTAAGGCAAATAAATATTGGAATATCTGGGAAGACCTTAATTCGCATTTTATAATGGCGAAAGCATTGTATAGTCCAATGATTAAGCAATGCAATATAACCATTCAAGTGGAACTTGAAAGAGTAGTTAAAATGACTAGCTCAACCCAGAACTGGATTGCACCGGAATTGGACAAAAAGGAGCTTAAGTGCAAAAAGGGAAGCAGAGAATCTCCTCGCATATGTTGCGCTTACCCAGGAGAAGCCCCAAAAGGTCAGAACACAAAACTAACAGGGCCCCTGACACCTCCATTTCCAAACTATTGCTATATGAGGACAAAAACTAAAAAAAAGAATGCTGTGCTCTAATCTTCTAAACACTACTCATACACTTGTCCAATTATCCATGTAGTACTGTTCCACTGCTCTAATCATTGATGTAGTATGGTTGTATGCATTTGTATAGTTATATATGTGAATATTCATTTATAATTATATCAAATACATTAAAATGTTTTCAAAACTTTTATTTTTTTGCTGATATTTTGCATAATTATTGAGACGCAGTAACTATGACAAGAAAAGAGCAAAGAAAAAGACAATGAAGAAAGAAGGCCTATGTAAAGCAAATAGCGAAAGAACAATTAGATCAAGTACAACATGGATCCTTAAAGAAAAAAACCTTCTGGTAAGAGAAGTAAAGAGTTTTTGAAAAAAGTTTTAAAGAGTCTTATGAATTCTAAAAAAAAGGACCGAGAGATACAACAAGTACAGTAAAAGAAAAGGTAAAAAAAATATACAGAAAACTACAAAATTGGATTATCAGAAAAAAGTGGAAACCAGGAAGAAACAATTTTTAGAAATTCGAAAAAGATTATATAAAAGTAGAGTTTTCCACAATTTGTTAAAAATTTAAGAAATACAAAAGGAGATCAGCATTTTACAAACAAAAAAGGAGGTTCTATGTGTTATTGAAAAAAACTTTTGAACTAAACAGAAGATTGTTTATCTGAATTTTAAAAAGAACTTTACATAGAATAATGCAGTCTCTGAAGGACAAATGTAAAAGAAAAATATTTGTAAATAGAACTAACTTTTGTAAAATATTTTCTGGAGAATGGAAGCCTACTTCTAGTACAGAACCTTTTTTTAATGAAGAAAGCTATTTTCAACAAAATAATTTAGTTCACGCAGTTGATACTGTGGACATTGTTATGAAGTTAAAAATAGTTGTCCAATTGAAAAAGAAAAGATGGTTCCTACAAATGTGAAACAAATATTAGCTGAGGAAGTTCAGTGGAGACGTACACAGGCTCCAGTGTTTACATGGGATTCTAGTAGTATTTGTAGTATACGTCAAGAATCTATTGATATTTTACTAAATTTCTTAAGAGAATATGGAAAAAAGCTGTCAAACAGAAGATTAAGATATTGCAAGGACTGGATCCTTGCAAAGTGAGAAAAAATACAGGGTTGCAAGGTCATTCTCTGGCTTGTCTTTCATGGAAAGTGTGTTTAAGTCATTTTCTTCATTTGAGAATGTTAGCAGTACATTATTCCGAAATGTGGTAGTTAGTTAGAAGATTATACTACCTCAAAAGTCCTGCATTATGTCTAAATGAAATTAATACAGCTCTTTTGCATGGTTCAGTGTTCGATGTAAAAAAAGTTCATGATGATTTAGAGTTACGTTTCTTTGATGGTCAAGAGGAGTATAGAGAAAGTGTAGGTGTTGAAAAAGAGGTGGATGATACTACTGATGTGAAGTTTGAAAAAGAAAATACAAAGTTTAAAGTAGTTTCTGGTGAAAATCCCAACTACGGGGTTCTATTATTATAGCGGGTGGATCGCCACCGCCCGTATGGCGGTGGCAATTCGCCCAGCAAAAGTCATCGCCCGCATGACTTTCCCCCGCCACATTACGATGGCGGTGGGCCCCGGCGGACGGGAACACCATCTGCCGATTTTCTGCCGGTAGGCAATCCACCCGATTGGCTACCGGGCGAAAAGCACAGCAATATGGTGGCAATGCCTTGTAGGCTCCGCCATCCATATTAGAATCATGGCAGAGAAATGCCTTTCCATGCCGGAGAATCTGCCATGGAAAGGCATGCAGTATTTCATTTGGGGGCCCGTTGTAGGCCCCCAGGGTGTTCAGGGGTGGGTGCACATGGGGTGCACATGGGGGCTACCTATGGTACCCCCCTGCATTTGCATTCACAAGGTGGCAGGCACCGCGCGGTACCTGTCACGTTGTGCATACAAATGCACAACATGCTTTTTTTGGATTGCGGCGGGTGCTGCTGACAGCACTGCCCACCGCACTGCAAAAAATACGCAGGACTGCTGCAAGCATAGCGGGCGGTCCCATTTCCCAGGGCAATGGCGGGTGGACAAAATGTAGATGTGTTTTTAAAAACTGAAAAGGAAAACAATGATAAATGGAGGAAATCCGCAGTTTATATGTTTGTGGAAGGTTGTTTTGAGTTGGATAGTGAACAATGTATTTGTAAATAGTGTTACAATAAATTAGAAGACAATAAAATGCCAGCTAGAGCTGTCCATAATGAACTAGAATTAGTAGTTATACCTCCAGAACTTAAAGATTAAATACATATGAGTCCATCCTTATTCAACTATAATTCGGATGGAGCCTAAAACAGGTAAACTGCCTCCAACTGATCTACAAAGAGGTTTTAAAGGAAGAGTTGTGTATTTACCTTTAGATTTTAAGAAAAATATTGAAACTGTTGGTGTAGAAAGAGAGGATTCTGAACCTGTAATCATTCTTGTTAATGGTGTTCCATACAAAGAGTAGGAAAATATGGCAACAGTTAGTAGATGTGAGGCAACTCCAAAAGGCTACATTATATCTGCTGCAAAACAATATATACTATAAAAGTGTAAATGTAGAATCACAAGGAACGAATTTAGAAGATGATAGAGACATTTCAAGTGGACAAATAGAAAAAGTGGAGAACTGCAGAAAGGAAGAGATTTATGAACATTATACTCCGCACCCTCTACATTCACTGATAGGAGACACTATTGAATTGTTCCAGATAAAAAAAGCAAGTGTATGGGAAAAAAGTTTGGAAGCTTGTTGTTTTCCACAGCTGTTCCCTACCAGAAAAGGTGGACGATATGATAAACTACCAGTGCAGATTCCGGCTTCAGAATATCGTACTTTACGACTGCACTCAGAAGAACCAAGATTTCGCCAGTGTATTCCATATTTGTTTCATCTTTTATTTGAAAGTGACCTGTCTGCACTTTCATATGCAGTCAACCACATATTGAAAAGAGGAATTCATCTTTCTCATGTTACTTCAAAGGAATTCATGGACAAAGTTGAAGAAAGAGACGATTATTTAGAATCACAGTTAATTCATTTGATGGTATATCAATGAGGCACTAATGAATATTGGTATCGACGTCATGGGGAACTGAAATGTATGTTACGGAACTTAGGAACCCCCTATGTGGTTTGTTACACTTAGCTGTGCTGAGTACGCATGGGATGATTTACTGGATTTTCTACGACAAGCAAATTCAAATTTAGAAAATATTGAATTGACGACACCTGGAGAACTGTGTTCCTTGGATCCAGTAAATGTCTGCAGATATTGTAATCATAGATTTGAAGCTATGATTTCATCTGTAATAAAAAATAATCCACCTATTGAAGTTACTGATTTTTTTGGGAGAAAGGAATACCAAGCTAGAGGTGCTCCTCATATACATATGCTTTTATGGATCAAGGATGCACCCAAACTTGGAACTGATTCGGATGAGGCTGTTTTATATTTTATTGAAGACTATGTTACCTGTGCAATTCCGAAAACAGGTGGGGAAAATATCTTAAGACAGCAAGTCGTACGGTTTCAAACTCATCGATGTGGAAAATATTGCAGACGGAAATATAAGTCAAAGGATACATTTTACACAAAATGGCGATTTGACTTTCCAGGTCCAGTAATTTCCAAAGGAAGAGTAAACAGTTTTATGTCAGCAGTGAGGCATCCTATCACTCGAAAATCACAATAAAATACTTATAACATGAAAAGAACAGAATCCAAGTATATCAATGATTACAATCCAGTGATTTTGAAGATGTGAAATGCAAATATGGACATAAAATATGTTGCAGATAACTCAATTGCTGTTGCTCGCTATGTCATGTCATATATCACCAAATCTGAGAAGACAGAATTAAAAGAAATGTGGGAGGAAATTTCACAAGAGAAGACACTTAGCAAAAAATTGTACAGCTTCAGCTTTAAGATGCTTTCACAATGAGAAATTGGATAAGTCAAGGTCTTGCTGCAACACGAAATCGAGTTTTGAAATCTATCCAAGAAATTGAATATTTGGCACTTAAAGAACCGGAAAGTACAGATATTCTGAAAACAAATATGTTGGATACATACTATTCAAATAGAAGTCCATACCTGGAAAACATATGTCTATATAAAATTCTGCAACATTATAGTTTACATTTTTTTTAACCTAAAATATAAATGAAGGAAATACGCTGTAATTGGATCTGAAGGATGTTTGGTAAAGCATGCCAAACGAAATTTGATTAACCACAGGAAACTAAAGAGAGTTTATCTATTTAGCTCTTCTGCAACTCTTCAAACCTTGGAGAACTGAAATGGAATTATTTGGAGATTGTAACTGCTATGAACATTCTTTCAATGCATATAAATATAGCATTCAATGTACAATTTTACAAAATTATCTCCAAATGTTGAACGAAGAGATGAATCAAGAAAGAACTATTGCAGCTGAAATGGCTAGAGATTGTTCTCAAGATAGTCAGAGTTCTGCTCCACAAAGTCAAGATCCACTAGGAGAAGCCGTACTTGAAAATGAAGTGGCAATAGTAATGAGTGAAGTGGAAACGGTGATGCAGCAAGCACAACACCACAATATTGATTTGGAAAATCTAGAGGAACGTCTGAATACTGAACAGAAAGAAATATATCACCAAGTTACACAACAGATACAACATGGATTACTACATAAAAAGAGTGATTGCCAATATACATCATTTAGACCTATTCTTATGTACATTAGTGGACAAGCTGGAATGGGGAAAAGTTTCTTGATCAAATGTTTGTCAAGTTATTTACAGAGAACAACAGATTCACATTTATCTTGTGCTGTAACTGCTCTAACTGGGTTAGCAGCACACAACTTTAAAGGCATTACATTTATTTATTTATTTATAATTACATTTATCAAGCGCACAGCTACCCGGAGGTTTCCCGGCGCTAAGCAAACTGAGCAGAATGAGGAAAACAGGGAATGTCAGACCAGGAGGTTAAAAATCAAAAAGCCAAGTTTTAAATCCTTTCCGGAATTTCAGGAAGCAAAGTTCAGAGCGCAGAGATTGGGGTAGGGAGTTCCATAAAGAGGGCGCCAACAGCGAAAACGAGCGTCCTCCCATTTTGGCTCTGTTGACACGGGGAATCCTACATTTGTTCTGAGTGGAGGACCTAAGTGTACGGGGGGGAGTGTATTGCTGAACCAAAGCAGAAAGGTACTGAGGGGCTCTACCTGTCATAATCTTGTGCATATAGCAGAGTGCTTTGAATTTAATTCTACTCTCGATGCATAACCAGTGCAGTTTACGCCTATGCTGTGAGACCGAGGATCTCGCAGGGAGGTGACAGATAAGGCGGACTGCCATATTCTGTACCACCTGAAACCTCCTGGTCACTTCCTTGCAGGCACCTAGGAGTAAGATGTTCCCATAGTCCAGGCGTGAGATGACAAGAGCCTGGACTACAGATCTCAGGGTGTCGGCAGGCAGCATCCACGTAATTTTCCTCAGCCACCTGATGATGGTGGTACAGGTGGCTGAGACTTTCACCGCGTGTTGTTTAAATGATAAATGGTTATCGAAGATAACCCCTAGATTACGAGCTAACACGGTGGGAGTAGGTAAAGGCCCCATCTCTGGTGGCCAATGTTGTGGGCCCCAGAGCGAGGTGTCTGAGCCAAACAGGAGCAGTTCAGTCTTATCCCCGTTTAATTTTAATTTGTGCTTCAACATCCAATCTGATATTTGTTTCAGCCCAGATTGAAGAGAAGAAGAAGGGAAATTTTTATTGGTAGACAATGAGTAGATGACTTGAGTGTCATCAGCGTAAGAATAAATTGTGAGACCAGCCTGTTCTGCCAAAAAAGCAAGAGGTCTCACATACAGGTTAAAGAAAAGGGGACTAAGGATAGACCCTTGGGGGACACCGTGAGTGGAAGGGAGTATGGATGAAACAGAGGAGGAAGAGAAAACTTGGAACGTGCGATCAGAAAGAAAATTAGCAATCCATGCCAGGGCGGAACCTCCGACGCCAATAGCCTTCAGGGTGGACAACAAGATGGAATGGGAGACGGTGTCAAATGCGGCACTCAAATCAAGCAAGATGAGTGCCACCGTCTCCCCATTGTCCACCTGACGTCTAATGGTCTCTGACACACCCAACAGAGTGGTTTCCGTAGAAAAACCAGCCCTGAACCCGGATTGAGAACCATGTAAAAAATTGGAGGTTTCAACATATGAATTAAGTAGGGAGTTAACATGTTTTTCCAAGATCTTGGAGAAACATGAAAGCAAAGAAATGGGGCGAAAATTAGAAGGATTGTTGGGGTCAGCGTTAGCCTTTTTTAATAGTGGGACCACCATAGCGTGCTTCCATTCACTTGGAACAATAGCTTCTGTTAGCGAGGCGTTCAGGACATCCAAAATAATATGGAGTGAGGCTGGGTCCAGGGAGCTCAGAACCTGAGGGGGCATTGGATCGAGGGGGGAACCAGATTTGATATCATGAAGATACTTTTTTAGGAGCCCAGAAGAAATGGGGTCCCACACTTGAAGTGGGGGGACCACCGACTCAAAACAGGGGATGGGAATAGGAGGGAAATTGCACAGATCTTGCGCAGAATGAATGGAGGCTGCAGGCATAGAATTAAAAGTGTCGTAGATCCTATCGATTTTCTCAAGAAAGAAATTGGCTAAGGCATTGCACTGGGCCGTGTCCAAGCAGGGGTCCTTAGGTACCGAGGACGCACCTGACAGTTCTTTGACAATTTTAAACAGGGCCTTCGGCCTATTTTGTGCTGTAAGTATGGTGCTATTAGCAAAATTGGCTCTGGCGATATCACAGGCCGAGTGATAGGCTTTAAGGGCAGACTTATATTTTGCTTGGTGCTCTGGGTTATAGTTAAATCGTCTAACTTATGTTACTAGTAGAACATGAAAATAAGTTGGAATGCCACAGGCTATCTGGAGAAGCTTGTTTAGAAGTTTCAAGAGTACTGAAGAAAATAAAACTTCTGGTAATTGATGAAGTAAGCATGGTCTCAAACTTAATGCTTGCATTTGTACATTTGAGGATGCAGCAGATTTAAAAAACAAATTACGATGTTTTATTTGAAAGAAAACATGTAAGTGTATTTGGTGATCTACTACACTCATACCTGTGAAAGGCCAACCAGTTTTTAAGACCCTTCTTCATGAAGACACTAAAAAATCATTGGGAAGTATTGGAAATGTGAACATTTGGACTTATTTTGAATGTAAGGAACTTACTAAGAACATGCGACAAGCAAATGATGAAGATTATGGAAAGATTCTTCAAGATATTAGAATTGGTATATTAACAAAGGATGGAAAAAAGCTTTAGAAAGTCAGCTACTAAGAAACTTGTTTCCAAAAGAAAATATTGCACCTAAAACAACGTACCAAACATTTGGAGAAAAAAAGTCTATAATTTGCCAACAGTGAAAGAATGCTCTACATTTAATGAAGAACTCTTAAAACTGGGGAATGAGCCAATAATGACAATGGAAGCCATTGATAAAATAGAACATGAAGGATTAACTATTCTTTTGTCAGAGAAATTACAGTTAAAATTAGACTCTTTGGAAAAAACAATATCTAATACTGCTGGTTTGGAAAATACCTTATATGTATCTGTAAACTGCCGGGTAATATTATGGCGTGATTTAGATGTTGAGAAAGGTTTAGTAAATGGAGCAATGGGGAAAGTTGTTGACTTTGTTCGTTATGCAAATAGAGATGGGATTGCATTTTTGAACATTAAATTTGATCAGATTGAAGAGGTGAAACAGATTGGACGTTGTTCTGTTCGTTTCTTGGTTGTAAAAGATTTGTATGTTCGTAGAAAACAGTTTCCTGTTTGTTTGGCATATGCAGTCACCATTCATAAATGTCAAGGTTTAAGTGTAGACAGTGCTTTGGTAAATATTGGAAATTCTGTGTTTAAAGAGGGTATGGCACATGTTGCATTGTCTCGAGTAAGAACGTTATCGGGATTGTATTTGATTGATTTTGATCAAAAGGTTTGTGCAGATGTAAATTGTCTAAAAGAGTACAATATGTTAAGAAGACTGTACGCTTCTAGCTTAGGTGAATATCCTATTTATGAAAAATGTTTAATACGTCCAAAACGAAAATATGATAAAGATTTTATGAGGTTGCAACGAAAAAAAGAATTGAAAAGAATCATGAGTCTGGAAAGAAAATAGAAGGGAACATGGTTGCTAATATTGTAGGATATCAGTTAGAAAATAGTTCAGGTATCAACTGCTATGCTAATGTAATCGTGAACGTTGTCTTTTACTTAGAAAATCTGCAGCATGCAATGTTGGAAAATCGAGCAAAAAGATTTTGTTCATTGTTACATTATATTTTTGAAAAGTTGAAAACTGATACACCAAAAATCCCTACTGCTTCTGATGTGCGGAATCTTCTGGATATGTGTTGTTTATCTTCACAATTTACACCGAATGTACAGCAAGATGCTCAGGGATTTCTTATGTTTATGCTTGCAGTATTGGAAGATGAAGGAATACAAATTGAAAATCTGTTTGGACTACGTTACAGATTGGATCATACATGTGACAGCTGTTCATTTTCATCTCCCACTAAAATAGACACTGAACGGTTCATATATTTGACAATACCAGATTTGAAAACAGTGTCTTTCAATGAATTAGTGAAATCAGCTAATCAAGATATGGAATGTACTCAGTGCAAATCGGAAATGTTATCAACATTATTTATAGAAAGGTGTGGACAATATATCATTTTAATGCTGCAACGTTGTAGAGGAGATGGGACAAAATTGGAAACCAAAATAAAATTTTTTGTGGCAGGTCAAGTGTCAATTTCAGGAAGAACTTTTAAAACAGTAGCTATTGTTTTCCACGATGGACCTACTTCAACATCTGGGCACTATACTGTGTATTTAAAATGCAATAAAGGATGGACACTGTGCAATGATGCACATTTACGGTTCAAATGTTGGTTACCTTATGAATTACCAAATTCATATCTAATATTTCTGATGCCAAAATTCAGAGAAGATGTCAACATGAATTATTCAGTATATTTTGGACATATTCACATCAAATATTTCACACACATCATTTGGCCTATTGGGAAGGTGTTAATATGAATTCAGAAGTTCATTTTAGATATCCTAAATGCAAATGTTTTCAGAAACGTCATTGGGCCTATCGGAAAGATGTTCAGAATTACGGTTTAAATAATTGATTCTGTTTTTTCATATTATATTGTGAAAAATGTGTTCGAAAAAAGGTGCTTATCTATTTAATCTTTGTATTATATACAATGTTAATAAGGATGTCATTTGTGAAAATATAAATAGAGATTTGACTTTTAACAATATTATTAATTGTATTTTTTCCCGCTGTCACCTGATGATTCAAATTAAAATCACTGTGTATGGTGAAATTAAATAGATTTTCAAGACAGCAAAAAAGGCAATATAAATATGTTATGTAATTATAAAATTATGTTGTGTTCTTAAAACTATAGAATTATTAGTAATATCAGTGTTTTTTTCTTCTTTTTTACAGACCCTACTACTAAAGTTTAAAATATTTTAAATTTACATGAGAAAAAAGGGAAAAAATATTTCAAAAAATTCATATCTACTTCAAAACAGATAAGATTATGTCACCCAAGCACTACGCATGCACTGCTACAATCACCTGTGCACTATGTATATAATCCACTAACCAAGTAAACAGTTCTTATTTATACCTTCCATTACTCAGGTAGTACCCATACGGTTCAGCATGCACTCTGTTTGCAGCACTGTAATCATTCTAGTTAGTAGTCATGTACTAATGAAATGGCCTAGCCACTAACACTAGTATAGATACAATATTCTGTGCACCATACTTATCCTATAAGTCTGCCAATACCTAAGCACTTATAAACTCACCCTACTCTCAACTTGCAGCACTGTAAGTATCCAGTCACTATCCATGTATTTGTACAGTGACTCAAGCATTAACACATGCAGTGCTACATTCAAAGGTGCACAATCTATGCAGTCCCCTAACCCCCTCCACACTACTGATTTATTTCTGCAATTATCCCAGTAGTAGCCATGAAGTCCAGCAATCACACTCTCACTTTTTGTTCATTCCTCCAATCATCCTGACTGAACCATGTCCTTATCTAATCACTGTGCTAAAACACAAGCACTTACAAACTCACCCTGCTCTCAACTTGCAGCACTGCAAGTATCCAATCACTATCTATGTATTTGTACTATCACTCAGCAATCACACTCTCACTTTTTGTTCATTCCTCCAATCATCCTGACTGAACCATGTCCTTATCTAATCACTGTGCTAAAACACAAGCACTTACAAACTCACCCTGCTCTCAACTTGCAGCACTGCAAGTATCCAGTCACTATCTATGTATTTGTACTATCACTCATGCATTAAGACTTGCAGTTCTACAATCAAATGTGCACCATCTTTGCACTCCCCTAACCACCTCCACACTACTGGTTCACTCCTGTAAAAACCCAGGTAGTAGCCATGCAGTGCATCAATCACACTGTCACTCTCTGTCCGTTCCTGCAATCATCCTGACAGAACCACGTCGTTATCTAATCACTGCACCAAAACACAAGCAGTTATAAACTCACCCTGCTGTCAACTACCAGCACTCTAACAATCCAGCCGCTATCCATGCACTTGTACAATGACTGAGGTATTAAGACACGCAGTGCTATAGTCAAATGTGCACAATCTATGTAGTCCCCTAACCACCTACACACTACTGATTCACTCCTGCAATTACCAAGGTAGTACCCATGCAGTCCAGCAATCACAAAGACATTTCTTATACACACATAGAAGCAGCTATGTACAAAAAATGGCCTCATACAATTACGCTGGCCCTATCCATACACTCTTTCAGTCACTCAACCACTATGTATGTACTCATTTAATAATGCAGACAGTACTGATGCACTTATGCAATTACCCAATCACTAGTGATGCACTTTTTCAATTACCCAGCACCACTTATATACTAATGCAATTAGCCACACATTATCCATCCATTTCTACAATAACTCAGGGGCATATTATCAATAACGGTGATAAAATTATCACTGCTTTATCGCAGGAAACTGCTACTAAAGCAGCAATAAGAGGCTTGATAATATGCCCTTGAGAATTGCAATAGAAGCTCAGGTTAGACGTCCAACAAGGGTTTCTATTGAAATTTTATAGAGCATATTATCAAGCGCTTTATCGCCGCTTTAGCTTCAGTTTCTTGCCAACAAAGCGTTGATAATTGTATCCCCCTGTCTTGATAATATGGCCCTCAGACGTTACAAATACACTTTTGCAATCGTGCAGCCACTTCTGATGCATTCATATAATCACCATGCACTACTAATGCACTCTTTGAATCAATCATGCTCTACACATATACTCAAGCAATGTTTCAGACATTACCATGCAATTATTTTTCTTTTTTAACCAGATAAGGTAGTTCTGAAAATAACTCTTTTTTTCTTTTATATCCTTTTTGTGTTTTTTAAACAATTTTGAATTTTTTGGGGTGTTTAAAAACAGAAAAATGGAACAAACTAAACTCTTAACAGTTGGAATTGAACATCATTCCAAAATCAAAAAAACAAAAAAAATTAACAATGATGGTTCCGCTGTGCTGAACAAACAGCATCCACCAACTGCTCGCCATAACATATCACAGCTTTGCACTTGATGCAGTGCTACAGGAGGAACACAAACTCGGGTCTAATGTCCATAGGAAGAGATGAAGAGCTTGAGGCTCCTGAAGTGCTTGGAACAGCTGATGGTGGAGCTGCTCTTGTACGTTTAAGTTCTTCCCATGCAACATTCTTGGGGTGAATGGTGCGCAGATGTTTGTACATAATCATAGTGCCACATGAGTATTTTTTGTCACTGCCTCGCGACAGGACCCTGGGACACAGCAAGCAGGACACCTTCCTAGCATTCACCTTTTTCTGTCCTTCTGGAAAAGTAAAGAATTTCCATACTATGGACTCAGGTCTCTTCTTGGGAGGATCCTCCACTAACATTTCTTCACCTGAAGAAACATCAACGTGTTGATCTTCAGAAGCCATTCTTCCAAAAAGTCGTTTTTAAATACACCAAAAAAATCAACAAAGAAGTTCTCAAAGCACAAGAGATGTCTCTCCTAAGATGCTGCAGAGAGAATGACTAAAATGGGTGGGGTCCTTCAACTGTTACAATGGGAAATCTTATGAACCAATCAAATGCTTTTTTTTAAGGTCACATGGGAGTCGCGCACCCAGTGCGCACCGATGCGATTTCGCAAAAATATATTACAAGTAGAAATGTGTGTTTTTTTAAAACAGTTTAGATTATCTCTTGCTATCATATACACTTTAAAATTATATACATATAGTTTTGAGATATAATTTTTTTTACGGGGGTTGCATCCCCGGCGCGACACCATAAGTCTATGATGTAACGCTGGGCTCGGCACAGCGCACCCGTCGCATACGCAATGCGCAGTCGGCACAACTCCATACGTTCAAGACATAACGCATGGCTTGGTACTGCACACCCGTCGCATACCAAACACGCAGCTGGCGTGACCCCATACCTATATGACGTAATGCGGGATGCGGGACCGCGCACCCATCGCATACCAAACGCGCATTCTTCACGACTTTAGCAATAGGATCCGCGTACCGGTCGTGCTTAGTACATGACCGGTAGGCGACTCCAGTTTTTTCTCCCCCAAAAAATAGAGATATTTATTTTAGAAGATACAAAACATTACATAATTTAAAGAAATAAAAGAAAAAATATTAAAGGATATTAGAGTTCTAAAATATTACATAAAAATAAATATTACAAAAAATATAGCTTTTATAAAAATGAAAATCAGAAATTAACATTAAAAAACCTCTGAAATTCACCGAAAAAACATAGGCTTCAGAAACATTATAATTACAAATTAGCATTTAAAAAACCTTTGAAATTCACCGAAATAAACATAGATTTTAGGGACTTTATAGTTAGAAATTAGCATTTAAAAAACCTTATAAATTCACAGAAAAACCCATAGGTTTCAGGGTCGTTATAGATAATTGGATGTTTCACTCGTACAAAACCAGTGCAATTTGGCCGTTATAATTAGTTCAGCTAACTATAACTCGCGCGCCCGCAATGCACTGCTGATGACGTCACATATTACATCACTGACGACATGGTCAGGGACATCACTCATCACATCACTGATGCATCTCAAATGACATCACTGATGACAACACTGATGACATCATCCATGTGATAGAGTGGCAGACCCCCTCACATCCTAATATAACCGTTGATAAACACACTCTAAAATACAAAGTAACATTTTCACAATAGTAGACACACCAATACCAGCTACAACATACCCATTTACTACTTCCAAGATCTACACACACATCCACTCATTCACCAACAGTCCTATATAGTCACTCATACATGCACCCACCCATCATATGTACTCATACACCGATGCATACACTCACACACCGCCACTCATCCATAGAGTTACTCACACACATAATCACACATGCAAAGAAAGTATCAAACATCCATTTACTTGCATATACATTTATACACACACCACTGCACTTACTTGTACAGAAACTAGCACATACCTAGGGGCAATCCGCCCGCCATCAACTCTCATTTCCCCCCCGCCATATTAGTATGGCGGGGAGGACCTCGGCGGACGGAAAGACCGCCCGCCGCTTTTCTGCCCCGGTCGCCTTGCGGCCGGGGCGGAAAAGGAATAATATGGTGGCGGTGTCTATCAGACACCGCCAGCCATATTATGATAGGCATTTCACAATGCCTTTCCGTGGCGGCAATGCCGCCACGGAAAGGCATGCGGACTTCACTCTGGGGGCCCCCTGCGGGTCCCCAGAGTGAAGGACAGTAGGGGGGTGCACACGGGGGGTACCTGTGGTACCCCCCTTCATTTGCATTTACAAAGCGGCAGGCACCGCGCGGTGCCTGCCGCTTTGTAAATGCAAATGCTGGAAAGCATTTTTAGCATTGTGGCGGGTGGTGCAGAGAGCACCGCCCGCCACAATGCTAAAAATACAGGATGTGCCCGCCACTGTGGCGGGCACATCCTAATACCACCCCGGAACCCCCGCCCTTATGGCGGGCGGTCCCAAACCCCGCTAGGATGACGGGCGGACAAAGTCCGCCCGTCATCCTAATGGACCTCCTAGTCTCTTAAACAATCACTTATACAAACAGACACTCATTTACACAGGTACTCTTCCAAGCTCTCAGTCTCACATATACTGACTTACATACACTAATACTCACATATACTAGTTTAAAACATATGTGGTTACTCATAAAGACACGACTGGGACATTCATTCACTCACCAACACACCCATACACACGCTCATCCACCCATACAGTCCTGCACACATGCTGTCCTCAACACATACACACAGTGACTCACTCATTCATGCATCTATGCACTAAGTAATACGCCCACTGAACCACACAGACACTCAGACACTCATACTGATACTCAAAAAACCCAACTAATAACCCACATAGACACTTATGTAGCTACTCACCTACCCATGCAGCCACTTATACACAAAGTGAGAGACTGACACTGATATTTACACATTTACAGATTACTTATTAACCCATGCATTCACCAAGATACACTTAATCAGTCAGTTATACAATCAGTTTCACACAAACAAAAACACCCATTTAGACAGTTATATACCCACTTATTCTTCAATCGACCTTGACATATATATATATAAAACATATTTAATTTTCACAAAAACACACATTCACTGGATGATGTCATCAGTGATATCATCAGTGATGTCATTTGAGATGTCATCAGTGATGTGATGAGTGATGTCACTGACCATGTCATGAGTGATGTAATATGTGACATCATCAGCAGTGCATTTCGGGCGCGCGAGTTATAGTTAGGTGAACTAACTATAACGGCCGAATTTCACTGGTTTTGCAAAAGTGAAACATCCAACTAACTATAATGACCCTGAAACCTATGTTTTTTTCAGTGAATACATATATATATATATATATATATATATATATATATATATATATATATATATATATATATATATATATATATATATTCACAGAGAAAACCATAGGTTATAGACCATATATAGTTAGGAATTAGCATTTACAAAACCTTGAAAATTCACTGAAAAAAACATAGGTTATAGACCATATATAGTTAGGAATTAGCATTTAGAAAACCTTATTTTACTCACACAAAACCATTGAAATTCCATATATAGTTAGTTGCACTAACTATATATCGCGCACCCGCAATCCACTGCTGATGATATCACATATTACATCATTCATGACATGGTCAGTGACATCACTGATGACATCACTGATGACATCTCAAATGACATCACTGATGACATCATCTAGTGTCTGTGTGTTTTTGTAAAGTTTAAATACGTTTTACATATTGAAGAATGACTGGATGTATGGAAGACTGAGTGTGTGTGTGGCTGGCTGGGAGGTGTGTGACTCTGTGCATATCAATGTGTACTTGTATCAGTGATTGTATAAGAGAGTAAGTATGTGTTAGTATATGTGTGAAAAGTATGGTGTTCTGTGTTTAAATATAGATGAGGAAATCGAAGTGTGATTGATTCTTCACAGGACTGACTAGGTGTATGAGTGCATATGATAGTGTTCTAATAATAAGTGACTGTATGTATGAGTAATTGTATGGGTGAATAAGTGAATGTGTGTGTAGACGTACGAATCAGTGAGTGTGTATGTAGTAACTGGTATTGGTGTGTCATGATGTCATCAGTGATGTCATTTGGGATGTCATCAGTGATCTCATTTCAGATGTCATTAGTGATGTCATCAGTGATGTCACTGAAGTATGGTGTTCTGTGTTTAACTGTATAGATGAAGAAATGGAAGTGTGATTGATTCTTTACAGGACTGGCTTGGTGTGTGAGTAACTCCATGGATGAGTGGCAGTGTGTGACTGTCTGCATAGGTGTATGAGTGCATATGATAGTGTTGTAATAATAAGTGACTGTATGTATGAGTGATTGTATGGGTGAATGAGTGAATGTGTGTGTAGACGTTGGAATCAGTGAGTGCTTATGTAGTAACTGGTATTGGTGTGTCATGATGTCATCAGTGATGTCATTTGAGATGTCATCAGTGATGTCATCAGTGATGTCATTTGAGATGTCATCAGTGATGTCATCAGTGATGTCACTGACCATGTCATGAATGATGTAATATGTGACATCATCAGCAGTGGATTGCGGGTGCGCGATATATAGTTAGTGCAACTAACTATATATGGAATTTCAATGGTTTTGTGTGAGTAAAATAAGGTTTTCTAAATGCTAATTCCTAACTATATATGGTCTATAACCTATGTTTTTTTCAGTGAATTTTCAAGGTTTTGTAAATGCTAATTCCTAACTATATATGGTCTATAACCTATGGTTTTTTCTGTGAATTTCATTGATTTTTTAACAGCTAATATCTGTAGCTGTAAAATGTATTCTTCTTTAAATCCAAAAATATATTTTATATGTTTATGAATAATTTTTTTTTTAAATATTTTTTTTTCTTCGTTCCCGCTTCGCGAATCGGGAAGCTTCCCGTTAGCTGACCTTGATGCCGCGAAATAGACCGCGAGCCGGTAAACGTTTCTTTACCGCAAGTGCCGCGTTAGAAAACAACATCGTGACGCCTCCCGTCCGCATGACGTTTCACGTTGTCGCGTGATACGTCATATGACGTACAACGTTAGCGAACTGGTACGCGAACCGAGTCGCAAAGCGCAGGTTTCTGGAAGCAAACCGGGAGGCCCTGCAAAGCGCTTAACGTAAACACAGCAAGTCATGTGACTTGGTAATAACACTTTTCATTGGTTCATATCACTTTTGGTTTCCTAATGATGTAAGACTAGGTCATATAATCTAAAATGAACACTTTTGATTGGTTGAGAACTCTTGTTTTTCCCAAATGATGAAAATTCCTCCTTCTTTCCTCACTCTGACTTTCATCATTGTGAGAGAAAGACCCTTTGTGATCACTGAGCAATGGCTTCTTTAGTAGCTTCAGCTGGTGCTTCCCCACCACCTCCACCACATCCAAGGAAGAGTGGACCACCTGCTCAAGTTATAATTCAACAAGAAGAGGAAGAAGAGGAACAGGAGGACGAGCACGAAGAGAGGCAGTTTTTGCCTGAGCAGCCCAGGACGTCTCACCGGAAAGAAAACTTCATTTGGCAATTTTTTAAAATTCCCAAAGGTCAGAAAAAAGTAAATGCAAGATACGTAACTTGCCTTATATGTCAAGATAGACTGTCCAGAGGGACCGACAAAAAATACAGTTTCGGAAACTACACAATGCATCGCCATATGACTAGGTGGCATCCTAACAACTACAGTGCTGCACAGTTTCGGAACGACCTAGATAATCTCCCTATTATGGCCAGAAGATCTGTTGTACCGGAAGTAACGGGACCAGAGGGCAGGGAGATGGTGCCAAATATACAAATGAGATTTGGTGATGTAAAACACATCTGCGTATTTTGCGATGGATTCATTTCCTACGGAGAAAAAAGCATCACTCTGATCAACAGAGCTATTGACTATCATATGCAAGTTTGTACGAAACGCCCAAAATAATAAATACTTCTTTTTTTTGTTTTGTTGCTCCTGTTGAGCCCTTTACAATGAATCGTTTTCATTGCCCCCTCCAAGAAAAACCCCAAAAAATATAAAACTGTTCAGAAAAATTCAAAAAAAGTAAAAAAATGTTCTGAAAAATAAAAAAAAAAGTTCTTTTCAGAACTACCTCCCCGTTATTAAAAAATTGGTACAATATTTGGAACTGTGCCAACCTCTATTTCTCTTAGTTCGCTTCCCAGTTCGCTCCCCGGTACGCGAACCGGAAGCGAACCAAAAACAGTAAGTATAAGGGAAGGAAACAGACACTTATGTTAAAAGAAAGACAGCTATAGGGGAGTAAACTAGAGATACTATTACCCGTAATCCACTGCTGATGATGTCACATATTACATCATTCATGACATGCTCAGTGACATCATCAGCAGAGGATTGCGGGTTTTTTGGCAACGTGCCTTATCCACGGTTTAATAACGCTGCCTTTTGCTTTATATAAGTTTTCAAATTGTATGAAATATATACCAATAGGTCGTTATGAACCTTTAGGTAGTGCTTTTCTTCATGAGGTCTGGTCGCTTCCATACACATACAGATGTTTCAAAGATGATCAAGAAGTTTATCTGAATGGAGAGGAATGCACTGAGACGCCAGATCATTCACTAATGTGTAGGCACATACAGTTACACGGTTCATGCAACAAACACCGACCAAATATGGCTTGCGTGTTGCAAGGCACGCCAGTTCCTGCTATCATCCCCACGTTCAAGTTGTTGGAAAATGGTAGTTATTTGATGCTCAATAATGAAGATTGTTCTGAGTTAATTAAAAGTATTCCTTTTATCGTAACAGTAAGTGAACGGGTTATTTGCTGCAGAAATGTTCTATTTCCTCCCACACATGAACATAGGGAGTTTTCAATCTGGCCACAAATACCAACCTTGGGACAGATTTCAACGGCATGGCAAGAATAAGAGCTCTTTTGTCTCAGAGAGAGGTGGCCTTGAGTTCGGCCCGTGAAACTTTCGTGCTTCACATAGCGAACACCCGTACAGAGGTGCACACACTTTTCAATTCAGATTTGCCTTTCAAATTCAGCAAGATGGTTCCGACTATCTTTAACGCATCCTCCGCAAAGTCCCTGGTGCACTTTTTTAAAGTTGTTACCAGTGGTCTCGTGACTTCATTTGAGAAAATCTTTGGACTCATCCCTGCTTCCTTTCATTCTATTTTCTCCACTCTGGTTCGTGGATTGGCATTTTTACTTGCATTACCAGCGGACGCTCTTGTGCTTTTTTACATTTTTAAATATGGATGTCCCTCCTATGCAACCTGCAGCTGCTGACACTGTTCCGCAATCGCATGCTAGAATATTATGGCACAATGCCGTTGGCGATATTAAGCACGGCATATGGATTATCTTTTCGATTCTCCTACTTCACCTGTGTCCAGCCTGTATTTCACTGCCTGACCTGTGATTTCGATTGGGCCATTGATTTGTGTCTCTGCGGACCGGTTTCTCCTGACGTCGACTTTAATCAGCTGATGACTCCTATCATTACTCACGAGTTGGTTTGTCCTGGCGAAAGGATTATGGCTGTGGCATTGATGCATGGACTACTTGGTCCCTGGAATTTACTGGCGGCAGCACAGTCTTTCTTGGAACAGAGCTTTCTTGAAAACCCACCGAGCTGTCCTCTGATGGTGATAGAGGATCCGGTGCTGGGAGAGCACGTATGTTCTTTTCCGCTTTTAAATTGGATGGCTGAACTGTTTTCGGATGAAGACGGTGACTTCCTATTGGAGGCTGTTGCAGCTTATTTTGCATACACAGTTATGTCATAGACCTTTTTCATGTTTGATATGCTGAGTACTAGCATTTCATTGACAATTCATTGACTTATTTGTCAAGTTTTTATTATTTACCTTGCCTATTGGCTTAAGACTCGATAAAGTACTTGGCTGTTTTATTTTTCTTTAGCATTAAATTTTCCTAGTTTTTAATGCTTTACCTTGCGGACCGTCCACATATAAACTTGCAATCTGCTCTCATGAGATGGCACTTCTATTATCTTATTCAGTTCGTTTCCGGATCATGGGGAGGTGTCATCTAGGTCCTGGATATCTTTACACCGTGTTAAGTTAGCATGGGCTCATTACCGGTTTAAACGCCATTTTTCCTTTTTTGCAACTTCTGCACACGACACTTAGTTGTTGCTTTAGCTTTCCACCTAGTAGTTCATCGTGGTTTACATGAGAATAATATGTTATTGCTCTACTATCTGCTTTGCTTGTTAAACTATATCTGTACAGCGAGTGCTAAAGTTTCAAGAACAACACGATACAGAATTGTCATGAGGTCTGATCTCCACGACTTCATACTCATAACATAAGTGCAACTTCTGCCAATTCTGGGCATGAGGCGGGTTTTATATTGCTTTGCCGAACACACATACATAACAGTTGATGCGGCTCACATGAAGAGAGAGCTGGTGTATGCTGATGTGATTCCTTCAAATCTAAGACACTAAAGTATGGGCACGCCCTAAACCAACACAAAGAGACCTTCTTAGCAAATAATATAATATGTGTATTAGGGAGGGTGAGATATAAGCAGCCGCGGGCCGTGGAGGGAGTTACGGTGAGGCAGGGAGGCGGGGAGGGGGAGAAGCAGGGTGGAGCCCTCTCTACCTTGCCCCTCCCCCTCCCCGCCTCCCTGCCCCACCGTAACTCCCTCCACGGCCCGCGGCTGCTTATAAGTGTTGCTAACTCTTATTCATTTACAGCATGTTAACATACTATCACCATTCGCTTTTTATGTACTAGTAACTATGCTGGTAATTTTGCTACTGATAATATGTGTACTTGTATTATCTAAGATACTACGCCTGTGAAGACGGCATTAGTAAATAAACATTTCAAATACACATGTGTTCTTCTTAACTCCATGTTCTGGTTTCTAAGACATATATAACGACCGACTGTTCATGAGTTCCACGTATCCTGAGGTACTATAAGTTCATATTCTGGATTGTCTAAACATTGAGAGTTTGTTATATCCAATGTGACACTGTACCTAGCTTGCTAAGAAGTTTTTGATTACTAACGTGAGTTTTGGGACACCCTAATTCGCCGAGGTTCCAATCCTCTGTCCACAGTTCTGTGTGAGAACAGAAACCCTGCGACAGGGGCACCCCCGACCCTTGCTGGAGCTTCATCACACTTGCGATACAACTCCAGCAATGCGCCACCTTTACAGCACAGATACATCACGCATCTGTGCTGTTTTTGCCCCATGATGCGCCGCATTGTAAATGCAGCACACCATAGGTGACGGAACAGCGGCACAGAATGACTAACACATCCCTGGTGATGCGCCAGTCATCATAAATGTATCCCTATGCTTCTTATCTTGTTAGAGATGAACCGCCATATGTATCATCAAAGTTTTTTGCATTTCCTAAATAGCGAACTTTAAGGAATAAATAGCGATTCTTTACCATTCCTAGTTTGCGATGAGCTATTTGCTAATTACAAATTACCCATTCATTTCCTTCATTTCCATAGGGCGGTTGGACTCACTTTTAGCTCGAACGGCTGAATGGATTTCCACGAAACTTGGCAAAATTGTAGGGACTGGTAGCCCGATGTGCCTTTGCTATGTCTCAAGATATATGCTCCAGTGGTTTTTACGAAAATTAACTTTGAAAAATATATATTGGGCTACATTGGCCTATATATATGTTGGAGCCCAAATGTAGCCCAATGTAGCCCAATGTAGCCCAAAGATGGCCGCCAGACACACAAAAAAACAAATGTAGCCCAAATATCAGCCAGATGTAGCCCAACTATAGCCCAGTGACAGAATGACCAATCAGCTTCGCAAACCTCCGTTACGCGAAGCGGAGCGCTGTTACAGATATATATCTTTTTTTGAACGTTAATTTCTCAAAATCCACTGGAGCACATATATTGAGACCTAGCAAAGGCACATCGGGCTACCAGTCCCTAATATTTTGCCAAGTTTCGTGCAAATCCATTCAGCCGTTCGATTATTATTATTATTTTTTTTTTTTGCCCCGCGGGGCCCTTTTAAAACCTCCACATCAAACCTAGGGGGTCAGCGAGGATCTACTATGCCCCCTTATAGTTATTTCCCCCTTTGTTTTGACCTCCTCTTGTCTCTCGATCCTACCGAGAGACAAGATGGCGGCCGCTACGGACTGTTTGGAATGTTGACAGACGCCGGAGAACCAATCAGCTTCGCTTCACAAAGCTCCGTTGCGCGAAAAGTACGCGTCCTGGGCCGCTGCCCAGTCCGCTGTTACAGATATATATCTTTTTTTAAACGTTAATTTCTCAAAATCCACTGGAGCACATATATTGAGACCTACAAAAGGCACATCGGGCTACCAGTCCCTACAATTTTGCCAAGTTTCGTGCAAATCCATTCAGCCGTTCGGGCTAAAAGTGAGGCCAACCGCCCTATGGAAATTAACATGGGAAAAACGCGTTTTGGGACCCCCCTTTTTTCTCGGCCCCCCCTTGACGAACCCCCCCAAAATTTTCAGGGGCTGCTCAGAAACAAAATGTGCCATTTTGCTGAAAATTTCAGCCAATTCCGTCCACAAACGCCAAAGTTATTAGACATAGAATTTTCAAAAATCCCATAGGGAAAAAATCCTAACTATATATACCTACTGGCGACCGCCAGTAGGTAATATTACCTACTGGCGGTCGCCAGTAGGTATATATAGTTAGGATTTTTTTCCTATGGGATTTTTGAACATTCTATGTCGAATAACTTTTGTGTTTGAGGACGGAATTGGCTGAAATTTTCAGGAAAATGGAACATTTTGTTTCTGAGCAGCCCCTGAAAATTTGGGGGGTTTCGTCAAGGGGGGGCCGAGAAAAAAGGGGGGTCCCAAAACGCGTTTTTCCCATGCAATTTTCCATAGGGCGGTTGGACTCACTTTTAGCTCGAACGGCTGAATGGATTTCCATGAAACTTGGCAAAATTGTAGATATTGTTTGCCCGATGTGCCTTTGCTAGGTCTCAATATATGTGCTCCAGTGGATTTTGATAAATTAACGTTCAAAAAAATATATATATCTGTAACAGCGCTCCGGTTAGCGCCCTGGTTCGCGTACCTGACGCGTAACGGAACTTCGCGAAGCGAAGCTGATTGGCTCTCCGGTGTCTGTCAACATTCTAAACAGTCCGGAGCAGCCGCCATCTTGTCTCTCGGTAGGATCGAGAGACAAGAGGTGAAGAAAAACGAAGGGGGAAATTAATGAAAGGGGGCAAGGTAGACCCCTCCTGACCCCCTAGGATTGATGAGGGGGCTATTAAAGGGTCCCGCGGGGCAAAAAATAAAAAAAATAAAAATTCAGTTTTTTCGCGATAGAGGCACTACCCGGTACGCGAACCGGTTAGCGAACCGGTAGCGTAACGGGAGTCCGCCATCTTGTGTTTCGGTCGAATTTAATCACAAGATGGAGGAAAAACAATGTGGGAAATGGGTATAAGGGGGCACGGGAGACGTATCCTGACCCCCTAGATTTTCTGAGGGTGGCTGAGGAGGCCCATATATGCGAAGAAAACACCACATTTTTTTTCAAATTTTCGCGCGGTTAGCGTCCGGTGCGCGAACCGGGTAGCGCTCCGGAAAGCGTAAATCATGAAAATTATTTAAAAAAAAGTTACATTTAAAATTTGTTTAGAGTGATCATAGTTAGGGTAGCTCTGAGAAGAGCTTTTGGGTCTGTGGTAGATTTAGGTACTTATAAGTAGGTACCAATACATAGTCTTAAATTCAGGATGAAAATTCAGTTCCCCTCATCTGAGAAGTGAACTCCATCTCCTCTGTAGATATCTTGCATGTAGTAACGCAAGTTATTGTTGTAGACGGAGCCCATTCCATGGTCTCTCATGTAAGCTGAAACAGACTTATTTACATGCTTCCTCGATTTCTCAATTTGTGGACAAAATTGCTTGGACCACCTCCATTTCTGTCTTTGGCATATATTTGAATATACCAAGGCAGTTTGAGGAAAAAGTGCCATCAATTGTTCAAAGGTGTCCTTTAAAAGCATTTCCAGACCTACCCCAGTCAAAGTGCCCAAATCATTTCCTCCACAGTGCACAATTAACAGGTCAGGGTTGGGCAAATGCAAAAAGGTTTTCACCAATGGTATCAATTGGTGACATCTCAATCCTCTGTGGCCAATCCACGTGATTTCCACATTTTGTAAATTGAGGTTGTGTAAATTTCTGTTATCAGCATACCTTTGAGCCCAGTGGATGTAACTATGTCCAATAATCCAGACAGAAAACATGGTGAGGGGAGGTTCTGCTGCAGTCAGATGAAGTGTGGGAATGAAATGGCAGTTGAAACAGTAGGAGTTTGTAATGAAAAAAACTGTGGAGTTTCAGTGCTAATGATTCAGTAGCAGTGATTGGTGGATTTTGATTGCTGAAAACAGAAAGTTAGGGTGCATGGATGAGTTCTTTGAAAGATGAAATTTGAATGGTTAAGAAAAAATCATTTTAAGAAACAATGCACTGGATACGCAGGTGTACTGAGAGTTCAGAGTTCAATTGAAACATTGTTGTGTGAACTTGTAAACATGAGAGGTCTTTCAGGAGGTAGTTGCTATGGAAAAAAGGCAGAAAGGGTAGAGGGGGAAAGGGTGTTGATTTAAAAAAAGTGAGGGAAGAGTTTTGATTGGGTGACATGAGAGATATGTGTGATGAATTACAGCATTTCTGTGCCTTTGTTGGTTGCAGCCTCTGGAGTGCATACCCTTTGCTCTGCTAAAGAAAAATTGGTGTGTGTCTGAGACTGTTTTGAAACTCAAAAAGTATTTGCTAAGGTGAGAAAAGATTCATTTAATTTAGATAGAGATTAGTATGCTTAAGGGAAAAAATTAGGAAGAAAGGTGTGTATTTAAAATGTTGCTTTGTGTCAAGTGTTTTAGAAATAGATTTTGTTTCTTTGAGAAATTGTAATTGGAGATAATTTGAAGTATTAGTACTGACAGGGTGTGCTTGTACATAGGAGCTGTGCTGTGTTTTCAAATTATGACTTGAAAATCGTTTTTGAGGAAAAGGAATGCTTTTAAAATTTATGACAAGGAAATATTGGTGTCTGCTTCTTTAAACAAATATTTCACTTGCCCCATGATTTAGGGAGAATAATTTGCTTACTTGATGTGTTTAAAAACGTTTCTTGATGACATTTAGGTTTCTTGATATGTACTGCTAGAGTTTCATAGCCAGCATGGGGCATATTTAGAAGGACTTTGAGCCACTTTCACGTTATTTTCCCCATATTAAAAGTGACGTACAAGTGGTGCAAGGGCCTTGTAAATACACTCTCATGTTTGATCCACTTTCATGTTATTTTCCCTATGTTAAAAGTGACGCAAAAGTGGTGCAAGGGCCTTGTAAAATATGCCCTCATGTGTGTTAGGGCATTTTAAGTCACTTCACCATGAATCTGGGTGAATAATTTGCTTACTTGATGTGTTTAAGAACGTTTCTTGAAATCATTTAGGTTTCTTGATATATACTGCTAGAGTTTCATAGCCTGCTTGGGGCATATTACAAGGCCTTTGAGTCACTTTCACGTCATTTTCCCTATGTTAAAAGTGACGCAAAAGTGGTGCAAGGGCCTTGTAAAATATGCCCTCATGTGTGTTAGGGCATTTTAAGTCACTTCACCATGAATCTGGGTGAATAGTTTGCTTACTTGATGTGTTTAAGAACGTTTCTTGAAATCATTTAGGTTTCTTCATATATACTGCTAGAGTTTCATAGCCTGCTTGGGGCATATTTACAAGGCCTTTGAGTCACTTTCACGTCATTTTCCCTATGTTAAAAGTGACGCAAAAGTGGTGCAAGGGCCTTGTAAAATATGCCCTCATGTGTGTTAGGGCATTTTAAGTCACTTCACCATGAATCTGGGTGAATAATTTGCTTACTTGATGTGTTTAAGAACGTTTCTTGAAATCATTTAGGTTTCTTGATATATACTGCTAGAGTTTCATAGCCTGCTTGGGGCATATTTACAAGGCCTTTGAGTCACTTTCACGTCATTTTCCCCATGTTAATAGTGACGCAAAAGTGGTGCAAGGGCCTTGTAAATACGCCCCATGTGTGTTAGGGCATTTTAAGTCACTTCACCATGAATCTGGGTGAATAATTTGCTTACTTGATGTGTTTAAGAACGTTTCTTGAAATCATTAAGGTTTCACAATATGTTCTGCAAGAGTTTCATAGTCAACATGGGGGCAAATTTACAAAGCTTATGAGCTACATTCACGTCATTTTCCCCATGTTAAAAGTGACTTTAAAGGTGGTGCAAGGTCCTTGTAAATAAGCCCTCATGAGTGCTTGGTAAATTTAAGTCATTTCTCCGTGGTGCAAGGCTCTTGTAAATACGCCCGCATGTGTGCTTGGCAAATTTAAGTACTGATAGGGTGTACTTGTACATAGGAGTTGTGCTGTGTTTTCAAATTATGACATGAAAATAGTTCATAAAGAAAAGGAATGCTTTTTACATTTATGACAATGACAAAAAGGTGTCTGCTTCTTTAAATAAATATATCACTTCTCACCATCAATCTGGGAGAATAATTTGCTTGTTTGTCAGTTACAAAATCGCTACTTTAAGACATTTAGGTTTCACAATATGTACTGCTAGAGTTTCATAGTCACTATGATGATAATGATATACATTTAGAACAGTGTAGGAGGCATGGAGAAACTGAGGCTTCTGTAAGTGTCAAGGGAGGTGAGTAATGTACATTGCTCTGTTGCATACAGTCCTCATCTTCTGCGTACTCTTGGATATGATAGACTACATCTGCTCAATGAGATACCTAAGCTGAGGAAATACAGGTGATGTGATTGTGAAATGAGCAAAAATATTTGCACGTTTTTCAATTATATCACCTGTGTTTCCTAACATTACGAATCACATTGTGCAGATGAGGTTTAGGCCTGTCCAGGGAGACAGAGGAGGTCTGGCCTTTGTTCAAGAGTGCAATGGACATGACTCTCTTCGTTGGTAGGCCTGCACATGTATTATCTCCTCTGTACTCTTCAACAAGCCTACATTTCATCTGCAACCCTGAGTAGGCCTCACCTCAAACAAACCTCTGGATAGGCCACACCTTATCGACATCCTGAACCAATCATTCAAAATGTTAGGGGCAGATTTATGATGGCCGTGCGCCTCTTTTGCGCCGCCGTTGCGTCACTTTTGTGACACAGCAGCGGTGCAAAAGATGCACCATGTTGCAAGATAGGCCTCACTTCATCTGCAACAAGATACCGTCAGTTTAAACTGTATACATTTAGGACTGTGTAGGGGGCATGGAGAAGCTGAGGCTTCTGTAAGTGTCAAAGTTGTTGCATACAGTGCTCACCTTCTGCGTACTCTTTGATATGCTAGACTACATCTGCACAATGAGATACCTAAGCAAAGGAAACACAGGTGATGTGATTGTGAAATGAGCAAAAATATTTGCACGTTTTTCAATTACATCACCTGTGTTTCCTAACATTACGAATCACATTGTGCAGATGAGGTTTAGGCCTGTCCAGGGAGACAGAGGAGGTCTGGCCTTTGTTCAAGAGTGCAGTGGACATGACTCACTTCATTGGTAGGCCTGCACATGTATTATGTGCTCTGTACTCTTCAACAAGCCTAAATTTCATCTGCAACCCTGAGTAGGCCTCACCTCAAACAAACCTCTGGATAGGCCACACCTTATCGGCATCCTGAACCAATCATTTAAAATGTTAGGGGCAGATTTATGATGGCCGTGCGCCTCCTTTGCGCCGCCGTTGCTTCACTTTTGTGACGCAGCGGCGGGGCAAAAGATGCGCCATGTTGCGACATATTTACAACTTGATGCATCTAGGCAGATGTGTCACGCTGTAAAGTCCTGCGCCACATGAAACCTGCGTCAGGTTTCATGTGGGCGTTTTGTTGCAGGGTGGGTGTTCACTTGCATGAAAGCCCTGTAAAAATAACACAGTGAAATTTACAAGATTTAACTGAGTCAGCTTTATGGCATTGCTGAATTAAATCCTTACGCCTGTTTGAAACAGGCATAAGGAGTGATGCACCATGCAATGTGTGGCTTGCCCCTGTGCATTGCAGGAGTCATGTCGCGCTTGCGACATGATTCCTGCAATGCGCCGCTTTTGCGGCACAGATGCGTGACGCATCTGTGCTATTTTTGCCCCATGGTGCTCCGCATTGTAAATGCGGCACACCATGGGTGGCAGAGCAGCGGCGCATGTTAACTGGTGCATCCCTGGGGATGCGCCAGTTAACATAAATCTGCCCCTTTACATTTAAGTATGAGCAGGGGACACAGAGTCGGTGAGGCTTATCCAAGGTTAAGAAGAGATGAGTCCTGTTCACTGAAAACTTGGACATAGGCCTCACCTCCTCAGCATCGCTGGACATGGCTAAATAATATCTGCAAAATGTTACTCTTGTTAAACAATTTTACTATAATAGTCTCTGAGATTCGTCTCTTACTCTGCAACATCTCATTGTTGTTCTCTTTCTTTAAAGATAACGACAACATCAACCATGAGTGATAATGAGCAATCTGTTGATCTCGATCTTATCATTGAACTTGTCATTGAAACGTCAGTGGAAGTAGATCCCTTGGATGATTTATATCCTGTGGATGATGAAGAATTGTATGACATAGGGTGGGCAGCTGATCTGCTCGAGCCTATTGAACTATAAAGACTTTTAAAAATAAATGTAAGTTACTGGAAATGAAAAGTAACCATGTTAACCGTTTTATTTAAAATTAAATACAACTTCAAAAACAGCTTGTGTGAAGTGTCTTTAATAAAATATTGAAATATGCTAATAAAATTAGTTCAGATTCACATATAAAAGAGCACAGGTCAAATGTAGAAGCATTCCATTTCTTTGCTACTATTTGTGAGTTTTAAATTTGTCAATGCACTAAAAATTATTGTATGTAGAATTGACAACTAGTGTGTTAATTGTTTGACGACTGTTATTGATTTACTGTTTGGTAATCGTGGTTAATAAAAATTTTTGTTATATTTTACCACAGATTCAACTGCAGATCATTTCAAAATTAAAAAATGCCTTCACTGCAAAGGAGGAGAAAGGCTACAAATCGTCAAACACAGCAGCTTACTACATGCTTGCAGCAGTCCTCTACAATAAAAACTCGTCAAGTCACCAAAAAAGCTCCGGGTAAGACAACAAAATCTTTCCTAAGAAACATTTTCAGAAAAAAAAGTATCACTACAGAACATGTTTTAGTCCAGAAGAAGAGAGTCAATTTAAACAGGAAGGAAAGGCCCCTTAATAAAGTTAGTGGTAGAGCAGGAGAAAACTCTGTGAGTGCCGGTAGAAGGCACAATCAATTTAGGGACATTCGTACACGAATGTTCCGCAACAGGATAATTGTAAATTTGATGAAAAATGTAAAGAAAGGTCAACAGAAACTGGCTTTTTTATAAGAAAAAGAAAAATGTTGAGAAAATTATTGATCAGGCTTTGGAAATGAAGCGAAAGTTATTTATTTTGGTAATCAATAGAATTAGGAAACTAAACAAGGCAATTTATGAATTCAAAACAAATAGTAGATGGAAGAGAATAGTTAATCGTACAAATTTTTGTGAAGTATTTTCAGGAGAATGGATGCATAGTTCAAGTTGTGAGGCATTTTTCAATGAGGAGAGTTACTTCCAGGACAATGATTTGGTGCATGCAGTTGACACCAGTGGTCGAGCATATGAGCTGAAAGACGGTTGTCCAGTTGAAAAAGAAAAACTTGTGTCAACAGAGGCAGAAGAGGTGTTAGGTGATGAAGTTTTAGGGAGACGTCCTAAGGGTCCAGTGTACACCTGGAAGTGTAGTAGTATTTGCAGTGTGCGACAGGATTCCATCAATTTGCTTTGTGATTTTGTACGGACATTTAATAAGAAAAGTTTAAAACAGAAAATGAAGTTGTTGCAGGAATTAGATCCATGCAGAGTGAGAGAAGTGACAGGTTTACATGGTCATTCACTGGCTTGTCTTTCCCGGAGAGTATGCCAGAGTATTTTTCATCATTTCAGGATGCTAGCAGTCCATCATAATAAAGTGAGGAAATTAGTGAGAAAGTTGTATTTTGCTAAGAGTCCAGCAATTAAGCTTAAACAATTAAGCAGTGCTCTTTTGCATGGTTCTGAAGTAGATGTGAAGAATATTTGTGAAGAATTTTAGTTTTGTTACTTTGCAAGTAAAGAGGAGAATGTTGAAATTGACCCAGAAGAAGAAGGTAATGTGGAAGAGAGTGTACAGATTTCCAGTACAGATAATTTTCAGAAGGAAATTGCCGCGTTTCAGGTGAAATCAAGTGAGAGGCCTAATTTCACTTGTGTGTGTTGTCGACGCACTTATTATAAGAATCAGACTAAGTTAGTGGATTTATATGCAAAAAGTGAAAGGGAAAATAATAGTGAATGGAAGGATTTCGCAACATACTTGATGGTAGAAAATTGTTTTGATTTGGGATCGGATCAACGTGTGTGTACTTGTTGTTGTAACAAATTAAATCAAAACCGGATGCCTGCTAGAGCGGTTCATAATATTCTGGAATTGGTTGACATTCCTTCTGAATTGAAGGATTTAAATACTTATGAATCTATTTTGATTCAAAGTGTCCATCCCTTTCAGGCTATTGTACGAATGGAGCCAAAGACAGGGAAATTGCCTCCATCAGATTTACAGAGAGGATTAAAGGGAAGAGTTGTTTATTTGCCTCTAGATTTGAAGAAAAACATTAATACAATTGGAGTAGAGAAAGTGGAAGAGGAACCTCTGGTTATCTTAGTTAATGGGGTTCCGACAAAGAGTAAGAAAATCTGGCAAGATTTAGTGGATGTTAGGAAAGTCAAAAAGGCAACATTGTATTTGATGAAAAACAATAAGTATTACAAGAATGTATGTGTTGCAGAAGAGGAAGTAAGTGAAGAAGAGGACAGCGATTTGTGTGCTGGACAAATTGAGAAAGTAGAAGCCTCTAAAAATGAAGAAATATATGAACATTATAGTGTTCATCCTTTGCATTCCAAGGAAGTCATGGGGAATGCTATTGAGTTGTTTCCAATGAAACAAGCCAAAGGAAGTCCCATTAGTGTTTGGGAGGAAAGTTTGGAAGCTCTGTGTTTCCCACAGCTATTTCCAACAGGTCAAGGAGGAAGATATGATGAGCGACCTGATCAAATTCCTGCTTCTGAATACCGGACTTTACGAGTGTATGCAGAAGATCCTAGGTTTCGTCAATGCATTCCCTATTTGTTTCATCTACTGTTTGAAAGTGATCTGTCTGGACTGTCATATGCAGTGAACCACATCTTGAAAAGTGGTGTACAGATGCAAAATATCTCGGCATGGGACTTTATGGATAAAGTCAATGTGCAAGACAGTATTTTGGATTCTCACCTGATTAATCTCATGGCATTTCAGCGTGGTACTAATGAGTACTGGTACCGTCGTCATGGTGATTTAAAATGTATGCTGAGGAACTTAGGAACTCCCACATGGTTCATCACTCTCAGCTGTGCCGAGTATGGCTGGGAAGACTTACTTGAATTTCTACGAGAGGCAAATGGAAACATTAAAAATATCGAATTCAAGACACCCGGAGAACTGTGCTCTTTGGATCCAGTGAATGTATGCAGGTACTTCAATCATAGATTTGAAGCTCTTGGAGAGGTGTTGGATTTCTTCTGGAGAAAGGAGTATCAAGCAAGAGGTGCTCCTCATATACATATGCTGCTATGGATCAAAGATGCACCCAAATTTGGAACAGATCCGGATGACTTAGTGATGAGTTTCATAGAACAGTATTCTACATGTGCTGTTCCAAGGACAAAGGAAGACAAAAGCCTAAGAGAACAAGTTTTACGCTTTCAAAGCCATCGTTGTGGAAAGTACTGCCGTCGTAAATTCAGAAACAAGGACAAGTTCTACACAAAATGTCGTTTCGGCTTTCCACGACCGGTGATTTCTAAAGGAAGAGTGAACAGTTTGATGTCTTCGCTGCGACATAATGTGACGAGGAAATCACCCAAAAATACATACAATTTGAAAAGAAACGAAGAGTCCAAGTACATCAACGACTACAACCTAGTGATTTTGTCCATGTGGAATGCTAACATGGATATACAGTTTGTGGCTGATAACTGTATGGCTGTGGCTCGGTATGTGACATCTTACATCACAAAAAAAGAAAAGACAGAATTGAAGGATATGTGGGAGGACATTTCCCATGAAAAGAGCCTCAGTAAGAAGTTGTACAGTTTCAGTCTGAAGATGTTGTCGCATCGAGAAATCGGAGCTTACGAATGTTCTGACCGGTTATCTTCAGCAAGTCTCTATGCCAAATCTAGGAGTATCATTTGGGCGAGTCTTGGTCTTGCTGCAATGCGTAATCGAGTTCTGAAACCAGTACGGGAAATTGAGTATTTGGCGGAGAAGGAGCCAAACAGTACAGATATTTTGAAGACCAACATGTTGGATACATATCATCCAAATAGAAGCAGTCACCTCGAGAATGTTTGTCTGTATGAGGTTCTACAAAATTACATATTCAAGAGGAACATCAAAGAAGATATTGATAAAGGAGTGTATGCTGTAGTTGGAAGTGAGGGATGTCTGGTCAAGCAAAGAAAATGCCAATTGGTAAATCATCGAAAATTGAGTGGCGAATCTCCTGAAAGAAAAGAGTTTTTCTATTTAGCTCTTTTGCAACTTTTCAAGCCTTGGCTTGCAGAAGAGGAACTGCTTAGAGATTTCCTCTGTTACAAAGATTCTTTCAATGCAGCCAAGGAGACCATAGAATGTCCTGTTTTTCCAAAATATCTAGAAATGTTGAATGCGGAAATCGAGCAGGAAGCAACTATAGTCGAGATTGCTAGAGACAGTTCTCAGGACAGTCAGAGTTCTGTTTCATTGAGTCAGGATCCACTAGGAGGACCAGTTATCGAAAATGAAGCTGCCACTGCCATGATTGAAGTGGAAAGAACCATGGCACATGCTCAGGAGGATGCGGTTAACTTAGAAGATTTGGAAAGACAACTCAACGTTGAGCAGAGGAAAATATATGACAAAGTTACCAACCAAATTGATCATGGATTAAGTCATGAGAAGAAAGAGTGCTAATGTACGTCGTTGAAGCCTGTCCGACTGTACGTGAGTGGAGAAGCAGGAACTGGAAAAAGTTTCCTCATTATAGCAATTTCATGTTATCTGCAGAAAAGGACCGAGTCATCGCTGTCTTGTGTTGTCACCGCTCCAACTGGGCTGGCAGCACATAACATTAAAGGGATTACTTTACATCGTCTACTGATGCTGCCAGTGGAGCATGATAACAAATTACAATACCACAAGTTATCTGGAGATGCTTGTTGTGAAGTTTCAAGAATCCTGAAGAAGATGAAACTTCTTATCATTGACGAAGTAAGCATGGTTTCTAATGTCATGCTTGCCTTTGTGCATTTGAGAATGCAGGAAGTTCTTAAAACAGAGTATGATGTGTTATTTGGTGGCAAACACATCATTGTTTTCGGTGATCTTCTGCAGCTGACACCAGTGAAAGGACAACCAGTGTTTAAACTGCTTACGCATGAAGATACCAGGAAGTGCCTGGGGAGCATTGGCAACGTTAACATATGGTTAAACTTCAATTATGCTGAGCTGCGTGAAAATATGCGTCAGGCGAAGGATGAAGATTACAAGAATATTCTACAAGATGTTAGAATCGGGAAAGTGACCGAGCATGGGAAAGAAGCTTTACATGCACGATTACTGTCAAATTTGTATCCAGAAGAAGACATTCTGCCAGAGAATATTTTTCGGAAAATTACTGAGAAGAAATCTGGAATATGTTTGATGCCACCTCTTGCAGAATGTGCCATCTTCAACAACAAAATGTTGAATTTAGAAAAACAAGAGATTGTGAAACTGGAAGCTATTGACAGAATAGAGCATATGGGAGCAACAATTATTTTGTCTGAGAATTTGAAATCTAAATTGGATTAATTAGAGAAGACTATATCTAAAACTGCTAGTTTTGAAAAGACTCTGAATGTGTGCTTAAATTGCCGTATCATTTTGAGAAGGAATTTACATGTTGAAAGAGGTCTGGTAAATGGATCAATGGGTAATGTTGTTGATTTTGAGAAATACAGAAATAGAGATGGAATTGAATTTTTAAAAATTAAATTTGATGGCATTGAGGAAATACAGCTAATTGGTCGTTGCTCTGCTAGGATTTTGCTTGTAAAAGACTTATATGTTCGCCGTAAGCAGTTTCCTGTTTGCTTGGCATATGCGGTGACAACCATAAATCGCAAGGTTTAAGTGTAGACAGTGCATTGGTGAATATTGGCAGTTCTGTGTTCAAGGAGGGTATGGCATATGTGGCATTGTCACAACTCAGAACTTTATCGGGATTGTACTTGATTGAGTGTGATGTCACAAACATTTGTGCGGATCTAGATTGTGTTAAGGAATACAATAGGTTAAGAAGAGAGTATGCGCCACATTTGCCTCAATATCCTTTGTTTGAGAAACGTGTGGTAGGCCGGAAACGAAGAAATGTGACCAATGGTAGGGAGGTTGTAGCAAAAAGACGAAAAGTCGATGAACCCGAAATTATAAGCAGAAAGAAAATGGATTCTGTTGAAGATGTTATTGGTTTTCAATTTGAAAATAGTTCTGGTGTCAACTGCTATGCTAATGTAGTGGTTAATGTTGTCTTTTCTCTAGAAACTTTAAAAGAACAGATTGTGATCAATTCGGATCAAAGTTTTTGCTGTTTGTTGAATTCTGTGTTAGAGAAATGTAGTACTGATAAAACAAAAATAGAAAGTGTGTCTGAAATTCGAAATATGTTAGACAAATGTTCAGGTCAAACGCGATTCTCTCAAAATATTCAGCAAGATTGTCAGGAGTTTTTAATGTATATGCTTGATGTATTGCAAGATGAAGATGTAGATCATCTGTTTGGCCTTTCTTATCAATGGCAGCATGACTGCGAGAACTGTAGGGTATCAAGTACTACTAGTGTAGACTCAGAAAGATTTATATATTTAACTTTGCCAGACAGTAAATCAGTGTCCTTTAATAAGCTAGTAAAAGCAGCCGATCAAAACATGGAGTGTAGCCAATGTAAGTCTGCAATGCTGTCCACATTATTTATAAGAAGTTATGGCCAGTATGTCATTTTAATGTTCCAACGATGTAGGCCTGATGGAACAAAATTGACAACTTTAATAAAAAATGTTGTGGCTTCGCAGTTGTCAATATCAGGAAGGACTTTTGTAACTGCAGCAATTATATATCATGACGGTCCTTCAACAACATCAGGACATTACACAGCTTATTTGAAGTCTGGAAATGGCTGGTCATTCTGCAATGATTCTGTTTTAACTTTGAAAAAAAGATTGCCTTTTGACCTTAAAAATTCTTACCTGGTGTTTTTACAACCAAAATTTTAGGGAAGGAATCTTGGGATTTGCTCTGAGGAATTTCAAGAGGTTCTAATGGCTTCTACACTATTTGGCCTTGAGGATAAGTGTAGTACAGAGTGAAAAGTTAATGTGGAACATGAGTGAGCAAGAAGGGTGAGATATTACTAGGACAGGATTGTGAAAGTGATCTTGGACGTTTTCTTTCTGAAAGTTGTGGAAAAAGAAAATGACGGGATTTGCTTAGAAGAATTCCAAGAGTTATAAATGGCTCTTACACTATTTGGCCTTGAGGAGAAGTGCGGTAGAGAGCGAGAAGTCATTTATTGTATGTAACATATTTGTCAAAACGATGGAGCTTTTCTTTCAGAAAGTGGCGGGCAGAAAATAATAACAGCACAACAGAGCATAAGCTGTTCATAGGACATCCTTCAACGTCATGGAAAGTAAGTTACTTTTGAGGAGTTCTGATTTCTGATTGGTTATGTTATATGGGTTTTTTAAACACAATCATTTTGATTGTGTTTTTTTTTCCCCGCTGTTATATGATGAATACCTTCAACTCACTGTTTTTAGTGAAATTTGATATATTCTGAGAACAGCAAAAATAAACCATTTAACATGTATAATTAATTCTGTACTTTGTATAGTGAATTTTAATTTGTACTCGTCTTGTCTCATGCTCACTCGTCTTTTACTACCTTCTATCAATCCTCTTTACATACTCACATTGCCTTTTGTTTTAATCTCTTTCACCCTTGTTCTCTAACTCCACTTATCTTTCAACCTTTGTTTCCCTATTCCAACTCTGCTTTTTTCTTTTCTCCCTTGCACCATTTTCCAGCTTTTAGACCCTCTGCTTCGCTTGTCTTTTCCATCTTTCCTCCCTTTGTTTTCTAAATTAAATATTTTTGGGTTCTCCTTTTTTGGTGCAATCAGTTAGTATAACTCACCCTCACTCATTTATCTTTCTTTGTTGCCTCACTCAGTCTGTATCTGACACTCTTTCCTTCACTTCCTCTGTTTCCTCTCTCCCTCACTCTCTTTTCCTTATTCACCCTTTCCTTATATAGTTTACCTTACTCACTTTCTTTTAGTAGCTTACACAACTTCAATTTAGTTTTCTCTTCTATCCTTCTTTTCTGTCACTGAAAGTATCTTCCTTTTTTTCTCTTAGTAATTTACTCTATTACAATTTCTTTTTGTCTCTGTCTGTCTATCACCGTTTCTTTCTCTTTCTTTCTGCATGTTTATCTCTAACTTTATTTCTTTGTAAAATTGGATGATTTTCAATCTTTTCCCTTGTCTTTTCTAATTTTTAAATACATGTTTTAATATTTTTCAAATTTTTGTTCTTTCTTTCACAGATTGAAAGTATAAAAATAACAAGTGACTAAGTTAACGACAATTATAAGGTAAGTGTTTTGTACTCTTTTCGTTACATCTCTATCACATTTAACTTCTATTAGTTCCACTGCTTCATTTCTTTAATCCTCAGTTTCCTGCCTTTGCTACTTCTCTCATTTCTTTTTCTATTACTTACTTACTCTACTCCTTCCACTCCTTTTCTCAGTCCCTCTGTTCTCATAGTTCCTCACTCCTGTTCAATCACTCCGTCTCTATTACTCTCCCTGTCTCTGACTCATCACTCTTTCACTACTTGTTCATTATGCTTTCTCCCTGTAGTTCAAGCACACTATGTTATTTACATTTCTTTGCTGTTTCAATTATTCCTTTTCTGTCACTTCTTCTTTTCTGCTTTCTGTTTTTTCTCTCTGTTATTCCACATGTTTTAACCTTAGTCACTGTCATACATCTTGTTTTATTCCTATTTACTTTCGCTCACTGTTTTCTTAACACTTTCCCTCAGGGTTGTTCTTTTAGTCCGGTTCTATCCCTACCTCTCATTCCACTTCCTTTACTGTTTTTCTTCTTAATTTGAACATTCACTCACATTCTCCAAGAAACTCTTGTTTATTATTCTTCTACTCTCCTTTTTTTCTTTCACTTCCTTATCTATTTTGTTTTTCTCAATAATACCCTCTTACATCTTTTCTTTGGTAAATAGATCTATTAAACAGTATCTCTGTGTTACTCCCTCTAGCTGTCTTTCTTTTAACAATACTCTCTGTTTCCTTCCCTTATACTCACTCTTCCTTTTTTTTTTTTTTTAAATGTTTTGTTTCGATTCCGGTTCGCGTACCGGCGCGCGAACCGGGAAGCGAATCAAAAGAAATAGAGGTTGCCAGAGTGCTAAACATTCTAGCATTTTTTTATAAATGGGAGGTAGTTCTGAAAAGAACTTTTTTTTTATTGTTTTTGTTGTTTTATATTTTTTTATTATTTTTCTGAACATTTTTTTACTTTTTTTTGTATTTTTTGAACGGTTTTATTTTTTTTTGTTTTTTTGGGGGGGGAACGAAAATCATTCATTATAAAGGGCTCAACAGGAGCAACAAAAAAAAAGATAATTTACTTTCTCTGGCGTTTTGTACATTTATGATTTTCAATAGCTCTGTTGATTAGATTTATGCTACTCTCCCTATAGCAAATTAATTTGCCGCAAAAAATGCAGACTTGCTTCACGTCCCCGAAGTTCATCTGGATGTTTGGGACCGTGTCCCTCGCCTCTAGTCCCGTCACTGCCTGTTCGGTTGATGTACTGGCCACAGGAGGGGGGTTTTCCTGCAGGTCACGTACCTGCGCAGCACTATAATTTATAGGGTGCCACCTCTCCATGTGCCGATGCATGGTGTAATTCCCGAAGCTGTACTTTTTATCAGTCCCTCTGGACAGAACTTTGTCACAGATTAGACATGTGACGTAGAGGGCATTTACTTTTTTTTGGCCCTGGGGAAATGTATAGAATTGCCAGATATAGTTATTCTTCACATGGGACCTCCTTGGCTCTTCAGGCAAACACTGCCTCCTCTCTTGCTCCTCTTCCTCTTCTTCCTCTTCTTCCTCCTCTTGATTAAGGATGACCTGAGGAGGTGGTCCATCCTTTTTTGGTGGTGGTGGATTGGCTCCAGCAGCTGCAGCTACAACACTTGCCATTTTAGAAAATATGGAAAGTAGGTCTTCCTCTCACAAAGATGAAAGTCAGAGTGAGGAAAAAAGGAGGGGTTTTCATCATTTGGGAAAAAAATAGTTCTAAACCAATGAAAAGTGTTATTTACAGGTCACATGACCTGTTATGCTTACATTACGCGTCCCGCTTCGCGCCCCGGATCGCTTCCGGGGAGCTGCGCTTCGCGCCTCGGTTCGCGCTACGGAGCACTTCTGGGTGCGCTAACGCGGCGCGTCATAAGACGCATTACGCGGCAACGCGATACGTCGCGCTTACGCGACGCGTCACGATGTTGTTTTGTAACGCGGCAGTTGCGCTAACGGAACGTTTACCGGTTCGCTGACCGGGTCGCGGCAACAAATTAAGCTAACAAGAAGCTACCCGGTGCGCGGACCGGTAGCGAAAAAAAATAAAAATATATATATATATATATATATATATACATAAAAAAATTATATTAAATACATATAAAATATATTTCTCCTTTAAAAAAAGAATACATTTAACAGCTTTTAATATTTGCTATTAAAAAACCATTGAAATTCACTGAAAAAACCATAGGTTATAGACCATATATAGTTAGGAATTAGCATTTACAAAACCTTGAAAATTCACTGAAAAAACCATAGGTTATACACCATATATAGTTAGGAATTAGCATTTACAAAACCTTATTTTACTCACACAAAACCATTGAAATTCGCATATATAGTTAGTTGCACTAACTATATATCGCGCACCCGCAATCCACTGCTGATCATGTCACATATTACATCATTCATGACATGGTCAGTGACATCACTGATGACATCTCAAATGACATCACTGATGACATCACTGATGATATCTCAAATGACATCACTGATGACATCACTGATGACATCTCAAATGACATCACTGATGACATCTCATTTGACATTACTGATCACATCACTGATTACATCATTCATGTGATAATGCGATGAACCTCTTCAGACTCTAATATAACCTTAGATACACTCAGTGTAAACAGACACTCACAGACTGTCACTCATCCATGAAGTTACAGACACACCTAGTCAGTCATGCAAAGAATCAATCACACCTCCATTTTCTCAACTATACAGTTATACACACCTTACTTATTCAAACATATACTAACACATATTTACTCTCTTATACAATCCTGGATACAAGTTCACAATGATCCATACAGCCACTCACACATTCACTGGCTGTTATGCACATTTATTTATATATGTCAACTCTCACATGTACTGTGTTTTACATATGTACTTACTTTGACATGTAGCACTGAGATATCCATTCACTCACCAATACACTCATGCACACAATCAACCGCCCATACAGATGTTTCCACATGCACTTTTGAACCCATACATCTAGTAAATCAACTGCTCACACATCTATGCACAGAGTCATACACCTCCCAGCCACCCATACACACTCTCAGTCTCCCATACAAATACTTGGGCAACCAATCAATAACCCATATAGTTAATCATATAGCTAATCATTAACACATGCAGCAGTTTACAGAACAACAGACATAATGATGCACAAATTAAGACAGTTTAGTCACTAACCCATGCACTTAGTGAGACACATTTAATCACTCACTCATACAGTCAGTCATGCACCCACTAAATCCTTCATCCAGACACTTATAAATCCACTCATTCTTCAATATGTAAGACATATTTTAACTTTACGGAAACATACAGTCACTGGATGTAGTCATCAGTGATGTCATCAGTGATGTCATTTGAGATGTCATCAGTGATGTCATCAGTGATGTCATTTGAGATGTCATCAGTGATGTCATCAGTGATGTCATTTGAGATGTCATCAGTGATGTCACTGACCATGTCATGAATGATGTAATATGTGACATGATCAGCAGTGGATTGCGGGTGCGCGATATATAGTTAGTGCAACTAACTATATATGCGAATTTCAATGGTTTTGCGTGAGTAAAATAAGGTTTTGTAAATGCTAATTCCTAACTATATATGGTGTATAACCTATGGTTTTTCAGTGAATTTTCAAGGTTTTGTAAATGCTAATTCCTAACTATATATGGTCTATAACCTATGGTTTTTTCAGTGAATATATATATATATATATATATATATATATTACCTACTGGCGGTCGCCAGTAGGTATATATAGTTAGGATTTTTTCTCTATGGGTTTTTTGAAAATTCTATGTCTAATAACTTTGGCGTTTGTGGACGGAATTGGCTGAAATTTTCAGGAAAATGGCACATTTTGTTTCTGAGCAGCCCCTGGAAATTTGGGGGGGGGGGTTCGTCAAGGGGGGGCCGAGAAAAAAGGGGGTCCCAAAACGTGTTTTTAACATTGAGTTTTCCATAGGGCGGTTGGCCTCACTTTTAGGCCGAACGGCTGAATGGATTTCCACGAAACTTGGCAAAATTGTAGGGACTGGTAGCCCGATGTGCCTTTGCTAGGTCTCAATATATGTGCTTCAGTGGATTTTGAGAAATTAACGTTCAAAAAAAGATATATATCTGTAACAGCGGACCAGGCAGCGCTCCGGTTCGCGGACTTTACGCGTTACGGAGCTTTGTGAAGCGAAGCTGATTGGTTCTCCGGCGTCTGTAAACATTCCAAACAGTCCGTAGCGGCAGCCATCTTGTCTCTCGGTAGGATCGAGAGACAAGAGGAGGCCAAAGCGAAGGGGCAAATGACCATAAGGGGGCATAGTAGATCCTCCCTGACCCTCTAGGTTTGATGTGGAGGTTTTAAAAGGGCCCCGCGGGGCAAAAAAAAATATAATAATAATAATCGAACGGCTGAATGGATTTGCACGAAACTTGGCAAAATTGTAGGGACTGGTAGCCCGATGTGCCTTTGCTAGGTCTCAATATATGTGCTTCAGTGGATTTTGAGAAATTAACGTTCAAAAAAAGATATATATCTGTAACAGCGCTCCGCTTCGCGTACTTTTCGCGTTACGGAGCTTTGCGAAGCTGATTGGTTCTCCGGCATCTGTAAACATTGCAAACAGTCCGTAGCGGCCGCCATCTTGTCTCTCGGTAGGATCGAGAGACAAGAGGAGGCCAAAGCGAAGGGGCAAATGACCATAAGGGGGCATAGTAGATCCTCCTTGACCTCTTAGGTTTGATGTGGAGGTTTTAAAAGGGCCCCGCGGGGCAAAAAAATAAATAATAATAATAATCGAACGGCTGAATGGATTTGCACGAAACTTGGCAAAATTGTAGGGACTGGTAGCTCGATGTGCCTTTGCTAGGTCTCAATATATGTGCTTCAGTGGATTTTGAGAAATTAACGTTCAAAAAAAGATATATATCTGTAACAGCGCTCCGCTTCGCGGAGATAAAATTATCTCTGTATTACCTAGCTGTTGCTAACACCAGTTAGCGACCGCTAGTAGGAGATAGCGACCATCTTGGGCCCCACTTTGCATGTGAGTGATATTTATCACTAATGACATGCAAAGTGGGCATGCCAAGATGTTAGCGACTGGAAACAGTCGCTAACATCGCTATCTCCTATTACCAACTTTTGGAAATATTCGCGATAAGCGCGAATATCTCCAAAAGCTACCACCTGCCCTGAGCAGTTCTTAGCCATGTTATCCAATGGGAGGTGGATAACATGGCTAAGAGCATTAGCTCGGTAATGCATGAATATCGCTGAGTTTTCAGCGATATTAATGCATTGCGGTCGTTTTTTATCGTATTTGCGATAAACCTTGATAATAGCAAGGTTTATCTGCGATAATTTCTGACGATGCTTAGCAGTAAAAAATTCGTTGCTAAGCATCGTTAGGGATAAATATCGCTTAACTTTGGTAATATGCCCCAACGTCTGTTAACGTTCGATTCGAAGGAAATCAGGAAGTGTTGAAAAACATTGTCTGCGCCATCTTGCCTTTTTTCAAATGCCACACTTTTGTCGTGCACGGCAGTCATTTTAGATGCCTTGACCAGACCCACTCTCTGCACGCTGTCGATCCTTAGCATGGCTCCCCACCCTCGCAAGCATCTCCCCCAGGCAGTGGTCACCCCCGCTCTCTGTCTTATGCATGGGTAATAAACCACCCCCCATCTGCGCTGCTCTTCCCTGAGAATCACACCCTGTGCCCGCCCGACACCTCCCTTTCGCCCTATTCACTACCGCACCCTCTGACACTCCTTTTCCTCTGTGTCCAATTGTCCAGGCCGGTCCTAGGGTATCAGCTAGCCCTGCAGATGTAGTTTATGGCCCCAGCTGTAAAGAATCACCCCTCTTCAAAGGAGTTATAGTAGATCAAGGCCCACACTCGATGAGATCCGTCACAGCAGACGCGTTCCAATTATCTGAAAACCATCCTGTATTGTGATTGGGGAGGGGACCGAGCCTGAAGCGGAAGATTCCAGGGATGACTCTTTGTACATCAAAGTTTTTACAATTATGTGTCACATTAAAAATATATAGCACTCCAATAAAGTAGTAGGATTATGAAACTTTAATAACTTATAAATATATACAACAAAACAAAAACAGTAATAACATATAAACATTTTTAGGGAAAAACAACGAAGTAGCGGTCGGTTGTGCGAATAGTCCCAACGCAGCACAACGTCCAGATTTCTGGACGGCACCCAGGTGATGTTGCCTGGGTGCCGCACTGATTTCGGCATCCGGCGTGGGGCGTCCCCGGGGGTGGGTCATCAGTAGCAAACTGTTGTGCGAATAGTTCCAAGGCAGCAGAACGATGGCACCAAGGTGATGTCCACTAAGTTGCCGCACTGGTTTTGGTATCCTACAATGCTGCTCCGAATAACTGCGTGGGGCGCCCGGGGGGGGGGGGGGAGGCGGCGTGAACAGGCCTCTCCAGGTGGAGTCTCGTCTGTTGTAGTGGGGCGCCCCTTTACCGTTTCAGTTGCCATTCCGTCCGCTTTTGGTCCACTGTGTCAAAAGCCGCAATTTAGCTGAGTTGCGCCCACTCTTGCGGTGCAGCGATAGGCGGCTGTCACAAGACTCTCAAAATGGCGGCAGGCTGTTTCCTTTTTGGGCCTGGTCCACTGAAATGGCCCTGGGACACCTTGGAAATCGGACGCTTGTCTGCTAGGTCTTGTACCCCATTCTCGAAAGCGTCCCCTCCGCCTTGAGGATTCATCAAAAGTTTTGGGGGCCCCCGACTCCTGCAGGCTTCTGGTGGGGAGCGGCTGCCATGATTGCTCGCGGAATGACCACGACAGAGCCACGAGATGGTGGTGCTTTCATGGTGACGCCAGCTTCAGTCTGAAACATCCAGAAACAAGGTGGGGCTTTCATCGTTTGGGAAAAAAAAAAAGTTTTCATCCAATGAAAAGTGTTATTTTTAGGTCATATGATCAAGCCTTCCATCATTAGGAAACCAAAAGTAAAATGAACCAATGAAAAGTTTTATAAACAAGTCACATGACCTGTTATGCGGCATAGGGTATAAAATGCGGAGAAAATACGTTGGCACATGAGGCGGCATCAGTAGCGGACCGATGTGCGAATAGGCCAAAGGCAACACAACGCGCCAAGATCCGGATGGCACCGAGGTGGTGTCCAGCAAGTTGCAGCACTGGTGTGGCCATCCTACAATGCTGAAAGTCGGCGTGGGGCGCCCCATTGGCCTGTGAGTTCGCGTCAGTAGCGGACCGATGTGCGAATAGGCCGAAGGCAGCACAACGCGCCAAGATCCGGATGGCACCGAGGTGGTGTCTAGTAAGTTGCCGCACTGGTGTGGCCATCCTACAATGTTGAAAGCCGGTGTGGGGCGCCCCGTTGGCCTGTATGATGGCGTCAGTAGCGGACCGATGTGCGAATGGGGCCAAAGGCAGCGCAACAATATTTTCTGAATAGAAGACACCACAAGGCGCTGAGATGCCAAGATCCGGATGGCACCGAGGTGGTGTCTAGCAAGTTGTGGCACTGGTGTGGCCATCCTACAATGGTAAAAGTCGGCGTGGGGCGCCCTGTTGGCCTGTGAGATGGTGTCAGTAGCGGACCGATGTGCGAATGGGGCCAAAGGCAGCGCAACAATATTTTCTGACTAGAAGACACCACAAGGCGCTGAGATGCCAAGATCCGGATGGCACCGAGGTGATGTCTAGCAAGTTGCTGTACTGGTGTGGCCATCCTACAATGCTGAAACTCGGCGTGGGGCGCCCCATCAGCCTGTGAGATGGCGTCAGTAGCGGACCGATGTGCGAATGGGGCCAAAGGCAGCGCAACAATATTTTCTGAAGAGAAGACACCACAAGGCGCTGAGATTCGGTTACCACCGAGGTGATGTCTAGCAAGTTGCCGCACTGGTGTGGCCATCCTACAATACTGCTCCGAATAACGGCGTGGGGTGCCCGAAGGGGGGGGGGGGGAGGCGGCGTGAACGGGCCTTCCTAGGTGGAGGCTCGTCTGCTGTAGTGGGGCGCCCCTTTACCGTTTCAGTTGCCATTCAGCTGAGTTTCGGCTGCTCTTGATGCTACAGCGACAGGCGGCTGCAACAGGACTCTCAAAATGGCGGCCTGTTCTTTGGATTTGGGCCTGGTCCACTAAAATGGCCCTGGGACACCTTAGAACTCGGACGCTCGATTTTTTTTTCCTTTCCTGTACATGCAAAAAAAGGTAAATGCCCGGTACGTTACACGCTTCATCTGCCACGATGTACTCTCCAGAGGAACCGAAAAAAAATATAGTTATGGTAACTATACCATGCATCGTCATATGGAGAGGTGGCACCAATTAATTATAGTGCTGCATAAAAGAGAGATTTGGAGGAGAACCCCCGACCTGCCAGTACATTCATCAAAGAAGTGGCACTGACAGCATCAGAGGCAAGGGAAACGGTCCCAAATATTTAGAAGAACTTTGGAAAGATTAAAATGACATGTTTAGATTGTGGCAAATTAATTTCATGTGGACAGATGAGTGTTACTCTAATAAATACAGCATATGAACATCATCATAGTCGATGGTTGGTAGAGACATTTTGACTATATCCTGGACCTGCCCGTCCTCGCCCAAAATGGCGCCGGAATAAATGGGACTCGTAACTCCTTGTTGTGTACTGGTTGCAGAACCTTGAAATCACGAGATACGTATGCAGTTTTGAAGCACATGGCGGGCGGGGACGAGAATTGATTGAATATTTCGACATCCCTATTGATATTAAGTTCTGATGTGTTATTGATTACTGTACTATTGAAAGTTCGAATTAACGTCACCCATGGTACTTGCCCGCAAATGTATATCTAGATAATTTTATTGTAACTGGCCCTGTCGTATTTTGATTATAAAATGTACGTCCACCGATTCCGCAACTGTTAGACACCTTAGTTCTTGCAACCTAATGGCCCGCCCGTTACGTTCCTCTACAGTGTAAATGTCTACTCGTCATATACGATTACAGTTTGCTCCGTGGCCGGCCCACGTGGTTATAGGCTCGTATTTGTATAATGAAATTTTCACAATAAAGGTTTTTAAAAGAAAACATGGTAGTAGTATATACATTGGTTAAGTTTTTAATAATAGTCACTGTTTTAGAATCATTAAAAGGCAAGTGAAATAAAGCAGACCAATTACATGAAGGGTAAAAGGTATAATACGCAGGAACGCAGTAAAGATAAATGGTCAAGGGCTGTTGTGTTTTCTACTCCTGCAACATAAAGTGATCGATAAGAATCTCATATTCAGGCGTATCGGCGACTAAGACAGCAGGTCGACCCTCTTTTGCTCAACGGCTCCGTCATGGGACGAAGAAACGCTCTTTTTCTCGAAAAAAGAATATATTTTACTTGCAGGACAGTTGTAAATTTTCCGGGAAAGTACATTAGCCTCGAACATTATAACATATATTTAAGAAAAAATAATGTTCGGAAGTAATAAAAAGCGTAATTTTTAGGTCATATGACCAAGCCTTTCATCATTAGAATAAGAAAAGTAAAATGAACCAATGAAAAGTTTTATTAACAAGTCACATGACTTGTTATGCTTACGTTACGCGCTGCGCGTCGCGCCCCGGATGACTTCCGGATGCGCTAACGCGGCGCGTCATATGACGCATTACGCGACAACGCAGGTCCAGAATATAGTCAAAATGTCTCCACCAACCAGCGGTCGGAACACAACCCCTTTCAGCAGGCTAAATAGTTCTGTTAAATGACAACAGAAGGGACAGGCAACAAGAACCATCAGTCAAAGAGGGGAGGGCTAGTTCTTCTCTACCGGGTTACATTGGGGCGCTACCGGAACTGATCGAATTGGTAGTCTACAGTGTTTCTGGATGTTTCAGACTGAAGCTGGGGTTAGCATGAGAGCACCACCATTTCGTAGCTCCGTCGTGGCCATTCCGCAACCAATCATGGCAGCCGCTCTTTATCGTTATTTTGGGCGGGGTGGGTGGCGGAGCCGAGCTGTTTTGCAGCCATCATTGTGTGGAGTTCAGTTCATCTCACTAGTTTCGTATTTGTCATGAGGGGTTGTTCCTAATGTTTCTATTTTAGCGAGGTCAAAAAGAGATCCCATTAGTGGCCTACTGATTTTGCTCGATTCCTTTTGTTTTTTTTACACGATTTTTTGTTATCTGCAAAGACTAAACAGAGTATTGCGACTCTGTGTTTGTTTGTAAATAGAGAATGAACCAAAGAGAACCAATTCTAAAACAGTAAATGCTTGGATAACAATCAATCAAATGGAGAGAGAAGCAGGCACGACGTATTACAACGGGGGCAAAGGCCTGCGTTAACTACCTTTCACTATCTGCAAAGAGAGAGTACTCCTAATAGAAATGAGGGGGGGGGCACCATTCAAAGCAGATCAGTGTGCATAAACACGAAAATGTTTTTACTTACCACGTACTTGACATTCGACAGCATATGATATTTGCTATTAAAAAACCATTGAAATTCACTGAAAAAACCATAGGTTATAGACGATATATAGTTAGGAATTAGCATTTACAAAACCTTGAAAATTCACTGAAAAAACCATAGGTTATAGACCATATATAGTTAGGAATTAGCATTTACAAAACCTTGAAAATTCACTGAAAAAACCATAGGTTATAGACCATATATCGTTAGGAATTAGCATTTAAAAAACCTTATTTTACTCACACAAAACCATTGAAATTCCATATATAGTTAGTTGCACTAACCATATATCGCGCACCCGCAATCCACTGCTGATGATGTCACATATTACATCATTCATGACATGGTCAGTGACATCACTGATGACATCACTGATGACATCTCAAATGACATCACTGATGACATCACTGATGACATCTCATTTGACATCAATGACCACATCACTGATGATATCATTCATGTGACAATACAATGCATCTCCTCACATTTTAATATAACCTCTGTTTCACCCAGTGTTAAATACAGAATATAATTTTTGAAACCATTGACACACCAATACTAGTTACTACATACGCACTCACTGATTCCTACGTCTACACACACCTTCACTCATTCACCCATACAATCATTCATACATACAATCACTCATCTTTACAACACTATCATATGCACTCATACACCTATACAGACACTCACAGTCTGCCACTCATCCATGGAGTTACTCACACACCTAGTCAGTCCTGTAAAGAATCAATGACACTTCCATTTTCTTGTCTATACAGTTAAACATAGAGCACCTTACATTTTCAAACATATACTAACACATACTTACCTTGTTATACAATCATTGATACAAGTACACATTGATCTGCACAGAGTCACACACCTCCCAGCCAGCCACACACACACTCAGTCTCCCATACAAATACTTGGACAATCAATCAGTAACCCATATAGTTAATCATATAGCTACTGATCAACACATGCAGCAGTTTACAGAACAACAGACATAATGATGCACAAATTAAGACACTTTAGTCACTAACCCATGCACTCAGTGAGACACATTTAATCACTCACTCATACATTCAGTCATGCACCTACTAAATCCTTTGTCCAGACACTTATACTTCCACTCATTCTTCAATATGTAAGACACATTTTAACTTTACAGAAACATACAGTCACTGGATGTTGTCATCAGTGATGTCATCAGTGATGTCATTTGAGATGTCATCAGTGATGTCATCAGTGATGTCACTGACCATGTCATGAATGATGTAATATGTGACATCATCAGCAGTGGATTGCGGGTGCGCGATATATAGTTAGTGCAACTAACTATATATGGAATTTCAATGGTTTTGTGTGAGTAAAATAAGGTTTTTTAAATGCTAATTCCTAACGATATATGGTCTATAACCTATGGTTTTTTCAGTGAATTTTCAAGGTTTTGTAAATGCTAATTCCTAACTATATATGGTCTATAACCTATGGTTTTTTCAGTGAATTTTCAAGGTTTTGTAAATGCTAATTCCTAACTATATATGGTCTATAACCTATGGTTTTTTCAGTGAATATATATATATATACATTCAAACTTATGTAGTGTGACACATTAATGCTAATTCAATATAATGCACTGAAGGTATAGAAGTGCATCTATTGTGTGTTCTGACATATATGTGTCTGTATATTAAAAGTTTTCCTTTTCAGAAAAATCTGGATTGCTGATATTAAATCTTTCACATGTTTAGATTTGAAGGTAGTGAGCTAAAATGATTTTTTAATGCAATGCATTCGCCAGCGATGTTTTCTTTAAAAATTGTGAGCAGTAGTTGTTTTTACTTAAAAATTACGTGTTATTTTTTGTGCCACTTATAAGCGTACTACACTATTTAGCTTGATTCATTGTAAAGATTTCATTTATTGGATTATATGTAGGTTGTAGAACTAAAATTTTTAAAGGGAAATGTTAAATTAGCGTGATTGTGGGCCTTAAGCTTGCAGTCGAGACATTTAACTTTAACATGAAAGTTGTTTTACTGGATATTTTTCTCCTCTGCAGGTGCAATCAAAGGCATTCATTAGTTAGCTAAAAGTACATTGCATTCCAGAGATAGAGAGGTGAGGAAGAGCAGACAAGGTTAAATGATTTTAATGAAGAACAAAGTTAGTGTTACCAGTTGGTACTAAGAGAGGAAGGGAGGAACCAATGGCACTTTGGAAGCAAAGACTGAAATAGGGGAGTAGTGTTCAAGGCACCACATTCTTTATTGGGAACTGGAAAACATATCATGATGTGTATGAGGTCATGTTTTCTCGAATATTCTTTGTGCATTTTAATTAGTAAACCCATCTTGGGTTTAGTCAGATTCCCTTTAGACTTGGCGAGGTACAGACCTCTCTTGACATCTCTGATTGTGTGGCTTTGTTCTATACACAACTCTTTACTTTAGAACATGTACTGAGGTCTCATGCTGACTCCTATCTTGCTTCATTAAGGTTTCCCCCTATCGATAGGTCAGTGTAGGATTTAGTAGATGCTGCAAATCATTTCCATGTATGAGGAGAAGGATCAAAACCATTTGTCGAGTCATCAAATCCTTTCACTTATTTTTTGTATCACCGCTACTGAGATTCTTATATGCTCTTTGCTGTTGAGGCCCAATATTTTCAGATGCTTTGGTCTCCCTTTGGTTATTTTGTGCTTTTATATTATGCTCTTCAGATTGATTTAGATTAGTCTGGTTTCGAGTTTATAATATACCTTTTAATTTCAAGTTACTGACTCAAACTTTTATTGTGTGAACCTAATGGTCAGACAGTACTTTGGGATTTAAATCGTTAACTTCTCTTCCTCTCAGGCTTCTACAAAGGTCTATTGATTGAGTTGAATTAAAAGAAATGACCTAGAGCTTTCTCATCTTCATGTTTATCATCTTTATGAACCATGGGCATTCTTTTTACCTATTGAATCCCCAATTCACATGCATCCTTATTCCTTCTCTCAGTCTCAAACCCATTCTGCTGCACCCTTCATATCAAAGGATATATTTTAAGTAGCATCAGATACACTGTTACAAACTTAGAGTGCAATCTGCCTTTGTTGGAGCGCAGTCTGCATATATAGTGCTTTGTCATACAATATCAAGATCCCGCAATAATTCTTACTTTATTCACAAAAGCATTCCATAATTGAGAGACTATCAAATATTTGCAAATCATATATCAGATTTACTCTCACTCTTTCACATCTAGGGAAAACATTTGAGCCGAGTGGTTACATTTATAGGATAACTGTCAAAGAGGAGCAAACCCTATGTATACATTTCCATTGTGCAAGTTTAAATCGGGTGTTGCTAGAAGTTTCAATGGCATATTGAAAACTCAACTCCCCTCTGAATAAGTCAGTGGGTTTAGTAGATCCCAGTTCCATTTATCTTTGTTGGCCTACCCCTTGTGCTTCAAACAGCAACAATATCATTTGTCCTGTATTTAACAATGTGGAGAATTCTGACAGTGTTGCGGCATCTTCGGTCTGCCCAGGAAACCACTTGCGATAACCATGCATAAGAAAAGAATTGCCCAGCAGGTATTTTAACTTTTTGTCTCAGTTCCACAAACCCGAGTAGACATTTCCTTTGTAAATATACTTATAGTAAGTAACCCCATCCTTATGCATCTTGCCCCCTCTGATTCCCTTTCCAGATTGTCTTCCTCATGAAGTTCCATGTATCATTAAACTGATATGATGTTTTTCCAACATTTTTAATTTTAACGCAGTTTCCAGTTTCTGACTTGTACAACCAAGTAGGAGATATTTGAACCCATCACCTGATTTAAGATGATCAGATGTTTCAGATAAGCTTCCCCAAGAGACCCGGTAATCATTTATTTCTTGGCAGTAGGGTCTTATCTTGCCAGTCCACCAAATGTTGAATTTGAGTTGCCAGTTGGTGGCTTTCAAACAATAACTTGAAGGTCTCAAGGCCTAATGGGGTACTCTCGGCCTTTTACTCACCCATACCAAGGAACTGACTATCTGGTGCACTTTGTTGAAAATCTGTGTCAACACTTGAAAAAAAAGCCGTGAAAAAATAAATATATTCAATGGACCTGATAGGCCATTTTTGTCAGATCAGTTCTTTTGTATTAGGGCAATTGAGAGGGAGGACTGCAATGGAAAAGATTTCTTCATCCTATCTAGAACACCTCCTACTTCAGATTTAAAACATTATCAGTATGAGTTGTTTTGAGTGTAAGATGTTTCTTAACTGGGCGTCATTGTGGCACATCTACCTACACTTGAGCATTTGTGCCCATACCCATGAAAGAGCTGGATAGCTTGTGCAGATGATGGATAGCATGTATGTCTGTAACTGAGAATTTGTGCCTGCATGTCGGTATGTAAGGCTGTGTCTTAGAAACAATGGCTGCACATGTGCATTTTAGGCCATATTAAGTGTGTTTAGTTCATAGATAATAGCCTGCACCCCTGGCATACCAATACAGTACCCTAAATTATACCTAGGTGGCAACTTAACTTAATACCTATTTGCTATAGTAGTCTTTGAGGTCATCTTTATCTTGCACTTATAGTAGTTTATATTCTTAATTGATGTCATCATTTGCAAATGCCACATGACCAAACTGAAACTAATGTGATCGGAGCTGCATAGAGTGGACTGGCATAGAGTAGATTAGATTGTCATAGAGTGGAGTAAAATAGAATGTCATGGAGTGGGGTGCCATAAAGAAGAGTAAAGTGTTGCAAAGTGGAGTGGCATAGAGTGCAGTAGATTGTCGTAGAGTGGAATGCCATAGAGTGGAGTGGCATAGAGCGGAGTGGCATAGAGTAGAGAAGTGTAGAGTGGAGTAGAATGGAGTAGAGTAGAGTGGTGCAGAGTGGAGTGTCAAAGAGTGGAGAAGAGTGTCATAGAGTGTCATACAAAGGAGTGTCATAGAGTAGAATGAAGGGTTGCAGAGAGGAGTCTAGTAGTGTGTTGTAGAGTAGAGTAGCATGGAGTGGAGTAGAGTGATGTAGAGTGAATAAAAGAGGCATGGAGTAGCATAGAGTGAAGTACAGCGTCGTAGAGTGGAGTGTCATAGAGTGGTGTGTCACAGAGTGGAATGGCGTAGAGTGGAGTAGAATGGAGTAGGGTGGATTAAAATGTCGTAGAGTCTAGTGCAGTGGAGTAGAGTGTCAATTATTGGAGCCGCGTAAAGTGTAGTGGCATAGAATGGAGTACAGAGGCATGGAGTCGCCTAGATTGGAAAAGTGTAGACCGCCGTGGCCACTGCAGGTAAGAGCGGTGGGGCCGGTTGGGGGGGGGGGGTCGAGAGATGACCATGAGGGAAAATTAAATAAATAATTCATTTTCCTTCGTGGTTGTCTTTCAAAATCCCACCCAGATGGCCCGACCATCCCAAAGCTCTTACCTGCAGCGGCCATGGCTGAGTGTTGAGTGAAGTGAAGTGTCATTCAGTGGAGTGTCATAAAGGGGAAATTGTAGAGTGGAGTGGCATTTAGGGTGGAAAGGCATAGAGTGGAGTGTCGTAGAGTGGAGTCTTCTAGAGTGGAGTAACGTTGCATGGAGTAGTCTAGAGTGGAGTAGTGTTAAGTGCAGTAGGGTGTTGTAAAGTGAAGTGTCCCAGAGTAGAGTGGCATGGAGTGGTGCAAAGTCGAATGTCACAGAGTGGAGTGGTGTAAAGTAGAGTAGAGTGGTGTAGAGTGGAGTGGAGTTCAGTGGTTTAGAGCAATCCTAGAGTGCAGTGGTGTAGGGTGGAGTAGAGTGTCATTGAGTGGAGTGGCGTGGAGTAATGTGTTGTAGAGTGGAGTGGCATAGAGTGAAGTAGGGTGTCATGGAGTAGAGGTGTATAGAGTGGAGTAGAGTGGAGTGTCAGAGAGTGGAGTAAAGCATTGTAGAGTGGAGTAGAGTGGAGTAGAGTGCAGTGGCAAAGAGTGGAGTGGAGTGTTGTATATTGGAGCATCATAGATAGGAGTGGCGTAGACTGGAGTGGAGTAGAATGAAGTGGAATAGAGAGGAATAGAGTGGTGTAGAGTGTCATAGAGTGAAGAAGAGTGAGTGGAGTAGAGTGTAGTGTCAGAGAGTGGAGTACAGCACTGTAGAGTGGAGTAGAGTGCAGTGGCAAAGAGTGGAGTGGAGTGTTGTATAGTGGAGCATCATACATAGGAGTGGTGTAGACTGGAGTGGAGTAGAATGAAGTGGAGTAGAATGAAGTGGAATAGAGAGGAATAGAGTGGTGTAGAGTGTCATAGAGTGAAGAAGAGTGGCATTAGGTGGAATAGAGTATTATAGAGTGAAGTAGAGTGTCATAGAGTGGAGTAGTGTAGAGTGGTGTACAGCATTGTAGAGTAGAGTGATGCAGAAAAGAGTTAAGTGGCATGAAGTAACATGTGATAGAGTGGATTGGCATAGAGTGTTGCAGTCTAAAATTAAATAGGGCGTCATAGAGTGTACTGGCATAGAGTGGAGCGGCATACAGTGGAGTAGAGTGAAGTTCAGAAAAGGGGAGTGGCGTAGATGGCATAACATGTCACAGGGTGCAGTGGAGTAGAGTGAGGTAGAGTGAAGTGGAGTGGTGTGGAGTGGAGTGTCATAGAGTGGAGTATCGTAGATGAAGTGGAGCAGAATGCAGTATGTAGAGTGGAGAGGTGTAGAGTGGCATAGAGTGGAGTAGAGTAGCATAGAGTGGAGTGGACTAGAGTGCCATAGAGTGGGACAACGTAGAGTGGAGAAAAGTGGTGTGGATCATCATACAGTAGAATGGCATAGAGTGGAGTAGGGTGTAGTATAGTGGAGTGTCCTGGAGTGGCTTACATTGGAGTCTTGTACAGTGGAGTAGAGTGCTGTGGAGTGGCATAGAGAGGAGTAGAGTGTCATACAGTGGAGCGATGCAGAGTGGACTAGAGTGGTGTGGAGTGCCATACAGGTAAATGGCGTAGAATGGAGTAGTGTGTTGTAGAGTGGAGTGTCATGAAGTGGCTTAAAGTGGAGTGGTGTACAGTGGAGTAGAGTAATGTGAAGTGGCATAGAGAGGAGTAGAATGTCATAGAGTGCAGTGGAGTAGAGTGGAGTAGTGTATGTGGAGTGACATAGAGTGGTGTAGAGTGGAGGGTTGTAGAATGGAGTGTCATAGAGTGGATTAGAGTGGAGTGGAGTACAGAGGCTTAGAGTGAAGGTGCATAGAGTGGAGTCATGTATTGGAGTGCCATAACTTACATAGAGTAGAGTAGCATGGAGTATTATAGAGAGGAATGGCATAGAAGAAGTGGTGTAGATTGGAGTAGAGTGTCGTAGAGTGGAGTGGCCTAGAGTGTTCTAGAATGGCATGGCGTAAAGTGGAGTGGATAGAGTGTCATAGATTGGAGGAGAGTGTCACAAGGTGGAGTGTCTTAGAGTAGAGTAGAGTGAGGGGCATACAGTGGAGTATGCATGGTGCCATTAAAGGCTACATATTTTCAACTGAAATTACTATTTACTGCATTTGAACAGACATACAGTTTTACTGATGAAACTATACAGCACATAAATGATAATGTATAGAAATCTGCATCACCACACCACAATTACAAAAAAAGGTGCTTCATTTGTGATGACCTAATTCCAATGTATTCTGAAATAATTGTACAGTTTATTTACTGCCATTTAAATTTTATGTGTGCTAGGAAAAATAATATCCTACAACCTTACCCCCAGTACTCAGTAAGATTGCCATATAAGTCCTCTCACTTTGCAGTCAGAAAAAGAAAATAAACTCCAACCTCCTTTGAAGACATAGCCTGGCATTTCACCTTTTTACTTGAATGCACAGCAAATGTGACATGATAAAAATAACATTCACAGGCATGTTTATTGCTCATTCACTTCTGAACTCCAGCATGGTTATTTTAAGAGTGCTTCAGCAACCCCCAATCCCCTACTTCCAATGCCTATGGGATAAGTGTGAAATTGAGGAAAAGGATTGTTTAAGTTATGCTATTAGTAAAATGCTTTCACCAAAATAAACAAAATCTTGGACTGTTCCTCACAAGCATGGGAGATTGATGAACTGGTAGTGGCAGAGAGAAGTAGCAGTCAAGCAGGAAATAGTAGGCAGGAAACCTTTTTCAAAGAAATATGTTATGTTATGTTATGTTATTTGAGTTTTGTAGCGTGCACAGATACTCCGAGGAGTGTCCTGGGGCGAACCTTGAGGAGCGAGGGGAAACTGATTGAATGAAAAGGAATGTTTTCAGATTTTTTTAAAAGAGTCGGGTCCTGAATGCTATGGAGAGTGAAATGATGTGAATTCCAAGCCAGATCGGCCCTCAAGGCAAGGGAGCTGCAGCCCATCCTTTGCAGGCGAAAGCAGGGAACATGAGCTAGGAGTTGAGAAGCAAAGTGCAGATGTCTAGTTGGGGTGTGGAACATATAACGTTTGCGCAACTAGATTGGACCAGAAGCATACAGGGCAAGGTGAGCTATGACCAAGGCTTTGAACTTAGCTCGTTCGGACCCAGCAAACCAGTGAAGTATACGCAGATGCTGTCTTACACTGCTTCGGATGGGGATGTTAAAAAGAAGCCTGGCCTATCTGTAGTTTGTTAAGCAAGTAGCCCGGTAAGCCAATGTACAAAGCATTGGCATCATCCAAATGTGAAGGAATTAGGGCTCGGTGACCGTTTCTTTAGGAGCCCCAGGAAGAAGCGGTAAAACAATCCTCAGGGATTTGAGTATCCCGAAACATTTCCCAGCAAGCCTCTTGATCTGGTTGGAGAAAGAGAGAGTCTCATCAAACCAGATCCCCAGATTCTTGTCCGTTTGCCCCATTGAGGCCGGCCAAGAATAATCAGCTGGCCAAAGTGCTTCTCTAAACTGAGAGGGGAATCTTCCATAGAGGAGGATTTCAGATTTGTCCTCATTGCATTTAAGTTGAGCAGAGACCAGCCAATGAAAAACTGCTGTCAAACTATTTTTTGCAGAAGAAGTGGAACACTCAGATTTTCCCCAAGTAAACAAAAGCTGGGTATCATTGGCGTATGCAATGATTTTGGCCCCGAGATCCTCCGCCAATTGAACCAAGGGAGTAACATAGATGTTAAAAATAAGGGGGCTCAGGGAGGATCCCTGTGGAATCCCCGTAGGTACCTTCTGCAGTGAGGAAGCAAACGGGGGGGCCATACCTGTTGCGTCCGGCCCTCCAGAAATGATTTAAGCCAACCACAGGCAGTGCCTGAGATACCTATATCAGCAAGTCCGGCAAGAAGCAAAATCAGAGCTGCCCATCCGCCAGCATCCAAGCAATCCCGAATGGCCTCTGAAACTTCCACTAGAGCTGGTACTGTACAAGGCCCTGAACCCAGATTGGGCCGGGTGTAATAGGCCCGAGCTTGGAATAAAGTCAGTAAGCTGTTTATTTACAACTTTTTCACAGTCTTTTGCCACACTGGGCAAAAGGGAAATGGGATGATAGCTCACTGGGTTCAGTGGATAATGCAATGGTTTTTTAAGAAGTGGCAGAATCTTGGCCTGTTTCCACGCGGGTGGAACAAAAGTCTCCTGGAGAAACATATTAATGAGTCTGTTAACTTCCAGATTAACTGTCTCTCCTACTGAAACCAGAAGTCGGCTGCACAGGGGTCAGACAGAGAGCCTGATTTCAAGGCCTTGAGGACCCTAAGTGAGTCAGGCAAATCGATGGGTGTAAAGGCAACCAAAGAGGGAGAAGAAGCAGGCGGAGCCACCAGAGGCAAGGACACAGCAGTGGCCTTGTTGCAAGTAATGAACGACGCCAGTATAGCGCAGATTTTATCAATGAAAAAACTTGAGAGTTTTTCACACCAGGAATTCGAGGAAGTTAGCATATTCAATTCAGCTTTTGGGGCCCGAAAACTCGGAACAATGGTAAAAATGTCCTTGGAGTTATTCCTGGCTAGATCAATGTGGGCCATGTAGTAAAGCCTTCTAGCATGGGTTATAGCGGTATAATAGATTTCTTGGGGTTTCCTAAGTGTTAGCTTCGCCAGAGGGCAGAATTCCTTACGCCAACCGCGCTTCAATTTCTTACATTGCTGCTTTAATTCTTTGAGTTCGGGCGTGAACCAGGGTTATGGAGGGGCATAAGGGAAAGAAGATCCATTGATCACGTGATCCAGCTGGTAAAGCTAGTAAACACCCCCTCTAGGTCAGTAGAAAGATCAGGCCTTGAATCAGCCAGAGCCTGGTTAATAATTAGCGAGTTGATTTTGGCGAAGGCAGGGCCTTGCTGTGACCAGTCTGGTGTATTAATGCCATCTGCCACCCAGGTAAAATAAGACAAGAAATGGTCTGACCAAGGCACCGGAAGGGGATCTTCTACCATGATGGGGAAATTAGAACAAGTGGAGTCGAGAGTATGACCACCAAGATGCGTCGGTAGGCTAACCCATTGAGTAAGCTGGGCGATGTTCAGTGAATCCAGAAATTCCAGATTGTCCTCAGCATCTGCCTGGTCTAGGTGTATATTCAGATTCCCAAGGAGAATATAGTGAGTGAAACGTAGTGCCAGGGGGGACAATAACTTCCTTCAGTACTTTAAGAAAAGCTGGTGCATCCCCCCAAAGAAATTTGCAGAGATACAGATGCTAAAGTACAGTACACTCACTGCTCTGAACTAGAATACAAGGGAGATACATGACAACACATGCACTCTTGTAGTAGAGGATCTCCAATGTTGTAAACAAAAGAGGGGAGGAAAGCAGAGGAGAGAAAATCACACACACAATATTTTACTAACACAAATGAACGCAGCTGAGGAGAGAAGACAAAAGCAGAAGAGATAATTGGAAAAGGTGGTTCAATTCTAAAGAATATACCACCCCAAACATATTGCAAGTCACCACAGAATTCTGTGACCTTGTCAATGCACCCTGCTTACGTTATTATGCATCTGTTAGATCACAAATCACCAATTTGACTTTCATAATCTTTATAATGCACAGGTAGAGATACATTATCCAATATATCACATCATTGCTGGTTAAACAACCTTCTTCTATCAATAACATCATGAATAGTTTTGCCCAAGGCAGACTATTAGATTGTGGTTGCTGTTCATAAAATGTTTAATCATTTCATATGATGACAACGCATTAGCATACCTCACTGAGAGGCAACATATGAATCATGACAGATACTAAATGGGCGTTAGTTTAAATAAGTCTGGGATTTAAAATGGGCTGATAGTAACATCCACGTCACATTTACTGTTATCAATTTCTAAATGTCAGACGGTTTGAATGCCGAAACCTCAGCCATCTCTTTAATCTACAACCCTTTACAATGCAGATTAAAACTGAATTTGTTTTAGCACTCAGAAGATGTGATAAACATTCCCCATCTGCCGCATGCAATATTTTAAACATGTTTTACCTCAATTAAAAAACCCTGGAGAAATAGTTTCCGAGCGATTATAGGATTTTTATAGAAGTGACTCACATGTATTACAATATTAAAGCACTCGGCTGGGCTGCAACAGAGTTTTATGATACAAAAACAATTTTACTGGATGTTTAATCGCAAAAAAGGAAATACATATCAGGAAATATGTTTTCAGGGTGGTGTCTGCTGAGATGACGGTGTTAAAAAGAAATCATCTTTGATGACAGCAAAGAAGTTTTAAGGCATGGGCAAAGTGGGCAATTTCTCAGGGTCCCCACATTCTGAGGCCCCCCTGGGAAAGAAAACTTTCATTTAATCTATTTCATCTCTATTTTCATAGCTCAGCCTCTCTCCTCTCTGCCCACCCCTACCTCTAGGTCTCTTTATCTTTGCCCCATAGCATCTTGAGGATTTTTTGGAGCCCTGGAAAAACCTATTTCAATTGCTTTTGTGGGAACCCTGTTTCTGAAAGTTCCTTTTTATCATGCAGATTTCAATTAACAGGAAATGGGCAGTAACATTATGAACACCGCACCCCAAAATATGTTTTGTCCGGGGCCCCAAAAATCTTTAAGACAACACTGGCTTCCAGTTTAGGAACCTCAGTTGTTCTTTAACCTTGTTAGCAAGGAGCTGTTGGTTAGCTTTCCAGAGCACTGCCATCTGGTGGATGGAAGAATTGAGGTGTGGGACTGCAGTTTGTGGTTTGAGAGGTGAGGAAGTTTCTAGGTGGGGCCTCCACTTTTGTCTGTCCCTGATTACTTCTTCAGTTGGACTTATGACAGACAGTTGCAAAAACCTTACACCTCATTGTGCTTCTGTTCTGGGTGTTCCAGGTTGTAGGCAGCCCAGTGCTACCTTCTGAGAAAAACATTGATTTACAAAAAGATTGTGTCTGGTGGGTAACCTGAGGAGGATACTTGAAAGAAAAACAATCCGCAAACTAGAAGAACTTCTGTGCAACACAGCTAATTCCTGCCTGACAGTCAGTCTCCCAAAGGCAAGGGAACATCAACCTTAATTCTACACGTTCTGCTGGTGGGGCTGCGGAATTGCCTGAAGCACCTAGAAGCTACCTGCTTTCTGGGATAGGGAAACAGTCTGCTTGGGCCCCTAGGAGAGATTGTCAAGGAGGAGAAAGGTCCAGCATGTCCCGGTGGCTGAGGGACAGCTGCTCAAGAGTGGACTAGGAGTAGGAGGCAACTATGTGTTGAGGGCTCCCTGGTTTCTAACCTGGGTTCCAAGTATGAACGACACCTGCCATGATCACCATAGACATGGGCAGGGACCGCAAATATTAACATCACCATAGGCCCGAATGAGAACAGCAAATGCCTTGATCATGCAGGCCCAGGAGTGGGGCTGAAACAGCAGTGATCAAAGTAGGCTAGGTAGGGGGCTTCAACTAGTGTGACCATTGTAGGCCCAACCGCAGCTCCACCTTTCCTCTGGTGTGATCAGGACCCCAACTGCCATGACCATCCTTGGCCCACTTGTACTGTCACTCCCCTTGGCCCAGGCAAGCCCCATTGTTGAGCAACCACCTGAGACAGCTGTGGTTAAGTCTACACCTAAGCCGATGCTGCAAACTCAAGAGAGTGAAGCTGGGGTGGTGCTCAGATGGACGCAGACTGCAGCTGGCTTTCCATATAGAGTAGCAACTGCTTGCTGAAGCCTCACAGGAGATGCACAGATGGGCTGCCCAAGCCATAAACAGACTCATCCATACCTACCCTGTACACTGTGGAGATAAGTCTTGAAACTGAGAGTGCCTTTCACTGTGGGAGAGAATAGGCTGCATCTGAGCTTGAGCAACGCTATTACCACATTTTCCAAAAAATGGAGAACACAGCAGCTAGAGGGCAACTGAGAGGGTCTAGTGTAGGGATCAGAAGGGATTACAGCCTCAAAGGAGTGTCATACCGAGGACATTAACTTGTATAACAAATTGGATTGTATAGTATTTAATGCAACGATGTGATTAAAGTACTTTGGGCTGAGCTGGACATTTGAATTATAGTGTCTGTTTGTTTACTTGTTGAGTGCTGAACCTAAGTATCCCACATTACCTCCCTTAGCAGCCTATAACTGCTTGCCCTCATGACCCTGACAGTCAAGTGTGGAAGGAGTTGTACTTGGCTAAGTTTGCTAAGCCATTGTAGGGCACTCCCCAGGACTCCAGTGACAAATTGCCTGAATTGCCATGGTTGAGGCCCAGCCATATCTTCTTGCCTCAATGGCTCCCCAAACGGGTTTGACAAAAAGTACAAACATTTCAAAAGAATCTTGTTGTATAACATGGGATAAGTCCCAATTTTGTGCCCACATACCGCTCTCTGTTCTTATAAAGAATCTCCAGTGATAAATGAGATCTCTGGTCTTTGCTAGACCCACCACCTGGGTCAACTCAATCTCAACAAATGAGGATACCATTAATTCAAATATTTAAAATGCTGTCTTTAGATATGTTAAGCTTTATGAATCTAAAACGTTTGCAGGTAGATTTACAATGATGATACCTCCAGAAACAATCCTCAGTTCAAATGATTTTGCTGCAATAAAGTTTCTGATAAAAAAAATTAGACCAGATTCATATGGAGAACTGATTAGGAGCATAGGGTCAGATGCAGCAAAGGATTTTGTCCATTCTGTGTCTATGCGAAAATGTGTTCATGCATATTGCCCCTAGTTTATTAAAATGTTTTGAGACACGATTACAAGAGAGATGCACTAACGTGAAAGGTGCCAGTTCTGAGACTAATCACAGTTTGTCAGCAATTTACATTCAACACAATATTTTACAAAAGGTTGCTAGGTTATTCATTCAATGCCACTTTGAACTTCTTCAACACTCCATAATACTAGAAAATACAATGACCATAGTGAATTGCGTGGAGTTTCAAATACTACAACGGTTTATAAAGGGCATAAATGTAGATTCCCTGTACATGAAATACAACAAGAATAGACTCTGTTGGCAATTAGGCAGCTTCTAGACACAAGACCACACCAGACTGAGTTCTGAATGAATTCATCATTGCATAATTAGGGGCTCAGACGCAGACGTTATATAATTTACGTTTGGACAATTTTTAAAACTGAAAAGAATCTATGCAGAACAAGCTGCATAAGAAAACCATGAACTATCAACAACACACATGCCAGTACTAAATCAAAATTCACAATTTACTTTTTACACAACCCTGGTCTGGGTGAAGACCAAACAGTGTGGTAAACGCTAGCTGACTCCGTAAAATCTCTTGGCTTCACCCTAGACCCCAAACTTACCTTGACAAATCACATAAAGAACTCGGCGAAAAGTGCATTCTTTAACCTCAGACTTTTGAACAAAATCAAACCCTACATTCCCAACAAGGACCTCAAATTAGCCACGCAAACTCTAGTACTATCAAGACTGGATTATGGGAACTCAATCCTAACAGGCATCCCTAAATCACACCTGGCACCACTTAAAACAACACTACATGCCGCAGCAAGAATGATCACCGGCTTTAAAAAATCTAACCACATCTCCCCGGCACTCAAAGAACTCAAGTGGCTCCCAGCTGAAATGCGTAGTACCTTCAGAACGGCTTGCCTAACCCACAAAGCCCTCCATACCGGCAAACCTGAATACTTGGCAAACAAGCTCAAAAAAGCAGGTCAAGTCAGAAATCTGAGAAGCTCTAACTCCCTGCTGCTCATCCTACCTAAAACCAGAAAGAAGAAAACTGCGGACTGCTCTTTCACAGGAAACACCCCCAAAATATGGAACTCCATCCCCCGCACATCAGAACCATACCGTCCTATGTGGAATTCAAGAGCCAACTTAAATCCTTGTTCCTTATCCGTTCCCTAGGCTGTGGTTAATTCGGATCAGCAAGCATCCCCAGAACTATGTGGCGACGCTGAATCCTGTTACCAACTCCTTCTATATTGTCATTCGTTGACTGCTATTACTTTTTATATGTCATGTTGTTCACTTGTCAGTCTCTAACTGTAAAGCGCTCTGTTACCTTCGGGTCTTCCTAGCGCTATAGAAAACTTCTTAATAAAATAAATAAATCTGTTTCAAGGGATGGCACAACGTTGCCATGAAAGTATGAATCTTTGGGACGTCTGACCAGCTGTTTGGGGCAGGGCAGAATGTTAGTATAGACACCAGTTGAATGTAACATACAGATAATAATAAAACAAGGCTTACAGATTCCAGCAGCGGATGATGGTGTGGCATACCTATAGCAGACCAGGGATCCGGTGCAGGCCCTATGACTTTGCTAGACAGATAGAGGTAAGACTCTACAGCAAATAGGATTAACAGAGAGAATAACTAATGGGGCAGAACTAAGGAGGGAACTAATGAAGAAACTGAGAGAACCAAAAGGGAGAAAGCAATAAACAGTGAGGGGGCACCAATACCAGGCTGTAGCAAGGATTAGAAAGCACACAACATCTTACCTGGCATTGAGCTAAGGTCTCAAGGAGTCAAAATAGGTTTCTACCCCTCCTGACCTGGAAATTACATTAACCCAAGCAGTGAGTGGCTGTTCATCCCCAGGAGGGAGTTAGCAGTCTAGCGCTCCTGTTCATCTAAGCTCCCACAGCCCAATTGTCCAGGACTTCCAGCACCTGCATGCCTGTTGCCTAATCTGATTCCCAACTATTGGAAGCTGAATATTTTTTGCCACTTGTGGAAGAAATAACTGCAGTTTTCTAACTAAATGTGCATGTGAACAGTGTTTTTGGTATGATGTGCTAGGAGGTACACATATTCATCTTTGAAAATTATTCATATATGGTGAAAAACAGTGCTGGTGTTTCCTTTGGTATACCTTAATTTGACTAATGTGCACACTGATAATGACTTGTGAGAACTCAAGGGGTAATGATAATAAAGCTGCCCTCTTACACAAAAAAATATATTTATATTTCTGTTCAACACTTTGGATTAAAATTATGTTGTACCAAAGTCAAAAAGTTTATTATGTTTTGGCTCTCAAACAAAGAGGAGAGGGAGCAAAAAATGAAGTGGGGGTAAACTTTAGTGTTAGACCTTACAGCCTTGGCGTTATCTTCCCCCCACCTTTTGCCTTCCCGGCTACTTTTTCTGACTTCTTTTTTGCAGTTATCAGGACCACTGCTAACAAGTGCTAAAGTACTTGTGCTCTCTCCCCTAAACATGGTAATATGGGCTCATCTCCGATTAGCATATTTAATTTACATATATATTACAGGGAGTAAAGTAGTACTCCCTGTACCTAGGGCCTGTACATTAAATGCTACTGCTGGGCCTGCAGCACTGATTGTTCCACCCAGTTAAGCAACCCTTTAACCATGTTTCAGGACGGACATTGCAAAGTCTGTGAGTGAAGTTTTAAACTGGTCCCAGGATGCTTGTTTCCGGTCCAGGGAAGATCTCGCTAGGCAGTTTGGGCTGGACTGTTCCCATGAGGAACAGGGTCAAGACTTAGTTGTATATGGGTGGGTCTGAACTGGGGTGGCGATGTGAGCTAAACAATGACTATGGATTCAACCCAGATCTGTGACTAGGGGTAAGTGTCTGAAAAAATTCAGCGCTCTTTCCATCATCTCCCTGTGTTTGCTTTGTTTGCCCTAAGTTGGCAGGGTATGCCCAGACGTGGGTCCCTAGGTCACTTTGCCACTGGATTCAAGCTAGCATGGCTGATGAGGGGTGTTACCCAGAACCGGTCCCAGGATGCTTTTTTCTGGTCCAGGGAATATCTGGCATGGCAGTTTGGGCTGGACTGTTCCGCAAGGAACAGGGTTAAGACTGATTTGCATATGGCTGGGTCTGAACTGGGGTTGCGAAGTGAGCTAAAGAACGATGATGGATTCAACCCAGATCTGTGACTGGGGGTGAGTGTCTGAAAAGTTTTAGCATTCCGTCCATCATCTCCTGTGTTTCCTTTGTTTGCTCTAAGTTGGCAGATATGCCCAGACAAGGATCCCTTACTCACTTTGCCACTCGATTCAAGCTAGCCTGGCTTATGAGGGGTGTTACCTGGAAACCTGTCCCAGGATACTTGTTTCCGAGCCAGGGAAGATCTAGCATGGCAGTTGGGGCTGAACTGTTCCCATGAGGAACAGGTTCAAGTCTGATTTGCGTATGGCTGGGTCTGAACTGGGGTTGCGAAGTGAGCTAAAGAACAATGATGGATTCAACCCAGGTCTGTGACTGGGGGTGAGTGTCTCAAAAGTTTTAGCGTTCCATCCATCATCTCCTGTGTTTGCTTTGTTTGCCCTGAGTTTGCAGGGTATGCCCAAAAGTGGGTTGCTTGCTCACTTTGCCACTCGATTCAAGCTAGCCTGGCTTATAAGGGGTGTTACCCCAAAACCTGTCCCAGGATGCTTGTTTCTGGTCCAGGGAAGATCTGGCATGGCAGTTCGGGTTGCACTGTTCCCATGAGGAACAGGGTTAAGACTGATTTGCATATGACTGAGTCTGAACTGGGGTGGTGAAGTGAGCTAAAGAACAATGATGGATTCAACCCAGGTCTGTGACTGGGGTTGAGTGTCTGAAAAGTGTCAGCCCTACGTCCATCATCTCCTTGCGTTTGCTTTGAAGTTTCAAACTCCCATTTCGACCTAGTAAAATAAACCTTTTGTCAGGCTCAAACCTTCCCTTTTAATACATATAATAGCTCTAAGGTAGGCCCAGGACAAACCAGAGGGCAGGATGCACTTTATTTAAAAGGCAGGACATGCACGTTAAAGTTTTACATGTCCTGGTAGTGAACAACTCTCAATGTCGTTTTCTCTACTGCAAGGCCTATATTTTCAGTTGGATAATATAGGGATTAACTTATTACATTTTATAAGAGTCATTTCGAAATGGGAAGATGTAACTGATTAAAGTTTGGTATCTCTGGAATCCTAATTTAAAATCCTAGCTTATGGTGAAGTCAGATTTTGAATTACAATTCTGAAAATGCCACTTTTAGAAAGCTGAAAGAACAGATGATGGATGGAATGCTGAACAATGTAAACATTCACCCCCAGTTTGCACAGCATTTTTCACCCTAAGTGGGATGAGTATGCCCAGACGTGGGTCCTTTCCTTGCTGTTCCACTGGATTCAGGCTAGCCTGGCTGATGAGAGGTGAAACCCTGAAACCGGTCCCAGGATGCTTGTTTCCTGTCCAGGAAGGACCTGACTTGGCACCTCAGGCTGGACTGTTCCCATGAGGAGAGGGGCAATACTGATTTGCATATGGCTGGGTCCAAACTGGGATGGCATGGTAAGCAAAAGATTGATGGATTTAACCCAGATACCTAGACTGGGGGTGAATGTTTGATTTGTTTAGCATTCCGGTCCATCATTTATTTGTGCAGCACTTGTAGAAAGCTGGCATTTTCTTGCTTTAGTCATTTGGTGGCTGCTGCCTGACTGATCACATTTCTGGGGTGCTTGACAGCTGGGCTGGGTGTATTCCCCTAGGCACATACACAGAATGGGAGCTTAGGTGTGACTTGATGGGCGATCCTGGAATGTTTGGAGGGAGGAGCTGGATCCTACCTCACTTACACATGAATATGCACTGTCCTGTCCCCACGCAAAGGGATGCGTACCCTCTTGTAGTGAGTCTGGAGCCAGGGTAGGAAGGGAGGACCTTTTTGTACTTCAAAGGCATGTCTTTGAAGTCTCCCCCCTTCAAAGACACCACTAGGTATAAGTACTGGACCTCCAACATCACCACTACTTTAGTATACTTCTGGATATGTGGATACTCTGCCAGGAAGAAGGACCGCTGTGCTGCTGACTGGACTGCACTCTGATGGTCTCCAGGTTTGCTGTGCTAAACTCCTGCCTGTTGCTGACTTGCCTTGGGTCAGAATGTCTCTGCCTTAATCAGTTGACCCCAGAACCCATACTGAATCCAAGGCCTAGCTGGCTCGCCTTTTAAGCTGAAGCCTCTGTGACATAACATGCTACCAACCCCTATAACTGGACTCTATCATCTGTGAGTCTACCCTACCAAATGGTGCCAGCCCAGTCCTGGACCCTTGGAAGGGGACCTAAGGTGCCTGCCAATAGAACTGACCTATCCTCTCTAATGAGCAATGCATCCCCGAGCAGAACTGAAGTATCTCCTTGCCTGGTGGCACATACCTGAGCAGAATTGGCGCATTGCTGCTGTTGCAGGGATTTGACGCAGCCTACCCCATCTTGGGACCAACACATCAACTTCGGAACAGTTTATCCGGTGCAAACTCCTTGCATCCCTCGTCAACGGCAGCCTCAATGACGACGCTAAACCTCTCCAATGCAGCTTTACGGCTCATCTGAATTGATGCATCACCTCTGCTGCTCCTTGCATCCTTGACACAGGACTTTCAATCTCAAGCCCTATTGACAGGATCTTTGCCATAGATGCATCAGGACCTCACACCCCTTCCTTGTCGCATCTAGGAACCAATGCATTGCCTCTGCCACGCAATGTATCTTTGACGCGGATCCATACAATTCTCAGCAACCAGGATTTAAGGTTGTTTGTTCAGCAGGCCTATTTAGGTCCCTGTAGCTGGCACATGCTCCATAGCAGACAGCCTGAACTTGTGACATTGTCCCAGTCAAATGTGACCAGATATCCTTTGAAAATCAATCTCCAGTTCTACCAATTGGAGTTTTGTTCTTTTGGCCTTGTTTTATTTATTTAAATCTTACTTATTTTTCTAACCTGGCGTGGAACCATTTTGTGTGGTGTTTTCCACTGTTTCATTGTCTGAAGTGTTGCACAAATACTTTACGCACAGCCTCAAAGTTAAACATGACTACTCTGTGTCAAGCTGCCAGATGGTGAGCACAGGTTAATTTAGGGTTTGCCTGCCTGTTGCCCTGACTAGGATTGTGGTTGCAGCTTGATCAGGGCTCATTCCCCAGTAAATCAACAACCCAATTTCAAATACTACCCTACAGAATAAATTCCAAAATGAAATGAATTTATTTCTAGGCAAATACCAGGCTTCAATATCCATGTTTACACAGGCTTCAATATCCATGTGTACACAGCAGAGAGAGACAAAATGTTCTCACAATCAAAGACTAGCAATCTGAAAACAAATTATATCATCTTCCTAAATAAATGACGCTAAGCTCTCACCCACTCTAGGGTAACATACTTCATCATAGGGTCAGCTGCTCACCTGTGTCAGTCGTCATGATATGGTTAGGTTGAACCTTATAACAAAAGTGTTCTTAGGATGAAAAAATGGATTTCCATGAGTGAGAACGCTATAACAATATGCACCACTGAATGGCTGACTTATTGCTTTATTCTAGTCACTGGGTGGCAGAAACTAAAGCTTAAGGGAGTAATTCCACCCTGGGATAAGCCCAACATGTTTCAGGCCCCTATCAGGATTCACCTGCAGATCTGGGACTTTCATCACGAGTAGGATCCATATCTAGACTGCCTGGTGGGACAATGCAAAGGGCCCTATGCTCAGTGTACTGAAAGGAGATGTGTGTATATAAAATAGGCTCATAAATATACCAAACCAAGCACACAGGGATAAGTGAAGGTTGAAATTCCTTCAATGAGGTAACCTGTAAATAACACAAGTTCAAGATCTTAAGGTGGTGGTGCCCTGGGATGGTTGATTAATATAGTAAATGAAATGACCACAGCTGTAGCACAAAGGCTCTATACAATACATATGAAAGGAGAATGATAAATAGTTATATGTGGGTTAAGAAAGTCAAAGTTGTACTTTGTGAATCTAAATAGTTTGATACCACTCCACACTCGTGAACACAAAAAGCCCACTCATGTAATATGGTTAGACATTCCACAGTAGTGCAGAACACACTGCCATTTGTCAATTCTGTTACAGGGCTGGAGGTCAGAGGCGCCTCTGAGTATTAGCTTAGCGAAAAGCATGCAATGGAAAGATGTTAAAACCATATAATAAAATGGGTGGTTGGATAAAGGTGAAGTAGCATGGATCCACTGATCACTTCATTGTGAAGCTCCCCTTGGTAATGCACCTAATGGTTGTTGCCGCAACCAGAGTTATACAGAAGGCATGCTTTAAAATGCTGACGTTCTTCCACAGTGATTTTGTGTAATTGCATATGATGGCATCGCGTTTATGGTACGGTTGCCTCATTTCAGGAATATGAAAAAATGACGAGGACTTTCTAATTCGCAGATCTGTTCAATAACGCCTCGTATATAAACATAAATTTTTGCTGAAGTGCCTAAAAGAAAGTTTAACATTGTATGCACTGATCTATATGCGGGAAAACCCCTTGTCTGCTTTTGACACCCTAGGAGCTCCCTCCCCAACTGATGGCAGTACTTGAGAGTTTTGGGAAAATGACTGACTGAAGGATAATTGGACTAAGTAATGTATATTTTCCCTACACCAAAGAAAAAACAGTGTCAAGGGGGACCTCATGATGCTCAGCTAAGTTGGAGGCCTGCTACCTTTAAGTATTTGGGGGTGAATGTATATCATAAGGAGGGCCACCCCATTAATGGCAACTTGGGAGGGTGCTAACATCTGCCAGTCCTTGGAGTTCTGGGGTGGCAACCCGCTTTCACCCATGGGCCGAGTTGCGATCTCTAAGATGCTATTGCTGCCACGTCTCATGTACTTCTTCGCTGCTTACCGGTAATCCCTAACAAGGTATTGTTCAGGAAAATAAATGCAATTTTAACTGAACTAATCTGGGGATCTCACAGGAGAAGTGTGGCGCTGCATAAAACACAGCAGCCAATGATGGAGGGGGTGCTGAGGTACCAAACATTGAATTATACTATGCAGCTGCACAATTACTATGGCGATGGGTTGGCTGGGGTCTGCAGCCAATCCTGGGAGAGCAGATTTGACAAGACACCTAGTAGAGGATTCCATTTTTGATTGGTTGCTGGGGCCGGTTTTGAGGGGCGTGTCCCGTAACAGACTTGCAACAATAGTGAAAAAATGCAGAGATAAATATATAAATGAGCATGAACAACCTCACTGTATGCCCTACAACTACTCTTATGGTCGCTGGCTGAGATGAAAGCTCTGGCACAGGGACATAGCGTATAGGTGTGGACTAAGGGGAGTATAAAGCTGATGAAGCATTTTTATGGGGATAGTACCACAAGGAGTAGTAGTAATACCAAATGTATGTGCAGCTGTATATTTAATCTTTAAGGATCCTGGTGATTTTGAGAAAGGATGGAGCTAATAGATAGACATTGGGAAGCGTACCCCAGCTTTAGTAACAATTCAACTAGAAAGACTGGCCATAGTGAAAGCCACATTATGTCATCATTCAATCTATGTTTGTATACATTACATTTGTATAGCTAGCGATTTCTTTACAGAAGGACAACTTTGCTAGCATCTTGTGAGGAAGTAGTGGAGCAATTTCTCAATGATTGTCCATTTTATATTATCCTCACTAGGCCCTTTTTATAGAAAATTCTAACGTTTTCTAGTTGTGATGCATCTGATCTTGCTGTAATGCCCAATAATATGTATTTTCATCTTCCTGGTAGTCATACAAAGACAACACAGCCCACCAAATTGCTCAATCATGCATACAGCCTTTTCATTGTTACAGCTGGTATGCTTCTAAGTTCCAGGAGGAAAGTCAGACCTACTTCAAATTTATTTTTCTGTTCAATAAAAAACAGCTAATACAATTTGCTGCAATGATGATGCCCAAACATAGGTGGTAACTTCCATAGTGTCAATAGTCTATTTTCTTTGCATTTCGTAGGTCTAATGATTACCAGTAAGTCCTTCAAATTCTTACCAATTTGAAAGGCAAACGGGATGGTCATATTCGTGGTTGCATTAATTCAGAATGTGACAGTTTTTGTTGATAATTTTCTTGAAACTGTCTGAGAAAGTGACAAAGTGGTAATGCATGTCAATGTCATTGTGTGTTCTCTAACTGGAGTAGTAAGTAGATGGTCTCTGTTGTTACTTTGTGTTCTTGTTCTCGTATTTTCTTGTGCTATGGTATTTTAAAAGCCTGATTTAGATCTCGACGTGACTCCCATCGCCCCCCCCGTGGTGGAATTTACAAGTACTCCGTCAAGCTGACGGATTCCCGCCCTCCCTATTTAGATGTGTGCTGGCTGAACCGCCATCCACGCTGAGAGACAGTTTCCTGTCGCGCAACCAGCTCACCACTGTAGATGCAGCAGACTCCTCTGTTGGCTAACATTACTCTGTTGCCTTCAGGGTGGTGGTATTCCGCTGAGCCTATTTGATTTCACAGTTGTACTGGCATTGTCCTAGCAGGCGTATTACCGATGGAGGTATTCCATCGTGGAACGCGTGCAACATAGTACTATTCCAGTGGCTTTTGGATGGATGCTAGCATCACACAACTGATGTGTTTTGCTCAATCGTTTTCACCTGCATGCTGTAAAACACACTCCATTTTAGACTATGATCTTTTGCCATTGCAGTGCAGCACAACATTGTTCCAGAGCAATTTTTCAGTGAAGTCAGGTTGTTAGTTTTTGTTTTCCCTGTTTCCTTTTACTTACACATGTTTTATTATTTAATATCTTGTGGGTTATTAAAATCATTTAAGTTTATCGTTTCAGGATGGCAGGGAGGAGAAATCAGCGTTTTCCTGAGGGGGAATTGTCAATCATGGTGGATGAAATTATAAGAGTAGAGACACAATTGTTTTGGAGTCCAAGTCCAAAATACAACTATATTTCAGAAAATGCAAATGTGGGCCAGAATAGTTGACAGAGTGAATGTTGAAGCAAACAAACTGTACACACAGGAGGAAATAAGGAAGACGTGGAATGACCTGCGAGAGAGAGAGCATGCCCTGGCCTCCAAGAGTCACCTGGAGTCCCAGAGGACTGATGGTAGTTCATCTAGCCCCCCCCCACCCCTTACAACATTTTCCCCGGGTTGAGAAGGTCTTGCAGATTCTACATCTTGAAGGCTTGACAGGAATCTCTGGTGGAGTGGAGACTGGTAAGTTATACGTTTTAATGTGTCACTAAAACTAAATGACGATTTTGATTTTAATTTAGCTTTTGCTAATGTGTATTGCACCTTTTTCAAACATAGAAACCCATATGTAAAAGAGATTCACTCAAAATATTTATGTAATCTGTAGCATTATTTTTTTTCTCTCATTTTACTAAATGTTCTTATATGTTGTCAATGTGTGTGTGTTTTCCTCTTGTTGTTTTACATTTCTACATACATGACTGGTTTCTTTCTTTGTCAGAATGTATTTTGTTGAGCTTAAGAGAACAGGTTTCAATCTCCATTGTAATTCACATGCTGGTATGGTGCAAGTAAGTGTTATTTCACCTAATAACATATTGCATACGTGTGTTTTATATTGTAAATGTTTGCTCATGTTCACTGCATGTATTTCACTAGTTATGTTCAACTTGCAATTTTTCTAGTGTTGTGAATGTTTATTTATACTATGTTGAATAAAATGTTCTAATGTATGAAATGTTGAATACAGATAAATTCTTTTGATAATAAATGTACTTTGCTATGCTTATATGATGACTAATGCATTTATACTTCTAAGTTGTGTAAATTGCAGATTTTTACACTCCCTGGCTTTTAAATGGTTTATTTGGCATTTCTACTCTTTTCTGGGTTGAGTTGAATGTTTGCTAAAATTTATGTATAGTACCTTATTTAATTTCCCATTTCAGGACACAATTTTAAATGCATTATAAAAGCAGTCTGGTCTGTAATTTTATCTCTTCTTGTAAGTTATCATAATACAACTGGAATGTATATTCATCATATTAAATCACTTTTTTCTTTTAGGTTGCTTCTTTTTTTCTACATACTCATTTGATGTAACATCCATATTATTAAAATTATTTTTTATCTTAATTTATAATAGGTCCAACACCCAGAGTATGTGGACAACCATCTGCCACTGCTACTGAAGATATCTCCACTCCAGAGCAGAAGAAGCCTTCAGTGAGGGGCCCACTCCTGCAAGTGTGGATGATAAGGAACAGCCTAGTCCATCTGGTTTGGCTGGGCAGACAGCTACAGCCCGCACCTACACCTTCTACCCCAGCTGTTATTTCACCTCAGCCTCTGGTTACCTACATTTCCTGTGTCCAAAGGAATATCACCCAAATCTTGTGCCCCCTATTCTTGGTTGCTGTTGAATCAATACTAACACCCCGATCTCCAGTCCAAGTGAGATGGGGCACACTGAGTGAAGGGCTTGGGGTATTGGGTGTAGGGGCCATGGGGCGGAATCTATGGGCTAGCAAAGTGAAATCACTGGGTGTATTGTCACCCATGCCACCATTAGCCACGTCTTGGGAGCCCTTAGTCAATCCTAAAACATGGTGGGCCAGGTACTAACAGAGCTCTGGGAGATGAAGCAGTTTTAGAGAGAACACACTATTCAAATTGAATATCCTAAGTCAAATTTGGACTCCCTGACTGGGATGTTGCATGATAATTTTACCTATATGTGCAGGGCTTTTCCAGCAACATGTTCCCCTGTCTACGGTCCTACAACATCTGCCTCAGCCACAGAAATGCAGGCATTTCCACAAGAGGAAACACCTGCACTCACTTCAGTCCCTGCAATTGTCGATCCACTAGTCAACCTCAGGAGGGAATGGTCAGCCTCGCTAATAGAAGAGGATGACAGAACCCCCTCCCCACAATCGACAAGAGATGTAGAACCTAATTTCCTCCAGTGTGTGACTACCATTCACCCTGTGGACTGTTTTCTGGCAATATTGACCTTTTTCATGCCAGTTGTATTTTGAACATTGGATAGCAACCAATTTTGGCTCTTTGATATTAGTTTCATTCACCATGATTGACTTATCATGTTATTTGTTTTGTTTTTTGATAACATACTGTTCTACTTCATTTGGTCTTGTTGATTAAAATAACAACAAAGAAATGCAAAGACTGGTGTTTGCATTTCTTATCTCAATTAGTTCATATTTGTGTGTTCCATCCTACAATTTAAATAGTTAAATAAAAATAGTTTTTCATGTCGAAACAGGTCAACGCCGTCTCATCCTCCTGCTTCAACACCCTCCGCATGCTCCGCAAGATCTACAGGTGGATTCCCACCGAAACTAGAAGAACTGTTACCCAGGCCCTCGTCAGTAGCAAGTTGGACTACGGAATCGCCCTCTATGCTGGAGCCCCGGCCAAACTCCTGAAACGACTACAACGCATCCAAAACACCTCCACTCGCCTAATCCTCGACATCCCTCGCTGCAGCCACATCACACCCCACCCGAGAGACCTGCACTGGCTTCCCGTCAACAAGAGGGTCACCTTCAAGCTCCTCACCCATGCACACAAGGCACTCCACAATACCGGACCAGCATACCTCAACACACGCCTCACCTTCCACACCCCGAACAGCCAGCTCCTCTCCGCCAACCTCGGCCTAGCCACCATCCCCGCATCCGAAGAGTGACCTCCGGTGGCAGATCATTCTCCCACCTCGCCGCCAAGACCTGGAACACCCTCCCCATCCTCCTACGGCAGACCCAGGACCTGCTAACCTTCAAAAGACTACTCAAGACCTGGCTCTTCCAGCAGTAGCAGCACCCCCCCAGCGCCTTGAGACTCTCACGGGTTAGTAGTGCGCTTTACAAATTGAGTTATTGATTGAATTCATAATTAAAATCCATATAGGTAATGTTTTCACATTTTTTTAATGTATTCAAATAAGAACAAAAAACACAAATCACAAACTAATATATATTTTAATAGGAATAAAGAAATGTATCGCATATTTTCCTAATACCTTATAACCCATGCATATTCCACAAAAATCATGCAAATTTATATAGGCAAACTCCTATTGATGGATGTCATCAGCTGGAGCCAGATGTTCTGCAGGAAAGTAGCTGGCAACCGTGTTTCGGACACAGTGGCGCAGGGATGAGGGAACTGAAATGGAGGCCACCCGCTCATCGTCATCTTCAGAGGCCTCTACAACTGATCAGTCCGTAGTGGTGGTGGATCCTACATGAACTGTACCAATCAAATCCTTGTCCACCACCCAGAGTCCCATTGCCCCCCAGAGTTGGCCAAACCAGACCCCCTAAAAGGGCTGGGGTCTCCTTCGCCATAAGCACCTCACCTCCTGCCCCTGTCACCACAATTGCACTAAGTGAGGAGGTTTTTGACGTCTTACACAGCATCTCCGTAGGCCAGACTGCACTCCTGAATGGCATACAGAGCTTTAGTTGCCAATTGCAACAAATGAAAGCATACCTAGAAGCCATTCATAGTTCAATGTCTGGCCTGCAGAGATCATTTGCAAGACTGGTCTCTTCACTGACCAAAGCCTTCCAACCAGCCCAACCATCTGCCCTGACTCAGGTCCCTTCATCACCCCAATTCCAAAGTCCCAAACCTATCCCAAGCACACTTACTTATTTGCAGGCACCCAGTCTAACAGACACACGCAGCACAAACACACACATACAATAACACAAATACACAAAGAGACACAAACAAACACCCAAACAAAATGCACTCACTATTGACACTACACCCACAACGACCAGCACATCCATAACCACCACCATCACATCCATAAACACCACCACCACACCCACAAACACCACAACTACCACCACATCCACAACAATCACAGCCACCCCCATACCCACACCCACCACCACATCCATAACTACCACAAGCACCACCACACCAACAATCATCACAACCACAACAACCACCTCAGCAGCACACTCATCAAAACCCACACACAAGCATAACTTCACACAGCATAACACCGACCAAAAGCAAACACTCACAATCACCAGAATATCAGACACCAACCAAACCACGCACATCCAAACATACACAACATACACCAGACCCACAAGTAACTGTAAAACATACAGACACACACACCACAACCACACCAACCACCACAACAGCACACTCATCCAAAACAACATATTCACTCACAACCACACCAACACCCAACACAACGGCCCAAACAGAAATGCACACACTCACCCAAATGCCAAACACCTGCCAAACCACACCCATCTAAACACACATAACAAACTGCAAAACATACAAACACACACACCACAACCACAGCAAACACCTCAATACCACGCTCATATAAACAAACAGTTTCACACACAAGCACACCTATACCCGAAACAACACCCACTAAACACAAATGCACACACTCCCACACCAAACACCTGCCACAAAACACACTTCCAAATATACACAACATATACCAGACTCACATGCACCTACAAAACATACAGACAAATGCACATCACCAACTCCAGCACCTCCCAAACCCAATCCTCTCCCACTCCTCCTACCCATACTTTTTTTCCAGATTTGACATCTTACCTGTCCCTAACTCCTGTCAAACCCAAGCCAAACCTTCCAAAGAAAGTTCCTTGAGGTGCCTGCTCTGTGCCCAGTAGATGCCCCTTCCTGAGAAGGTTACCCTTTGGCAGTCTGTTTAGGAGGCAAGTCTGGGCAACAATCCTACGGCTGTTGCTATGTATCGTGTTTCTCTTCCCTTCATGATTTATTTCAAAATAATATATTTGAAAAATCTAATTTATTTATAAAAGTTTTATTTGTACGAGGGTTGTCCTGACATTATTATCATTTACAACTCAACTCATTTGTTATTAACAATGTTAATGATAAAAATGTGTGATACCTTTTCTTCCTCAAATTTAAGAGAGTAAAGACAAAAGTCTTTTTAAATGACATATTTGTACATGGCAAATGTTTGTGAGAAAAATATTTTCATGGAGATAGAAATTTTGGTGCAGGCATTCATGATGATGATGGACACTTACACTAAAAAAACTACATTTAAAAATATTTTTATCAAAAGCCAAAGAGCCTTCTTGTTTTGAAATGAGCTAAATGACGAAACTCCAGATTTATGTTCTTTGATAATATATATATATATATATATATATTACCTACTGGCGGTCGCCAGTAGGTATATATAGTTAGGATTTTTTCTCTATGGGATTTTTGAAAATTCTATGTCGAATAACTTTGGCGTTTGAGGACGGAATTGGCTGAAATGTTCAGGAAAATGGCACATTTTGTTTTGGAGCAGCCCCTGAAAATTTGGGGGGTTTCGTCAAGGGGGGGCCGAGAAAAAAGGGGGGTCCCAAAACGTGTTTTTCCCATGCAATTTTCCATAGGGCGGTTGGCCTCACTTTTAGCTCGAACGGCTGAATGGATTTTCACGAAACTTGGCAAAATTGTAGGGACTGGTAGCCCGATGTGCCTTTGCTAGGTCTCAATATATGTGCTCCAGTGGATTTTGAGAAATTAACGTTCAAAAATATATATATATCTGTAAGCGCGCTCCGGGCAGCGCCCCGGTTCGCGCACCTGACGCGTAACGGAACTTCACGAAGCTGATTGGCTCTCTGGTGTCTGTCAACATTCTAAACAGTCCAGAGCGGCCGCCATCTTGTCTCTCGGTAGGATCGAGAGACAAGAGGAGGCCAAAACAAAGGGGGAAATGACCATAAGGGGGCATAGTAGATCCTCCCTGACCCCCTAGGTTTGATGTGGAGGCTTCAAAAGGGCCCGGGAAGCGGTCTGGGGAGCGTACTATAAGGAAAAAAGAATGATAGACTATGATATTTTGAAATATTGTATGTTTATTGATTGTTCTCTTTGTTGTTTTTTTTAGTTTTTTTATTTAAGTAGCAGTATTTATGATTATTAAATATACATTTATTTTTGTGATTGTGCACAGTATACTATAAGTCTGACTTTACATTATAATCAATTTGGTACTAGTTTATGAATTACATATAAAAATGATTAAAGACTCAAATAATTTTTGATTATTAAATATAAATTTATTTTTCTGATTCTTTTTCAAAATTTAATAGAACGTCTAACATTTGACTGTCTGATATGTCTTCTTTTTGACTGAACATAACTTCCCACATTTGACCGTCCTGATAATGAAGTAAGAAATCCACAGATTCTACACATTGTAGAAGTTCATGGTCCCGTGATTCATCAATGAATTCCAAGTCAATGGGTTCAATGATTTCCTCATTGTTCATCTCTAGGACAATTTCAAAGGAAACGTTCTGTTCTCCTTCCATTTTTGTGCTGAAATTTGCATAAAAAATAAATATATCAGTAGAGATAGGGCACTGTTGGGTTTAAGTTCAGACAGGTACTTTTCAGGCGTGAAGTAGTACTATTAAAAAGTGCCTGTGACAAATCCGATAAGTCCGAGGTACTCTTCTTTGGGTGCGACACGGAGCCTAGCTGGCAGGCCTGGTGGCCCATCGATATGTTCCCCCCGTCTTGTTCTTCCCTCATGGCTAAGAACTTGGGGGTTAAGATGGACAAGGGGCTGACGATGAAGGCCCAGATCCTCGGGGTGACTGGTACCTGTTTCGGCCTACTAAAGATGCTGCGGAGGTTTTTACCTCTGTTGTCGGAGGAACACAGGAAGCTGACCGTGCAGGCTCTGATAGGCTCCAGGTTAGATTATGCCAACATTCTGTACCTGGGCCTACCAGAGTACTTGTTACAGCGGCTCCAAGTCGTGCAGAATGCGGCGGCCAGGGCCATTTTTGGTCTTAATAGACGAGCTAGCGCTTCGGGTCTATTGCTGACGCTGCACTGGCTACCCATCCGCAAACGGATCGCCTTTAAGGCAATGACTTTGGCCTATAAGGCTCTCCACGCGGTGGGAGCAAAGTACCTCCAAAAGAGACTTGCCTTTTACCATCCAGCTCGCTCTTTGAGGTCTGAATCTTTATTCCTGGCGGTTGTTCCACGTGTGAAGAGAGCGCTCCTGGGCGGCCGTTCCTTCGGCTTGCTGGCTCCACAGATGTGGAACTCGCTTCCGCTCTCACTTCGGGGGGCTTCCAGTCTCCTTGCTTTTAGGAGAGGTCTTAAAACCTGGTTGTTCACACAGTAGGCCTCTCAGTAGCCTTTTTACTGTGTCTGTCTTGTTTTTTTTTCTCCTTTTACTGTGTTATGTTATGGTGAAGTAGTTCTCCTTACCTAAAGTGCCGGGATACTCTTTTTGAGTCACCGTTGTGCTATACAAAAGAATAAATAACATAACATAACATAACATAACAAAGCCTAAGTAAATTCATAATTATACCACAGAAACCTAAATCAATCCATAATTATAATAAACAAGCCTATCTCAATGTCTAACTGTTACAGAGGGATAGTATATAACTATCTGAAAATGTTTTCAAATTTATAAAATAACATCTTACCTTTTAAAAACAAGTTAAAGTTGTCAGTGAAAATGATTTTGCAATGTAGTTCAGGAAGTAGTAGTCAAAATGGCTGTGTTTCTCTCTCTTTCTTTATATATATTCAGGTACATAACCAATCAAATGTCAGGTAAAAAAAGTAGAAAATGAAAGTAACATTTTAATTGGTTGTCAAATCCAACACTTCAGATGTGTTTTGTGAAGTAATTTACCTCAGGGTATTTAGAGAGGTCTACAGGCTAAATGGCTAAATGGAATTCCAATCAAATTTGTGAAAATGGTAGGGATTGGTATGTAGTATGAGCTAATCTATATTTGGTGAAAGTGTCTCCAGTGGTTTTTCTGTGAATTACTTTCCCACCTTTTTTGAGCGAGCGCTTCCCGGTGCGCGCCCCGGTACGCGAACCGGCAGCGTTACGGGAGTCCTCCATTTTGTGTTTCGGTAGAATTGAGATACAAGATGGAGGGTAAATAATGTTCAGAATGGGTAGAAGGGGGCACGGTAGACGTATCCTGACCCCCTAGGTTTTCTGAGGGTAGCTGAGGAGGACCATATGTGCGGAAAAAAAAAATCACATTTTCGCACGGTTAGCGTCCGGTGCGCGTACCGGGGAGCGTACTTTGGTGAAAATCAGTGAAAAAAGTTAGAGTAAAATAATAATTGTGAGTCATCAGATGTAGGGTAGCTCTGAAAAGAGCTTTTGGGTCCTGTGGCTGATGTAGGTACCTACAAGTAGGTACCAATGCACAGTCTTAAATTGAGGATGAAAATTCTGTTCCCCTCATCTGAGAAGTGAACTCCATCTGCTCTGTAGATATCTTGCATGTAGTAACGCAAGTTATTGTTGTAGATGGAGCCCATTCCATGGTCTCTAATGTAAGCTGAAACAGACTTATTTACATGCTTCCTCGATTTCTCAATTTGTGGACAAAATTGGTTGGACCACTTCGATTTCTGTCTTTGGCATATATTTGAATATACCAAGGCAGTTTGAGGAAATAGTGCCATCAATTGCTCAAAGGTGTCCTTTAAAAGCCTTTCCAGACCTACCCTAGTCAAAGTGCCCAAGTCATTTCCTCCACAGTGCACAATTAACAGGTCAGGTTTTGGCAAATGCAAAAAGGTTTTCACCAATGGTATCAATTGGTGACATCTTAATCCTCTGTGGCCAATCCAGTTGATTTCCACATTTTGTAAATTGAGGTTGTGTAAATTTCTGTTATCAGTATACCTTTGAGCCCAGTGGATATAACTATGTCCAACAATCCAGACAGAAAACATGGTGAGAGGAGGTTCTGCTGCAGTCAGATGAAGTGTGGTAATGAAATGGCAGTTGAAACAGTAGGAGTATGTAATGAAAAAAACTGTGGAGTTTCTGTAGTAATTAATCAGTAGCAGTGATTGGTGGATTGTGATTGCTGAAAACAGAAAGTTAGGGTGCATGGATGAGTTCTTTGAAAGATGTAATTTGAATGGTCAAGAAAAAATCAATTTTATGAAAGATTGCACTGGATACGCAGGTGTACTGAGAGTTCAGAGTTCAATTGAAACATTGTTGTGTGAACTTGCAAACATGAGAGGTCTTTCAGGAGGTGGTTGCTATGGAAAAAAGGCAGAAAGGGCAGAGGGGGGAAGGGTGTTGATTTGAAAAAAGTGAGGAAAGAGTTTTGATTGGGTGACATGAGAGATATGTGTGATGAATTACAGCATTTCTGTGCCATTGATGGTTGCAGCCTCTGGAGTGCATACCTTTTGCTCTGCTGAAGACAAATTGGTGTGTGTCTGAGACTGTTTTGAAACTCAAAAAGTATTTGCTAAGGTGAGAAAAGATTCATTTAATTTAAATAGAGAATAGTATGCTTTAAGGAGAAAATTATGAAGAAAGTTGTGTATTTAAAATGTTGCTTTGTGTCAAGTGTTTTACAAATAGATTTTGTTTCTTTGAGTTACATAGCCATGTTACATAGGCATGTTAAAAGTGACGCAAAAATGGTGCAAGGGCCTTAAAAAAATGCTTTCATGTGTCTTAGGGCATTTTAAGTCACTTCCCCATGAATGTAGGTATATAATTAGTTTACATGATGTGTTTAAAAACGTTTTTTGAAATCAATTAGGTTTCTTGATATGTACTGCTAGAGTTTCATAGGTTGCTTGGGGCATATTTACAAGGCCTTTGAGTTCCTTTGATGTTATTTTTCCCATTTTAATTTAAGACATTTCCTTGTGGTGCAAGGTCCTTGTAAATACGCCCCCATGTGTGCTTGGCAAATTTAGATTTTGATTCTTTGAGTTACATAGCCATGTTAAAAGTGACGCAAAAATGGTGCAAGGGCCTTAAAAAAAACGCTTTCATGTGTCTTAGGGCATTTTAAGTCACTTCCCCATGAATGTAGGTATATAATTGCTTTACATGATGTGTTTAAAAATGTTTTTTGAAATCAATTAGGTTTCTTGATATGTACTGCTAGAGTTTCATAGGTTGCTTGGGGCATATTTACAAGGCCTTTGAGTCTCTCTGATGTCATTTTTCCCATTTTAATTTAAGACATTTCCCCGTGGTGCATGGTCCTTGTAAATACGCCCCCATCTGTGCTTGGCAAATTTAGATTTTGATTCTTTGAGTTACATAGCCATTTTAAAAGTGATGCAAAATTGGTGCAAGGGCCTTAAAAAAACGCTTTAATGTGTCTTAGGGCATTTTAAGTCACTTCCCATTGAATGTAGGTATATAATTGATTTACATGATGTGTTTAAAAACGTTTTCTGAAATCAATTAGGTTTCTTGATATGTACTGCTAGAGTTTCATAGGTTGCTTGGGATATATTTAAAAGGCATTTGAGTCCTTTTGATGTTATTTTTCCCATTTTAATTTAAGACATTTCCCCGTGGTGGAAGGTCCTTGTAAATACGCCCCCATGTGCGCTTGGCAAATTTAGATTTTGATTCTTTGAGTTACATAGCCATGTTAAAAGTGACGCAAAAATGGTGCAAGGGCCTTAAAAAACGCTTTCATGTGTCTTAGAGCATTTTAAGTCACTTCCCCATGAATGTAGGTATATAATTGCTTTACATGATGTGTTTAAAAACCTTTTTTGAAATCAATTAGGTTTCTTGATATGTACTGCTAGAGTTTCATAGGTTGCTTGGGGCATATTTACAAGGCCTTTGAGTCCCTTTGATGTTATTTTTCCCATTTTAATTTAAGACATTTCCCCGTGATGCAAGGTCCTTGTAAATACGCCCCCATGTGTGCTTGGCAAATTTATATTTTGATTCTTTGAGTTACATAGCCATGTTCCATACAGTGCTCACCTTCTGCGTAGTCTTTGATATGCTAGACTCCATCTGCACAATGAGATATCTAAGCAAAGGAAACACAGGTGATGTGATTGTGAAATGAGCAAAAGAAATTCCACATTTTTCAATTACATCACCTGTGTTTTCTAACATTACGAATCACATTGTGCAGATGAGGTTTAGGCCTGTCCAGGGACACAGAAGAGGTCTGGCCTTTGTTCAAGAGTGCAGTGGACATGACTCACTTCATTGGTAGGTCTGCACATGTATTATCTCCTCTGTACTCTTCAATAAGCCTAAATTTCATCTGCAACCCTGAGTAGGCCTCACCTCAAACAAATCTCTGGATAGGCCTCACCTTATCGTCATCCTGAATCAATCATTTAAAATGTTAGGGGCAGATTTATGATGGCCGTGCGCCTCTTTTGCGCCGCTGTTGCGTCACTTTTGTGATGCAGCAGTGATGCAAAAGATGCACCATGTTGCAAGATAGGCCTCACTTCATCTCCAACAAGATACCGTCAGTTTAAACTGTAAACATTTAGGACTGTGTAGGGGGCATGGAGAAGCTGAATCTTCTGTAAATGTCAAAATTTTTGTATACAGTGCTCAACTTCTGTGTACTCTTTGATATGCTAGACTCCATCTGCACTATGAGATACCTAAGCAAAGGAAACACAGGTGATGTGATTGTGAAATGAGGAAAAGAAATTCCACATTTTTCAATTACATCACCTGTGTTTCCTAACTTTACGAATCACATTGTGCAGATGAGGTTTACGCCTGTCCACGGACACAGAAGAGGTCTGGCCTTTGTTCAAGAGTGAAGTGGACATGACTCACTTCATTGGTAGGCCTGCACATGTATTATCTCCTCTGTACTCTTCAACAAGCCTAAATTTCATCTGCAACCCTGAATAGGCCTCACCTCAAACAAACCTCTGGATAGGCCACACCTTATCGTCATCCTGAATCAATCATTTAAAATGTTAGGGACAGATTTATGATAGCCGTGTGCCTCTTTTGCGCCGCTGTGCGTCACTTTTGTGACGCAGCGGCGGTGCAAAAGATTTGCTATGTTGCGACATATTTACAACTTGATGCATCTAGGCAGATGTGTCATGCTGTAAAGTCCTGTGCCACATGAAACCGATGCAGCAGTGATGCAAAAGATGCACCATGTTGCAAGACAGGCCTCACTTCATCTCCAACAAGATACCGTCCGTTTAAACTGTAAACATTTAGGACTGTGTAGGGGGCATGGAGAAGCTGAATCTTCTGTAAATGTCAAAATTGTTGTATACAGTGATCAACTTCTGTGTACTCTTTGATATGCTAGACTCCATCTGCACAATGAGATACCTAAGCAAAGGAAACACAGGTGATGTGATTGTGAAATGAGGAAAAGAAATTCCACATTTTTCAATTACATCACCTGTGTTTCCTAACTTTACGAATCCCATTGTGCAGATGAGGTTTAGGCCTGTCCACGGACACAGAAGAGGTCTGGCCTTTGTTCAAGAGTGAAGTGGACATGACTCACTTCATTGGTAGGCCTGCACATGTATTATCTCCTCTGTACTCTTCAACAAGCCTAAATTTCATCTGCAACCCTAAGTAGGCCTCACCTCAAACAAACCTCTGGATAGGCCACACCTTATCGTCATCCTGAATCAATCATTTAAAATGTTAGGGACAGATTTATGATAGCCGTGTGCCTCTTTTGCGCCGCTGTGCGTCACTTTTGTGACGCAGGGGCGGTGCAAAAGATTTGCTATGTTGCGACATACTTACAACTTGATGCATCTAGGCAGATGTGTCATGCTGTAAAGTCCTGTGCCACATGAAACCTGCGTCAGATTTCATGTGAGCGTTTTGTTGTAGGGTGGCCAGTCATTTGCATGAAAGCCCTGTAAAACTAACACAGTAAAATTAAGAAGATTTCACTGAGTCACATTTATGGCATTGCTGAATCAAATCCTTACGCCTGTTTGAAACAGCATCGCTGGACATGGTTAAATAATATCTGCAAAATGTTACTCTTGTTAAACAATTTTACAATTATAGACTCTGAGATTTGTCTCTTACTCTGCAACATCTCATTGTTGTTCTCTTTCTTTAAAGATAACGACAACATCAAGCATGAGTGATAATGAGCAATCTGTTGATCTCGATATTATCATTGAAATTGTGATTGAAACATCAGTGGAAGTAGATCCCTTGGATGATTTAAATCCTGAGGATGATGAAGAACATGATGAGGATGCCGATTTGTCAGAATTGTATGACATAGGGTGGGAAGCTGACCTGCTTGAGCCTATGGAACTATAAACATTTATTTATAAAAGTTACTGGAAATGAAAAGTAAACATGTAAACCGTTTCATTTAAAATTAAACACAACTTCAAAAACAGCTTGTGTGTAGTGTCTTTAATAAAATAGTCAAATATGCTCATAAAATTAGTTCAGATTCACATATAAAACAGCACAGGTCAAATGTAGAAGCATTCCATTTCTTTGCTACTATTTGTGACTACTAAATTTGCCAATGCACTAAAAATTATTTTATGTAAAAATGACAAGTAGTGTGTTAAATTTTTGACGACTGTTATTGATTTACTGTTTGGTAATAGTGGTTAATAAAATTTTTAATTATATTTTACCACAGATTCAACTCCAGATCATTTGAAAACTACATAATGCCATCTAAACAACGAAACCGAAAGGCTACAAAACGTCAAAGACAGCAGCTTACTAAATGCTTGCAGCAGTCCTCTACAATAAAAACTCGTCAAGTCACCAAGAAAGCTCCGGGTAAGACAACGAAATCATTCCTAAGAAACATTTGTAGAAAAAAAAGTAGTACTACAGAAAATGTTTTAGTCCAGAAAAAGAGAACCAATTTAAACGGAAAGGAAAGGCCAATCAAAAATGTTACTGCTAGAGCAGGAGATAACTCTGTGCATGGTAGTAGAAGGAAAAATCCGTTTAGGGACATTCGTAGACGAATGTTCCGCAACAGGCTAATTGGCAATTTGTTAAAAAATATTAAGAAAGGTCAACAGAAAGTGGTTTTTTATAAGAGAAAAAAAAGTTGAGAAAATTATTGATCAGGCATTTGAAATTAAGCGAAAGTTATTTATTTTGATAATCAATAGAATTAGGAAGCTAAACAAGGCAATTTATGATTTCAAAAGAAATAGTAGATGGAAGAGAACAGTTAATCGTAGTAATTTTTGTGAAGTTTTTTCAGGAGAATGGATGCATAGTTCAAGTTGTGAGGCATTTTTTAATGAGGAGAGTTATTTCCAGGATAATGATTTGGTGCATGCAGTTGACACCAGTGGTCGAGCTTATGAGGTGAAAGATGGTTGTCCAGTTGAAAAAGAAAAACTTGTGGCAACAGAGGCAGAAGAGGTGTTAGGTAATGAGGTTTTAGGAAGACGTCCTAAGGGACCAGTGTATATCTGGAAGTGTAGTAGTATTTGCAGTGTGCGACAGGATTCCATCAATTTGCTTTGTGATTTTGTACGGACATTTAATAAGAAAACTTTAAAACAGAAAATGAAGTTGTTGCAAGAATTAGATCCTTGTAGAGTGAGAGAAGTGACAGGTTTGCATGGTAATTCACTGGCTTGTCTTTCCAGGAGAGTATGCCAGAGTGTTTTTCATCATTTCAGGATGCTAGCAGTGCATCATAATAAAGTGAGGAAATTAGTTAGAATGTTGTATTATGCTAAGAGTCCAGCAATTATGCTTAAACAATTATGCACTGCTCTTTTGCATGGTTCTGAGGTAGATGTGAAGAATATTTGTGAAGAAATTGAGTTTTGTTACTTTGCAAGTAAAGAGGAGAATGTTGAAATTGACCCAGAAGAAGAAGGTAATGTGGAAGATAGTGTACAGGTTTCCAGTACAGATAATTTTCAGAAAGAAATTGCCACGTTTCAGGTGAAATCAAGTGAGAGGCCTAATTTTACTTGTGTGTGTTGTCGACGCACTTATTATAAGAATCAGACTAAGTTAGTGGATTTATATGCGAAAAGTGAAAGTGAAAATAATAGTGAATGGAAGGATTTTGCAACATACTTGATGGTACAAAATTGTTTTGATTTGGGATTGGATCAACGTGTGTGTACTTATTGTTGTAACAAATTAAATCAAAACCGGATGCCTGCTAGAGCGGTTCATAATAATCTGGAATTGGTTGAGATTCCTTCTGAATTGAAGGATTTAAATACGTATGAATCTATTTTGATTCAAAGTATCCATCCCTTTCAGGCTATTGTACGAATGGAGCCAAAGACAGGGAAATTGCCTCCATCAGATTTACAGAGAGGATTAAAGGGAAGAGTTGTTTATTTGCCTCTAGATTTGAACAAAAACATTAATACAATTGGAGTAGAGAAAGTGGAAGAGGAACCTCTGGTTATCTTAGTTAATGGGGTTCCGACAAGGAGTAAGAAAATCTGGCAAGATTTAGTGGATGTTAGGAAAGTCAAAAAGGCAACATTGTATTTGAAGAAAAACAATAAGTACTACAAGAATGTATATGTTGCAGAAGAGGAAGTCAGTGAAGAAGAGGATAGCGATTTGTGTGCTGGTCAAATTGAGAAAGTAGAAGCCTCTAAAAATGAAGAAATATATGAACATTATAGTGTTCATCCTTTGCATTCCAAGGAAGTCATGGGGAATGCTATTGAGTTGTTTCAAATGAAACAAGCCAAAGGAAGTCCCATTAGTGTTTGGGAGGAAAGTTTGGAAGCTCGGTGTTTCCCACAGCTATTTCCAACAGGTCAAGGAGGAAGATATGATGAGCGACCTGATCAAATTCCTGCTTCTGAATACCGGACTTTACGATTGTATGCAGAAGATCCTAGGTTTCGTCAATGCATTCCCTATTTGTTTCATCTACTGTTTGAAAGCGATCTGTCTGGACTGTCATATGCAGTGAACCACATCTTGAAAAGTGGTGTACACATGCAAAATATCTCGGCAAGTGACTTTATGGATAAAGTCAATGTGCAAGACAGTATTTTGGATTCTCACTTGATTAATCTCATGGCGTGTCAGCGTGGTACTAATGAGTACTGGTACCGTTGTCATGGTGATTTAAAATGTATGCTGAGGAACTTAGGAACTCCCACATGGTTCCTCACTCTCAGCTGTGCCGAGTATGGCTGGGAAGACTTACTTGAATTTCTACGAGAGGCAAATGGAAACATTGAAAATATCGAATTCAAGACACCCGGAGAACTGTGCTCCTTGGATCCAGTGAATGTATGCAGGTACTTCAATCATAGATTTGAAGCTATGATGTCTTTCATCATGAACAAGAAAAATTCACCTCTTGGAGAGGTGTTGGATTTCTTCTGGAGAAAGGAGTACCAAGCAAGAAGTGCTCCTCATATACATATGCTATTGTGGATCAAAGATGCACCCAATTTTGGAACAGATCCGGATGACTTAGTGATGAGTTTCATAGAACAGTATTCTACATGTGCTGTTCCAAAGGCAAAGGAAGACAAAAGCCTAAGAGAACAAGTTTTACGCTTCCAAAGCCATTGTTGTGGAAAGTACTGTCGTCGTAAATTCAGAAACAAGGACAAGTTCTACACAAAATGTCATTTCGCCTTTCCACGACCGGTGATTTCTAAAGGAAGAGTGAACAGTTTGATGTCTTCGCTGCGACATAATGTGATGAAGAAATCACCCAAAAATACGTACAATTTGAAAAGGAACGAAGAGTCCAAGTACATCAACGACTACAACCCAGTGATTTTGTCCATGTGGAATGCTAACATGGATATACAGTTTGTGGCTGATAACTGTATGGCTGTGGCTCGGTATGTGACATCTTACATCACCAAAAAAGAAAAGACAGAATTGAAGGATATGTGGGAGGACATTTCCCATGAAAAGAGCCTCAGTAAGAAGTTGTACAGTTTCAGTCTGAAGATGTTGTCGCATCGAGAAATCGGAGCTTACGAATGTTCTGACCAGTTGTCTTCAGCAAGTCTCTACGCCAAATCCAGGAGTATCATTTGGGCGAGTCTTGGTCTTGCTGCAACGCGTAATCGAGTTCTGAAACCTGTACGAGAAATTGAGTATTTGGCGGAAAAGGAGCCAAACAGTACAGATATTTTGAAGACCAACATGTTGGATACATATTATCCAAATAGAAGCAGTCACCTCGAGAATGTTTGTCTGTATGAGGTTCTACAAAATTACATATTCAAGAGGAACATCAAAGAAGATATTGATAAAGGAGTGTATGCTGTAATTGGAAGTGAGGGATGTCTGGTCAAGCAAAGAAAATGCCACTTGGTAAACCATCGAAAATTGAGTGGCGAATCTCCTGAAAGAAAAGAGTTTTTCTATTTAGCACTTTTGCAACTTTTCAAGCCTTGGCGTGCAGAAGAGGAACTGCTTGGAGATTTCCTCTGTTACGAAGACTCTTTCAATGCCGCCAAGGAGACCATAGAATGTCCTGTTTTTCCCAAATATCTAGAAATGTTGAATGCGGAAATCGAGCAGGAAGCAACGATTGCAGCCGAGATTGCTAGAGACAGTTCTCAGGACAGTCAGAGTTCTGTTTCATTGAGTCAGGATCCACTAGGAGGACCAGTTATCGAAAATGAAGCTGCCACTGCCATGATTGAAGTGGAAAGAGCCATGGCACATGCTCAGGAGGATGCGGTTAACTTAGAAGACTTGGAAAGACAATTCAACGTTGAGCGGAGGAAAATATATGACGAAGTTACCAACCAAATAGATCATGGATTAAGTCATGAGAAGAAAGAGTGCTCATGTACGTCGTTGAAGCCTGTCCGACTGTACGTGAGTGGAGAAGCGGGAACTGGAAAAAGTTTCCTCATTAAAGCAATTTCATGTTATTTGCAGAAAAGGACTGAGTCATCGCTGTCTTGTGTTGTCACCGCTCCAACTGGACTGGCAGCACATGACATTAAAGGTATTACTTTGCATCGTCTACTGATGCTGCCAGTGGAGCATGATAACAAATTACAATACCACAAGTTATCTGGAGATGCTTGTTGTGAAGTTTCAAGAGTCTTGAGGAAAATGAAACTTCTTATCATTGACGAAGTAAGCATGGTTTCCAATGTCATGCTTGCCTTTGTGCATTTGAGAATGCAAGAAGTTCTCAAAACAGAGTATGATGTGTTATTTGGTGGCAAACACATCATTGTTTTCGGTGATCTTCTGCAGCTGACACCAGTGAAAGGACAACCTGTGTTCAAAATGCTCACGCATGAAGATACCAGGAAGTGCCTAGGGAGTATTGGCAACATCAATATATGGTTAAACTTCAATTATGCTGAACTGCGTGAAAATATGCGTCGAGCGAAGGATGAAGATTATAAGAATATTCTACAAGATGTTAGAATCGGAAAAGTGACCGAGCATGGGAAAGAAGCTTTACATGCACGATTACTGTCAAATTTGTATCCAGAAGAAGACGTTGTGCCTGAGAATATTTTTCAGAAAATTACTGAGAAGAAATCTGGAATATGTTTGATGCCAACTCTTGCAGAATGTGCCATCTTCAACAACAAAATGTTGCATTTAGAAAACCAAGAGATTGTGAAACTGGAAGATATTTACAGAGTAGAGCATATGGGAGCAACAATTATTTTGTCTGAGAATTTGAAATCAAAATTGGATTCATTAGAGAAGACTATATCTAAAACTGCTGGTTTTGAAAAGACTCTGAATGTGTGCTTAAATTGCCGTATAATTTTAAGAAGGAATTTACATGTTGAAAGAGGTCTGGTAAATGGATCAATGGGTAATGTTGTTGATTTTGAGAAATACAGAAATAGAGATGGAATTTAATTTTTAAAAATTAAATTTGATGGCATTGAGGAAGTACAGCTAATTGGTCGTTGCTCTGCTAGGTTTTTGCTTGTAAAAGACTTATATGTTCGCCGTAAGCAGTTTCCTGTTTGCTTGGCATATGCGGTGACAATCCACATAAATCGCAAGGTTTAAGTGTAGACAGTGCATTGGTGAATATTGGCAGTTCTGTGTTCAAGGAGGGTATGGCATATGTGGCATTGTCACGAGTCAGAACTTTATCGGGATTGTACTTGATTGAGTGTGATGTCACAAACATTTGTGCGGATCTAGATTGTGTTAAGGAATACAATAGGTTAAGAAGAGAGTATGCGCCACATTTGCCTCAATATCCTTTGTTTGAGAAACATGTGGTAGGCCGGAAACGAAGAAATGTGACCAATAGTAGAGAGGTTGTAGCAAAAAGACGAAAAGTCGATGAACCAGAAATTATAAGCAGAAAGAAAAAGGATTTTGTTGAAGATGTTGTTGGTTTTCAATTTGAAAACAGTTCTGGTGTCAACTGCTATGCTAATGTAGTGGTTAATGTTTTGTTTTCTCTAGAAAATTTTAAAGAAGAGATTGTGGTCAATTCGGATCAAAGATTTTGCAGTTTGTTGAATTCTGTGTTAGAGAAATGTAGCACTGATAGAACAAAAATAGAAAGTGTGTCTGAAATTCGAAATCTGTTAGACAAATGTTCAGGTCAAACGCAATTCTCTCAAAATATTCAGCAAGATTGTCAGGAGTTTTTAATGTATATGCTTGATGTATTGCAAGATGAAGGTGTAGATGTAGATCACCTGTTTGGCCTTTCTTATCAATGGCAACATGACTGCGAGAACTGTAGGGTATCAAGTACTACTAGTGTAGACTCAGAAAAATGTATATATTTAACTTTGCCAGACAGTAAATCAGTGTCCTTTAATAAGCTAGTAAAAGCAGCTGATCACAACATGGAGTGTAGCCAATGTAAGTCTGAAATGTTGTCCACATTATTTATACGAACATATGGCCAGTATGTCATTTTAATGTTCCAACGATGTAGGCCTGATGGAACAAAATTGACAACTTTAATTAAAAATTTTGTGGCTTCGCAGTTGTCAATATCAGGAAGGACTTTTGTAACTGCAGCAATTATATATCATGACGGTCCTTCAACAACATCAGGACATTACACAACTTATTTGAAGTCTAGAAACGGCTGGTCATTCTGCAATGATTCTGTTTTAACTTTAAAAAAAAAATGCCTTTTGACCTTAAAAATTCTTACCTGGTGTTTTTACAACCAAATTTTAGGGAAAGAATCTCGGGATTTGCTCTGAGGAATTTCAAGAGGTTCTAATGGCTCCTACACTATTTGACCTTGAGGATAAGTGTAGTACAGAGTCAAAAGTTATTTTTCAGTTTTGACTATTTCCTGAAAAAAAAGAAGGTTTTTTTTAACAGAAAGTGGTGGGCACGGATTAGTTAAAGGACAACAGAGTATTTCCCAAAGCAAACGGTGTTCTTACCATAACACTTGACGTCATGGAAAAATAACTGCACTTTGAATGAGTTCAGAAAAACTGTTTCTTTTAATAAGCTAATTCAAGCAGCCAATCAAAACATGGAGTAGAGGTAATGTAAGTCTGCAATGCTGTCGACATATTTTGAACAAACTTTTGGATATAATGTCATTTAAAAATTCCAACTATATAAACCTGATGAAAATAAGTTTTCAACTTTAATTACAAATGTTATGGCTACACAGTCGTTGATTTTAGGAAGAACATTTCTAACTGCAGCTATTATATGACATGATGGTCCTTTGACAACATCCACTTATTACACATCTTATTAAAAATATTCTTACTTTCTGTTTTCAGAAGAAAGAATTTAGGGTAGGTAACTGGCCTATAATGATTCTAGAGGTTGATATAATTTTATGTACTGTTTTAAATTGCTTTGTGATTAAAAGTGATGTAGAGAATTACATAATTGTAGTAGTCATAGGGGTAGTGTAAGTCTGCTTCATAGTAAGCAGTATCAGTGTCATAGGAAATGTGGAACATGAGTGAGCAAGAAGGGTAAGATATTACTAGTACAGGATTGTGAAAGGGATCTTGAACGTTTTCTTTCTGAAAGTTGCGGAAAAAGAAAATGACGGGATTTGCTTAGAAGAATTCCAAGAGTTATAAATGGCTCTTACACGATTTGGCCTTGTGGAAAAGTGTGGTAGAGAGCGAGAAGTCATTTATTGTATGTAACATATTTGTCAAAACGATGGAGCTTTTCTTTCAGAAAGTGGCGGGCCGAAAATAATAACAGCACAACAGAGTGTAAGCTGTTCATAGGATATCCTTCGACATCATGGAAAGTAAGTTAATTTTAAGGAGTTCTGATTTTTGATTGGTTATGTTATATGGGTTTTTTAAACACAATCATTTTGATTGTGTTTTTTTTCCCCGCTGTTATATGATGAATACCTTCAAGTCACTGTTTTTAGTGAAATTTGATAAATTCTGAGAACAGCAAAAATAAACCATTTAACATGTATAATTAATTCTGTACTTTTTGTATTTATGATATACATTTAGAACTGTGTAGGAGGCATGGAGAAGCTGAGGCTTCTGTAAGTGTCAAAGTTGTTGCATACAGTGCTCACATTCTGCGTAGTCTTTCATATGATAGACTACATCTGCACAATGAGATACCTAAGCAAAGGAAACACAGGTGATGTGATTGTGGAATGAGCAAAAAAAATTGCACGTTTTTCAATTACATTACCTGTGTTTCCTAACATTACGCATCACATTGTGTAGATGAGGTTTAGGCCTGTTCCAGGAGACAGAGGAGGTCTGACATTTGTTCAAGAGTGCAGTGGACATGACTCACTTCGTTGGTAGGCCTGCACATGTATTATCTCCTCTGTACTCTTCAACAAGCCTAAATTTCATCTGCAACCCTGAGTAGGCCTCACCTCAAACAAACCTCTGGATAGTCCACACCTTATCGTCATCCTAAATCAATCATTTAAAATGTTAGGGGCAAATTTATGATGGCCGTGCGCCTCTTTTGCGCCGCTGTTGCGTCACTTTTGTGATGCAGCAGTGATGCAAAAGATGCACCATGTTGCAAGATAGGCCTCACTTCATCTCCAACAAGATACCGTCAGTTTAAACTGTAAACATTTAGGACTGTGTAGGGGGCATGGAGAAGCTGAATCTTCTGTAAATGTCAAAATTGTTGAATACAGTGCTCAACTTCTGCGTACTCTTTGATATGTTAGTTTCCATCTGCACAATGAGATACCTAAGCAAAGGAAACACAGGTTATGTGATTGTGAAATGAGGAAAATAAATTCCACATTTTTCAATTACATCACCTGTGTTTCCTAACTTTATGAATCACATTGTTCAGTTGAGGTTTAGGCCTGTCCAGGGACACAGAAGAGGTCTTGCCTTTGTTCAAGAGTGAAGTGGACATGACTCACTTCATTGGTAGGCCTGCACATGTATTATCTCCTCTGTACTCTTCAACAAGCCTAAATTTTATCTGCAACCCTGAGTAGGCCTCACCTCAAACAAACCTCTGGATAGTCCACAACTTATCGTCATCCTGAATCAATCATTTAAAATGTTAGGGACAGATTTATGATGGCCGTGCGCCTCTTTTGTGCCGCTGTTGCGTCACTTTTGTGATGCAGTAGTGATGCAAAAGATGCACCATGTTGCAAGATAGGCCTCACTTCATCTGCAACAAGATACTGTTAGTTTAAAATGTATATATTTAGGACTGTGTAGGGGGCATGGAGAAGCAGAGGCTTCTGTAAGTGTCACAGTTGTTGAAAAACTGTTTGTCCTTCAATCTTTTCCCTTGTCTTTTCTAATTTTTAAATACATGTTTTAATATTTTTCAAATGTTTGTTCTCTCTTTCACAGATTGAAAGTATAAAAATAACAAGTGACTAAGTTAACGACAATTATAAGGTAAATGTTTTGTACTCTTTTCATTACATTTCTATCACATTTAACTTCTATTAGTTCCACTGCTTCATTTCTTTAACCCTCACTTTCCTGCCTTTGCTACTTCCCTCATTCCTTTCTCTATTACTTACTTACTCTACTCCTTCCACTCTTTTTCTCAGTCCCTCTCTTCTCATAGTTCCTCACTCTTGTTCACTCACTCCGTCTCTATTACTCTCACTGTCTCTGACTGATCACTCTTTCACTACTTGTTCATTATGCTTTCTCTCTGTAGTTCAAGCACACTAAGGGGCATATTATCAACACAGGAGATAAAATTATCGCTGCTTTTATCGGCAGAAAACTGCCGCAAAAGCGGCTTTAGCGGCAGTTTTCTGCCACAAAAGCAGATTTAGCGGCAGATTTCTGCCGATAAAAGCAGCGAAACTTTTATCGCCTATGTTGATAATATGCCCCTATGTTATTTACATTTCTTTGCTGTTTCATTCATTCCTTTTCTGTTACTTCTTCTTTTCTGCATTCTGTTTTTTCTCTCTGTTATTCCAGTGTTTTAATCTTAATTTGAACATTCACTCACATTCTCTAAGAAACTCTTGTTTGTTATTCTTCTACTCTCCTTTTTTTCTTTCACTTCCTTATCTATTTTGTTTTTCACAATTATACCCTCTTCCATCTTTTCTTCAGTAAATAGATCTATTAAACAGTATCTCTGGTTTAGTCCCTATAGCTGTCTTTCTTTTAACATTACTCTCTGTTTCCCTCCCTTATACTTACTCTTCTTTTTTTTTAATTTTTTTTTTTGGTTCGCTCCCGGTTCGCGTACCAGCGAGCGAACCGGGAAGCGAACCAAAAGAAATAGAGGTTGCCAGAGTGCAAACATTCTAGCAATTTTTTTATAAAGGGGAGGTAGTTCTGAAAAGAACTTTTTTTTATTATTTTTGTTGTTTTATATTTTTTTTATTATTTTTCTGAACATTTTTTTACTTTTTTTGTATTTTTTGAACGGTTTTATATATTTTTTGGTTTTTTTGGGGGGGGGAAACGAAAACGATTCATTGTAAAGGGCTCAACAGGAGCAACAAAAAAAAAAAGATAATTTATTTTCTGAATCGTTTTGTACAAACATGATTGTCAATTGCTAAGTTGATTAAAGTGATGCTACTTTCTCTGTAGCAAATCAACTGACCGCAACACACGCACACTTGTTTAACTGCCCCGAACCTCATCTGTATATTTGGGACCATCTCCCTCGCCTCTGGTCCCGTCACTTCCTCTACAACTGATCTTCTGTCCACAGAAGGGGGATTATCTTGCAGGTCACATACCTGCGCAGCACTGTAGTTGTTAGGATGCCACCTCTCCATATGGCGATGCATTGTATAATTGCCATAACTATATTTTTTATCTGTCCCTCTGGACAAATCTTTCTTACAGATAAGGCAAGTTACATACCGGGCATTCACTTTTTTTTGGCCCCGGGGATATTTAAAAAATTGCCAAATATAATTTTCTTTGACATGAGACCTCCTGGGCTCCTCAGGCAAAAACTGCCTCCCTTGCTGCTCTTCCTCTTCTTCCTCTTCTTCCTCCTCTTGCTGAATGATAACTTCAGCAGGTGGTCCTCTCTTCCTAGGAGGTGGTGGTGGTGGTGGGGATGCACCAGCTGAAGCTACAACACTTGCCATTGCTAAGTGATGAAAAAAGGTATTCCTCTCACAAAGATGAAAGTCAGAGTGAGGAAACAAGGAGGGGGTTTCATCATTTGGGAAAAACAATAGTTCTAAACCAATGAAAAGTGTTACTTTTAGGTCACATGACCTAGCCTTACATCATTAGGAAACCAAAAGTGAAATGAACCAATGAAAAGTGTTATTAACAAGTCACATGACCTGTTGTGTTTACGTTACGCGCTTCGCGCCGCGTCCCGGATCGCTTCCGGAAAGCTGCGCTTAGCGCCTCGCTTCGCGTACCGGAGCACTTCCGGGTACGCTAACGCGGTGCGTCATATGACGTATCACGCGACAACGCGCTACGTCACGCTGACGCGACGTGTCACGATGTTGTTTTCTAACGCGACAGTTGCGCAAACGGAACGTTTACTGGTTCGCGGACCGGATGGCGGCATTAAATTGAGCTAAAGGAAAGCTAACAGGTTCGCGGACCAGGAGCGAAACAAAAAAAATAATTTAACAAAAAAATGTATTAATAAACATATAAAATATATTTTTTGATTTAAAGAAGAATACATTTTAAAGCTTTTGATATTTGCTATTAAAAAACCATTGAAATTCACTGAAAAAACCATACGTTATAGACCATATATAGTTAGGAATTAGCATTTACAAAACCTTGAAAATTCACAGAAAAAACCATAGGTTATAGACCATATATAGTTAGGAATTAGCATTTAAGAAACCTTTTTTTACTCACACAAAACCTTTGAAATTCCATATATAGTTAGTTGTACTAACTATATATCGCGCACCCGCAATCCACTGCTGATCATGTCACATATTACATCATTCATGACATGGTCAGTGACATCACTGATGACATCACTGATGACATCTCAAATGACATCACTGATGACATCACTGATGACATCTCAAATGACATCACTGATGACATCACTGATGACATCACTGATGACATCACTGATGACTACATCCAGTGACTGTATAATTCTGTAAAGTTAAAATATATCTTACAAATTGAATAATGAGTGGATTTATAAGTGTCTGGATGAAGGATTTAGTAGGTGTATGACTGAGTGTATGAGTGAGTGATTAAATGTGTCTTACTGAGTGCATGGGTTAGTGACTAAACTGTCTTAATTTGTGCATCATTGTGTCTGTTGTTCTGTAATCTGCTGCATGTGTTGATCATTAGCTATATGAGTAACTATATGGATTATTGATTGGTTGCCCAAGTATTTGTATGGGAGACTGAGTGTGGGTGTGGGTGGCTGGGAGGTGTATGACTCTGTGCATAGATGTGTGAGCAGTTGATTCACTAGATGTATGGGTTCAAAAGTGCATATGGAAACAACTGTATGGGCGGTTGACTGTGTGCATGAGTGTATTGGTGAGTGAATGGATATCTCAGTGCTACATGTCAAAGTAAGTACATATGTAAAACACAGTACATGTGAGAGTTGACATATATAAATAACTCTGCATAAGAGCCAGTGAATGTGTGAGTGGCTGTATGGATCATTGTGAACTTGTATCAGGGATTGTATAAGAGAGTAAATATGTGTTAGTATATGTTTGAATAAGTAAGGTGTGTATAACTGTATAGTTGAGGAAATGGAGGTGTAATTGATTCTTTGCATGACTGACTAGGTGTGTGAGTAACTCCATGGATGAGTGACAGTCTGTGAGTGTCTGTTTACACTGAGTGTATCTAAGGTTATATTAGAGTCTGAAGAGGTTCATCGTATTATCATATGAATGATGTCATCAGTGATGTGATCAGTAATGTCAAAGGAGATGTCATCAGTGGTGTCATTTGAGATGTCATCAGTGATGTCATCAGTGATGTCATCAGCGATGTCATCAGTGATGTCATCAGTGATGTCATTTGAGATGTCATCAGTGATGTCATTTGAGATGTCATCAGTGATGTCATCAGTGATGTCATCAGTGATGTCATGTGAGATGTCATCAGTGATGTCATCAGTGATGTCATTTGAGATGTCATCAGTGATGTCATTTGAGATGTCATCAGTGATGTCATCAGTGATGTCACTGACCATGTCATGAATGATGTAATATGTGACATGATCAGCAGTGGATTGCGGGTGCGCGATATATAGTTAGTACAACTAACTATATATGGAATTTCAATGGTTTTGTGTGAGTAAAAAAAGGTTTCTTAAATGCTAATTCCTAACTATATATGGTCTATAACCTATGGTTTTTTCAGTGAATTTTCAAGGTTTTGTAAATGCTAATTCCTAACTATATATGGTCTATAACCTATGGTTTTTTCAGTGAATTTTCAAGGTTTTGTAAATGCTAATTCCTAACTATATATGGTCTATAACCTATGGTTTTTTCAGTGAATATATATATATATATATTCACTGAAAAAACCATAGGTTATAGACCATATATAGTTAGGAATTAGCATTTACAAAACCTTGAAAATTCACTGAAAAAACCATAGGTTATAGACCATATATAGTTAGGAATTAGCATTTACAAAACCTTGAAAATTCACAGAAAAAACCATAGGTTATAGACCATATATAGTTAGGAATTAGCATTTACAAAACCTTGAAAATTCACTGAAAAAACCATAGGTTATAGACCATATATAGTTAGGAATTAGCATTTACAAAACCTTATTTTACTCACACAAAACCATTGAAATTCCATATATAGTTAGTTGCACTAACTATATATCGCGCACCCGCAATCCACTGCTGATGATGTCACATATTACATCATTCATGACATGGTCAGTGACATCACTGATGACATCACTGATGACATCTCAAATGACATCACTGATGACATCACTGATGACATCTCATTTGACATTACTGATCACATCACTGATGACATCATTCATGTGATGATACGATGAACCTCTTCAGACTCTAATATAACCTTAGATACACTCAGTGTAAACAGACACTCACAGACTGTCACTCATCCATGGAGTTACTCACACACCTAGTCAGTCTTGCAAAGAATCAATCACACCTCCATTTCCTCAACTATATAGTTATACACACCTTACTTATTGAAACATATAATAACACATATTTACTCTGTTATACAATCCCTGATACAAGTTCACAATAATCCATACAGCCACTCACACATTCACTGGCTCTTATGCACAGTTATTTATATATGTCAACTATCACATGTACTGTGTTTTACATATGTACTTACTTTGACATGTAGCACTGAGATATCCATTCACTCACCAATACACTCATGCACACAGTCAACCGCCCATACAGCTGTTTCCACATGCACTTTTGAACCCATACATCTAGTGAATCAACTGCTCACACATCTATGCACAGAGTCATACACCTCCCAGACACCCACACACACACTCAGTCTCCCATACAAATACTTGGCCAACTAATCAATAACCCATATAGTTAGTCATATAGCTAATGATCAACACATGCATCAGATTACAAAACAACAGACACAATGATGCACAATTTAAAACAGTTTAGTCACTAACCCATGCACTCAGTGAGACACATTTAATCACTCACTTATACAGTCAGTCATGCACCTACTAAATCCTTCATCCAGACACTTATACATCCACTCATTCTTCAATATGTAAGACATATTTTAACTTTACAGAAACATACAGTCACTGGATGTTGTCATCAGTGATGTCATCAGTGATGTCATTTGAGATGTCATCAGTGATGTCATCAGTGATGTCACTGACCATGTCATGAATGATGTAATATGTGACATCATCAGCAGTGGATTGCGGGTGCGCGATATATAGTTAGTGCAACTAACTATATATGGAATTTCAATGGTTTTGTGTGAGTAAAATAAGGTTTTGTAAATGCTAATTCCTAACTATATATGGTCTATAACCTATGGTTTTTTCAGTGAATTTTCAAGGTTTTGTAAATGCTAATTCCTAACTATATATGGTCTATAACCTATGGTTTTTTCAGTGAATTTTCAAGGTTTTGTAAATGCTAATTCCTAACTATATATGGTCTATAACCTATGGTTTTTTCAGTGAATTTCATAGGTTTTTTAATAGCAAATCTTTATAAAAATAATACATTTTAAATCGAATTTTATATTTTATAATTCTGTCATTTTTTTTTTAATTCTTTTTGGTGCGCTCCCGGGGCGCGGACAGGTGAACGCACGGGTAAGCGCAATCTTGCGGCGCGCCCCGGGGCGCGTACTGATAAGCGTCCCGATAGCGCTATTGCCGCGAACGAAAACAACATTGTGACGTATCGCGTAGCCGCCACGCCTTGCGTCATAAGACACGTATCGCGTAGCCGCGAGATGCGTCTTATGATGCACCGCGTAAGCGCACCCGGAAGCGCATACGATTGCGCAACGTAAGCGCCCCGATGCGCTTACGATACGCACCCCGGGGCGCGTAGCGTAAGCGCGTCAAACCATGTGACTTTAAAATAACACTTTTCATTGGTTCAGAACTTTTTTTTTTCCAAATTGTGTGAAACCCACCCATTTCTCTCACTATTGCTTTGTACTTGGAGAGACCAAGAGCTGTTCTGTGTACTGTGTTTATCTCCTACTTTTCTGATCTACAATAATGGCTGCAAGAGAGTCATCCAGCAGTGATTCAGAGGGATTTTTAGATGAGGACCCTCCTCAGCAGAAGAAAAAAACCCATTTCATCTGGAAATTTTATGACATCCCTGTAGGACAAAAAAAAGTCAACGCTCCCAAAGTAACCTGCAAAATATGTGGGAGTAGTTTATCCAGAGGCAATCCTCTGAAAAAATATAGTTTTGGAAATGCTAATTTAATCAGGCATGTGAAAAGAAGACACCCTAACAACTTTGCCAGGGAGAGTGTCAGAGAGCTGGCACGGAATGTACCCACAGATGGCGGCAGCACCTCCACTGGTGGAGCAACACCTTCAGGACCACCCCGTGGAAGAATGGTCCCTAACATTCAGCCGGTGTTTGCAGGCATCAAATTTCTGTGCACGGAGTGTGACGAACTGCTCTGCTATGGGGAGCAGAGTGTTGAACTCATTGCCCTAAAGAAACAGCAACACCGCTGCTCTGCCAGTCCCTAAATTTTCAATTTTTTTTGCTCCTATTGAGCAGTTTTGGAATCCCTGTTTTTCTTTTTCCCTTGACAAAAATCCCCAAAAAATATAAAATTGTTTAAAAAAGTCAAAAAAAATATAAAACAACAAAAACAAAAAAACAAAATATATAAAACAACAAAATCAAAAAAAAGTTCTTTTCAGAACTACCTCCAATTTATAAAAAAAATGCTTTTTTAAAAAAAAAATAAAGTCTGTCATTTTTTATCTCCTGGTACGCTCCCCCGTAAGCTCCCCGGTGCGCGTACCGGGCGCTCCCCCCCGGGAAAATCAAATGTAAAATTTTTTTTTTTTTTAACCCGCGGGAGCCTTTTATGGCCCCCACATCAAAACTAGGGGGTCAGGGGGGGTGTACCCTGCCCCCTTTTGCTCATTTCCCCCCTTTGATTTTTGCCACCTCTTGTGTCTCAATCCTACCGAGACACAAGATGGCGGCCGCTGCGGACTGTTTCGAATGTTTACAGACACCCGAGAACCAATCAGCTTGCCGTGCGCAAGTCGCGTGGCTCGCCCGAAGCGCTCCCCGGTACGCGTACCGGGCGCGGCTCTAGATATATATCTTTTTTTAAACCTAATTTACTCAAAATTCACAGGACCACATATCTTGAGACCTAGCAAAGGCACATCGGGCAAACAATATCTACAATTTTGCCAAGTTTCGTGGAAATCCATTCAGCCGTTCGAGCTAAAAGTGAGGCCAACCGCCCTATGGAAAATTGCATGGCAAAAACACGTTTTGGGACCCCCCTTTTTTCTCGGCCCCCCTTGACGACCCCCCCCAAATTTTCAGGGGCTGCTCAGAAACAAAATGTTCCATTTTCCTGAAAATTTCAGCCAATTCCGTCCACAAACGCCAAAGTTATTAGACATAGAATTTTCAAAAATCCCATAGAGAAAAAATCCTAACTATATATACCTACTGGCGACCGCCAGTAGGTAATATATATATATATATATATAACGAATGCAAACTCCTGAAGTTGAACCATGGACAACAAAACAGGTACAGACCACTACTGTGCAAGTTTAAAAAATGAAGGTGCTTTATTCCTCTTTACTCCGGCAGCATGCCGCGTTTTGACCGGGGCAACCCGGTCTTGATCACATGGTGCATTCAGAGATAGCAAGTTTAAGTGCAGAAAGTCCACACATGCTCCTCCCACCCTGGCATAGATAGTGAAAACATACTTATTAATAGCGATATACTTTTCTTACTGCTTATGAAATTTGCGTCTAAAAATCACTAATTAATACAATTACAATGAGTGCATATATTTCACAAAATAATTCAATATGATCTATATTAAATCAAAAATTACACTCAAAGATATTAATAACAGGGCAAGTGCCCACATTCAATCAAGACTAGAATAATAAACAGTAATAGCTATGAACACAATCTATAACGCCTGTTGTTAAAAGAGCAATGTGCAAACAACAATTGTGCAAAAGTGAATTAAAATTGAGTCTCAAATGTATTCACTCAAATATCATAATAGCGGATGTTGAGAAAAACATATCATTAAAGTGCCAGTGCCCAGATTCTCTACATGATGAACCTTAAATGATCAATGTGGTATGAATTCAAAACGTTATAAAGAAGCTTTGTCAATAGTAACAAATACATGGTTAAATCCGTTGATGAAACAATGCCCAATGGAGAATCATAGCAAGTCACTATATGTGTTCTCCAAATGTAGTGTTTAGAAATACCGCAAATCAGATTATGCCCACTTATTAGCCTTCAGAATCCCCTGCCACATCTCCCATAGATAAAACCAGAAAAACTAGATCACTAGAAAAACTAGTTAAAATCTACTACCAACATAAAATGGGGAGGCCCGAATAGGATTCTTAAAGAAAAATTAAGAGCTTAAAATACATTCAGCACAAATAGCAGCAAATCATGGTCGAACTGTAAACAATTTAAATAATGTAAGAGAGCAAGCCTGCCCCCAACACTAAAGTTGAAAATTTGTGTACAAATTGAGTACTTGTTACAGAGGTCCGAATATTTGATATATATATATATATACAATAAATAATTATAAATATTCTATAAATATTCATACAATTTCATAAAAAATTCATAAAAAATTGTATAAATCTTCCTCTGTATTAAGACCGTTTGGGATTTTTGTATCGAGGAGTAAAATATAATGGCTCTCCAATTGTCTTAATTTACGTTCCCTATCCCTGCCTCTCTTAGAGCTTGGAACTGCATCAAGAACAAAATAACGCAAATCATTGCGATTATTTTGATGCACTAGTTTGAAATGGTGTGCCACTGGATAGCTTGGATCGGAGTTAACAATTGCTCCTTAATGTTGCAAGATATGGTTGTAAACCTGGAGCTTAGTGCTCCCAATGTACTGCAAATTGCAAGTACACTTTAAAACATACACAGCATAATCTGTTTTACAGGTGAGCAAACCATTAATTGTAATCGCCTCTTGACTAAAAGCATCGTAATACTCCTAAATGTTAACTCCAAATTTACAGGCTCTGCATGAACTGCATTTAAAAAACCTGTGCAGTTGGAGAGCCAATTAGAAGATTTCACTACCTCGGGACTGGTCTTGACCAGAGCTTCCCTCATAGAGGGTGCCGTTCTCAATATAGGCCAGTTAGACTTAAGAATATTACGAATCTTCATTTCATGATTACTAAAAGTCGTAATTAATCTAACTGTCAGATCCTCTTTCCTAGCGGCATCAATGCCCATTATTGGCACAATTCCAGATTGAGTGTTTTTTTGCGAGGCATCAGATGTTAAAAACATTTTATTAAGAGCATTCTTAAGATCAGTCTCTCTGTAACCACGATTCAAAAATCTGTCAAATGACTCATTTAAACATTGTTCTAAGTCATTCTCATCGCTGCAAATACACCGAATTCTTAAAAACTCCCCATAAGGGATGCTCTTAATTAGGTGGCGAGGATGGGCACTAGAGGCATGTAGGGTTGAATTGCCTGCTGTACTTTTCCTATGGAGTTTAGTTTGAATAACATTCTCAGAGATATACACTTCTACGTCTAGGAATTCAACCCGTTCTTGACTGATGGTAGCAGTGAATTCCAAATTGAGCATATTGTTATTGATATTCTTCACAAATTCTTCTGCACTAGCTTTTGTCCCTTGCCAAATTAAAAATACATCATCTATAAAATGCCAAAAATAGATGATTCCAGTGCCTAAGTTTCCCTCAGAGCTCGAGGCGTGACCCAGGACTTGCTCCTCCCACTAGACACGCGTAGCTGGGGGAGAAGCATGCACCCATGGCCATGCCCCATAACTGCTGATAAACTTCGTTGTTAAACAGGAAAAATTAGTTATTAACGCATAATTCAATCATCTTAACTAGCATTTTACTGTGTTCATAGAATTTGATGTCCCTACTTGACAAATAGTGTTTGATAGCATGTAACCCGTCCTGGTGGTTAATCGAAGTGTACAATGAACAAATGTCCATTACAATAACATGATAATCTGGATTCCAAGTGATTTCTTTTAATTTAGATAAGAAATGGCCCGTATTTCTAATGTAAGAAGGTAAAGATTCCATATAACTATGCAGAAAAAAATCAACATATTTAGAGATCGGTTCTAACAGGCTGTTTTGGCAGAAATGATCGGACGTCCTGGTATTGGAGACAAACCTGTATGAACTTTTGGTAAAAGGTACAATAAGGGGGTTATAGGGTGCTCTTTTTTCAAATATAAAAATTCATTCTTGGTTATAAGACCCTCCCTTTTCCACTGTGCCAATTGGTTATGTATTAAGTCCTTCACTTTATTAAGTTCATTGAAGGAAGCTTTCCTATAGCAACAGGGGTCATTCAACTGTCTCTCTGCCTCTGTAATATACATTTCACGTGGCCATAAAACAATATTTCCCCCTTTTTCTGCCTTGTTAACAATGATGTTGCTATGATCGCAAATTTTTCGCATAAGGGTGGAATATCTGATCTCTGTGAAGGTTCTACGTTTCTGCTTCAAAGCAATAGACTTATTTAATTCCTTCAAGTCTTCCACCATCCGATCATTAAAAACATCAATCGCATCCCTAGGCATCATAGGGATAAAAGTAGATTGGGGACAAAATGGACTAATAGCAGGACTACTGCTTGCCGCCCCCATAGATTGTAGTATTTCCTGGGTGCTAGCAGAACAATCACTACCTGGATCCACAATTACATACATGTCTTTCAATGTAGGTAAATCGGTAATTCGCACGTTTTTGCTAGGAAGAGAATCAGCAATATTCGTATTAGCAACATTTGCAATTTTATTAAATTTGTGAAATTTCCTAAGCTTTAATTTACTTATGAATTTAAATACGTCAATACGAGATTGAATGTATTTAAAATTGTTCCTAGGGCAAAACGATAAACCTAGAGCCAAAAGTTGGGTTTCTGCTAAATCTAAATCAAGGTCTGTAAGATTAATAACAGTGCTATCAATTACAGTTTTAGAGGCCTTAGCAGAGTTCACATGGCCTGGGGTGCTCCTCTCCCTCTCTTCTTCTTTATGTAGCCTCCTCTGTTGCCTCCTCTCTTTGCGACATTTGTTTCGTTTACGTCGCTTTTCTTCTGGGGAGGATCTCTCGGCCTCAATGTTTGGCGCCTGTCCTCTATCATAAACCCCAACTCCTCAGAAGGGGTAAAACCTCCCAATGCTGATTGTTGGCCAGCCATTAAATTACTGTCATCAGACTCCGCGCTACTCAAAGCCGAGCTTAGCTCTGTATCCGAGGTTTCCACATTCTCAACCTGTTGCATCTGCACTGAAGGTGTAGCTTTTGCAGTTAGTGCCTTCCTTTTATCATTCTCAAACTTTTTTGAAAAGGTGAAAATGCGTCCTTGTTCATAATCAGCTCGTTCACGAGCAAACTTGAAAACCTTACGCGTTTTGATAGTGCTCTCATGCTCATCTAAGCGCTTCTTGATCTCATCTCTTGTTTTTATTTTATATATATATATATATATATATATATATATATATATATATATATATATAAAAGCCACCCTGAGGTCATATGGTTCTACCAGTCCAGCTGAGAAAAGGTGACACAATATTCAAGGTGTTGGAGACCTGCTTTCCAGAACTGCAAGTGTGGGGAGCCTGTGCCATCCTTTGACTCGTGGTGCCATCAATGACTTAAGTCCAACTCATATCTAGCCAGAGTTTTCCGTTTTCATTCCAACATTGGGATCCTTTTGGCTGTGGCCACTTACCCTGATTGTGGCACTGTTTAAACAGTTGGTCTATCTCTAATCAATTCTGAAGTTATACACTTTTAAAGTCTGTCTCTCTATAAATTGGTTCCAACTACAGGTTCTGGTGCTTGCTACTCAATGTGTGGCTGACTGTGCCAACTGAAAACATTGCTCAGTACTGGACCATTTTAGGTCAAAGATCCTTGTAGTTGTGGCATTCCAGAAACGTTTTTGTTGATAGAAGCTAAAAAAAAAGTGCTATTGCAGGGCCACAAGCCTTGTTATAGCCTATGAAAACTCTTCTATGTATTGTGAGGCGCATGTTGGAACCTTTTTAAACTATGCTCCCAAACAAGTTTAAGCTGACAAGTACCTCATTGCAAAATAGTCTATTTCTTGAATAACCTTAAAACAGAGTACATCAAAACTATTTTAAATAAATCTCACTTGGATTCAAACCTGATTGAAAACTATGAACCTGTGTCAGAATTCGCTTTTGTGGCAAAAATAATTGACAGATATGCCTTATAACTGAAAGGTTACCTGCTGGAGGTTGAGGCAGGGAAACAACTTTCTAAATGCTATATTTCCAAAATCTATATTAAAATCCATCTTTATCATTAAATTGGAGTTTTAATACAGAAATAGTTCCTGGAGGACTGTTGTAGCCATGTCCTGTCAAAAGTTACAGATTAATGTGTATAACCTGTACTTTGACATTTTCTCAGAGTCAGCTACAACCTTGCTGTGAAAATAGGTTTTGGGGTCTTGTCACTTGAGGCACATGCCAATTTTAATGTTCACACATGTTCCACTGTTAAATATTTGTCACCCTTCATTGTGGGAAACAAAGGGTTTTAGGGATACACAGAGAAAATGGATTGTGTGAAAGCCTTCTTTGACCTTTGGTTATTATTAATGCTTATTAACAGTTGAGTCAGCTGCAAGAACTATGGATAAAATGCTGATATTTGTTAGCCCCCATTGAATGTCTTGGCAATTTCCAAATAAATTGAGAGTCAGCATTTTGCTTGTGCACTTAACAGTATATTTGCCTGGCTAGCAATGGTGTGCCCTTGCCTGTGGGTTCTGTAACTGTTTGTTATTGTTTTTGAGTAAAAACTGGTATGTGGTGTTCAACCTGTATTGAAATGTTTTTGCTAAGCATTTGCTAACCTCATCTGTGTAGGGAGGGACACATTCACGTCCTCCGCACTTACTCACCAGTTCAAAGATGTAAATGTCTCCTTTTTCTTAGGATGTGGGAAACATTTTGTGCTTGCACCACGCCATGATCCCTGATCAGGAATCCACAACTAGACACAATGGATGTTTTTTGTGAAGTCCGCCCCTGGCCACATGGCTAACCCCTCAAGGGGTACAAATGTATTGTAAGCCATTTTCCTTCTTTGGGTGGCAATAGATGCTCGACCCCACCCAATCAGCTCCCCCTCAAAGAAGGGACAATGTTTGTCGGCCATTTTGTCTTATCTGAGTACATGTATGTGAGGCTCTTCTGCCACCTCCTGGCATATATGTTAACAAGATGGCCACTGATGGAAAGGTTCACCATTTCTGCTCCAATCACACACACAGCATTCTCTGTGCATTTACATTTCTGCAAGTTGAATTTATGGATTTTGCATTCTACCTCACACACTGTAGTTGAAGAACATTGTTTTATATCAGAAACAGACGTAGCGTATCATAGGACAACTGCTGCCCAGTTCTTATGTCAAATAATGGAGAAGCGCAGTAATGCTGTTGCTGATACTGAGAATGCCTCTAAAGTAGAGAATCATTGATCAGAATCTGTAAGTAATTTTTTAGTTGGGGGAGTTCCATCAGATAAAGGCTCATCTTATAAGGATTTTGAACAACATGGTACTGTAGCACAGCAAGGTAGTTGGGATGTCCCTTCACAGTACAACCTCTGCCACTGAGAGGCAGTGGCAGTGTTTCACAACCCAGATTTCAAGCAGGTAACACACATAGCAGAGCTACAGTGCTCACTTGACAGACCTTTAATATATTCCAACCTTTAGTTCCTTCTTTCCTAGAGATGCTGAATACAAAGTCAATACCATAAACTTTGTTGCCGATTGACAACTTCCAATTTGTTTGGGCTGCTGTGTTCCTCGTGGACATTGTGCAGCATACACATTTCGGTGCCAAACAGTTCTTGAGGGATCATGGAGCCACCTTATTCCAGGGGTCACCCACTTCACTTAGTGAGTTGAAAAAATATTGCGGCCTTATGGGAATGTTTTACAAGTCATCAATAAAGTCTTCATTGTCTTCTCTTGCAGTTTGGGCAACACTCAGCCTCCCATCTGTCATGAGAAAAGATATTTGTTGATTCTGCAGTGTATGCTGTATTTCAATGATGAATCTGAGGCCCTGGACCTTTCAGACCATGACTCGATGTGCAGAATTCAACTTGGCGAAGAACAATACTCTACCATGTTTTCTGAGATTTAAACTCCGGGGAAATCTAAAGCATTCAACAAGTCTTTACTCCTTTACAAATGGCGGCTGCTGTGCAGGCAGTAAATATTAGAAAAAGGGAGCTCAGTACAGAATCAAAGTTTATATATTGTCCCAGAGATCCAGTGCAGCCTAAGAGTATCTATAGGGAAGGGCTTCAGTATATGATATTTATGCAGACAGTTTCTATACAGGAATTGAGCTTTCCAGCAAGCTGTACAATGAGAGGTGTTGTGGCTTGTATTACAGTTCTAAGTCACTAAAAAAGATTCCCTCAGGAGCTTGTTTGTAAAACAATTTAAAAAAGGCAGTCCAGTGCTTTGTATTCCTAGCTATGAAATTCTGATGAATAGCACATATTGTACATATATTGACTACAATTCATGATGAGAGCACTTCTCTGAGCAAGGTCTGTAGTCAGTTGGCAGATGTGCACAATCCAAACTGTATACTGGATTATAAAAAGGACTAGGTGGGGCTGATAAAACCATCCAGCTGCAACCAAATTATGTGATTGCCAAACCGTGCCTAGTATAAGAAGTTGTCTATTTACCTGATCCACTTGGCAACATGCAATGCTTATGTTGTCTTTTTTCAGACTGCAATGGGAAGCTAATTATTTAAATTTAACAAGGGGAACCCACTTAGTGGCTTTGGACCATGGGTATCAACTATTTCAAAAAGAACAAAGGTCCTCAGCTTAGAACAATTTCAAAAAGAACAAGATAACATAAAGACCACAATCGGACGATATGTACAATTCTTCTTCTACCCAGCCGGGCAAAGAATTTATTTTAGGAATGTTTGACAGGGAGTCAATTCAAATATTACAATATCATATCAAACATAATAGTGTTTGAAGTAAGACACAAGCCTGTGCCGTATTCATCAAGATAAAGAGAAGTTGTGAAAAAGGGTGCAGGAGAAAGAATAGTTTACATCAGGCAAAGGAAGAGTTGAGCAAAACAATGGTACTGCTTTCGGATTTAGATTTGCAGTATTCCCTTTAGTAGATCATACAATAATTATTCACAATACTAGAAATGTATGTCTACATAACAGTGTCGACGGCGTTTCGATCCTATGCTCTACAATGAAAGGATCATCATCAGGACTAAATATATGCCTGGAATAACATAGAACAATCAAGCCTGTAAGGAAAAACAGGAGAAAACAGAGAGGCAAAAATATTTTTAGAACGCTACTCTGTGTTTTAGCATATAAGAAGTCAACTTAGTCACACTCTCAAAAGAACATGCAATTCGGAATCGCAGTGCGGTGACGGTGTTTTCAATGCTGACGGTGATCAATTTTGTAAGTTGTGGCTAGGATGTGCCTATTTCGTGAAAGGTAGTCATTTCTGTGAGAGTGAAGAAATTACCATTTGTGTTTGTAACAGTTATTCAGTTGGAGTAAATAAAGGTGTGAGACAGTAGTGGAGGAGTGCAAGTCTTACAATTATTAGGCGTGGGAATGGCTAGAATAAAATTGACTCGCCGACGTACCCAGGGGCGGGTTTGAAAAGGCACTTTCAGTAGTTACTGAACTCAATGCGGGGGTACACTGGGAGCGTTTGCAATGTGCTACAGGAGGCTGTAAAAGACTTGCTTCACGTTATAACATGCACAAGTGAAGTTCTGGGAAACTAGCTGAAAGGGAGCTGTCAGTTTAAAAGTTAGAATGTGACTTTTAGTGTGCAAAGATATGTACCTTCCCAGACACAATACATTACTTATCTCTGCAGTCTTTCAAATTTTTCCATCAGAGTTGGAAAATCTTTCCAATAAATCTCATCAAGAGATCAAAAGAATTACTATAACACATGCTTGTTTTTCTTCACAAACTAGTTGGGAGAAATTTTGTCTTCCCTGACTCCAGTAGGTACATATTGGTCACACTTGTGGTTAGCTTGCCACTTTCATCCTCCATCAAGGCATGATGGATCATCCATTTGCCACATTGCAAATGCATTACAATCAATACACTGCTCAAAACTGTGGACGGGACATGGTGCCAATTAATGACAGAGTACCCTGTCCACCGAACCCTAAGGTCCTTAGTCTTTCTGGAAGTGCTTTCTAAAGAACCTACTAGAGGTTACTGCAGGATTTTTATCACAGGTTTATAATGTAGATATGCTCAATCTGTCTGAGGTTTGCGTAAACAGAACATCATCGGACACCCCCCAATTTACTACCATACAGGGAAAAGAATTGGATTTATGGATTTTGCAGAGTGAGTGTGTTAAAAGCTCAAGAAAGACAAGTCCTCCTTCGTCTTAGCATGCTGGACATAGGGAGGGCCGAGTAAAATTTTATCTGGTAACTGCCCAATATTAATCAGATCTCAGAGTTAGATAGAGACAAGGCAAGATCGTCAAAACTTAACTAAGACTCGTTTTCATAGGAATTTATGGAGGTAGAAAGCAGATTGTGGAGATAGAAGAGACACACAGATCACTACACCCAACACTACTCACAAAGGTCAAACTTGTGGCTTGCTTGATACCTTCATCCTCCATCAAAATGTCACAGATGTTATGTCCGCCGTATTAAACGTGCATAACAGTTAAGCTTTCCAGGTATCAGTAAAAACCGACAATACACAGGAAAAATCTACAGGTAATAACATCAGTTGACCCATTTTTAAACAAGATTTACTGATTTTACAAAATGTTGGCATTGCACTGCTTTGACACTTGTGGGACATAAAGCAATCCACAAAAGTAGACAATCAGGGGGTTTGCGTTTCGTAGTCATTTATCAGATCACTGACATAATATCGATACATACAGCATCAAAACACAAAATGTAGGAAATTAAATATCGATAACAAAAATATTGACTTGTTATACTTAAGTAGTTAACCCACAAAGATCAAGAACACAAATATTGTTGTTAAAAATATCAATTTTGTAACTATATAGAAAAGAAAAATATGGGATAAAAAAATATTGTTACCTTTAAATAATAATATAATATATCAAAAATATCAATACCAACATAATTAAATAATCAATAATAAATAAATCAAATATTTTTTTTAGATAAAACATTTGCTTTAAATTTAACCAAAACATACTTAAATGAAATGAAAATATATTACATCGACAACATCTTTATTATTCACCCTTCAAAATTATAACTAAAATTATAATAATACCTCCTTAAAAAATAATAACATGAATTACAAACATTTAAACTGCAACCTAAATATAAATGAATAAACATTTAGGGCCTTTTTGGTGCTTGCAAATGGGAGATTGGCCTGTTTGCAACCGCAAAAAAGGAACATGGCATGTACAAACACTATTTTGAGAGTCACTGACTCGCAAAATAGCGTTTGCGACTTTCGCTATTAGGAAAGGGTGTCCCTTCCTGATAGCGAGACTCACTGCCATGTACTATTGTTTTGCGACTGCATTTGCTGCAGCAAAACACTCGCAGGTTACCGCCTACTTCAAGTAGGTGATCAACCACTCGCAAACTAGTAGGGATCTCCAGGGGACCACTACTCCTTTGTAAGTGTGGGAAAATAGATTTTTTAAGAGCAGGCAGTGGTCCGAGGGACCACTACCTGCCCTTAAAAATGAAACTGAAAAGTTACATTTTTCTTTTTTAAATGCATCCCATTTTCCTTTAGGAAAATCGGGCTGCATTTAAAAAAAAATGCTTTATTTAAAAAGTAGTCCCTGGCATGGTGGTCTGCTGACCTCAGCAGGCCACCATCCCTGGAAGTACTAGCCATTCCCAATAGGGTTGCAAATTGCGCTTGCCTCATGAATATTAATGAGGCATGCAATTTGTAATTGTGACCCTATTGGGAATCGCAAACAGCATCTGAAACACTGTTGTACATTCACCTTCGTAAGTCGCAAATTGGGAGTCGCAATTTTACGCAATTTGCGACTCGCAAAAGTAAATGGTCGTTAATCTGGCCCTTATTACCTACTGGGGGTTGCCAGTAGTTAGTTATAGTTCAGATCTAGTTTCCACGGAAAAATAAATTGTTTTGGGCTATACCTTTAGCTGCATTTGGTGAATGTTCATGAAATTTTCGAAAATAAAGTGTCAAGTTAGGTCTTGTTCTTACAAAGTTTTTGGAAGATCCGTCAAGCGAGGGCTGAGAAAAGGGAGGGTAAAAAAGTGTGTTTCCCATGTTAATACCCATAGAGATTTTAGACATGCCTACAAACCGAACCACTGGACACACCAAATTTGGCAAAAATTTAGTTTTTGGTCCAGGAAGCACACTTCCTTTCTTTGGTGTAAATTTGTTCTGTAGTTTTTGAGATATTAAAGGAAATCCAAATTTGTATATCTAGGGTCACGAAGCCTTCGCAAATAATGACGAGGTCTTGCAGAGATCTGCAGAGCTCTTATTGTCTGCCAGAACTTCAACCAGGAAGTGTTGGCAGACATTTTGGAACTCAGCTTCAGCAAAGTCCCCCCCAAGAAAATGCACAAAAAAGAAAAGGTGGCAGGTTACGAATACCCTAACCCCTTAGCCTTGGTCCCGGAGTCCAACAGGAATCCCATAAGGGCAAAGAAGCATTTTCTTTTTAATTCAAAGCAAAGATCGTGAATATTCACAAATATTGGCATGAATAAAAAAACTAAATTGTAGCCCCCGGATGGGCCAGGTCCTGGGGGGATGCAGAGTTTATTTACAAAAATGGAGGGGACGCATGGGGCTTCATTTCCAGGGCTTAAAATGTGCCGTGCACCACCACCGCCCCGGGGCTAATGCCAATGTTAAGTTGGGGCCAAGCTGACCTCCCCAACCCCGGGCACTGTCACCTCCCAGGGCTATAAACAAAAAATTATATAGGGGGCTCATGGACCCCAAGGGCCCTGGGGGCCATCACCTCCCTGGTGCTCAAATAAACATTAAAGAGGGAGTCTGCCTGCCCCCCGGCCCCTGGGCTCACAACCTCCCTGGGGCCAACAGTTTTTTTTAAAGTAGGAGGGGGCATGTGGCCCCCCTCACAGGTCATATACAGACCCAGGGATCACACCCTCCTTAGGGCCGACCGGTGCAGAACAAAAGAGGGTGGCCGGGTGGCCACGTGGCCCCCCTCCTAGAGCCAGTTGACTGCAATGGGGTTGCTGCGCTACTCCTCTTGGACCTCTCAGCTGCATTTGACACGGTTGACCATGACACTCTGAAACAAAGACTCTATGAAGCCGGCATAGAGGGAACTGCTTTAGACTGGATAGCGTCCTACCTTCGAAACAGAACTAATGTCATCCATACCCCACCTTTCTCATCCAAACCTTATTCCACAAAAGCAGGGGTCCCTCAAGGTTCTATCATCTTGCCCATGCTTTTCAACATCTACATGATGTCATTACCAGTACTGATCAATACATTTCACCTCACGTGCTATAACTATGCAGATGACATGCAAATACTCCTTCAACTGGAATGCCCCAAAGACATTGGAAAATCACCAATTTTCAGCTGTCTCAGAGCCGTGGATCAGTGGATGACCTGGAGCCATCTCAAAATGAATGCTTCAAAAACCGAAATACTCATGTGTGGCGATTGGAAACATTACAACCCGCTTGCCGCATGGCCTGATGAACTGGGATCACTGCCTAAAGTATCGAAGGAAGTAAGAAACCTCGGAAGGACCATGGACTCCAAGCTGTCGATGAATGCCCAAGTGGATAAACTAGCAAGATTAAGCTTTGCTACTATAAAAACGATGCAACAAATTTTCCCTCATTTGGGATTTGCACACAAGGTCCAAGCTGCCCTCTCCCTTGTTCTGTCCAAACTCGATTACGCCAATAGCCTCTACCACGGATCACCTTTAACGACCATGAAATGACTACAACAGATTCAGAACTCGGCTGCCAGACTACGCTTGCATATCAAACCGCGAGACCACATCTCCCCTGCCTTGAAAGCATTGGTTACAGGTTGCCAGAAGATCCACGTTCAAGCTGCTTTGTATCACCCACAGCAATACATGGAATGGGACCGCTCTTCATCAGGAATAAAATCACCAAACACATTTAACAAAGGAACCTCCGCTTTAAAGGAGCATCTTGCCTCAAAATCCTACCATACAAGAAAAAAACCATGGGTGGCACATCCTTCACTGTTCAAGCAACCAAACTATGGAACTCTTTACCCCCCAACATAAGGTCCATCGACAACCACCTTATCTTCAGAAAACTACTCAAGATTTGGCTCTTCCCCACATAAGCACCATACTCAAACAGAAATTTACAGCATATCCCTCTGTATACAAGCATTTCTTTTTCACTATAGATATGTACCTATCTTTGTGTATTACTTTGTATAAAAATAATTATGTTGTTGAGAGAAAAAATAATAATAATAAATAGATAAAAATCATCTTTGGTCTACATGTACATACTTCCATTGTGCATCTATGTACCTTCGATGTACTTTGATCTGTGTGTCTGTTACTTTTCTCCTGAAAAAGCATATCCAATGCACTACCCTATTTCTTATCCTGTGCCTCTATCAATATATTTAATCTACAAATACTTACCTCCTTTATGTATCTATATACTTTCGATGTAATTATGGATCTATATATTTATCACTTTCTTCTAATTTAGCATTTCCAATGCACTACCCTATTTCTCAGCCTATACTTCGCTCAATATATCTTCTAGCCCAACCTTTCTGACTCATCTCAAACTTCTTCTACTACCCCTTCCTTGCACTACCCTATCTCTCATCCTATACATCTATCAATATGTCCTCTACATCCATTCTATCATTATCCCAAAACCCATACCACCACTATGATTGCCAAAATAACCCTTCCTAGACTCTCTCCAACTCTACCCCTCCTTGCATCATCTGACACCTCTTTTACTATACCGATCCCCTAAAAAAACCTTTCTAAACTCTTTCCTCTGAGTCCTCCCCTCCAAAACTCCCTTTTACTCATCCAAAAGCCTCCTCCTATTGCCAAGACCTAAAAAAAATCTTTCACTCTTTTATCCCTCGACTATCCTTTTCAATCGAAATTAACAGACTAACATGTTCACTTCTCAAAATTCCATATTAAACTATACTAATATACTACCCAAATAAATGAATAACATACCCATACTCAAATTACTTCATATTTTTTTTTACTATACTAATTTTTAACAGTAATCCTTTATGGGTTCCGGAGTGGCGTACTACTCGCCAGAAAAGCTTCAACACCCAACAGGGGTAACTACTGCTATATGAATGCAAATCTTTCTTCCCCTTTTATCCCTTCGCTATCCCTCTCACTCCAAGTAACTGACTAGTATCCCCCACTGAAATTACTTCATATTTCACCATATTAATTCACCACTAATCCTTTGTAGGCTTCCTGAATAGCGTGCGTCAACAAGCGCTATATAAATACAAACCTTTGTCCCCCTCTAGCCTTCTGCTATCATTCCAAATCCAAATAACTGACTAACCTATCCACCACTTAAAATGTACTTGCATGTTTCACTATACTAATTCAACACTAATCCTCTATGGGTCCCGGAGTAGCGTGCTACTCACAGAAAAAGCGTTTTGATGCCTCCTCAGGGGTATTAAGCGGTATATATATGCAATTAAAATACAATACAATACAATATATGGCCGTGGGGACTCCCACTCCCCAGGGCTGTCTCCTGCTATCTCCCAAGGCCCCACCCTCGAGAGAAAGCAATGTGTTTTTGCTTTGTGGGAGCTGTCACGGCTCCCGCCAAGCAAAAGAAAACATTCCGCATCCAGCAAGTGGGAGCTGTCAAAATGCTCCCATTTGCTGGAAGCGGAGTTTTCATCTCTTTCCATTCCCGCAGACATGAAAGTTTTGCTCCGGCATGCAGGAAGCTGTATTTCCAGAAGCTCCCTGCATGCAGGAGCAATGCCTGTTCCCACAGAAAGCAGGGAGCCTGGCTGGGACCACAGGGGCTTTGAGGTTCCCCCCACAGGCCCCAAAATGAGTGGGTCTAGGGCACCTATGGAGACATGCCTGCTCCCTGAGGGATGGGGTCCCCATGGCCAAAATTGACTTAGGGACAGGGGCCACGTGGCCCCCTTCCCCATTTAATTTTGACTGGGCCCCGGTGATGGGGCTTCTGGGGCCAAAATCATCAAAGCAAATGTGTTTCCTCTCATATTTGATGTTGAAAAACAATGTGAGATCCTTAACCCCTTTAAAGCTAGTAAACAAACCTCCCCAGTGCTGCGCTGTCCATTATCCGGTGCTGAACTGGACGTCCAACGGTCGTGCGCAGCACTGGGGAGGTAGTGCCCGTGACGACCGTTGGCCGACGGCAGCACTTAAGGGGTTAATGGAGGTACCTGCATCATGGAGTGTGATCTGATCTGGTGTGACTGTGACAAGTGATTTCTTTCTTGTTGTTTCCTGGTGAGAGCAGGTCCATGATTTGCCCTTATAATACCTTGGGTATGCAAATGCTCAAAATCATGTCTAAGCTCCGCCCATTTGACCACACCTGTTTTCCTTAGTAGAATGCAAAGGTCTTGCCGCCTATTCCCACGTTGATGGACAGCTTAACAAAAGGCCCTCTAGAGTGTTACCATCCAATGTTGGTGATGCTGTATTGATGCAGAGCAATACGAGGACATCCCCACCATTCAAATACGCACTTACTTCTTTTAGTTAAGGGGAAGTTCTCCTGTTTGGTGGGGATTCACCTCTTTCAAATCTTGTCATCTTCTCTTGCTGAAGATTCCCATTATCACAGATTTGTGGATGAAGACACTCAAGGAACAAGCACATTGGAAATTACATGCACACCTTGTGGTCCTTAACGCGGCTGTAGTGTAAATATGCACAGACATTTGCCTAACGAGGTAGTACTTACTAATTAACCAATTGAAAGTACTCCAGTTGGTTAGACATTATGGCAAAACTGAGGACCCTTCTTTGAAAAGAGTTTTGATTCTGGCCCTGGTGTTGATTTCATAGAAATTAAACCTTAACGAGAAGCACTTACAAATATAAACATAGCAAGTTCCCTGGGTTAATCTCCACTTCAGTAAAACACAAATTATCCTAACTTCTTGGGCTTGGCGAAGGCAAAGCAAGTGTGTTTCCTCTCATATTCCATGTTGAAAAACAATATGAAATCCTTAATGGAGGTGAATTCATCATTGTTTTATAAGGGGCATAATCTGATGTGAAGTGACTGTGATGAGTGGTTTCTTTCTTGTCTTCTTCTGGTGAGAACAGTCCACGGCTCTCCATTTTAAAAGCCCTGAGCATGCAAATGCCCCAAAAAACATAGCACCACTCACACACCCACTCACAGGCCTAAGCAGGCACTCACAGACCCACACAGACACTCACAAAGGTAGCAGGTTACAGTTAGGATTAAAAAAAGTTTTTAAAAACTAGAAATTCACAGACAAAAATACAGTTTACAGGGATGTTATAGTTAAGAAATAGAATAAAAAAAAACCTTAGAAATTCACTGAAAAAAAGCAATGGTTACAGGGACGTTATAGTCAGGTTCAGATTTCAGTTGTACAAAACCATTGAAATTCAACAGTTATAACTGAGCACCCTATAACTTACCTGTTCGATGTGCACTGCTTATGACCTCACATATTACACTACTCATGACATGGTCAGTGACATCACTATGATATCACTCATGCCATCTCAAATGACAATTACTGATGATGTCACTAGTGATATTATCCACAGGACCACTCACACATCTACTCATACCCCATGCAAACACTCATACGTCTACTCACACACTCACACAACTACTCACACACCCATTCCCAAACCCATTCAATGACTCACACACACCTACTAAGTCACTCATAGTCACTAACACAGCCAAATCGCCCACCCATACAGCCACTTACACACTCACTCACTCACCCATAGAGCCACTCACATACCCACTCATTTGACCATATAGCCACTCACACTAGCATTCACTCACCCATAGAACCCCTCAGAGAAGTGCTCACTCACTAAAACAGCCACTCACACAACCACTCTTTCACACACAACCACTCACACTAGCACTCACTCACCCATACAGCTACTCACAGAGCCACTCACATACCCATACTGCTACTCACTCATCCATTCACTAGTCCAGTTAATCTCTTATATACTCATTCACAAATCCATACAAGCAGTCACACACCCACTCACTACCCTATACAGCCAGTCACAAAGACACTTACTGTTCAAAATAGCCACTCACTTCATGTGATCTATCCTGATACTACATTTATATGTATGTATGTGTGTGTGCATTCTGAGGTACCAATGCGCTGTACTTGCAGTGCTCTACATCTGTGTACACAATGCTGTTTGCTTGTATCTATACTACTGCAAGAAGCCTGCACACTTTCTATGCAGCCCGTAAAATGCTTGTATAGATGATAAGCAAGTACGCTACCTACAGCCTGCTGGGTGTGTATATTTTATAATTATGGCATGTGAGGTGCCTCTACAAAGACCTTGTATAGAGCACTTCTACACTCTCCATGCAACCTGTACATTTGTTGTGCTGTAGGGCAGTAGTTGTATGTGCCTCATTTCCTTGCACTGCAATGTATGATTAGGGCATGGCTCCCCATGCAGCCTATGCCTTTGTTGTGCCTTTGTTGTGCAGCAGGGCCCTAGTTGTATGTGTCCCCCCTGTAACTGCATTTTGTCACTAGAGCTTTGTCCGCCCATGCAGCCATGTCTTTGTTGTGCTGCAGGGCTGTGGTTGTCTACATCTACCTCCCTAGCACTGCATTGTAGAATTAGAGCATAGTTCCCCATGCAGCCTGTGCCTTTGTTGTGCTGCAGGGTCCTGGTTGTATGCACGTTGCTCCCTAGCACTGCATTGTGTCATTAGGGCATGGCTCCCCATGCAGTTGGTGCTTCTGTTGTGCTACAGGGCCCTGGTTGTCAGCCCCTCATCCCTTGGCACTGCAATGTATCATTAGGGCTCATGGAAACAAGCCTTTTGTTTATACTACACAACTATTTTATTATAAAAGGCAACAATACTTAGCAATACAATCATCCAACTCTAGAATACCCTACACTGCAAGCACCTGGAATTCTGAAAGCTGCCCAAAAACAATCGCTTTGAATGGGGCCCGCCATGAGTTTCTAGAGGTGACATCAGCTTCACTCCAGACACTGCATGTGTGTTATCAATAGACTACGCAGAATAGTTCCAACCTATGCCCCTTTGTATCCTATGTCTTAGCCAAGATACTCTTTTATTGATATGCCCCTTGAAAGTCTCCTGTAGAATCATGGAATTAGCTTCTGTAAATAGCAGTTTCTCTACCTTGAGCAAAAGAAAACAACATTTCTTGTGAAGATTTTACTAACCTAGCTGTTCAGAAAGTATTTCTAGTGCAGAGCCATGAGAACAGGGTGAAACATACTCATTCCATGAAGATTCCAAGCCAACATGACCTATCCTGATTCCAGCTGAAGGCTTCCACCTCAGGAAGACATTTTAAGCGACTAATTTGGTATATCTGGATTTAGTTTCCAGTTTAGGGGGCAAGGTCACTGGAAAAACCACAGGGCATTTTGGGTTTCTCTTTCCATTTGGAGTGAGGGGTTTTTCGTTAGCCAAGTTGAGTTTGGATGATAAAGGTCCTAGAAGGTGGTCCCTTTGGCGCTGTAGCCCAGATGGAACTGGGGGTGGGAGACGGCAGAAGAGTTATTAAAGTTTTTTTCCCTGATACCAGGAAGAGGTTCAGCGGGAGTGCTGGAGACTTTTCCAGTAGGTTTTGTGGTGGAAGAACAGTACCTCAGAAACCATGAAAACACAGTAGCCTCAATAGAGTGATTTTTCCACGCGTAGAGAACCTTAGCGCAGATGATGCTGAAGGACAGGCTCTTCTTTACTAGTACTGAAGATTATAGTTCAAAAGGTCCAGATGGACATGCTCACCTTAAGAGAAGTTCCTTTTCGAAATTTGATTGCCACACTTAAATAGAACACAAGGACCGTATCATTTTGGGGCAATTTTTTTAAGTTTGGTTTCAAATTAATTGAAATCAATTCCCCTAATCCCTCCTTAATTGTCCACACAGCTGAGACCTGAGACTCACACCCCCCAACATCATTGCCTTAGCTACTGCCATGACTATTTCTCAGATACTTGGGTTGAAAGACTGCATTGCTCAGGGCCCAGACGCCAACCCAAATTCCCAAATACCATGGTGGAATGTCTATGACAGCACCTTGGCACTAGAAGCCAAAATAAGCAACTTAGTGGAAGGATGCTGCAATGCCTTCCAATCAACATTACGGAGAACCCAACTTACACTATAAAAAATTATAGTAGCATTACAAATAGAACAAAAAACCAACAATTAAGAATGGAGCAGTCTGTTAGCCAAACGATAAAAAAACAGAGCTGCTAATGAAACTAACAAATATCTCTCCATAGAAATGAATGGAAAGTATTGTAAAGATGTTGAATAAAGGTATAACAAATGTTAAAAAATATTAAACATGTAAAAAAAGTTTGTGATAAAATGCATAAAAATGCATAAAGTATCATTTAAATAAATAGCATAAAATACGAACAACTATTTAATATGTATTGAAAAAAATATTTAAAATGATGTTGAAATATATGTATAAAGAAATTTAAAAAAGGTCATGAAACTGCTAAACAATTGAAAATAATTGTTGAAAATGTACAACATACAATACTATGTAACTATAATTTTAATTTTTATTAATTAAAAAATAAAAATGTGTTTATTTACTTAACTTTATATAAATGTTTGTGTTTTACATTAAATATATCATTAAAAATGTAAAAATATACAATAAATAAAGTTAGAATACATTTGACATCTTTATTACACAAAACAATATAATTAATATTATTGTTTACAAACATACAGCTAACTATCTTTTAATATATTTAAAATTACCAACAATACTAATAAAATAACACAAAGTATTTCTGCTACATACAAATAAAAGTAAAATAAAAGATTTCAGGATTTCAATATAAAATTAAATAATCATACTCCACACTCACTAAAGAAGTGAAGTTTACTATTCCCATTCCAATCTGAACCAACTTGGGTAAAGCGTTGGACACTAAAGGGGTGCTATATACTATTCCCACTCCAATCCAACCTTATTGAGGAAGGTATTGGGCACTAAAGGGGTGACATTTCAGACCCCCAGGATATAGCGGCATGGATTAGCAAATTTAGCGGCACAAAAATGGAAATTTAGCGGCACAAATATGGAAATTTGGCGGCAATTTAGCAGCATTTTATTTGCCGTTTTTTCCTACAACAAACTCAGATATCTCAGTTTTTTGTGTTTGTGGTCTGTGTATGTTGGTTCCTGGTGTGTTTGTGGTCTGTGTGTGTTGGTCCCTGGTGTGTCTGTGTGTTTTGGTCCCTGGTGTGTTTGTGGTCTGCGTGTGTTGGTCCCTGGTGTGTTTGTGGTCTGTGTGTGTTTGTGGTCTGTGTATGTTGGTCCCTGGTGTGTTTGTGATCTGTGTGTGTTGGTCCCTGGTGTGTCTGTGGTCTGTGTGTGTTGGTCCCTGGTGTGTTTGTGGTCTGCGTGTGTTGGTCCCTGGTGTGTCTGTGGTCTGTGTGTGTTGGTCCCTGGTGTTTTTACAAACACAAATAATACTACAAAAGTGCCGATTTCGCTGGCACTTTTGTAAAAATCGCGGCATTTTTACAAAAGTGCAGATTTCGCGGCAAATCGCGAAATCCTGGAGGGTCTGTGTGAACTGTGTTGTGCTGTGCAGTAACATTGCTAGTAACACTGAAGAGTGTGAGATGTTACAAAGAGGCTAGTTAATGGATCTCTGAGGGAAGATGGTTTTACTATGACAGCAAGCTATGCATTTTCCTGTCATTGATTAGGACCTTGAGATTACCAGCTAGCCATTTTCCGCTTCCATTGCACATGGTAGTTGCCACACTCTTGGTGCATTTTGGTGGCTCCATCTAATGTCCAAGTGGACCGAAAGGGCTAATTGGAATGTTGTCCACTGTTAAGGCTCGAGAAATTGAGAAGCTGTGTTGGAAGCACTGGATATAAAGGGTATGCACATCAGGCATGGTAGCTTGGTCAAATGATAGAGCTGATTTGAGTTTCAGGCTGGCCTTTGTGGTAGTATTCGGCACAACTCTTAATGAAAGAATGTTTTTGTCCTCCGAGGATGCTTTTGATGCATCTCAAGCTTATATCCTATTCCTGCAGGTCTTGCGCCGGCTGGGCATATAGCCATGTTCCTCCTATTGATGCCTCCCACCAAATGGCTACCTTCCAGAGGTGCCTGATGAGGCAATATCTGCAACACCAAGGATGTTTTGAGTCTCAAATACAGATTTCTCAACCTTATGAGAGGTTACTTTTTTAGTCCAGCACCCGTTCAGGCTACTGTGGTCACAGATGCATGCTTTCTGGTCTATGGTGCTCATCTGGGTGATGTGACTGCAGGGGGCCTTGTGGAAGAAATAGTCCATATTTTGCCCTATTTGGTCTTTTCTATCAGAAAAGATAATTTTGCAATACACAAGCAATGCAGTTTATTTGAACAATTCTGGATTGTCTAGTTTTTCGGTTTTACTCGGCAGCATTGTTGGCAAATTTGCCCATTGATTCTGCACTGTCAACCAAATGTTGACCAAGTGCTTTGTTTAAAAAAAATCAAAGAAAGAAAAGTGTTTTCCTAGTGCTCCAGGCCAGTCTTCACTTTAGGCCTTTGATAGCTTAACGGCAAGATAGATTTTCCTCATCGTAGTGCAATTCTGGACCAGTGCAGGTCTTGCTCTTTGGGGGAACTCTTTTGAAACTCTGGCAGTTCCCAGTGCTGCCATTATCAACTCCTTTCTTCATATCTGGGTGTGCGGTCATTCAGTACCAAATTTGATGTAGTCAGGCCGTCACATGGCACAGTGTGATGGTATTGTAAGGTTCAGTGTCTGATTCAGTTCACACACATTCTTGGTCCTCACATTTTTTACGTTTACTCAGGAGTTTGGTTTTAGGACCCTCCTTTTAGAAATGTAAGTCCTTTTTTTTCCCCCTCATTTCAGTAGTCTGGCTAAGTCCGCAGGGCCTTGGGATTCCAAGTAGTTGAGCCACAAATAACCGTTCTTTTCTCTAATAACCAGCTTGTGTTAGGCGATGTTCCGCCTTAATAAGTAGCATCTTATCAGTCCTGAAGTTCCTCTAGCAAAAAAACAAAACGTGTTATCTGTTTATCGATACTCACATTAAGAATATAAATACGTTTTTGATTGGGACTTAAATTTTGTATACCATCAATGAAGGGCTCTCCAGCTCTTTTAGTTAATTGGTTGTTTATTTCTGGGGACAGTACCCATGCCTCTAAATACGGATTTAGAAGTACACCTAGCATGGCCAAAACAGCCATATAGTGCTTTTGATAGGGAGGTGTATAGATCAGTATTTTTAATCAAATTTCCCAGGCTAAATATTTGTCTTAAGTTTTATTTAAACTCCTAATGTTTAGATTTCGCTGGCACTTTTGTAAAAATCCTGCCATTTTTACAAAAGTGCCGATTTTGCGGGCACTTTTGTAAAAATCGCAGCATTTTTACAAAAGTGCCGATTTCGCGGTAAATCGCGAAATCGTGAAATCGCGAAATCCTGGAGGGTCTGACATTTGCTGTTCCCATCCCAATCCAACTATATTGGAGGAAGGTGTTGGATACTAAAAGGGTGACATTTACTATTCCCACTACAATCTATACCAATTTGGGGATGGTGTGGACACCAAAGGAATGACATTTACTATGCCCACTCTAGTCTATAGCAATTTGGGAAAGTGTTGTGCACTATTGGTTTGACATTTACTATTCCCACACCCATCTAAACTAATTTGGAGGAAGGCGTTGGCCACTAAAAGGGTGGCATTTACTATTACTACTAAACTCTAAAAAAAATTGGGAAGGCGTTGGACACTAAAAGGGTGATATTCACTATTTCCACTCCAATCCAACCATATTGGGGGAAGGGGTAGGACACTAAAGGGGTGACATTTACTATTCCCACTCCAATATATATGAATTTGTAGAAGGTCTTGGGCACTACGGGGAGGACATTTACTATTCCCACTCCAATCTATATCAATGTCAAGGAGGTGTTGGACACTACAGGGGTGACATTTACCATTCTCACTCCAATCTAAACCATTTTGGGGGAAGTTGTTGGACACTACAAAGGGGACATTTTCTCCTCCCTCTCCAATCCAAAACAATTTTGGAAGGCATTGGACACTAAATGGGTGACATTTACTATTCCCATCCCAATCTAACCATATTATGGGAAGGGTTTGAACACTAAAGGGGTGACATTTATTAATCCTAATCCAATCTCAGGCTATTTGAATAATATGTTGCACGCTAAAGAGGTGGAATTTACAATATTCCATTCAATATAAAAATTTCAAAGAAGGTAAAAAAATGTAAACATTTTAAATATACAATCAACACTCCATACTCATACAGAGCTTTACATTTTAAAATTAAATAAGCTTCATCATAAAAACGAACTAACCTAAACTATAAACCTATATATAATATATATATATATATATATATATATATATATATATATATATATATATATATATATATATATATATATATATATATATATATATATATATATATATATATATATATATATATATATATATATATATATCACCTACTGGCGGTCGCCAGTAGGTATATATAGTTAGGATTTTTTCTCTATGGGATTTTTGAAAATTCTATGTCTAATAACTTTGGCGTTTGTGGACGGAATTGGCTGAAATTTTCAGGAAAATGGAACATTTTGTTTCTGAGCAGCCCCTGAAAATTTGGGGGGGTTTCGTCAAGGGGGGGCCGAGAAAAAAGGGGGGTCCCAAAACGTGTTTTTAACATTGAGTTTCCCATAGGGCGGTTGGCCTCACTTTTAGCCCGAACGGCTGAATGGATTTGCACGAAACTTGGCAAAATTGTAGGGACTGGTAGCCCGATGTGCCTTTGCTAGGTCTCAATATATGTGCTTCAGTGGATTTTGAGAAATTAACGTTCAAAAAAAGATATATATCTGTAACAGCGGACCGGGCAGCGCTCCGGTTCGCGGACTTTTCGCGGTACGGAGCTTTGTGAAGCGAAGCTGATTGGTTCTCCGGCGTCTGTGAACATTCCAAACAGTCCGTAGCGGCCGCCATCTTGTCTCTCGGTAGGATCGAGAGACAAGAGGAGGCCAAAGCGAAGGGGCAAATGACCATAAGGGGGCATAGTAGATCCTCGCTGACCCCCTAGGTTTGATGTGGAGGTTTTAAAAGGGCCCCGCGGGGCAAAAAAAAAATAAATAATAATAATCGAACGGCTGAATGGATTTGCACGAAACTTGGCAAAATATTAGGGACTGGTAGCCCGATGTGCCTTTGCTAGGTCTCAATATATGTGCTCCAGTGGATTTTGAGAAATTAATGTTCAGAAAAAGATATATATCTGTAACAGCGCTCCGCTTCGCGTACTTTTCGCGTTACGGAGCTTTGCGAAGCTGATTGGTTCTCCGGCGTCTGTAAACATTCCAAACAGTCCGTAGCGGCCGCCATCTTGTCTCTCGGTAGGATCGAGAACAAGAGGAGGCCAAAGCCAACGGGCAAATGACCATAAGGTGGCATAGTAGATCCTTCCTGACCTCTTAGGTTTGATGTACCATTTTGCCAAGTTTGGTGTAATTCCGTTCAGCCATTCAGGCTGTAGACGTATGTAAATGTCCTATGGAAAATTGCATGGGGAAAACACATTTGAAAGTGTTGAAATTTAGAACCAATTAAAATGTTACTTTGGTTTTGTATTTGTGTGTGATGAAAGTTAATTGGTTATGTATATATCTCAAATGAGAGGAAACCACAGCCATTTTGTGATACTACTGTCTGAGGTACATTTGTGAGGAATTTTTGGTGGTGAATTTCTGGTGTTTGATTTACACAGTACTAACACTTCTCCTACTTTTAAAAAGGTGAGTTGTTAATTTGTAAGGGGAACTATGTTGTACACTTGAAGATAATTTGAAAAATGTTTTCTGTTATTTATTTGCAGTCCTTCTGTTATACTAAATACTTGATAAAGTTAGTTTTATATTATGTATTACGAAAAACGATAAATGAAAGTGATTATTTTTTTCTGCAATTTACAGCAAGCAATTTCAAAATAAAATGGCTCACAATGAAGAGACCGTGGCAATTTCTTTTGAATTGTCCACTACATTGATTGAAATTGACAGCACCAATAATGAAATATTGTCACAAGGAGGAGATGACTTGAATGATTCCACTACATTGATTAAAATTGACAGCACCAATAATGAAATATTGTCACAAGGAGGAGATGACTTGAATGATTTTTTTGATCAATCTGTTGATGGCGAATTTATCGAATGTTTGGAGACCATAGAGTTACAAGAATCATCATTGCAGACTTTTAATGAGGAGATTCCAGATGAGATGATTGAAGAGGAAATTTCTGATGAGGACATGTTAGTAGTTCTTTCAAATTTAGAAAATTCAGAAGAATAAATTTATATTTAGAAATCAAAAATTGTTTGAGACATTATTCATTTTTATTTTTAATTTATGAGGTTGTAGCGAAGTGATTGTAGTATAAAATGAGACTTATAGTATAGAGTGCAACATTTTTATGTTACATGGTAAGTTTACTCATATTTACTTCCCTTCTCCCACTATATTATCTCCAATGTGTATTTGACATCTCTTCTTCATCTCCGGCCTCCTTTCTCTCACTGTGTGTCTCTGATGCATCTTATCGCTGCTATTTTGTGTAATTACAGAAGAAAGTAAAATAAAATAGTTCGGAACGTGAAAAGGGGGCAAAGTAGAGTACCCCTCACCCCCTAGGCCTTCTCAGGCGGTCCCAAAAGGATCAGTTTCTGCTTTCCTGAGAGATTATGGTATGAGTTCCATATACCACAATATTTGCATTACAACATGCAAGATATATATCTCCTATTACCAACTTTTGGAGATATTCGCGCTAAGCGCGAATATCTCCAAAAACTAACACCTGCCCTGAGCAGTTCTTAGCCATGTTATCCAATGGGAGGTGGATAACATGGCTAAGAGCATTAGCTCGGTAATGCATGAATATCGCTGAGTTTTCAGCGATATTAATGCATTGCGGTCGTTTTTTATCGCATTTGCGATAAACCTTGATAATAGCAAGGTTTATCTTCGATAATTTCTGACGATGCTTAGCGGTAAAAAATTCGTTGGTAAGCATCGTTAGCGATAAATATCGCTTAACTTTGGTAATATGCACCAACGTCTGTTAACGTTCGATTCGAAGGAAATGAGGAAGTGTTGAAAAACATTGTTTGCGCCATCTTGCCTTTTTTGAAATGCCACACTTTTGTCGTGCACGGCAGCCATTTTAGATGCCTTGACCAGACCCACTCTCTGCACGCTGTCGATTCGTAGCATGGCTCCCCACCCTCGCAAGCATCCTCCCCAGGCAATGGTCACCCCCGCTCTCTGTGTTATGCATGGGCAATAAACCTCTCCCCATCTGCGCTGCTCTTCCCTGAGAATCACACTCTGTGCCCGCCCGACACCTCCCTTTCGCCCTATTCACTACCGCACCCTCTGACACTCCTCTTCCTCTGTGTCCGATTGTCCAGGCTATCAGCTAGCCCTGCAGATGTAGTTTATGGCCCCAGCTGTAAAGAATCACCCCTCTTCAAAGGAGTTATAGTAGATCAAGGCCCACACCCGATGAGATCCGTCACACCACACGTGTTCCTACTATCTGAAAACCATCCTGTATTGTGATTGGGGAGGGGACCGAGCCTGAAGCGGAAGATTCCAGGGATGACTCTTTGTACATCAAAGTTTTTACATTTATGTGTCACATTAAAAATATATAGCACTCCAACAAAGTAGTAGGATTATAAAACTTTAATAACTTATAAATATATACAACAAAACAAAAACAGTAAAAACATTTAAACAACGAAGAGACCGTGGCAATTTGTTTTGAATTATCCAATACATTTATTGAAATTGACAGCACCAATAATGAAATATTCTCACAAGGAGGAGATGACTTGAATGATTTTTTTGATCAATCTCTTGATGGCGAATTTATCGAATGTTTGGAGACCATAGAGTTACAAGAATCATCATTGCAGACTTTTCATGAGGAAATTCCTGATGAGGACATGTTACTAGTTCTTTCAAATTATGAAAATTCAGAAGATGTTGCCTGGGGGTGGGTCGTCAGTAGCAGTCTGTTGTGCGAATAGTTCCAAGGCAGCAGAACGCGCTGAAATCTAGATGGCACGAAGGTGATGTCTAGTAAGTTGCCGCCCAGCAAATAACGGCGTGGGGCGCCGCGGGGGTGAGTGAGTCCAGTAGGCACCACAGCTATTCTTACCGGCATTGCAGAATTACTGCTGGGGACAATGCCTGTGCTGTAGCAGGGTCACAGCAGAAACAAAAAGGATTCTGTTGAAGATGTTGTTGGTTTTCAATTTGAAAACAGTTCTGGTGTCAACTGCTATGCTAATGTAGTGGTTAATGTTTTGTTTTCTCTAGAAAATGTAAAAGAGGGGGAGGCAGTCCAAAGTTCTGGTAAAAGGGCAAAGGAAAGGATCGGTGGTTTGAACTATCAGTCAAAAAGGGGAGGGGGTGCAACAATTTTTCCTACCGGGTCACAGTGTGCTTTCACCGGAACTGAGGTTTGCAGGATTCTAGTAATTCAAAGTGAGGCTGGCGCCAGCATGGGAGCGCCGACGTCCCGCGGATACAGTTTCGTCACTCCACGGGCGATCATGGCAGTCATTCCCCATCGAGGGTGTCTGCGGGGGTCGGAGACTCCCGCGGCTCCTCTAGAATCTTCAAGGTCGTGGAGGACTACGGTGGTGGAGTCAACCAGTGACCGGGCCATTTCTTTATGCTGGGCCCGCTCTTGCCAGGTCGATCGCCATTTTGAGAGTTCGGTAGCTACTGGCGATCGCGGGGTCAAATGAGCGGACGGGCTTCACCCTGCCGGGCGAGACGTTGCAGCATCGCCACAGTGGAAGAACCCTTTTCCGGGCGCCTGGAGCGCTGAGGGTGCAGGTGGGAAGCCTCCACTGGGGAGGCGGGAGAGGCCTGTTCGAACCGTCTCTCCCTCCCAGTGCACCCCACGGCGTCTCGCTTGACATTTGTTATGGCCGGACCAGGCGATGAGGACGAGGGGGGGGGGGTCGGAGGCATGTGCAAGACATCCCCCCAGTGTTGTCAAAGCCATTATTCAAGAAAGAAGAAGTGTCCCGTCCGTCTTCGGGCCGGGCTTCCGGTGGATGTCGGCCGGACGCCCCTTGCTCTGGCCCCATGAACGGGTTCCTTGGTTTATCGGCTGCAGCCGGATCCCATCGGCCCTGGCCGTTGGTGGCCGGACCGGTAGAGAATGTGGCGGGACTACCTGAAACTGTCAAGGGCCACCGCGGCCGGACTGGGAGAGAGAGGGGAGGGTCGAGGACACGGACATTCCCCCCCCTGCAACTCTCCAGCGTTGTCAATCCCCCTGGCCGGGTCCTGCTGGCCTCGGCCTCGGCCTCTCCTCCGGCTACACCCTACGTGATGATCTCCGAGGCGTGGCAGCAGGACCCGCCTTATATGTGTTGCTTCCGGCTGGGCGTAGCCGAAAACCTGTTGCCCTTTGGAAGTTTCTAGAATGGGGCGGATGTCTGCTGACTTCTATCTTTCCCAGTTTGCCGTTATTTTGCCGTGGCAGGCGGTGGGACAGACACGTTTTGGGGCAGTGAGGGGCGATGTTTTCAGGTTTCTTATTACGGGCTTACTTCTAACGTTTCTTGTTTCTAGGACAATAATAGGTTTTATCATTACGTATTGTTATCGTTTCTTTGTTTGTTATTTAATAAAAAGTTCATCAGTGGCCTACTGATTTTCGTTTTCCTATTCTTTTCTTTCCAGGTTGTTTCATGCTAAAGTTTCTGTTAACAGGATACAGTGATCACTTCGTTATTATTGCATATGTCCTTTTCACTAGGGGTGCTCTCTTGTTGGGCCAGATGACCTATCTCTAGTAAATGGTCCGGGTGAAACAGGTGCATCAATCAGTGGGGAGTAGATAGGCATGACAGATTACAACGGGGGAAAAAGGTCCGCATTACCTACCCTTTCACTACTTGCAAAGATTTTCCTATGTTTATTTGCAAACAGGGAATACCTCCAAAAAGAACTAATTCCCAAACAGTCAATGTTCGGACAATCAATCAATCAATGAGGAATGAAATAGGTACGACTTGTTAAAGGCTTGCGTTACCTACCCTTCACTATCTGCAAAGGGAGAGAGAATATTCCTATTCTTCCTCGTTTGCAGGCAGAGAAGATCCTTAAGAGAACCAACTTCGAACAATTCAATGCTCGATTCAAACATTCAACAAGGGGTACTGTGAACACAAATGAACGCCGCTTATGTACATACACATTGCTATTTTCAACAGGTTGTTCCTAATGTTTCTATTTTAGCGAGGTCAAAAAGAGATCCCATTAGTGGCCTACTGATTTTGCTCGATTCCTTTTGTTTTTTTACACGATTTTTCGCTATCTGCAAAGACTAAACAGAGTATTGCGACTCTGTGCTTGTTTGTAAATAGAGAATGAACCAAAGAGAACAATCAATCAAATGGAGAGAGAAGCAGGCACGACGGATTACAACGGGGGCAAAGGCCTGCGTTAACTACCCTTCACTATCTGCAAAGAGAGAGTACTCCTAATAGAAATGAGGGGTGGGGGGCAGCATTCAAAGCAGATCAGTGTGCATAAACACGAAAATGTTTTTACTTACCACGTACTTGACATTCGACAGCTTATGATATTTGCTATTAAAAAACCATTGAAATTCACTGAAAAAACCATAGGTTATAGACCATATATAGTTAGGAATTAGCATTTACAAAACCTTGAAAATTCACTGAAAAAACCATAGGTTATAGACCATATATAGTTAGGAATTAGCATTTACAAAAACTTGAAAATTCACTGAAAAAACCATAGGTTAGAGACCATATATAGTTAGCTGGACATTTTATTGACATAAAACCAATGAAATTCCATATATAGTTAGTTGCACTAACTATATATCGCGCACCCGCAATCCACTGCTGATGATGTCACATATTACATAATTCATGACATGGTCAGTGACATCACTGATGACATCACTGATGACATCTCAAATGACATCACTGATGACATCACTGATGACATCTCATTTGACATCAATGACCACATCACTGATGATATCATTCATGTGACAATACAATGCATCTCCTCACATTTTAATATAACCTCTGTTTCACCCAGTGTTAAATACAGAGTATAATTTTTGAAAACATTGACACACCAATACTAGTTACTACATATGCACTCACTGATTGCTACGTCTACACACACCTTCACTCATTCACCCATACAATCATTCATACATACAATCACTCATCTTTACAACACTATCATATGCACTCATACACCTATACAGACACTCACAGTCTGCCACTCATCCATGGAGTTACTCACACACCTAGTCAGTCCTGTAAAGAATCAATGACATTTCCATTTTCTTGTCTATACAGTTAAACATAGAGCACCTTACATTTTCAAACATATACTAACACATACTTACCTTCTTATACAATCATTGATACAAGTACACATTGATCTGCACAGAGTCACACACCTCCCAGCTAGCCACACACACACTCAGTCTCCCATACAAATACTTGGGCAATCAATCAATAACCCATATAGTTACTCATATAGCTACTGATCAACACATGCAGCAGTTTACAGAACAACAGACATAATGATGCTCAAATTAAGACAGTTTAGTCACTAACCCATGCACTCAGTGAGACACATTTAATCACTCACTCATACAGTCAGTCATGCACCTACTAAATCCTTCGTCCAGACACTTACACATCCACTCATTCTTCAATATGTAAGACATATTTAAACTTTACAGAAACAAAAAATCACTGGATGTTGTTATCAGTGATGTCATCAGTGATGTCATTTGAGATGTCATCAGTGATGTCACTGACCATGTCATGAATGATGTAATATGTGACATCATCAGCAGTGGATTGCGGGTGCGCGATATATAGTTAGTGCAACTAACTATATATGGAATTTCATTGGTTTTATGTCAATAAAATGTCCAGCTAACTATATATGGTCTCTAACCTATGTTTTTTTCAGTGAATATATATATATATATATATATATATATATATATATTCTCTTAAAAAAACATAGGTTTCAGGCCTTATATAGTTAGGAATTAGCATTTAAAAACCTTGCAAATTCACTGAAAAAACCATAGGTTTCAAGCCCTATATAGTTAGGAATTCGCATTTAAAAAACCTTTGAAATTCACTCACAAAACTATAAGTTTTAGGGGTGTTATAGTTAGCTGGACATTTCACTCATACAAAACCATTGAAATTGCTCCTATATAGTTAGTTGTACTAACTATATTTCGCGCACCCGTAATCCACTGCTGAAGATGTCACATATTAGATCATTCATGACATGGTCAGTGACATCACTGATGACATCTCAAATGACATCACTGATGACATCATCCAGTGAATGTGGTTTGCTTCATTATTTAAATATGCATTATATATAGCAATTTGCATTGAAGAATGAGTGGATATATATAAATAAATATTTGGATGGAGGATTTAGTAGCAGTGTAATTGACTGTTTACTTGACCAATTTATAATGTCTCACTAAATATAGTGGATAGTGACTAAACTGTGTGAATATCTGTATCAATTTGTCAGTTGTTGTGTAAACTGATTCTACAGTTGGTTACTTGCTATGTAAAAGTCTATATTAGTTATTGATTAGTTAACTGAGTATTTGTATGGGAGTGTGAACGTGTGTGTGGTTCGGTGGGGGGTGTGGGACTGTCCAAAGATGTGTGAATAGTTGATTCAGTAGATATATGAAGTTAAAACTACATGTTCTAACAGTTTGGGTGAGTGACTCTCTTTATGGGTGTGGTGATGAGCAAATATATTTCACAATAGTACATGTCCAACAAACTAGAAAATGAAAAGGCAGTGTATGTGTCAGTTGTTGTATATAAATAAGTATACATAAGACTCAATGATTGTGTGAGTGACTGTATGGATAACTGTATACTTGTAATAATGATTTTATAATTCACTAAGTATGACTTACTATCTAAATGAATAGATGAAGTGGTGTTTGTATAAGTGTTTTGCTAAGTAAATATGTAAGTATAATCCATTGTTTGCATAAGTGAGTAGGATGACTTCATGTGTGAATAGGTTGTGTGCTGTTGTTTAATGTCGATATAGGTGTATAAGTATTTTTGATAGTGTTCTATTGTTCATTGACATCATGTATGAGTGAATCTACAGGTAAGTGATTAGCTGTGTGTATACATCTATGAATCACTGAGTGGATTTTTAGATACTTGTATTGCTGTGACAATGGATTCAAATATGATACTCTGTATGTTACAAAGAGTGATGAAAACTTTTAATAGTGTATGAAAAGGTGTATGTGATTGTCACGTGGATGATGTCATCAGTGATGTCATCAGTGATGTCATTTGAGATGTCATCAGTGATGTCCCTGACCATGTCATGAATGATCTAATATGTGACATCATCAGCAGTGGATTGCAGGTGCGCGAAATATAGTTAGTACAACAAACTATATAGGAGCAATTTCAATGGTTTTGTATGAGTGAAATGTCCAGCTAACTATAACACCCCTAAAACTTATAGTTTTTTAAATGAATTTCAAAGGTTTTTTAAAAGCTAATTCCTAACTATATAAGGCCTGAAACCTATGGTTTTTTCAGTGAATTTCAAAGGTTTTTTAAATGCTAATTCCTAACTATATAAGGCCTGAAACCTATGTTTTTTTCAGTGAATTTCAAAGGATTTTTAAATGCTAATTCCTAACTATATAAGGCCTGAAACCTATGGTTTTTTAAGTGAATTTGCAAGGTTTTTTAAATGCGAATTCCTAACTATATAAGGCCTGAAACCTATGGGTTTTTCATTGAATTCCGAAGGTTTTTTAAATGACAATTTTTAAATGTATTAATTGTTATTTTGTTATACTGATTTACTACATTTTTGCAGGCAGGTGTTCAGAGGGCACGCCCCCTTTTTACAACGTTCTGCAGCGCAACCCCTGGCGCGTTTGCAGAAGAGGAACTAATTCCCCTTGCATACTGGGGGTCCCTGGGGGCAACTAGCCCACCAGGAGCCTCCAGTATGCGCCAAGGGGCTGTGTTGCTTTGCCCCGGGGGCGGCTGTCCCCGGGGCAGTGTGGGGGGGATTGTGGACCCCCCACACTTCTTTATCACTATGCCGCCGTGATTTGGTCCCCCCGGGGGGAATTTTTATAAAAACAGACCAGGTTGTAAAAAAAAGAAATGTGGGCCTTTTTTGTCCTTGCGGGACCACCTGGGCAGGCCTAGGGGGTCAGGGTGTATCTACCCTGCCCCCTTTTTGTGTTCTTCACATTTGTTTTTCTGCTTTCTTGTGCCTCGGTCTATCTACACGCACACATATACACAAATATATATGCATATATATGCATTTATATATATGTATGTGTATATATATATATATATACATACATATATAAACATATATAATCTGCATATCTATATAAATACACATATAAATGCATGCATACATATACATATATGCATACATATGCATGTTATTTACATGAAAGTTTGAAAAACACTATTAAAAGCAACGCTAAAAAGCCACCTCATTACAAACAGAATGGCTTTAACTTAAACGAGGGCGAGATCTATTGCATTTTCAATGCTTGTTTACTTTGGTTCCATCAAGAAGGCATTCAGATGTGTCACACATTTGCCATGAATTCTGAATGTTAGCACTCTAGTTGTTCATTATATCACTGTAGAAAAGCTACTGCTCACCAGGGAAGTCTGCTGCTGGTATTCAAAGTGCACGTTTCAGTCTGCAAGTCAGAATTTTTTTTATGAAATAGAAGAGGGTTTGAGAAGTCACTCAAAATGTGCCCTAATTTTTCTTTCTGAAGCACTAATCATACTTTCTATGGCAAAATGAACCCCCTCATTTTGTTCCTTTTTAAATTAAATGTTTTCAGACTTACCACTTCATTCCAATTAAGATGGCTTCTGGTGTGCCATACTTTTGTCGTAAGTGAGACTGTTAGCGCTCTAGTTGTTCTTTAGAACACTCTGGGACATTCTTTCATTGGGCTATACTTGGGCTACATCTGGGTGATATTTGGGCTACATTTGGGCTCTTTTGTCTCTGGTGGCCATCTTGGGAGACTGCATGTCAGAATGTTTTAATGAAATAGAAGAGGATTTGAGAAGTCACTCAAAATGTGCCCTAATTTTTCTTTCTGCAGCACTAATCATACTTTCTATGGCAAAATATACCCCCTCATTGTGTTCCTTTTTAAATTAAAAGTTTTAAGAGTTACCTCTTCATTCCAATCAAGATGGCTTCTTGTGTGCCATACTTTTGTCATAAGTAAGACTGGTAGCGCTCTAGTTGTTCTTTAGAACACTCTGGGACATTCTGTCATTGGGCTATACTTGGGCTACATCTGGTTGCTATTTGGGCTACATTTGGGCTCTTTTGTCTCTGGTGGCCATCTTGGGAGACTGCATGTCAGAATTTTTTAATGAAATAGAAGAGGATTTGAGAAGTCACTCAAAATGTGCCCTAATTTTTCTTTCTGAAGCACTAATCATACTTTATATGGCAAAATGAACCCCCTCATTTTGTTCCTTTTCAAATTAAATGTTTTCAGACTTACCACTTCATTCCAATCAAGATGGCTTCTGTTGTGCCATACTTTTGTCATAAGTAAGCCTGTTAGTGCTATAGTTGTTCTTTAGAACACTGTGGGACATTTTGTCATTGGGATATACTTGGGCTACATCTCGGTGATATTTGGACTAAATTTGGGCTCTTTTGTCACTGGTGGCCATCTTGGGAGACTGCATGTCAGAATTTTTTAATGAAATAGAAGAGGATTTGAGAAGTCACTCAAAATGTGCCCTAATCTTTCTTTCTGCAGCACTAATCATACTTTCTATGGCAAAATATACCCCCCTCATTTTGTTCCTTTTTAAATTAAATGTTTTAAGAGTTACCACTTCATTCCAATCAAGATGGCTTCTGGTGTGCCATACTTTTGTCATAAGTAAGACTGTTAGCGCTCTAGTTGTTCTTTAGAACACTCTGGGACATTCTGTCATTGGGCTATACTTGGGCTACATCTGGGTGTTATTTGGGCTACATTTGGGCTCTTTTGTCTCTGGTGGCCATCTTGGGAGACTGCATGTCAGAATTTTTTAATGAAATAGAAGAGGATTTGAGAAGTCACTCAAAATGTGCCCTAATTTTTCTTTCTGAAGCACTAATCATACTTTCTATGGCAAAATAAACCCCCTCATTTTGTTCCTTTTTAAATGAAATGTTTTAAGAGTTAACACTTCATTCCAATCAAGATGTCTTCTGGTATGCCATACATTTGTCATAAGTAAGACTGTTAGCGCTCTAGTTGTTCTTTAGAACACTCTGGGACATTCTGTCATTGGGCTATACTTGGGCTACATCTGGGTGATATTTGGGCTACATTTGGGCTCTTTTGTCTCTGGTGGCCATCTTAGGAGACTGCATGTCAGAATTTTTTAATGAAATAGAAGAGGATTTGAGAAATCACTCAAAATGTGCCCTCATTTTTCTTTCTGCAGCACTAATCATACTTTCTATGGCAAAATATACCCCCTCATTTTGTTCCTTTTTAAATTAAATGTTTTAAGAGTTACCACTTTATTCCAATCAAGATGGCTTCAGGTGTGCCATACCTTTGTAATAAGTAGGACTGTTAGCGCTCTAGTTGTTCTTTAGAACACTCTGGGAAACTGCAGTAGAACACAAAGGAATCAACTGACAGTCTCTGTCCTTGTTGGATGTACATGTTTTACTGAGAATGTCAGACTTCATTCTCACATGACTGAGAAAGATAATGTGAATTTACAGAAAATATGCTTTCAGTTTAGCTTATAGATCCCCTTCCAAACCACTGTGGGAAAAGCATGACATAATAGTTTTCTTTCAAACATGATTCATGATATCCCAGCAGAAGGCTTTTTCACATGATAAAATCACCTTAGAACACACCACAATTCCTAAAATGAGTATGGTACCATCAACAAATGATTTTTAATGTAACTAAAGTCCTAAAACCTTCTATTAACTTCAATGCTTTTTAATGAGGTGCTATCATGTATATTGGTCCCAAGATGGCTGCCAACACTTCTTGGATGAAGAATTTGAAATTTGAAAAAAAATTGAAAAAAAAAAGAAAAATTGCCTTGGGGGTCCTTGTGGGACCCCCTGAGCAGGCCTAGGGGGCCAGGGTGCTTCAACCCTGCCCCCTTTTTGAGTTCTACACGTTTGTTTTTCAGCTTTCCTGTGCCTCAGTCTACCGAGGTACAAGATGGCTGCCAACAATTTCTGTTTTGGAGTGTTGACAGACATTGGCAGCCAATCAGAATGCAGCTGGTACTCGGGAAGGTACAGAGTACAGTAAGCTTACTGTAAGCTTACAGTAAGCTTATATAGATATATAAATCTTTTTGAAGTTAATTTTCATAAAAACCAATGGAGCAATTTTTACCAAATATAGAAAAGGCACTTCTGCGTACCAGTCCCTACAATTTTACAAAGTTTGGTGTAATTCCATTCAGTGGTTCGGGCTGTAGCCTTGTCTATTCGTCCTATGGAAATTAACATGGGGAAAACATGTTTTGGGACCCCCCTTTTTTCTCAGCCCCCGCATGACGAATCCCCCCGAAACTTCCAGGGAAGAAGGGGAGCGGAGCTGGCCTAATTTTGGGAAAATTACACGGAAATTCCCCAACCGGCGCCAAAGTTATTCCCAATAGAATGTTGCGGATTTCCTATGGTAGCTAGGTCCTAACTATATATACCTACTGGCTATCGCCAGTAGGGAATATGAATCAAAATATTACCAATAGAAAAAATATTTGATGACTATTAAATACCAGCTAAACTATTATTCTAAAATTAACAATCTTAAAATAAAAAGTATTTAAATACATTTTTTATGTTTATAAATTTAAAAGATATTTTTAAATAGATTTAGTTGAAAAAACAATTACAAATTCAACAATTAAAAATACATTTTTAAATAAATTATCAAAATGTAAAACTTTGAATAAAAATATTTCTAAACTTGAAAATGTGTGCTATATATTTGTAATGTATTTTTACATTTTATTTAATTCGATTAATTTATATCTTAAGTAAAATGCAAATAAAACATTCAAAAATATTAAAATGACAAAATAAATGAAAACATTCTGTTAATAATTTGCATATCCACAACATTATTAACATTAATTTTAAATGAAATATATATTTGTTTTAATTCTCCCTTCACTTGCCCCCTAAAAACTCAATATACCATTACTAAAACAAGAATAAATAACTATTTATATACATTAATACAACTAAATATATAAATTATAACAATTTCATCATTACAAAGTTATCTGACTAGAAACAGAAATACAAAAAATAGATACAATAAGACATAGAACAATAAATACATACTAATTAACACGAAAAATATTACATACAGCGATATTCTCTATATCAATATTTTCAATAACAATAATAAAAATAACACTGAAAGCTATTTTTTTACCTTTGATATTCCTGACACAATAGTTTTGATGCCTTGATTTTCTTGACACAATCTTTTTGTATTACAATATGTTTGTTTCTGATATTCTGTTCAAACACCCATTTATCAGCAATACGACAAATTTTAAGATGCCGAAATGATATGAGAAAGTTTGGTGTTTGGGGATATGCCCCTTTAAATATGCTTTGCCCTGAATTTAGAGGTTATCCTCTTTCCAGTGTCATCGCCTAACATTTTGCCAGGGTCGGTTTCCTTATTAGGGCGACAGTTTAGGTAATTTTAAATCGCTTTTCACACTTTTTAAGGCCCACACACCCACATGCATAACTCCGGCGTCTCCTAAAAAGATCTCCAATAAAGAGCCCTCTTGCGGGGCCCGTGGAGGACTGCAGCCTCACCCTCAGTAGGAGCAACTCCTGATGATGAAGCATGACACTTGCAAGAGTTTTTGAGGGTACTATTTCTTAAAGGAGAAATTCCCCAAGCTTCATCTGATTTCAACCTGATCACTTAGAGACATTTCTTTTCTCACTTTATCGCCTTCTTGGCCTTGACTCGCAACCAAAGTTTGGCTGCTGACTCTACTCTTTTGGGAACTGTTACCCCTGGTGATACATAGTGAGTCTTGGGAGCATTAGTACTGGACCCGTTTATTTTTTCTAAATGCTCCCTGTCCCCCCTTCTTCTTGTGTTTGGAGTAGAAAGTGCACATGAGGCTGGCTATGATGTTATCTGCGGCACACGTGCACTTTATAAAAGCAAGCAGCAGACATGATCGGATCGGTTGAAGCTTAGGCAGGTGGTTATCACAGGAAAGTGACCAAGCATTTGTTGTAAACGGACAATAATTATTCCTCAACCACTAGAGGCCAGATTGCCAGAGCCCCAGTATATGGCCAGAATTGTGACGGAGCCCAACGAAAACGAGGGGTGCACAGCTCTGTTAGTAAGTTTCTATTTCAGTGGGTGTTTCTTCGTGAACTACACAATTACATTGCATTTCACGATGTTATCATTTCACATATGTATTTATATTTTTAGTGACCGGGAGTGCAAGTGATTTTCTCAGAATTGCTTGCTTTTTTGCTCATGTGCTGAGTGGTGATTCTAGCCCCGGTCTTCAGGCTCCATCATCTGCAGGGAAGCTTAAGCGCCAGACCACATACATCACCTCCCTGTTAGAGCTATCTTTTATTTGGAGGGACTCTTGGCACAGTTTCCACGAGCATAAGTGTCTAAATGGATGTTTTTTTTGTTGTAAAAATGATTGGTTAACTGACTTATTGGTCAGTCGGAAAAACGTGACGGCAGCTTGCTGAGCTGCTGCGGTGCTCCGCGATGAGCTCCCGCTAAGGCCCTTCCCATTACCTTCCCTGAAGCACTTTTCATGGGGCACCGAGTGGATTTGAGCGCGTGAGGAGATGTGCATGCTATCTTTCCTGTTCTAAATACAATTCTTGCCACTTCTTGTTTTTTCGCTGTTTCACCCGTGTCTCCGTATACCTGCTCCGGCTGTATGTCCGCCAACGTCTTCTTGGAGGTGCCGCACCGGGGTGTCCGCTTTCTCTGTCCATGCTCAGAAGCGGCTGGAGGTGGATGCTGTGATCGTGCTGTTCCTGTAGCTCCTGCCTTGAGTTCTCCCGATGGCCCGGACGCTGGCTCCTTGATCTTGAAGAATTCTCCGGGAAGTTCTCCGCAGGGACTGGGGCTGAGGCTGTGGTCTGCTGCACTGGAGCTAAGAAGGGGGAGGAGGGTACGGAGCCTTGTACACTCTGCTGCTGGTTTGGCTGTCACTGTAGTACTTCCAAAAGAGCGGAGCAAGGTACCCAGCGGCAAGCTACAGGCACAGGTACAGGCACAGGCGGACCTGATCGCGACAGTGGAGGGGGCAGAGGTAATCAGCGCTACTGATAGCGGCAAGGACATTAAGTATAATTGGTCACTGCTAACATCCTCCACACCACCATTTGGGACAGTATCCGCTGTAATACCCGCTGTAGTATCGGTTGTATCACCGGGCGTATCACCTTCCCCCTCTACCCATTATAATAAAGGCAAAAATAAACGAGGCCGGAAAAAGAAAGAGGTAGCAGTCGAGTCTGTGCCTTCTGAGCAGAGTCCTGGGTTGTCGGTAAGGAGCAAGCCCTCTTAATTTCTGTCCGCAGAGGTAAAATCAAAACAGACAAGATCCTCCAGGGTCACTAAGAATCTTAAGGCAGTATTAACTTCGGGGTCTAAAATCACTCCGTCATTACGTTCATACTTCAAAGTAGTTCCCCAGGTGTTGGACCTTTCGGAGGATCGTACAATGTCTTCTGCCGTGGTCACAGCTACTCCATTTGACTCCGTCTCCGCGACGGCTTCCACGATGTCATCTCTTTCACCTGTCTCTGAAGTTGAGACTGAAGCTGTGTCACCGTTGTTGAACATTCGCATCCTCAACGTCCCGGAAGGATCAGAGGGCTCTGATATTAAACAGTTTATCACTGCACTACTAAAGGAATCCCTAGGCTTCGATCATTCAATTGAGGCGTTGGCTATTGATATCCAGCGGGTGCATAAGGATCCTTTAGGTGAAACCCTCAAAGGTCTAAACCACGTAGGATCTTGGTAAACTTCCACACTTATACTCTCAAGGAACAGATTCTTACCTTGGCCCTAAAACAGAAATCACTGGCCGGGAAGGGGTTCACTTTTTTAATCAGGTCTGACCTGTCCAGAGTCACCTTAGAGAAGCAATGGGAGTTTGGGAGGCGCTTGGATGCATTTAGGAAGCTGGGTGCAGCTGCCCAGCTCATGTTCCCGGCTGCCTTAAAAATCATGCACAATAACAAGATGTTTAATATAAGATCTGTGCAGGCAGCCGATGAGTTATTATTGGAGTTGGGTGTTAACGAGCAAAGGATACAAGCCAATGTCCACGGGAACGAACAGGAATCCCCTACACCTCCAGGAAACAGAAACAAGAATGCAATAGGGAACACACTCCTGACAACTGTCCCCTTAAAGTATGGGGGAAAAACCCAACGAGTGTCCACCACTCTCCCCATACGAGGGGTAAGGTAACAGGGCAGGTGTAGTTTGGTTGGTGTAGTCCAGGCTGTAAATATAAAGCACAGGACATGCACTGATATACTAAACACAATGTACTAGAGTTACTCAAAACATTGACATGCGTTGTTATGTCCCACAGGTCACTTACCCCAATGATGTCCACAGGATAACTTAAGTAGAAGTCTTGCTGTAGGATATGGCCTGAGGGATATGGTACCAGGCCGGAAAGACTTGAACTTGTGAAAGGACACACACGCACCACACAGACCTTAAAACAACAATAAAAAAGGGGGAAAGGACTTGAGGTGCACTGGCCGGCTCTTACGGGGGCACAAGAGCGGAGCAGCTACACTCTCAAGAGGAGAGACACCCGGCCCGGTAAATGCTCCGGACGGAGCGCTCTCTCTCAGCTGAGAAAATGAACTGCAATAAGCCCAATCAGAAGGAAAGTTGAGCAGGGGCTTCGCAAATGAAATTATGAGTAAAAGAGCGATTTCAAGGCTCTGGGTACGGGTTTACAGGGACCCAGTCTATGGCCGAGGAAAAACGCCCTCCCGCTGGAATGGGTGTGGTATGGAGGGGCACCAGAGACCAATCCGAAATGCGAGTAACTCACCGGACAGGAGAAAGATAGGACGAGGAGGGGAAATACGAGTTAGGAAGATGGGGGGAGGCTGCAGAATACCAAAAGGATTCACGGTTTCACAGCAGAGAGACGCCAGGAACGTAACTTCGAGTGCAGAGTAAGTGCGCCTCTCGTAACCAGGAAGTAGTATGGGGTGTGGTACCGGGGCAGTAAGCCAAGCAATGGCTACGTTCCGACGCACCGTTTTACATGCTCTTGGGAGCGTCTACAAATTACTCTTTGCTGTGGAATTCCTGCCGTAGGGATCGTGTGTAAGGACATTAGGGGACCCTGAGGGTAAGAACGCATGTCAATGTCTTCCAGTGCGCCTGAGCCTCGAGTTCTTAACATTGGGCAATAAGGGTTTCTCAGCATAGGTTAGGTCGGTAACACTTTCTTGTAGGCCAATCTACTTTGAGGTCTACTATTGTTGGTTGAAACTTTGAGATCACACTGAGAATACTACAGTAAGAGTATTTGAAAAAAAAAATTTGAAAAAATTTAGATAGAAATTTGAAAATGTTGGAGGAAGGAAAGGGAAAATTAAATTTAAAAAAAAGGGGGCACATATAGGAGGGTGAAAGCCAAGGAAAACATTTATTTTTCGCCCTCAAAAATAAATTCCCTTAACTCATCTTTCCTCTTGTTGGCTGCTGGGGCCTTTGCCCCATCTTCTATCATCTCACTATTCCAACTATGTGGGGGTGGTCTGACTGTTTTTTTGTCTACCCCTGTAATATGTGGCTCTACACGTTACAAAAACATAGCTTCATGGTTGTGTGATGGGGGACTTGGCGGGAGCCCGAGGAGGGGTGCTATCTACTGGACTTGTTCCGGTTAGATAATGCAAGGGTTTTTCATGGGGAGGGGGGCACAGGGGTAAGTTAGGTGTTGGGGTGGCAAAAACTTAAAAATGTCCTCATTGCTCAATTATGTTTTGTGTGGGAAGGTTTACGGCAGGTAATGGTTGTCGACCTAAAGATACAATTAGATACTTTCCCTTTTCGTTTTTTCAAGGGGGTAGGTGGTTTGGTCAATTCTGGGTTGGTAGATATGGGTAGCTTAAAGTATATCTCCTGGAACGTTAATAGCCTGCGCACCAAGCCAAGAGCTAACAGAATTATGCAGTATCTACGAGATTCTGATGCGCATGTCATTATACTCCAGGAGACCCACTTAACTCAGAATGAAATGCTTGCCCTTGTTAGGAAAAATAGGTGGATTGATTTTGCGGTATCTTCATCACAATCAATGAATAACAGAGGTGTGGCAGTTATATTTAAGAAACAGATAAAAGCCAGGCTAATATCTCAGGCAGTTGACCCCGGTGGCAGATGGGCCATAGCATCGGTCGTTATAGCTGGTTCACAAACTACAATCTTGGGTTATTATGGACCCAATCAAGATGCCCCCACTACCTTAGAGTCTATCTTTTCGCATTTGTTGTTATTTCTTGAACCTATCATCTTGGCAGGTGACTTCAATGTTGTATTAGACCCGGTGCGCGATAAATCTGCTAACAGTCGACCCCTTGTACTATCTAAAACTAGGTGCCTTCTGCATAGTTCCATGAAACAATATGGTTATGTCGATATCTGGAGAGTAAGGTCAAGACAGCAACATAGTATCTCCTTTCAAAACTACAAATACCATCATCAGTCTAGGATAGACTACATTTTAATCAGCCAGAGATTGGTGGATACTGTCAGGAGTATTAGATATCTCCCTTTACACCTTTCTGACCACTCTGCGGTAGTTATGGAACTTGAGGGGCCCATCAAAAGTTCCCCTCGGGCTTGGTCTTTTGATCGTTCCCTTCTCTCCCATCCAGACGACATTTTGTTTCTTAAAGCTGGGGCTCATCATTTTATGAGAATTAATATTGGCTTGGCGTCCAGTGGAGTCGTTTGGGACTCCTTAAAGGCCTTCTTGAGAGGTCTTATCATGGGTAAAGTGTCTTATTGCAGGAAACAGTATAGAGAGGAAATCCTTTCTATTGAAGCTAAGATAGCTAAAAAACAACTAGATATAGATGATAATCTTATCTCTCCTGAGCCCGTGTTAAACCAGCTTCAAGATCAACTTTTGGTGCTGAAAGGTCAACTGGCTTCCACTTTAAATCATAGAATCCAACAGAAGTGGGGGGCTAGTAAATTAGCCCATTTTGAATATGGTGAGGGGCAGGAAAATTATTGGCTTGGAAAACGAAAACAGACCAGGTCCGCAACAATATAGCCTTTTATTACAGTGGATAATACCACTTTCTCTTCGGATGAAGATATTAGGCGGGCCTTCAGGGAATTGTTCCAAATAATCTACCATGAGGAGAATAAAATTGACCCAGATTCTATTAATGGCTGGCTGAGTGAGACCCCTCTTCCTTCTCTTTCCACCGAGCAGTGTTTACTTTTGGATAGCACTATCTCTGAGGAAGAGGTTATGTCAGCTATTAAAAAGGGCAGGAAAGGGAAGGCTGCAGGACCCCATGGGCTCCCTGCTGAAATCTATAGAGCCCTGGAACAAGAAATAGTGTCCTTTCTTACCATCATGTTTAATCAAATCTTACTAGAGGGCCAGTGGCCGCCAGCATCTTGGGATAGTGCTTCAATCACTCTTATTTTGAAACCTGGGAAACCAGCGGATGCATGTGGCTCGTATAGGCCAATATCAATTTTGAACGTGGACTATAAGATTTTTGCCACAGTTCTTGCAAACAGGCTGGCCTCGGTTGCCCTTTTTGTCCTACATCGAGATCAGAAGGGATTTGTGAAGGGGCGCCAATTGTACAAGTTAACATATGACCTGATAGGGGCCATTGATATGGCATCGGTCGAGTCCCTCCCGCTAGCTGCTCTTACGCTGGATGCAACCAGGCCTTCGACAGGGTCAACTGGGCATACCTGTTGGGGGCTTTGGCCAAGGTCAACGTGGGTGAGGGTTTTCGCCGTGCTATTGGTCTTCTATATCGGACTCCATCTGCTCGTCTTCTGGTCAATGGAGAGCTATCGAACCCCTTTACCATCTCAAGGGGGTCACGGCAGGGCTGCCCTCTCTCCCCTCTTCTATTCAATTTTTATATTGAACCCTTTGCTCAACAACTCAGGGAGGATGTTAACATCAAATCTTTTGTGTATAGAGGATGGGAGAGAAAGGTAGCCCTATATGCGGACGATGTCCTTATTCTTACATCCGATGTCTGCACTGTACTTCCTGCAGTTTTAAAAATTGCCCACGAATTCGGGCAAGTGTCGGGTTATGAGATTAACGCTGCAAAAACTGATATGCTTGTATGGAATGATGACGCGAGGGCCACTAGTATACAGTCCAGTTCCTCTATGCTGTATCTGGGCCTGAATATTGTGAAAGATATAAATTTAATCGCATCAGTAAATTTCTCTGCAATAGCTAAAGACTGTCGTAAGCTGTTGCAAGCATGGGCCCATCTTCCGCTTTCACTAATTGGGAGAGTAAATTTAATCAAAATGTCGATTTTACCTAAAGTTTCCTTTTTATTTAATACCATTCCACTTTATTTCAACCAATCTTTTTTATCTAAATTTCAGTCGGAAATTTCATCTTTTATCTGGGACAGGCAGCTTCCAAGAATTGCTTGGAAGAAACTCAGACGGCGCAGGGAGGGTTGGCTGCCCCAGACCTAAAATTATATGCATGGGCGTTTCAGCTATCACACACCCGTATGTTGTTAAAAATGCCTACAGACTTCGGGGTGGGGACCATGTTTTCAGCTCTGCTTAAAGGGGAAGGAGTCAGTCAGTCTGGCTTCTTATTTAAATTCGGAAGCCCGATATTTAAAAAAAAAATTAAGCTGAAGGTCTTGCAAGGGATGGCCAAAACATGGTCAGAATTAACAAAATCTATAAAGCGGGGGTATTTTTGCAATAGGACTCCTCTATGGGGCCTCCCTGAAAGTCCCGCTTGGTTAGGAGATAGCTTAGTGGTCCCTTTAAAAGAAGCTGGTCTGGAAGTGTGGGGTGACCTCTTTTTTGATGGGGACCTGCTCAATGGGAACACCTTAGGAATAAAATCGGCCCCAATTTTGCAAGGTTTAAATATATGCAAATTGTTAGCTGGACCCATTCCTATAACTCCTTACCCGCTCGAGGGAATAAGTTTCCTCTTGGAGGTTACAGTCAGCTAATTTCAAGTTTAGTTGACATGGTTCCAGCAAGGAAGGAGATCTCTCTGAATATATAAACTTATACTGGAAGAAATAGATGGAGATTTTAAGCTACCGGACCAGTTGTGGGGTTCTTCTTTTACTGGACACAACCTGCAAGAGCTGTGGTCCGCCTCATTTGGCCTTTTATGGAACATCGTGAAGCCTGCATGGTTACGAAGAAACCATCTCTATACCCTACACAGGACATATTATTCTCCCCTTAGACTTTCTAAATTCACTGAGGGAAATTCGGTAGCTTGCGCCAAGTGTGGTTTGGTAGCTGCTTCGGATGCCCACATGTTCTTTGAATGCCCCCGTTTGGCTACTTTTGGGATGCGATCAGTAACATTCTCACGGTATCTCTGGGCTTTCAAGTAGTTCTGGAGCTTCCCCTAGTGGTTTTCGGGATCCTGGATGGGGTCCAGTCCGCAGCAAAAAATCTTGTGTTCTAATCTATTTTATTGGCCAGAAGGGAGATCTGTAAAAAATGGAAGGACCCTCTGCCTCCCTCTCTCAATGACTGGCAGGCATCCGTCTTGCAGGTCTCATGATTGGATCTGGCTAGGGCCGGTAACCAAAGTAGAAGGTCATTCTGGCATCTGCTGTCATGGGAGCATTAAGTTACCCGGGGTGTTTTTTTGTTTTTTTTTCCCCCCCGGGTCCAATGATTACGCTACTGTGGTGTGCACACCATTTGTAGAGCCCTTGTCCGGTCCTAAGCCCTGCCCGATGTGGCTGTAAATTCCACCAAATATTACCTACCTTTTGGTAATTTGGTTTTCTTGATGCATGTTTTGGAGGGAAACGTCAGGGTTGAGGGATGCTCGTTCCTACCTCGTCTTATCCCTGCCAGTTTGATAAACTGTGACAGCATGTCGTGACCCGAGTGTGCATCGGTAACCATGGTGGTAAATGAGGACAAAAAAAATCTTAAAATAAAAAGTATTTAAATACATTTTATATGTTTATAAATTTAAAAGATATTTTTAAATAGATTTAGTTGAAAAAACAATTACAAATTCAACAATTAAAAATATATTTTTAAATAAATCATCAAAATGTACAACTTTGAATCAAAATATTTCTAAACTTGAAAATGTGTGCTATATATTTTTAATGTATTTTTACATTTTATTTAATTCGATGAATTTATATCTTAAGTAAAATGCAAATAAAACATTCAAAAATATTAAAATGACAAAATAAATAAAAAAATTCTATGTTAATAGTTCGCATATCTACATTATTAACATTAATTTTAAATGAAACATATATTTGTTTTAAATCTCCCCTCACTTGCCCCCTAAAAACTCAATATACTGTTACTAAAACAAGCATTAAATAACTATTTATATACATTAATACAACTAAATATATAAATTATAACAATTTCATAATTACAAAATTATCTGACTAGAAACAGAAATACAAAAAACAGATACAATAAGACATAGAACAATAAATACATACTAATTAACACGAACAATATTACATACAGCGATATTCTCTATATCAATAATTTCAATAACAATATTAAAAATAACACTTAAAGCTATTTGTTTTACCTTTGATATTCCTGACACAATAGTTTTGATGCCTTGATATTCTTGACACAATCTTTTTGTATTACAATATGTTTGTTTCTGATATTCTGTTCAAACACCCATTTATCAGCAATAAGACAAATTTTAAGATGCCGAAATGATATGAGAAAGTTTGGTGTTTGGGGATATGTCCCCTTTAAATTTGCTTTGCCCTGAATTTAGAGGTTATCCTCTTTCCAGTGCCATCGCCTAACATTTTGCCAGGGGCGGTTTCCTTATTAGGGCGACAGTTTAGGCAATTTTAAATCGCTTTTCACACTTTTTAAGGCCCACACACCCACATGCATAACTGCGGCGTCTCCTAAAAAGATGTCCAATAAAGAGCCCTCTCGCGAGGCCCGTGGAGGACTGCAACCTCACCCTCACTAGGAGCAACTCCTGATGATGAAGCATGACACTTGCAAGAGTTTGTGAGGGCACTATTTCTTAAAGGAGAAATTCCCCAAGCTTCATCTGATTTCAACCTGATCACTTAGAGACATTTCTTTTCTCACTTTATCGCCTTCTTGGCCTTGACTCGCAACCAAAGTTTGGCTGCTGACTCTACTCTTTTGGGAACTGTTACCCCTGGTGATACATAGTGACTCTTGGGAGCATTAGTATTGAACCCGTTTATTTTTTCTAAATGCTCCCTGTCCCCCCTTCTTCTTGTGTTTAGAGTAGAAAGTTCTGTGTTGCACATGAGGCTGTCTATGATGTTATCTGCGGCACACGTGCACTCTACAAAAGCAAGCAGCAGACATAATCAGATCGGTTGAAGCTCAGGCAGGTGGTTATCACAGGAAAGTGACCAAGCATTTGTTGTAAACGGACAATAATTATTCCTCAACCACTAGAGGCCAGATTGCCAAAGCCCTAGTATATGGCCAGAATTGAGACGGAGCCCAACAAAAACGAGGGGTGCACAGCTCTGTTAGTAAGTTTCTATTTCAGTGGGTGTTTCTTTGTGAACTACACAATTACATTGCATTTCACGATGTTATCATTTCACATATGTATCTATATTTTTAGTGACAAAGGGGCATATTACCAAGCTATAGAGAAAATTAACGCTACGCTTGGTTAGCGGGCATTAAACTATCGCCGCGCTCCGACGATTTTTACCGCTGAGATACCTTGATATTATCAAGGTTAATCTCAAAAGCGGTAGAAATCGTGGGAAATGCATGAATATCGCTGTAAAATCAGCGATATTCATGCATTATCGTGACAATGCTCTTAGCCATGTTATCCACCTTCCATTGGATAACATGGCTAAGAACTGCTCTTGGCAGGCGTTAGCTTTTGGAGATAATCGCGCTTAGCGCGTTTATTTCCAAAAGTTGGTAATAGGTGATAGCAATGTTAGCGACTGTTTCCAGTCGCTAACATCTTGGCACGCCCACTTTGCATGTCATTAGCGATAATTATCGCTGACATGCATAGTGGGCCCCTAAATGCCCGCTATCGCCTACTAGCTGTCGCTAACTGGTGTTAGCGACAGCTAGGTAATAGGGCGATAAAATTATTGCGGCTTTAGCGGGAAAAATTCCCGCTAAAGCGGCGATAAGGCCCTTGGTAATATGCCCCAGAGAGCGCAAGAGATTTTCTCAGAATTGCTTGCTTTTTTGGTAATGTGCTGAGTGGTGATTCTAACCCCGGTCTTCAGGCTCCATCATCGGCAGGGAAGCTTAACCGCCAGACCACATACATCACCTCCCTGTTAGAGCTATCTTTGATTTGGAGGGACTCTTGGCACAGTTTCCACGAGCTGGCAATAAGTGCTTAAATCTTGCATTCTTATCATTTCAGGCTCTCTCTCGCCAATATGAAATTTCCCATATTCAGTCTTTCTGGCAAGTATCAGAAGCAGAGAGCTGAAAATAAATGTAGGACACTCTGCTCTCCAGAGAAAGGGGCAGAGGGGATTAAGTCTGTATGGGTAGTTCCCCGGTGGCAAGAAAGTGTGTACTGCACGAGTATGTGTGTGTTTGAGTGTGAAGGACATCTCTGCCAAGCATATGGGTTAAGCTAATGCAAATTAAGGTTTGTCCTCACATTACTGCATTGACACCTTGATGTCACTCTATTACCTTGATGTCACTCTATTTCACAGTCTTTGGGGTCAGCAGCACATTACTGTGAAGTGCCCGACAGTATATGTTAAAACTATTGCGAAATGACAATGAGCAGAAGCAGTTAGCATTTAGCTGCTACCAGTTTGCTCTGGTTGTCACTGTACAGCTGACAGTGTCCAATCATAAAGCAGCCTGGCTCCTCAGCCTCTTGTGCGGCATAACTGGGATCCTCAACTGCAGAGTCCTACCGGAGGTTGTGGCTTGGACTGGCGCCTGAGGGATGTATGTCATTACCACGCATGCTTTTACAATGCATGCCTTTACCACGCAACTTTCACAACGCAAGTCGTTACAATAACTTGCGTTGGGGGTGCTGGATAGTGAATAGTTTAATTTACTATTCCAACTCCAGTCCCCGTGGATAGTAGGGAAGGTTTTGGATAGTAAATTAACTATTCACAATCCTAGAGCGCCCCCCAGCGCAAGTCGTTGTAACGACTTGTGTTGTAAAAGTTGCGTGGTAAAGGTACTGCGTTGTAAAAGTTGCGTTGTAAACGCTGTTCCCTGCGCCTGAGACAAAGCTTGACACAGTGAAAGTACAGCTCTACTGATGCTGCACATTAAACAAGTTGTTTGACAATCCACTGTCACACGTGTAGTATTTGGGCACTAGGCCCTCATACTATTCAAATGAGGTGACACGGACACAGGAATGATAGTTGGTTAACTGGCCCTGAGCACGTGCGCTCAGCCCTTTTTATTTAGCAGGGTCATCTGACTGATGACGCCTGTGGTGGGTGGGTGTTCAGTGTGTTACAACATGCTGAACACTAGAATGTATCCAGCCAGATACTACATCCCTCTCACACTTTAATGAAGGTCCAAACAAAATGAAGTCCGAACCTGTGGGAGAGAATACATAATTGCAAACCAAACATAACTCAATGCAGATGACTTCCACATAGTCTCTGCGCTGCTGGTCATCTGCCGGCGAGGGTATCCTTGCAGCCAGGACCATTAGTTCTCCATGGCACAATGTTCAGCTGCCCTGTGGATGTGCTCCTTTTTGTACTTGCACCGTGGAAATGTGCTTTACAGTTCTTTTCTTCCGACACCGCAGTCAGTGAAAAGTGTAGATGGAATGATGGTGAATCATTGATGTGCTGCTTTCCACTGTATAATCCTGGTTGAGGTGTTTTCTCCAACTGGTGGCTGTCTCCAACAGGATCTGCAGTTGCAGGATATCCCTCTCACGGATACCCCTCTCTTGTTGGTGTCCCCTCTCACTGGACGACCGTTGTCTCGAACCGCATGGTCGGGAGGCCTTCACCCGCCTTGGTGATGTTCTTTAGAACGGTCTGGTCTTGCGGTGTCGATGCATCGGGAGCTGTGGTGAAATCCACTGTGGATTCGGAGACGGTCTCTGTGAGTGAGGCTTTCCTGTGAGGTGACGTGCTCGGTGACCTTCCTTACTCCAGACTGCTGAGCGGCGTCCGACTTGCCTCTCTCGACTGGACTCCTCTGCCACTGGAGCCTCTTGGATGGCCTTCCTTGCTCGCTGTCATGGGACCGTGTGGACCGGGAGCCGCGCAAAGGCGTCGCTGAGGAACTCCAGACGGATTCACAGCCAAGTCGCTCATGTAGCCCCTGAGGGTGGTGTCGTTGTCTGGGCGTCGTTGCCGTCTGGACTCAGGTTCTGCACCTTCCTCTGGCAGTCTTGTGGGTGACCAGTCTTCAACCGTAACCTCCATGCTTCGCGCGCCTGATGTGGAGCTACAGCCGACACATCTCTCCTACTCGGGCTCCCTTCGCACGGGAACTCCGTTGAGGCCCTTGTCCCCTGGACTGCCACGTGACCGCGTGGGCTGTGCGGGCCTTTGTGTAGGCCGCACTTAGGGGTCACTGCGGAACTCCCAACAGGGCCACAGCCAAGTCTTGTGTAGTCCCCAAGGGCGGATCTTCCAATGGCGGCTGTGCTCGACTTCGGCAGGTTGTAGGTTCACGGGGTGCACACCAGGTCCCGCTGCGCCTTCTGTCTCCGCTGTGTTTAGGGCTCCCTTCTCGCTGTTGGTAAGTTCTGCAGCTCCTGTTCCTGCGCTGCCTTTTGCCTTAGACGCTCTTTAGGGTTTTCTTGGCACCGTGAGCTGGCTCCTCGTGCGCTACCTACTGCGCACATTCATCTTGCATTCCTTTGTGGTTTTCCTGTCCTGGTATCCAGAGGATGTGCAGCGACTCATCAGTGGTTGTGGGTCTAAAGCCGTTTTCCTTCTTTGCTGCTGAGAGTGCTCCCTTGATCTGTAAGTTTGGTTGTTGTGATACAATGGCTGCCACATGCTTCTGGCTGGAGGTGTGTGCTCCATCCTGCTCAGGGGTGGGACCAAGGGGCTGGTGGGAGTTGTAGTGCAGGCCTCCCATCCCCAAAAAGCCCTCCCGGTGAAGATGGCTAACTACCTGTAAGTTTGTTTGTTGTGATACAATGGCTGCCACATGCTTCTGGGTGTGTGTTCATGTACTCTATCCCGCTCATGGGTGGAAAGGGGGGCTGGTGGGAGTTGCAGTGCAGGCCTCCCACCCACCAAGAGCCCTCCCTGGGAAGATGGCTACCTACCTGTTAGGTGAAGGTGAACCATACAATGGCTACCACATGCTTCTGGGTGGGGGAGTGCTCCATCTTGCTGAGCTATGGAACAAGGGGGCCTGGTGGGAGTTGTAGTGCTGGCTGCCTGTACACATTCAACCCTGGATATGTAGCTGGCTACCTTTGGGGTGAATCAAATGGGATGAATGTTACATCTGTGAGACCTGTGTTGGGTATTGTGGTGCAGTTGGATGAGATTGGGCCTAGGAGGTGTAGCTTTGTAGTTGTGCGAGACAGTACATAGCAGTGTAATGGTATACATTGGTTTGTACTTACCAGACTGCACTACCCCGAGTATTCCTGTGAGACTCTCTGGATGCAGTATGGCAAGCACCTTCTCCTCCCATTCAGTGAATGTTCTTGATGGAATGGGAGGGTCTCCGCCAGTCATCTGAGCCAGCTGACGGTTCATCTGAGCCATCTGACAGTTCTTGCATTTCTTCTCTTTCACCTTGCTCTTGAGGTCATGCTTTATGATCTCCTTCTTGTTGCGCCGGACAGTCCCTACTGCATTGACCTACTTGACTATCCTTGTCCACATTTGTTCTCTATTGGCTGATGGTGTCTGTTGGATCAGGGTACCAAACAATTGTGGTTCTACTCTGATTATCTCATCTACCATGACTGACAACTCACTGTCAGTGAATTTGGGCATTTTCTTGTGTGCCATGGTGTATGATGTGCAAATGGTTTGAGGTGCAGTTGTGAGGTTGGTTGGGGTGGTGTAGGTGGTGTGTGTGTGTGTGTTGTTGTTTTGCTGCTGAGATGTGTGGTGTTTTGCCTGTCTTATGTGCTGCAGGCTTTATTTCCTTCAGTGCTAGAGTAGTGCAAATGATTCTGGTCAGGTTAGGGGCTAATTTTATACTCAGCTATGTGGGTGTGTCAAAATAAAGTATTGCTGTCAGGTGTGGTGTGTGGGTTGTCCTGGGATCTGAATTTTTCAGGTTGCCATGGGGGGGTGTCATTGGGGTATGTTAGGTGTTTTTGGGGCGGAGTTTGATGTGTGCACTCTGTGGACTTGTTGTGTGTTTTTTGGTTGACCGCCATATTTGTCACGGACGTGGCGATGGCTATACAACTGTCCTTCCACCGGCTATCCCATTCATCATTGTTTGCAATCGTGGCGGTCAGAAACAGCGGATCACATCAATGGTATCCTAATTTTAGGTGCGGTCACTCCACTGGCCTTGCAGCAGTTTTGTTAGATTCCGCCACGAATCCGACTGCCACGGTCAGATTTTCACCTGCTCTGTCCGCTACCAGCGTTTTTTTGTGGCATCGTTCCGCCGGGTTCAGAATTTTGTGGTGATTGATCCTAATCGGACTGCCAGTTTTGCCACGGTACCAGCGGACGGTTGGTTTTCACTACCATTGCAGTCGGGGTGGTTTTCGACCGCCATCCTAATAGACCCCTAAATAACAGAAATAATCAAATTAACTAAAACTTTAACATTTTACTTTGTTTCACAGATTACACTTCACTAAAGCTCCACCTGAAAAAAATAAAAACAAGGATTAACTTAAAAAACAATGCCAAAATCAATAGTAAAGAAAAATATAAAACTAAGTAACTATATAAATTAACCAACAAATAAAGCAAACTAATAAAAAACAATAAACTAAATAAAAACAGCAAAATATAACTAACAAACACTTTTCTCTTCACAGCTTCTACAAGCTTCAACAAAACAAAAACATCAACAAAATAAACTTTTCAACTAATAATAGTAACTATTTTTTTCTCAACTAAATAAAAATAGAAACTAAATAAACAAAATAATAAAATTAGAAGTAATACTTTAATAAACTGAAAGATTCCTTTTAAACCAACAGAAAATAACAAACCAGTGAGTCAACCATGACCATCAATAAAATATCCAACAAGAAAATTAAAGCAAGACAAATGTTCGTTTATTTTCAAACATAATCATTATACAAAATGTTTACTGTTCAAAATCTTATAATTAATATATATATACATGTGTATATATATATATACACAGTTAAGACAAAAAAATGGCAGAAGGAGCAAAATTCATCACATCACAAAAGCGAAAACTACTTCTGTGCTACATGGGCTATACATATACGCACGAAAAATAACTGGAAACAAAACTCATTGGAAATGTAGTAAATACTACTCCAATTCTTGATATCAGAGAGCCACAACAGTAGAAACAAATGTAAATAATGTTAGGGAACACAACCATCCCCCAATGTGACAGAAATTGAGGTCAGAGATGCTCTATAAACAATCAGAGAAGCAAGCACCAGCTCCCAACAGACCAGTGCCCAATAAAAAAAAAGTATTAACTAGGGTTCATGAACATGTACCAGGACAACTACAATGTATTCCCACTCTAAAAAGATTAGCAGCCAGAACTAAAATAGGTACTGCTCAAACACCACCCACCCCCCAAACTTTTGCAGAAATACAAATCTTTCCGGAATACCCTGCAACCCACAAAGATGAGAAATTAATTCTTCATGACAATAACAGTCATGAAAAATGAAATATTATCTTTGCCACCAACTACAACATACAGAAATTAAAAAACTGTGGGGGGCGCTAGAGGGCGCCAAGTAAGATGGCCGCACTTGCGTGAGGCTCTTGCAGTTTGGGCAGAAATCCGTTCATTATCCTAGCCATCCTTGGATACAGCGCACCAGAAGCAGCTCTACATGCATCGGACATGCATAGCGATTGATTGCGGGCAAAAACGAAGAATTTCCTACCTGTGGAACCCCATAAGTTGACATTTGGCCTCCATAACCGCGCTTCCCATGATGGCGGTGGTGCGGATCGGATGAGATGGGCGAGGCAACGCTGTGATGAGGGGTGAAAAATCGACTGCCCACTGTGATACTGTCGCCGAGAGCATGTCGGTGGTGAAGCCTGCCGGACCCAGCATGGGGACTGAGAAGTGGTGCCCCCCTATCGCTGTGCAGTGACCGGGTCTGTGTTCCCCCCGGACTGCCGTGCCGAGATCCCGTGGGCCGCTGTGTGGAGGTGCGGCTGGCGGCCGCCGGAGGCCTACTGCGAGCCCGGGGGATCTTGCGGGCGGCGAAGGGAAGAAGGAGCTGCCGTTTACCGGAAGCGCGACATGCCTGGTACCGCTGCGGTGGGGTCAGAGGGTTGACACAGTCCCGTGGGCTTCCACAAGCTGCGCCTAGACCTTGCTGCCCGGTGTCTCCTCGCGCCACTGCCCCTCAACAAATATTGACACAGCGGTACCGATAGTCCCTAATTGCCGCTGACTTCAAGACCGCCTTGACCCGAGCCCTAAGCGAATCCCTCCCTGCTGAGCTCCTGTGACAGAGAGCGCCGCTGACAGCATTGGAGCTGGAGCCGAGATCAGGATACTGCACGGAGCGGGGTGCGCGCCTCCGCCGCCCCGTTGAATACGCGGGATACGCCCCGGGCTTGACTGGCGTGCCCAGGGGAGCAGAGAGCAATAAGGCCCGTCCTGGCCCACTTTTTGGCGGCTCCAGGATTCCGAGGCTCCACTGACTCCCGTGCTTTGAACCTGGGGCTGCAGACAAGCGCACTGACAGGAAAAGTTAACAACAACATTACCTGGCTGACACCCTGCAGAGATCGAAGACACATGTACTGCTCCTGAACATGGTGATACCAGTCGGAATCCGTAGGTGGATTGTGCGAGCATAGAAGGGGCAGCCCACTATTTCACTCATACGTAGCCGCCTAAGGAGCAGGGAGACGAGCTATAAGAGGAAACCTGCTCTCCCTGTGTACCACACACATTGCGGTCTTGACCTTATTCGCAACCTAAGAGCTGCACCTACATAGGAGTTACGGTTCCCCCCACTGCCCAATTGAGTCGTAGATCTTCTTGTCAAACCTCAATGGGAAAACAAGACGGCAAACAACCAAAACTTACCTTTGATACCCGCAAAACTCCCCGCTTCCAGACGGAGCCAGATGAAGAACATGCTGAGGCTCCAATCACATCCAAGCCAGACTTGAAGTAACTGCTGCTAGTAAGGCAATCGAGCTTGACGTCAAAAGAATCCAAAATGGACTCCATGTCTACCAGGATGGACGGTCTAACACACAGGGTGGAGAAGCACGATGAACTCTTAACCGAAGCAGAAAGAGGAATCTCTAACTTGGAGGACACGTCCAATGCTACCAATAACCGCACACTCGAGATGGATAAAGTATTGAAAGGGATACCCGCTAAAAATGAGGAGTTGGAATCACGCTTAAGAAGGAACAACCTCCGCTTCTTAGGTGTACCGGAGTCAACTGCAACAGGAAAAATGGAGGTGGAACGCTTGCTCATAGCGCTATTTGGCAGAGAGGAAATTTCAACGGTCCTTGTAGCAGAGAGAGCACACCGCTCGCAGGTGGGCCGACCCCCTTCCCGGGACCCCCTGCGACCCATTATTTCCAAACTGGTGAATTATCGCGACAGAGACACGGCCCTCCAACTATCCAGAGAGAAAGGAAGCCTCAAATATGAAGGAATGGAGATCTCTATCTATCCAGATTTTACCATGGCAGTACAAGAACAGAGACGCAAATTTCTGCCCGGTTAAGAAAAAACTTCAACAGCTCAACATTCCATATGCCATGTTGTTCCTGGCCCGCTTCAAAGTGACATCCCAAGGTAAACAAAAATTTTTCATCAACCCACAGCACGCCCAGGACTTCATCAAGACCTTCTCCAAACAGACCGGAGGTCGACTGTCCCCTGCACGACAAGAGGAAAACAATGGAGGCGCATCGGACATTGAATGAACCATACGCGGTAGACATTGGAATCGCTGATAATGATACCACGCCTTCCTGCTGGCCCCTAAACATCATTATATCTACAACGACCTGAGGTCAGGCTCTAAGGCCCCTGATCACCTACTGAGGGTTTGCCGCTGAGCGGAAAACTCCTGCAGTCGCACACCTTGGCCCCAGCAGGTGTAGTCGAGAACTCACTCCCGATGATGGGATATTAACGCTCCACTATTAAGCAGATCACAGGACTCCTCGGGGCTAGGAGCAGAGCGCAGGACTTGGGAAAGGAATCATTGCTGCAGTCCCAACAATCGCTACCCTGAGATGGAACCCATGCGCCCGCGTCGCCTCACACACTCTGCCTACCAATAATGGTCCGACATGTAAGGAACTATGTGCTGCACCAGATACCATGCCAAGATGGACTTACATTGCTACACACAAACACCCTTGCCACCGCGAGGAGAACCTAGTCGCCCTTTGGCTGCTACCCACCAGGTGAACCCTAAACTTCGAACTTAGTAAAATGGGTGAAAGTTTACTTTAGCGTCCCCTGTTGGGACTAGAGTATATGGGATTGATTGGGAAGGGGGTAAGCTCAAAAGCACAACTCATTTTAAACCCACGGCAAGGAACTGTCTCTTAAGATATGACAGTTTCCACCCAAGACACCTGAGAGAAAATTTGCCATATGGTCAATTTTTGAGCCTCAGTCGCAACTGTACTGAGCTAACTGAGTTCAGGTCACAGGCATGTGACCTAAAAGAGAAACTAATACAGAGGCAATACCCAGTAAGGATTATCGACAAAGCCATGAAAAGGGCAAAGAACAACCACAGGGATGCCCTTTTGGAAGAGAAACAACAGGAGACAAACGAAAACAGACGACCGATATGCGTCACCACTTATACCACCGTGTCCAATGAAGTCTCCAAAATCATAAACAAACACTGGGTGATACTGAACTGTGGTACACTTAACCTGGAAAAACCTATGTATGCACACCGCTGAGGTAGAAACCTTAAAGACATTTTGGTGCATAAAAGACCGAAAACCAACAATGAGATAAGGCATAACACAATTGGGATACAAGGTCACTTCCCATGCGGCAACTACAGTAGCTGCCACCTGACACAAAAGAGTAATATCCTAACATTCAGAAATGGCACCACTTGGGAACAGCGACCCTTCACGAACTGCAATACCAAGAATGTCGTCTATTTGATCACTTGCCCCTGTGGATTGGAATACGTGGTTATGACAACTAGAGCTATAAAAACGCGGATGAATGAGCACAAAAGCAATGTACGTTGCAAAAAAAGCACGACTAAGATGGCAACACACTACCTAGAGACACAACACTGTGTAAATGATCTAAGATGGACAATTATTGAACCAATGCCATCAGAAGCCGGATTATTTCAAAAGGAACAAAGGTGGGTGTTCCGTTTGGGCACACACATCCGGGGACTGAATGATGATGTCCCCTAGGGACAGCTGTCTCATTAACAGTTACGCCTACAACCTATCAAGTGTACCAGTACCCACAGACCAATAATGCCAGAAACATGGACCAGTGTGTCTGCGTTCCATAATGAATCACTATATCATGGAAACTGGTAAAGGATGTAGTGTCTCTGTTATATTGAAAATGACTATGTTTTCATCACACGTGAATAGCCCTAATGAAAACTCCACGCTCGTTAAATACTTTGGCTTGATACCCAGGTCTCCTTAAACAATGCGTGTGATTATGACACTGTTTGTATTATACTTAAGTGGCCCTACCGAAATCCCCATGTTCGGTAAAAACTTTGGCTTTATCCCCCATTCTCCAACAACAAATCGTGTGATGACAACGGTACAAATAACCATTCAGTGCGACCACTTCTGAGCCAAGAACGCACGCGCGGGACTCTGTGTCTTCCCGCTGCGCATGCGCGTTGCGGGCGACACTAACTGAGCTTGCGCTAAGCCAAGACAGACCCCGGGGGCGTACGCACGGACACGGGGCTGCAATGAGAGCAGGTTCTACCGGACCTGCCTTAAAAGGACCTACAATCAGCCTAACAATCAATGAATAAAGGGCGGATTAACCTTATTTTGGCATAACATCACATACGCTTGGGCTCATTAGACGGCTCCACTAATTAGGAATACCGGGTATAAATACAACATACAGCAGACTCTCGGATTCATTCCGGCGGAGCAGCTTGTGGGGTAAGACGGAGGACAACTCATCCCGAGTTTGTGAGTATAGAGTTGGCAACACAAAACATTCCTCATGACAAAGTAAGTAAGAAATGATTTTAAAACCCAAATTGTTTCTCTACTTAGATTGCACAAATAGCAATCACCCCCAGACGTTCTAGAGTGCTCATGATGCAAGCAAGCCATATCTCTTAAGTATGACCAACACTTCCTTTATATTCATTTCAGAGACAATAATGTGTGTTTTCTATGTTGTATGTCTTGTTAGTATTTCTTTTACGGGGCCAATTGCGCAAATGGTTTGTTCCAGGTGACTGCACCTGTTTGAGCTACCCATGACTAGGGTGACCATCTCCTTTTTCTTTTATCTTTTTCAGGTTATGCAATTGCATGTAACTTGAGCCAAAACCGCTGTAGGCACATTATAGCCTATAGATTTTTACACACTTACATTTTTTTCTCACTTTTTGTTACTTACACAAAACTTTTAAGTTACAAACTAGTGAAACATGAGTAAGGTGGGGAAGTTGTGCACCTGTCCTGAAGAAGGAGCACATGCTCCGAAACATGTCGACGCACACATGAGGTACTGTCCATAAATACGACAGATAAAACCTCGCACTTCACTTCTTTTAGTAGTACCAGCCCGGGGTTGTGAATAAAGTCTTTACCTATACACCCACGAGCCAGGTACTTTTTAACTCTTCACTAAAATCCCACCACTCACATAAATATCCCTATCACATGCACCACACGCACCACATATAGTCATTACTATCAGTGCTCCCGCGTAGTCATAGGTTGCAGCACGCCGCATCCCGCTAGAGGGGTGCGAAGACCCCTATGATGAAGCACGACACCAAGGGGCCTTTTGGTGTGTGAGGGGTATTTTACAAAACACTAAGTGCTCCCACACTCCTGTGGGTAACACTTCCCTTGGTCAATGTTAGTAGGATTCCCCTTGTTTATGTCACACAAAATACATTCCACGCCAACTTCATTTCTCATACATTTGATGGAGTCTCGTCCCAGTACTCTCCAATATAACTTTTTGACATGGAATGTGAGAGGCCTGGGGAACCCTTGTAAGCGTTAGCATATACTTGCCTATCTGGACTGCCACAATGTCCCCCATCTCACCCCTCACCTTCGCTACCCGATGGGCAAGCCACAGAGGCTTCTCATGTTACTTCTCATATGCCCGAGGCACCCTAATTCGGGTGAAGTGGACACTTCCGTACACCCCCATTGGCTCCTATGCAGACCCGCAAGGAAGATTCAACACCCTATGGGGAAGGCTTTCCGCACAATCCGTTACACTGATATCTTGCTATGGACCGAATACCGACAACCCGGAATTTTTTCTGGTATTGTGGGGTAAAGTACAAGATGTGGGCACCACGCATTTAATATGGGGGGAGTTTAACATTACCATCTACCTGCATCTGGATAGGTTGCATCCACAACCACACCACTACACAACCACGCAACTAGCCCTCAAAAACATCGTTGAGGATCATGACCTCATAGATCCTTGGAGAACTCACCATCCACAGACTCGTCAGGGATCTTGCTATTCTTTTGTCCACTCTTCCTAGTCGTGGATAGATTATTGGCTAATCGATAAGTGACTGGCAAACTGGACCTCGCACACATCACACCTCCCCCGAACATACTCAGACCACTCCCCTGTATTGTTGACCATCACACCACCACAAGAAGCATCCCCATACCTATGATGGCGCCTCAATCCACAGTCGTTGCTCGGCCCTGTTTTTAAAGACGAAATTGAACAAGAGATATCAGACTTTTTCCATCGCAATATGGGCTCAGTCCCCCAATACTCTACGATTTGTGAGACCTTTAAAGTTACCATAAGAGGCATCTGTCTAGCCAAAAGTGGAGGAGTATTGAAAGATATCCGCAATACACTTCGGAAATTAGAGTCAGACATTAAACAAACTGAGCTGACTATTCAAACCACTCCTTCTCCAACATTACAAACGCATATACGCGCCCTGCTCACAGAATACCAGGAAACAGCTGAACGTGAATGCAAACTTAGGGGGAAATATCATAAGGCTCACCGTTATGGGGAGGGTGAGAAACCGGGATGTGCATTGGCTTCCTCTATCCGACCTCCATGCTTCACTAACACTGTCCTAGAGGTTGAAGACGAGGATGGTCTAACACACAGAAACTCCTCGGACATACTCGCCGTGTTTAAAAGGTTCTATAAATCCCTATACACCACCCACCGGTAGGCCCCGGTAGACTTCACTCCATTCTTCGAAGACACTGCCATAGCAAAGATGGGTAACGGCCAGAGGGAGTTCCTCCTGGCAAACCATGAGGATGAGGACATCATTTCTGCTATTATGCAATTGCAATCTGGCAAAGCTCCGGGACCAGACGGACTCCCAGCCGAGTTCTATAAAACATACCATCACCTAATTATCCCGATATTGCGACATGTCTTCGAGGCAGCCCGAGAAACTGGCATCCTACCCCAAACAATGCACGAAGCACTCATAAAGTCCTTGCCCAAACAAGGAAAACTGCCCACACAACTAGACTCGTATAGACCCCTATCCCTTATAAATGTAGATGCTAAGATCCTTGCCAAACTGAACGCGAACCGCATTAGTCCTCTCATGCCGGGGCAGGCCCTCCCGGATCAATCGGGTTTTGTACCGGTGAGAAGCACAGCCCATAACCTACGCACACTGTTTGCACTGCTCCATGATATTGACCCTGAATAAGATGCCGCTGTTATTTTCCTTGATACCACCAAGGCATTCGATTCCTTGAAATGGGATTATCTTTCCTTTGTCTTGGTACGCATGGGATTCCCTTCTCCATTCCTGGCCTGGATGAACTTATTATACACTGGGCATCGCACCACCGTGATGGTTAATGGCTTGCGTTCTTTCTCATTCCCATTGGCCAGAGGCACCAGGCAAGGGGCCTACTGTCGCCTCTCCTCTGCCCTGGCCTATCGAACCCCTGGCCGCAAAAATTCAACAAAACTACCAAGACCATGCCATCATTTACCCAGAAAGACAAATACTTATCTCCTTATATGCTGACGACCTCACTCTATATCTATGCCATCCGGAAGTGAGTCTGAATCCCATAACACGCCTATTCATACTTTTTGGACAGCTATCAGGAGTCAATATTAACTGGAGCAAATCCCAGATATACCCCCTTACTGAATCCACCATAAAATTCAAACCAGAATTTCCCCTTAAATGGTGCAACGACACTCTCAACTATCTTGGAATAATAGTTTCTCGTAACCGTGAGGAGCTCATGAGGGCCAACTATGGGTGAGCGCTGGATTCCATAACTGATCAAATCACGAGATGGATTGCGATGCCCCCGTCAATGGCCGGTAGGGCGCCCATTATAAAAATGGTTATCCTACCCAAGCTGTTATATTTATTTGTAAATATCCCCTACGTCCCCAGCCGTCACTTTTTTTAGCCGTTAAAACCCAGTTTATACGACTTACATGGGGAGTGAAGCAGGCCAGGCTGCAATGGGATATACACACGCGCCCGTTCAGTGCAGGTGGATTCGCCATACCAGATGCGGAATTGTACTTCAGCTGTGCACAGGCACATTACGCTGCATACTGAATATAACCCCCCCTTTATGCCCCACTTGGCGATAGAAGACGGTTATATGCTGCATACCTTAGCTTCCCAGAAGTTAAACAGCCTTTTGCAGTTACTACCGTCCAATGCACTGCCAGTGCATGGCACGACCTTGCCAAGTCTACCCAATGCACACTAATGTACTCTCCGCTTCTGCCCCTCTCTGGACGGCAGGACATCCCGGTCACGAGGGAAATTCAGCACTAGTGAGAAATTTTTTAAAGACACAAACCCCTCCCCGTTAGAGAACTTTTTTTACATTAGACTCCACCAGGATGTGAAGGTCATCACACCTACCTTCCCTCTTGAACCCCCAGTTATGGCCCCTCTGCACGCACTATTGCAGCAAGACACCCAAACGTGCTCTCACTGCTGTACCGGACGGTACAAGCCAACAGAGAATATGACCCCCCTTTGGCTTTACACAAATAGGAAGAGGAATTGGGACACTCTATCACCAAGGAACAGTGGATATACTGCTGCAAGCAAACAGGAGATATATCCGCCAGCAGCAGGTTTATAATAATACATTATAAATATGTCCACCGCCTCTATTACACGCCAGCGGGAATGCTCCGACTGAAGATTCGAGATGATGACCACTGTGACCGCTGCAGAAGTGAAGGGGCTGACTTTAAACACGTAGCCTTGGACTGCCTCCCCATACAACGTTTTTTGGACAGAGGTCCTCACTGCACTGGACCTCATGACCGGCCTGCACATTCCTGTAGATCCCCTCACTGCACCGCTGGGGTACACTGAACCCATCGCTGCCAAAATGCATAAATTGTGCTCTTTCTCGCTAAGAGGAGAATCGCCTGTAGATGGGGTAGGGGAAGAGCGCCGAAATGTAACGCCTTCACCGCGGCGGTTTTTCCGCCGCAGTGCGGGCGTTCTAAAGGGAGGGCGGGGCTGTGTCAGCCATTGGTCGTGCGCAGCACTGTGGAGGGACAACGGCCGATGGGAGCACGGAAGGGGTTAAGGACTGGCTCCACAATCTTGTTTATTGCCAAGAACAACTACATACATACACAGACCTTCAACCCCTCTCATTTTTCTTTTTTTTTTTTAAATATATTTTTATTGCAGCAACAATATGTGTACAATCAATTCACCGTTCAGGCCAGCACCCTGGAGTCGCGTTATATAAGCTCTTAAACAGAAAAATTAGACTTACACGGCCATTTAGCCCACACCCTGGAGGTCGAGCGGCAATAGACAGGAGAGCATTTTTCGCTAATAGATGCATGAGTATTCACATATAACTGCTTCTCAGGCAGTACTCAGGGCTGCTTTTCTTATCATCCGGTTCCCCCTGCGCCTGTCCTCGAGAGCTCCGAACAATATCCAACATCTCCCCCCTCCTAAACACCCCACCCTAAACCCCTCCCTCCCTTACCCCTGTACCCCCCAACCCCCCTACTCCCCCCCCGCTCCCGCCCCTCCCCCCAGGTGTGTCAGAGTTCCACAAGAGCAAGCCAGAATCCCTCGCAGGCAGTGCAGGTCCGAGACCGACAATCAGGAGTAACCAATAGGAAAGTGCAGTCAACACGTGGGGCGTGGGGTAATCCAAGGAAAGAACCTGGCCGAATACCAACCTAGGCCAAGGAGCCTAAGTACCAGGACTACGTGCGGGGGACCCTTCGCTGGCAGAGGCCGAAAGCGTGAGTTCGAGAACCAACCGCTCCCAGGTCCGGGCCCGCTCCAGAGCAGTATCAGTGCCTGCCCTAAGTGCTAGCTGTAGACGTACCTCCCCCTCACAGCGTGCCCATTTAGTGAGCTCCGCCCGCCATCTCTCCACCGTGGGACCCCTATTTGCCTTCCACTTAGACGTTATGGCTCACTTCGCTAGAAGCAGACCCAGATCTAGGAATTTACTAGTGATTTTGTTTTTGGATGTATGCGGGAACCAGTGTAGGACGCAGTGTGCAATTGTGGGTTGCAAATCCCTCTCAGTGACCTCCCGCAGATTCTCCACCACCTCCTGACAAAAGGAGCCCAGTGTCGGGCAGGACCAGAACATGTGTTGGAAATCGGCCACTCCTGTCGGACAGCGCGGGCAGGCCGCAAAGTGTGTCGGGAAATACCTATGGAGCTTGTCAGGGGTCAGGTACGCTCTATGTAGGATGTAAAAATGCACCAGCTGAAATCTCGAATAGCGCGTCCCTTTCCAGGCCCGTTCTACTATACCAGACCACGCCGTCTCAGGGATCTCCGTCGTTAAGTCCGCCTCCCATTTCGCCTTCAGAGCTGTTAGCGGGGCCTGAGCTTCCGCAGTCATGCGTTTATAGAGGCACGTTATAGCCTTAACCGTCCCCGCGGCCACTACCACGTATTGACAACCCATGGACAGTGGAGGTTCCGCCATACCCGCCTTCCAATGTTTACGGATCGCCGCAGTCAGTGCCGCATGAAAGAGAAAGTCTCCCCCCGGCAGCTCAAATCGATCTTGTAAGAGGTCGAAAGGCAGTAGAACTCCGTCATCATACAGATCTCCAACGGTCGCCAGGTCCTGGTGCTCCCAGTTCTCTAGTCGGTGCCATGTGCCCCCGTGCAGGAGCGCCCTGCATAGCTTGAGCGGGATCTCTTATGCGTATGGCACCGCAATGTGACCTCTCCGCAGATATCTATTCCAACACTTCCGAACCGTCGAGAATTCCTGAGTAAGATGGAGGTCCCCCATCGGGAGGCCCAGAATAATCCGTGAGATCAACTGCACCGGCCCCGCTGGTGCACCAGAACCGTTCTCTTCCCTCGTGGCTCTCGCTGTCCACTGTGTTAACCACTGTAGTTGGACCGCCAGGTAGTACAGCTCGTAGTCCGGCACCGCGAGCCCCCCTCAGCCCGAGGCCGTAGGAGCGTGGTATGTGCCACTCTGCGTCTACCCGAGCCCCACAGAAAACCGGTCACCATGGTCCGTAGACGACGAAAGTAGCTCGCCGGGATCCAGACCGGAAGAATCCGGAAAAAATAGAGCAGTCGCGGTAGGGTCACCATCTTAAGGAGCGCCACCCTCCCCGCCAGAGACAGGGGAAGCATACCCCAGAAGTCAAAGTTCGGTTTACTGAGTCTGATCGCCCATCCGACGTTACCCTCCAGAATGTCTATGCTATTATGGTAGACCAAAGTGCCCAAGTAGCGAACACTCCTCTCCTCCCAGGTCACCCCTTCGGAAGAGTGCGGGCATGTTCCGCGTGCCCGAGTTGGGAACAGGTAAGACTTCGCCCAGTTCACTCTGAGGCCAGACACCTTGCTCAGTGATTGAAGTAGGGATTTAGCTCCCCGTAGGGAGGCAGCAGTGTCCGCCAAAAACAGTAGGAGGTCATCAGCGTATAATGCAATATGATGCACCTGCCCATAGATGTCCAACCCCTGATATGCCCGTCCCAATCGGGCCCGTGCCGCTAAAGTTTCGATTGCTATGGCAAACAACAGGGTTGAGAGGGGGCAACCCTGACGCGTGCCTCTCCCTACTGCACAAGCCTCCGATATTACACCTCCCGTTCTGACTCTCGCCGTAGCGTTCCGGTATAAGAGTGCTGTCCAATCAACGAAATCCTCACCCAGTCCCATGGTGCGCATAACATGGAAAAGGTAGGCCCTTCCAGGCGTCAAAGGCCTTCTCCATGTCGACGGCAAACACCGCCGCCTCATCCACCTCATAGGTGTCAGCCTCCAGAACGTGGAGAAGCCGTCGTATATTAAGCGCGGTGTTGCGGGTCGGGATGAAGCCAGATTGGTCCACCTGGATCAGAGTGGACATGTGGGGAAGTAGGCGCGTCGCCAAGATTTTGCTAAAAATTTTGTAGTCCAGGTTAAGCATGGACAGCGGGCGGTACGCCGATCTGTCCCAAGGCGGCTTGCCAGGTTTCAATAGTGGGCCAATTAGCGCCTCGCCAGTGGTCTTTGGTAAGCTTCCCAGTCGTTTAGCCTCATTGTATAGCCACGCCAGGCGGGGTGCCAGGAGGTCGACGTAGCTGTGATAGAATTCCGTCGGAAGACCATCAGAGCCTGGTGTTTTATTTCGTGCCATACTCTTGATGGCGACTCTCACCTCCCTCTCGTCAATTTTATCCCCCAGAGGTTTTGCAGCCTCTTCTTCCAGCTTCGGCAGATCCAAACCCTCCAGAAATCTCTGGAACTCAGTCTCCAACGGAAGGACCCGGCTACGGTAGAGCTCCGAGTAATAGTCATGGAATAATTCATTTATTCCCTGTTGGTCAAACCGCGCTATTCCCGCATGATCTCTGAGTTCAAGAATGACCGAACTTCGGCAAGCCGGATTGGCTAGCCAGGCCAAGAGCGCCCCCATTTTATCCCGTTCCGAATGCGCACGCCGGAGGTAGGCTTTGTAATCGAAGCACCTGAGGCGCTCCACCGTCGCCGCTACTGATTCCTTCGCCTCAAGTAGAGCCTCCTGAATGTCTGGCCGCTCAGGTCGGTCCCTCTCCAGCGAGCGTAGCTTCTCGTCCTCCTGGTCAACGGCCCTGAGCAAGGTCTTCCGCACCCCGACACCGTCGCAATGCATCGTCCCCGCACCACTGTTTGAAGGAGTCCCATTCAACTGTTGCCGACTCCGCGGTCCCCGCATTGATCTGAAAATACGTCTCTATACTCGAGGCTATCGCGGTCCGGAAGACCTGATCGTCTCGCGCGTCCGGGCGCAGTTTCCAGGTGGGAATGCGTGGGCGACGCTGCGCCCATCGTAGGTGCACTAGCAACGGGTTATGGTCTGAAATCGTGTGCGTAAGGTCTTCACTATGGCACACCTCACCATGCACATCCGGGAGCACACGAAGGCGTCTATGCAGACGTGAAGCTCGTGAAGGGAGGAAAAGAAGGAGTAGTCCCTGTCTAATGGGTGGTGAGCCCTCCATGCGTCAGTTAGCCCCCAACGCGGTTGCCAGTCAGAACGCGCAAGCGCCAGTCTGCTCGCCGGTGCATTTGGTAAGGGGGGATGTGAGCGGTCCAAAGCAGTGTCAGTCACACAATTAAAATCCCCCCCAAGGAGCAGTGGGCCCATTAATAACGGGGCCAATGTGCGGGACAGCAAGGAGAAGAAGGTAGGCTGGTCCACATTCGGGGCATATATGCAACCCAATGTTAGGTCCCTCCCATCCAGTTTGCCCCTCACCACTGCATACCTCCCCTCTGGGTCAATAAGCTGTTGTGTGCATTGAAAGGGTACCCCGGCCCTTACCCAGATGACCACCCCCCTGGCATAGGCCGAGTAATCAGTGTGATAGACTTGTTCCCTCCATCTCCGTTGCAATGCTTTTCCCTCCTGCGCTAAGAGATGCGTTTCCTGGAGGAAGGCAATATGGATGCCCCGCTGAATTATATATGAGTGAATCTTGTGGCGTCTATGCATGGTATGCATCCCCCTCACATTCCACGTGGGACATTTGTATCCTAAGTCGGGTGCCATGGCAGCCCATATTGCAGTTCACACGGTCCCCCATGGGAGCCTCTGACACGCCCAGTTCCCACCCCTCATCCCCCATAACCATAACCAAACAGTCCTACCCAACTCCCTCTCTCCAGGACAGATAACCAAAGTGGCAACCCCATCCAAACCCTGCAAAAACAAGCGTTAATCAACCAGAGCAGGCTAGGCTATTCGGAACGTCAATGCCAGTAAGATCCGGAGCTCCCCCCCTCCCAAGTATTCAAAGATCAACCATACTTCTCCCCTCGATACCACAGTTATGAACAAAAGAAGGCTGCTGCCCCCGCCACCCTCGCAACAGCAGGTAGGACCCTCCCCGTGTCCCAATACCGTATAACAGTGTGTCCCATGTCTTCACAGCCGCTTCAGCCAAAGATGCCATCTGCCGTTTGTAGGGTTACAACCGGGAGGTCCGCCTCAGAGAGACCATGAGCGCTGCTGGAGCCTGGACTCAGTTCAGCCTTCTTCGAGCGCTCCGAATCGTTACTGGAGCGGCTGACCTCCCCCTGGCTGATGGCTGCCACCGCCACCACCGCCTTGTTTCTCTCCTGTTGCCACCCAGTCGGGGAGCCAGGTCGCCGCGTCGGTGTAAAATCAGAGGAGCTACGTCTAGGCGTGGTCGCAGTGGAGGTGTCTCCACTAGCTTCCTCCCTGGTTTCTATCCAGTCCCAAGCCGCCTGCGGTGTAAGGAAGAAGTGAGTACTCCCGCCAGCAATGACCTTTATTCGGGCCGGGAACAGTATAGCATAGGGCAGTTGCATAGCTCTCAGCTTTCGCTTGACCGCTAGGAAGGATGAACGTTGCCGTTGGACGTCCCTGGTGAAGTCCGGGAAAATCATGACCTTGCTGTTACCAATGCGTAGCTTCGGCAGGCCCCTGGCCGCTTGAAGAATGTTATCATGATCCCGGTAGTGTAGAAGGCGCACCACCATCGGGCGAGGCGGTCCTACAGCTCTAGGCGGGCGCGTCGGGACTCTGTGGGCACGCTCCAGAGCGAAAAAAGGGGAGAGCCCTTTCGGTGCCACCTCCGTTCGCAACCAATTTTCCAAGAAGGACACCGCATCCTGGCCCTCCTCCCTCTCCGGGACTCCCACGAGGCGGAGGTTGTTACGTCTGGAGCGCCCTTCACTGTCCTCAGCCCTGAGTTCCAGCACCCGAACTTTCTGCGCCACTGCTGCCAATGAGGCCTTCAGGGTAGCCACGTCACCAGGAATGTCCTTCATGTTTGCCTCCAAGGTCGTTACTCGCTCCTTCAGCTTCATGTGGTCATCCTTCAAGAGGGACAGATCAGATCCAATGGTGTCTATTCGCTTCTCCAGGGCCTCACGCGATGCCACAATGGCCTGCATGATGTCCCTCAGAGAGGGGTCCCGTTGCGGGGCTGGGCTCCCAGAGCCAGACGCCTCCTCACCACCCGCCACCGTGTGACCCGGGTCATCAAGTCTCAGTACGTCAAATCCCTTCTTTTTGGCTCCCCGGACCATCTTGTGGCAGTTTTCCGGAGATCGCTCCAAGCCGCAGGCGTCGCCTACTCAGGATCAGTGCACCGGGCCCGTTAGCCCGCTGTCGCCTCTACAGGGGAGTCACCAGCGCTGGGTCCGCACCCCTCAGTCTCCCTTGGCAGAAAACACCCACTCCACTGATAGTGGGTGCAGGGGCAAGGCCAGCACAGGAAGGACGCTCCAACTATGGTCCCCAGGCAGGTTTCCAGAGCCAGCCCGAAGCGGTTGCCCGTAGGAGTCAGCAGAAAAGTGGAGCGGCCGGCCCGTGGGCAGCAGGGATCGCGCTCCGGCTCCAAGGGCAGTCTCCAGCAGTCCTAGGTCCTCCCTCTGCAGGCCTATCAGGGGTCCCGCCAACGCCACTGCCCAGTATGAGGAGGAGGATAATGGGGCCCGGGTCTTCTCCCCACTGGGGGCACCCAGAGAAGCAGCCAAAACGGGCCCCATCCGCCCCTGGGTCACCAGAGCCCCAATGTGTAGCTCACCGGTGTCGTGCCAGAGCCTTATGCGCCTCCCGCGAAGGCGCCCTCTAGTCCTCCTGTCGTCCTCTCGGGATGGCTCCCCGGACAGCCAGAAGCCCCCAACCACAGCCAGCTGCCGTCACGCGCCCCCCGGGACAGGGGTCGCCGGTGCCCCCGCTCCAGCTGCCGGGTAATTCCTCCACAGGGGAAATCTGCAGGCCCTCTAATGCTTCTGACCAGATGTCCGGGACCAGGTGCGATCACGCGGGCGCCGCCATCTTAGGGTCAGGCAGCTTGCGAATCCGCCGCTCCCGGGCCCCCTCAAAGCCTCTAAGCCAGTCTGCTCTCCCCACCTCAGGCAGTACGCAGGACGCTCCGCTCCGGTGCAGGTAGGACCTGTTGCCTCCATGAGCCCTCCGCCGGCGGTAGGCCGCCCCCGTCAGGCAGCCCGACCTGTGACTTCAGCCACCATCTTGTGCGCCCACCGCGCCAGCCGCTCCGCTCAGGGGGGAAACAGTCATCCTATGCGGTCTCGGGGCACCCAGCGCCCCCAGTCTTTGCCCCAATGCTCCCCAGACCCTCTGATATTAAGTGGAGGTCAGGGGTCCGAATTTGGGGGTCAGGATATTTGGCTGAGAGGGGTGGTAGCGGAGGAGCTCCGGAGTCCCGCCTCCTTCTACATCGGCGCCCAAGCCACGCCCCCGACCTTCAACCCCTCTCATCACGGCCGAAAGGCATCTGGGGTCCCTCATCACAGCTAAAAGACATCTGGGGTCCCTTACAAACCTATTTGTTGGAACACACTACTGATACAGACCCTGTGATACCATAGTGGGCTACCTATACCTGACAGAAAGGCTTACCACCCCTCGCCTGCAAGTTTCGCCCACTGGAGGACATGGGACAACACATCACGCTACTCCATATTTTATTCACTGTAATGCACCATTACCATAGATCTACACCACCTAATCGCAGTGCATTAATGGACATGTCCACTTTCATATTATGTTATGGTTAATGTTTGTTACCATATGACTACAATGATACCACTGCCCTTACAGCTAAACTTTCCAACTAACGTGGCCGGCCCGGAAGGGTTGTAGGCGGCTTGCTGTGTACTCCCCTACCCTCTTGCTATATTCTCTACATATTTGATGCATCGCAATGCCAGCCCAACTGTGGATGTAGGTAGTATGCTGTGATTCATACCTTTTTGTCAGCAAGAAATGTTTTTTCAGATTAAAAAAAAAAAAATTAAAAAACTGTGAAACGTGGATGATTGATGGTACATTTAAAGTTTGCCCCAAGCCTGGTTACCTACTATAAATCATCCACGGCAAATATGAAGACACTAACGTCCCCTTCATATACACACTACTCCCCAATAAGAAAAATACCAACTATAGAGAGTTCCTTACAATAATAAAACAACACACCCACAACTACTTCCCACAAAACAAATCCTTGACTTTAAACAAGCAATGATTCAGTCAATATAAAAAATATCCCCACACACTGCAATACAAGGTTGCTATTATAACTTCAGCCAAAGTATCTGGAGACACCTACAAAAATCGAATCTAAATATAGATTACTCCACCAATAGCAACTTTGCCTATCAAATAAAAATATGAATAGCCCTCGTCTATGTACCAACAACTGAAGTAGCCAATCACTATAACATACTTCTTGAAAGCGCTTTCTACCAAGCAAACAAAACAAAACTAACCCCCTTTCTAGACCACTTTGAAGACACTTGGTTGAGAAGGCTCCATAGGCCGGGCACTGTAGACAACCAAAGTTCAAAATCCTCTGGTGGAACGTCTAGAGCAATCCCTAACTAAAATATGCCCTAAACTCGGTAAGCAAAAAAACTATGTATGAATACCTACAACACAAAACTCGACTATTTGCAAACACCAAAGAGCTAGTATACCTAGACATGATTGCTAAATCTATACTTTAAACAAAAAACAATACTAAACATCATAAGCATTTTAAAATCACAAAACAACATAATTCTACTGTTTTGTAAACTAATAATTATAATTATGTCACGTAAAAATTAACACGTAAAAATTAAAATCTTACATATAAATATAATACATCATATAATTATTAAAATAAAAAAAAAACAAACAAACAAAATGTAACCAAAAACATTGCCCACCCATAATAATATAAAATTACTTACAGTTATGTCGCAGGAGACGGTCCTCGAAAAAGGACAATTCCATAGTAGATAAATCAAAAAACGAATCCATCCAGAAAAGAAAGCCAAACAAAAATGCAAAAATACAACTGTGGAAAAAAATTGGTCCAACTAGGCAATCCTCTCAACAAAGCCCTCAAATGACCGAATATTAGCTTAAGAAAAAAAATGTTCGTACAAACCCGAAAAATAAAAGGAAATGTTAAAAAGTAACTAGTTTCAAAGGAACAAAATACATTTTCCTTTTTTTTAAAAAGAAACGCGTTGTCGGCACCATCCATTCACGAAACAGGAAACCTGCAGAGAATAAAAAAAGAAAAAACTCATACAGTAACATGTACAAAACCATTAATATCAACATTAAATGCAACATAACATAACTAAACAACACATAACGAACACTACATACCACTCCGCTTCTCTTCAACACTACATCAAACACATAAAATACTAAACTACCAAAACAACACCTAACTACATCAAAAACAAATAATGAACACCCTAACCCAAAACTACCGTAAAAATACATTAAATCAAACTTACCTTAACCGACAAAGTGAAAAAAAGGAAAAGAAATGGCCAGATAATAAAAATGAAAAAAAGACTGACTCCCCATAGACAAGAATGGAGAAATAATACAAAAAATCTAAAAAATTAAATTTATATTTTTATTTATTGTCAAAAAAATTAAAACAAAATTGTACAATGTATATTAAATATTAGATTATCAAAAAACAAAAAATATAGGGGCACATGCATCAAAACTAAAATGTGTGCTTCCCGATTATTACTGAATTGCAATTTGGTAATCGCAAATATCAATGCATCAAATAAATAGCTATTTTTTTGTGAATTGGTATAATTCGCAATTGCTATTAGCGATTTCATAATTGTGAGTCGCTTTTTTATCAAATATGCTATTAGAGATTCACTAATAGCGAATGCGAAAATCAGATGCACGATGATGATGTCCCAATCAAGAAGTAAGCAATTCCATGTTGTTACCTGTGTACTGAGAGGGAGGAGGAGGAGGCAGACTGCAGGAGAACAGCACTAGGAAGCAAGCTGGGACAGCTGAACCTGTGCAATTATCCAGCATGGCATCAGAAACACCCCAGAAGGAGCACAAAAGAAAGCTGACATTCAATGAAAAGGAGCTGGAGATCCTCATAGAGGAAGTTGTGAAGAACCATGAGAAACTTTTTGGCAAAAAGTCACTGCACGTCCCAGAGTCCGAAAAAAGAAAATTATGGCTGGGAATATAATTCAAAATCAGCGCAGAGGGGGTCACACAGCACTCCATTCCAGATCTGCGCAAGTGGTGGTATGACCTGCGGAGCAGGGCCAAGGGAAGAGTTGCTGCAAGGCTAGCTGATGCTAAAGAAACTGGAGGAGGACAATCCACAGAAACAGCCCCCACAGCCTTAGAGGACCTGCCGGAGCCCACCCTTCAGCCTGAGGCTGTTGTTGCAGTGATGTCGGTCGATCCTGGTAACTGTCTCCAACAGGATCTGCAGTTGCAGGATATCCCTCTCACGGATACCCCTCTCTCGTGGGTGTCCCCTCTCACTGGACGACAGGACTCTCAAACCGCACGGTCGGGAGGCCTTCACCCGCCTTGGTGATGTTCCTTAGACCGGTCTGGTCTCGCGGTGTCGATGCATCTGGAGCTGTGGTGAAATCCACTGTGGATTCGGAGACGGTCTCCGTGAGTGAGGCTTTCCTGTGAGGTGACGTGCTCGGTGACCTTCCTTACTCCGGACTGCTGAGCGGCGTCCGACTTGCCTCTCTCGCCTGGACTCCTCTGCCACTGGAGCCTCTTGGATGGCCTTCCTTGCTGGCTGTAATGGGACCGTGTGCACCGTGCGGGGCTTCGTGTGAGCTGCGTAAAGGCGTCGCTGAGGAACTGCCAACGGATTCACAGCCAAGTCGCTCATGTAGCCCCTGAGGGTGGTGCCGTTGTCTGGGCGGCGTCGCCGTCTGGACTCAGGTTCTGAACCTTCCTCTGGCAGTCTTGTGGGTGATCAGTCTTCAACCGTAACCTCCATGCTTCCCGCACCTGACGTGGAGCTACAGCCGACACATCTCTCCTACTCGGGCTCCGTTCGCACGGGAACTCCGTTGAGGCCCTTGTCCCCTGGACTGCCACGTGACTGCGTGGGCTGTGCGGGCCTTTGTGTAGGCCGCGCTTAGGGGTCACTGCGGAACTCCCAACAGGGCCACAGCCAAGTCTTGTGTAGTCCTCAAGGGCGGATCTTTCAATGGCCTGGTGTGCTCGACTTCGGCAGGCTGTAGGTTCACGGGGTGCACACCAGGTACCGCTGCGCCTTCTGTCTCCGCTGTGTTTAGGGCTCCCTTCTCGCTGTTGGTAAGTTCTGCAGCTCCTGTTCCTGCGCTGCCTTTTGCCTTAGACGCTCTTTAGGGTTTTCTTGGCACAGTGAGCTGGCTTCTCGTGCGCTACCTACTGGGCACATTCATCTTGCATTCCTTTGTGGTTTTTCTGTCCTGGTATCCCGAGGATGTGCAGCGCCTCACCAGTGGTTGTGGGTTTATAGCCGTTTTCCTTCGTTGCTTGGTCTGTAAGTTTGGTTGTTGTGATACAATGGCTGTCACATGCTTCTGGCTGGAAGTGTGTGCCCCATTCTACTCAGGGGTGGGACCAAGGGGCTGGTGCAGTTGTAGTGCAGGCCTCCCACCCCCACAAAGCCCTCCCGGTGAAGATGGCTAACTACTTGTAAGTTTGTTTGTTGTGATACAATGGCTGCCACATGCTTCTGAGTGTGTGTTCATGTACTCTATCCTGCTCATGGGTGGGAAGGGGGGCTGGTGGGAGTTGGAGTGCAGGCCTCCCACCCACCAACAGCCCTCCCTGGGAAGATGGCTACCTACCTGTTAGGTGAAGGTGAACCATACAATGGCTTCCACATGCTTCTGGGTGGGGGAGTGCTCCATCCTGCTGAGCTATAGAACAAGGGGGCCTGGTGGGAGTTGTAGTGCTGGCTGGCTGTACACATTCAACCCTGGATATGTAGCTGGCTCCCTTTGAGGTGAATCAAATGGGATGAATGTTACATCTGTGAGACCTGTGTTGGGTATTGTGGTGCAGTTGGATGGCATTGGGCCTAGGAGGTGTAACTTTGTAGTTGTGCGTGACAGTACATAGCAGTGTAATGGTATACATTTGTTTGTACTTACCAGACTGCACTACCCCGAGTTTTCCTGTGACACTCTCTGGATGCAGTATGGCAAGCACCTTCTCCTCCCATGCAGTGAATGTTCTTGGTGGAATGGGAGGGTCTCCGCTAGTCATCTGAGCCAGCTGACGGTTCATCTGAGCCATCTGAATGTTCTTGCATTTCTTCTCTTTCACCTTGCTCTTGAGTTCATGCCACCGCTTTATTATCTCCTTCTTGTTGCGCGGGACAGTCCCTACTGCATTGACCAACTTGACTATCCTTGTCCACATTTGTTCTATTGGCTGATGGTGTCTGTTGGATCAGGGTACCAAACAATTGTGGTTCTACTCTGATTATCTCATCTACCATGACTGAGAACTCACTGTCAGTGAATTTGGGCATTTTCTTTTGTGCCATGGTGTATGATGTGCAAATGGTTTGACGTGCAGTTGTGAGGTTGGTTGGGGTGGTGTAGGTGGTGTGTGTGTTGTTGTTGTGCTGCTGAGATGTGTGGTGTTTTGCCTATCTTAGGTGCTGCAGGCTTTATTTCCTTCAGAGCTAAAGTAGTGCAAAGGATTCTGGTCGGGGAAGGGGCTAATTTTATACTCAGCTATGTGGGTGTGTCAAAATGGAGTACTGCTGTCGGGTGTGGTGTGTGGGTTGTCTTGGGATCTGTATTTTTCAGGTTGCCATGGGGGTGTGTCATTGGGGTTTGTTAGGTGTTTTTGGGGCGGAGTTTGATGTGTGCACTTTGTGGCCTTGTTGTGTGTTTTTTGGTCGACTGCCATATTTGTCACCGACGTCGCGATGGCAATGCAACAATCCTTCCACCGGCTATCCCATTCATCACTGTTTGCAATTGCGGCGGTTAGAAACAGCGGATCACATCAATGGTATCCTAATTTTAGGTGCGGTCACTCCACTGGCCTCTCAGCGGTTTTGTTAGATTCCGCGACAAATCCGACTGCCACGGTCAGATTTTCACCTGCTCTGTCCGCTACCGGCGTTTTTTTGTGGCATCGTTCCGCCGGGTTCAGAATTTTGTGGCGATTGATCCTAATCGGACTGCGGTTTTGCCACGGTACCAGCAGATGGTTGGTTTCCACTACCATTGCAGTCGGGGTGGTTTTCGACGGGCATACTAATTAACCCCTAAATAACAGAAATAATCAAATTAACTAAAACTTTAACGTTTTACTTTGTTTCACAGATTACACTTCAGTAAAACTCCACCTAAAAAATAAAATCAAGGATTAACTTAAAAAACAATGCGAAAATCAATAGTAAAGAAAAATATAAAACTAAGTAACTGTATAAATTAACCAACAAATAAAACAAACTAATAAAAAAAATAAACTAAATAAAAAAAGCAAAATATAACTGACAAACATTTTTCTCTTCACAGCTTCTACAAGCTTCAACAAAACAAAAACATCAACAAAATAAACTTTTCAACTAATAATAGTAACTATTTTTTTCTCAACTAAATAAAAATAGAAACTAAAGAAACAAAATAATAAAATTAAAAGTAATACTTTAATAAAATGAAATATTCCTTTTAAACCAACAGAAAATAACAAACCAGTGAGTCAACCATGACCATCAATAAAATATCCAACAGGAAAATTAAAGCAAGACAAATGTACGTTTATTTTCAAATATAATCATTATACAAAATGTTTACTGTTCAAAATCTTATAATTAATAAATATATATGTGTATACATATATACACAGTTAAGACAAGAAAAATGGCAGAAGGAGCAAAATTCATCACATCACAAAAGAGAAAACTACTTCTGTGCTACATGGGCTATACATATACACAAGAAAAACAACTGGAAACAAAACCCATTGGAAATGTAGTAAACACTACTCCAATTCTTGATATGAGAGAGCCACAACAGTAGAAACAAATGTAATTAATGTTAGGGAACACAACCATCCCCCAATGTGACAGAAATTGAGGTCAGAGATGCTCTATAAACAATCAGAAAAGCAAGCACCAGCTCCCAACAGACCAGTGCCCCAATACAAAAAAAAGGTATTAACTAGGGTTCCTGAACATGTCCCAGGACAACTACAATGTATTCCCACTCTAAACAGATTAGTAGCCAGAACTAAAACAGGTACTGCTCAAGCACCACCCACCCCCCCAAACTTTTGCTGAAATAAAAATCTTTCCGGAATACACTGTAACCCACGAAGATGAGAAATTCATTCTTCATGACAATAACAGTCATGAAAAATGAAATATTATCTTTGCCACCAACTACAACATACAGAAATTAAAAAACTGTGAGGGGCGCTAGAGATCGCCAAGTAAGATGGGTGCACTTGCATGAGGCTCTTGCAGTTTGGGCAGAAATCCGTTCATTATCCTAGCCATCCTTGGATACAGCGCACCAGAAGCAGCTCTACATGCATCAGACATGCATAGCGATTGATTGTGGGCAAAAACGAAGAATTTCCTACCTGTGGAACCCCATAAGTCGACATTTGGCCTCCATGACCGCGCTTCCCATGATGGCGGCGGTGTGGATTGGATGAGATGGGCGAGGTGACGCTGTGGTGAGGGGCGAAAAATCGACTGCCCACTGTGATACTGTCGCCGAGAGCACCTCGGTAGTGAAGCCTACCGGAACCAGCGTGGGGATTGAGAAGTGGCGCCCCCCTATCACTGTGCAGCGACTGGGTCTGTGTTCCCCCCGTAATGCCTTGCCGAGATCTCGTGGGCCGCTGTGTTGAGGTGCGGCTGGCGGCCGCCGGAGCCCTGCTGTGAACCCGGGGGATCTTGCGGGCGGCCAAGGGAAGAAGGAGCTGCCGTGACCTGGGTGTAAGAGCGGAAGCGTGACATGCCTGGTGCCACTGTGGTGGGGTCAGAGGGTTGACACAGTTCCGTGGGCTTCCACAAGCCGCGCCAAGACCTTGCCGCCCGGTGTCTCCTCGCGCCACTGCCCCTCAACAAATATTGACACAGCGGTATCGAGACTTCCTAATTGCCACTGACTTCAAGACCGCATTGACCTGAGCCCTATGCGAATCCCTACCTGCTGTGCTCCTGTGACGGAGAGCGCCGCTGACAGCGTTGGAGCTGGAGCCGAGATCAGGAAACTGCACGTAGTGGGGGCCGCGCCTCCGCCGCCCAGTGAATACGCGCCATGCGCCCAGGGCTTGACTGGCGCGCCCAGGGGGAGCGGAGAGCAATAAGGCCCATCCTGGTCCACTTTTTGGCGGCTCCACTGACTCCCGTGCTTTAAACCTGGGGGCTGCAGTCAAACGCACTGACAGGAAAAGTAAACAACAACATAATTGATTACCTGGCTGACACCCTGCAGAGATCGAAGACACACGTACTGCTCCTGAGCATGGTGATACCAGTCTGAATCGGTCAGTAGATTGTGCGAGCATAGAGGGGGCAGCCCGCTATTTCACCCACACGTAGCCACCTAAGGAGCAGGGAGACGAGCTATAAGAGGAAACCTGCTCTCCCTGTGTGCCACACACATTGCGCTCTTGACCTCATTCGCGACCTAAGAGCTGTACCTATATAGGAGTTACGGTTCCCCCCACTACCCAATTGAGTCGTAGATCCTATTGTCAAACCTCAATGGGAAAACCAGACGGCAAACAACCAAAACTTACCTTTGATACCCGGAAAACTACCCGCTTCCAGACAGAGCCAGATGAAGAACATGCGGAGGCTCCAATCACATCCACGCCAGACCTGAAGGAACTACCGGTTGTAATGCAATCGAGCTTGACGTCAATAGAATCCAAAAGGGACTCCATGTCTACCAGGATGGACGGTCTAACACACAGGATGGAGAAGCACGATGACCTCTTAACCGAAGCAGAAAGACGAATCTCTAACTTGGAGGACACGTCCAATGCTACCAATAACCCCACACTCGAGATGGATAAAGTATTGAAAGTGATAGCCGCTAAAAATGAGGAGTTGGAATCACGCTTAAGAAGGAACAACCTCCGCTTCTTAGGTGTACCGGAGTCAACTGCAACAGGAAAAATGGAGGATTATGTGGAACGCTTGCTCATAGCGCTATTTGGCAGAGAGGAATTTTCAATGGTCCTTGTAGCAGAGAGAGCACACCGCTCGCAGGTGGGCCGACTCCCTTCCCGGGACCCCCTGCGACCCATTATTTCCAAACTGGTGAATTATCGCGACAGAGTCACGGCCCTCCAACTATCCAGAGAGAAAAGAAGCCTCAAATATGAAGGAATGGAGATCTCTATCTATCCAGATTTTACCATGGCAATACAAGAACAGAGACGCAAATTTCTCCCGGTTAAGAAAAAACTTCAACAGCTCAACATTCCATATGCCATGTTGTTCTTGGCCCGCTTGAAAGTGACCTCCCAAGGTAAACAAAATGTTTTCATCAACCCACAGCACGCCCAGGACTTCATCAAGACCTTATCCAAACAGCCCAGAGGTCGACTATCCCCTGCACGACAAGAGGAAAACAATGGAGGTGCATCGGACATTGAATGAACCATTCGCGGTAGACATTGGAATCGCTGATAATGATACCACACCTTCCTGCTGGCCCCTAAACATCATTATATCTACAACGACCTGAGGTCAGGCTCTAAGGCCCCTGATCACCTACTGAGGGTTTGCCGCTGAGTGGAACTAGACCTTACTCTTAGCGGAAAAACTCTTGCAGTCGCACACCTTGGCCCCAGCAGGTGTAGTCGAGAACTCACTCCCGATGATGGGATATTAACGCTCTACTATTAAGCAGATCACAGGACTCCTCGGGGCTAGGAGCCGAGCGCAGGGCTTGGGAAAGGAATCGTCACTGCGGTCCCAACAATCGTTGCCCTGAGATGCAACCCATGCGCCCGCGCCACCTCAAACACTCCTACCAATAAGGGTTCGACATGTAAGGAACTATGTGCTGCACCAGATACCATGCCAAGATGGACTTACATTGCTGCACCCGAACACCCTTGCCACCGCGAGGAGAACATGGTCGACCTTTGGCTGCTACCCACCAGGTGAACCCTAAACTTCGAACTAAGTAAAATGGGTGAAAGTTTACTTTACCGTCCCCTGTTGAGACTAGAGTATATGGGATTGATTGGGAGGGGGGAGGTACAAGGCATAGCAGGTTGGGGTTTCCGTTGTGGGAGGGGGAGGGATTGAGGATTGTTTGCTACGTAATTTTTCTGCACTGCATGATTATGATCACACTTGATGTATTCCTACATGACCACACAAAATACATTCCACGCCAACTTCATTTCTCATACATTTGATGGAGTCTCGTCTCAGTACTCTCCAATATAACTTTTTGACATGGAATGTGAGAGGCCTGGGGAACCCTTGTAAGCGTTGGCATATACTTACCTATCTGGACTGCCACAATGTCCACTGCACCATGCTCCAGGAGACATACATGTCCCCCAGCTCACCCCTCTCTTTCACTACCCGATGGGCAAGCCATAGAGGCTTCTCATGTTAGTCCTCATATGCCGAGGCACCCTAATTCTGGTGAAGTGGACACTTCTGTACACCCCCATTGGCTCCTATGCAGACCCACAAGGAAGATTCAACATCCTATGGGGAAGGCATTCCGCACAATCCGTTACACTGATATCTTGCTATGGACCGAATACCGACGACCCAGAATTTTTTCTGGTATTGTGGGGGAAAATACAAGATGTGGGCACCACGCATTAAATATGGGGGGATTTTAACATTACCATCTACCTGCATCTGGATAGGTCGCATCCACAACCACACCACTACACCACCACGCAACTAGCCCTCAAAAACATTGTTGAGGATCATGACCTCATAGATCCTTGGAGAAGTCACCATCCACTGACTCGTCAGGGATCTTGCTATTCTTTTGTCCACTCTCCCTGGTCATGGATAGATTATTGGCTAATCGATAAGGGACTGGCAACCTGGACCTCGCGCACATCACACCTCCCCCGAACATACTCAGACCACTCCCCTATATTGTTGACCATCACACCACCACAAGAAGCACCCCCATACCCATGATGGTGCCTCAATCCACAGTCGTTGCTCGATCCTGTTTTTAAAGACGAAGTTGAACAAGAGATATCAGACTTTTTCCATCGCAATATTGGCTCAGTCCCCCAATACTGTACGATTTGTGAGGCCTTTAAAGATACCATAGGAGGCATCTGTCTAGCCAAAAGTGGAGGAGTATTGAAAGATATCCGCAATACACTTCGGAAATTAGAGTCAGACATTAAACAAACTGAGCTGACTATACAAACCACACCTTCTCCCACATTACAAACGCATATACGCGCCCTGCTCACAGAATACCAGGAAACAGCTGAACATGAATGCAAACTTAAGGGGAAATATAAGGCTCACCGTTATGGGGAGGGTGAGAGACCGGGATATGTGTTGGCTTTCCTCTATCCGACATCCACGCTTCACTAACACTGTCCTAGAGATTGAAGACGAGGATGGTCTAACACACAGAAACTCCTCGGACATACTCTCCGCGTTTAAAAGGTTCTATAAATCACTATACACCATCCACCGGTAGGCCCCGGTTGACTTCACTCCATTCTTCGAAGACACTGCCATAGCATGGCTGGGTAACGGCCAGAGGGAGTTCCTCCTGGCAAACCACGAAGATGAGGACATCATATCCATTATTATGCAATTGCAATCTGGCAAAGCTCCGGGACCAGATGGACTCCCCGCCGAGTTCTATAAACCATACCATTGCCTAATTATCCCGGTATTGCGACATGTCTTCGAGGCAGCCCGAGAAACTGGCATCCTACCTCAAACAATGCACAAAGCACTTATAATTTCCTTGCCCAAACAAGTAAAACTACCCACACAACTAGACTCTTATAGACCCCTATCCCTTATAAATGTAGATGCTAAGATCCTTGCCAAACTGAACGCGAACCACATTAGTCCTCTCATGCCGGGGCAGGCCATCCCGGATCAATCGGGTTTTGTCCCGGCGAGAAGCACAGCCCATAACCTACGCACACTGTTTGCACTGCTCCATGATATTGACCCTGAAGAAGATGCCGCTGCTATTTTCCCTGATGCCACCAAGGCATTCGATTCCGTGGAATGGGATTATCTTTCCTTTGTCTTGGTGCACATGGGATTCCTTTCTCCATTCCTGGCCTGGATGAACTTATTATACACAGGGCATCGCACTACCTTGATGGTTAATGGCTTGAGCTCTTTCTCATTCCCATTGGCCAGAGGCACCAGGCAGGGGGGCCCACTGTCCCCTCTCCTCTGCCCTGGGCTATCGAAACCCTGGCCGCAAACATTCAACAACACTACCAAGACCATGCCATCATTTACCCAGAAAGACAAATACTTATCTCCTTATATGCTGACAACCTCACTCTATATCTATGCCATCCGGAAGTGAGTCTGAATCCCCTAATTACGCCTATTCATACTTTTTGGACAGCTACCAGGAGTCAATATTAACTGGAGCAAATCCCAGATATACCCCCTCACTGAATCCACTATAAAATTCAAACCAGACTTTCCCCTTAAATGGTGTGACGACACTCTCACCTATCTTGGAATAATAGTCTCTCTTAACCGTGAGGAGCTCATGAGGGCCAACTATCGGTGAGCGCTGGATTCCATAACTGATAAACTCAAGAGATGGATTGCAATGCCCCTGTCAATGGCCGGTAGGGCGGCCATTATAAAAATGGTTATCCTACCCAAGCTGTTATATTTATTTGTAAATATCCCCTACGTCCCCAGCCGTCACTTTTTTTGGGGGGTTAAAACCCAGCTTAAACAACTTACATGGGGAGGGAAGCAGGCCAGGCTGCAATGGGATACACTCACGCGCCCGTTCAGTGCAGGCGGATTCGCCATACCAGATGCGGAATTGTACTTCAGCTTTGCACAGGCACATTACGCTGCACACTGAATAAAACCCCCCCTTAATGCCCCACTTGGCGATAGAAGACGGTTATATGGCCCCCACCCCAAGTACTGCATACCTTAGCTTCCCGGAAGTTAAACAACATTTTGCAGTTACTACCGTCCAATGCACTGTCAGTGCATGGCACGACCTTGCCAAGTCCACCCAATGCACACTAATGTACTCTCCGCTTCTGCCCCTCTCTGGACGGCAGGACATCCCGGTCACGAGGGAAATTCAGCACTAGTGAGGAATTTTTTAAAGACACAACCCCTCCCCGTTAGAGCACTTTTTTATATTAGACTCCGCCAGGATGTGAAGGTCATCACACCCACCTTCCCTTTGAACCCCCAGTTATGGCCCCACTGCACGCACTATTGCAGCAAGACACCCCCGCACACGTGCTCTCACTGCAATACCGGACGGTACAAGCCAACAGAGAATATGACACCCCCTTTGGCTTGACACAAATAGGAAGAGGAATTGCGACACTCTATCACCAAGGAACAGTGGACATACTGCTGCAAGTAAACAGGAGATATATCCGTCAGCAGCTGGTTTAGAATAATACATTATAAATATGTCCACCACCTCTAATACACGCCAGCGTGAATGCTCCGACTGAAGATTCGAGATGATGACCACTGTGACCGCTGCAGAAGTGAAGGGGCTGACTTTAAACTCGTAGCCTGGAACTGCCTCCCCATACAACGTTATTGGACGGAGGTCCTCACTGCACTGTACCTCATGACCGGCCTGCACATTTCTGTAGATCCCCTCACTGCACTGCTGGGGTACATTGAACCCATCGCTGCCAAAATGCGTAAATACACTTCAATTGCGCTACTTCTCGCTAAGAGGATAATCGCCTGAAGATGGGGTAGGGAAAGAGCGAAGAAATGTAACGCCTTCACCGCGGCGGTTTTTCCGCTGCAGTGCGGGTGTTCTTAAAGGTGGGCGGGGCTGCGTCGGCCATTGGTCGTGCGCAGCACTGGGGAGGGACAACGGCCGACGGGAGCACGGAAGGGGTTAAGGACTGGCTCCACAATCTTGTTTATTGCCAAGAACAACTACATACATACGCAGACCTTCAACCCCTCTCATCACGGCTGAAAGGCATCTGGGGTCCCTCATCACAGCCGAAAGACATCTGGGGTCCCTTACAAACCTATTTGTTGGAACACACTGCTGATACAGACAACACGTCACGCTACTCCATATTTTATTCACTGGAATGCACCATTACCTTAGATCTACACCACCTAATCGCAGTGCATTAATGGACATGTCCACTTTCATATTATGTTATGGTTAATGTTTGTTACCATATGACTACAATGATACCACTGCCCTTCCAGCTAAACTTTCCAACTAACGCGGCCAGCCCGGAAGGGTCTTAGGCGGCTTGCTGTGTACTCCCCTACCCTCTTGCTATATTCTCTACATATTTGATGCATCGCAATGCCAGCCCAACTGTGGATGTAGGCAGTATACTGTGATTCATACCTTTTTGTCAGCAAGAAATGTTTTTTTCAGATTAAAAAAAAAAGAAATTAAAAAACTGAAACGTGGATGATGGATGGTACATTTAAAGTTTGCCCCAAGCCTGGTTATCAACTATATATCATCCACTGCAAATATGAAGACACTAACATCCCCTTCATATACAAACTACTCCTCAATAAGAAAAATACCAACTATAGAGAGCTCCTTACAATAATAAAACAACACACAGACAACTACTTCCCACAAAACAAATCCTTGACTTTAAACAAGCAATGATTCAGTCAATTTAAAAAATATCCCCGCACACTGCAATACAAGGTTGCTATTATGACTTCAGCCAAAGTATCTGGAGACACCTACAAAAATCTAATCTAAGTATAGATTACTCCACTAATAGCAACTTTGGGTATCAAATCAAAAAATGAATAGCCCTCGTCTATGTACCAACAACTGAAGTGGCCAATCACTATAACATACTTCTTGAAAGCCCTTTCTACCAAGCAAACAAAACAAAACTAACCCCCTTCCTAGACCACTTTGAAGACACTTGGGTGGGAAGGCTCCATAGGCCGGGCACTGTAGGCAACCGGTAAGCAAAAAAAACTATGTATGAATACCTACAACACAAAACTCGACAATTTGCAAACACCAAAGGGCTAGAATACCTAGACATTATTGCTAAATCTATACTTTAAACAAAAAACAATACTAAACATCATAAGCATTTTAAAATCACAAAACAACATAATTCTACTGTTTTGTAAACTTATAATTATGTCACGTAAAAATGAACACGTAAAAATTAAAATCTTACATATAAATATAATAAATCATATAATTATTAAAATAAAAAAGAAACAAACAAACAAAATGTTACCAAAAACATTGCCCATCCATATTAATATAAAATTACTTACAGTTATGTCGCAGGAGACTGTCCTCGAAAAAGAACAAATCCATAGTAGATAAATCAAAAAACTAATCCATCCAGAAAAGAAAGCCATACAAAAATGCAAAAATACAACTGTAGAAAAAATGGTCCAACTAGGCAATCCTCTCAACAAAGCCCTCAAAAGCCCAAAAATTAGCTTAAGAAAAAAAATGTTCGTACAAACCCGAAAAATAATAATTTTCCTTTTTTTTTTTTAAAACGCGTTGTCGGCACCATCCATTCACGAAACAGGAAACCTGCAGAGAATGAAAAAAGAAAAAACTCATACAGTAACATGTACAAACCCATTCATTTCAACATTAAATGCAACATAACATAACTAAACAACACATAATAAACACTACATACCACTCCACTTCTCGTCAACACTACATCAAACACATAAAATACTAAACTACCAAAACAACACCTAACTACATCAAAAACAAACAATTAACGCCCTAACCTAAAACTACCTTAAAAGTACATTAAATCAAACTTACCTTATCCGACAAAGTGAAAAAAAGGAGAGAAAAATGGCCAGATAATAAAAATGAAAAAAAGACTGACTCCCCATAGACAAGAATGGAGAAATAATAAAAAAATCAAAAAAATTAAGGGCCAGATGTAGGTAATTCCTATTTACCGACTCTTAAATACCGACTCATACCAAATCAATATTTAAGAGTCGGTAAATAGGAAGGAGGCAGATGTAGGTAAAAATTTACCGATTCTGTAAGAGTCGGTATTTACCGAATCTGTAAATACCGATTCGGTAACTCACATTGATTCCTATGGGCCTTGAAGCCCATAAGATTCAATGTGAAATACCGATTCGGTATTTACAGATTCGGTAAATACCGAATCCTGCAAGGGTGCAGGGGGTGTCACTTTGACAGCCTCTAGCACCCCAAATACAGGCATGTGTGCCATGTGGCACACATACATGCCCTAAGGGCACATGGCACAGGTGTGCATGCACAGATGTGCATGCACACCTGAATTCGGTATTTTACCACCCAATGGGATTGGGTGGTAAACTACCGACTCTTAAGGGCCTGTGGCACTCTTAGGAGTGTCACCTACATATGGATTTACAGAATTGGTATATTTACCGATTCGGTAAAATACCGAAGTGGTAAAATTACCGAATCGGTAAATATACCGATTCTGTAAATTCAGACCCACCTACATCTCAAAAGCCAAATACCAGTTGGTAACGGCCGAAATCGACCGTTACCGACCGGTATTTGGCGACCTACATCTGGCCCTTGATGTATATTTTTATTTATTGTACAAAAAAATGTAACATGTCAAAAAAATGTAAAACAAAATTGTACAATGTATATTAAATATTATATTATCAAAAAACACAAAATATAGGGGCACATGCATCAAAACAAAAATTTGTGCTTCCCGATTATTACTGAATTGCAATTTGGTAATCGGAAATCTCAATGCATCTAATAAATAGCTATTTTTTTGCGAATTGATATAATTCGCAATTGCTATTAGCGATTTCATAATTGTGAGTCGCTTTTTTATCAAATATGCTATTAGAGATTCACTAATAGCGAATGCGAAAATCAGATGCAGGATGATGATGTCCCAATCAAGAAGTAAGCCATTCCATGTTGTTACCTGTGTACTGAGAGGAGGAGGAGGAGGCAGGCTGCAGGAGAACAGCACTAGGAAGCAAGCTGGGACAGCTGAACCTGTGCAATTATCCAGCATGGCATCAGAAACACCCCAGAAGGAGCACAAAAGAAAGCTGACGTTCAATGAACAGGAGCTAGAAATCCTCATAGAGGAAGTAGTGAGAACCATGAGAACCTTTTAGGCAAAAAGTCACTGCGCGTCACAGAGTCCGAAAAAAGAAAATTATGGCTGGGAATACAATTCAAAATCAGCGCAGAGGGGGGTCACACAGAGCTCCATTCCAGATCTGCGCAAGATGTGGTATGACCTGCGGAGCAGGGCCAAGGAAAGGGTTGCTGCAAGGCTAGCTGATGCTAAAGAAACTGGAGGAGGACAATCCACAGAAACAGCCCCCACAGCCTTAGAGGACCTGGCGGAGTCCACCCTTCAGCCTGAGGCTGTTGTTGCAGTTATGTCGGTCGATTCCTCTGCACTGCCCAGTACTTCCCAAGGTAAGATGCATGCAAATGACCATACAATGCTAGATTTACTAAATAAAGGGCCATATATATTTAGAAGGACTGGCATTATCTATCGCTAACGTTAGTTAGCAGCAATTTATTTTTCACCGTTTACTGCTGAAAACTATCGCCATGGTACCGACGTATGTACAACACTTCGCTACATGGCGATAGTTTCTCATTGCAGCGGTAGTTGTTGACGTAAACAACAATGTTACGGTGATAAAAATCTTGTTGCTAATGTGATAAAAAGTGGCTGCAGAACAGTCACTGGCCAGGAACTGCACGCTAATCGGCGTGACACCACTTTTTTCACATTAGCGGCAAAATTCAACTACAAAACACCTGCGAAGCACCCCAAACACGAAAAAAATAAAATAAGAAGAACTATGGAGGAAGCTGAACAGAGTACTGCAGTACAGAACAACCCCTCTAACACCACAAATAGCCAGGAGGACCAGCCAGAGATCCTGGGGAAGGGGAAGAGGAAGAGGAAAACCAGGTTCAGCCAGCAGGAAAATCAGATCCTGATTGCGGAGGTGACAGAGAAACAACACCAGCTCTTTCTCAGCTTCACTGTGTCATTGAGGACCAAAAATGCCATATGGCAGTCCATCGCAGCCATGGTGAATGCTGTCGCAGATGTGAGGAGGACAGTGCCCATCTGCAAGAAGCGCTGGCATAATTCTCAGCGCAAGACCAAGCAAAAACTGGCCAACACTCGCCCGCAGCAATGCAGACTGGAGGTGGGAGTCCAGTGCCACAGGAGGAGCTGGATGCCTTGGAGGGGATGTATGACATTACAACGCATGCTTTTACATCGCATGCCTTTACAACGCTGTTTTTACAACGCATGCCTTTACAATGCATAGTGCTTTGGGGTGCTGGATAGTGAATATTTTAATTTACTATTCCAACTCCAGTCCCCGTGGATAGTAGGGAAGGTGTTGGATAGTAAATTAAATCCATTCCCTATCCTAGAGCGCCCCCCAGCGCAATGAGTTGTAATGGTTTGCGTTGTAAATACCGCGTTGTAAAGGCACTACGTTGTAAAAGTTGCGTTGTAAAGGTTGTTTACCCTTGGAGGTACAGGTGTCCGCAGTCATCTGTGAGGAGTCAGAGGTGTGAGTCCAGGGACAGGATAGTGCTGAACAAGACCAGCTACATCAGCAACAGAGTGAGTACCAACCAGGTCTGCACAGGGCTGCATCTCTGTGACAGCAATATGATGATGCACCGTGTATGAGACTGATCATGGGCAGAAGTGAGCATGCCACCACCAATGGCAGCACACATGCACCATTGTGCAATAGTGTCTGAGTTGATTTGAAGATTGTACATGTGCATGAAGGAGGACCTTACTGCACATGCATATTCTTGCACACTACTCGGACACCCTTGCACAATGGTGCATGTGTGCTGCCATCAGTGGTGACATGCTCACTTCTGCCCATGATCAGTCTCATACACGGGGCAGACAAATTGTATATGCATGGTGTTGAGGCAAGAGGGCCATTTTGATACCCTGCCGCATCTCCAGGCAATGGGCCCCTTTGCTTGTTCATGAGATGCTGCCCTGTGTCCACCAAGTGAGAAAGCAACTCGGTAATGCAGCGAGCGCAAGGTAAATTGTTTTATTTATGTACTTACTTACTTTTATCCTGGCCATCGTACATCCGACTCCACTACCTCCCCACCCTGCTCCGCCCTCCACCTCACAGCACTCCCTCTGCGAGCTTCCACTGGTAATGGCACATATCTACCACCCGCTATTGGAACCACAATGTCTGTTTCAGTGAAGTAGTGTTGGCAATAGGGACCTATCCTAAAGTGCAAATCATCAGTCAGCCACTTCCCATGGATTAACAATGCCTTGGAAATAAGGAATCCTTTCATGCTGTGCTTACTGTGAAAGGAGAGGACAACGTGTCTAGTGGTGTGTAGCGCACTGCAATTTGCATATAGTCAGATGCTGTACTACCATTTCAATGGTGGCATCACTATGAGGCAAAGTAACAGCTGGGAAAAGTGGTTATAACACTGGCACCACAGGGAGCATTGCTTCATTTTCCCTTCTGTTTTCTGTTGAACAGTGTTCTGCCTTGTGCCATGCACATTTGATCAGAAAAATGATAACATTCTGTATGGTACGGAAGGTGAGCCTTCCTGCACAGGAACACCCCATTTCAATAATCCTGACACACTTGCATTACGTAGAAAATGTGCCTGTGTATGTGCATGGTAGATGGACTCTAGGCCAGGCTCATGTGAAATGTCGGGAGGGCCGTAATCTGGGGAACACGGCGCATACATCCATTTTCATGATGGATAAGAGTTTCAATGTCAATGTTTGCTCAAGCCTATGTTCCTACATTGTGTTGTAAATGTCCAACAATGTGGTGTACAACTCTCTGATGTTAAAATGTACAAAAGAGTGTCCCTAGCCTAGGTCATGACTCCTATTTGTCATCCTGTTATCCATGCAAGTTTCTTGTGCACAAATCAACTGGATCCTGACACTATCTGTCCACCTAAATTACATGCCATGACCCAACGTACACATTCAAGTGATTGTTCTGTGATTGAATAAGTTGTATACAAGTCAAAAAGCACCACTCCACCAATGCACTTCTGACATAAGTGCAACCCCAATTTAAAAACAGTAAAAATGTATTAGAACTTAACAAAATTACCTACCCTAAACTAACACTAAGCACTACTACAACTAACCTAATCTTAACTAACTGGAACTAAGTGAATGCTACTCTAAACTATCTCCCTTAACTGATCCTAAAAACGCAACAACATATCTGAGACATCAACCCCCCTCCCACCCTTAAAGCACATCAGCAGACAGGACATATACATCTTAGCTAAACATAAACTAACTACACATTTATCCTACACAAATATATATATTTTTGGTTTGAATTTTTTTTCTATAACAACAAATACATCAACCCCCCCCCCCAAAGGAAAAGAAAACTTAGCCCAGAATACTACATCAAGAGAATAAAAAATCTAAAACATTGTCAAAATCTTACACTACCTATTACTAAACTAAAACTACACCACCTAACACTTAAAAACCTACACAAGTACTAATTAGAAATATAAAAAAAAACATCGGGGGACTTGCAAAATGGGGGATGGGTCACTACTTGTCCATGTCAAAATGGGAGACCCAAGGCAACCTTGATTTCCTGGAGGTGGGTGCTCTGCTCCGACTTTTCCCTTTCTATTTGGGCCAGTCTGACATTCATGTCCATCATGCACTGATGGTCCCTTATTGTGAATCCCACCGCATGAGTTGGTGCTACAGATGGCCGTGTGGCAGTTCCCTGTCCACGTGGCTGTGAGGGGGCACCTGCCTGTGGGCCGGATGTTGTAGCAGCAGGTTGGCTGTGTGGTGGCTGTGTCTGATGGGCCGATATTTGGCCATGTCTGGACCCACGCCTGTCGTCCGAAGGGCCAGGTATGGCCTGTGTGTCCCTCTGGAAACTTTGTAGTAGAACTTGGAGCAGAGACTTCCATCTCCCAGCTGCCAAGTCAGCTCTGTACCTCATAGCCCCCGCCCACCCGGCATATGTGCAGGTATCGTTCTTTCCGTATCTGAAATGCGCGGGCCTCCTCTGGTGACATGTTGTTTGTAAAATAAGAGCAATGACAATATGTGAGTACAGATGACTATGTCATGGTTCTCCATTTAACTCTGAACCAGAAGGTCAGGAAAACATGTGAGCCTACACTTTAACAAAAGATGGTGAAGTTCAAAAGTGACATGGACAATGCAATGTTGAATTAAGGATCGGTTACAACGTGATAGTGACACTGGCATGCCAGTGCATGGCATGTGACATATAGTGTTACAACACAATGAGACTGTCAGTGTCAAATGATGGTGCTGTCACATACCCTGACTGAGTGGGACATGTACAAAGGAGTGGAGGAGGAAGGCATTAGCCCTCTGGGTGTATCGCCTCGCTCCCCCACTTCTGAAACACAAGACTGCACCATATGTACAATAATGTGGTGCAGCCCTGCGTTCCCCCCTGCCTCAGCGCCAACACAGGCACCCTTGCACAAGAGTGAAAGGGCGTCTGTGTGCATGGGAGGATTGTTCGTGTGCAGGAAGGGACACCTTCCTGCACATGAACAATCCTGAAAAAGCCCTTCTGTCATCATGCAGCACACATTGAAGCAACAGAATTGCATTTTTCCTATTATTTGTACATGCACAGGAAAGGATACCTTCCTGTACAGAAAAAAAGAATGCAATTGGGCTTTTTCAATGTGTGCTGCACAATGCAGCACACATGGAAAAACAACATTAGGTGTCCGAACACTGACTTGTACATGAGGCGCAGCCCCTCTCGCCACCACAACTTCACAATAGGTAACGTTGTGGTGGTGAGAGGGGCTTGTACATTTGCCCCTGAGTCTACCAGGTGAATAGGCCCAAGGAGACAGCTTGACAACACCATTGCAGACCAAAAACATGGCAATTAGATACATAGGACCATCTTTGCTAGGTTGTTGGGGAGCGTGCCATTGATATCCTTGGCTCAACTGGAAAGCTGGTATGCAGCAGACCTACAATACTGCTGTGCAGACCTGTGTCTGACCCCGCACGGCCTGAAAAACACTTCCTCCTTGGGCATAATCTGGCCCACTTGCACAATGCTGCAAGTGTCTCTGCGTTGCCTTGAAATATTAGAAAGGGCCACAGAGTGGCCTTTCCTGCACATGACAATTCCTTACACAATGCATAGACAAATCAATGTGTGCTGCTTCATGCAGCACATGTTGAATTCACATGATGACATTCTCAGCACTGATTGTTCATGTGATGTAAGTTGCACCTTCATGCACTTGAACAATCAATGGTGTCTTGTTGTGTCCATGTGTACCGCACAACACAGAACACTTTCGAACAGCATGTTTTTTATTCAAATCTAGAAATCTCAACACTGTGCCTAAACTGATACAATATGCCAAGGGTATCACACATTACCAACTCCAAAACATTCTAGCTGGCCTTGGAGAGAGTGTCCAGACCTCTAAAGGTTTGTTTGTGCATGTGTTCAGCACCCAACCGCGGCACACAATATATGGTTGTGAAAAGATGGTTTAGAGCCCTTTTGTGCTTCATTCCCAGGCAGCCATCTAATCGCTGCATTGTGACTCAGGCTAAGGCAATCATGCTCCCACAATGCTGTACAATGTGACTTTGATGATTAAATATCGTGCTTGTGATATGCACCACCATCGCAAAGATATGACACATCAGATGAAAGACAATCACTGTTGCCAGCAATCTGAGCTTGTGCCCTAACTTTACATTATGGTGATATCAACACATACAAAATAGGTGTGACTCTGGATCCTGCTGCAATAAATTTGTTATCACTGACCCAAGCTTACATATTGTGGATGTGACGGACTCTGTTGTGATTTCTGTGAATGACACCTGGTGCAACAGAGATTTGAACAACATTGACAGTCATCTCAGTCAAGGATGTACATGCATTCCCTGTCTAGGCATAATCATCACCAACACCACTCACATGTCTCTTCTCCTGTCTGTATGCTGTGTAATCCACATGCATGTGCTGGAGTGATATAAGCCATTGATGTTTCTTGCATGGGTATCACTGACTGGGGATGTGCAAAGTTACATCCGGAAGACATATGCATTGCTCCGTCTTCACTAACTGTTTTGTTCACACTTCACACTTCTTTGATACATCATCACACTGGAGGCAAGGTACATGTGATACACACCCATACTGCATACTACTATGTATTACCCAGACATTCATCATATCTCACAATGACAATATTTAATAGATGAACTCACCAGTGGCGGGTGGGACCCTGAAATCAGTGTCTGCCAGCTATGAGACGTGAAAAGAAACATGTGTTAGTATCACACGTAAATTCACATGTGTCATATTCATAATCAGATTCATGTACATCAATGACAATGCCCTGTAACTGTACTGTTGCAGTTCAGTTTGCATACATGATTGTGCCTACTTTGCCTGTTGTTCCCACAAGACATGATCAATGCTGAATTTGGCAACACAAGACAATCCTTCTTACAAATTTGCACATTTTGCACACACTTCTTGTGTAACACATTCCCAAGGCCACGCTTCTCCCAATAACATCATGTTCTCCATGGTGTGTAGACAATATCATTACTGCAGATCTCACAAGGGTGTGTCACAACAATTGATGGTGTATGATTACACCGTCTCTATGTGGAAGACTGACACTCCTTAGATGGCCTATTTTAGAATACAAATTTTTCCTATATTATCATATGTTACACAAAACCTATGTACAAGGGCAGCGTACATAGGAGGCTGCTCCAAAAGTTAAGATCATGAAATACCTGAACTTAATTTTGCGAAACAAGGACAAATGCATTATTTTGCCTCATTTTTGCTTTTTCCGTGTGCGCTGCCCTTTGCAGCACACATGGAAAAAGCTAAATGCCTTTGATTGTTTATGTACATGAAGGTCACTCTTCCTGTACATAAACAATCTTTCCCCTGCACACAGACATCCTTTGCCTATGGTGCAAGGGTTCCTGCATTGGAATTACACTGCTAAGTGTAGCACAAGCGCAGGGGGAAACGCAAGGCTGCATCAAATTGTTGTAACTATTGTGCAGCTTTCCGTTTCTGAAGTGGCAAAGGGAGGCGTTAAGCCATGATGGCTAACACCTCACTCAGCCACTTTCTTGAACACATGCCCAATTGTGGGACAGGCTGCATTTTAGAATTTGTTACAAAAGTGTTCATTTAACAATTATGAGGTTGTACTTACCACCTTGTAGGCCAATGATGACTCCCAGGTGGTCTAACATGCCACCCTCACGGCCCACCCAATCCTGCCATCAGTGCTTCCATTGTCGGACAGTCCTGTCCACACCGAGGATCCTCAATATCTGACTTCTTACATGCTCCCACCTCACCTTCCGCACATGTACGGAATATCCCAGCAGGATGCTAACCCCATTTTCAAGCATCAAGAGCAGGTAGAATTTTACCAGCCAGAGGAAGCCCCCCAATGCCCCGGCTGACATCCTGCCCTCCCTACCCACACCCACCATCTCCCAGATCACACCTAAACCCACTAGTAAGGAAATTAAGCCCAAGTATATACCCCAGAAACTATTAGAAATGTAAAATTACCCCTTGGACAGACACCCGACAAGATTTGGTACAAGACGCAAAAAGCATGTAAGGATAAGTACACATGACTTCACAGACACTAGGGACAGTTCACAGGCTACAACAACACTCTCTACTTCGAAAAAGAGCACACAACTCCAAACCCCTCCAACACTCCACATTTACTAGGAGTGTGCTCAAAAGAGAAAGTGAAAGTATACAGTACTCCTCCAGTACACAGGATGCATACTGACATCACTTCCTGTGTGTTTACGGCCTGTTTTTTGACTATGCGGTAAGAATCTGCACGCAAATTGGCTTTAGTGGTAACATTCCATGTTGTTACATGTATTTTGCAAATATTTTCCATAGCGGTTATGAAAAAAATATCGCTTTTGGGTTAAAGCAGGAAGAATTTGGACGCTGATTGCAAGATGTTCCTCAGATGAACAGGATTTCGTGGAGTTCTTCTCTGACTCCCAAAAACAACCTAAAATTCATCTCTGACCCCCAAATACACCCTACAATTAATCATAGACTGTCAAAACACACCCTAAAATTCATCACTGACCCTCAAAACACACCCTAAAATCTATCTCTGACCCCAAAAAACACCTACAAATTCATCTCTGACCCCCAAACACACCCTAAAATTCATCTCTTACACCCAAAACACACCCTAAAATTCTTCTCTGATCTCCAAACACACCCTAAAATTCATCTCTGACCCCCAAACACACCCTAAAACTTAAAAAGCTCCATTACTAATCTTACACTGTTTACCTTTCACTTGTCAGATATATGAACTTATGCAGAGAATAAACATGCACGCAAGATTTTTGTGCAGTGATATTTTAATGCACAAACTAGGCTAATGTGCTTTTTATAAACAAATGTAAACATGCGCATCTTTGGACATTGTAAGTAGGTGAAGAAATTTGTGATTATTAGATCCCTCCGTGCTGTTCCAGCAGCAGAAGCTGTGGTGTGTGCAGCATCTGCTTCTTCTTCCTGGTCATCTTCTTCTTCCTGGTCATTCTCTCTAGAACTTCCGGCTCTTCAGCTCATGGCGTGTTTGTGTTTACACATCTGTTGTGCAAAATGCAACATGCCATGATTATTTTGCAGACAAGTTCAGGGCTGTACAACAGTCTGCCGCCTGATACATCGAGGCACCGGAACCTTTACTTGAGCACACCAAATGTCCTTTCAACAATGCACTTGGTGCATCCAAGGGCAACATTGTACTCTCTCTGTGCCTGTTTGTGTGTTGCTCTGAGGGGCGTCATCAGCCATGGAGTGAGTGCATATCCATGATCACCTAAAACATATAATGAAGAGACGTGCACATTAGTATTTGTGCCAGCTGTATTTGCAGAGTGTCTTTTTTGGTGTGTGTGATTTATGCTAGTTTGGATATACAGATGTTTCATGTGTAGCTTCAGACAATTGACCACTGTCAATTAACTTGGCTATACTTGACAGCCTACATATCACCATGGTGGCATTGTCTTGATCCTGTGTATTGCCTCCATGTTGTGACTGTCAGGATGTATGTTTAACTAAAAAATATATACCAGTTTCTTTACAGGCCTGTTGCACATACTGATCCTCTCATGTTCACATATTTAATGGGGTGGACCATTGGCACATGTGCTTGCTGAAACATCCTCCTTAAGTGTATGGCGATTACTATTTTGGAACATCATCTATATGCCTCATTGTGAGTGATTGTGCTGAGGGTAGCTGTGAGAGAGATTCCTTGTCTGCTAAATGTTGAAGTTCTTGTGGGCTAATTACATCCACCTTGGCCCAAAGGTGGGTCAGTGTTTAATTGACAGTGGCACTGCTACCTGATACAATGGAATCACTGGGACATGTGATGACAACATACATATGCATTGATGTCCTTGTGCATTAATTGACTTTGACTCTGCATGTACGCATGTTTGAGTAATTCCCATCAATAGTTCAGTGTGTGTCAGTTCACAATCACCACACATTGTTATTTCAGCTTTTGTGCATCATATTGCTACACCTCACCGGGGAAGTCAAATGCATGTAATACTAGGCTAAGGAGGAAGAGCCCATCTCCTAAGTCGCAAGGGTGAAGAGGTATCCCCGGGGGTGTATACGTCCTCCCAAATGAAATACAATTCACCAGAGGTAACCCATTCAGTGTAATGAAAGCTCGGCACTGAACTCTTGTGGTGTCAACTGCTCAATTGCGGTATAGGAAGTAGTTCCTTTTTGTTAAATAACCCTCACACATTCTAGTAGGTTCAAGCTTCATCATCAGACTCACCCTGACTCCTAAAGGTCAGGGTGGGCTCAACCATATTTTAGGGTGCACTTAACAGAGATAGGCCAGGGGGTCTGAAGAATACAAATCCTCCTCCATCTCGAGGTATCCCTTTCATTATGGGGTCGTAGGGGATATGAAAAAGAAAATAAACGGGTGTCGTCAGGAGATGATGGTCCTATTACCCTAATGCCATTCCAGCATGTTTCACCCCTATTAGGTGGCCCATATGGGTCCTGGTTTTTCTTCAGGGTGAAAGGGAGTACCCTCCCTGGGTCTCCAGTGGAGGTGTTTCCCTATCTTGTTCTCAATTGAGGGCTACCCCCACTAACCACAGTCCCTTGAGAAATATTAAATCCACTCAAATTGGTAGTCATATACATGCACAAGATGTAGTGAGATTGTGATTTTCATTGTTTGCATGCTCTTCCGTTGCATGCTCCATTCTGCAACAACACAGAGTGATGTTTCATATACTTAGGAGAATATGTGTGTGCAATTGGTGCTCCCCTCATGCAGCACTACTTGCGATCCCATGAGGCAGGAACACATGATGCATGGTGCATGGCTGACTATGTTTTTGCATGTCAACTAATTGTGCACCATCACATGTGAGTGCAAGGGATCTATCATCTTCTTGTACATATGGCACATGTGTTTATTTCAACATGTATGTAGCACAGCTGGAGCACATGTTCTGTGTCTTGTGCTGCATATATTTTTAAGAAAAAGTATCAGATGGGTTCTGCAAAATCTATATTCCATGTGTGCAATACTGGTTTGAGTTGGATTTGTAGGCTACTCCCTTGTTGTGCTGTCTGACATATGTCTTGATCATTTGGCACTGTGTGCTTGTGTATAGCAGGTTGACCTGTTATAAGGCATGTTGTATTACATTTGCTACATGTGTATTATCACATATTTGAGCTGCATGATTGGGGACTTGAGGTGTGTGGTGTGTTCAGTTTGTACTTTCCAATAAGCAGACCATTTCCATATGTGCCATTTTCAAACCGCTGATTGATGATGCATTGTCGAAAGATGTAGAAGTCATTCACACTCCCTGGAAACTTTGCAACAATATTGATGAACAAGCCCCAGTGGTCCACAATTGCTTGCATGTTAATTGAGTGTGTGTGCTTCCTGTAGATATGTGCAGTGTCAGTAGGAGGCACAAGTAGAACATGGATGGAGTCAATTGCCCCCAACACATACGGAAATCTAGCAATGTCATAGAATCCTTGTTTGTTCACGAGTTGTTCCTGTGCAGTGTTGGGGAGGTGTAGGTGCTGTGGAGTCAGGCTGATAATGGCATCCAAGACAGTTGGGAGGAACTTTGGGTAGGATGACTGGGAGACTACACCAACTCTGGCAGTGGTTGGTTCGAAGGTACCAGAGGCCAACATGTGCAGCACTGCTAGTAGCTTTGTCGGCAGAGGGATGTTGGTGCTACACTGAGATTGTGCCTGCAGCCTGGGGACTATCTGGGTCAGTATGTGTAGGATGGAGGTCCTTTTCAGCCTGTAGTAAGCTATGACATCCTCTGGCGTGAGGTCTATCAGGGTGATGCATTGGCAGTACACCAGCTCTCTTCTTTGCCACTGCCTCTGTAGTGGTCCTGGTGGCGGTGGTAGTTGTGGTTGTGGTCTTCTTGGGGCTCGAAGCTGCAAGAGTAGTACCTCCATGGCATCAGTATGTAAGCAAATGAGGGTCGGGGTAGTTTACTTGGTCTTTTTAGCACCATTTTTAAGACCAGCTATTTTCGGGTCTTAAAAACCAGCCGCTAACGGGCCTTAGCGGCTGTTTTTGGAAGGTATCCCTGTCCCGGGAAATCATTATAAATATCGCAAAGTGGGGTTAGCGATCGTTTTTGCACGGGAACGCCAACCTTGCATCTCATTTTCTTTAGCTATTGCTAACAGAAGTGGCGTTCGTAGAAATGAACGTTTTCGCCGGAGGACTGTCGCTCACTGCGGTGAGCGGCAACTTGTACATAGGGCGATAAAAAAAAAGCAGCCGTAATGTCAAAAAATTGACGCTACGGCGGCGTTAAGTCCTTGTACATATCCCCCACAATCTGTAAATCAGATCCGGGTTAGTGTAGCAAATAGTACTCCAGACCATATTTTACTTGTAACACACAAATGCATTATGGGAATAGCAGTCAGCAACTCCGATTGGAAAGGCAAGTGGGAAACAAACCAGCATAGATGCAATCAATTGTGACAAGCAAGTTTAATCTCTACGCACAGTGTGTTGAGTAATTACTAAATATGACAATACTAAGTGCAAGATGAAATACATGTCCATTTTTGAAAACTGAAATTGCCCTGTTTCACTTCACAGATGCACCTGCGCAGGAGTCAGTTGACAGTAAAGGCCATACACCCCTGGAAAGTGAGCCACAGTCAGGAAAAGACATTGCAGTGTCTCCATCACCCACAACACCCACACCCACAAGACGCAGGATCACAGTGCCACCATTGCCTGCATTCGAAGTGCAAGAGGAGGGCCAACCTGACCCTTCAACAGCACAGACTGGGCAGACACCCAAATCAAGACCACGTGTCCTAGGTCCACATAGAAATATCCGCATCAGATGGCGCAGGGCAGTTGCACAATTGAGAGCTGTGAAAGGTGACAGTTCAACGTCCTTTGGTGAACTGGAGAATGCAAAGTTGAGGGTACAGTGTCTGCAATGCAAACAAATATGTTTAATGCAGGCACACATTTCATCTCTTGCAAGGAAATTGGAGAGATGAATGACAACATTAAACAGCTCACAACAGCTGTGCAGGAAGGTCAAAGGGATACCACTCAAAACGTTGGTGACATGACACTAGCATACAAGGAGTTATGCAAAGTGATGCAAGAAGACCAGGTGACCCATCGCAAAAAACACCATCAAATCCTAGGCCACATGGATGGCTACACCAGGGCCATCAACTGCCTGAGCTCCACAACAGCACAACTGTCCTGACGTGCTGTAGGCATGCAGGTTGAAATGACACATTGCTGTGGTGATGTGGCCAGGGGACTGATACAGGTCACCAATGCTATGGAGCAAATGCAAACTTCTACAGTTGCTGCCAGTAGTGTCATGGGTGGAAGGGATAGTGAGAATGCCTCCAACATCAGTAGCAACATGGCTCAAGTGACGGAATGCAAGAGGCACAGCACACAGAATTATCCAGCATCAGAGTGCTCAGACAGGGATGTGTCAGAGCACCCTGTACAGGCAATGGGAGTGCGTGGCCACCGTAAATAGTGTAGACCTGAGCACAGGATTTCATTTAGTGAGGTAACCATAATCCGAACTTGTCTGGGCTGATGGACAAGTGCTATGGCAAAGTCATCCTCTTGCGTTCAGACTTACATTTTGCACATTTGCTGCTTGGTATGTGTGCATTAACACAACCTGAGCTAATTATTTTTGAAATAATCAAAGTGGCAGAGGAACCATGTAGTGTCTTGTTTCATCATTAACCACCTTAAAAATAATGCTGTGTTATTTCTGCACGTCGCTGTCTCCCCTCTGCTGTGCTCGGCCCGCACGCTGCTTATGGTGGTTGTCCTGGCTGGTTGTCTTTCTCAGGCTCGCTGTCAGACAGTTTCAGGGGTATGCCTCCCAAAGTCGCAATGTTGTGCAACATGACACAAGTGTCCACAATTTTGCAGCAGGCATTTGGTTGTGTGAAGGCAGCGGAACATACTTTTCAGTAGGTCAAAGGTGCTCTCTATGACGTTGCGGGTGGTGATGCGCGCTGCATTTTAACTATGCTCACTTGGGGTACTTGGATTGAGGTATGGTGCCAGAATGTTAGAGCGCGCAGCGTATGCACTGTCACCTACAGGGTTGAAAGCAACAGATTATTCACTGCTATGTATCACCATGTCCCCTGAGTATGCAAGACATTGTAACATATGTTTATCAAGCAGGTATCCTTCACCAAATTCAACCCAAAGGAGACGAGTGTGTATGCCACTGTGTCTGAATATGTATGAGTCATGTGTACTGCCAGGGAATCTAGTCACGATGTCAATTATGATGTGTTTGGAATTGCAAATGACTTGTATATTCAGTGAATGGTACGATTTTCTGTTCCTGTAAATGTACTCATTCACTTAAGGGGTACAAATGGTTACATGTGTCCCATCAATGCAACCGATTATGTGGGGAAACTGGGCTACCTGATAGAAATCTATTTTTGTTTGCTGCAATTCCTGTGGTGTTGATGGAAAGCTTATGTCCTGGTCAACATGGCGTCAAGGAATTAACTGAAAAAGTGCAATAGGGCACATTGTGAAACACCTCCGACTGCAGTTATTACACCTTGGAAGCAACCTGATGCTAGGAGGTGCAGTGTAATGAGAAAAACAACCCCTAGGCAACTAAAGGTCTGAAATAACTCTGCGACCTAACTACAATACATGATAAATGTTGAGGACTCAGTGTACACAAAATATATCGTTAAAAACTCATTAATTCAATACAAAATTCATCAAATTCTTGAGGTGCAGTGAACATAGGACCTGCACATGAGTGTGGATGACATGTGTCCTACGAGTCTGATGCTGCATTAGGGGATCTAATTCAGCTATCAGATCATAGATCATGTCTGCATTTAACCTATACTTGTCATAGATCTCTTCCTCTGTCTGCCCCAACAAAGTAACAAGCAATCTAAAAATGCACTCCTGTACCCTCCTTCTCCCCTGTGCTGCTGCTCGTAGCCTCATTCTACTCGCCATGACGTAGAGTGCTGCCATTGTGAAACATTCTGAGGCCTTCTGGGCCTGTTTATATCATTTGCCAATGGTTCCCACCTGATTTGATGGATTTCACCTGGTTACCACCTGAATGGATTTAGTGGTATTTTTGCAAGTGCAAAATTGTGATTCCCTATTCATTTGCAATTTGCGAATAGTCATGCATAGGTTTGCGAGGCAGAAATAGCAAATTGCTAATAAAGATTCGCTATTTTGGGAATCGTAATATAGGTATTTGTTAAAATTGCGATTACAGAGAATATTTTGCAATTTTTGATGATGCATTGCTTAGGGCTATTTTGCGATTGCAAACGGCCTTTTTTGGAGATTTGCACTGTTTGCGATCGCAAATTTGCTTGCTGCATGTGCCTCTTTGTATGTACGGTACAAAAGGGGGTGGTGATGGATTAAACCCAGATCTTTTGACTGGGTGTGAGTGTTTGATTGGTTCAGATGCTCCGTCCATCACCACCCCCTTTTGTACCGCTTTGGCCGCCATAAGTGTGGCAGGGTATGCTCAGACGTGAGTCCCTTGCTCAGTTTGCCACTGGATTCAAGCAAGCCGGGCTGAAGACGGCTGTAATGCCAGAAACCGGTCTGGACTGTTCCCATGAGGCACAGTGTCAGACTGATTTGAATATAGCCATGTCTGAACTGGGGTGGCAGAGTGGGCTAAAGAATGGTGATGGAGTAAACCCAGATCTTTTGACTGGGTGTGAGTGTTTGATTGGTTCAGATGCTCCGTCCATCACCACCCCCTTTTGTACCTCTTTGTATGTACAGCAATTCTACGTATCAATAAAAAGAGTTAAAAAAAATTACTGTTCCAACTCCAAAACCAACAAAACTCAGAGAAAGTGCTGGATAATAAACCATTAAAAATTACTATTCCAACTCCAAAACCAACTAAACTCAGAGAAAGTGCTGGGTAATAAACCCCAAAAAAGTAACTATTACAACTCCAAAACCAACTAAGCTCAGAGAAAGTGCTGGTTAATAAACCATTAAAAATTACTATTCCAACTCCAAAACCAACTAACCTTAGGGAAAGTGCTGGATATACACCCCCCAAAATTACTATTCCAACTCCAAAACCATCTAAACACAGAGAAAGAGCTCCATCATAAACCATTAAAAATTACTATTCCAACTGCAAAACCTACTAAAATCAGGGAAAGTGCTGGATAATAAACCAAAACAAATTACTATCCGCACTCCAAAACCAACTAAACTCAGGGAAAGTGCAGGATAACAAACCCCCCAAGAATTACTAATTCAACTCCAAAACCAACAATAATCCGAGAAAGAGCTCAATCATGAACCATTACGATTTCTAGTCCAACTCCAAAACCAACTAAACTCAGGGAAAGTGCTGGATAATAAACCAAAGGAAATTACTATTCCAACTCCAAAACCAACTAAACTCAAGGAAAGTGCAGGATAATAGACCAAAAAAATTACTATTCCAACTCCAAAACCAACTAAACACAGAGAAAGTGCTGGATAATAAACCATAAAAAGTTACTATTCCAACCCCAAAACCAACTAAACTCAGGGAAAGTGCTGGATAACAAACCCCAAAAATTACTATTTCAATTCCGAAACCAACTAAACTCAGAGAAAATATAATGATTTTAAAAACAATGAAAAAAACAAAAATTTCAAAAAACTAATTTTTATATCAACATTACAAATGTAACACAATTTTGACAAAAATGTGATGGAGAAAGGATTCCCACATGAAGTGACTTGCTTGTATTCATGAACCTGGAATAACGTTAAAAATACTAATCAACATGTTTGTTTTACTAAATTTGCATTTTACATAAACATTGGGTGTCCGAGAGAAGCTTGCTTATGTGTTTTACTAACCATAATACGCTTGCATCTAAGATGGCTGCTGCTATGCGAGGGTTTCTACTGCGCATGCGTCTGTCATACTCACGTGACATGACGTATTCTTTGCTTTGGAGGGAATCTGTCGCTTCTGCGCACTAGTAATAATCTGGCTGCTCTATGTCTTCACATGCAAGAAGCTTGCACTGCTGCTTTTGCCAAGCTGTTTGTTCTGCCTAATCCTAATGCTATAGTTAAATATAAAATAATGTGTATAGAATAGAGATACATGGTATACAGTGTATTCATTTATTCTGTGTTCTAAAACTGATTCTTTCTATTCTTTTATGAAACGATAAATTTGGGCCTGGGAGACGTTATTACTCTATTTTGAAAGTCCTTCTGCACATGATAAGCTCCAGAGAGAAGCTGGTAATTTGTCATTGAAACCAAGCCAAAGACAGTCACAGCCAAGATGGACCTGGGAAGCTGACCCTTAACCCTCCCAGAAGAAGCTGAACTGTACCCGTTGTATTACTTTACGTTAAAAATATTTATACCGCGCACGTTCACCAACGGTTTCATGGCGCTCTTTGACAATGAACGGTGACCAGGGAGGAAGGGTTATTCGAATGCTGACTGAAATAGCAGAGTTTTTAACAGTGCGCGAAAACAGGCATAGTTGGAACAAAGACGAAGAGCCCTTGGGAAAGAATTCCATGTGGAGGAGGCCAGATAAGAAGAGCTCAATCCTCCATGCTTTTTCCGTCTGTATTTGGGTACCACAAGGTAATTAAGAGATGTGGAACGGAGAGCTCTGTGGGGAATGTATGGTTCCAAGCTAGAGGAGATAAAGGCAGGGGCCGAGTCAGAGAGGGCCTTGAAGACAGTACTTCCAAGTTTAAAAATGCAGCGTTTGGAAACAGGGAGCCAGTGAAGATTGCGGAGAAGGGGAGTAACGTGCTGATGTTTGGGCTGGCGAAAGATCAGGCGAGCAGCCTGATTCTGCACTAATTGTAGCCGATGAAGGTGGTAGGCAGGAATCTCTGCATCCAAAATGTTAGCGTAGTCGAGTCTGGAGGTGATGAGAGCGATGATGACAAGAATCAAGGCCTCTCTGGTGAGAAACCTACTGATTTTGCGAATCCGCCTAAGATGAAAAAAACAGGATGAGGTGACAGAATTAATTTGTGGTCTCATCGACAGATCTTCAGAGATGATCACCCCCAGACTCTTCACTGTGCTCACAGGAATGGGTGCCGTCCCAAGTGATGGAGGCCAAAAGGCGGTGTTCCACGGATTAGCAGAGCCCCCCACCAATACTAGCTCTGTTTTTGTAGGGTTCAATTTCAGTTGACTATGATACATCCATTCTGCAATGGCCAACATGGTGGACTGAAAATTAAGACAGGAGGAGGGAAGGGAGTCGATGGGAAAAATTAACTGAAGATCATCCGCGTAATTAAAAATTGTAGCCGGGGTGTTTCGAAGGGAAGCGAAAAGGGGTTGCAGATACAAATTAAATAATAAAGGTGATAGCGCAGAGCCCTGAGGGACCCCGCAGGTTAAAGATAAAAAAGGTGCAGCAAAAGTGGATAAATGAACTGCCTGGGAACGGTTGTCTAGAAAAGATCTTAGCCAATCAAGGGCTACCCCCTGGATGCCAGCATTATTGACACGGTCGATCAAAATCACATGATCGACCGTGTCAAATGCCGCCGACAGGTCCAACAGGACAAGGGTCTGTGAGATGTTTTTGTCGGCACCTTTCCTGAGGGCGTCCATGACGGCTACTATGACCGCCTCGGTGGAGTGGAGGGGTCTAAAGCCAGCTGTTGGGCATCCAGGAAGGAGGATCTCTCGATGAATGTGCCAAGGCAGCGGGTGACATGCGTCTCCAGGATCTTTCCTAGATAGGGAAGGAGGGAGATGGGTCTGTAATTACTTAAGATAGTAGGATCTGCATTCGTTTTTTTTAAGATAGGTAGAACAGCTGCCTGTTTAAAGGAGCGAGGGACTTCTCCAGTAGCTAAGGAGTTGTTGAGCAAGGCTAGTGGGGGACCGGGGCAGGCCAAGAAGGCCTCTCTCAGAATCTGAGGGGGGCATACGTCATTAGGTGAGCTTGAACTGACTTTGTGGAGCAAAGAAGAAAATTCTTGTAGTGAGATTGGCGGAAACTCTGTCAGCGGACTAGAGTTCATAGGGGGGAGAGGAAGGGGTAGAGGGGACGAAGGAGAAGGAATATTATTTTTAATGATAGCAATTTTATCAGAAAAGTAAGCATTAAGGGAGTCACATAAGGATTGGGTTGGTTGGGGTTGAGGTGTAACCTGTCAGGAAGGGAGAGCTCATTGACAATGGCAAAGATGTCTTTAGCTTTATTATTGGAATCCATTATTTTATGAGAAAAGTAGGCGGTTTTAGCTGCCAGAATCGAATTTTTGTAAGATTTTAAGGAATCTACAAAAATGATTCTAAGCTGGGGGTCGTAGTTGCGTCGCCAACGGCGCTCAGCTTGTCGGAGAGCAAGTTTGTCCGCTTTAAGTTGGTCAGAAAACCATCGCTGGGCGTCGTGAGGACGCTTGGTTTTAATTGTTTTAAAAGGGGCAACTTTGTCACATGCGCGGAGAAGCCATTCTTCGAGGTGAGCCGCCTGATCGGCTATCAAGGTCGAAGAAGTAGGTGGAGAGGAGGCCAGTGCGGCATGAAAATCAGCCAGGTTTGCTTTTTTCCAATTACGAGCAGACAGATTCTTGACAGGGGGGGAGGGCAAACAATATGAAGATAAAGATGAAAGGAAATAAAGCAGTGATCGGACCAAGAACAGGGAAGGACAGAGGGAGGGGAAAGGTCGAGATTGGACGTCCAAATTTGATCTAGAATGTGGCCCTTGTGATGGGTGGGAGTATGAACGTGCTGGGAAAAGTTCATGCTAGTTAGCAGCTCAGTAAACTCCGTAGAGGACTGACTTTCTCGAGCATCAGATGGCCAATAATTGAAATTGCCGATAATCATGATGTTAGCATGATTAATCGCGAGTTGTGAAATGAAATCACCGAATAGTTTAGGGAAGAGAGGCATGTGTTCAGGAGGCCTGTAAACAAGAACACAAACAAAAGCGGATTTAGCTGAGGAAAATTTGAGAGAGAGGCAGTCAGTTTTAGAAATAAAAGTCACAGACAGCTCTGTGAAATTGTATTCAGAGCGGATAATGGCCGCCACACCGCCGCCGGTCTTCCCGGCAGGCCGGTTGGCCTGCATGATGTAATATCCAGCAGGAATAGCTGCGAGGATATCAGGAGCAGAGTCCTCTGTAATCCACGTTTCAGCCAGGAGGAGAATATCAATGGCGCTCTGGTGTAGTAGTTGGAAGATCTCCAGCTGATGGCGCACTAAGGAGCGAGTATTCAGGTAGTGCACTGATAGTGAAGTGGATTTCTGAGAGGGAGAGGGGGAAGGGACTGCGGAGGAATCATGAAGGGGAAGGGTATCTAGAACATGGGTGTCAGAAGGGATCAATATGCCACAATCGTGAGCAGCCCTGGCAGTGCGGGCAGGAATAGGCCCTGAGGAGTTCAATCTCTGGAGGTCGGCGGAAGAGTAGGATAAAAAATGGACATTACGACAGGGCCCTGGGCCAGGTCGGCCGCGGACGGGCGCAGACGGGCTTGACTTGTGCGCGACTTTGGCGCGAAGTCGGCGCTCCCGCTGCGCTCGTCCGCTGCGCTTCCGCCATATCGCCATTATATACTGGAGGTGAGGGAACACTAGACCGCTCACCTGCAATGAGTAGGTGCAGGGCGGAAGTGTTGTCGCCAGCAGGAAGTGATGCTCCTCAAGCTGACCCTCCGCACAAACGGCACAAAGCCGGGGCGGAACGGGGCCACGAGCGAGTAAAGGGCAGGTAGGAATGCGCTTGCAATTATCAGAGCGTAACACAACAAATAAAGTTTTAAAATGACAGTTTTCAAAGTGCTCTTAAAATCAGCAGTTTGTTTTAAAATTCAACAGCATCCATACACACACATCCGCAGCCTAGATCGCCGCGTTTGACAATGGGCGGGAGCTGGAAGCAAAGGTTAAGTACCATCAGGCTCGGCAACACTAGACCGCTCACCTGCAATGAGTAGGTGCAGGGCGGAAGTGTTGTCGCCAGCAGGAAGTGACGCTCCTCAAGCTGACCCTCCGCACAAACGGCACAAAGCAATGTACAATGTATTTAATGTTAAATTCTCCATTGTTGGGTGGAATAAAGATGTCATGTGAAAATAAATTGATGGGCGGGAACGTTAAATTAATATTCAACACTGAGGAATCAAAATTTGGTGTGGTGTGATGACCTATCCTCATTCTTTGTCCAATCAAAATTGGGGAACCTTACACTTGCAACTTTGGGGGGTGGTACACTGACCTGGAAAATAGTATAACTAGCGTAGGTGTTAGCTAGAGAAATTGTCCCACTTGTCCGAATAGCTGACCTGTCACTGATCCAACGCACTCAATAGGTGATCGAGAGCAGAAATGCTGCGGAGCACTCTGTCAGAAGATTCGCTGACCCAATCGGGGTCCGAGAAGCTGACGTGCTGGCGAAGCACTTTGTCGGTGAAATCGATAACCCAATCAGGGTTCTGACTATTAGCTGCAGAGAGGGAATAGCGCAGGCATTGCAACTAAACTGCAGGTGCTGGTCTTTACCTTTGGTGGTCCTGTCCTGATCCTGTCCTGATCCAAATCTGGTTTTACCTGTCCTGATTCTGATCTCCACCTGCTAGCCTACTGGCGACTGCAACTTTCGGGGTTCTGTCCTTCAAACTGACCTGTGGCCAGGGTTAGTTCTTCACACCATTCCTAGGTAACTATAAATTCATGTTGGTTCGTCATTAATTTGTTTCCTTCTCTTCCCTTCCCTAAATGTTACATATTTCATAATTGTGCTTGCATATTTATGTTCCTTCTCTTTATCCTTCCTGATGATAAAGTTTGACATGTTAATTTTTTTCCCCTCCCTTTTGTTAAATGCCTAAACATTTTGATCATATTTCCTTCTTTTTACCCTCCCTATTGCTAAATGATCGAAATCAGTTTAATACATGTTTTGCATAGTTATATTTTGATTCTGATCTTCATTATTGAGAGTCTATTTCTGTTTAATCTGTGGATCATGACCATTTAAGAAACTTAGATAAAGAATTTAAAACTTCCTGTGTTTGTGGTTATTATATGAGTGCAAATGTTATTTTTTCCTATTTATGCTAACACCCTGGTCCAATAGGTTTACAGGTACCAGTGACAAGGATTGGTAAGTCAATGTTATAGGACCTAGTAGGTAAAAACAACTGGTAGTAGAACAAAGGTTACCTGATTAAAATTATGAGTTAATGATTATGGGCCCAGGTGAGTATGATAAAATCATAGTCGGGTGACCTGCGCGCTCTATCAGTATATTCTTTTGGTAGCAGAGGTAAGGTTAGGGTTTAGTTAAAAATAGGCAGTTAGTTAGTTGGTTAATTATTGATCGATCAATTGTGATATTACTTGAAATATTATTGAAATGTTATTGATTCTGTTGATGCTGTATTGATTTTATGTATTAACCAAAATTGTTCGTACCTGTTATATGTTTTGTCTGGAATCCCGGCGGCAGAATAGTGGGTGGTAAATGGAAGCCACACTGCAGTAAGGTCACTTACCCGTAGGAAGTTAGTGCATGGTTAGGAAAAACCGGAAGCGCTATTTAGGGCTTTCTGTGTGAATGTGTGAATAAATGATAGCAAAGAGTTTGCTAGCAAAACTTTTAGTGTGATATCACCTAGAAAGGGTCACACGGAAGGAGTAGCAGGTTCGTCTGAGCTTTATTGATAGCAAAGGGGTTCGCTGGTGAAACTTTGGCCTTAGTATATATCCCGGAGTGGATGAGTCCGAAGCAGTATCAGGTTCTCTAATGCTTGCGTGAAGGGTAGGCAGAAGGGATCTTCTCGTAGTATATGAAAGGTAAACAGGAGGGATTTACTTGCAGTGAAATATATCTTTTCTTTCTAGTCACTCGGGTACAGTGGCAAATGTTTTTAAGTTGTTGATTAAAAAAGAATTGCACCTTAAAATAAAAGAATTGAGTTTTTGCATTACCTTGTAAAGGAGGGAGTCAGTTGCGGAGCTGCGCTGACGTCACTCAGAGCCGCTCTGGTATTGGTTGAGACAGCGGGCGTGTAGCTGAGATAGTAATTGTAAAGGAGGGGTGAGCACAGGAGCGTGGGAACTCGTCTCACGAGAAAAGCCGCGCAATCATTGGTTAATGATATTTGAAACCACATTTTTTGATTGGTTGAAGAAAAATAAGAGACGCGCTGGTATTGGAAACATTTTTGTAAACAAATTGAGTGTTATCGTACAGGTTTAAATTTCCAAAATATATGTGGTATTTAAATCCAGGAATTACAGAAACCCGACCTGATAGAAGATACTTAGGGTTTGCTCGAGAACAGATGATAAGGGGTAGACCTAATGTATGGAGGTGAAAGAAAAACGTCATTTGTAAAGAGAGTTAAGAATTTCTTTAAAAAGGATAAACCAATTAAAACTAGAGAAGGAATTATTACTCCACCACCAAATACGCCCGCATCGTATATGATGTTTGACAGGGGCTACCACACTTGTGTATGGTTAGAGAATTGGGTGGAATACACTAAAGATGATGGAGTTTTGGCATTTCCTGAACATGGTACTTTCAATGGCAGAGTTCATTTAATTTGAGGACACATATGAATGACTTAAATCCCAGACCTAGACTTATGCAGTATGAGACACTAGAAGAATGGGAGATTGAAGCTTTTGAACGAGACAGACACAGAAGTGACAAAGGGTTAAGTAAGTTTTACCCTAAGTTTCCACGAGAAACTAGAGACAAACAAATGAAACAATGGAGACAGCCCATGATGGTAGAAGGACTATATCCTGTATTAACTTTAGAAGAGCCCACTGGAAGTAAAAGGACGGAGAAAACAAAACATTTAATGACTAGTGGTGAGTCAGATGATGATTATATGGAGGATTTGTTAATGAAAAATCCACCACCTTATAATGAGGAACCAAGCACTGTAAATCCAAATGCACAGTTTCTGAAGCCACCTCTTATTCCGCAAGTGGTACATGAGACTTCCATAGAAAAGGTATTACAAGATAGAGAACGAGAAGCATTAAATAAACAGAGAAGTGAGTTAATTAAGAACATTTCCAAATTAAATACAAGTCCCGAAGCCTTGACGATACCGGTAACTATTGGTCCAGTCGTTCCCTTGTATGGAGATAAACAAGCTAGTCCTAAACCTCCTGTTATAACTACACCTGTAGTACAGCCAAGAAAGGAACCTTTAATAGTAGATGATCAGGCAAGTGAATGTGAGTCAGTACTTTCCTTAATGGATTTGCCAATAAGAGAACCAGAGAGTAGATCAATTAGAAAAACCACTCCTTTAAATTTGAGAGAAGTACAAATAGAGACATCCTCAGGTACGCGAAGTGCCACAGTTGTAACCCCAGAAGAAATAGAGAGATGGACACGAGAAATAGAGAAACTGAAATCACAGCCAAAACCATTGGATATATATAAATTAAGAGTTGAATTGGAGGAAATGAGGGCTGGAAATGTGGGATTGGAAAGGTTAAATACATTCAGTGAAGATGAATTATTACTTATATGTAAAAGCATTACTAGAAATACGAAAGTGTTTCATGAAAAATTAATGGACACAGCAGCTAGCATGGGAATCGACATTGAGAAGTCTAAAGTATTACAAAAACCATATTGAGTTGAATTTTCTGACAAAGATCTAGAAAATATGAATGTATCAGGTAAAAAGGTACAAATCAGGGAACTGATGACATTATTGCAAAAATGGGGTGAACTAGAAAAATGGAAAACTAGATGGGCAAAGAAAAAAAAAGAAGTTCGATCAAGGCAAATTGCTTCAGAATATGTATTAAAAGAAGCAGAAAAAGTGTAAAAATGATGTCCTATGAGAGAGGTACCAGGTGGAGGTTATGTGCATGTCCCATGGTCCCGACATGATATTTTGTCATTTACAAATGATTTCCCAAAACTTCGTGAGAAACCTGTAGAATGGTACAGACAAGTCGAGAGATTTGTGAAGGTTTCAAAATGTCTTTTGAAAGATATAGATGGATTATTTGACATTGTTGTACCAGTAGATTTGTGGACAGAATGTAAAGTTGCTGTTGACTGGCCTAGTGATGAGTACCCTAGAGACCCAAAGACAGAGGCTCCCTCCGAAGATGTTATGAAGAAGTACAACCAGGTAATACTCTACCTCAAAGGGAAGGTGCCCGCAAAAGAAACAGATTGGACTAGAATAGATAGAACCACTCAGAATAAAGATGAATCTGTGCATGCATATTATGAACTCTCATTGCAAGTGTTCAAACAATACAGTGGATTGGATAACATAGATATGAAGGATATGACGCATTTCATTTATCGATTTGTGTCAGGATTGAGACCAGAAATTTCACAATGGATTAAAGATCATAAAATTTGTTGGCAGGCAAAACCTGGGGATGAAATCCTTAAATATGCTAAATATTGCGAAGAGGAGCTCGACAATAAACGAAAAGAGTTAAAAAGAAAAAGTAATGTGGGCACAAGTAAAACTAGCAGAGCAACAAGAACTCCAGTTAAACCAACTAAGTAGTAACCAGAATCAGGGTGATGGAAATGGAGGAAAGCCAAGGGAAAAATTCAATAGAGAGGAAGCGAGAAGAAAGTTCCCTTGTCATGGGTGTGGCAAGTTGGGGCACTGGAAGAACGAGTGTAAGGCTGTGCAAAATGGTAATGTGCAAACTAATGATTTGAATCCACAGACGCAGAATGAGATGCCACGGAAGACACAGCAGCAGGTAATACAAAACCAGTTACCCCCTGCACCTATGCCAAATTACAGGAGAAAAGCACAACAGAGTGTAGATACCACAAACTGGGAGGGAAGTGAAAGGAAAGATACAGCAACCTCACAATTTCTTTTGAGTGATACCTTTTTCAGTGAAGATCCTTACTGACGGTGCCTGAGAGGGGAGGACGAGGAGTGTGTGCTTGGCGCCTCCTTGCCGGTAGACCAGTCAGGTCCATATATTGAAGGAAAGGTTGAAGGAAATGATGTCACCTTTCTATTGGATACTGGTGCTACCCATTCTACTGTGAGAACAGCAGACGTTCCAAACCTACCCCTCTTGGGCGAAGCGATCCAAGTAGTGGGTGTTTCTAATAAACAAATTAGTACTCCAGTTACAGAACCAATGGAAGTTAGAATAGGGAACTTTAAAGAAATGCTTAGATTTGTTGTATGTGATTCAAGTCCAGTAAACCTGTTAGGTCGTGACTTGTTGTGCAAAATGAATTGCACCATTTTCTGTACCCCAATTCAAACCCCAGATGAAGATGGAGTTTATAAACTGATGTTAGCAAAACAAGAGACAGAAACTAAAAGACTGACAATAGAAGACTTACCAGAGGAACTACAACAGACTGTAAAACCTAATGTATGGGATTTTACTGGAAAAGATGTAGGATTAATGGCAAAAGTTGATCCAATAAAAGTGACAGTAAAAGAAGGTGCAGTTTACCCAAATACTCGACAGTACAAAATGAGCTCAGAAATAAAAGCAGGTGTTGCAGCAGAAATAAAACCTTTGGTTGAAGCAGGCATTTTACAAGAAATAACGAGCAGTCCTTGTAATTCACCCATAATTGGTATAAAGAAACCGTGTGGCTAGTACAGGGTCATACCAGACCTCCGTAAAATTAATAAGATTGTTGTTCCATGCTGTTCAGTTGTGCCAAACCCTGCGGTGATTCTGTATCAGATACCTTGGGAGGCTGGATGGTTTACTGTCATTGACTTATGTCACGCATTTTTCTCGATTCCATTACATCCGGATAGCAAATTTATTTTCTCATTTGAATTTGACAGACATGTCTATGTCTGGAATCGTGTCCCTCAGGGGTACACAGAGAGTCCCTCGATTTTTAATCAGATTTAGAAAAAGTGCCTTGAGTCTTTGGTACTGCCTGGACAGTCAGTCCTGGTCCATTATATAGATGACCTCTTGGTGGCGTCTAAAACACAAAATGACTGTGTTATTGATACCATTGCTTTACTGAATCATTTAGGCGAAGGAGGACATAAAGTGTAACCAGAGAAATTACAATTCTGCACAACGTCAATGAAATATCTGGGGCACCAGATAGAAAGAGGTGTCAGGAGGGTTACTTCAGAGAGAATCAGAATAATCAGAAATATGAATTTACCCCAAACCCAGAAAGAGATCAGAATGTTTCTTGGAGTAGTAGGTTGCTGCAGGCAATGGATTGTGGGATTTGCAGTCCTAGCAAAGCCATTGATACAAATGACAAAGAAAAGAGCAAAAGGCCCAGTAGAGTGGGATGAGGAAAGCATGACTGCTTTTGTAAAATTGTGAGAATGCCTGTGCACAGCTCCAGCATTAGGAATGCCTGACTATTCAAAAGACTTTGCACTTTTCTGTGACACACGAGATAATTGTGCACTTTCAGTTTTAACTCAAATTCATGGTCTGATGAGACGTCCAGTGGCATACTTTTCTTCCACATTAGACCCAGTGGCATCTGCCTTGCCCGGATGTCTGAAAGCAGTGGCTGCAACTTGCATGAGCCTGGAACAGAGTGAGTCCATTATTATGGGACATCCTGTGACTGTGTATGTTCCACATGCAGTTGTAATTTTGTTAACCAGGAGTAAGACCCAGTATCTCACACCTAGTCGGCTGACTAAGTACAAGAGAATCCTTGTAGGTGCAGGAAATGTAACCATTGTCAGGTGTAATGTTCTGAACCCAGCAACACTGCTACCTGATTCAAATTTTTCAGAAGTAAAGGGAGAGATTGAACATGACAGTATTGACTTGGCTGAATATAGAACATAACCACGTCCAGACATAAGAGAAGAACCACTAATTGATTCTGAATATGAGCTATTTGTAGATGGTTCATGCATGAGATATGAGGAAGGAGGTTTGAGTGCTGCCTATGCGGTGTGCACTTTGGGGGAGTCCAATTAAAGCATCCTATTTACCTGGAGTCAAGTCTGCACAAATAGTCGAATTGCTTGCATTAGCAAAGGCCTGCAAATTTGGGACAAATTGGAAGGTAACCATGTACACTGACAGCCAGTATGGTTACGGGGTTGTGCATGACTATGGTGAACTATGGATGCAAAGAGAGTTTCTGATATCTTAAGGTACTCCAATAAAAAATGGTAATTATGTAAAAGATTTACTTGAAGTGATTCAACTGGCAAAAGAAGTGGCTGTGGTCAAGTGTGCTGCTCACAAATCTGGTAATGACAAAGTGACGGCCGGAAACCGATATGTTGACCAGTTAGTCCAACATTGTGCGAAATATAAAATGTCTGTTAATAAGAAAGTTGAGGTGGGCGGAAACAGCTGACAACTTATGTTGCTGGAAGGTGTGAATACCTGGGAGGAAGTGAGAGATTTGCAAATTGGAGCAGAACCAAGGGAAAAGGAAGAATGGAGGAAAATAGGTTGTCAGAGAAGAGTTGAGGATGGTGTCATTGTATATCTTGATGGAAGTCCAGTGTTACCGGACTGTATGCTTGCTCCTATGGCTAGGATGGTTCACGGTGATTCTCATTTGGGAAGAGATGCTATGATACGTCTGTTCAGACAGTCATGGTTCAATACGAAATTCAGGAACATAGCAGAAGCGCTTTGGCAGAGATGCCTGGTTTTCAACAAATGAACCCAGGAAAGAAAACAGTAGTGCTACCAGGAAAGATTGGGAAGGCAGAGGGTCCCTTTATACGATTGCAGATTGACTTCATTCAGTTACCTCCTTTTCGAGGACTAAAATACATTCTTGTCATTGTTTGCCTGTTTTCAAAATGGGTGGAAGCTTACCCCACACGCAGAAATGATAGCATCACTGTAGCCAAACTTCTACTTAGAGAGCTTATACCACGTTTTGGTTTTCCAGTAACAATTGAATCAGACCGAGGCTGCCATTTTAATAATGAAATAATTGGTTTAATTTGTGAAGCATTCAAAATTAAGCAAAAACTGCACTGTGCACATCGCCCAGAGGCTTCTGGAGTGGTAGAACAATTGAATGGCACAATCAAGTCAAGACTGGGAAAGATGTATGAGTCTACCCGATTGGAGTGGCCAGATGCTTTGCCACTTGTTCTGATGGGACTTAGAAGTATTCCAGACCGGAACACAGGCTTAAGTCCCCATGAAATTCTGATGGGAAGAGCAATGAGGCAAGCATTGGTGCCAGGACACAAACTGATAAATATATCTGATGATTTAGTACTGGAGTACTGCAAAGAACTGGCTGACCAAGTGCGTTCTATCTCTCACCAGGTTGGGGAAGACGCTGTCGCCAGGCAAGCAACACCAGCACATGACCTGAACCCAGGTGACTGGGTAGTGCTAAAGAAACATACTCGAAAATCTTGCCTTGCACCAAGGTGGGGAAAACCACGACAAGTGATTTTAGTTACCCCCACAGCTGTAAAATGTGCAGGAGTTGCACACTGGATTCATGCCAGTCACACAAAAAGAGTGACTGACCCTGATGAAACTGAAGGTGAAGGTTGTGCAGCTGAGGGGTCTCAAGATATCGATCCTGAAGTAGCTGAAGAGGAACAACCGAACACCAGTCAAGATGATTGGATTCCAATAATCAATTTACCTGCAGAATATGTAAGAACCAGAAGTCAAACTTACCAAGATAGACAGAGTGATAGTGAGGATGAGACAGGTTTAGAAGACGGTACTCAGATCATAGAGATACAAGTCAAAAGTGATTCTGAGGAGGAACAGATAGGGAAAGATCAGGTAATTGACACTCCATCAAGAACTTCAGAGTCTGAAGAGGGACAGATAGTAACTAGGGCGGAGACTCAAGCAGAAGAAAATCAAGGGTTCGAAGAGCTTGAGCAGGACCAGACAGGAGTAGAAAATGTTGTTCAGGAAGAAGAAGGTGAATCAAATCAAAGTCAAATTCAGCCCATACCTGAACAAGGCCAGATTAGTAACCAGGCAGAAGAAACAGTAATAAGACCTGGACCTAATCAGATAGAGAGGGATACAGAAGACAACATCGAAATAGATGTGCCACAACTGAATGAAAATAAGAGAACGTTGGAAGAGGGCCAAAGCACAGTACCAGCTAAAAGACTCAGAAAAGGAGACAAGTGGCCTAGGTTTATCAAAAGACTGAAACTACGTTTAAAGACAATTAATGAGGTACCTGAACAAGTGAATGAAATATCAAGTCAAGCTGACCAACCTGTGATACAACCAAAAAGAATAAGTCCACGATTAAAAAGACTGAATAATAAATACAAAGGCCCTGAATGGACCTACATCGTGTAGGAAGATTTTGAAAACTTGGAAATAAGTGATGAAAGTAATGAAGAATTGATTGCTGATCAAACTGACGAAGAAGTGAGACCAACCTGAAATTCTCACAGGGTAAAAGGCTGTGTAAAAGTTACAAAGAGGGGTTGAATCTCCTTAGTCAGAAATGGCTGATCGTACTGTTAATGGAAGACCAAACATGCTGTAGAGTATGTGTATGTAGTATAGCAATAGTACTCATAGTATGGTTAGGACTGACAATAGCTTTCCCTTACATAATGAGTAGAGATATGAAGAATGATACTAATAAGCAACCACTAGTAGATACAGATGAGCTACAGACAAAAGATATACCTGCAAGAATAGATACTCAAGAGGAAGCTCTTAGCATTAGTCAACAAAAGGTAGACTTAGAAGCATCAGATGAGGAAAGATTGCATTATACTAGATTTAAAAACAGAACTCACTTAAACGTATTTGCAAACCTGTTAGTACACTATGTAGAAGCTATGGAAATAGAAGATTGCTATGTTTGTATGAAACTGCCTACTTCAGTAGCTGAAGGTGTGACCTACCACCATTTGCCACTAACATATGGAATTTCATGTAGTGTTTTAGCTAGCTTATTTTATAAGAAAGGACCTTTACAGTATTACTATTCTAATTCAGATGTGATATTTTCTGAACTTCCTATACGTAGTAACCTGAATCCTGTACATACTACTAGTGATGTAACACGTTACTTGGGTGAATATTTTCTAATAATAGGTACAATAAATTTAGCTGAAGCACACAAGAAAAATTTAACGTGCTCATTACAAGAAAAAGAGAAAATATTTTTGAATATGGTAGAGAAAAGAAGAGAGAGTTTCCAAAGAAAAGCAAATGACAATAATCATAAAATTCCTAAATGGGCTACAAATATAGGGTCTACTCCAAATGGCAAGACTCATGCTGCTATGTTGTTGGATTTCAAAAAGAAGGGGAAATTCTGTCTCCATAGGAAATAAATAGTTATTATAACAATATATTCATTGGTTCCAGTGAATGTGAACACAATTATAAGGTAATTGGGGGTTGGGGTTTCAAAGATGGAACTGAACCTGTGTTTCCTGGAATGTATTATATATGTGGAAACAAGGCTTATTACAAATTGCCAGATCACTGGTGTGGAAGTTGTTATTTTGGAATAGTCTTCCCAAAAATATATCATGTAGATAAAATCACTGGAAGCAATGAAGAAACTAATGGATTAATACGTAGTAAAAGAGCTAGTTTTGGTGAAATAGTAGGTGATATTTTTAGTGCATTGATACCTACAGTGGGAGTGGCTCTAAATACACACAGAATCTACAAATTGTCAACAGTAGTGGATCGGTTATCAACTGACACTGCTGGAGGGTTCTTGATGGTCAATACCGAATTGGTTGCGATCAGATCAATGGTTTTACAAAATCGACTTGCTCTTGATACATTATTGGCAAAATAGGGCGGAGTCTGTTGAATGTTGAAAGCGTAACATTGTTGCACTTACATACCTGACAAAAGTGTTGAAATTAAGAAGTATGTGAGAAATATTACACATTTGGGAAAAGAGTTTAAACCACTGGAGGTTGATAGTGCATGGAAGAGACTTATTGATGGTCTCTCCTCTACAGGTAGTTGGCTTTCTAATGTAGGAAAAAGTTTTGTAGGTAAAATATTGATTCCAATGGTGGGAATAGGCCTGTTGATTTTAGGAATAATAATCTGTTGCAAATGTCGGAAGCATGAAAAGAAATACTCCGTAAATAGGCGAGGAGTAAAGAGAAATATTGATGAACTTGAATTTGAAGAAATAAATGGGAAAATATACAAGAAAATCAAAAATGTTCATAATAATAATGAAAAGAAGTAAATTAGAAAGTTTGAAGAGATTGAGTTGGGTGAATTGTGAAAAGTTGGCATCTGTTTCATTAATTGGTGATGATATAAATATCATCAAAGAGGGGATTGATGGAGCAAGGATTCGCAGATGAAGCGACTTGCTTGTATTCATGAACCTCGAATAACGTTAAAAATACTAATCAACATGTTTGTTTTACTAAATTCGCATTTTTTCATAAACATTGGGTGTCCGAGAGAAGCTTGCTTATGTGTTTTACTAACCGTAATACGCTTGCATCTAAGATGGCTGCTGCTACGCAAGGGTTTCTACTGCGCATGCCTCTGTCATACTCACGTGACATGAAGTATTCTTTGCTTTGGAGGGAATCTGTCGCTTCTGCACACTAGTAATAATATGGCTGCTCTATGTCTTTACATGCAAGAAGCTTGCACTGCTGCTTTTGCCAAGCTGTTCGTTCTGCCTAATCCTAATGCTATAGTTAAATATAAAATAATGAGTATAGAATAGAGATACATGGTATACAGTGTATTCATTTATTCTGTGTTTTAAAACTGTGTCTTTCTATTCTTTTATGAAACAATAAATTTGGGCCTGGGAGACGTTATTACTCTATTTTGTAAGTCCTTCTGCGCATGACAAGCTCCAGAGAGAAGCTGAAGTCATTTGTCGTTGAAACCAAGCCAAAGACAGTCACAGCCAAGATGCGCCTGGGAAGCTGACCCTTAACCCTGCTAGAGGAAGCTAAACTGTACCCGTTGTATTACAATGTATTCAAGTTAAATTCTCCATTGTTGGGTGGAATAAAAATGTCATGTGAAAATAAATTGATGGGCGGGAACGTTAAATTAATATTCAACACTGAGATATCAAAATTTGGTGTGGTGTGATGATCTATCCTCATTTTTTGTCCAATCAAAGTTGGGGATCCTTACACTTGCAACATTGAGGGCTGGTACACTGACCTGGAAAATAGTATAACTAGCGTAGGTTTAGCTAGTGAAAAATGTCCGACTTGTCTGGATTGCTGACCTGTCACTGACCCAACGTACTCAATAGGTGATCGAGAGCAGAAGTGCTGCGGAGTACTCTGTCAAAAGATTCGCTGACCCAATCGGGGTCCGGGAAGCCGAGGTGCTGGCGAAGCACTTTTTTGGTGAAATCGATAACCCAATCGGGGTTCTGACTATTAGCTGCAGAGAGGGAGTAGCGCAGGCGTTGCAACTGAACTGCGGGTGCTGGTCTTGACCTTTGGTGGTCCTGTCCTGATCCAAATCTGGTTTTACCTGTCCTGATTCTGATCTGCACCTGCTAGCCTACTGGCGACTGCAACTTTCGGGGTTCTGTCCTTCAAACTGACCTGTGGCCAGGGTTAGTTCTTCACACCACTCCTAGGTAAATATAAATTCATGTGGGTTCGTCATTAATTTGTTTCCTTCTCTTCCCTTCCCTAAATGTTACATATTTCATAATTGTGCTTGCATATTTATGTTCCTTCTCTTTATCCTTCCTATTGATAAAGTTTGACATGTTCCTTTTTTTCCCCTCCCTTTTGTTAAATGCCATTTTGATCGTATTTTATGTTCCTTCTTTTTACCCTCCCTATTGCTAAATTATCAAAATCAGTTTAATACATCTTTTGCATAGTTATATTTTGATTCTGATCTTCATTATTGAGAGTCTATTTGTGTTTAATCTGTGGATCATGACCATTTAAGAACTTAGATAAAGAATTTAAAACTTCCCGTGTTTGTGGTTATTATATGAGTGCAAATGTTATTTTTTCCTATTTATGCTAACACCCTGATCCAATAGCTTTACAGGTACCAGTGACAAGGATTGGTAAGTCAATGGTAGGACCTAGTAGGTAAAAATAACTGGTAGTAGAACGAAGGTTACCTGATTAAAATTATGAGTTATTGATTATGGGCCCAGGTGAGTATGATAAAATCATAGTCGAGTGACCTGCGCGCTCTATCAAATGTGTCAGAAAATTACATTTTAAATGAATATTTTTTCTTGTAAAACGACATATTAAAAAAATATTATAAAATATTTGAGATACCCCTTCTCAAAAACAGAAAAATATAATAATTTCTAAATTATAATTAAAAATGTTAACATTTAAACATTCTATATTATCCACATATTTTTGTATTAATCCTACAAAAGAATTATTTAAAAGGACATTTAAAATAATTAACCTATCATACATTTATTTAAATATTTTTTTTATTTAAAGCAAATATTTATAAACTATTGGATACAATTTACATTTAAATATTAACACCCAAATGTAAAATTTTATTTTTTTGAAAATTATTTTATCTTTCAATATTTTTTTATTAAAATATATTTAACCTAAATGTAAAAATTCTTTCAAGATGTAAACACATATTTTTTAAATTAGTCCACACCCTTTTCCCCTATGAACCCAACCTCCTGCTCCTAAAAATAAATGAAAATACAATAAAAACAAAAATTTTAACATAAATAAATGAATTAAAACATATATGATAACTACTACCAAATAAAAAAAATTAAACAAATAGAAAAAAATACAATCACTATTATTTACAACAATATATTTGCCATCAATATTTACAAAATCGATATTTCTACATTACACAAAAATCGATGTTTTTAACAACGAAAAAACTTACCTTGAAATTTTCCAACATCGATATTCTTGACTCGATATTCATGAAATTCAATATTTTGATGTCGATATTCTGTCTCTGCAACCTTTTTCTTTACTACATGAGCTATGTTAAAGTGTTTACATTCTAAAGTGCACAGTGCTATTGTGCCCTACCTATCTTAATGTGCTTCTGCAGTATCACAGAGAAGTTACAGTAATGGCTTCCAATTCCATTAAGGACTTAAAGTGTTGTATGATAAAGTATGGGGCAAAAGTAACCAAGTGCTTGGGTGCCTCATATCTGCTGCATACCACCTAACCATTGCACAGGCCGTTACTTATAAAAGTGCTTCAGTGCGTAAATTCCTATTGATAGTTGATCTTTTTAGTTTCTCACAATGCAAACTTTTCAATTTTTAATTGCAATAGTTTCCTTCCCCCTTTCCCCTCCTCCTCGGGGGCCACTCTTCTTGTGATTCTTACCCCTCCCAAAGGGAGAGCTGCCCGCTGAAACCTTTAGACCCCCCATCTCTAACTGGTACCCTATTCCTGCATCAAGATTGTTCCTACCCATCCGCCTTGGGGCCCTCCCTCTCAGCAACCTAATTCATCATTATACAATAACATACAATAACCAAATTGAATTTTAGACTTTTCTCCCTCGTTGACAACGTCAGCCAATTTTAAAACTATTGCCAACATTGCATGTGCATCTCCAACATCAGAAAAAATATGAAAGTGTCCTTTATACAACATTTTGAACTTTGACTGTTGGAATAGTGAGGTTTGGGCGCCAAGTGATCTAAACTGATCTAAGCTGACTCAAAAGTCCTTGAAACTCCTTCCGTCATAGAGGAGTTGTTATTGATATGTCCGAAAACACACGAAATATCAACGTCTCTGCACAGGAAACCTCTTTATGCTTAATTGCAGCTGCAAAAGTCTGTTCTTTGATTCTGTAATCATTAAAATTCACCAGGAAAGTTTGCGGATATTTCATTTTCTGAGTGCGTTCTGGAGGTACTCGATGTACTCATATGGTTGTTAACTCCTTTTCAAAACCAGGTGTTTATATCAATGTTTCCAATAATTACATCACGTTTGCGGAAGCACCGAGTCTCCTTTTATTCAAGCACACCCAAAAAGTGTAAATTGGGTCGCCTGCAGTGATTTTTGAGATCTTCAATGTTGGTTGATAACTGTCGAATTAATTTCTGAGCAGCCATCAGTTCAACTACTTGCACCCTCATTTTATCTTCCAATGTTGAAATATTTTGCTCAGCTTCCCACAATCTCACAGGGAGCTGTGTCAATACCTCTCTGGTGGCTATTCCTGCAACTGTGCCTGCTCTTAGATTAATTCTTGTTCCACCCCCATTGATTTCATCCCCCGGACCAAACAGGTTCTCTCATATGTTGCCATTTTTCTGACTCAGACTTACTGAGTTGGAGAGGGGATCTATAATCAATCTCCAAACAGTTTCCTTCTGGCAGTTACCCTTATTTGCCACTAAAGGCTCTTTCGCCAACATTAAGGGTGCAGTTTCCTCTATTGTTTTGTTAATTTCCAATTGGTTGAGAAATAAACTGGCTGCTTGATTCTCCTGTGGATCTATTCCCCCTTCCCCGGGCCTTTATACTTCTGAGAGAAGGGGATATTTTCTCACTCTCCCTTTACATTGATTGAGTCAGTGGATCAGCTGACCCACTAATTAACTCTTTTGCAGGAAGTTCTTGAGCTATAATCTCCTTTGGTGATCTATCTGGGTCCATGCCCTGTTCATTCTCTTTTTCTTCAGTTGGTGTCAGGCTTGCATGCGCCCAGCCTTGTCTCTTGTTGGCCTGGGCAGAAAACTACTCTACGCTCGTGGAGTGGGCGTAGTTTGCACAACTACGCGCTTCGCGAATCGCACGTAGCACAGTGCAAAAACGCATAGCGGGCATTTCTTGCTCGCGGTCCTAAACATCAAGTTGATGACCGCAAGCGAGAAAAATCAACATCCCAGCGAGACTTTTTCCTCGCTCGCGATCGGCAACATCAAGTTGCCGATCACGAGCGTGGAAAATAAACCTCCTGGTGAGATTCTCAACGCGGGGAGGTCAGGTTTCTCATTGTGAGTGGTGGCGTATGCTTGCGACCGCTCGCGATCAGAAACTACCAGTCCGCGTTGAGAAAGCTGCTGCTCAAGTACAATATACTTGAGCGACAGAAAACGACCGCTTGCACTGTGCATGATGCCGTTTGCAATGACTTCACAGTGCGGACAAGCATCCGGCACTGTGCAATCAGTGCGAACAGCACTTCCCTACCGCACTACACAGTTCGCGTAGCTACACGTAGCATGCGTAGTGCGAAGTGCACTCCGCGTAGCTACGCGTAGCGCTACTACGCGAACTACGCCCAGGGTTAGTCTTTTGGGTGTTGCAGGACCAGAGCGTGCAGCCTATAAGTGCCAGGAACTTAACGAAGGAGTCACTGATCTGCATCGGCAAATGCTGCGAACTACAATTCCCAGCATGCTCGGGATGTCCGTCGCGTGTTTGACGTGAAGCACGCAAATTCCCGGAAGTAAAAACGGCTCCCGAGAAGACGGCGGGGCCGATAATTCTTTGTGATCTCTGAGGCTGCGTTTCGTATTTCCAGGAGTGCCGGTAAGATCGTATCTGTGTTCTTGGTGCAGAGATCTGGGAACCCCGTTTTGGATTGGGTTCACGTACTGTTGTTTACATGGGGTATTGCTGTCTCGTGTGAGTTGCTTTCCCTACCGGTGCTCTCTCGCTGAGAGAGCGTGAGCATAGCGGTTCCCCGTTGGCTGAAACAGTCATCTTGCTGTTTCTTTGCGGGGAACAACTTATTATTTCTTTGTGGAAAACATAGAATGGACACGTTCTGACTGTGAGTGAGTAGAACATAGTTCGGTTGGGGATCCAGCCATACTCATATTTCCTACATGCAGACTAACTTTGGAATTACTGTCTGGAGTGTCCTATTTCGAAGCATTTCAGGATTATTCACCTACAGCTGGCAGTGTTAAGAATTGATTAACCTTTGCCTGCTGTGTTGCTTTCTTTTTTCATCACTTGATGTACATCTTTATTTATCAGCACAGGAGTGACGAACTGGGGGGATACAGAGGGATTTATCTAACTACAAGCCATAAACCCATGTATATATAGGTATGTTGTGTATACATTGACAGGACTGGTATTGTACTAAGGGTATGAGAGTTCCATCACCTGCTATATGTTCTTCTGTTTCAGTTGATGAATCTCTGGTCTCACCTCATTCTTCACCCTTGATTTACAGCTTCCATATTTTTCTTTACAGGTAGGGAATAGGATAGTACAAGGTTCCGTAGGATTGTGTTCTTGATGGTGTTATACTAGTAATTATTAGAGTATAAGTTCTAAGTGTATGCTCTTGTCATTTCAGGTCTCCCTCCCTGCCGTCCCCTTCCTTTCCTTCCCTCACCTGACTATCCTAGCAGTCTGTGTATTTTCTCCAGACTCTTGGGGACGTCATGAGGGGGAAGTTATAGGTACTTCAGCACAATCCCGAAGGAACAAGAAGGTGGAGTCTGACAATAAGTGACACACTGATTTACAGGAAGCTGCTTGTTGTTCTACTCTTTCCGGCCTGCAGCTACCTGACGTCTCGTCTCACTCAATTTCCAACTTTTTGCCTAATTTGATCTATTTCTGCTCAGCAGTTTTTTCTGCACTGCTTCCCAAAATTTCCTATGGGAATTAATAGGAGAAAATGGTGTTTCAGGATTCCCCCACACGTGTGCTTGGCAGCTGCTTGACGGATCACCTCGTGGAAAAGGTATTTTGTCACTATGACTATCATCCAAAATGGAGTTGTTCTCCATTTTGGGTTTCCATGAGTTTGAGCCATTTCTATCATGCCAATCTCCACTCTGGTGCACACCCAGAACATACCATTCATCTTCATAAAGTTATTTACTGGGTGCTGTAAGTGCCTCCTATTAGGAGATATCCCAAGAAAATGGGTATTACATTCACAAGTGGTAATGTTTTCATTAAATGTACATGTGTTGGAATTTAATAGGCTTTTCTTCCTAATACATTTTGGCAGGTTAGGCATTCAACAATTAAAATTTTGATTTGTGACTTAATACAGGGTACAAAATACAATAGCAGCAGCGGTCCCCTCGATAAACTTCAATTACAGGCAAATTTCATTCATTCAACAATGTGTGATATTAGGTATTCAAATGCCCAAAACCACCTGTTAGTGGTACTCGTTGTACATGCACTGAAAAATCCAATATCTACATAAAAGGTGCACAAACTAATTTTAACAGCAGTGAACTAATTGCACAGTGCACACGTGCAAAATGTGAATTGTGCATTACGTATGGTGAAATATAGTGAGCTGCCAGACGGGATCATTTCATGGTAAAGGCAATGATGTCCAATCAGTCCTGCAGAGGTTGGTACAGAATTCAGTCCACTGGGATTATAGTTGAAGTTTCCACCCAACTGGCAAACATTCTGTGGCTCTGGCTCGTAATGCCAGTAGTGCTTAATTTGTGCTGGTGTTTGTTGGTGCTCGGTACCAGCAGTTATTTCTCAAATCCATCACTTATTTCTGACAGCTCACCACATGGTAGTCCACGCGCTGCGGCCGCGCCGAAGGTGCGCCAAAGGTAAGCCCGTCTACGCCCGTCCGCGCCTGGACCGCACCCAGCGCCAGACCCCCTGGTCCCCGCTGCACCCCTCCTCCCCGCATTACATACGACGCCTCCTCCCTCCTTGCACTCAACCCCGGCCGACTCACTAACTGCGTCCAAGCAGCACCAGGACACACCCATGGACCCTTCATCTGCCACTCCTGCAAATTTACCTGCGCCAAGTCCCAAACCAAATCCACAAACACCAAACAAAGAACCAACACCAACCACCTAAAATGCATCCTTCTCAACACCCGCTCGGTTCACAAACACGCCATCGACCTTTGGAATCTACTCGACACCATTTCTCCGGACATCGCCTTCCTAACAGAAACCTGGATGAATGCCTCTTCAGCTCCAGACATCACCATAGCCATCCCGGACGGCTCCAAGATCATCCGTAAGGACCGCCCCATCCAAACAGGAGGAGGCATCGCCATCGTCCACAAGAACACCATCCGCGTCTCAACGAGCTCAGATGACAACCTCGCTATCGCCGAACACCTCCACTTCCAGATCCACACCGACCCCAAGACAACACTTAGGGGCACCCTCCTCTACAGGCCACCAGGACCCCGTACAAAATTCAGTGAAGACATCACTGACTTCATCACCCCACACGCCCTCCCTTCAGAAGAATACATTCTACTGGGAGACCTCAATTTCCATCTGGAAAAGAGCAACGACAGCAACACCACCACCCTTCTGGACAATCTCGCCAATCTCGGACTCAAACAACTTGTTAACACCCCCACACACTTTGCAGGACACACACTCGACCCTATCTTCACTTCCAGCAAGCATATCTCCTTCACTCATACCACACCCCTCCACTGGACGGACCACAGCTGCATCCACTTTATTTACAATAAGACCTCGACCCACAACCACCCTCAACCAACTATGCGAAGAAACTGGAACAAAATCACCTTCGACCAGATCTCATCATCGCTTCTTCAAAAACCCCCTGCCTATTCAGCGAACCCTAACCAAGCCGCCATCAACCTCACACAATGGTTAACCCAAACCGCCGACAAATTAGCACCCTTGAAAAAACATCAAACCAAGCAAGGCAGCAAGAACGCCCCCTGGTTCAACGATGACCTTAAGAAATCCAAGAAGCTCTGTCGTTCCCTTGAGAAAACTTGGAAAACAGACCCAAACACTATCACCCAAGCCGCCTTCAAAAACGCCACCCGCAATCACCACCAATTAATCCGGACAGCCAAGAAAACAGCACTCAAAGACCGACTAGACAACAACGCCCACAACAGCAAGGAACTTTTCAACATCATCAAAGAATTCACCAACCCCACCGCCAGCTCTAACGACATCACCCCCTCACAAGCCCTCTGCGACTCCCTTGCTTCATTCTTTCACGACAAAATCGCCGACATCCATAACAGCTTTGACAACACACCTGTAAACCAATCCACCCCACTCACCTCCGAACGGTTATCTCCCCCGAATATCCTTCTCGAATGGAACCCTATCACCACAGAAGAGACGATTCGCCTGATGAACTCCATCCACTCAGGATCCCCTACAGACCCATGTCCCCATCACATCTTCAATAAAGCAGACTCCATTATCGCACCCCATCTCCGAGATGTCATCAACTCCTCCCTTAACTCCACCACATTCCCAGACAGCTGGAAACACGCCAAACTCAGTGCCCTTCTGAAGAAACCCACAGCTGACCCCACCGAACTCAAAAACTACCGCCCCATCTCGCTCCTCCCATTCCCTGCCAAAGTCATTGAGAAAGCCATTAACAATCAGCTCGCCGCCTTCCTCGAAACAAACAAATCAATCGACTCCTCACAGTCTGGCTTCCGAGCCAAACACAGCACCGAAACCGCCCTCATCGCAGCAACAGACGACATTCGAACACTACTAGACAACGGAGACACAGTCGCCCTTATCCTCCTTGACCTCTCCGCAGCCTTCGACACAGTCTGCCATAGCACCCTAATACAACGCCTCAGAAACATCGGAATTCAAGGAAAAGCACTGGACTGGATCATTTCGTTCCTCGCTGGAAGAACTCAGAGAGTCCGCCTCCCCCCTTTTAAGTCAGAGGCCACCGAAGTCATCTGCGGCGTCCCGCAAGGATCATCACTCAGCCCCACCCTCTTCAACGTCTACATGAGCCCCCTCGCAACCATCGCACGTCAACACAACCTCAACATCATCTCCTACGCTGATGACACTCAGCTGATCCTCTCACTCACCAAAGACCCAACCACCGCCAAAACCAACCTACACGAAGGAATGAAAGAAGTAGCCGAGTGGATGAAGCACAGCCGTCTGAAACTGAACTCGGACAAAACGGAAGTCCTCATCTTAGGCTCATCCCCTTCCGCCTGGGACGACTCTTGGTGGCCAACGGCCCTAGGAAAAGCCCCCATACCGACGGACCACGCACGGAACCTGGGCATCATCCTGGACTCCACACTCTCGATGACCAGACAAGTCAACGCCGTCTCATCTTCATGCTTCAACATCCTACGCATGCTCAAAAAAACATTCCACTGGATCCCCACCGAAACAAGAAAAACGGTCACCCACGCACTGGTTACAAGCCGCCTGGACTACGGAAACACCCTTTACGCTGGTTCCACCGCAAAACTACAGAAAAAACTTCAACGCATCCAAAATGCGTCAGCCAGACTCATACTAGACATCCCCCGCACAGACCACATTTCCGCTCACCTGAAAGACCTTCACTGGCTCCCCGTCAACAAGAGAATAACGTTCCGTCTCCTCACCCACGCACACAAAGCCCTATACGAACTCGGACCGGATTGTCTCAACACGCGCCTTTCCTTTTACACCCCCACCCGCCAGCTGCGTTCGTCCAACCAAGCCCTCGCCGCTGTTCCGCGCATCCACAAAGCCACCATGGGAGGAAGATCCTTCTCCTACTTAGCGGCTAAGACCTGGAATTCCCTTCCCATCCACCTCCGCCTTACTCAAAACCACCTAGCCTTCAGAAAACAACTTAAAACATGGATATTCGATAAGTAAACCTCCCCCCTCCCTAAAGCGCCTTGAGACCCAATGGGTATGTAGTGCGCTATATAAATTTTGACTTGACTTGACTTGACTTGTCGTTCTATTTTGAGGCAGAGCAGAGGAGTGTTTAAAATTCAATGACATTTATAACAATAAAATACCTCGTCCAAGCAATTCTTAAGGCTTTGGGTGACATAGAAAGACCAAATTGACACATATGTTAGAGAATGGTGGTGAATAGATACTAGTGGTACTGACATTTGCCTTCGTTGGCATGGCAGGTGGTGGTTTAAGTTGCAGATGCCTCCAGTAAATATCTTGGACCCTGGCACTTGAATTTTTTACAAATTACACACTGATTGCAGGCAGGTACTCGCTCCAACACGGTGTGTACTAGTTCTTCAGCTGCATAGGTAAGAATAAAACTAAATAGCCCTTATAAACAAATGTAAAATGTTGATATGCCGTACAATGACTGCATCTTAATTAACAGCCGACAACATCTTGAGATGCAAAAGTAACCCTCGTAATTTGTAAACCAAGATCCGACAAAGCAGACAGCAGGACACTATTCCCCTTGTGGCTCTCATGTTTTGAAATAACTGTTACTCCAAACTTTTCACAATTAACAACTTATCTATTTACAGGTGATGGGGAAAAGACAAAGAAGACAATGAGACGTTCCAAAACATGGTTGCTTTCACCCGGTGTGAAGGAACAACATACAAGTAAGCATAAATGATTTAAATGGTAGCTAGTTGTGACGATACACACCCTTTCAGTCCACTGGTTTCACTGAATTTTCGAGAATTTCATCAGAGCAAACTAATAGTTAGGCTCCAACATTCCTATAGTTGGTAAAACACGTTTTGGATAGAGATAACTTCCCTCCATAAAAAGGGATAGAACAAACTCGTCATTAAGTCAGAAATACCGAAGACCTAAACATCAACCTATATTAGCTGAGGTTCTTCTCTATTCTATGCACCCAGGTTCCACATATTCTTGCCTCTCTGTCGTGTCTGTAGATATGGATTTTGTAGTGTTTGTTTTTTCGATGCAGCCAGGTTCTGTGATTGCATTTCCTTTGTGGTCATTGTAAATGTCAACATGATGCATTCTTATTTCTATGTTTCTGACCAGTCCTGAATTTTGAGTCTGATAATTCAGTTACCCGAGGGTGGTTCCAACAAATCGGCTCTGGAAATTATTTTGGTTCTGATAGCCACACACCCCAAAATTTACCCGGCCACATTGGCTACGTCGAAAGTGAAAGTGCTCATGACAATGAGGAGAATTAGTATACTTATGTGATTTGTTAGCTATTTTTTTTTGCAGAGTTTTATATAGCGCGAACTAGACCGAACCGAATCGGGTATCAGAGCGCTTTACATGGCACCAGTTACGTTACATGAGGACACACATTCATTTTAGGCACGGGGAGATTAAGTGATTTGCCCAGAATCACAGGAGGTTTTGGCGTCGTTACCGAGACTCGAACCCAGATCCCCAGGTTTGAGGTTGAGTGCCCGAGCCTGGCGAAGAGGACATAAAAATAACTTACATATTTACATATAAAACACAACAAATAAGTGCTTGTGTTTGAGTACTCGAATAATGTCTTTGGGTGCTTGAATATTAAATGTCATTTTATTACCCAGCTCTGTGGAACTCCTTTTATCAACCTCTGGCTAGATGAAAAGTTGAGCTGTTCCTGCCGTGATTTGAAACTGTCCTTTTCAGGTCTTTGGACTGAACACCAAATAAAAGTACTTTTTAAATGAAGATGTTTCTTCTATAAGTCATAGAACGAGAAAGCCTCTGATGAAACCTTCGAGGATGGGATGAAAGAAAGAAACGCGTGAAGAGAAGACAAGATTAGAGGTTGAAGCTGGGAGTCAAAGATCTTGGGAACGTCATTATTAAAGAAAGACAGAAGAGCAGCAAAGAAAGAAGGATATTCGACCAAGAATGAAGAATAAAGCGACTCTAATTTCTACTTTACGACTGTGAAAAGGGCTTGAGGGCAGTGGACCGCCGGTTCCATGTTACAGCAGAGCTAATGTTTGTGGTTGCCCTGCATTATAATGCATCCAATGCGAACAACATTGCTTTAACGATTGCACTGTTGTGGCTTTTCACTCCATCGGCTGTGTGTGTTCCTGGGATACACAATACCCCTCACCCTCTCTATTTAATCCTGTGTTTACCTTCCTCTCCCTTTTCTAATGTGAACACACAGGAAATTAGGGAGGGCAGAGAAGTAATTGAGAACAATGGTAGCAGGTGCATGTTCTGGATGAGCAGGGAAGGAGCAGGAAGGCAAAAGAGCCAGGGACGGACTGCTGAAGGGCTGGATAGGAGGCATGTACCCTGAGCCTCACTTGCGGTGACCTCATGTATGAGAATTTCGGTTATAAAATGGATATTTTTTTTTCAACCCCTTCACACTGACCTCATGATTTTTCTACCTGGACTGCTGAGACCCCTAGAATAGTATACATCAGCAGTCGAAGTGAATTAGATTCTCCGTCATCTCACCCATTATCCGGAACTCCTACACCCCCCCCCCCCCCCCCCCCGGAGATCAGTTCGGTTTCATGTTAGCAAAAATTCAGGAAACTGTACAAAACGTGGGGCCTCTTTGATTAGTTTTTGCCGTAGGGCAGCGTCGCAGGCCTTCCTGCTGCGCTGCGGCAAAAGAAAATCGCAGGAATGCGCAGTATCTATCAGATACTACGCATTCCTGTCCTTCCCCCCTGCGCCGGCGCGCAATGGGCTGCTGTGCGCCAAATCAGGCACCTTTGCACCATGGTGCAAGAGTGCTTGCATTGAGGAGATGATTGCTTTTGTGCAGGAAGGGAAATCTTCCTGCGAAAAAAAATCACAGAAGGCTTTTTCCTCTTTCTATGTGTGCTGTGCAGCACACATAGAAAAAAGAAAAACAAGGACAAATAAAGATAGTACTCCTTGTTGTGCCTCCCTTACGACTCACCTGGGAGGCGTATGTTTTTGGCTCAGATTTACGATTTCTCATGAATCTGGGGTAGTGTCAAAAAGCAATGGATGTTTCTGGGAACGCCCCAAGCATCACACGTTGCACGCCCCTTTAACGCAGAAAACTGTGTTAAAGGGTGTTAGAAGCGGCTGTCTCTAGTTGGCAGAGGTATACACTTCTGACAAATAGGGACACACCTTTTCTAGTCAGGGCAAGGAGATCACACACTTAGATAACCCCTGCTCACCCCCTTGGTAGCTTGGCAAAGCAGACAGGCTTATCTCAGAGGCAGTGCGTTAAGCATTTATGACCACATACAGTAATAAAGTGAATACACTACAAATGGACACGACACAGTAGTATTATAAAAATAAGTATTTTTATATAAGGTTTAGCACAAGACCAAATAACGACAAAAATATACCACAGTCTCAATAAATACTCTTGGAAGGAAAAATAATAGTTCAAGCACGGTTTCTTCTTAGCACAAAGTCTTTAGTATCAAAAGCAACTCTTCTTCTCTAAAACACAGTTCTTGGCAACAATGTAACCCACACGGGAGTCACACGACGTCGAGGCAAAGTTAATCCAAAGGTTCGGCGTCGACCGCGAGGAGCGCTACGTCGAGCCCGGAGTCGCACTGACCCCAACAACACAGTACCTTGGAAAAGTGAAGCACTCGATGATCAGCGGCGTCGAGATGTCCGGCGTCGCGTCTTCGGCGTCGATCGGGCCTCGGAGTCGGGGCGATCTGCAGCGGCGTCGACCGAAGTCAGGCGGGAGCAGCGCTCACGGGATGAAGCAGGATACGGCGTCGTCGATGTCGATGTTGCAAGAGTGAGCAGCGCTCACGGCGTCGAGAGGGCTCGAAGTCGATGCGATCAGCAGCGGTGCAGACACGGGGTCACTTGGAGCTGGAGCCGAACTCACTACTCACTGGCGTTGCTGCTGGCGTCGATCGGGCCCGGCGGCCGGCGTCGAGGAAGCGGGACACTGGAGCCGTTACTCACGATGTCGAGCTGGATTCGGCGGCGTCCGTCGGCGTCGAGATTGCTGGATTCTTTCAGAGGTGCTGGATTCACAAATCCCAGCAAATAGCACTTTAAGCAGATGAAGTCCTTTAGCCCTGTGACTTCAACAGGAGACTGGCACTCTTCCAGCCCTTGGAGATTTTCTCAGCAAAGAGTGAGAGTACACACAAAGTTCCTCTCTCCTGGTTCCTTGGCAAAAATAAAGAAGCAATGCAGGATTCCCCCAACAAACAGCACTCTGGCAGAAGGGGTAGGCAGTCCTTAGATCAGCAGGCTTCTTGTCCTTGGTTCAGGTTTCCTTGTCAGAAGTGATCTGAATTCTTGGTTCAGGGGTCCTTCTCTTATACCCCTTTTTGGCTTTGATCCCTTTGTCCATGCAGGGGAATTTCCCCCCATCCTGGGTTTGTTGTGGGTGTTGCCAGGCCAGAGCACCTGGCCTATTCACTGGGCAGGGCAGAGTCCTCAGCCGCTCAGCAGGAGCGGAGCCAGCATTGTCACTGGCAGGGGCAGGGCCATCAGCTGCCCGGCAGGAGGTGGGCCAGGAAAGTCCCAGGCAAGCACAGAGTCATCAGTCGCCTGGCAGGGGGGCGGAGCCAACATTGTATCAGGCAGGGCAGGCTATCAAGAGCTACTCTCCCCTACTCTCAATGCAAATGCCCCACTCATCCCACACTGACTCATTCAGACTCTCTGGAGCCACCCAGCTCCTGTCACAAGCACACCAGAACCAGCAGGGACCGGTAGACAGTTAGACAAGAAAATAGCTACTTTCTAAAAGTGCTATTTTCAAACACAGAGTCCAAAAACCATCCACACAAACGGATGCGTTATTAAACCCTGAGTTCAGGGATACCAAACTCGACATTGCACCATGCTCCCCGAGCCCGCTAGGATTATAACCTTAATAATCCTGGCAGCCCATTCTAACTGATGGAGAGCAGGCTACCTTACAATAGTGAAAAACGACTATGGATGTAATTCACTATTAGGACATGCCAACCTTGTCAGGCTTGTCCTACCTTATGCTTACAATGCACCCTGCCCGTGGGCCTACCATAGGGGTGACTAACATGAAGTTAAGGGAAGGTTTAGGGACTGGCAAGTAGGTGTACTTGCGCAGTCCTCGTGCCAGTCAGACTGCACGTGGTCTGGCAATGGCAGACCTTCAGACATACTTTTACTAGGCCGCTCTTGTGGGTGGCACAACATGTGCTGCAGGCCCACTAGCAGCATTTGTATTTACAAGCCCTGGCACCCCTGGTGCACTCTACTAGGGACTGATAGTAAACCAAATAAGCCAAACATGGAAGTCAATCAATACAGCAATTTCACATAGGGAGCACTTGCACTGTGGCACTGATCAGCAGTGGCACAGTGCCCAAAGCATATACCAGCAAAAACATCGTAAACAGAAGAGGCAAACAGAAAAAAATGGAGGAGAGACTCATGCCAATGATGCCAGGTCTAACACGTGTCCCCTCCAGCTGAAATGTGGGGAGAACTACCCTTACCCTAGGGAGTCCTCATCACTAAGGCGGAAAAATCTGGACAGACCATCAGCATTGGCGTGATCTGTGCCAGGGCGGTGTTCCACCGTGAAGTCCATCCCCTGTAGGGAAATGGACCACCTCAACAGCTTTGGATTCTCACCCCTCATCTGCATCAACCATCTGAGGGGCCTGTGGTCTGTCTGCACCCGGAAGTGAGTCCCAAACAGGTAGGGTCTTAGCTTCTTTAGCGCCCAGACCACAGCAAAGGCTTCTCTTTCTATCGCACTCCACCTCTGTTCCCTGGGAAGTAACCTCCTGCTGATGAAGGCTACAGGTAAGTCTCGGCCCTCTTCATTCACCTGAGCTAGAACAGCCCCCACGCCATGCTCTGAAGCATCCGTCTGGACAACAAATTCTTTAGAAAAGTCGGGTGCCTGGAGTATGGGTGCTGTGCACATTGCAGTTTTCAGGGTGTCAAAGGCCGTCTGACAGGCGTCAGTCCAGTTCACAAGTCGTGGCTGCTTCCTGGAAGTCAGCGAAGTCAAGGGGTGCACAATGTTACCATAATCCTTGACAAACCTCCTGTAGTAACCCGTGAGACCCAGGAAGGCTCTCACCTGAGTCTGGGTTTTGGGCGGTGCCCATGCCAGGATGGTATCAATCTTGGGTTGTAGGGGAGCCACCTTGCCGCTCCCTACTTGGTGCCCCAAGTACACCACTGAACCCTGCCCAATCTGGCACTTACTGGCTTTGATTGTGAGGCCTGCTCTGCGCAGGGCCAACAACACTTCCTGGAGGTGGCACAAGTGTTCCTCCCAGCTGGCGCTGAACACTGCGATGTCGTCCAGGTAGGCGGCACTGAAATCCTCCAGTCCAGCCAAGACCTGGTTGACCAACCTCTGGAAGGTGGCAGGGGCATTCTTCATCCCAAAGGGCATAACCCGGAACTGGTAGTGCCCATCTGGTGTGGAGAATGCTGACCTCTCTTTTGCCCCATCGGTCAAGGCGATCTGCCAGTACCCAGACGTTAGATCAAACGTACTAAGGTACTGGGCAGCCCCTAACCGATCGATGAGCTCATCAGCTCTGGGGATGGGGTGCGCGTCAGTCTTGGTGACTGAATTGAGTCCTCGGTAATCCACACAGAACCGAAGTTCCGGTGAAGCACCAGGCGCTGCAGCCTTTGGAACCAAGACCACGGGGCTGGCCCAAGGACTGCTAGAGGACTCAACCACCCCTAGGGCAAACATCTTGGAGACCTCCTCCTTGATGTATGCTCTGACCTTGTCAGTCACTCTGTAAGCCTTGTGCTTGACAGGAGTGCTGTCCCCGGTGTCTACATCATGGACACACCACTGAGTAACACCAGGAATCAAGGAAAACAGATCAGGGAATTGCCCCAACAAATGGCGACAATCCTGCTGCTGTTCAGGGGTCAGTGTGTCAGAGAGGACAACACCATCCACTGACCCATCTTGCTCTTTTGCATACAGGAGGTCAGGAAGAGGCTCACTCTCCTCCTCCATTCCAGCATCTGTAGCTAGGAGCATGCCCACTTCGGACCTTTCTAAGTGGGGCTTCAAACGGTTGACATGCAGGACCCGCAAGGGGTTCCTGGGAGACTTTAAATCCACCAGGTAGGTGACATCGCTCTTCTTCTCCACAACCTCGAATGGTCCAGTCCACCTGTCCTTGAGCGCACAAGGTTCCACAGGGGACATGACCCAAACTTTCTGTCCAGGCTGAAGCTCTACCAGAGTGGCCCTCTGGTCGTACCACCGCTTCATCTCCTCCTGGCTGGCCTCCAGATTTGCCTGAGCAAGATCCCTGAAGCGCCTAGTCTGGTTCCTAAAGGCCAGCATGTAACTGTATACATCCTGGGGAGGTTTCCTGGGAGATTGCTCCCAGCCTTCTTTGACCAGACTTAAAGGTCCTCTTACCGGGTGACCATACAAAAGCTCAAAGGGGCTGAACCCTAGAGACTTCTGTGGCACCTCACGGTAAGCAAACAACAGGCATGGCAAGAGGACGTCCCATTTACGCCTCATTGGTTCTTCAAGACCCATGATCATGCCTTTAAGGGTACGGTTGAATCTTTCAACCAACCCATTACCTTGAGGGTGGTAAGGAGTGGTGAACTTATAAGTTACCCCACACTCCTTCCACAGAGACTTCATATAGTTGGAAATGAAGTTGGTGCCCCGGTCGGACACCACCTCTCTGGGGAACCCCATTCGGGAGAAAACACCCATTAGTGCCCGTCCCACCACGGGGGCAGTCACTGTTCTGAGAGGGATGGCTTCCGGGTACCGTGTGGCATGGTCCACCAAGACCAGGATGAACCTGTTGCCCAGGGCTGTCTTGGGGTCCAGTGGCCCAACAATGTCAATCCCCACCCGGTCAAAGGGGGTACTGACCACGGGAAAAGGTTGGAGGGGAGCCTTCTGCTTCCGCCCGCTTTTCCCACTTGCCTGGCAAGTCTGACAGGTCTTGCACTGGATGTCTACATCCCTTCGCATCTGAGGCCAATAGAAATGGGTGACAAGCCTGTCATAGGTCTTGTCCTGCCCCAGATGTCCAGCTAAAGGAACGTCATGAGCCAAACCCAGTAGGAAGGCTCTGAAGCGCTGGGGTACCACCAGCACACGGGCTGACCCAGGCTCAGCAGCCTTAGGCTCGCTATACAGGAGGTCGTTCTCCCAGTACACAAAATGTGACCCTGACTGATCACCTGAGGTTTGGGCTGAGGCCTGCTGCCTCATACCCACAAGAGAAGGGCACACTTTCTGTTCTGCACAGAATTCCTCCCTGGAGGGACCACCATCCTGCTGCCAATGGGTCAGCTCGGGCAGGTCTCCCAGTTCGGCAACTTGTTCACCTGTGGGTTCCAGGGCATCCCCCTCGAGGTCTGCCTCCTCCTGGACCACGGGAACTACGGGGGACGGTTTCCCGCGCCCCCTGCCTCTTCTCTTCACAGCTGGGTCCTGGGCCATACTCTCAGGCTCCAGAACCCCATCAACACCCTTACTTGCTGTCATGGATCGAGTGGTTGCACACACCCACTCTGGCACACCCAACATTTTCAAATGTGTCTCCCTCTCCACCTTAGCCCAAGGGGAGTCTTCCAAATCATTGCCCAGGAGACAATCAACAGGCATGGCGGGCCTCACAGCAACCTGAAGAGTACCCGAAACTCCCCCCCATTCAAAGGAAACTTGAGCTACCTCACACTCTTTCTGGGAGTTGTCAGCAGCTATCACAGGGTAGAATGCGTGGGGAACAACCTGCTCTCTGGACACCAAGTGACACTTGACAGCTGTCACACTCGCTCCGGTGTCTCTGAGAGCCTCAACTCTATGGCCATTAATGGTCACCCACTGCCTATATTTTTTAGTGTTACTAGGCAGAGGGGGTGGCGGGACCAATTCCATGTCTCCTAGAGAGACCAGGGACATCTCTGCGGGACCCTCCCCACCATGGGCAACCATCTCCTCCCCTCCCAGAGCTACACTAGCCAACTGACGGGGTGGTGCACTGGGTAGTGCACCAGACTTCTTCAAGGGACACTGAGGGTCATAAAAACGGTGTCCTACTTGCTTACAAACGAAGCAGGTCAGGGGGCCCCTATGACCAGGTTTACCTGGCGGGGCCTCTGATTTCTTCACAGGGGGAGGCTGGGAACCTTTCCCTTGGTTCCCTTGGGGATTACTTTGGGGCCCTTTCTGGGACTCCTTCTGTTTACCCTTGTCCCCCCCACTCTTCTGCTGGGGACCCTGCCCACCTTTGGCTGAGTCTCCCACTGGACCCTTGTGGACCCTGGTACTGACCCAGCGGTCCGCCTCTTCAGCAAGTTTTCTAGGGTTAGATATCTTGCTATCAATAAGGTGCTGGCGCAGCTCTGGAAAACAGTTATTAGACAAGTGCTCCCAAGCAAACAAATCATAAAGAGCATCATAACTTTCCACTTTGCTGCCCTTTACCCAACCATCCATGGCTCTGCAAAAATATGACACATACTCCACCCACGTGGTACCAGGCAACTTCTTACATTCTCTAAAGGCCTGTCTGTACTTTTCTGGGGTTAGGCCATACCTTAACATTAAAGCATCTTTCATATGAGCATAAGACGTCCTATTCTCAACAGGCATGTCTAACAGGGTATCTCTTCCCTCATTCACAAAGCGACCCCACAACCCCGCTCCCCAATCCTTCTCAGGGACCCGGTGGGCCAACAATGCTAACTCATATGCTTTAAACCACTGACCAATATCCTCATTCTTCTGAAAATCTTTGATCACATCTTTGGGAAAATAAAACCTACTTTCTGCAGGCACAGATGGGACGCTGCCACCAGAGGGATTCAATTCTAACTCCTTAGCTTTGAGCTCCATGTCCCTCACCATTTTCTCACGCTCAAAAGCTAACTTCTCTCTTTCAAACTCTAATCTTTTGATCTCCAAATCAGCTTCTCTCCTGCCTCTTGCATTCTCTATCTCCAACTGCCCATTTATCTTAAGTTTTGCCATTTCCACGTTGTAGGCTCGCTCCTTCGCCCTTTCTTCTCTTTCTTCAGGGGAAAGACCTTTGGAGGAAACACTGCTGCCAGGAGGGGATACAGGCCCAGTCACGGGCACTTCCTCCTCCCCTTCCTCTGTCGGTACCACCGCCGGGGCAGAGGGATTCCTGGCCTCTAACCAGGCTTCCAATGCTTTGCGAAATTCTGGTTTGTTTTTGCAGCCTGTGGTAGGAACTTTAAACTGCTTGCAAAGGGATTTCAGCTCCCTTAAGGAATAATCACTTATCTTACTCCTATCAAATTCCTCCTCAACAACAACAAGGGGAGTGACTCCGGCGTCACTCATGGTCAAAACTGGCAGTTTCAAAAATCAAGCTTCAGGAAGAGCGGAGAACAAAAATAGAATATCCAACCAAAACAGATTGTGGCTGCGCTATGGTCTGCTTTCACTATGTAGCGCACACTAATCACTGCACATGGGTCATAAATGCAAAGTTCAAAATCCCACCGCTGACCCACCAATGTTAGAAGCGGCTGTCTCTAGTTGGCAGAGGTATACACTTCTGACAAATAGGGACACACCTTTTCTAGTCAGGGCAAGGAGATCACACACTTAGATAACCCCTGCTCACCCCCTTGGTAGCTTGGCAAAGCAGACAGGCTTATCTCAGAGGCAGTGCGTTAAGCATTTATGACCACATACAGTAATAAAGTGAATACACTACAAATGGACACGACACAGTAGTATTATAAAAATAAGTATTTTTATATAAGGTTTAGCACAAGACCAAATAACGACAAAAATATACCACAGTCTCAATAAATACTCTTGGAAGGAAAAATAATAGTTCAAGCACGGTTTCTTCTTAGCACAAAGTCTTTAGTATCAAAAGCAACTCTTCTTCTCTAAAACACAGTTCTTGGCAACAATGTAACCCACACGGGAGTCACACGACGTCGAGGCAAAGTTAATCCAAAGGTTCGGCGTCGACCGCGAGGAGCGCTACGTCGAGCCCGGAGTCGCACTGACCCCAACAACACAGTACCTTGGAAAAGTGAAGCACTCGATGATCAGCGGCGTCGAGATGTCCGGCGTCGCGTCTTCGGCGTCGATCGGGCCTCGGAGTCGGGGCGATCTGCAGCGGCGTCGACCGAAGTCAGGCGGGAGCAGCGCTCACGGGATGAAGCAGGATACGGCGTCGTCGATGTCGATGTTGCAAGAGTGAGCAGCGCTCACGGCGTCGAGAGGGCTCGAAGTCGATGCGATCAGCAGCGGTGCAGACACGGGGTCACTTGGAGCTGGAGCCGAACTCACTACTCACTGGCGTTGCTGCTGGCGTCGATCGGGCCCGGCGGCCGGCGTCGAGGAAGCGGGACACTGGAGCCGTTACTCACGATGTCGAGCTGGATTCGGCGGCGTCCGTCGGCGTCGAGATTGCTGGATTCTTTCAGAGGTGCTGGATTCACAAATCCCAGCAAATAGCACTTTAAGCAGATGAAGTCCTTTAGCCCTGTGACTTCAACAGGAGACTGGCACTCTTCCAGCCCTTGGAGATTTTCTCAGCAAAGAGTGAGAGTACACACAAAGTTCCTCTCTCCTGGTTCCTTGGCAAAAATAAAGAAGCAATGCAGGATTCCCCCAACAAACAGCACTCTGGCAGAAGGGGTAGGCAGTCCTTAGATCAGCAGGCTTCTTGTCCTTGGTTCAGGTTTCCTTGTCAGAAGTGATCTGAATTCTTGGTTCAGGGGTCCTTCTCTTATACCCCTTTTTGGCTTTGATCCCTTTGTCCATGCAGGGGAATTTCCCCCCATCCTGGGTTTGTTGTGGGTGTTGCCAGGCCAGAGCACCTGGCCTATTCACTGGGCAGGGCAGAGTCCTCAGCCGCTCAGCAGGAGCGGAGCCAGCATTGTCACTGGCAGGGGCAGGGCCATCAGCTGCCCGGCAGGAGGTGGGCCAGGAAAGTCCCAGGCAAGCACAGAGTCATCAGTCGCCTGGCAGGGGGGCGGAGCCAACATTGTATCAGGCAGGGCAGGCTATCAAGAGCTACTCTCCCCTACTCTCAATGCAAATGCCCCACTCATCCCACACTGACTCATTCAGACTCTCTGGAGCCACCCAGCTCCTGTCACAAGCACACCAGAACCAGCAGGGACCGGTAGACAGTTAGACAAGAAAATAGCTACTTTCTAAAAGTGCTATTTTCAAACACAGAGTCCAAAAACCATCCACACAAACGGATGCGTTATTAAACCCTGAGTTCAGGGATACCAAACTCGACATTGCACCATGCTCCCCGAGCCCGCTAGGATTATAACCTTAATAATCCTGGCAGCCCATTCTAACTGATGGAGAGCAGGCTACCTTACAATAGTGAAAAACGACTATGGATGTAATTCACTATTAGGACATGCCAACCTTGTCAGGCTTGTCCTACCTTATGCTTACAATGCACCCTGCCCGTGGGCCTACCATAGGGGTGACTAACATGAAGTTAAGGGAAGGTTTAGGGACTGGCAAGTAGGTGTACTTGCGCAGTCCTCGTGCCAGTCAGACTGCACGTGGTCTGGCAATGGCAGACCTTCAGACATACTTTTACTAGGCCGCTCTTGTGGGTGGCACAACATGTGCTGCAGGCCCACTAGCAGCATTTGTATTTACAAGCCCTGGCACCCCTGGTGCACTCTACTAGGGACTGATAGTAAACCAAATAAGCCAAACATGGAAGTCAATCAATACAGCAATTTCACATAGGGAGCACTTGCACTGTGGCACTGATCAGCAGTGGCACAGTGCCCAAAGCATATACCAGCAAAAACATCGTAAACAGAAGAGGCAAACAGAAAAAAATGGAGGAGAGACTCATGCCAATGATGCCAGGTCTAACAAAGGGAAAGATATTTATCAGGCAGCATTAAGCCAAATGAGTGGCTTAGTGCTGCCTGATAAATATCCTGCAGGCTCCTGCACCACAGAACATCTCAAAAAGTGATGTTCTAGCTGCGCAAGGGCTTCAGCCAAGCTTAACCCTGTGCACAACACTTTCACTTGACTACCTTTCCCCAGTGCCATTAAACCGAACTGTGCCTAAGCGCTCTACATATGTCGCTAACATAACATAATATTTCAAAAGTAAGGGAACTGTCATACTGTGCACAATGGAGGTGGGGTGAGTAAGCATGGGGGCGGGGTCAAAGGCGTGAAAAAGACAAAATATTCTGTAACTTTTTTCTGTCTTTCACCTTCAGGTATGCACATATAAAATACCACAAAGCTTAAATGTAAAATAAATGTGGGGGAGGGGGGTTAGTGAGCATGGGGGCAGGGTCAAAGGTGTGGCAAAAAAAACAGCATTGGTTTTTCACCTTCAGCTAACTTTATATAAAGTAACACAAACCTAAGATAAAAAAACTGACGGAAGTTAAACCAATAAGTGGGAAATGCAATATTACACACAGTATAAGATAGGTGGTCACAAAATGTGGGAAAAAGTAGGTTTAAGGTAAAAAATAGTGCTTTATAAATATAGATTTTTAGTAACATTCAATCAGACTATCTAGTGCAAACATTTTTTCTTAGTGTCGACAACACCCTTACAATACCTCTCAAATAGTAAAGATATTTGTCATAATGAAGCTTCATGTGACTCCATCAATTACAGTCATTACAGTCTGCATGCAGCTTTTACATTTGTAGACTACCAATTACACATATTTACATTTCTTAAAGGTAGAATGTACCCTGGCAAAAAGGCTTTTTACTTGTTTAGCTGTCTGTCCACCCCTCAGCTTCACAGCACAGAAGATTCCCTCCCTTCCATTTCAGATGGGGCAACTTAATTGTAGGAATTAAACGTCCTGGGGCCATATTGCATATGCAGTGCAATTTCCTAGTTAGTGCTGGGTGCACCTTTCAGCGCTAACCAGGAAAATGCACCACATAATAGTAAATATGATGCCCCAGGGCTGCCACAAACTCGCTCTACCCTGGGGGCAGCACATTCAAGTGAAAAACACTGTGAGTGCAATTACTTGCAATTTGAAGGGGGATCAGAGATCTCGTTGCAAGCTTGTTCAGTGAGTGACTGCACCAGTCTACAAGGGGATGTCTTGGTGGATCCATGAGACCGCCTTTTGCCACTTCAGAAGACTGCCATCAGGCGGCGCACTGACAGTGAATCACCTTTTAGGTGAGCACCGTCAGTGCACCCCCTGACAGTTTCTTTGCGTCTGCGCCTGCATCTGTACTACGATGCGGGCACAGAGGCAAAGGGGTTCCCTTATTTGCATGGAGTGACCCCCATGCAAATGAGGAAATGCCCTCTGATGATCGCACTGGTGCTTTTTGTGCACCAGCATTATCAGAATTATGGAAGGGGATGCACAGGCGTCTTCGGTCCCTTCTGTAATACCAAAATGCCCCATGGCCACGCAAAGGAGGCCCAAATGTCTGTTGCACCTCTGAGGCACCCTGGTAATATGACCCCAGGCATGGTTGTCTTTTAGCAAAAAATAGGGGAAGGTTTTTTGTTTAATGAGAAAAGTATGGGCACATTGTGCCCTTCTGATCCCGCCCACTTCGGCCTCCGTGCGTAACAGGATAAACCCCGCTTCCATCACAAGTCAGTTCTGTGACTAAAAAGCAAACTTGCATTGGAGGTGCCAAAAGAAGAAAAAAATGGATTTGAGGACTGGAATGAGGAGGACTTGGACCCAGGATAATTCAGTTTACCGGTAAGCAATGAAATCATTTCCTTTTTGACTGTTCTTCTCATCCCAGTCCTGACTGTGTGATTAAATGCACAACCTTATATATTAGGGCACCAATAATAAAGTCAGTTTGAAAAATACTATTTTTTTAGAGACAATTGATTTTAGGAATTGCTTCATTGCTACTTTAATGACACCAGAATGAAAGGTATCACTCAATCTGGTCTATAATGAGAAACAAAAGTATTTCGGCATAGACCAAGAACACCACTGAGGCTTCTGCCCATGATGCAGAGGCCACCTTTGTTGCTATTCTTTGGAACTTCCTTGGTGTTTCTTGCCCTAGAGACCTATTTACTTGGGTTACTGCCCACCTCTCCTATCCATTCAGTGAGGTAGCTGTAACGTTTTTCCTTTTTTGGCAACTCCATAGGAGACAAGCAATGCACTGGAAAACTAGAAGAATCGTGTTCTTTCCAGGCGAATCAATAGGACTTGTTTTACATCAAGAGCGAAATGATAGCATCAGGGTCTGATAGATCAGACATCGATACAACTATTTCCTGGGACTTTTGATAATATGTTTGAACATTCGATTTGAACATGGGTCAGGTCTGGTCCAGCAGAACAACCTAACATGAGGAAAAGAAATAACCAATTTTCCCATTTCACTTAACCTCTTAGCCTAGATTATTGCAACTAAAATGCTATCTTCGTTGAGAGACAAGATATGTTTATAGAATCTAGTGGTTCATATGGTGTCTTTTTAACACCAGCAGAAGATGCAATGAGGCTTGGACTTGGAACCACTGACCTCCTTTTTTTGAAACCTCTGACTAATCTAGCATTTAGGTGAATTATTTTTAAAAAGTCACCCCGGTCTTCTGAAAGCCTTTTATTGCTGACCATTCCAAAAACAGATAAGATGGAGCTAGTCCCTTAAGAAAAACATCCCTAAGGAATTTTACAATTTGAAAAGGGTCATACTGAACTGCAGACAGACTCTTATTCCTGCACCTCTTTTCAAAGCTACACAAATACCACTACAAAATCCACCTCCTTTGCAGCTACATTTCCCCAATCCTCCTCCTTTACTGTTCAATTTTTACTGTTTCTTCTCTGCCTCAGTCTTCTGAAGTGAGTTATCTACTCTTCCACTTTTGTAGCCAGTAGGTTTGAAAGAAATAGACTGTTGCGACAGTCGTTTGTTTTTTTCACTCCAAATTCTTTCCATTTGTTACAATTATTTTACTTTCCATTCCTAATATTTTAAGATGTTAAGTTTTAACTTTAATTTTAAAAGAAAAATGACAAGTCTGATTTTTTTTCTTTGCTTTTTACCAAGTAGGTTATGTGTCAATATGACTTTGAATAAAGACTAACTTTCATTATATTGTATTGCAAAACGTACATTGTGCTTACTACCCCTATATGGGGCACTGAAATCCATGCCTACCTGGAAAGTATGCTATGCCATTTTGGGTGTGTGGTTGGAAGGGTGTTGTCTTTGGTTTGCACCCATGTGGGAAGTGTTTCCATGTCATGCGTGATGGCCCCTAAGGTGCAGTTATTGCATTATGGAATACAGTGCTTAGCAGTTCGTTGGATGAAGAGCTGTGAGGGATAGGTGCACAGTTTATGAATTTCAGTAAGCTGGTAGCTTTTATTATTTTTATTTTATTTTATTTATTTATAAACCGCCCGAATCACCCCTTCGGGTTATTTCCGCACTCGAACTGCTATCAGACTCCAATGGGATGCTAGATTAGAATAAAGTCACTTTTAAATCTTTCTAAACTGTAGGTAGTCCACACATAGTCGTAGGTACTTTTACCGTAATTCTTAGGACCACAAACCACTAAGCTGGTTTCTGCACTTAGATTTGTTTGTTTGATGTTTTGGGTGTGAGCATGGTGGAGTTAGAAGTAGTGTTGAAATCTGTCTGGGTGGACATTAAAGCATAGAAGTGGTCATAATGTGTAACTAGTTGGGGCCTGCAGTGGTGGATGAGATTAGTATCCTCCTATTGGCTTCATCATGTGGCAGATCTGTTCAGTTATTCCATGCCTGTTCAGTTGGTGATGGCTGGTTTATGAGCTGGTACAGTAACGGGCAATGGGCAAGATCCATAGCAGACCTGGGTTATGTAAGTGTAAGAGGACTAAACAGTATAAGGGAGTTCTAATGCAGACTGTATGAACTACAATTGATCGCTGACTAATGAATGTTATGGTACTAGTACGAGTGCAGGCTAGAAGGGTTATGTTCGAATTGAAATGCTATATACTATCCATACTAGCACTAGATATGCTTTTCACAACTTACCTGAATTTAGAAAGTAGAGTACTGGTTTGGCTCTTCTAGACCTGTGGGTTGTAAACTGGATACTGTATTTGAAAGCACAGTTATCCTTTTGGGTTCTATGCTAAGGCTATGGAATGCTGTAGGTATTTTGGAAATTGCCATGTCTACAACTGTTTTATAAAGTGATCTTGCTCCTGAGTGTTCTGAATTTTGGCTGGTAGAAAGTTTGAGAGGCATGTTCGGCGAAAGAGAGCCTCCTATGAAATTCCTAAGTAAGGTGGTATTATGATCTGTGGAGCAAGCCTGGAGTGCAGTGTCCTGTTCTGTTTGAATTGTTTGAAAGTAAATATAAGTATGGCAATCTTTTCATAAGAAGGCTCTGTGGACAATGCAGAGTGCCTTGAAATTACTTTTCTAGCCGTTGGTAGCCAGTGGAGTGACTGTAGAACTGGACTCATATGTTCTCTTCGTAGAAGGTAGTGAAGGAGTCTTTTGGCAGATTTTGGATTAGTTCTATTTTGCCTATGATATAACTGGGTATTCCAAGATAATGGCTGTTGACATGGTCAAGCTTGGAGATTACCAGTAAGAATAGCTTTCAGAATCTGTTGGTGTCTATGGTATGGGAAGATGTGACGCAATACTTTCATACATGTGGAAGCTGCTCTTTTTTACCTTTTTGACATGTGGGATTCACATCTTATCCCACGCTTCACAATAGATTTCTTACTTCTATTGATGTTGTTGGAGGCACCTAGTTTCTGGGCTACATGGTGGTAGGCTGATAATTTTGCCATTGTCACAAGGTCATGATCTCTATATTTGTGGGATTGAGATTTAGATGGTTACTTATCATCCAAGTATTAATGGCACAAAGCAGTTGTCAAGCTCTGAGTCATACTTGTCTTCTGGGCCATCCGTTTGTAGAATGATTCTCATCTTATTTGCATAGTTGTAACAGGTAAGGTTAAATATTTTTCTCAGGTCTGGGAAGGGTATTAGATAGATGTTGAATAATGGAGGAGACATGATAGACCCCTAAGGGCTGCTATTGGGTTGGATGTGAAAAACTGATGTGAAAGAATGGTAGGCTTACTACGGTTTGTTTGTCTTGGATGTAAGAAGAAATCCATTTTAGAGCATTTTCACATACTAGGAGATGATGGAGTCTTTGTGGTAGTGTGTGATGCTGGACAGTGTCAAATGCCACTTATAGGTCCAGAAGCAAGAGGAATGTCACACCGTTCTTGACCACTGTTAGTTTTAGGTCATCCTAAAGAGATATGATGGCTCACTCTATGCTTCTGCCTGGTTTAAAACTAGATTGTTAGTCTAACGTCAAGTAATTTTCTTCTGTAAATTATGAAATGCAATGCATATGGTCTCACCCTTCATAAAATAGATGCAATTACAAATGATGTAAATCATCTTATGAATTATTCATACCACCCCATCATAGAAAACTGTGAATGTAGTGTCTTTAATCAGTTTCATTATTAGATGTACTTTAACTGCATTTTGCTTTTAGATATTGTTATTTATTGGTATGAATATTTGGAGGTCATAAGCGTTGCATTTGGTATGAAAGTTATGTTTTGTGTGGGGGTTGTGTGAAGTATGGAATGAGGATTCCAGTCTTTTATTTGTTTTTCATTTTTATTTGATTTGGAACTGTCGATCCAAAATGGGATGAGCAAATCTAGGGCAAGCTTCCCTGCCTTAGCACTGCAGACACATGCAAGCTTCACTGGCCAGTGCTGGAACTGTGGATCTGCTAGGTATCCTGAAAGAATCCTTAAGTTTCTGGAGGATCTTAAAATCCATATGGAAGGGCCTTGTGAAGATTCAATGTTCTGTGGAGGATATAGTGAGCATATCTCTAAAAATGCATTCTATTTTAAACTCATGGGAGGACCCTGTGGGATTCCCCACAGGGACCTGAGAGTCTGGGTGTGCTTATCTTGTCTCCTTATATGCCCCTTGACTTTTTCAGGACTCAGGGACCTGGGTCCTGTAATGGCTGCTGCAACACACCATTTTCTTTCAGAGTTGTGGCAGGCAATCAGATCCTTCCAGATCTTACTCAGGATCCAGAGACCTGAGATGGCTGATGGGAGAAAAAGTTCCCTCAGCCAATAGGATCTGGGAATTCTTAACTGTCAAAGTTTGCTGTATATTGTTCTAAAAATATAATTTCTTCAAACCCATTACACCTCATTAAATTTGATTTTCAAAAAACGGCTGAGCAGATGTACATCAAACCAAACAAGTCACCTCCTTGAATAAACTTCTAACTTTCTTAAAAATGTGGTGTAATTCCATTCAGCAATTGTTTTGCATTGAAGAGCAAATTTTCATAAGGGAATTTTAATGGGAAAATTATACTTTCTGGGAACCCGGCTCTTTTTTTTTTGTCCCCTGCTCAACAGATCTGCACAGCACTTCCTATGAAAGACCCAAAGTGGATGAACTTTTTAGGAAAGTTTCAAGCAGATATATTAAACGGCCCCAATGTTTTTAGGAAAACAAAAAAAATCCTATTCGAAACTCTCACTCAACCATGACTACAATAGTGCTATCACCACTAGTGTAATATATACATGAATAAATACTGAGCGTAATATGCTATGTATTACTATTGTTGAGTATGGTAGAAGCATTGAGTCACAAGAGGTAAAGCCACCAGTGAGCTCTGGCGAGGGACTGGAAAATGTGTATATCAGTCATAGTGGTTCCCCAGGAAGGGTACGGGTACTACCATTGATCTAAGAGGTTTTCTGGGAGCTTCCAGGGGTGCAGCAGCCCCCACTAGAGCCCCACAGACATTTTCCCCATTGTTGCCCTGAGTCTCCCCTAGGGGTATACTTAGGACCCCAGGAGAGGTTATAAGGATTTTCAAACACTCCTGGAGTTGTTGCATGTGTACATAGTATTGGAGTGGGAGGATTCCTGTTGCTTGGTTCTAAAGTTGTAGGGGCAACATGTTAAATGATGAAGTGTTGCCAAGTCCTCCTGTGGCATGGACATCCCCTTTTTGCTGACTGGTACTGGTGGTAACTGACTCTGACTTTCCCTGGGCTCTGCATAACCAGGCCCAGGGCCAGTGCTATGCTGAAAACACACTTAGAATACAGTAAACAAAAAACACCTACATAAACTAGGGTACACTATGGAGTGAGGATCTGCCATATATCTTTACTGAACCACTAAAGTCTCCCCAAGGTTTTTCTGGGGTGGAGGGTCCTGTAGGTATAGGCAGGGTCCTTATAATAGATGTTTATTAAGCCCTGGTGTTGGAGAAATTGACCAGTTCATTTTCCCCATTGCAGCTCCCCAGCCACATAGGTTAACATGGCAATACATTATTAATTAATAATTCTAACCAGGAAACCCCGAACATATCATTCAAGGACTTACAAGAATGGTATTGATAAATCCAACAATATGCTATTGTTGAATTTATCCTAAAATGTACAGACAAGAAGTTAAAAGACTTTCTTTTCTGTAAGCCAAAATTCAGCCTTACAGTGATCTGCCGTGATTGGTCAGAGCTAAGTGGATTAGCCAGGTTACTTTGATGAGGTAATAAGTAGCCCCTGGGGTGAAAGAGCTATTTTGGGAGGAGAGGGTGCTGCTGCATAGAAATGCCAGAGCAAGGGGGAGGGGGCCGTAAACAATGACCTTCAAATGAAGGAGAAGACAGGCAGGAGAAGCCAGTTTCATTTACACTCCCACTCTTTGAACCCAGACAGATGGCAGGCTGAAGGAAGGAATGTGCAGATGTCAAAGACGAGAAAGTCTATGGAGATGGGCCATCCTGAAGGTTGGTTTAGCCAGCTCTTGCCTCTCTGCAGAGATTAGAACCATGTTGAATTTGGAAGAAATAGTGCTTTCTGTGAGACCATTGTGCCACAAATAGTCATGCTCTGGGGTGTTGTCTTGAATCTCATTGGCCAGGAGTTCCCTCCGGTGTGACCACAGAGACCACTGAATAAGTATTGGAGAGGGGCAGTGCCTCTCAGATCTGCAGCTTGAAACTAAATGAAGAAGAATGGTCTATGCTGAGAAGTTTGATTTGCACAAACCAGGCCCTGCACTCTGACTGACTGCACCTACTGCACAATCTGGAACAACAGCCCTGTGGATCAAACCTGACTCAAAAGGACTAAAAAGTGGACTCCCTGCAAGCTGAAGGTTAACATAGAGGTTGTGATCAAGTGGATTGCGGGAATTGAATTCTCAAGCTTTCAAGGACCATTTTGGAGCTTCCAGATCCTTTGAGTAAGTTTTGAACATGTTGGGACCCTCAAAGGAACTTCAGGAAGAAGTTCCAGAAGTTTGGGGAACTTTGGAGCAACTTTGAAAAAAAGCTCCATAAGTGGACCAACTCAACTTGGCCAGCCAAGGCAGCGACCCTTAACCGTGAGTTGGCCTGCCCTCCAGGTTTGTACCGCTGAAAAGCTCCAGAGGTCCGACTTCCAGAGTTTGACCAGGAGTTGCCCGAAACCCAAGCCGGTGAACCCTCACCGAATCCAGTCTGGTGAAGAGCACTGAGGGACCTGGGAGAAAAAGCTAGGCAAAGGTTTCTAAGTTCAAAGGTAGGAAAGGTGGCCAGGACCAAACGCAAGACTCAAGCTGCCACCCTCAACCGTGACCCGGTGTGGATCTCTGGCTGGTCCCACTGGAAAGCTCCGAAGGGTTTGACATCCATCAGCTTGACCTTGTCGCAAGGCAAGCCGGAAACCCTCACAGAATCTGGACTGACTAAGAGTTTCAAGGGATCCTGGGAAGAAAAGCTCCAGAGAACTTTTTTTAAGTCAGAAGTTAAAATCTTTGACTGAGACCTACCTTGAGGGGCAGGCGTGCAGGGCTCCATTGTGGTTGGCCTGAAACTTTGACTATGTCCCGCTCTAGCGCAACCAGATATCCCAATAGGCGATATAGGTTTCTATGTGCTAAATCTTAACAAATTCATAACTCCGATTCCCTACATTGTTTTTTTTTCATTTAGGTGTCATTATAAAGATAAAATATGTTCTAGTTTTACAAATTGGTGCTAGATTTTATTGTGTGTTGTGTCTTAATTATTTACTAAATTGGTGTTGGCAGATGCATATTTGCCACTACTAATAACCCACTTTCCAACAGAAAGCTTTGTTAACAATGATAATATGTACAAAGGAATGTATTATGGTTTAATCAAGGTCATGAAAAGGTTTTATTGACAAGCACACTGTTAATAGATACACATGACATGTTTTATTGATGGTCACTGACACGTTTTGAAATGCTTTAGGTTAACAGTGAGACATGACAGTACTTTATAAATATCATTGTAAGATGGTACGTCCCTATTGATTTTAATGGTGTTGTAGTGGTTTATTATACAATAGTTCTTTGTATAATGTGGTGATAACCTGACACAGCCGTAGGCCTGTTTTTTTTTTATAGCACCACCTTATGTTTTGTAAAGTACAGGTGGGGAGATTGTGGTCACAGAGTTTAGGACTTACAACGGGTGAAACTTGTTATGAGGGTGGAACCAAAGAATTTCCACCTGTTTGTAGATATTTGTAAATTTTTTCATAGTATTCGACAGTGTGTGACTTGGCAATGGTTTATTGAGTATTGTATCAGCAAGTTATGGTTATTAGCCCACACCGCCTTCCCTGGGCACATAGTAGGCCATGGACTGCTCTGCTTCGCTACCCTGAGAGAGTCAAGTGCCACAATGGCGTACTTGGTTCTCAGTCAATAGAAATTCCAGAATTATTACTTTTGAACGGCTCACATCCTTATGCTATAGGCTTGAGACCACAAACGTTTTCTTTTTCTGTTTTCAATAAATGGGACTCAGAGGTCTGATCTCAACAAAAAGGATATAACAAAAGTGGAAAAATCTGTTTTCAAAGCAGGTACGACAACATCAATCTGAGTCCTAAAAACAGTCATTAACTCAGGAAAGCAAGAGCATTTATCCATCACCCCTAACAGATGTCGCCCTTTGTCAATGGAACCACGAAGTAGATTGTTATTTCATCCCAGGCATTTGATGTTAGCGTTGACATTTGCAAAAGTTTAGGAGCTTTATGAGAAATTATATTCTCACATTTTCTTTTTTATGAGGGTGCAAAGAAAAAGAGACCAGACTTTCCAACGCCACAAATGTTTAGAGGCCACTCTCCCAATTTGGCCTTAATGAGCCAGGTCTACTACTTGATACAACAGAGAGGGATGTATGGCCAAGTATGTCCCTCTAAGTAAGAGCCGATTGTGATTCTTGGCAGTTTAATTTGCACATGTCTGAATGCTTGAGGACTTTTAACTGACTATCTCTGTGTAACTTATGTCTGCATTTCAGACCTTTTAATCTCTGATATTGCCTGTAAAATGGGGTCCTCTCTTTTGCTCAAAGCACAATGAGATTTCAATATTCTTCCATTACGGTTGGCTTTGTTTTATGAACAGCGAAAAGAAACCTGGAGTCAGCATTCCTTGTCTGTACCAGGATGATGAATTATCTTACATTTTTAATCCTACAGATGAAGCATTCATTTCTCATTATCAGAGGCATTTTGGATGTTAGAAAATGGCTTTCGGCTGAAAATGGAGCATAGGGCTTGATGGTCTGTGATTCTACTGCATAGCTTACTGTAGACAAAAAATGTTCACATGCCCATAAACCCACCAGGCTTTCGTTCTCTCTGCCAGTAGGCTTGTTCATTACTCGTGAGACTGCGATTGGCATTATAGCACCCAGAAAAACAGGAGTTGCATCCACCATGATCTGCATGTGCAGAGATGTGTCGATGTAGGCCAGGTTTACAGCTGTTGGGATTTTGGCACAAATCATCTCAAATGCCAGCTGACATTCTTTAGACCACTTGAAAAAGGCTCCTTTTCATGTTAAGCTTTTCAAAGAAGCACTGGCTGAAGTCTGCTACATCCGGCCAATAACCAGTGGGATCAAGGAAGGAGTGGATGGCATTAACTATTAGACTCAGGAATAGCTGTAAGTGCAGAAATCTTGTCAAGATTCAGATGCGTCCGTTCCCATGGAAAATACAACGACAGAATTTCTGAGAGGTCTTTTCAAAAAACACTTGTCCTTGTTGAGAGTCAGATTTGCTTCACACTGCTCTTGGCAGATTTTAGTAAACATTTTGTGTTGTTCCTCTATTGACCTTCGAAAACCTAAAATGCTGTCGCTGTTATTCAGTCAGTTCAGAATGCCGTGAATGACACCGAAATGTCTTCTTCAAAGACCTTAGCAGCAGAAAAAAATGACAAGGTTGAGGCAGTTGTGTCTGAAAAAGACCACAATGAGTAGCAAATTTAGTGATGTAGCATGAGTCGTGGTCCAATTCAAGTTGGTGATAACCTTTCTTCAGATCTAGGTTCAAGAACACTTTCCCTTTATCCAGCTGCTGTATGGTCACTTGAAATAGGGGTGTAATGTGTCTTTAATGCTGAATGCGATTCTTGACCCAATCATGACACTTGAGAACTGAAATTATGTAGGAAATATATAGGATCAACCATGGGTTACATTATGTCTTGCTTAAGTATATTATTTATTTAATCTTCTAACTGTCTTTGAATGTTTAAGAGTATGCTGTTAAGATGTCGAGTGACAGGTTAAAATATTTAATTAATGAGTAATTTGACCGGCTGATTTTTGAGTTTGACAATGCCTTGTAAAAGTATGGTGACATTTTTACAACATCAACGTTTTCTTCTTCTTCAGATACTCTGGCATTTAGCTGACAAAGGACATGGAAAAGGCCTATCTTGACCCTGAAACTCAGAAGTTATACTGGACCTCGTTTAACTTCCACAACACAAATGTCACAGTCATAAGAGTGAGTCTGGTGAATAGCCCAACAGTGGACAAATCCCAGACATTTAAGGGGCTTCTTTGAGCCACATACAAGATAGTTACGGGGCTTCTTTGAGCATACATGTGCATATTGGCAGGAATTAGTGAAGAATTGTCAATTAACTTTGAAAAAGCAGTGTTTATTAGTACAACAATGGTGGCGCGTGTCTACTAGGAATGGCATTTTTAAACCCCATTGACACCTTTATTTAAAACTATTACAGATAGCTCATCATTATCATCATCATCCCCGATTGAGGAAACCTTTGGTCATCTCAATGGATCTCCGGCAGAGGATGACGATTTTGATGATGAAACCAGAAATGAATTGTATGGTTGAAGTAGCTATGGAACGCCAAAACACCTCTACTATATCAATACATTTTTAACCATGTTATTGCATGCTTCTTTGAGTTTGTTCTTTTACCTCCTGATTTACTCAGGGTCGGATTTCCTAGGGGAAGATAAGGAGCCAAATTCATCTTGATATTCTATCTACTAATAAGCTTTCCTTATGAGGTGTTTCCTCCTACCGCTTGGTGGTTTCCTTTTCAGAGCATTGTCCAGTGTCGTTGTTAGAAATTGGGTTTGTGGATGGCAGAGATATGCACCCTGTTCAAGTAGGAACCACAATCCTAGTCAAGATAAGTCAGATACACACCATAAATTAACCTATGCTCACCTTGTTGTAGCTTGGCTACGAGCAGGCAGGATTGCCTTATTAGACAATGTGTTAAGTATTTGTGCACACAATATGCAGTAACAGAATAAAAACACCACAAAAAAAGGACTCCACACCAGATCAGAAAATGAACGAATATTTTTATGAATAAATCAAGACCACAATGACAAAAATCCAATAAGCAGAAGTCAAATTTTGAATTTTTAAAGGAAAACTGTTTTGTAGTGCTTAGAAACAAACAGGGTCAACCGGGGCTATCTGGTAGCACTTGACCGTGGCAAATCCAAAAGTTCAGGCCAATGTGATGGAGGGCAGGTCAGATACAGGGACCATCCTTGAACGCCTGAATAGTACCTTTGGATGTGTCACCGTTGAGGACTATGCTTGGAGCAAAGAGAGGCGATGCATTGCTGTCCATCTCGCAAATAGGGTGATGCGTTGGTTCCAAGCTGCCCAAAGTTAAGTATGTATTGAGAATCAAGCTGCGATGAACATCGAGGCAATGCATCTTCATCGTACTACTGGGCTGTAGGCTATGAATGCAGCACAAACCGATGTGTTGGTGCCAAACCGGGCATGGTTGGAGATGCACCAGAAACAAGGGATGAAGCACCATGTTGTCGGGATGTGGTGTTTGGGGTTCATGCAGCAGCAGTGAAGTTTTGGCTTGGAGCAAAGAGAGGTGATGCATTGCTGTCCATCTCGCAAATAGGGTGATGCGTTGGTTCCAAGCTGCCCAAAGTTAAGTATGTATTGAGAATCAAGCTGCGATGAACATCGAGGCAATGCATCTTCATCGTACTACTGGGCTGTAGGCTATGAATGCAGCACAAACCGATGTGTTGGTGCCAAACCGGGCATAGTTGGAGATGCACCAGAAACAAGGGATGAAGCACCATGTTGTCGGGATGTGGTGTTTGGGGTTCATGCAGCAGCAGTGAAGTTTTGGTCTCGAAGGAAATCTGCTGGTTACGATCGGTATAACGTTGTCGATGCTTGGATTTTCTGCATTGCTGCACAGAAAACTCAAGTCAAGGGCCAAGGACTGAATTGGCACCATTTGGCACAGTAGGACTCACATCAGGAAGAGTACAGGTGTTGGTTGCAGGCTGTAGGGTGAAGTCTTTGATATCCCTGAGACATCAGAACAGGAGGCAAGCCAACAAGCCCTTTGAAATACTTTGATTCTGGGATATAGATATGCAACTTAAGATCTTCACACTCCCAGGCAAGAAGCAGCAGGCCAACCCAAGAAAGCAGATCAGAAGAATGGCAGTCCGTCCTGGCAGCAGAAGCGCTCTCAGTCCAGAGGTAGATCTCCTCAAAAGGAGCCCTCTGAAAAGAGATATAACATTAGAAATAGGGATAATATGAGAAAACCTGATAGATATCAAGATACTGATACACGATCCTCTCGTACCTTTCAGACTTCCTCACAGAAATCCGAAAGAATAGGACGATCATAACAAAAAGAACGTGTGAAGTCCAAAGACGACCAACACGTTCCAAAAAAATAAGAAAACTCAATTCTCCAAAAAAGAAGGTAGCAAGTATTAAATCAGACATGCAGAGGATCTTGAGGACACAACTCAAGAACGGGGAGTGGGCCCAGACAATGCTGGACAGCGCAGCAGAGGTCACCATAGCTTGCATGATCCTGAAAGATCATCTGGAGACAGTGGATTTGAATGAATGCATTGAGGTTGAAACTGATGTAACACTCCGAATAGAGGGGGATATAACTCGGAAGATAAAAGCACACTTTTGGGAAAAATTATCTAAAGGTTATGACATCCTTCTAGCTGAAAAAGGCTGGCCACCTGAATCTGCCCACATGGCGAAGAGATCATTATGCCAGTCTTCTCTAATCATATTCCTATTTATAAAAAATACACCTATGCCCGAAAATGGGCTGTGGTCCAGGGTCCAGCATTATATAAACATCATGTGGGATGGGATGAGGACTCTCCTCACCATAAAATTCAGTTGAAAAATCAACCAACTGCTCAGAAACAGTATCCAGTTAAGCAGGAAGAAAAAAAAAAGTCTGGGAGATCTTAGATCAACTTGAATACCAAGGGGTGATTGAAACATGCACCTCGTCAATGAACAATCCTTTGTTTCCTGTCTCCAAACCAGATGAAACATATCATCTAGTTTTGGATTACAGACATTTAAACTCTTGTTGCAAAACTTTTGCAGTACAAAATTCACACAGTGCAGAACTGATGAATAATATTGTTCGGAAGAAATATAAAACTACTTTAGATATTTCAAACGGTTTCTTCTGTCAAAACATTGCACCAGAAAGCAGGTACTTGACCGCTTTCTCAATAATGGGGACACAACGACACTTCTGTCGTCTCCCCCAGGGATTCAAGAACAGTCCTGGATTATTTCAGTCAGAGTAACAGAGTTACTACGAACGTATGATGATGTGGCATTATCTTATGTCGATGACATCTACCTTACAGGGGAGACGCAGCGTCCTGTGGAGCCCTTGAGCAGCGGTGGGGGCAGGCAACGCGGAAGGACTCGCAGCCCCAGGAATCAGCGGGGCCGCGAGCGCACCAGCAGCCCCTCCCTTTAGCACCGACCATATCTACTCCTCTCGCCTCCCACTTCGCGGGAGACGCAGCGTCCTGTGGAGCCTTTGAGCAGCGTGGGGGCAGGCATCGCAGAAGGACTCGCAGCCCCAGGAATCAGCGGGGCTGCGAGCGCACCAGCAGCCCCTCCCTTCAGCACCGGCCATATCTACTCCTCGCGCCTCCCGCTTTGCTGGAGACGCAGCGTCCTGTGCAGCCTTTGAGCAGCAGTGGGGGCAGGCAACGCGGAAGGACTCGCAGCCCCAGGAATCAGCAGGGCCGCGAGCGCACCAGCAGCCCCTCCCCTTTACTCTTCCACCTATATTTAATCACCTACCGGTTCCCGCATCGCGGGACGCATGCAGGCAAACGCCGGACTAAGCCCGGGCAAAGGGCGGGCCGTCTGTGGCCGTCCGGGACCGGTCGGGGCTGGTCTGGGCCAGCCCCCTAACAATCCGAGCTTAACCTTCAATTGGACCTTTCTGCTGTGAGTGGCGTGCTTTACTTTTTTGGCATTTATCTGAAATTAGGTGGGCCGTGACATTATGGGCAAACGTAAGGCCACCACCCCAGCGCGCAAAATTACATCCATAGACACTATGCTGGGACAAGCAATGAACCTGGTTAGCAGCGAGATTGAGCTAGCCGAGAGAAGACTGTCTTTGGGCCCCTTAAAACCTCAATGTGCAGATCATATTGATACCATAGATATAAGTGAGGCACAGACAGCGAGATATAAAGCGATTGAACACTCACCACAAAACCTTACAAGAGAGAATTTGCAGGACACGGAAGGTCATGGCTCTATAGGAATAATTGACGATCTCAAAACTGGATGCAGCCCAATTGAATCTCTGACTACAGTCAACTTATCCCCTAACCCAGAAGTATATGGGGAGAGAAAGAAGAGGAAGGTGCTGAAACCAGCCTTCCCCAAACCCAAACGAAGACAGCCCCCACGTTTGAACTCACAATGTACAACGTTAAACACGTGGATCAGTGGCGCTATGATCCCTGTAGACCCAATCACAAGTAGTGATCCGATTGACTCAGTTGATGTGGTCACCCAAAGTAATTTCACCCAGACGAAGTGTACGCAAACTGCTTTTTCTAACTTTACACTTGGGGACACTGCTATAGACATCATTGTTGACACATTGTACGATCGTGTTAAAGGGCTTGTAGATAAAAGTTTTGATAAGTTATGGAAGTGACTAGATCGCCTGGAATCCCTAACTATCAAGGCCACACCACCTTGTAGGGAACGCAATGAGGCAAATCGACAGGCTAGCATCTCGGAAAATCCCCCTCATAATGTGAAACTGGTACGACAAGCACCCCAAACTGTAAAATCGTTGCCAGCTCCCTCTGATTCTAATAAAACAATGCGACCCGGAATCACCCAAAATATAAACACTGATGATTTTCAAGGTGGACCGATAGTCAGCACAAGTACTGTTGACATCGGCTCCAAGGGGCTTGCCGAACCAAATAAGGATGTCTTAAACTTACCTCCTGCATCCTGCCCATACGTGTTAACTCTCGCAGGGGTACTCCCACTGGAGAAAAACACATCAGAGTCTTGGGAACAACTGCGGAATAAATGTGTTGGCTGGATGGCTAAACATATAGGGTACAGGAGGTCTGATATGCACGAAATCTAAATGCTACGTAGGGTGGGTTGGGTGGGACCTGCGGTGAAACCTATTAGGGGGGATTGCATTGTTATCAATTTTTCGTGGCCTAGGACTGTTGGATCAATACTTGCAGTTAAAGAGACCAACAGCCTTCTTCCAACAAACATCTGTGCTTTACCCCTAGGGTTTTTCTATAAAGCACCACCCACACAACGTCCACTTTTTAGCCCTTCCCATCAGTGGGTAAACCAATTTTCGACTATCTCTGACTTAGATACCCTTGACTGACCCTCATCGAAAATTCATTCTACCGGATTGACCCACATGGTAGTGGAGGAGATTCCTATCAACAGCCCCAGGGTGAAACAGACCCGACTAATTGATTGCTCTGATTCAACATTGAAGGTGCTGAGCTGGAATGTGGCAGGCTTGGCCTCAAAACTAAACATAGAAGACTGGGCAAATATGATAAATAAATTTGACATCCTTAAGTTTCAAGAAACCTGGGCAACTAAAGAGCTATACCTTGAAGGGTATGAGTGTTTTAACAATATTCCCCCTAATTCTAAATATGGCAGACCATCGGGTGGTTTATCAATATGGGTCAGTATTGCCTCAGGTGGTAGAGTTAAATCAATTCCCTCTGGGAATGTTAACTTTCAAGTTCTGATTTATACACAGGGTGCTTCCATTTGTTTCATTAATTTTTATAATAATTATTTTTTAACCACGCCTAATGCTAATTTTGGCCACCTTTTAAAGTTTATTCAGGAACTGGATAATTCACTGGGAAAGTACAAACTGGCAGGGATATGCCTGGGGGTGACTTCAACGCAAAGATAGGAGAAGGAATTACTGGGAGTTCCCCCCAGTCCACCCCACACAATCCATGTAAGAGAGGTTATGAGCTATTAGATCACCTATCGAATTGCAGTCTTTAAAATGTTATGGATATTGCAGCCATAAATACTATTGATAACCCACTTCCCACCTACAGAGGTTTAGGACGAGCCTCAATAATAGATTATGTTTTTATATCTCCCTCACTACAAGATCACTTACTTGGGGCGGAGGTCAGGGCATCTACCTCAGAGACCACAATCCCATCGTGGTCTCATTAAGGGTAGCCCCGCGTCCTAACATTAGAAGAGAACCGGTAGCGGGAAACTTAGAACTCTCAACTGACAGTTTAAGAGTTAAATGGAAGGGTATGGATTGCAGGGAGACTTTCCTGAAGATGGTAAAAACATATCCTTCTCTCTGTGAGATTTGTCTCACCCTGGCAGACCCCAACCCAGATCCAGTTTCCGCTTTTATTCTATTATGCGCAGGCATTAAAGAACTGATTTCTAGACCGGCAGCCGTACACAAATCTGATCCTAGTTGGTTTGACAATACCTGCTCTAGGGCTAACAGGGACCTTAGAGCACCTTTATCAGTTTCCCCTAGAGACCCTACCCTTATTCGAACTCTAAGGCATAATTATAAAAGTGTAATAAAATGTAGGCGTGACACGGTCTTAAAGGAATATTGGAACAATCTGGCCTGCGCTGCTAAACTTAATAACACAAATAATTTTTGGTCTGCTACTAGGTCCTTGAGAGCTTTTGGGAATATATCCACCCCCCTAAGCTGTAATATTACTAGTGAAGTGTGGGTCGTTCATTTTTCAATATATGCTTCCCCGCCCCAATGTGAAGACATTTTGGAAAATGTTATGCCCATTCAAATCCAAATGTCTTTGAGCGAGGCCGAGGAGGCAATACTCCAGAGTGCGGGAAACAAAGCCCATCGACCTTATAAAATTTAAGCCAGAGTTCTGGGCTCCTTGGTTACTAAATGTTTTTAACAATTTAATCACAACAGAAATTCCAAGTACATGGTTAACTTCTGTAATTATCCCCATTTTTAAAAAAGGAGATAGATCTGATCCAAGCTGCTATAGGCCGATCTCTCTAATTGACAATACTCTTAAAATATTGGGGAGAGTTTTATTTAACAAGATCAGGACCTGGGCAGAGGATGAAAATATATTAAATAAATGTCAGCTGGGTTTTCGCAGCCACCTTGGTACTGTGGAACAGTGTTTGAACCTTAATTTATTAATAGGGAAGTATACCATCGCCCAACACTGTCCTCTCTACCTGGCATTTATGGACCTCTCGTCCGCTTTTGATTTTGTTAATAGATCTAGGCTTTGGCAACGTCTCTTAGACTATGGACTAGATAAATATTTGGTGTACTTTCTAGCATATCTGCATAGAGACTTAAAGGCTCGAGTAAGGATAAGTATGGATGGAGCAGTGTCAGGAGACATAGTGGTCAGTAGAGGTGTTAGACAAGGGTGCGTTCTTGCTCCACTTTTATTTATTTTATATATTAATGAACTCCATAATGTTTTGTCTAACCAAACCTCCGATGTCCCCATAATTAATGAAAATAAACTGCCCGCCTTATTATATGCAGATGATGCTGTTTTAATGGGTCGAACACCAAATCCTCTGAGAATTTTAGTTAGGGGATTTTCAGATTTTATGAACAGTTTGGATCTTTGCACGAATTTAAAAAAATCTTTTATAATGTGTTGTGGCCCTAAGAAACGTTCTATTAATAGTATTACTTTGGGCCATGACTCTTTGATATGCACCCACACTTTTCCTTATTTGGGCTTACAATTCTCGGACAATGGGTCATGAACTCCACATTTGGCTTATGGGCGGACCAAATTTTTAAGAGCTATGAACACAGTATTAAATCTCCCCAAACCAAAAAGTATTGAGGTGGTACTGTCCCTACTTAAAATCTATAGGTCACAATGTGTACCAATCATGACTTATGGGGCTGAAATTTGGGGCCATATAAACCTGAAAAGTGTTCAGGTCGAGCAAAATAGATTTTGTAGGAGGCTACTGGGTCTACCAATTTCATTGTCCACCTTTGTATGCCATAACGAGCTAAGAATGTCTTACTTGGAAGACTATATTAGGTCTCACACGACCTCTTCTGGCTAAAGGTTTGGAAAAACCCAGCAGCCATTTTGACTAGGGAAACTTGGTTGATTGACTAAAATGTGCTAATAGCAGTGATATCCCCTGGTTGGCCCAAGTACGGGCAAATTTGACTGAGGTTAATCTTGACCATACCTTCAACAATCCCAAAATAAATTAGATGGAATTGATGGAAAGACCATCCGCAGAATTCTATATAAACACTATGGGGATGTAAGATATGCTCAGGAATCAGCCAAAGTATCCGTCAAACAATATATTTTAATGATAGGCGAGGGCGGACCACCTTCGTGTTTACCTATCAGTTACCTTTTAAAAGACATTACACGTTGGGAGCGTAGTCTTCTTTTTCGTCACAGATCAGGAACAATTAAGTATCTGTTGTGTTTCCCTATAGGTTATCAACCTAATATTGAGACTTTGGCCTGCCCATGTGGCAACCTAGGAAAACAGTCTATGTTACATTTTCTGTTATTTTGCTCTTTTTATCAAAAATACAGTATGCAGCTATTGATACCGTTTTTTAGAGCCAGGGGCATAACAGATTTTAAGGTGGCATACAAAACTATTCATCAGCTCAAAGATGATGATATAATATATCGAGTGTGTACTTTTTGAAAATGGCCATCCGCTAATTTTCTTCTATGAATTGATGATTATTGGATTAGGCTGTACCGTATGTATTTATTGGTTTTTGTATTACTTGCATTTATATCTTGCACTATGCACATTTGCACTTCATCCGATGCTGCTAATCGTAATTTATCTGAGACTTAACGACCTGTTCATTTGTAGCTGCCTCAACGGGAAATATTGCACTTTGCACATTGCCACTTTAATGTTGATATCAAAGGTATGGATAATCTAGTAATATTTTATATGAATATTTTAAACATTGATTTTATTATTAATAATAATGGACTATGTACGTGATTATGTTTATGTTTGTACTTTTATGGATAATGCATATCCGAATAAAGATTATTGACTGACTGACTACAGCTGATGATTTGGACAGGCACTTGAACAGGGTGAACACCATAATACTTGGGTTCGCCTCAGAAGGGTATAAATTCAACTTTAAAAAGTCCAGAATTGGCCACCTCAACGTCCTATTCTTGGGATACAAACTTTCAAGTAAAGGCAAAAGCCTGGCAGCAAACTTTTTAGAAAAATGTGCGCTGCTCCAAACTCCAAAAACGCTGAAAAACTTAGTCAATTCTAGGATTCCTAAACTTCGGAAGAACTTACATTCTGAATTACGCAGAAAGGGTCAAACCTCTCTACGAACTAATCCAACCTGATTTCAAACCAACTAATTGGACTAAAAACACACAGAAATTATGCGTTCAGTACAAACAGACATGTTGTCAACAACACACTTACAAACACGCGTCAATGTACTCAACCTTGTTATCAAAATCATCCCAGGGAGATGCAGATTCACATACCTAACCTTTAATGAAGGTGAAAAGGTACCAATAGCTTACAAATCACACTTGTACACACAAGCTGAAATGAAATTCACTTCAACAGAAAAGATTCTAACAGCAGTTCAAACTGCTGTAGTAAAGGAGAGAGCCCTCTCACATGGTAAACTCATTAAAGTCGTTACACCTGTACCTGCCTTAGAGGCAGTGACGAAGGCAAGCATTCCAAATGCAAAAGCTCTACATCCAAGATGGATTCAATGGGTTAATTCTCTTGCTGCAACAGACGTTGAATACGTTTTTGACCCTTACTTGAAGACACAAGAATTTCTCCAATATGAACAAGAATGTCCTCTGCCTACTGAAATTCTACCTCTAGAACATTACAGCTGTATAATATATACGGACGGATCAGCACAGCCCGTAGTTGGGGATAAACAAGCCTATAGTGCTGCGTGCACGATTGTTAAAGGTCGCTGGCACAATGGTAAATTCAGACCTATGTATGCAAAAAAAGAAGGGGGTACCCCCGACTAGAGTTCCTAATTCGGGATACACAAATTGGTTGAGAAAACAGGTAATTAGGAACATTTTTTAGCTAGTGGACATGACCTGACATCAGATAGTAATAACTATATTTGGACAACATGTATGGTACAAAAATATATATTTTATTTTATTTAAAGGTTTCTTTATGATTAAAAAGCAAACGTTTTTATGTCTCCTCTGTACATGTGATGGTTAATCTACATATACTACACAGTTTTACGTTTTCAATGCATTTCATTGTCTGGAGACTGTATTTAAAGTTCTAAACAAACTGATCGTTGCAATCTAAAAACATGGCTAGATGTAACAACTACGCGCGTTTCGGCTGAGGGCCTTCATCAGGAAGCCATGAAATTTCCAGGTGAACCTATGCAAACAAAAAATAGTAATACATATCAGTGTCAGTGTGTTGTCCTAATCATATGTGTGCTCAAAAACATACAGTGCAATTTTACAAGTTTGTGGTTAAAAACACAGGCGCAAATGTCCTGAAAGTGCTTAAGCCTGTCCTGCTATCTACAAATATATATACAACAAGGTGTCCATCCTGAATAATTGTACATGAATATATACAGCCTGGTGCACATCCTGACTGGCTACACAGGTATGTAACCACATGAATATATACAGCATAGTTATATACAGCGATATATACAGCATAGTGCACATTCTAACTAACTATACATAAATATATACAGAATATGTACAAAACACTGTGCACATCCTAGCTAACTATACATAAATGGATGCAACATGGTGAGCGTCCTGACTGATTATTTATACAGACTGGATAGGAAAACAGAGTCTGAGGGTCCTATAGGTATGTTTTTGAGCACACATATGATTAGGACAACACACTGACACTGATATGTATTACTATTTTTTGTTTGCATAGGTTCACCTGGAAATTTCATGGCTTCCTGATGAAGTCCCTCAGCCGAAACGCGCGTAGTTGTTACATCTAGCCATGTTTTTAGATTGCAACGATCAGTTTGTTTAGAACTTTAAATACAGTCTCCAGACAATGAAATGCATTGAAAACGTAAAACTGTGTAGTATATGTAGATTAACCATCACATGTACAGAGGAGACATAAAAACGTTTGCTTTTTAATCATAAAGAAACCTTTAAATAAAATAAAATATATATTTTTGTACCATACATGTTGTCCAAATATAGTTATTACTATCTGATGTCAGGTCATGTCCACTAGCTAAAAATTGTTCCTAATTACCTGTTTTCTCAACCAAATTCAGACCTATGGTCACAAAAACTCAATCTCTCGGAGACTGTACAGTTCAGCGAGCTGAACTACAGGCATTCAAGATGGCGCTTGAAAATACCGATCGCGAATTCCCCACACTCATAGAGTGCTATTCGTATTACTGCGTCCAGTCTTACAATGAATATCTGCAGACCTGGATTCAAAATGGTTTTAAAGACGCAAAAGGTGGCACAATCAAGCATAAAATGCTCTGGGAACAAGTAGTACTTTTTCAGAAAGAACTACAAAAGACTCATGTGATTCATACACTGAGTCATCAGCGTGATGGCATTCACGTTGCAGGGAATTCATTGGCTGATGAAGCCATGAAGGCAGCTGTGCAAACGGCTTCGGTAGCTACAATTACTCATTCAAAAACGAAAATAGACAGCAAAATAATTCAAGCAGTCACTGCTTCAATAAAAGACAGTGGTAAAACATTACCGAAGGGCTTTCCACTCAAGTACTCATATATAACTGATGCGAATAATGTTCCTTTTGCTCGAATCCCTGGAGTGGAGGATAGAGTAATACCAAACATGGAACACAAGTTAGGACTAATCTTAGCGGCACATGAAGAGCTTGCCTCTGCACATGCAGGTGTTTCTGCCACAGTTTCATTATTAAAACAGCGATACTGGTGGCCACGCATGAGGAAACAAACCAGAAACTATGTTTTGGAATGTGAAATCTGCCAGAAAATGAAAGTTTCTACAGTAAAACGCCCGGCGCAGACGCCCCATCTAATTTCAGATAAACAACTATCGTGTGTTTACCTGGACCACTGCGGTCCCTTACAAAGGGATGGCAACTATAAATATATCATGGTCACAGTGGATTCATGCTCAAGATTCATTTGAATGGGGGCTCAGCGCTCAGCTGACGCCCGAACTGTTATAAAATATTTATTTATTTATTTATTTAATACGTTTTCTATAGCGCTGGCCAGACCCAGGGGTATCGGAGCGCTTTACAATGGGAACATAACAAATAATCATCAGATACAGGATAGAAGAGTGACATATCAACATAGGCACGCAAAAATAGAGAGCAACATATTGTAGTGCAGGACCGTTTTTTCTTCAGAGTCCTTTGAAGTCATTGTGCTGGAGCCGAGCTCGAAGTCCGCTAGTTGCCCCAAGCTGTCCAATCCCTAGGGAGCGGTTGAGGAACAAGGTTTTGAGTTGGCTTTTGAATTCTACAAAGGAGGGAATGGTTCTGATGTGAGGGGGAATGGAGTTCCAAATTTTGGAAGTGCTTCCAGTGAAAGATTGGTCTGCAGTTTTCTTTTTTTTAGTTTTTGGTGGGATGAGTAGGAGGGAGTTAGAACTTCTCAGGTTCCTGGTCTGGCTGGCTTTTATGAGTTTTTTTGCCAAGTACTCAGGTTTGCAGGTGTGAAGGCCTTTATGGGTGAGGCAGGCTGTTCTGAAACTAATCCGCATTTTGACTGGAAGCCACTTAAGTTTCTTGAGTGCAGGGGAGATATGCTCGAATTTCTTGATACCGGTGATCATTCTGGCGGCCGCATGCACTGTTGTTTTGATAGGAGCCAGGTGTGATTTTGGAATTCCTGAGAGGACTGCTTAACCATAGTCCAGACTTGACCGTACCAGAGATTGGGTGGCCTGTTTGAGATCATTGGACGCAATGTAGGGTTTTATTTTGTTCAATAGTCTGAGGTTAAGGAAAGCACTTTTGGCCGAGTTCTTAATGTGTCTTGTCATGTTCAGTTTTGAGTCTAGAGTGATGCCTAGAGATTTGACTGCTAGAGTGAGATTCCCGTTGAGGGCATCGATGGCCTTTAGCCATTCTGCAATTTGTGGGTTATCTTCCTTATTCGGGATGAGGAGAGTTTCCGTCTTGTCAGGATTGAGTTTCAGGTGGTTGCTTGTCAACCAGTGCTGTACATCTTTCAGTACATCATTAAGTCTTTGTATGTCTTTGAGAGAGGTAGTTTCCAGATAGATCTGAGTGTCATCAGCATAGAGATGGAAGCGGATGTTGGCTTTTCTGAGAAGTTTGGAGAGTGGTTCCATGTAGATGTTAAAGAGTTGCGGTGATAGCACCGAGCCCTGAGGGACACCCTTGTTGACTTGTTGGAGGTCGGAAGTGAAGTTTTTTATTTTTATTTTTTGTGTGCGATTGTGCAGAAAGGAGGAGAACCATTTGAAGACTACCTCGCCAAGAACAGCTCTTTCTTGGAGAGCCCTTATGAGGAGTTTGTGATCTACAGTATCAAATGCTGCCGAGAGGTCAAGGAGAATGAGTAGGCAGCATTGGTCAGAGTCTAGTGATCCATGGATATCATCGATGATGTTAAGAATTGCGGATTCTGTGCTACAGCCTTTTCTGAAACCTGACTGGTGGGGGTCCAGGAGGTTGATGTTATCCAGGTGCTGTGTTAGTTGATGTAGTACGCATCTTTCTAGAGTTTTTGAGAGAAGGGGGAGGTTCGACACAGGTCTAAAATTGTTCAGATCTGTCGCGTCTAGGCCTGGTTTTTTCAACAGGGGGGTCACTTAACCCATTTAAGGCAGTCTGGGACCACTCCGTTTTTCAGGGAACTATTTATGGTTGAGCTTCACAGCGGGGCTAAGGCGTGTTTCAGTTTTTTGGTCAGTAAGGGAGGAATGGGGTCTAGGACATGAGCTGAGGGTTTGGAGGAGGAGATTAACAAGACTATCCCAGTTTCTTGAATGGGTCGGAAGCTAAGCCAGGGATTGGGCGAGGAATTAGGAGAGAGATCAAGCGACCCAGCCACAATGCTCTTCATGGGGTGCGTGTTGTTGACATCCAGTGAGAGTTCGATTTTCGTGATCTTATCATTGAAGAAGTGGGCGAAGTTATTGCATAGTTTTTTGGACGCCTGTATAGAGGAGGGCACGGGCGTGGAGGTTTGTTGTCTGATGATGCTATATAGTTCCTTAGATCTGTTTTTGGCACTGTCTAGCGCCAAGTGGAAAAATCTGGATTTCTTGTTTTTGATGTGATTGTTGTACTTCCTACGGGTTGATTTGAGTTGATTCCGGAGGATAGAGGTAGGGTTAATTCTCCACTTTCTTTCTTTGGCTCTTAGTTCTCACCTTTTGGAGTTGAGGTCGGGATTGAACCATGATCTGGATGGGATGGCTCTACTCTTTTTCGAGCTTTAGAGGAGCTATTTTGTCAAGCATGGACACTAGCTTTGCGTTGTACCATTCAGTGAGGTAATTAGTGGAGGAGTGGTCATTGGTGTCGGGGATAAGTGAGCTTATCTATTCTTCAAGTACTCTTATAGGAACCTGAGAGAAGTTTCTCAACCATTTGGGGGGGTCTTGCAAGGAGATTGAGAGAGAGTTAGTCGGTTGATATGAAATAGGATCATGTGGTGGTCAGACCAGTCGACGGGGAGTATGTGATTGATAGTGATGGTGTTTCTTTGAGGGATGATGGCATCCAAAGTCGCTCCTTTATAGTGCTTCTCCTCTGTGCAGCACTGGATTAGATTGTTATCGCCGAGGAGACTGGATAGCAATTGGACTATCGGGTTGTTGGTCTCGTTCCATCGTAGGTTCAGGTCGCCTAGAATTAGATTGTTGGCATCACCGAGTGCACCGTGAGCTACCATGTCAGATAATTGATCTCCGAAAGCGGCGGATTTGCCTGGAGGATGATAGAGAAGGTGGCAAAGTACAGATCCATTATCTTTGGTCTTGATGTTGGTTGAGAGACATTCAAATGTGTTGTAGTCGAATGAATTTATTTCCGTGATGACCATGTTGTCTTTATGGATGATTGCTACCTATCCCCCTCGCTGGTCTTTTCTGTTTTTGTTTATGAGGGCTAAACCTGTGGGTACAAGCATGTCTAAGCAAGTTGGGGATAACTCATTGAACCAGGTCTCAGTGAGGAACGCAATGTCAATGTCATGAGAGAGGTTGGCCTCTGCTAGTTCAGTTGCATGCAGAGAAGCCGACCTGCACTTGATGAGTAAGCAGTTGGTGAAAGACTCTTTGTTGCTGGTGGTGTTTTCTTTGGGTGCTCTAGTTAAGCTGGTGAGGACGGGCGGTCTCGGGGTTTTTTTGCAGGGAGGGTCTTTTCGGAAACCTATGATCACTGGGATTTTGGAATTAGGGGCATCAGAGAAGGGTGTGTCGTAGGAGGAAGCTAGAGCGGATGCTTCATTGTCGGACATGGCTGCCTCTGTTCTAGTGGGTCTTGAGATCAAGGGTTTTGTATCGGTATTGGAGCGTCTCTGAGCCCTTGTGGGAAGGGTTGCGATTCTTGAAGCTTTTTGTGGCCAGGGATCTGTGACCAGTCTTGGGGGTCTCTGAGGTTGAGTTTCATGGGTTTCAGAAGGCCAGGGGGTGCTCTTGAAGCTGTTGGTGTTGGCAATGAGGGGAACCCCGTGCGGGGAATGGTGGGGTCTGCGTGCTTTATCTAGATTGGAGAGGCTTTCAGTCAGGCCACGGGAGATCGAGTCTATCTGGTTTTCTAGTGACGTGAATCGCTGCGCCACTGAGTCGTGGGTCGGGTTGGGGGCATCTTGGGGGGTTCACCTTGTTTGGTATAAGTCGGGTTGGTGGAGTGTAGTCTCTTATTCATTGTGTAGGACAAGTTGCCTCTTTTTGAAATCCTGAGAGGGTGGATTGGGTCGAGGAAAGAATCAGAGTTTCTGAGATCTGTGCGGGAGCTAGTGAGGGTAGGGGGCACTATTGGTGGGGCTCGTTCGTGAGATTGCGGTGGGTGGGTCCAATAGGGGATTGAAGTTGTGATTTCCTAAGGGAGCTGAGGCGTATGCTTGGTCAGGGAGCTGTGTTGTGTGGCGACTCGGGAGTGGTGTACAATGGGGGCGTGTGGTGGTGTGGATTTAGTTTCCTGTTGGGGCCGATTAGTTGTAGTCGGGGGTAGGGTTGAGGCGGGCCGAGGTGGGTGAGGGAGAGCGGATCGGAGTGAGGGGAAGAGGGAGTCAAAAGCTTTGAGGTTCTCGTTGTTTGCCTGAATGAGTATAGTGGTACAAAAGGGGGTGGCGATGGACGGAGCATCTGAACCAATCAAACACTCACACTCAGTCAACAGATCTGGGTTTAATCCATCACAGTTCTTTAGCCCACTCTGCCACCCCAGTTCAGACATGGCCATATGCAAATCAGTCTGACCCTGTACCTCATGGGAACAGTCCAGCCCGAACAGCCAAGCCATGCCTTCCCTCGACCGGATACAAGCTTCCTAGGACCGGTTTCTGACATTTCAGCCGTCTTCAGCCAGGCTTGCTTGAATCCAGTGACAAAGTGAGCATCGGACTCACCTCTGAGCATACCCTGCCAACGTATGGGGAACAAAGTGGTACAAAAGGGGGTGGCGATGGACGGAGCATCTGAACCAATCAAACACTCACACTCAGTCAACAGATCTGGGTTTAATCCATCACTGTGCTTTAGCCCACTCTGCCACCCCAGTTCAGACATGGCCATATGCAAATCAGTCCGAACCTGTGCCTCAAGGGAACAGTCCAGCCCGAACTGCCAAGCCATGCCTTCCCTGGACCGGATACAAGCTTCCTAGGACCGTTTTCTGGCATTTCGGCCGTCTTCTGCCAGGCTTGCTTGAATCCAGTGGCAAAGTGAGCAAGGGACTCACCTCTGAGCATACCCTGCCAATTTAAGGCAAACAAAGCGGTACAAAAGGGGGTGGCGATGGACGGAGCATCTGAACCAAACAAACGCTCACTCTCAGTCAACAGATTTGGGTTTAATCCATCACCGTTCTTTAGCCCACTCTGCCACCCCAGTTCAGACATGGCCATATGCAGATCAGTCTGACCCTGTGCCTCATGGGAACAGTACAGCCCGAACTGCCAAGCCATGCCTTCCCTGGACCGGATACAAGCTTCCTAGGACCGGTTTCTGGCATTTCAGCCATCTTCAGCCAGGCTTGCTTGAATCCAGTGGCAAAGTGAGCAAGGGACTCCCGTCTGAGCATGCCCTGCCAACTTATGGCGAACAAAGCGGTACAAAAGGGGGTGGCGATGGACGGAGCATCTGATCCAATCAAACACTCACACTAAGTCAACAGATCTGGGTTTAATCCATCACCGTTCTTTAGCCCACTCTGCCACCCCAGTTCAGACATGGCCATATGCAAATCAGTCTGACCCTGTGCCTCATGGGAACAGTCCAGCCCGAACTGCCAAGCCATGCCTTCCCTGGACCGGATACAAGCTTCCTAGGACCGGTTTCTGGCATTTCAGCTGTCTTCAGCAAGGCTTGCTTGAATCCAGCGGCAAAGTGAGCAAGGGACTCACGTCTAAGCATACCCTGCCAACTTATGGCAAACAAAGCGGTACAAAAGGGAGTGGCGATGGACGGAGCATCTGAACCAATCAAACACTCACACTCAGTCAACAGATCTGGGTTTAATCCATCACCGTTCTTTAGCCCACTCTGCCACCCCAGTTCAGACATGGCCATATGCAAATCAGTCTGACCCTGTGCCTCATGGGAACAGTCCGGCCCAAACTGCCAAGCCATGCATTCCCTGGACCGGATAAAAGCTTCCTAGGACCGGTTTCTGGCATTTCGGCCGTCTTCAGCCAGGCTTGCTTGAATCCAGTGGCAAAGTGAGCAAGGGACTCACGTCTGAGCATGCCCTGCTAACTTATGGCGAACAAAGTGGTACAAAAGGGGGTGGCGATGGACGGAGCATCTGAACCAATCAAACACTCGCACTCAGTCAACAGATCTGGGTTTAATCCATCACCGTTCTTTAGCCCACTCTGCCACCCCAGTTCAGACATGGCCATATGCAAATCAGTCCGAACCTGTGCATCAAGGGAACAGTCCAGCCCGAACTGCCAAGCCATGCCTTCCCTGGACCGGATACAAGCTTCCTAGGACCGGTTTCTGGTATTTCAGCTGGATTAAACCCAGATCTTTTGACTGGGTGTGAGTGTTTGATTGGTTCAGATGCTCCGTCCATCACCACCCCCTTTTGTACAGCTTTGTTCGCCATAAGTTGGCAGGGTATGCTCAGACGTGAGTCCCTTGCTCACTTTGCCACTGGATTCAAGCAAGCGTTCCTGAAGATGGCTGAAATGCCAGAAACCGGTCCTAGGAAGCTTGTTTCCGGTCAAGGAAAGGCATGGCTTGGCAGTTCGGGCAGGACTGTTCCCATGAGGCACAGGGTCAGACTGATTTGCATATGGCCATGTCTGAACTGGGGTGGCAGAGTGGGCTAAAGAACGGTGATGGATTAAACCCAGATCTTTTGACTGGGTGTGAGTGTTTGATTGGTTCAGAGGCTCCGTCCATCACCACCCCCTTTTGTACCGCTTTGTTCGCCATAAGTTGACAGGGTATGCTCAGACGTGAGTCCCTTGCTCACTTTGCCACTGGATTCAAGCAAGCCTGACCGAAGACAGCTGAAATGCCAGAAACCGGTCCTAGGAAGCTTGTTTCCGGTCCAGGGAAGGCATGGCTTGGCAGTTCGGGCTAGACTGTTCCCATGAGGCACAGAGTCAGACTCATTTGCATATGGCCATGTCTGAAATGGGGTGGCAGAGTGGGCTAAAGGATGGTGATGGATTAAACCCAGATCTGTTGACTGAGTGTGAGTATTTTATTGGTTCAGATGCTCCGTCCATCACCACCCCCTTTTGTACCGCTTTGAATGAGTATAGTACCGTTAGTGTAGATGGTCACGGATGTGGTCCCTCTTCTAGATGAGCAATTAGGAAGCACTGAAGTTCATTTGCAGCTGTGAGGTGTGGATGTGGTTTTGGCGATGTAAAGTTGGGCTCTGAGAGTGGAGATCCAGTCTTCTGGTCTCTCTGTGTGGAAAATTAGGTCCATCTTTATGAGACCTTTGGAGCAGGAGTGGTAGATATCAGTAAATCGGGTTATTCTGTGTTGTCGGATTAGTTTCTGCTTGAAGTTTCGTCTCCTTTTGGTAGAGAGGTGGGGAGGGAAGTTAATAGTGTATAAGTTAAGGCTGTGGGGTTTCAGATGTGTAGGTAGGGGTTGGGCGGGGGGTTTGGTGTGTCAAGAGCCATAGTGAGGGAACTGTATGCAGGGGGTGACGCCTCTGAGAGACACAACAGAGCCCTATGGGAAGAAAGTTACCCCGTTCTGGTTGCTGGTTGGGGGAGCAAAAGCAGCTCATACCTCGGTGGGCGTCAGTTTCGTTCCATTCTTGGGGACTCAGCAGTCAGCGTCAAGAGTCTGCATATTTGTCGTTAATTGAGACTAGATTCTGCTCGCTGGGGTTGCGCTGGTCTAGGACTAACATTTCTCGGTCAGCTACGTTACCCTAGCTTAAAGAGAGAGGTGATCCCCCATGTAGTTATGTGTCTGGGGAGAGGCTCTGAGTGTGGATCAACGGGCAGCCGTCTTAGGGCCAGGCATTAAGGTTTGCGGTGATATTGTGGTGAGATAAAGGCATCCAAGGCTTTTGGGGTAAATTCGTGAAGAGGTCTATGCACAATACCCAATCACTGTCTTATTGGGGCCCTTACTTGTTGTTCGGTCTTCCCCCTTGCAGAATTGTGGTCGGGGAGAGTTCTCAGTGTCCTTCGCAGGCATCCAACTTGGGGCCAGGCATCTGGTCATTGCTGTGAATTTGGTTGGGGTTAGGATTTCCACGATGTTGACAGCATAGGATTGATCTCCAGATAGTGTTAGTATTGCATCCCAGTGTTTTGTTTCTGTAGATTGATTCTCTAGATTGTGAATCGGTCTTCCTGCTCATGAATCTGCAGTCAGGGGCAGCTTTTTAAAAATCGCGGGCGGCCATCTTGGGGACAGGCTTCTGGGAATTGTGGTGACATGCGGCGATTATTGGGTTCTCCAGGGCGTTGGGGACAGGATTCTGTGTTGAACCAATGAGGAGGTCCTGTCCTGGAGCTCCGGTGCCCCTTTTGGCGTTATGGATCTTACCTATATGATTTTATAGGGTTTTGCCTTGCTGTGAGGAAGTAGATGTCCGCCGCGGGCAGCCATCTGAGGTATAGGCAGAGTTGTTTGGGTAGCACAACCAGGTTCTTTGTGGCGTTAGGGGTAGGTTTCTATGTAGATCCAGTGAGGGGGTCCTGTCCGCGAGCTCCAGAGCCCCTTTTGCGCTTCCGATCTTGTCTCTACGTTTTTACATGGTATTTACCCTGCCTTGAGGAGATAGATGTCCGCCGCGGGTGGCCATCTTAGGTACAGGCAGAGTTGTTTGGCAGACACGACGAAGCTTGCGTTGGATATTGCATCCAGGAGATGCCGGGACAGACCGGTGCTATACTCCTACGGGTCTTGGCGATGGGCTATCCGGGAGTCGTCCAGTGAGTGGTCCGCCCACACCGATCACCTCCAGGCGTCGGTTGCAATCCTGGAGGTGTTGTGATGCGGATCCTCTTCTCCAGAGGCAAACGGGATGTGACTCTGGCTCAAATCCCTCCACTAGAGTTCCGGTGAGTCGCTGGTTTTTGTTGTTGTGGTTTGCGGGGTTCGCAGGGGTATATAGTGCTGCGAGTCTTTATCGGCACATACGCAATCGGCACGCTGCATTCTGACTAGGGTCCTGCGTTTAGCTCTAGGGCTTACAAGGAGGCCATGGGCAGCTTGGGCGTTGCATTGCGATTTTCGAGTCCATTCCATCCTGAGGGAAATTCGGTTGTGGAAAGAAAAAAATTTGACATAAAGAAATCTATAACAGATAGGATATTAGGTTCGGGTGATGGGTGGGTCAAACATCTAATAAATGTCTAACGTAGTCTTAATAACCTGACAAGAAATTCTCTGGGTGGAATCACTCCATATGAAATCCTTTTTGGTACTAGAATGTTGGTTGAAGACCTCGATCGTCACACTTCAGTGGTGGAATAAAAACCATTTGATATCAAAGATCGTTTGGCTATTTTAAAGGACTTAAATGAAACAAGAAGAAGTCTAAGCAATACCAGCGAAAAGCCAATGACCACTGAAGAAAAACCACCTGTCTCAGCAAGACCTGTCTGGATTCCAAAGATTGGGGATCTGGTCAGGGAGAAAATAGTGGACAAGAAGGAATTTGGGCCTTCTTACAGAAAACCAGTACCTGTGCTAGCAATCCTCGGATCAAGAACAGTACTACTGCCACCCCTTGCTGGAAAAAAGGAGAACCGGTCTGTGTCAATTGACCTGGTAAAACCAGACCATGTGGCCGATAATAAGTAGTAGGCCCAGTGGACTCCCAAGATGTAGCAGATGACCAAATCTTGCTACAATCCAAGAGGTTCAAACTGAAAGACTTATCACCTTTGATAAACCTGCAGTGACAAAAGCAGGACTATGCAATAAAGCCATGGAACTTGGGCCTCTTGAAACCCAAATAACAGTTCGTCAAGAAACTCCCGTCTACAATGATGTAGCATCTGACTATACAAACATGTCAAGGGAACAAGCAACTCCAGCGATTTCAAAGAATTCAGATGCAATACCAACAATTGAAAGAACTGCCTCTGGCTATTTCATCAACTTCGATAACTTTACTGAGGATCCCAGTGAACCCGAAACTACGCCAGTAAACAAATCTTTCAAGGAAAAAGTAAAGGAACTTGGTCAAGAGCTTACAAATACATAACTGGTTTCACCTTGGATTGAACTTTGGATTGTGTTAGGTGTACTTTATCTCCTGCTATGTATTAAGTTTGGGAAAGCTGATAGATGGAAAGCACTTTAAATTGGACACAGCAAGTAAGAACATCAACTTGCTCCTGAAGCCACACAAATCATCACATCGTGTACGAGACCTGTCATCAGTGAACATCACAGCGGTGCCACTACCTGGTGGAATTTATGAAAAAACAAGTGCTGGCCATACAGGAAGTTTTTGGATCTCCTTCTTTTAGAGTGACAAATAAAGTTTTACGTCAGAATTTGTCTGGTATTATTTATTTTATACCCTTCTACTTTTTGTTTTCAAAATTCAAAAAATTCGTTATACAAAAAAGACATACCCAAATACATTTATCATACAATATGTTCAAAAGCATATAAAAAACATTACATATAACAAACAATACATATATCTGAATTTCATATATACATTAACACAAAAACTTGTGCATCAACATCATTAATCATTATTGCACTAACTTTTCTTTGAAGAGAAAAGTTCTTTATACTCAAAAATAAGGAAAAATCAAGTGGCCATTTGGAGACAAGCATCCGACAACTGCTTAAAATAACTATCTTTGTGTTGGACTGAGCTTTTGATTGACTCTCTCAGCCTAACTTGCATTGTTGTGTACATAGACTGTTTTCTCCACTTGATTTTTCCTTATTTTTGAGTATAAAGAACTTTTCTCTTCAAAGAAAAGTTAGTGCAATAATGATTAATGATGTTGATGCACAAGTTTTTGTGTTAATGTATATATGAAATTCAGATATATGTATTGTTTGTTATATGTAATGTTTTTTATATGCTTTTGAACATATTGTATGATAAATGTATTTGGGTATGTCTTTTTTGTATAACGAATTTTTTGAATTTTGAAAACAAAAAGTAGAAGGGTATAAAATAAATAATACCAGACAAATTCTGAAGTAAAACTTTATTTGTCACTCTAAAAGAAGGAGATCCAAAAACTTCCTGTATGGCCAGCACTTGTTTTTTCATAAATACTATAGAGGGTCCAGCTGACCATACGTCCCAAGGACCTATCTCCCCGTTATCCAAACTACCTGGTGGAATAGCATTGGATACAACTGATTATGACATTTATGGCCCTGTTGAGCTGCTAAAGATTCCTCATCAATTTAAGGTTTCCTTGAGTGTTCATCTCACCAAGCACATTTTCTGATGATTGGGACTTTGAGACTGTTAATAACATGATGGCAGACTTAGAAATATCAGCAAAATTTACAAAAGATGAATACTTAGGAGGTTCAGTAAATTATGAAGAAATGTATTGTTTTAATAATTTTGGCCATCATTAATTGCATAAATCTGCAAACCCTAGAAATGTTTTAACTTATAATCAATGGGAACATTGTCCAACTCCTCCAAAAGATAGTTCTAAAATGTTTCTTAGAAAATTTCCATATTTTAAAGGTTTTAATGTTACAAACCCAGAAAGTTTTTACTTTAAAAATATGAATAAGACAGTCATGAAGAGTATGCTGACAAATACTAAACAAATTTATTCTGCTGCCTTTTATGCTCAATTGTCCACCTTAGGCTTTGACTTTTGGAAAGACAACATTGAGACAAAAACTGTTTGGGGCTCAAACGACTGGCAGGTACAAGGTTTAGAAGCATTGTTCAGAGCCTGCATCATCCCAGAGCAAATGATGTTCCTAATTGACACTGTTCAACAGACATCTTATCTTGGCATTGCTAAGATAAAAAAGGTAAACAAACCGTCCATACCTAAGCCCACACGTGATAGTAATTTAACTTCAGATGAGTAGGTAGACGTGAATTATATTTTACTATAGAACAGAACAAATCCTGAATGGAAAAAATGGTGATCTGGCCCACAGACACAAATAACTGTCAAGATAGATTCCTGAACAAGACACAAGGGTTCACAATAACTCGGCCAGATCCAAGATATATCTAAAGACAACATCCAGGGATAATAACAACTTATAGTGTAGGAAAACTATGCCTTGAGTGGCTACAGAGCTCCACACTTCCAGACATAAAACAACACTTATCTTTGCTGAAAGATGGTGTTGATTTACGAGAATTCTTACTTGGTCCTCGTAATCCACGTCCTAAATGTTTCATATACGCCGGTATATACGCTGTTTACAATGAAGCTTGGAAAGTCACGCAAATGGAAACAGCTGAAAGAATACAAGAAATTGATTGTATTCATTTAGAGAAATCACTCTTTGTAGTTGACAACAGGTTAGCAACTCTGTCGTCCAGAATTTATTCTTTGGACAGCATTGTATCATCTGCCATAGACATAATGGAACAGGACTTGCTAATGCTAGAACATGGCCAGTCTCAATTACGTTCTATAATGCTATTAGGCTGGACGTTGCAAAAGCTTTGTTCTGGCTATGTGCCTTGGCGTTTAATCAACACTATGTCACTGTTTACTATATTTAACCTTACAGATAAACAAATCTCGTTGGCACAGAGGGGAGCAGACTATACCGTGCTGAGCATAGAAAAACTGGAGAGATTACCATTGACCGTTTCTGAGAAACCATCAGTTGAGTGGATAATACATGGCACTATCACAATACCAGTGTCGACTTTCCAGTCTCAGTATTGCTTAAAACACATACCAGCTGGCCTGTTTGAAAGGTTGGGTAAAGAATACATTAAGTCGACCTGGGATTTACCATACACACACAAATGTTGGAGTGGGGAAAGGAAGTATTTCTTAGTGGTAAAAATTGTGAAAGCTCACTAAGCGGTACACTATTGTGTCAAGGTATTCATTTACACGGAGCCTGCGAAGGTTCTTCCAATAACATTTCTTGCCACCTGCAGGGTACGCCCACAGCTGTGATAGATCCAATTTTCAGGCAGCTTTCCAATGGTAGCTACATTATGTTAAATGATCACAGCTGTTGTGGAATGATGCCAGGAATCAGCTATCTCGTTACTGTGTCAGTCATGGTCACTTGCTGTATTCAAGTATTGTTTCCTAAAACCAAGACAGACGGGGAGTCACCACTATGGCCTTCACTGAGATCTCTTCTATACGAATTGATACTTTAAGCAGAATGAAAGCCATTCTTTTACAAAAAACTGTGCCACTGACCTCGTCCAGAGAGATGTATGATCTGCAAGTTGCAATGTACTCTGCAGAGATACATGCATTATTATCAACAAACTGCCCAGTACATTTCGCAGAAATGTTTGATCGTATCTTTCACATGTCCGATACCAGCGGTATTGCACATGTATTTAAGACAATTTAGCACCCTTTGAAGCAGTCCTGGGCATTTTTCCTAACTTCGTCCACTCTGTGTTCAGCGGCCTGCCTCTCATTTTGGGACTCGTAGCAGGGATCTTATTTTTATTCCTCCTGCTCTGTTATGGCAAATCCAGCCACTATGGATACCCAAGTCAGCATGGAAAATGCGCTCCAGGCGATGAGGTATTGTGAGAGAATAACACAGATCCTTGGGTTGGCTCGTTTGAGAGATCTGAATACCACATGGTTCCTGTCATTCAGACCAATTTGGCAAGATTGTATCTTACCTGTTCTACGATGCCTGCTTTGTGAAGAGGAATGTGTGTTAGATGTCTGTCTAACACTACCATCGGTTATGCCAACGGATGCTGACGCATTACTGGGTCCGGTAACGGCTCATGTGTTGTGTTGCCCCCAACCGCTACCAATCCTGATGATGGCATTCATTGAGATCTCACGGGCAAATCCAACTGGAGGTGAGATACGCGGATCAACAGGCACACAGGTACCATCTGCTATGAACATTGCTAACGCGGCAACCGACGCTGACGGTGATGCTTCACATATGTGCACAATTGACCTTCTTAATGAAGTAGTCGAACTTTCATCTACTGTGGTTAAAGGTTTCTTTGCCAGCCTTGATGACTTCATGTTTTCTCCTGACACCGAGAATAACTTTTGAAATTAGCACACAGAGTTCTTTCGAACTCTGAAATTCGACCTTCACTTTTTTCAAAACAAAAGCTACCAATTTTGGAACTCTATTTTAATGACAGACTTATTTAACTTTTTCCAAAAAACAAAATGAACTTTGGCACAAAAAGTAATCTGCTTAAAGTGGAACTATTCATAGAGAAACAAGAAATTCCTTGAACACTTCCTAGAAACAATATTAGCCTAATCCACAAACAAAAACAGTTTGTATATTCTGCTATGGGATGGTCTTGACCTTTTTCTTCTGTAACTAAGAGCCATTTCATAAATGTAATTTTCATGATTCATTCAGTTAGCATTGCTAATATCATATCATATGCTAACAATGAAGTCATTTCCTTTAAATCTGTACAAAAATGCTCATTGTTTCGTGTGCAACCATTTCAAATGCATTTTATATGATGTTTTGGGGGTTGTAAACACATGCTCTAGATTAGATGCTCTAGTATTTACTCTTAGATGAACATAATAGCGTGGAGTGGGTATTATGTATCATTTTAGGACCCTATTGTAAGTTTCCCGATTCATGCCTTTATATAGGTATAAATCACCATATCCTTATATATGCATAGAAATCAGAACCATATTAGGCATAGGTCATGCAGTCCAAATACAGCAGGGCTACTTCCACTAGTTCTGGAAATCCACAACGATTTCTTGGAAAAACCCGCCTTCAGCAGTCAGGGACTTCCCCTTGCTTGAGTATTGATTTATCCAAGAACTCATGGAGTTTTCAAAGAACTGAGACTCTTTGATGACGTTATTATGTCCAACTGTACGTCAAACTCCGCACCTTCAAGGTATAAATATGCCCACACTCGCCCAAGCAAACACACGGTGGTTTGTAGCAGTTCGACTATCTTCTTGCCCAACGCGCCCTGCTACAGCAAGGGCCGAAGGAAGCCGACCCTCCAGCAGACGCACTGAGAGAGACGATGTCTTATCTCCTGCCGAGAAATCCAGCTCCAGTGTTTCCAAGCTACCCTTGTGGGTTGTTGGGAAATCGAGACCCGAGACGGATCTTCTCCATTCTAAACAAAGGCTGATTAGACCCTTAGAGAAATCTTGAGCAGATTCTTGGCAAAGGAATACTACCTTAATGCTACACCTCACTTACTTCCTCCCTCGTACTAAGCTTAGGTTAGGTACACCGGGGTAGGTGTATTTTAGAAGCACCAGTTGAGTACTTTTAGCCTCTGTTATTTATGTACGTATTTATACATGGTTTAGGAACCATACAGTGCTCTTACAGTATTATTTTGTTCTACTATTTATACTGAACGCATTATATTTTACAAACAGTTTTACTATTGTAGCAGTTCATTTCTTATGCTTGAGATAGAAGACTGCTCAATAAATCCTTTTATTGAAAACGCCCGACTTTCTACTTTCTCTGCACCTCTAGTGAAACGAAGCATGCCGATTGACTGAGTGAAATATCTATCTATTGTTTCCACGACTCTGAAGATACGTTTTATCTTGGGGAAACAAAGTTGTCATGTTTATGCGGTTGTCAGAGACTAATCCCTTCTTGTGAATTCGAGAAAGTTTCTAGTGACCTCTGAGATAGCTGGCACACACAATTAAGTCTAGTATATTCGATAGAGACCTAGTCGACCTCAGTCCTACGTCTAATCTATAGGATATATTATTCCAATGCACAGAGCCTATAGGGAATATAGGAACTACACTACAGCATGTTTTCCTCCAGGGCTAGAACTTCAGGTCTGCTTCCTGTCACCTCCTTCGTCTTCAGCTAGTTTGGCTTTAACCTCTGTGCATCCGGCCAATCCATCATCTGCCTCTGACCCTGCAGTCAATTAGCCTTTGTTTTCAGAGTGCTATTCTAGCCTATCATTATCAGGACTTCAAACACCTTTAATTCAGGCTTCTAATCCCCCTCAACTGGATTTGGACTCTTCAGGTTCTACCTTCAATACTGCTGTTAATTTAGCCTACCGTCCAGAACATCACAGTTTTCCTGCAATCCTCTGGTATCTTGCACTACATCTCTGATTGAAATGGACTTACTTCTTAGGAGCAAAGGCTTTGAATCCAGTTCCAGATTCTGGGAGCCGGTCGTTGGAAGGGGTGAACTGTCACAATTTGCTCCCTGCGTTCTTGTGTCCACCACAAGGGGGCGGAACTGTGGCACTCGCCAGTGTTCTAATAAGCTTCATGTACATTTGTACGCTACTTGATAATTGCCATCCATTCCCAATCCATGCAGGGTTTTGTGGAAGCAAGCCTGCTCATGCCTGAAACTTCATTACCTAGAATTCCCTGCTCACTGCTTCGTTTCCACCCCTGCAGGCCAAGGATGGGCAGAGGAATTCAGCTCACCTGTGGCTGGTTGCTGCTAGCCTGCTCACACCTGATGCCTGTGATTACTGTGGGCTCTTTTAAGCCCCAGCTCCCTTCAGTCCAAGGTTGGTCATTAAAGCTGTGTACTGTTGAGACTGACCTTTTTTTCCAGTGTTTTCTGAGCTTTAGTTATTCCTTGCTCCTGGGCTGCTGCAGTAGTTTCCCTTGTTCCTGAACTAGCACTGCCTGCAGTGCTGCCTTGGCTCTTGAGCTTTTGCAAAATTATTGTTCTTGCTCGAGTACTTCCTTCAGTGCTTCTTTTGTTTATTGGCTCCTGATCCAGCACCATTCTAGTATACCCTTGTAGCCTCCCTTCAGTATATCCCTTTCCAGTCCCCGCCATTCTTCCCATTTCCTTGGTTCCAGTTCCTAGTTTGCCTTATCTCTATTCTGCTGTCTTGCTTCTATTACCTTGTTTGTTTGTTACTTGCTTTCTGCCAAGTGTGCCCTCTGATTTACTTCCTTTCCTGTTAAGCACTCCTCCTTGCTAGCTCCTTGTCTTTTGTGCTTGTGTTTAGTTTTATACCCTTCCTGTTACTGCCTTGAGCGTTCCTGTTTCATACGCCAGGATCCGTGGGTACAGCTGACTACCCAGGTGGTGTTTCTTGTTTACATGAGTATTGTCTTTGAGTTACATTTATAACATCGCCATAGGTATCAGTTTCACATATCCTGCCTTTGCATACATATCCTATATGTGGGGTATTTGCAGGCAGTATCTGTAACAGCAATTGTGGTTGAGGAACTTACTGAGCTTCAGTCTTACTGTGTGGCGCTCCCAAGTGCTTTACCCCACATTCCCTTTATTGTTAATGTTGTTTTATATATATATGTATCTTGCACATCCATCCTGGGTGTAATTAGTCTGAATACCAAGTTGCCTAGTTGATGTGTGCAGCATAAAGCGATGTGCTGGTCCCAAGAGGCTCAGTCAGAGTCACCAACATTTGTGTTTTTAAATTGTGATTCCAAGGACACCAAATGTGTGATTTCCATTAACCCTGAGCGGAGAACTACGCTCCGTTCGCGAATTTTCGGCAACTTCGTACTTCGCAGCGAGCGCGAAGCTGTCGACTACTTCGCAATCTACAGCGTAGCATAGTAGTTTTTCTTCGTCTCGCGCTCAATAGCATTCTCGTGTGCGCGGTAATGACTTCCCGTGGTTCTACGTTCGCTTTCTCGCTTTTCTCTCCTGGTCGCGTTCGCTACGATGTTTGGAATCTGGCCGCACAATCCCATGCGACTTTGAGAACGCGATTACGTCATTCGGATGCGTGAACATGTCATTGGGACGCGCGATCCTCCTTGCAGCGCCATGTTGGTAAGATCGCGTTTCCGAACACGCAGAAACTGCAGTCTGGCACAGAATATCTCTCGAGCATGTTAAAATCTTCTCAAAAATGTTCATTTAACCCCTCAGATTGTGATTTGGCTGTATTTTTTTGGGCTATGAGTCCTCTTTTTGTTTCTACTCTTTTTTTCAAGAGAAAGGAAGTGCCCCTGAGTCTCCAACTTCCTGTTCCTGTCCACCAGGCTCCTCCCAGTGCTTTGTCCATGTGATGTTCACTTTCATTTGGAATTGGAGCTGGAAGGATCACTCTTTGTGTATGTCTGCTGCATCATAGCATTTAATTGGATTTATTGAGGAATTTTGGATTTGAACTTTTCTTTTACAAGTAAGTTTGAGAATTGAGAAGTGGTGTACTGTACATGTTTGTTTGGTTTGGTTTTTTTAACTACAGTTTTCTGTGCTTCTCAATCTTTCTTAAAAATTATTATTGAGGGAGGCCTGTACTTTTATGAGGGGCCAAGTTGTATGTGTTTGACATTTCATCCAGTAGGCCTAGAGGTACCCAAGTTCTGTTGTGTCTGTAAAACATCATGGATGGCATTGGATTTAATTGCATACTCTGTTGTAGTGGAATTTATTTATTTTTTAGTAAAATTAGGTAACCCTAGTAGTTCATGTAGTTAGTGTAGGCCTGCTTGAGTTCATTTACTTTCTGTGGGTGGCTTGGCCAGGTGGTGGTGGCCATTTTGTGTTTGTAGCCACTGTGTTTTTGCCATAGGTCTCCAAGCTTGTGGCCTACTCTGCCAGTAGGCCCAAGGGTACTACTAGAGTCCTCATCATGGGTGCATGAAAGTTGTTCAACTGATTTTGGGGTGTTTAAGTTGTAAGTGTAACATCATAGGTCATGGATGGCTTTGGATTGATTAGCAAAATGTGTTTTGGTGTTGAATTGTATGGCTTTTTCTGCGCACTAGGTAACCCTAGAATTCAGCTTGCGTAGTTTTGGTAACTTTGCACAGTGCTACAACGCGACCTTACAGTTTTTATCTTCTTCGCGCGCTCAGTGTGCGTGCTCGGGCACGCGATAACGACGTTTTGTACAGTTCGCGCTGCCGAACACGCCGAATTTGCATTCTTGCGAGCAATATCTCTCGAGTTGCCTAAAACTTTCCCGAAAATGTAGATGCTGTTCATTTTGCTAAAAAAACCTCCTCAGGTTGTCATTTGCTTGTAGTTTTTGGAGCATGGACCACTTACTGTTTCTGTCCTCTATGTACTTTGTTGTTGCCACATGGTCAGGGTGGCCTGACCATGTGGGCGGCTTGGCGGGCATTTTCTCAAGCCAAGCATTGTCCTTTTGCCATAGGAATGTATTGTCTGTCTTCTCTTTCTTTTCATGTTTTTGGGGGTGGCCAGGCCATGTGGGGGCGGCCATTTTGTGTGACCTTCCATCGTGGTTTAGTTTTTTTGCCACAGGCCTACGAACTTGTGTGATTTTTTCTGCCAGTAGGCCTAGAGTCCCAGAGATAGTCAGCGGGGATGCTTGATGTAGCGGTTTCCATTTTGTCTGTTGAATTTAACATCATTTAGGGCATGGGTGGCAATGCAATGAATTTTCAAATGTGGTGTTTGGGGTGTAGTTAACTGTTTAGGTGAAAACTCTAAATGCCTTTGTTGTTTGTGTTGTTGTGTAACTTTCAAACCTTTTAGCCATGGAGATTTTCTTTTTTGCATTAAGCTGTGATGCAGGCATCCTCCTTTTTCTGGCCATATTGGGAGGGATATAGGCCTGCTTGAGTTTATTGTTTTCTGGCCTTTACCCATGTACCTGTGATGAGAGTGCCTATGTGGAGCTGTGGTGGTAGTAGTAGTGTTGAGGAAAATTGAATTTTGCCCTGTCATGTGTCCCTACGTGTTCCCCATTATATGTTATATGTGCATGATCGCATATGTTCCCCCTTGACCGAATAAAAGACGCAATTATAGTTGTGTCCAACGTTAGTATGCCAGTTATCCAGTCCTCGTGAAAGCAACGAGTATTAGGCCTATGTTGCCAACGTCTTTCCATTTGTGCACGATAAATCATCAAGTTGCGCCCGTTTCTACGCCTCATAGGGCCTGGACACCAGATTCAAGCTCAAGTCTCCTGAAACCACTCCGAGGAGCGATGCAGCCCCTCCCGCATCCCTGACCCTTCACTTACTTCCTGCCAAGCAGCGCGGTGCCCGGCCTGGCCTGCCTGCCTGTCTGCCAAGAATATGTTATGCCTCTAGTTATCAGTTCAGCTCCCCGGCTTCACATTCCTAAGCTAACGAACCGCATAAACATCTTCATCTATAGTCTAGTCTTTCTGTCTCCATGCAAGACAATTACTGAATTAGTATCCATAGAAGATTCATAGCACACGCAATACATGTAGAATATATGCATGCACCAGCCTTAGTGTCAAGTAGCCTTTGCCCTGATGACATTTAGATTCGAGCAACATGTACTCCAAACACAAGATATCAGATATGCTATAGGTACATGTCGTCCTGACATCCCAGACTTTAGTCTCCTCTTCTAGTGCCAGAAGTCAGAGCCCCCAGCTCTCCCCAGTTACATGTCATGGCCCGTTTGCGCGCACCAGTAGGTTAAAGGTTCCAGCTGCCCAGGTAGCCCCCTCCATGTATCCACCCATTTATGACACTTCTGTGACGTTTACATCACATGTCTCCGTGCACGCCCTGTGCACGCCTTCTTTGTACGCCCTTATGTTCTTATCTTTCGTTTGTCACTTGTTACGCCTACTGTATGCAATGCAATTATACTGTTTTACTATATATACTGTATAATGTTAATGAAATGCTAGCTGTCCCTTTTTATGCTTGTGTCTGTCCCTTCCTGAACCTTTGCAGGTGATGGAACCCGATGGTCCATTGGCTCGAGCCATCCGATTAAAGCCCATTTTGACTCAGATACCACGGATTCTGCCTCTTATTTATTGAGCTATCTGTTTCAGTTAATGCATAGAAAAATAGTACCGGTAATTAATTATTTATTTACCACATAATGGCGCCCGAATAGGGACGAGCCCCTTCCCCACGCGCCGGCGATGTAACGCAGGCCCCCTGACCCTTCTACAGCCGTGACGGAACTCTACCGTGCACGTGCAGATATTTCTGCTTCAAGTCTCCCTCAGGCCCACGGAGGAGACGGCGACTGCGGTCCGGCATCCAGACGAGGCGGTGAGGAAGGCGGGTCGTCCCGACCATAGCCCAAGCCGAGAGAGCAAGGTCCGAGGTATCCGGAGGCCCACCTGTAACCGAAGCCCGAAGCCCGAGGCGCATGCGTAGTGCGTAGCAGTAACCAGACGTCGTATCAGTCCAGTCCGAGGCTTTCAGTTTTGCTTCCCGGTGAGTACCGTTGCTGGGACATATCTAGACGGGTTCATTAATTTGTGCCCGGTCCGACGGGTTTGGGTACACAGATCCGGTCCGACGTGTTCACCTAGGTGGATACGGTATGACGTGTCTCTTTAGGAGACCGGTATGTTCTGTACTGTTTTAGCAGTGCATCCAGTAATTCTAGTAAGTCTGTTCTCGAGAAATTCAAGTATTATGTTTTCAATGTATTAGGTAGTATCTGTTCGAACTGTTATTAATGTGTTCTTGATGTCGTGGTATGAATGATTGTTTTGCTAGTCATTACTGTGTTCATTGTGTATTGTGTTCAAGTACAAGTACGGTTTAAATATGCCGCTGTTTTCGAAGTTACGTCAGATAAAAACCCGAAAAGGGTTACTCGAAGAATCAGTTCCTGTCCCTCCTAGGGACAGTCCTGGACATTTCATGTATCATAAGCATGGCTTAGATGCCATACTGTATCTAGATTTATGGGTTGATTATACGAAGGATCTCGAAGAGAAATATAGATGGCCTGTTTCAGGAACATGGGATGCCGAGTGCATCATGAGAGTAGAAGAAGCATTATGGAAAAAGAAAGCCAGACAATCCCAGAAGGATGCCATAGAATTATGGCGTAAAGAATCCCATAAAAGAACAGAGAAAGAATTCAGAAAAGCAGAATTAAGTAGAGAATCCTCAGAAAAAGCCCAAGAAAGGGAATTACTAGAAGAAGGTGAACGAGTTAGAGCAGAACAGTCAGACAGACAAAGAAATGCCCTTATTAAAGGTATGTATCCCCTTCTAGCCGAGGGTCTGCCGAAGGCGACCCCGGAAGCACTCTGTAATTTACCACCACCCTTGGTCCCGACTAAGCTGCGTCATAAACCGACTGCAGCTGAAATTTTCCTTTCTTCCTATTTAGACGACACTGTCCCCGAATATGCTAATACAGATCCTATCCCGGCAGTCCAAGTTCAAGTCCAGCCCCCTGTTAATAATGTAATTCCTGTGTCTCCAGCCGTTGGTCCCGGGAATCCTGTTCATGTGCCAGTACCCCAGGGTCAACCCACATTACGTACCCCTACTGTACCAGTCACGTTACCAGCAGCCGCACATTCAGTATTAACTGATGATTCCAGTTCAGGAGGAGCAAGGGGAGGTACTCCTATCACCCCGCCTCAAACAAGACGATATACGCTGAGAGATGTAGCGTTACAGCGTACGCCAAAACTGGCTACGTATGACGCCCTCAGAAAGTATCTTACAGAGTGCGGAACTGATTGTAGATATGATCCAGTACCAGGCGAAGATAGCATGTTAATATATTCCATACGTTTACGACGAGTTGTAAGCTTCTTGGTTACCATATCAAATATGGAACAACATCTAGACAGAATATATCACTTTATCCGTACAGGGGAGAAACCAGAAAGTATTCACGAAGCTATGGTACACAGAAAAGTCGAGATTCAAGGCATGATTTTGCAATTTCTGATAAATTGTTTAATAAGAGAACAAGATTATCCTGATAAAAACAAGGAAGATATGAAAGTCTTGACAAGATGGAGTGACAATATAGCCGAAGGAAAACACAGAACACAAAATTGTATAGAAACCATGTACAAAAAGATTCGTAAAGAAATTATAAGTATACACCAAAAGGAGGAAGCAATGAGAGTAGCCGAGAAAGAGAATGACTCTTCAGACGAAGAGGTAGACAACGAGAATCCCTCCAGAATAGCGAATGTAGGTAGAACAAGACCTTCCGATAGACACACCCGCCTAGATTACAAGAAAGCTTTTCCTCCTCCCGTACCAGAACAGTGTTCTCTTGAACAAGTATTCCAGGCTACCGATAGAGTTCTGAAACTACGAATAGGTTACAGTGAGCTTAGTACCATGCACGAACAAGAACTAGCCCGATCAGCAGTCCGATGGACTAGTGATTCTACCACGTTTTCAGACGAAGTAGTGGCTCAAATGTTTCTGAAACTGCCCCCAGCCGAGCAGCGACTGGTGGGTATGTACATGATCCAGCACCTCATCACACTGTACGAGAGTCAGCATTCTGATCCAGGTCCCTTATATAGTGTATTGAACGAGTTACTCCTAAACAGATGGAAAGGTCTAGGTACCGATTTAATTAGTGTCATTTTAGAACAGCGCCACAAATACAGAACGTTCCTGACTCCGCATTTTGTTCCTGTTTCACCTCCGTTCTACATAGACAGACAGAATCCGTTACGAGAAGTGCATCCTGTTAAGGGAACGGGGGGTAATCTCGAACGAGTATTTGTTTACACCCCTATAACGAAAATAGAACTACTAGAAATGAAAAAGTTAGTGCCCTGTCACGATAAAGATCCAGCAGGGTTCCACCGAGAATTAAAAGACATGCTCCGTATGGGAGAATACACGTATCCAGATATCATCAAAATGTTAAAGGTCCTGTTGCCTGCGGGCATATATGAAAAACTGAAAGAAAAAGAATGGGAGGTGGGAGAGAAAAAGATTGATTGGACCGCGTTAGAGAACGAAGATAATGCACGGGTCCCAGGTACTGGTCTTGGGGATAGAGCCAAAGAGTTGCCCGAACTGTTAATACAAGTCTTGCCAAGATTGCTAGCCACGAAAAAGGAAGATTGGGATGCCATCTCAGCCTGTAAACAGAAACAAGACGAAGACACTAGTGATTTTTATTCCAGATTTGAGAAATGTTTCATTATTAATAGCGGTCTGAAAACAAGTAGTGAGTCGTATCCACATCTTTTTGTTACTAAACTAGTTGAGAATTCCTTACCACAAGTTAAAAATCGAGTATTGAAGGTTGAGAGTACTTGGCAAGCTAATACCCCGTCACAAATGCTCCAGATGTTACAGTATCACCAGAATAGAATCAGGGAAGAGCAAGAACACGAAAGGAGACGTATGAAAGACACGAAAATGAAAGTTATAGTTGCACAGTCTGTTCCACCAGATAGTCAGAAGAGGGGTCCGAATCAGACTAGTCATTCTGCAGCTCCCGTTAAAGGGACATGCAATTACTGTAAACAGCCAGGTCATTATATATGAAAGACACGAAAATGAAAGTTATAGTTGCACAGTCTGTTCCACCAGATAGTCAGAAGAGGGGTCCGAATCAGACTAGTCATTCTGCAGCTCCCGTTAAAGGGACATGCAATTACTGTAAACAGCCAGGTCATTATATAAACGAATGTGCAGTTCTGAAACACAACATAGCTACAGGTAAGACGAAAGAGAGACCGCGTCCTCCTAGACAAGAACATGTTCCGCAGAACTCACAGCCACCGCAGAACGCACAACAGACAGTTACAGTACCGCAGCCTATAGCTGCCACACAACACGTTACACAACAGATGTACCAGTACGCACAGTCAGATTATCCAGAATATCAGCAGTATTCATGAAACAGCCTAGAGAGGGAGGTTGGCTTGCCTCTCATCGAGATTCCTGTAGATCAAGAGGGTCCCTATGTACGCAGTCAAGTATTAGGGAAAGACAGAAAGTTTCTGATTGATACAGGGGCAAGTAGGACTACCATCAGTCATGACGAGGTTCCAGGGGCTCCACTCTCAGGCTCAAGAAATGTTTCCCTGGGATTTTCAGGAAAGCCTATTGTTAATGAAATATCGAAACCAGTTTCCCTAGAAGTTGGTCCATTGTCCCGAACTACAGACTTGTTACTTACGAAATCATGTCCTGAAAATTTACTTGGTATTAAAACACTGAAAGAATTAGGAGCGGTTATATGCTGCTCTCCGGAAGGAGTGAGATTGTTTTTACGTGATTTTAAAGGTCATTATGTGTTACGTGATTTTGATCCAAGATTACTGAATGTACCGCAGCATTTATGGGCGCAAGGTCCAACTGATGTAGGTTGTATGCACATTACACCATATCGTGTCACTCTGAAACAAGGTGTTGTATTACCACGAATCCGACAGTACAAATTGCCACCTGAGGCTCTAGCAGCCTTATCGAAAATTATTGACGAGCTCATTGCTCAAGGAGTAGTTGTCGAAACTGACTCCAATGTATGTAATTCTCCTATCATTCCGATTCTTAAACGTACTGATCCAAATGCACCTCCAGTTTATCGATTAGTGATTGACCTCCGAGAACTTAATAAATGTATCATACCCCAGTATCCTGTGGTTCCAGATATCTCTTCCCTATTGACTGCCATTGATTCTGAAGCTACGTTCTTTACTGTTATTGATCTCAAGAACGCATTCTTTAGTGTCCCCATTCATCCAGACAGCCAGTTTCTTTTCGTATTCTGTTTAAATGGAAGAAGCTATAAATTCACACGAGCTCCTCAAGGTTTCACAGAAAGTCCTAGTATTTACAGTCAAGCACTTAAAAGACAACTAGACAGTATTCACATGCCACCTGACACTGCCCTGCTCCAGTATGTCGATGATCTATTGATCACAGCCCGTACAGAACGTGACTGCGAGCGTGCGTCACTGACAGTCTTGTATTTTCTGGCAGACATGGGGCACAAGGTGTCCCCTTCGAAACTGCAATTCTGTGTCCGCAAGTGGTATACCTTGGACACTTACTGTCCAAGAGGGGTAGACAGTTGACACCTGACCGTATCCAGTTAATAGCACATCTTCCACAGCCCAAGACACAGAAGGAGGTACGAGCTTTTATCGGCCTCACTTCTTACTGCAGACAATGGATTCCTCAGTACGCATATCTAGCTAAACCACTGATACAGTTAACGACACAGGAGGCAGCCACATCGACTGTCCTCCCTTGGACCCAGGAACATACACTTGTTTTCAATGAGTTAAAGAAAGCTTTATGTAATGCACCTGTATTAGCGACACCGAACTACAGTAAGCCTTTTACACTTTTTGTCACTGAACGTGATGGTACAGCATTGTCTGTTCTCACGCAAGATCAAGCAGGACAACACAAGCCTTGTGATTATTTTTCTAGTACATTAGATCCAGTAGCCCAGGCTCTGCCTGCGTGCCTCAAGTCAGTTGCAGCCACAGCTCTAGCTATCAGACAAAGTGATTCCATAGTGTTAGGACACTCCCTGACAGTACAAGTTCCACATTCCGTGGAAGTTCTTTTAAACCGAACACAGACTCAGCACCTGACAATTGCACGTTTAACAGGATATGAACTGACACTGTTTCAGCCACACATAGAAATCAGACGCTGCAACGTTTTAAATCCTGCTACACTGTTACCCTCGATTACATCAAACCCTGCCACACATGACTGTGTGGAAGTTATTAACATCATGACAAAGCCAAGACAAGACTTGACGGACATTGCATTACCTGATCCAGACCTGACACTTTATGTGGATGGTTCATGTATGAGAACAAGTACAGGAGAACTAGTAGCCGCGTATGCAGTGACTACTGAAACTGAAGTTATAGAAACACATCGTATTGACACCTTGTCTGCTCAAGCAGCAGAGCTCATTGCTCTGCCCCAAGCCTGCATACGAGCCAAGAACCTGAAAGTAAACATATATACAGATTCACGTTATGCATTCGGAGTCGTTCACGACTTTGGAGTACTCTGGCAAGAAAGAGGTTTCATGACCTCTCATGGAGCCAAGATTCAGCATGGCCCCCTCATTCAAGCTCTTTTAGAAGCAATACATTTACCGAAAGCCATTGCCATTATGAAGTGCAAAGCACATACGAAAGCCACTGATACCATTTCTCAAGGTAACGATCTAGCAGATCGAACAGCCAAGCTTACAGCTCAGACTCCAGACATTCCAGTTAACACGACAAAGACAGATGTTCCAGATCAGACTACTTGTATGACAGTGAAGGACCCTACACAAGATGTACTAGACATACAGACACATGCTACCCCAGACGAAATCAAGAAATGGTCTGAACAAGGAGGGGTCCAGACAGATCAGGGATGGTTGACGAAGGGAAAAGCCACATGGTTTCTCCCCGACTCTATGGTTCAAGTCATTATTAACACCGCACATAGTCCAGCACATTTAGGAGAAAAAGCCATGTTAGACAGTATCCAGAACCTTTGGTTTAACAAGCATTTACGAGCAGCAGCAAAGCAGAAAGTGCGTACCTGCATGATCTGTTGTCAGTTCAATCCAGGTAAAGGTGTTCCGGTGGAACAAGGTGGATTCCATCCTCCTGACCACCCTTTTGAAGTCCTCCAGATGGATTATATTCAGATGGATCGATGTCGAGGTTTCAAGTATGTCCTCGTAGTTGTATGCGCTTTGTCCAGATGGACAGAAGCATATCCAGTCCCAGATTACACTGCCGCGACCACTGCCAGGCAGCTGGTTCGTGAGTATTTCCCTCGCTATGGTTTGCCCAGGGTCGTGTATTCAGACAACGGCCAGCCATTCTCATCCGAACTCATGAAACAAGTATCTCTTCTGTTAGGGTACCAGTGGAAGTTCCATTGCGTACGACACCCCGAGGCAGCTGGCCTCGTCGAGAGACATAATCAAACTCTGAAAATCCGCATTGCAAAGGTTTGTGCCGAGAAAGGCGTAGATTGGATGGTAGCACTGCCAGTCGCCCTTTTTTACATGAGAATGGTCGCTCACTCCCGTTCAGGTCTGTCACCTTTCGAGGTTGTATTCGGTCGTCCCCCGAACATGTGGGGTACACCGATGCCACGTAAAATTACCGATGTTGACAGTAATATGCTGACAGATTACCTAGCTTCCTTGATGTCTGCACTACTCTCTTGTCGTTCACAGGTTGCGGCTGCCTTTCCAGACAACACCCAAGTAAAACCGCACGAGGTCATTCCTGGCGACCTAGTACTTGTGAGGAATTTTGATCGTTCAAGTCCGCTGGAGCCCCGCTGGAAAGAGCCAAAACTTGTTCTGATGACCACAAGGACCGCCGTAAAGCTAGAAGGAAGAAAAGGCTGGCTACACTCCAGCCACATCAAGCGTTTTCATGGACTCCGTCCAAAGACTTTTCTCAAGGACTGCCCCGATACTGACTCTAAACTTCCCCTGTTAGAGAAAACTCCGCAGCAGGAGTATAAACTTAAGCTCCGGTCTAGCAAGTCAGACAGTTTAATTGTTTAAGTCCCTCTCGGGTGAAGCGGTTAGACAGGTTCCTGACATGTATGAGATAGACCCCCATAGTGAGAGAGTTAGTCGAAACTCCAAGAAAATACGTTACTGTAAAAATGTGCGCAGCAGATGCGTGGTTACGTTATTGTTTATGTTATTTCTGAGTCTTACGGTTACATGCATAAGTTATGTTTTACATGTATTTTTTCCTCCTATTGATTCACATGTACATTTGTCTTCTAATGATACAGTAGAGCACACTTTTAGTGAACTACCCCCTCACGAGTTATCCTATCGACTTGCCATGCGCAACAATACTTTTATCCGAATGTTACACTATTAACACCAGACTAGCAATGCCACTAATTGTTGGGTGTGTGGTCGACTCCCCCCTTTCCAGACACCGAAGGGAGTTCTGCCACTCTTTCCCTATCCGTTTTCACACAATGGTTCGTGTGGAGCATGGTTTACGATAACATCATCCTCAGACGATAAGTCCCTTCTGAATAGAACATGTTTCCCGGACAAGGAAGGTCTTTCCCATAGAACAGGGTTAGATCTAGAAAATGAAGTATATGATCTAGGTAATTATTCCTCGAATTTCATGGTTTTGAATGTTCAGTCCGAGACTACTCCAGACTTGCCTGCTATTACAGTTCTACCAGTGAAAGGCGAATTATGTGTTAGAAGGAATGGTTCGGTACATCTAGGACACAGTGATTGTAATACTGTGGTCGAGTATAGTGACAGTGGGAAATCTACTTTCAAAGCCTCACGTTATTCGTATTTTGTATGTGGTCAGACCGCATATGTACGTCTGCCCCTAGATTGGGATGGAACATGTTACATTGCCTTCCTACTGCCACCAGTTTTCCTAGCCCCATCCGATTATCACAGGAATACACATCTAGTACATGTCAGACATAGAAGGGAGATCGAGTCCCCAATTGTCGATCAAACTGAAACTGCATTAGAACAGTATACAGACTTCAATAAAGGTTTCTTTTTCTTCATAGGACCTGTCCAGAATAGTAAGCTAATACGTAGGTTAACCAGAACCCTTCAAGCAGTAGTGAATGAGACTACTTCCGCTCTAGGTAACTTAACCGAAGAACAATCTGCTATGACATTTGTCGTTCTTCAGAACCGCCTTGTTCTTGACGTCATACTGGCCGATAGGGGCGGAGCTTGTAGAGTCATCGGATCTAGTTGTTGCATTTTCATTCCTAATAACGCACCGTCTGTTTATTCAGCTATAACCAGACTTCACAAAATAGCCCATCAGTTACACCAGAATCCAGGCACCTGGACATGGTCCGGTTGGCTCTGGAGTATAATATCTGCCTGGGGATGGAAAGTATTGTCATTCCTGGGAATAGTAGTAATGATCATATTCAGTTGCTGTCTCTGTTTACAATGTGGCCCTGCGATTTGCGGCTTGTGCGCTACCTCTTGTATTCCAAGTCCTAAGTCCCGTTCCAAGAAGATTCGAGACGAGCAAATGATGCTATATGAACAGATAGATGGTATCATGAATATTGATGTTTCCTGAAGGAAACGTAGGGAACAAGGGGGGAATGAGGAAAATTGAATTTTGCCCTGTCATGAGTCCCTACGTGTTCCCCATTATATGTTATATGTGCATGATCGATATGCATATGTTCCCCCTTGACCGAATAAAAGACGCAATTATAGTTGTGTCCAACGTTAGTATGCCAGTTATCCAGTCCTCGTGAAAGCAACGAGTATTAGGCCTATGTTGCCAACGTCTTTCCATTTGTGCACGATAAATCATCGAGTTGCACCCGTTTCTAGGCCTCATAGGGCCCGGACACCAGATTCAAGCTCAAGTCTCCTGAAACCACTCCGAGGAGCGATGCAGCCCCTCCCGCATCCCTGACCCTTCACTTACTTCCTGCCAAGCAGCGCGGTGCCCGGCCTGGCCTGCCTGCCTGTCTGCCAAGAATATGTTATGCCTCTAGTTATCAGTTCAGCTCCCCGGCTTCACATTCCTAAGCTGACGAACCGCATAAACATCTTCATCTATAGTCTAGTCTTTCTGTCTCCATGCAAGAGAATTACTGAATTAGTATCCATAGAAGATTCATAGCACACGCAATACATGTAGAATATATGCATGCACCAGCCTTAGTGTCAAGTAGCCTTTGCCCTGATGACATTTATATTCGAGCAACATGTACTCCAAACACAAGATATCAGATATGCTATAGGTACATGTCGTCCTGACATCCCAGACTTTAGTCTCCTCTTCTAGTGCCAGAAGTCAGAGCCCCCAGCTCTCCCCAGTTACACGTCATGGCCCGTTTGCGCGCACCAGTAGGTTAAAGGTTCCAGCTGCCCAGGTAGCCCCCTCCATGTATGAAATGAAATGAAATGAAATGAATGAAATGAAATGAAATGAAATGAAATGAATGAAATGAAATGAAATGAAATGAAAGTGTGTCTTGTAAAGCGCACTTCTACCCGAACCGCAGGCCTCGTAGCGCTATAGACCGCTGGGGAACCCGTCCTGGCTTTCCCTGTGAGATAGTCCCTCCTGGGGGTCTCCAAGGTGAAACCAGGCATCCCTGGCGTTTGTGGGGGGCCGTTGTGGAGATGAGGCAAGCTTAATGCCCAGAGTTACCGAGTGTGGTCCCCGGATAGAGTGGGCACCGAGGCGAGAATTATCGAGTCCGCTGATCCTGGTCCAAGATCCAGCCACGTCGGGAATCGAACCCTGGTCCCAGCCCGTTCTCTGCTCTCGGGTCTGCCGCCTCTAACCAGTGAGCCACACCTCTCCACTCATTTATGACACTTCTGTGACGTTTACATCACATGTCTCCGTGCACGCCCTGTGCACGCCTTCTTTGTACGCCCATATGTTCTTATCTTTCGTTTGTCACTTGTTACGCCTACTGTATGCAATGCAATTATACTGTTTTACTATATATACTGTATAATGTTAATGAAATGCTAGCTGTCCCTTTTTATGCTTGTGTCTGTCCCTTCCTGAACCTTTGCAGGTGATGGAACCCGATGGTCCATTGGCTCGAGCCATCCGATTAAAGCCCATTTTGACTCAGATACCACGGATTCTGCCTCTTATTTATTGAGCTATCTGTTTCAGTTAATGCATAGAAAAATAGTACCGGTAATTAATTATTTATTTACCACAGTGTGCTGTTTTGTTTTTGACAAATTGGCCTGTGTCTTGCCATTGTTCCTGTTGGCTTACTACTGTTCACATCCCCATTGCTATCTGCTGCAGGTCACTGATGCTGCATCCATCCGAAATGATGCACAAATTAAGGATAAACAAGTTCCACTTCCACTACATTTGCATTTTAGTTCTTTGCTATTCTTACTCTTACTGGTTGTACTAATACTTCTAGTAGTAATTAAAATTAAAGCTAAAAAAAATCCACATTCGACTGATGTTGTTCTGCCTTTTTTGCTTGTAGGTGCACAAAAGACTGAAGAGGAGGTGTCTGTCATCATTCATCGCCTGTTCTACCGCCAGACGGACGTCCTTCTGTACTACATCACGTGTGGTGTGACTAACCTGACCAGACATCATTCTCAGCAACTTGTGCAACTGAGTGCTGCTGCTGACATCTGAAGAAGATGGGCCCAAAGAAAGCAGGTACCAGGTCCTCCAAGACCAAGAAAGTTGCTGAGAAGAATAAGGAAGAACCGAAGAAGGAAGTGACACTTAAGTCTGGTGTTGACCCAAAAAAAATTTTGGGGAAAAAAAAAGTACGCCTGCAGCAGCAGTGACCGGGGTCCAAGCTGGGGCCAGCACCTCTGCATCAGTGGGCCCAAGCCACCAACCCAGGCCCAAGCAGATGAGTGGGGAAGAGGTAGCCAGCCTAATAGTGGAAAGCAGTGATACTGAGCCTGACCTGAACTTATCGCTATCTCAAAGTAGTACACATTCCACGCAAGAGGGAACACAGCAGAAAAGTGGTGAACAACAAACCAGCGTCCGCAATAGTAGATGTTCAACCTGAGCCACCGCCCGCAATAGTAGTTGTTCAACAACCACTGCCCGCAATAGTAGATGCTCAACGAAAAGAACAACCACAACCACCGCCTGCAATAGTAGTTGTTCCACAACCACCGTCCGCAATAGTAGATGTTCAACGAAAACAACAACCACAACCACCACCTGCAATAGTTGTTGTTCAAGAACCACCACCGGCAATAGTAGTTGTTGTTCCTCCCGAAGTCGGGGCAGTTCAGGAAATTGAGCCTGATGCAGAGCAAGAAGAGGCAGCACCTCATGCAGGAGATCTATTGTTTTCCAAATCCTGACTAAGGAAAAGGAGGGTTAGTCCATCGAGTTCTTCGCCAAGCATCCCTTCTGATGATCTTGATCTCAATTGGGAGCCACAACAATCTGAGCATGAGAGGGAGAGACATCCCAAGAAGACCATGCTAGGGAAAAGGAAGGTTCCAGGAAGCCTACCACTTATGGAATGCGATGTTGAGCAGCCGGATAATGATGGTGATGATGAGTCAGACCCAGTCATCACAAGCATTACTCCTGGCCCTGAGGACATGGAGACCAACATTTTAACCCTATCAAGAATGGCTGCGACTAGGGATGTAGCACGCATACCACCAACACATGCCACACCAAAACTACCTCCAGCTTCCATTTTTACATCTGCACACAGCCGGCAGCGTCCTACATCCAGCACAAGTTCCACCTCAGCAGAAGTAGGTAGTGGTACTACTGCGCAGCCACATAGTGATATTCACCACACAACCTCCAGTTCATCCGGCATTGGAAGTGGCACCTCTAGCAAGAGACAAAAGTTAAGCTCCCCAGTGTGGGACTTCTTTACAGTTAGCACAAATGAGGAGAACATTGCTATATGCTCCATTTGTCATTCCTCTGTTAGTCGTGGTAAGCTTGGTACAAACTATGGTACCGGAGGCCAAATGACCCATATGAAAAAACACCTCACAATCAAGTGGGAGGACCACCTACGTATCATAAAAGCAGGAACCATTAATGTTGGTGGGGAAGCAGTAGAAGGTCCACGGGTCGAACAGAAAGAAGAGGGAGACATTCTATCTGGTAGTGGTACACTAAGTACCCCTGTCCGACTCCCCAGCACTGCAGTGGTAGATCCCACATCCTCCGCATCAGCAACATCTCTGTGGCACCAGAGTAAGAGTAACCCGGAGACACCAAGGAGTACGGGTGCGAAGTCTGCGACGCGAATGACAGCATCGGGCATAACTGAAAGAAATACCATGCAGCGTACCATTGTTAGCATGTTTAGGCAGGAGGAAAAGTACGAGCGCAACGACCCAATAGCACGTACAATGCTAAGCTTGCTAAAATGTTAGCTCTGGACCTTCTCCCTTTTTCTTTTGTTGAAGGGGTGGGTTTCCTGGAATTTGTGACAACCCTCTGCCCAAAATGGAATGTTCCCAGCCGCTACTATTTTGCCAGAGTTGCTGTTCCAGCACTACACCACGACGTGCAGGAATTGCTTGGAAAAGCCTTGCAGCAGAGTGCTGTGCATAGTGTCCACCTGACAACAGACATGTGGACCAGTTGCCAAGCCACTGATTACATGTGCATCACTGCACACTGGATCTCTTTTTCAGGTGTTAGAGACAAGATATCTACAGGCATTGACACTACTGAGATTTTTAATGATACTCGCAGACATGCTACTGTAGCCATGTTGGCTATGGAAAAATCGCATACTGCTGCAAACATTTTGGATGAGTTCAAAAGCAAGGTCTTTGAATGGCTGCGACCAAGAGGCCTCAATATTGGTTTTGTTGCCACCGACAATGGCAGTAATGTAGTTAAGGCCATGGAAGATGGTCGCTATTTCAGGGTCCCGTGTTTGGCACACTGCATTAACATTGTGGTTCAAGACTTTCTGAAAAATAAAAGCAAAGTCAGCAACTTACTGACCATTTGCAGAAGAATCTGCACGCATTTCAATCATTCTTTTAAAGCCCGGAAGCAGCTACGGGTCATTCAACGGGAGTATAAAATGCCAGTCAAAGCACTCATCCAGGAGGTACCAACACGTTGGAACTCTACTTATTACATGCTTGATCGGCTGTTTGAGCAGTACATACCACTTAATGCTTATGTCATGACAATGTCAAGAAGATCATGGGATCCAACTGTTATTAAAGCCATGACAGTTGAGATGTCGCAATGGGACCTCATTAAATGCCTGACAGAGATGCTACTTCCTTTTGAGGTCTTCACACGTGCAGTCAGCAGGGAGGACTGTACTATGAGCCAAGCTATCCCATTGTTGTACATGCTAGAGCAAGAGCTAAAGGAGGTGTCTGAAACATACAAAGGTGTTGAAGGAAAACTTGAAGAATGTAATTTGGCGAAGTCCTTAGCCGGCCGCTTATCTGAGAATACAAGGATTCAAAATAAGATTGTGTCACATCAACATTACATTACTGCCACAATTTTGGATCCACGGTACAAATTATTTGTGAACAGTAATGCAGTAATTCCTTTTTCAGAAGGGGATGTTTCCAAGTACAAAACTGTAATAGCCGAGGAAGCCACTGATTTAGAAAACCAACAGCTCTCAATTAGAGGCCTGCCAGTGCCAGCCGAGGACAGTGCAAGTACTACTGAGCATCCTACAGAGTCAAGTTCTTCTTCACAGCATGCGAGCAGTGCGTTTGCTTCCCAGCAGTCACCAACACAAACAATAACAACAACCGCACCAACAGGATCTGATTCATCAGACAAAAGCAAAAAAATAGCTGCTTGGTTTCTTCAGAAAGGGATGGGTAAGTCTGTTGCTGTCGCAAAGCAAAAAGAAGACGAGCAAACCCGAGCACCAATGAACATTGAGCGATTGGTTCAGGCCTATCTGGATGACACAACAGAGGTGTTCATGGAGCAAAGCCCATTGGTGTATTGGTATAGTACAAGAAAGCGATGGCCACAGCTCAGCAGGCTGGCGATAAAGTATCTAGCTTGCCCTGTTGCAAGTGTCTCTTCTGAGCATGTTTTCAGTGCTGCTGGTGCCATTGTGACTGTGAAAAGGACCAATCTCGTGCCCAAAAGCGTGGAGAGGTTAACCATGATCAAAATGAATCAGCACTTGATACCACCAGACTACAACGTACGTGAATCAGAGCTCGAAGAGGAGAGCGAGTTGAAAGAAATAACTAGTGGGTTACAGGACCTACTTCTGTCAGAAGAACCACCAGGGTTTGAGGACGAGCTCCTCTTCCCTGACAACTAGGCTTTGAAATTGTTACATTCTCCCTTCCTTTATTTCTCCCTTCCTTATTTGTGTGTATCTGTCTTTTTGACTCAAACTTCAAAACCAACACCATCTTCCTTTCTCTTTTAATTACCTATTGGAGTTGCACATCTGAGCATTTACTATGCACTCCACTCATCAGAGTCCTGCTCCATCTTCCTGACTCACCCTAAATACATTTCCATCTTGCCATACATTGGATGAAGATGGACAATAGTGCAATAATGTAGCCTCTAACAGTCCCTCCACAACAAGTGAAACGTACGTGACTATAGCCATCTTCTGTTTTGTTTCCAATCTGAAATGCATCACTGTCTTAAGGCTACACCTCTGTCTGCAGGCATACACAACTCTTCAATGTCAGAACTTGAGCAGGGCTCCAAAATTTAAGTAAACTCGTCATCACTTTCAGAAGACTCTGCTGCATCTGTGATCTGACAGCCACAAAGAAGAGAAAGACAGGTATATGAAATGAAAGATGCCATACATTGCATTGGCTGCTTGCTGACTCAGAGCAAATGTGCATGAAGTAGAAATATACTAGTAGTTTAATATATTAACAAAGTACTTGTGTCTCAAGTGATGGTCAATGTTTCCCTGTTGTTTAATAATATGTATCCAATTGTACTCCTACTACTGCAGGTGCAGTCTGGACTTAATCGTAGTCACTCACTACAGACTGAGTTGCTGTTGGTGGTCTGTTGGAGAACACGTACACGTGCCACACCCGATGATGATGATGACCACCATACCATCTTTGCACGCTGTCAGTCAGTTTGATCAGAGATGATTGATGGAATATGTTCAGGAAGTGGAATACAAGGTAAACACACAACCAATCAACAAGAACCACAGCAGACCTAGGCTACATGTGTGTGCAGTGGTGGAATAGAATAGTGGTATGATTGACTGACATTGGCGCATTGATTTAATCACTTGTTTTGGAAAATGCTAGGTTGATGTATATGCCTTTTGTCTGAAACTGTGAAAAATGTAGGTAAATGGAGTTTGGGCCACAGACTCACGGCCTGGTGTTGTGGTGTGGCCCTGTAACTGTTCTGTGCTGGCTCCTATCTTGTTGTTCTTTTCGATGTCTGCTGTGCAACTAGAAGAGTAGAGTTAATCAATGTATCCAAGCAGCCTCAGTCTGAAAATCTTCTCGCTCACGAGTCTTGTCTTTTTTGCACTACACCGTAATTGATTTTTATGTTTTCATTCAGTTAACTTATTTTGTAATACCCCATTTCTTCTTTCATCAACACTTACAGGCCGGCCTTTCACCCAGCGCTATTATAGGTTGAGCAACAACTCACACTTACCTTACCAATCCTCCTCATCATCATCCAGCCAGAGGATGATATAATCAGTCACAGTGTCCATGGAAGGGAGGACAAAGATGAATGACGAGATACAACTACACATTTGGCCCTGGATAATACATTAACTTTAGTATCATTTTCATATTTATCTTTGATTCCTTTTTCCTCTTCATTTATTTTACGCTTGTGTTTGGTAATTGATTGTTCACTTAAACTATCTCTTAATTTTCTTTCTAGCTTTCAGCCCGCTACATCAGGTATTACGGTTTCTCAGAGGGCATACAGCCTAGGCAAAAGTCATATTCATATCATATATAAGAAATACTTCCTTTGAATTGTGTAGTAGTAGTTAAGTAATTACCACTTATTATTAACCATCAAGTTAATAATAAACCTTCATCATGCATCCATTTCGTTTTTCTTACTTGACTTTACATTTATTGGGTAGTTATGGATCAGCAATCATCGTCTTCATTGTTTTGCTTTTGTTGTCTCCATGCGTACTGTTTTTCTTTGTCAAACCTTTCGCCAAACCCCCGTTCCCATCCATTCATCAAACCCTAACCCTCTATTGAGGTGTGATGTTACTACATTAAATCTACACCAACAATTGATCACACGCTTGCTGGGGCAGATGTGGTGAAAGCAACACTAAAGAAATCAAATGTCAATGAGGCAGGGCGAGGATCTTCTTCTGCTTGCCCACCCAAGCTCACTTTATGTACTAGTGTACAAGGCAATTAATTTCCCAAAGTGACCCAACGAATAAATGTAAATCATTGCTGGCATTGTTTGAATTTAATTTTAGAGCATTTAAGTTTACGATTTGTATTGTGTTTTAATGACTCCAACGCAACTACAGTTATCTTCTTCTACTTGGCACAGTCCCCGACGCCATTGATTTCTTTGATTTCGTTTAGCAGTTGCAATATTGTTTGTATTTTTTTGTCAGTATTATGTACTGTAATTTTCTACTTCTCCCGCATTCTCTCTCAGGCAAATGACTGTCTCTTTGTTTTTGTTTGCCAATGCTAGTGCCAGTGTCTAGTCTACTACTACTATCACACAACCACAGCATATTCTCCGTTGTCTTGGGAAACCATGCAGCCCTTGCGGTGCCAAACTTAATCATCATCAATCACAGGTAAGAAGAGAAGTTTGCTGGGAGGTATAATGGAGGAGAGGCTGGTAGTACTAAAAGGACAAATATAACTGAGTGAGGGGTACAGCATCTATCTGTTTGCATGTTACACATGTGGTCAATTAATAAAGTATTTCAATCAAACACTGGCCGCTGCCCTGCATCTAGAGTAAACCTTGTGACGTACAACAGTAACCCCACCACAAAACAACATCATATGTGTAAGTTGAAAATAAATAACATTTATTCATGTAAAAAATATCCTCCTAGTCCTCCTATCCCACCCCTATCCCCACCCCAACCCCAACCAATGTACAAGTCCAAAGAATGTCCCACAAAAATAACCCCAACACCCAATTCCCACCCACCAACAAAAGTATTAAAAAGGGGCAAATCAACAGGGTCCATTACAATTGGTGGGCTTTGAGGTGTTTGTCCACTATAATATTGACGCGCTCCTCTAATTGGTCCTCCAGCTTGGCCACCCGGAGGAGAAGTTGTTGCCGAAATGCACGGCACCTACATTTGCATCCATGCTGTGTGGGGGTGGCAGATGTTAATTGCCGGCAGTGAGCGGCTGCCTGGCCGCGGCGCCGTACTCCTGCAGGTGGGGCCTTGCTGGGGCCAGACGCATTGGAAGAGGCAGCAGCTGCTGCCGCCGCCTCTTCCTCCTCCTCCTCGGCCTCAGCCACCAGCTTGCGGTACTCCTCCACAATGGCCTGCAGTTTCCTTTGCCGGGCCCTGGCTGCCAACTCCTTCCGTGATGGTTTTTGGGAGGGAGTATGAGTATTTATAAAAAAAGAAACAGAATTGTAACTGAAACTCTTCAAAATTAATTCAACAGTACATTGTGGCATAGTAGCACTACCAAGCGCAGTACATACAATTGGTGTCAACTTTTAGTATCTATCTAATCTATCCTCCTGCTTCCCCTGCCTGTAGCATTTGTTGGAGTTTTTTCCGGCATTATACTTGCCCTAGTACTGGGTGGCCTTGAGTACACAGAAGAACACCAGTCTTTTTTGTATCTCCTATTATTTTTTCAAAGTAAGACTCTGGTTCCAGTGACAGTCTTCACCTATGATGAATACAATACATTTAGGGGGCATCCACCCATTAAAAGTAAATGTCTATCATTCTTTATTATCGGCTTAGCTGGTTTCACTTTCACCAGCAACCACCCATGCGTCCACTCCTTCCTTGCCTTGTGTTTCATTGACACCAACTCCGCTCATGATTCTTGCTATCCACTATATCCATGCACCCATATTGTTTTGCCCAACCAGGCCTGCATTTTCTTTGACCTTCCAGTTCTACCCATCCTTCAACAACCCATGCATCGGATTCATATCAGCCACGTGAATGAACCTTCCAAAGTATCCTTCTATGGTAGTTAGTCTTATTATTACATCACTTTAGTCCTTCCTCCTTCCACCCTAGTTCACTTCTTTCCCTTTTTGTTCAACACATCCCTCAAGGTCATCTGATCTGACTTTTAGTCTTCTCCATAACTTTCACAGCTGAGTTGGAGTCTGATGGAAGAGGCCTTGTTTACTCAACTCACACTGGTAATGCTACAAAGGGTGTCTTCTTCAACCATTGTATATTGTCCAGTACAACTTCAAATTCATACTTTCTTAATAAGTCTCATAGCACAGTGAGGGAAATGTCCCCCTTCCACCTAGTAATGCAAATAAGTAATGAATATAACTTACCACCGCCCACCGCCCACCGCTGAAGTTTCCTCCCCCACTGATGCTCCTGCAGGTGCCGCAGCCACTGTCCCCTCCTGGATGGCAATCGCATCGCCGCTGGCCCCGTCGGCACTGGTGGTTGGTAGTGATTGTGCACCTATAAAAGCAAGTACACCTTTTTAGATGCCTGCACACCTCCCCCTATTTTACTAGTTGTACTTTTTTCACCAGGAAGGAAGATTGAAAAAACAGTTACGTACAACATGAATCGTTGTCTAACTAGTCCAAATTGCGTCCTACTGTACAGCAGTCACATTAGACAGAGTTTAGTTTTAATTTATTAGATGGTCCCTAGGGTCATCTAATCTCTACTCCTACTCTAGTCTTTGGAAAGTTAGCCTGAGCCACATAACCATTTTAGATCCGGGTCTACTGCTTTGCCCATGTTACCTCGCAGCTTGTTGCACAGTAAGAAGACACCTTTGAGGCCACAGAAGTGTTGCATACAACTAAAGAGGTTGACAAACCAGTATTGTTAGTCCCTTTTGCTTATCCATAATGTTTCACTTTTTGCCATGACTGCTAAAAACTGGCATAGTTGTATTCACTGTCTAACGTGCAACATTTTTCTCATAGGCAGATGAGAAGAGAAGATTGCCTTCTACGAAACAAGGGATTTGCAGAGCTTTCGAAAGATGCATGTGTAACCAGTATACGTTCAACGGTGAGGGGTCTCCCACAATTCACACATTTCTCTATCGTGCACTAGATGTACAAAATGTATAGTATTTAATCTTCTTCATTTTGCATGGTGGAGCAGGAGGATTTTCATGGAAATACTTACAAGTTACAACAATACAAAGCTTGGTATTAAAAAAATAAAGTTTTTGAACTTGCACATAGACTCTGTGGTATATTTTGAGTGTCTGGGGTGTTGTGGACTGAAACGAGTGAGTGAGCGAAAGGGTGTTCTTCTGTTCTGGCCTGGGTTGTGTAATAAAATCATTGGGTATATATATCTAACTATCTTCGTGTGGGGGTCGGGAGTGGGACAAATGACTATGACCGAGACACTTAAGTAGGTAGACGGTCATTGGATTGTGGGATCTTCTGACTGAGTTCTGTGACTAGGGTGTAAGGTGTAAGGTCCAACCTCCCTATCACCAACATCAACATCCTATTTTCTTGTGCATAGTTCTGTATGTGTATGTGCAGAGAATAATAACCACAACAGTAGTAGTAGTATACTAACTGAACAAAAATTAGTAGGCAAACATCTGGTTGTGCATTTTGTTGGTGGGAATTGACAAAGACTGGAGATTACAGAGGACAACGCAAAAGACAGGAGTGGACCCAGTGGCTACAGCTATTCTATCACAGCTTTATTCAAAAGAATACCTTAACTAAAGAGTGGCCAACAGGGCAAGCTTAGCTACACAGTCTAATAGTAGTAGCACAGAGAGTCTTAGGGCTGAGGCAGTTTGAAGGAACTGAAAGTCAGGGATGGCATTGGATACCCAAAATTTGGAAAACAAATTTAAGACCAAAGAAGGTTTTGCTAACATTGAATTAGGAAGGAGGCTTAATAGGTTGGAAAAAATAAGGTGCGTTAAAAAGTTAGGGAAATATAATTGTTAATAATATAAGCACTGTAGGACTTACTGGCGCCAGCAGCAGGATCCTCGGTAGAGGAGCGCTCCTCTTGTGGTTGTCCCGCCAACTCGGACCCCGTCTTCTTGCCCTTGGGTGGTGCTGATCATGTAAGAAATAATAAAGAAAGAGAAACATTAAGTGCTGTGAAACAAAGACCTCATTCAAAAATCCTCTCAAACATTTTAGGAAACAACAATTCCAATAAAATTGACTTCGAAGTATAACTGACTACTGGCTTGCAGGATTCACAGACTGTCTACTTATAGAACACTAATCAAATGTTCCATAAACATTCTGATTGCAGAATATACTAACGAAGCCAGTACCACCTGACCTACACCACCTATTCAAGAATCCAGACGGGCCAATTGTTCAGTAAGTCGGCATTTCCATTTTATTTTTGCCCGCAAACATGCATAGATGATGAGATGGAGGACACATGCATAAATTTGCGCATACACGGAATTGTTGGTTGCTTGTGTCATATGAACTGCTACTGACTCACCTGACCATGCTATTGCTGCTAAGCCTACCACTCAGTAAACAAACTTCAAACAGGTTCTATAGAGGGGTGGGGTAAATAAGAACTAAGCATTCAGTGACAGAGGAGGCGTCATGCAGACTGTCAAAAAAATATGAACTAATACTATCCATCCACCACTATTTCACTAAAGGACAATGTAAGGAAGGACTAGACTCCAGCAATAGCATTAACTAACTTCAGTTCTCTAAAAACTCTAACATCAATAATCACCAGCCCAAGCTAGCGCAAAGTTACAAACCAGTAAGAGAAGTGGCGAGCAGCACCTGTGTCATACAATAACAGAAGATTTTGAGACGGAATTGATCTGCAATGTAACTAAGCGCACCAGTAATCGTGTTACTTTTTCGTCCATGAAATATACACAATACTTATACTACTATATTATATATTAAATATTACTAGCTACTCACCAAGCCCCACGACCTCGACACCTAGCAGGTCCAACAGGTCCTGCTCCCTGTACAGAATGTCTGCCCACCGGTGGGCCAGCTGCTGGTGGGTGCGCCGGATATCCGAGCAACGGTAGACTGCCCGGCGCACTTTTGCCCACCGGCGGTGACGCTCCTCTGGGAGGTAACCGGAGCCTGGCCTGCCGCCTGCTGCCAAGGTCAAGGGGAGGTGGCGCTGGATGAAAAAAAAACGGGCGGCCACCTCCGCCTCCCCGAAAAGATTCCGGGCATGCACCCCTGCAGGTCTCATTCTGCCGCAAGGCAGCCGGCTCTTGGGCGCAGGCACCTTGCCCTTCGAGCCGGTTCTGCTGCTCCCCTTTGCCATGGTTCTGGGGTGGAGGTGGAGGTGGAAAAGAAAAGTTAGAACAAAAGGAAAAAAAGTTAGGGGGAAGAAGTAGCAGCTTAAATAAAGAAGTAAAAATAAAATAAAACAGTAGAAAAGTTTAAAAAAAGGTGGAAAAGTAGAAATAAAATGCAAAATAGAAACTTAGGGACAGAGATAGATAGATGATAAGTAAAAAAAGTAAGAAAAACTGTGAAAATAGGTAAAGATTGCACAGATATAAGGTGGATAGAAAACTAGGCCAAGAACCATAGCATAGAGTGTGAAAAACAAGATGGCCGCGCCCCTCGCGACCACGTGGGTAAGTTCGCGCGCGATTTCACGCGAACACGCACTTTGTCAGCGTGAACAAGTAGTTGTGTTCCCGAACAAGACGTGCACCGCGCGAACACGTTATACGCGACCCGGAAGAGGAAATAGGGGACGCGAGCGGGCGGGACAATTGAAAGAACAAGATGGCCGCGCCCATAGCCCACCACATGGGTAAGGTCGCACGCTACAATCCCCCGAACACGCAGACAGCGCCCCGAACATGCACAACGCGCTCCCGAGCAAGAAAAACGGCTCGCAAACGGGACCAGCAATCTACTACGCACGCTCGCGAAGCTACGTGAAGCTCGCATAGTGCGAGAACGTCTTCACGTAGCTTCGCGTAGCGCGACTACGCGTACTACGCCCAGGGTTAATTTCCATCTTTTCCCAATTGAAAATTATACTTATAAAATGTAATAAGGCCATCCCAATGTTAACCTATGGAAGAGATCGGCCTTGCAGTAGTGAAAATGAACCTAAGAGTATTTCACTACCAAGACATGTAAAACTTAAAAGTGCTTGTCCTACTTTTTAAATATATCTCAACAAGGTGGAATCAGAGGATATACTGTTTTTGTCCTCCAAACTGAATTTATGTCAAAAATGGGTACCCAACCTTGGGAAAAGTGACCACAGACAAAATGTTTTCAATGTCAATTATCTAACCACTTGGGCATGCTCACAACAAGAAATGTTTCTGCTAAATGCAAAGGAGTGCGTATACAGCCACAGGGCGGTTAAGTCTAACTTTCCTCTTTATCTTTACAGAAACAGAGACAATGATCTCAAAACAAGTGGTAAATGTATATATACCCTTCCACTAGCATGCAATGATTATGAGTCCATTGTAATACTATAGGAGGGATACCAGGGAGGTTAGTTCCGTAGGTCCTGATGAAAATCCAATAGGGGTACTGCTTGAAACATGTTGATCTTTTCAGAAATTAGGCACATCACAAACTTTATTTCCTAATCTTCACCCTTTTTTAATCATACTGACTAGAGGTCAGAATAAATAGGATACAACTACTAGCCAAGCATTTTTAAAGATACAATCCATCACAACAAACTCCCACTCCTTTTTTAACACCACTTCCTTTATCTTTGTATGTTCAACCAAAAGTGCTCCTGCATATTCCGTAGGTCGTAGCGTGCCCCGGCCCGCCGTGGAATGGGATGGACCCGATGCTAAAGCATGCTACCAAGGGGTAACTCTGGTTGGTGAGGGTTTTCAAAGAAAAAATATTATTTTACAGACTACTTTTTAAATACACTGCACTATGCCCATGGGCTGTCCAGGCCTTCCTTAGGGGTGGTTTAAATGCAACAAAAAGGAAGGTTTGGGCCTGGAAAATAGGTTAACTTGCCAAGTTGACATGGCAGTTTAAAACTGCTCACACAGACTCTGCAGTGGCAGGCCTAAGACATGTTTAAATGACTACTTGAGTGGATGGCACAATAAGTGCGGCAAGCCCACTAGCAGCTTTTGATTTACAGGCCCTTGACACAGGTGGCACACTTTACTAGAGACTTCTATGTGAATCAGATATGCCAACTGTGCATAAACCAATGTTACCATGTTTCAAGTAAAGAGTACATACACTTTAGCAATGGTTAGCAGTGATAAAGTGCCCAGAATCCTAAAGCCAGCAAAAACAGAAGGTCGGGAAAAACCACCCTACTATATGCTTTTTTTTTGGGTTGAGTTTTATATAGCACAAACTAGACACTGAGGTATCAGAGCACTTTACATGAGCACCAGTTTGGTTACAGATGAGCACATTCATTTTTGTTAGGCACAGGGAGATTAAGTGATTTGCCCAGAATCACTGTTGAGCGTCCCTGCCGAGACTCGAACCCGGTTTCCCACCTCCGAGGTCGACCGCCCTAGCCGCTAGGCCACATTCTCTCCCATGTGCTCAGGGCCTGTAAATGAAATACTACTAGTGGGCCTGCAGCACTGGTTGTGCCACACGCTCACTAGCCTTTTAAACATGGCTAAGGCCTGCTACTGCAGAGCCTGTATGTGCCGTTTTAAAATGCCATTTTGACCTGCCAAATACGCCTAAACATTTCCTTTTATTACATATAAGTAAGGCTACCTGTTTTCCATTTTTACTGACAAATAAAGACAGAAAAACAGCTATTTTCCTACATGTATTTATATGTAAATGTGGATAAAAATGGAAATGTGTCCCTTTTTTTTGAGTGATTCTAAATACTGTCAGTCATGACTGTCAGGCCAATAGCTGTGTAGATTTCCAGGTAAGTGGCTAAAAAATAAAGAAATTATTGTTACGAGGCTTTAACTCCAGCATATATGCAAAAGGTTGATTCTAAAATGTTAATATTTTCATATATGTGCATTGATTTATCATCTGTCAGGCTTCATATTCTTGAAATCGGGCATACATTCAGATAAGCGTTTACATTTATCATTTAAATAAATGTGAAAATGTACTATTTTTGCTTCATTTGTCCTACAAACCCCAAATAAAAATGGAAAAATACAAATAAAATTTGAAAAAATTAATATGGATAAATACAGACGGAAATGTCAAGATAATAAATACCGTCAAACTGGGATCTCTACATATAACTCACCCCTAAGGTAGGCCCTATGCAGTGCTATGGGCAGGGTGCAATGTATTTAAAAGGTAGGACATGTACTTTGAGTTTCACATGTCCTGGTACTGAAAACTTGCTAAGTTCCCTTTTCACTACTGCAAGGCCTATCTCTGCCATAGCTTAACATTGTGATTGCCTTAAAACATCTTTTAAGTGTAATTTCCAATCTGGAAAAGATGGAAATTTGGAATTTGGTATCTCTGGACTCAGAATTTATAATCACAACTCATGGCGAAGTCGGATTTTAATTGTAAGTCTGAAAATGCCACTTTTGGAAAGTTGCAAACACAACAAGATGATGAACGGAGTACTGAAACTTTTCAAACACTCACCCCTAGTCAAGATATCTGGGTTAAATCCATTGTTCTTTTGCTCACCATGCCACCCTAGTTTAGACCCTGTCCTATGAGAATCAGTATAGACCCTGCTCCTCATGGGAACAGTCCAGCCCGAACTGGCAGGCCAGGTCCTCCTTGGACCTGAAACAAGTATCCTGGGACCAGTTTCGGGGTATCACCCCTCATCATCCAGGCTATCTTGAATGAAGTGGCACAGCGAGCAAGGGACCCACATCTGAGCATACCCTTTGCCACTTTAGAAAGTTGTTTTTTTCTTTCTTTAACCATTCAGTGCCTCTACCTCTCTTTGCATACAAGTCTGGATTCAGTGACAGCTGGGTTTTGTGTATTGCTTCTAGTCTAGACAGTCACAAAGGGAGCTGGGTGTGACATTTGAATCCTGATGGCCCATCACCAGGCTGTTGGGCCTTCCTGATGCAGCTTGGGAGGGAGGAGCTAACACTTGAACCTGAATAGGGCTGTGCCTGTTCCCAAACAAAGAGCAGCAAACCTCTGGAGTCTGGAGTCAGGGCAGGAAAGACAGGGATATTGTGATCTTCGAAGGTCTCTTTCATGTCTCCCCACTTAAAAGGCACATTTGGGTATAAGTTCTGGACTCCTAACACCACCAAATCAGAACTTTGCTGGAACGAAGGACATTCTGCTTGAAAGAAGAGCTACTGTGCTGTAGGAGGGATTGCCACTTTGCTGCCTGCTCTGTGGTGTTGGTCTGCCACCTGCTGTTACTTACCTGGGAGTGAGAGGGATTGGAACTGCTCTCTACATCCTCAAACCAAAGTTTCTCCAAGAGCTTGCTGACTTTCCTCCTGTTTTCTGCAGTCTCAGGGTCATAAAAGACGGCCTGCAACTCTGCTGGTGGTGTTAGACTCTGTCATCCATTAGTCCAACCCTTGCCTAGGATGCCCCCCTCCAGTGTTGGGCCTCAGAAGTCGGTTCGGTACCTGCTTCTGCAAAAATCAACACATTGTCACCAGTGCGCCGATCGAATCCAACGCACTTCCCTCCGATGCCAAAGCAGTGTCGAGCCAAAGAAATCCCTGGTTAGCTCTACGATGCTGCATTGACCTGACTGTGAGGTTCAATGATGAGATGGTGCCAATCTGGGGTCCAGACTGTGAGGCTCGATGTTGACACAGCAGTGATCCGAAGAACCACTGTAAGGCTCGACTTGGACAGATCAGCCCGACTAAGTAAATCAATGCTTGCTCCATACAAAGGTACTTTTCATCAGGCCATGCATTGGTCCTTTAGCCGGCCTGCCTTCTACCATGGTCACCCGGAACTTTGGATTTACTCTGGTGTAGCGCAACCTCAAATAACCTTTTAGCAATATTGACTTCTAAGCACTGTTTTTCAATTTAATTTTTACAAATTCATATCTCAACTTCAACTGGTTGGAATTTTGCCATTTTGGTCTTGTTTTACTCATATACATATTCTATATTCTTCTAAACTGGTGTGGAGTCTTTTTGTGGTGTTCTTCTCACTGTTTTACTGTAATTAAAGAATACACAAACACTTTACACTTTACACTTAAGTTAAGCCTGACTGCTCTGTGCCAAGTTTCCAGAAGGGTGAGCAGAGGTTAATTTAGGTTGTGTATCAGACTAACCCTGAATAGGAGTGTGGCTTCTACTTGGACAGGCTGTATACTCCGCCAAACAGAAACCTCAATTTCTAACAGTAATGGTCAGGGTGGTGGTAACGCAGTATTCTATGTAGATCACTTAATGTAAGAAAGCACCAGCAAATGCTGAGGTTTTACTTCTTGCTTGCTTCTTCTGTAAACATTGGAAACCACCCCAACACCCAAAAGTGTCTTTTCAATTAAACAAATCAACTGCAAAACCAAGCAATATCAAGGGCACATAAAAGCAAACTAAATCAATAAATAAAGGAAAGATTCGCTGGAAAAATTGCACTTTAATTTCTTTACATGTTGTTTTAATTATCAACTCACTGGCAAACTGGGAAATGATTTAATAAGACACGCAGGGTAAAAATAACCATATCATTGAAATTACATCATTGCCTAAACACGGCAATGATGATCTACCCTTCCTACATAAGCCACTTACTGGTTGTGGGAAGGCTGAAAGTGCACTGGCTCGTTAGAACGTGAAACTGTAGCTAGAGAAAAGATCTGTCCGAAAAGCAACAGGAGTGTCCACATTTTAAGTCGAGCCTAGGCAGAGCGCATGCGCTGTCTGGAAGACCTCTGTAATCACTATACGGAGTGTAATCCCGCCTGCTGCTTACCATTGGTTCACTTCTATGTTGCTCTTTCTTGCTGCCTCTTAAGTCATTCACGCAGCCGATACCTCATTTCCGGTCAAGGCTAAGGACCACCGGCTAAGCAGAGTTTTCTTATGCTTACTTTCTTTATCTATTGTTTTACAGAACTTTTTTTTAAAAGGTTGCTTTAGGCCTTTTGTAACTTCCACCCTCCCACTACCCTCTGATACAAAGGTAGCATTTCCAAATGCGCCTTTCCTTTCTTACATTAAACAACAAGAGAAATGCCAATACCGATCTCTATTCAATCATCCAGTCACAACAAGATCACACAAACCAATTGCTATGAGCCACAAACTGAATTGTTCATTTATTTTGTTTTCAATTTTTGTTTTTTAAATAACGTTTCTTTGAATGTTTGTTAGAAAATTTTAAACATATAAAAAAAGGGTTTTTTTCATATAATTTGTTTACCTTTCTTATAAGCAGCTAGCCAAACTCTGTTTTTAATACTGTAAATTTTTTTAAACATCGCAGCACGCCGCGCTTTATCTTCAATGGTGGTGGTTTGCCTTTCTTTTTCGTATGAACAGCTCATCTTTAATACTTATCAGCGCTCCTTCGTATTTCTTTTTTTCTCCGTGATACTATGTTTCCAACCATGCAGAAGGCTGAGAGGACAGCTGAACACCTTTGTGTGCACTGTCAGTGCATCTTATCCATTGCTTACTTCGGCAAACCCCTCACTCCCTTGCCCCCTGATAACCATGCCCCCGGACTTGTGAAATGGTGACAGAAGCGCCCTACAGCAGGTACTTAGTATCTGCCCCTAGGGGTGGCAGTACTTTAATACAGGATTCTTGGCTCCTCAGCTAAGACTCCAGAAGTGGAGCCAACGACTTGTAACTGCCACCCACTCTTAACCAAGGAGCAGCCTTTACAACTATCTTATGAGGGGGTGGACGGCTATGACTTAGCAGCATGTTGATGTGCATGTGCATAGTTAGGCGGTTCCGCAGTTTCTGCCTGAGCAACCACACATACACATTACCTTTTTCTAAAATAGCCTATCACACACATTCTCGCACACATTTCTCTTTCATACATGCTTTCAGACACTGCTCCATTCTCTTACAGACACAGTTCCGCCTCCATAAACACTCACACTCTCACTGGCTCAGGCTCTCTCTCACCACACTCTAAGCTTACCATGACTCAGCATGGCACCCTACCATATCTTGATTCCCCAAACACCCCATCGCTGCTTCATCTCGCTTTTCCCCTCCCCCATCCAGTCTGTGAAGGCCGTTAGGGACAGGAGATGGACGGTAGGCGCAGGTGTTCTGTTTCTTGTTTAATACTTCTGCCTCGCCTGCAGTTTACGCCCCCCCATCCAGGCACCACCCTGGACAATATGGCAGGAGGCCGAATTAGTGATGCAGCATGCAATGTCATTTGTTTTATTTATTTATTTCTTTACTCATCTCCGTTCGGCCCAATTCCAGTGTTTACTACCCCTCACCCTGCCCTTCCCGTGTTTCAATTGAGCTTAAGGGCAGACTAAAATCTTAATTAAGAAGCACATCTCACTCTCCACGATATTCCAGAATGGTTACTGAGGCACCACTTTCGGCTAAAGCCATGTCTACAGGCACTAAACCCAAGAGAGATAAGAATGACCCTCCCTCACCCATCTTATCTTCTAAAAATCCCATTCTGGACACCATTTTGGATGAGGTGAGGAGGCTGAAATTTTTTATGTCTACGACAAATGAGAAACTTCAACAGATAGAGGACAAGTGGATTAATATGGAAGCAAAGTTTCTGGATATGGAACAACGCATTAGTGATCTTCATTATGTCTCTACTAAGATTCCAATCTTGGAACAGGAAATCCATTGTCTCAAACTCCACACTGAGGACCTTGAAAATCGAAATAGACGTAACAACCTACGCCTGTATGGCCTACCAGAGAATATTTAGGGCATGGATATGCTTCTTTTCCTTGAAAAATTCCTATCAGAACTATTAGACCTTCCTTCAGTGCCCTCCTTAAATATTCAACGTGCTCATAGGCTAGGTCGTCTTCATCCAAATGCCTCCAGACCTAGGGGAATTATTATTCTATTTCTGGAATTTACAGATCTTATGTGTATCCTCTCAGCCGCTAAAGCAAAGAGTTGTCTTATTTGGTCAGGTCATGCCATCTATCTGTCACAGGATCTCCCCAACGCGACTAATGCACGAAGAAAGGAGTTTTTGGCTCTCGCATAAGAAAAGCCAAATGGGGTGGCAGGGCTTTTTCCACCCTTGCCCCCAAATGGTGGAATGAACTCCCTCTCGACCTTAGGTCCCTACCCACTTTACAGGCATTTCGTGGTGCACTTAAAACTCGCCTCTTTCTGCAAGCTTATGTGTAGTGGATGAATGGTTTTATTTTCTGATTTTATTGTTAGGCGCCTTGATACCTTCGGGTTATTGTTTTGCGCGTTATAAATTATTTTCATTCATTCATTCATTCATTCTGTCCTCAAATGAGACACTTAAATATTTGTTATGGCATTCTGCATCCATGCCTTTGTAAAATTACTCATGAGGGTTCTTCTCATACTTTTGATGATCCTTCTAAAGCTGAGAGATTTTCTTCTTACTCTGTCTCAACATTCTGCTGCTGGCTCCTCTCTTCGTCGCTGAATGTTCTTGTATCTGTTCCTTATCTTTTCTATGAGGGCGGTTCATGATTTTATTCTTTTTGCCTTCATCTCCGTTGTTTCATCTTCAGTCTGTGCAGTTACGCCCCAAGCTTCAATCTTTGATGTTTTCTGCTAGATCTGGATCTTTTTCCTTGATCTATCTTCTCTTTTTTCTATTCTTCCTTCTTTTTTTCATTTTTTTCATTTTTTTTGTCCATCTTTCCCCTTTAACTATATTTCATATGTTGCATGTGTTCATTAGTGATGTTTATTGTCTTATGATGTACTTTTTATTCCTAGCTTATATTTGGTATTTTTCTTCTTACAGCTGTTTCCTTCTAATGTGTCATCTCCTTCCATGTTCCACCCTCCCAACCTTCCATCATGTGTAATTTTGTCACGTGGAATGTTGGTGGTCTTGGTCATCCCGCCAAAAGGCAAAAGAAACTCTCTCATTTATCAAAATTAAATGCTCAGGTATCCTTTAAGAAACACATTGTAGTGATACTGAATTGCTTAAATTAAAGTGACAATGGCTGGGTCAAGTTGTGTTTTCTCCTTCAGTTGGTAATAAGGGAGTTGTTGCAATATTGTTTCATAAATCTCTACATGTGCAAATTGTGTCTGCTCACAATGATACTGATGGACAATGGGTAATGACGAAAGTTGTTATACAAAACAAAGAATTAGTTCTTCTGAACATTTATGGCCCAGTCAAACCTGATCCTGAATTTTGGAATTCTATCAAGATTTTACTTGCTTCTATTGATTGTCCAAATATTGTAGTAGCTGGTGATTTTAATCAATGGTTAGACCCATATTCTTATAGACAAATCCAATGTAAGTTTAAACCGGATAAATCCCAAAAAGCTTTTCAATCTGCCATTGTCTCTCGTTCATTATTTGATACTTGGAAAACATGTAACACTGATTCCCTTGAAATTACCTTTTTTTCAAATGTTCACCAAACTCGTTCTAGGATTGATTACATTTTGATTGGTAAATCCCTTCTCCCATCGCTGTTGTAATCAGAGATTGGATCTATTTTCATTTCTGACCATGCTCCTGTCCTTTCTGTTTTGGACCTCTCCTTAAGTTCCCCCAAATTTAGCAGATGGAAGTTAAATTATTTTTTACTGTCTGATACCCCTTTTATTACAGAAGCTACTAAGTTTATCAATGAATTTTTTACACTTAATAACCCTTCTGACACCTCCATCTCTAACAATTGGGATGCCTTTAAGGCCTCTTTCCGAGCTTTCACTATTTTGTATGTTGGAAGGAAAAACAAAATCACTCAAAATAAGTATGCAACGTTATTACAACAATTGACATTTTTGGAACACACATATTTTACTTCCAAATCCCCCTCAACTCTTCATGAATTGATTAAGGCCAAATCTAAGCTTAATAAGTTGGCTGCCGTGGATGCTTGTAATATCCTTCTTAAAATTAAGTCTAAATATCATGGGGGTCAAAATGAAGCCAGTAAGATGTTGGCCAACTACTTAAAAATTAAATCTGAACGTAAAAGTATTGGACCCATCTTAAATGAATCTACTAATACTCTTGCTTCGTCGGATGAGGACATTGCTAATTTATTTCATGAATGCTACCAATCACTATATTCCGATGATACGAATCCCCTCAAAATGTAGATACTTTCTTTTCTGGCCTCCCTCTGGCCTCCCTTCTCCTCCTTCCCTCCCTGATGAATTTGACTTATTGGAGAGAGATTTTAATTTACAGGAAGTGACTGATGCTATTACATCTTTGAAGAAGTCAAAAGCACCAGGACCTGATGGCCTCTCTGTGGAATTTTATTCCACCTTTTCCTCTATTTTCATTCCCAAACTTTTGACACTTTTTAATTCCTTTATTACTGAATCCAAAGCCTCTGGTTCTTTTATGGAAGCTTTGATTGTTCTTATTCCCAAACCTGACAAAGATCTTTCCCTTTGTAAAAAATTACAGCCCTATATCATTAATCAATTATGATTGTAAGATATTTGCAACAATTCTTGCTACCCGTCTTGAGAATATTATCCCATTACTGGTCAAAACCGATCAAACAGTTTTTATTAAAGGCATATTGACTGCGAATAATGCTCGCATGTTTGCCAATGTCATTTCCCTCAGTTTGAAAAGTAAATCCCCTCTAGTAGCGCTGTCCCTAGATGTCGATAAGGACTTTGACCGTATTAATTGGCAATTCATGTTTAAAACACTTCAGTGGTTTGGATTCGGCCCAACTTTTATTTCTTAATGAAATTGTTATATTCTCATCCTCGTGCTAGTATTTTTGTAAGTAACCGTTTTTCTAATTTTTTTCCCTATCCAGAGGTACACGTCAAGGCTGTCCTCTTCCCCCTTGTTATTTGTTCCGTGTCTTGAACCCTTCCTTGAACATATCCGTACTCGCTCACATATCTCTGGTCTCATACATAATTCTCTAGAAACCAAAATGTCAGCTTATGCTGATGATATATTATTTTATATGTCTAATCATATCACCTCTCTTCCTCCCTTTTTAGATGAGGTTAAATTATATTCCAGTATTTAGGGGATATAAATTGAACTTCTCAAAAACAGAGGTACTTCCGCTGAATTATCTACGTTATCAATATATGTTTATTGATACTCATTTTACATGGTTTCCTACCAAAATTAGATTCCTTGGTATTTGGTTTTCCGCTACTTTACCTGTCACAATTAAGCATACGTTTAATGCATTAATCAATAAGATTCAATCTCTTTTACTTCTGGTCACCTCTTCATTTGTCTTGATGGGGTAGACTTGACACCATTAAAATTATGATTGTCCCTCATATCCTTTATACATTATCTATGTTACCTTTTCGTATGCCTTTATTATATTTTTCAAAAATCAATTCCATTTGTACTAAATTCCTTTGGAATATTAAACACCCAGTTCCCTTGAAAAACTTAAATGCCCCAAATCTGAAGGAGGTGTGCGATTTCCTGATTTCAAAGCTTACCACTCTGCATTTTTAATCAGACAATGTTTGCCCTTTCCTATGACTTTGGTGATACTCCTATACCTAAATGGATTTCTTTTGAAAGATCCTTGTTAAAATATTTTTCTTTTCGTAATATAATTTACATGTCTAATTGTACATTCATAGCTAATAATCCTATTTTAAAGTACTCCCAAAACCTACTATATAACATATTTGATGATGGCCTTGACCCTCTTCAATGTTTTTTATCCTCTAGTATTTGGTATAACAAATACATTAAACACAAAAGTAAATCATTCTATTACAAACATTGGAAGGAGAAGGGAATTATCTTTGTCCATCAACTCGTTCACCAGAACTCTGTCATTCCCTTTCCTGTATTACCGAGGCAATTTAATTTACCAGATATATTCCTTGATGAATATATTTTAATATCCACTGCTTTGCAGTCTCACTTAACTACCTTTGATCTTTCCAATGTCTCCACCTCACTTATTCCTCTTACACCGCTCTATAATATTTCTCAAGAACATAAACCTAAAGCAGCTCACATTTACAAACTATTATCATTACATCCTACTGAACGTTCTAAGTCCCCTACAGTGTTAGCCTGGGAAACTGACTTATCTTTTCCATTATCTGTCTCTGATTGGGATAAATTATTGTCTAAATTATTCAAACTTTCTGTTGCTGGACACATTACTCAATCGCTTTATTTTATTTATAACAGAACAGTGATAACTCCTGTTTGTATATACAAGTTTTCTCCTGCCTCATCTCCCTTATGTTGTTCTTGTTCTAATTTTACCGGGACTTTAAAGCATCAAATCTATGATTGCGCTAATGTTTTGAGTTTTTGGCATTCTATTTGGTCTACTTGTATGAAAATGTTCAAATGTAATATAACACTTTCATTGCATAATGTTTTTCTTGGTTCATCTTCGTCTGCATTTGATGATTGTACCCCTATATCTTTATTGTTCGACCTATTTATAGCGTTAGCTTTTAAAGTTATTATGTCATGTTGGAAAGATAATTCCAAATTGTCCTCATTGACTTGGTGGAATTTTATTTGTGATGAACATAGCATTGCTACAGTCTCTTCCACTTTATCCCAAAAAATGAAATCTGATGTTCTTTGCTTACCTTTCACAACTTATCTTGCTTCACATGCACCTGTCTCTTAAATACTTCTTATCTTTTCTCTTTTGTTTTTCATTGCAACCATATTTTATCCTATACATTTTTACACTCTTCCTATTTCTCTTTTTTGTTCTCTCTTTCTTCTTATCTTTTTTCTCTCCCTCCTCCTTCTAGTAGCATTTAATATTATTGTATTTTTATATTCTTTGCTCATATAATATTTGTACTTGGTTTTACTGTGCAGGTAACTATGTTATCTTTTTGTTTTCCTGTTTTTCTTAAAATTTTGAAAACTCATTAAAATTCTTAAACAAAAAAAAGAAAAGACAACTTTTATCCAGTCCTAGTATTAACCTCAGGCACTCGTAGCATCCTGGGACATGTAGAGTCTCTGTGAGATTGAAACAAACTACAAACCTCAGCACACTTTGAGCTGTTGGCTAAAAACCCAATACTAGTTGAAAGGCATTTTCATGTTCTGGGGCTAGCTGAAACTTATGTGGTTTGATGGCATTTTTTGTTCATCCCGAGACCCACGTCCCGTTTCCATAACTGCCTACTCTCACATAGGACGCCTTCAGGCAGCCCAGACTTTTTACCCAGCAGCACTTGGTATGCTAGGGGTTTTGAGGTTACACCACAAGTCCCAGAATGCAAATCTCTGGAGATTGAAACAATAGTGCAGGCTGTGTGTGTCGCAGAAGACAGACGCGCCCGTGTTTCATGTGCTACTTCAGAACAATAGAGCTCTCCTATAATTCCAGTAAAACAATTATTTAAAAAACTTCAGCATATTTACATTTAAGCTCTGAGTTGTGTTTCAAAGTCAGAGGATACTTGGAAAATTCGACCTCACCATCTCTAACTAGACATTAACCACAGGGACTTTCAGCCTCGAATGGAACATTGCATGCTGCAGATTTCCGGAATACCTGCCATAATACTTTTTCTCAAAAGAGGCCAAGGCCTGCCACTTTACTGACGCCTTCATTTAGGGAAAGTGGAGCTATAACTGGCTTTCACATTAGCACATGCTAAAGCTCATAGGTGAAGTGATGGGTGCTTTGGGATCTTTGGGGCATATTATGAAGGGGGTTTATCTCCGCTTTTTTGGCTTTAAAAGCCAAGAAAGCGGAGATAAAATTATCTCCCTATTACCAAGCTGTCGCTAACACCAGTTAGCGACAGCTAATAGGAGATAGCGACCATCTTGGGCCCCGCTTTGCATGTCAGTGATATTTATCACTAATGACATGCAAAGTGGGCGTGCCAAGATGTTAGCGACTGGAAACAGTCGCTAACATCGCTATCTCCTATTACCAACTTTTGGAGATATTCGCGCTAAGCGCGAATATCTCCAAAGGCTAACACCTGCCCTGAGCAGTTCTTAGCCATGTTAACCAATGGGAGGTGGATAACATGGCTAAGAGCATTTGCTCGATAATGCATGAATATCGCTGACTTTTCAGCGATATTCATGCATTGCGGCCGTTTTTATCGCATTTGCGATAAACCTTGCTAATAGCAAGGTTTATCTGCGATAAAAATCACCGATTTGCGGCGGTAATTTTTGTCTCTAAACAAGTTAGAGACAAAAATTATCTCTATTGGTTGGTAATATGCCCCTTTATCTGTAGAAATAGACACGTGTCTCTGCTGCTTGATTTCAAGGTCTGACATTTTTAAAAGCTGCTAGTAGAACTCCTTATCTCTTCTGCTCATGGTTCAATTACACCTATCTCCCTCATTCTCGCATTTCTCTATGCTTCTTACTCTATACGGTACAAAAGGGGGTGGTGATGGTTATTAAACCCAGATCTTTTGACTGGGTGTGAGTGTTTGATTGGTTCAGATGCTCCGTCCATCACCACCCCCTTTTGTACCGCTTTTGGCCGCCATAAGTGTGGCAGGGTATGCTCAGACGTGAGTCCCTTGCTCACTTTGCCACTGGATTCAAGCAAGCCGGGCTGAAGACGGCTGTAATGCCAGAAACCGGTCCTCGGAAGCTTGTTTCCGGTCCAGGGAAGACATGGCTTAGCAGTTCGGGCTGGACTGTTCCCATGAGGCACAGGGTCAGACTGATTTGCATATAGCCATGTCTGAACTGGGGTGGCAGAGTGGGCTAAAGAACGGTGATGGATTAAACCCAGATCTTTTGACTGGGTGTGAGTGTTTGATTGGTTCAGATGCTCCGTCCATCACCACCCCCTTTTGTACCTCTTACTCTATACATCCCTTGCATATATATCTACCCTACAGCCTTCACCCCTCTCATCTGGCATCCTTTCCCCTCATCCTCTACCTCGTCACCATTGTATCCTCACTGTGTCCTCTACCTTCTTTCACTTGCATCTCCCTATTCCCCTATTCATCTACCTCTATCGGTTTGTCTCCCAGCACCAGCTGCGACTGTAGCATCAGCCCTATGCTTAGACTCGGTAGAGTCACATCATGTCCTGCTTTCTGTCTAACCTCCAGTGGAGATTCAAATTGAATTACAGCAATATACTACTTGAAGAATAGTTTTTTATAGATTGTTTTCCCCAAGTTTAATAACACACAGACACTACTTGATAAATATAAACACATTATCAGCTTATTTTGAACCTATTATTTACTATGCATGCTGGACAGTGAAGTTACTTTACAGCATCAAGAGTGTATTCACTTCAAAGCCAGGGGTAGCTCCTCCATGTGAGGGGAGGAGCGTCGCCCCACTGCTTTCTCACAGTGGAAGAAGCAGTAACATAAAATGGTATAAATACCATTTTCTGTTACTGCTTCTCGCACTGGGAAAAAACAGAAGGGTTTGGTTGGGGGCGGGCGGTCCTGCAGCAGGGCAGGGGACCGACCAAACCAGTCATGGGTACTCTGCGATTTTCTCCATGTAGGCTGCATGCAGCCTACGTGGAGAAAATGGTCTACCCATAGGCGCCTGGCTGTGCGACTTCCCCACCTATCACAACGCTGCCATTGCAGCGTTGTGATTGGCTTAGGGGAGGGGAGGGAGGCTGCCTGCTTCCTGCGAGGAGCAGAGACAACGTGGGACCAGATTGGGACGGCAAAGTTCAGTATTTTCTTTTTAAAATTAAAATTAAACCTCCCCTCCCCCCCAAGCGACACCCTCACCGCACGTCAAGCCAGCCGCGACTGGTCAGAGCATTGTATGAGTACAGCCTACTCATCATTTGTGATAGGTTCTGAGGTGATATTTAATATGGAGATTTCATCTTTTAAAATTACCTGTGGTTGTATTTATTTAATTGGACCTGTTTGGTGTTTGGGAGGTGCCTGGTGAGAAAAGATTTTCTGGGTGAGCTGTTTTCGTATCATGCAAAGCAGACCACTCTGCCCCAAAGTGCTTGGAAACAAGAGCAAATGATCACTCTTCCTAGTAACATAGTAGTCATTCTAGGAGACAACAATCAAAGGTATGTCACCCACATATGACATATTTCTACTACACAATTTCACACCGCACCACACAATTCCACGCCACATAATTCCACAACAAACAATTCCAATCCAACACATCTCTTTCTTGCACTTCCAAAACCCCGTCAACTCTCCTCCACACACCCACTAACCCCTCTCATCTTGCAATCCCACTACCCCCTCTCATCCCTCCCTCACGCTCCCTACCTCACCTCTATTCTGCATGCTCACATATACTAAGCACAGTTTCTTTCCCGTGCCTTTCCAAGGTTTCTGTCTCTCAAACACATGCTCTCCTCCTCTTCTTAGGGGGTCTTCTGCGTACACAGGTCCTCCCTCTTTATGCATCTGTGGTCTGCTCTTCCCTTCTTTCTCTCTTTATCACACACTCTTTCTGCTCCTCTGTCTCGAGTTCATTCAACACTTCCTTCACAAACTACCTCGCCCTCTCTGTCTTCTTTCTATCTATTCTGTGCAGTTCTCACCCCTATCTATTCGCCATGCCACATAATTCCACTACACAAATATGCTCCGCACCACACAATTCCACAACTAACAATTTCAATAAACGCCATATAATTCCCCTCCAAACAAAATACATCCACTACACTCCAAACCAAAACACATAGGTAAAAGACATTGTCATTTACAATGCTAATAGCTCTAACTGTCGCAAATGTTAGACCTATTACATTGAAATGCTTGCTCTTTTAGATTTTGCCCGTACAGCTCTTGTGCTGTGCTGGCGAAATCTCTTTAGGGGGAAAAAAACGCCCCCCTAAGTTCAACACCCCCACCGATCCTACCATTAGTGCAATTGTGTGAGCAGTGGCTGTACTGTGTGCGCTTGCACAATTAAGCATTGACTGTTGTTTTCGGCAGCTCTTTATTTAAACTGCATTCACATCAGCTCTGGTTTGATTTAATACTCTGCACACGGCTGTGACAAGTGGTAGCCTCCTGCCCCCAAAGGATAAATTACTATATTAGCGTTGTATTTAACATTTTTACAGCCTACATGGCCTAGAGTAAAAAAAAAACAAAAAAAGCGCTATGACATGGCTATCATTGGCCATGTCATAGCGTATTTTCTTTTTTTTTTACACTTTAGGCAATGTTGCTGCCGCTGTGTAATGTGTGAAAAAAAACATTGACAACACCAATATATTTCGCATACACGAAACCTATTGGCTTTGCCATTGCTTGTTTTTGAAATACCTTCTTCCCTGCTCCTCCATTCTCGCTCTCTACGACCCCTGTTACCCAATGCTGGCTACCTGTCACGCTTCCCCCTCCCTACCCAGTAGCTGATAATCACGGTTCGGCAGCTTGCATGCAGCATTTGGCAACCTTTTCTCTTTTTTTTGTTTCAAACATTTTAATTTGCCGATCTATCACGGGGGAATATCATGTAAGATTGATAAATGAAAAATGACGGACATGCATGCATCATGACACACAAGTTGCAACGTGTGTTTGCACATGCCCTGTGATGCCAGCAGACATCCTGAAAATGATATTCTTTGCTAGAAAACCCATTCCAAAATTGCGACCCAAGCGTGTGCATAAATCTTCAAGCAAAAGCATGCATGCAATCGCACGAAAAAACTGACAATGCCAAAAAAGTTCTACCTTTTAGAGCCAAAGGACCTATTGGCATCACCAATGCTTGTTTCTTTAAGTGTACTTTTCCCATGGAGTTAGTGTCAGACCTCAATTTACACTAAGGTCTACACTTTGTGGAAGTGAATGAAGAATACTACATACTGATCATTGCACGCAAAGGGCTGGTCGTCTACTACACATTCTTCATAAATTCTCATGTAAAGAGCGCTGAAGAAACTGTAAAGCGCCACGCAGTTTCCAAATAAATAAAATATAGTGTATCAGAACAGGAAATCAGTTATTGCTTCTGAAGACGGTGTTTTGTGCAAACCGTCATGCTTCCTTTCAGAAGAGTCTGTCTGCTGACGTCATTTGCCCTCACCATTTCTAATTTTATTTCTAATATTTGCTATCGCACTTCATGTTTTTATTATGCACAAGCACAGACGAGCACTTTTATTCCTATAAAGGATAGCTCTGTGTCGAGAGTCCTTTCACAATTCAAAGCTTTCATTAGAAGTTAAGCATTTCCAAGAACGTAAAACCGCTCCAACCCAGGCTCTTGTTTACTATTGTGTGCACAATTCTGCTTGTTTAATATTCACCGCTTCCCGCTGCATAATTAGTAATGTTAGGATGGGTTTCAATTTCGGCTTATCGAGAATATTTCGCATTGGTATCAAACTCAAAACTGTAACAAACAAGGCGCCGTTTTCCTATTTACCTGAATATTGCATAATTTGGTTTGCAGCAATTCAAAATATGTGGCTCCTGAAGCTCAGAGATTGCAACGCCGGCTTTGTACTTCCACATCCCCTTATAAAGTCTTTGATATAAAAGAGAATTCAAAATGGCAGGTTAACATAATGCATCCTGAGAGTGCTTGGAATATAGCATTGTTGTTATAATAGTCACTTACCATATATAAAAGTTTAGAAAGCTTTGACACTCGAGCATAGCTCTACAATTAGGGTAGACTCCATTTAATGTCTGCAAAATATTCATGCTTACTAAGAAGTGAGAAATGCTTGATGTCCTATTCTGTTTGCAATGGCTATGCCGGTTTAATCTCTTAAATTCAATATATCCTCAAGCATACCATACTCACTCGATTTCATGTTAGGTCCTTAAGGCTGCATACATTTGCCAAACCGATATAATGAATTTAAAGTGCTAATGCCTTCCACACCAGGGGAAACATTGAAATCTATCCTAAGTTGATTAAATTACCACCTCCAGCTACTATACATTCTCAAGTCAAATGGAATTTTTGCTTGCTAGGAATTGGATCTGGGGGATGAGGAATGTGTAATTCCAAAGGGGAGAAGCAGACGACATCTCAAAAAACACATTTTATATTGGCAACTATATAAATCTGGGCAAAATTATTTTTGACATTATAGTATTTGCCACAAGTTGCATATTGTGCCCTTTGGGTTGCGTGCCATGCATTAAGTAACCTCGATGGCTATTATGTAGTATACTGAAAGGCGTTCATTTAAAGTAAAATGTAACAGCGTGGCTAAGCTGCCCAGGAAATAAGCACCATATATATACATGTTGCAAATGGCCCTTTCTGCAGGTTCACCCCCAAACATTTTGCCTTCCTCCTTCACATTTTCTGACCTCGTTTTTGCTGTAATTAGGACTCTAAATAGGCCTACCCGATGGGCCAGGGGCATCATCAAACCTCTCATTAATCCGTGCCTCCAATTCATCAACCTTCCCCAGCCGTTTATTAATTTCGCCCATTTCCCGCATCATAGCCCGCATCATAACCTCCATCTTGGACCCACCTTTACCACCCCGCAGTCCTGGCATGTTAAAAACCCAACAAACAGCTGCCTACTTTCTTAATGTCACACTTGGCCAACCTTATGTACCTTTCAGATGGAGGATCTCCAGGGGGCTTTCAGCACCATGCAACGGCAACCGCAACACCACCGGCTTGTCCGGCTATGTCAGGGGTGAGTAAACCTAATGTAGACCCACCCGGCGGCAACCAGGAGCGATGAAATGCCGGCCCCCCGTTCTCCCCTTACCGACCAATCCTGCGTGTTCCGCGTTGGTATCGGGACCAGCTCAACGCCCTCGCACTGATCAGTCAAGAACTTGCAGCAATGTTGCCTTTAATTGCGTGTAATAGAGAATTTGTTAAAAACCTGGCAGTATAGGGTGGGAAACCTTCATATAGGGATTGATGTACTGCCTCTTAATCACCGCCTATTGCTTGCCTCTGACTATCTGCCCCAACACTCGAAAGTACCCTCAATAACTAAATATACAAGGCCCCTCACTGTATACTGACACCCACACAATGTGCATCAAACAATGTGCACCCAACATGAAACAGTAAAATACAAAATTAAATGCACCCCCCTTGTCAACATACAGCTACAATTTTATGGCAAGACCGGAGGCTCCTATTATGCTTTCTTATCTTGCATTTATTACAATAGCAGCCAAGATAAGTGCAAGAACTACATTTCCCAGAGGGCCAGGCAACAACTGGGCCATGGGAATGAGAAAAAACGAGAACATGTCAACCAATGAGTAGAGACCACATAGATAAGAGTACACACTGACTGCGCAGCTTCCTCTTTTCTTGCTGCTCGCAGTCAGATAAGTGTACCCTTATCTTTGCTCTCATTCAAATACTGTTATTTGTATATTTTACATGCATTAATATTTCTTTTAGGTTGTTGTATTATTTATTTGTTTCCTCGACTCGCGCTTTGGCGCCTCTGAGCTCGCGCTAGTCGCGCTTTTCACTTGGTCCGGTTTTGTTTACCGGCTCCTCTTTCCCCCCTCCCCCCTCCCGCTTGGTATCGCCCTGCTCGCGGTCCTCGCGCTGCTCGCGCAGGCTGTTTACCGCTTCTGGGCTTCTGTCAGCGGCCTCGTTTGACCGCGTTTTCTCACCGTTTGTCACCGCAGTTGCACCTGCGCACGTCGGAGCTCTTCCCTCTGTGTTTTCTCCTCGCTCTGTGTCCCGGAGTCAGCCCGCCTCCGTACACGCCCCTGTACACGCCCTTCTCTCTCTTTCCACAATTCATTAACCCTTACCTGCCATTCTTTTACCACTATGGAAAACGACAGTTCTTCAGAGGAGAATCCCTCTAACATGGACAAAGGGTCTCTCAAGCAGGACCTTCACAGGTTTATTAATAATTCTGTCGACCAGGCAGTTGAAGTCTCCATGAAGAGAATGTCTAAGCACATGGAGAACTCTATGGTCAGCATGTTGTCCAAGGTTTTGGCCCAATCTGCGGGGGATAGCAGAAAACGCAAGGTGGATAACTCTGCTTCTGTGCAAAAGTCAAAAAAGGCGTCAACTTTGGTTAGCGAGTCTTACTCGCCTATGGATGAGGACGATGTGCCTCCCAGGCCTCCTGCTAAGGAGGGGTTTGTCGGTTCAGAGGGCAAGAGAAAACAAAAATCCAAGCACGCAGAGTCCCCTACAAAAAAATTAGTAATTTCCACCATCTTGGACACTGACGACGACATGCCTGATGCTGACGACTTGTGCGATATCTTTGATGTCACTGACCCACCCCCCCCCAAACTTCCAAAAAATGATTCCTTTAATTTTGATCCAGTCTATGACTCGGAGGGTCTCCGTATGTTTGACCCGTCCTCCATCCGTCATCCCAACTCAACTGAATGGCTTCCTTCCCATCACGTTGGTGAATACATTTCTGCCCGCCTACGTCTCCCTCTTGAGGCAGCTGTGCGTTCCAGGTTAAAATCCGAATGTCCCAAACCTGCCCTCCCTGATAAAATCACCCTTGTCCCTGCTATTGATCAACCACTACTTACCTTCTTTTCTAAATTTGGTAAAGACCCTCGACGAGGGGTTGACAAGGCATGGTCCACATGCCAAGACAAAATGTTGGCCATCGTTGGTCCCTTGGCCCGTATCTTTGACATGGCAGAGTCTGCCCGTCTGGAGGGGTCAGAGCTTTCTGCCGATGACATCTCCATGTGGGTCCAGCGTGCCTTCTGCCTTCTGGGCAATGCCAACGCATCCATTACCCACGAACGTCGAAAGGGTCTTTTAATCAAGTTAGACCCCAAGTTGGCTAACTTGGCTGCTATGGATCCCGGCGCTAAGGCCAATGGCCTCCTCTTTGTGGAGAATTTGGTTCGCGACATCAGTCGCTTTGTCTCTACCTTTGCCTCTCTTGACAAGGCTCAACAATCTATAAAAAAGACTTTCGCCCCTCGGGTTTTTGGACGGGCCGGACGAGGCAGGGGTCGCTCTTCCGGCCGTCCCTACAATCAAGGCTCCAAAGGTGTTTACGACAACTCCCAAGAATACAGGCCGCACTTCTACCCACAACGAGGACGTGGTTTCCGCGGCAGGGGGCGCAAAGGTTATCGCCACAACAACAACTCCAATCAACAAGGTAAGCCCTTCTTCTTTCCCTCCCGTTGGAGGTCGGTTAAAACAGTTTCTTCCAAAATGGCGATCCATAAGTGTAGACCCGTGGGTCCTCAACACCGTTCAGGGCTATCTTATAGAATTTTACTCTCCTCCTGTCCAGACCTCTTTCCCTCCTCCTCTTGTATTTTCAAATCACATGGCACTTCTCATCTCCACCGAGATACAGTCCTTACTTCAGAAACAAGCCATTCAAACTTTTCCCTACGACTCTACAGGCTTTTTAAGCTCCATTTTTCTAGTCCAAAAGAAGAACAAGAAATTACGCACTGTCATAAATCTAAAATGGTTCAACCACTTTGTGGTGTATCGTCATTTCAAAATGGAGACGATCCTTCACCTAAGGGATACCCTTCGGCCACTCGATTGGATGGTCAGCTTGGATCTCCAAGATGCCTATCTTACAGTTCCTATCCACCAGTCTCACTGGAAATTCCTTCAATTCCAGTGGTCAGGAGTGACTTATTGTTTCACCTCTCTTCCATTTGGTCTCTCTTCTGCACCATGGTGCTTCACAAAACTTCTGAAGCCGGTGGTCGCCTTCCTTCGTTCTCTGGGTATCAGACTCATAATATACTTGGACGATATTCTAATCCTGAATTTGGACAAACAGGGTCTCCTGGCGGATCTCCAAACCACTCAATGTCTTCTTCTGGACTTGGGTTTCCTTGTAAACCTCGAGAAATCTTCTCTAGTTCCCTCCCAAAACATGGAGTTTCTGGGTTTCCTTGTGGACTCGAAAGCGGCGTCTTTACGCCTTCCTCTTTCCAAAATCTCAAAGATAAAGGCAGAGATTGCCTCTGTGCTCCACCTTTCTGTCATCTCCCTCAGATCTCTGGCCAGGATTGTCGGTCTTCTTTCCTCTTCGATCCAAGCGATCTTTCCGGGCCCCTTGCATTATCGGGCCCTCCAGCGTCTAAAAATCAAGCATCTTCGCCAAGGTTTAGCTTATTCAGACGTCCTCGCTCTAGACCAAGAGTCTCGCACAGAGCTACAATGGTGGATAGACAATTTAGATGCGTGGAACGGGCGCACTATCTTCGCCACATCCCCAGATCTTGTTTTAGAATCAGATGCCAGTCTATCGGGCTGGGGCGCCCGCTGTGGTCCAATCTCGACTGGAGGAGCATGGTCAAAAGAGGAGTCCAGACTGCACATAAATTGTTTAGAGATGCTTGCTGGTTCCTTTGCGATCAAAAGTCTTTCAAAAGACAGGATCCGCTGTTCCATACTCCTACGCATGGACAATGTTTCTGCGGTTCGCTACATAAATCATCTGGGCGGAACCAAGTCCAAGCCTCTAGCAGACTTAGCGAAAAGCCTGTGGGAATACTGCCTAGCTCATCATCTCTCCTTGACAGCGGAATATCTTCCGGGCGACCTCAATTGTTATGTTATGTTATGTTAATTATCATTTCTTAAGCGCACAGCTGCCCCAGCTAAGGGGCGTCCCGGCGCTATACCTGTAAAAGTAACATAACCAACGAACCAAAAGAGACGCAGCTAATACGGCAGAGGAAAAAGGTGCGTCTTAACAGCTTTCCTAAAAGCAAGGAGGGTATCCAGTGAGCGAATGTGGACGGGGAGGGTATTCCACAATTTAGCAGCCATCACCCTGAATGAGCGGCCCCCCAATCTACATTTTTGGAACCGTGGGACAAGTGCCAGGTCTAGGCCAGCAGAGCGAAGGTTTCGCGATGGGATGTACAAAATCAGAAGATTCTGGAGGATGGCAGGAGTATCAGTTTTCCAAATTTTGTAAGCGAAACACAGGCTCTTGAACTCTACACGTCTGATCACAGGTAACCAGTGTAGTTTACAAATTGTGGTGCGAGCAGAGCAGAAGCGAGGCAGACCCACCAAGGTACGTGCAGCCGCATTCTGTACTCGTTGGAGTCGCTGAACTTCAGCCTGGTTCGCACCTAACAGCAATGAGCTAGCGTAGTCCAGCCTAGATAGTACGCTGGCTTGGATTACTATCTGACGCGTTGGGGCATCGAAAAATCTAAGGATCGACCTTAGACCTCGCAAAATGCCGAAGCACGTAGATGCCACCTTCTTAGTGTGATACGCAAAAGTCAGTTTAGAGTCCAGCCAGACACCAAGGTTTTTTAATTCCGAGATGGGTTTAGGTGGATTCAGTGGCAGATTGGCACTCGAGGTTCCTGCGCGACTCCAGCGACTGGAGACTTTGTCCCTCCGTCTTTCATTCTCTTTCTCTTTTATGGGGTCACTTTTCCATCGATCTCTTTGCTTCTCGCCTCAATTCACATTTACCCCAGTTCTTCAGCTGGCGTCCGGACCCCCTAGCTCTAGCCACGGATGCTTTCCTCCAGGATTGGTCTTGTCATCTCAACTATGCCTTTCCTCCTTTTCTCATGATCAACAGAGTGCTGGCACAAGTCCGCCGTCAAGAAACTTCTCTAGTGCTGGTAGCCCCCTTCTGGCAAGCTCAGGTCTGGTTTCCCGCTCTTCTGGAACTGGCGATGGATTTTCCTGTACTTCTGCCGTCCTTCAACGATCTTCTTCTCAATCCTCAAGGCGAGTGTCACAGTCTGATCCTGGACAACTCTCTCACTCTGTCGGCTTGGAAAGTTTCCGGCCTTCCCCTCCTAACATCCTCATTTCACAAGAGGCTGCTCACTTTATCGACCAAGCCTGGGCTCCAGGCACTTCCAAAGCCTACAAATCCGCCTGGTCTCTTTGGGCAAGCTGGTGTCTGGAAAGGTCTCTCGATCCCTTTTCAGCCCCTCTAGGTCTTATTATCAATTTCTTGGCTTCTCAAGCCAGTGCTGGAAAGGCCTATCGCACTGTCAACCTCTACCGCTCTGCCATTTCCCTCAATCACGCCCAAATTGATGGAAAACCTGTAGGCGCTCATCCTCTGATTTGTCGCCTCCTCAAAGGTGTTCGCTGCTCTAAACCACCGTTGGCTAAGTATACCTCTTTATGGGACGTTTCTGTTGTACTTAAACTGTTTTTAAGTTGGCCCTCCAATTCTGCTTTGTCTCTCAAAATGTTATCGGCCAAACTGACTATGCTACTTTGCTTGGTGTCTATCAAAAGGGTTTCTGATGTTAAGGCTTTGGATGTTTCTGCTCGCCAATTTTCCCCTACAGGTGTGCTGTTCCAGATTCGCAGACGCACGAAGACTCATTTAGACTCTGTTTTTTATCCCTATTTTCCTGATCAACCCCAACTTTGTGTGGGACAGTGTTTGAAAATGTATGAACAAAGGACAGCTGCTCTCAGAACGCCCTCTTGCTCTCAACTCCTCATTTCTTTTCGTAAACCCCACCTTCCTGTTTCCTCCCCTACCCTCGCCAGGTGGGTTCGCTGGGTTATGTCCCTTGCCAGCATTGATGTCTCTGTTTTCGGAGCTCATTCGGCTAGAGGAGCCATGGCTTCCAAGGCCTTTTGGATTGGCTCCCGCTTAGAGGACATTCTGAGATCAGCAGATTGGTCCAATGACAGTATTTTCCGCATGTTTTACTGTAAGCCTATTCATTCTGTTGCTTCTGATGTTATTGATGTGCTTTAAACAAGCATAATAGGAGCCTCCGGTCTTGCCATAAAATGTAGATTTTCCTAGTTGTTATGACGGAAAGTCTTAATTTTATTAAAGACACGGAGGCGAGTATTATCCCACCGCTACACTATTAACATGTGTTCTCCCTCCCAACAGCGTCTCCAGCCTTACCACCGGCTTCATCATAGAAGATCTTCCCTTCAAAGGCTCCGTTCATCTCCTGCTGGGATTTCCCCTCCGGTCCTTCCAGCTCCTTCTTCAGTTTCTTTCGTTGGACTTTGGTTCTGGATTCCTGTGATCAAGGATATCTGCTCCTGGACTTTGGCGTTCTTACTGGTTATGACTATTTTTCCTTTATTTTCTATTGTTATCTGACTGTCTCTCAGCGAAAAGAGGAAGCTGCGCAGTCAGTGTGTACTCTTATCTATGTGGTCTCTACTCATTGGTTGACATGTTCTCGTTTTTTCTCATTCCCATGGCCCAGTTGTTGCCTGGCCCTCTGGGAAATGTAGTTCTTGCACTTATCTTGGCTGCTATTGTAATAAATGCAAGATAAGAAAGCATAATACTCGCCTCCGTGTCTTTAATAAAATTAAGACTTTCCGTCATAACAACTAGGAAAATCTACATTATTAACTCAATTAATGTCAACAAGCATCAGATCGTATGTCCAATGAAAGCTTTTGCTACTTCGCGAATCACTGCACCGTTCTCCCCTGGTCTCCCATCCTCATGTTGCCTTAGCTGGCCCTGCTTCGCTACCTAACTGCTCGACGAACAGCCGGCCCAACCGCGACCTGCAAAATATGTGGTGGAGACAAGGACAAAGAAATCAAGCATGCGCCCACGTAAGGGGGAGATGCGGCGGTATTTCAGCGTTTAAATCGCAAAATTTATATAGGGCCAAAATTATGCAAGCGCCCGCTTGGGAGGAGATGCGGCGGGGTTTCAGCGTGGGAGGGGCGGCGAAGCCGAGCACAGAAAGCGATGTCCCCCAACGCGGTGAGCGGGCATAAATCTAATGCCGCCAACCCTTTCCCGCCCCGCCTGAAATACCTCGATAACCGCCGAGCTCCTTGTCTGTTCACGCGGCGAAACCGGCTCAGGCAACGTGCACCACTCCTCGCCGATTCCTACTCGAATGTGATTAAACTGCTCCCTCCCGCTCGCACTTCCGACCGGCGACTCGGATGCGTTTAGGCAGCTCCCTCCAGCCCGCAATTCTTAGGCGACCTGAAAGAACAAAGAAAACGTTAAAAAACAAAGAAGCCCCGAGCGTAGGGCACAACGTGCTGTTGGGGAGCGTCCAGGGACAAGGGGGTCTCCCGGGCGCTCCCCGCCTCTTTATTCCCAAGGGGCCGGGCGGGGTGGCGACGCCCCCCCGCCCAGCCCCTCCAGCAGCACGCCCCCCCTGACCCGGACATCCTACCCTGGTATCCGGGTCAGGGAGGCCACCGGCCAATCGGTGGTGGGTCGCGCCCAAGGGCCCGCCCCACCACCGAGAGGCACAAAGGAGGGGGGGGAGGCGGTCGCCGCGCCGCCATGCGGGCGGGTGGGCCGAGGGCCCCCCCTTTTCAATACATGTTGCAAATGGCCCTTTCTGCAGGTTCACCCCCAAACATTTTGCATTCCTCCTTCACATTTTCTGACCTCGTTTTTGCTGTAATTAGGACTCTGTGCACTTTACCATTGCTAACCAGAGCTAACGTGCTTGTGTTCTCTGCTTAAAACATGGTAGTGACATATTTAATTTACTTATATATCCCTAGTAAAGTGCTACTACATGTACCCAGGGCCTGTAAGTTAAATGATACCTGTGGGCCTGCCCCACTGATGGTGCTAACCACTTAAGTAGCCCTTTAACCATGTCTGCGGCCTGCCATTGTTGAGTCTGTGTGTGCAGTTTTAAACTACAATTTCGAACTGCAAAACAAACCTTTTACCATACCTAAACTTTTCATTTTTAATACAGATAAGTCACCACTAGATTAGACCCTGGACAGTTCATAAAAGAACAAGCACAAGCATATACAAACAGTTAAAATAGTAAAAAAAGTTTAAAATAAATAAAACAATTCTTTTGATCTTGAGTTAAAAAGACAATAAGAAAAGTCAGCCACAGTCAAATCTTTGATTTTGCATATTAAGGAAATTTCTCCTAACACACCACATGGTATTTAGGAAGCGTGAAACCGCAAAGACTGTATGAGAATCTGTGTTATGGGGGGTTTGGCTTGCAGGCTGATGGAGGCAGACACGTGAGCTCCGAGCTCAGCGCCGGCCCCTTGATTTATCCATGTTAAAAGCCGTCCTGACCCCGGAAGGGCATCGTGGAATACCCCCGCTGCTGTGTGAAGCCCCGAAGAGGTGATTGCAGCCCCTGCCTGGCCGGGTTGGTGTGCGTGACTGCGGCGGCGGTATTGAGAGATCTCCAGACGTGGCAGGCAAGATGGCGCAGGGCTGAGCGCCAAATGAGTACAGACTATCCCGCGGATCGAGGATCCTGCTCGGGATGCCTTGGGAGCCTTGGGAGCTGGTAGTTGGGGACCGAGTGACTGAAAATACCTCTACGACGAGGAGGCACAGCTTGAGACGTGCAGAGACCCCGCTCCGCTGTCTTCCATAACGGACCCCTGGCGGCATCGACCCGGAGGTGCGGATGTACTTAGGCCGTGTGGCGCTGATTGCCACCATTGAATGGCGGAGGTTCCTGGATTGAACTGGGGTGGCCTGATTACTGCGCCGGAGGTCCCTGCATGAGGCCCAGCATTATCGCTGGCGCTTGTGGGTGAGTGCTATGCCGCGTGCCTTCCAAAGAGTTGCACATTGGGGCTGGAGGGGGTTTCCATCATTACCTCTCCTGTGGACCACCCTGTTGTTGCTGGCGACCTGGGGTATTCCACAGACCCTGTGCTGCTGCGAGTGGCCTATTGCGCACTAGGCCTGGACTGCCTGGGAACGAAGCGGGGTGCCCAGTGATCGCGGGGACACCTGGGCTTGGGTCTGGGCGGCTGCCTGCTCACCTGCCTGGGACAGCCTGTGCACTGGGGTCGGTGCTGAATCTCTTGAGGACTTGGTGCTCAGGGAGCCCCTGAGGCTCAGATAATGCAGGCCCCATGGCGCCCTGTTGGAAACTGGCAGGACATTGGCTTGGGGCTTGACTTGGAGAGCACAACACTGAACGTAGAGTGTGCTCTGGCCTGAAGAGACTGTTCCGCTCCACCACTGCTTGATGGGGAAGCCCAGAGGGAAGCAACTGATGGCCCACCGGATCAGGAAGACTTGGGGCAAGAGGAGAAATGACAGCTTCCCCTGAAGCGCCAGGTGATTCAGGGATGCAACAACAGTTGGCCCGAATACTCCAGGCTATCACGGACAAGAGCGAGGCCCTGCATCAGGACATTGTTACAGTGTCGGTAGGGCTGGGACTGTTGCGGACCGAACACATCAAGTTGGCGGATAGAGTTGAGCAGGCCGAAACATCCCTGGCGGCCCTGGAGCAGGCGCAGAGATCCATTGCTGACCAGGTAGGAGACGTCTCCCGTAGGCTTGCGACGCTTGAGAAAAGAGCCGAAGACGCTGAGGGAAGAAATTGGAGGAACAATATCCATGTTCTGGGCCTGCCGGAGGAGGTCGAAGGGTCCAATATGGTCCAGTATTTGTAGTACTGGCTCTGTGGCAGTGGAGGGGCTGACACAGTTCTTCACGCTGTAAAGGGCTCATCGTGTTCCGGCCTGCTCGCTGGTGCCAGGTCGCCCTCTGCACCCAGTGGTGGCCAGACTCCTCCACTATAAAGCCAGAGACCTCCTCCTGCAGACAGGGCGCACCTCTAGGCCTAACACGGTAGACAACAGCAAGGTTTACATTTTCCTGGAATATACACTGTAGGTCCAACGATGCTGTGCATCTTTCTTAGCCGTCAAAAGAGCCCCATGGGATGAGGGTCTTCAATATTCCTTGATGTTTTCGGCCCGACTTCGGATTATTCTTGATGGCACAACACACTTTTGTGAGGACCCGTCAGAAACATGGGAATAGCAGGAAACCTTCAAGACAGGCAAGATGCCGGCTGAGGAGACTGGGGTGCGTGCACCTTCGGAGCAGCAGCCCCAACCCCGGCAAAGGTCATGGTGGCGCCCTGTAACCCTGAAGACACCCAGCTCTTCCCAAAAACGGAGAGGGAGAGATATGAAGCTCTGCAGGCGGTGTCAGAACTGCTCATGGACCGTAAGAAGGGATCGGGAGCTGGCACAGAGACGGATAAATCTACTGAGGGCATGGACAGGGATGAGTCCCAGTCTAGTAGCATGCAGATCCCACATATCACACCAGGCACTGCTGACGACATTGTATGATACCATTAACATATATCTCATTGATTCACTTCCTTTGCAGGCCTGCTGGATGAGTTGTATGCCATTTTGATTCTACTATTGTATGATTTTTATTCTTATTGTGATAAGGATTGTGGGCTGTAGCGGGTGGGAGTTTATATACTCCTGCTGGTGAGATACCTTCCGGGGGTGGGGGCGGATTGCAATACGTGGGGCATGGGAGTGGTCATTCTTAATAATCTTATTGCTGGTAATTGACAGACTGCAGCCACTCTTCCCCATTGTTCCTCTGTAGTTACTAGAGGGTAGTCAGTTTCAGTGTAGCTTGGATGGGGGCTAGTCTCTTAGTACTTGTCCTGGGGTGGGGTTGTTGGGATTGTTCTTTTTGTTGTAAGGGAATGTTTTAGGGTTTTTGACATAACTTTTTAAAATTAGCTGTGCATGACCAGTGTGGAACAACACCATGGGTTTGATATCTGACTTGAAATGTGTTGGAAATGGCCCTTTTTGCAGGATTACTCCCAAACTTTTTGCTTCTTCCTACTTTGTTTTTCCTGACCCGTGGTTGTTCGCAATAGAACTCTGGGCACTTTACCACTGCTGATCAGTGCTAAAGTGCATATGCTCTCTGTAGAAATTGTTATTGTGATTGGTTATCCATGATTGGCACATCTGTCTTACCAGTAGGTCCCTATTAAAGTGCACTGATTGTGCCACCCTCAGCAACAGCCGTAAATGGTGTCTCAGCCTGCCACCGCAGTGCCTGTGTGCAGTTCCTAACTGCCATGCTGACCTGACCAGTGTCCCCACTGGCCAGGCCTAACCTTTCCCTTTCTGTACACATGGGACACCCCTATGGAAGGCCCTAGGTACTCCCCTGGGAAGGGTGCAGTGTATGTGAAAGGTAGAGCATGTACTAGTGTGGGTGACATGCTCTGGTAGTGAATTACAGCCATTTTAGTTTTTCACTATTGAAAGGCTATCATGCCCATAGGCTATAATGGGGAATGCTGTGTATAATGTTTACCTGCATATCTTCCCATAGGAGCAATATAGAAAATTAAAGTCTGGTAACCTTGAACTCAGAATTTAATAACACATCTTTTAGGAAGGATGTTTTTTAAATCCTGGGTTTGAAAACAGCACTTTTAGAAAGTGGCTGTTTTCTTGTCTGACCCTTCTGTGTGCCTTGGCCTGTTTGCGAATTGACTGTCCGGGTTGTGAGTGACAGGGGCTGGGGTGGCTCCCAGAGGCTGAGTGAGTCATCCCTGGGCTGAATAGCTCCATCTGCATCTTGAGTGGTGGGAGGGGATCGCACCTGGGCCTGAATAGGGCTGTGCCTGCCTCCCACAATGCTGGCTCCACCTCCTGCTGGGCGGCTGATGACCTGCCCCTCCCTCTCAAAGGAAAGAAGAAGTCAAGTAAACAAAGTGCTCCAGGACTGACCAGAACTGGTTCTGACTAAGCCAAGGCCACTCTTCCCTCAGAGAACAAAGAGAAAAGTGGTATGAAAAGGGCTACACAGGCTACAGAACAAATGAGATCATCCTGGAGTCAAGAAGGAGCCTCTGCCAAGGAAAAATCTGGAAGACTGAAGAGGAAGAATTGTCCTGCTGTGTGTTTGTGGTCTGACCTGCAGTTGCTTTGCTGCCAAGGAGAGGTGACTGACTTTGCTGTTGCTGTGTCCCCTTGCTTGAGGAGATCTCCAAGGGCCTGAGGAGAGCTGGCCTCCTGTTAAGAAGTCCCAGGAACAAAAGGACTTCACCCCCAGCTTCCCCCTGAACTCTGCTGTATGAGTTCTGCCCTTCCTAGAATGCTTGACCCAATTGTGGGGCCTCTGGAAGTTGTGCCTGCTGTTTGGGGAGCTGGACAAGAAGAAAGGAAGAAGATCTGCAATTTTCATGCATCGCTCGCTTGTGGAGCGCATCCCCGACAGTACAAGGAACTTCCCGCCGCCGCGAAGATCGAGATCGTCGCAGCGCCTGTTGCCGCTGCCAGAGGCGACGCATCATTCGCTTGTGGAACGCATCGCCCCAGTGCAGGAAGATTCCTGTCACTGCGAGTATCATCGCAGAGCCTGTCGCCGCTGGGTGAGATCGCTGCACCACTTGCTTGCGGACTGCATCACGTCGCTGCAAACATCATCGCAGAGCCATCGCATTGAGGGGCCTCGAGAGGAGAAGATCGACGCTGCACTGCGCAGCATCACCGCACCTGAGATCGTTGCCATCCAGAAGATCGTCGCATCGTGCGTGTGCGAGACACTTCCTACCGAATCTGCACACCGGAATCCATACAAGGTATCGCATCCCTCCCCATATAGACCGGATTCGACACAACACGCCCGCTGCGTCTAGCAGGGCTGTTGCAGCATCTCCCCAGGGTCTCAGGATTGACGCATCGCTTGTTTTCAATGCTGCAGCTTCCATTTGGAACTTTTGTTGCACCAACAGGTACTTAGGGCTAAACGTGACGCAACTGTGGATTATTTTGACGGAAACCTAGAACTCTTTTAAAATCATATTCTTGAATTGTGTTTGTTGAATTTTTGTTGTTTTGGTCTTCTGCAGCTTAGATAAAGATACTTTATTTTTCTAAACTGGTATGGAGTCCATTTGTGGTGTTTACACTGTGTTACTGTGAGTGTTGGTACATATACTTTACACATTGCCTTTGATAAGCCTGTCTGCTCGTGCCAAGCTACCAAGGGGGTGAGCACGGGTTATCTAAAGAGTGTATCCCCCTTACCCTGACTAGAAGCAAGGGTCCCTATTTGGACATTGGTACCTACCTCTGCCAACTAGAGACCCCAAGATCTAACATTGGTGGTCAGCAGTGAGGATTTGAACTTGTATTTGTACTTGACCCACAGTAATTGGTGTACATCACTAGTCTAGTGCAGACCACTACACAGCCAAATACTGTTTGTTTTGTTTCCTGGTGTCCCCCTGGAAGTATTTGCTGGGATACTGAGACTCTGGCTAGTGTTGCATCTGTGAAGTCTTGCCAAAATGGGAGTCAGCTTTTTCCACCTGTATATCTACACAGGGGAGGAGATAAAAGCCTTTTGCAAAGAGAGGGGGCTGCCCGTGGAAAAAGGGTCCACAAGGGGGGGTTCTTGAGGCACGCCTCTGTTACCATGAGGTCAGAATTTGGGAAGCAACATTAACAGACGATTCTGAAGAGGAGGAGTTCTCTGACAGTGAGGGAGAGAAAAGTGGGTGGCTCCTTGCTGCTGAGCGAAGGTACACAGAATTAAACCGGGAAACCAAGGAGGCTGAGATCCAGTGGGCCTTAGCCCATTATGAAGAAAAATGTGTAGCTCAAGAGGTGAGCTTTGCTGAGTTGGAGGTGGAGTCCAGCTCAGATGGTGGCAGCAAGATTGTACTGTCTAGTACTGAGAGAAAGGTACAAACATGCAGAGATGTGCCGCCTGACTAGAGGGAGGGGGTTGACATACACCAGGGGGTTCAGGTTTATGATGTAGTTCCAGTGGTGTGTTGTGTCCCTGAAGTAGATTGGGGGACTGACACAGGGGACCATATTCCTAGCGGTGGGAGGGACACTCTACTGACTCTAGATTAGAGGTACAGGGAGAGGGGTTTCCCCATGGTAGAAACCTTGGTGTGAGAGTGTGAAGACCGCCCAGAGGAGTGTGGGTTGTATGACAGAGACAGTCAGATACTGTCTTGCCAGTCTCAGGAGAGTGGTGTGGGGTACTTGTGTGAGGCACTGAAGGGTGAAGCAAAGGGTAGCTTGGTTAACAACTGTGGGGGGCTGTGTGATTCAACTATTGGAGAGAATATTTTAAGTCCCTGTTTTCCAGAGCTATGCCAGCACCCGGTGGAGTGTGAGTTCTCTGATTCCAGAGAGCTTGCGCTGAAGGCAGACCTCTTGGTGGATTCCAGAGAGTCTGAAGAGGCATTGGGGAGTGATCCCAAAAGGAGTGGCCCAGATATCTTCCAGACCTGTGAGGTGGAAGAGGTTCAGTGCAGCCCAGTTAGGTCCCAGTGTAGTGGGAGGAGTGTAGGGGCTCACGTCCTGTCTCAGTGGAGAAGGACTAAGTGTGGGACTGCGTGCCCCAAGGTGCCCGAAACCCAGTCTTACTGGTTGCCTTGGTATTTGCCTACAAAGGGGAATTTTGTGATGGTAAAGGAGTGCTGTCTAAGCTCACTGAGTTGATTGAGCTGCCACGTGTAATGTCTTTTTCAACGTGGCGGGGAACCTCTATACTGTGTCTATTATGTTTTTTCCTTAGTCTCTTCCTTTCCCTTTTGCTTAGATGTTGATTTTGAGGGGGTTTAGTTGTTAGTCTCACTCGCGGGACCATGTCTCCAGTGTCGTTGTCTAGCTTTGTCTCAGACATGGGCGTTGTTTCTGTTATTGACGTAACGTTGTTTTTATTATTTAGTTTGATGGAATGAAAGATACTGAACTCTTTGGGAGCCAATTGCTTATCTGGAGGTGTTACTGTGTCGTTGTCTAGCTTTGTCTGAGATATGGGCGTTGTTTCTGTTATTGACGTAACGTTGTTTTTATTATTTAGTTTGATGGAATGAAAGATACTGAACTCTTTGGGAGCCAATTGCTTATCTGGAGATGTTACTGGGGCTAAAGCATGAATTGGTTGAATATCAGATTTTGCTGGTAGATCTTTGATGCCGTTACTTGTTTTTTCCTGCTTGTGCTCTGGTCAGTGAATTTTTTGGCTGCTTACATTATTTGTGGGCGAACGTGTCCGATGTGATGTCTCATGTGCACCTGATGGTAGTTTCCTTATTTCTGTCAGTACCATGGTGAGAAACTCGGGAAGCGTAGACAGGCTATCTATAATTGGAGAGCAGCAGCATTTCGCTTGGGTCAGGTTGACTTTGGATTGTGCTTTTGTGATTAGGGCATTCAGGCCTTCCAGTTTGTTGTTGATCCCTGCTGTGTAAACAGCTAGTATGTTTAAAAGGTCGACTTGTAAATCAAGTTTATCTGAGTGGTAGTTTAATGCGGATACTGTAGATTGTAAGGTTTGCAGAAGCTGGGGCCAAACGGTAATGGAGTCAACCGCTGTAGAATCACGACCTTCAGTCTCGATTTTTGTATTGTTTGCTTCTGTTTTAAAAAAGGATAGGTCTAACAGAGAGTGATCAATGGACTCTCCTTTCTTTCCTGTAGGTGATTCTTGAAGGACCAGAACTGGTGGCGCTGTTGGAGTTAACGGTTTGATAGTGCCCGGAATTGTCCTGGTCCACTGTGCTGCTTGTGGAGTGAATTGTTGTTTGTATCTTGAGGATGATAAATTGTCTACTTATGGATTGGTTTCCTGCTGCAGGGGTGATCTGGTGTTGGTTGGGGCTTCTTCACTTGAAATTGATATTGGCGATAAGCATTGATCCTTGTTTTGTTGATGGGCTTGTTGTAAAGTGGGGAACATGCCACCAGGCTGAATAACTGATGTTGACCCCTTTTGTTCTGACATCCAGGGTTCGTCTCTTGAGTAATCACTTTCTAGGGATATGATTGTACCCGGAATATAAGACTGTTCGTGGATCAGTACCTGTACTTCAATCTGGACAGGAGTAGCGTCAAGAGGTTTTTGAAAGGACTGGGCTGGTAAAGGCGATGATTCTTTGTGGTTGGTTAAAGTTTGACTTTGAATCCTGGTTTCTTAAAAAAGTCTCTGAGAGTCCTCTTTCTTGCGTCATTGGTAATTTCTTCCTGCGTATTGGGATGTTAGATGGAAGTCACTGGGGAAATTGAAGTTTCCGTCTTAGTAGTATGGCCAGAGGGGCCAGATTCGTAACCATGGTGCTGTGGAGGGGGTGGGGATAGCACCTGGGGGGGTGATTGCACCGTCTCCTGCTCCCCGGGTGATTCTATGAGGTCTTTGTTCATCTTCTTACGCGTTTTTACTACTTCTATTTTAAGCCTACTAGACCACATTGTGGTGTGGGGCTCTACTTATTCTGTTGTTCTTGTTTGTTTATTTAAAAAAAAAAATCAAAAAATGTAATAGTCTGGTGGTGTGGGGGGGGGGGAGGTCAGGGGTGGGAGAGCAGGCACTATCCTAAGCAATTTGCCCAGCTCAATCCCTCTTCAATCCCTCTTCACGACCCCCTCTGTGCTTCCGACTCCACTTCCAACTCCACTTTGCAGATTATCTTCAACCCGCAGTTGTCCCGCAGCACGCTCCCCACCTCCCCTCACCTCCAGCCGCGATCACTCTCCCTGTGGCAACGGCGTCGGCGTTCCGGTAATGGAGGTGGCAGGGGTGGCTAGAGGACCCGACTGCAGTGGTCCTGGTGGGTCTCGTTGCGGCGGCGCCGGCACAGCTCTCCACACCAATCGCGGCGGCCTCCACTGGTGCCCTGCCCTGCACCGCGCTTCTCCCTCGCAGCCCGCGGCTCGTCCCCCGGCTGCCTTCCGGCGGCGGCGGCGATGTGATGCGGCGGTGGTGGTGGTTCTGCGGTTGTGGCTGAACTGTGGCTGAGCTGTGGCGGGTGGTGGGTGTCGGGAGAGGTGTACCCGCTGGCTCCCTGCTCACCCGGTCGTGCTGCACCTTTGCTCCTCTCCTCTGCTCCTCTGCTCCTCTGCTCCTCAGCAAACTGAAGTTTGGGCACAAGTGGCTGTAACTTGCGCTCTCAGGTTTCGTGAGGGGGGGTGCCAGTTACTGTATTTACTGTCCTTGCTGGCCGTGGGTACCGGTTGCCAAATGCAAATCCTTGGGCTCGCAAGCCTCTCTCCTCACCAGATTCGCGCGTATGGCGTGACAGCGCCCTTCCCGCAGTGCTCACAATTCACAGAGCTCCATTCTCCACTCTCTGCTCTGCTCTGCCTGCCTTGCTCGCTCCGGTGCTCGCTCTGGCTCAGTTCACAAAAACTGCAGCCCACTTGCCCAATTTTAATTTTAGTATCTTCAAGCTGCAGTCTTATGCTGTCTTATGGTCCGCCGTTGTGTTCTGCGGACTCCGGCTGCACTCCAGCTGCCTTCTTGGCCTCTTCTAGACCTCTACCGGTAGCGGGGCTCACCCGCCTCACCCGACCGGAGGTCCTGCAGCTGTCTGCTGCTGCTGCCTCAACTGCTGTACTGGAGACCGGGGGTACGGCAGGACCGGGAGAACCGAGATGCACCGGCCACCACTGCCAGTTGCAGCACTATCGTGCGAAGTTGTGACTCACCCCCGACTGGGAGCCGGAAAGCGCCTGCAGCCGCTGCCTGCTACTCCTGCACGCCTGGTTGAGCTCAGGCACGGGAGTCCGAGAGAACCTGAAAGCACCAGCCGCCGGGATTACTGCTGCCTAGTTACGGCACTATCAAGGCACTGTTGTGGCTTCCGACCGGGAAACAGGGGAGCTCCTGCTGCCGCCGCCTGCTGCTGCACGCCTGCTCCGGCACTGCTCGGGGACAACCAAAACACGGACTGGACTCCCTCTGCTCTGCGAGAAACTGGCCTTGAGGACTAAAAGGAAGTCCTGAGGAGAGCTGGCCTCCTGTTAAGAATTCCCAGGAACAAAAGGACTTCACCCCCAGCTTCCCCCTGAACTCTGCTGCATGAGTTTTGCCCTTCCTAGAGTGCTTGATCCAATTGTGGGGCCTTCGGAAGTTGTACCTGCTGTTTGGGGAGAAGGACAAGAAGGAAGGAAGAAGATCTGCAATTTTCACGCATCGCTCACTTGCAGAGTGCATCCCCGACAGGGCAAGGAAATTCCCGCCGCCGCGAACATCGAGATCATCGCAGCGCCTGTTGCCGCTGCCAGAGCCGGCGCATCATTCGCTTGTGGAACGCATCGCCCCAGTGCGGGAAGTTCCTGTGGTTGCGAGTATTGTCGCAGAGCCTGTCGTCGCTAGGTGAGATCGCCGCACCGCTTGCTTGCGGACCGCATCACGTCGCTGTGAACATCGCCGCAGTGCCATCGCATCGAGGAACCGCGACAAGAGAAGACCGACGCTGCGCTGCGCATTGCCGCCGCACCTGAGATCGTCGCCATCCCTGCCTGTGTGAGACGCTTCCTACCGAATCTGTGCACCGGAATCCATACAAGGTATCGCATCCCTCCCCATACAGAACGGATTTGTCGCAACACGCCCGCTGCATCCAGTGGGGCTGTTGCATCGCCTCCCCAGTGGCCCAGGAGTGACGCATCGCTTGTTTTTCACTGCTGCAACTTCCATTTGGAACTTTTGTCGCATCAACAGGTACTTCGGGCTAAACACGAAGCAACTTTAGATTATTTTGACGCAAACCCAGAACTCTTTGAAAATCATATTCTTGAACTGTGTACGTTGGATTTTTGTTGTTTTGGTCTTGCGTAGTTTAGATAAAGATACTTTATGTTTTTAAACTGGTGTGGAGTCAATTTGTGGTGTTTTCACTGTGTTACTGTGAGTGTTGGTACAAATACTTTACACATTGCCTTTGATAACCCTGTCTGCTCGTGCCAAGCTACGAAGGGGGTGAGCAGGGGTTATCTAAAGAGTGTATCCCCCTTACCCTGACTAGAAGCAAGGGTCCCTATTAGGACATTGGTACCTACCTCTGCCAACTAGAGACCCCCAGATCTAAGGAAATGTATAATTTGGAATGTTAGGGCTATGCACAGCATGTTACGTAGGCACCAAATACATGCGTACTTAGTCCGTAGGGGAGTCCAATTGGCTTTCCTTCAGGAAACACATGTAGCACCAAAACAGGATGTGGCATTGCAGCGTAGTTGGAGAGGACAGGTTTTTTGCACAACTTACTACCCCTTTGCGTGGGGGGTTTTGATATGGGTCACGGCAGGTGTCCCTTTTCAGCCTACTCATCAACTCAAGGACCCTGAGGGCCGGTATATACTAGTGGCGGGCCTGCTGAAAGGTAGGGACGTGGTGCTGGGCAGCATATATGCTCCAAACACAGAACAATCAACCTTGTTTACACAATTGTCTGGGAAATTCGCTCCATTCTTAACCGGGTCAGTACAGTACTGGGTGGGGATTTCAACTCTGTCACGGATGTCCTATTGGATAGACCTACCCCTCCCCTCCCTGAAGCACCTCTCCATACTCTTTCATGGGTCAGGCGGGAATGGCAGCATAGGTGGGGACTGATGGATACCTGGAGGGAGGTTTTTTTTCTGCTATGCACGACCTCCATGTTTATTGGAGGAGCTTTGCATGGTTGCTGGTCTCAAGGTAAATTGGATGAAGACTTGTCTGTTCCCTACAGCGCTGCAGACCGAGGGCCCCACATCTACACAAGATAAACAATGGGAGCATCAATGTATGATGTACGTTGGCACTCGCATTTATCATACCCAAACTGACCTATTGGAGGATAATGTGGGCAGGGCCATTAGAGCGCCTAAGGGTTGTATTGAATTTTGGGACACGCTTCCACTTTCGGTGGCTGGACATGTGGCCATTCTCAAAATGATAGCACTCCACAGACTGCTGTACTATTTTAGGACGATGCCTATCTGGATCCCAGCCTCCTTTTTTAAACAACTCCAGTCGATGATAGTTGGGTTCCTCTGGGTTGGGGAGACGGATAGTGGCTCTTAACACATTAATGAGACCACGGTCGGAGGGTGGATTGGCGGTCCCTGATTTCGAAACGTATTATTTAGCGGCACAGCTACAGTGGCTTACTCAGGCAGTAGCACGGACATTCCGAAGCGCTGATGATGAGGGAGGGAATCAGATGGACAGGCAAATGCTTTCCAGACTGCTATTGCAATTGCCACTCCCTACCTCCTCTCTAACTCGAGAGATGGGGACGTTTAATCTCTGCTGGAACAGAAGTCAACGAGGTGCACAAATAGTGCGACCATACCCTCCTGAGATTCTGTTGGCGGTGTGTACTGCTCTACCACATGGTGGAAACTGGGCGGCATTGATTGACTGGGCAGAGACAGGGTTGACCACCATGGGAGACCTCTAGGAAGATGACTCAGTGTGTAGTGTTGTTTCTATATCCCTAATAGGCTCTGCGCGTTGGGATAATATACACTATAGATTTGACATAGGACTGAGGTCAGTATGCCTATATTGAGAACATTAAACTTAATTGTGTGTGCCAGCTAACTCAGAGGTCACTAGAAACTTTCTGAAATGAACAAGAAAGGATTAGTCTCTGACAACCGCATTAACATGACAACTTTTTTTCCCTTAGAGTCGGAACAATATCTTCAGAGTCGTGGAAACAATAGATAACTATTTCACTCAGTCAGTCGTGCATGCTTCATTTCTACAAAGTTGCACAGAAATAGAGAGATGGGCGTTTCAATAAAAAGGGTTTATTGAACAGTCTTCTTTCTCATGCAAGAGAGGTGAACTGCTGCAATCGTTAGACAGAATGTGAAGTATAATGCGTACAGCGTAAACAGTAATATAAAATAATACTGTAATAGCATTGTCTGTTGCTCTGACATATATAAAAAAACATACATAAATAACACAGGCTAAAATACTCAACTGGTGCTTCTAAAATGCGCCTACCCCAGTGTACCTAACCTAGGTCTAGTACGAGGGAAGAAGTAGGTGCTGGTTTAGTACAGGTTTTAGTTCTGCCAAGAATTGCCAAAGGTTTCTCTAGGTTCTAATCAGCTCCATACCTTAGAATGAGAGAGTTTGGTATCTCTTTCCCGGGACTTGATTTCCCAACACCCCGCAAGGGGAGTCAGAAACACTGGAGCTGGATTCTCGGGAGGAGGATGACAACTTCTAGTCAGTGCGTCAGCTGGGGAGTTGACTTACTTCAGTACTTACTGTGGCGAGCTGCATTGTGCAAGTAGGTAGTCGAACTGCACCGAACCACACCGTGCTTTGCCATAGCAAGTGAAGGTATTATACCTTGAAGGGGTTTAGGAATGCACGTATTGACGTAAGAGTCGGGCATATGAACGTCATGAATGAACCTCTAGAGAATAGATGTTCATGCATAATAATGAGTTTCTTGGAGAAATCAATATTCAAGCAAGGGGATGTCGCTAATGGCTTAGGAGTCTGATTTTCTAAGAAATCGTTGTGATGTAGATGAACGGATGTAAGTAGCCATGCCTGTATTTGGGTAGCACGGTCTATGCCTAAATAAGGACTGGATTTCTATGCCCATATAAGGGCAATGTGAAATGTACCTATATATGGGCATGATTCGGGAAATTCATACAGAATCTAAATCGATATACAACACCCACTCCACTTTCTTATGTACGATGTTACTAAATTCTAAACATGATAACATATTTAAAATATATCCACACATGAAGTGCTAAAAGCATATGTCAAACACATTGTAAATAATGTATTCAAACTATTGCATTGGTGCTGTACACATTAAAGTAAGTATTCATTCATAGCATATTTTCGACATTTTGAAAAACAACCTGAATGAATCATAAAAATATACATTTATGAAATGGCTCGTATATACCGAAGAAAAAAGGGCCGAAACCATTTCATGGCAGATTACATAAAACTGTTTGTTTATGGACAAGGTCATATGTTGTCTCTGGAAGTATTCAAAGAATTCTTGTTCTCTATGAATAGTTTTACTATAAGCAGATTACTTTGTGCCAAAAATGAAAAAATACAAATTTGAAAGAAAAAAAATTAATCAAAGGAAAAAGTTCTTTGTCTTGTAAAAAATGAAGGTCAAATTCAAAGTCTCTCAGAACACTGTGTGACAAATTCAGACGTCAGTGTTAGGGCTTGGAGAAAACATGAAATCTTCTATGACTGTTGACAAAAAGTCATCTACCATTGTAAGCGAATGTTGGATTACCTAGTTTAGAAGATTAACCGCACATATATGTGAAGCATCGCCTTCAGCATTGGTCGCGTCAGCAATGTTCGAATTGGATGGTACCTGCGTGTCTATTATTTCATCTTGCACCTCAGCATCAGCATTTTGCGTCTGTGAGATCTCAATGAAGGCGGTCATCAGTATTGGTAGCCGCTGGGGACAACGCAGAGCATGGGTCATTACCGGTTCAAGCAAAGTATTGATATCCGTAGGCATGACTGATGGGAGTGTTAGACAGATGTCTAGCACGCATTCTTCTCCGCATAGCAGGTAGCATAGAACAGGTAAGATGCAATCTTGCCAGATTGGTCTGAATGACAGAAACTATGTGGTGTTTAATTCTCATAGATGAGGTAAAGCTAGAATTTGAACGATGCGCTCACGACACTTCATCTCCAATAGAGCTCTCTCTATGGTGCTTGGAGTGGCACTGGTGATTTGGCTTGCCATATCGTAGTTCTAGGAGCAAAAATAGTATCCCTGCAAAAAGTCCAAAAAGTAGTGGCAATCCGCCAAACATAGAATGCACGAAATTGGGAAATAGTCTGAGGACTGTTGGAAAATGTGCTAACAGTCCGGAAAATAGGGGCCTAAATAGATGCACAATACCGCTTGTATCAGACATGTTTAAGATACGACTTAACATTTATGAGAAATGTGTAAGCAGTTTGTATTCAAAAGGGCATGTATCTCGGCAGAAGTCTTTGCAACTTGTAGATCATAGGTTTCCTTGGCCGAGGTCAGTGGCACAGTTTTTTGTAAAAGAATGCCTTTCATTCTGCTCAGAGTATCAATTCGTATAGAAGAGATGTTCAGTGAAGGCCATAGATGCAACTCCCTGAGTGTCTTGGTTTGTGGAAACAATACTTGCATACAGCAAGTGACCCTGGATGACTTAGTTACTAGATATGGTATACCTGGCAACATGCCACAGCAGCTGTGATTGTTTAACATGAGGTAACTCCCATTCGAAAGTTGTCCAAAAATTGGATCAATCACTGCAGCTGGTGAACCTTGCAGGTGACAGGATAAGTTGCTAGAGGAACCATCACAGGCCCCGTGTAAATGGAGAGAACCGCTTAGTGCATTTTCACAGTTTGATCCGCTAAGAAACACCTCACGCTCCCCACTCCAATATCTGTGTTTGTATGGTAATTCCCAGGATGTCTTGATGTATTATTTACCCAACCTTTCATATATGCCTGCTGATATGTGTTTTAGGCAATACTGAAAATGGAAAACTGTAACAGGCACAGTGATTGTTCCATGTATAATCCATTCAGTAGCTGGTTTTTCTGCCACTGTAAATGGTAATCTTTCCAGTTTTTCAATGCTCAGCACCATATAGTCTGCTCCCCTTTGTGCCAATTTGATCTGTTTATCAGTGAGATTGAATTCTGAAAACAGCGACGTGGTATGGATTAAACGCCAAGGCACATTGCCTGAATGAAGGTTTTACTACGTCCAGACTTCTAGCATGATAGAACCTAGTTGCGACTGACCATATTGCAACATGAACTTGTCCTGTTCCATGATGTCTATGGCAGAAGACACTATGTTGTCCAATGCATATATCCTGGACGACAGAGTCGTTAACCCATTGGGAACTACAGAGAGAGATGTCTCTAAATTAATTTCTCGTATTCGTTCTGCAGTCTCTGCTTGTGTAATCTTCCATATTTCGGTATATGTAGCATATATACCGGAATATATGAAACGTTTTTTACGCAGTTTTCTTGGTCCTAGCAAGATCTGCGCCATCTTTAAGTAAAGATAAGTGTTGCTTTACATCCTTAAGTGTAGCTGTATGTAGCCAATCAAGGCGGAGCTTCCCTACACTGTATGTTGTTACTATTCCAGGATGCTGTCATTGAACATATCTTGGGTCTGGCCGATTGATTTTGAACCCTTGTGTTTTGTTCAGGAATCTATCTTGACAGTTGTTTGTGTCTGTGGGCCAGATCAACCATTTATTCCAATCTGGATCTGTTCCGTTGTGATGCAAAATAGTATGTACATCGACCTCCCCCTCTGAAGTGTTATCAGTCTCAGGTGTAGGTGTAGGTATGGACTGATTATTCTTGTCTTTGATCTTGGCTAACCCAAGGCAAGATGTCTGTAGGAGAGTGTTATTCAAAAAACATAATTTGCTCAGGGATGATACAGGCTCTAAATTTAGCTTCTACCCCTTGCATTTGCCAATCGTTCATACCCCAGACAATTATTGTCTCAATGTTGTCTTTCCAAAAGTCGAAACCTAGTCTAGACAGTTGGGTAAACAAGCTGCAGAATAAATCTGTTTAGTATTGGTCAACATACTTTTCCTTCCTGTTTTGTACACATTTCTAAAGTAAAATGTTTCTGGATTGGATACCTTGAACCCTAAAAAGTATGGAAATTTCATAGCAAATGTTTTTTAGCTACCTTTTTGTGGCATAGGACAATGTTCCCATTGGTTATACATTAATACATTTCTAGGACTTGCAGATTCATGCAAGAAATGATGACCATAATGGTTATAACAATACATGTGTTAATAGTCTGAAGAACCTTCCAAATATTCATGATTTGTGGACAGCAGACATTTCTAATACTGGCATCATATTATTAACAGTCTCGAAGTCCCAATCCTCCGAAAAGGTACTAGATGAAACAAAGTCACTAAATGAAATTTTGAATTGGTGTGGAATCTTCAACAGCTCCGACGGGCCAAAAATGTCATATTCTGTTTCATGGTTAAGCTAATTGGTATGTGGGGTCGCACTCTCCCTTGTCTGAATGTCTTCTTTTAATCAATGTGGGTGGTGCTGAGCTGGAAATCCTTCTGGGCATGAGGATTATGTATTAATATATAGACATGTGTGTTCTGAACGTCAAAACACATCACCAAGCTCGCACTCAATTGTCAACATTCAAAGAATATTAAAAAATGTACTTTTTTTATCATCACGTTGCATTTATTTGTTCTTTGACTATTTAAGTCATAGTCCTTTCATTATTTTCCTCATTAATTTGTGCTTCAGATTTGAGCCCAATGAATTTCCGGCACACTGCCCTTCATCGGGGAACTTTGTAGCATCTGCAAAATATATGATACATATAATCACTACTACATTATTCAAAATGTTGTTGCCACTCCCCCATGTGTGAACGTGTGTACAGTGTGTAAACGATATATATGATACTCGTGCCAAACGGTTGTGTTTTTACTTTTCCGAGTGAAGGCATGCACCGCCTTTGTGATCTGATGTGCTCGTATTTACAAAAACTCAGTGCAATCGTGGTGATATAGCCGAAGCATATTACCATCAGGAAAACTGACCTGTGTTGGACTCTGAGTGTGCTCGTTCTAAATAGGAATGAACACAAATAATAATATTAGGGCACACAAGGTGCGCGTATGTTAAATCGTATAAAGATAAGCTAAATTGTGTAGAGATAGGGGCTCGCTGCAAAATCTTACCAGTTGTGTGAACAGATCGCGGCTGTTTCTTGTGTTCGTGCGCGTGTTCCGGTATTCGCGAGTGCTCGCGAGACCTGCCTATGCTGAGCTCAGACCGGTCACGTGAGTTAGAACTAAAGAACAGACTACGGTTGAGTCTGTTTCATGAGAAAAGACTATAGATCTAGGTGAAACGCGGAAAAGAACCGCAACTTATAATGTTGTTGGCACGTAATATAAAAATGATGTCGGAGCAAAATAAATGAATAAAAATGAAAATGTGTTGAGGTAAACACCCTATGAACAACAGAAATGTGTGTGAATGGAGAGGGCAACATTCCTATATTGTACATGAAAAGCTCATTATGAATTCTATTAATGCTGATAATTTCATTGTTAACCCATTTACACAAATGATGGGAGTCCATGTTCAAGTAATGTCCCGCTTTATAAAAAGCAGCTTAAGTCCATCCGCTCATTTAACCCCTTCGGGTGAAGAGTGCCTAAATGGTTGATCCAAAATATGTCCCTTCTCAGTAATTGGCTGGTGTTATCTCTTCCTTGTATTGTATCGACATTTTCAAGGATACAAAATTTCAATTGACTTGGGTTGTGTTTTGCCTCATTGAAATGTACTGTTATTGTGGATTTCATATTTTTTAATCTGATGTTACTTTTATGTTCGATTATTCTTGTTTTAATCTTTCTTTGGGTTTTTCCAACATATGATAAGCCACACTGGCATCTCAGCATGTAAATTACATTACTACTATCACAAGTTCCGGAGGTCTTTAATTTCACTGGTGTTCTTTTAGTTGGATGATTAATGAAGTTCCCTTTGATGATTGCACTGCAGTTTCCACAATTGTGACAGGGTAATGTACCCCTGTGTTTAGTTCCATCTGTAATCTTTTTTTCTTTGATGAGTTCTTTAAGATTTTTAGTTTGTTCATATGCAAATCTTGGCTGATAACTAAAAATTCCTTTGAAATCTTCTTCCAATGCCAAGAGTGGCCAATGCTTTATGATTGTTTTTTTAATTTGATAACTCGTGGTAGAGAATTTGGAAATGAATACAGTTCTTTGTTCTTCACTCTTCACACTTGTAGTCAATAGATGTTTCCTTTGTAGCTTGTCTGCTCTTTCTGCGACGGTGTCCAGTAGATCCTGGGGATATCCTCTTTTTTTGAATTTGTTGAGGGTATTGATTTTGTGTCTATTGTATAATTCCTCTGTCGATGCAATCCTTTTAATTCTTAACAACTGTGAAAACGGTAAATGTTCCTTGAGTGACGTTTGGTGGAAGCTCCGATAGTGGAGTAAGTTGTTTCTGTCTGTTGTTTTGGTAAATACACTTGTTTCTATTGTGCCTTCATGGTTTGATATTAGTACATCAAGGTAGGATATCTGATGTGTGTTGATGGTTGATGTAAATTGTAATCTCTCATTGATAGAATTTAATTGTTGTAAGGCTCTCTGTAACTCGTTTTCTGATCCCTTTCACAGGATGAAAATGTCATCGATATAACGTGTATACAATATCAAATTTTGTGTCCATTCACTTTTGTTCAAAATGTTGTCCAATTCGAATCTGTGCATAAAAATATTTGCATATGTGGGAGCCGCACAATTTCCCATTGATGTGCCTGATGTCTCCACATAAAACTTGTTCTTCCATGTGAAATAGCTGTGAAATAACGTGAAATGGATTAATTCCATCAGGAAAATTTTTTGATCTTCTCTTTTGTCTTCCTGTACTAAAAAGCTTTCCACCGCTGTCAGTCCTAGATCATGAGGAATGGAGTTGTATAATGACTTTACGTCTATGGTAGCCATGATCATATCCCCCGTGAAAAGGTTCTTGTGTTTTTCTAGGATGTTTAATAAATGGGTCGTGTATTTTATATATGTCGACATGTTTTGTACAATTTCTTGTAGGTGCCGGTCAATATATTTTCCCACTGATTCATGTATAGAACCGATTGTAGACACAATTGCCCAACTGTACACTTCTCCTAAACGATAGTCGGTAGTATCTCTTTTAAATTTTCTTAGTTTCCGATCATTGATCTCTTTGGTGTATTCTTCCAATTTTTTATTGGTGTCATTTAATATTTGACCCCATTCCTCTGCGGTCACTGTTTTATTTATTTTGTCTTTTAGTTGATTTACTTCTTTGCTTAATTCCTCTATAAGTTTTGCTAGTTCTTCTACTATCAAGAGTATCAAGTCTAGTGAACATTTATTCAATATTGCAAACCATTTCTCAGTAAATCTGGCATTGTTTTTACATAATGTAGATTTGAGGGATATCCTAAGGCCTCTTGGAATCCGTTGATTTTTATGATATTTTATCAGCGTACTTGCGTGTAATTTTTGATTCACAATTCGCTTTGCCATGTACTGAAATTGTTTGATGTTAGCTTCTTTTGATCCTGTACCAGGACTTATGTTTTCAGTCTCCTCGAACAATTTCTTAATTTCTTAAATAAAACTAAACTAAACACAGGGGTACATTACCCTGTCACAATTGTGGAAACTGCAGTGCAATCATCAAAGGGAACATCATTTATCATCCAACTAAAGGAACACCAGTGAAATTAAAGACCTACGAAACTTGTGATAGTATTAATGTAATTTACATGCTGAAATGCCCGTGTGGCTTATCATATGTTGGAAAAACCCAAAGAAAGATTAAAACAAGAATAATCGAACATAAAAGTAACATCAGATTAAAAAATATGAAATCCACAATAGCAGTACATTTCAATGAGGCAAAACACAACCCAAGTCAATTGAAATTTTGTATCCTTGAAAATGTCGATACAATACCAGGAAGAGATAACACCAGCCAATTACTGAGAAGGGAAATATTTTGGATCAACCATTTAGGCACTCTTCACCCGAAGGGGTTAAATGAGCGGATGGACTTAAGCTGCTTTTTATAAAGCGGGACATCACTGCCGGGTGCTGTTTTAGCCTTATCATTGAAGAAATTCTTTGACTTCCTCCCCATTGCAGCCAGAAAAGCAGTCACGGTTGCTTTAATTCTCTCCCGACTCGATTATTGCAATGGACTAATGGCAGGAGTGAAGAAGTCTACCCTTAGGAAGCTACAAAGTGTTCAACACGCCGCGGCCAGACTCGTGCTTAAACTCCCTAGAAGGTCTTCAGCCTCAGCAGCCCTCAATGCTCTCCACTGGCTACCACTCCATAAAATAATTTTGTTTAAACTCCTGCTCACTGCATTTAAAGCCACTAGAAAAACCGGCCCCCTCTACTTTACCAAGCGCTTTATGTATTACAATCCTATACGCTGCCTGAGATCCTCAGGAACCAATCTTATCATAATCCCAAGATTTAAGTTAAAAACCAAGGGAGGGAAAACCTTCTCCTTCCTAGCAGCAAGAGCTTGGAACAGCCTCCCTGTCAATCTCAGGCTAGCCGAAACTGAGAGCCACTTCAGGAAACTCTTGAAAACCTGGGTGTTCCAGCAATCTGATACCTCCGTTCTAGCAGCCATCTGATCCATTTATCACCACGTTTCTTTTCTCTGTACGCTCAGTGCCAAGATGCTCCTTCCGGAGCGATAGCCGCGCTTTACAAATTCCCATAAATATCAAATATCAAATATCAATACTTGAACATGGACTCCCATCATTTGTGTAAATGGGTTTTACTATGAATATATCAGCATTATTAGAATTCATAATGAGTTTTTCATGTACAATATAGGAATGTTGCCCTCTCCATTCACACACATTTCTGTTGTTCATAGGGTGTTTACCTAAACACATTTTCATTTTTATTTATTTATTTTGCTCCAACATCATTTTTATATTATGAGCCAACAACATTATAAGTCGCGGTTCTTTTCCGCGTTTCACCTAGATCTATAGTCTTTTCTCATGAAACAAACTCAACCGTAGTCTGTTCTTTAGTTCTAACTCACGTGATCGGTCTGAGCTCAGCATAGGAAGGTCTCGCGAGCACTCGCGAATACCGGAAGACGCGCACGAACACAAGAAACAGCCGTGATCTGTTCCCACAATCGGTAAGATTTTGCAGCGAGCCCCTATCTCTACACGATTTAGCTTATCTTTATACGATTTAACATACGCGCACCTTGTGTGCACTAATATTATTATTTTTGTTCATTCCTATTTAGAACGAGCACACTCAGAGTCCAACACAGGTCAGTTTTCCTGATGGTAATATGCTTCGGCTATATCACCACGATGGCACTGGGTTTTTGTAAATACGAGCACATCAGATCACAAAGGCGGTGCATGCCTTCACTCGGAAAAGTAAAAACACAATCGTTTGGCACTAGTATCATTTATATCGTTTACACACTGTACACACGTTCACACATGGGGGAGTGGCAAAAACATTTTGAATAATGTATTAGTGATTATATGTATCATATACTTTGCAGATGCTACAAAGTCCCCCGATGAAGGGCAGTGTGCCCGAAATGCATTGGGCTCAAATCTGAAGCACAAATTAATGAAGAAAATAATGAAAGGACTATGACTTAAATAGTCAAAGAACAAATAAATGCAACGTGATGATAAAAAAGTACATCATTTTTTAATATTCTTTGAATGTTGACAATTGAGTGCGAGCTTAGTGATGTGTTTTGACGTTCAGAACACACATGCCTATATATTCTGTTTTATTCCAGGCTATACCATCAGGTATAAGAACAGCTGTGATGTTTACTGCTGACAAGTCTCTTTGTTCATGATGGGATGATTTGGGTGGCTAGAGGAGTAAGTTGACATTCTTACTTGCTGTGTCTATTTTGACATATCTTCCATTTATCAGCATACCCAGTTATTACTAGAGTCAACCAGCAGAAGAAAAAAAATATTCCTAACACAATCCAAAATTCAATCCATGGTGAAACCGGATAAGTCTTTTTTAGGTGATGAAAAAGTTCAGTTGCTTGTTCTTTGAAAGTTCTTTTCGCTGGCATTGTTTCATGTTCGCTGGGATCCTCAGAAAACGTATCAAAGTTAATGTAATAGCCAGAGGCAGTTCTGTCAATAGTTGGGATTGCATCAGCATTCTTTGAAATCACTGGAACCACTTGATCACTTGTTACTTCGTTGCAGATATGTGCATCAGGACAAACTGTTATTTGGGTCTCAAGAGAAACGAGTTCCATAGCTTTATTGCTTAGTCCTTCTTTTCTCACTGCAGATTCTTCAATGGAGATGAGTCTCTGAGTTTGAACCTCTTGGATTATAGCTAGAGGAGTGCGTCTGCTACTTGTTCGGAGCCCACATGGCCTACTGCTTAGTATCAGCCACATAGTGTGGTTTGATCAGGTCGATAGACACAAACCTGTTCTCCTTTTTACCAGCAAGGGGCAGCAGCAAAACTGTTCTTGATCATGGATTGTTAGGACAGGTACTGATTGTCTGTAAGAAGGCCCAAAATTCATTCTTTTCAGCTGTCTTTTCTCTGACTAGATCACCAAGCTTTGGGATCCAGACAGGCCTTGCTGGGACGAAAAGTGTTTACCCAGTGGTGGTTGGCTTCTGGAACACGTTGCTTTGTTTAGTTCTTAGTTCATTTATGTCCTGTAAAACAGCCAAACGATCTTTGATATCAAATTTCTTTTGTTCCACCACTAATGTGTAACAATGAAGGTCCGAGACCACCATTCTTGTCCCAAAAAGGACCTCATACGGAGTGATGATATCCCCTAGAGATCTTCTTGGCAAGTTGTTGAGACTATGTTGGACACTTATTAGATGTTTGACCCACCCGTCACCCAAACCTAATAATCTAGCTGTTATAGATTGCTTTATGTCCCGTTTTTTTCTCTCTACAACCAAATTTCTCTCAGGATGGAATGGACTTGAATACCGCAATGCAACGCCAGACAGGCCTTGCTGGGACAGTTAGTTTTTCCCCAGTGGTGGTTGGCTTCAGGAACACGTTGCTTTGTTTAGTTCTTAGTTCATTTATGTCCTGTAAAACAGCCAAACGATCTTTGATATCAAATTTCTTTTGTTCCACCACTAATGTGTGACAGTCAAGGTCCGAGACCACCATTCTTGTCCCAAATAGGACCTCATACGGAGTGATATCCCCTAGATATCTTCTTGGCAAGTTGTTGAGACTACGTTGGACACTTATTAGATGTTGGACCCACCCGTCAACCAAACCTAATAATCTAGCTGTTATAGATTGCTTTATGTCCCGTTTTTTTCTCTCTACAACCAAATTTTTCTCAGGATGGAATGGACTTGAATACCGCAATGCAAAGCCCAGACTGGCCATTGCCTCTTTGTAAGCTCGAGAGCTAAACGCAGGACCCTGGTCAGAATGTAGCGTGCCATTTTGCGTATGTGCAGATAAAGACTTGAAAAACTTTTATAACAGTTCGAGCGTCAGCCGAGCGCTGAGGCCACATCCAAAGGAACCTTAAACATGATTCCACTGCGACCATGATATATTTATAGTTACCATCCCTTTGTAAGGGACCGCAGTGGTCCAGGTAAATACACGCTAATGGTTTATCTGAGATTAACAGGGGTGTCTGTGCAGGACGTTTCACAGTAGAGATTTTCATCTTTTTACATATTTCACAAGCCAAAACATAGTTCTGGGTTTGTTTCCTAATGCCTGGCCACCAGTGCCGTTGTCTTAATAATTATACTGTGGCGGAAACTCCTGCATGAGCAGAGAAGCGAGCCCTTCATGTGCTGCAAGGATTAGTCCTACTCTATGTTCCATACACACAAGCAGAAATGAAATTCACTTCTACAGAAAAAAGTTTGTTCAGCTGACAAATTTTTTTCTGTAGAAGTGAATTTCATTTCTGCTTGTGTGTGCAAATGTGATTTGTATGCTGTTGGTACTTTCTCACCTTCATTAAAAGTTAAGTAGGTGAATCCGCATTGACCCAAATGATTCGGATCACTAGATTGCGTAAGTTTACGCATGTTTGTAAATGTTTAGTTACTAACATATCTGGTTGAAGTGAACGCATAATTTCGGTGTGTTCTTTTTTTAAATTAATGGTTTTGAAATCAGATTGGATTAATCCGTGGAGAGGTTTAACCCTTTCTGCGTAGTTCAGAATGTAAGTTCTTCCGAAATGTAGGAAACCTAGAATCAACTGTAAGTTTTTCAGCGTTTTTGGAGGTTGGAGCAGCGCACACTTTTCTAAAAAGTTGGCAGCCAGGCTTTTGCCATTACTTGATAGTTCATATCCTAGAAAGAGGACATTGAGATGGGCAATTCTCGATTTTTTAAAATTGAATTTGTACCCTTCAGAGGCGAATCAAAGTATAATGGTGTTCACCCTGTTCAAGTGCCTATCCAGGTCATTGTCTGTTGTATATCATCGACATATGAAAATGCCTCTTCATCATAAGTTTGTAGTAACTCTGTTACCCTTGCTGAAAATAACACAGGACTATTCTTGAATCCTTGAGGGAGACAACAGAAGTGGCCTGTGTCCCCGTTATTGAGAAAGCGGTCAAATACCTTCTTTCTGTTGCAATGTTTTGACAAAAGAAACCTTTAGAAATATCTAATGTGGTTTTATATTTTTTACACACAATGTTATTCATTAATGCTGTAATGGGTGCATTTTGCTTTGCAAATGTTTTGCAACAAGAGTTTAGATGTCTGTAATCCAATACTAGACGATATGTATTGTCTGGTTTGGAAACAAAAAACAAAGGATTGTTCATTGATGAGGTGCATGTTTTAATCACCCCTTGATATTCAAGTGGATCTAAGATCTCCCTGACCTGTTTTTTAAGCTTCTTGCTTAAATGGGTACTGCCTTTGTGCAGTTGGTTGATTTTTAAGCTGGATTTTATGGTGAGGTGAAGTGAGTCCTCACAATCCTACATGATTTTGTATAATGCTGGAGCTTGGGCAACTGCCCATTTCCTGGCATAAATGTACTTTAAATGTATTGGAATATGATTAGAGAAGGCTTGCATAATGATGTCTTCACCATGTGGGCACTCCCTGACAAATTCTGATGGCCAGTCTTGTTCAGCTAGAAGTATATTGTAACCCTTAGAAAGTCGCTCCCAAAAGAGCGCTTTCACTGTTCTTGGTATGTCTCCCTCCATCCGGCTGTGTTTTTTCATATAACTTATGTGGAGAAATAACCCTGGTATCTGCAGTTTCAACTTCAATATCCTCATTCAAGTCCACTGTCTCCAGAAGTCCCTTCAGGTTCAGGGGAGAAATTGTTACTTCTGCTGCCCTGTCCAACATTGTCTGAGCCCATTCTCCGTTCTTGAGTTGGGCCCTCAAGATCCTCGGCATGTCTGATTTTTAGACCTGCTATCTTCTTTTTGGTGAATTTAGTTTTTTTTGTTTTTCTGAACGTGATGATCCTCTTTGTACTTCACACGTTCTTCTTTTTGTTCTAACCGTCCTCTTCTTTCGGATTTCTGTGACGAAGTCTGAAAGGTACGAGAGGAACCTGTATTAGTATCTTGATATCTATCAGGTTTTCTCAAATGATCCCTATTCCTGATTTTATACCTCCTTTCAGGGGGCTCCGTTTGAGGAGACCTACCTCGGGAATGAGAACACTTCTGTTTGGAACTTTGTTTGCTATTTTCCCACTTCTTTTTAGAAGATGTAGGAGTGTTTTTAGAAAAGACCTTTTCAGGATTTTTGGACAGTTGTGTTTTCAATTGTATAATTCTACTAATCTTTGTATATTACTCAGTAATTCATCGTTTGTCATTGCTTTAATGTCAGGGTCAGGTGTGTAGCCGGCTAATGTTGCTACTGGTCTACCTAGTGGACCGAGCCTGGTAATTTGATTTAAATGTTTTAGGGCGCCGTTAAACCAGAGCTCATGCTCCTGGTATGTGAATGGAATTTCAATATCCTCGAAGGGAATATATTCCTCTGGTGGATCATCTTTTTTGTAGAAGTGAAACATACTTATTACTGGATTTGCTTCAGGGAAGACTATCCATGAATAAAATACCTCTGTCTGGTGATATTCACGAGCCTCTATCACAAAAACTGCCCTCCCACCTCTTGATATTAGGCCATGTTTTATACCTTTTATAGTGATGGCTTTCCTTACATTTTGAGAAATGATTATAGCATTCGCATCGGTTTCTTGGAAACCTGTAAAGTTGAAAGGTTCTTTGGCTGGATCAGCCACAGCTCCACCGTTAATATCCCCGTTTAGGGACATTTTGTTTAATGAAAATTACAGAGCAAGATTAAAGGAAACAAAGATAAGGTGCACAATATTTTGGAACACTGTATCCTTCAACGTTGAACAAAACAAAAAGCTAATACATAGGATTTTTATCCTACTCAGCTATGGCGGATATTATCCCTTACCCACTCCAGATGTCTATTGGAGTATTATGAGTAGGGGGTTTCTGAGAAAAGCACAACTGAGTTACTTCAGTATCTAGCGTTAAAATAGTGCCTTACCAAACGCTGGGCGCCATGTAGTGTAGTTCCTATATCCCTAATAGGCTCTGCGCATTGGGATAATATACACTATAGATTTGATGTAGAACTGAGGTCAGTATGTCTCTATTGAGTACATTAAACTTAATTGTGTGTGCCAGCTAACTCAAAGGTCACTAGAAACGTTCTCGAATATACAAGAAGGGATTAGTCTCTGACAACCGCATAAACATGACAACTTTGTTTCCCTTAGAGTCAGAACAATATTTTTAGAGTCCTGGAAAGAATAGATAACTATTTCACTCAGTCAATCGTGCATGCTTCGTTGCACAGAAATAGAGAGACGGGCATTTTAATAAAAAGGGTTTATTGAACAGTCTTCTTTCTCATGCAAGAGAGGTGAACTGCTACAATCGTTAGACAGAATGCGAAGTATAATGCGTACAGCGTAAACAGTAACATAAAATAATACTGTAATAGCATTGTCTGTTGCTATGGCATATATAAAAATACATATATAAATACCACAGGCTAAAATACTCAACTGGTGCTTCTAAAATACTCCTACCCCAGTGTACCTAAATAGGTCTAGTATGAGGGAAGACGTAGGTGCTGGTTTAGTATAGGTTTTAGTTCTGGCAAGAATTGCCAAAGGTTTCTCTAGGTTCCAATTAGCTCCATACCTTAGAATGAGAGAGGTTGGTATCTCTTTCCCGGGACTCGATTTCCCAACACCCCGCAAAGGGAGTCAGAAACACTTGAGCTGGATTCTCGGCAGGAGGATGGCAGCTTCTAGTTAGTGCGTCAGCTGGGGAGTTGGCTTCCTTCGGTACTTGCTGTGGCAAGCTGCGTTGTGCAAGTAGGTAGTCGAACTGCAACGAACCACATCGTGCTTTACCATAGCAAGTGAAGGTATATTTATACCTTGAAGGTGTTTAGGAATGCTAATATTGACATAAGAGTCGGGCATATGAACATCATGAATGAACCTCTAGGGAATAGATGTTCATACATAATAATGAGTTTCTTGGAGAAATCAATATTCAAGCAAGGGGATGTCCCTAACAGCTTAAGAGTCTGGTTTCCCAAGAAATCGTTGTGACGTAGATGAACGGATGTAAGTAGCCATGCCTGTATTTGGGTAGCATTGGCTATGCCTAAATAAGGACTGGATTTCTATGCCTATATAAGGGCAATGTGAAATGTACCTATAAAAGGGCATGAATCGGGAAATTCCTACAGAATCTAAACCGATATCCAACACGTGATTCCATATCAGGTATTACAGGACAGATATGAACTGGCTCGGGGGGGACTATTTGTTGCACTTGCCGCTCATAATGGCCATCCAGGCGCATTGGAAAATGGGGCTCAGAGAACCTCCCACTTCCATGGCTTGTCAATATGTAGTCCTGGCTGCTGGCACCATCAAGGTTACCTGGTTACCTGTTTATATCACTGAATGACAAACAAGAGACTGACCCTATTAGTAACTCCCCAGCGGCGATGGGAAGAGGACCTAGGCGACGAAATCCCTGAGAAGGCGTGGGCGGGACTGGTGGAACGCGCATGGAAAAGCACTAGGAATGCTCACTTTCAATTGGTGCATTTCTTTATACTTCATCGTGCCTACCTTACACCACAGAAAATTAATAAATATTTTAATGTGAATTTGGCAATGTGCCCACGCTGCAGCATGGTGGGAACTGATTTTTGTCACATGCTGTGGAATTGTCCTCAATTTGGAACATTTTGGGGAGGGGTGGTCGCACTTTTGCATGCTGTCACGGACAGGGACATAGAATCCACTATAGGCCTCTGTTTGCTGAAGTGGTTCCTCCATACCTCTAGGAATAAGGTAACGAGTACGTTTACAGACTTGGGGCTTCTGCTGGCGAAGAGGGAGATTACAACCCACTGGAAGGCCAAGAAGGGCTCTAGTTTTCAGAGATGGCGTACTGAATTTGTTAAATGGGTGTATTTTATATATGTCGACATGTTTTGTACAATTTCTTGTAGGTGCCGGTCAATATATTTTCCCACTGATTCATGTATAGAACCGATTGTAGACACAATTGCCCAACTGTACACTTCTCCTAAACGATAGTCGGTAGTATCTCTTTTAAATTTTCTTAGTTTCCGATCATTGATCTCTTTGGTGTATTCTTCCAATTTTTTATTGGTGTCATTTAATATTTGACCCCATTCCTCTGCAGTCACTGTTTTATTTATTTTGTCTTTTAGTTGATTTACTTCTTTGCTTAATTCCTCTATAAGTTTTGCTAGTTCTTCTACTATCAAGAGTATCAAGTCTAGTGAACATTTATTCAATATTGCAAACCATTTCTCAGTAAATCTGGCATTGTTTTTACATAATGTAGATTTGAGGGATATCCTAAGGCCTCTTGGAATCCGTTGATTTTTATGATATTTTATCAGCGTACTTGCGTGTAATTTTTGATTCACAATTCGCTTTGCCATGTACTGAAATTGTTTGATGTTAGCTTCTTTTGATCCTGTACCAGGACTTATGTTTTCAGTCTCCTCGAACAATTTCTTAATTTCTTAAATAAAACTAAACTAAACACAGGGGTACATTACCCTGTCACAATTGTGGAAACTGCAGTGCAATCATCAAAGGGAACATCATTTATCATCCAACTAAAGGAACACCAGTGAAATTAAAGACCTACGAAACTTGTGATAGTATTAATGTAATTTACATGCTGAAATGCCCGTGTGGCTTATCATATGTTGGAAAAACCCAAAGAAAGAATAAAACAAGAATAATCGAACATAAAAGTAACATCAGATTAAAAAATATGAAATCCACAATAGCAGTACATTTCAATGAGGCAAAACACAACCCAAGTCAATTGAAATGTTGTATCCTTGAAAATGTCGATACAATACCAGGAAGAGATAACACCAGCCAATTACTGAGAAGGGAAATATTTTGGATCAACCATTTAGGCACTCTTCACCCGAAGGGGTTAAATGAGCGGATGGACTTAAGCTGCTTTTTATAAAGCGGGACATCACTGCCGGGTGCTGTTTTAGCCTTATCAGATCATTGAAGAAATTCTTTGACTTCCTCCCCATTGCAGCCAGAAAAGCAGTCGCGGTTGCTTTAATTCTCTCCCGACTCGATTATTGCAATGGACTAATGGCAGGAGTGAAGAAGTCTACCCTTAGGAAGCTACAAAGTGTTCAACACGCCGCGGCCAGACTCGTGCTTAAACTCCCTAGAAGGTCTTCAGCCTCAGCAGCCCTCAATGCTCTCCACTGGCTACCACTCCATAAAAGAATTTTGTTTAAACTCCTGCTCACTGCATTTAAAGCCACTAGAAAAACCGGCCCCCTCTACTTTACCAAGCGCTTTATGTATTACAATCCTATACGCTGCCTGAGATCCTCAGGAACCAATCTTATCATAATCCCAAGATTTAAGTTAAAAACCAAGGGAGGGAAAACCTTCTCCTTCCTAGCAGCAAGAGCTTGGAACAGCCTCCCTGTCAATCTCAGGCTAGCCGAAACTGAGAGCCACTTCAGGAAACTCTTGAAAACCTGGGTGTTCCAGCAATCTGATACCTCCGTTCTAGCAGCCATCTGATCCATTTATCACCACGTTTCTTTTCTCTGTACGCTCAGTGCCAAGATGCTCCTTCCGGAGCGATAGCCGCGCTTTACAAATTCCCATAAATATCAAATATCAAATATCAATACTTGAACATGGACTCCCATCATTTGTGTAAATGGGTTTTACTATGAATATATCAGCATTATTAGAATTCATAATGAGTTTTTCATGTACAATATAGGAATGTTGCCCTCTCCATTCACACACATTTCTGTTGTTCATAGGGTGTTTACCTAAACACATTTTCATTTTTATTTATTTATTTTGCTCCAACATCATTTTTATATTATGAGCCAACAACATTATAAGTCGCGGTTCTTTTCCGCGTTTCACCTAGATCTATAGTCTTTTCTCATGAAACAAACTCAACCGTAGTCTGTTCTTTAGTTCTAACTCACGTGATCGGTCTGAGCTCAGCATAGGAAGGTCTCGCGAGCACTCGCGAATACCGGAAGACGCGCACGAACACAAGAAACAGCCGTGATCTGTTCCCACAATCGGTAAGATTTTGCAGCGAGCCCCTATCTCTACACGATTTAGCTTATCTTTATACGATTTAACATACGCGCACCTTGTGTGCACTAATATTATTATTTTTGTTCATTCCTATTTAGAACGAGCACACTCAGAGTCCAACACAGGTCAGTTTTCCTGATGGTAATATGCTTCGGCTATATCACCACGATGGCACTGGGTTTTTGTAAATACGAGCACATCAGATCACAAAGGCGGTGCATGCCTTCACTCGGAAAAGTAAAAACACAATCGTTTGGCACTAGTATCATTTATATCGTTTACACACTGTACACACGTTCACACATGGGGGAGTGGCAAAAACATTTTGAATAATGTATTAGTGATTATATGTATCATATACTTTGCAGATGCTACAAAGTCCCCCGATGAAGGGCAGTGTGCCCGAAATGCATTGGACTCAAATCTGAAGCACAAATTAATGAAGAAAATAATGAAAGGACTATGACTTAAATAGTCAAAGAACAAATAAATGCAACGTGATGATAAAAAAGTACATCATTTTTTAATATTCTTTGAATGTTGACAATTGAGTGCGAGCTTAGTGATGTGTTTTGACGTTCAGAACACACATGTCTATATATTCTGTTTTATTCCAGGCTATACCATCAGGTATAAGAACAGCTGTGATGTTTACTGCTGACAAGTCTCTTTGTTCATGATGGGATGATTTGGGTGGCTAGAGGAGTAAGTTGACATTCTTACTTGCTGTGTCTATTTTGACATATCTTCCATTTATCAGCATACCCAGAGTTATTACTAGAGTCAACCAGCAGAAGAAAAAAAATATTCCTAACACAATCCAAAATTCAATCCATGGTGAAACCGGATAAGTCTTTTTTAGTTGATGAAAAAGTTCAGTTGCTTGTTCTTTGAAAGTTCTTTTCGCTGGCATTGTTTCATGTTCGCTGGGATCCTCAGAAAACGTATCAAAGTTAATGTAATAGCCAGAGGCAGTTCTGTCAATAGTTGGGATTGCATCAGCATTCTTTGAAATCACTGGAACCACTTGATCACTTGTTACTTCGTTGCAGATATGTGCATCAGGACAAACTGTTATTTGGGTCTCAAGAGAAACGAGTTCCATAGCTTTATTGCTTAGTCCTTCTTTTCTCACTGCAGATTCTTCAATGGAGATGAGTCTCTGAGTTTGAACCTCTTGGATTATAGCTAGAGGAGTGCGTCTGCTACTTGTTCGGAGCCCACATGGCCTACTGCTTAGTATCAGCCACATAGTGTGGTTTGATCAGGTCGATAGACACAAACCTGTTCTCCTTTTTACCAGCAAGGGGCAGCAGCAAAACTGTTCTTGATCATGGATTGTTAGGACAGGTACTGATTGTCTGTAAGAAGGCCCAAAATTCATTCTTTTCAGCTGTCTTTTCTCTGACTAGATCACCAAGCTTTGGGATCCAGACAGGCCTTGCTGGGACGAAAAGTGTTTACCCAGTGGTGGTTGGCTTCTGGAACACGTTGCTTTGTTTAGTTCTTAGTTCATTTATGTCCTGTAAAACAGCCAAACGATCTTTGATATCAAATTTCTTTTGTTCCACCACTAATGTGTAACAATGAAGGTCCGAGACCACCATTCTTGTCCCAAAAAGGACCTCATACGGAGTGATGATATCCCCTAGAGATCTTCTTGGCAAGTTGTTGAGACTATGTTGGACACTTATTAGATGTTTGACCCACCCGTCACCCAAACCTAATAATCTAGCTGTTATAGATTGCTTTATGTCCCGTTTTTTTCTCTCTACAACCAAATTTCTCTCAGGATGGAATGGACTTGAATACCGCAATGCAACGCCAGACAGGCCTTGCTGGGACAGTTAGTTTTTCCCCAGTGGTGGTTGGCTTCAGGAACACGTTGCTTTGTTTAGTTCTTAGTTCATTTATGTCCTGTAAAACAGCCAAACGATCTTTGATATCAAATTTCTTTTGTTCCACCACTAATGTGTGACAGTCAAGGTCCGAGACCACCATTCTTGTCCCAAATAGGACCTCATACGGAGTGATATCCCCTAGATATCTTCTTGGCAAGTTGTTGAGACTACGTTGGACACTTATTAGATGTTGGACCCACCCGTCAACCAAACCTAATAATCTAGCTGTTATAGATTGCTTTATGTCCCGTTTTTTTCTCTCTACAACCAAATTTTTCTCAGGATGGAATGGACTTGAATACCGCAATGCAAAGCCCAGACTGGCCATTGCCTCTTTGTAAGCTCGAGAGCTAAACGCAGGACCCTGGTCAGAATGTAGCGTGCCATTTTGCGTATGTGCAGATAAAGACTTGAAAAACTTTTATAACAGTTCGAGCGTCAGCCGAGCGCTGAGGCCACATCCAAAGGAACCTTGAACATGATTCCACTGCGACCATGATATATTTATAGTTACCATCCCTTTGTAAGGGACCGCAGTGGTCCAGGTAAATACACGCTAATGGTTTATCTGAGATTAACAGGGGTGTCTGTGCAGGACGTTTCACAGTAGAGATTTTCATCTTTTTACATATTTCACAAGCCAAAACATAGTTCTGGGTTTGTTTCCTAATGCCTAGCCACCAGTGCCGTTGTCTAAATAATTATACTGTGGCGGAAACTCCTGCATGAGCAGAGAAGCGAGCCCTTCATGTGCTGCAAGGATTAGTCCTACTCTATGTTCCATACACACAAGCAGAAATGAAATTCACTTCTACAGAAAAAAGTTTGTTCAGCTGACAAAATTTTTTCTGTAGAAGTGAATTTCATTTCTGCTTGTGTGTGCAAATGTGATTTGTATGCTGTTGGTACTTTCTCACCTTCATTAAAAGTTAAGTAGGTGAATCCGCATTGACCCAAATGATTCGGATCACTAGATTGCGTAAGTTTACGCATGTTTGTAAATGTTTAGTTACTAACATATCTGGTTGAAGTGAACGCATAATTTCGGTGTGTTCTTTTTTTAAATTAATGGTTTTGAAATCAGATTTGATTAATCCGTGGAGAGGTTTAACCCTTTCTGCGTAGTCCAGAATGTAAGTTCTTCCGAAATGTAGGAAACCTAGAATCAACTGTAAGTTTTTCAGCGTTTTTGGAGGTTGGAGCAGCGCACACTTTTCTAAAAAGTTGGCAGCCAGGCTTTTGCCTTCACTTGATAGTTCATATCCTAGAAAGAGGACATTGAGATGGGCAATTCTCGATTTTTTAAAATTGAATTTGTACCCTTCAGAGGCGAATCAAAGTATAATGGTGTTCACTCTGTTCAAGTGCCTATCCAGGTCATTGTCTGTTGTATATCATCGACATATGAAAATGCCTCTTCATCATAAGTTTGTAGTAACTCTGTTACCCTTGCTGAAAATAACACAGGACTATTCTTGAATCCTTGAGGGAGACAACAGAAGTGGCCTGTGTCCCCGTTATTGAGAAAGCGGTCAAATACCTTCTTTCTGTTGCAATGTTTTGACAAAAGAAACCTTTAGAAATATCTAATGTGGTTTTATATTTTTTACACACAATGTTATTCATTAATGCTGTAATGGGTGCATTTTGCTTTGCAAATGTTTTGCAACAAGAGTTTAGATGTCTGTAATCCAATACTAGACGATATGTATTGTCTGGTTTGGAAACAAAAAACAAAGGATTGTTCATTGATGAGGTGCATGTTTTAATCACCCCTTGATATTCAAGTGGATCTAAGATCTCCCTGACCTGTTTTTTAAGCTTTTTGCTTAAATGGGTACTGCCTTTGTGCAGTTGGTTGATTTTTAAGCTGGATTTTATGGTGAGGTGAAGTGAGTCCTCACAATCCTACATGATTTTGTATAATGCTGGAGCTTGGGCAACTGCCCATTTCCTGGCATAAATGTACTTTAAATGTATTGGAATATGATTAGAGAAGGCTTGCATAATGATGTCTTCACCATGTGGGCACTCCCTGACAAATTCTGATGGCCAGTCTTGTTCAGCTAGAAGTATATTGTAACCCTTAGAAAGTCGCTCCCAAAAGAGCGCTTTCACTGTTCTTGGTATGTCTCCCTCCATCCGGCTGTGTTTTTTCATATAACTTATGTGGAGAAATAACCCTGGTATCTGCAGTTTCAACTTCAATATCCTCATTCAAGTCCACTGTCTCCAGAAGTCCCTTCAGGTTCAGGGGAGAAATTGTTACTTCTGCTGCCCTGTCCAACATTGTCTGAGCCCATTCTCCGTTCTTGAGTTGGGCCCTCAAGATCCTCGGCATGTCTGATTTTTAGACCTGCTATCTTCTTTTTGGTGAATTTAGTTTTTTTTGTTTTTCTGAACGTGATGATCCTCTTTGTACTTCACACGTTCTTCTTTTTGTTCTAACCGTCCTCTTCTTTCGGATTTCTGTGACGAAGTCTGAAAGGTACGAGAGGAACCTGTATTAGTATCTTGATATCTATCAGGTTTTCTCAAATGATCCCTATTCCTGATTTTATACCTCCTTTCAGGGGGCTCCGTTTGAGGAGACCTACCTCGGGAATGAGAACACTTCTGTTTGGAACTTTGTTTGCTATTTTCCCACTTCTTTTTAGAAGATGTAGGAGTGTTTTTAGAAAAGACCTTTTCAGGATTTTTGGACAGTTGTGTTTTCAATTGTATAATTCTACTAATCTTTGTATATTACTCAGTAATTCATCGTTTGTCATTGCTTTAATGTCAGGGTCAGGTGTGTAGCCGGCTAATGTTGCTACTGGTCTACCTAGTGGACCGAGCCTGGTAATTTGATTTAAATGTTTTAGGGCGCCGTTAAACCAGAGCTCATGCTCCTGGTATGTGAATGGAATTTCAATATCCTCGAAGGGAATATATTCCTCTGGTGGATCATCTTTTTTGTAGAAGTGAAACATACTTATTACTGGATTTGCTTCAGGGAAGACTATCCATGAATAAAATACCTCTGTCTGGTGATATTCACGAGCCTCTATCACAAAAACTGCCCTCCCACCTCTTGATATTAGGCCATGTTTTATACCTTTTATAGTGATGGCTTTCCTTACATTTTGAGAAATGATTATAGCATTCGCATCGGTTTCTTGGAAACCTGTAAAGTTGAAAGGTTCTTTGGCTGGATCAGCCACAGCTCCACCGTTAATATCCCCGTTTAGGGACATTTTGTTTAATGAAAATTACAGAGCAAGATTAAAGGAAACAAAGATAAGGTGCACAATATTTTGGAACACTGTATCCTTCAACGTTGAACAAAACAAAAAGCTAATACATAGGATTTTTATCCTACTCAGCTATGGCGGATATTATCCCTTACCCACTCCAGATGTCTATTGGAGTATTATGAGTAGGGGGTTTCTGAGAAAAGCACAACTGAGTTACTTCAGTATCTAGCGTTAAAATAGTGCCTTACCAAACGCTGGGCGCCATGTAGTGTAGTTCCTATATCCCTAATAGGCTCTGCGCATTGGGATAATATACACTATAGATTTGATGTAGAACTGAGGTCAGTATGTCTCTATTGAGTACATTAAACTTAATTGTGTGTGCCAGCTAACTCAAAGGTCACTAGAAACGTTCTCGAATATACAAGAAGGGATTAGTCTCTGACAACCGCATAAACATGACAACTTTGTTTCCCTTAGAGTCAGAACAATATTTTTAGAGTCCTGGAAAGAATAGATAACTATTTCACTCAGTCAATCGTGCATGCTTCGTTGCACAGAAATAGAGAGACGGGCATTTTAATAAAAAGGGTTTATTGAACAGTCTTCTTTCTCATGCAAGAGAGGTGAACTGCTACAATCGTTAGACAGAATGCGAAGTATAATGCGTACAGCGTAAACAGTAACATAAAATAATACTGTAATAGCTTGGGAGGCACTAGTACACTTATTAAAAATCCCACATACTGACTCTGATGAGGAATCGGGCGCATCAGACTTGGAGATGCCACCCTGTCTGGTTACACCTCCCTTGGAGGATGACCGTACTGCTCTCTCACATGGGAACTACCTCTGACAGCAAAGAATAACTTCCTTGTTTGCTGTTTTGCACTCATTCACTATCGACACAGCTATGATTTGCTACCACCATTGATCACATATATGTATTACGCCACTGGGGAGGGAGAGGGATAAAAGGGAAAGAATGGGGGTTACATTTTGTGATATAAGATTCATGATGAGTGGATAGTTGTAGTTGTACAACACTGGCAGGGCTGTTTATTTACAGGAAATCCAATTGATATTACGACATCTTATATTTGACACATTACTATGGAATGTATTTTCTACTGCTACATATGCTTTATCGGATGTGTGAGGTATTCTTCAGCTATATGTAATTTCATAATCTGCCACTGAGTGTATAACTGTATTTTGATATTGAATGCAATTGTTTTGTGTGGTATAAAATAATAAAAATATATATTTTTAAAAAATGAGAATCTGTGGTTTTTTTTTAATTCTGAAGGCTTCAATGCAGTGGGTTGTGCCTAGAGTTTTACATAGCTGGACTAACCATCTTTGTCTTGTTGAGCGGTAGCCTGGACAAAAGAAGAACACATGGAGTTCAGATTCAATACACATATTACAGGCTGGACTCCCACTTAAATTGCCACCTGCCCATTTACACGTGAAGGCACGCAGGGGAAGACAGCCATATCAAAACTGTACGTATAATTTCTTGCCTAATGCAGGGCAGATTGCATCAAGGCATGCCTCTAGCCTACAAGTGTCTTTTGCGTCCAGGAAGAGTAATGTAAGAGAGCCATGAGCCGATTCTACTTGGAGTTTTGCAGATAAACGACCCCAGTAGCTGGTAGTTAGTAATTTGCGTGGTGTTCTCGAGCAAGTGTGTCAGGGTTATCCAATAGTTCGTTTAGGGCTATTTCATAGAGGCCCTCCCTAATGAATCCAAGCCATGGCAGCTTTCCTGAACCGGTGAGACTTAAAATCTCCAATAGCTCTAATCTGTACCCTAGAAGCTCCGGTTTTACCCAGAGGCGCCACCACAATAGTAATGGCCTGCAGCCAATTTCCTCAGCAATGGATCTCACCCCTAGGTCCATAAACAATGGAACCAGGGGGGTGCTAATCGGTAGACTGAATATTTGTCTAAGGAATTTGTTCTCAGTAGTAACCAGAGGCCTAAGGTTGGAGTGCCCCCAGAGTTCAGTCCCATATAGGGCAGCACTCCTGGCCTGAGTTTTGTATATCTCCATAACCGGGCTCACTGGTTTCTGGAATGTTTCCCTAAAGAACTTGGCCAGGACACCTATGGTCTGTGTCGTTTTTCATTGCTGCAAGGCCTATCTATCCAATAAGATAACTTTGGGGTTAAGTTTTTACATTTTATAAGCGTAATTTCCAATTGGGAAGAGATAAACTCATGGTAAAGTTGGATTTTAAGCTGCAATTCAGAAAATACCACTTTTAGAAATTTGGCATTTGTTTGCTTTAGCCATTTGGGGGCACATGCATCAAGCATTGTGGTCTTTGCAAACGGGCCGATTCGCAAACCCTATTTTGCAATTTGGTAACCTGTTTACGAATCGCAAAATGGGTTTGAGGTTTGCTATTAGGAAGGGGCGTGTTTAGGGTCTCCCTTCCTAATACCGAATCGCATCGGTATGCAGGAATGTTTTGTGACCGAAATGCGGTGGCAAAACATTCACATTTTACCACCTACTTTAAGTAGGTGTTATCCGATTCACAAATGGGAAGGGATACCCTTTGTGTATGTTTGTCACAGCGTTTTTTAAGAGCAGGCAGTGATCCCAGGTACTACTGCCTACTCTTAAAAAAATTAAAAGAAAAGTTTTCATTTTTGTTTTTGAAACGCATCCCGTTTTCCTTTAAGGAAAACAGGCTGCTTTAAAAAAAAAAAAATGTTTCCAAGGGTGTCGCAAATTGCGACCTACCTCATTAATATTAATGAGGTACAACAATTTGCAACCCCCTAGGAATCGCTGTATGAAACTCTTTCAGATTCATACATTGTAAATTGCGATTACCTAATTTCGATTCTCAGGAATTCGCAATTAGGTATTCACAATTTTAAATTTTGATACATGTAGCCCTTGGTGACTGTAGCCTGGCTCTGATCACATGATTGGATGTAGTTGGGCTTTGTATGTTCCTCCCTGACAGCCACACACAATGAGAGCTTGTGTGTCTTGAAGGGCCATCTCTGGCAGGATAGAAGGGAGGAGCAGGGCACAGCCTCACTTATACCTGAATAGGCTGTATCCTTTCCACACACAAAGGGCTGCATCCCCCCGTAGTGTGTTGGGAGTCAGGGCGGGAGGGGAAGACATCTGTGCACTTCAAAGGCATGTCATTGAAGTCTCCCCCACTTCAAAGGAACCACTGAGTATAAGTACTGGACCTCAAACACCACCACTTCAGTACACTTCTGGGCCTGTAGATACCTTGCTAGTAAGAAGGACTGCTATGCTGCTGAAAGGATTGCCACCCTGCTGGCCTGCCATGCTGAAGGATCTGCTGCCTTGCTGTGCTGACCTGCTGCCCTCTTGCCTTGGGAAAAATAACAGGACCTGGAACTCATCTTGAACCAAGGACCCCAGAATGACTCAAAGGGTTAGTCTTCTGGCCTCTTGATCTGAGTCTCAAGGACATAACAGGCTCCCAACAGTTCCTGGACCCATCTTCAATGTGATCCTGAACCCCAAAAGGCACCTCTCAGGTCCTGGGCCCTTGGTGTGGTTCTCAAGCTCTTAAAGTCAAGCTTTTGGGCTCCTCAAAACTGCAAACGTGCCCGTTCGCACTGGAACTGCGCCACTCACACAGCAAACCACAGCAAGCATTGTCCGCCTGCGTGGATTGCCACCAACGAGACTCCAGCCGGGCTGTCCATGACACCTGGCCTGTTCTTCGTGCCGCACTGAGCATTGCCAGTGATGCTTTTCTAGCTCTCAGTGAACTTCTTCCCTGCGAATGGAACATTTAGCACAAAACTTAAGATGGCAAAACTTCAGTGGGACTAATAGGATATTGTATCCAACCCATGCTCCACTGTGGCCAGCGTGAACGTTCCACTTTGACCTGGTCCAGCTCGACAAGATATCCCATGTGTGTGCTTTATCGTTTTAAGAGCTATTTTACAGTTTATTCCTTGAAAATTCATAACCCCGGTTCTACTGATTGGATTTGGGTCGTTTTGGTCTTCTTTTATGTATTAAATTAAGCTCTATTTTTCTAACATGGTGTGGAATATTTTTGTTTGGTGTTTTCACTGTTTTACTGTTTGAAGTGTTGTCCACAAATACTTTTCACACTGCCTCTAAGTTAAGCCTGACTGCTCTGTGCGAAGCTACTAGAGGGGAGCACAAATTAATTTGGGGTTTGCTTGTACCTTACCCCGACTAGCATTGTGGTTATTGCTTGACCAGGCCTTATATCCCACTCAACCAGTCAACCAGTAACCCAATTTCAAACAGTACAAATGGAATGAATAGCGATGACATAATTGCGATTTTTTGCGAATTGCAATGATGTAATCGCTATTAATATTGTATGAAACTCATGGAGTTTCATTTAGTGATTCCTACTGGATTCCAAATAGGCCTACCTCATGAATATTAACGTGGTAGGCCGCAGTTTGAGACCCATTAGGAATTGCAGCCATCACAAGAAGGGTGGCCCGCTGGGGTTATCAGACCCCCATGTTTGTGAATGCTTTTTAAAAAATTTCAATATTTTTAATAAAGCAATCTTTTTTTTTTTAATGCATAAAATGGGATGTGCTTCAAAAATTAAAATGAAGCATCTAGGTTTCATTTGTTAAGAGTAGGCAGTGGTCATATGGACCACTGCCTGCTCTTATCATTATGTGTTTGTTTCAAAATTCGCAAAGGGGAAGGGGTCATGTGAGGACTCCTTCCCATTTTACGAATGGTTAACACCACCCTTGGGTGTGGGTAATAAATGAATGTTTTTTTTATGTAATTCGATTACAAAACATTCATACATAGCACTGAAATTCAGTATTTGGAAGGGAAACACGCCCCTTTGAAATACTGAGTGCTAAAGACAAATTGCAATTCAGAAACATGTTAACAAATCACAATTTGTGTTTTCTGTGTATGAAAAAGCATTTTTGGGGTCAGAAACAGCCCAATTCTGTGAATTGGGCCGTTTCCGACCGCACAAATGGTTTTGTACACATGGCCGTAGGTGCATAACAGTGGAGATCAGGCTGGCTTGGGAAAAGAATAGAATTCACTGATGAAATTAGCTGTGAACCACGAATTAGATATTTACCCTCAGCCAGTGCAGCTTGCATTGCAGTGAAAGAGATGGCCTGTTGCACAGCAGGCATCTTGTATGGATACAAAAAATACTTGCTGGCGGAAGATTGACACAATAGGTGAGAAGGACAGGTGTGGCCATGATGCCAGCAATGGCACAGGTGTAGAACCACCAGCACTCTATCATGCAGTGCAAGCTCTCTCTCCAATTGTATCCAGAGGATGAAGAGGAGTAGTGGAGAAGATGACATTGTTGGACTCTTCTCATATAGATATGTGGTCTCTGTACACTGGACTGCAGATATGTTCAGGCTAGCAGAGAAGGCTTAGAGTGAAGGTTGAGTCCGGACCTCAAACTGCTGCTGACATCACAGAGAGATGAGTCGGCAGCCCTCTTTGGTGAGAAGGACTATGAATTTTTTACTTTTTTAAATTTGTAATTAATAGATTAATGTACTGTGCTTGCAATGATGAAATGTATTATGTGTCCACCCTTTTTTGATTTTTGTTAATCGAATAAAGAAATTTGACTGACTGACTGACTGAGAAGGACTAAACAGCAAATACATCTGAAGGGGCAGCAATCACTTTATTTCAAAACAGACATACTGGGATACGTTCCCATGAGCATCTCTTCTTCCTTTCCTATGTATAATTGGTGGAATTGTGTAAATACAACTAACTGATGAGAGAATAAAGCGAAAACTGAAATAAAATGGAGCAAGCTAGGGGTATGATGAAAGATAAAATGTGAGACTTTCAGCAGGGAAAACAAATCCTAAGCAAATACAGGTTAAACAAAATGAATTTGGGCCGAAGTGCAAAATTGAAGAGGAGAGTGGAGAATTCCCTTGAGTTACTTTCCAGCTTGGTATATGGATAGGTTACCCTTGGGGAATCTGTTCAACAAAAAGTAACACAAAAGACAGGAAAAGTGCAAGCTCTAATGATGGTTAAGTAGAACCATCAATCAGAAGCATTATGACCTCCAGTACCAATTGCACAGTACTAGAGTGATGGTAAAATTGCAAGCAAATTCACCACTATTATGTGATAATTTCCCACCAGTGTAATGCAATAAGGAGGAATACTCCATGGAATAGCACCTTAATGTATGGCACTGATTGTTTCGGTCATCAAACCATATGGAATACCCTATTCCATGCAGTTTTGCAACATACATTTAAACACCTGTGCCGAGAAGGTAATAAATGTATGTTCTAGCAGGGGGAGCATTGTATCTCTATATCAGGTGAAAATTTAGATCACATAGGTAGTCAGAAAGAGTATACAATATTTTCCAATGGTGGTTATGTTGGAGAAGAAGATGAATGATACGGTGAGGCATATGCAGTGCCTTAGCCAGCAGAAGCAAACCCCGTCAAACTAATGTGGTGATGTGAAACAGACCAGGATATTGAAACACATGAATCATTGTATTGCTAAGGTTCATGTAAAAGTTGTACACCCTATATATAACAGCACAGGATTAGGGATAAGGAGAGTGATGCAGCCGTGTTTTAATGTTTTGAGGGTAGTATTTGCTATGTTAACCACATAGGCACAACAGTTGTCCAACTGATTTTGCTTTATTCAAGAGCGTACCTTGATTTTGGAATGATGACTGAAATTTGAGTTTTGTGTATATAATGTTTAAGCCTTTCAGGGATGCCATGTCTAGATTCAACATGTCCAGTTCCATTCCTGATTTTCATAATATCCCCGTGAGGTAATTCTTTTTTGCAGTCATTCTAAATTTTAAAAAATGATGTTATCAGTGGTTATCCTGAATATTTGTTTTGGAACTGGCCCTTCTGGTCCCATGATAGATACACCTCACTTACCTCGCTTAGGATGCTCTGAAAAGTGATAAGGGATTTCTCTTCTTGAATTGAGATTTTGTTTCTTCCACTGTGTTATAGTATTCCAAATGAAAGGTAAAGTTAATTAACACGATAAGAACATTGAACATAGAGGTTTATGGAATATAGTGTGATCAAAAATGCATTTGTTGGTTTGGTGATTCAGGGTTTGCTCTGTTTTAGACAATGGAGGAGGACCTACTATTAGCTGATAAACAACAGAGTATTAAGATATCTTATGTCAGTGATGGCTAATAGAAATGTTATTATAATCTCACATCATTGTGCAAATTGTTATTAATACCTCTACCTCTAACTCGAAAACCACCTCCACCTTTTCGATGACACTAAAACTGTGTGTCACCTCACTAAGGCACCAATTCTTCCCTTTCTTGCTGAAAGAATTCAGTCTGCCCAACAACGATTTCACCTTTGACAATTTCTTTTTAGACTCACAATAATCACAATATATCATATAGGCTAAGAATTCAGCAAGTGACTTTGCTTGCCAACACATCACACTCTTCTGACTCTGCGTACTCAACTCTGGATGCAATCCCAACGCAAAAGTCGACACAAAACCCTGAACAATTTCCTTTATGGCATCTTTCATTCAACTATATTGTTGGATAATCTCCATCAATCTCTCATAATATACATGAACCGACTCCTCTGCATTCTGTGTCAATCTCATGATTTTTTTGTTTGAAATCTGTTTTTTTCAAAAAAAAAAAAAAGGAAATACATCATGAGTCTATGCATACACAGCGTTAAGCCCACAACCCATTTAGGGCTGGCCATGTTGTTATCAAATGCTTCTCAGTGTAGACAAAGGCAGTAGGAAACTAATGGTAACACAGCGTGTCGCCTACAACCCTTGTTGGGACGGCCACGTGCACTAGTACATATATCAATAGTAACAGGCTGTGTAATAGTTCAGGACTCATTGAGAACCAGTAACGTTGTAACCATGGGCTAGGAGCCCTACAAAGTGGATAGCGGTAGATGGACAGAAAAGAATCAGAGAAAAAAGAGGAAATGAGATAAAGGAGAAGTAAACAGCTACCTGGGTAAGCGAGTGGACAGACAGGAAGTGAAGTGTGGGGATGTCCAGCTTGAGTAGCAATGGGGGCCTTAATGGTTGTTAAAAGGGTGGGTGGTTATGACCGGTCTAGGCATGCGAGAAGCTTATCGGGATTTGCCGGGAGCAGTGCATCCTCAAAGAATCGCAGTGCTCTAAGCTTGGAGGGTAAATGTCACGCATGTTCTATTTTACAGAGATACCAAACTAGGGGACGCCAGACAGTGTTGAAGCGGGTTTCTCGCGATTGCAGTCAAGCTGTGAAAAGTTCCATAGTTATGACCTGCCACAGGCGCACAAACCAAGCGGCAATTGGGGGTGCCTCTGTCTTTTTCCAATATAGTGCTATGAGTTGCTTAGCCGCCCCAAGCATGTGTAAAGCTATAGTCCAGTCGCTGCGATTGAGGGCTTTTAAGTTCTCAGGTTTGAGGCCCAAGAGGATTGCGGCTGTACATTCAGGCACCTCCTTAATATGACTCAGACTTCCTTCCAGAGGAGGGTCAGGAAATATGAATGAAGTCACCAGATGCATTCAAACACCTCCAGCACAAGAAGGACGTGGCAGGGAACATTTGTGTAGTCGGACGGGCGTATAGTACCATTGTCATAATTTTGTATGCATTTTTCCTCTGTGGGATGCTACGATAGACCCTAGGACTGTATCGCCATAGACGGTTCCACTGCCCAGGCGTGATTTCCGTGCCAGACGTCAGTTGTCATTGGCGTTGATATGGGTGCGCAGTCAGCACAGGAGGGTGTTGTAGGATCTGGTATGTCCAAGATATGAGGCCCTTCAAGTCATCAAAGGAGCGGACCAGCCGCTCAAATGGGGTGTATGGCCGAGTAGCAGCCTGTAGCATTTCAGGTGAGGTACGGAGGATCATTGGTCGAAGGGATCACTCATTTTGAACATACTAAGGAGGGGGAGGGACTTGAGAGCTTTCTTGCCATCTTAAATCTATTTGAATTGGGCCTTGGCAAAAATGAGATCAGAGCACCCACATTCATCGGGAGAGATGCTAATACCATCATTGACTTTATCATAGTTTTTATTTTCATTTTAATTAAGTTTTTTTCTCACCGCCGACTGCCGAGGAAGATCAAAATAGACTCCGAGACCTCGTATGTGCAGATGGATGCAGTATAAAGAACGGGGTTACTTACCAAACTGAAGAAAATAATATCTCTACTCCCTGTCCGGAGAATGGCGGCATATTTCTAGTTAAATAAAGGAATGCTTTCCTCATCTGTGCCACTAACAAGACACCGTAGCTGTTGAGACCACGTCTTATCGATCCGTATTGTACCGCTGAGGGCATCATCAGCCACTAAAAGTTTTTAATTGACTCCCTGGAGAACGGATAACCATCTCTGAACAGGTTGGAGTAATTGTACCCTGTCTTGCAATGAAAATCGGTGTCTCTCAACAAGTATCCGGTCCTAAAATTTAGCAACTGAGCACTTGAGGAACTTAAATCGGTCTATCTTTTCTGTCCCCTGATATCTTTGATCCACAAGAGAAGAAAAGGTCCTGAGGAAGGTGGTTTATCCACCGAAACGCGCGTCGACCGATTATGTGCGGGGGCCTCAAGTTCTTCTGAGACCCTAGAATTTGACAACTTGTGAACTTGTCAATCAATACGTAGTTTCTCCCTTTTTTCCCCTTTTGGTAGTGTGGTTGTGGTATGCATGTGTGTATGTTTGCGAATTGAGTTGAGTATTTAAATATCAGGTGGCCTTCTTAAAAATTAATTGTTTATTATAATCGTGTATAAGAAAATCTTTTTCTATTATTGGTGTGTTATTAATAATGTGTGCTCTAAAAAGCAAAAAAATTCGAGTTTGAAAAATGTATTTATGATGAATCATGTATTTTGTATATGAAAAACTGAAATGAAAAAAACTTAATTAAAATGAAAATAAAAACTATGATAAAGTAAACACTTTTATATAATTCTGTCACCTTTCTTAACTAATTGTTGTATATTGCCTATAGATACATATGACCACTGAAGGAACAACTTCCTAGAACAAATTTCTTTCTTCCCCTCTGTTCCTTGGTCGCAAATTATTTCTTTGAGGGGGTCCCATCTTTTATGCTGTAATACCATCATTGACTACATCTTCGTATCATCAGGGGTGTTAGTCAAGGCTCGAGAATACAGAGCTGTGACCGCTGTTTTTAGCGACCACAACCCTGTCCTACTGACCATGGATTTGGATTGTTTTCTAAATGGGAGGGAAATAGGGGTGGTAGCCCCAAGGGATCTCACCTCTAAGGAGCAGGGTAGGAGGATAAAGTGGGAGAAGATCGTTCCCGAAAACTTCTTCCAAACACTAGCGCAGGAAACCGAGGCAAAGATGGCAGTTTATCTAGATCCTACTTCTTTAGGGCCTGATGTTGTGGCCGCCTATACTGAGATATGCATAAGGATTTCCAAGAACCTGGAGTCCAGGAATGGCCCGCAAGGCAATAAGAATACACACAAATGGTTCGACAAGGAATGCTCGAAAAAACATAGCGCCCTACTGAAAGCACTCAAACAGAGACCCAGAGATAGGACTCTAGTGGCAAGCCTGCGACAGGGATGCAAATCCGCACTTGCCAAACGCAAGAAACAAATCAAGGAGGAAGCTTGGGAGAGTTTACTATCCGTAGATGTAATGAGAGATAGTAAGAAATTTTGGGCAATCGTTAATCAGTCCTTCTTCACCGAGGATGGGAAATCAAACATGGATTGTGTGATTGAAGACGAAAGATGGCTTAATCATTTTAAACAAATCTATGAAACCGAGGCTCCAATCCCTCCAGCTAGTGTTCCTCTGCGAAATACCACGATTATGGATTTGAACATATCCGAGGTTGAAAAGGCCATCAAAGACACAAGCAAACATAAGGCCCCGGGACCTGATGGGGTACCAGCGGATCTTTACATGCAGTACCCGCAATTCTGGTCCAAAATACTGACTAATGTCTTTAATGCGATACCTTCAGCAGGCTTCCCATCCACTTGGTCCACTTCTATAATTGTCCCGATTTTTAAGAAGGGGAACAGGGGGGACCCTGCTTGCTACAGGCCAATCTCCTTGCTAGACTCTGCCGTTAAAATCTTGGGCAGAGTCATTCTACAAAGACTCGGGGATTGGCTTGAGGGGAGTGGGGTTCTCTCTGACCTTCAGTATGGTTTTAGAGCTCACAGGGGGACCATGAACCAATGTTTAAACCTTCACCTCATTATTAGTAAATACACTGTGGTGAAGGAGGGGCATTTATATTTAGGGTTTATGGATTTATCCTCTGCTTTTGATTTGGTTAATCTCTCTATACATTGGCCTATTTTGCGGGATTTGGGTTTGGACACTACCTTGGTGAACTTTTTACACGACCTCCATCAGAATTTGTTTGCTTCCGTTAGGGTAACAAGGGAAGGTAGGTGCACTGAAAAATTTAGATCAGGGAGAGGGGTCAGACAAGGTTGCATTCTGGCCCCTCTTCTATTTACACTATACATCAATTCCCTTGGCAAATCACTAAATTTAGCCACCTTGGACGTACCGCGTATGGGAGGGTCACCCATCCCGGTCCTCCTGTACGCGGACGACGCTGTCCTACTAGCTCGCACAGGTACGGGCCTACAAAGACTGTTAGACCATTTTGGATCTTTTATGGAAGCTCTGGACTTAAAGATCAATACATCAAAATCCCATGTTATGGTAACTGGCTCACGTAGGAAAAGCTTGAAAATTAAAACCTTTAGTTGCAACGAAACACGAATCTCTAGGGTACCTTTCTTTTGCTATTTAGGTGTCACTTTTGACGAAAAAGGATCCTGGGGACCTCAACTAAAAATGAAGGGTAACGTAGTTGCAAGATCTACTACAGGCCTCATGAATTTTTCTAAAAAATTAGGTTCCAGACCCATGGAGGCCATGATTCGTATCTATAAATCCAAATGCCTGGCAATCGCATCTTATGGGGCTGATATCTGGGGCTATGTTCCTTCTCAAGGCATCCAAATTATAGAAAACAATTTCATACGAGCTTTGCTGTCACTCCCAAAGTCATCTCCTACATACTCTATCCATAGTGAAGTCGGCTTGGGACACATCACTGACCTTCTAAAAATGGCTCCCCTGCTATGCTGGGTGAAAACCTGGACAAACGAGGAGATCACGTTGAACCACCTCATACTCAAAGACTGTATGGCCTTAGACAAGGCGGGCAGTATTCCCTGGCTAGCGTATGTTAGAGCGGCATGCGTGAAGCTGGGGCGCCCGGACATGTACACCTTACCACAGGGCCTCAAGAAAGAGGATGTAGGATGGGTCAAGTTGCATCTCCGGAACTTGTTGGAGTTAGAAAGGGAGGAGGCTGAACTTAAAAAACCTATGGTGAGAACAATATATCAACTATCTATCTCCCCAGTCATGGAACCCTACCTAAAATATGTGACCAAACCATACCATCGTTTTCTTTTATTGAGATTTAGGTTCAACCTCATCCATTTAGTGCTTGGTATCAATATAAAGTGGGGGACCTTTGAAAACACCCCACCTTGCACATGTGATAGCTTCTCAAATCAGGACACACTTCATTTTGTGATGTTTTGCGAACACTATCTGGAGCCACGGAAACATTTTTTATATCCCATCTTGAAGGAACTTAACTTTGTCCAGGTGAGGCCTGCACTTTTACATTTGCAAATGCTTAACTCTGTGCAGGTCACATATGGTGTAGCCAGTTTTTTGGTGGCGGCTGCTCGATTAAACAAAACAAGACTTACCCAGACAAATACACATCTAGGTTGACATCCCGTCAACTTTGTTCTGGGGAATTGCACCAAGATCAGTGGGATAAGGAGGTGCCTGTTTTTCATGGACTTTACTATGTAGAGCACTCATTTTTGTATTCAAATTTAACATTTTTTTTTTTTTTTTTAGGAATCATTTTAGGACCTGCAATCAGGTGTACAAATTGTTTAATTGTTAATTTTTTAATCTATTTAACGTATGGTTATTAATTTTTATAAAAGGAATTGTGTATTGCTTTTATGGTTTTAATCAACCGAATAAAGATGTTTGACTGACTGACTATATTCAAGATTTCAGGTGACGATACCCAGTGCCGCAACTGGGCATACTGTAGGCCCGCTTCTGGTGGGAGATGAAATTCTTCTCTACACTGGGCAAACGTCTTTAGGATTACCCCCTCAAACATATCTCCAATCACTCTGCACCCTCCCTGTAGCCATTTGTCAAATGCTTGTGTATGGCAGGCCGGGGGGAAGAGTGGGTTGCCCGCTATGGGAGTGTTAGGGTAAGGGAAGGTCGTCGGCCCCCTACGCACGTTTTTTTTGTCCCAGATATCAAGGACTGTTTTGGTAGGCACTGCCATTTAGGCACTGCAGGAGCGTGCAACACGGTGGAGCCATGTAAGATCCCATTTAGTACGCCCCGTTACCATCCTATCCATATGGAACCACACCATTTTGCTTTCAGTGGTTGCCCATTCCGAGACAGTACGAAGGTGTAAGGCCCAGTAATAGTCGAAAAGGTAAGGGCACGCTAGTCCCCCTCTATCCCTTGGCAACATGAGGATCTTGTGGGAGAACCTCGGCCGACGACTGCCCCAAATAAATTTAGTGATCTCTTTTTGGAGGTCCTGTATCTGTTGTTGTGGCATAGGGGTGGGAAGACATTGGAACAAGTATAAGATTTTAGGGAGCATCGACATTTTGACAGCGTTAAGCCTACTGAGCCAAGAGATAGTTAGAGATTTCCACCTCCGCAGGTCTTCCTGGATGGCTTTCTTGCATTCATGCCAATTTACCTGAGACCACGTGTCCAGGGAAGGGGTCAGTTGGAGGCCTAGATAACGAATATGATCCACAGTCCATTGATAGGGAGCCAGTGTTTTCAAGACTGGCAGCTCCTCTTTCGGGATCGTGAGGTTTAAAGCCCAAGGTTTGTCATGATTAATTTTAAGGCCCGATGCCCTTTCAAAGGTCTGTAGGAGAGTTTGGAGCGCTGGGAGAGAGGTATGTTGGCCAATAACGTGAGAATAAGGTAATCCGCGAATAACGCTACTTTATTCTGTCAACCCCCTAAAGCGAAGCCGCGGATGTCCGCGCTCTGCCTCATCATCTCCGCCAAGAGCTCTATTACCACGGCAAATAGCAGAGGTGATAGAGGGCAGCCCTGTGTCTACGCCTGTGTATGAAGAAGGGATCAGTGAGCTGCCCATTTACACGGACCCGCGCTTGAGGGGAGAGATAGGGAGCCATGATCATAGAAATCATGTTTTGTCCCAGACCGACCTTGTGTAACACCACGCAAAGAAAACCCCTGTCCAGCCGATCGAACGCCTTCTCCGCGTCGAGCGATAGAAGGCAGGCCGGTATATTCCAGTGGTATGCTTTCCCTACCAGATGCGCAATTTTACGCTCGTTATCTGCCCCCTGTCTGTTGCGGATGAAGCCGACCTGATCTGGCTCCACAAGGCCAGGCATGTGAGGATCCAGATGCTTAGCTAGAGTTTTACTGTAAAGTTTGAAGTCAGTGTTTAGCAATGCTATGGGATGGTAAGAAGCACATAGCATGGGGTCCTTTCCTGGTTTGGGGATAAGAGCTATTTCTGCCATACCCATGGAAGGCGACGGCCTCACCGTGTCCGAGAAGGAATTATATAATCACAGCAGGTATGGCTGGAGTTGCGATATAAACATACGATAAAATGCCACCGTCAAGCTATCCGGGCCTGGCATTTTCCCAAGGGGGAGGTCCTTCAGCGCCGCTGTCCGTTCCTCCGCCATGAGGGGACCTTCCAATTGTTTAGCGTGGTGTGGGTGTATTGGGGTCCAGGGACATTGGTTCAGTACCTCATCGATATGAGCTTGAAAGGGTGTTTCTCCCTCATAGAGGGTGGTATAATAGGCCCTAAAGGCCTCGCATTTAGCTCGCTCCGCAGTGACCCGCCCTCCATCAGGTAATTGGATGTTCGCAATGTGGGCCTTCGCTGCCCGGACCCGCAGGTGCCTCACCAACAACCTACCCACTTTGTCCCCCCCCTCGAAGTACCGTTGTTTCAAGGCAAGCAAGGACCGTTCAGCTTTATTAGTTCGCAAAGCGCGGAGCTGGCCCCGAAGGTTTGCAAGTTTCCACCGGGTTGCGATGGAAGGGCGCTCCCGATCCTGCTTCTCCAGTTTAAAAATATTTGTGGAGAGGCTATCCTCTAGGCTGCGGGCCTACCGCATCCGCGCGATCGTAATAGACGTGATGTGGCCTTGGATTGTCGCATTAAAGTCATCCCACACCACAGGTAAAGGGGTCTTGGTAGATAATTGCTCGCAAAATAAGAGTCAATAGCGGTCCGTATAGACTCCACATTTGCTGAGTCCCGCAAAATATGTGGCGGCAGGCGCAACAGCGGCTGACGGGTGGGGCAAGCGGCCGGATCCTGCAGGAGAAGTTCAACGTGAGCATGATCGGAGATCGAGATGTCAGACAGGGCTGCCACCAACATATCCCTTATAAGGGCGTGCGATATAAATAAATAATCAATACGCGAGTAAGAGCGGTGGACATGTGAGTAGTACGAGTAATCTCGCACCTCAGGAAAGTGGTAACGCCAAGAATCTATTAGGCCAAGGTCCGTTATCTGTTTCTGGAGTGCAGAGGACATTCCACCCAATCCGTACGAGGAGGCTTCACTACGGTCCTGCGTAGGGTCCCACACCAAGTTAAAATCCCCTCCCACAAACAAAGAGGGGTCACCCTGCGGTACCTGTTCCCATAATAGCATCTGGAGATAGGAGTCCTGCATCTGGTTCGGGGCTTAAACATTACACAATGTGAGTAGGCGTTTGCCAACCTCCACCCCCGCCCTGACGAAACGTCCATCTGTGCTACAGAAAGTTTTTGGGGTCCACTGCCTGATACCCTTACTGCATAGAATAGCCACTCCGGCTGTTTTGGTTTCTGCTGCGGCCCAGAATTAGAGGGGATATTTAGGGTATGCCAGTTGAGGAGTGTCCACCTTTAACAGGTGGGTTTCATGAAGGAAAATGATGTCTGGACTATGCTGTAGTACGTAGCACCACACTTGCTGTCACTTGTTGGGTGAATTAAGCCCATTAACATTAACTCATCAGATCACAGATCAGGCCATCGTGTCCCCCAAAGAGCCATATCCCAATAAGGAAAAAAGGGATTAGAGGGGGGGTCATCCCTATGCACCGGTGCCCACTCTAGCCATGCAGTCACCCGCCCGCCACACCCAAGAAGCAGCGAAGGAGAGAAAAAATGAGTCCGAAAAATAGTAGGAAAGAAGAGAAAAAGAAGAACAATCAACATCGGCCAACCGGGCCAGATCGTTCTGTTCCAGTCGTGGGTCATCCTGCACCCTAGGGTTTGAAGGAACCCAGAGACGTCACTCTCTCAGGAACAGATGGGTATAGGTCGTTTGCTGCACTCAAGTCCATTCAGGTGGGGTGTTCCAGCATCAGCTACACTGCAAAAAGGGGAGTTATGGCAGTGTCTAGAATTCGGCAGCATACAGTAAGGTCTGCCCGAGAAGAAGTCCCAGAGTTTGTTATGGGCACATAGGCTGTTCAGCTAGGGACTGGGGAGTCCGGGCCCATGTCAGACTTGTCCCCCTCCAGGGACCTGATATGCTCAATGATGTCGTTTTTAGCCTGCGAAGATGCTTGCTCGTCTAGAGGTGGTGAGCATCTGGGCTGACGCACAGTGGACCAAGAGGGTTTAGCAGGCACCCATGCAGTAGGCAGGGGACGGGTGGGGCTGGCAGGCCGAGAGGCGGGCAGTCGGAGCAGTTGAGCCGCTTCTTGGTAGGATCGTATCACCTAACATTTTGATTCCCATAGGAAAATAATGGCGAATGGGTGGCCCCACTGGTAGGGTATGTCCAGGCTTTGCAGTTTGTCCGTTACAGGCATTGCAGGGTATTGGGTGCCAAATATCTTATGTCCATCATACGTGAGGTCCTGCTTGGCTCTCGCCGCCCGAAGAATGGCTTCCTTCTATGTAAAAAGTGGACCCTGGTTAAAATGTCCGGGAGGAGACCCGGTCTGCCCGCAGGCACGGCAACCTAATGTGCCTGATCCAAAGCCGGGAGGGAGGCGTCATCATCCCCCCAGACCTCATGGAGGAGCTGTGCCACATAGGTCATTATGTCCTTCCCTTCTGCCCCAAGAGGAACTCTTCGGATGCGAAGGTTGTTCCGGGGACTTCGATCTTCCAGATCATCCTGCTTCAGTTGTAAGTCTATGTGTTGGTCTTCTAGGGCGGCCAGGCGTTGCCAGAGTTGCTCCTGATCTTCTGTGCCGGCGTCAACTGTCCTCTCCAGTCCATCCACTCGCTCGGCCAAGTCTCTGACATCCTTCCTGAGCTCCCGGACACAGGAGTGGACCTCGGTGCGCAAGTAGACAATTTCAGATTTCAGCTCGGTCATGAAGGTCATGAATGCCTGTGTCACCGGCTGCGAGTCCCCTCCAGGCTGTGGGGTCATCTCCGCAGGGGCAGACACTCCTGTCTTACCCCACATTGCTGCAACAAAGGTGTCTTTAGAGGTTGGCACAGCGGCGTTCTTGCCGCAATTGGTGCGTGTCATTGTGGAGTTGTAGCTGTCCAGCCGGGTACCAGTCCCAAAGGCCCAATGGGGGTTCGCGAGACAGCTCACCGGGGAGCCTGGCTACCAGGCGGGCCCACCGCACTGCAGCCGTCCAGCCGACCCACTCCAGATGGGGCCAGCTCTTGCGGGGCTCACGCTTATCGCCCTCGCCTCCCACCAGACAGTAGGATGCGGTCCAGAGCAATATTCACAGCAGCTTGCCTCTCCAGTGTCCAGTCACTCCCTCCACCACACCTGGAAGTCGCAGGCCTGGGTCAACACCCGTCAATTCCAGGTTATGCAGGCAGGGGTGGTTCAGGAGTCACAAGAGGTAGAGTTATCAGGGGCAGGCCTCCAGTAAAATTAAGGGAAGCACTCCCACCACAGGAGGGCCGGTGCCCACGGACTCCTGCAGCGACACCTGGCACCTGCCTTCGCGCCCCCAGCCAGCAGATCCAAAAGGGCTCCGGTGATTCGCCCGTGAGGAGGCCTGTTTCGGCCTCTGTCCAAGCAGTGCGGTGCAGCACGGCTCAGTGAGGTTGCGGAGGGAACAACTCTCAGCAGGTCCCCCACAAAGGCAGCTCAGGGAGGCGATCAGGCAAGTATGGAGGGTGGGGGGGTGCCGCTAGAGTCTCTACACCGGGGGAGCGGCGGGCCCCTGCGGGTGTTCGCGCCAAAACCCGGGCGCGAAATTGCCATCTGTAAAGTGCGCTCCCCTCAGCCAGGGCCCCTCCACAGGGCAGCTCCCCCACTCCGCCCGTTGCACAGCAGCTCCATTCACCACTGGTGTGTGCTGGGACCAGGGAACAGCACCTTCATTCTCTCACGGCGGGGAAATTCGGTATCCGTCAGGCCAGATTCCAGACTCAAAAAGGCAGTTCCAGGACGTCCCCGGAGGCAGTCACCCTGGGACCTCCAGCGCCGCTGCTGTCATGATCACCGCAATCATACGGCCGGGCTTTCTCTTGATGGGGGTAGCATCCTCCGGGTCTGGGGGGGTCTCAGTTTCTCACCCCTCAGCCACGAGGAAGGGCCGTGCTCGGAAGCCTCAAGATGGCGGCCGCCGCTATCGGGTCAAAGGTCCAAGGTAAGACAGCCGGACCCCCGCTATGATTGTGCCCCGGCTATCGTCTGCTCTTCCAAAGGTGCCCCTCACAGTCTGCCACACAAGCGCCCTGTAGATAGGCGGCACCAGTGCCCCAAACTCCGCCATAATGGCTTAAATATTCAGCGGGTGACCGGAGCTCCCACTCCGGGCATCTCACGCCATTTGCAGCGAGACCACGCGCCCCCAATCTCATGATTTTTAACCACTTAATCTGTTTCGCTGTAACGTTTTCCTTCAAATGCCCAATAAACTCAGCATACCTATCCATAAACACAGATGACGATTTAAAACTTAGCAGACTCTTAAATGTTTCTTCATCAGGTCACTTTACCATCAACTTACATTCACTTTACAAGTACTTTGGCTCCATAATCAAAAACAATGCCTCCTAATCTTCAACACCTTCTTCGCAGTCCAAAACTGCATACCACTTCTCTGGCTCCTCTCTAAGCTTTGTAAAATATTTTATAAAGTCCATAAATCATTTCTAGTCCACAGAACATGAACATTCACCTGACCACTGGCTCCAGACATTTCTCACAGTGGGAATTATCCTTTAACATCAAATCTAGAATCACTTATAATGCTCCTTATTTAATTTTTCAGGAGCCCTGAAATCCATTCACTCCTGTGTTTTTCCACTTTGTTCCAATATTTTATTAGGTCTAAATGTTTTGTTGAATTTGTTCTGAACTGTACAACGGTCTCTTTTCAAATTTCAGCCTCTGTAATCTTTTGAAAGTCTTACAAGTCCATCTTTTGAGCAAAGCCAAACCCAGTCTGTCAGCCACGCTCTCCAACTTCTCAAGTAGACAATAAGCTCGTGTTCATGCTTCCAAGTTCAAAAACTCCATCTAATCAAATTTCAATTTTGAAACAATATGCGTTTTTTAATCAATGAGTTGTTACACATTCCCTTTACTAATTGAAGCACCACTCTCAGTAACCTCTAAATGGCTCTCTGAATTCTAGGTCTCCACCTCCTGACTCAACTTCAATTCCTCAGCAGAATTATAAGGTGGAAGTCTCCAAGTTAACAATTCATCCAATACTTCATCTTCTGATTCATAGTCACTCTTTATCTCCATTTTATCTGTAAGCTCCTTTGATTTACCCTTCGCCTGATCTTCAACTATCACTGGAAACACACCCACAGTGTCAAGCACTCAAATATGCTGTGCTGTTATCTTTAAGCCCACCTTAGCATTCATCCAATCATGAACAGTCTTACCAAGTTGACCTCCCCAAATCTTCTGTTATTCCTTATGATTGGCCCTAAAATGCTACTCATGTAATGCTTCAAATTGTGTTGGTCTTGGTTGCCAATTAGTATTACACAAACATTGTCTTAAGTAAGCAGTTTTCTTCAATACAAAAATAAAATTTTCAGGAAATTGAAAAATGTTTACATTTTTGGTAGCCCTGTGCCACTCCTTAAGCCATAAGCAAGTGTGCAGACATAAGTATTTCATGAGGCAGACTTCCAACTGGTGGTGCCGATTATTTTTCCTAACAACTTTGACTTAGACTTTCGCAAACTCAGACCTATGGTATATTCAAGCACTCTTCACACTATACCACACATCAAACATAAAAATATAATCTCAAAACCATATCTCTTCAAACACAATAATAATAAAATAAGAGAATAAAACCTGTGTTTGTGTACTGGGAAATGGGATGGAAATCAAACGCAGCATGGGCACAATAGCACTTCCAGGCACTACACAATCACACATTGTATTGTAATTGTATTGTAATTGCATTTATATAGCGCTTACTACCCCTGACGAGGCGTCGAAGCGCTTTTTCGGCGGGTAGCACGCTACTCCGGGACCCACAGAGGATTAGTGTTGAATTAGTATAGTGAAACATGCAAGTACATTTTAAGTGGTGGATAGGTTAGTCAGTTATTTGGATTTGGAATTATAGCAGAAGGATAGATGAAATATGAGGTAATTTCAGTGGTTTATATTAGTCTGTTACTTGGAGTGAGAAGGATAGCGGATGGATAAAAGGAGAAGAAAGATTTGCATTCATATAGCACTTGTTACCTCTGATGGGTGTTGAAGCGCTTTTTGGCGAGTAGCACGCCACTCCGGAACCCATAAAGGATTAGTGTTGAAAATTAGTATAGTATAAATATGAAGTAATTTGAGTAGTAGATATGTTATTCAGTTATTTGGGCAGTATATTAGTATAGTTGAATATGGAACATGGAATTTGAGAAGTGAACATGTTAGTCTGTTAATTTTTATAGAAAAAAAGGATAGTGAAGGGATAAAAGAGTGAAGGTTTTTTTTTTTTTAATGAGATAAAGGGCAGCATTTCTGTCCCAAGTCCCGATCAGTCTCGAACAGGCCCAAACAGGCAACTACCCTTGTCCTCTCCACCCGTAACAGGCCCAAACAGGCAACTACCCTTGTCCTGACCACCCTTAGCCTCGACGCCCGGGCTGAGACGCCCTAAGCCTGGCCTTTTTTGTAGCCCTAGTAATCAGGTGACCCCTTCAGCCAATGGGAACCCTAGCCCTAACATTATCCAATCACAACATTAGCCCTAACTTCTAGAACCAATAGGAGACCAGGACCTTGCAGCCAATCTTAACCCTAGTCCAAGCACCCAATCAGTTCAAAAACCCTGATCTCTACGTCCAGTAAAGGCCCTAGCCCTACCACTAGTCCCAATCCAAGTCCAAGCAGCCAATGGTACAGGTAGCCCTAGTCCCTACTTCCAATAGCAAGCCTAACCCTACTCTTAGTCCCACACCTGGTCCAACAACCAATCACACCAGAAGCACTAAATAGCTGCTTCCAATTGAAGGTCTAACCCTAGCCTTAGTCCCACCCTACTCCCAACAACCAATAACATAGGAAGCCCTAGTCCCTACTTCCTATAGAAATCCGAACCCTAGCCCTAGTCCCAACCCTGCAATGATTGAATCACAGACCGAGAAGCCAGTCAGAACCCTCAAATACCCAACCAATGAGGACATTAACCCTAACCCAATAGAAACACCAGATACAACCACCAATCAGTGTATACATGTGCCAACCACCAGCACACCATATAAGGTCCCAGCAACCTCAGACAAGGTTTGCTGGCCAGGGAGTTGGAAGCTGCTTGCTCCTGTTCAGAATCTCCTAGGAGACAGACAGGCTCAATCCACAACTTTGGACTTCAGCAGGTAAAGGCTTCACTAACTCGAAATCTAACAATACTGTTTGAATAAAGCTTTACTCCCCCTGCTGGCCAAAAAACGAAGTGCACAGGCCCCAGTAAATACAGCTCACAGAAGCACCCTCTGATGTAGAAAATCCCTGTAGCTAGGGGGGGAGGGGGGCAGCGGGGCTGGCCTCACTGGCTTGTGAACACAAAATGGTGGCGGGGGGTGCACTGTTTGAGCACACAGGCCTAAGCACAGAGCAAAGGAGAAATTTGGAGGGAAAACAGATTTGTCACCAAGGAATTAGAGGGACAAACTACAGAGGTTGGACTGCAAATCCCACAATTCAACACACTAAATGAAGGCAATCATGGGCAGGGAAAACCACACATTTAAAACACAACACAGGTGATAAAATATGCAATTACAGGCAGGATAAAACTACAATTTTAACTGTAACAACCACAGGCATAGACAGTAAACACAGAAAGTGAAAATCGTTTTTTAAACAACTTTTTGTCTTGGGAAGAGACAGCACTAGTCTGTCTCCTTACCACTTCCTGGACTCTGCTCAAAGCAATCTGGGGCACATGTGGGCTGCAACTCACAAGATGGAGGAGAATGATTTGGGGTGCACCCAGCAAGGCCTTCAGGGGCCTGGGCAGGTGTGAGAGGAGGGCTCAGACTTGCCTGGTAGCTGAATAGCCAATGGTCTGCTGGCCTGGGGGTGGGGTTTGGGCAGCTGCTTGCTCCTGTTCAGAATCTCCTAGGAGACAGACAGGCTCAATCCACAACTTTGGACTTCAGCAGGTAAAGGCTTCACTAACTCGAAATCTAACAATACTGTTTGAATAAAGCTTTACTCCCCCTGCTGGCCAAAAAACGAAGTGCACAGGCCCCAGTAAATACAGCTCACAGAAGCACCCTCTGATGCAGAAAATCCCTGTAGCTAGAGGGGGGGCAGGGGGGGGATGGCCTCACTGGCTTGTGAACACAAAATGGTGGCGGGGGGTGCACTGTTTGAGCACACAGGCCTAAGCACAGACCAAAGGAGAAATTTGGAGGGAAACCAGATTTGTCACCAAGGAATTAGAGGGACAAACTACAGAGGTTGGACTGCAAATCCCACAATTCAACACACTAAATGAAGGCAATCATGGGCAGGGAAAACCACACATTTAAAACACAACACAGGTGATAAAATATGCAATTACAGGCAGGATAAAACTACAATTTTTAACTGTAACAACCACAGGCATAGACAGTAAACACAGAAAGTGAAAATCGTTTTTTAAACAACTTTTTGTCTTGGGAAGAGACAGCACTAGTCTGTCTCCTTACCACTTCTTGGACTCTGCTCAAAGCAATCTGGGGCACATGTGGGCTGCAACTCGCAAGATAGCCTTGCTGCTCGCGCCACGTTACCTAGAGGGTGAGCAGGGGTTATCTTGGCGTGTAACTCCCTTGCCCTGACTTGGGAGTGGTGGTCTCTGACTGACTTTGGCAAAAGCCCTGGCCAGCCAGGGATCCCATTTCCAACATTGGCGGCAAGCGGTGAGGATAAGGATTTGTGTTTGCGGTGTACCACAGTAGTAACTGGCCACACCACAAAACTCTGCATTTTAGATGACCACATTTTAGGGGATTGTTTTTTTTGAAGTTTCATATTTTCTTCTCCTGAAGGTATCATTGTGCAATTGTGTCCAGTGCATTTGTCCCCCACCCTGCGCCCAGAGTCGGTACCTGTGTCACGTGTGGTCAGGTTGAGGAATCAGGGGTGGTAGAAACTGCCTTACCAGTCCGAGGGGAGGGTTGTGTGTGGATGAATGGTGTGTGGCACTAGGCAAGTGAGTGTGAGTTCTCTAGGGTAGAGAGCTTGCTGAATACCTTGTGAATTGTGTACTCCTGAGTTAGCTCAGACCCCTAGGTTCCCTGTGTAATCTTGTCTCTAGAACGTCCTGCCAAGATGGAGCTTGTCTTTGATTTCAGTGATCTAGATACCTACAGTACGTGGGAGCTGGTACGGTTCTGTGACGAGAGAGACATAGGGAGGGGTGAGTCAAACTGGTACGAACTTAGGGACCGCCTGGTCAGATGGCAAGAGGGTCAATGGGATCGTGAGCGCAGTGAGGAAAGGGTCTGGGCCTCACACCATGAGGGTGATGGGTCAGTGGGGAGCCCTGAAGATTCAGAAGAGGAGGGAGAAGATGTCAGCACCTGCATGCCAGTAGAGAGGGAGGACCCCATAGATAGGGAGTCCCTTGCTGGGTCCAGTTTAGGAGGCAGCGCCTCATCCCTTTCCCTGTCCCCAGAGGAGCTGGAAGATAGGAGGAGAGAAAGGGAGCACCAGCTTGCCTTAGAGAAGCTCAGGTTAGAGCATGCCCAGGCTATGGCGCAGCTGGAGCTTAGGAAGCAACAGCTAGAGACCGAGAGGGTCTTAGCGCAGGAAAGGATAGAGGAGGCTGAGAGGGCCTCCACCAGAGGCAAAGTAGCTCTGGAGGATAGACTATCCCCTGCGCGCAGTTTTAATTTTTCTGGATTCCCCGGGGAGGGCTGAGTCCAGTGGTGGCAGCTATTTAGACTTCAGTGCAGGAAGTCCCCTACCCAGTGCCCAACGTATGGTCCCTTGTTCCCAAGAGGAGGAGTTGAGGTTGAAGTTCAGGGGCAGTAGGAAACTGCCTCACCAGAGTTGTTTTTTTTTTTGTGGATGACTGTTCTGATGCAATGTGGGATTGGCTGGCGGCTAGCTCGGATGATGAGAGAGACGGAGTACTGAATATGTTTCTCAAAGAGCAGTTGCTCAGTGTTGTTTGTCCAGAGTTGCGCCAGCACCTGTTGAAGTCTGAATCCCTTAGTCCTTGGGCGCTTGCTGAGGAAGCAGAGCGCTGGGAGAGTGCTAAAGGTTCTCTAGAGTCATTAGGGAGTGACTCCAAAAGTAGTGGTTCAGGTATCTTCCAGCCCAGCGTGGTGGAAGAGGCTCAGTGTAGCCCAGCTAGGTCCCAGGATAGCGAGGAGGGTGTAGGGGCTCACTGCCTGGCTCAGTGGAGCAGGAGTGAGGGGGAGACCGAGGTTCCCCAGACGCCCGAAGCCCTGCCTCAGGACTTGGATGGTTTCTGTAGGGAACACCAGGTTGGGGACCTAGGCTGTCCTGTTAGCCTCCCAGTGAGTAGAGGACCTGGAGCATCTGTAACCAGAGCTCCTGTGGTTCTAGAGGCTGGCAGTACCGCTCTGGTAGGGAGGGTACAGGAGTCCAGCGTGAGGAGTGATTGGGGGATGAGTTTCCCAGTGGATGCACCAGTGGACCAGGGACTAGCCAGTTGGGCTAGATCTTCTTGGGGGGACCCGGGTGGCGCCACTTCTGGTCTGGGGGATTGTCACGCACTGTCAGGTGGACAGGGGACGGGAGATCTGCGCCAGACAGACGGTCACGCAACAGATGTGTCATTTGTTAGCCTCAGGGGGATTGTGTGTGAATCCCCAGAAGTCCTGGAGTGCCAGGCAATTGTTCCACCAAAGGTTTTAGACCGGAGGTTGGGAGGCCAGGTTCAGGATCAGCCTGACCTGAAGGGTAGGACGACTGTAACCAGTGTCCTGACCGGTTCTTCTTCCAGAGGAACTTCTCCAGGTGGGAGAGGGCAGACCTCTGGAAGGGGGTGCAGAGGGTGGGAGAGCCCACCTCTGACCCCGGTGCAACCTGAGTGGATAAGCCCTGGGTTGGAATGGCGTTCTAGGTGTACCCCTCGCCGGAGGAGGAGGAACCCTAGAAGAAGAGGTAGGGGGAGGAGAGCCTTCCCTGAGACTCCTAGTCCGCCTGAGGGTGTAGACCCTAGGCTGGAGAACCAGTGGCAGTCTAGTCCTGTCTTGCAGACAGGAAGAGTGGAAAATGGCCGCTATGTGCCAGGGGTTACTACCCCCCGCTCTGCGAATTGGCAAGGACCAGTGGCACCTGGGTGGCCCAGGGCCTGGTCCTGGCCGCGGACAGCTCGGGAGTACCAGTGGGGTAGCCCAGTTGGTCCGGATAGTGGTTCTAGAAGGAATCCCATGGGTTCACCGTGGCGTAGAACAGGAGGGTGTCCCTGCAGTTGCGGGCCCGCGTCCGTGTTCTATCGCCCCAAGCAGGGAAGTCCATCACGGTGGTGATTGGTCTCCCCTGCGTTTTGGCTGGAAGGGGGTTGTGTTGGACTTTGGCCCTTAGGGCAGGTTCACCCCTAGACTTTTTGCTTTAAATGGTGACCTGGCAATGGTGATTTTTGGGGTTCTGCGCACTTTCACTGTGTACCAGTGGAAAGTGCGTGCGCACTTTGAGTGCATGTGCTGAGCTAGGCCTGCCCACCCATAGGAATGCATGGGGAATGTATGTGTCCCTGGTAGTTCCTGATGCGTGGGGTGTACAGGCTCGAGTTTAGTATGTGTGAACTCGTGAGAGTGAATGCTGCGAGATGGTGTATGCGGCATGTATGTGTCTAGAAGGGAAGTGCTACTTCTGGACATTGAGATATGTGTGCAGTGAGGGTGCTGGAGCGTGATTGGCTGGAGCTGGCTGGCATGCCAGGCTCCAGGAAGTCTGGATGGGTCTGCCCGGTGGTGAGTGTGAGATTAGCATGAGAGATGTGTGGGAGGAGTGCACCTGGGTCCTGGATGGGCTGGGTTTTCCCCACACAATGCTGGCTCCGCCCCCCTGTGGTGTGTCTAACGACCCTAGCCTCCCCAGTGAAAGAAATGGGTGGTTGGCCCATCAAGAGTGCTCCCAAACCAGCTGCGACTGGTTTCTCCCCCACCCTGCACCTCCAAACAAAGGATTTAGCTATATGAAAATGGGGCTGTGTCCCCATGAATGTGTTCTGCTTTTGGATCCTGCCAGAGGGGGCTGTTGCTGCTGCTGGGGCCAGGAGGACCGCCACTTGGGGTGTCTCCCTGCCTGGAGACCCAGTGTGCTGGCTCTGGGCCCAGCATTGCCCCCCTGTCTGCCCTGAGGAACTTTTGCTGGACTTGTGTTTCCCCTGAAGCGCCTGGAAGCACTTTATTTTGTCTGCCAGTGCTGGGAGCGCTTTATTTGCCTCCTAGCACTTGGAAGCGCTTTATTTGCTGGTTATAGCGCTGGGAGCGCTTTATTTTACCCTTAGCGCTCGAGGGCGCTTTACTTGTTCCTCGCCGGTGCCCACCCGGCATTTGGCCCGTTTCTGCCGTTTTTCGAGTCACCTGGCAGGTGCCCACCCTACCAGGGACCTGGCGCTGTTCTTTTGGCTTTGAGCGAGTGCCTACCTCGCTTCTTTACTTAATTAACACGGGAGCCCACCCCGTGTTGTAATCACCGCCACAGCCCGGAGCCGAGGAGAAGCCGAGGGAACCACCGCTGACGTCACCCGGGAGCCGCGCTGCCATTGGCTTAGGCAGCGGGAGGCTCGCCAGGCGACCTGCGTGGTGATTGGCTCCCCAGGAAAGCAGCCGAAGAAGGATGGAGGAAGGTGCAGGCGGGGCTCCGTGGTGAGGAGAGCCCCGCCGCCCACGAGAGAAGAGGCTGGCAGTGTTTCCCACCCCCCCCCCCCCCCCACAGCACCAGTGAGGTCCCGGTGAGTGCGGGGGCAGGTTCTCTTGGCTCTTCGAGCGGCCCCAGTTGGCAGAGGGCCGCTCCGATGTGTGGGGCATATCTTTGTTGACGAGCCCCCGAGCGGGGCTCCTACGTGGTAGTGCACATTTGGCCCATGAGCCCAGAGAGGCTCCAACGCTAAGGGGCATTCTTTGGTTCAAGAGCCCACAAGGCTCGTGAAGACCCCATTGATTCTTGAGAGCTCACGAAGCTCACGCGCCCGCCTTTCTTTAGAGCCCTGAGAGGCTCGAGGGGCATTCGTTATTGCTGAGCCACGAGAGGCTCAAAAGCACCACAGTTGTTCAGGAGCCCAGAGACGCTCAAGGGGCGCATCTTGCTTTCAGAGCCCAGGAGAGGCTCACCCGCCCAGTGAGGCGACCTTCCTTCGTTCTGCGAGCCCAGAGAGGCTCTGAGGGTGCCATTTGTATTCAGAGCCCAGAGGGGCTGCATTGCTTCGTTTTGAGCCCTGAGAGGCTCAGGGGCATAATTGATATTCAGAGCCTAGTGAGGCTCTTGAGAGACAGTCAGTTGGGCAGAGCCTGCGAGGCTCCAGCGTTGGCCCATTATTGATGATTCAGCTGCCCAGCACTTTGTGGGCAGCTGCTACGTTTAGGCCCTGACTTTGGGACACAGGGCGTCCTAGCCCTAGAGAGGCCAGTTGGCCTAGGGACAGTCACAGGTGGTGACTAATGTCAGTTTGGCGCAATTGTTCATTTTGCTTACACCTCTGAATGAATGTTATGCATTGCATCATGTGTTATGTTCTTACACCCCTACAGGTATTGTGATACTTAGGGGGTTGTTTTCTCCCTAGTACAGGTGGTGCTAGTGAGGTCCTGGTTACCAGTGATTACTGGTTGTGTGCTATTTTGTGCTAAAGTAATTTTACATTCTAAGTGCTATTTCTGAAAGTGTTACTTCTGATTCCTGACAGTGGTCCAGGTGGCCCTGTCTTGTAAATATCCCCTGTAAATTCTGCCCGTGCCTCTGGCACATTGTAAAGTGTGTGTTTTATCTAATGTGTTTTGGTGTAATACAAAGGCTATTTTTATATAACCTTGTGTGGAGTTTCCTTTGTGGTGGGTCCTGGGTGTTGTTGCTGGGGTGCGTGCGCAAATACTTAACTTTCATCGCCTCCAAGTTTAGCCTTGCTGCTCGCGCCACGTTACCTAGAGGGTGAGCAGGGGTTATCTTGGCGTGTAACTCCCTTGCCCTGACTTGGGAGTGGTGGTCTCTGACTGACTTTGGCGAAAGCCCTGGCCAGCCAGGGTTCCCATTTCCAACATCGAACAACAATCAACATCGAACAACAATCGAAGCCCATGTTAGATATCTTCGCATCTAACATGGGCTTCGATTGGAATTCCATAGAGCATATTATCAAGCCTGGGCGATAAAATTATCGCCGGTTTATCGGCCGAAAATGGCAGATAAAGCGGCGATAATGGGCTTGATAATATGCTCTATGGAATTCCAATCGAAGCCCATGTTAGATGCGAAGACATCTAACATGGCCTTCGATTGGAATTCCATAGAGCATTTTATCAAGCCCATTATCGCTGCTTTATCGGCCGTTTTCGGCCGATAAAGCGGCGATAATTTTATCGCCCAGGCTTGATAATATGCCCCATGGTGTCAAAACAAATGAGTCACAAAACACACACTATCAATAATCACCAAAATATTCCACGCTCAAACACACAATACCCAAAACACAATACCATAACACAACATGGACAAAATCACCAACAACACAACTTTGTTGCAAAACACACCGCCCAAGACATACTTCATTTCCACAACGTTAGACACATCAATCCAACTTCTGAAATAGACCGTCAATTCACCTGTCTGCCAGCCTGCATCACAGGACCATGTCACCATTGGTCATTTTAGCCATCCAAAGATCACCAATCCTCAGGATTCTCAACGAGGGTCTGATTAGCCTCTAATCAACGTTTGTTTTTTAAGATTCCTCATCAAATTCGGTTGGTCCACGAGGGCCTAATTAATATTTACCACTTCACCCGAATAAGTACAGATTATCCTAATTGGCCTATAATTAATGCTCATCATTTTCCACCAAAATCTGTTGGCACTCCAATCTAGGAGTGTCAACTCACAGGAAAGGAAGAATCCTTAGTGTAATGGCCATCCATGACCATTAAAGAAAAACATGCACAACTAGCTTTCTTACGTTCTGTTTTGTAGATTTATTCAAATATGAACGTTATCAATACAAAAAGCAAAACGTGTTAGACTCAGAAGCCAATTCTTTAATAAAATGCAATAATGCAATATTCCTATAAGAAAATATTGTAGCCACAGCACATCAGACAAATAGACAAATAATAATAACCAGCCCTAATACAAAAGATCGTGCCGCATCTAGTCCAATATGCACTGTTGTAGTGCAAAATGTCTAAAATAAAGTGTAAGGAAGAATGGCTAACTATCCCTTAACATCTCATAACAATAGAGAAAAATGTGCAATGGCCTTGCTAATACAGCCGCGGAATGAAAATCTATTGCAAAATAAAATACGTGATGTTTTCGTCTAAATCGTTCTCTTCTGGCTCTTTCTCTTTAAAGCAAGTCTTTTATTATGTTCTGAATAATGAAAACACACAACTTTAATGGTACAACATTACGCAGGGAGGCAAAACTAAAATGTTACATTTGAAGCAACAGTTACATTACTGGTTTAAAAACAACAACTCATTGAACATCATTTTCATTGGCCATTAAATACATGGTTTGTTACACAGAAGAAATTATAGGTTTTACGAATGTGAAAACAAAGAACTGCTACTGTACATCAATAATATCGACATGGCAACAGAAGTTTAACTTATAGCCTTGTAATGTTGCAGCATGCTTTGCTTCACCCGAGGAAACCAGGAATATGTTATTTGTCTTAAACAGAGACTGATACCAGAACTTGCAGCTGAATTTTTATGATTTCAAGATAGCAAATGAAACACATGAACATGTGCAGCTCATGCACGACACATAAACATGCACCTTTAATAATGTGGCCTAGTGCAGCCTGGTTATGCTAACTAAAACAAACCGAGGTTAGGTATTATTTGTTAATATAAATAATATTTTCCACCCAGGTTTTTCTAGAAAGCAATATATTTCCTCAGATGACACAAATATTAAAACGCATTTCTATATGGATTAAGGCTATTCCTCTGGTCACATAGATGCTTTATAATTGACCTCAGGCAGAAAAGCTTTTCCTACTATTTTAAGAATGTTAAACGCGTGCACTTCAGACAACATAGAGGTCTATCAAGAAAAATCAAATGTTAAATATGTGCCTCTCAGAAACCAGTGATATCCCTCAGATTTCACAAACAACATAGGAATACACTTTGACAGCAGGTTGTGGTGGGTGGGTTACAAGCCAGCCCAGAACGCTACAAAGCAAAGCTATCACTCAGGTTAATGTGATGTCAAGTACAAGCACTCCAGACAGCATCTCTATCACTCTGGCTACCCACATATTGCTCATGTGCAGGTAAAACAGAATTAGGATCCCCTATTTAACGCCTTCTGAACAGAATCCTCTCTGCCAATATTTGGTTTTAGAAATATTGTAAATGTGTATCATGTACATGAAATTGTCAAGGGGGTTATTCGGATGATAATGCTATGATTTAAAGGCAACAGAACAATCCATTAATTTACACAGGTGCTTCAAGCCTGTGTCTATCTTCTTAACCTTTAGAGAGCAGAGCAATACCTGAGGGTAAACAGATGCAAGCCATACACCTTAGAAGGTAGAGATATCTCTTAGAAAGCACATGTGACGCAGTATGGACTTAAAACATAGGCCTGTGTCTCGCTATGCACAGTTGAATCAGCCATAGACTTGAAATAGAAAGTTTAAACCCTTACATGCTTATGACGAGCTCAGCTCGTTATGAGGCACAGTGGAGCTGTGTCATAACTGCCTTGGCTGGCCCACAAGCGGCTAATTCCCCGCCTGTGCGGGCGTTCTATGGAAGTGGGCAGAGTCATGACGAGTCCAGCTCGTCATGAACACAGCTCCACTGAGCAGCATGACGAGCTGGACTCGTCATAAGTAGCGCGGTGCCGCGCGCGGCACCTCCCCCGCATCGCGGGGGAATTAGCCCCGCGTGGAAGGGGTTAAGTAAGTGAGTTAGGTTGCAGGGGGGGACAGTCCCATTCAAGTAATGACCACAATCCTTGTGAAGGTGAACCATAAAAGAGCCTAAATAAACCTGTCTTTAAAAAAAAAAGTGACAGACAATCCAATCAGTAGAACCAGAGTTATGAACTTTTAAAGTTTCAGGAAAAAAATAGCACCAGGAAGCACAAAGCCCCACTCACCGTTATCTGGTCATGTTGGACCAGGTCAAAGTCACAAGTTCAGGTTAACAGCGATGGAGTACAGGTTGTATACAGGGGCCACGTACAAACTGCTGACGAGTTTCACTTCTCAAAGTCCAAACAACGAGCCTTGGCTGGAGCTTCGTGTTGGAGTCATTGTCGGCGCGAGGAGCTACTGTCATTGGAGCTTCCCATTAGTGGCTGATGAGGGTGGTTACTGTTTGGTGCGAAGAGCAAGTCGCTGATGGAATTTTGTGTTGGTGTTAAATACAGTGACCGTAGTTGATGCGAGGAGCCTACTTGCAGCGGCCAAGAGCCCCAAACTACTGGATTTTCAACTGGAGTGCACATCGCTGAAGCTTTGAGGCAGGAGCAGTACACTCTGATGCCAAGCCAGGGGCCCAGGACCTGGAGGACGCCTCTTGGGATTTAAGACTCACTCCAGCAGAGGCCAGCAGCAGGACTCAGCAGGTCCAGGTGGTACTGGTTTGCTGGGCACTTGCAGGGAGGCCGCTGGAAGCTTGTTGGGTTCCTGTAGCTCAAACAGGGGTGTAGCACGGTTACAACGAATTTTTTACAACGCACTACCATTACATCGCAACTTTTACCACGCAAACCATTACAACGCAATGCGCTGGGGGGCGCTCTAGGATAGGGAATGTATTTAATATACTATCCAACACCTTCCCTGCTATCCACGGGGACTGGAGTTGGAATAGTAAATTAAATAATTCACTATCCAGCGCCTAAAAGCATTATGCGTTGTAATGGACTGCGTGGTAAAAACCGCGTTGTAAAGGCATGCGTGGTAAAAGCATGCGTTGTAGTGACACCAATCCCAAACAGGAGGTCAACCGGCTGATCTTTGGAGTCACTTCTGGGATTCCTTGATTGAAGGCTAGCAGATACAGTCTTCCTTCTTCAGAGAGAATGGCAGTCCTTCTTCTTTATCTTCTACAGGTCCAAGATTGTTCTGTAGGTGCTACATTTATACATGTGCCAGCTTTTGTGTGTAGGAAATAGTCATTTCAAATCTACAAATTACAATTCATATGAGTTCAAATATTTCTCTCTCTGCTCCCAAACTGAAGTTAACCCAGTGTTAATCTATCAGATAGAAAGCCTTTCCAGAGTGAAAAGTCAATTTTAGGAGATTTTCACTCTCAGGACATGTAAAACTTGACATGCACCCTGCCCAAAGAGCTGTTAGGGCCTACTGTAGGGCAATGGCGTTGTATATACTATCCCAAAATTAGGTATAGTGTGCACAGAGTCCAGTGGAACCCCAAAGATAGGCAGAGGTAAAAGTAGATAGCACCTTACTCTCTATTTGTGGTAGTATGGGTGAGCAGTAAGGCTTTCTCAGAGGGTAGTGGTAAGCATTTAATGTACATACTCAGGCAAGAAATTATGTCACTCAAAGACTGAACTCAGACCAATTTGTTTGTATCAAAAATATTATTTAGTTATTTTATTTCTAGAACCAAGCCAAACCTGGTGCAGGTGAGTGTAATAATACATTGTAAAATCTTATGCAGTGATTTGCAGTTGAATGCAGGTTCAAATGCAGTTGGTTGAATTACAGGTAAATCAACCGTTCAAAATTGCCTTTTATTTACTTTACAGATTACTGTGCATGTTACTTATTAAGTTACTTTTGCTAATCAGATATCATCCTGAAACATTTCCTAGCTAAAAGGAAAGTAATTCAGTTTTTACACATATGCAGTTCTTCAATGTTTCATACAACCAACTCCACACTTAGAAGAATTTTCGAAGAAAAGCAGTCACTGCAATCCTATGGAAGGAAGTTAAGTTATTGGTTTGCATGTAAGTACTTATTTGTGAGAGTTGGTATTCTGGGGTTAGAACCAGTGTTCCCCCAGGGTCAAGGGGGCACTCTCAGAACACCCTCGGCAGCACTAGGATGGCCTGGTGCAGAGTGCTGAGGCCAAATGTTATCCAATGGGGGATAGGGGGCCTCTGGTTGGGGTCTGCTAACGAGCAGGCCACAAAGTTGTGGGAGCAAAGCTCCTGGTGTTAGGCTCAGGGCAAAGGGGGATCCGAGTTAGTATTCAAAGTACACATGCAGCAGCACAGGGGCGGCTGGGTGCAGGGTGGTGTTTTGGCATCGGAGGCCCTGTTGATTTCAATGGGGATTCTCCGGTTGCAACAAAGACTGCAGGCTTGGGGACGAAGATCTTCTGGAGGAGACCACTGGTTGGAGAGGTAAGTTGGGATTCCTGGGGTTGCTGGGACACCGTTGGTTGGGCCACCCAAGACCATGGGATGTCGGGTGCAGGGGTGTCTTTAGGCGTCGGGTTTTCTTACCAGCTCCGGTCGCGGGGATCCTTCAGAAAAGGACAGCAGGCATCGATTGGAGATTTGAGGCAGGTCAGAAATCACCAGATCTCATGTCAGGATTGCCAGGGACACCTCCTTGTTCATGTTCACGTCCAGTTCACATTGAATTAGACAACCACGGAGACTTTCGAAAACTGCAAGCGTACTCGCTTACAGGAAAGGATAAGTTGAAAACAGGTCACGAGGAGCGTTTCACACCGGACATAATGGCAGTTGGGTGACACGCGAATACATATACAGGTGATGATGCTGGGATTCCCACCTAGATTTTCACCTTACCACTCCAAGTAATCCCCAGGTCGACGGGTCTCTAGTCTGCATTGAAGTGTGAAGGAACTTCTTTAAATTCAATACACTTTTGGCAGATTCCCAAAATCAATACATTTTAATCTGCAGGACCACTGACTCCAAAGGAAAGTTGAAAATGCATTACAAAGCCAAAAATAAGTGTACATACAAGCACCTCAGCAAGAGGTTCAAGAAATAAACTGCCATTAATACAAACATAACCCTACGTAGGAGTCTCAAACGACTCAGAATAAAAAGCAAAGTTAATTTGAGAAGCATCAGACATGCAATCACTGTGCCCACTGGAACTCTCGACTGCATCTGTTCCAATGGAAAGAAAAGATTAGTCTGTCCCTACACTACCTCTAAATTGACATCCCTACCTAACATACCTCCCAGGCAAAAGAAAAAGGTGTCAGCTGTGAAGGCTCCCTCAGAAGCACATTCACTTTTTCCAAGTAAGTAGCCTAAACTACTGAGCTCGTTCTAAGTTGCGCCTTAGTTTCTCCTGCCTAGTCCAAACTAAGACTCATGTCTCACTGCACATCCAATTGGACTGCCTTAGACAGGACCCAGTCTAAACCCAACTGACCCTAACCCTAGCTTCACTAAGACCGAACTAACTCTCCACCCTCGGGGCACTTTGCCTAATACACAATCCCAAAAACAATGGGTACGCCCATGACACTCCTGCTTCATCAGGTACAGCCCCTGGTACTTTTCCAGTGTCAAACCCTCTTCTTCCAAAACCGTTGCTGTGTCCTTGGATCCCAGGCACCTTCTCCGCCAAATGTTGCAAGTGCACCTGCCAGCGCATTCCCTTCGTCTTCACTCTTACCAATCTAACTTCTAAACAATGGCTCATTCTACCTAACGAGCTACATGGCCTTGCACCTGCAAAAGTAATGCATGAGAACGAATCCCTCTGCACGCTCTAAGTTTTAATTCGAAATTCAACTGCAAACATAAGCTTTTCTCAAGGTACATTTCCAACTCAGCATTTCTAGTCATGCTAAGAAAACAACAGTTAGGCCTCTGCTAGCGTTTCTTCTCTCAGGCCTTTTCTCTTTTAAATGCATTTCTAATACAGCAACATAAGCCTTTATTTATTTATTTATTTATTTATTTATGGGTTTATACCGCGCTTGAATCAACTCCTGGAGGAGTATCTCTGCGCCATTAATAAATCCTAACAATACACTCCAGGTTAATGAACATTATTCTTATGTTACAGCATTACATTTCTCATTAAGCAGCCTACACATGCAACTTTAATATGGCATGTTTAATCTCAATGCACATTGTATACACAGAACAATGAATCCTGAATTACTTAAGGCATTATTCTGTCAGCTAAGCACTATATTAATCAATAAATGATATGAGCATAAATCTATAGATTGCAATACTCCTGATTAGTCCCACATTTCTAAAACCAAACATTAGTAGGCCCTCTAAATATGTGGGTGCTGACTACAGATGGTTATGATGCACCCCCACAATTTTTCAAACGACATGGTGCTCTATCACAGGTTTTTATATAGGAAGATTGGCGTAACCACTAATTAAGAAGGACTTATATTGATTTGACAAGCCGGGTCAGAAGTAGAACCGGGGGAGAGGAAAAAAGTATAGGAGACAGTGAAGAGCCTGACATCCCTGAAGAAGTCGTTGGCCCTTCCCCTATTGACGAAACACTTGTTGGCTGGGCATTGTCAAATTAAAGACAAAGAAAAGAACACAAGGGATTACTCTTTCTTATACAATGGTAGTAAATGTTAATTTTATTTTAAATATGAGCGTGTACAGAGGATAGGCAATGCAGACCTCCTTGTGGTGTAGGACCAGTCAAGGACGGGCCATGGGTGTCGGGTGCTGAGTGGTGCAGACTCGCAGATTTGGCCGGAGCCAGAGTCTGTGGGTGAGCAAATCCAGTGCTCACGGGATACACAGTCTTGGTTTTGGAAGGCAATGCAGGTCCTTCGGGTTCTTGAGGGCTGCTGGCTGCAGGACACACCAGGATTTCGCTGTAGCACGTTTGAGGTACGGAAAGGCCGGAAGGGCTGGGGCCAACTCAGTGGGCATCGTCCTCTTCTTAGTTCAGCACAGCTTCTTCAGTCTGTCTTCTTCTCTTCTTCTGGTCGGTTCTTGTCTGAGGGGGCAAGGTTCGGGGTTGCTCCTAAATACTAGATTTAGGGGTGTTACAGGTACATAAAGGGGGGACCAATGGCTCCCTTCCTTGGGGTGGGTATACCCCCTATTATGCCACTCTCCAGTGAAAAGGGAGGCTATGCCTATATCTGGTTGGCAGGGTCCCCCATCTGCAAGAGGGTGGGGACAGAGAGTTGTGCTTCACCTAGTCTCCAGCACCTGAGAGGTGGGGTTGGCAAAGGTGGGCACACCTCCCTTCCTCACTTAGTTTTCCTGCCAATTATCCCTCCCAAAGTGTGGGTCAGAACCGGTGGGGACCAGTTGCTGGAAGCAAATGGCTGGGGTAGCGCACAAAGTTGGAAAACCTTGGAGCTCTCCCTTCATGGACCCTGCCCGTCCTGGAGGAAGAGGCTTGGCACCTTGCCCAGGAAGTGCATTGTTTCAGACCCCCGAGAGCAGCAGGCTCTCGACCCCGGGGTCCAGGAGCATGTCTGGTGTTGGCAGCTGGGTTGTTTTTCAGGGGGCATCTCATAGATGCCCTCTGAGTGCATTTTTCATTAAATCTCACTCTGGCATCAGTGGGGTATAATGTGCTGAGAAGTTAGATACCAAACTTCCCAGTTTTCAGTAAAGCCATTATGGTGTTGTGGAGTTCGTAATGACAAACTACCAGCACCATATACTCTTAATGGCATTACTGTACTTACAATGTCTAAGAATTGGTTTAGACACTGAATGGCTACAGGGCTTATGCGCCTGTACCCTCACCACTGGTATAGTGCACTAGCTTGAGGGGTGGCTGACTTATGCCAGGGCAGTGGATTGTAGGCATGGCACACAGGGATGTGTGCCATGTTCACTCTTCGCTTCGTGCTGCACCAAAACACGCAACCTGTAATGGCAGTGTGTGTGTGTGTGTAAAGGTACAGGGCCTCTAAAGGTGGCACAATACGTGCTGCATCCATTAGAGATCTTCCCTGACCACAGTGCCATTGGTACCCATGGTACCATATACAAGGGACTGACATCAATCAATCAATCATGGCATTTATAAAGTGCGCTACTCACCCGGGAGGGTCTCAAGGCACTGGGGGAGGGGGGCCGCTACTGCTCGAACAGCCAGGTCTTGAGCTGCCTTCTGAAGGAGAGATGGTCCTGGGTTCGCCGAAGGTGGGGGGAGAGGGTGTTCCAGGTCTTGGCTGCCAGGTAGGAGAAGGATCTTCCTCCGGCAGTGGCTTTGCGGATGCGTGGTATAGTGGCGAGGGCGTGGCTGGTCGATCGTAGCTGGCGGGTGGGCGTGTAGAAGGTCATGCGGTCGTTGAGGTACTTGGGGCCCAGGTCGTGGAGAGCCTTGTGTGCATGGGTGAGGAGTCTGAACGTGATCCTCTTGCTGACGGGGAGCCAGTGCAGGTCTCTCAGGTGTCCGGTGATGTGGCTGTGTCGTGGGATGTCCAGGATGAGTCGTGCGGAGGCGTTCTGGATGCGCTGGAGTCTTTTTTGAAGTTTGGCTGTGGTTCCGGCGTAGAGGGTGTTCCCGTAGTCCAGGCGGCTGGTGACGAGTGCCTGGGTGACGGTCTTCCTGGTTTCAGTGGGGATCCATCTGAAGCTCTTGCAGAGCATGCGCAGGGTGTTGAAGCATGAAGATGAGACGGCGTTGACTTGTCTGGCCATCGACAGGGAGGAGTCCAGGATGAAGCCCAGGTTGTGTGCGTGGTCTGTTGGCTTGGGAGCGGTGCCCAGGGCCGGGGGTCACCAGGAGTCGCCCCAGGCAGGGGGTGATGATCCCAGGAAGAGGACTTCCGTTTTGTCTGAGTTCAGTTTGAGGCGGCTGTTCCTCATCCAGTCGGCGACGTCTTTCATCCCTTCGTGTAGGTTGGCTCTGGCGGTGGTGTGGTCGTTGGTGAGGGAGAGGATCAGCTGGGTGTCGTCGGCGTAGGAGATGATGTTGAGGTTGTGTTGGCGTGCGATGGCTGCGAGGGGGCTCATGTAGACTTTGAAGAGGGTTGGGCTGAGGGAAAATCCTTGCGGTACGCCGCAGATGACTTCGGTGACCTCGGATCTGAACGGGGGGAGGCGGACTCTCTGGGTTCTTCCGGCGAGGAACGAGATGATCCACTCCAGTGCTTTCTCTCGGATCCCGATGTTGCTGAGGTGCTTCACTAGGGTGTGGTGGCAGACGGTGTCGAATGCCGCAGAGAGGTCCAAGAGGATGAGGGCCGCTGTTTCCCCCATGTCGATCAGGGTTCTGATGTCGTCGGTGGCTGCGATTAGGGCGGTCTCGGTGCTGTGGTTGGCCCGGAACCCGGACTGCGAGGGGTCGAGGGATCCGTTCGTCTCGAGGAAGGCGGCAAGCTGTCTGTTGACGGTCTTCTCGATGACTTTGGCCGGAAAGGGAAGGAGCGAGATGGGACGGTAGTTCTTGAGGTCGGTGGGGTCCGCCGTTGGTTTCTTCAGGAGGGCGGTCAGCTCGGCGTGCTTCCAGCTTTCCGGGAAGGTGGCGGTGTGGAAGGAGGAGTTGATGATGTTCCGGAGATGGGATGCGATGATGGCGTCGGCTTTGTTGAAGACGTGGTGTGGGCAGGGGTCGGTTGGTGATCCGGAGTGGATGGAGTTCATCGTGCGGGTGGTGTCTTCGGTGCTGATCGGGGTCCAGTTGCAGAGGGTGGTGGTGGCGGGCGTTGGTTCGGTGATAGGGTGCGTTGTCTGTGCGTTGAAGCTGTTGTGTATGTCGGCGATCTTGCGGTGGAAGAACGCGGCGAGTGAGTTGCAGAGGTCTTGCGAGGGGGTGATGTCGTTGTTTCCGGCGCTGGGGTTGGAGAACTCTTTGACGATGCTGAAAAGTTCCTTGCTGTCGTGGGCGTTGTTGTCCAGTCGTTCTTTGAGTGCCGACTTCTTGGTGGCGCGGATCAGCTGATGGTGTTTGCGGGTGGCATGCTTGAGGGCGGTCATGTTGTCTGTGGTTTGGTTGAGCCGCCAGGCTTTCTCCAGGGTACGGCAGTTCTTCTTGGATTCCTTGAGTTCGCCGGTGAACCAGGGGGGTTTCTTGCTGGCGGGTCTGCTGGGGGGGTTCTTTAGTGGTGCGATGTCATCGGCGCAGGCGGTCAGCCACTTGGTGAGGTTGCTGGCTGCTTCGTTGGGGTCCGTTGTGTTGGTGGGGGTGTTCTGGCTGAGGGAGGCGGTGAGCTGCTCGGCGGTGATCTTGCTCCAGCTCCGGCGGGGAACCTGTTGCGGGTGGTGGTGGGTCGCAGTTTTTCTGAAGCTGAAGTGGACGCAGCTGTGGTCGGTCCAGTGGAGTCCGGTGGCGTGGCTGAAGGAGATGTGCTTGCTGGATGAGAAGACGGGGTCAAGCGTGTGGCCGGCGTAGTGGGTGGGAGTGTTCACCAGTTGCTTGAGTCCGAGGTTGGCGAGGTTGTCCAGCAGGGCGGTGGTGTTTCTGTCGTTGTTGTTCTCCAGGTGGAAGTTGAGGTCCCCTAGGAGGATGTAGTCGGCGGAGGGCAGGGCGTGCGGGCTGACGAAGTCTGCGATGTCTTCGCTGAATTGTGTGCGTGGTCCCGGGGGTCTGTAGATGAGGGTGCCTCGGAGGGTGGTCTTGGGGTCAGTGTGTATCTGGAAGTGCAGGTGTTCGGTGGCGGTGAAGGTGTCGTCGGACCTGGGACTGACCAATCCATTGCAGATGGTCTTTCCAGGTTTTTCCAATCAGAAGATGGGAACTAACAGGATATAGGTTAGTTGCTCATCACCTTCTATCCAGGGGGGTCGTGGTCATGTAGGAAAGGTCCCTTTTTGTATTGTCACCCCTTGTAGGAAAGTGCCTCTTTTGAGATGGTTAGCCCCCACTTGTGTCTAAAGAGTGCCAGTTGGGTTTTGTATTAGTGCAGTTTAGGGAAAGAACATAGGCCCTGGGTACCTGTTTGGCAGGAACCCAGGGCACACTCAGGCCAAGTACATCAACAGTTTGGCAAACAGTGGGGACAACCATGCACAAAGAGGGTACTTTCTTACACAACTCCCCCCCAAACTAAAGAGGATGAGACTAACCTTTCCCTAGAGACTCTTCATTGTCTAAGTGGAAGAACCTGTAAAGTCCATCTGCATTGGCATCGGCAGTCCCAGGTCTATGTTCCACTGTAAAGTCCATTCCCTGTAGGGAAGTTTAGGATTTTCACCTTTCATTTGCATTATCCATTTGAGAGGTCTGTGGTCAATTTGAACAGTGAAGTGAGTACCAAACAAGTATGGTCTCAGCTTCTTCAGGGACCAAACCACAGCAAATGCCTCAATGGCACTCCGACACTGCTGACATGAACTCTGTCAAGGAGTGCAGGTTAGATAATCTAAAGGGGGGAATTCCTCCTTGTTAAGGAAGTGCCCTCACACACCCAAGTAGGTGTCATGCTTTATCATTGGGTGTTGCTCCTCATGGGGGTAGCGCTACAGTCCCCCATGGACCCCGCAAGAGGGCTCTTTGTCAGAGATCTTTTTGAGGAATGCCTCAGTGGTGAGTGCATGTGTGTGGGGAGTGGTGTAAGTGAGTTAAAAATATCACACTAGTATCCCGGAGAAAGTTTATTCTGGGGTACGTGTGATATGGAGTTTCAGATACCAACAGTTGTTATAACCACTAGCCCTAAAATATGCAGAAGGATAATAATCCTTATTCTGACTACCATGTCAAAAGTATTCCTCATGACTCCAGTTTCTAACCATAGTGCTTCCAGGGTTGGGTTCTCTGACCTCAGTGTAAAGTAGTCCTCCTCACAATAGGCTCTGTGGGTACCACTGCCATCTTTGTTTTCCTGTGCAACAGCTGGCTGCCTCGGGCTCTCAAGAGTTGGACAGGTCTGCTGTCCAAGGTACAGCTCTTCCCTCATGGGTCCCCAAGGGCCTAAGAGCTCAACCTGGTAAGGGTCAAGTTCTATGGGCTCAATTCCATCTGGGGCTTCCAAGGCCTCTACCTGAGGAGGGGGGTCCTGAGTTTTTGGCTTTTCAGAAGCTGATTTCCCAGACTTCTTACCTTTCCTCCTGGAAGGTTGGGCCATGCTTTTAGGCTCCAACCCTTCTTTTTCACCCTTCTTTTGGCTCTGTGCTCTAGTCCTGACATACACAATCTCAGGAATGTCCAACATTGCTGCATGGGCTTTCAATTCTACCTCAGCCCATGATGAGGTTTCCAGGTCCTTTTCAAGCAGACAGGCAGCTGGAAGATTTTCAGAGACCACTACCTGTTTCAGGCAAGTAACTCCGCCCCCCAGTCTAATGTCACCATAGCTGTGGCATGGTTAGTAGTAACACTGTCAGCTTTGGAGACTGGGTAAGATTTCCCAATAAGGTATTGCTCTGTGGAAACCAGTGTGGCTCTCACCATGGTGACAATGGCACCTGTATCCCTCAGGGCTTCTATTCTAGTCCCATTGGTCCAGGGGTATTGCAAATGCTTTTTAAGGTGGGTGGCCACACAGCTAAAGTGGCAAACTCAATTTCACCCTCAGTGACTATAACTGCTTCAGTGTGATCCCTGATTTGCTCTGGCCACACTGTTGATCCCATCTGGTGACTGTCTACACCTGTATTAGCTGTAGGAGGACTAGGGTGCTTCTAGCTAGTACAAGTAGCATCTCCAGTTATGTGTCCCAACTTTTTACAGTTGAAAGACCAGGTCTTTTGGGGAACAATGTTCTCCCCTTTGTAGCTACCAGTGGCCTGAGAAGAGTTTTGGGACCCACCCTCCTGAACAGGTATTTGGGGCCCTTTAATAGTGGTGTAACTCCTTTCTTTTGCTCACCCCCAGTGGCTGTTTTTGTTACTCTAGTCTTGACCCAGTGGTCTGCCTTCTTTCCCAATTCTTGGGGAGAAATTAGACCTATGTCTACCAAATCTTGATGTAACTTTTCATTAGTGCAATTACTCAAAGTATGTTCCTTCATAAACACATTCTAAAGTCCATTGAAATCATGCACATTATTTCCAGTTAGCCATCCATCTAGTGTCCTAACTGAGTAGTCAAAAAAGTCAATCCAGAACTGATTTTGGGTTTTGTGAGAATCCTGAATCTAATTCTATATTCCTCAGTTGTGAGTCCACAGCCATCAATCATAGTGTTCTTCATGAGGTCATTAGACGCGGCATCTGCCCCTGTAAGGGTCAGGAGTCTGTCCCTTCAGTTACAAGCGAACAGTTCCCAAAGGAGGGCCCCCAGTGTGACTTCTTCTCTTTTCTCATTTCATAAGCTCACTCAAAAGCTGTGAACCGTTTGGTGATGTCATCACCTTCTTCATATTTGGGGACAATCCCTTTGGGGATTTTGGGATCATAAGTTTGCGCTCTGTCCTTATTTGGTATATTGCTGCCATCATTGATGGGAGCTAACCCCATCTCTGCTCTCTCTTTTTCTAGAGCCAATAGTCTGGTCTCTAAATCTAATCTTTTGGTCAACCTTACTAAAAGGTTGGTCTCCTCATTGAGGCTGTCCACGATGTCCTTAGAAGCACCTGGCCCACCTGTGTGGGCTCTAGGTGCTGAGAGGTGTATTCTTGGATTAAGTGACACTGGGGCCCTTCTATCCCTATGAAGTGGGGGGGCATTGGTAGTTATCCTCATTCTCTCCCTTTTCTTCTTCCTCTGAGAGGTCTTCACCATTCTCAGAGGGATGGTCCTTAGCATACCCTGCCAACAGCTCCTGGAGCTTTTGTTTGGAGAGATGGGACCCCATGTTAATATTTCTAAGTTTACATAGAGAACTTAACTGCCTAAATTCTAAGTGGAGATAAGGGGTGAGGTCAAGCTCCTCAACCTGGTTCTCTATATTATTGTTGTTATCTTCACTAACAGCTGGGTCTTGTTAACAGACATTGTAAAAGAAAACGTATAACCCCTCTTGCCCCTAACTAAAGTGAGCTTTTATTTTTCTAAAATTCTAAAGGGAGTTATCCAAGGCCCTAACAAGACTTTTGATAATTTGGAAAAACGTGTCAATTCAAATCAGCTGTTGACTAAGTCAGTCCAACAAATGCCAAGTTATATATCTCAACGTTGATCCACCAATGTAGGAAGCTGGCTCTGTATATACTATCCCAAAATGAGGTATAGTGTGCACAGAGTCCAGTGGAACCCCAAAGGTAGGCAGAGATAAAAGTAGATAGCACCTTTCTCTCTATCTATGGTAGAGTGGGTGAGCAGTAAGGCTTTATCTGAGTGTTGTGTTAAGCATTTTTTGCACACACTCAGACAAGAAATGATGTCACACACTCAAAGACTGAACTCAGACCAATTAATTTGTATCACAAATATTATTTAGTTATTTTATTTCTAGAACCAAGCCAAGCCTGGTGCAGGTAAGTGAATTAATGCATTGCAAAATCTTATGCAGTGATTTGTAATTGAATGCAGGTTCAAATGCAGTTTGTTAAATTACAGGTAAGTCAACAGTTCGAAATTACTTTTTAGTTACTTTACAGATTACTGTGCATGTTACTTATTGGACTACTTTTTAAGTTACTTTTGCTAATCAGTGTGATACACCTAGATATCACCCTAAACATTTCCTAGCTAAAAGGTAAGTAATTTAGTTTTTAAACATTTGCAATTTTTCAATGTTTCATACAAACCAACTCCCCACTTTGAAGAATTTTCAAGGAAAAGCAGTCAATGCAATCCTATGGAAGAAAATGAAGTTATCGGTTTGCAGGTAAGTACTTATTTGTGGGAGTTGGTATTCTGGGGTTAGAACCAGGGTTCCCCCATGGTCAAGAATGCACTCTCATAACACCCTCAGTGGCACTAGGGTGGCTGGGTGCAGAGTGCTGAGGCCCAATGTAATCCAATGGGGGGTAGGGGGCCTCCGGTTGATGGCTACTCACGAGCAGGCCACAAGGTTGTGGGAGAAAAACTCCTGTTGTTAGGCTCAGGGCAAAGGGGGATCCAAATTAGTACCCCAGGTACACCCGCAACAGCACAGGGGAGGCTGGGTGCAGGGTGCTGTTTTGGTGTCCGGTGCCCTGTTGACTTCAATTGGGATTCTCCGGTTGCAACAAAGACTGCAGGCTTGGGGAAGAAGATCTTCTGGAGGTGACGACTGGTTGGAGAGGTAAGTTGGGATGCCTGGGGATGCTGGTACACCATTGGTTGTGCCACCCAAGACCATGGGACGTCGGGTGCAGGGTTGTCTTTAGGCATCTGGTTTTCTTAATAGCTCTGGTCGCAGTTGGGGGGATGCTCCCGAAAGGGGCTGCAGGTTTCGATTGGAGATTTGAGGCAGGTAAGAAATCACCAGATCTCAGGTCAAGATCATCGGGAAGACCTCCTTGTGGTGTTGGGCCACTCGAATTCAGGCTGGGGCGTCAGGTGCAGAGTGGTGCAGACTCGCAGATTTGGCCAAGCCAGAGTCTGTGGGTGAGTAAATCTGGTGCTCACTGGAGTCAAAGTCTTGGTTTTGAAAGGCAGGGCTGGTCCCTCGGGTTTTTGAGGGCTGCTGGCTGCAGGACACACCGGGATTTTGCTGGAGCAAGTTTGAGGTGCTGACAGGCCGGTAGGGCTGGGGCCAAGTCAGTGGGCGTCCTCCTCTTCTTAGTTCAGCATGGCTTCTTCAGTCCTTCTTCTTCTCTTCTTCTGATTGGTTCTTGTCTGAGGAGGAAACGTTTGGGGTTGCCACTAAATACTAGATTCATGGCATTACAGGTAAGTAAAGGTTGGGACCAATGGGTCCCTTCCTTGGGGTGGGTACACCCCCTATTATGCAACCCTCCAGTGGAAAAAGGGCATATGCCTCTATCTGATTGGCAGGGTCCCCATCTGCAAATTGGTGGGGACTGAGAGTTGTGCTTCACCTAGCCTCCAGCACCTGAGAGGTGGGGTTGGCAAATGTGGGCACACCTCCCTTCCTCACTTAGTTTTCCCGCTAATTCTCCCACCCAAAGTGGGGGTCAGAACCAGTGGGGGGTTATTACTGGATGAAGCAAATGGCTGGGGTAGCTCACAAAGGCGGCAAGCCTTTGAAGCTACCCCTTCATGGACCCCGCCCATCCTGGGGGAAAAGGCTTGGCACCTCGTCCCAGGATGTGCATTGTTTCAGAACCCCGAGAGCAGCAGGATCTCAACCCAGGGGTCCAGAAACATGTCTGGTGGTGGCAGCTGGAGAGCAGCCACTCAGCCAGGACACTAAATTTAGATGGTTTTTCAGGGGGTATCTCTAAGATGCCCTCTGAGTGCATTTTTCATTAAATCCCATGCTGTCATCAGTGTGGGTTTAATGTGCTGAGAAGTTTCATACCAAACTTCCCTGTTTTCAGTTAAGCCATTATGGTGCGGTGGAGTTCGTAATAACAAACTCCCAGCACCATATACTCCTAATAGCATTACTGCAATTACAATGTCTAAGAATTGGTTTAGATACTGAAGGGGTACAGGGCTCATGCCCCTGTGCCCTCACCACTGGCATAGTGCACCCAGCTAGAGGGGTGGCTGACCTAGGCCAGGGCAGTGGGTTGTATGCATGGCACACATTTGCCATGTCGACTCATTTTGTTCTGCAACAAAACCCGCAGCCTGCAATGGCAGTGTGTGTGTGTGTATGTGTGTAAAGGTACAGGGCCTCCAAGGGTGGCACAATACGTGCTGCAGCCTTTAGAGGCCTTCCCTGATCACAGTGCCATTGGTACCTACGTTACCATATACAAGGGACTGACATGTCGCCAAAGAGTGCCAATTGGGTTTTGTATTAATGCAGTTCAGGGAAAGAACAGAGGCCCTGGTTACCTGGTTGGTAGGAACCCAGGACATTCTCAGTCAATGTTCATCAACAGTTTGGCCAAAAGTGGGGGTAAACATGCAAAAAGAGGGCACTTTCTTACACCTACCTTAGGGGTAAGTTGTACATTTTAGAAGGAAAGGGTTAGGTCTGACAAGAGGTATATTTTGCCATGTCAAGATGGCAGTTTAAAACTGCAGTATGGGCTGCAGTGGCAGGGCTACTTAATTGGTGGCACAATGAATGCTGCAGTCCAATAGTAGCATTTAATTTATAGAGCCTATGTACATGTAGTACCATTTTACTAGGGACTTATAAGTTATTTAAAACTACCAATCAGGTGTAGGCCAATTGTATCATACTTAAGGGAGAGTGCAAGCACGTTTCCACTAATATGCAGGGGAAACAGTGCACAGAGTCCTAATGCCAACAACAACTGGTTCAACAAAGGGAGGCAAAATCTGGTGTGACCTTGCAGAAAGGGCTTGGTCCCACAGATATCCAATCTTATTAATCCACCCTATATTCTATTTAACATTGACAAAAGATCCAATGTGTTTCTCCCCCACCTGAACAGCGTATATGTGCATGTGACACAGTATAGAAACAACACACACAGTATTACTCACTGCTTTTGTTTTGTTTTGATGAAGATTCCATCTGAAATTACCCATGTAACATATAGATGACATGTGTCGAGATGTTACCAAATCTACTGTTATCTGGCATTTTTTTTCAGAATCAAAAATGCAAGCACCAGTGAAGAAGCACTGTTCATTCACAGAGTGCTATTGTACTTGCAACAGGACATTTGTGACAGTTTGTGTTGCTATCCTACCCAGAGTAAATATTGTCATTACCTCAAAGATAGAAACAGTGGGCTACTTAAAGATAAGTAATATAGTAATGGAAAGATACTTCATCAAACTCCTGAAACCTACTTCATTAAGGGTTGTTATCTGTCACCAATTTGCCTGCCACCAGTTTGGTCATTATCTGCTACCAATACTGTCATCCATCTCTTGCATGTTATTCTGATGTGTTCAGACGACAATATTTAAACCTTATTGTTGCATTGAGAGGCACTGAGACCATATGTTTCCTCTGGTTCATGTGATATGCATGGAGTATATGTGACATAATTACATTGACATCGACTTGATGTTTGTCAGCTTTGACTATGTTTATGTCTATTCCCCCTTGTTTTATAAACATTCACACTAAAGGGATTCTCTGGTTTACAAAGATTCAATTGGTTACATTGAGCATATATGATTGGAAGTAATAGTATTTAAAATAGTAATACACATAGGACCCATAATTTTCTATGTTTCTTTGGGATTCAAGCCTTTATTATTAAGACCCTTTGGCTACTTCAGAAACATTGATTTCCTAGTCCCAATGAAATAATCATCAATATATCACACCCTGATAACAACATAATGTTACCAATGGTTATATTTGTTACCTCAAGCCACCCTCTTCTCGTAATTGGCACTCTGGTGGACGCCAGAACCGAATATGGGACTCTGGACGTGTGCTGGGCTTTACGGTCAAATTCTCCAATGAAAAAAGGCATCTCTTGTTGGATAATAATATCTCCTTTTGCTGATAGTAGGATGCAGTACAATTAATCAAAAAGTAAAACACTAAACATACGGCCACATGCATCAAACGTTTTTGGAGTCGCAAACGGTGCGAATCGGAAAATTCGGCCGTTTGCGATTCCAAAATCACTTTTTGGTATGCATGAAACAAACCGCAATTTTTTGCAATTCCTAAAAATGGGATTGCATTTAAGGAATCGCATTTGTGCGATTCCTTAAATGCAATGCATGAATGTTTAAAAAACATGCGAATTCTGAAATAGGAGGTGCAAATCAACACGAGGTTGACCCTCGTGTTAATTTGCAAAATCTTTCAAAAATGCTCAAAAAAGCATTTTTGAAAGTGTCATGTTACGCACACACATGTCCTTTGGACATGTGTGTGTGAAACTTGCACTTAAAAAAAATGTCAAGGGTGCAGGGGGGGGTCCTTTGGACCCCCCTCAGCACCCTTGAAATGCATCAACAAATTGCGATTCGCAAAAAAGAAATGCAAAAAGGCATTGATTCCTATGGGCCTCTAGGCCCATAGGAATCAATGTAATGCAATTTCTTAATTGTGATTCGCAATTAAGGAATCGCGAATACCGAAAATTAAGAAATCCCAAAAACTTTTAAGATTTCTTGATGCATAGGATTTAGCAATTACTAAATTGCGATTCCTTAATTTTCGCAATTTAGGAATCGCAAAATCGTACAATGATGCATGTGGCCAAAAGACCCTATGTGTGTCTAATGCTTGAGAAATACTTTTACAGAGAAACTATTTAATAGAAAATACATTACAAATCAAACTAATTTTACATTACTACAACACAGTGTTTCTTTTAAAAAAAGTAGTTTATGATTGGCTTAAAAATAGTCATTTAAATCTGTGGGTTAATGATGCTATAAAAGAGTAGAGTATTGGGAAATTGGTGCAGAGTAGCAACCGTATCTCCAAAGAGGACCTTGCAACTTGAAGATCAAAACATCTCCTTTACAAATGTTAAGGCTACAAGTTTCTGAAACAGTAAGATTTTAAGTCTGCTCAGGGTATCAAAGTGCACGTTTGAAGCTTATTGAAGGCCAAAGCGTTGCCTCACTAACTATATCGACAGGTGGAAAAAATACTTGTGTACAGCAAGTGACCACAGAAGAAACCATGACAAGATAGCCTATGCCCGGTCTCATAACACAATGGTGAAATAGGGTCGGTCGAGAGTAAAATAATTACTTTAAATATGTCATAGACATTTGTACAAGAACGTAGGACACACCTAGATTGATGTAATCAAGAGAGATTGTATTGACAACCTAATTTATTTTACAGTTTACAATTTGCTCTGGTTGACATGTAGTCAGGCTGTCACAGATAACAAAAAATAACATAAAGAACGACGCAACCTGGACTAATCTGTGATAAGGTGATCTAGTAGTGACTAAGTGCTTTAGGTGAATAAGATATATCCAGTGCTGTACAAGATGTATCTAAAAAATGTTAATTCAATAGACATAAATCCCTATACACTTGAATCTCTAATCCATACACAGTTCTGCGTTTTTCACGTGGGGTGGAGAGAGTAGGGAATGGATTTTACCCTATTATACTTTATGCCGGTCTCATAACGCAGCAACCCTGGAAGTGATGCGGAGGTAGTCAGGGGTCACAGCTGTGACCTCTAGCTTGCTCCCTGCTAATCCTGGCATCTCCTTTGTGACTACTGGCCTCAGTGGAAGCAAATATTTTGCTCCATCTGCAGCCAGGGGTCGCAAAGGAAGTGCAAGGAGTAGCAGGCAGCAAGCTAGAGGTCACAGCTGCAACACTGGACTACCTCCAAATGGCGCACATGGCAGCAACCTTTACCATTTAACAATAGATAACTCCCATTTGAGAGTATTCCGAAAGACATACGAATAATGGCTGCTAGGGAACCCTTCAATTTTGCAAGAAAAGTTTGCTAAAGATGCATTACAAGCACAGTGGAGTGAAACTTCCTTGCATATTAAGACGCCACTTAAAGCATTCTCGCAGCCAGACTGCTGGGACAAACTTCAGTCTTATTATTCTGACACCAGAATTTAAATGGTAATTCCCAATACTCATGTACATGCTCTTCCCTAACACTTCATCTCTGCCCACTTGGTGGTGTTCTAAGCAGTAATGGAAATAGAATGTCAATCTGCAGAGTGAACCTGTGGGTTATCCAATCCTTGGAATGTGTCTCAACAACAGTGGAAGGTAGCTTCTCTAATTTCTCTATGTATAACATAGTGTATGTTGAATCTTTGTGTGCCATGAGTATTTGCTGTTTCGTAAGTTGGTATGGTGAAAACAGGCTTGTGGCATTAATGTAACACCATGTTAAGCGACCAGAATGAAGTGTCTGAAGTGTCTAACTCAATAGTAGTATGGATTGATGTTGCGACTGCCCATCTTGTAATGCGGGCATGTCATGTTATATAATGCCTATAGCAGACTACACTATGTTACCCAGAGAGTACATTCTAGAGGACAAGGTTGTCATGCCAATGTCAACTACTGCTTTTCTAGATTATCCCTGTCAATCTCGTACAGTCTAGCTTCCTGCTGAAAAAATTTCCATATTTCATTGTATGTTGCATACAAGAAGCGTTTTTGACGTGGTTTTCGAGGACCTAACAAGAATTCCCGTAGTTCCAGGCCAGAAATAAGGGACAAATGTTGTTTCACCTGGGGCAATGTTGAGAGTTTTAGCCAATCAAGGTGCAACTTACCAACACTGTAGGTTATTACCACCCCGAGTGTTCCCTCTGCACACAATGCAGGTCAGGTGCCCTAGGTGTTACCCGGGGCCCGTGCTTGACATCCGTTAGTATCTAAAGGCCAAACTATCCATCCCCTCCAATTGGTGTCTGATAAATTGCATGTGCCATTGCGTAGCATGGTGTCTATTGTTTCCTCCTTGTATTTTGTAAACTGCTGACAGTTTTGAAAAAGTGCGAATGTGGGAATGCATGATGTGTTCAAATCCTTTATCTTAGCTAAATCAAGAGATGATGTTTGTTGCACAGTTTTGTTCAGGAAAATCATCTGTTGTGGTATAAGGCATGCTCTAAACAAAGCCTTGTTCCCCTCAACCTGCCAGTTTCTTCCCCCTCAAATGATTTGGCATCAATAGTGTCCCTCCAAAAGTCGAACCATTGTGTGGACAACTGGGAAAGAAAGAAAGCAGAATAAATCAGCTTGGTGTTTGTTAGCATATTTTTCTTTGCAGGTGATGGTGCAAGCTTATGATAATAAGACACTCAGTCTAATGTATCATAACTAGAAAAATAAACAAATATCTGCGTAAATGTTTTTGAACTATCCCTTGGTGGTGCAGGGCAATGTTAGCATTGCGTGTAGTTAAAAACTGCATGTGGAGTACTTGCTTTATACATAAATGATGAGTGTAATAATCAAAACAGAACATTTGATCATAAATTAGATGTGCCTTCATACAGTTCACCAGATGGCAAAGCAGTAGAATGCCCTAGATCTTCTAGCATTTCATGGATTGTATCACTATCCCCATCATCTTAGATAGTACTATGGGTGATGATGCCATTCAATGATAATATAAATAAATGTGGAATTTGTAAAAGTTCAGTAGGACAATACACATCATACAATACCCTATCCCAAACAAAACCCATCAGGAACTGAAACAGCTGAAATGTTCACCAAGGAAAGGTATTGTATGCCGAGGAATGTGGTTTTAAGAACCCAGTTGACCAGTTGTACACCAGAGTGTTCTGGGAGATAGTTGCCGTTTAGAAGCTAGAAAAAGACTGTCACAAAACCAATCCTAAGGACCAGAAAAGGTAACCCAATTATAATTCAAAAGTGTAACCATGGAGGAACAAACTATGTCTTTTTCAGCCAAAGCTAGAAAACATGCAGTCTAATCTGAAACAGTAGAGGTGGTGGTTCTGGTGGATCAGATGAATCAAAGGAAAAGTCAGTAAAGCCTATGAAGCAGCCAGAGGCAGTCTGATCTATTTTTGGCAGCTCTATAGGTTTTGTAGAACTGGAAGATGACTCAGTCAGTCATTAAAACTTTATTTGTTTTTTTACAACCATAAAAGTAAAGATGTGGTACGTTGACATAAACAGCGTTCATGTCAGGATTATGAATTGAAATATGTGTTCCTGTACTACTTGGTTGTACAGTAGTTATTGTATCGGTAGAGGTGTGGCGCCGCGGCTAGGGCGACTGACTCCGGAATCTGGGGATCGTGGTTTGATCCCCGGCACCGGCGGCAGATTAGCCCAGCACCATGTGACTCTGGGCAATAGCTTTCTTAATCTTCCCGACGGTGCCTAGAGACCATTACGGCTGATTGTGCGCTTTAAAAATGTGGATTATTATTATAATAACTGGTAGAAGGGATACTTTATAGTTAGTTATTGCTATCTCCCGTAGGGGAGAAGATGCTTCATCAGTAATTAAAGCATCCATCCGAACTTCCTGTATGATAGTGAGAGGAGGCAGGTAACTACCCAGGAACCCATGTGGCCTACTGTTGAGAATTAGCTACATAGTGTGGTTTGATCAGATCGATGGAGACAAATCTCTTAGTTTGCAGCCAGCAAGAGGTGGAAGAAGTACACTTCTGATACCTTCAACAGTCAAGACAGTTACAACTCAGTAAGATGGCCCATATTCTTTCTTGTCTACAATTTTCTCCCAGACCAGATCCCCAATCTTTGGGATCCAACAAGGAGCTGCCAGCACTTCCTTCACTTCACCAGTTGCAGTGAGTTTTACCTGGACTTTGCTTTGTTTGTCCCTGAAAACTGTTACGTTCCTTTGAAATGGCCAGACGTTCATGTAGATCAAAGGGTGTTTCAGCCGCCATTGTACTTAGACTGTCAAGGTCGGGGACTCACACTTTTACCCCAAACAGGATCTCATAGGAAGTCTTACCACCCAGGGATTTACTCGGCAGATTGGTTAGTGCCCTCTGGACCCCATATAGATGATGGACCCAACTGGGACCTGAGCCTAGTACCCTAGCTAGTAAAGACTGCTTTAAGTCTAGTTTTTTTTTCTCTCTGTAACTAAATTTCCCTTAGGATGGTATGGGAAGGAATACGCTTCAATCATTTGTGGAGGGAGAAGGAAATTTTGTGATCCATCCAGTTTCCTTGAAATATCGTCTTGTAAATCAATAGTGAGGGGGGAAGGATCACTTGTCCTGCTAACCTGGGTTTTACAGGTAGGTAGAAAGTCCCTTGGTAAAAAACCCTCATGCACGTGAGTAGGTGTTTTTCTGGTAGCGGTATATCTTGATTCTCCGCTATATTACTCTCGTGTCTGCATAATCATAGGGTTAGTAGGTATGCAGCCTCCGCCTGGAGGTAGTTAACCCAAGGTTAAAAGCAGTAGTATCCAGTGATAAGTGGTGATTGTGAGGTTAAAATAACTCGGACAGCCAGATTGTGATATTTATTATTCTGGGTTCGAGTTAAGTGGTGAAAATATCAGGTAGATATGCGTAATGAGAATTATTAAGGTTCTCACGCTATCAATTTTCAAGAATTTAAAAGGTCGACATGTTTCAGCCCTGTTCGCCTAGAGAGGTCAGTGGGCTTTCTTCAGGACCGTGTGGAAAGTGAATTGTAAAGCGACGTACTAGTCTTTTACACCTTTAAGGTCAATTGTGCCTGTAAATACAAATAGTGTAGATAACCGTGGGGAAGGTTGAGGGACATAAAGCAACATTGTTCATGCTTAATTAATGTGCAACTTATAAAATGGCAATGCTTTATCGATCACTACATCTTGCATTCAAAAAACCACATACTCAAAACTCTGGTTGTTCACCTTGCTCATTATTCATTATATATAAACTAAATATAAACTCGTGCAGGATTCTATCTCATAATCATAATGGCAATAGGTTGCTTTATTTAATTCGAGTTCACCTATTGTCCATGCCTCTTTCACTGTGGTATGGCATAGGGAGGTTAGTTAATCACTTTGTGTCAGTGCGTGCTGTTTTATTTAAGACATTTGCTATATATTTCTATTTTGTGAATTAAATTCTAGATGTATGAACATTTTTGAGAAATAATGTATGCCCCAATCATAGCGCATTCGCAAGCATGTCTCTGACTTGTCATTCATACTGCGGCTACTCCACGTACCTTCGCACTGTTATTACGTGCTTCCTCAGGTACCAGGGCGTCTCTAGGAGGGGGGGCCCTTTTTCTAAAGATAAGGGTAGGGGATTAGTAAAGAAGAAAAGAAAGTGGGTACTTATCCTCTGGGACGCCGTGTTTTCTTCGGCTTCACTCGTACCTGTCGCTCCTCGCCTCCCGCGCCACTTGTGCTGACTCTGCCGTCCTGGACCCGGTAGGGTTCGTGAGTGCAGCAGGCTGTTAAAACTGCTTCCACCTTATGGACATAGTGGACAGACTATGGAATTTATGTCAATGTTTCCACATTGACGTAAATTATTAAGTTACTTCCGCATATATGTCTACTTCACAAATTCTTCTTTGGCCATTTATTTTTCGCTAAATCTCATGTTCATGAGAGATTTGTAGTAAACATTGGTATAATGATATCTACTGGCAATATGTCGTTTTTATAAGGATCTAATGTTCTACATGGTTGGCCAGTAATTATAAGAATGTAAAAAGAATAAATCACATGTTCATGAGAGATTCGTAGTAATCATTGGTATAATGGTATCTACTGGCAGTGTGTCGTATTTATAAGGATCTGATGTTTCACATGGTTGGCCAGTAAATATAAGAATATAAAGAGAATATTCCTGGATTTTAGTTAATCATTTTTTCTCATCGGCAGTTGGAAAAGGCAAAGTTGTGTCCTCTTTATTTCCGTTATTATCATGAATGCCATTGTTCATATATACTGTGCAAACCTCTCGTCGTCTTTTTCATTTATTTATCTGTTCAGGCTGACCCATGGGATGTTATCATTGAGGCCCCGTACATCGGTGCCCATTCTATGGACCCACCGCTGTTCTTTTTCAAAGAGAATACGTTCAGCATTGTGGTCCTTGGTTTTAAGAGTTTCCAAAATTACCCATTTCAGGTCGTCAACAGTATGGCCTTTTTCTAAATAGTGCGTCGCCATTTTCGTCGTTCCTTTTTTACATTTGACATTGCTCCGGTGCTCAATAATTCTCTGTTTTGCCTTCCTGCACGTCATGCCTATATAGGTCAGGTTGCACGGGCATGTGATCATGTATATCACATGACTCGTATTACAATTTGTATGGTTCCGTAAGGACCATTTCAAGTGCGGTAAGAGCTGTAATTCTTTTACTGGTCTGGTTAATGAGCAGACTGTACAGGCTCCACAGGGGTAATGTCCCATGACTGGTGGAAGATTCCATAAAGTTAGTTGGTTCTGTGGTGCAGAGGGTTTCGGTCTTGTGTGGACCAGTAGATCTTTTAGATTCCTCGTTCGTTTGTTGGCAAAACGTGGTTTGGGCCATGAGATATTTGCAGAAGTGAGTATTCTCCAATGTTTATTTACGATTTTCTTAACTTTATTAGAGACTGGACTATATGTTGTTACGCAAGTGAGTAGATCTTCTTGCGGTATTCTCATGGATGTTTCCAATAGGCCTTCACGATTCTGATTCCTGGCTCTTTTCTTGCATGTATTGATGACCTTCTTAGGATAGTCACGTGCTTCTAGCTTCTTAAATAGATCCTTGGCTTGAGACTTATATTCTTCAGTCTTGTTGCAATTCCTCCGTAAACGGAGGAATTGGCTGTAAGGGAGGTTCTCTCGCAATGTGGAAACATTGACATAAATTCCATAGTCTGTCCACTATGTCCATAAGGTGGAAGCAGTTTTAACAGCCTGCTGCACTCACGAACCCTCCGGGTCCAGGACGGCAGAGTCAGCACAAGTGGCGCGGGAGGCGAGGAGCGACAGGTACGAGTGAAGCCGAAGAAAACACGGCGTCCCAGAGGATAAGTACCCGCTTTCTTTTCTTCTTTACTAATCCCCTACCCTTATCTTTAGAAAAAGGGCCCCCCTCCTAGAGACTCCCTGGTACCTGAGGAAGCACGTAATAACAGTGCGAAGGTACGTGGAGACGCCGCAATATGAATGACAAGTCAGAGACATGCTTGCGAATGCGCTATGATTGGGGCATACATTATTTCTCAAAAATGTTCGTACATCTAGAATTTAATTCACAAAATAGAAATATATAGTAAATGTCTTAAATAGAACAGCGCGCACTGACACAAAGTGATTAACTAACCTCCCTATGCCATACCACAGTGAAAGAGGCATGGACAATAGGTGAACTCGAATTAAATAAAGCAACCTATTGCCATTATGATTATGAGATAGAATCTGGCACGAGTTTATATATAGTTTATATATAATGAATAATGAGCAAGGTGAACAACCAGAGTTTTGAGTATGTGGTTTTTTGAATGCAAGATGTAGTGATCGATAAAGCATTGCCATTTTATAAGTTGCACATTAATTAAGCATGAACAATGTTGCTTTATGTCCCTCAACCTTCCCCACGGTTATCTACACTATTTTTATTTACAGGCACATTTGACCTTAAAGGTGTAAAAGACTAGTACGTCGCTTTACAATTCACTTTCCAAACGGTCCTGAAGAAAGCCCACTGACCTCTCTAGGCGAACAGGGCCGAAACATGTCGACCTTTTAAATTCTTGAAAATTGATAGCGTGAGAACCTTAATAATTCTCATTACGCATACCTACCTGATATTTTCACCACTTAACTCGAATCCAGAATAATAAATATCACAATCTGGCTGTCCGAGTTATTTTAACCTCACAATCACCACTTATCACTGGACACTACTGCTTTTAACCTTGGGTTAACTACCTCCAGGCGGAGGCTGCATACCTACTAACCCTATGATTATGCAGACACAAGAGTAATATAGCGGAGAATCAAGATATACCGCTACCAGAAAAACACCTACTCACGTGCATGAGGGTTTTTTACCAAGGGACTTTCTACCTACCTGTAAAACCCAGGTTAGCAGGACAAGTGATCCTTCCCCCCCCCACTAATGGGAAGGAATACAACAGGATTACACCTAAACTTCCCATAGCATCTATGTAAGCCCTGGAGGCAAACACCAGCCCTTGGTCAGAATGTAGTTCGCCTAATACGTATGTCCTGATAAAGACTCACAAATCCTTCATATCAGTTCAGGCATCAGCTGACCGCTGTGGCCATTCCACAGAAATCAAGAGCAGGAATCTACTGCATCCGGGATGTACTTGTAAGCCCCATGTGATGACAAAGGGCAGCTGTGTTCCAGGTAGACACAAGTCAGAGGCTTCTCTGAAATCAGTAGAGGTGTCTGTGGTGGACGTGCCACAGAGGAACCCTTCATCTTCTGGCAGATGTTGCATTTTAGTCTGTTTATAGAGACCTGGCCACCAATGGTGTTGCAGCAATAATGAATTGAAGCAGCCACCTCTGCATGGGCAGCTTCAAGACCCTCGTGTGCAGCGAGAATTAATCCTAACCTGTGGTCCGAATTTGGCATTACTCTATTCCCCGCTCCAGGAATGTGAGCAAACTTGTGGGAGTACTTGCGTGGAAAGCCTTTTGGCTGGTGAGTGGCATTGCGTGCAACTTCGACTACAGTCGTGACGCCTGTGTCTATTCTTGTACTTGAACGAGTAATTGCAGTGACTGCAGAAATTTGCAATGTTGCTTTTGCAGCTTCATCAGCAATGAAATCCCCCTCAATGTGTATGCCAACACATTGGTGACTCAATGTGTATATTACATGAGTCCATGGCAAGCACTCTTTCAGCTTTGCCACCTGTTCCCAAAGCAACTTGTTCTTGATTGTGTACCTTTTGAAACTCTGAATCTATTCTGGCTCCAGTAGTATAGATATTCATTATAGGACTAGACACAATAATACAAATCACACACTATGAGTATGTGGAATCCGGGATCCATATTCTCCAGTGTGAGTATTAGAGCCCTAAGTTCAGCCAACTGTACAGTGCAGTCACCAAGTGACTGCATGTAGGTTTACTTGGGATGGAATTTTGCATCCAGCATGCGCCCCTTTATGGGAGTGCATGCAGCTGAATATTGGAGCTTTGTCCCCACGGCAGGTTGTGCAGAGCCATCAGTATATATGATGTAATCATACTGATATAGAGGCATTATTTCATTAGGCAGAGGATATTCATGTTCGTATTGCAGAAAGGTTTGTTTTTGTAGCACAGAATCAAATCTGTAGACTACATCAGTTGTGGTGAGTGAGTTGGCCCATTGTATCCAACGTGGATGTAATGTTTTTGCTTTTGGAATACTTGCTCTTGTGACGACCTCTAAGGTCGGCACTGGGGTCACAACAATAATTTGTTTTCTCCGAGTCAGTGCTCCCTCCCTCCCCACAGTAGTCAGTACCGCAGTCAGTATTTTATCTGTTGGTGCAAAATACATTTCAGCGTTTGTTTATACTTACGATTTATATTTAGTCGGTACAGTGTCACCTTCATTTAGTGTAACGTAGATGTAACCTGATGCTCCTGCAATTACGTGGATTACCAAGTTTGTTGTGTTTAAATGTGTGTGTAAGTGTTTTAAAGCTAGCATACCAGCGTGTACTGAATGCAGTATTTGTGTATGTTCAGTCTAGTGTGTGCTTGAGAAATGTGGACGATTCAGGATGTAGAATGGTTTAACCCATTCTGCGTAATCTGGAATGTAAATTCTGCCAAAATTGAGGAATCCCAATATGGATTGTAACCTCTTCAAAGTAGTTGGAGGTTGTTAAAGTGTACACTTCTCTAAGAAATGTGATGTCAACATCCAGGAATGATATGTGACAGCCATCGACCATCTCAACAATGTAGACACCCGGATACAATTCACACACACCATCAGCCAAACTCACATATCATTCCTGGATGTTGACATCAGGATTAGGAACAACAATCTGGAAACCTCCATCTTTACCAAACCAACTGACCGCAATAACTACGTACATTTCAATAGCTTCCACCAGCTGAGTCTCAAACAATATTTACCATACTCTCAACTGCTCAGAGCCAAACGCATCACGTCTACTGACAATATGTTCGATCATGACAAGTCTGTCATCATAAACAAATTCCACCAAAGAGGCTATCCCAAAAACATCACTCAACTCGCAGAGTCTTGAGTACGGACTAAAGAACGCACACAACTACTAACCAAGAAAGTCACTACTCAACCTGTGGACAGTCGCTCTGTGTTTGTTCAAAGCTTCTATCAAAAAACATTGGCAACTCTTACAATTGGAACCTGATTTTAAGAACATCTTTCAAACCTCACCGACTTTTGCCTACCAAAGATCAAAGAACATCCAACAGATGCTGAAACCTCGAAAAAAATTGGAACATACAACGTTTAAGGGGACAGTACCTTGCCACAACTGTGGCAATTGTAGCAGCATAATCAAAGGCACAGTTATTCAACATCCTACTCAAGGCACGCCCATCAACATCCGTGTCAGTGCCACATGTGACACTGCCAACGTGGTTTACCTATTGAAATGCCCATGCGACTTCCCTTATGTAGGCAAGACGGAAAGAAAAATGAAAATTCGACTGAATGAACATCGCAGCAACATCCGGACCAAAAATCTAAAGTCCTGTGTGGCTGCCCATTTTATCACCCACTCACACAATGTCAGCCAACTAAGGTTCCTGGTTTTGGAGGTCGTTAATAAAGCAGTGGGTAGAGATAACAGAAAATTTCTACTCCAAAGAGAGTTGCATTGGATGCATAAACTGAACTCAATTCACCCAAAAGGGCTTAATGAAAGACTTGAATATAGTTGCTATTTATGAAACACTTTTGCTTGTGCCTCGCTGTTCTCACCCTGTGTTGAGACCCCTGCTGGTCTGACAAGCCCCTTGTTCGTTCTCACTTTCTTTTGTTCGTGCAAAGTAATTTGGGAATCTGACCCACAGCTCCGTTTGTATTTGCTCCTGTACCCACCTGCATCTTCCCTTTACTTTGTTTCAGTCACCTTGTTCCACACTTTTGTCCTGTTTTGTCAGCCATTTCCAGCTCATTCTTCACACACTCTATGCCCTTATGGCTTTATCTTCCTTCTCCCACCTTATAGAACTCCACCATTTCAGGCACACTCTCCTTCTCACCTTCTCATCTCACATATTCCCCGTGTTCAATCACATTCAACTTCTTTTTCACTTTCACGCATATGACGCTGTCTCAGCGCCCCGCTTTACTGCTTCACTGTTTACAACTACATTTTCCTCTGGTTTACCTCATTGTTTACCGAGCGCGTCCCACATTGTTCCTCAGCCTCCACATTATTTCACTCTTCATTTAACTTTATTGTTCGTTTTGTTTAGTTAACACACTTCCACTATTTACCTATTCACCCAGCTTTTCCAGTCTTTCTCCTATTTTTACTTTTCATACTCAGATGACGTTGTACTATCGTCTTGTTTTACTGTTTCACTGTTATATTAATCATTTTTCCCAGGTTTTAATTGTTCACTTTTCTGCACGTTATGCGCAACTTTCCTTAGTTTTATCATTATTTTTATTTTTGCTTTTGTTCGCCAAACCTACAGTGCTAGCCCACGTCCTAGTCCCCTTTCTAGTTTCATTCCCGGCACGCAGATAACGCCGTCTCAGCGCGCTCACTTCGTTTGAATGCCTTTTTCTGCATAGCGGCGTTCAGTTCTGTCCTACCCTAACTCACGTTTGCGGAAAGATTACTGCATTAACCTTTTTGATCACCTGTTACTATCTTCCTCACCGCAGTCACTTGATAGACCTCAATGTTTTCCGCACCTCGCTCTTCACCATTTGAGCCCCCATTCTGAGCACGTCGTGCTTTCCTTACAACCTTGGATTTGTCGTATTCCTTCATTGTACACAGCGTTTTCACTTTGGTTTGTTTCTCACCCTCTGTAGTCGTATGTTAGTACTAATGCACCTGGAACCCTCACACAGTTGTTTTTATGTTTCACTCACAGCCGTAACTTCCTTGACAGTTCAATTCACTCGGTACCCATATTTACACCGCCACGTTTCCGATTAATTTTTCTTCTTCACACCACTGAATTTTATACCTTTGAATGAGTTTATTTTCATGCTTATTTCTTCGTTTCCCTTGGGCATCATTAACTTTACCTGCTACTGACACCATTTTGTATTTATTGCGATACTGATTCCTGTACTACGCATTACACCTAGACATCCCTTTGTTTTCTTTATAGAACGTGCCCACTGACGAAGATCAGATGCTCGAAATGCATTGGGGACGCATTTACTGAGTTAATGGATACTTGCTATGGATCACTGTTATGATTATAATTTTGACTTTGAAGAAGTTACTTTACTTGTGAATATATTCAACATATGACTACAATATGAACTGAATATCAGCCTATGATTACAATTGTTTGTGCAAAGAAACTCACCCAGCGACTACTTGATTACCTTTAATACTGCGAGGTTCTCCTTTACACTGTGTAAGGTCACCTATTCACAATTGCTACCCAGCACCTCAAGGACAGGAGGTGTACACCTCGAATTCCCACAAACTTGATTTACCTTTTTGACCTAGGGTCTACCCTTTCGAGTACTACGGAGTGCAGCGGTTCTTCCTTTCTTTTGTTCCTGTTGAGGAGACCCACCCCACAATTTAGTTTTGCATTTATTTTTCTTATTATCCCACTTCTTCTTTGTAGAAGACTCAGGTGCTTGCTTAGAGTTATCATTTTCAGAATTACTCATTATTTGTGGTTTACCACATGTGGCTCCCAAATTATCTCTACCTAGTGTTGCATAGGTCTCCTCGATTATTTTAGGTAATTTGCGCTCCGGTTGTCCTCGAGCCATATCCCTTAGATGTTGGCAAATATCTAACACTGCTGATTCCCCATTTATACTACTTAACATAATGGCAGACACTGCAGCAAAATTGCCCATCAGTTTCAGCCCCAAATCCAGGGCATGTGCTGCACCCTACCCATTTTGGAACTATTTAAGCAACGCTGGCAAACCAGCTAAGGATGGAGTACCAATTCTTCTGGTATATACTGCAGCAAAAACAGTACCCCAAGTGGTGCAGTGTTCCACAGGGGGAGCCAAACCCAAGCAAAATTGTTATAATATTGTGTTTTTTTCTTCAGTTCCCATATGGAAAATAACCTCTTCAAGCTGGCTTGTTTTTTGTGCAATCCAGAACAGAATCTCCTCCCATCTGATGGGTACCTTACCCAAGACTGCATTTAGTGTTTGTGGGCTTATATCCGGTGTGGCCAGTTGTGGTTGTGCAGCTTGAGTAGTCCACGCACGACTTAATGTTAATGTTCGCATAACAAACTTTGGCAAGCATCTGTATATTGTCACTAAATGTTTCTGTAGTTTACACAATTGTACTGCTGATAAATTATCAACATCAGGATGTGGAGTGGAATCGGCTATGACTTACCATGTTGCTCCTTCATTGCTAAGGGAACCCAGTCTAACATTTTCTGTTATGTGTGGTACGGCGCCATCAAACCAATTTCTGTGTTCTTGGTATGTTAAAGGAATTTCTATTTCTTCATATGGTGTGTAGTTGTTCGAAACTGTTAAAGCAAGTAGGTGTAGGGCTTACCCTTTGTCCAAAATTCAGTAGCTTTCATATTCATCTCAAAGCCCTGCTCCTGAATTGATGGCTCGCCTCTCTATTCTTGTGCTTGCCCCACCCTTGAAGCACTTTAGTTTTACCGTGTTTTGATTGGATAAGTGGTATTCTTCTGCTGATGAGAGGGGACTACTTTTTATTAAACACTCTGGAAGTGCATCACTGTTTTCACTGTCTTCTCTTGCTCTCCCTTCCCCACTTTTTAAATTGTACTTTATGCACGTGCCCTGCATCTGCACATGGCTATCAGCCTGTGTGCATTTGCCAACCAGACACCCACGAACTGGCCACAGCACTTTTTCTTTTCTTGAGGGCTCTGAAGTTGCACACTGCTAACCTTATTGTTTAAAGTTCCAAATGGATGCCAACCATCTTGTAACCGTAAATTAAAAATAAAGTATGAAAATGCCTGTCTCGTTTGCATGTACAGTTAAAATATGCATCTTTTATCGATTTTCATTTTAGTTTAAGAAAATCCAATAAGTCTCAGGGAAGAGACTTTTCGAAGTGGCCAATGCTTTTAAGAACTGGTGGAACTATCAGAAAGAGGAGAGGAGGTGACCCAGTGTAAGGTACGAGATTTTCTGTAAGATTATTTGTGACACTTTTCCTCAGTGGTTTTCCATACAAAAAGTTGTATGTGGTTTTCTATACAACTTGTGATGCGCTTGATTACCCGGGGGTATCTTGGCACTAGCAGAGGCTTCAGCACAACTGGATAAAACCCTTAATTAAATGTAATTGTTGAAAATCCACTCCAAGTGGGTGAGGGCAGGGCTTTAAGTGGGATACAAAAAACTGGGTGGGCTCTCAAAGGGGCGTGGCCACTGTAATGAAGGGGGTGGCTTACAAACATCTACGCCATAAATCTGTGATTAGCATAGTGTGCCCCCCCGACTTGTCTTTGCTGTTTCTGTCATTGCATCCAGATATATGATACGACAAGTAATATCATCCCTACAAGTCAGGACTATTGGGTTTTTTCAATGGTTGTTAGTTGCATAAGATAAATAAGCAGCATCTATGGCTTGTGTATATTGAAAAAGCTTCCACTTAAAGCCCTGGTGACACCACAACAATGCTGCTGCTCCTGAGTCTCAAAAAGGGAAGGGACATCCAGAGAGAAAATGACTCTCTTCAAAGGATTTTCCTTCCTCTTCAACGCTCACCTGGCATGACTTCATGTCATAACTTCTCCACTAGTGAGAAGTGAGCAGTGTGAGTACGCGCACATCATTGGCCTGCTGTCACTGCAGTCTGGAAAAAAACTGACCGCCTGTGCCAAGGCACAAAACTGAGCCCGATATAGACCCGTTTCGAGCTCCCCTTTAAAAAAACGCTGGTGCTCAGAACCGGTGAGACCCGGCCCACTTAAAGGCCTGGGCGAGGGTTTGTCCTTCTTTTACCTTTAGATACTTAAAGACCACAGACTATAGAGCAGTTAGCCTGGCACAAGGTGGCTGAGTATATTTTAGGGATTGGCATGTTTTACTCTCTCTTCTTGGATCCCCTCCCACCTCTTGTTCTTCCAAAAGAAGTGGTCATTGTCCTGGTCAGACTTTCTCTCAATGTCCTGCTTTTTCTCATGGTACTTGCCAATCTGCCCCTTCTACCAAGGCGGATGGGAACACAAACCAGCCCTGGCAATTCTGCTGGACCGGCCACTGGGCAGGGAGGCGGGTCACCAGTAAGAGGCAGCACTTCTGCCACTTTAGCACTGCTTCTGCTTTTGTTACAGGGGCCGATATTGCAGCAAAACCGGCCTCCAGTAACAAAACTGGCCCCCACCACTCAAAAAATGGGCCCCACCCTTCCGGCCCACCGGGAAAACGCCTGGTGCCCGCTAGAGCCAGTCCGACCCTGCCTTCTACAGATACAATTGGCAAATTACAGTAATTGTGATAACTAGTTCGTCTATGGCCCTCACCGATGTCCAGCAGCACAGGGTCCACCAGGGGTAATTTCTCGTTCCCTTGCAATCCAGACTGGTGCTTTTGTCAGCCAATGAAGCCAAGTTATGGTCATTTCTAGTTGAGATCTGCATGACATAAAACACTCTTTTACCTAAAAAGATGATGTATTTCCTTCTCCGAAGATTTCCACAGTCCCTTGTGTTTTCTTGTTGCTATTATGTGACCATAAAGCTACCACATACCGGGTAGAGCAAGGAAGCTAACCTAGCTTTGCCTGCTGGGATCTCTGATTTAAGAGCCTATCCAAGGCCTGCATTGTTTGGCTACCAAAGAGAAATGTAAATCCTGCACGTGTTTATTGACAGACCAGTCTCAGAAGAAACAAAAAAGAAGAGACACAGATGCACAGATAGCTCGATGTGCTACCCTGGGGCACGTGACTCATGGCTTAACTGGGCCGGGTCCTGCCGGGACTCAGCACCTGCAGTTCTAAATTGCATGTCCTGAGACGGGTCCCTATCGGGCTCTCCATTTTTGCCCTCACCTTCAGGCCAGGGTGAAAAATAAATCTTAACTCTGCAGCAGGACCAACCTTCACAGCCTTTGAGGTAACTTCAAATAGACTCGTTATAGTTCTTTCACAGTCTTATCATTTCAGAACTGAAGCATTTTCAATATTATGTACAATAAAGCCATAGTTGTTGCCTATTTATCCTATGCAACTAACACCAACTGGCAAAGCCAGCAGTCCTGGCAGGTTGTAACTGTAATGTTACTTGTTGTATTATATATCTGGATACAAGGACAGAAGCAGCAAAATACCAGTCCGGTGGCACACTGTGCTAAGCACATAGGGGCAGACTTACAAGCCCCTTGCTCCACTCTAGCGTCACTTTTCCCATGTTAAAAGTGACACAAAAGTGGTGCGGGGGCTTGGAAATCTGCCCCATATTTTGTATTATACATGCTCTTAAACCATGCCCTTAATTCCATCGGCCACGCCCCTTTTGAGAGACCCCCTCCCCACAGTGTTTTCATCCCACTTAAAGCCCTGATGTGCCTCACAGTTGAACACACGTGTGGATGAGAATACCCCACTAGCTTAGGGAAAGGTCAGAACAAAAAGAGCGCAAAGGAGACAAAAACTGCAAAAAAATGAAGAAAAGGTAAACCCGAAACAAGATAGGGGTGCAAGTGGGCACCGAAAAGCGTAAACCCAGCCAAAGAAAAAGGAAAAAAAAGGGAAAGGTCGTATATCCCTGATAAAATACACAAAATGCACAAAGGCTGAAAGATGAACTTTGTTCTTTTCTCTGTCCCTGCCCCCCTGTCTCCGTTCATCTTCCTTTGCTTTTCGCCTCGCAGCGCGCCAGCCCCCTAAGCTGAGAGCTGTAATGTCATTAAATTGCAAATGCTTTTTTTCCCCCTCTTCGTCTTCCTTTACGTTTTTTTCTTCTCTCCGACACACACTGTTTACTTATCTGGCAAAAACATATGTTGGAAGGAATCCGTTCCATTCTGCCCGTTGCCTTGGGTGAGAGTGCGGCTCGGGGGGCCCCACTGAGCTCCCATGCTCTCCCCCCTCCTCTTATCTATAAGGCGGCCTGGCAGCAACCCGGCGACTTCAATGGAGGCGGCAGATACAGGGGGCAGATTAGGCGAGGGAACAGTGAGCCACAAATTCCTGGAGAGAGGGGTCACTCCACCACCGAGCGGCTGCGCCCCCCACTCTCCAGATCTGCATAGCATTACTATTTTTTCTCTTTAAAAAAAGGCATCTCCAAAAACTCTGTATATTTTTCTCACTCTGTCAAACATTTAATTTCACGCCCCGCGTTCTGAATATGCTTAAAAATGCATATCTCCGGCGCACCTTTAAGCCCGAGAAACGAATGCAGAATGGAAGATAAAACGATGCGATTTGCACCACAAGCCTATTACTTGAGGTATTTACATACAGTTTACCTCTGGAAGTTCCAAGCACTTTTTTATTCAGAAATAAAAATAAAATAAAACGGGATTAGATCCTTTAACCACAGTTACTGATTGAAAATAGTTCTAGTTATGTTTATATAAATATAAATATATGTATATATAGATGCGCAGAGGGTAATATGCCATTTATTGTCATTGTTGAGTGTGGGGACAGCGTAGACAGGAGTGGGCATGGGCGTAGCTTAGTCTGTGAGATTTACGAGGTGTGTACCTCAAATTTCCCATCTAAAAAAGCAGTGGGCTACATGCAGGGTGGAGGGGTGAGATGACCACGGTTAGGGATGGACTGCTTCCCTGAGGACCAGTCAGTACTGATTTGCATTAGATGGACCACTGTCTAGCGGAGCACAGTGGGCGAAAAGCAATAGGTTGGAATGCTACTCCGCGCAAGAGCCACTGGTTAGACTATCTGCAAGCATTCATCCCATCACCTTTTGTGTGTTTGATTGCCTGTAGTATGCCTGGAAACATGAGACTGGTACTGGTATCCTTTTTCCAAGCCTACTTCAACATCCTGATCCAAAAAATGAACCTCTTAGTGAAATGAGAACGAGAAAAAAATGACATAGACATAGCAGCGCCGGCTCAGGGTCCCCAGACACAACTGCCAAACCCATACTTGTCAACTTGAAGAACAATTTCACTGTGTGAGGAGGGGGCGGGCCTTGAAGGGGGCAGGTCCTCGTGTCAAGAAATACCTACGAGGCACTTTTGAACTCCACCCACCCACAAACCCCCTCCTTCCCCCTCAAAAAAAGCTTGCTGAGGATGGTGCCAATGTGCTGTGGAGTTTTCACACACCTTAGTGGATGTCTGCAGTTCAAGCCTCCGAAAATAAGCGGAGTGGTTTTCAGCTTGTTTTCCTTGCCACTGTGTGATATCGCATTCTCACCAGGAGACCGTGTGATGGGGGCCCATACTGTGTGTAAAACGGTGGCATCATGTGAGTTGGCAGGTATGCAAAACAAGAATGCATTTGAGGGGGTGTCCAAATCCTATAATCTCCGCTGAAGTTACACCCAAACCCTTCCCACCAGAGCCTGGTAGTTCTCCTTGGGTACTTATGACTACTGTCACGTAAAATCATCAGTCTTGAGTCCCTGCGCTGAGATCACTTTTTTAAAATGTATTTTCACTACACACTCAGTTCAGTTCAGTAAATCTTTATTTCGAAGAATAAAAAAGCCTCATAAAAATACATTGCACGGTAAAAATTTCATTAAATTGCATTTCTGAACATTTTGATAAAATACAATTAAAAGTGTAGGGAGGAGAGGATACAATTCATGAGCAGAAATAGTTATTTACAACGATTAATTCATTTCTTGTATTTCTCAATCTTACGGCTACTTTAAAAAAACTTAAAATGGCACATAAGGTGTGAGTATCACTGGCTTTCTGTAAGAAAAACAGTGCAGCTCTTGCATGGCGAAATTTCTGTTTTGTAAGGATGTCAACCAAAAATAAACGCCTAGGATTTCTATAAAATGAACATAAGAGTACAAAATGAAGGGTGTCCTGCGGAGACCTATTATCGCAGCCGCAGGCACCCTTCTGCTCAATCGTTACAGTAAAACCAGCAGGGTAAGCTAAAATGTTAGGTAACAGATTGAGCCTAAAACGGCACATTAAAAATCTATCATAGTGGCTATACATCAGAAACAGATAGGGTTCCATTCCCACCCCATTTGTCACTAAGCCGTGAGCTGCTATTGATCTCTTTACAGGACCAAGACCACATCTAACAGATTCAACATTTTCTAGAAGCAACTTTTTCACCCTTGGTTTACAGCTGCTAGAGATCAGAGACGGGTCACTAAAGAGGTGATATTGGTCTATCTTTACTAAGGAGCTTTTAACATATTTTAACCAAGGGATTTGTAGCCCTTTCTCCCTTTGCAAACAGTCTGATACAATTTCCCTGCTCAGTGATGCATCCGGATTGGTCCAAATTCTAATCCGTGCTATAATTGGCCTCCGTTTAACATAGTCTGAAATATATGGCATCCCAAGTTCTGCATGAGCAATCTCGGCAGAGGTGGAGTGTGGAATTTTCAGGATTCTGCGAAGAAATTTATCTTCCTCTACTTGTAATTGTCTGCAGTCCCCGAAGCCCCACACCTCCGCACCATACAAGGCCTTTGCCGTACTGATTGAGCCATATAGGGTCATTACTTGTTCGGGGCACCATTGCCCCAGCCTCCGAGCAAAGCTTAATATAGCACCATTCGAAGAGACTAGCTTGGTACAATGTTCCTCGACCAGTTGACTGAATTGCATAGCACCATCAAATAGGAGGCCCAGATAGGGAAAAGTGTTTACTTTGTCCAAGGTATGTGACCCTATTTTTAACACACACTTATTTATGTTTTTTTTGCCAGCCACCATAACAAAAGATTTATTTAGATTAACAGATAAATCTAGGTCGGCCATAAACTTGACAAATCCATCCACCAGTTGTTGTAGGGCCCTCGGTGTTCGAGCAAGCAGGATAGCGTCATCCGCGTACAATAGAACTGGGTTATGACGCGGTCCTACTTTAGGGCAGTCCACAGCTAGGGAGATAAGGGCACTCTCTAAGGCATTGATGTAGAGTGAAAAAAGAAAGGGGTGGAGTATGCACCCTTGCCTTACTCCTCCTGAGCACTAAAATGGGTCGGTGCGCCCCCTCTCTGGGCTAAAATGGACCCTGGCGGTGGTGTTCCAGTGCAACTCTTTTAAGATGTTTATCAACCCTACATCAATGCCTATCCTGTACATCATGGCCCACAGCTTAGACCTATTTACATTGTCAAAGGCCGCAGTCAGGTCCATAAATCCCATGTAGACCGTGCCCTTGCTGGCTTTTGTGTGTTTGGCAGTTAGCAGGTACAAGTTCAGACACTGATCACTAGTTGATTTGCCAGCTCGAAATCCATACTGTATGTCAGCTATAGTTCGATGCTCCTCTGTCCACTCCATAAGCCGATTCAAGATCACTCGACCTAATATTTTTGCCGAGATATCAATAAGCGAAATCGGCCTATAACATTCTGGATCGTCCCTCCTCCCTTTCTTAAAAATTGGTACGATCAATGCGGTCGACCAGGAGCGTGGGAGCCCTGATTTAATGGCCGTATTTAAAACCCTGGTAAGGATTGGGGCCCATAGGTCTATATTGCTTCTATATAGATCTGGTGGAGTACCATCTGGGCCAGGGGCTTTATTTGGGGTCAACCCTTGGATCGCCTTTGTTATCTCCTCCACTGCGAGGACTATTTCAGTACTCCGGGTACCCTCCCACTCCCCTTCTTGAATTGCTAATTTAGTCTTATTATAAAGACCCTGAAAGTGAGCAACCCATTGCTCTGGCAGGATATGGGTGCTGATCACCGGGGCAGAGTTATCATGGAAACAGGGCCTATTTACAATTCTCCAAAATTCTGCAAAGTCCCTGTTTTCTCCCGCCTCTCTCAAGTCAGCCCATACTTCTGCTTGTAATGTGTTTTTCCTCTCCCTTACTTTAGTTTTATAGACTAATCTGCAGTTTGCCACTTTGCCATGTCCCTTGGGATAGCTTTGAGGCATGCTTTTAGGTTCCTCAAAGCTTTAGAACAATTCTTATCGAACCACCTTGGTTGCTTAGGACCATTACTTGGGCCTCTTACTTCCAGTAGTTTATCCACTAAATTTGTCAGGGATGTAAATGATGCAACTAATTCTGGTCCTTCTATTAGGGGATCCACGCAGTCTTCCACCTGTTTCCCTCCTTTTTGGATTAATGTTTTATAAAACTCCTGGGAATTTATCTTTGCCCACCTTAGTCGCCTCCCCTGGTCTGTGGGCTGCAGGATGATGTCCTCATGTGGAAGCTTACCCCCCTACTAGAGTTTATAATTTCCATTACTAGGGGGTTATGGTCACTGAAGGTGCTCCATTTTGTACTAACGTTTGTAATTCTATTTTTGGCAAAGGTGGATACCATTATGTGGTCTATAATAGTAGAGCACCCTCTTCCTTTGAACGTTGGAACATATGTACCCTCTACATCTGGGACTATTAGATCAATAGTATGTGCTAGCGAGTGGGTTTCTGTTATTGTATTTAATAGTACGCCCTCATGGTTATGTTCAAAATGCGGCCCATCTTTAAGTGGGCAGGTGTCCCAGTCTGATGAATCGGGGGGCAAATTTGGACAGAGGTGGCAATTAAGGTCGCCCATTAATATTATCATTGGTTCCCCCCCTTTTCTCTGTTCCGCCTCTTGTGTGAGTCTTTCATCTATCTCACATAGGGCGGCATTCTTCCCATTTATAGGTCCTGGGTTATAAACATTGAACAACTGTAGCCTCAGCCCTCTACTCTGGAACGTTACAGCTTGCAGGGTGTGTGAAGTCCAGGTTGGTACTGACCATCTGCCTTCTAGGGTTAGGTCGACATAGAGAGCCAGCCCTCCTCTGGCTCTTCCTGCTCTGCTCTCTTGTGCCGGCACAAAGAATCACTTGTAGCCCTCTATTTGGTATGGTGTGGGATTAACTGTCCATGTCTCCTGGAATGCTAGAATGTGAAAACCCTGGAGTTGATTCCTCCAATCTGGATTATCAAATTTTCCGGATAGACCCGCTATATTCCAGGACATAATGTTAATCTTTCCTACTCTCTCTTCGCCAACTATTTTGCCCCGCTCAGTTAGACTCAGGTCATCTATCCTCTCTATCGTAGCCCTTTCTATTTCTTTGACTTGGGTATGTGGATGTTCTACAAGTTTTTGCCTTTGTTTGATTCCTTGGACTACGGCTTCCCTATCACACGTTATCCCCTTTTCGTCCTTCTCCTCACATTCTGTCCCTAGTCATTCATTCTCATCCAGGGACTGTAAGGGGCTAAATCTGTTTGTCCACTGTGAGGCACCCTGTTATGGTAAGGGCTGAATGCCATACTCCATGGGCCTTGCCCAGTGCCCATCTGTAGGTCTACCCCTTCTAATCTGTTGGAAGTTTGGGGGATATATAGCCGGTTTCCTTGGGTAGAAGTACGCTAGTGGCTTGGTCCTTATCGTACTAGTTGTATTTCTGTTGTTGTTAGCCAATATATAATCCACTAGATTCGGGTTCCTAAAATTGGCGATGATACAGTTCCCTTCTATATCTTTCCTTCTGGCACCCACCCAGTTTGCCCTCCTTACGTGTAAGATTTCCCCCCATCCCTCCCTTGCAGGGGTCTATGGATATCTAGCCAGTTAGTGATCTTATTTTTGAGTTCTATATAGGATTCTCTCTGCCCCCGTCTGAGCTCAGGTACCCCAGTAAAGATAACAACAAAGGGGCTTGCTTCTGGGGGTAGATTTACACATGGTAGGGGTCCTTGAGATCTATCATTTTGCTCCCTACTTATTTGATGGTTATCTATTTGGTGAGGGATAACAGTTATCTCTGGCTGCATTTGTTTTGCATGACCCTTTCCTAGTGTTTTACTTCTGTCCACTCTTCCATGTGGTTGTATATTTCCATCCCCCCACTCTTTTACCCCTTTAGGCACAGCATGCACTTGTGCAATGATGCATTGCTCATTGCTTATGCAATTATTAGGTACTAGGGGTTGTTGAGCTGGTAGATTGACTATTGGCAAAGCCTTCTCTAATTGGTTAGATAGTGTAGTTTCTCTGGCCTTACCCTGTCTCTGTAATTCGTTGGCTATTTTGTCTAGTTTACTAACTAGAGGTTTAATTTGGCTGGTTATAAACGCCTCCAGATGCTTTTGCAGGTCTTCAATTACGGAATCAAGCCACCTCGGGGGAATTGGGGGGACTTTAGGTTCTATTATTAGGACCTCATCCTCAGTATCTTTTGGCTTGTTACCCTTTGTAGGTTTTTTCCGGGATTTTATTTGTGTATTCTTATTTCTGCGCTTTTTGCTTCTTTTCCTAGGTGTACTATTTACCTCTCTATTTATAGATTCTTCGTCCTCTAGTACTAGCTGGGCACAAGGGACAGCATCAAATGAATTATCCCTGTTACCTTTATCTAGTGTGTCATTGGTATTTAAATCCTCAGGTTGTGTAGGGGTCAGGGGCAAAGAGGTTAAGGTCATGGATATGCGTCTCTCTGCACGTTCTATGTCCCCTGCAACCTTTCTTAGCATTAGATCGATAACTGTCGGGGTGGCTTTGTGAGCTACTGCATTACTTGTTTCTGGGCCTGGGTTTTTTTAATTGAGGGGGGGGTTCCTAGTTTGCCCTTAGTGGAGCGAGTTTTAGGTTTAGTAGCCATACCTTACAATCGTAGTGAAGGCTATTACCCCTCCTCCCGAGGTACTTGAGCCAATGATGTTTATAGTTATCCTGGATGATTTGGTCAATTTGCACTGAAGTTTCCACGTTAATACCTCATGTATTTCAGAGTGCCTTTTCCAGTGTTATTATTCAGCGCCCAAGTCCTCCAGTGTATAGTTTATCAGTCAAGCAACAAAAAGTCACAGAAAATACCTTAAAGCAGGTCCAAGGGAGGTTGCCCGTCCCATCCTTGGTCGTCCCCAGACGGCCACAGACGGCCCGCCCTCTGCCTGGGCTCAGCCCGGCGGCCGCCCACGCGCGTCCCGTGTCGCGGGAAGGGGGCGTTGTTTTTATGCGCCTCCGGGCGCCGACAGCAGGTGTGCGGCATCGGCCGCAAAGCCTCTTGGGGATTGTAGTCCCCCTCTCTCGGCGGCCGAGACGCTGATGTGCTGGCGTCACTGGCGGCAGAGGGGGACCCTGGGCCGATGTCAGGAGCCCGCAAAGGAAAGGCAAGAAAATCCGCCGGTGTCAGGAGCCAGAAGGTAGCCTGCCGCTGTGTGTAATTCCTGCCCAGTTTAAAGTTGTTTCCCGCTCTGCAGGGAAGGGGGCGTTGTTTTTATGCGCCTCCGGGCGCCGACTGCAGGTGTGCGGCGTCGGCCGCAAAGCCTCTTGGGGATTGTAGTCCCCCCCTCTCGGCGTCCGAGACGCTGATGTGCTGGCGTCACTGGCGGCGGAGGGGGACCCTGGGCCGATGTCAGGAGCCCACAAAGGAAAGGCAAGAGGATCCGCCGGTGTCAAGAGCCAGAAGGTAGCCTGCCGCTGTGTGTAATTCCTGCCCAGGTTAAAGTTGTTTCCCGCTCTGCAGGGAAGGGGGCGTTGTTTTTATGCGCCTCCGGGCGCCGACTGCAGGTGTGCGGCGTCGGCCGCAAAGCCTCTTGGGGATTGTAGTCCCCCCCTCTCGGCGGCCGAGACGCTGGTGTGCTGGCGTCACTGGCGGCGTAGGGGTACCCAGGGCCGATGTCAGGAGCCCGCAAAGGAAAGGCAAGAGGATCCGCCGGTGTCAGGAGCCAGAAGGTAGCCTGCCGCTGTGTGTAATTCCTGCCCAGTTAAAGTTGTTTAAAGTTGTTTCACTACACACTCTCTTCTTCACCTCTGCTACAAGATGCCTTGATGGTAGAGTTGGCAGATTGGTGCATGTGACCAAGGCTCGATGTTTCTTTTCTTCGTCTTTTACAAATTATTTTATCAAGTGACTGACTGTTCCATGAACTAAGTCCGAGTCGCAAATAGAGGTGGGCACACAGGCAAATGAATAAGGCAAGATCAGCCAGAGACTGGCTATGGATCTGGATTGGCTTTAAGAGTCCATGCATGAGCTTAGCCATGGAAACCATTGTCATGTATATCGTAAAAAACATAATGTAGAAATATGATACAATTTCTTAAAAATTCAAAAAAGTGCATTTTTGTAACACGCAGAAGCTTTTTACCTTAGTACATCAGATTATAACACCACATAGATACACATTTTTTTTCAAAGTGATAGTTTTTAGAAACAGTTATGGCTCTCCCCTAACGACAATACTGTTAGTGAACTAAGAAGCAAGTCAGTAGTCATGTAAGCCCTAAACGTGGTCTAGATTTTACTGTAGATGAAGTGACATTGCAGACAACTATTTCAAATATAAGAGTTGCTTGTACAGTGCACATCCTGAACTCAAGTATTTCAAAGTGTCCTCATTATTGGCAATAAAGGAAAAAAGAGGCTCGGGAATAAAATATATGCCTAATATCACATATGTAGATTGGACAAGGAGGGAAGCCATTATTGATTCCAGGTTATCTGGTTTCACATTTTGAAATTCAGCCACCAAATGCGTATCTTTGTCTCTCTCTCTCTATCTCATTTATATTTCTCAGTCTCCCGTTTACATTAACGAGCACTGCTTTGTCTTTTATTCTTGGCTCATGAAGAGAAACCAACACAGACCTAGCAGACCTGACTTACTGCCCCCAGACCAAACTATCAATGCAAGAGTTTGTTTATTTGGGGGGTGCCAAACTGCAAACATCACACTGAAGCTACACCCCTGCGAGTGGTCATGATGCCCCTGACCACCGTCAAGAGAAGTAATAAATAGCGTATTATATTCTGCACATCTGCATGTATGACTTGTATTGGCTCAACATCCTGTGATTCTGGAAGAAAGTGCTAAACCTCCCTGTGCCTATATAAATAATAAGAGCTTTTGTAATGTAACTGGTGCTCACACAAAGCACTCCAGTTAATTTGGGTAATAATAATAAATAAATAATATGCAGTCTTTGAGACAGAAAACTGTGATGCTTTCATGTCAAGTTTGCTCTCCTGTGGTAAAAACAAATCACACTCGACCTTTGCATCCCCAGAACAATGAAATGGTTAAAGGACACAATTTACAGTAACTCTATTAGCAAGGTTTATGCTACTCTACAACCAGTAGCCCAAAGAGATTGGCAAGCCTTACATGTTACCGACGGATATATTGGCTGAGGCCCATGCCTATGGTCCACACGTACCTCTTAGGGAATTGTTCCTTATCATTGTGGCGTTATGACCCTGCCCCACTGTATTCCCCCTTTCTGTTTCTAATATTTTGATGATGATCCTATGACTAATTGCATATGTTGCATGTGTCTTATTATTCTTTACATTCTTCACATGTCTCTGTGTAATCTGAGATCACAGGTGCTCAATGTGTGTTAAGTATCTTGATTTTTGTTAGTTTTTGCCAAAAAATTAAATAAAGTAAATAGAAATTCGACCTTTGCACTTTAGTAATAAATGTGTGAATGTGTGTTTACTAGTACAGGTGCTCGGAATACCAAAACAATGGCCAGTGTAGGTTCAGATATATCACAGTTTTCATTTAGAAGCATTTTTTTTTATTTTATTAATATCTTTGGAACCATTTGACCAATCTGTATGAAACTTTCCAAAAACTAAACGTTCATCCGATTTGTGTTCGGCATAGCATGTTTTAAAGGCAGATATGTCTATAGGAGGGAATAAATTAGATGGTCAACAAAGTGACTTTTCCAGTTTTAACTCCTGTAGAATCTTTGTTCACTGCTATAGAAAACAAAATCATGAAACCAATTACACCAAACTTTCCATGAAAGTAAAATTGCGCTCAAGGAAGTGCCTTTGTTTGGTTTGACGAAATCTGTTCAGTAGTTTTTCAGAAATTAGCATTACAAAATGTGCCAGGTGGACTTGAGAGGGTTTAAAATCTACAGAAATATGGACCATTAATCTGCAAATTGTCAGTAAACCTGGTTTCATGGACCATTCACAAACCCAAATAAAAAAACAAATCATTTGATTGAAAGAGGGAGTTTTTTTTCCCCGTGATCCATTTTGGGATCACATGCCTGATTGTGGATCCGTGAACCTGAGCCCTCTGATTGTCTGCCTCCAACCCAGAAAATTATATTTTAACCATTGTTACAGGACAAAGGGCTAGGTCCCCGCTTCCATTTGAGAAAAATTGAAGGAGCCATTAGGGGTCAGAGGACAATCCTCTAACCCCCTGACACAGGTTGGGAATTTTCCTATAGAAAAAAGTAGGTTTTGCTGCAAGGTTTGCAGACCTCAAAGCAGTGTTCACAGTCCTGCAGTGAGACTCCAAAGTCCGCAAACTCTCCATGGGGTCAGTGGAGTCTTCTGCAATGGTTTTTAGATATTTTTTGTGTCCCCTGTCGGGTTTGTGAGCCTAGTACAGAGTCCACATTGTGTGGATTCTTATTACTGGTGTATAGACTTTGACCACTGAAGCGCTGCAGACCACTGCCCAATATTTGTGCTCTGATCCCTAAAAATATGTAGATTAGCTAATCCCTTATTGACATAGTTAATTTACAGTTAAGTCCCTAGTATAATCTATGTACCCTGGACATGTAAATTACATGTCACTAGTGGACTTCAGCCCCATTGTGCCACCACTAAAGTGACACGGCAAGGCTTGTCTTCAGGCCTACCCCTGCAGCCTGAGTGTGCATTTTTAACACTACAAATTCGACCTGGCAAAATAAATCTTTTACCATGCCTAAGCCTTCCTGTTTAATACTGATAAGTCACCCTTAAGGCCCACGGGGCAGGGTGCATGGTATTTAAAACATAGAATATGGGTACTTAAGTCTTACATTTCCTGGCAGGGAAAAGTGTCCAAAGTTGTTTTTCACTGTGGCATGGCTGGTTCTCCCAAAGAAAAGCATTTGATTACATTATAACATCTTATAATTCATAATTCCTTTAAATAAATGGCGGCATCTCGGACGCGGCGCTTACTTTGCCAATGGATTAGACGGATACATACCGTGAGAGATATTGACTTACTCTAAGGTAGGTTCGTGAACATGTAATGAAATAGAGTAGGCTGGTTTTCTTTTAAATTGAGTAACAACGACCAAGCGGGTGGGGAAGCTTATTGGGCAGAATACTATTGATGCGTTTTTTTTAAACGAATATTTTTTATATTTTTGTTTTCTTCTCCCGCTCTCGTTGCACTATCAGATGCTGTCCCAAGGCTGCAGGATGTATCAGGATCAGGCACAGAGGCATAATTAGGAATGACGCTCGAAAGATTGGAAATCATTCGATTGAAAAACCAGCGTTTTGAAATATAAAGAAGACTGTGACTTTCATTTTGGGGTAAGGTCCTAAATAATGTTTTTTAATTATATATTAACTTAATTTTATAATCATACTCCCCGTTCCATCGGTCATTTATATGAAAGTCACATTGGTTTTTTACAAAACAAAGACGGTTAAAATTGAGGCTTAGAAACAAGAGAGTTACTGATCTTATTTCACAGTAAAACTGCAAATCAATCTCGAAACTTGTGAACTTGTATATACAAATGCTGATACATTTTGGACATCACAGATTGCGATAGATGTTGATAACGGACTCACATCATTTCCCTTTTTAGAAACATAGAGAGTGATTGTACTCACATCACCTCAATTTATCTGCTCTTATCAATGGACATAAACCTTCATAAGGTTCAAACATCACCTGGATAACTTTGGAGAGAACACAAATTCTCCGATTCAGCTCATATCCCTAAGGTGAGATTAGGGATGAGCCATTCAAATCGTAGTATGCACATGGTGATGGTTGCTTGGGTGATGTATGACAGGACCATCCCATATCATATATGGGGCATGATGTATCTTTGTTTTATCCTCATGATGGGGACTTATTTTGAGTTCCCTAAGGGAAAGAAATATAAATACTCTCTCCACCAACATAAATGGGACTGCTGTATGAGGTTATCTCGTACCTCAGTTTCTTAAATGACTGATAATTATATAAAAAAAATATATATATATATATAAAAAAAAGAAATATAATCCTTTGTTTTTTTAACATTTTCAGAATGCTGCAATGTTAAAATAGTGATTATTGTTTTTAAACTCACGGGGGTTTATTCTGTTGAATAATGGGTTTGAAGTTTAATGGTAATTAGTTTATGTACACATTGTAAAACAATGGTAGTGCATTGTCTAAAATAAGTGTACACATATTTTGTTGCAGCCTTGAAAAAGCCCTGTGGGCGAAACGCGCGTCGGCTGCTACTGTATCAACAATTATTTGATTGGACAATAAAAAACATACAGATCTGATTGAAGAGTGTGACCTGATCACTTCCCCTGATTGACAACTGTGAGAAATTGAATTGTACTTTTAAATGGACTTATCGATATGCTGTTTTTTTTTTTGTGTGTGTGACAGATAAACCGCATTATAGATATAGTGATTGGGTGTGCTCAGGTGTAGAGTTTAAATCTTATAATTCATAACTTTAGTTTGGGAATAGCTAGAACCATGAATCACCGAATCAAATTAATAATGATTGGTCAAGTTGGATTTCAAACTGCTGTATTGAAAGGGCCATTTTTAGAAAGATAACACAAACCAAAGAGGGGTTGGATCTTAGAATTAAACAAGGTTGGACCATTATTGCAACCAATACGCAATAGTATATACCTCAAGTGATAATTCTTAGTAATTTTATTCAATCACAAACAAGGCAATACATTTCATGATGAACAGGCACTCCAGTTCCCAGTCCGAGACCCCCAAAATGCCAGGAGATGAAATACATTGCCACTCCTGACAGGGGTGCTGGGCCTGATGGATCCCCTAAAAACTATCTTAAAGGGAACACATTAATTGAAAAAGGTTCCCGTAGGAACTTTGACTTAGCCCCCTGTTGTTCTCTCATTATGTAATGAATAGAACATGGTAACAAAAAGACTTACTGACATGGATATTTACTGGCACCTATCTATGAAAAATTGGACCTGGAAGTGCATTTCTTTTTGTATCAGTCTTGCAGTTTCATGAAAATACTGGTGACAGTTGCTGACACTTTGCACTAGTTCTTTGTTGTGCAGACACTCACATTATATGTTTAAAGTTTATTTGATATTTTTGAATATGACATCAATGATTCTTACTGTCCATGACCAAAACAAAACACTGCAACGTTTGCCTTAAATTGATGAATGAAGTAAATGAACCAGTCTGTTCTGTTGATCATGTAACTAATTTTCTTGGTCTTGAATTAATAAGTTTACTAAGTGCTAGACCTGGCATCCTTGGTGTAGTTTTCCCCCAAACTTCTTACCCTCAACCCTCCTATTTTGCTAACTTCGTTTTTGCTAGCTTTTGGCCTCGGTGCACTTTACCACTCCTAACCAGTGGTAAAGTGATTGCACTCTCTCCCTAAAGCACAGTATAATTGGCTTATACCAAACTGACAAATGTATTTTATTTGTAAGTCCCTAGTAAAGTTGCACTACCTGTGCCCAGGGTCTGTAAATTGAATTCTACTAGTGGGCCTGCAGCACTGGTTGTGCGTTTCCCTAAAAGTAGCCCCTTAAACATGTCTCAGGTCTGCCATGGCAGCCTGTTTGTGCAGGTTTAAACTGCCATTTCAACCTGTTAAAAGAAACCTTTTGGCATCCCCGACTCTTCCTTTGTAGTACACAGAAGTCACCCCTAGGGTAGTCCCTGTATAGACCACAGGTCAATTTGCAGTATATTTGAAAAACGTGGGACATGTGCTTTTTATTTTTACATGTCCTGGTAGTGAAAAACTCTTACATTTGTTTTTCACTAATAAAAAGCCTACCTCTCCCGTAGGCTAACATTAGAGTTACCTTATTACATTTAATAAGCTGTAAATTCCAAATGGCAGCAGGTAAATAGTTTGGTGCCTTTGGAATTGTAATGAAAACTCCTATCTCTCTTAGTGAAGTCCGAATTTAAATTACAATTTTGAAAATACCACTTTTAGAAAGTTGGCCTTTTCCTGCCTAAGCCAAATAGCACCTGCAGCCTGTCTCGTGCTAACATGACTGCATGTAGATGACAATGGGCTTTGTGTATTCCTCCTAGACAGCCACACACAATACAGAGCTTAGGTGTACCTGGATGGGCCATCACTGGCAGGATGGGAGGGCAGAGATGGGCACAGCCTTACTTACACTTCAATTGGCTGTGCCCTGCCTCCACACAAATGGCTGAATACCTCCTGTAATTGGTCTGGAACCAGGAAAGGGTAGGCAAGATGTCTGAGGACATCAGAGGGAACACTCTAAAAGCTTCTCCTACTTCAAAGGAAGGCCAGGTATAAACATTGGACCCCAGACACCAACTCTGCAGTATACTTCGGGATCTGTGGACACTGCCAGGAAGAAGGGCTTCTGTGCTTCTGAAAGGACTGCCACTCTGCTGGACTGCTTCTCTGAAGGCTTGCAGCCTTGCTGTGCTGCCCTGCTGCCCTCTTGCCTGGGTGAAAGGACTGCACCGGCATCTGTTGAACCAAGAACCCTAAAGTAACTCCAATCCAAGGGCTAGTTGGCTGGCCTCCTGACTAGAGTCTCAGGGACAGAAGAATCCAACAACCTTCAACTCAGCACCTTCAACCCATCACCTGGACACCTGGAGAGATTTGCAATGTCCTATCCTACCTTGCTAAGTGGTGCCACCCCGGTCTTGGACCCTTGGAAGTGAGCCTAAAGGTGCTCTGGCAGCCCATTTGTGGATCCAGTAGAATCTCTGCTTTATGGGAGCAATACCAAGCAAAACCAATGCATTGCCACTGCTGCGAGGGTTCTCCTAGTGCAAAGACTCCAAATCGACTCTGCAGCCCGCATTGGAACTTCCACTCTGTAAAGTTTAACCAGCGTAGACCCATGCATCACTAATCTCTCGTCAACGGCAGCCTCGACGATGGCACAGGTTCTTACATTGCAGCCTCAGAGCTCTTCGGAACCGACGCGTCACCCTGACTGTACAACCCATCCTTGACTCCGGCCTTCGTATCACAAACCCTCCTCCCGGGATCCTCAATGACGATGCAGGACCGTGCATCGTAGTTTCGCAGCAACTGGACGCCAAAGCATTGCCGCAGCTGCACGATGTATCCTCAGCTGGCAACAATGGGTCCCTTTAGTCGGCCCATGCTCTATCACGGTCGGCCTTAACCTGTTACTTTGCCCCGATATCCACAGTTGGTGCTTTGTGCTTTTTGGCACTATTTTCTCTGAAATCTTGAAAATTGCATATTTCCTGTTCTACTAGTTGGATTTTTGGCATGTTAGTTTTGTTCTATTTATTAAAAGTAACTCTGTCTTTCTAATTTAGTGTGAGAGTTTTCTTATGTTGTGTTTTCACTTTATTACTGTTTGAAGTGCTGCATAAATACTTTACACGTTGCCTGTAAGTTAAGCCTGTCTGTTCTGTGCCAAGCTACCCTTCTGCACCTTTGCCTGCTGAACTGTTCCTGTATCAAGCGCTGGAGGACTGGTATAGCGCTTTGTGTTCCTGTCGAAGCGCATCTGTAAACGCTACTTTTCGCCGGAGCAGCTCATTGCTGTAACTGACATCTCTGGACTAAGGGCTTGAGGCACTCAGGGCTGCGAGCGAGCAGACTGCTGGACTCCAACTCCCAAGAGTCCCAGCAGCTGCCTCACCGATCACACCTGGTGACGCTCTCCCTCAAGGCCACGCCCCCTTCTTCCCTGCAAAAGGCGCCGGATTTCCACCAACAGCGGATACCCTTCTGCACCTTTGCCTGCTGAACTGTTCCTGTATCAAGCGCTGGAGGACTGGTATAGCGCTTTGTGTTCCTGTCGAAGCGCATCTGTAAACGCTACTTTTCGCCGGACCCGCTCCGCGGGTCCCGCTTCACCGGAGCAGCTCATTGCTGTAACTGACATCTCTGGACTAAGGGCTTGAGGCACTCAGGGCTGCGAGCGAGCAGACTGCTGGACTCCAACTCCCAAGAGTCCCAGCAGCTGCCTCACCGATCACACCTGGTGACGCTCTCCCTCAAGGCCACGCCCCCTTCTTCCCTGCAAAAGGCGCCGGATTTCCACCAACAGCGGATACCCTTCTGCACCTTTGCCTGCTGAACTGTTCCTGTATCAAGCGCTGGAGGACTGGTATAGCGCTTTGTGTTCCTGTCGAAGCGCATCTGTAAACGCTACTTTTCGCCGGACCCGCTCCGCGGGTCCCGCTTCACCGGAGCAGCTCATTGCTGTAACTGACATCTCTGGACTAAGGCCTGAGGCACTCAGGGCTGCGAGCGAGCAGACTGCTGGACTCCAACTCCCAAGAGTCCCAGCAGCTGCCTCACCGATCACACCTGGTGACGCTCTCCCTCAAGGCCACGCCCCCTTCTTCCCTGCAAAAGGCGCCGGATTTCCACCAACAGCGGATACCCTTCTGCACCTTTGCCTGCTGAACTGTTCCTGTATCAAGCGCTGGAGGACTGGTATAGCGCTTTGTGTTCCTGTCGAAGCGCATCTGTAAACGCTACTTTTCGCCGGACCCGCTCCGCGGGTCCCGCTTCACCGGAGCAGCTCATTGCTGTAACTGACATCTCTGGACTAAGGGCTTGAGGCACTCAGGGCTGCGAGCGAGCAGACTGCTGGACTCCAACTCCCAAGAGTCCCAGCAGCTGCCTCACCGATCACACCTGGTGACGCTCTCCCTCAAGGCCACGCCCCCTTCTTCCCTGCAAAAGGCGCCGGATTTCCACCAACAGCGGATACCCTTCTGCACCTTTGCCTGCTGAACTGTTCCTGTATCAAGCGCTGGAGGACTGGTATAGCGCTTTGTGTTCCTGTCGAAGCGCATCTGTAAACGCTACTTTTCGCCGGACCCGCTCCGCGGGTCCCGCTTCACCGGAGCAGCTCATTGCTGTAACTGACATCTCTGGACTAAGGGCTTGAGGCACTCAGGGCTGCGAGCGAGCAGACTGCTGGACTTCAACTCCCAAGAGTCCCAGCAGCTGCCTCACCGATCACACCTGGTGACGCTCTCCCTCAAGGCCACGCCCCCTTCTTCCCTGCAAAAGGCGCCGGATTTCCACCAACAGCGGATACCCTTCTGCACCTTTGCCTGCTGAACTGTTCCTGTATCAAGCGCTGGAGGACTGGTATAGCGCTTTGTGTTCCTGTCGAAGCGCATCTGTAAACGCTACTTTTCGCCGGACCCGCTCCGCGGGTCCCGCTTCACCGGAGCAGCTCATTGCTGTAACTGACATCTCTGGACTAAGGGCTTGAGGCACTCAGGGCTGCGAGCGAGCAGACTGCTGGACTCCAACTCCCAAGAGTCCCAGCAGCTGCCTCACCGATCACACCTGGTGACGCTCTCCCTCAAGGCCACGCCCCCTCCTAAGGTCAGTCAATTAACAGAGACTCCGTGCACCGCTGCGCGGGAGCGCGCGGGTAGCGCCCGGGAGAAGCCCGGGACAAGGGCGGGCCCTCTGAGGCCCTCAGAGACACGAGAAGGCTAGGCTAGGCCCATCCCCTTAGGCCCGGTAAGTCATACCTTATTGTAAACTACCTGTGAGACTGCACCTAAAGCTAATCTGCAGCCGGGTAGGCATTTAAGCTCCTTTCCATTAGAAACACTTACTTGCAGTGTAATCACAGACTTCCCGTTCGACATAAAACTCGCTCCTTTACAGCGCACTCACGATAGTGTTCCCCAGTCAAGATGACAAAGAAACTAAGATCTGGTAAAATAATAGTAGGAAGATCCAGCTCCAAAACAAAATCAAATCCCCTTCGAAACAAACATAGCCAATCTACCAACATGAAAAGTACCTGCCAGCTTTTTAACTTCTGGGAAAAGGGAAAAAACAAAGCCTTAGGGTTGGCCAATAAAGCAATGGACCCAAAAGATCCCGGAGTTATCCATTTAGACTTTACCCTAAATGATGTTTCAGAAAATCTTGAAATTAAAAAAGCTAAGGCGGACTCAAGTTCAGCTAGGACGCTACAATCCCCCCCCAAGAGTGAGTTCTCACCCCCCCTGTTTTCTACTCTGAAAAATAATATTGACCTAGTACCAGAGGTAATTATAAAAACAAAAAAAGATATAGAGCAAGACAATTTAAACATCATGGCAATACCCCTCGATGAAGCTACTCAGCCTGCAAACAGTTCTCTAACCAAAACTTCATTTCACAATGGTTTGTCTCCAATGATCCTAGATGAAGCCCTATGTCAACGGTATTTAGAATCCGATCCCACAGCAGTTGAGTTACCCCAGAATACTCCGCTAATGTCAAACCATGCCGGCCTACAACTTTACAGCAGTACCCCTTCCAAAACCTCACACTCTCACTTTTCCTCTAGCCCAACTTTAAACTTGTTCGGAATAAATTCCTCCCAATGTAAGGGGCCCGACAAACCGCTTTCTGACTCCCTCTGCATCTTAGAACATTTATTGGCCTCTATCTTACACTTATTGGAAACATTTGTGGGGGGATCTGATTGTGTGCTTGACACAGTGACCCAAATCCTAAAAGTCCTGCTGAGGTCCCAAAAAGAGAATGAAGCGGGCGGGAAGGGGCCCTCCTCCCCTCCCACGGCCCCAGATCAGATTGGCATAAATGAGCAACCCCTAGTAGCTACAACTACTTCAAAAATAGTGCAAGAGAAAACAGGTGCTCCCTATCCATTTTCCAATCTAAATGGCTCAGTAAATCACGATTTTGTAATAAAACCCCATGGGGAAACCCCGCTAAAAACTGGAAATAATTTATTCCCAATTTTTAAGAAACAGAAGGGGGACGGGGAAACAGAGGAGGAAGCTATTCAGGGGGAAACTGATAATAGAGAGAAAATAGGGCCTTTAAAAAAGAACGGAAAGCACAAAAGGAAACTGTTAAGACGGATAGATAAAAATAGGCGGAGGAAAATTTTATTCAGGAAATACTTAAACTTTCCCCCACTGGAAGTGTCACCTCAAGCACAGATGGCAGCGGGTAATAACAAAAACCCCGTTAATATGTCAGCCAAAGAAAACACTTCCTTAACATCCAAGGCAAAATCACCCTTCTTACCTACCCATACATCCCCCTTGTCAGCAATTACTAACATATTTACCTTTGGCCAACAAAGCAATAATACTCGGGTTACAAAAGTGGCACATAAATCGACCTCCCCATGTCAGGTTTTAAAGCCACTTACCCAAGCAACCATGGCACTTAATCCCTTCGCATCCGTCTTCCAGGGTGTAACAGCTCAGGGTGCTCCTCCCCAAGGCTCTATGAACCAAGAAGCAGATAAACCAACTCCATTAGGGCAAGAGCATAATCACCCCGCCGAAAAAATGTCTTCTTTCAATCCCTTTGTAATTACTCCCACGGAAGCTCCTGCAAAGGTTACCTCGGGCAAAGAATACATAGAAAATAATATAGATACTGTATGGGTAGACTTCTTTCCCCTTTTTGAACCTGACTGTATTCTGAACAGATCCCTCCTGTTGAAATACTTCCAAGAATCCGCCAATCTGAAACTTATTCAATCAGCCGACCTAGATATAGTTCTGCAACAAGAGTCTGAAGTGGGGAAGGTTACGAGGGTGAAGTTTTACTCTAAACTGGTAGCTAACCTCATCCTGCAACGGGCTGAAGACCTCCAGAGTAGGGGAATAGATGTAATTCCTGTTTTAATGCCCTCCTGTCGGAATAAGGCTGTTAAAACGCTAAACCAACGGAATCCCCCGTCTTCCCTGCTGCTTGCCGCAGCAGGCAATATAAATAACTTGGGTGAAATCAAAGAATTAAAAATAAGCAAGTCTAGTGATTCTCGTGTGGTATCATATGCTCAAACCTCCTTTTTAACTTATCAAACTACTCCCAGAGAGGAAAAGGATCTCTGGAATTGGCTGCCCAAAGTATTAGCCGACAAATCTTCGGGAAAACCATTATCTAATCAGTTCCTTTAGCACGGATTTATCTATAATATCGTGGAATTCAGCAGGTCTAAAAAACAATATGGAGAAAATACAATTTCTCCTATCCCTAGAAGCAAACATCATATGCCTCCAGGAGACATGGTGCAATGAAAATATCCAAATAGGGAAGGACTATATCGTTCTAGAAGGCAGCGCCACTGCGAATAAAAAAGGCCACGCCAGCGGGGGCATAGCCTGCCTATTATCCAACCGTATAAACTGGGACTACAACCACTTCCTGGACTCGAGTAAACTTTTCCAGGTAGTTACCTTGTTTGGGTCAGGCATCCTTTTAGCTGGAATCCACCTGGCCTTGATAAATGCCTACATCCCTCCTGAAACGGGTTTTAACACAATTTTAAATAAAATCTTCCTCCATATACAGAGCATTAAGGAGAAAGATCCTGGAACGGTTATTATCCTAACCGGGGACTTGAATTGTAAAATCTCCAACTTTAGCTTAAATCTATTTTCTGACAAAATAAGAGAAGAAACACTCCATATTCCTCGGGCAACGTTCCCTGAAAATATATTAACAAATAAACGGGGTAAATTATTACTAAACGAGTTGGCAGAAATCGATGGGATAATCGCAAACGGGCGACTCCCCTCGGACTCTCCAGCAAACTTTACCCACAGATCGTATCAAGGGGAATCGATTCTTGATTATGTTATAACAGGGTCTCATACATTTGAGTTATTAAAGGATATCGCTGTAATCGATACCATCTTCAGCGATCATAAAATCATTTCAATCTTAATGAACGTACATCCCCCTAAATGTGACCAATGGTCCTTGAACAGTAACCAAATAAATTTTGGTAACAGTTCGGGAAGATGTTATTGGAATGCAAGGGCTCACCGTTACCTGGAGGATATGCTAGATATAGCAATCTCCGAGCTCCCCTCTTGGTATGGCCGTGAAAACGAGCTTTTTTCCTTATTCCTGAATTCAATAATAACAGGGGTTGAAAAGCAGAATAAGAAAAAATCTCCCAAAATAACCTACTGTCCCCTGAAATTGCTCAATGTAGACCTGAATAAACTTATAAGGGCCCAATACTTAAATAGAACTGAGGATAAATCCCGACAAATAACAACACTAAAAAGGAGAAGGAGGCGACTCTTATATGCTCTTCAAAAAGAAAAAGAGGATACCATCTGGGTAAAAATAAGGGAAGCTGCAACTAATGGAGAATTGAGACAATTTTGGTCCCTTATAGGCGAAGGGTGCGGAACGAGAACCATTCCACTCCCTATCCCTATCGAGGAACACATATGGAGGGATTTTGTCTCTAACCTCTATGCCAGTAACCATTCAGTTTCCCCTCAAGTACGGGTTTTAGACATTTGCCCACCGACAGAGTCTCTTTCAGAAAAAGACATAGAACTCGCCATTGGGGAAATGAGACGCTCAGGGGCTATGGGCCCCGATGAAGTCCCAATTAATGTGTTAAAGCAGAACAGGGTCAAATGGAGCAAGCTCTTATGCCCTATCTTTAATTCCTGCATATTCAGCGGAAAGGTCCTACCTTCCTGGAAGGGAAGCATCCTGGTCCCATTGTACAAAAAGGGTGATCGTCTTCTCCCCCAGAACTATCGCCAGATTGCATTGTTGGATGCAATCGGCAAAGTTTTTACTAGATGCCTGCTCAAACGGATAAATGCTTGGGTTGAATCTGCAAATATCCTTCCACTTGAACAGACAGGCTTTAGAAAAAACCACGGGACCATGGATAATCTAACTGCCCTCCAGGTAATAGTTGATAAGTACATAAGAGCGAGGAAGGGAAGAGTCTATGTGGCTTTCATAGATTTCTCCACGGCCTTTGATAAGGTCGACCGTCAGGTATTGTGGAGAAAGCTACACATCTTAGGAATGCCACATAGCCTCTTACGCTTGGTCCAGGATCTGCATGACGATACATGGTGCAAGGTTCTGTTGGGAGGAGAAAGAGGTCTCTCCGGGCTCATTCCATCTGCAAATGGCCTCAAACAGGGCTGCCTACTAGCTCCCCTCCTATTTTCCCTTTATGTTAGTGACCTTCCCCTTACTCTATCAACATGTGTAGGAATTGCTCCACGTTTAGGCGAAAGACACATCCCCTGCCTAATGTATGCAGACGATATTTTAATATTAGACCTCTCCCCTAAGGGTCTTAATAACCGTCTGCATGCACTACACATCTTTTCTGAAGAGCACTTTTTGAAAATAAATATTTCTAAAAGTAAGATAATGTGCTTGGAGGGACGAAACAAACTAAAACTGGACCACATTAGTTGGGAATTGGGAGGTCAGAAATTAGAAAGAGTAAAATCGTACGTCTTTCTAGGTATGGTAGTCACTAGTAATTTAAGTAATAAATTACACATTGAAAGCAGTTCTCGAAAAGCAAAGTCACAGGGTAAAGGCCTAAGAACTCTGTATAAATCAACAGGTCAGAGACACTTCGTTCATCTGTTGGAGGCCTTTCGGGCAAAAGTTCCCCCGACTCTGCTCTACGGGGTAGAATTAATTGACCTAGCGGAATGGGGCTTTTTAGACACAGTGGAGGGCTCCCTACTGAGAAATTTAACCTCGGTTAACAATAGTTGTAGCTCTGCAACCCTGCGTCTAGAACTCGGCCTTAGGAGTAGCTGGGCTCAGGGACTTGCAGGAGTGATTCGCTGGGTCATTAGTCTGATTAAAGGAAAGCCATCCACTCTCAGATCTCTTATTACAAAAGAATTGATGGGCCCCCTAAATGCATACTCGATCCTAATAAAGAACTATAGGAAAGCTATCACTCTCTTGGAGTTGGAGGAAGCTTCTATCTTAGAGCTTTCCATGAATCAATTGAAATTACAACTAAAACAAGCTACATGGAAGCTAAGCTACGAGAGGGATCGGAATTTAACAACACAAAAAAAGGGGGCCACTCAAGTTGTTGATTCCTATTCAATCAGACAGATACAACCCTATCTGTCATGGAACATCCCGCATGGCTTACGCCGCTTTTGGCTACTTCTCAGGCAGGACTTGCTCCCCCTGAACAAGTTGTTGGCCAAATGGTACGGAATATCCAATGTATGTAATTTCTGTAACCTAGCAATTCAAGACTCCAAACATGCCCTGTTAGCTTGTCCTGCATTATTGACTTACCGGCGCCTCTGGATAAAACCGGCTTGTATTCAGTTTGGTATTTCTTCTGCAACAGCTCTGTTGGATGCTATTTTTAGCCCCCCGAATGGAATTTTTTGTAACAAAATTTTTAATTTTTTAAAATGTTTCTTAGAACTTTATTAATAGAATGGTAAATTACTTTTGTATAATTACTGTCTGTATGAGTTGTTTTATACGGTCAAAATTTTTCATTGTCTTTTGTAATTGTATAATATGTGGATCTCCACGGAGTTCCAAAACATATTTAATAAAATTGAATTGAATTGCCAAGCTACCAGAAAGTGGAGCACATTCTAATTTGGGGTTTGCTTGAGCCTCACCAGGAGAAGTATTGTGGTTGCTGCTTAAGTAAGGGTTTCAACCCCTCAACCAGTATCCCAATTTCTCACACTAAGAGTTTTCACTGGATGCATATATTATTTTGTATTGGTTACTTTTAGAAGGATGGCATTTGCCTGCTAAAAATCCATTTGCCGCCATTTCAGAGTTAATCAGAGTTAATCCCCAACTTTCACTTGGCAGCCTGCTGGGAAGTGTGAATGGCTCCCAGGAAAGGGAACATAAGTGTACTGAGTGGGAGGAGGTGTGACCTCCTCCTGGCAGGCTGGCCTGGGGGATGGTGACACCAGCTGCACGAGCTTAAAAGGGGCAGATGGAACCCACACCTAAGCCTGCCAATTACATCGTACAAGTAGTTAGGATGGCACTAATCCCTGTGGCATGAAACCTTGTGTTAGAACTGGTTTGCAGGATGCGTTTCTCATTTCCCTAGGCACACCTCAGGTAAATGTTCAGAGCTCTGCCCAGAGGAAGAAAGGTTCTGCCATGCATGACTTTGGCACAGCAGTGCACTGTGCGATTGTTCATAACCCCCACAGGAAATTATGGCAAAGAGGGTATGGTTGCCCCTGGGAACTTTTTCCCTATTAGTCAGGGAGTCGTCCCCACCCACAAGTTAGTGCTAGACATAAATGTGTCACCCCTAGATACCTTCTGAAGAACACCTCTGGACCTGTAGAAGAGTGAAGAAGAACTGCACATGCTGTTTATCCCATGGAAATTAAACCCCATGGGTAGGACATGCTTCCCACAAGAAACAAGGGCAGAAGAGTGGGCTCCAGTGTCAAGTGGCTAGCCTCCTCTTCAGCTCCTCATACACAAAAGCTGGAAAAAGCCCAAATCTCTCATGAGTCCAGCTGTTTGGTTCCACCTGGATTTTCCCTGGGCCCTGCTAGTGATTTATGTAAGATTGAGTCCAAACCCCCAAATGGTTTCAGAAAGTTCCTGGACCTTTGACTGGTGTTAGCATGTACTCTTTTCTCCTTCAAAATTGCAAGAATGTGCACTGAGAAACTTTTTCTAAACTTTCTGCAAAAAGAACTAGAGGCTACCACCGAACCACCATAGAACCAAAGCCACCAATGTTGAACTCCCTATGGACTCAGCTTGCTGGTTTGCCCCGCTGAAAAGATCCTGACTTACAGGAAAGTTTTTACATCTGATCTTACAGAACATCACCAATTACAATGATGCACGACAACCCACCTCCACCAACACCTTCCTGGGCTCAATCTTCTGACTTTGCCAGGTTGGAGTTTTCCTGTTGTTGCCATTGAGAGCCTTGAACTTCACACCAGAGCCAAGGTTCCTACCGAAGTCCTGCGCTTCCAACAGCCACCATCAATGAGATCCTCTTCGGATTCAACTGGCCCCTTGATCCATTGATGAATTTGTCAAAGAGGACTTTTCTCCAGAAATGCAGTAGCGGCCTGTGGTGGGAGTGCTTCCGGGTGCTGACATGGGCAGGGGAGGGGCAGGGTGGGTGGGAAGTAAACTCCGGAATACGGCCATACAGAGGTAAGTACACAAACAAATAAATAAAACGAATTTCTTTGCGCGCTGCATCGCCAAATGCGATGCAGCACGTGCAACTACATTTGTTTTATTTATGTGCTTGTGTACTTACCTCTGTGCGGCCATATTACGGACTTTATTACCCCCACCCTCCCCCGCCCCATGTCAGTACCCTGTAGCACTCCCACCACAGGCCACTACTGCAGAAATGCTAGTAAGTCAAAAGGTAAACTTTCCACCGGGATGAACCTGGTCCCTGTACCTGATACGCGCTCCATTGCAGTCACTCTGAACTTTTGACTTTGACCCAGTCTAGCGTGCTCAGATACCCATGGTTGGCTCTTTGTGCTTTTTAGTGATAGAAAAATCAAAACCTTTGAAAAATTATATCTCTGGTATCCTACATCAGATTTGTGTCATTTTGGTGTCTATTTGCTCATTAAAACGTACTCTATTCTTATAAATTGGAGTGCGATTTTTATTGTGTTGGGTTTTCAACCTTTACCTGTTTTGGTACTGATAAATGATTTCCACATCTCTCCTACATTAAGCCAGCCTGCTCTGTGCAACAGCTAGCAAGGATGGGGCTTAGGTTTAAATTATTGAAACCTAACCGGATATTGTAGGAAACAGTGGGGCATATTACCAAGGGCCCTTATCACCGCTTTAGCTGGACTTTTTCCCGCTACAGCGGCGATAATTTGATCGCCCTATTACCAAGCTGTCGCTAACACCAGTTAGCGACAGCTAATAGGCGATAGCGGGCATTTAGGGGCCCTCTTTGCATGTCAGCGATAATTATCGTTAATGACATGAAAAGTGGGTGTGCCAAGATGTTAGCGACTGAAAACAGTCGCTAACATCGCTATCTCCTATTACCTACAAAGGCGTAGTTTTGGAAATATTCACGCTAAGCGCGAATATCTCCAAAAGCTAACACCTGCCCAGAGCAGTTCTTAGCCATGTTATCCAATGGGAGGTGGATAACATGGCTAAGAGCATTGTCACGATAATGTGTGAATATCGCTGTATTTCCAGCGATATTCACGCATTTCGAATGATTTTTATCGTTTCTGAGATAAACCTTGTGGATAGCAAGGTATCTCAGCAATAAAAATCGTCGTAGCGCGGTGATAAAATTATTCCCGCTACCCCTGCTTAGCGATAAATATCGCTATTGCTAGGTAATATGCCCCAGTGTCCTCATTACTTAAAGAGGACTACCATTCACTCTAACTAATAATACATTTTCTCACACAAATAATATAAAAACATGTAAAACTATAAAAGGGACCAGCCCCTGCAAGCCCTGCACAGCACATGTTGACTGCAGGCTAGTTCTGCAAGCACCCCCTGCTGCACACATCCAAATGCTGTGTGTTGCAGGAAAAAGAACGTTTTTAGAGAAGTCTCAATATGTAATGCTTCCTACCTTATTGTGTTTATGCCAGCGAATAGCAACACATAAAAACACAAAATATATCATACTATATTCATAATTAACTCGTTAATAGTGGTAATAGTAATATCATATGTAATTTGCCCTCTAAGACCATTTATGATATTTGTAACAGCATCTGTCACATTACAGGTGAGGTGATGACCATTGCATTAGGTGTGCGAGGTATGGTTTGAATGGCTGTTGCACCATTTATGGTTGCAGAGCTAGCCATAACTGGAACATTTCAGGTGTTATTAGGCTTTGCTTTGTAATCGTTAATTTTCTTTAACTGTTGTTTTATAAACATATGTTAAGATATTAAATACCGTCCAAATTCACATTAAACAAAAATTTCAGACCTGAAAGCATGTTGACTGAATAATATGGTGTGAGGTGGCAACCCTATTTGCTTGCTAAAACAACGCACTCTTTAACAACGTGTGTATTATATTGCAGACATGTACAACACACTGTATTGTTATTTGATTGATTTTAATTAGGTACTTGCAGAGCTCTCTACCACTCCAAAAGGAGCATCCTGGCTCTAGACAGAAAACAAGGGTGCTTCAATCAAACAAGAACAATCAGAAGAAGGCATTGAATCGGAGAATAAGGGGGTAACAATTCGTATCAGGGTATGCAAAAAGCCAGGTCTTCAACTGCTTTCTAAAAATTACTTCAGAATCTATGAATCTTAAATGACTAGGAAGTTAGTTCCATGGCTTGGTGCCCAGGACTGAGAAAGATTTGCCTCCTTGAGTTCTGAGTCTGAAAGAGCAGAGTTTCAGAAGATTCTCATGGAAAGCCCTCAGGGTCTGTTTGGTGGTATAGTGTGTGAATCTGGCCACTAGATATCTTGACCCAATAGATCTGTAGGCTCTAAATGAATAAAATACTTTAAAAAAGGACCCTTTTTTGCACGATCAGCCAATGTGGTGCTGTGAAAGCTGCAAAGTACAATGATCATCAAGGAAGTTTCAGTACCAATCCGGCAGCTACATGTAGCACAACCTGAGGTTTCTGGATAGTTTGTTTTGATGAACCTGCATATAGACTGTTGCAGTAATCCAATCTAGAAGTTATCAATGCAACAGCAACTGTCTTTCTTGCTATCAATGGGAGGTAGTCAAAACATTTTATAAGTGACTAGCTTACCCGTCGCGCGTTGCTGCGATCTCTGAAGAAAGGAAATTCAAGGAAACTCGTTATGATAACATTCCATTTACTTTGTGTCATTTTTATTGAAACGTATTCATTTTAATGTGGAAAACATTTCAAAGTGTCATTTAAATTCTATTTATTTATTCGAGTCCTTGTGGATACCCAATTTTTTGTTTTTCCGTCTGGTGCGTTCGAAAGATTATGAGGACCCTGGGGGGCCGATATTTAAAAGAATTTTATGCCAGAAACTTTCGCGGGAGTGTACTCAACAACTTCCCAAAGTATCCTGACGATCGGATGAATGCCTTTTTAATTCTATTTATTTATTTGTGTGCTTGTGGATACACAATTTTTAGTTTTTCCGTCTTGTGCGTACATCAGTATTCGAAAGATTATGAGTGAGGGCCCTGGGGGGGCGATATTTAAAATTAATTTATGCCAGAAACCTTCGCGGGAGTGTACTCAACAACTTCCCAAAGTTTCATGGCGATCGGAGGAATGGTGTTTTAATTCTATTTATTTATTCGAGTGCTTGTGGATACACGATTTGTTGTTTTTCCTTCTGGTGCGTACATCAGTATTCGAAAGATTATGAGGACCCTGGGGGTCCGATATTTAAAACAAATTTATGCCAGAAACCTTCGCGGGAGTGTACTCAACAACTTCCCAAAGTTTCATGGCGGTCGGATGAATGGTGTAGTAATGCATAAATGACAAACAGACAGACATACATTCGTTTTTATATATATAGATTGTATAAGATTTAAACACATACCTGCTATTGCAAGGGGTTGTTCACGAAAACACAAGGAAGCATCAAATTTGACTCTGAGGATTCTTACAACCTCTACGGTAGTTGGAGGAGAGGGGGGCCCCATGTATGGCCACCTTTGAGCTGGGGCAAAAAAGTTTGACTTCCCAAGCAAAATGATCTCGATCTTGTCCGTATTACATTTTAAAAGATTGGATTGCATCCAATGAATGATTGCAGTGAGGCAATTTTTTAAAATTAAGCTTTGAGTCAAAGGATGCTTTATCCAGTGATAAGATCAGCTGCCTATATGTGGTGGTTTCTATTCCAAAAGATGTAATCAACAAAATCAGGGGGGCATATACATGTTAAACAATACAGGGCTGAGCTAAGGGCCCTGAAGTACCCCTGTTCAAAATATTTTATTGAATTTTCAGAATAAGTGACATAAACAGACAATACAGAAAAATTATACATGAGTAGAAATACCTAATCAAAATATAAGTAAATATAAAAAGAAAAACATCAGCAGATCACCTTAGGTATATATAATTAACTAGTCCTATTAAGGGAAAGAAGAAAAACAAAAAGGGGGGAGAAGGGGAAGGTGAATATGAGTACAAACTATGTCATCTATTATAAAACAGAGTTACTTTTATCATATGAGTAATAGAATAAAATAATAGTAGAAATATAACAAGTCTGAAAGTACAATTAAGAAGACAACTATGTATCTATAGGTAACCAAAAGGATTGATAAAAGTTAGAATTATGATTAATCCCAGTCAAAGATAATTGAGCTCCTCTTCTTGTAAAAATGACCCACGACCACCAAACATGAACTGATAGAGTTGAAATATCTTTCCAGCAAGAAGTAATAGATTTTAAAGCAGCTGACATTAGGAAATTGAACAATTTACTTTCTAAGTCATTTAGGTTATACAAAAGACCAACCGATTTACATATTACCAATTTATAAGTAATAGCTTCATGAATCTGCAATATCTTTTGTATAATATCCAAAACATCAGACCAAAATTAAAAAATTAAAGGGCAATCAAAAAGCATATGTTGTAAGGATCCTGGGTGTAATTTACAATGCCAACATGGAGTAGTGTGGCTCACTGGTGTGGAGTAGTGTGACTCACTGGTGGCTCACTGGTGTGGAGTAGTGTGGCTCACTGGTGTGGAGTAGTGTGGCTCACTGGTTAGAGGCGGCAGACCCGGGAGCAGAAGTCGGCCCGGGACCAGGGTTCAATTCCCGACGCGGCAGGGTTGTGGACTTGGGTCAGCGGCTCGATAATTCTCGCTTCGGTGCTTACTCTAATCAGGGGTTCCACTCGGCAACTCTGGGCATTAGCTTGCCTAATCTCCACAACGGCCCCATCAATTCCGGGGATGCCTGGCTCCACCTTGGGGATTCCCAGCAGGGACCATCCCACAGGTAAAGCCAGGACGGGTTCCCCAGAGTTATACAGCGCCAGGAAACCTACAGACGGGTAGCAGTGCGCTTTACAAGCTCAAATACATTTACATTTACATTTTACATGTTTCAGATTGTAGCGGTTTAGCACGAAATAAGCGTATTGGAGTCCATAAACATAATAAATATAAGAATTGTTTCGGTAAAGTGAAACAGGTAGCCATCCTGAAATACTATTAAACCAAATAATTTTCCATGTATCATTAGATAAAGAAAGGGTAAGTTTAGTATTCCAAACCATTGAAATTATAGTTAAATTGTTTCCTATAGAAGTAGATAATTTTTTATACAGAATAGAAACAGCATGTGAGGATGTAGAGACAGTTTGAATATAAACAGCTAAATCCATTGTTACAGTAGATGGAATACCATGAGGGAAAGAATCCAAAATTGAATTACATAAAAACTCAAATTTAATAAAATCAGATTTAGGTAAACTAAATTTAATTTGTAAAGTCTCAAAGGGATTGAAGGCATTGTTACAATATATATCTTTAAGATAGAAGATACCAGCCGTAATCCAAGAACTCCAAAAAGTAACGTTTCTATTCAGTTTAATAACCTTACTATGCCATAAATATAAGTCTACTGTATGAATCATAGGAGATAAAAAATGTTAGTCTAAGTCAATAAAAATTAGTTTTGAGGACTTAATAATAACCGATTGATGTAGTTCTGAGGATTTGTTAGACATTGTTAGCAAGGTAGGTAATGGATAAGGATTAACAAGAGATTGCTCTATATGAAACCAAGTGGGAGGATTAATTAAAGAAGAAGAAATAAACCATATAGAACTTTGCTTCAATATAAATGCTTTATGATAAAGTAAAAAGTCAGGTAGGCCAAATCCAGCGTTACACATAGGAAATTTTAATTTGTTATAACCAATTCGAGATGATTTATTATTCCATAGAAATTTGGAGAGAATTCTATCAACATCTTTATAAAATGTTAATGGAAACTGGGTAGGAATCATAGCAAGTATATAAAAAACTTTAGGAGCAATATTCATTTTAATAGATTCCATCCTACCCCACCAAGAGAGATGAAGTGAGGACCATTTAGATGTTTTATCTTTAATATCATTTAAGATAAAAATACTATTCAATGTTAATGTTACTTTAATGGAGGACAAAAACTAAATAGCAAGATATTTTAATTTATCTTTTTGCCAGATAATATCCGCCATAGGGAACATATCAGGAGTACAAAAAATGTTTAAGGAGAAACATTTTGTTTTATTAATATTGAGTTTGTATCCTGAAACCATGGAATATTTTGTAATAATTTCTAATAAGGAAGGAATTGAGGAAATAGGATCAATAATAAATAATAGCACATCATCAGCATAAGCCAGGGTTTTGATAGTAACATTTTTCATCTTAATACCTTTAATATTGTCGCATTTTTGTATATGAGAAAGGAAAGGTTCAATTCCAATTAGAAATAAAAGTGGAGAGAGGGAACAGCCTTGTCTTGTGCCTCTAAAAAGGGAAAATTGACTTGAAACTTGGCCATTGATAAATAAAGGAGCAGTGGGAGCAAAATACAAGGCAGAAATTATAATAATAAACGAGGGACCAAAATTAAATGTTGACAAGGTCTGAAGTAAAAATTGCCAATGGATTTTATCAAAGGCTTTTTCTGCATCTAAAGCCAAAATGCCAGAAGGTGTAGTTAAATTGAAACTCTGTTCAATTACATGCAATAAGGTCCTTGTGCTGTTTGCAGAGTATCTATTCTTCAGAAAACCTGATTGATCTGGGTGAATAATAGAATCTAGCACAGGGGCTAATCTAGAGGCAAGTATTTTGGCATATAATTTACAATCTTGATTAATTAAAGATATAGGACGATGATTTAAACAAGAGTAGGGTCCTTATCCAGTGTGGGAAGCACAATAATTAAAGCATCAGTAAAAGAACCAGAGATAGTTCCTGAAGAACCAAAAACAAGTTAAAAGTTGAAATAAATAAAGTAAAAGCTGGGATTGGAACTCTTTATAAAATTCAGCCGGTATACCGTCAGGGCCAGGAGACGTATTTTTTTAAGAGATTTTATGGCTGCTAAAATTTCATCTGTAGTAATGGGTAGATCGAGCCCTAGCCTATCAGATTGTGAGATTTTGGGCAAATCACAAGTTTTTAAGAAAGCTTCAAGTAGTGAGGCATCATGAAAATCTGGTTTATTATATAGAGTAGAGTAAAAATCTAAAAATTATTTAACAATACCATTGTGAGTTAATGCAATTTTGCCATTTGGCCCATGAATTGAGGTAATCTGCATCTTATCTTTTTTTATACGTAAATAATTAGCTAGAAGCTTCCCAGCTCTATTGACATTAAAACATATTTTAGCTTTAGATTTGGAGAGTTGGATGCCAGCTCTTTTACTGAGGATCAAGTTAAATTCATATCAAAGCTTTTGCAGTTTGACTCGGAATTGAGGATCATTGGAGAAAAAAAGTCTTTCAAATTTCGCAATTTGTTTTTCCGAATTTTTGATACGGGCATTGAATGTTTTATTCTCGTAGGCCATAATAGAAATAGTTACACCTCTTATATATGCATTGAATGCGCCCCATCTATTGACCATAGAAGTGGAATCTTCAGGGTTAAGTAAAAAATAATCTTGAATGGCATTTAGGATTTTTGGTTTAATATGTTCATTAAGAACAATTCCAGTAGTCATACGCCATCTAGTTTACTTGGTAAAAGTGGAAGTTAAATTTAGAAAAAAAGAAATCAAGGCATGATCAGATATATCAATATTACTAATTTTAGGGCTAGTTGCAGACTGAATTGGTTGTATGGAAATTTTAAAAAAATCATCCGGGAATGTGAATTATGTGGATTAGAGAAAAAAGTAAAACATTTGTCAGTAGGGGAATGCAAACGCCAAATATCAGCTAACTTGGTGGTGTGAATAAAGGATTTAAAAGCATGAAAAACCTTAGGAGGGCAAAATTTAGTGCTGGAAATTCTATCTAATAATGAGTCAGCTATGACATTAAAATCCCCTCCAACAATTAGAGGAACATTTCCCAACTTTAAGACCTCGGTGGTAATATTAGACGAAAAACCAGGGCCATCTGCAGTAGGACCATAAACATTAAGTAAAAATATGACTGAATCATGAACTTTCAGTTTAACTATTATATATCTACCATCCGTATCTGAGGTTTTACTCAAAACATGACAATGTAATTTTTTTGCAAAGAAAATCGCTACACCATTTTTCTTACCATTAGCAGGTGACGAAACAATAGTATCTACCCACTTCTTTTTCATGTAATTTAAGATTTTATCATCAATATGAGTCTCTTGAATAAAACATATATCTGCCTAACAACCTACCTAAATAATAAAAAGAAAATGTGTTTAAATGGATGACGTAATCCTTTAACATTTAGAAAAACAACTTTAATATTATGAACATTGGCCATATTTAAGAGATGAAAAAAGAAATAAAAGTAAAAAGATCAAGAAAAGGAGAAGAAGAAATTTAGGGCCTGATTCTGATGCGGTTAGGAAAGCATTCTTACCTAGGGCCTGATTCTGATGTGGTTAGGAAGGCCTCCTAACGGCATTTGCTCCTTCCGAATTGGATTGGGAACGTGTCTTTCCAACCGAGGGCCCAATCATGATGCGGTTAGGAACATATGCTCCCATCGTAGTCAATGGGAGTCCAACCAAATCGTATCAGGAAGCATCTGGATGCATCGTACTCCGTCGGTCAGACTCTCCCGATCTGAGTGGGTTGGAAACCATTTCCAAACCAATTCGGTCAGGAAGCTTTCCAACCCGCATCAGAATCAGGCCCAGAGAAGTTATAAAAGAGAACAGAATTTGTAAAAGGATAGGAAGAAATTAAAACAGGGAGAAAAGAACAAACAAAGTACATAAATATGAAGAACGAAACGCACATATGTTCTACAAGAATGACCGGAACCGTTGGGGCCCTATGGAGAATAAGTCATTAGTATGTCAGAACACATGTATTTAGGTAAAATCAAGTGTTAGAGTCATTAGTATCCATGGAATGCTGTGCATGTTGATCCAAAAACTGACGTAAATCATAAGGACGATAAAAAGATTTCGAAAAATTATCTTTCCAGATACGCATACTTGAAGGGTCAAAAAGACCATATTTGAATCCAAGACTTCGCAATTGAGGACGTAGAGCAGTGAACTCCTTGCGAGTTGAAACTGTTTCTTTAGCAAAATCCTGATGAATGAAAATGTTATTCCCATTGATCATCAAGGAAGGAATTTCTCGTGCTGCTTTTCTAATCAAAACCAGATGGTGATGTCGGAGAATTTTGAATATCATTTAAAGAGGTTTCGTATGCTTAGGATTGCGATGTGAAGGAATCCTGTGGCCTTATCAATCTCAAATTTTTGGGGAAATTTAATTTGTAGAAGGCTTGGAATCAAATTTTGTAAATACAGTCTGCAGTTGCTACCTTCAACCTCTTCTGGCAAATTAAAAATGCGTAAGTTGTATTGTCTGTTGCGATTTTCCATATCTAGGAGCTGTGTAGACATTGGTGATATTTTTGCAACAAGAGGGTTAAAAAGATTGAAGCTTGGTCTTATTATTCTGTATTTTAATTGCATTATCAGAAACTTTCATAGATAAACTCGCCATTTCTTTTCGTACATTTTTAATTTCTGAAGCAATAGAATCTGTGTTAATGCGAAGTGCTTGAATTTCTTCTAAGATTAAGGATAGTGAAGGTTCTGAGGATTCAACTGCCTTTGATTTAATTGGTGGAGGTGAAACCTGCTGCCTTCTTTTCGTATAAATAGAATTCTTATTATCCATTTTGTTTGAATAACCAAAGTCAATAATTTAGTAAAAAAGAAGAAAAAGGAGTAAAGATATAAGGCAGCCGAGAAGAAATCCTTATTAAAGTTGGTGCAGCAGCTATAATGGGCTATGGGAGTGGCTAGGCGCAAGCCTGGTCCTTTCCTGACGTGTTGCTCCGCCCCCCCTGACTGACAAACCTGGCTGTTCCTGGAAGCAGAGCTAGAGGCAGAAGCTGAAGGCAGGGAAAACGCTGCTCGCCACCACAAAAATCGTCCAATATCACCGTCCTCTACAGGTACAGGGTTCATAGCACAAGCGACCTAATTTTCGCCGTAATTTTGATGTAAAATCGGCGTTTTTATAATACCAAATGGGCACAAAGTGCCGGAGCTCTTTAGGCGGCAGCCATCATGTGTCGCGCGCTCGTGCGTCTCCAGCCCTGAGTACTCCTGAGGTGACAATCCTTCAGGGGATGAAAATGGATCTAGTACAAATGTTTGTCTCTGCTCTGTACAGAAGAAATTGATCCAAGATAGTGCGAGTTGTGAAATCCCACAGTCATTAATACGTTGGGGCAAGATATCATGAGAGATGGTATCAAATGCAGTGGATAAGTCCAATAAAATTACCACGGCTGACTCCTGTCGAATGTCTTGGTCAAAAACCAGACTGCTGAGGATGAAGTATATTATCATCTTCCAGAAAAGCAGTTAATTGGCCATTGACCAATTTTTCCATGATTTAACTCAAGGCGAGAATTAGTGAAATAAGGCCAGAGATTAGAAAGTGTAGTTGGGTCAGCTCGATGATTTTTCAGCAAAGGTTTAACCACTGCCAATTTCCAGTCAGTCGGGAGCGCTGCTTAAACCAATGAAGTACTCCAGAAGTCATTAATCACTGCTTTATGAAGAATACGAGGGGGGCAAGGATCATTAGGGGATCCAGAATTACAGGACAATATAGCTTGCCATGACTTAGCAAAGACACTTACTTGAAAGTTTGTCAGCAGTTCAGTCACTACTTTCAGAGGGGTATTCGCCGCCATATCATTCAACAAGGATTTGCAAGTTATAAAATCACATTGTATGGCCCGTATTTTCTCTTTAAAAAATTAAGAGATTTGGTTGCATAGGATTTGAGAGGGCAGTATATCCCGAACCAGAGCCTTCGTTTGTAAAAATGATTCAGAAATCTTGAAAATTGTTTTTTGATTTACTTGGACTTCATCAATCTGAGTGGAAAAGTAAACTTTTTTAGGCAGTCTAAATCTGACCATGATAGGTTTTCAATGCCAATGTGTAACACAGAAAATCCTCTGCATTATAAGCTTTCTGCCACTTCCATTCCAATTGCTTACAGCCCAGATGCTGTTCTGCTAAGGCCTGGGTAAACCAAGGATTTGAAGGCTGAGAATGGTGGGTCTTTTTAGAAGAATCCAATTTTAGAAGAAATGGAGCGTGTAAAAGTCCATCATTAATTTGACTGATGAGAATTAGGGAATTAATATTATTATTCTTTGAGTTTTGGAAAGACAAATTAATGGTGGACTTTTACATGCTCCCATTCTTTTAAAATTGGATTTTGCATAAATGTGACCTGGGGGCAGTGTGACCACTTAAAGATGAGCGTGAGAGTATGCTAATGGAATCGTCTTGATATTACACCAGTGCACCCTTGTTCTGAGCCCACACTGCCAGTTGCATAATTTTGGATTATTTTTAGAAGTTGCTGGTACTAATACCTGTCAGTAATCCAATTATTTAAGGATGACATATCTTCTGCTGTGTTACAGGTCATTGTTGGTGGCAGGAATAGCTAGATGTGTGGAGAAATTGTGACCAGACAACAATTTGCCCCATTTCAGTATGGTGAGGGAAAACTGTCTTTCTCAAGCCTAGTTCTAAAAGGAATCAGCATGTGATCGTCCAAGTCTGTCGAATGGGGGCTTCAATTAGTAGATTGGGTTATTAGAGCAGGCCCAGCCAAGGTATGGCCGCAATGAGGGTAGGAGAGGTAACAGATTGGTGGATCCCATGATACCTAAAATATCGGTAAAATGGGCTACTTAAGAATCTTTACCACACTCAAGATGGAAGTTAAAGTCTCCCAAAATTGTAAAGTTTGGATAGCGAAGTACAAGAAGAGGTAGTGCGTCACCCAGAGATGTTAAAAAAAGTTGGTCCTGGACCTGGGGGATGATATATTAGGCCACCTACAAAAGATAAAGAAGGGCTAATCTTGAAGCCAGTGCTTGAAATGGGAAAATAGAAGTTCCGGTACTCTCCAATTAAAAGTATAGCATTTCTCTTGAGAAGTACTGGTACTCTCCCTCTCAACATAAAAAGTGCAAGTACTCCATACAGGACAGTGCCGGCCCACTTAAAGCACCGCTTGAAGCAAAACCCCAGACTCTGTGCCCCTTTCAAGTGACCTAAGTCAACAGTTTCACATTAAAGGGCATCATAGAAAATAATTGCCAAGCCACCCCTACGAGTCCCCACTGAGAATGGTTTAACCGGGGATAGGGAAAGAGCAATGTCAGGATTACACCACTCTTTGAGCCACGATTCAGGGATAAAGAGGAAATCTAGCTGAAGGTCAGTAATCAAGTAATGAACTCAATTTAAAATACATTTACAACACATACTTTTGCAATGCATAACAGAAAATTGCAATGAACATTTATTTTAAGTTAGATAACTGTAGAATTTTTGGTATCTGTTTATTTTTGTAATTTCTTTTATGTTTAGGAACTCTGTGCCCTGCGAACCCTTTATCCACACATTGGCATTGCTTTACAAAATGAAAATTAATTATTACTTTTCTATTATATATTTTTTTAATTGTTGTACTTAATATTCTACTTTTTCAGCTCGACTATGCAACACCTGACAGTCTATTGAGGATTTCAGAAATCGCATGCTTTCCGTTGTGCAGTGATATTTTAACACAACACTGCCATCTATTGGTCATAAAAGTTGATAATTTTAAGTCTTTATTAATGCCGCAACTTTAATTCACATTAATATAATTGTAAAAACTCAGGGGCATTTTACCAACGTTAAGCGATATTTATCGCTAACGATGCTTAGCAACGAATTTTTTACCGCTAAGCATCGTCAGAAATTATCGCAGATAAACCTTGCTATTATCAAGGTTTATCGCAAATGCGATAAAAAACGGCCGCAATGCATGAATATCGCTGAAAAGTCCGCGATATTCATGCATTACCGAGCTAATGCTCTTAGCCATGTTATCCACCTCCCATTGGATAACATGGCTAAGAACTGCTCAGGGCAGGTGTTAGTTTTTGGAGATATTCGCGCTTAGCGCGAATATCTCCAAAAGTTGTTTCCAGTCGCTAACATCTTGGCACGCCCACTTTGCATGTCATTAGTGATAAATATCACTGACATGTAAAGTGGGGCCCAAGATGGTCGCTATCTCCTACTAGCGGTCGCTAACTGGTGTTAGCGACAGCTAGGTAATAGGGAGATAATTTTATCTCCGCTTTCTTGGCTTTTAATGCCAAAAAAGCGGAGATAAACCCCCTTGATAATATGCCCCTCAATGCGAAGTTCCCAAAACTTATTTTGCAAAAAGATCTTTAAAAAGTTACCTTTACTACGGATCATTTCAATACGTTGTAAACGTGGGACAATGTAAATGACTCGATACATACAAAAATGTGCTGTAAATGCTAGTCGGTGTAAATAATACGTAGTAAAGGTAACATACCGCCTGCACCATCTTACTGTACCCCATGTAGTGGAAAGAAAAGAGTCTGACATATAGTAATGCCCCACCAACGCAAAGACGTGCTGCAGTTTTTTTCCGAATTGTTTTGTTCACCAAAGCACAGGCAAAAGTTATTGTGATTGTTCTATTCTTTCTCAAATAATGTAAAATGCCTGGTGCGGTATTTTGCCACTTATCAGCATATATGACAAGTATTATCATAATCTCCAAATATTTTAGCTGCAACATTACAGTTTACTATAAAGTGAGCGGTGGGACCACCTGGAGTTGCTTTAGCAGAAGCGAAACAGGCTGACTGAAAAAGAGTGGGGGACGAAACCAATATAACAAGCATTTACAATGCAATGGTTTCGCCTTTGGAAAATTTTGAGTTATTGGCATTGTATATGCCTAAATTTTGTTTATCTGTTTTTGTTTTTAAAACAGATAAGTAAATGGCATTGTCATTTACATTGCCCTTATTTTTTTTGCAGTTACTCTGCACTTCCTATGCACTCTGCACTCTTTATGCAGTCTGCATTCCCTATGCACTCTGCACTTCCTATGCACTCCCTATACACTGTGTACTCCCTATGCAGCACTCTGTACTCTCTATGTACTCTGCACTTTCCACTTCCTATGCACTCCCTATGCACTGCGCACTCCCTATGCAGCACTCTGTATGCACTCTGCACTTCCTATGCACTCATTATGCACTTTCTATGCACTCTGCACTCCCTATGCAGCACTTTGTACTCTATGCACTCTCTGTGCACTGTCTATGCACTCTGCACTGCCTATGCACTTTCTATGTTTTCTGTATTTCGCACTCTTTGCACTCCCTATGCACTCTGCACTTTGTATGCATTCTGCATTATCTATGCACTCTATGCACTTTTTTTGCAGTCACTATGCATTCTGAACTTCCTATGCACTCCCTATGCAGTCTGCATTCCCTATGCACTGCACTTCCTATGCACTCTGCACTCCCTATGCACTCTGTACTCCCTATGCAGCACTCTGTACTCTCTATGTACTCTGCAGTTTCCACTTCTTATGCACTCCCTATGCACTGTGCACTCCCTATGCAGCACTCTGTATGCACTCTGCACTTCCTATGCATTCTGCACTCATCATGCACTCTCTATGCACGGTGCACTTCCTATGCACTCCCTATGTCCCTATGCAGCACTTTGTACTCTCTATGCACTCTGCACTGTCTATGCACTGTTTATGCACTCTATGTACTTTTTTTCCTGTACTCCGCACTCCCTATGCACTCTGCACGTATTATGCACTCCCTATGCACTGTGCACTCTCTGCATTCCCTATGCACTCTGTACTCCCTATGCACTCTCTCTGCACTTTGTATGCATTCTGCATCACCTATGCACTTGCTATGCACTTTATTTGGAGTCACTCTGCACTCTACACTCCCTGTATTCCCTATGCACTCTGCATTTCCTATGCACTCTGTACTCCCTCTGCAGCACTCTGTACTCTCCACTCCCTATGCAGCACTCTGTATGCACTCTGCACTTCCTATGCACTCTGCACTCCCTATGCACTGTACACTCTCTGCATTCCCTATGGACTCTGTACTCCCTATGCACTCTCTCTTCCCTCCCTATGTACTTTGCACTTTGTATGCATTTTGCATTACCTATGCACTCTGCAATCTCTATGCAGTCTGCATTCTCTATGCACTCTGCACTCCCTATGCACTCTGCACTCCCTATGCAGCACTCTGTACTCTGAACTTTCCACGTCCTATGCACTCCCTATGCAGTGCACTCCCTATACAGTACTCTCTATGCACTCCGCAGGGTCTATGCACTCTGCAAGTTTTCTGTACTCCGCCCTCTCTCTGCACTTTGTATGCATTCTGCATTACCTATGCACTCTCTATGCACTTTATTTTTTTGCAGTCACTCTGCATTCCCTAGGCACTCTGCACTCCCTATGCACTCTGCATTTATTATGCACTCTCTCTGCATTCTCTATGCACTCTGTACTCCATATGCACTCTGCATTACCTATGCACTCTCTAGGCACTGTCTATACATCCTGCACTCCCTATGCACTCTACACTCCCTATGCACTTTGCATTTTTAATGCACTCTGCACTTCCTATGCACTCCTTCTGGACTTTGCATTCCCTATGTACTCTGCACTGCCTATGCACTCCCTATGCACTCGTCATGCTCTATGCACTCCTTACTCTGTACTCCATTTGTTAAAGTTTGAGCTTTTGATAAATGGTGTTTTGTATTTTCTTTCAATTATGTGTAAAACGTTGATGTGTTTTACTTTACACATAAATGTGCAGTGCATTTATAATGCAATTATTTGCAGATGCACTTTGTATTACAATACAAGTTATTTGATAAAGCATGTTAGCATTTTGTTTAGAGATGTAATATATATATGATAGCACAGTAATATATATTTATGTACTTTGTTTATAAGAATGAAAGGACATGAAAAAAAGGTTATCATTTTTTTATTAAAGTATATATATTGACTTTTTATTACTTTTTATTAATGCAAAGTTTTGTGCAGTATTTTTTTAGGAAAGTATTTTGATGATGTATCCATTCTGGAAAATCACATTTACTGTTTTTGGTAGGTGTTCTATTAATGCTTCTTCCAAGTCATCAATGTCGGCTGGTATATTGAAGTAGTCCATTATAACTGTATTGTTTATGTCAGCGTTTTGACAGTTTTCAGCATTTTCTATTTGTATAGCAATAGTACAATGTTCTTGATTTGTTTTTTCTATTGCATATATTGTTAACGTAATTTCTTCTTGTGGTGGTTGTATTTTCTGTGGAGAAAAAAGAAATGAGTTAGTTGCTGTTTTTTTGTTTTTTATTGTTTTTGTTGCCCTAAAGATAAAATTTTTTTTTTATATTTTGGTGCAAATGAAGTTAATACATGGTGAAGGTAATAGAAGATAGCATTTATGAGAGTATATAGTAGTGCATAGGGAGTGCAGAGTGCATAGGGAGTGCAGAGAGAGTGCATAAGAAGTGCAGAGTGCAGAGTTCATAGGGAGTGCAGAGTGCATAGGGAGTGCAGAGTGCATAGGGAGTGCAGAGTGCATAAAGAGTGCAGAGTGCATAAAGAGTGCAGAGTGCATAAAGAGTGCAGAGTGCATAAAGAGTGCAGAGTGCATAAAGAGTGCAGAGTGCATAAAGAGTGCAGAGTGCATAAAGAGTGCAGAGTGCATAAAGAGTGCAGAGTGCATAGGGAGTGCAGAGTGCATAGGGAGTGCAGAGTGCATAGGGAGTGCAGAGTGCAGACTGCATAAAGAGTGCAGAGTGCATAAAGAGTGCAGAGTGCATAAAGAGTGCAGAGTGCATAAAGAGTGCAGACTGCATAAAGAGTGCAGAGTGCATAAAGAGTGCAGAGTGCATAAAGAGTGCAGAGTGCATAAAGAGTGCAGAGTGCATAGGGAGTGCAGAGTGCATAGGGAGTGCAGAGTGCATAGGGAGTGCAGAGTGCATAGGGAGTGCAGAGTGCATAGGGAGTGCAGAGTGCATAGGAAGTGCAGAGTGCATAAAGAGTGCAGAGCATAAAGAGTGCATAAAGAGTGCAGAGTGCATAAAGAGTGCAGAGTGCATAAAGAGTGCAGAGTGCATAAAGAGTGCAGAGTGCATAAAGAGTGCAGAGTGCATAAAGAGTGCAGAGTGCATAAAGAGTGCAGAGTGCATAAAGAGTGCAGAGTGCATAAAGAGTGCAGAGTGCATAGGGAGTGCAGAGTGCATAGGGAGTGCAGAGTGCAGAGTGCATAAAGAGTGCAGAGTGCATAAAGAGTGCAGAGTGCATAAAGAGTGCAGAGTGCATAAAGAGTGCATAGTGCATAAAGAGTGCAGAGTGCATAAAGAGTGCAGAGTGCATAGGGAGTGCAGAGTGCATAGGGAGTGCAGAGTGCATAGGGAGTGCAGAGTGCATAGGGAGTGCAGAGTGCATAGGGAGTGCAGAGTGCATAGGGAGTGCAGAGTGCATAGGGAGTGCAGAGTGCATAGGGAGTGCAGAGTGCATAGGGAGTGCAGAGTGCATAGGAAGTGTAGAGTGCATAAAGAGTGCAGAGTGCATAAAGAGTGCAGAGTGCATAAAGAGTGCAGAGTGCATAAAGAGTGCAGAGTGCATAAAGAGTGCAGAGTGCATAAAGAGTGCAGAGTGCATAAAGAGTGCAGAGCATAAAGAGTGCATAAAGAGTGCAGAGTGCATAAAGAGTGCAGAGTGCATAAAGAGTGCATAGTGCATAAAGAGTGCAGAGTGCATCAAGAGTGCAGAGCGTGCAGAGTGCATAAAGAGTGCAGAGTGCATAAAGAGTGCAGAGTGCATAAAGAGTGCAGAGTGCATAAAGAGTGCAGAGTGCATAAAGAGTGCAGAGTGCATAAAGAGTGCAGAGTGCAGAGTGCATAGGGAGTGCAGAGTGCATAGGGAGTGCAGAGTGCATAGGGAGTGCAGAGTGCATAGGGAGTGCAGAGTGCATAGGGAGTGCAGAGTGCATAGGGAGTGCATAGGGAGTAGAAATTGATCATAGAGCTATAGTTGTATATAGTAATGAGTAAGTAGCAAAATTAGTAGTAGTGTGTTATTAATAAATAGTTTTACTTACTTGAAATTGCGTATTCCGTGTTGTATTTAACATTTTATTATTCTGAAATTCGTGCACTGATAAGTGAGTTATTTTGACGTAGGAGCCGATTTGTATTTGGAAATCTGCGGCATCTCTCCAAAGTGTTATTTTGATTGAGTCAGTTGTATCGTTTACTGTAATTGATTTAAGTTTTGTTTCCTGCCCAGCAACCAAAATATTTTTTGTTTCTTCTTCCTGTAAGACAAATCGAAATATTTAGTGTGGTGTGACAGAGTGTGGGAGCGACAGAGTGTGGGAGCGACAGAGTGGGGGAGAGCGACAGAGTGGGGGAGAGCGACAGAGTGGGGGAGAGCGACAGAGTGGGGGAGAGCGACAGAGTGGGGGAGAGCAACAGAGTGGGGGAGAGCGACAGAGTGGGGGAGAGCGACAGAGTGGGGGAGGGACAGAGTGGGAGTGTGGGAGCGACAGAGTGGGAGTGTACGAGCAACCGAGTGTGGGAGCGACAGTGTGTGGGAGTGTCAGAGTGAGAGTGTGGGAGCGACAGAGTGTGGGAGCAACAGAATGACAGAGGGTGGAAGTGTAGTAGCGACACTGTCGCTCCCACACTCTGTCGCTCCCACACTCTCACAGTTTGTTGCTCCCACACTGTGGGAGTGACAGAGTGTGGGAGTGTAGTAGCGACACTGTTGCTCCCACAGTCTGTCGCTCCCACAGTCCCAGAGTGGGAGTGTGGGAGCGACAGAGTGTGGGAGTGTAGTAGCGACACTGTCGCTCCCACACTCTGACGCTCCCGCACTATGTCACTCCCACACTGGGAGCGACAGTGTGGGAGCGACAGTGTCGCTACTATATTTCCACACTTTGTTGCTCCTGCACTCTGTTGCTCCCACAGTGTTGGAGCGACACAGAGTGTGGGAGCGACAGAGTGTGGGAGCAACAGACTGGGAGTGTGGGAGCAACAGAGTGTGGGAGCAATAGTGGCGCTACTACACTCCCACACTCTGTCACTCCCACTCTGTCGCTCCCAGACTGTGGGAGTAACAGACTGTGCGAGTGTGGAAGTGACAGAGTGTGGGAGCGACAAAGTGACAGTGTGGGAGTGTAGTAGCAACACTGTTGCTCCCACACTTTGTTGCTCCCACACTCGATCGCTCCCACACTGTGGGAGCGAGTGTTGCTACTACACTCCCACACTCTGTCACTTTGTCGCTCCCATACTCTGTCGCTCCTACACTCTGTCATTTCCACACTCGCAGTCTGTTGCTCCCACACTGTGGGAGCGACAGAGTGTGGGAGCAATAGAGTGACAGAGTGTGGGAGTGTAGTAGCGACACTGTGTGTGAGTGATAGAGTGTGGGAGCGGCAGAGTGTGGGAGCAAGTGTCGCTACTACACTCCCACACTCTGTCGCTTTCACACTCCTAGTCTGTTGTTCCCACACTCCCACAGTCTGTCGCTCCCACACTCGGTTTGTTGCTTCCACACTGTGGGAGCGACAGAGTGCGGGAGCGGCAGAGTGTGGGAGCGAAAGTGCCGCTACTACACTCCCACACTCTGTTGCTCCCAGAGTGTGGGAGCGACAGACTGTGAGAGTGTGGGAGCAAATGACTGTGAGTGTGGGAGCGACAGTGTGGGACTTTTTTGCTACTACACTCCCACATTCTGTTGCTTTCACACTCCCAGTCTGTTGTTTCCACACTCCCACAGTCTGTCGCTCCCACACTCTCAGTTTGTTGCTCCCACACTGTGGGAGCTACGGAGTGTTGGAGCGACAGAGTGTGGGAGCGACAGGGTCGCTACTACACTCCCACCCTCTGTCATTCTGTTGCTCCCACACTCTGGGAGCGACAGAGTGTGGGAGCAATAGAGTAACAGAGTGTGGGAGTGTAGTAGCGACAATGTCGCTCCTACAGTGTGGGAGTGATAGAGTGCGGGAGTGGCAGAGTGTGGGAGCGACAGTGTCGCTACTATACTCCCACTCTGTTGATCCTGCACTTTGTTGTTTCCACAGTGTGGGAGTGTGGGAGCGACAGAGTGTGGGAGCAATAGTGTCGCTCCCACACTGTTGCTTTCACACTCCCAGTCTGTTGTTCCCACACTCCCAGTCTGTCGCTCCCACACTCTGTTGCTCCCACACTCCCACAGTCTGTTGCTTCCACAGTGTGGGAGTGACAAAGTGCAGGATCAACAGAGTGTGGGAGTATAGTAGCGACACTGTCGCTGCCACACTCTGCCACTCCCGCACTCTATCACTCCCACACTGTAGGAGCGACATTGTCGCTACTACATTCCCACACTCTGTCACTCTATTGCTCCCACACTCTGTCGCTCCCGGAGTGTGGGAGCAACAGAATGACAGAGGGTGGGAGTGTAGTAGCGACCCTGTCGCTCCCACACTCTGTCGCTCCGACACTCCGTCGCTCACACAGTGTGGGAGCAACAAACTGTGAGAGTGTGGGAGCGACAGACTGTGGGAGTGTGGAAACAACAGACTGGGAGTGTGAAAGCGACAGAGTGTGGGAGTGTGGAAGTGACAGAGTGTGGGAGCGACAAAGTGACAGTGTGGGAGTGTAGTAGCAACACTGTTGCTCCCTCACTCTGTTGCTCCAACACTCGATCGCTCCCACACTGTGGGAGCGACAGTGTTGCTACTACACTTCCACACTCTGTCACTTTGTTGCTCCCATACTCTGTCGCTCCCACACTTTGTCATTTCCACACTCGCAGTCTGTTGCTCTCACACTCTGGGAGCGACAGAGTGTGGGAGCAATAGAGTGACAGAGTGTGGGAGTGTAGTAGCGACACTGTGTGTGAGTGAGAGTGCGGGAGCGGCAGAGTGTGGGAGCGAGTGTCGCTACTACACTCCTACACTCTGTTGCTCCCAGAGTGTGGGAGCAACAGACTGTGGGAGTGTGGGAGCAACAGACTGGGAGTGTGGGAGCGACAGTGTGGGAGCAAGTGTCGCTACTACACTCCCACACTCCGTCGCTTTCACACTCCTAGTCTGTTGTTCCCACACTCCCACAGTCTGTCGCTCCCACACTCGGTTTGTTGCTTCCACACTGTGGGAGCGACAGAGTGCGGGAGCGGCAGAGTGTGGGAGCGAAAGTGCCGCTACTACACTCCCACACTCTGTTGCTCCCAGAGTGTGGGAGCGACAGACTGTGGGAGTGTGGGAGCAAATGACTGGGAGTGTGGGAGCGACAGTGTGGGACTTTTTTGCTACTACACTCCCACATTCCGTCGCTTTCACACTCCCAGTCTGTTGTTTCCACACTCCCACAGTCTGTCGCTCCCCCAGTCTGTTGCTCCCACACTCTGGGAGCGACAGAGTGTGGGAGCAATAGAGTGACAGAGTGTGGAAGTGTAGTAGCAACACTATCGCTCCCATAGTGTGTGAGTGATAGAGCAAAAGTGTCGCTACTACACTCCCACACTCTGTTGCTCCCAGAGTGTGGGAGCAACAGACTGGGAGTGTGGGAGCGACAGTGTGGGAGCAAGTGTCGCTACTACACTCCCACACTCAGTTGCTCCCAGAGTGTGGGAGCGACAGACTGTGGGAGCAACAGACTGGGAGTGTGGGAGCGACAGTGTGGGAGCAAGTGTCGCTACTACACTCCCACACTCTGTCACTCCCACACTCTGTCGCTTTCACACTCCCAGTCTGTTGTTTCCACACTCCCACAGTCTGTCGCTCCCCCAGTCTGTTGCTCCCACACTCTGGGAGCGACAGAGTGTGGGAGCAATAGAGTGACAGAGTGTGGAAGTGTAGTAGCAACACTATCGCTCCCACAGTGTGTGAGTGATAGAGCGAAAGTGTCGCTACTACACTCCCACACTCTGTTGCTCCCAGAGTGTGGGAGCGACAGACTGTGGGAGTGTGGGAGCAACAGACTGGGAGTGTGGGAGCGACAGTGTGGGAGCAAGTGTCGCTACTACACTCCCACACTCTGTCACTCCCACACTCTGTCGCTTTCACACTCCCAGTCTGTTGTTTCCACACTCCCACAGTCTGTCGCTCCCCCAGTCTGTTGCTCCCACACTCTGGGAGCGACAGAGTGTGGGAGCAATAGAGTGACAGAGTGTGGAAGTGTAGTAGCAACACTATCGCTCCCACAGTGTGTGAGTGATAGAGTGAAAGTGTCGCTACTACACTCCCACACTCTGTTGCTCCCAGCGTGTGGGAGCGACAGACTGTGGGAGTGTGGGAGCAACAGACTGGGAGTGTGGGAGCGACAGTGTGGGAGCAAGTGTCGCTACTACACTCCCACACTTTGTCGCTTTCACACTCCTAGTCTGTTGTTCCCACACTCCCACAGTCTGTCGCTCCCACACTCGGTTTGTTGCTTCCACACTGTGGGAGCGACAGAGTGCGGGAGCGCCAGAGTGTGGGAGCAAAAGTGCCGCTACTACACTCCCACACTCTGTCGCTCCCAGAGTGTGGGAGCGACAGACTGTGGGAGTGTGGGAGCAAATGACTGGGAGTGTGGGAGCGACAGTGTGGGACTTTTTTGCTACTACACTCCCACATTCCGTCGCTTTCACACTCCCAGTCTGTTGTTTCCACAGTCTGTCTCTCCCCCAGTCTGTTGCTCCCACACTCTGGGAGCGACAGAGTGTGGGAGCAATAGAGTGACAGAGTGTGGAAGTGTAGTAGCAACACTATCGCTCCCATAGTGTGTGAGTGATAGAGCGAAAGTGTCGCTACTACACTCCCACACTGTTGCTCCCAGAGTGTGGGAGCAACAGACTGGGAGTGTGGGAGCGACAGAGTGTGGGAGCAATAGAGTGACAGAGTGTGGGAGTGTAGTAGCGACAATGTCGCTCCTACAGTGTGGGAGTGATAGAGTGCGGGAGTGGCAGAGTGTGGGAGCGACAGTGTCGCTACTATACTCCCACTCTGTTGATCCTGCACTTTGTTGTTTCCACAGTGTGGGAGCGACAGACTGTGGGAGCGACAGAGTGTGGGAGCGACAGACTGGGAGTGTGGGAGCAACAGACTGGGAGGGTGGGAGCGACAGAGTGTGGGAGCAATAGTGTCGCTCCCACACTCTGTTGCTTTCACACTCCCAGTCTGTTGTTCCCACACTCCCAGTCTGTCGCTTCCACACGCTCACAGTTTGTTGCTCCCACACTGTGGCAGTGACAGAGTGTGGGAGTGTAGTAGCGACACTGTTGCTCCCACAGTCTGTCGCTCCCACAGTCTGTCGCTCTTACACTCGCAGTTTGTTGCGCCCACACTCCCCCAGTCTGTCTCTCCCACACTCCCAGTTTGTCCCTCCCACACTCTGGGAGCGACAGAGTGTGGGAGTGACAGTGTGGGAGTGACAGAGTGTGGGAGTGACAGAGTGTTTGAGGAAGTGTCTTTGTGAAAGATTGTTGGTTTTTTGTGTGAAAGTGTGTGCGCGAATGAGTTTGTGCAAAGAGTGTGTGTTAAAGATAGTTTTGGAAAGGGTGTGTGTAAAGATTGTGTATGAGCTTACTTCAGTAATTGTTCCTGATATGCTCATTAATGTGCGTAATTTTGCTCCTTTGACAGTTTTTATTGGTGAAATAGGTGGAGCAGGTGGTTGTAGAATATTTTCCGCTTCCTGCAATATTTCCGGAGGTATAGTGAAGGGTTTTAATCTTGCTATCTTAGTTTGCTTTGTGATGATGACGACATTGTTTTTAGTTAGGAAATTCCGAATTATTATTGCATTTCCTTCTTTTGTTTGTTGATAAAAGTCTTCATTGTAGCATGTTGCTTTGATGGAAGCACTGTGATCAGCTAGAGCAAGGTGATATAATACTCTGTCCTCTTGTTTTGCGTTTTTATAGTTTGTTTTTGTTGAACATTTCCCAACGTTCGCTCTGATGGATTTTTGGTAAGGTTTGCTTTCGGCTTCTTTCATTTGTTTAAGTTCTTCTATGGAAATCATCTGAAATGAGAGTAAATGTTAGTACACATTCTGGACATGTTTTCCCCTTTGTAATTAGCTGGAATAAAAGCACATGTTAAAGGAGATTGTTTGCATTTAAACTGCTACCCATAATGCTTTGTGATCACTATAATATGATTCTAATGTACCATAGTGCATTACATCTACATTAGTATAGATATGGTCTAATGTTGAATTGTAGTCTGTTGCGTATTGTTGTACTTTTTGCTGACATTGAAATTGTTCTAGCATATATTCTAATAGCAAAGTTGTGTTTAGTGTTCTTTGTGTTAAATCTATGTTGAAGTCTCCCATGATTACATATTTATAATTTGGATAAAAGTTGAGTATGGTAGTTAAATCGTGTAATAATGTTTGTAGACTTACATGTGGTGGTTTGTATAGTGTAACAAATAAGTAGTCACAATTATTAAGATGCTGAGTGAAATATAAAAAGTCGATTTCATGTAGTGTTTTATATATTGGTAATAAGCAAATGTTTTTTCTGTAATAAATGGCAATTCCATGTTTTGTTTGCTGATTGTGAAATTTATCAAATATTACTAGATGATATTGTTCTAGTAAGAAACTATTCATATCTGCTTTTCTAGTGGTATTTATCTCAGTGAGGCATATTATGTCGCTATTCATGATATTTTTGTCAGATTTTATAGCAGTGTAATTTCTTTGCAGGGATCTTATGTTATGCACAATTATGTTACAGTCTTCGTTATAGCACTCTAACTGTGGTACTGATATGTGCAATTGCATGTCTGTGCGTAAGCGTGTCATTTCTTCATGTACTTTTGGATGAACAGCTATTTTGTCTTGCTGGAAGTTTTTTACATATATGTTGGCTAATGATTTAGCTCTGCTTAAAGCTACGTAATGCAAATGATGTACTTTGCTATTGTTAAAGTGTATGTAAAGTGGTTCTATAGTTTCTCCCTGTGTCCTATGTATAGTACGTGCAGATGATTGGCGCAATGGGAATTGCTTGCGTATTATTGTTATATATTTCTGTGTAAATTGAAAATGTCGTGTTATAGCATGAATTGGTGTCCAATGAGGCAAAATGTTACTGTGATATATGTGTCTGTTTGCTTGTCTTGTTAGTTTTCCAACTGTTTCTTTATCAAATCTTATCCAAATTACACTTGGGCTGTTATTTATTGTTTCTACAAATTCCACTATTCCTGTTGCACCATTTGTTAATCCATCATTGACATGTATATTGCAAGTTAAGTCATATCTTAATTGTAATGCAATATGCAATATTGATGGCAGGCCCATTGTTTTAGTACTGTCTGCTGGTAACTTGTTTAGTATTTTTTTTTTTACTACTTCACTTAGGTCTGATGCAACTGTATCTATTGCTGTAGCTGTGTATACTGTGTATTGCGTTATATGTTCTAATAAAACTGCACTATTTATCTTATTCACTTCATTGTTAGTTCCCATAATATATGGTATAGTTTTGCGAATGTTTTCAGGTGGTTCTATTTCTCGTGTTTGTATCTCTCTTATATCTTCATTAGTTTGTTTCCCTTCTCTTAATCTGTTTAGTAGTTCTGCAAATGCTGAATCATTTTGTTGTCTTATGATTTTAGTTAACTCAAATAACTTAAAATGTGTTTGCCATAAATTGGTACTTACTGGCCTGTATGAATGTTTCGGATTGTCAAATATGTATGTGTCAAAAACTGGCTTTAATTGGTAAAAGTCTCCTATTGCTAAAATAGATATTCCACCAAAAGGGAGATTAGACATTTTTATTTCTTGTAGTCTATTATGTATGAAATTAAATACATTAGCTCCCACCATTGATATTTCATCTATTATTAGCAATTTTAGATGCATTAGCTCACTTTGTAGTCTACTTCTATTTTCATGAGTTAGCTGTTTATAAGTTAGTGTTTGTGAAATTGGTATTTTAAAGGTACTATGTAGTGTTTTGCCCTGAATGTTATATGCTGCTTTGCCTGTTGGAGCTGTAAGCAATACATATATGTTATCTGGGTTTTCTCCTGCTTTTGTATTGTAATAACGTACAAATGTTTGGTGAAGTGCTGTAATAAGGAAGCTTTTGCCTACTCCTGCACCACCAGTACAAAATGTGTAGCAGGGTGTTTCTTCTGTTTTAACCCAATGCAAATGATGATATATAAAGTTAAGTTGTTCTGCTGTAAGATTTTGCATTATACTGTCATATTGTTCTTTTGGCATTATGTTATTTGTTAGTGTTTCTTCTATACTTGTACTTCTAATGCCTAAATCAAATGATAGGTCATATAATGGCCTTTCATTATCTTGCATTTCATGGGATATGGAATCTTCTGCTTCACTATCTATTGGTGGTATTAATGTATCTAATACACTGTTTTCATTGCTAGCAGTTGTTAGTTGTCTACAATGCTTATTATATTTATTATGATTAAAGTCTACTGTGTCTTTAAGTTGGAGATAGCGTTCATAATATGTTTTGTTGTTATTAATTATTTGATTTTCATTTCGCCATGGGTAAAAAAGCATTAGCAATTCTCTATAGTAATTTTCTGAGTCATTTTTTACATTAAATCTGCAATAGCGAATTACTTTTTCTTTTTTTCTTTTTATGTAGTCTGTTTCGTCTAGTAAATTTATCTCAAGTTCTTCTTCATCTGAGCTATGGAAGTTATTTTCAGTAAGGAAATTGTCATGCCCTGTTTCTTGTTTTTTTTGACATTTTTTCTTTTCATTATACATAGATGCATAGTCAGCCAACGTACATGTTTCTAATTTATTAGGGCGTTTGCTGTACCTCACTATAACATTATCATATTGTATTTTACAAGATGTATCTGGTAACAAATTGATGGTTTCAAGGTCTTTTAATAAGTATGTACGCTTTCCATTAGGACTTGTATTAATAAATACAAAAGATCTTGAACTTTTCCGTAAAGGAATTTGAAGTATAAGATAGGCTGCTTCTTGTGCACTTATTTCGCTACAGTTTAAAAATTTGTTACCAATATGCTTAAGTTGTTCTTTAATACTTGGATTGTGATGTACTTCTTTAGCTGCTTGGGCAATTAGTTTGCTCATTCCTCGCTGTGATTTACTTATATATGATACAATATACACAGCACATGCATATGCATCTAAAATGTATTGTATATCTATGTTTGCTTGCCATGCTTGCAAAATAGTTGGATTGTAGTTATTTATAAAGCATTCAGCTGGTGTCCTTTTTAGGAAAATAGTATTTTTTTGGATTATAGATCGTATACATAAAGTATATTGATTTAGATCTATGTCCATTGTATCTAAAAACTGTTCAAAAGTATAATTTTGGAATTCTTGGCTGTTTATAGTTAGATGTATTAGTTCAATTTGCTGTAAGAGCTCTGTATCTGTTTTGTCTAGTTCTATTGGTTCTAGGATAAAAGTTTCAGGCATTGGATATCTGGGATAATGATATTTGCATGTTCTTTTATGTTTGATACAGCAGTTTTTGGTATGGCCGTGTCTTTGTAGGGGTAGTAAAGACTGTATAGCTGGTTCTTGAGATTTTGCACATGTAACATACTTATTAATGAAAGTAGTGACTTCATCTATATCTGAACTTTCATATAGAGGGGCATTTTCGATCCAAAGGATAGCATGTATATGTGGTGATCCACGTTGCTGGAATTCCACTCTATAAAAGTAATCAATAATTTTGCCAATTGGATTACTTTCATGCAATAAAAGACAATTAAATAATTTCCTAACTTGGAAGTCGAAATGTCTTGCACATGTAATGGGATTTTGCTGGATTAATTTGCATTTAGTTTCCCATGACATATTTTCAAATTCTTCTTTTGTGCATTCTGGTTGTTTTTCAATACGCAATAATATGTTAATTAAGTGATACCATTTTGTTTCTGCTGCTGATAAGGTTAAAAAAAACGTCGGTAATCCTAATTGTCTAATCATAGCAAAGAGGTCTTTTTTGCATTGCTCCCAATATGGTGGTGAACTACGTATTGTTTTAAGAATTTTGTAACCTTCATTAAACTGTAAAATGGTATCTAATTTTTCTTTTATGTCTTTTGCAGTTATAATGTTTCCATTCGTTAAGTATTTTCTAAGCGAGATAAATATTTTGCTCTGTATTTGTTTAATTTGTAATGCTTTTACTTTAAAGAAAATATTAGTAATAGACTTGGCTACTCTTAGATCATTACTTCTTACTTCTGCTTGACAGATTGTGCTGTAATGTATTGGTACATGCCTTTCTTTATTAGTTGGCCTTCGTTTCCCGCAAAATATAGTTGGGAATGCTAAATATTCTGAATCTTTGTCTTCATATAAGCCTCTTGGGGTGTTATATTCTGCAGGTGCTAAACTTAAAATATTATTTGTTTCAGTAGTAATCGTTTCATTATTTAACATAGTATCTAAATTTCCTGCTGGAAGGTTGTCTGAAGAATCAGATGTATTATTTGTATCTGAAGTCTCATCACAAGACTGTATATCTTGTGTTGTATAATCCCAATCTTTATTAATAGTTATTCCATATTCTTGAAACAAACTGCTAGTAGTTGCTAAATGTAAAGCTGCACGTTTTACTTTGTTAGGTCTAACATTTTCAAAATGGGTATAAGATTTATAACTTAATTTCCGTTTCAATTTTATCGGAATTGTCATGTTATCATCCATTTGTCTTGGTAAAACAGTTACAGTTGTCATAACATCAGCAGGTACATTTACTACAGCACCTGATAGGGATTTTTGGAATCCACGTGGTAATGTTTTAATTTGTAAAAAAGGTATTCTTGGTGACACTAATCTTTCCTCTAAGTTATGCAAGTTTAATACTGGTGGGATATGTGGGAATGTCATCCCATTATAAACTGAACATGGAGGTATTTTGTCCTTACAAATATACGTGTAACATGTTTGGCATATCTCATCAGTTGTACACTTGCTAATGTTACATTCTATGAATTTTGCCCGCTTACTAATATTGTTTGTTTTTAGTAGACTTTGCTTATGCCATAGTTGATTGCAAATAGTGCAAGTGTACTCAGGACCATATCTTATTTCAGCATGGAATATACTAATTATATCATTTGTTGTTTGATCTGTATTATTCATGCTATTAAGTGCATTTTCTGTGCGTTGTGTGTGTTTTCTTTTCCTATTCCTTTGATTTTGTGTACTATTTGTTGTTTGAGTCTCAGAAACATTATTGGCTGTTATTGTCTTTATTATATCAGTATTGGTAATAGCTATGTGTGAATGCAAATTAGTGTGTGTTGGTAAATCTAGTGTATTGGCTTGACTATTGCTGCTTTGTATGTTTATTATAGTACTTTCTACTTGTAAGTTACTTAAAGGAATCTCTGGTAATGCATTTAGAGATATAAGTGTCTTATGGACATATATGCTTTTCATAGACTTACACTTTCCATTTTTATGGTTTCTTTGTGTCTTCTGTAATGATATTTTGCTAATTTTTTTTATGTTCACTGTAGTGAACTCTAAAGTAACACTTGCTGAATTTGTAATCTTTTCTCTATCAGCTAACTTTAGGATGTATTCCATAATAAGATTAATAGAGTCCATTGGTATAGCAATACATGTTCCATTAGGATGTGGTATTGCATTTTCATTTTGGCTATGTGAATCAAATAAAAAGTATGGATGTATAGTTTTAAATACAGCAATTGTATATTTACCTATACAGATTAATACACCATTTTGCGAATTTATAGTAGAAGCTAATGTCGTTATCAATTTACTATGTAAAGTTTGTGCTGATTTTGTTACTTCGTCTTTAAAGCAAGTCTTTAGCTTAATAGAATATACTATGTCATTGCTATCTATATAATTAGGTAAATTTTGAGGTTGCATACAATGTTGTTTATTAATAGAGTGCATGTCTGTGTACAAAGCATCTCCGAGATTCATAATACATTGGAAATCTCCAGTATCCCAAATATATGCTGGTTTACAGTAGTTCTGTAGAATAGCAAATATACTATTTTGTAAAGACTGTGTATATTGTATACTATTTGCATTCTGTGTAATTGTTTCCTGTGTATGTGTGTTATTTAAATAAGCTAATTCTTGTTGTGCTTCTGTTAAAATATTTTGATGTATGTTGGTATTATGTGTGTTAGTTTGCTTGTTGTGCAATGTGCTATTGTCTATACTTTCAGAAAGTATTATGGAATTACTTTCAGTAATACTTGAATATGTGTTGGTATGTAACTTCTTTGTTGATATTGTGTGTTGTTGTACATTTATGTGTGTGCTACTAATATGTTCTCTTTCTGTGTTGCCTTTAAGTGTTTTTTTAAGTATACTTGCATATGTGTTAGTAATAGTAGTGTCTTGTGGTATATTAGTATATTGTGTTGCAGTTATGTTTTGGCTGTTTGTTTTATGTATATCTCTAGGAGTTGTTGTTGGAGTTAAAAGTGTACTTGAATATGTAGAAGTACTAGGAGTATTATGTAAAGATAGTAATGGCTGTTCTGTATAACTAAATTGCTTACATTTAGATCGGTAAATGCTTTGTTTTGCAGTTTCTATCCGCGTTTGAAATGCCTGTGTGAAAAAATGCGGACTTACTTTAGTAGAATACACATAAAGTGTTTTCGGTGCTACAGCATTCTGATTTTGTTCATTAATTACCATTGCTTTTTGAAGTGACTCTTTTTTTATCGTACTAAGCTGTATTGGAGTTAATTCATAGAGTACGGAATTTATATTTGGTTTCTTAAGATAGTGTGCCAGATTTGTGATGTACTCGAAAAGTTTTTCAAATGTGAACTGTATAGTAATACATGTTCCATCTGGGTGAGGCATTCCAGTGCTATCACGACTATGTGAGTCAAAAACAAAGAATGAATTATTTGTTTTAAAAATGGATATTACATACATTTCCATGCAAATTAAAACACCTGAGTTTAAATCAAGTGCATGTTTTAATATTGTTTGCAAATTTGGCAAAGAAGGGTCAAATTGGTGTAATATGTCTCCATAAGAAGGTTCTTTAAGCTTAAGTGAATAGATAGTCTTATTGTGTTCTATAAAGTTTGGTAACTCGTCAGGATGCATAAGTTTTTGTTTATGAATTGAATGCATATCTGTATATAAAGCATCACCTAATTCCATAATGTAATGCAAGTCTTCTTTCGTCCATGTATTGGCATGTTTGGAATAGTTATGTAAAATTGCCAATGTACTATTTGGTAAGCACTGATACCCTCTTGAATTAGCTGAAAATTTGTAATGGCCTTGATGATAATCTGCGTGTAGTATGTGCAGCATCTTTCACTAATTGTAATAGCAATTCCTTATTGGATTACTTTTGTTATTGATTTAATTTTTGTTTTACCTATGTGTGTATGTATGGGTATATATATATATATATATATATATATATATATATATATTACCTACTGGCGGTCGCCAGTAGGTATATATAGTTAGGATTTTTTCTCTATGGGATTTTTGAAAATTCTATGTCTAATAACTTTGGCGTTTGTGGACGGAATTGGCTGAAATTTTCAGGAAAATGGCACATTTTGTTTCTGAGCAGCCCCTGAAAATTTTGGGGGGGTTCGTCAAGGGGGGGCCGAGAAAAAAGGGGGGTCCCAAAACGCGTTTTTCCCATGTTAATTTCCATAGGGCGGTTGGCCTCACTTTTAGCCCGAACGGCTGAATGGATTTGCACGAAACTTGGCAAAATTGTAGGGAATGGTAGCCCGATGTGCCTTTTGTAGGTCTCAATATATGTGCTCCAGTGGATTTTGAGAAATTAACGTTTAAAAAAAGATATATATCTGTAACAGCGGACTGGGCAGCGGCCCAGGACGCGTACTTTTCGGGCAACGGAGCTTTGTGAAGCGAAGCTGATTGGTTCTCCGGCGTCTGTCAACATTCCAAACAGTCCGTAGCGGCCGCCATCTTGTCTCTCGGTAGGATCGAGAGACAAGAGGAGGTCAAAACAAAGGGGGAAATAACTATAAGGGGGCATAGTAGATCCTCGCTGACCCCCTAGGTTTGATGTGGAGGTTTTAAAAATAATAATAATAATAATAATCGAACGGCTGAATGGATTTGCACGAAACTTGGCAAAATATTAGGGACTGGTAGCCCGATGTGCCTTTGCTAGGTCTCAATATATGTGCTCCAGTGGATTTTGAGAAATTAACATTCAAAAAAAGATATATATCTGTAACAGCGCTCCGCTTCGCGTAACGGAGGTTTGCGAAGCTGATTGGTCATTCTGTCACTGGGCTATAGTTGGGCTACATCTGGCTGATATTTGGGCTACATTTGTTTTTTGTGTGTCTGGCGGCCATCTTTGGGCTACATTGGGCTACATTGGGCTTCATTGGGCTACATTGGGCTACATTTGGGCTCCAACATATATATAGGCCAATGTAGCCCAATATATATTTTTCAAAGTTAATTTTCGTAAAAACCACTGGAGCATATATCTTGAGACATAGCAAAGGCACATCGGGCTACCAGTCCCTACAATTTTGCCAAGTTTCGTGGAAATCCATTCAGCCGTTCGAGCTAAAAGTGAGTCCAACCGCCCTATGGAAATGAAGGAAATGAATGGGTAATTTGTAATTAGCAAATAGCTCATCGCAAACTAGGAATGGTAAAGAATCACTATTTATTCCTTAAAGTTCGCTATTTAGGAAATGCAAAAAACTTTGATGATACATATGGCGGTTCATCTCTAACAAGATAAGAAGCATAGGGATACATTTATGATGACTGGCGCATCACCAGGGATGTGTTAGTCATTCTGTGCCGCTGTTCCGTCACCTATGGTGTGCTGCATTTACAATGCGGCGCATCATGGGGCAAAAACAGCACAGATGCGTGATGTATCTGTGCCGTAAAGGTGGCGCATTGCTGGAGTTGTATCGCAAGTGTGATGAAGCTCCAGCAAGGGTCGGGGGTGCCCCTGTCGCAGGGTTTCTGTTCTCACACAGAACTGTGGACAGAGGATTGGAACCTCGGCGAATTAGGGTGTCCCAAAACTCACGTTAGTAATCAAAAACTCCTTAGCAAGCTAGGTACAGTGTCACATTGGATATAACAAACTCTCAATGTTTAGACAATCCAGAATATGAACTTATAGTACCTCAGGATACGTGGAACTCATGAACAGTCGGTCGTTATATATTTCTTAGAAACCAGAACATGGAGTTAAGAAGAACACATGTGTATTTGAAATGTTTATTTACTAATGCCGTCTTCTCAGGCGTAGTATCTTAGATAATGCAAGTACACATATTATCAGTAGCAAAATTACCAGCATAGTTACTAGTACATAAAAAGCGAATGGTGATAGTATGTTAACATGCTGTAAATGAATAAGAGTTAGCAACACTTATAAGCAGCCGCGGGCCGTGGAGGGAGTTACGGTGGGGCAGGGAGGCGGGGAGGGGGAGGGGCAAGGTAGAGAGGGCTCCACCCTGCTTCTCCCCCTCCCCGCCTCCCTGCCTCACCGTAACTCCCTCCACGGCCCGCGGCTGCTTATATCTCACCCTCCCTAATACACATATTATATTATTTGCTAAGAAGGTCTCTTTGTGTTGGTTTAGGGCGTGCCCATACTTTAGTGTCTTAGATTTGAAGGAATCACATCAGCATACACCAGCTCTCTCTTCATGTGAACCGCATCAACTGTTGTGTATGTGTGTTCGGCAAAGCAATATAAAACCCGCCTCATGCCCAGAATTGGCAGAAGTTGCACTTATGTTATGAGTATGAAGTCGTGGAGATCAGACCTCATAACAATTCTGTATCGTGTTGTTCTTGAAACTTTAGCACTCGCTGTACAGATATAGTTTAACAAGCAAAGCAGATAGTAGAGCAATAACATATTATTCTCATGTAAACCACGATGAACTACTAGGTGGAAAGCTAAAGCAACAACTAAGTGTCGTGTGCAGAAGTTGCAAAAAAGGAAAAATGGCGTTTAAACCGGTAATGAGCCCATGCTAACTTAACACGGTGTAAAGATATCCAGGACCTAGATGACACCTCCCCATGATCCAGAAACGAACTGAATAAGATAATAGAAGTGCCATCTCATGAGAGCAGATTGCAAGTTTATATGTGGACGGTCCGCAAGGTAAAGCATTAAAAACTAGGAAAATTTAATGCTAATGAAAAATAAAACAGCCAAGTACTTTATCGAGTCTTAAGCCAATAGGCAAGGTAAATAATAAAAACTTGACAAATAAGTCAATGAATTGTCAATGAAATGCTAGTACTCAGCATATCAAACATGAAAAAGGTCTATGACATAACTGTGTATGCAAAATAAGCTGCAACAGCCTCCAATAGGAAGTCACCGTCTTCATCCGAAAACAGTTCAGCCATCCAATTTAAAAGCGGAAAAGAACATACGTGCTCTCCCAGCACCGGATCCTCTATCACCATCAGAGGACAGCTCGGTGGGTTTTGAAGAAAGCTCTGTTCCAAGAAAGACTGTGCTGCCGCCAGTAAATTCCAGGGACCAAGTAGTCCATGCATCAATGCCACAGCCATAATCCTTTCGCCAGGACAAACCAACTCGTGAGTAATGATAGGAGTCATCAGCTGATTAAAGTCGACGTCAGGAGAAACCGGTCCGCAGAGACACAAATCAATGGCCCAATCGAAATCACAGGTCAGGCAGTGAAATACAGGCTGGACACAGGTGAAGTAGGAGAATCGAAAAGATAATCCATATGCCGTGCTTAATATCGCCAACGGCATTGTGCCATAATATTCTAGCATGCGATTGCGGAACAGTGTCAGCAGCTGCAGGGTGGGAGGTTGCATAGGAGGGACATCCATATTTAAAAATGTAAAAAAGCACAAGAGCGTCCGCTGGTAATGCAAGTAAAAATGCCAATCCACGAACCAGAGTGGAGAAAATAGAATGAAAGGAAGCAGGGATGTCTCCAAAGATTTTCTCAAATGAAGTCACGAGACCACTGGTAACAACTTTAAAAAAGTGCGCCAGGGCCTTTGTGGAGGATGCGTTAAAGATAGTCGGAACCATCTTGCTGAAATTGAAAGGCAAATCTGAATTGAAAAGGTCTGCACCTCTGTACGGGTGTTCGCTATGTGAAGCACGAAAGTTTCACGGGCCGAACTCAAGGCCACCTCTCTCTGAGACAAAAGAGCTCTTATTCTTGCCATGCCGTTGAAATCTGTCCCAAGGTTGGTATTTGTGGCCAGATTGAAAACTCCCTATGTTCATGTGTGGGAGGAAATAGAACATTTCTGCAGCAAATAACCCGTTCACTTACTGTTACGATAAAAGGAATACTTTTAATTAACTCAGAACAATCTTCATTATTGAGCATCAAATAACTACCATTTTCCAACAACTTGAACGTGGGGATGATAGCAGGAACTGGCGTGCCTTGCAACACGCAAGCCATATTTGGTCAGTGTTTGTTGCATGAACCGTGTAACTGTATGTGCCTACACATTAGTGAATGATCTGGCGTCTCAGTGCATTCCTCTCCATTCAGATAAACTTCTTGATCATCTTTGAAACATCTGTATGTGTATGGAAGCGACCAGACCTCATGAAGAAAAGCACTACCTAAAGGTTCATAACGACCTATTGGTATATATTTCATACAATTTGAAAACTTATATAAAGCAAAAGGCAGCGTTATTAAACCGTGGATAAGGCACGTTGCCAAAAAAACCCGCAATCCTCTGCTGATGATGTCACTGAGCATGTCATGAATGATGTAATATGTGACATCATCAGCAGTGGATTACGGGTAATAGTATCTCTAGTTTACTACCCTATAGCTGTCTTTCTTTTAACATAAGTGTCTGTTTCCTTCCCTTATACTACATTTTACAGCTACAGATATTAGCTGTTAAAAAACCAATGAAATTCACTGAAAAAACCATAGGTTATAGACCATATATAGTTGGGAATTAGCATTTACAAAACCTTGAAAATTCACTGAAAAAACCATAGGTTATAGACCATATATAGTTAGGAATTAGCATTTAGAAAACCTTATTTTACTCACACAAAACCATTGAAATTCCATATATAGTTAGTTGCACTAACTATATATCGCGCACCCGCAATCCACTGCTGATGATGTCACATATTACATCATTCATGACATGGTCAGTGACATCACTGATGACATCTCAAATGACATCACTGATGACATCACTGATGACATCTCAAATGACATCACTGATGACATCATGACACACCAATACCAGTTACTACATAAGCACTCACTGATTCCTACGTCTACACACACATTCACTCATTCACCCATACAATCACTCATACATACAGTCACTTATTATTACAACACTATCATATGCACTCATACACCTATGCAGACAGTCACACACTGCCACTCATCCATGGAGTTACTCACACACCAAGCCAGTCCTGTAAAGAATCAATCACACTTCCATTTCTTCATCTATACAGTTAAACACAGAACACCATACTCCAGTGACATCACTGATGACATCACTAATGACATCTGAAATGACATCACTGATGACATCTCAAATGACATCACTGATGACATCATGACACACCAATACCAGTTACTACATACACACTCACTGATTCGTACGTCTACACACACATTCATTCATTCACCCATACAATTACTCATACATACAGTCACTTATTATTAGAACACTATCATATGCACTCATACACCTAGTCAGTCCTGTGAAGAATCAATCACACTTCGATTTCCTCATCTATAGTTAAACACAGAACACCATACTTTTCACACATATACTAACACATACTTACTCTCTTATACAATCACTGATACAAGTACACATTGATATGCACAGAGTCACACACCTCCCAGCCAGCCACACACACACTCAGTCTTCCATACATCCACTCATTCTTCAATATGTAAAACGTATTTAAATTTTACAAAAACACACAGACACTAGATGATGTCATCAGTGATGTCCTTTGAGATGTCATCAGTGATGTCATCAGTGATGTCACTGACCATGTCATGAATGATGTAATATGTGACATCATCAGCAGTGGATTGCGGGTGCGCGATATATAGTTAGTGCAACTAACTATATATGGAATTTCAATGGTTTTGTGTGAGTAAAATAAGGTTTTCTAAATGCTAATTCCTAACTATATATGGTCTATAACCTATGGTTTTTTCAGTGAATTTTCAAGGTTTTGTAAATGCTAATTCCTAACTATATATGGTCTATAACCTATGGTTTTTTCAGTGAATATATATATATATATATATATATACATATATATATATATATATATATATATATATTTTATTTGAAGGAAGTAAATATTTACTTTTATGTGAAGGTAGTACCTATTTGTCTTTATGTGACAGTCGCAATTATTAAGGTACTTTATTTGCAAAAATGCTTTATAAATATCTATCTATATATATCTATATATATATCTATATATCAATATATATAGATATATATATATATATATATATATATATATATATATATATAATATATATATATATATATAGCTATATATATATATATAGATAGATATATTGAGGAGTTCTATTTGTTCTGATATATATATATATACCCTTCGGATATTGTGATTATGTTTTACTATTTAGGCTGTTAATAAAATAAAGGTACTTTGTCCTAGCGAGTGTTGGATAAAGAATTAGCAATGCTTAATAATGAAACAATTGTCAATGTTGGTGTGTATATATAGAGATATTATATATATATATATATTCACTGAAAAAACCATAGGTTATAGACCATATATAGTTAGGAATTAGCATTTAAAAAACCTTATTTTACTCACACAAAACCATTGAAATTCCATATATAGTTAGTTGCACTAACTATATATCGCGCACCTGCAATCCACTGCTGATGATGTCACATATTACATCATTCATGACATGGTCAGTGACATCACTGATGACATCACTGATGACATCTCAAATGACATCACTGATGACATCACTGATGACAACATCCAGTGACTGTATGTTTCTGTAAAGTTAAAATATATCTTACATATTGAAGAATGAGTGGATGTATAAGTGTCTGGATGAAGGATTTAGTAGGTGCGTGACTGACTGTATGAGTGAGTGATTAAATGTGTCTCACTGAATGCATGGGTTAGTGACTAAACTGTCTTAATTTGTGCATCATTATGTCTGTTGTTCTGTAAACTGCTGCATGTGTTGATCATTAGCTATACGAGAGGCTATATGTGTTATTAATTGCTTGCCCAAGTATTTCTATGGGAGATTGAGTTTGTGTGGGGGTGGCTGAAAGGTGTGTGACTCTATGCATAGATGTGTGAACAGTTTATTCACTAGGTGTATGAGTTCAAGAGTGCATGTGGAAACAGCTACATGGGCAGTTGACTGTGTGCATGAGTGTATTGATGAGTAAATGGATATCTCAATGCTACATGTCATAGTAAGTACATATGTAAAACACAGTACATGTGAGAGTTGGCATATATAAATAACTGTGCATGAGAGCCACCGAATGAGTGAGTGGTTGTATCGATCATTGTGAACTTGTATCAGGGATTGTATAAGAGAGTAAATATGTGTTAGTATATGTTTCAATAAGTAAGGTGTGTTTAACTGTATAGTTGAAGAAATGGAGATGAGATTGTTTCTTTGCATGACTGACTGGGTGTGTGAGTAACTCCATGGATGAGTGGAAGTGTGTGAGTGTCTGTATACACTGAGTGTATCTAAGATTATATTAGAGTCTGAAGAGGTTTATCGTATTAGCACAAGAATGATGTCAAATGAGATGTCATTAGTGATATCATCAGTGATGTCATTTGAGATGTCATCAGTGATGTCATCAGTGATGTCACTGACCATGTCATGAATGATGTAATATGTGACATCATCAGCAGTGGATTGCAGGTGCGCGATATATAGTTAGTGCAACTAACTATATATGGAATTTCAATGGTTTTGTGTGAGTAAAATAAGGTTTTTTAAATGCTAATTCCTAACTATATATGGTCTATAACCTATGGTTTTTTCAGTGAATTTTCAAGGTTTTGTAAATGCTAATTCCTAACTATATATGGTCTATAACCTATGGTTTTTTCAGTGAATTTCAATGGTTTTTTAATAGCAAATATCATAAGCTGTCGAATGTCAAGTACGTGGTAAGTGAAAACATTTTCGTGTTTATGCACACTGATCTGCTTTGAATGGTGCCCCCCCCCCTCATTTCTATTAGGAGTACTCTCTCTTTGCAGATAGTGAAAGGTAGTTAACGCAGGTCTTTGCCCCCATTGTAATCCGTCGTGCCTGCTTCTCTCTCCATTTGATTCATTGTTATCCAAGTATTTACTGTTTTAGAATTAGTTCTCTTTGGTTCATTCTCTATTTACAAACAAACACAGAGTCGCAATACTCTGTTTAGTCTTTGCAGATAACGAAAAATCGTGTAAAAAAAAAGAAAAGGAATCGAGCAAAATCAGTAGGCCACTAATGGGATCTCTTTTTGACCTCGCTAAAATAGAAACATTAGGAACAACCCCTCATGACAAATACAAAACTAGTGAGATGAACTGAACTCCACACAATGATGGCTGCAAAACAGCTCGGCTCCGCCACCCACCCCGCCCAAAATAACGATAAAGAACGGCTGCCATGATTGGTTGCGGAATGACCACGACGGAGCTACGAAATGGTGCTGCTCTCATGCTAACCCCAGCTTCAGTCTGAAACATCCAGAAACACTGTAGACTACCAATTCGATCAGTTCCGGTAGCGCCCCAATGTAACCCGGTAGAGAAGAACTAGCCCTCCCCTCTTTGACTGATGGTTCTTGTTGCCTGTCCCTTCTGTTGTCATTTAACAGAACTATTTAGCCTGCTGAAAGGGGTTGTGTTCCGACCGCTGGTTGGTGGAGACATTTTGACTATATTCTGTACCTGCGTTGTCGCGTAATGCGTCATATGACGCGCCGCGTTAGCGCATCCGGAAGTCATCCGGGGCGCGCAGCGCGTAACGTAAGCATAACAAGTCATGTGACTTGTTAATAAAACTTTTCATTGGTTCATTTTACTTTTCTTATTGTAATGATGAAAGGCTTGGTCATATGACCTAAAAATTACGCTTTTCATTACTTCCGAACATTATTTTTTCTTAAATATATGTTATAATGTTCCAGGCTAATGTACTTTCCCGGAAATTTTACAACTGTCCTGCAAGTAAAATATATTCTTTTTTCGAGAAAAAGAGCGTTTCTTCGTCCCATGACGGAGCCGTTGAGCAAAAGAGGGTCGACCTGCTGTCTTAGTCGCCGATACGCCTGAATATGAGATTCTTATCGATCACTTTATGTTGCAGGAATAGAAAACACAACAGCCCTTGACCATTTATCTTTACTGCGTTCCTTCGTATTATACCTTTTACCCTTCATGTAATTGGTCTGCTTTATTTCACTTGCCTTTTAATGATTCTAAAACAGTGACTATTATTAAAAACTTTACCAATGTATATACTACTACCATGTTTTCTTTTAAAAACCTTTATTGTGAAAATTTCATTATACAAATACGAGCCTATAACCACGTGGGCCGGCCACGGAGCAAACTGTAATCGTATATGATGAATAGACATTTACACTGTAGAGGAACGTAACGGGCGGGCCATTAGGTTGCAAGAACTAAGGTGTCTAACAGTTACGGAATCGGTGGACGTACATTTTATAATTAAAATACGACAGGGCCAGTTACAATAAAATTATCTAGATATACATTTGCGGGCAAGTACCATGGGTGACGTTAATTCGAACTTTCAACAGTACAGTAATCAATAACACATCAGAACTTAATATCAATAGGGATGTCGAAATATTCAATCAATTCTCGTCCCCGCCCGCCATGTGCTTCAAAACTGCATACGTATCTCGTGATTTCAAGGTTCTGCAACCAGTACACAACAAGGAGTTACGAGTCCCATTTATTCTGGCGCCATTTTGGGCGAGGACGGGCAGGTCCAGGATATAGTCAAAATGTCTCTACCAACCATCGACTATGATGATGTTCATATGCTGTATTTATTAGAGTAACACTCATCTGTCCACATGAAATTAATTTGCCACAATCTAAACATGTCATTTTAATCTTTCCAAAGTTCTTCTAAATATTTGGGACCGTTTCCCTTGCCTCTGAAGCTCTCAGTGCCACTTCTTTGATGAATGTACTAGCAGGTCAGGGGTTCTCCTCCAAATCTCTCTTTTATGCAGCACTATAATTAATTGGTGCCACCTCTCCATATGACGATGCATGGTATAGTTACCACAACTATATTTTTTTTCGGTTCCTCTGGAGAGTTCATCGTGGCAGATGAAGCGTGTAACGTACCGGGCATTTACCTTTTTTTGCATGTACAGGAAAGGAAAAAAAAATCGAGCGTCCGAGTTCTAAGGTGTCCCAGGGCCATTTTGGTGGACCAGGCCCAAATCCAAAGAACAGCTATCTCACAGGCTAATGGGGCGACCCACGCCGAGTTTCAGCATTGTAGGATGACCACACAAGTACAGCAACTTGCTAGACATCACCTCGGTGCCATCCGGATCTCGGCGCCCCACTGCAGATGAAGTGCCTCTCAACTATGAAACCACCACGGTGACATCCGGATCTTGGCGCGTTGTGCTGCCTTCGGCCTATTCGCACATCGGTCCGCTACTGACGCCATCTCACAGGCTAATGGGGCGACCCACGCCGAGTTTCAGCATTGTAGGATGACCACACCAGTACAGCAACTTACTAGACATCACCTCGGTGCCATCCGGATCTCGGCGCCCCACTGCAGATGAAGTGCCTCTCAACTATGAAACCACCACGGTGACATCCGGATCTTGGCGCGTTGTGCTGCCTTCGGCCTATTCGCACATCGGTCCGCTACTGACGCCATCTCACAGGCTAATGGGGCGACCCACGCCGAGTTTCAGCATTGTAGGATGACCACACCAACTTGCTAGACATCACCTCAGTGCCATCCGAATCTTGGCATCTCAACGCCTAGTGGTATCTTCCATACAAAAAATATTGTTACGCTGCCTTTGGCCCCATTCGCACATCAGTCCGCAACTTAGACATCACCTCGGTGCCATCCGGATCTTGGCATCTCAGCGCCTTGTGGTGTCAGTCAGAAAATATTGTTGTGCTGCCTTCGGCCTATTCGCACATCGGTCCGCTACTGACGCCATCTCACAGGCCAACGGGGCGCCCCACGCCGACTTTCAGCATTGTAGGATGGCCACACCAGTGCGGCAACTTGCTACACACCACCTCGGTGCCATCCGGATCTTGGCATCTCAGCGCCTTGTGGTGTCTTCTACTCCGGAAATATAGTAGAAAATATTGTTGCGCTGCCTTTGGCCTCATTCACACATCAGTCCGCTACTGACACCATCTCACAGGCCAACGGGGCGCCCCACGCCGACTTTCAACATTGTAGGATGGCCACAGAAGTGCGACAACTTACTAGACACCACCTCGGTGCCATCCGGATCTTGGCGCGTTGTGCTGCCTTCGGCCTATTCGCACATCGGTCCGCTACTGACGCAAACTCACAGGCCAACGGGGCGCCCCACGCCGACTTTCAGCATTGTAGGATGGCCACACCAGTGCGGCAACTTCCTACACACCACCTCGGTGCCATCCGGATCTTGGCGCGTAGTGAAGCTGCAGCAGCTGCAAATAAGCTTCAGACAGTGTTACAACCGCTGCTCAGAACTCTCAACTATGACACCACCTCGGTGCCATCCGGATCTTAGCGCGTTGTATTGCCTTCGGCCTATTCGCACATCGGTCCGCTACTGACGCCGCCTCACGTGCCAACGTATTTTCTCCGCATTTTATACCCTATGCCGCATAACAGGTCATGTGACTTGTTTATAAAACTTTTCATTGGTTCATTTTACTTTTGGTTTCCTAATGATGGAAGGCTTGATCATATGACCTAAAAACAACACTTTTCATTGGATGAAAACTTTTTTTTTCCCCCAAACGATGAAAGCCCCACCTTGTTTCTGGATGTTTCAGACTAAACTGGCGTCACCATGAGAGCACCACCATCTCGTAGCTCCGTCGTGGTCATTCCGCGAGCAATCATGGCAGCCGCTCCCCACCAGAAGCCTGCAGGACTCGGGGCCCCCAAAACTTTTGATGAATTCTCAAGGCGGAGGGGACGCTTTCGAGAATGGGGTCCAAGACCTAGCAGACAAGCGTCCGATTTCCAAGGTGTCCCAGGGCCATTTCAGTGGACCAGGCCCAAAAAGGAAACAGCCTGCCGCCATTTTGAGAGTCCTGTGACAGCCGCCTATCGCTGCACCGCAAGAGTGGGCGCAACTCAGCTGAATGGCGGATTTTGACACAGTGGACCAAAAGCGGACGGAATGGCAACTGAAACGGTAAAGGGGCGCCCCACTAAAACAGATGAGACTCCACCTGGAGAGGCCCGTTCACGCCGCCTCCTCCGGGGCGCTCCACGCCGTTATTCGGAGCAGCATTGTAGGATACCAAAACCAGTGCGGCAACTTACTGGACATCACCTTGGTGCCATCGTTCTGCTGCCTTGGAACTATTCGCACAACAGTTTGCTACTGATGACCCACCCCCCGCGACGCCCCACGCCGTTATTTGCTGGGTGGCAACTTACTAGACATCACTTTCGTGTCATCTAGATTTCGGCGCGTTCTGCTGCCTTGGAACTATTCGCACAACAGTTTGCTACTGATGACCCACCCCCCGCGACGCCCCACGCCGGAAATCTGGACGTTGTGCTGCGTTGGGACTATTCGCACAGCCGACCGCTACTTCGTTGTTTTTCTCTAAAAATGTTTATATGTTATTACTATTTTTGTTTTCTTGTATATATTTATAAATTATTAAAGTTTTATAATCTTACTACTTTGTCGGAGTGCTATATATTTTTAATGTGACACATAATTGTAAAATCTTTGATGTACAAAGAGTCATCCCTGGAATCTTCCGCTTCACGCTCGGTCCCCTCCCCAATCACAATACAGGATGGTTTTCAGATAATAGCAACGCTTCTGCTGTGACGGATCTCATCGAGTGTGGGCCTTGATCTACTATAACTCCTTTGAAGACGGGTGATTCTTTACAGCTGTGGCCATAAACTACATCTGCAGGGCTAGCTGATAGCCTAGGACCGGCCTGGACAATCGGACACAGAGGAAAAGGAGTGTCAGAGGGTGCGGTAGTGAATAGGGCGAAAGGGAGGTGTCGGGCGGGCACAGGGTGTGATTCTCAGGGAAGAACAGCGCAGATGGGGGGAGGTTTATTACCCATGCATAAAACAGAGAGCGGGGGTGACCACTGCCTGGGGGAGATGCTTGCGAGGGTGGGGAGCCATGCTAAGGATCGACAGCGTGCACAGAGTGGATCTGGTCAAGGCATCTAAAATGGCTGCCGTGCACGACAAAAGTGTGGCATTTGAAAAAAGACAAGATGGCGCACACAATGTTTTTCAACAATTCCTGATTTCCTTCGAATCGAACGTTAACAGACGTTGGGGCATATTACCAAAGTTAAGCGATATTTATCCCTAACGATGCATTGCAAAGATTTTTTTACCGTCAGAAATTATCGCAGATAAACCTTGCTATTATCAAGGTTTATCGCAAATACGATAAAAAACGAGCGCAATGCATTAATATCGCTGAAAACTCCGCGATATTCATGCATTACCGAGCTAATGCTCTTAGCCATGTTATCCACCTCCCATTGGATAACATGGCTAAGAACTGCTCAGGGCAGCTGTTACTTTTTGGAGATATTCGCGCTTATCTCGAATATTTCCAAAAGTTGATAATAGGAGATAGCGATGTTAGCGACTGTTTCCAGTCGCTAACATCTTGGCATGCCCACTTTGCATGTCATTAGTGATAAATATCACTCACATGCAAAGTGGGACCCAAGATGGTCGCTATCTCCTACTAGCCGTCGCTAACTGGTGTTAGCAACAGCTAGGTAATACAGATATAATTTTATCTCCGCGAAGCGGAGCGCTGTTACAGATATATATCTTGTTTTTGAACGTTAATTTCTCAAAATGCACTGAAGCACATATATTGAGACATAGCAAAGGCACATCGGGCTACCAGTCCCTAATATTTTACCAAGTTTCGTGCAAATCCATTCAGCCGTTCGATTATTATTATTATTTTTTTTTTTTGCCCCGCGGGGCCCTTTTAAAACCTCCACATCAAACCTAGGGGGTCAGCGAGGATCTACTATGCCCCCTTATGGTCATTTGCCCCTTCGCTTTGGCCTCCTCTTGTCTCTCGATCCTACCGAGAGACAAGATGGCGGCCGCTACGTACTGTTTGGAATGTTTACAGACACCGGAGAGCCAATCAGCTTCGCTTCGCAAAGCTCCGTAACGCGAAAAGTACGCGAAGCGGTGCGCTGTTACAGATATATATCTTTTTTTGAACGTTAATTTCTCAAAATCCACTGAAGCACATATATTGAGACCTAGCAAAGGCACATCGGGCTACCAGTCTCTACAATTTTGCCAAGTTTCGTGCAAATCCATTCAGCCGTTCGATTATTATTATTATTATTTTTTTTGTGCCCCGCGGGGCCCTTTTAAAACCTCCACATCAAACCTAGGGGGTCAGCGAGGATCTACTATGCCCCCTTATAGTTATTTCCCCCTTTGTTTTGACCTCCTCTTGTCTCTCGATCCTACCGAGAGACAAGATGGCGGCCGCTACGGACTGTTTGGAATGTTGACAGACGCCGGAGAACCAATCAGCTTCGCTTCACAAAGCTCCGTTGCGCGAAAAGTCCGCGAACCAGAGCGCTAACCGGTCCGCTGTTACAGATATATATCTTTTTTTAAACGTTAATTTCTCAAAATCCACTGGAGCACATATATTGAGACCTACAAAAGGCACATCGGGCTACCAGTCCCTACAATTTTGCCAAGTTTCGTGCAAATCCATTCAGCCGTTCGGGCTAAAAGTGAGGCCAACCGCCCTATGGAAAACTCAATGTTAAAAACACGTTTTGGGACCCCCCTTTTTTCTCGGCCCCCACTGGACGAACCCCCCCCAAATTTTCAAGGGCTGCTCAGAAACAAAATGTGCCATTTTCCTGAAAATTTCAGCCGATTCCGTCCACAAACGCCAAAGTTATTAGACATAGAATTTTCAAAAAACCCATAGAGAAAAAATCCTAACTATATATACCTACTGGCGACCGCCAGTAGGTAATATATATATATATATATATATATATATATATATATATATATAAAGTGTTGATATAGTTTTTTTTCCAACTATTTCTGTACTTACAGGTGGATATATACAAAAAATAGATACTTCTACCTTGGTGATGTTTTCACTGATGATGTTCTGACAAACAATGTTTCCAGTCTGATTTCCAATATATGAGTGGCAACCTAGTAAAGATTGAAAAGAAGCCTTATAAATGTGTTCACATAATGTTTTTCAAAAAATCATTTATGCTCTTACAAAAGTGTCTGTATGTTCTTAAATAACTTTCTATCTAAAAGTATTTAGCAAAGTATTTTAATTAATGCATTTGTAGTAATGAAACCTGTTTTTGAGTAGGTTTTAAAGAATAATGTAGCATATATTGTATGTTAAGTGTGTATGATACATTGTGTGTAGAGAGTGTGTGTGTGTAAAGAGTGCATGTGTAGAGTGCAAGAAGGTGAGAGAGGGCAAGATAGAAAGTGAAGATAAATGAGAGAGGGCAAGAGGGAGAGACACGGAGATTGAGAGCAAGAGAATAAGTGATAGAGATGGAATTTAAGAGAGATGGTGGAGGAAGGGAGAAGGAAAGAATGAGAGAGAGGACAGGAGGGAGAGTGAGGGCAGGATGTGGGGGGTGGGTGTGTAGGAGTAGGAGAGAAGTCAAAAAGGAAGGGGGAGGGATGTAGATTGAGGAAAGAAGGGAAGGCCAAAGAGAGTATGGTCAGGAAGGAGGGGGAGGGCAGGAGACAGCGGCAGAAGAGAGAGGAAGAGCAAGAAAGGACGAGAGAGGGTAGATGATGAGTGCAGAAGAAAGAGGGGGCAAGAAAGAGAGGTAGGGCATAAAAAGAGAGCAGAACAGAGTGGGAGAGAGGGCGGCAGGTAAGAGAGGGAGGGCGGAAAGGAGAAGGAGGACTAGAGGAGGAGAGAGAGATGGAGGACAAGAAGATGAAAGAGAGATGGAAAGGGAGGGCAGTAGAGACTAAAAAAACAGAAGAGAGAGATAACAGAAGAGAGAAGGTCAGAGGTAATAGAGTGAGAGAAGGCAGAAGAGATAGGGAGGGCAGGAAAGAATAGAGCAGGAAGGAGGGCAGAAGCGAGAGAGTGTTGAAAGAAAAAATACGGAGTGCGGGATAGAAAGTGAGTAGAAAATGTGGATGTAGATGGAGAGTGAAAGGCAGGAGTGTGAGAGATGTAGAGGGAGGGCGAAAGGAAGTGAGATTGAAACAAAGGAGAGAGAGAAAAGAGATTGAGGACAATAAAGTCAAAGAGAGCAGAAGAGAGGTTGAAAGGGAGAGAGGAGAAAAGGAGTGAGTGAGAAGGAAGGATGTAGGACAAGAAAGAGAGAGTGTAGAAGGGAGAGAGGGGGCAGGTATTAGTGTAGTAATGTAGACAGAAAGAGGAAAAAAATGTGTGAAAAAGTTGACAGTGCCTCAGGAAAGTAACACCATTGGAGTTTGCAGATTTGTTCTCATCACATAAGGAACACCCTTGGAGTTTGCAGATTTGTTGTCACCTGCACTCACTTTCTCATCATAAGCACTGGTCAACTTATAGCCTCTACACATGCCCTTTCAAACATGCACTATTTGCACTTGATCTCTCTGTACTTGCCCTGTCCAAAAAACACCCTCTTTGCACACGCCCTCTTTACTCATGCCTTCTCTTCACTTTCCCTCTCTACACATGGACCTGTGCAGAGAGATCATATGGAGAGAGGCATGTGCAGAGAGGCCGTGTGTAGAGAGGCTGTGTGCAGTGATAGCGCATGTTGAGAGGGCATATGCAAAGAGGAGAGGACAGGATACAGAGGTAGTGTAGGAATGAGAAAGTGCAAGAAGTAGTGGGAGGGCTGCAAAAAATGGAAGAAGAGGGCAAAAAGGGAAGGCATGAAAGAGGACAGGAGTAAGAAAGAAGAAAGATCAAAAGGAAGCGAGTGCAGGATAGAGAGGGAGGGCAGGAAGGAATAGAGGCAGAAGAGAGTGTAAGGGCATGAAGGAGTGTGGGCGGCTGTTAAGAGGGAGTGCAGGAAGGAGGACTAGAGGAGGAGAAAGAGATGGAAGACAAGAAGGTGAAAGCAGAAGAGAGGTGGAAAGGGAGGGCAGTAGAGACTAAGAAGGCAGAAGAGAGGGATAACCGAAGAGAGAGCAAGAAGGAGGGCAGATGTAATAGAGTGAGAAAAGGCAAAAGGGATAGAGAGGCCAGGAAAGAATAGAGCAGGAAGGAAGACAGGAGCGAGAGAGTGTGGAAAGAAAACATAAGGAGTGCAGGATAAAGAGTGAGGAAAAAAATGGGGATGGAGAGTGTAAGGCAGGGGTGTGAGAAATGTAGAGAAAGGACAAAAGGAAGAGGGATTGAAACAAAGGAGCTAAAAAAGAGAGATTGAGGATAATAATGGAAAAGAGAGGCGGAAAGGGAGACAGAGTGGGAGAGGGGGGAGGGAGTGAGAAGGAGGGATGTAGGGCAAGAAAGAGGATAGAAGGGAGAGAGCTAAAGGTATTAGTATCGTAATGTAGACAGAAAAAAAGGAAATAAAAGTTGTGTACAAGTTGACAGTGCCTCACGTAAGCAACACCATTGCAGTTTGCAGATTTTTCACCTGCACTCACTTTCTTATTATTAACACTTGGCAACGTATAGCCTCTATACATGCAGTATTTGCACTTAATCTCTTTGAACTTGCTTTCTCTGCAAAACACTTTCTCTGCACACACCCTCTTTACTCATGCATTCTCTTCACTTGCCCTTTACACATGGACCTGTGCAGAAGCAATCAGGTAAGGAGCATTTTGTTTACAAATGATCTTTCACTTTGTAATTTTACCTGTCGGGCATGAGGGAAGGTAGGAAAGTGTGAGAATGGCAGAAAGGAGAGGGCGGCATGTAAGAGAGGGAGTGCGGAAAGGAGAAGGAGGGCTAGAGGAGGAGAGAGAGAGATGGAGGACAAGAAGGTGAAAGAGAAGGAAAGGGCGGGCAGTAGAGACTAAAAAGGCAGAAGAGAGAGATAACAGAAGAGAGAAGGTCAGAGGTAATAGAGTGAGAGAAGGCAGAAGAGATAGGGAGGGCAGGAAAGAATAGAGCAGGAAGGAGGGCAGAAGCGAGAGAGTGTTGAAAGAAAAGAAGGAGTGCGGGATAGAAAGTGAGTAGAAAATGTGGGTGTAGATGGAGAGTGAAAGGCAGGAGTGTGAGAGATGTAGAGGGAGGGCGAAAGGAAGAGAGATTGAAACAAAGGAGAGAGAGAAAAGAGATTGAGGACAATAAAGTCAAAGAGAGCAAAAGAGAGGTTGAAAGGGAGAGAGGAGAAAAGGAGTGAGTGAGAAGGAAGGATGTAGGACAAGAAAGAGAGAGTGTAGAAGGGAGAGAGGGGGCAGGTATTAGTGTAGTAATGTAGACAGAAAGAGGCAAAAAAGGTGTGAAAAAGTTGACAGTGCCTCAGGAAAGCAACACCATTGGAGTTTGCAGATTTGTTCTCATCACATAAGGAACACCCTTGGAGTTTGCAGATTTGTTGTCACCTGCACTCACTTTCTCATCATAAGCACTGGTCAACTTATAGCCTCTACACATGCCCTTTCAAACATGCACTATTTGCACTTGATCTCTCTGTACTTGCCCTGCCCGGAAAACACCCTCTCTGCACACGCCCTCTTTACTCATGCCTTCTCTTCACTTTTCCTCTCTACACATGGACCTGTGCAGAGAGATCATATGGAGAGAGGCATGTGCAGAGAGGCCGTGTGTAGAGAGGCTGTGTGCAGTGATAGCGCATGTTGAGAGGGCATATGCAAAGAGGAGAGGACAGGATACAGAGGTAGTGTAGGAATGAGAAAGTGCAAGAAGTAGTGGGAGGGCATGAAGGAGTGAGGGCATGAGGGAAGGTAGGAGGGTGTGAGAAAGGCAGAAAGGAGAGGGCGGCTGTTAAGAGGGAGTGCGGGAAGGAGGACTAGAGGAGGAGAAAGAGATGGAAGACAAGAAGGTGAAAGCAGAAGAGAGGTGGAAAGGGAGGGCAGTAGAGACTAAGAAGGCAGAAGAGAGGGATAACCGAAGAGAGAGCAAGAAGGAGGGCAGATGTAATAGAGAAAAGGCAAAAGGGATAGAGAGGCCAGGAAAGAATAGAGCAGGAAGGAAGACAGGAGTGAGAGAGTGTGGAAAGAAAACATAAGGAGTGCAGGATAAAGAGTGAGGAAAAAAATGGGGTTGGAGAGTGTAAGGCAGGGGTGTGAGAGATGTAGAGAGAGGACAAAAGGAAGAGGGATTGAAACAAAGGAGAGAAAAAAGAGAGATTGAGGATAATAATGGAAAAGAGAGGTGGAAAGGGAGACAGAGTGGGAGAGGGGGAGGGAGTGAGAAGAAGGGATGTAGGGCAAGAAAGAGGATAGAAGGGAGAGAGACAAAGGTATTAGTATCGTAATGTAGACAGAAAAAAGGAAAGAAAAGTTGTGTACAAGTTGACAGTGCCTCACGTAAGCAACACCATTGCAGTTTGCAGATTTTTCCCCTGCACTCACTTTCTTATTATTAACACTTGGCAACGTATAGCCTCTATACATGCAGTATTTGCACTTAATCTCTTTGAACTTGCTTTCTCTGCAAAACACTTTCTCTGCAGACACCCTCTTTACTCATGCATTCTCTTCACTTGCCCTTTACACATGGACCTGTGCAGAAGCAATCAGGTAAGGAGCATTTTGTTTACAAATGTGCTTTCACTTTGTAAGTTTACCTGTCGGGCATGAGGGAAGATAGGAAAGTGTGAGAACGGCAGAAAGGAGAGGGCGGCATGTAAGAGAGGGAGTGCGGAAAGGAGAAGGAGGGCTAGAGGAGGAGAGAGAGAGATGGAGGACAAGAAGGTGAAAGAGAAGGAAAGGGCGGGCAGTAGAGACGAAAAAGGCAGAAGAGAGAGATAACAAAAGAGAGAAGGTCAGAGGTAATAGAGTGAGAGAAGGCAGAAGAGATAGGGAGGGCAGGAAAGAATAGAGCAGGAAGGAGGGCAGAAGCGAGAGAGTGTTGAAAGAAAAGATAAGGAGTGCGGGATAGAAAGTGAGTAGAAAATGTGGATGTAGATGGAGAGTGAAAGGCAGGAGTGTGAGAGATGTAGAGGGAGGGCGAAAGGAAGTGAGATTGAAACAAAGGAGAGAGAGAAAAGAGATTGAGGACAATAAAGTCAAAAAGAGCAGAAGAGAAGTTGAAAGGGAGAGAGTGGAAGAGAGGGGAAAAGGAGTGAGTGAGAAGGAAGGATGTAGGACAAGAAAGAGAGAGTGTAGAAGGGAGAGAGGGGGCAGGTATTAGTGTAGTAATGTAGACAGAAAGAGGAAAAAAATGTTGGAAAAAGTTGACAGTGCCTCAGGAAAGCAACACCATTGGAGTTTGCAGATTTGTTCTCATCACATAAGGAACACCATTGGAGTTTGCAGATTTGTTCTCATCACATAAGGAACACCATTGGAGTTTGCACATTTGTTGTCACCTGCACTCACTTTCTCATCATAAGCACTGGTCAACTTATAGCCTCTACACATGCCCTTTCAAACATGCACTATTTGCACTTGATCTCTCTGTACTTGCCCTGCCCGGAAAACACCCTCTCTGCACACGCCCTCTTTACTCATGCCTTCTCTTCACTTTTCCTCTCTACACATGGACCTGTGCAGAGAGATCATATGGAGAGAGGCATGTGCAGAGAGGCCGTGTGTAGAGAGGCTGTGTGCAGTGATAGCGCATGTTGAGAGGGCATATGCAAAGAGGAGAGGACAGGATACAGAGGTAGTGTAGGAATGAGAAAGTGCAAGAAGTAGTGGGAGGGCATGAAGGAGTGTGAGGGCATGAGGGAAGGTAGGAGGGTGTGAGAAAGGCAGAAAGGAGAGGGCGGCTGTTAAGAGGGAGTGCGGGAAGGAGGACTAGAGGAGGAGAAAGAGATGGAAGACAAGAAGGTGAAAGCAGAAGAGAGGTGGAAAGGGCGGGCAGTAGAGACTAAGAAGGCAGAAGAGAGGGATAACGGAAGAGAGAGCAAGAAGGAGGGCAGATGTAAGAGTGAGAAAAGGCAAAAGGGATAGAGAGGCCAGGAAAGAATAGAGCAGGAAGGAAGACAGGAGCGAGAGAGTGTGGAAAGAAAACATAAGGAGTGGAGGATAAAGAGTGAGGAAGAAAATGGGGTTGGAGAGTGTAAGGCAGGGGTGTGAGAGATGTAGAGAGAGGACAAAAGGAAGAGGGATTGAAACAAAGGAGAGAAAAAAGAGAGATTGAGGATAATAATGGAAAAGAGAGGTGGAAAGGGAGACAGAGTGGGAGAGGGGGAGGGAGTGAGAAGAAGGGATGTAGGGCAAGAAAGAGGATAGAAGGGAGAGAGACAAAGGTATTAGTATCGTAATGTAGACAGAAAAAATGAAAGAAAAGTTGTGTACAAGTTGACAGAGCCTCACGTAAGCAACACCATTGCAGTTTGCAGATTTTTCACCTGCACTCACTTTCTTATTATTAACACTTGGCAACGTATAGCCTCTATACATGCAGTATTTGCACTTAATCTCTTTGAACTTGCTTTCTCTGCAAAACACTTTCTCTGCACACACCCTCTTTACTCATGCATTCTCTTCACTTGCCCTTTACACATGGACCTGTGCAGAAGCAATCAGGTAAGGAGCATTTTGTTTACAAATGTGCTTTCACTTTGTAAGTTTACATGTCGGGCATGAGGGAAGATAGGAAAGTGTGAGAATGGCAGAAAGGAGAGGGCGGCATGTAAGAGAGGGAGGGCGGAAAGGAGAAGGAGGGCTAGAGGAGGAGAGAGAGAGATGGAGGACAAGAAGGTGAAAGAGAAGGAAAGGGCGGGCAGTAGAGACTAAAAAGGCAGAAGAGAGAGATAACAGAAGAGAGAAGGTCAGAGGTAATAGAGTGAGAGAAGGCAGAAGAGATAGGGAGGGCAGGAAAGAATAGAGCAGGAAGGAGGGCAGAAGCGAGAGAGTGTTGAAAGAAAAGATAAGTAGTGCGGGATAGAAAGTGAGTAGAAAATGTGGATGTAGATGGAGAGTGAAAGGCAGGAGTGTGAGAGATGTAGAGGGAGGGCGAAAGGAAGTGAGATTGAAACAAAGGAGAGAGAGAAAAGAGATTGAGGACAATAAAGTCAAAGAGAGCAGAAGAGAGGTTGAAAGGGAGAGAGGAGAAAAGGAGTGAGTGAGAAGGAAGGATGTAGGACAAGAAAGAGAGAGTGTAGAAGGGAGAGAGGGGGCAGGTATTAGTGTAGTAATGTAGACAGAAAGAGGAAAAAAAAGTGTGAAAAAGTTGACAGTGCCTCAGGAAAGCAACACCATTGGAGTTTGCAGATTTGTTCTCATCACATAAGGAACACCCTTGGAGTTTGCAGATTTGTTGTCACCTGCACTCACTTTCTCATCATAAGCACTGGTCAACTTATAGCCTCTACACATGCGCTTTCAAACATGCACTATTTGCACTTGATCTCTCTGTACTTGCCCTGCCCGGAAAACACCCTCTCTGCACACGCCCTCTTTACTCATGCCTTCTCTTCACTTTTCCTCTCTACACATGGACCTGTGCAGAGAGATCATATGGAGAGAGGCATGTGCAGAGAGGCCGTGTGTAGAGAGGCTGTGTGCAGTGATAGCGCATGTTGAGAGGGCATATGCAAAGAGGAGAGGACAGGATACAGAGGTAGTGTAGGAATGAGAAAGTGCAAGAAGTAGTGCGAGGGCATGAAGGAGTGAGGGCATGAGGGAAGGTAGGAGGGTGTGAGAAAGGCAGAAAGGAGAGGGCGGCTGTTAAGAGGGAGTGCGGGAAGGAGGACTAGAGGAGGAGAAAGAGATGGATGACAAGAAGGTGAAAGCAGAAGAGAGGTGGAAAGGGAGGGCAGTAGAGACTAAGAAGGCAGAAGAGAGGGATAACCGAAGAGAGAGCAAGAAGGAGGGCAGATGTAATAGAGTGAGAAAAGGCAAAAGGGATAGAGAGGCCAGGAAAGAATAGAGCAGGAAGGAAGACAGGAGCGAGAGAGTGTGGAAAGAAAACATAAGGAGTGCAGGATAAAGAGTGAGGAAAAAATGGGGTTGGAGAGTGTAAGGCAGGGGTGTGAGAGATGTAGAGAGAGGACAAAAGGAAGAGGGATTGAAACAAAGGAGAAAAAAAGAGAGATTGAGGATAATAATGGAAAAGAGAGGTGGAAAGGGAGACAGAGTGGGAGAGGGGGAGGGAGTGAGAAGGAGGGATGTAGGACAAGAAAGAGGATAGAAGGGAGAGAGACAAAGGTATTAGTATCGTAATGTAGACTGAAAAAAGGAAAGCAAAGTTGTGTACAAGTTGACAGTGCCTCACGTAAGCAACACTATTGCAGTTTGCATATTTTTCACCTGCACTCACTTTCTTATTAACACTTGTCAACTTATAGCCTCTATACATGGCCTCTTAAACATGCAGTATTTGCACTTGATCTCTTTGTACTTGCTTTCTCTGCAAAACACTTTCTCTGCAAAACAGCATCTCTGCACACACCCTCTTTACTCATGCATTCATTCTCTTCACTTGCCCTTTACACATGGGCCTGTGCAGAAGCAATCAGGTAAGCAGCATTTAATTTTTATTAGAAATGCTTTCACTTTGTAAGTTTACCTGTCGGGCGGACTGTTATGTTATTTTTGTGGGGGGGGGGTACATTTCTTGGAATCTGTATTTTAAATTGCTTTTTTGACGAAAGCGCTATTGCTGTTACGTTGTAGGTGGGGTGCGCTTCTCCGGTAAGCTGTTCCACGACGCGATCAGGTAAGGAGCATTTTTTTTTTGTAAATGTGTTTTCACTTTGTAAGTTTACGTATTTTCCAGTTTTAGCTCTTAATGTATTTTTTCTGTTTACTCCATAGGAAATCCTTTGTTGACAATAAGGACTTCGGGAACGTCCCCCGGCTCTCATTGGCTAGCTCCATAAATGGAGGCTAGCCATTGAGTGCCGGATCTGTCCATCAAGGCCGGACCATATTCGGGGGCGTTCCTGAGATTTTTTCCCTGGGCGGAGTTAATTTTTTTCCCGTTCCCTCCCGTTTCACTGAAAGTGATTTCAGATGCGCTGTCCATTCCCGCACCCTCCGTGTGCCTTTCCGCCCCCCCTCGCTGTCCTGTGCACGTTTCCCGCCGTCCGTGTCCTCTCCCGCCCCTCCCGCAGATGTAATAGAGTAAGAAAAGGCAAAAGGTATAGAGGGGCCAGGAAAGAATAGAGCAGGAAGGAAGACAGGAGCGAGAGAGTGTGGAAAGAAAACATAAGGAGTGCAGGATAAAGAGTGAGGAAAAAAATGGGGATGGAGAGTGTAAGGCAGGGGTGTGAGAGATGTAGAGAGAGGACAAAAGGAAGAGGGATTGAAACAAAGGAGAGAAAAAAGAGATTGAGGATAATAATGGAAAAAAGAGGTGGAAAGGGAGACAGAGTGGGAGAGGGGGGAAAGGGAGTGAGTGAGAAGGAAGGATGTAGGACAAGAAAGAGAGGGTAGAAGGGAGCAGGTATTAGTGTAGTAATGTAGACAGAAAGAGGAAAAAAAAGTGTGAAAAAGTTGACAGTGCCTCAGGAAAGCAACACCATTCGAGTTTGCAGATTTGTTCTCATCACATAAGGAACACCATTGGAGTTTGCACATTTGTTGTTACCTGCACTCACTTTCTCATCATAAGCACTAGTCAACTTATAGCCTCTACACATGCCCTTTCAAACATGCACTATTTGCACGTGATCTCTGTACTTGGCCTGTCCGGAAAACACCCTCTCTGCACACGCCCTCTTTACTCATGCCTTCTCTTCACTTGCCCTCTCTACACATGGACCTGTGCAGAGAGATCATATGGAGAGAGGCATGTGAAGAGAGGCCGTGTGTAGAGAGGCTGTGTGCAGTGATAGCGCATGTTGAGAGGGCATATGCAAAGAGGAGAGGACAGGATACAGAGGTAGTGTAGGAATGAGAAAGTGCAAGAAGTAGTGGGAGGGCAGAAAAAAATGGAAGAAGAAGAGAGGGCAGAAAGAAAAGGGAAGGCATGAAAGAGGACAGGAGTAAGAAAGAAGAAAGATCAAAAGGAAGCGAGTGCAGAATAGAGAGGGAGGGCAGGAAGGAATAGAGGCAGAAGAGAGTGTAAGGGCATAAAGGAGTGTGAGGGCATGAGGGAAGGTAGTAGGGTGTGAGAAAGGCAGAAAGGAGAGGGCGGCTGTTAAGAGGGAGTGCGGGAAGGAGGACTAGAGGAGGAGAAAGAGATGGAAGACAAGAAGGTGAAAGCAGAAGAGAGGTGGAAAGGGAGGGCAGTAGAGACTAAGAAGGCAGAAGAGAGGGATAACCGAAGAGAGAGCAAGAAGGAGGGCAGATGTAATAGAGTGAGAAAAGGCAAAAGGGATAGAGAGGCCAGGAAAGAATAGAGCAGGAAGGAAGACAGGAGCGAGAGAGTTTGGAAAGAATACATAAGGAGTGGAGGATAAAGAGTGAGGAAAAAAATGGGGTTGGAGAGTGTAAGGCAGGGGTGTGAGAGATGTAGAGAGAGGACAAAAGGAAGAGGGATTGAAACAAAGGAGAGAAAAAAGAGAGATTGAGGATAATAATGTAAAAGAGAGGTGGAAAGGGAGACAGAGTGGGAGAGGGGGAGGGAGTGAGAAGGAGGGATGTAGGGCAAGAAAGAGGATAGAAGGGAGAGAGACAAAGGTATTAGTATCGTAATGTAGAATGAAAAAAGGAAAGAAAAGTTGTGTACAAGTTGACAGTGCCTCACGTAAGCAACACCATTGCAGTTTGCAGATTTTTCACCTGCACTCACTTTCTTATTATTAACACTTGGCAACGTATAGCCTCTATACATGCAGTATTTGCACTTAATCTCTTTGAACTTGCTTTCTCTGCAAAACACTTTCTCTGCACACACCCTCTTTACTCATGCATTCTCTTCACTTGCCCTTTACACATGGACCTGTGCAGAAGCAATCAGGTAAGGAGCATTTTGTTTACAAATGTGCTTTCACTTTGTAAGTTTACCTGTCGGCATGAGGGAAGATAGGAAAGTGTGAGAATGGCAGAAAGGAGAGGGCGGCATGTAAGAGAGGGAGTGCGGAAAGGAGAAGGAGGGCTAGAGGAGGAGAGAGAGAGATGGAGGACAAGAAGGTGAAAGAGAAGGAAAGGGCGGGCAGTAAAGACTAAAAAGGCAGAAGAGAGAGATAACAGAAGAGAGAAGGTCAGAGGTAATAGAGTGAGAGAAGGCAGAAGAGATAGGGAGGGCAGGAAAGAATAGAGCAGGAAGGAGGGCAGAAGCGAGAGAGTGTTGAAAGAAAAGATAAGTAGTGCGGGATAGAAAGTGAGTAGAAAATGTGGATGTAGATGGAGAGTGAAAGGCAGGAGTGTGAGAGATGTAGAGGGAGGGCGAAAGGAAGTGAGATTGAAACAAAGGAGAGAGAGAAAAGAGATTGAGGACAATAAAGTCAAAGAGAGCAGAAGAGAGGTTGAAAGGGAGAGAGGAGAAAAGGAGTGAGTGAGAAGGAAGGATGTAGGACAAGAAAGAGAGAGTGTAGAAGGGAGAGAGGGGGCAGGTATTAGTGTAGTAATGTAGAAAGAAAGAGGAAAAAAAAGTGTGAAAAAGTTGACAGTGCCTCAGGAAAGCAACACCATTGGAGTTTGCAGATTTGTTCTCATCACATAAGGAACACCCTTGGAGTTTGCAGATTTGTTGTCACCTGCACTCACTTTCTCATCATAAGCACTGGTCAACTTATAGCCTCTACACATGCCCTTTCAAACATGCACTATTTGCACTTGATCTCTCTGTACTTGCCCTGCCCGGAAAACACCCTCTCTTCACACGCCCTCTTTACTCATGCCTTCTCTTCACTTTTCCTCTCTACACATGGACCTGTGCAGAGAGATCATATGGAGAGAGGCATGTGCAGAGAGGCCGTGTGTAGAGAGGCTGTGTGCAGTGATAGCGCATGTTGAGAGGGCATATGCAAAGAGGAGAGGACAGGATACAGAGGTAGTGTAGGAATGAGAAAGTGCAAGAAGTAGTGCGAGGGCATGAAGGAGTGAGGGCATGAGGGAAGGTAGGAGGGTGTGAGAAAGGCAGAAAGGAGAGGGCGGCTGTTAAGAGGGAGTGCGGGAAGGAGGACTAGAGGAGGAGAAAGAGATGGATGACAAGAAGGTGAAAGCAGAAGAGAGGTGGAAAGGGAGGGCAGTAGAGACTAAGAAGGCAGAAGAGAGGGATAACCGAAGAGAGAGCAAGAAGGAGGGCAGATGTAATAGAGTGAGAAAAGGCAAAAGGGATAGAGAGGCCAGGAAAGAATAGAGCAGGAAGGAAGACAGGAGCGAGAGAGTGTGGAAAGAAAACATAAGGAGTGCAGGATAAAGAGTGAGGAAAAAAATGGGGTTGGAGAGTGTAAGGCAGGGGTGTGAGAGATGTAGAGAGAGGACAAAAGGAAGAGGGATTGAAACAAAGGAGAGAAAAAAGAGAGATTGAGGATAATAATGGAAAAGAGAGGTGGAAAGGGAGACAGAGTGGGAGAGGGGGAGGGAGTGAGAAGGAGGGATGTAGGACAAGAAAGAGGATAGAAGGGAGAGAGACAAAGGTATTAGTATCGTAATGTAGACTGAAAAAAGGAAAGCAAAGTTGTGTACAAGTTGACAGTGCCTCACGTAAGCAACACCATTGCAGTTTGCAGATTTGTCACCTGCACTCACTTTCTTATTAACACTTGTCAACGTATAGCCTCTATACATGGCCTCTTAAACATGCAGTATTTGCACTTGATCTCTTTGTACTTGCTTTCTCTGCAAAACACTTTCTCTGCAAAACAGCATCTCTGCACACACCCTCTTTACTCATGCATTCATTCTCTTCACTTGCCCTTTACACATGGGCCTGTGCAGAAGCAATCAGGTAAGCAGCATTTAATTTTTATTAGAAATGCTCTCTCTTTGTAAGTTTACCTGTCGGGCGGACTGTTATGTTATTTTTGTGGGGGGGGTGGGTACATTCCTTTGAATCTGTATTTTAAATTGCTTTTTTGACGAAAGCGCTATTGATGTTATGTTCTGGGTGGGGCGCGTTCTCCGGTAAGCTGTTGCACGACGCGATCAGGTAAGGAGCATTTTTTTTTTGTAAATGTGTTTTCACTTTGTAAGTTTACGTATTTTCCAGTTTTAGCTCTTAATGTATTTTTTCTGTTTACTCCGTAGGAAATCCTTTGTTGACAATAAGGACTTCGGGAACGTCCCCCGGCTCTCATTGGCTAGCTCCATAAATGGAGGCTAGCCATTGAGTGCCGGATCTGTCCATCAAGGCCGGACCATATTCGGGGGCGTTCCTGAGATTTTCTCCCTGGGCGGAGTTACGTTTTTTCCCGTTTCACTGAAAGTGATTTCAGATGCGCTGTCCATTCCCGCACCCTCCGTGTGCCTTTCCGCCCCCCCCTCGCTGTCCTGTGCATGTTTCCCGCCGTCCGTGTCCTCTCCCGCCCCCTCCCGCAGATGTAATAGAGTAAGAAAAGGCAAAAGGTATAGAGGGGCCAGGAAAGAATAGAGCAGGAAGGAAGACAGGAGCGAGAGAGTGTGGAAAGAAAACATAAGGAGTGCAGGATAAAGAGTGAGGAAAAAAATGGGGATGGAGAGTGTAAGGCAGGGGTGTGAGAGATGTAGAGAGAGGACAAAAGGAAGAGGGATTGAAACAAAGGAGAGAAAAAAGAGATTGAGGATAATAATGGAAAAAAGAGGTGGAAAGGGAGACAGAGTGGGAGAGGGGGGAAAGGGAGTGAGTGAGAAGGAAGGATGTAGGACAAGAAAGAGAGGGTAGAAGGGAGCAGGTATTAGTGTAGTAATGTAGACAGAAAGAGGAAAAAAAAGTGTGAAAAAGTTGACAGTGCCTCAGGAAAGCAACACCATTGGAGTTTGCAGATTTGTTCTCATCACATAAGGAACACCATTGGAGTTTGCACATTTGTTGTTACCTGCACTCACTTTCTCATCATAAGCACTAGTCAACTTATAGCCTCTACACATGCCCTTTCAAACATGCACTATTTGCACGTGATCTCTCTGTACTTGGCCTGTCCGGAAAACACCCTCTCTGCACACGCCCTCTTTACTCATGCCTTCTCTTCACTTGCCCTCTCTACACATGGACCTGTGCAGAGAGATCATATGGAGAGAGGCATGTGCAGAGAGGCCGTGTGTAGAGAGGCTGTGTGCAGTGATAGCGCATGTTGAGAGGGCATATGCAAAGAGGAGAGGACAGGATACAGAGGTAGTGTAGGAATGAGAAAGTGCAAGAAGTAGTGGGAGGGCAGAAAAAAATGGAAGAAGAAGAGAGGGCAGAAAAAAAAGGGAAGGCATGAAAGAGGACAGGAGTAAGAAAGAAGAAAGATCAAAAGGAAGCGAGTGCAGAATAGAGAGGGAGGGCAGGAAGGAATAGAGGCAGAAGAGAGTGTAAGGGCATAAAGGAGTGTGAGGGCATGAGGGAAGGTAGTAGGGTGTGAGAAAGGCAGAAAGGAGAGGGCGGCTGTTAAGAGGGAGTGCGGGAAGGAGGACTAGAGGAGGAGAAAGAGATGGAAGACAAGAAGGTGAAAGCAGAAGAGAGGTGGAAAGGGAGGGCAGTAGAGACTAAGAAGGCAGAAGAGAGGGATAACCGAAGAGAGAGCAAGAAGGAGGGCAGATGTAATAGAGTGAGAAAAGGCAAAAGGGATAGAGAGGCCAGGAAAGAATAGAGCAGGAAGGAAGACAGGAGCGAGAGAGTGTGGAAAGAAAACATAAGGAGTGCAGGATAAAGAGTGAGGAAAATAATGGGGATGGAGAGTGTAAGGCAGGGGTGTGAGAGATGTAGAGAGAGGACAAAAGGAAGAGGTATTGAAACAAAGGAGAGAAAAAAGAGATTGAGGATAATAATGGAAAAAAGAGGTGGAAAGGGAGACAGAGTGGGAGAGGGGGGATAGGGAGTGAGTGAGAAGGAAGGATGTAGGACAAGAAAGAGAGAGGGTAGAAGGGAGAGAGGGGGCAGGTATTAGTGTAGTAATGTAGACTAAAAGAGGAAAAAAAAGTGTGAAAAAGTTGACAGTGCCTCAGGAAAGCAACACCATTGGAGTTTGCAGATTTGTTCTCATCACATAAGGAACACCATTGGAGTTTGCACATTTGTTGTTACCTGCACTCACTTTCTCATCATAAGCACTAGTCAACTTATAGCCTCTACACATGCCCTTTCAAACATGCACTATTTGCACGTGATCTCTCTGTACTTGGCCTGTCCGGAAAACACCCTCTCTGCACACGCCCTCTTTACTCATGCCTTCTCTTCACTTGCCCTCTCTACACATGGACCTGTGCAGAGAGATCATATGGAGAGAGGCATGTGCAGAGAGGCCGTGTGTAGAGAGGCTGTGTGCAGTGATAGCGCATGTTGAGAGGGCATATGCAAAGAGGAGAGGACAGGATACAGAGGTAGTGTAGGAATGCGAAAGTGCAAGAAGTAGTGGGAGGGCAGAAAAAAATGGAAGAAGAGAGGGCAGAAAGAAAAGGGAAGGCATGAAAGAGGACAGGAGTAAGAAAGAAGATCAAAAGGAAGCGAGTGCAGAATAGAGAGGGAGCGCAGGAAGGAATAGAGGCAGAAGAGAGTGTAAGGGCATAAAGGAGTGTGAGGGCATGAGGGAAGGTAGGAGGGTGTGAGAAAGGCAGAAAGGAGAGGGTGGCTGTTAAGAGGGAGTGCGGGAAGGAGGACTAGAGGAGAAAGAGATGGAAGACAAGAAGGTGAAAGCAGAAGAGAGGTGGAAAGGGAGGGCAGTAGAGACTAAGAAGGCAGAAGAGAGGGATAACCGAAGAGAGAGCAAGAAGGAGGGCAGATGTAATAGAGAGGCCAGGAAAGAATAGAGCAGGAAGGAAGACAGGAGCGAGAGAGTGTGGAAAGAAAACATAAGGAGTGCAGGATAAAGAGTGAGGAAAAAAATGGGGATGGAGTGTGTAAGGCAGGGGTGTGAGAGATGTAGAGAGGACAAAAGGAAGAGGGATTGAAACAAAGGAGAGAAAAAAGAGAGATTGAGGATAATAATGGAAAAGAGAGGTGGAAAGGGAGACAGTGGTAGAGGGGGAGGGAGTGAGAAGGAGGGATGTAGGGCAAGAAAGAGGATAGAAGGGAGAGAGACAAAGGTATTAGTATCGTAATGTAGACAGAAAAAAGGAAATAAAAGTTGTGTACAAGTTGACAGTGCCTCATGTAAGCAACACCATTGCAGTTAGCAGATTTTTCACCTGCACTCACTTTCTTATTATTAACACTTGGCAACGTATAGCCTCTATACATGCAGTATTTGCACTTAATCTCTTTGAACTTGCTTTCTCTGCAAAACACTTTCTCTGCACACACCCTCTTTACTCATGCATTCTCTTCACTTGCCCTTTACACATGGACCTGTGCAGAAGCAATCAGGTAAGGAGCATTTTGTTTACAAATGTGCTTTCACTTTGTAAGTTTACCTGTCGGGCATGAGGGCAAATAGGAAAGTGTGAGAATGGCAGAAAGGAGAGTGCAGCAGGTAAGAGAGGGAGGGCGGAAAGGGGAAGGAGGGCTAGAGGAGGAGGGAGATGGAGGACAAGAAGGTGAAAGAGATGGAAAGGGCGGGCAGTAGAGACTAAAAAGGCAGAAGAGAGATAACAGAAGAGAGAAGGGCAGAGGTAATAGAGTGAGTGAAGGCAGAAGAGATAGAGAGGGCAGGAAAGAATAGAGCAGGAAGGAGGGCAGAAGCGTGAGAGTGTGAAAAGAAAAGATAAGGAGTGCGGGATAGAAAGTGAGTAGAAAATGTGGATGTAGATGGAGTGAAAGGCAGGAGTGTGAGAGATGTAGAGGGAGGGCGAAAGGAAGAGACATTGAAACCAAGGAGAGAGAAATAAGAGATTGAGGAAGAGGTCAAAATGAAGAGAGTGCAGGATAGCAGGAGTGTGAGAGATGTAGAGGAAGGGCAAAAGGAAGAGAGATTGAAACAGTAAGAAGAGATAACAAGAGAGAGATGGAGGATAAGAAGGTGAAAGATCATAAGAGAGGTGGAAAGGGAGGGCGGAAGAAGAGATATAGATGGCAGAAGAGAGAGCAAGAGGGAGGGCAGAGGAAATAGTGCGAGCCAAGGCCTAAGGGATAAGAAGAACAAAAAAGAAGGAGCAGTAAAGCGGGCAGGAGCAAGAGAGAGTGAAAAAATAGGTAAGCAGTGCAGGATAGAGAGTGATGAGAATATGGGGGGTAGATGGAGAGTGAAGGCAAGAAAGAGAAGAAAGTAGAAAGGCTAAAGGAGAGCCTGAGAGAGAGTGAAGATAGGAGAGACAGAGGAATGAGGTAGAAAGAGTGTAGGATGGAAGTGAGTAGAAAATATGGAGGTAGGTGTAGAGTGAAGCCAAGAGTGAGAGAAATATAAAGGGAGGTCAAAAGGAAGAGAGATTGAAAGGGAGGGGATATGAAGAAAGGAGTGCAGGAAGGAGGCCAAGAGCGTGAAAAGAAAAGAAAGAGTGAAGGATAGAAAGTGAGGAGAAAAAGGGGAGGTAGATGTAGAGTGAAGCTAGGAGTGTGAGAGATATAGAAGGAGGTCAAAAGGAAGAGAGATTGAAAGGTAGGGCAAAAAGAAAACAGATTGAAACAGAAAGTAGAGAACAAGAGAGATGGAGGAAAAAAACAGAAGAGAGCTGGAAAGGGAGGGCAGGAGGGAGTAAGAAGGCAGAAGGGAGGGCAGGAGGGAGTAAGAAGGCAGAAGAGAAGGATGGCAGAAGAGAGAAAGAAGGAGGGCAGAAGGAATAGAGTGAAAGAAAGCAGAAGGGATAGGGACGACAAGAAAAAAGGAGAGCAGGCAGGAGCAAGAGTGTGAAAAGGAAAGATAGAGTGCAGGATAGAGAGTGAAGATAAAATGTGGAGGTAGATGGAGAGTGAAGGCAAGAGTGTGAGAAATGTAGAACAAAGTGTTTGTTACATGTTTTCCTTACCTTTAGGCTGGTTAATCTCTCCTTCTAAATGCGACCTTACTAGTGCAGACCTCCCTCAGAAATGTAGAACAAAGTGTTTGTTACATGTTTTCCTTACCTTTAGGCTGGTTAATCTCTCCTTCTAAATGCGACCTTACTAGTGCAGACCTCCCTCACAAACAATACTTGAAGTTAGCATCACGAGTGAAAGTTTTTGTGCAATTATGCAGTAAAGAATGCCTAGGACAGACAGCAAGTAATACAAAGAAGAATGCGTAAAGTAAACAAACATTTGTTATTATAAACGTACCGTGTTCACTGAACAAAGTTTTAAGATGTGTAGGTGATGGTGCAGCTGTCTCAAATGGTTTAACGTTTTTTTGCTCCTGTGTAAATAAATGATAGTGTTAGTAAAAGATAACAAGCGCAAGCAAAACAACATCATATTAAGGCAATGGCCTGTAAAGAAAAGCAGATCAAAGAGAAGTGAAAGGAGAAGTCGAGATAAATGGATAGAACTCTGTGCACATAAGTAGCGCATAGAGTTTACTTGTGAGGAGCGTCCAAGTTTGTATTATATCACATGAAATTAATAGTTAATATGAGTTACTGAAAGTGTGCGGGAGCCACATTCCTGTGCTACTCTTAGATTTTACTAGATGTCACTGTGCGAATTCCCTGCTTCACGTTAGTTAGTATGTGTGTGTGTATAGATATCGAAAAGTGCACATGCATGTAAATGGTGAAGGTAAAACACGTAAAGGTCAAAACAAATGGCTTACATTTTGCACGCAATGTATCTAATTTTGTAGTGACGTGCGTGTAATGTTGAAGACTCTCTAAAGCTTACATGCAATAAATTGGTACTATATAACTAGACGTAAGTAGCGCTAGTAAAAACAAATTAATTTTGAGTCAAGTCTGAGCTCAGAAACAACATAAACACAACGGCCTGTAAATCAAACATGAGCAAACAAAGTAAAACAAATGCGACAGAAATGCATATAACTTTGTTCACGTTAGTAGCGCTGCTAAAAATAAAATACAATATATTAACGCAATGGTCTATAAAAGCAACATGTAAAAAGAGACGGTAAAACAAAAGCAGACATAAATGCATAGAACTTTGTGCTCGCAAGTAACGTTCCAAAAAATAAATAATTCTTAGTGAAGCCTACGCTAAGAAACAACACATTATCAAATAATTCTTAGTGAAGTGTACGCTAAGAAACAACATATTATATCACATGCAACTAATAGTTACTATGAGATCGTGAAAATGTGCGGGAGCCACATTCCTGTGCTACTCTTAGATTTTACAAGATGTCACTGTGTTAATTCCCTGCTTCATGTTAGTATGTGTGTGTGTAAAGATATCGAAAAGTGCACATGCATGTAAATGTTGAAGGTTAAACACGCAAAGTTCAAAACAAATGTATAACTACATTTGGCGCGCAATGTATCTAATTTTGTAGTGACGTGCGTGTAATGTTGAAGCCTCTCTAAAGCTTACATGCAATAAATTGGTACTATATCACTACACGTAAGTAGCGCTAGTAAAAACAAATTAATTTTGAGTCAAGTCTGAGCTCAGAAACAACATAAACACAACGGCCTGTAAATCAAACATGAGCAAACAAAGTAAAACAAATGCGACAGAAATGCATATAACTTTGTTCACGTTAGTAGCGCTGCTAAAAATAAAATACAATATATTAACACAATGGTCTATAAGAGCAACATGTGCAAAGAGACGGTAAAACAAAAGCGGACCTAAATGCATTGAACTTTGTGCTCGTAAGTAACGTTGCAAAAAAGAAATAATTCTTAGTGAAGTCTACGCTAAGAAACAACACATTATCAAATAATTCTTAGTGAAGTATACGCTAAGAAACAACATCTTAACACAATGATCTGTAAATGAAACATAAGCAAAGCGAAGGAAAAGCAAAAGTGGACATAAATGCCTAGAACTTTGTGCACGTAAGTAGCCCTGCTAAAAATAATTAATTCTCCGTGAAGTCTGCGCTACGAAAAAATATATTAACACAATGGTCTGGAAAAGCAACATGTGCAAGGAGACGGTAAAACAAAAGCGGACATAAATGCCTAGAACTTTGTGCACATAAGTAGCCCTGCTAAAAATAATAAATTCTCAGTGAAGTCTGCGCTACGAAAAAATATATTAACACAATGGTCTGTAAAAGCAAAATGTGCAAAGAGACGGTAAAACAAAAGCGGACATAAATGCATAGAACTTTGTGCTCGTAAGTAACGTTTCTAAAAATTAATTAATTTTTAGTTTTGTGTACGCTAAGAAACAACATATTATGAAATAATTCGTAGTGAAGTGTACGCAAAGAACCAACATATTAACACAATGGTATTGAAAGGGCAAAGAGAAGGGTAAAACAAAAGCCGAAAATAATAGAAACACGCTATTGCAAGAGGCGTTGTTTTTAAAGGAAGACTAAGTTACTTACTGTTTTCCCAGAAAAGCTTTAGTCCGCTGGCTCGAAGTATACCTGCTGGGCTCGCTCCAAGAAATGAATCCGACGGTTGCCTTACTCCTTTAAATACTGTAAAAAGAAAAACTAACAGTTACTTAATTAAATAACAAAAGCGGTCAACTCTTTGTACTAAAGAACAGCATGTAGGTGTGATGTTGCGGAGGATGTTGCTGTCTCGCCGTATGTAAATTGCAGATAGGAGGCTGCCTGTAAGAATGAAAGGACTGTGGATGTTGTCGCTTGTTCGAATAGTTAGCAGCGATGTGCGACATCAGCCTATCTTGAATAACAAAGCATGGTGTCCGACAATTTGGAGCCATGTCCCTTATGGTCTGCAAAAAAAGGGGAAAAAAAAAAGAACGTGCTGCTGAGTGGAATTGTAGAAATGTACAACAAAAACACGAGTTTACAGAATGTAACATTTTTGCTACACAGAAAGTACACAACATGCGCAATTTGTATTAAGTAAACCTAAAAGTACACTAAAGTATGAAATCGACCAAAATTGTTTACCCGACTTTACACAGCATCCATAGTTACCATGAGACACGATCCTGAAAAGGAGGTGCATCTTCATCCCTACAGTTTTTTAAACAAAAAAAGAATACAAAATGCCTTCCCTGAGGACACTTGCACCACGGGCAAAGCGCCAAAAAGAAACATTAGCTCCCATGAATTCAAAGAAATGTAACCCCCCCACAAAAATAACATAACAGTCCGCCCGACAGGTAATCTTACAAACTAAAAGCACATTTGTAAACAAAATGAAATGCTGCTTACCTGATCGTGTCGTGGAACAGCTTACCGGAGAAGCGCGACCCACCCAGAACGTAACATCAAAAGCACTTTCGTCAAAAAAGCAATTTAAAAAACAGATTCAAATAAATGTACGCCCCCCCCCCACAAAAATAACATAACAGCTCGCCCGACAGGTAAACTTACAAAGTGAAAGCACATTTCTAATAAAAATGCTCCTTACCTGATAACAGCTCACATGACACCGCCGAACATACAAAGGAAACAGAAAAAATACATTAAGAGCTAAAACGGGAAAATACGTAAACTTACAAAGTGAAAAGACATTTACAACTAAAATGCTGCTTACGTGATCGCGTCGTGGAACAGCTTACCGGAGAAGCGCGCCACACCCAGAACATAACATCAAGAGCACTTTCGTCCAAAAAGCAATTTAAAATACAGATTCAAAGAAATGTACCCCCCCCCCCCACAAAAATAACATAACAGTCCGCCCGACAGGTAAACTTACAAAGTGAAAGCATTTCTAATAAAAATTAAATGCTGCTTATCTGATCACGTCGTGGAACAGCTTACCGGAGAAGCGCGGCACACCCAGAACATAACATCAATAGCGCTTTCGTCAAAAAAGCAATTTAAAATACAGATTCAAAGCAATGTACCCACCCCCCCCCCCCACAAAAATAACATAACAGTCCGCCCGACAGGTAAACTTACAAAGAGAGAGCATTTCTAATAAAAATTAAATGCTGCTTACCTGATCACGTCGTGGAACAGCTTACCGGAGAACGCGCCCCACCCATAACATAACAACAATAGCGCTTTCGTCAAAAAAGCAATTTAAAATACAGATTCCAAGAAATGTACCCCCCCCCCCACAAAAATAACATAACAGTCCGCCCGACAGGTAAACTTACAAAGAGAGAGCATTTCTAATAAACATTAAATGCTGCTTACCTGATCACGTCGTGGAACAGCTTACCGGAGAAGCGCACCCCACCTACAACGTAACAGCAATAGCGCTTTCGTCAAAAAAGCAATTTAAAATACAGATTCAAAGAAATGTACCCCCCCCCCCCACAAAAATAACATAACAGTCCGCCCGACAGGTAAACTTCCAAAGTGAAAGCATTTCTAATAAAAATTAAATGCTGCTTACCTGATCACGTCGTGGAACAGCTCACCGGAGAAGCGCGCCACACCCAGAACATAACAACAATAGCGCTTTCGTCAAAAAAGCAATTTAAAATACAGATTCCAAGAAATGTACCCCCCCACACAAAAATAACATAACAGTCCCGACAGGTAAACTTACAAAGTGAAAGCATTTCTAATAAAAATTAAATGCTGCTTACCTGATCACGTCGTGGAACAGCTTACCGGAGAAGCGCGCCACACCCAGAACATAACATCAATAGCGCTTTCGTCAAAAAAGCAATTTAAAATACAGATTCAAAGCAATGTACCCACCCCCCCCCCACAAAAATAACATAACAGTCCGCCCGACAGGTAAACTTACAAAGAGAGAGCATTTCTAATAAAAATTAAATGCTGCTTACCTGATCACGTCGTGGAACAGCTTACCGGAGAAGTGCGCCACACCCAGAACATAGCATCAATAGCGCTTTCGTCAAAAAAGCAATTTAAAATACAGATTCAAAGCAATGTACCCACCCCCCCCCCACAAAAATAACATAACAGTCCGCCCGACAGGTAAACTTACAAAGAGAGAGCATTTCTAATAAAAATTAAATGCTGCTTACCTGATCACGTCGTGGAACAGCTTACCGGAGAAGTGCGCCACACCCAGAACATAACATCAATAGCGCTTTTGTCAAAAAAGCAATTTAAAATACAGATTCAAAGAAATGTACCCACCCCCCCACAAAAATAACATAACAGTCCACCCGACAGGTAAACTTACAAAGTGAAAGCATTTCTAATAAAAATTAAATGCTGCTTACCTGATCACGTCGTGGAACAGCTTACCGGAGAACGCGCCCCACCCAGAACATAAGAACAATAGCGCTTTCGTCAAAAAAGCAATTTAAAATACAGATTTCAAGAAATGTACCCCCCCCCACAAAAATAACATAACAGTCCGCCCGACAGGTAAACTTACAAAGAGAGAGCATTTCTAATAAAAATTAAATGCTGCTTACCTGATCACGTCGTGGAACAGCTTACCGGAGAAGTGCGCCACACCCAGAACATAACATCAATAGCGCTTTCGTCAAAAAAGCAATTTAAAATACAGATTCAAAGAAATGTACCCACCCCCCCCACAAAAATAACATAACAGTCCGCCCGACAGGTAAACTTACAAAGTGAAAGCATTTCTAATAAAAATTAAATGCTGCTTACCTGATCACGTCGTGGAACAGCTTACCGGAGAAGTGCGCCACACCCAGAACATAACATCAATAGCGCTTTCGTCAAAAAAGCAATTTAAAATACAGATTCAAAGAAATGTACACCCCCCCACAAAAATAACATAACAGTCCGCCCGACAGGTAAACCTACAAAGAGAGAGCATTTCTAATAAAAATTAAATGCTGCTTTTCTGATCACGTCGTGGAACAGCTTACCGGAGAAGTGCGCCACACCCAGAACATAACATCAATAGCGCTTTCGTCAAAAAAGCAATTTAAAATACAGATTCAAAGAAATGTACCCACCCCCCCCACAAACATAACATAACAGTCCGCCCGACAGGTAAACTTACAAAGTGAAAGCATTTCTAATAAAAATTAAATGCTGCTTACCTGATCACGTCGTGGAGCAGCTTACCGGAGAAGTGCGCCACACCCAGAACATAAGAACAATAGCGCTTTCGTCAAAAAAGCAATTTAAAATACAGATTTCAAGAAATGTACCCCCCCCCCCACAAAAATAACATAACAGTCCGCCCGACAGGTAAATTTACAAAGAAAGAGCATTTCTAATAAAAATTAAATGCTGCTTACCTGATCACGTCGTGGAACAGCTTACCGGAGAAGCGCGCCACACCCAGAACATAACATCAATAGCGCTTTCATCAAAAAAGCAATTTAAAATACAGATTTAAAGCAATGTACCCACCCCCCCCACAAAAATAACATAACAGTCCGCCCGACAGGTAAACTTACAAAGAGAGAGCATTTCTAATAAAAATTAAATGCTGCTTACCTGATCACGTCGTGGAACAGCTTACCGGAGAAGTGCGCCACACCCAGAACATAACATCAATAGCGCTTTCGTCAAAAAAGCAATTTAAAATACAGATTCAAAGCAATGTACCCACCCCCCCCCCACAAAAATAACATAACAGTCCGCCCGACAGGTAAACTTACAAAGAGAGAGCATTTCTAATAAAAATTAAATGCTGCTTACCTGATCACGTCGTGGAACAGCTTACCGGAGAAGTGCGCCACACCCAGAACATAACATCAATAGCGCTTTTGTCAAAAAAGCAATTTAAAATACAGATTCAAAGAAATGTACCCACCCCCCCCACAAAAATAACATAACAGTCCACCCGACAGGTAAACTTACAAAGTGAAAGCATTTCTAATAAAAATTAAATGCTGCTTACCTGATCACGTCGTGGAACAGCTTACCGGAGAACGCGCCCCACCCAGAACATAAGAACAATAGCGCTTTCGTCAAAAAAGCAATTTAAAATACAGATTTCAAGAAATGTACCCCCCCCCCACAAAAATAACATAACAGTCCGCCCGACAGGTAAACTTACAAAGAGAGAGCATTTCTAATAAAAATTAAATGCTGCTTACCTGATCACGTCGTGGAACAGCTTACCGGAGAAGTGCGCCACACCCAGAACATAACATCAATAGCGCTTTCGTCAAAAAAGCAATTTAAAATACAGATTTCAAGAAATGTTCCCCCCCACAAAAATAACATAACAGTCCGCCCGACAGGTAAACTTACAAAGAGAGAGCATTTCTAATAAAAATTAAATGCTGCTTACCTGATCACGTCGTGGAACAGCTTACCGGAGAAGTGCGCCACACCCAGAACATAACATCAATAGCGCTTTCGTCAAAAAAGCAATTTAAAATACAGATTCAAAGAAATGTACCCACCCCCCCCACAAAAATAACATAACAGTCCGCCCGACAGGTAAACTTACAAAGTGAAAGCATTTCTAATAAAAATTAAATGCTGCTTACCTGATCACGTCGTGGAACAGCTTACCGGAGAAGTGCGCCACACCCAGAACATAACATCAATAGCGCTTTCGTCAAAAAAGCAATTTAAAATATAGATTCAAAGAAATGTACCCCCCCCCACAAAAATAACATAACAGTCCGCCCGACAGGTAAACCTACAAAGAGAGAGCATTTCTAATAAAAATTAAATGCTGCTTTTCTGATCACGTCGTGGAACAGCTTACCGGAGAAGTGCGCCACACCCAGAACATAACATCAATAGCGCTTTCGTCAAAAAAGCAATTTAAAATACAGATTCAAAGAAATGTACCCACCCCCCCACAAACATAACATAACAGTCCGCCCGACAGGTAAACTTACAAAGTGAAAGCATTTCTAATAAAAATTAAATGCTGCTTACCTGATCACGTCGTGGAGCAGCTTACCGGAGAAGTGCGCCACACCCAGAACATAAGAACAATAGCGCTTTCGTCAAAAAAGCAATTTAAAATACAGATTTCAAGAAATGTACCCCCCCCCCACAAAAATAACATAACAGTCCGCCCGACAGGTAAATTTACAAAGAAAGAGCATTTCTAATAAAAATTAAATGCTGCTTACCTGATCACGTCGTGGAACAGCTTACCGGAGAAGTGCGCCACACCCAGAACATAACATCAATAGCGCTTTCGTCAAAAAAGCAATTTAAAATACAGATTTCAAGAAATGTACCCCCCCCCCACAAAAATAACATAACAGTCCGCCCGACAGGTAAACTTACAAAGAGAGAGCATTTCTAATAAAAATTAAATGCTGCTTACCTGATCACGTCGTGGAACAGCTTACCGGAGAACGCGCCCCACCCAGAACATAACAATAGCGCTTTCGTCAAAAAAGCAATTTAAAATACAGATTTCAAGAAATGTACCCCCCCCCCCCCACAAAAATAACATAACAGTCCGCCCGACAGGTAAACTTACAAAGAGAGAGCATTTCTAATAAAAATTAAATGCTGCTTACCTGATCACGTCGTGGAACAGCTTACCGGAGAACGCGCCCCACCCATAACGTAACAGCAATAGCGCTTTCGTCAAAAAAGCAATTTAAAATACAGATTCCAAGAAATGTAACCCCCCCCCCACAAAAATAACATAACAGTCCGCCCGACAGGTAAACTTACAAAGTGAAAGCATTTCTAATAAAAATTAAATGCTGCTTACCTGATCACGTCGTGGAACAGCTTACCGGAGAACGCGCCCAACCCAGAACATAACAATAGCGCTTTCATCAAAAAAGCAATTTAAAATACAGATTCAAAGCAATGTACCCACCCCCCCCCACAAAAATAACATAACAGTCCGCCCGACAGGTAAACTTACAAAGAGAGAGCATTTCTAATAAAAATTAAATGCTGCTTACCTGATCACGTCGTGGAACAGCTTACCGGAGAAGTGCGCCACACCCAGAACATAACATCAATAGCGCTTTCGTCAAAAAAGCAATTTAAAATACAGATTCAAAGCAATGTACCCACCCCCCCCCCCACAAAAATAACATAACAGTCCGCCCGACAGGTAAACTTACAAAGAGAGAGCATTTCTAATAAAAATTAAATGCTGCTTACCTGATCACGTCGTGGAACAGCTTACCGGAGAAGTGCGCCACACCCAGAACATAACATCAATAGCGCTTTTGTCAAAAAAGCAATTTAAAATACAGATTCAAAGAAATGTACCCACCCCCCCCACAAAAATAACATAACAGTCCACCCGACAGGTAAACTTACAAAGTGAAAGCATTTCTAATAAAAATTAAATGCTGCTTACCTGATCACGTCGTGGAACAGCTTACCGGAGAACGCGCCCCACCCAGAACATAAGAACAATAGCGCTTTCGTCAAAAAAGCAATTTAAAATACAGATTTCAAGAAATGTACCCCCCCCCCCACAAAAATAACATAACAGTCCGCCCGACAGGTAAACTTACAAAGAGAGAGCATTTCTAATAAAAATTAAATGCTGCTTACCTGATCACGTCGTGGAACAGCTTACCGGAGAAGTGCGCCACACCCAGAACATAACATCAATAGCGCTTTCGTCAAAAAAGCAATTTAAAATACAGATTTCAAGAAATGTTCCCCCCCCCCCCACAAAAATAACATAACAGTCCGCCCGACAGGTAAACTTACAAAGAGAGAGCATTTCTAATAAAAATTAAATGCTGCTTACCTGATCACGTCGTGGAACAGCTTACCGGAGAAGTGCGCCACACCCAGAACATAACATCAATAGCGCTTTCGTCAAAAAAAGCAATTTAAAATACAGATTCAAAGAAATGTACCCACCCCCCCCACAAAAATAACATAACAGTCCGCCCGACAGGTAAACTTACAAAGTGAAAGCATTTCTAATAAAAATTAAATGCTGCTTACCTGATCACGTCGTGGAACAGCTTACCGGAGAAGTGCGCCACACCCAGAACATAACATCAATAGCGCTTTCGTCAAAAAAGCAATTTAAAATACAGATTCAAAGAAATGTACCCCCCCCCACAAAAATAACATAACAGTCCGCCCGACAGGTAAACCTACAAAGAGAGAGCATTTCTAATAAAAATTAAATGCTGCTTTTCTGATCACGTCGTGGAACAGCTTACCGGAGAAGTGCGCCACACCCAGAACATAACATCAATAGCGCTTTCGTCAAAAAAGCAATTTAAAATACAGATTCAAAGAAATGTACCCACCCCCCCACAAACATAACATAACAGTCCGCCCGACAGGTAAACTTACAAAGTGAAAGCATTTCTAATAAAAATTAAATGCTGCTTACCTGATCACGTCGTGGAGCAGCTTACCGGAGAAGTGCGCCACACCCAGAACATAAGAACAATAGCGCTTTCGTCAAAAAAGCAATTTAAAATACAGATTTCAAGAAATGTACCCCCCCCCCACAAAAATAACATAACAGTCCGCCCGACAGGTAAATTTACAAAGAAAGAGCATTTCTAATAAAAATTAAATGCTGCTTACCTGATCACGTCGTGGAACAGCTTACCGGAGAAGTGCGCCACACCCAGAACATAACATCAATAGCGCTTTCGTCAAAAAAGCAATTTAAAATACAGATTTCAAGAAATGTACCCCCCCCCACAAAAATAACATAACAGTCCGCCCGACAGGTAAACTTACAAAGAGAGAGCATTTCTAATAAAAATTAAATGCTGCTTACCTGATCACGTCGTGGAACAGCTTACCGGAGAACGCGCCCCACCCAGAACATAACAATAGCGCTTTCGTCAAAAAAGCAATTTAAAATACAGATTTCAAGAAATGTACCCCCCCCCCACAAAAATAACATAACAGTCCGCCCGACAGGTAAACTTACAAAGAGAGAGCATTTCTAATAAAAATTAAATGCTGCTTACCTGATCACGTCGTGGAACAGCTTACCGGAGAACGCGCCCCACCCATAACGTAACAGCAATAGCGCTTTCGTCAAAAAAGCAATTTAAAATACAGATTCCAAGAAATGTAACCCCCCCCCACAAAAATAACATAACAGTCCGCCCGACAGGTAAACTTACAAAGTGAAAGCATTTCTAATAAAAATTAAATGCTGCTTACCTGATCACGTCGTGGAACAGCTTACCGGAGAACGCGCCCAACCCAGAACATAACAATAGCGCTTTCGTCAAAAAAGCAATTTAAAATACAGATTTCAAGAAATGTACCCCCCCCCCCCACAAAAATAACATAACAGTCCGCCCGACAGGTAAACTTACAAAGAGAGAGCATTTCTAATAAAAATTAAATGCTGCTTACCTGATCACGTCGTGGAACAGCTTACCGGAGAACGCGCCCCACCCATAACATAACAACAATAGCGCTTTCGTCAAAAAAGCTATTTAAAATACAGATTCCAAGAAATGTACCCCCCCCCACAAAAATAACATAACAGTCCGCCCGACAGGTAAACTTACAAAGAGAGAGCATTTCTAATAAAAATTAAATGCTGCTTACCTGATCACGTCGTGGAACAGCTTACCGGAGAAGCGCACCCCACCTACAACGTAACAGCAATAGCGCTTTCGTCAAAAAAGCAATTTAAAATACAGATTCAAAGAAATGTACCCCCCCCCCACAAAAATAACATAACAGTCCGCCCGACAGGTAAACTTCCAAAGTGAAAGCATTTCTAATAAAAATTAAATGCTGCTTACCTGATCACGTCGTGGAACAGCTCACCGGAGAAGCGCGCCACACCCAGAACATAACAACAATAGCGCTTTCGTCAAAAAAGCAATTTAAAATACAGATTCCAAGAAATGTACCCCCCCCACAAAAATAACATAACAGTCCGCCCGACAGGTAAACTTACAAAGTGAAAGCATTTCTAATAAAAATTAAATGCTGCTTACCTGATCACGTCGTGGAACAGCTTACCGGAGAAGCGCGCCACACCCAGAACATAACATCAATAGCGCTTTCGTCGAAAAAGCAATTTAAAATACAGATTCAAAGCAATGTACCCACCCCCCCCACAAAAATAACATAACAGTCCGCCCGACAGGTAAACTTACAAAGAGAGAGCATTTCTAATAAAAATTAAATGCTGCTTACCTGATCACGTCGTGGAACAGCTTACCGGAGAAGTGCGCCACACCCAGAACATAACATCAATAGCGCTTTCGTCAAAAAAGCAATTTAAAATACAGATTCAAAGCAATGTACCCACCCCCCCCCACAAAAATAACATAACTGTCCGCCCGACAGGTAAACTTACAAAGAGAGAGCATTTCTAATAAAAATTAAATGCTGCTTACCTGATCACGTCGTGGAACAGCTTACCGGAGAAGTGCGCCACACCCAGAACATAACATCAATAGCGCTTTCGTCAAAAAAGCTATTTAAAATACAGATTCAAAGAAATGTACCCACCCCCCCACAAAAATAACATAACAGTCCGCCCGACAGGTAAACTTACAAAGTGAAAGCATTTCTAATAAAAATTAAATGCTGCTTACCTGATCACGTCGTGGAACAGCTTACCGGAGAACGCGCCCCACCCAGAACATAAGAACAATAGCGCTTTCGTCAAAAAAGCAATTTAAAATACAGATTTCAAGAAATGTACCCCCCCCCCACAAAAATAACATAACAGTCCGCCCGACAGGTAAACTTACAAAGAGAGAGCATTTCTAATAAAAATTAAATGCTGCTTACCTGATCACGTCGTGGAACAGCTTACCGGAGAAGTGCGCCACACCCAGAACATAACATCAATAGCGCTTTCGTCAAAAAAGCAATTTAAAATACAGATTTCAAGAAATGTTCCCCCCCCCCACAAAAATAACATAACAGTCCGCCCGACAGGTAAACTTACAAAGAGAGAGCATTTCTAATAAAAATTAAATGCTGCTTACCTGATCACGTCGTGGAACAGCTTACCGGAGAAGTGCGCCACACCCAGAACATAACATCAATAGCGCTTTCGTCAAAAAAGCAATTTAAAATACAGATTCAAAGCAATGTACCCACCCCCCCCACAAAAATAACATAACTGTACGCCCGACAGGTAAACTTACAAAGAGAGAGCATTTCTAATAAAAATTAAATGCTGCTTACCTGATCACGTCGTGGAACAGCTTACCGGAGAAGTGCGCCACACCCAGAACATAACATCAATAGCGCTTTCGTCAAAAAAGCTATTTAAAATACAGATTCAAAGAAATGTACCCACCCCCCCACAAAAATAACATAACAGTCCGCCCGACAGGTAAACTTACAAAGTGAAAGCATTTCTAATAAAAATTAAATGCTGCTTACCTGATCACGTCGTGGAACAGCTTACCGGAGAACGCGCCCCACCCAGAACATAAGAACAATAGCGCTTTCGTCAAAAAAGCAATTTAAAATACAGATTTCAAGAAATGTACCCCCCCCCCCCACAAAAATAACATAACAGTCCGCCCGACAGGTAAACTTACAAAGAGAGAGCATTTCTAATAAAAATTAAATGCTGCTTACCTGATCACGTCGTGGAACAGCTTACCGGAGAAGTGCGCCACACCCAGAACATAACATCAATAGCGCTTTCGTCAAAAAAGCAATTTAAAATACAGATTTCAAGAAATGTTCCCCCCCCCACAAAAATAACATAACAGTCCGCCCGACAGGTAAACTTACAAAGAGAGAGCATTTCTAATAAAAATTAAATGCTGCTTACCTGATCACGTCGTGGAACAGCTTACCGGAGAAGTGCGCCACACCCAGAACATAACATCAATAGCGCTTTCGTCAAAAAAGCAATTTAAAATACAGATTCAAAGAAATGTACCCACCCCCCCCACAAAAATAACATAACAGTCCGCCCGACAGGTAAACTTACAAAGTGAAAGCATTTCTAATAAAAATTAAATGCTGCTTACCTGATCACGTCGTGGAACAGCTTACCGGAGAAGTGCGCCACACCCAGAACATAACATCAATAGCGCTTTCGTCAAAAAAGCAATTTAAAATACAGATTCAAAGAAATGTACCCCCCCCCACAAAAATAACATAACAGTCCGCCCGACAGGTAAACCTACAAAGAGAGAGCATTTCTAATAAAAATTAAATGCTGCTTTTCTGATCACGTCGTGGAACAGCTTACCGGAGAAGTGCGCCACACCCAGAACATAACATCAATAGCGCTTTCGTCAAAAAAGCAATTTAAAATACAGATTCAAAGAAATGTACCCACCCCCCCCCACAAAAATAACATAACAGTCCGCCTGACAGGTAAACTTACAAAGTGAAAGCATTTCTAATAAAAATTAAATGCTGCTTACCTGATCACGTCGTGGAGCAGCTTACCGGAGAAGTGCGCCACATCCAGAACATAAGAACAATAGCGCTTTCGTCAAAAAAGCAATTTAAAATACAGATTTCAAGAAATGTACCCCCCCCCCCCCACAAAAATAACATAACAGTCCGCCCGACAGGTAAATTTACAAAGAAAGAGCATTTCTAATAAAAATTAAATGCTGCTTACCTGATCACGTCGTGGAACAGCTTACCGGAGAAGTGCGCCACACCCAGAACATAACATCAATAGCGCTTTCGTCAAAAAAGCAATTTAAAATACAGATTTCAAGAAATGTACCCCCCCCCCACAAAAATAACATAACAGTCCGCCCGACAGGTAAACTTACAAAGAGAGAGCATTTCTAATAAAAATTAAATGCTGCTTACCTGATCACGTCGTGGAGCAGCTTACCGGAGAAGTGCGCCACACCCAGAACATAAGAACAATAGCGCTTTCGTCAAAAAAGCAATTTAAAATACAGATTTCAAGAAATGTACCCCCCCCCCCACAAAAATAACATAACAGTCCGCCCGACAGGTAAATTTACAAAGAGAGAGCATTTCTAATAAAAATTAAATGCTGCTTACCTGATCATGTCGTGGAACAGCTTACCGGAGAAGTGCGCCACACCCAGAACATAACATCAATAGCGCTTTCGTCAAAAAAGCAATTTAAAATACAGATTTCAAGAAATGTTCCCCCCCCCCACAAAAATAACATAACAGTCCGCCCGACAGGTAAACTTACAAAGAGAGAGCATTTCTAATAAAAATTAAATGCTGCTTACCTGATCACGTCGTGGAACAGCTTACCGGAGAAGTGCGCCACACCCAGAACATAACATCAATAGCGCTTTCGTCAAAAAAGCAATTTAAAATACAGATTCAAAGAAATGTACCCACCCCCCCCACAAAAATAACATAACAGTCCGCCCGACAGGTAAACTTACAAAGTGAAAGCATTTCTAATAAAAATTAAATGCTGCTTACCTGATCACGTCGTGGAACAGCTTACCGGAGAAGTGCGCCACACCCAGAACATAACATCAATAGCGCTTTCGTCAAAAAAGCAATTTAAAATACAGATTCAAAGAAATGTACCCCCCCCCACAAAAATAACATAACAGTCCGCCCGACAGGTAAACCTACAAAGAGAGAGCATTTCTAATAAAAATTAAATGCTGCTTTTCTGATCACGTCGTGGAACAGCTTACCGGAGAAGTGCGCCACACCCAGAATATAACATCAATAGCGCTTTCGTCAAAAAAGCAATTTAAAATACAGATTCAAAGAAATGTACCCACCCCCCCCACAAACATAACATAACAGTCCGCCCGACAGGTAAACTTACAAAGTGAAAGCATTTCTAATAAAAATTAAATGCTGCTTACCTGATCACGTCGTGGAGCAGCTTACCGGAGAAGTGCGCCACACCCAGAACATAAGAACAATAGCGCTTTCGTCAAAAAAGCAACTTAAAATACAGATTTCAAGAAATGTACCCCCCCCCACAAAAATAACATAACAGTCCGCCCGACAGGTAAATTTACAAAGAAATAGCATTTCTAATAAAAATTAAATGCTGCTTACCTGATCACGTCGTGGAACAGCTTACCGGAGAAGTGCGCCACACCCAGAACATAACATCAATAGCGCTTTCGTCAAAAAAGCAATTTAAAATACAGATTTCAAGAAATGTACCCCCCCCCCCACAAAAATAACATAACAGTCCGCCCGACAGGTAAACTTACAAAGAGAGAGCATTTCTAATAAAAATTAAATGCTGCTTACCTGATCACGTCGTGGAACAGCTTACCGGAGAACGCGCCCCACCCAGAACATAACAATAGCGCTTTCGTCAAAAAAGCAATTTAAAATACAGATTTCAAGAAATGTACCCCCCCCCCACAAAAATAACATAACAGTCCGCCCGACAGGTAAACTTACAAAGAGAGAGCATTTCTAATAAAAATTAAATGCTGCTTACCTGATCACGTCGTGGAACAGCTTACCGGAGAACGCGCCCCACCCATAACATAACAACAATAGCGCTTTCGTCAAAAAAGCAATTTAAAATACAGATTCCAAGAAATGTACCCCCCCCCACAAAAATAACATAACAGTCCGCCCGACAGGTAAACTTACAAAGAGAGAGCATTTCTAATAAAAATTAAATGCTGCTTACCTGATCACGTCGTGGAACAGCTTACCGGAGAAGCGCACCCCACCTACAACGTAACAGCAATAGCGCTTTCGTCAAAAAAGCAATTTAAAATACAGATTCAAAGAAATGTACCCCCCCCCCCACAAAAATAACATAACAGTCCGCCCGACAGGTAAACTTCCAAAGTGAAAGCATTTCTAATAAAAATTAAATGCTGCTTACCTGATCACGTCGTGGAACAGCTCACCGGAGAAGCGCGCCACACCCAGAACATAACAACAATAGCGCTTTCGTCAAAAAAGCTATTTAAAATACAGATTCCAAGAAATGTACCCCCCCCACAAAAATAACATAACAGTCCGCCCGACAGGTAAACTTACAAAGTGAAAGCATTTCTAATAAAAATTAAATGCTGCTTACCTGATCACGTCGTGGAACAGCTTACCGGAGAAGCGCGCCACACCCAGAACATAACATCAATAGCGCTTTCGTCGAAAAAGCAATTTAAAATACAGATTCAAAGCAATGTACCCACCCCCCCCCACAAAAATAACATAACAGTCCGCCCGACAGGTAAACTTACAAAGAGAGAGCATTTCTAATAAAAATTAAATGCTGCTTACCTGATCACGTCGTGGAACAGCTTACCGGAGAAGTGCGCCACACCCAGAACATAACATCAATAGCGCTTTCGTCAAAAAAGCAATTTAAAATACAGATTCAAAGAAATGTACCCACCCCCCCCACAAAAATAACATAACAGTCCGCCCGACAGGTAAACTTACAAAGTGAAAGCATTTCTAATAAAAATTAAATGCTGCTTACCTGATCACGTCGTGGAACAGCTTACCGGAGAACGCGCCCCACCCAGAACATAAGAACAATAGCGCTTTCGTCAAAAAAGCAATTTAAAATACAGATTTCAAGAAATGTACCCCCCCCCCACAAAAATAACATAACAGTCCGCCCGACAGGTAAACTTACAAAGAGAGAGCATTTCTAATAAAAATTAAATGCTGCTTACCTGATCACGTCGTGGAACAGCTTACCGGAGAAGTGCGCCACACCCAGAACATAACATCAATAGCGCTTTCGTCAAAAAAGCAATTTAAAATACAGATTCAAAGAAATGTACCCACCCCCCCCCACAAAAATAACATAACAGTCCGCCTGACAGGTAAACTTACAAATTGAAAGCATTTCTAATAAAAATTAAATGCTGCTTACCTGATCACGTCGTGGAGCAGCTTACCGGAGAAGTGCGCCACATCCAGAACATAAGAACAATAGCGCTTTCGTCAAAAAAGCAATTTAAAATACAGATTTCAAGAAATGTACCCCACCCCCCACAAAAATAACATAACAGTCCGCCCGACAGGTAAATTTACAAAGAAAGAGCATTTCTAATAAAAATTAAATGCTGCTTACCTGATCACGTCGTGGAACAGCTTACCGGAGAAGTGCGCCACACCCAGAACATAACATCAATAGCGCTTTCGTCAAAAAAGCAATTTAAAATACAGATTTCAAGAAATGTACCCCCCCCCCCACAAAAATAACATAACAGTCCGCCCGACAGGTAAACTTACAAAGAGAGAGCATTTCTAATAAAAATTAAATGCTGCTTACCTGATCACGTCGTGGAGCAGCTTACCGGAGAAGTGCGCCACACCCAGAACATAAGAACAATAGCGCTTTCGTCAAAAAAGCAATTTAAAATACAGATTTCAAGAAATGTACCCCCCCCCCACAAAAATAACATAACAGTCCGCCCGACAGGTAAATTTACAAAGAGAGAGCATTTCTAATAAAAATTAAATGCTGCTTACCTGATCATGTCGTGGAACAGCTTACCGGAGAAGTGCGCCACACCCAGAACATAACATCAATAGCGCTTTCGTCAAAAAAGCAATTTAAAATACAGATTTCAAGAAATGTTCCCCCCCCCCACAAAAATAACATAACAGTCCGCCCGACAGGTAAACTTACAAAGAGAGAGCATTTCTAATAAAAATTAAATGCTGCTTACCTGATCACGTCGTGGAACAGCTTACCGGAGAAGTGCGCCACACCCAGAACATAACATCAATAGCGCTTTCGTCAAAAAAGCAATTTAAAATACAGATTCAAAGAAATGTACCCACCCCCCCCACAAAAATAACATAACAGTCCGCCTGACAGGTAAACTTACAAAGTGAAAGCATTTCTAATAAAAATTAAATGCTGCTTACCTGATCACGTCGTGGAACAGCTTACCGGAGAAGTGCGCCACACCCAGAACATAACATCAATAGCGCTTTCGTCAAAAAAGCAATTTAAGATACAGATTCAAAGAAATGTACCCCCCCCCCACAAAAATAACATAACAGTCCGCCCGACAGGTAAACCTACAAAGAGAGAGCATTTCTAATAAAAATTAAATGCTGCTTTTCTGATCACGTCGTGGAACAGCTTACCGGAGAAGTGCGCCACACCCAGAACATAACATCAATAGCGCTTTCGTCAAAAAAGCAATTTAAAATACAGATTCAAAGAAATGTACCCACCCCCCCCACAAAAATAACATAACAGTCCGCCCGACAGGTAAACTTACAAAGTGAAAGCATTTCTAATAAAAATTAAATGCTGCTTACCTGATCACGTCGTGGAGCAGCTTACCGGAGAAGTGCGCCACACCCAGAACATAGGAACAATAGCGCTTTCGTCAAAAAAGCAATTTAAAATACAGATTCAAAGCAATGTACCCACCCCCCCCCCACAAAAATAACATAACAGTCCGCCCGACAGGTAAACTTACAAAGAGAGAGCATTTCTAATAAAAATTAAATGCTGCTTACCTGATCACGTCGTGGAACAGCTTACCGGAGAAGTGTGCCACACCCAGAACATAACATCAATAGCGCTTTTGTCAAAAAAGCAATTTAAAATACAGATTCAAAGAAATGTACCCACCCCCCCCCACAAAAATAACATAACAGTCCACCCGACAGGTAAACTTACAAAGTGAAAGCATTTCTAATAAAAATTAAATGCTGCTTACCTGATCACGTCGTGGAACAGCTTACCGGAGAACGCGCCCCACCCAGAACATAAGAACAATAGCGCTTTCGTCAAAAAAGCAATTTAAAATACAGATTTCAAGAAATGTACCCCCCCCACAAAAATAACATAACAGTCCGCCCGACAGGTAAACTTACAAAGAGAGAGCATTTCTAATAAAAATTAAATGCTGCTTACCTGATCACGTCGTGGAACAGCTTACCGGAGAAGTGCGCCACACCCAGAACATAACATCAATAGCGCTTTCGTCAAAAAAGCAATTTAAAATACAGATTTCAAGAAATGTTCCCCCCCCCCACAAAAATAACATAACAGTCCGCCCGACAGGTAAACTTACAAAGAGAGAGCATTTCTAATAAAAATTAAATGCTGCTTACCTGATCACGTCGTGGAACAGCTTACCGGAGAAGTGCGCCACACCCAGAACATAACATCAATAGCGCTTTCGTCAAAAAAGCAATTTAAAATACAGATTCAAAGAAATGTACCCACCCCCCCCCACAAAAATAACATAACAGTCCGCCCGACAGGTAAACTTACAAAGTGAAAGCATTTCTAATAAAAATTAAAATGCTGCTTACCTGATCACGTCGTGGAACAGCTTACCGGAGAACGCGCCCCACCCAGAACATAACAATAGCGCTTTCGTCAAAAAAGCAATTTAAAATACAGATTTCAAGAAATGTACCCCCCCCACACAAAAATAACATAACAGTCCGCCCGACAGGTAAACTTACAAAGAGAGAGCATTTCTAATAAAAATTAAATGCTGCTTACCTGATCACGTCGTGGAACAGCTTACCGGAGAACGCGCCCCACCCATAACATAACAACAATAGCGCTTTCGTCAAAAAAGCAATTTAAAATACAGATTCCAAGAAATGTACCCCCCCCCACAAAAATAACATAACAGTCCGCCCGACAGGTAAACTTACAAAGAGAGAGCATTTCTAATAAAAATTAAATGCTGCTTACCTGATCACGTCGTGGAACAGCTTACCGGAGAAGCGCACCCCACCTACAACGTAACAGCAATAGCGCTTTCGTCAAAAAAGCAATTTAAAATACAGATTCAAAGAAATGTACCCCCCCCCCACAAAAATAACATAACAGTCCGCCCGACAGGTAAACTTCCAAAGTGAAAGCATTTCTAATAAAAATTAAATGCTGCTTACCTGATCACGTCGTGGAACAGCTCACCGGAGAAGCGCGCCACACCCAGAACATAACAACAATAGCGCTTTCGTCAAAAAAGCTATTTAAAATACAGATTCCAAGAAATGTACCCCCCCCCCACAAAAATAACATAACAGTCCGCCCGACAGGTAAACTTACAAAGTGAAAGCATTTCTAATAAAATTAAATGCTGCTTACCTGATCACGTCGTGGAACAGCTTACCGGAGAAGCGCGCCACACCCAGAACATAACATCAATAGCGCTTTCGTCGAAAAAGCAATTTAAAATACAGATTCAAAGCAATGTACCCACCCCCCCCCCACAAAAATACATAACAGTCCGCCCGACAGGTAAACTTACAAAGAGAGAGCATTTCTAATAAAAAATTAAATGCTGCTTACCTGATCACGTCGTGGAACAGCTTACCGGAGAAGTGCGCCACACCCAGAACATAACATCAATAGCGCTTTCGTCAAAAAAGCAATTTAAAATACAGATTCAAAGCAATGTACCCACCCCCCCCACAAAAATAACATAACTGTCCGCCCGACAGGTAAACTTACAAAGACAGAGCATTTCTAATAAAAATTAAATGCTGCTTACCTGATCACGTCGTGGAACAGCTTACCGGAGAAGTGCGCCACACCCAGAACATAACATCAATAGCGCTTTGGTCAAAAAAGCAATTTAAAATACAGATTCAAAGAAATGTACCCACCCCCCCCACAAAAATAACATAACAGTCCGCCCGACAGGTAAACTTACAAAGTGAAAGCATTTCTAATAAAAATTAAATGCTGCTTACCTGATCACGTCGTGGAACAGCTTACCGGAGAACGCGCCCCACCCAGAACATAAGAACAATAGCGCTTTCGTCAAAAAAGCAATTTAAAATACAGATTTCAAGAAATGTACCCCCCCCCCACAAAAATAACATAACAGTCCGCCCGACAGGTAAACTTACAAAGAGAGAGCATTTCTAATAAAAATTAAATGCTGCTTACCTGATCACGTCATGGAACAGCTTACCGGAGAAGTGCGCCACACCCAGAACATAACATCAATAGCGCTTTCGTCAAAAAAGCAATTTAAAATACAGATTTCAAGAAATTTACCCCCCCCCCACAAAAATAACATAACAGTCCGCCCGACAGGTAAACTTACAAAGAGAGAGCATTTCTAATAAAAATTAAATGCTGCTTACCTGATCACGTCGTGGAGCAGCTTACCGGAGAAGTGCGCCACACCCAGAACATAAGAACAATAGCGCTTTCGTCAAAAAAGCAATTTAAAATACAGATTTCAAGAAATGTACCCCCCCCCCCACAAAAATAACATAACAGTCCGCCCGACAGGTAAATTTACAAAGAGAGAGCATTTCTAATAAAAATTAAATGCTGCTTACCTGATCATGTCGTGGAACAGCTTACCGGAGAAGTGCGCCACACCCAGAACATAACATCAATAGCGCTTTCGTCAAAAAAGCAATTTAAAATACAGATTTCAAGAAATGTTCCCCCCCCCCACAAAAATAACATAACAGTCCGCCCGACAGGTAAACTTACAAAGAGAGAGCATTTCTAATAAAAATTAAATGCTGCTTACCTGATCACGTCGTGGAACAGCTTACCGGAGAAGTGCGCCACACCCAGAACATAACATCAATAGCGCTTTCGTCAAAAAAGCAATTTAAAATACAGATTCAAAGAAATGTACCCACCCCCCCCACAAAAATAACATAACAGTCCGCCTGACAGGTAAACTTACAAAGTGAAAGCATTTCTAATAAAAATTAAATGCTGCTTACCTGATCACGTCGTGGAACAGCTTACCGGAGAAGTGCGCCACACCCAGAACATAACATCAATAGCGCTTTCGTCAAAAAAGCAATTTAAAATACAGATTCAAAGAAATGTACCCCCCCCCCACAAAAATAACATAACAGTCCGCCCGACGGGTAAACCTACAAAGAGAGAGCATTTCTAATAAAAATTAAATGCTGCTTTTCTGATCACGTCGTGGAACAGCTTACCGGAGAAGTGCGCCACACCCAGAACATAACATCAATAGCGCTTTCGTCAAAAAAGCAATTTAAAATACAGATTCAAAGAAATGTACCCACCCCCCCCACAAAAATAACATAACAGTCCGCCCGACAGGTAAACTTACAAAGTGAAAGCATTTCTAATAAAAATTAAATGCTGCTTACCTGATCACGTCGTGGAGCAGCTTACCGGAGAAGTGCGCCACACCCAGAACATAGGAACAATAGCGCTTTCGTCAAAAAAGCAATTTAAAATACAGATTCAAAGCAATGTACCCACCCCCCCCCACAAAAATAACATAACAGTCCGCCCGACAGGTAAACTTACAAAGAGAGAGCATTTCTAATAAAAATTAAATGCTGCTTACCTGATCACGTCGTGGAACAGCTTACCGGAGAAGTGCGCCACACCCAGAACATAACATCAATAGCGCTTTTGTCAAAAAAGCAATTTAAAATACAGATTCAAAGAAATGTACCCACCCCCCCCCACAAAAATAACATAACAGTCCACCCGACAGGTAAACTTATAAAGTGAAAGCATTTCTAATAAAAATTAAATGCTGCTTACCTGATCACGTCGTGGAACAGCTTACCGGAGAACGCGCCCCACCCAGAACATAAGAACAATAGCGCTTTCGTCAAAAAGCTATTTAAAATACAGATTTCAAGAAATGTACCCCCCCCCACAAAAATAACATAACAGTCCGCCCGACAGGTAAACTTACAAAGAGAGAGCATTTCTAATAAAAATTAAATGCTGCTTACCTGATCACGTCGTGGAACAGCTTACCGGAGAAGTGCGCCACACCCAGAACATAACATCAATAGCGCTTTCGTCAAAAAAGCAATTTAAAATACAGATTTCAAGAAATGTTCCCCCCCCCACAAAAATAACATAACAGTCCGCCCGACAGGTAAACTTACAAAGAGAGAGCATTTCTAATAAAAATTAAATGCTGCTTACCTGATCACGTCGTGGAACAGCTTACCGGAGAAGTGCGCCACACCCAGAACATAACATCAATAGCGCTTTCGTCAAAAAAGCAATTTAAAATACAGATTCAAAGAAATGTACCCACCCCCCCCACAAAAATAACATAACAGTCCGCCCGACAGGTAAACTTACAAAGTGAAAGCATTTCTAATAAAAATTAAATGCTGCTTACCTGATCACGTCGTGGAACAGCTTACCGGAGAAGTGCGCCACACCCAGAACATAACATCAATAGCGCTTTCGTCAAAAAAGCAATTTAAAATACAGATTCAAAGAAATGTACCCCCCCCCCCACAAAATAACATAACAGTCCGCCCGACAGGTAAACCTACAAAGAGAGAGCATTTCTAATAAAAATTAAATGCTGCTTTTCTGATCACGTCGTGGAACAGCTTACCGGAGAAGTGCGCCACACCCAGAACATAACATCAATAGCGCTTTCGTCAAAAAAGCAATTTAAAATACAGATTCAAAGAAATGTACCCACCCCCCCCACAAAAATAACATAACAGTCCGCCTGACAGGTAAACTTACAAAGTGAAAGCATTTCTAATAAAAATTAAATGCTGCTTACCTGATCACGTCGTGGAACAGCTTACCGGAGAAGTGCGCCACACCCAGAACATAACATCAATAGCGCTTTCGTCAAAAAAGCAATTTAAAATACAGATTCAAAGAAATGTACCCCCCCCCCACAAAAATAACATAACAGTCCGCCCGACAGGTAAACCTACAAAGAGAGAGCATTTCTAATAAAAATTAAATGCTGCTTTTCTGATCACGTCGTGGAACAGCTTACCGGAGAAGTGCGCCACACCCAGAACATAACATCAATAGCGCTTTCGTCAAAAAAGCAATTTAAAATACAGATTCAAAGAAATGTACCCACCCCCCCCACAAAAATAACATAACAGTCCGCCCGACAGGTAAACTTACAAAGTGAAAGCATTTCTAATAAAAATTAAATGCTGCTTACCTGATCACGTCGTGGAGCAGCTTACCGGAGAAGTGCGCCACACCCAGAACATAGGAACAATAGCGCTTTCGTCAAAAAAGCAATTTAAAATACAGATTCAAAGCAATGTACCCACCCCCCCCCACAAAAATAACATAACAGTCCGCCCGACAGGTAAACTTACAAAGAGAGAGCATTTCTAATAAAAATTAAATGCTGCTTACCTGATCACGTCGTGGAACAGCTTACCGGAGAAGTGTGCCACACCCAGAACATAACATCAATAGCGCTTTTGTCAAAAAAGCAATTTAAAATACAGATTCAAAGAAATGTACCCACCCCCCCCCACAAAAATAACATAACAGTCCACCCGACAGGTAAACTTACAAAGTGAAAGCATTTCTAATAAAAATTAAATGCTGCTTACCTGATCACGTCGTGAACAGCTTACCGGAGAACGCGCCCCACCCAGAACATAAGAACAATAGCGCTTTCGTCAAAAAAGCAATTTAAAATACAGATTTCAAGAAATGTACCCCCCCCACAAAAATAACATAACAGTCCGCCCGACAGGTAAACTTACAAAGAGAGAGCATTTCTAATAAAAATTAAATGCTGCTTACCTGATCACGTCGTGGAACAGCTTACCGGAGAAGTGCGCCACACCCAGAACATAACATCAATAGCGCTTTCGTCAAAAAAGCAATTTAAAATACAGATTTCAAGAAATGTTCCCCCCCCCCACAAAAATAACATAACAGTCCGCCCGACAGGTAAACTTACAAAGAGAGAGCATTTCTAACAAAAATTAAATGCTGCTTACCTGATCACGTCGTGGAACAGCTTACCGGAGAAGTGCGCCACACCCAGAACATAACATCAATAGCGCTTTCGTCAAAAAAGCAATTTAAAATACAGATTCAAAGAAATGTACCCACCCCCCCCACAAAAATAACATAACAGTCCGCCCGACAGGTAAACTTACAAAGTGAAAGCATTTCTAATAAAAATTAAATGCTGCTTACCTGATCACGTCGTGGAACAGCTTACCGGAGAACGCGCCCCACCCAGAACATAACAATAGCGCTTTCGTCAAAAAAGCAATTTAAAATACAGATTTCAAGAAATGTACCCCCCCCACACAAAAATAACATAACAGTCCGCCCGACAGGTAAACTTACAAAGAGAGAGCATTTCTAATAAAAATTAAATGCTGCTTACCTGATCACGTCGTGGAACAGCTTACCGGAGAACGCGCCCCACCCATAACATAACAACAATAGCGCTTTCGTCAAAAAAGCAATTTAAAATACAGATTCCAAGAAATGTACCCCCCCCCCACAAAAATAACATAACAGTCCGCCCGACAGGTAAACTTACAAAGAGAGAGCATTTCTAATAAAAATTAAATGCTGCTTACCTGATCACGTCGTGGAACAGCTTACCGGAGAAGCGCACCCCACCTACAACGTAACAGCAATAGCGCTTTCGTCAAAAAAGCAATTTAAAATACAGATTCAAAGAAATGTACCCCCCCCCCACAAAAATAACATAACAGTCCGCCCGACAGGTAAACTTCCAAAGTGAAAGCATTTCTAATAAAAATTAAATGCTGCTTACCTGATCACGTCGTGGAACAGCTCACCGGAGAAGCGCGCCACACCCAGAACATAACAACAATAGCGCTTTCGTCAAAAAAGCTATTTAAAATACAGATTCCAAGAAATGTACCCCCCCCCACAAAAATAACATAACAGTCCGCCCGACAGGTAAACTTACAAAGTGAAAGCATTTCTAATAAAAATTAAATGCTGCTTACCTGATCACGTCGTGGAACAGCTTACCGGAGAAGCGCGCCACACCCAGAACATAACATCAATAGCGCTTTCGTCGAAAAAGCAATTTAAAATACAGATTCAAAGCAATGTACCCACCCCCCCCCCACAAAAATAACATAACAGTCCGCCCGACAGGTAAACTTACAAAGAGAGAGCATTTCTAATAAAAATTAAATGCTGCTTACCTGATCACGTCGTGGAACAGCTTACCGGAGAAGTGCGCCACACCCAGAACATAACATCAATAGCGCTTTCGTCAAAAAAGCAATTTAAAATACAGATTCAAAGCAATGTACCCACCCCCCCCACAAAAATAACATAACTGTCCGCCCGACAGGTAAACTTACAAAGACAGAGCATTTCTAATAAAAATTAAATGCTGCTTACCTGATCACGTCGTGGAACAGCTTACCGGAGAAGTGCGCCACACCCAGAACATAACATCAATAGCGCTTTGGTCAAAAAAGCAATTTAAAATACAGATTCAAAGAAATGTACCCACCCCCCCCACAAAAATAACATAACAGTCCGCCCGACAGGTAAACTTACAAAGTGAAAGCATTTCTAATAAAAATTAAATGCTGCTTACCTGATCACGTCGTGGAACAGCTTACCGGAGAACGCGCCCCACCCAGAACATAAGAACAATAGCGCTTTCGTCAAAAAAGCAATTTAAAATACAGATTTCAAGAAATGTACCCCCCCCCCACAAAAATAACATAACAGTCCGCCCGACAGGTAAACTTACAAAGAGAGAGCATTTCTAATAAAAATTAAATGCTGCTTACCTGATCACGTCATGGAACAGCTTACCGGAGAAGTGCGCCACACCCAGAACATAACATCAATAGCGCTTTCGTCAAAAAAGCAATTTAAAATACAGATTTCAAGAAATTTACCCCCCCCCCCACAAAAATAACATAACAGTCCGCCCGACAGGTAAACTTACAAAGAGAGAGCATTTCTAATAAAAATTAAATGCTGCTTACCTGATCACGTCGTGGAGCAGCTTACCGGAGAAGTGCGCCACACCCAGAACATAAGAACAATAGCGCTTTCGTCAAAAAAGCAATTTAAAATACAGATTTCAAGAAATGTACCCCCCCCCCCACAAAAATAACATAACAGTCCGCCCGACAGGTAAATTTACAAAGAGAGAGCATTTCTAATAAAAATTAAATGCTGCTTACCTGATCATGTCGTGGAACAGCTTACCGGAGAAGTGCGCCACACCCAGAACATAACATCAATAGCGCTTTCGTCAAAAAAGCAATTTAAAATACAGATTTCAAGAAATGTTCCCCCCCCCCCACAAAAATAACATAACAGTCCGCCCGACAGGTAAACTTACAAAGAGAGAGCATTTCTAATAAAAATTAAATGCTGCTTACCTGATCACGTCGTGGAACAGCTTACCGGAGAAGTGCGCCACACCCAGAACATAACATCAATAGCGCTTTCGTCAAAAAAGCAATTTAAAATACAGATTCAAAGAAATGTACCCACCCCCCCCACAAAAATAACATAACAGTCCGCCTGACAGGTAAACTTACAAAGTGAAAGCATTTCTAATAAAAATTAAATGCTGCTTACCTGATCACGTCGTGGAACAGCTTACCGGAGAAGTGCGCCACACCCAGAACATAACATCAATAGCGCTTTCGTCAAAAAAGCAATTTAAAATACAGATTCAAAGAAATGTACCCCCCCCCCACAAAAATAACATAACAGTCCGCCCGACGGGTAAACCTACAAAGAGAGAGCATTTCTAATAAAAATTAAATGCTGCTTTTCTGATCACGTCGTGGAACAGCTTACCGGAGAAGTGCGCCACACCCAGAACATAACATCAATAGCGCTTTCGTCAAAAAAGCAATTTAAAATACAGATTCAAAGAAATGTACCCACCCCCCCCACAAAAATAACATAACAGTCCGCCCGACAGGTAAACTTACAAAGTGAAAGCATTTCTAATAAAAATTAAATGCTGCTTACCTGATCACGTCGTGGAGCAGCTTACCGGAGAAGTGCGCCACACCCAGAACATAGGAACAATAGCGCTTTCGTCAAAAAAGCAATTTAAAATACAGATTCAAAGCAATGTACCCACCCCCCCCCCACAAAAATAACATAACAGTCCGCCCGACAGGTAAACTTACAAAGAGAGAGCATTTCTAATAAAAATTAAATGCTGCTTACCTGATCACGTCGTGGAACAGCTTACCGGAGAAGTGCGCCACACCCAGAACATAACATCAATAGCGCTTTTGTCAAAAAAGCAATTTAAAATACAGATTCAAAGAAATGTACCCACCCCCCCCCACAAAAATAACATAACAGTCCACCCGACAGGTAAACTTATAAAGTGAAAGCATTTCTAATAAAAATTAAATGCTGCTTACCTGATCACGTCGTGGAACAGCTTACCGGAGAACGCGCCCCACCCAGAACATAAGAACAATAGCGCTTTCGTCAAAAAAGCTATTTAAAATACAGATTTCAAGAAATGTACCCCCCCCACAAAAATAACATAACAGTCCGCCCGACAGGTAAACTTACAAAGAGAGAGCATTTCTAATAAAAATTAAATGCTGCTTACCTGATCACGTCGTGGAACAGCTTACCGGAGAAGTGCGCCACACCCAGAACATAACATCAATAGCGCTTTCGTCAAAAAAGCAATTTAAAATACAGATTTCAAGAAATGTTCCCCCCCCCACAAAAATAACATAACAGTCCGCCCGACAGGTAAACTTACAAAGAGAGAGCATTTCTAATAAAAATTAAATGCTGCTTACCTGATCACGTCGTGGAACAGCTTACCGGAGAAGTGCGCCACACCCAGAACATAACATCAATAGCGCTTTCGTCAAAAAAGCAATTTAAAATACAGATTCAAAGAAATGTACCCACCCCCCCCACAAAAATAACATAACAGTCCGCCCGACAGGTAAACTTACAAAGTGAAAGCATTTCTAATAAAAATTAAATGCTGCTTACCTGATCACGTCGTGGAACAGCTTACCGGAGAAGTGCGCCACACCCAGAACATAACATCAATAGCGCTTTCGTCAAAAAAGCAATTTAAAATACAGATTCAAAGAAATGTACCCCCCCCCCACAAAAATAACATAACAGTCCGCCCGACAGGTAAACCTACAAAGAGAGAGCATTTCTAATAAAAATTAAATGCTGCTTTTCTGATCACGTCGTGGAACAGCTTACCGGAGAAGTGCGCCACACCCAGAACATAACATCAATAGCGCTTTCGTCAAAAAAGCAATTTAAAATACAGATTCAAAGAAATGTACCCACCCCCCCCACAAACATAACATAACAGTCCGCCCGACAGGTAAACTTACAAAGTGAAAGCATTTCTAATAAAAATTAAATGCTGCTTACCTGATCACGTCGTGGAGCAGCTTACCGGAGAAGTGCGCCACACCCACAACATAAGAACAATAGCGCTTTCGTCAAAAAAGCAATTTAAAATACAGATTTCAAGAAATGTACCCCCCCCCCACAAAAATAACATAACAGTCCGCCCGACAGGTAAATTTACAAAGAAAGAGCATTTCTAATAAAAATTAAATGCTGCTTACCTGATCACGTCGTGGAACAGCTTACTGGAGAAGTGCGCCACACCCAGAACATAACATCAATAGCGCTTTCGTCAAAAAAGCAATTTAAAATACAGATTTCAAGAAATGTACCCCCCCCCCACAAAAATAACATAACAGTCCGCCCGACAGGTAAACTTACAAAGAGAGAGCATTTCTAATAAAAATTAAATGCTGCTTACCTGATCACGTCGTGGAACAGCTTACCGGAGAACGCGCCCCACCCAGAACATACCAATAGCGCTTTCGTCAAAAAAGCAATTTAAAATACAGATTTCAAGAAATGTTCCCCCCCCCCCACAAAAATAACATAACAGTCCGCCCGACAGGTAAACTTACAAAGAGAGAGCATTTCTAATAAAAATTAAATGCTGCTTACCTGATCACGTCGTGGAACAGCTTACCGGAGAAGTGCGCCACACCCAGAACATAACATCAATAGCGCTTTCGTCAAAAAAGCAATTTAAAATACAGATTCAAAGAAATGTACCCACCCCCCCACAAAAATAACATAACAGTCCGCCTGACAGGTAAACTTACAAAGTGAAAGCATTTCTAATAAAAATTAAATGCTGCTTACCTGATCACGTCGTGGAACAGCTTACCGGAGAAGTGCGCCACACCCAGAACATAACATCAATAGCGCTTTCGTCAAAAAAGCAATTTAAAATACAGATTCAAAGAAATGTACCCCCCCCCCACAAAAATAACATAACAGTCCGCCCGACAGGTAAACCTACAAAGAGAGAGCATTTCTAATAAAAATTAAATGCTGCTTTTCTGATCACGTCGTGGAACAGCTTACCGGAGAAGTGCGCCACACCCAGAACATAACATCAATAGCGCTTTCGTCAAAAAAGCAATTTAAAATACAGATTCAAAGAAATGTACCCACCCCCCCCACAAAAATAACATAACAGTCCGCCCGACAGGTAAACTTACAAAGTGAAAGCATTTCTAATAAAAATTAAATGCTGCTTACCTGATCACGTCGTGGAGCAGCTTACCGGAGAAGTGCGCCACACCCAGAACATAGGAACAATAGCGCTTTCGTCAAAAAAGCAATTTAAAATACAGATTCAAAGCAATGTACCCACCCCCCCCCCACAAAAATAACATAACAGTCCGCCCGACAGGTAAACTTACAAAGAGAGAGCATTTCTAATACAAATTAAATGCTGCTTACCTGATCACGTCGTGGAACAGCTTACCGGAGAAGTGCGCCACACCCAGAACATAACATCAATAGCGCTTTTGTCAAAAAAGCAATTTAAAATACAGATTCAAAGAAATGTACCCACCCCCCCCCACAAAAATAACATAACAGTCCACCCGACAGGTAAACTTATAAAGTGAAAGCATTTCTAATAAAAATTAAATGCTGCTTACCTGATCACGTCGTGGAACAGCTTACCGGAGAACGCGCCCCACCCAGAACATAAGAACAATAGCGCTTTCGTCAAAAAAGCTATTTAAAATACAGATTTCAAGAAATGTACCCCCCCCACAAAAATAACATAACAGTCCGCCCGACAGGTAAACTTACAAAGAGAGAGCATTTCTAATAAAAATTAAATGCTGCTTACCTGATCACGTCGTGGAACAGCTTACCGGAGAAGTGCGCCACACCCAGAACATAACATCAATAGCGCTTTCGTCAAAAAAGCAATTTAAAATACAGATTTCAAGAAATGTTCCCCCCCCCACAAAAATAACATAACAGTCCGCCCGACAGGTAAACTTACAAAGAGAGAGCATTTCTAATAAAAATTAAATGCTGCTTACCTGATCACGTCGTGGAACAGCTTACCGGAGAAGTGCGCCACACCCAGAACATAACATCAATAGCGCTTTCGTCAAAAAAGCAATTTAAAATACAGATTCAAAGAAATGTACCCACCCCCCCCACAAAAATAACATAACAGTCCGCCCGACAGGTAAACTTACAAAGTGAAAGCATTTCTAATAAAAATTAAATGCTGCTTACCTGATCACGTCGTGGAACAGCTTACCGGAGAAGTGCGCCACACCCAGAACATAACATCAATAGCGCTTTCGTCAAAAAAGCAATTTAAAATACAGATTCAAAGAAATGTACCCCCCCCCCCACAAAAATAACATAACAGTCCGCCCGACAGGTAAACCTACAAAGAGAGAGCATTTCTAATAAAAATTAAATGCTGCTTTTCTGATCACGTCGTGGAACAGCTTACCGGAGAAGTGCGCCACACCCAGAACATAACATCAATAGCGCTTTCGTCAAAAAAGCAATTTAAAATACAGATTCAAAGAAATGTACCCACCCCCCCCACAAACATAACATAACAGTCCGCCCGACAGGTAAACTTACAAAGTGAAAGCATTTCTAATAAAAATTAAATGCTGCTTACCTGATCACGTCGTGGAGCAGCTTACCGGAGAAGTGCGCCACACCCAGAACATAAGAACAATAGCGCTTTCGTCAAAAAAGCAATTTAAAATACAGATTTCAAGAAATGTACCCCCCCCCCCACAAAAATAACATAACAGTCCGCCCGACAGGTAAATTTACAAAGAAAGAGCATTTCTAATAAAAATTAAATGCTGCTTACCTGATCACGTCGTGGAACAGCTTACTGGAGAAGTGCGCCACACCCAGAACATAACATCAATAGCGCTTTCGTCAAAAAAGCAATTTAAAATACAGATTTCAAGAAATGTACCTCCCCCCCCCAAAAATAACAAAACAGTCCGCCCGACAGGTAAACTTACAAAGAGAGAGCATTTCTAATAAAAATTAAATGCTGCTTACCTGATCACGTCGTGGAACAGCTTACCGGAGAACGCGCCCCACCCAGAACATACCAATAGCGCTTTCGTCAAAAAAGCAATTTAAAATACAGATTTCAAGAAATGTTCCCCCCCCCCCACAAAAATAACATAACAGTCCGCCCGACAGGTAAACTTACAAAGAGAGAGCATTTCTAATAAAAATTAAATGCTGCTTACCTGATCACGTCGTGGAACAGCTTACCGGAGAAGTGCGCCACACCCAGAACATAACATCAATAGCGCTTTCGTCAAAAAAGCAATTTAAAATACAGATTCAAAGAAATGTACCCACCCCCCCCACAAAAATAACATAACAGTCCGCCTGACAGGTAAACTTACAAAGTGAAAGCATTTCTAATAAAAATTAAATGCTGCTTACCTGATCACGTCGTGGAACAGCTTACCGGAGAAGTGCGCCACACCCAGAACATAACATCAATAGCGCTTTCGTCAAAAAAGCAATTTAAAATACAGATTCAAAGAAATGTACCCCCCCCCACAAAAATAACATAACAGTCCGCCCGACAGGTAAACCTACAAAGAGAGAGCATTTCTAATAAAAATTAAATGCTGCTTTTCTGATCACGTCGTGGAACAGCTTACCGGAGAAGTGCGCCACACCCAGAACATAACATCAATAGCGCTTTCGTCAAAAAAGCAATTTAAAATACAGATTCAAAGAAATGTACCCACCCCCCCCACAAAAATAACATAACAGTCCGCCCGACAGGTAAACTTACAAAGTGAAAGCATTTCTAATAAAAATTAAATGCTGCTTACCTGATCACGTCGTGGAGCAGCTTACCGGAGAAGTGCGCCACACCCAGAACATAGGAACAATAGCGCTTTCGTCAAAAAAGCAATTTAAAATACAGATTCAAAGCAATGTACCCACCCCCCCCCCACAAAAATAACATAACAGTCCGCCCGACAGGTAAACTTACAAAGAGAGAGCATTTCTAATACAAATTAAATGCTGCTTACCTGATCACGTCGTGGAACAGCTTACCGGAGAAGTGCGCCACACCCAGTACATTACATCAATAGCGCTTTTGTCAAAAAAGCAATTTAAAATACAGATTCAAAGAAATGTACCCACCCCCCCCCACAAAAATAACATAACAGTCCACCCGACAGGTAAACTTACAAAGTGAAAGCATTTCTAATAAAAATTAAATGCTGCTTACCTGATCACGTCGTGGAACAGCTTACCGGAGAACGCGCCCCACCCAGAACATAAGAACAATAGCGCTTTCGTCAAAAAAGCAATTTAAAATACAGATTTCAAGAAATGTACCCCCCCCACAAAAATAACATAACAGTCCGCCCGACAGGTAAACTTACAAAGAGAGAGCATTTCTAATAAAAATTAAATGCTGCTTACCTGATCACGTCGTGGAACAGCTTACCGGAGAAGTGCGCCACACCCAGAACATAACATCAATAGCGCTTTCGTCAAAAAAGCAATTTAAAATACAGATTTCAAGAAATGTTCCCCCCCCCCACAAAAATAACATAACAGTCCGCCCGACAGGTAAACTTACAAAGAGAGAGCATTTCTAATAAAAATTAAATGCTGCTTACCTGATCACGTCGTGGAACAGCTTACCGGAGAAGTGCGCCACACCCAGAACATAACATCAATAGCGCTTTCGTCAAAAAAGCAATTTAAAATACAGATTCAAAGAAATGTACCCACCCCCCCCACAAAAATAACATAACAGTCCGCCCGACAGGTAAACTTACAAAGTGAAAGCATTTCTAATAAAAATTAAATGCTGCTTACCTGATCACGTCGTGGAACAGCTTACCGGAGAAGTGCGCCACACCCAGAACATAACATCAATAGCGCTTTCGTCAAAAAAGCAATTTAAAATACAGATTCAAAGAAATGTACCCCCCCCCCACAAAAATAACATAACAGTCCGCCCGACAGGTAAACCTACAAAGAGAGAGCATTTCTAATAAAAATTAAATGCTGCTTTTCTGATCACGTCGTGGAACAGCTTACCGGAGAAGTGCGCCACACCCAGAACATAACATCAATAGCGCTTTCGTCAAAAAAGCAATTTAAAATACAGATTCAAAGAAATGTACCCACCCCCCCCACAAACATAACATAACAGTCCGCCCGACAGGTAAACTGACAAAGTGAAAGCATTTCTAATAAAAATTAAATGCTGCTTACCTGATCACGTCGTGGAGCAGCTTACCGGAGAAGTGCGCCACACCCAGAACATAAGAACAATAGCGCTTTCGTCAAAAAAGCAATTTAAAATACAGATTTCAAGAAATGTACCCCCCCCACAAAAATAACATAACAGTCCGCCCGACAGGTACATTTACAAAGAAAGAGCATTTCTAATAAAAATTAAATGCTGCTTACCTGATCACGTCGTGGAACAGCTTACTGGAGAAGTGCGCCACACCCAGAACATAACATCAATAGCGCTTTCGTCAAAAAAGCAATTTAAAATACAGATTTCAAGAAATGTACCCCCCCCCCACAAAAATAACATAACAGTCCGCCCGACAGGTAAACTTACAAAGAGAGAGCATTTCTAATAAAAATTAAATGCTGCTTACCTGATCACGTCGTGGAACAGCTTACCGGAGAACGCGCCCCACCCAGAACATAACAATAGCGCTTTCGTCAAAAAAGCAATTTAAAATACAGATTTCAAGAAATGTACCCCCCCCCCACAAAAATAACATAACAGTCCGCCCGACAGGTAAACTTACAAAGAGAGAGCATTTCTAATAAAAATTAAATGCTGCTTACCTGATCACGTCGTGGAACAGCTTACCGGAGAACGCGCCCCACCCATAACGTAACAGCAATAGCGCTTTCGTCAAAAAAGCAATTTAAAATACAGATTCCAAGAAATGTAACCCCCCCCCACAAAAATAACATAACAGTCCGCCCGACAGGTAAACTTACAAAGTGAAAGCATTTCTAATAAAAATTAAATGCTGCTTACCTGATCACGTCGTGGAACAGCTTACCGGAGAACGCGCCCCACCCAGAACATAACAATAGCGCTTTCGTCAAAAAAGCAATTTAAAATACAGATTTCAAGAAATGTACCCCCCCCCACAAAAATAACATAACAGTCCGCCCGACAGGTAAACTTACAAAGAGAGAGCATTTCTAATAAAAATTAAATGCTGCTTACCTGATCACGTCGTGGAACAGCTTACCGGAGAACGCGCCCCACCCATAACATAACAACAATAGCGCTTTCGTCAAAAAAGCAATTTAAAATACAGATTCCAAGAAATGTACCCCCCCCCACAAAAATAACATAACAGTCCGCCCGACAGGTAAACTTACAAAGAGAGAGCATTTCTAATAAAAATTAAATGCTGCTTACCTGATCACGTCGTGGAACAGCTTACCGGAGAAGCGCACCCCACCTACAACGTAACAGCAATAGCGCTTTCGTCAAAAAAGCAATTTAAAATACAGATTCAAAGAAATGTACCCCCCCCCCCACAAAAATAACATAACAGTCCGCCCGACAGGTAAACTTCCAAAGTGAAAGCATTTCTAATAAAAATTAAATGCTGCTTACCTGATCACGTCGTGGAACAGCTCACCGGAGAAGCGCGCCACACCCAGAACATAACAACAATAGCGCTTTCGTCAAAAAAGCAATTTAAAATACAGATTCCAAGAAATGTACCCCCCCCCACAAAAATAACATAACAGTCCGCCCGACAGGTAAACTTACAAAGTGAAAGCATTTCTAATAAAAATTAAATGCTGCTTACCTGATCACGTCGTGGAACAGCTTACGGGAGAAGCGCGCCACACCCAGAACATAACATCAATAGCGCTTTCGTCAAAAAAGCAATTTAAAATACAGATTCAAAGCAATGTACCCACCCCCCCCCACAAAAATAACATAACAGTCCGCCCGACAGGTAAACTTACAAAGAGAGAGCATTTCTAATAAAAATTAAATGCTGCTTACCTGATCACGTCGTGGAACAGCTTACCGGAGAAGTGCGCCACACCCAGAACATAACATCAATAGCGCTTTCGTCAAAAAAGCAATTTAAAGTACAGATTCAAAGCAATGTACCCACCCCCCCCCCACAAAAATAACATAACTGTCCGCCCGACAGGTAAACTTACAAAGAGAGAGCATTTCTAATAAAAATTAAATGCTGCTTACCTGATCACGTCGTGGAACAGCTTACCGGAGAAGTGCGCCACACCCAGAACATAACATCAATAGCGCTTTCGTCAAAAAAGCAAGTTAAAATACAGATTCAAAGAAATGTACCCACCCCCCCCACAAAAATAACATAACAGTCCGCCCGACAGGTAAACTTACAAAGTGAAAGCATTTCTAATAAAAATTAAATGCTGCTTACCTGATCACGTCGTGGAACAGCTTACCGGAGAACCCGCCCCACCCAGAACATAAGAACAATAGCGCTTTCGTCAAAAAAGCAATTTAAAATACAGATTTCAAGAAATGTACCCCCCCCCCACAAAAATAACATAACAGTCCGCCCGACAGGTAAACTTACAAAGAGAGAGCATTTCTAATAAAAATTAAATGCTGCTTACCTGATCACGTCGTGGAACAGCTTACCGGAGAAGTGCGCCACACCCAGAACATAACATCAATAGCGCTTTCGTCAAAAAAGCAATTTAAAATACAGATTTCAAGAAATGTTCCCCCCCCCACAAAAATAACATAACAGTCCGCCCGACAGGTAAACTTACAAAGAGAGAGCATTTCTAATAAAAATTAAATGCTGCTTACCTGATCACGTCGTGGAACAGCTTACCGGAGAAGTGCGCCACACCCAGAACATAACATCAATAGCGCTTTCGTCAAAAAAGCAATTTAAAATACAGATTCAAAGAAATGTACCCACCCCCCCACAAAAATAACATAACAGTCCGCCCGACAGGTAAACTTACAAAGTGAAAGCATTTCTAATAAAAATTAAATGCTGCTTACCTGATCACGTCGTGGAACAGCTTACCGGAGAAGTGCGCCACACCCAGAACATAACATCAATAGCGCTTTCGTCAAAAAAGCAATTTAAAATACAGATTCAAAGAAATGTACCCCCCCCCACAAAAATAACATAACAGTCCGCCCGACAGGTAAACCTACAAAGAGAGAGCATTTCTAATAAAAATTAAATGCTGCTTTTCTGATCACGTCGTGGAACAGCTTACCGGAGAAGTGCGCCACACCCAGAACATAACATCAATAGCGCTTTCGTCAAAAAAGCAATTTAAAATACAGATTCAAAGAAATGTACCCTCCCCCCCACAAAAATAACATAACAGTCCGCCCGACTGGTAAACTTACAAAGTGAAAGCATTTCTAATAAAAATTAAATGCTGCTTACCTGATCACGTCGTGGAGCAGCTTACCGGAGAAGTGCGCCACATCCAGAACATAAGAACAATAGCGCTTTCGTCAAAAAAGCAATTTAAAATACAGATTTCAAGAAATGTACCCCCCCCCCACAAAAATAACATAACAGTCCGCCCGACAGGTAAATTTACAAAGAAAGAGCATTTCTAATAAAAATTAAATGCTGCTTACCTGATCACGTCGTGGAACAGCTTACCGGAGAAGTGCGCCACACCCAGAACATAACATCAATAGCGCTTTCGTCAAAAAAGCAATTTAAAATACAGATTTCAAGAAATGTACCCCCCCCCCACAAAAATAACATAACAGTCCGCCCGACAGGTAAACTTACAAAGAGAGAGCATTTCTAATAAAAATTAAATGCTGCTTACCTGATCACGTCGTGGAGCAGCTTACCGGAGAAGTGCGCCACACCCAGAACATAAGAACAATAGCGCTTTCGTCAAAAAAGCAATTTAAAATACAGATTTCAAGAAATGTACCCCCCCCCCACAAAAATAACATAACAGTCCGCCCGACAGGTAAATTTACAAAGAGAGAGCATTTCTAATAAAAATTAAATGCTGCTTACCTGATCATGTCGTGGAACAGCTTACCGGAGAAGTGCGCCACACCCAGAACATAACATCAATAGCGCTTTCGTCAAAAAAGCAATTTAAAATACAGATTTCAAGAAATGTTCCCCCTCCCCCACAAAAATAACATAACAGTCCGCCCGACAGGTAAACTTACAAAGAGAGAGCATTTCTAATAAAAATTAAATGCTGCTTACCTGATCACGTCGTGGAACAGCTTACCGGAGAAGTGCGCCACACCCAGAACATAACATCAATAGCGCTTTCGTCAAAAAAGCAATTTAAAATACAGATTCAAAGAAATGTACCCACCCCCCCCACAAAAATAACATAACAGTCCGCCTGACAGGTAAACTTACAAAGTGAAAGCATTTCTAATAAAAATTAAATGCTGCTTACCTGATCACGTCGTGGAACAGCTTACCGGAGAAGTGCGCCACACCCAGAACATAACATCAATAGCGCTTTCGTCAAAAAAGCAATTTAAAATACAGATTCAAAGAAATGTACCCACCCCCCCCCACAAAAATAACATAACAGTCCGCCCGACAGGTAAACTTACAAAGTGAAAGCATTTCTAATAAAAATTAAATGCTGCTTACCTGATCACGTCGTGGAGCAGCTTACCGGAGAAGTGCGCCACACCCAGAACATAGGAACAATAGCGCTTTCGTCAAAAAAGCAATTTAAAATACAGATTTCAAGAAATGTACCCCCCCCCCCACAAAAATAACATAACAGTCCGCCCGACAGGTAAATTTACAAAGAAAGAGCATTTCTAATAAAAATTAAATGCTGCTTACCTGATCACGTCGTGGAACAGCTTACCGGAGAAGTGCGCCACACCCAGAACATAACATCAATAGCGCTTTCGTCAAAAAAGCAATTTAAAATACAGATTTCAAGAAATGTACCCCCCCCCCCCACAAAAATAACATAACACTCCGCCCGACAGGTAAACTTACAAAGAGAGAGCATTTCTAATAAAAATTAAATGCTGCTTACCTGATCACGTCGTGGAGCAGCTTACCGGAGAAGTGCGCCACACCCAGAACATAAGAACAATAGCGCTTTCGTCAAAAAAGCAATTTAAAATACAGATTCCAAGAAATGTAACCCCCCCCCCCAAAAAATAACATAACAGTCCGCCCGACAGGTAAACTTACAAAGTGAAAGCATTTCTAATAAAAATTAAATGCTGCTTACCTGATCACGTCGTGGAACAGCTTACCGGAGAACGCGCCCCACCCAGAACATAACAATAGCGCTTTCGTCAAAAAAGCAATTTAAAATACAGATTTCAAGAAATGTACCCCCCCCCCACAAAAATAACATAACAGTCCGCCCGACAGGTAAACTTACAAGGAGAGAGCATTTCTAATAAAAATTAAATGCTGCTTACCTGATCACGTCGTGGAACAGCTTACCGGAGAAGTGCGCCACACCCAGAACATAACATCAATAGCGCTTTCGTCAAAAAAGCAATTTAAAATACAGATTCAAAGCAATGTACCCACCCCCCCCCCCACAAAAATAACATAACAGTCCGCCCGACAGGTAAACTTACAAAGAGAGAGCATTTCTAATCAAAATTAAATGCTGCTTACCTGATCACGTCGTGGAACAGCTTACCGGAGAAGTGCGCCACACCCAGAACATAACATCAATAGCGCTTTCGTCAAAAAAGCAATTTAAAATACAGATTCAAAGAAATGTACCCACCCCCCCCACAAAAATAACATAACAGTCCGCCCGACAGGTAAACTTACAAAGTGAAAGCATTTCTAATAAAAATTAAATGCTGCTTACCTGATCACGTCGTGGAACAGCTTACCGGAGAAGTGCGCCACACCCAGAACATAACATCAATAGCGCTTTCGTCAAAAAAGCAATTTAAAATACAGATTCAAAGAAATGTACCCACCCCCCCCCACAAAAATAACATAACAGTCCGCCCGACAGGTAAACTTACAAAGTGAAAGCATTTCTAATAAAAATTAAATGCTGCTTACCTGATCACGTCGTGGAACAGCTTACCGGAGAAGTGCGCCACACCCAGAACATAACATCAATAGCGCTTTCGTCAAAAAAGCAATTTAAAATACAGATTCAAAGAAATGTACCCCCCCCACAAAAATAACATAACAGTCCGCCCGACAGGTAAACTTACAAAGTGAAAGCATTTCTAATAAAAATTAAATGCTGCTTACCTGATCACGTCGTGGAACAGCTTACCGGAGAAGCGCACCCCACCTACAACGTAACAGCAATAGCGCTTTCGTCAAAAAAGCAATTTAAAATACAGATTCCAAGAAATGTACCCCCCCCCACAAAAATAACATAACAGTCCGCCCGACAGGTAAACTTACAAAGTGAAAGCATTTCTAATAAAAATTAAATGCTGCTTACCTGATCACGTCGTGGAACAGCTTACCGGAGAAGTGCGCCACACCCAGAACATAACATCAATAGCGCTTTCGTCAAAAAAGCAATTTAAAATACAGATTCAAAGAAATGTACCCACCCCCCCCACAAAAATAACATAACAGTCCGCCCGACAGGTAAACTTACAAAGTGAAAGCATTTCTAATAAAAATTAAATGCTGCTTACCTGATCACGTCGTGGAGCAGCTTACCGGAGAAGTGCGCCCCACCCAGAACATAAGAACAATAGCGCTTTCGTCAAAAAAGCAATTTAAAATACAGATTTCAAGAAATGTACCCCCCCCCCACAAAAATAACATAACAGTCCGCCCGACAGGTAAATTTACAAAGAGAGAGCATTTCTAATAAAAAATAAATGCTGCTTACCTGATCACGTCGTGGAACAGCTTACCGGAGAAGTGCGCCACACCCAGAACATAACATCAATAGCGCTTTCGTCAAAAAAGCAATTTAAAAAACAGATTTCAAGAAATGTCCCCCCCCCCCACAAAAATAACATAACAGTCCGCCCGACAGGTAAACTTACAAAGAGAGAGCATTTCTAATAAAAATTAAATGCTGCTTACCTGATCACGTCGTGGAACAGCTTACCGGAGAAGTGCGCCACACCCAGAACATAACAATAGCGCTTTCGTCAAAAAAGCAATTTAAAATACAGATTTCAAGAAATGTACCCCCCCCCCCACAAAAATAACATAACAGTCCGCCCGACAGGTAAACTTACAAAGAGAGAGCATTTCTAATAAAAATTAAATGCTGCTTACCTGATCACGTCGTAGAACAGCTTACCGGAGAAGTGCGCCACACCCAGAACATAACAATAGCGCTTTCGTCAAAAAAGCAATTTAAAATACAGATTTCAAGAAATGTACCCCCCCCCCACAAAAATAACATAACAGTCCGCCCGACAGGTAAACTTACAAAGAGAGAGCATTTCTAATAAAAATTAAATGCTGCTTACCTGATCGCGTCGTGGAACAGCTTACCGGAGAAGTGCGCGGACACGGACGGCCGGAAACATGCACAGGACAGCGAGGGGGGGCGGAAAGGCACAGGGAGGGGGCGGGAGAGGACACGGACGGCCGGAAACATGCACAGGACACCGAGGGGGGGCGGAAAGGCACAGGGAGGGGGCGGGAGAGGACACGGACGGCCAGAAACGTGCACAGGACAGCGAGGGGGGGCGGAAAGGCACAGGGAGGGGGCGGGAGAGGACACGGACGGCCGGAAACATGCACAGGACAGCGAGGGGGGGCGGAAAGGCACAGGGAGGGGGCGGGAGAGGACACGGACGGCCGGAAACGTGCACAGGACAGCGAGGGGGGGCGGAAAGGCACAGGGAGGGAGCGGGACGGACGGCGGGAGGGGGCGGGAGAGGACAGCGCATCTGACTTCACTTTCAGTGAAAGGGGAGGGAACGGGAAAAAACGTAACGCCGCCCTGGGAAAAAATCTCCGGAACGCCCCCGAATCTGGTCCAGCCTTGATGGACAGATCCGGCACTCAATGGCTAGCCTCCATTTATGGAGCTAGCCAATGAGAGCCGGGGGACGTTCCAGGAGTCCTTATTGACGACATAGGATTTCACCTGCGCTGAAGAGATGCGCAGAGCGCAGCCTTCGGCAGGCGAAACCCAAAAAGTCTACAGGGGCTATCACGACCCCAATATGACAACTGATCCGATGTAGAAGGGATGATTGTGTTTGTTTTTCCTCAGCTGAGCAGTCTACAGGATATATATTAACTCTGAAAATCTCCAAGTTAGACAGGGCCGCGAACCAAAACCACCCCCAGCAGAAGTGTTCAAACTAGACTCGCTCCCTTCATCTCTTCGTGCAGTCCCTTTCCATCCAGCCATCCATTCTCTCTCTCCTTCTCTCTTTTTTTCCTCTTTGATCGCTTTGTCTCCATTTTTCACCTCCATCCCTCTCTTTATCTCTCTTGAAGCCTCCCACTGTCTGCTGCAGTTAACCTAGAGAGCTGGAAAAAGTGACAGAGGCACCAGGAGTGGTCATGGCTTTCAACAACGGCCTCCAAGAACTCCAGCACCCCAGAGAAATGCCTGGTGGAACAAAAGGCCTGTTTGGCGCTGAAGTTCGAACGTGAGCCGAACCAGCAAAGCTCCGACCCTGAGGAGTAGACTTACTAAGGGGCATATTATCAAGGACAGGCGATACATTATCGCCGCTTTTATCGGCAGGACACTGCCGATAAAGCAGCGATAATGGCCTTGATAATATGCTCTATTAATTCCAATCGAAGCCCATGTTAGATGTGTTCACATCTAACATGGGCTTCGATTGGAATTAATAGAGCATATTATCAAGGCCATTATCGCTGCTTTATCGGCAGTTTCCTGCCGATAAAAGCGGCGATAATGTATCGCCTGTCCTTGATAATATGCCCCTAAGATTTTACACAGGTTGGCGTCACAAAAGTGATGCTAATTGGCGCAAAATCTTTTTTCCGATTTCTTTCCATAAATAACGGGAAAGTAATGCAAAGCAGAGCACAGTGCGGCTTTGCATTACTTAGCGCCATGGGGGCGTACCATGGGTGGAGCACGGGTGTTCCCATGCAAGTTTTCTGACACTAACCCCTATTTACTAAATAGACAGGGTTTGATGTCAGAAAACTGCGCCCTTTTGAAGTAGGTGAAACGAAGGAGAAATGCTTTCATTACTCCTTTCTTTTCTGGCTTTGTACATGTGCTGCACTTTAAAGCACACATACAAAGAGGGAAAAGGTTTAAAGTTAGTCTATGCATAGTATTTTCTACTGGAAGGGTATCCTTCCTGTACAAAACCTATGCCAGATTCAGAGAGACACCCTTGCACTATGGGACAAAGTTGTCTTGATGATGCACGTCACTAATTTCAGCACCGGCGCTAGGGAGAGGGGAGGCTAGTGCCATATTTCTGCAACTATGGTGCTTTCCTGCTCTCTCCTTCTCACGCAGCACAGCATTTGTGGCTGCTCAACTGGGCTGCGTGAGTAAGTGGCCGACAGAGTCGTAATTGCATCTCTCTCTTTCCAAGGTGTGCTGTCTGGAGTTCATACACTAACTGGTAGATTTCCCATATAATGTGTGCACTGTAGACATAGCAATTTCTGAACAAATAAATGCAGAGATCCATTCTGCGTCTGCACAGGTGAAACATCCTTTACGACGCAACTTTTACCACACAGTACCTTTACAACGCAGGATTTACAACGCTGGAGGGCGCTGTAGGATAGGTAATAGTTTAATTTACTATCCAAAACCTTCCCTACTATCCACGGGGACTGGAGTTTGAATAGTAAATTAAACTATTCACTATCCAGCGCCTTCCAACACAAGTCGTTGTAACGACTTGCGTTGTAAAACCTGCATTGTAAAGGCATGCATTGTAAAGGCATGCGTTGTAATGACATACATCCCTGCACAGTGCTCAGAACGAGATCATTAAAGATACTGACCCATGTTTGGATTTGGTGCTAAAAGTAGCTCAGGAAAATGGATTAATGTCAGTCCCTAATTGTGCAGAGCGTGCATAGCAAGTGAGTCTGATTCTCTCCAGCAGGATTGGAGCCAAATAAGCATGTGTTGATAAACAAATTGTGGGGCACATTTTCTCATTTCTAGAGTAGCGCAGCAACCAAAGTTACCGTGCTGCATTGCACTAGTAGAAGAGAGCATCACAGAGCCATATATACTAAGAAATAGCACTGCTGCACTTTTACCTATGTCAGGCGGACAATGAGGCTGCTCACTGACATCACACACCTTTGTACCATTGGGCAGAAGTGCTTAGATGAAATCTAGCGCAGGGTTTGCATGGAAGGAGTATACATCCAGTACAAAAAAACAAAAAAATGCCTACACAAAATTAAAAAGTTTTCATACATTGGATGTGTGATGTACAGCACAACACACATCCAATATTTGAAAAGTTCGGAGAAAAAAATTATTTATCCTTATTAGAGCCTGCCTCGAAAAGCATTATTTTTTAGTAAAATGCCCTGTCTACAATTTTTAGCAGAGAGGTTTTGCATCAACAACCATCAACGGTAACGTGAGAATGAACATCTACCATCCATGGGAAGTCCTCCTGATGCAAAGTAGTGCAAAGTAGCACAAACCTGTATTTGTATTACTTTACATGCTACTTACCAGTATAAATACAATTTTGCACTGGAAAGTAAATAATTTATAAACCGTTTGTGGAGGTTTGAATAGCTTTTTATGACTGCACGGGCATACAGTGTTAATACATCTGCCCATGTGTGCTCTCTCAGGGCTGTTTGTTAGTAGGGATAGACTGGTGAGCCCTCTGCTCCTTCAGCCATAAAAGTAGTCCCATGATCCTCAGCCTACCAGGGGTATTCCATATGTCCCATAAGACCAAGCCAGCCTTAACTCTATCAAGATACATATTTTCTTAGGTTGAGATGGTCATGGCCTTGCTATGTTTATAGCTTTTTAATCTGCTTTGCCTGGAACTTTGGGGTATATTATCAACAACTAGCGATAATTTTTGTCTCTAACTTGTTTAGAGACAAAAATTATCGCCGCACATCGGCGATTTTTATCGCAGATAAACCTTGCTATTAGCAAGGTTTATCGCAAATGCGATAAAAAACACCCGCAATGCATGAATATCGCTGAAAAGTCAGCGATATTCATGCATTATCGAGCAAATGCTCCTAGCCATGTTATCCACCTCCCATTGGATAACATGGCTAAGAACTGCTCAGGGCAGGTGTTAGCTTTTGGAGATATTCGCCCTTAGCGCAAATATCTCCAAAAGTTGGTAATAGGAGATAGCGATGTTAGCGACTGTTTCCAGTCGCTAACATCTTGGCACGCCCACTTTGCATATCATTAGTGATAAATATCACTGACATGCAAAGTGGGGCCCATGATGGTCGCTATCTCCTATTAGCTGTCGCTAACTGGTGTTAGCGACAGCTTGGTAATAGGGAGATAATTTTATCTCCGCTTTCTTGGCTTTTAAAGCCAAAAAAGCGGAGATAAAACCCCTTGATAATATACCCCTTTATTTTTCCCTATGCTACCTGTACCGGGGCCCTGGAGTGTCTTCCTTCTAAGCAAGAAGCTCTATTAAGTTTAAAAAAGAAAAGCAAAAGCAAAAATAGTTTCACCAGAGGACAGACATAATTAGCAGAATGCCTTTGAGACACCTTTTTAGAGTATATATTAGCCGAGTTGTTCTTTTGAGCAAATAACAAGGTCATTCAGCGTACCAAGATGTAAAGTATTGGAGAAGTGCAATTTAGATTCCATCTGTTACAGGTCATCAATGCACAATTTGCATTTATATTTGACATTACATCTACTGTTGACCTTAATAATATTAACGTGTGTAGAGGTATAAATTCATTAATGAAATGTAACCACTGAGAAATTGAAGTTTATATACATGTGCTCTAATGTTCAGTCAAACATGAAGATGTATTCTGTATTCATGTTGCATTTATATTTTGAGTCATACTTGTATATATTCTGAAAGTCATAATTGAAAGAGTAATCCTATATTGTTTTATTCACATTTGCATTTGTTCATGAGTTACATGTGCACAAGTATAACCATGTATTTGAAGTGCACATTTAAATATTAATTAAAGTTAGCATGACTAAAGGCCTTGGGATTCTGAAATATGCTTTGCTTGGTTAGCATGTTCTTTCTTTTGCAGGTGTGTTTTCAAGGTTTCCTTAGCTAGAGAAAAGGAATATTGTTGTCTGTATTCGTTTCTTGATAGTAAGGTCTGAGAAAAGAAATGTTAGCAAGAAACATGAAGACTTAATGAGCAAATGAAGCTTCCTTTTAATTGCATATCAGGAACTGAGGGATGTTCAAGGTTGCAGCAAATGTTCACGTTTTATAGACTGAGAATATCTGGAAATGTTGCAATGCACAACCTGAGGGTGGTGACGATTGGTTCTTGCGGGGGGGGGGAGGGGAGAGATATGATTGTTGCTGAAGTCACTGTTATTTTGATTAGCATTCACACTGTTAGAAGTTAGAGCAGATTCCCTTAGACTTTGAGGGGTACAGACCTATCTGCTTCCTTTATTCTTGCAAGTATAAAGCTTCATGTTAAACACTGATTCCAATTTTGGGAGACTTCTACTGGAGTCTTCACTATACTGACACCTTCCAGCATTTCCGTATTCCCTTGAGACCCTACTTTACTAACCATCCTTATTCTAGATATAGAACCTTGATTAGAAAACTTTAGAACTATTCATGTTTGACAGAGAGAATCTAAGTTTCTTTAAGGTACACCAATTTCTAATTTTCAGTTTCTGTATTGCTGTGGCTGTGATTAATTTGTATCTTATCTTATTGAGACTGAGCCAATTGCAATGATCCAGCTCACTAGCTGTAATCCTGTATTGTTTTAATATTTGCCTTACATGCATATATATTCGATTGACTATTAATTGGAAATAAAACTATATATTTATTGATTCCTGGTTCTTATTGTGAGGCCAAATGGGCTTCTGAAAAATTTAATTATTTTATCATCGCTAACTCCCTATGCGTCTCAGTCAACTTGAAAAGATCCACCAGATGAAGGATTGTAAATCACACTCCTGCACACTCTCAGTTGGTAGCTTGACAGTTGGTTTAGCTATTGAGACAGAGGGATTTACTGTATCTGTTAGAACCCGCAGTCTCTGGTTGGCAATGGTGTGCACCTTTGTCAAATAGGGACCCTTCATCTACGTCAGGGCAAGGGAATTACACGCTGAAGGTAACCCCTGCTCACCCCCTTGGTAGCTTCGCACGAGCAGACAGGCTTATTTCAGAGGCAGTGTGTTAAGCATACATACAGTAATATAGATGAAGCACTACAAATGGACACCACACCGGGATGTTTAAAAAATAAGTAATCTTTATATAATTATCACAAGACCTTACGGCAAAAATCCACAGTACGAATAGGTTTTACGGTTACTCAAAAATAGGCTTTAGCTACAAGTATCTCTGGCAACAGATAACTCCAATGGGAGTTATCACTTCAACACACAGCAGAGTTCTCGGGGTACAACCCACCTGCGAGGAGCGCAGCTTTGGGCCCGGAGTCGTGACTAGACTCTCACGGGACAGTACCCTTGGTGCACACTACGAGGGTCTGTCAGTAAATCAAATACACCAATCATGGAATCACAAATTAACATTACTTTACTCAGGGAGCACTTGCACTGTGCACTGGATGGCAGTGCCCAAAGCGTCTAAACCAGCAAACATAAAAAAACAGAGGAGGCAATCCATCAAAAAGAGGAAGGGAAACCCATGCCAATGGTGCCAGGTCTAACACATGAACTAACCCCCCCCCCCCGGGAGTTCTCTTCACTAAGGTGGAAAAATCTGAACAGACCATCAGCACTGGCGTGTTCTGTACCAGGGTGGTGTTCCACCATGAAGTCCATCCCCTGTAGGGAAATGGACAACCTCAACAACTTCAGATTCTCACCGCTCATCTGCATCAACCATCTGAGGGACCCGTGGTCTGTCTAAACTCGGAAGTGAGTTCCAAACAGGTATAATCTCAACTTCTTCAGCGTCCAGACCACAGCAAATGCCTCACGCTCTATTGCACTACACCTCTGTTCCAGTGGAAGTAAACTACGGGTTGATCTAGGCCCTCCTCATTCACTTGTGACAGCACAGCCCCCACCCCGTGCTCTGCGAAGTGTCTGTCTGGTCAAGAAATTCTTTCGAGGAGTCGGCCGCCTGAAGCACGGGTGCGGTGCACATGGCAGTCTTCAGTGCGTCAAAAGCCTTCTGACAGGTGTCAGTCCAATTCACTCTCTTGGGCTGCTTCCGGGAAGTCAGCTCCATCAAGGGGGCAACGATGTTGTCGTACCCCTTGACAAACCTCCTGTAGTACCCTGTGAGTCCTAAAAAGGCCCTCAACTGTGTCTGCGTCTTCCGGGGTTCCCACACTAGGATAGTCTGGATCTTGGGTTGCAGAGGTGCCACCTGGCCACTCCCCAACTGGTACCCCAAGTACACCACGGCACCCTGTCCAATCTGGCACTTGCTTGCCTTAATTATGAGGCCTGCCTTCCGCAGCGCCATCAACACTTCCCAGAGGTGCCGCAAGTGTTCCTCCCAACTAGCGCTGAACACTGTGATGTCGTCCAGGTAGGCGGCATTGAACTCTTCCTGCCCAGCCAACACTCAGTTGACTAACCTCTGTAAGGTGGCAGGTGCGTTCTTCAACCCAAAGGGCATAACCTGGAACTGGTAGTGCCCATTGGGTGTGGAGAATGCTGACCTCTCCTTGGCCCCATCGGTCAAGGCGATCTGCCAATACCCAGAGGTTAGATCAAACGTGCAGAGGTATTGTGCAGCCCCTAGCCGATCTACGAGCTCATCAGCTCTGGGGATGGGGTGCGCGTCAGTCCTCGCAACTGAATTAAGTCCTCTGTAGTCCACACAGAACCGTACTTCGGGTGTGGCACCTGCTGCGGCATCCTTCGGGACCAAGACCACTGGGCTGGCCCACTGGCTGTGAGGCGCATCAATCATCCCTAAGGCAAACATCTTGGAAACCTCCTCCTTGATGTGAGCTTGAACCCTGTCAGTCACTCGGTAAGCCTTGTGCATCACCGGGGGACTGTCTCAGGTATCCATATCATGTACACACCACTCGGTGACACCAGGGGCCAGGGAGTACAAGTCAGAAAATTGCCCCAAAAAGTGGGGTCAATTTGCTGCAGCTCGGGTGTCATGGTGGTTGAGAGGTTGGCCCCATCTACTGACCCATCCTGCTTTGTCGCTGACAGGAGGTCCAGAAGAGGCTGGGTCCCTCCTTCATCCCCTCATCCGTCGCTAAGAGCATGCCCGCTTCGGACCTCTCTAAGTGGGGCTTCAGGCGATTAACGTGTAGGACCGGCAAAGGGTTCCTAGGAGTCCGCAAGTTCAGCAGGTAGGTGACATCACTCTTGCGCTCCACCACCTCAAAAGGTCCAGTCCACCTGTCCTGGAGGGCACGAGGTTCGACAGGGGCCTTGACCCAAACCTTCTGTCCAGGTTGAAGCTCGATCAGAGTGGCCTTCTGATCGTACCACGGCTTCATCTCTTCCTGGTTGGCCTACGGGTTCGCCTGAGAGAGTTGACTAAAGCGGCGAGTTTGGTTCCTGAAGGCCAGCATGTAACTGTACACATCCTGGGGAGTTTTCCTGGGAGATTGCTCCCAGCCTTCCTTGACCAAACTCAAAGGTCCTCGTACTGGGTGCCTGTACAGTAGTTCAAAGGGTCTGAACCCCAGGGACTTCTGCGGCACCTCTTGGTTTGCAACCAACAGACATCCCAAGAGGACGTCCCATTTACGCCTCATGGGTTCCTCGAGACCCATAATCCTGCCCTTGAGGGTCTGATTGAACCTTTCAACCAGCCCATTACCTTGGGGGTGGTAAGGAATGGTGAACTTGTATGTTACCCCACTCTCCTTCCACAGAGACTTCATATAGTTCGATATGAAGTTGGTATATCAGTCAAACACTACCTCTTGGGGAAACTCCACACAGGAAAAAATCCCTCTCAGTGCACGTCCCACCACGGGGGCCGTCACTGTCAGGAGAGGTATGGCTTCCGGGTACCGGGTGGCATGGTCCACCAAGACCAGGATGAACCTGTTGCCCACGGATGTCTTGGTATCCGGAAGCCCCATAATGTCAAATGCCAATCCTTTCAAAGGGGCAGATGACCACAGGGAATGGCTGGAGAGGAGCCTTCTGCTTTCTCCCACTCTTTCCACTTGCCTGGCAAGTCTGACAGGTCCTGCAATTAGTGTCCGCACTCTTCTGCATCTGGGGCCAGTAAAATTGGGTGACGAGGCTTTTGAAGGTCTTGTCCTGCCCCAGATGTCCAACTAACGGAAAGTCATGAGCCCACCCCAGTAGGAAGGCTCGGAAGCACTGGGGTACCTCCCACACATGGGCTGACCCAGGCGCCGCAGCCTTAGGCTCACTATACAGGAGGTAGTTCTCCCAGTATATCCAACGTGAAGAGGTCTGATCACCTGCTGCCTGGTTGGTGGCCTGTTGCCGCAAACCCACAAGAGAAGGGCACTTCTTTTGCTCTGCGCAAAACTCTTCCCTGAAGGGCCCTCCTACTTGCTGCCAATGGGTCAGCTCAGGTAGGTCTCCCAGTTCAGCCACTTGTTCCCACATCGGTACCAGGGCATCCCCCTCACGGTCTGCCTCCTCCTGGACTGTGGGAATGGTGGGGGCTGGCGTCCCCTCCCCCCATCCTCCTCTTCTCAAGGCAGGTCTCTGGGCTATACTCTCAGGCTCCAGAGTCTCTTGTACACCCCTACTAGCTGCCATTGCTCGGGTGGTCACACAGGCCCACTCAAGCAAACCCAACATCTCTAAGTGTGCACTTTGCTCCACCTTCGCCCATAAGAAGCTCTCAAAATCATTGCCCAACAGACAGTCTATAGGCATGGCGGGCCTCACAGCTACTTAAAGACCGACCCTTGACCTTTTTTAGGCAGGTCGCTCCCCACAGCACTACCTGTTTGCCCGTGCCCTAAGCCCATCTGCTGCTGCTGATGACGGAGTTTGAGGCCCTCCTCCACCCGCAGGCTACCACCTACACCTTATCCCTGGTGGCCAGTGGTAGGCTAAAGGTTTGCTCTTGCTCGTGCTCTCTGTATTTTGATTTATTGTCTTATTTTGTTTTTCCTCCTTCACTCTTGTGCCATTACAGTGCCCTTTTTGCCTGTTTGCCCTTTTTGCCTTCTGTACCCCTCACCGTTCCTCACTCCTGTTTTCCCGCCGCTGCATCCTCTGCAGACCGCCCCCACTCTCTCATTTGTCCGCTCCCACCTCCCAGCTGCTCCTCCCTCCCACCTCTCCTTCTTATGGCGGCCGATGTGCGGCCGCGCCGCTGGTGCACAGAAGGCACACCTAAGACAAGTCCATCTGTTCCCGTCTGCGAGTGGACCGCGCCCAGCGCCAGTACCCCTGGCCTCCGCGAACACCACAACACCCGATGCTACTACGGCGCCAACACCCTCCACACACTCAACAGCGGCGAGCACACGCCTGCTTCCTGGCCGCCCCGAAGCGCACCAAAGGACTCTTCTCATGTCAGAACTCCAGCTTCAGCAGTCTCCGAGCCTCCAACCCGCCCACCAGGACAGGACGCAACCACCTGAGATGCATACTACTGAACACCCGCTCCACACTCAAACACGCCGTTGAACTCTGGGACTTGCTCAACACATCCTCCCCGGACGTAGCCTTCCTGAAAGAGACCTGGATGAACGACTCCTCTGCACCCGACATTGCCATAGCCATCCCGGATGGCTACAATATCACCCGCAGAGACCACACCAATGGAGTAGGAGGTGGACTCGCCATCCTCCACAAGACCAACCTCATGGTCTCAACCAACTCCGACAACACCCTCAGCACTGCTGAACACCTGCACTTCCAGATCCTCACTGATCCCAACACCACCCTCAGAGGAAAGCTGATCTACAGAACCCCCGTACCCCAACCTCAGTTCAGCGACTCCCTCGCCAACTTCGTCAGCATGCATGCCCTCGCCTCTACGGACTCCATCCTCATCGGAGACATGAACTTCCACCTCTAGAACAACAACAACACCAACTCCACCACCCTGACTGACAATCTTGCCAACCTCCGACTCAGACAGCTCATCACTGCGCCCACCCACTCTGCCGGCCTCACGCTTGACCCCATCTTCTCCGCAAGCCCCCTTCAGCCACACCACCGAACTCCTCTGGACCGACCATCGCTGCATCCACTTCACCCTCCAGAGACCCACCATGCACCACCGCACCCAACAGGTCCCCCGCTGCAGCTAGAGCAAATTCAGCAAAGACCAGCTAAACACCGTCCTCGCCTGATGCCCACCCACCGACACCACCGACGCCGACACCGCTGCCAGCAACTTCATGTGTTGTATCGATGACTGCGCCAACACTCTCGCCCCGCTCAAGAAACCCTCCAACAGACACACCACCAAGAATGCCAGCTGGTTCTCCGCAGAACTCCAGACCTCCAAACAAACCTGCCGAAAACTAGAGAAAAAATGGCACCATGAACAGACACCAGAGAACCAAGAAGCCCACAAGACCGCCATGCACCAAAACCATCACCTCATCAGAGCCGCCAAAAGGACCTCCTTCAAGGACCACCTCGACAACAACGCACACAACAGCAAAGAGCTCTTCAACATCGTGAAGGAACTCTCCAATCCCAGCTACAACACCAACGACATCCCACCATCGCAAGTCCTGTGCAACTTCCATGCCACCTTCTTCCACTACAAGATCGCCGACATCCAGGACAGCTTCAACAACCTGACCACCCCAACAACCAACGACACCTCACACCCCACGGCCACCACACACAGTGACCCCCTGCTCACCTGGACCCACATCAACGATGACGACACCATCAAGATCATGTACACCATCTCCGTCAGACCCACACCCACACCACATCTTCAACAAAGCCAGCGCCACCATCGTACCCCATCTCCGTAAGGCCATCAACATCTCCTTCGACACCGCGACCTTCCCGGAGAGCTGGAAGCACGCCGAGATCAACGCCCTGCTCAAGAAACCCAGGGCTCTAGAAGGAACCGCCTCCTTCCTCACCGGCAGAACCCAGAGCGTCCGCCTTCCCCTTTCCGGTCCGATGCCTCCAAGATCATCTGCGGCGCACCCCAAGGATCATCCCTCAGCCCGACATTGTTCAACATCTACATAGCCCAGCTCGCCCACGTCGCGAGACTGCACGACCTTAACATCTTCTCCTACGCCGACGACACACAGCTGATCCTCTCCCTCACTGCCAAAACCAACCTCCACGAAGGAATGAAAGCCGTCGCCGAATGGATGAAGAACAGCCGTCTGAAGCTGAACTTGGACAAGATGGAGGTCCTCATCCTCGGCTCCACACCCTCAGCCCGGGACGACGCCTGGTGGCTGACCGCCCTGGGAGCAGCACCAACACCCACCGACCACCCAACCAACCTGGGGTTCATTCTCGACTCAAAACTCTCCATGACCAAGCAAAGTCAACGCGTCTCATCCTCCTGCTTCAACACCCTCGGCATGCTCCGGAAGATCTACAGGTGGATCCCAACCAACACAAGAAGAACAGTCACCCAGGCCCTCGTCAGCAGCAGGCTGGACTATGGAAACGCCCTTTACGCGGGAGCCTCGGACAAACTACTGAAACGACTGCAAAGCAGACAGAACACCTCTGCCTCCCTGATCCTCGACATCCCTCGACACAGCCACATCACACCCCACCTGAGAGACCTGCACTGGCTGCCCATCAACTAGAGGATCACCTTCAAACTCCTCACACACGCACACAAGGCACGCCACGACACCAGACCAGCATACCTCAACAGATGACTCACCTTCTACACCCCGAACCGCCAGCTCCGCTCGCCGACCGGGCCCTCGCTACCGTCCCCTGCATCCGAAGAGTGACCACCGGTGGCAGATCATTCTCCTACCTCGCCGCCAAGACCTGGAACACCCTTCCCATCCTCTTACAGCAGACCCAAGACCTACTTAACTTCAAGAGACTACTCAAGACCTGGCTCTTCGAGCAGTAGCAGCACACCCCCCAGCACCTTGAGACCCTCACAGGTGAGTAGTGCGCTCTACAAATTTCATGATTGATTGATTGATTGATTGATTGATTGATTGATTGTACCTGAGAACCCCCCACTCAAAGGGAACCTGAGCCACCTCACACTGGCTCTGCGAGTTGTCTGCTGCAACTACGGGGTAGAATGCATGAGGGATCACCTGATCTTTGGACACCAGCCGGCAACTGACGGCGCTCACGCTTGCCCCGGTGTCTCGTAGAGCCTCCACCCTATGGCCATTGATGGTCAACCATTGCTTGTATTTCTTAGTCCTGTCAGGCATTTGGGTCCCGGGACCATCTCACAGTCTCCTAGTGAGGCAAGGGACATTTCTGTGGGACCCCACCCACCTTGGACACCCATCTCCTCCCCTCCCAGGGCTACACTCGCCATCTGACGGGGTGCACGCGGAAGTGCCTTGCATTCCTTGTCAGGACAGTCTACAGCACGGTGACCCACTTGGCCACATGCATAGCACATGAAGGGGCCCCTCTGAACAGGTTTACCTGTCGGAGCTTCCCGCTTCTTCTCTTGGATGGGCTGAGAACCTTTCCCTTGGTTCCCTTGGGAATTACTTTGGATCCTTCCCTCTGTTTACCCCTGTCCCCCCCACTCCTCCGTTGGGGACCCTGCCCACCTTTGGCGGAGTCATGTGTCACAAATGCGTTTGAAGTAGAAACCAATTCAATCCAAAAGTGTATAAGCACAGTACGTAGCAACTGCTTCCAAGAGGAAGTCATTGTTCTCATCCGAAAACATTTCAGCCATCCAATTGAATAATGGGAAAGAACACACATGTTCTTTGACAGCCGGAGCCTCTAGCACCATCAGAGGACAACTCAGGTATTCTTCGAGATAACTGCGAGACAGAAAGTCATGGGCTACGGTCCATTTATTCCAGTTACCTAGGACTCCATGTACTGCTGCGCAGGCCTTTATTCCAATACCAGAGCAATCTAACTCATGAGCGACTAAGAGACTCATTAGTAGATCATAATCCGGGTTAGGAGACTGCATGCTGCAGAGACACAAATCCTGGCAATGGAAGACAGGCTGCACGCATGTAAAATACGAGAACCGGAAAGATAATCCATACGCCACACTCAAGGTAGCCAGCGGGAGCGCTCTATATAATCAAGCATCCAGTTATGAAGCTGGAGCAGCCGGGGCAGGTTGTCGTGGGGCACAGATTGTGCAGAAATTTAGCTAGCAAATCAACAGCAGTATACCGGCAGCCAAGGCGAGAATTAATGGAAATCCGCGAAGAGGCTGGAAAAAATAGAATGAAAAAATGCCGACATCACACCAAAAATAGTTTGGAATGAAGTCACAAGGCCAGAACTTACAATTTTAAAAAAGTGCGCTAAGCCCGTGGTCGACGAGTCATTAAAGATAGTGTGAATCAAAGCACCAAAATGCAGGGGAGATCAGTATTTAAAAGGGCATGCACCTCAGTACGAGTGTATGCCGCGTGAAGGAAAAATGTTTCACGCAAAGTAGTAAGGGTGACTTCTTTCTGAGACAAAAGAGCCCTTATTCGACTCATCTCGTTGAACTCTGCTTTCAAGGTCGGAATGAAAGGCCAGATGGATACATCGAGCTTCCCATGTGGAGCAGGGAACAGCACATTTTTGCAACAGACTACACATTGGGAAACAGTCACAATGTATGGTATCCCTGCCAGCATACCACACCAGTCTTCATTATTTAAAGCAAATAACTACCGTTTGCTAGCAACGTGAAAGTCGGAGGTATGGCTGGGACAGGATTGCCTTTGAAAATGCACGCTAAATTTGGGGCGTAAGAATTACAAGAGCCATGCAATTGGATATTTCTACAAACTAATGAGTGATCCGGTGTTGAAGTGCAATCTACACCTTTCAGATAAACTTCTTTACCCTTCCTCAGGCACCTATAGGTAAATGGCAGGGACCAGACTTCATGGAGAAAAAAGCTGCTCAAAGATTCATATTTGCCTATGGCATAATGTTTCATACATGAATCGAATTTGAACAGGGGAAAAGGCAATGTTATTAACCCATGAATGAGCCATATAGCTGAATTATATTCGTCAACAGAAAAAGGCAATGATTCTAACTTTTCGAACATGCAAAAGTGAATACGCAGCATCTTTCATAGACATGAATTGTTGTTTTACAGTCAAATTAAACTGTAAAAATAAATAAGAGGTATTCATGTAGTCCCAAGGCACTTTACCTGCCTTCAACATTTGTAATGTCCAAGCAAATTGCATAATGGAACGTGATTGATTTTGCCCATGATACTAAACAGACACTTCATCCTGTACAATATCAACAACAGATGAAACAATATTGTCCAATGTGTAAATTCGGGAAGAAAGGGTGTTAATGCTGTTATCAACAACTGCAAGTACTTTTTCTAAATTTGCTTGATCTATTTCACGTAATCTAGAAGCCACTTCAATTTGAGAAAGTTTCCAAACTTCATTGTAAACAGCATATACCCATCCTTTTGATCTGCCTCCCACAGGGCCTTTAACACCTTGGCTGCTGGAGCTATTCCCCTGCTGTGCTGGGCCATAATAAAAACGGGTGTGGTCATGACGAGCTCAGCTCATCATGAGCACCTGAGAGGCATATGCCATGACGAGCTGAGCTCGTCATGAGCACCGAAGGGGTTAACAAAGTTATTCAGATCAACATCTTCATTTCATTTGGACAGATGGAGCTTAACTGACGCTAAGGTGGAATGTTTGAGCCAGTTCTGACATAACTTGCCTACTGAATATGTAGTAACAGAATGAAAACTTTGAAAACGGGGATTCACCCTCACGTGTGTATTGCCAGGGGTCAGACCCAGAAAACGATGTTGGCATAAATCAGAACTTTTTTTCCATAACAACCAACCCTGGGAATCAAAACTGGAAATGTTAAAAGATGAATTCAGCAACAGAGACTGTAATTCACTAAGGGACAAATCTGTGTGATTGTACCATGTAGGGTATTCTCCTAAATCAGGAAGAGAGCGAGCATTTAATTTTTTAAACGTAGCCAATCCAAAGCAGGTTGTCTGTGAAATTGTCAAATTTAAAAACAACATATGGTTCGGGATGACTCATGCACGATGCAAAGCCTCAGTGCCTTGTACCTGCCAGCCTTTAGAACCCCAAACTGATTTAATATCAATAGTATCTTTCCACAGTTCATAGCTCCCAATTGCTAATTGGTCAAGAAAGGACTTAGAATATAGTCATTTCATTTCATTTCATAAACTTTATTCGATTGTTTGTAAAAAACATCATAAAAGTATACAGATTAAAACATTGCACACATACATTTTTCAGCCGGGGGAGTACATAACATAACAAAGCTTAATAGGTAAAACATAGACTAGCAACAGTAATTGGAATGAACATACTATTGGAAAACCATACTTTTTCTTGCAGTAATAGATTCTAAAATAAAAGTTGCGGTAAAAAAACACAAATCCGGGGTGGCAAGTGAAAATAAGAATTTCATAGCATTACCGGTGGTAGACACAGAATATTTCTTAAACAATAGTTTAAGGTAAAAGATACGCAGGGACTTATACAGGGGACAGATTAGCAAGAAATGCAGAGTACTTTGCTTAGTTGATCCGTCACAAGGACAGGGGGTGGCAGAATACATTTTCATCCTTGGGAATGCCACCAGGTTATGTACAATGCCTAGTCTTAATCTTGTGAGGACAAATTGATGGGACCGTCTGCTGATAACTTTGAGGTACATGGGTAGACCAGGTCCTTCATCTTTGTTAGAGGAATAAAAGGCGTGAGTTGAGTGATCTCTAGTTTCAACTCTGCGCTTATTATATTTGTCCCTCAAGAATTCACCTTTAACCTCCTGTTTAGATAGGGTAATTACACATGTTGGGTCTTCGCGTACATCCATAACATAAAGTTCCTTAAAGGTTGAAATCACATACTTTAACCATGGGATTTTGGAGACATTGTCCAGAAGCAGACAGTCTTTAATTATTTCCTTGGTAAAGCTGGTTTCATCCTTGGTCCAAATAGATCTCCACACCATTAAGGGTCTCAGTCCAATTAGGTCAGATATATAGTCCAACCCTAGTTCTTGGTGGGTTAGGTCAGTGGATGCCGAGGAGGGAAGGAAAAGTAGTTGTTTTAGGAATAGATTTTCCAATATTTGCAGGTCCCTTAGAGTCCAATGTCCCCAAACCCCTGAACCGTATAGTGCTATAGAAGCACATCTGTGTCTGTAAATGTTCAGCATATCTGGTATGCGTCGACTTCCCAGTTTAGTAGCAAAACGGAAAACACTCAGAGAGGCCTTCCCCATCCTTGCTTTTACATTATGTTGCTCTGGGGTCCAAGACCCACCGTTGTTGAAAGTAATGCCCAAATAACAGAAATTATCCACAACCTCAATACGATTTTCCTTGAAATAAAAAGGTTTAAGGTGGTTTACCTTCTTACCGCATACCATAATGAATGTTTTGGAGTTATTAATTTTAAGTTTCTTCCCCTGTATAAAATCATAAAAACAGTTCATGAGTTTCTGGAGGCCTATTGGGGTTCTTGAAAGTAGAACAGTATCATCGGCGTAAAGCAACACCGGAATAGGTTGACCTCCTGCTTGCGGGGCATCGGCTAGGACGTTTTTTAGTTCCTGCTCGATTGAATTTATAAAAAGAGAAAAGAGCAGCGGGGCCAGCACACAGCCGTGTCTAATACCAGATTTGACCTTGATCTTTCTTGTACATTCCCCCTCAGGTCCATAGCGAATCTGGGCAGATAAGTTGGAATAAAGTCTTGCTAGGAAGTGAATAATAGCAGTCGGAGCCCCCATATCAAGTAGGGTTGACCACAACAAAGTATGGTCAACCAAATCAAAGGCACTAGAAAGGTCCGCAAAACATAGGAACAAAGAACGCTGTTTGGCCTTAGTGTATTTTCCTATTAAGAGATCTAAATTAATACACTGTTCTATAGTGCCAAGGCCCTTTCTGAAGCCGTATTGAGAGGCAGCGAGAATATTATTGCCTTCGGCCCATTCTTCCAGACGTAACAATAGGACCCTGCTCATGATTTTTAATGAGGAATCCAGAAGGGAGATAGGGCGGTAGTTCTTAGCCTCTCCTCTATCTCCCTTCTTGTAGATTGGTATAATTACGGATTCACTCCAGGTAGACGGGGTACTATCGTCGACAGCGGCATTAAATACTTGGGTCAGTAGGGGGCTCCACAGGGCCGGATCGGTTTTATAGCTGTCAATCGGGACCCCATCTGGTCCCGGGGCCTTCCCCCCTTTGCTGTTACTGATTGCCATGTCGACTTCATGGAGGGTAATTCCCAGTGTCTGGTGTGGTATGATAGGGTTATTACAGGTATTATCATGGGCCTCCCCAATTTGATCAAAAATCCCAGTAAAGTGTAGAACCCAGCTATCCTCACTTACTTGGGGAGAAAGAACTGGGAATTCTTCCTTCTGGAGGAATGGACTGTTAATGGTACTCCAGAACAATTTACTATCCCGAAGGGCTGCAGCTTTATTCAGGTCATCCCAGGCTTGCTCTCTCAGTTCTTGTTTCCTACGCTTCAATTCGATGTTATATTTAGCCCTCAGATGTTTAACCACTTCCCTGTCTCTTGGGAGGTTGGATAATGCCTTCTTAAGATTTTTTAGCGCTAAAGTGCACGATTGATCAAACCAGCCTAGCGTTGCCCGTTTGGTTGTGCCCTTGTTAATAGTAAGAGATTTTTTTATTATAGTACCTAATTCCTCGAAATAAATTATGATACACTTAGAGGAGGCATCGATTTCGAGGCAACGGAATATCACTTTGGTACCAGCTCTCACAATTTTACGGTGTAAGTACTCAGATTTTGCTCCACACCATTTGATCCGTATTCCGTTTGGCCTACATGGGGTAATTTCATCTACAATCCTGCCGATAAAAGAGTTTTTTGAGCCCCATATAAGAATAGACATGGTTAAGGCGTTATGGTCGCTAATACCGAAATCCTTGATAATCGGGACCATGCAGAGTGGAACAATCTGGGTCGAAATCAACAAATAGTCGATAACAGAGGCAGTATTCCTCCCTGTGAAGGTTGGAGCCATATTACCATCTTTGTCAAGGGCAGGTTGGTGAATAACCAGGTCATACTTTAACAAGAGATTATTAAGAGAGACACCATAGGGGGTATGGGAGAAATGAGCTAGGTTCTCCCCATTATCCCCATCAAACCCACAAGCAGCAGTATATGAATACGGACAGGTTCTAATATTGAAGTCCCCGCCCCAAATAATATCAAAAGGTTTGTGGGTATTATTACAGATTTTGGTCAGGGCTGCATCAAGTTCATCTACAACAGAAGTGCTGGTAGGGTCAAATGTATTGTTGTAGTGATTGATCAGCAAGGTGTTCCGACCCCTATTATTTTCTAATTCCAGTATTTGGGAGTGTGAACCAACTGTGAGGCAAGATCTTACATGTACTGGAAAGTGCACAGACAGTAAAATCAACAGACCACCTTTAGCCCTCCCCATAACAGATTCTTGTGCTGGGCAATTATAAGAAACAAAACCGTCATAATAGATATCAATAGTAGACCAGGTTTCCTGTAGGCAGAGGATGTCAAAGCCTAGAATATATTCCCTCCAGCCCAGGGCTGATACTCTCTGTCGCCACCCTGCAATATTCCAGCTCGCCATAGAATAACCTGATTGGCTAGAAACCAGTACCTGTTCTGTGAGGGCATTTTTTTGGGGGGGGACTGCACTTGCACTTCCCGCGCCAGATGGGCCCAGAACATAAGGTGTAGGATAAGCCTCCATCATCTCGACATGTGGGGCGGGTGTCAATGTTAACATATCTAGTATTTGTGGAATTACCAAACATTCATCTAAAGATATGGCTTTATCCAAGACTTCCCCATCCGCTATATCATTAACCGTCTCGGGAGGTAGGGGCTCAGGGATGCGTGTTGGGGATAGTCAATCAACTCCCTCAAGACCCTCTAAACAACTATACCGATTATGATCAGAAAAAGGATTGTGCTGGGGCATATATTGGGGTGGCATAGCAGGTCTTGAATTGTATAATCTTTGTCTGCCCCTTCGTTCGACCCTAGTCCAGTCATATCTTCCAGGAAATGGGTTACATTATTAGGTGGAAAAAAGAAGGAAACTGGAAGGGTCTGGATGGTAGAATCAAAGGACCTATTGAATCCCGCACAGATGTGAGATACCGTACGGGGGTCTCTAAAGCTGACAGTAATGCAATCCCCATTAATGGATTTCGGCGTCTTGCCTATCCAAGGTACCCTCCTTACCATGATAATTTGATTGTGCAAATGGGCCGGTAGGGGTCTATTCCAATTGAGCCACTTAATAATTTTACTTTTCAGGTTGCTAAAGGTTTCGGTTTCCCCTTTTTCCAGGGGAGGGGCTCCGGCTAAAACTACCATGAACCGGTTGGCTTCCGGCGGGAGATCAGGCCGTTGTAATCTAGGGGCTTTAAATTCTTTAGTTGGAGACCCTTGTATCTCTTCGGCCATTGGTCCAGGGGGGTTGGACATGCAAGGTTGATTGCCCCGGGGGATGTTGTAAAATTGCATTATTATCTTGGCTAGAGGAAGAGTGAACTGGTGGGGGGCCTGCTGTAGGACAGACGGGGTATTGGGTCGCAGTTATGGATAGGGAAGCTGGGGGGTGGGAGCAATGTGTGGGGTGCATAGACTATTGGGCTTGATGGAGTTAGCTAAGATAGTGGCTGTGGTTTTCTTGATGTTGGACATTCTAAGATCCAGCCTATCTAGTTTGGCCTCTAGCGGAGATACAATAGATTTAAATAGGGCAGCAATACTTTCGATAGAGGCCTCGCATCTGGGGGGAACTGTTTCCAGGGTAGTATTGGGCGGTGTCTGTTCATTAAATAGCTTGGCTGTTTTAGAGGACCTTCCAGCTTTTTTATCTTTTATATTGTATGGTCTTTTCCGTTTCTTAATAGCACCTTCCCTCTCCCCTTGGGACTTGGAATTAATAGAGCTCTCTTTAGGAACAGAGACAATGGAAACATTGTTACTATCAAGTGCATAGTTAATGTCAGGTACAATTACATTCGCCAAGGTATCAAAGTCCATTCTTGGCAGGCGATCTGCCTCGGGAGGGGGAGGTTGAATAACCACCGCAGGGATAGATTTATCAATAAGTCTTTCCGGTGTTTTGGCATTAGCCAGAGTCCCCAAGGATGATCTTTTTATAGACATTAATTCTTTAGATAGGCGTTTCTCCAGAGTGTTAATTTCCTTGTCAATAATGTTATTCGCCCTAATAAGGAATTTATCCATACCTCCAGTAGAAGATCCTCCAGCAATCAAGGACTTACTCCGTGTTTCCCGTCCGGCCATAGTAGGCAGATGTCAAGTGGATACGAAACAGTTGGAGGGGTGGCCCTGTCCGGTCACTACTGGTCACGAACGGGCACAAACTGGCCCGCTCCTGGCCCGGTCTTCGCCCGTGTCTTTCCGTCTCGCGGGCCGGAAATGATGGTCCTGCAATATAGGTCCTTTTGGAGAGATCACGCCCCCCGATTTAAATGCACAGGGAGGCGGCGGGAAGAGGACCAGCTGTGGCAGGTTAGCGCACTGCCCGCTGGTCCTCGCAGTCCCACGGCAAGCCTTGTTGGTATGTGGCTTCAAACCTCTGTGCACCGTAGCTGGAGGGACACAGGAAGACGAGCGGCGCCTGCGGAGCGGGTGCCGCGAGGTGTGGGTTCTGGTCCGGGTCCGATCTCAGGGAATGAAAAAACTGCGGCAGGTAGGGCAAAGTTCTTCCGCTAGGCAGCCCGTCCTTATCCAGGGGAACACACAAAACCCAAGTCCAGCCCCCGATTTAAATGCACAGGGAGGCGGCGGGAAGAGGACCAGCTGTGGCAGGTTAGCGCACTGCCCGCTGGTCCTCGCAGTCCCACGGCAAGCCTTGTTGGTATGTGGCTTCAAGCCTCTGTGCACCATAGCTGGAGGGACACAGGAAGACGAGCGGCGCCCGCGGAGCGGGTGCCGCGAGGCGTGGGTTCTGGTCCGGGTCCGGTCTCAGGAAATGAAAAAACTGCGGCAGGTAGGGCAAAGTTCTTCCGCTAGGCAGCCCGTCCTTATCCAGGGGAACACACAAAACCCAAGTCCAGCCCCCGATTTAAATGCACAGGGAGGCGGCGGGAAGAGGACCAGCTGTGGCAGGTTAGCGCACTGCCCGCTGGTCCTCGCAGTCCCACGGCAAGCCTTGTTGGTATGTGGCTTCAAGCCTCTGTGCACCGTAGCTGGAGGGACACAGGAAGACGAGCAGCGCCCGAGGCGTGGGTTCTGGTCCGGGTCCGGTCTCAGGGAATGAAAAAACTGTGGCAGGTAGGGCAAAGTTCTTCCGCTAGGCAGCCCGTCCTTATCCAGTCATTTAGTGTGGGTAAGTCTAACTTTGGAAGAGGACTTGCCAGTCATCTTAAAATAAAATGTGTCAGGATTTGATTGATTAAAATCAATAAAATATGTAAACTTTTTCAAAATAGTTTTTGAGCTGCCCTCAACGGGAGCTGGACAATGTTCCCATTGTGTATAATTAACCACATTTCTAAATGTGTTTGCTTTGTGCAGAAAATGTTTGTCATAATGTTGGTAGCAAAATAAATCAGCATAGTTGGCTGTGTCTCAATACAAATCTTCAGCATCAAAAGCAGCACAATATTTCAAATCAGAAAACAGAGCCTCTATGGCCTGTACATCCCAGTCATCAGAGCGTATATTTTGTTTAACCACATACCCCACTGAAACACGTAGTACATTGGGAAAGTTAATGAGGATTTGAAATCTGACAGCATCCAAAATAATCCCATCTAAAACGGGCCAGGCTGTAATGTCAAGAAAAGTCTGGTCTCTCTTCATGATGTGAGATGAGGAGTGGGGTGCCAAAGTTCCATCAATTAGTCTAATTAAATTTCTTTCTTTAACACAGTGTCCATTAACAAGACGGAGAAAATACACCACAAATCCAATTGACATGAATAAAAAAATTGAAAAAAGCACTAGCCAAATGTAAGTCCAATGGGGTTTCAACATTTTTTTCTTAAATCAAACAGCAAAGATCAAACTTTTTGATGGGGACTTTGACGCAATAGAGTCAGTGTCGAATGAAAAGCGTGACTGGATAAATGCAGATATTTGCAAATCAGGCATCGACAAGTCTGTAGGGTAGGTATACTCAGTATCATTAAGTGGATCAATAAAGGATCAGTAATTATAGGCATCTCGATGGCAACGTCAGGTCTGGTGGAAGTCGCCGGAGCCAAAACAGAATTTTTCAGCATCGCTGGACAAGAGACCACTTGAGTCATACTAAGAAGAATCGGCCACTCACTGTAATTTGACATTGTCAATGAAGATGTACCTGTTTTCCTTGCGACCAGGAAGTGGAGGTAAAATGACTGTTCTTGTACCCTGCACGCCAAGCAGAGGAACTGGTGCACAATATGAGGGGCCGAAATCCTTCTTGTTCTCCACCTTCTCACGGACCAGATCACCAACTCGGGGTAGCCAGCCAACAACCGGAAGCTGAAGAGCAGCATCAGATGTGGAGGGCAAATGTTCCTTTGCCCTCTCTGGTCTTTTGTAGATTCTGTAAAACAGCAGAATGTTCATTTACGTCAAAGGATGCGGCAGACGCCGCCATGTGTAGACCCCCAAGGTCCGGAACAAATATTTGGATGCCAAAGAGCATTTCGTATGGGGTCTGCCCACCCAGAGACCTTCTAGGGAGATTATTAAGTGCATGCTGTACGCTATAGACATGGGCTAGCCAGTTCCGGCCTGCACCTAAAAACTTAGCTGTCAAGGATTGTTTTAAGTCACGGTTCATTCGCTCCAAAACACTATTACTCTCAGGCCTTTATGGAGACGGATAAGACATCTGGGTTAAATCCCTCATTCTTTTGATCACCATGCCACCCCAGTTTAGACCTGGCCATATGCAAATCTATCTTGACCCTGTGCCTCATGGGAACAGTCCAGCCCGAACTGCCAAGCCAGGTCCCCCCTGACCGGAAACAAGCATTCTAGGACCAGTTTCAGGGTTTCACCCCTCTTCAGCCAGGATTTGCACATGGCTGGGTCTAAACTGGGGTGGCATGGTGAGAAGAACACAATGGATTTAACCCAGATCTTTTGACTGGGGAAGAATGTTTGCATTGTCAGCATTCCGTCCATCATTTGTTTGCTGTAACACTTTTCGCCCTAAGTGGGATGGGTATGCCCAGATGTGGGTCCCTTGCTCACTGTGCCACTGGATTCAAGCTAGCCTGGCCGAAGAAGGGTGACATACCCTGAAACCAATCCTAGGATGTTTGTTTCCGGTCCAGGGAGGACCTGGCTTGGCAGTTCGGTGTAGACTGTTCCCATGAGGCACAGGGTCAAGACTGATTTGCATATGGCTGGGTCTAAACTGGGGTGGCATGGTGAGAAAAATAACAATGGATTTAACCCAGATCTTTTGACTGGGGGAGAATGTTTGCATTGTCAGCATACCATCCATCATTTGTTTGCTGTAACGCTTTTCTCCCTAAGTGCGATGGATATGCCCAGATATGGGTCCCTTGCTCACTGTGTCACTGGATTCAAGCTATCCTGGCTGAAGAAGGGTGAGATACCCTGAAACCAGTCCCAGGATGCTTGTTTCCGGTCCAGGGAGGACCAGGCTTGGCAGTTCGGTCTGGACTGTTCCCATGAGGCACAGGGTCAAGACTGATTTGCATATGGCTGGGTCTACACTGGGGTGGCATGGTGATCAAAAGAACGATGGATTTAACCCACATCTTTTGACTGGGGGAGATTGTTTGCATTGTCAGCATTCCGTCCATCCTTTGTTTTCTGTAACACTTTTCTCCCTAAGTGGGATGGTTATGCCCAGACATGGGTCCCTTGCTCACTGTGCCACTGGATTCAAGCTAGCTTGGCTGAAGAAGGGTGACATACCCTGAAACCAGTCCCAGGATGCTTTTTTCCGCTCCAGGGAGACCTAGCTTGGCAGTTCGGTCTGGACTGTTCCCATGAGGCACAGGGTCAAGACTGATTTGTATATGGCTGGGTCTAAACTGGGGTGGTATTGTGACCAAAATAACAATGGATTTAACCCAAACTGTTTGACTGGGGGAGAATGTTTGCATTGTCAGCATTCCGTCCATCATTTGTTTGCTGTAACACTTTTCGCCCTAAGTAGGATGGGTATGCCCAGACGTGAGTCCCTTGCCCACTATGCCACTTGATTCAAGCTAGCCTGGCTGAAGAAGGGTGACAGACCCTGAATCCGGTCCCAGGATGCTTTTTTCCGGTCCAGGGAGGACCTGGCTTGGCATTTCGGTCTAGACTGTTCTCATGAGGCACAGGGTCAAGAGTGATTTTCATATGTCTGGCTCTAAACTGGGGTGGCATGGTGAGCGAAAGAACTATGGATTTAACCCAGATCTTTTGACTGGGGGAGAATGTTTGCATTGTCAGCATACCGTCTATCATTTGTTTGCTGTAACACTTTTCTCCCTAAGTGGGATGGGTATGCCCAGATATGGGTCCCTTGCTCACTGTGCCACTGGATTCAAGCTAGCTTGGCTGAAGAAGGGTGACATACCCTGAAACCAGTCCCAGGATGCTTTTTTCCGCTCCAGGGAGACCTAGCTTGCCAGTTCGGTCTGGACTGTTCCCATGAGGCACAGGGTCAAGACTGATTTGTATATGGCTGGGTCTAAACTGGGGTGGTATTGTGACCAAAATAACAATGGATTTAACCCAAACTGTTTGACTGGGGGAGAATGTTTGCATTGTCAGCATTCCGTCCATCATTTGTTTGCTGTAACACTTTTCGCCCTAAGTAGGATGGGTATGCCCAGACGTGAGTCCCTTGCCCACTGTGCCACTTGATTCAAGCTAGCCTGGCTGAAGAAGGGTGACAGACCCTGAATCCGGTCCCAGGATGCTTTTTTCCGGTCCAGGGAGGACCTGGCTTGGCATTTCGGTCTAGACTGTTCTCATGAGGCACAGGGTCAAGAGTGATTTTCATATGTCTGGCTCTAAACAGGGGTGGCATGGTGAGCGAAAGAACTATGGATTTAACCCAGATCTTTTGACTGGGGGAGAATGTTTGCATTGTCAGCATACCGTCTATCATTTGTTTGCTGTAACACTTTTCTCCCTAAGTGGGATGGGTATGCCCAGATATGGGTCCCTTGCTCACTGTGCCACTGGATTCAAGCTAGCCTGGCTGAAGAAGGGTGACATACCCTGAAACCAGTCCCAGGATGCTTGTTTCCGGTCCAGGGAGGACCAGGATTGGCAGTTCGGTCTGGCCTGTTCCCATGAGGCACAGGGTGAAGACTGATTTGTATATGGCTGGGTCTAAACTGGGGTGGCATGGTGACCAAAAAAATGATGGATTTAACCCAAATTGTTTGACTGGGGGAGAATGTTTGCATTGTCAGCATTCTGTCCATCATTTGTTTGCTGTAACACTTTTCACCCTAAGTGGGATGAGTATGCCCAGAAATGGGCCCCTTGCTCACCGTGCCACTGGATTCCAGCTAGCCTGGCTGAAGAAGGGTGTAATACCCTGAAACAGGTCCCAGGATGTTTGTTTCTGGTCCAGGGAGTACCTGGCTTGGCAGTTCGGTCTGGACTGTTCCCGTGAGGCACAGGGTCAAGACTGATTTGCATAGGGCTGGGTCTAAACTGGGGTGGCATGGTGAGAAAAAAAAACTATGGATTTAACCTAGATCTTTTGACTGGGGAGAATATTTGCATTTTCAGCATTCCATCCATCATTTGTTTGCTGTAACACTTTTCGCCCCAAGTGGGATGGGTATGCCCATATGTGGGTCCCTTGATCACTGTGCGACTGGATTCAAGCTAGCCTGACTGAAGAAGGGTGACATACTCTGAAACCGGTCCCAGGATGCTTGTTTCTGGTCCAGATAGGATCTGGCTTGGCAGTTCGATCTGGCCTGTTCTCATGAGGCACAGGGTCAAGCCTGATTTGCATATGGCTGGGTCTAAACTGTGGTGACATGATGAGCAAAAGAACGATGGATTTAACCCAGATCCTTTGACTGGGGGAGAATGTTTGCATTGTCACCATTCCGTCCATCATTAGTTTGCTGTAACACTTTTCTCCCTAAGTGGGATGGGTATGCCCAGACATAGGTCCCTTGCTTACTGTGCCACTGGATGCAAGCTAGCCTGGCTGAAGAAGGGTGACATACCCTGAAACCAGTCCCAGGATGCTTGTTTCCAGTCCAGTGAGGACCTGGCTTGGCAGTTCGGTCTGGACTGTTCCCATGAGGCACAGGCTCAAGACTGATTTGCATATGGCTGGGTCTAACTGTGGTGGCATGTTGAGCAAAATAACAATGTATATAACCCAAATGTTTTGACTGGGGAGAATATTTGCACTGTCAGCATTCCATCCATCATTTATTTGCTGTAACACTTTTCGCCCTAAGTAGGATGGGTATGCCCAGACGTGGGTCCCTCGCTCACTGTGCCACTGGATTCAAGCTAGCCTGGCTGAAGAAGGGTGACATACCCTGAAACCAGTCCCAGGATGTTTATTTCTGGTCCAGGTAGGACCTGGCTTGGCAGTTCGGTCTGGACTGTTCCCATGAGGCACAGGGTCATGACTGATTTGCATATGGCTGGGTCTAAACTGGGGTGGCATGGTGATCAAAAGAACGATGGATTTAACCCAGATCTTTTGACTGGGGAGAATGTTTGCGTTGTCAGCATTCCATCCATCCTTTGTTTGCTGTAACACTTTTCTCCCTAAGTGGGATGGGTATGCCCAGACATGGGTCCCTTGCTCACTGTGCCACTGGATTCAAGCTAGCCTGGCTGAAGAAGGGTGACATACCCTGAAACCAGTCCCAGGATGCTTGTTTCCGTTCCAGGGAGACCTAGCTTGGCATTTCGGTCTGGACTGTTCCCATGAGGCACAGGGTCAAGACTGATCTGTATATGGCTGGGTCTAAACTGGGGTGGCATGGTGACCAAAATAACAGTGGATTTAACCCAAATTGTTTGACTGGGGGTGAATGTTTGCATTGTCAGCATTCCGTCCATCATTTGTTTGCTGTAACACTTTTCGCCCTAAGTGGGATGGGTATGCCCAGACGTGAGTACTTTGCTCACTGTGCCACTGGATTCAAGCTAGCCTGGCTGAAGAAGGGTGACAGACCCTGAAACCGGTCCCAGGATGTGTTTTTTCCGGTCCAGGGAGGACCTGGCTTGGCAGTTCGGTCTAGACTGTTTTCATGAGGCACAGGGTCAAGAGTGATTTGCATGTGTCTGGGTCTAAACTGGGGTGGCATAGTGAGCAAAAGAACTATGGATTTAACCCAGATCTTTTGACTGGGGGAGAATGTTTGCATTGTCAGCATACCGTCCATCATTGTTTTGCTGTAACATTTTTCTCCCTAAGTGGGATGGGTATGCCCAGATATGGGTCCCTTGCTCACTGCCACTGGATTCAAGCTAGCCTGGCTGAAGAAGGGTGACAGACCCTGAAACCGGTCCCAGGATGTTATTTTCCGGTCCAGGGAGGACCAGGCTTGGCAGTTCGGTCTGGACTGTTCCCATGAGGCACAGGGTGAAGACTGATTTGTATATGGCTGGGTCTAAACTGGGGTGGCATGGTGTGAAAAAAAACAATGGATTTAACCTAGATCTTTTGAATGGGGGAGAATGTTTGCATTGTCAGCATTCCGTCCATCATTTGTTTGCTGTATAAAACATTAACTTTAATATGTAGATATGTATATATTTGTAAAAACAGGTATCATGATGTATGTATGTTTTCATAGGATACCACGCATGGAAATTATGTGACCTTTTATTGTATTTTAATGTCTGCTTTTTCTCTGAAAAGAGTAGAAGAATATTAGGCACGAAGAAATAAAGTAAATAGGAGACTAAGGATAAAAATAAAGGTATTTGTTTTACGTATGAATTATAAAAATAGTGAAATTTTTCCACTATTATAAAACAATGCACTGAACAATCATGCCATGTTGTTAATCTATATTTATAGAAATCGGTTTCACATCATTGAAGTGTGTATCTCCAATTGCACGGAGAAGTATTACCTTCCTGAGTGCTACGGCATGGGTGAGTGTAATTATGCACCATTACAAATGTTTAGCCATGAATGAATAGGGAACTGTATGGCAGTAGTGTATGACAGAGAATGGAAATATGGTCTAATATCTGATGGTATTTTAGGGGTCCTTTTAATTTACAAAAAGCCTCAAATAAGTGTGTATTTATAGGATTATAAACTGATTGGCCATTGTAAAGCTGAAATAGTCACTGCTGTACATTTTCTATATAGCCTTGTAGGATGGTTGTATTGAGCTCAAATAATGATTATACATTCTCTAAATATACAATGTGTGATGAAAATGCCTTCTTAATAAGGCTGTGTATAATATTGTAATATGGTTTTAATTGTATGTTTATTTTATATTCTTTTCATGTCAGGTTTTTATCTTTATCAATGTTTAACTTGGATAAGAGAAGATAACGTTTAGTCCTGAGGAAGGTGGTTACATTCAGGTAACTCCACCGAAACGCATTGAAGCAGCAGATTCATGTTAAATTTGAAGAGAGACAGCAACATCAAACAAAGACAGGTAATCCCTTCCCCTGCTGGGTGCTGTCTACATTAGGGTTCAAATTAACGTTTGCATGACAAATTACATTGTTTGGTAGTTTCCTGTCCAGTGAGAGGGCTTATTTTATATTGATGCTCATTGGAGTATTTGGACTTTTTAATATTTTTATTATTTTTTGTATTTATTTTTGTATATTATTGGTTTTGTAGATAATTAAAATATCTAAATATATGTGATTATTTGCATTTTTACTGTACACTTTTACCTTTTTGGGTTTTTGATCCATTAAATACGCACACAAGTGATTATATACTCTCATTAGAGTCTCTAAGTTTAATTGTGAGAGAACATTGATATATCAGATGTTGAGTGGTATGTGTGATGAGTAAATGACTAAGTGTGTAAAGGAAGTTCCAGAGGGAAAATTCTGGTTTTAATTTTCTATTGAAGTAGATACATCAACTAATGGTACTGTGGTTCCTTTATTTCCGACTCTGTTGAATTCCCCTTGTGTTTCCGGTGCAACATCAACCATGAATCAGACAACATTTTCTCCTATAAGAGTGTTCACTCAAAGATTGCCAAATTCTGACATGTCTACTTTGCGGTGTAGTTCCTATATTCCCAAAAGGCTTTGCGCATTGGAATAATATATCATACAGATTTGACGTAGGACTGAGGTCGACTAGGTCTCTATCGAATATACTAAACTTAATAGTGAGTGCCAGCTAGCTCAGAGGTCACTAGAAACTTTCTCGAATTCACAAGAAGGGATTCGTTTCTGACAACCGCATAAACATGACAACTGTATTTCCCAAGAATAAGAAATATATCTCTCAGAGTCATAGAAACAATAGATAAGTATTTCACTCAGTCAATCGTGCATGCTTCGTTTCAACAGAGTTGTAGAGAAATAGAGAGACGGGCATTTTCAATAAAAAGGTTAATTGAACAGTCTTCTTTCTCATACAAGAGAAGTGAACTGCTACAATCGTTATGCAGACTGCAAAGTGTAATGCATACAGCAAGAATAGTATTATAAAATAATACTGTAAAAGCATTGTATGGTTTCTAAGGCATATAAAAATACATACATAAATATAAAAGCTAACATACTCAACTGGTTCTTCTAAAATACACCAACCCCAATGTACCTAACCTAAATCTAGTACGCAGGAAGAAGTAAGTATTGTGTAGCATAGGTTTAGTTGTTTTTGTCAAGAATCTACCAAAGATTACTCTAGGTTCTAATCAGCTCCATACATTAGTTTGGAATGAAGGAGGTCTGGTATCTCAGACTCTGGACTCGATTTCCCAACACCCCAGAATGTAGTCTATTGTGTCTTACGCCCCTGCTCAAAAGCATACATTCAAAAACAAGTCAACCAATAAGGAAACGGATTACACAACACAGGTCATGTATTAAATGTAAAACACCAAATGCCTCTTTAGTTTCTCATTGCATGGAAATGAGCCATAACGCAACATAAATGAAATGGACTGTGCTGAGAAAGATAACAGGGTATAATATTGAGAACATGCTATCCAAAATAGAAGCTAAGACCATATTGTTTCTGGGCACAACTGATAATGGCCTGAATGAAATGTCTGAGATTACCAACTGTGGATAATGCAAGATTCAGGTCAACAACATCGATGAGCCAGGAAACCAGGAAATAGAACTTAGATGTACATTTGCTCCAAGATTTCCCTCTTCCTTGTCATCTAGAAGAAATACATAAATGTCAGTTAAGAGCAGAATGTTACAGTTGAATGTATACTCCAAACGATTCAAACAAATGAGAACCCTACTGAACCCCTAACAGCCACTTACAGTAAAAAGTTAACATAACCACAAAGTATATTTGCTCCTTGGGGCCCCTTTTCCTTATACTTCAAAAAACAGATATATGACAGACAATGGGGTCGCATCACGAGCGAGTTTCAACATCTATCTTTAAGTTGAAAACGACAAAAACACACGAGAGCTCTGTTTTAAATACAAATGCCAAGAATGAGGCCGCATTATGCATATATGAAAAGTCATGTGAACATGGAGATATAGGAAGTGCCACTATGATTGTGCCGTCTAAGAGAAACTACAAAGAATCCTGATGTAACATGCATGTGCCACAATAAGTTAGATGCCGGAAGACAACAGAGACATATCCAGGGAAATATCGCATCATGAGCGAGCATCAACATCTACCCTCAAGATGAAAATAACACAAATACAAGAGAGCTCCGCTTGAAACATATATGCCATGAACGAGGCCGCATTAGGTATATTAAAAAAGTTACGTGAGCATGGAGAAATAGAAGTTGTCACTATGGCTACGCTCTGGGAAAAAGAGAAACTACAAAGAACCATGTTGCAACACGCATGCGTAATAATGAGTATGATGCCAGAAGAAAATGGAGACGTATCCAGGGAAACATCGCGCATTAATAAGACGTCAAACGCCGCCGAAAAGCTAAACGCGAAGAATTGGAGAGACAGGAGCGTTTCCAAAAGAAGATCTCCTTCGAGACAACACAAGGCACATGCGAATCAGGAATTTCAAGCCGTACAGAGCATCGGACAACTAATTCCAGGGATTCTCGGATTAACCCCACCGGTTATGATCTCTTAACAGATACGGCAGTATAAGCGAGCGGGAAGAAATTGACAAAGATAAACTATGCTTCAGATTCTCTGTCATTTACGTACACGGGGTCGCTGCATGTATTTGATAACACAATCTGCAAGGAGTAAATCACGGGCACTATTAAAACTAATCTCCGGCCATAAACATGCACATCTGGTGATTTCAGAAGATAAGTTACCATATTATGTGGAACTCATGGGACATTACCATATAAACTACACCGCATTTGAGAATAAGATATGCTTAACATTGCACATTGTAAACACCTCAGTTACAAGGGGTAATTTAGAGTTATTCTTTTCCTCAGATGCACATACTGTAAATAATCCTGGATATACCAGTCAAGAGAAAAGATAAAAGAAACAAACAGACGCCCTAAAGCGATATCCAGAGCTATACCGGTAGGTCCACAATATAAAGATCAGTGACCAGTTCAGACTCATGTATCATGAGGAATAAGTCAACTTATTTGTCTCTTTTAACTTTATTTGATATAGACCATGAATCTCCAGCAGGAGCAACCTGTCAGAAAAGTCGGTACGTAAGAGATGAATTAAGCCACCTGCACACCACAGCATTTTTAAAGTTTATCCACTAAAATTAGCTATTATTCTTCACACAGATTGAATACCGTCCTACCTCACATCTACCTCGCCCTGACGAAGACCTTCTTAAAGTGATGGTCCAGAATCCACAAGGTCGAAACGCGTTGGCATCATCCATATTGGATCAGAATTGAGAAAAAACAACAAGGGACATTGTTTGACCCAGTGGGTAGTGCCAGATTATTTAGGCTCACCCTAACAAATCCCACAACCCTTTCTGACCCCTAAAAGGACCCTAAAGATATAAAGTGCCTAGAAGTAAATAGTTCAGTTCAGGCAGAAAAATAGTAGGACCTTAAACAATTTTGAGGAACACATGTTTGATGTTGATCTTTGGATTGTTTTAATGCATGTATTTAGATTGTGTATTACGTTGTCAATAATTGCTTCTCAGATTCATTAAGTCTATGTTTCGTATATATGTTGTGTATAATTGTGACATGAAACACTGTTGATATCACTATGTTTTAGAAGCCGGGTGACCTACGTTATCAGAAAGTTTTGTTAAAGCTAAAGAAGTAAAAAGCTCAATCACAGAGTCAATAAAAGGGACATCTGTGCTTAAGAAATCTGCGTGATTTATGGTATCAGAAGTAAACCTGTTGTTAAAGTCTTTGATTTTTTATTCTTGCCTCTATTCACCTTAATAGATTCATCCCCTTAATTTGATATCCATTATTAAGTTCTAAACACATAAAAACATATCTAAACATAATGTGTCAACATCCACCCAAAATACATAAAAAATGCATTGGTACTGGTTGTACACGAAAAAGCATATGTGCTCTACGCATTTAAAGCAATGTTTCATTCAAAGAATATAGTTTGACATTTTGAAAATGCTATCCGAATGAATCACGAAAATACATTTATGAAATGGCTCTTAAATACATAAAAAAAGTTGCGACCATTCCATGGCAGATTATATAAACTGGTTAAATGTGGACAAGGTCAAATATTGTCTCTTGGAAGTTTTTCAAAGAATTCTAGTTCTCTATGAATAGTTCTACTTTAAGCAGATTACTTTGTGCCAAAAAATTAAAAAATACAAATTTGGAAAAAGAAAAGTTTGATCATACAAAAAATAGAGTCCCAAAGTTAGAAACTTGTTTTGAAAAAATGAAGGTCGAATTCAGAATCTTACAGAGCACTGCGTGCCAAATCAAAAGTCAGTGTTATTGATTGGAGAAAACAACAAGTCTTCTAAGTCTGAAAAGAATTTGTCTACCATTGTAGGTGAAAGTTGGATTACCTCGTTAAGTAGATTAATTGCACATAGATATGAAGCATTGCCGTCAGCGTTGGTCGCATTAGCAATGTTCGAATTGGATGGTACCTGTGCTCCGCTTTTCTCTCGTACCTCACCGTCAGCGTTTTGCGTCTGTGAGGTCTCAATGAATACCGTCATCAGAATTGGTAGCCGCTGGGGACAACCCTGCGCATGGGCCTTTACCAGGTCCAGCATCGTATCAACATCCATTGGCATGACTGATGGGAGTGTGAGACAGATGTCTAACACGCATTCTTCTCCACATAGCAGGCATCGTAGAACAGGTAAGATGCAATCTTGCCAGATTGGTCTGTATGACATAAACCATATGGTATTTAATTCCCTCAAACGAGTTCATCCCCAAATTTGGACTATGCGCTCACGACACTTCATTGCCAGAAGAGTATTCTCCACGGTGAACTGGGTATCGCTGGTGATTTGCCTTGCCATATTGGAGCAGAAGGAAAACAAATAGTATCCCTGCTGAGAGTCCCAAAATGAGAGGCAATCAGCCAAACATTGAGTGCATGAAGTTTGGAAATATTCCTAGGACTGCTTCAAAAGGTGCTAACAGTCCTGAAAAAATCATCTGAAATACATGTACAATACCACTTGTATCAGACATGTTTAAGATACGACCTAACATTTCTGAGAAATGTACAGGGCAATTTGTAGTTAATAGGGTGTGTATCTCATAGGTTTCTCTGGCCGAAGTCAATGGCACAGATTTTTGTGAAAGAATGTCTTTCATTCTGCTTAAAGTATCAATTCGTATAGAAGATTTGTTCAGTGAAGGCCATAACGGAGACTCACGGTCTGTCTTGGTTTTTGGAAACAATACTTGCGTACAGCAAGTGAACCTGGCTGACACAGTTACGAGATAGGCTAAACCTGGCAACATGCCACAGCAGCTGTATTCATTCAACATAATGTAACTTCCATTAGAAAGTTGGCTAAAAACTGGATCAACCACTGCAGCTGGTGAACCTTGCAGGTGACAGAATAAATTGTTAGAGGAACCATCGCAGACCCAGTGTAAGTTTATACCCTGACATAGGAGAGAACCGCTTAGTGCGTTTTTCAAAATTATTACCACCAAGAAAAACTACTCCCCCCCCCCCACTCCAACATCTATGTGTGTAAGGTAATTCCCAGGATGTATTGATGTATTCTTTACCCAACCTTTCATATAGGCCTGCTGGTATCCGTTTTAAGCAATACTGAAAATTAAAAATTGTAACAGGCGGAGTGATTGTACCGTGTATTATCCATTCAATAGCTGTTTTTTCAGCGACTGTAAATGGCAATCTTTCCAGTTTTTCAATGCTCAGCACCGTATGGTCTGCTGCCCTCTGTGCCAATTTGATTTGTTTATCTGTGAGATTAAATTCAGAAAACAGTGACGTTGTGTTGATTAAACGCCAATGCACATATCATGAACAAAGGTTTTGTAACGTCCAGCCTCATAGCATTATAGAATGTAATTGCGACTGACCATGTTGCATTATGTCTATGGCAGAGGATACTATGCTGTCCAAATAATACATCCTGGATGACAGAGTCGTTAACCCATTGTCAACTACAGAGAGAGATTTCTCTAAATTAATACGATCAATTTCTCGAATACTTTCTGCAGTTTCTTCCATGCTTCATTATAAGCAGCATAGATACCGACGTATATAAAACGTTTATGACACGGTTTAGTAGGTCCTTGTAAGAAGTCCCTCAAATCAACGCCATCTTTAAGTAAAGATATGTGTTGTTTTACTTCCTTTAGTGTAGACTTGTGTAGCCATTCAAGGCACAATTTCCCTACACTGTATGTTGTTACTATTCCTGGATACTGTCTCTGAACATAAATTGGATCTGGCCTAGTGAATGTGAACCCTTGTGTCTTATTCAGGAATCTATCTTGACAGTTGTTTGAGTCTGTGGACCAGATTAACAATTTTTCCCATTCAGGATCTGTTCTATTGTGAAGCAAAATAGTATGTATGTCGACCTCCCCTTCTGAAGTGTTACTACTATCAGGTGTAGGTGTAGGTATTGACAGTTTGTTTAAATCTTCTATCTTCTCTAACCCAAGACAAGATGTCTGTTGGAAAGTGTCATTTAAAAACATTATTTGCTCTGGGATGATGCAGTCTCTAAATAAAGCTTCTAATCCCTGCACCTGCCAGTCTTTGTGCCCCAGACAGTTTTTGTCTCAATGGTGTCTTTCCAAAAGTCAAAACCTAATGTAGACAGCTGAGCATAAAAGGCCGCAGAATACATTTGCTTTGTATTTGTCAACATACTTTTCATTCCTGTCCTATTAACATTTTTAAAGTAAAATGATTCTGGATTTGAAACATTATACCCTGAAAAGTATGGAAATTTGGCGAAAACTTTTTTTGAGCTACTCTTTGGTGGCGTAGAACAATGTTCCCATTGGTTATAAGTTAATGCATTTCTAGGATTTGCAGATTTATGCATGAAATGATGACCATAGTGATTATAACAATACATTTGTTCATAATCTGATGAACCTTCTAAGTATTCATGATTTGTAAATTTTGCAGACATTTCTAAGTCTGACATCATATTATTAACATTCTCGAAGTCCCAATCATCCGAAAAGGTACTAGATGAAACAAAGTCACTCAAGGAAATCTTGAATTGGTGTCGTATTTTCAACAGCTCTGCCGGGCCAAGAATGTCATATTCAGTTCTGTCCCAAGCTATACCACCAGATATAGGAACGGCTGTGATGTTTACTGATGACAAGTCTCTTTGTTCACAATGAGATGATTTGTGTGGCTTGAGGAGTAAGTTGATGTTCTTACTTGCTGTGTCTTTTTTAACATATCTTCCATTTATCAGCATTCCAAAAGAAAATACAAGAGTCAACCAAAGTAGAAGAAAAAGTCACTGTCCTTTAGGATCCAATGCACCTTACTAAATCCTTGTTTTGCTGCTAAACCATTGTGTACTGTATATTTAAAAAGGCAAGAGTACGTTATTGAACTACTTTGCACTGTTATTATGCTGCTGGTTACACAGTACAGTTTAGTGAACAGATAAATTATCTTTTATTATGTCCATTATCTAGTACTGTATAGTAAATTTTATATTTTGGTATTTTACAATAGGTTTTATTATCAAATGTTTTAGGATAGTATTAGATTAGAAACTCGTATAAATTAGTAAGAATTCATGTATGACAATTCGATTATTTAAAGTTCACCCCTTTTTGAATTTGAAAATTCCAAGATTGACTGCTACTGCTATGTTTATTTGTACTTTTAAATAAAAATGACAACTTGAATTTATATTGCAATTTTTTCGAGGAATGAATTGTGTTTTAAGAGTAATTTTTATGTGGAATTCTGCGGAATTCTAAATCATAATAAATACATAATTGTAATTGTAAAAAAAAGTACACCCAACTCAACCCAAAGTTCAATCCATGGTGAAACCATAAGTCTTTTCCAGTTGATGAAAAAGGTCTGTTGCTTGTTCTTTAAAAGTTCTTTTTACTGGCGTCGTCTCAGGTTCGCTGGGATCCTCCGAAAACGTATCAAAGTTAATGAAATAGTCAGAGGCAGTTCTGTCAATTGTAGGGATTGCATCAGGATTCATTGAAATCGATCACTTGTTACATTTGTGTAGTCAGATGCTATTTCATTGTAGACAGGCATTTCTTGACTACACTTATTTGGGTCTCAAGGGGTACAAGTTCCATGGCTTTGTTGCATAGTCCTTCTTTTCGCACTCCAGATTCTTCAAAGGTGATGAGTCTCTCGGTTTGAACCTCTTGGATAGTAGCTAGATTTGGGCGTCTGCTACATCTTTGGAGTCCACTTGGTCTACTGCTTATGATCGGCCACATGATGTGGTTTTACCAGGTTGATGGACACAAACCTGTTCTCCTTTTTACCAGCAAGGGGCGGCAGTAATAGTGTTCTTGATCCGTGGATGACTAGGACAGGTACTGGTTGTCTGTAAGAAGGGCCAAATTATTTCTTGTCCGCGATCTTTTCTCTGACTAGATCCCCAATCTTTGGAATCCAGACAGGTCTTGCTGGGACGGGTGGTTTTTCTACAGTGGTTGTTGGCTTCAGGAGTACGTTACTTTGTCTGGATATTGTTTCATTTAAGTCCTGCAAAACAGCCAAATGTTCTTTGATATCAAAGGGTTTTTGTTCTACCACTGAAGTGTGACAATCGAGGTCCGGCACAATCATTCTAGTACCAAAAAGGATTTCAAATGACGTGATACCCCCTAGAAAATATCTTGGCAGATTGTTAAGACTACGTTGGACACTTATTAGATGTTTGACCCACCCGTCACCCAAGCCTAATACTCTAGCTGTTATAGATTGCTTTATGTCCCGTTTTTTTCTCTCCACTAACAAATTTCCCTCAGGATGGAATGGACTAGAGTACCGTAATGCAACGCCCATATTGGCCCTGGCCTCCTTGTAAGCTCAAGAGCTAAATGCAGGACCCTGGTCAGAATATAGCGTGCCGACTGCGTATGTGACGATAAAGACTCACAAATCTTTTATAACATTTCGAGCGTCAGCCGAGCACTGAGGCCACATCCAAATGAATCTTGAGCACGATTCAACTGCGACCATGATATATTTATAGTTACCATCCCTCTGTAAGGGACCGCAGTGATCCAGGTAAATGCAAGCTAATGGTTTGTCTGAAATCAATAGGGGCGTCTGCGCAGGACGTTTTACTGTAGACACTTTCATCTTTTGGCAGATTTCACATTCCAAAACATAGTTTCTGGTCTTCTTTCCTCATGAGCGGCCACCAGTATCTCTGTTTTAGTAACAACACTGTTGCGGAAACACCTGCGTGTGCATAGGCAAGCCCTTCATGTGCTGCTAAGATTTGTCCTAATCTTTGTTCCATGTTTGGAATTACTCTACCCCTCACTCCAGGAATTCGAGCAAACTGAACATTATTCACATCAGTTATGTATGAGTATTTGAGTGGAAAGTCTTTTGGTAATGCTGTACCACTGTCTTTGCTTGAAGCAGTGACAGCTTGCTTTATTTCGCTGTCTATTTTCGTTTTTGAATGAGTGATTGCAGCTACGGAAGCCGTTTGCTCAGCCAATAAATTCCCTGCAACGTGAACGCCATCACGTTGATGACTCAGTGTATGTATCATGTGAGCCTTTTGTAGTTCTTGTCATAACTGAACTACTTGTTCCCAAAGCAACTTATGCTTAGTTGTGCCACCTTTTGCATCTTTGAAACCGTTTTCCATACAGTTCTGCAAGTATTCATTGTAAGATTGAACAGAATAATTTGAATCGCTCACTATTAGTGTGGGGAATTCGCGATTAGTATTTTCAAGCGCCATCTTCAATGCTTGTAGCTCTGCTCACTAAGCTGTACAATCTCCTAGAGATTGTGTTTTAGTGACCATTGGTCGGAATTTACCATCGCACCAGCGACCGTTAACAATCGCGCACGCAGCACTAAAAGCTTGTTTACCCCCAATACCGGGCTGTGCTGATCCGTCAGTATAAAGGATACATTCATACTGCTCTATAGGCAGAATCTCAGCAGGCAGAGGACATTCTTGTTCATATTGTAGAAATTCTTGTGTTTTCAAATATGGATCAAAAACGTATTCAACATCTGTTGCAGCAAGAGAAATAACCCATTGTATCCATCTCGGAAGTAAAGCTTTAGCATTCGGAATGCTCGCTTTTGTCACTGCCTCTAAGGCAGGCACAGGTGTAACAACCATAATGCGCTTACCCTGTGCGAGGGCTCTCTCTTTTGCTACTGCAGTTTGAACTGCTGTCATTAAAGGTTAAGTACGTGAATCAGCATCTTCCTGGAATGATTCGGATCACTAAGTTGTGTACATTTATGCGTGTTTGTAAATGTTTTGTTGCTAACATGTCTGTTTCTACTGAACGCACATTTTTCTGTGTGGTTTGGAGTCCAATTAACTGTTATAAAATCAGGTTTGATTAGTTTGTAGAGAGGTTTAACCCTTTCTGCGTAATTTAGAATGTATGTCCTTCCAAAAGTTAGGAAAGCTAGAATTGACTGTAAGTTTTTCTGCGTTTTTGAAGGTTGGAGCAGCGCACATTTCTCTAGAAAGTTTGCTGCCAGGCTTTTGCCTTCACTTGATAAATCAAATCCTAGGAAAAGGATGTTGAGGTGGGCAATTCTTGATTTCTTAAAATTGAATTTGTACCCTTCAGAGGCGAAGCCCAATATTATGGTGTTCACCCTGTTCATGTGCCTATCCAAAACACACAAGATGATGGACGGAATGTTGCACAATGGCAAAAATTCACCCCAGTCACAGATCTGGGTTTAATCCATCGTTATTTTGCTCACCAAGCCACCCCAGTTCAGACATGGCCATATGCAAATCAGTCTTGGCCCTGTGCCTTATGGGAACAGTCCAGCCCGAACTGCGAAGCCATGTCTTCCCTGGACCGGAATCAAGCATCCTAGGACCGGTTTCTGGCTATCAGCCGTCTTCAGCCAGGATAGCTTGGCTCCAGTTGCTTAGTGAGCACGGGACCCACGTTTGGGCATACCCTTCCCACATAGGGTGAACAGCAAAACACACAAAATGATGGACGGAATGTTGCACGATGGATGTTCCGGTCCTAGAAAGCTTGTTTCCGGTCCAGGGAAGGCATGGCTTGGCAGTTCAGGCTGGACTGTTCCCATGAGGCACAGGGTCAGACTGATTTGCATATGGCCATGTCTGAACTGGGGTGGCAGAGTGGGCTAAAGAACGGTGATGGATTAAACCCAGATCTGTTGACTGGGTGTGAGTGTTTGATTGGTTCAGATTCTCCGTCCATCACCACCACTTTGTTACCGCTTTGTTTGCCATAAGTTGGCAGGGTATGCTCAGATGTGAGTTACTTGCTCACTTTGCCACTGGATTCAAGGAAGCCTGGCTGATGATGGCTGAAATGCCAGAAACCGGTCCTAGGAAGCTTGTTTCCAGTCCAGGGATGGCATGGCTTGGCAGTTCGGGCTGGACTGTTCCCATGAGGCACAGGGTCAGACTGATTTGCATATGGCCATGTCTGAACTGGGGTGGCAGAGTGGGCTAAAGAACGGTGATGGATTAAACCCAGATCTGTTGACTGGGTGTGAGTGTTTGATTGGTTCACATGCTCAGTCCATCACCACTCCTTTTTTACCGCAAGTGCCTATCCAAGTCATCGTCTGTTAGATAGATGTCATCGACATATGATAATGCCTCATCATCATAGGTTTGTAGTAACTCTGTTACTCTGGCTGAAAATAACCCTGGACTATTCTTGAATCCCTGGGGGAGACGACAGAATTGGCTCAGTGTCCCCATAATTGAGAAAGCGGTCAAATACCTACTTTCATGTGCAATGTTTTGACAGAAGAAACCGTTAGAAATATCTAATGTGGTTTTGTATTTTTTACGCACAATGTTATTCATTAGTGCTGCACTGTGTGCATTTTGTACTCCAAAGGTTTTGCAATAATAGTTTAAATGTCTGTAATCCAAAACTAAACGATATGTATTGTCTGGTTTGGAGACAGGAAACAAAGGATTTTTCATGGACGAGGTGCATGTTTCAATCACCCCTTGGTATTCAAGATGATCTAATATCTCCCTGACCTGTTTTTTAGCTTCTTGCTTAAATGGATACTGCCTTTGTGCAGTTTGTTGATTTTTTAACTGGATTTTATGGTGAGGAGAATCCTCATCCCATCCTACATGATTTTTATATAATGCTGGAGCCTGGGCTACTGCCCATTTCCTGGCATAAGTATATTTTAAATGAATTGGAATATGGTTGGAGAAGGCTGGCATAATTATGTTTTCGCCATGTGGGCACTCCCTGACAAATTCAGGTGGCCAGTCTTGTTCAGCTAAAAGAATGTCATAACCCTGAGAGAGCTTCTCCCAAAAGAGTGCTCTTATTTTTCTAGTTATGTCCCCCTCCATCCAAAGTGTTACTAAAATATAACTTATGTGGGACACTAACCCTGGTGTCTGCAGTTTCAACTTGGATGTACTCATTCAAGTCCACTGTCTCCAGATGATCCCTCAAGTTCTTGTGAGATATGGTGACTTCTGCTGTGCTGTCCAACATTGTTTGAGCCCATTCCCCATTCTTGAGTTGTGTCCTCAAGATCCTCGGCATGGCTGATCTTTAGACCTACTACCTTCTTTTTGGTGAATTGAGTTTTCTTATTGTTTGGAACGTGTTGATCGTCTTTGGACTTCACACATTCTTCCTTGTGTTCTGACCGTCCTCTTCTTTCGGATTTCTGTGATGAAGTCTGAAAGGTACGAGAGGAACGTGTATCAGTATCTTGATATCTATCAGGTTTTCTCAAAATGATACCTATTCCTGAGGTTATACCTCCTTTCGGAGGGCTCCTTTTGAGGAGACCTACCTCTGGATTGAGAACACTTCTCTTTAGAAGTTTGCTTAGTGTTCTCCCACTTCTTTTTAGGAGGAGCAGGAGTGTTTTTAATAAAGATCTTTTCAGGACTTTTAGTCAGTTGGAGTTTCACTGGTTTACCACCCAAACTGTCTCTACCTAATTCTTCAAAGGATTTTTCAATTATTCTGGCAAATTCTTGAGGTTGCTCAGTGACATCAAATACTCTTAACTTTTGGCGGATCACCACGTATGCTGCTTCACCTTTAATATTAGCTAATATTATTGTTGAGACCTGTTTGAAATCCTTCAGTAATTTCATACCTAGGTTTAGTTGTTTTTGCCAAGAATCTACCAAAGGTTTCTCTAAGTTTCTCTAGGTTCTAATTAGCTCCATACCTTAGTTTAGAATGAAGGAGGTCTGGTATCTCAGTCTCGGGATTCGATTTCCCAACACCCCGCAATGGGAGCTTGGAAACACTGGAGCTGTATTCTCGTCAGGAGAAGGGCAGCCTCTTGATCAGTGTGTCAGCTCGAGAGTCAGCTTCCTTCGGCACTTGCTGTAGCGAGCTGCGTCGGGCAAGTAGATAATCGAACTGCTCCGAACCATTGTGTCTTGCTAGAGCAATTGAAGGTATATTTATACCTGGAAGGTGTTTAGGAATGCCATAGTTTGACGTAAAGTCGGGCATATGAATGTCAGGAAAGAACCCCTAGGGAATAGTTGTTCTTTGCAAAGTACATGAGTTCTTGGAGAAATCAATATTCAAGCAAGGGGAAGTTCCCTAACTGCTTAAACCGATTTTCCAAGAAATCGTTGTGACGTTTGGTACGTGTGGAAGAAGCTATGCCTGTATTTGGGTAGCATAGGCTATGCCTAAATAAGTGATTGATTTATTTGCCTATATAAGGGCATGAATCGGGAAAATTCACTCTGAGCTCTAAACGTCACACAACAACTTGGAATTCACCTCAGAACGTTTAGCATAGTAGTCCTGGAGAAGGGATAGTGCCTAAAACCCCTGTAGTACAAACGTTCTTAGTGCCCATGAATTAGATGATTGGATTACATTTTTTAATGGGTTCTCAGGAGAACGTGAAGGCTCAGGATTAGGCAAGAAAATAATTCCAGATGACGGGAAATGCAATGGATGTTGGCTAACTAAAGTTAGAACTGGATGAGATAATGCAAGGAACCCTTGATCTTTCCCAATTAGATGCCTACCAAGAGGACAAACGTCTATTCATGTGCAAAGATGTTACCAAACATGCAAGGCAGGTTGGTGAAAAGCAGTCTGAATTAGCTGAGAAATATGAGGTTGATTTGAATTGGACCAAATCTTTGCAGAAGAGTTGCAGTGTATGCTGTGATGAAAATGACATAACTAGCATGAGAAAAACAGGAATCAACTTGCAGATTAAGTAATTAGTTAGCAGCATTTGGAAGTGGAGTGAGCTAGATAAGTGAGAAGGCAGATGGGTGAAGACTAGAGAGCAGAAGAAAACAAAGGCAGAGTCACCTCCATCTTCAGTGGATGGAGAGGGTGCTTCAACTTTTCCATTGAGGGAAGTGCCTGGTAGGGGTTAAGTCCATGTGCCTTGGAGTAGGGGAGATCTTGCATCATTATTTACAAATGATTTCCTAAACTTTAAATAAAAGCCGGTGGATTGGTATATTCTGGTTGAGTGATTTGTGAACATTTCACAGGTCTTGTGGGTGGATTTGAATACCTTCTTCGACACTGTGGTGCCAAGTGATTTGTGGGCAGTATGTAAGGTGGCTGCAGAGTGGCTGGAGAAGGAGCCCTCAAGAAACCCTATATCACATTCCTCATTACCGTTAGTGATGAAACAGTATCAACAGGTTATGACCTTTTTGAAAGGGAAGATATGAGCTAAATACATTGTTTGGGTCAAGATTGACAGAACGACCCAGGAGCCCAAAGAGTCAGTGAATGCCTATTATGAGAGATTGTTTCAGTGTGTTGGAAATGGCCCTTTTTGCTTGCTTATCTCAAATGTTTTGCCTTTCTTTTTGTCTGTTTTTTAATTCATTTTTGCTGGCTTTAAGACTCTGAGCACTTTACCACAGCTGACCAGTGCTAAAGTGCATGTGCTCTAATCTAAAATGTGATACAAATTAGTTTATCCATGATTGGTATACTTGGTTCACTTATAAGTCCCTAGTAAAGTGGTATACCATATACCCAGTGCCTGTAAAGCAAATACTACTAGTGGGCCGGCAGCACTGATTGTGCCACCCACAGGAGTAGCCTTTCAAACCTGACTCAGACCTGCCACTGCAGGGCCTGTGGGCGCACTATACTGTCACCTCGACTTGGCATTTTCTACTACTTGCCATGCCTTAACCTCCCCTTTTATTAAACATCAGTCACTCCTAAGGTAGGCCTTAGGTAGCCTGAAGGGCAGGGTGCTCTGTGAGTTAAAGTTAAGCCTGGGTGTGAAATTCCACTACCCTTGAGGAGTATGCAGAGTTTTTCCCACTCTGCGCTCTGCTTAGCATGCAGAGTTCAGAAAAACACCACTTCACTTAGTATTTTCCTCGCTCGGCAACATTAAGCTAGTGAGAAAGGAAAATCTTACTCCACGCCACTTCCCAGTGAGATTTCTAAACACGGGCGTCGCGGATGCCCACTACTGCTCGCATTGAGAAAACTTCAGTTCACGTTGAGGCAGCTTCAGCTCGTGTAGAACATCTACTCAAGTGGCAGAAAGAGGCTGTGCCCTCTTGCACCGCTCAAGGTGCCAGTTGCAATTATTTTTTAGCACGGGACAAACACCCAGCCCTAAAAATCAGCACAAACTGCATGACTTAACGCACTCCACCGCTTGCTGAACTCCACCTAGCGCTGCAGAGTTTTTTTGTCACTTTGTGGAGTTCCGCCTAGCGAACCTCTGCCCAGGCCTAGTTAAATGGTTAAATGTAGAATGTGTATCTCCTTCTTTTACATGTCCTGGCAGTGACAACCACCCAAGTTTGTTTTCACTGCTGTGAGGCCTGCTCCTCTCCTAGGTTAACATTGGGAATTCTTTAAATACCCTTTTAAAGTGTAATTCCTGATTGCAGAGGGTTGGCTGATTAATGTTTTACTTTTTTGTAACAAGGTAACCCAACCAGTTAGCTGCGGACCGTGGGTAAATACTATTATTCAAGAACAAGGGTCCTTAGCTTTTTAGATAAAACAAAGAAATGATGAAATATAGGCCATAATCGGGAACTATATTTTGTCACTGTCCAGCCGGACAGGACGTTTATTTTCAACAATGTAAATCTTGTGGTTCAGAAAATAACAAGGCACAATCCTGTACCACGAAAGAAAAGAACACAAAGAGCAAGGAAGAATTTCCAGAGAGTTGGAAAACAGGCAAAAGAAAGAGCAAATGTTGGCCACTTTTCAAATCAGTGTTACATTCAAGGTATGCCAAACAACTGCCAAAACACAACAAGATTCAACACAATGGTTTAGGTTGTGAAGGCAATCTACAAAGTCGACGTTTCGATCCCTAGTGCTCAATTAATTGGGACCATCATCAGGACTGACAAATTTACAGTGTTTGCCTGTCAGAATAAAATATTTACAATTTTTTGACCGCCTGTAGAAATAAAAGGAGGAAAAAGCGAGAAGAAAACTTGTTTTAGAAAATAAACAATTTTTGACATTAACAGAGTGTTCATTAGACCTGAAGGTTGTTGGATCACCTGAGATAACAAACTTATGTACTCGGATTCGACTTATTAGTGCTTACACATGTGATACACTCGTGGGGGGGTTTTTGTTTGAGGTGAGCCGACGTGGTAGTGACTTATAAAAAGCTTTATGTACTTTTATAAAACAATGCCTAATTAGGAATGTTCTGGTCGTAAAAATAAACATTGACGCGAGCAGTTTTTATGAAAAAAACTCTCCGTGTTTAGCACATGCAGTCGGCATCCGTTGTGGGGTGATCGGAGGGGCGGGCAGTCTGGAGGGAATGAGCTTACCCTGAGTCGGCGGAAAATAGCGACCCTGTACGGGGAGGTAGGGGGGAGATGTGGGTCGTCCACCTGGAATAAAACGGGGAATTTAGAAAGAATTGCTGCTAAAGACGGGGCTGAGTGGGGCCCAGGCTCAGGGACGCGAATTACCTTGAAGGGCTAGTCAGGTCCGTGCTCCGCGTTGGGTAGCCTTGGGCTGCTTTAGTTATTATCGTTCCCTGTAAGGAAACGGGTTGTGGTCAGGAGATTGTTTTACCAAAATTTAAACACACTATAAGTTAAGTAAAAAGGGACTCTCGCACTGCGGGTCTGGGCGGATTCTTACCTTAAGGCGAGGTTTTCACGCTATGTCTCGATCGGCATAGTGGAGGCGAGTGGAAGACAATGTCCGGTACACCGCTGGATACTCAATGGGAGCCCTTGCACTAAAGTAGGCGTGCAAGGCGTCGGTGGGGAGACGGCGCCAATGGGCGCCATCTTGGAATGGGAGTGGATGGCAGGAGCTAAGCGCCATGTTGGGTGGGTCAGTGCGCGGCAAGGCAATTTGGCAGCCCTGTCCTACGAAGGTGGGCAGGGGAATGACGGTGGGCCATCTAAAAGATGGGATCCCGTGGGCTAAGTATGAGCGCCATATTGAGGGGTCAAGAAAAAAGTGACATTTGTGCGAAAAACGATATTTACAAAGGTGACCAGGTGCTTAGTTATTGTGCGAGTGCCATTATATTTGGTGACATTCTTTAGAAAAACTTCTCATTGTATTTGAACAATACATAATTTGTTAGAACAGTAAACGATTCATTATCAATATTGGTCAGACGGCAAATTTAAGAAAGGGCAGTAATTATTAGAGTCATTCAGAGGAGACTTGTCCAATCTTGTAGCCGATTTAGGCCATTCCGAATGGTATCAAATTGGATCATTGTTCTTAATTCTTCCTTATTCAGTAGCTGACACAGATTACCACCTCTTGGAGGAAGTTTCACGACTTTAAGGATGGACCATTTGATGTCATTTTCAGTGTGTCCCACCGCATTGTAGTGGTCCACCAGGGGGGCATTTGCAGTCCTGCATCTAATGCGGCTCCTGTGTTGGCAGATTCTGGTCTTTACTTTCTGCGTCGTTTGTCCCACGTAGAGTTTGGGACAGGGGCATTCAATAACATAAATCACATTTGATGTGTTACAATTTGAAAAAGATCGTCTTTCAAATGTGATGTGCTGGTGAGTGAATTTTGTGCCCTCCACCGTGAAGTCGCAAACATTACACCTTCCACATTTAGCATGTCCTATAATGGGTGGCAAGCCCCAAGCTGTTTCAAGTGTATTTCCTTGTGTGGTGCCTGGGAGGGCTGCCCTCACCAGATGGTCTTTCAGATTTTTATTTTTCCGAAATGCGAAAAGGGGTTTGTCAATTTTGATACTCCCCACATTTATAGTAGGCCAATGCTTCAAAATCGATTTTCGGATTTTGTTCGATATTGGAGAGAAGGTGGTAACACACGCTACTCTCTCTTTCTGGGTCTTTTCTTTTGGGGATAACAACACTTCCCGCGGGCAATACCATGCATGTTTGGAAGCTTGTTTCACTATTCGTTTTGGGTAGCCTCTTTCCTTAAGTTTTCTGGACAGTACCTCTGCTTCTCTGAAATAGTCTCTTTTATCAGAGCAGTTGCGTCTAATCCTCAGAAATTGCGAGTATGGCAGCGAATCTCTGAGGGCCCTGGGATGATTGCTTTTATAGTTCAAAAGCGTGTTCCGCTCTGTTGGTTTACGGAATAGCTTTGTGAGAAGCTCACCTTCCGCATGGTAAATGGTGAGGTCTAAGAATGCTATTGATGACTTGTCATGGGTAAGGGAAAAGGTAAGACCAAGGCAGTTATTATTGAGCCAGTGGAGAAACTGTAGTAATGTTTCAGAAGTCTGAGTCCAGATCATAAAAATGTCGTCTATATAGCGACGCCAAAGTTTGATGCCAGGATGAAACGGGTTGCCTGGCATCAGGATTGAGCCCGTTTCTATCTGGTCCAAAAATAGTATGGCCAGATTGGGGGCAAAAATAGCCCCCATAGATGTCCCCTTGATCTGCTGATAGTAGGTGTTGTCAAAGCAGAAAAAGTTTTTTGTCAAACAGAGCTCGAGGAGTTGGAGAATGAATAATGAGGGTACCCTATGTGGACGTGGCCGTGTGTCTAAGATTTTTTGAATGACTAGCAAGGCAGCAGTTTGAGGGATGTTAGTATACAACGATTCTACATCTAATGTGCAGAGTGTTTCATATTGGGGGTCAAAGTCCAAATGCTCAACAAGATTGATCATAGACATACTGTCTCTGATGTAGCAAGTTGTTGAGGGCACGAAATCTTTAATAAAAAAGTCAACATAGGCTCCTAGAGGTTCTAACACGGAACCACATGCGGATACAATTGGGCGTCCGGGTGGGTTGGTGAGGTTTTTATGTATCTTGGGCAAAGTATATATTACCGGGACACGTGGGGATTTGGTGTTAAGGAAATTATATTCTTTCTTACTTAAATATCCCTCTGCACAAGCTTGGGACGTTAGTTCCTTAATGGTCTCCTGTATTCGACTGGTAGGATTGCCAGGGAGCCTTTGGTAGTGCTCAGTGTTGTTTAATTGACGCAAGATTTCTTCTTTATAGGCCTCAATTTCTTGAATTACAATGCCTCCACCCTTATCTGCGCTTTTGATGATTATGTTATTGTTGCCTTTTAGGGTATTGATAGCATTCCTTTCTGGGAATGATATGTTATAAGGGATGAATAGTTTCTGATTTTGAATCTGTGACAGGTCATTAAGAACTAGTTTTTCAAACGTCACAATTTCCGCCGGTACCATAGAGGATGTGGGCGAAAAAGTAGATGGAGGTCTAAAAGGTGTGTATGAATCTTGTGTGGGGCTAGGGTGTAGTTGAAAGAAGGCTTTCAGACGTATTGTTCTGAAGAATCTCAACAATTCCGTCTGCAGCTCCATGAAATCGGGGCGAGTGGTGGGCACAAAGGAGAGACCTTTTTTAAGGAGTTCCATTTCAGTGTTGCAGAGAACATGTTTAGAGAGATTAAATATGGGAATAATCTCATTAGGGGGGCCGGTTACCACTGGTAGAAATTGTTCCTGGTTTTCCGTTCTCCAGGAGGGTTGTGCCATCTTTTCTTTGCTCTCCCTCGCTGCGGGGTGTTTGGCTGGCCTCTGGCTAAAAAATTAGGCTGTCCCCCACCACGTCTGTTTCCAGTACTAGGCCCCTCACCTGCGTCTGAGCTTTCTGACGATTCAGCAGATGTATCCGAAAAGCCTACAAGGTTTTGCCTACGGTTGTAGCGTCCCCAAGGTTTATCTCCACGGGGGTTGGAGTAGGCTCTATTAGTATAGAAATCTTTTTGGAGATAGGGGTAGGTGTTTTCTGTATTATAGGATTTGATGTCTTTCTTCACTTTGTTTGCCTTTTTGGTTTGTTCTATCCTATGAAAATCAGCCATAGTTTTCTCTAGCTGTTCCAGAAGTTTAGATACTTCAGTGGTAGAGTTTGCCTCCCCCAGTTGTTTCTCTAGATCGGCGATCTCCGCCTCAAGGGAGATTAATGTCTCTGTTGCTATATCAATCCCTAAACATAACCAATGTCTGGAGCATGTCGTCCCAATATAGCTGAAGTTGTTTATGTATTTGGGATTGTCTGTGAAGATCCCAGGGATATTGCGAATTTGGAGGCCTAGGGGAATTACGTTTGCTTTTAAATAATCAGTTAACATCAAAATCATCAACTGAAGTCGGACTTGCTTTTTACGAAGTTTCTCCAATTGGTCTGGTATTGAGCTAGTGACTGTGGTAGGAGCGTCTGGGTTATCAGAGAGAAGAGAAGGTCTCTGACAGATTCGCTTAATGTAGTCATCCGTGTACAACGGTGCGTGATCGGACATATCAGGTTTAGAATAAAAAAGATTTGTACTAGGGTGGCCTACCCTCGGCTGAGGGTTGGTGGTTTTTCCAGAAAAACCTTGAAATCTAGTGATTGCGCTATGGTACTTTTTTGTAACAAGGTAACCCAACCAGTTAATGCGGACCGTGGGTAAATACTATTATTCAAGAACAAGGGTCCTTAGCTTTTTAGATAAAACAAAGAAATGATGAAATATAGGCCATAATCGGGAACTATATTTTGTCACTGTCCAGCCGGACAGGACGTTTATTTTCAACAATGTAAATCTTGTGGTTCAGAAAATAACAAGGCACAATCCTGTACCACGAAAGAAAAGAACACAAAGAGCAAGGAAGAATTTCCAGAGAGTTGGAAAACAGGCAAAAGAAAGAGCAAATGTTGGCCACTTTTCAAATCAGTGTTACATTCAAGGTATGCCAAACAACTGCCAAAACACAACAAGATTCAACACAATGGTTTAGGTTGTGAAGGCAATCTACAAAGTCGACGTTTTGATCCCTAGTGCTCAATTAATTGGGACCATCATCAGGACTGACAAATTTACAGTGTTTGCCTGTCAGAATAAAATATTTACAATTTTTTGACTGCCTGTAGAAATAAAAGGAGGAAAAAGCGAGAAGAAAACTTGTTTTAGAAAAAAAACAATTTTTGACATTAACAGAGTGTTCATTAGACCTGAAGGTTGTTGGGTCACCTGAGATAACAAACTTATGTACTCGGATTCGACTTATTAGTGCTTACACATGTGATACACTCGTGGGGGGTTTTTTGTTTGAGGTGAGCCGACGTGGTAGTGACTTATAAAAAGCTTTATGTACTTTTATAAAACAATGCCTAATTAGGAATGTTCTGGTCGTAAAAATAAACATTGACGCGAGCAGTTATTATGAAAAAAACTCTCCGTGTTTAGCACATGCAGTCGACCTGACTAGCCCTTTAAGGTAATTCGCGTCCCTGAGCCTGGGCCCCACTCAGCCCCGTCTTTAGCAGCAATTCCGGGATGCGTTGCCCTTTGGGAAATTCTTGCGTATTCGCAGGAATTGTCGGTTCAAAGACGATTATTTTCATGAGGCAGAGATTTTATCAAAAAAGCTCCAACTACGCGGATATCCTCGAAAACTGATCAAACGATCAATGAAAAGAGCGTGGTTTAACCATTGAGAATTCCTTCTCACCCCCAGACCTAAAAAACAGATGAAACATATTCCATGCATCACAACGTTTGGAACTCGTAGCAATCAAATTTCGACCATCATTAAAAAACATTGGCCACTTGTGGTTTCTACTGGAATCACCGAGGAATTGCCCTTATTCTCTTACAAAAGAGGAAAAAACCTCCGGGACCACTTAGTTCGAGCTGCCTTACCTCGAGCAGAGGTCGCCACTCTTACATCTTTATGGGGCCTTGACAAGGTTGTAGGTCACTATAAATGTGGAGGCTGTCTTATGTGTGACACGAGCATGAACACCAAACAGTTCATACATGGGAACATTGCCTATGACCTCCGTGATTTCTCTAATTGCAACACAACTAATGTTGTGTATGCGATTTGGTGTCCATGTGAGCTAATCTATATTGGGCAGACAACCCAAAAAATTAAGACCAGATTGTCACAGCACAAAAGTAGGATACAATGTCTAACTGAAAACGCACCCTTGGTTGCGCATTATTCTGAGAAGAATCATGCCCCATCTGAGATGCGCTGGCAAATAATAGAGGTTATACATGTACCTGTAAGAGGCGGCAGTATTGCAAACATTCTAAATAGAAGTGAGTGTCGGTGGATACTCCGATGTGACAGTGTGAATAAGGGACTGAACTCAATTGAGGAATGTCATTCTGTTGTTGTTAATCAATAATTCTTTTAATTGTATACGACTATGTGTCCCTATGTATAGTACTTTTACTGTTGACTATCGTAAGTTGGACTATATCTATTGTACACACTGCGCTTGCTCATGAGACTGTTATCTGTATTAGGTGCTTGATATACTTTTAATGCAACTGCTCACATTATGTTTGAATGTTCATGGAATTTCTTCTGTAATTACTATTTGCACTTAATGTTAAAATATCCTCATTGTTATTGTGTGTATTTTCCAATTTTATGAATCCCCCTTTGGAATTTCTCCACCGACACATGTACCTAGACCTCTTATGATGAAAACGGCTGCCTTCACTTTCTATTTATACTCCTAGATGTACACTCTGCCCGCTCCAAGATGGCAGTGATGTTTTGTCCCTTCTTGATTGCTTGAAAATAACAATTTATTCGGTAATTCTTGAAAATTTGTTATCTATTTTTTGCCTTTCGTATAGTAAGTTCTCCCGTGCGCATGAATATGTGCCTGCACTCACTTAGACAACAATATCGTTTTTTTTACAATTTGTCTATGCCCATTCCGATATGGCGCTGCCTTTTGGCAGGATCCTTGTCCCTTTTCTAAAGCCCTTACACAGTATTTTACCAGGCTGGCCGTGCTTGCCGGATCTCCGGCTTTATGCACGTGTAAACTGTTTGGCGTCTTTGGACTGAATTAGCGGTAAGCTTTTCCTTCTGTTGTCCGTGTTTAAATTGCGGCGCGTAAATATTGGAGGATCAGTTCTAATTAAGTTTGCGACACCCGTACACGGGAATGAGGGCATTTTATTCTCTGTGTATGTTTAATATTTGAAATGTTTGGACACGGCATACACGCTTAACATATGCGTTGTGTGTTTATACTGATGCAATATGGAACCCTGAACGTTAAATATGGATCTACGTCGGGCACTTTCACTGAACCTATTATCTTGATGCGTGGTCGCCTCAGGTGCCGGTTACTGTTTATAAGATGATGTTAGAATGATGTAAGTGGTTGAAATTCCGCAAACGGCTACAATTTGAGGAGCTATTGCCCCAATGTCACCAGCAGTTTAGACTATTTATTGTTTTGTCTATCCTGCATTTCATATTTTCATTTTTCGTTTTTTTCTAATAGCCAACAGGCGATGAGTTGGTTGAAAATTCTTGGATAACCACTCGGGCCATTAGGTGGACAGATGAAAGTCTTGACAACTCCAGCAACACACTATTAAGTAGTTACACTCTAGTGTGAATATACCCGCCTTTTGCGGTAAGTGTAATAGCTTAAGGTTCCATTTGTTGAGTTTCCCTTGCTTTTGCCATTTACGTGACCCTCACTTTTTTGTAATTTTTAGCCATCGAATAGTAAGTCTGGATGACCTGAATTCTAATTTGGTCTACCTTTTCTTTTAAAGCTGAAGGTAATTTTGCCTTCTTGTTTTTTATGAACCGTGGTATAAGGATTTTTGTTCACTGAGTGGTGTGGATTAAGGTTATACATCTTCTCTAATCTTTTTTCTTTCATGTGGTTCTGCCTTTCACTTGGCCGCCCTTTTTCTTATGAGATGCCTACTTTGATATTACTGTATAATTGAGTACTAGTAATTACTGTTAAAATTGTATTTTTCATTGTACAGATCTCTTGCTCAAGAACAAATTTGAGTCCTGAAGATGACCGTTAAATAATGTATCGGTCGAAACGCCGTCGACGCTTCTCTGTAGCTTAATTTATAATAAGGACACAGTATTTTTGTTTATGGTGTTCCTTCTTCTGTGATATGTAGTGTCTTTGCCACTTGTCTGGTTTATATGTTTTCTTTTTCTTTTGTATACCAGCGTTTTCTTGCTTGAGCTTATCTGTATGTTTGTGAATTTTTGGAATTGTTAAAATAAATAAATGTGCAATTTTGATACTACTAGGACGTTGTGAAGGGCTTCTCAAACCACTATTTTTCTCCTGATATTGGATATCTTTCCAATTTTTAACGTTTCTCTCCCCCTGAGCCTTCTGTTTGTCTCCAATACATGTCTTGGGTGGGGTGACAGCTACACTTTGTGCATTACCTCTAGACAGCCACAAGTACAGGACACTCAGCTGCATCTGCATGTGTGATGGGTCTTCCTGGACAAGAGGAAGGGGAGGAGCTGACACGTACACCTGAATAGGTAGTGGGTTGGCCTCAGCCAAAACACTGGTTTACCCCCCACAGATAGGCTGAAAGGAGACTTTTGCACCACAAAGACTTTGCTTTGTAGTTACCTCCACTTCAAAGACACATTTCAGTGTAAGTATTGGGTCCATGACCATGTCCCCATAGTTCACTTCAGGTCCTCGGGATACTATGTCAAGAAGAGGTGCTGTGCTACAGGAGGGACTGCCACTTTTTTAACTGCTTTGCTGTCCTGCTCCATGCTGATTGCTGGGCTAGAGGAGGGACTGCCACTTTGCTACCTGCTCTGCTGTGTTGGCCTGCTGCCTCTGACCTTGGCAGTGAGAAGGACTGGACCTGTTTTCTACAACCTTTTTTAATCTAAATACCACCAAGGGCTTGTTGGCTTTCTCCCTGTTCAGGAAATCTCAGAGCCATAAAAGAAAACCTCCATAACATTCCAAATGACATCATATAGCTAGAGCATCAGGCAGAGAACCAGGGCCAGGGAGATGCATTACATAAGAAGCAGATTACTACAATTTCATTCACACAAATAACCCCTGCTAGGCTCTGCTAATCTGGAGTCGGACTCTGCTTGACTTGCCCTCAAGCAGCCCTGGGCCCTCGCAGTGTGTCGGCAGCCACTTTTGAACATACACACACATCAGTGTGGTGCACTGATCAATAACTACAGTCTTTGCATGCTCGAGCGCAGACTATCGTGTTTGTCGACTTCTCTAAAGCCGCAGGACCCAAAAGCAGTCCAGTGCGACCCTGCATATTTTACACTCATCAAGGGAAACGAGTGTCTGCCCTCGATGACTCTAACCACTGCATTGTATCCAGCAAGGGGAGACTCAGGCATTATGAATCCTGATCCCAAGGCCAATGGCACTGCTGCAATCCCCCGAAAAAGGTACTGTGCACTCCAGGACTTACAAGGTCCCTGACGCCAAACTGCGCTCTCGCCCTAAAATAACTTTAGAAGAATTGCTACGCACTGATCCGTGAAAGAAATTCTGGTCCTATTCCACAGCATAAATCACTGTTATTTACCAAGCGTAACCGTAAAGAACCTACTGAAGGCACAAGTGCTGTTTTAGCATTGTACATTCTTGAAGTATTCATAACTTGAGATGCTTTAATTGGTTTCTTATTGTTTTTATTTTGTTTTAAAGAGTAAAAGACATACTATTTTTCATACCTCATTGTGGAGTTTCTTATTTTTGTGGTGCTTTAACTGTGTTGCTGTTTCCACGTATGCACTACTGCTTTACACATTACCTCTTATGTTAAGCCTAACTGCTCTGTGCCAAGCTAACATAGGGTGAGCACGGGCACATTTAAGTCTGTGACTGACTTACCCTGACGAGACTTGAGGTCCCTACTTGGACAGGGTGCATATATCTGCCAATTAGTGATCCAATTTCTAAGACAGATGCCTAAGCAGTACAGAGACTCTCGAAGCTAATGACATGGGAAATATTGTGTTTTGTTTTGTGACAGGATTGAGATTTTAGATTAGCTTGATGATTCAGGAGCATCTGATTTGTTGGCGGACCAAATCAGTGAATGAGATCTTGAGATATGCCAAATATTGTAGGGATGAATTGGAAATGAAGCAGAAACAAATGAAGGTGAAATTGATTTTGGCACAGATTAAAGCAGCACAAAGAGGAAGTCAGAGTCAATGTTTTGTAGGGAATGTTAGTTCTAAGCAAGAAGTGTTTAAGCAGGAAGCTCCTCTGATGCAAGGTAGAAGTTGTGGTGTTCCAATTGATCCAAGTACTGGGATCAATGTGGCACCTTTGAGGAAATCAAATCATTGTCACCACTGCAATAAGTTAGTGCATTGGAAGCAGGAATGTCATCTCAATCCCAATAGAATGATGAATTACAACCAGGTTTAGAATTCAGAGTTTACGCAGCCCCAGAGTAATAACCCCCTACAGTCACATAATGTACAGAGAATGCAACATTTTAATGTGCCCCATGCTCCAGTGATGCAGGTTCCACAAGCCTGATGCCACAGAAAAATGCAAATGGTCCCAGATTTAATTCAAGCCACGTCCCAAATTTGAATTAGAATTCCTTTCAAAATCAGAATGCATTTCAGGAATTCCTAATGTTTGTCTTGCTTGAGGGCTACGGCTCTGATCTATCGCAATGACGGTGCCTGAGGCGGGAGGAAGATCGCATACTTGGCGCAGTCTTAGAGGTAGACCAGGCTGGACATTTTGTGGATAGTGAGGTTAAAGGCCACTTCGTATTATTCTTGATCGATACTGATGCTACCCGCTCTTCTGTGAGAACAGTGGAAGTTCCAAACCTAACTCTTTAGGAAAAAAGAATCCAAGTTGTAGGAGTCACAAACAAGCTAATGAGAAACCCTGTAACAGAAGAAGTACCTGTTAAAATAGGGTCCTTTGTGGAGAATCAGCAGTTTTTGGTGTGTGATTCAAGTCCTGTGAGCTTACTAGGAAAGCATCCATTTGCACATTAAAAGGCACTATTAATTGTTCTACAAAAGGAGTGGAGTTTCAAACTCATAATGAAGTTACATTTAAATTGGTGAGTCAAGGGCCAACTGTTGGATTGTATCCTTTGATGAAAAATTAGGATTTACCACCGGACCTTAGGGATACCGTGAATCCTGAGGTCTATGATGTTTCAGGAAAAGATATTGGTCTCATAAAGGTAGTTGAGCCTATTCGCATAAAAGTAAAGCCCAATGTTGAGTACCCAAGAGTCCCACAGTATAATATGACCCTTGAAACAATTGCTGGGATTACTCCAATCGATTCAATGATACACCAAGGCGTTTTGAAGGAAATAATGGGGAGTCCATGTAATTCACCCATTGTGGGCTTGCAGAAGTCTAGTGGTATGTACTGCATAGTGCAGGACCTGAGAAGGATTAACAGCATTATCCTTCAATGTTGTCCTGTGGTACCGAATCCAGCTGTGATTCTCTGTCAAATTCCAATTGAGGCTCAGTACTTCACTGTCATTCATTTATGCCAGGCCTCTTTTCTGTCCACTTGCATGAGATCGGTCAGTACCTCCTCGCTTTTCAGTTCCAGAACTGTGTTTTGTCCTGGTGCTGAGTCCCACAAGGTTATCCAGGGAGCCACTCAATTTTTAATCAGATCCTCAAAAACAATTTCGAGCCCCTGATCCTGCCCAGCAATTCTGTCTTAATTCAGTATATCGACAACCTGTTATTAGCGTCAGGTACTCAGGAAGCTTACAAACAAGACACCATTGCATTGTTGAACCACTTAGCTGAGAATGGACATAAAGGGTCGGATTCCGATTCAGGGAAAAAAGCATCCGTCCGAATCTTATCCGGAGCCCTCTCTGTACGAATCGTACACGTCCGTACGAATCACGTAGTATGATCCGCATCTCGTCAATCCGTACGAATCGTCACGAACCGTACGAATTGCACAGTGAACCATATGATTCGTAAACATGCCCTACGACCCGACGAGTACGATCCGGACTGGGGTATGAGGACACGATTCGTACGGTCCTGGTCAGGTAAGGGCGATTCATATGGACAACCACACAATCACATACACACCGTACGGTGCGTACACCCCATGATTGCAGGGGTACGTTGCGTACCCCTGCTATCATGGGGTATACGCACTGTACTCCATGATCGCAGGGTGTACGCACCGTACACCCTGCGATCATGGGGTACGGTGCGTACACCCCATGATCATGGGGTACGGTGCGTACACCCCATGATCGCAGGGGTACGCACCGTACCCCTGCAGACATGGGGTTTACGCACCATACCGGGCGCCCGTTCCATACCTGTTTCGAGGCGTACTCTACTTCTCGTTTTTGGGCTCCCGTAAAAAAAGCGCTGTGCGGTGCGTACCCGACACAAATCGTACTTGCTGGGTCGGGATAACCTGCTTCGAACCATACGGATGTCACGTGCAGCAGGTTCCGAGGGAGAATCGCGTGGAAATTAAAGTCGTATGGTCTTTGTACGATTCGTACGGAGTCCTGCTCCTGGTACGAATCGTACTTCATCGTACGTACGGGGAGGTTGCAGGGTACGATTCGTACGGGAAAAACGCTCCGTACGGCTATTCGGAGTGGTTTTTCCCGAATCGGAATCGGCCCCTAAGGGTCCCCAAGTAAGTGGCAGTATTGTCAGAAAGATGTTTTGTTTCGTGGACATCACATTGAGAAAGGAGCGAGGAAGGTGTTGCAAGAAAGAATTGTGGCGATTCTTAAAATGAATCTGAAAACCACACAGAGAGAAGTCAGGGTGTTTCTGGGAATGGTGGGCTACTGTTGCCAGCTGGTACCCAACTTTTTCCTAGTGGCTAAGCCTTTCAAGAGGCTGACACCCAAAGATGTGTCTGATCCAATACTATGCTATAAAAACTGCTCAATTGCCTTCCTAGAGCTGGGAGAAAGTCTCTGTCGTGCACCGGCATTGGGAATGCCTGATTACAAAAGAGCTTTTACTCTTTTCTGCAGTGAGAGGGAGGACATCACTCTCTTAGTCCTTACACAAATACATGGAAATGCAAGACAACCTAAGGCTTATTTTCCTGCTACCCTTAATCCTGTAGTCGCAGAGGTAAGTGTCGATATAAAATGGTGAGAAATTATTGTGATGGGACATCTCCTAACTGTTCTCTTGTGCCCCACTCAGTTGAAATTTTGTTAACACTTACCCGCAAACAGCACTTGACAAACAGCTGCTTAACCAAGTACAAACAGATCATACTTGCAACGGAAAACATCACCCCTAGGAGATGCGCTTTGAATGTTGTCACTTTGTTGCCTCCCCTGGAGAATGATGAGGGGGAGGTTGAGTATGACAGTCTTGATGTCAGTGAACTATGCACCAAGACCAGATATACAAGATGAGCCCCTAGTAGAAAATGATTACATATTGTTTGTGAATGGGTCATGTCTAAGAGACAATGAAGGAAACCTGATAGCTGCATATTCAGTGTGCACAGTCTTCGGGGTAATTGAAGACTCCTGGCTTTGAGGGGTGATCTCTGCACAAGTGGCTGAATTGATAGCTTTTACTAGAGCTTGCGGTGTCTCTGATCAGCTGAGAGTGACTATATTTACAGATAGTGAATGAATGAATGAATGAATGAAGAAAGTCTTATATCGCGCAACTTAGCCCAAGGACATCAAGGGGCCTAAACAGGTCAAGTAGTGTATAGACATCAGTGAGGACTTTTACAGATACACTTCAGAAAAAAGCCAGGTTTTCAATGCTTTGCGAAACAAGGCAAGTGAAGGTTGCCCTCGGAGTTCAAGAGGAAGGGAGTTCCATAGCATGGGAACAACCGTAGTAAAAGCTCTACCTCCCCATTTAGCTTTTGCAAACCTAGGGACCTCAAGAAGATTTTTATTAGAGGAGCGGAGGGATCGACTAGGAGAAGAGATGGATAAGTGACCTAAGACCCTCAGCACCTGTACCGTGGAGGGCCCCATGGGCAAGAGAAAGAATCTTAAAAGAAATCCTGGACTCAATGGGAAGCCAGTGTAGGCTTCTCCGAGCTGCTGTGACTGAGGCCAGTCTAGGTAGATTTAAGACCATCTTTGCCGCCGAGTTCTGGACCATCTGGAGACGGTGTATAAGGCTTTTGTTAATGCCCACATAAAGGGCATTGCAGTAGTCCAGTCTTGAGCAAACTAATGCCACAGTGGCCTGTTTCCGAGCATCAGGGGAGAGATAGTGGGCAATTTTTCTAAGGACCCTAATAATACCACAACAGGTGGAGACAGTCCTACTGAGCTGCCGGTCAAAGGAACAAGTAGTATCCATCAGCACCCCAAGGTTATTAGCAAACTGACGGGGAGGAGGGCAGTCTCCAAGAGAGGCAGGCCACCAATCGTTTGACCAGATATCCTGACTACCCCCCAAATATCAGCACCTCCGTTTTCTCCCCGTTTAGCTTCAGGAAGTTCTGTACCATCCACTGTGACACAGCCTCCATGCAGTTCCTGAAGTTCAAAGCTGATTCCTTCACGGGCTGCATAAGGGAAACCATTATTTGGATGTCGTCAACGTATGACAGTACTTCCAACCCAAAAGACCTAACTACCCTGACAAGTGGGGTCACATAGATGTTGAATAATAAAGGACTCAATGAAGAGCCCTGAGGGACCCCACAATGCACAGGCTTAGGGGAAGAAAGGAACTGGCCCAGCTTTACTCTCTGTTCCCTTTCATTAAGAAAGGAGGACAGGAGACTCAGTGTCGTACCTCCGACCCCTATATCCCTAAGGCGAGTAACCAAAATAGATGGGGATAGGGTGTCAAAAGCCGCTGTCAGGTCTAACAGGACCAAAAGAGTGGTATGGCCCTTATCGACCTAAGAGCAGATGTTATTGACAACTGCCGTAAGGGCAGTCTCAGTGCTGTGAGAACTCCTAAAGCCATGCTGGGAAATATCCAGGAGGGCAGCATCCCGGAGGAAAGAACTAAGGTGCCGGTTAAGATGAGATTCAGGTACAAAAGGGGGTGGTGATGGACGGAGCATCTGAATCAATCAAACACTCACACCCAGTCAAAAGATATGGGTTTAATCCATCACCGTTCTTTAGCCCACTCTGCCACCCCAGTTCAGACATCACCGTTCTTTAGCCCACTCTGCCACCCCAGTTCAGACATCACCGTTCTTTAGCCCACTCTGCCACCCCAGTTCAGACATCGCCGTTCTTTAGCCCACTCTGCCACCCCAGTTCAGAGTTGAGATTTCAGCATCTTTGCAGGAGCAGGAAGGAGTGAAATAGGGCGGACGTTTTTCAGAACCCCTGGGTCTAATGTAGATTTTTTAAGAAGGGTTTTAACAACCGCCATCTTCCAAGGAGAAGGGAATACTCCTTCCGAAATTGTGCGATTCATGACATCAGTGAGCGGGGGGATAACAACCTCCCGACAGGACTTCAGAACTTCAAGCGGGCAAGAGTCTAAAAGAGAGCCCGATTTGATGTTATCAAGAAGCTGATTCGTGAGCTCAGGAGTAAGAGGGGGGAAGGACAGGAAACTCGAAGGGAGAGCACCAGCCAAGCTGTTTGGCTTTGGTATTGTTCATGACTTTAGACAGTTATGGTCGCAAAGAGGATTTATGACAACATCTGGATCCCCGATTTGCAATGGGGAGCATGCAATGAGACTACGTGAAGCACTACAGGTGCCTGCAAAAATTAGAGTTGTAAAGTGTTCCGCTCACCGCAGTGATGATGATTATGTGACAGTGGGCCACAGTTATGCTGACAAAGTAGCCCGATACTGTGCTCATGAGTCATGAAGATTCAATGGTGAATTCACAAAAGAGTCTGAAGGTGAGACTAACTACCTCTGATACCAGGGAGGAAGTGAAGAGATTGCAGGAGGATGTGTCAGAGGCAGAACAGCAGGGTTGGATCCTAGAAGGATGTGCGAAAAGAGATGATGACATATGGAATTCTGTGGATGACACACCAGTGTTACCAGACAGAATATTGTCCCAAAGACAAGACATTTTCATGGACCCGCTCATATTGGGAGGCATGACATGGTTCAGTTGTTCATGCAGCATTGGTTTAATCCACGATTTATGTTGGTGACTTAAGAATTGTGTCATGGACATGTTGCGTGTCAACAGATGAAGGTAGGGAAAGGGACTCCAATGACATTGAGTCATGTAGGAAAATCAGGAGGGCCCTTTAACAGAATACAGATGGACTTCTTCAAAAGGCCTGAGTGCAAAGGGTTGAGAAATATTGTGGTGGTTGTGTGCATCTTCTCGTGTTGGGTTGAAGCCTACCCGACCAAAAGAAATGATAGTTTCACAATAGCTAAACTGTTGTTGAGGGAGCTCATACCAAGGGTTGGTTTTCCGACTTCGCTACAGTCAGACCGAGGGACTCAATTCAATATTGAGGGCCTGAAAATGTTGTGTGCAGTGTTGCAAGTGGATTGGAGATTGCATTACAGTTATCGGCCACAGGTTTCTGGGAATTGTGAAGCAGGTCAATGGCATTCTGAAAGACCAATTGGCCACGGTCTGATCAGCAACGTTCCTGAAGTGGCCAGATGCATTCCCTTTTGTGTAAAGGAGTCTCCAGAGTGTTCCTGATTGAAAAACAGGATTGTCTACCCACAAGATAATCATGGGAAGAGCAATGAGAATGCCTACAATGCCCATAAATGTGCGTGTGAATATTACAGTTGACATGGTTCTTGACTATTGCAAGAACAAGCTGACAAGGTCTATTCTGTGTCCCACCAGCTTGAAGCTGTTTCTACCTCTACATGTCTGGAGCAATACCATGACCTCAGTCCTGGCGACTGGGTCTTGGTAAAAAAACACGTTCTGAAAACATGTCTGGAGCCTAGGTGGCGTGGACCATACCAGGTTATCTTAGTGATGAATACTGCTGTTAGGTATGCGGGTCTTCCCAACCGGATTTGTGCAGTCCACACTGGTAGATTGGAGTTTCCTCTTAAAAATGTGAAAGTACCTCTCTCTGAAGTGCAACCTACAATTGAGAGATGGCAAGAAGGGGTTATACTGAGTACTGATATTTGGCAAGAGCCTGTGATAGCACATTCTCTGCCTGAGGGGGGTCTTGATGAACAGACAGTTGAAAGGTCTTAGTCTGAAATGCTACCTGAGCCAAACTTAGACCCTGGCAAAGGGCTGGTGCATTGTCACACTGAGTATAAACCGAGGGCCGTTGGCTGAGCAGGCAAGAAGAAGGGAGAGTAAGGTTGCCTGCGGAATGAGAACTCAGTAATATCCTGGAGAATACTGAGGATTCTGGCCTGAGTGACAGTGAAAGAGAACAGCCTGTACTGTAGGAGATCAAAAAGAGCTAGAGTGCTGTCTCTGAAGTACTCATCCCCTGAATGGATATACTTTACCACAAATGAGGAAGAGAGAGAACTTTTGGACTTGGAGAATAAAAGTGAGGATCCAGCTGAATATCTGTGAATCTAGACTTCTAGACTTGTAGCTCAGCTGGGTTGTGACTTTACCATGCGGATTATCATTAGATTGTTTTCTAGACTGAACTTTGAGATGCGTTTTTGAATGAGAGATAATTGAATAGACTTTGTTAAAAAGAATTAAGAAGATTACCTATGCTCAAGGCTGCTGAAGGATTGTAAGGGTGTCATGTTATAAGAAAACACAGTAAGGCTAAGAGAGACTCACAAAGACTTTGTAAATAATCTCATCACATTATTTATGTACTTTATGTGTCATCAGCACAAGTAAAGCATACTGAAAAAATCTGCTTGCTGTAAATTCTCTGCTTAACGTCGTAATTCTAGCAAAGTCATGGAAACTAATAAAAACAATAACAATAACCATAGGTTCACATTAGCAGCTGTTTTAAAAGTGCAGTACTAATTGTTCTATTTGTAGGACTATCTTCACCTACATTTTCCACAGTAGCTGAGCTAAAGCCTAGTGTTATGCCTAAGACCCTGAGTCCTACAGATAATAGTTTACATGCACTAGATTGGAAAGATTTACACGTAGATGCCTCTAGAGAAGATCATTCTTCAAATGCTTATTTTAAGTTGCTTTATGAGTATGTTGACACTATGGATACAAGGGACTGTTATGTCTGTACGTAGTTACATGAGTCAGCAGCAGAGGGATTTATCTATCACCATATTCCTCTCATGTATGGTGCTACCTGTAGCCTTCTGTTAAGTCTGTTTTATGGAAAGGGACAGTTCCAATATTATTGCTCGAATTATGATTTGGTGCTTTCTGCAGTTACTTTGCTCAAGTATTTGAATAGACATCTTAATGCTAAGACAATGGATACATTTAACAGTCTCTTTCAACCAACTGCCTGGGGAACAAAAATTAGTAAATTAAGATAGTAGTGGTGCTGAAATTGTGGGAGATATTTTTGATGCAATGATTTCATCTGTGGGATTAATCTTGAACGATTCGAAGATTAGAAGGTTGTCCACCATAGTGGATATACTAGCACCAAATACAGCAAGTCCATTATTGACTGTGGATTCTGAAATAGTAGCTGTGAAATCCATGGTTTTGCAAAATCGTCTTGTGTTAGAAATCCTCTTCGCAAAAGAGGGCAGAGTCTGCACGATGCTAAAGGTTCAGCAATGCTATACCTACATTCCTGACAAGAGTAAGGACTTAAAGAAATATATTAAGAACCTGACTGGCCTGAAAGGAGACTTGAAGGAGTTGGAATTTACAGGTGCTCGGGGAGCAAAAGGAATTAGATTTGCTGCAGTAGGCAAATTCTTTGGAAACCTTGGAAGTGGAATAATTGGTCCGATTTTGAGACCCCTTAATTGCCCTTTATGCAATATCATCAACTGTACTACAGGCTGCAGTTGCAGGCCTGAGACATGTTTTACAGTGCTACTCTAATGCTACTTTAGTGGGTGCTGCAGCCCACCAGTAGCATTTAATATACAGGTCCTGGGTACATGTAGTATCATATACTAGAGACTTATAAATGTCTGTTAGTAGGTAGGACTGTTAGACAGTAGGGTTTTGGGGCTCTCTGTCTCTAGTGCAGGGACACGCCTTGGGGCAAAACAATGCACATTATTTAATTTGGTGTATTATTATAATTATCATTACACCAATCAGGTGTATACCAATTTTACCATGATAGAAGGGAGAGCACAAGCACTTTACCACTGGTTAGCTAGGTTACAGTACGCAGCGTCCTAAAAGCCAACCAAAACAAGTTTAGCAAAGGAAGCCAAAAATCTGGGATGACCCTGCAGAAAGATCCTGGTCCAACTGATCCCATAAAAGTTCTTTTACTTTGTGAATCACAAATGTTCACTGTTTTGAATCTTGTAGACATATATTTGTTATTTTCATCTTTTTGTATTTTGTGAAACACAACTTGGGGTTCTGACATTTTCATCTTGGTACTTCTATTGGTTTGAAATGAATGAAATGAAAGAAAATTTGTAACGCGCAGACTAAGCCCAAAGGGCATCATAACTGTATTTTATGCTCTTTGCTACTTTGTCATTATTTTATTGTAGAATTTCATTATTAAAGACATTTGGATAAAAGTGCTACAAGGAAATAACATTAAATCAATATATTAGCAAGGTACTATTGCGTAAAAGGTATTTTAATTGAGTCCTTAACGTAAAGTATGCTTTTTATGACTATGCAATTAGCCATTAAAAATGTTGATGAGTAGGGATCAAATTTTTGAGTGCGATACAATTATTTGTCCCTAAAAAACAAGGCACGTGACATAAGAAGTCATACAGCTATATCAACTTATGAAAAGAGAGAAGAAAATAGACATATGAGTCATAGAGGATTTTCTTGTGGTGCTGATATGTTTTATTGCACAAAATAAAAGATTCATTTTCAGTAGGCTCTTAAGATTAATCTGAGTCTTTGCTTTACATTTGAATGTTCCCATTGTGAAGCTGTAAAAACAAATTTCTTGGAGAGTAATTCTTACAAAAGACACAAGATGGCACTCTACCAATGAAAATGCTTTAGCTATTCATTTTGGAATTTGTTGCCCATAGATGGGAAAGAGCGGTGAGTAAAAAACAAGCCTTTTCTCACCGTGGCACCAGAAGCCCTGCCTTTAGCAGTAAATATTCACTAATGACTTGCTTTAAACCAGGGTGCATATTTTTTACTTTTAGGTCACAGGGCTGCGCAGCAAGTCACCTTGCTGTGCTGCCCTGTGTCACAGTGAAAGGGCAGGAATGTGTTGTATTTAAGAATCAGCCATATTTATCAAATACTGTGCATTTCTGTCCTTTTCCCTAGCGCTGGTGCAGTTTTGGCAGCCTAGCGCCAATGCAGTCACCCTTGCACCATGGTGCAAAGGTACTTAGTTGTAGGCAGGATCCTTTTTGTGTAGGAAGGGGCACCTTCCTGCACAATCCTGAGAGATGTTTTTCTGTTTAGAAAGAGAAAGTAGCAAGAAGAAATAAAGATATTTCTCCTTGTTACGCCTCATCTGGGGAGGCATATCTTTTGGTGCATTCCAAGGTGTACAAGGTCTTGTAAATCTGGGCATGTGTTAAAAACCATGGAAGTTGCGTGGGAACACCTTGAAATTGATGGAGCAAGGATTGGCATGTAAGCAACTTGCTGGATAAATTCGCTCATAAAACCATAATACATTACTAATAATTGTTTGTGGTACTAATTCTACATGCATTTCGTACACATATTAGAAGAAGGGAAAGTTTGCTTAAGTGTCTACTAACAAGTAACCAGAATGGAACTGAAATGGCCCCTAAAATGCGGGGAATAAACTGTGCATGCACCAACTGCATGACGTCCTAACACTTGGAGGGAAAGCTTTGCTTCTGCGCAGTAACACGAAATATTGCCGCTTCAGAGCTCACATGCTAAGCATCTGCTCTGCTTGAAACTAAACTGTGTTTTATACTAAGTGCTAATGCATAAAGAATTATTTTTATTAAATGGGATTAGAGTAGAGATAAGTGGTATACAGTAAAACCATTTCATTTGACTTCTCTGTTAGTTTGTAATTGGGCCTAAAAGAGCGATGAGGCATAAAAGTTGCTTTTGATTTCAGCTGCCGAGCACCACACACACACACACCTTAGTGACAAAACGCTAGGGTGTGTGTGTGAGTCTAGCATAGGTTTTGTACAGAAAGGGTGCCCTTCCTGTACAAAATACCATCCCTAGATACGTTTAAAAGCATTCCCACTTTGAATGTGTTCTGCACGGTGCAGAATTCATGAAAGTTGGAAAATAAAGGAGAAATAAAAACATTTCTTCTGTTAGCACCTCCTTTGAAGTGGTGGTAACTTTCTGGACTAAACCCTGTCTACAATTCTTTGTAGATAGGATTTTGCATCAAAAGGCATGGATGGTTGCATGGGTATGCACATGTACCACCCATATATCTCCCCCTTGGCACTAAGTAAGGCAAAGCATTGTTTTGCGCTGCTTTGCGCTACTTTTAGGGTACTTTCCAGCACAAAACAAGTTTTGTACTGGAAAGTAAATACCCTCGAAAACATTTAGTGCTGGTTAGTGTCACTTTTGTGACGCTAACCAAACCAAAAATGTTTGAAAATCTACCCCATACAATCTTGAGGTAGGGCTGCAGTGTTTCATGTGTTAATTATGCAGTGAACATGTCAAACAGTGGTATAGGCGTACTATTCTCAAAAGCCTAGAATTTGACCTTTGTGGGATTTAGTTGGGTTGGCTGCAACATTGAATCAAACTGTAATTCGGATATGACGTATATGGATGCTCCGTTGTCGATTTGCACTATTATAAGTTGACCTACTATTTGAATGTGGCATTTTGGCTGAGTTCAACTTTTGGCTGCTGCCATGCTTTATTGAATATGCAATGTGCATGACCTCTGCTTTGAATGGCTCTTTTAAACCACTCTCTTCCTTTTTCTCTCAAAACCTCTAACTCTCTGACTCTTTTTCGTAAGTCCTTAAAAACTTGGTTTTCCCTCAATCTGGTTAGTCCCTCTGTCCCCTCTATGTCCATCCAGCGCCAGGAAACCCATGGTGTCAGTGCGCTCTATAAGCACCCCTTACAATACAATACAAATCTGCCTCTATTTGTGACACTCAGGAATTAGAGAGTTCTAGTGATCGGGCAAGTGTCAAGATGTCTGACAGGGTATTGCCTAGTTGTCTCAAAATCTACCATTGTAGTTTAGTAGATGAACATCCTTGGATATACTGTGGTCAGATTTCTTCTCTTTCGCTGTGTCAGGTGCATGTGCTGGCATGCTCTTTGAAGGGTGGCATGGAACACGTCTACTGATTGAGCACCACCACATCCAACTGAATGCTGGCCCTGCTTGCTCTGCCACTGAATTCAAGCAAGCCTGGCTGATAAGGGCTAATACCCTGAAACCGGACACAAGAGTCTTGTTTCTGGTTTAGGGAGCACCTGGCCTGGCAGTTCTGGCTGGACTGTTCCCATGAGGAACAGGGTCAAGACTGATTTGCATATGACTGGGTCCAAACTGAGGTGGCATAGTGAGCAAAAGAACGATGGATTCAACCCAGATGTCTTGTCTGGGGGTAAGTTGTTGAAAAGTTTCAGCACTCCGGCAATCATCTTGTCCTGTTTGCTATGTTCGCCCTAAATGGCCAAGAGTATGCCCAGACATGGGTCCCTTGCTCACTGTGTCACTGGATTCAAACTAGCCTGGCAGATGATACCCAGAAACAGCTCCTAGGAGGCTTGTTTCTGGCCCAGGGGGAACTTTACCTGGAAATTGTGGCTGGACTGTTCCAATGAGGAGCAAGGAAAAGGCTGATTTGAACCCAACTGGGTCCAAACTGGGGTGAAATAGTGGGCAAAAGAACAATGGATTCAACCCAGATATCTTGACTGGGCATGAGTGGTTCAAATGTTTCATCACTCCGTCCATCATTTTGTTGTGTTTGCCCTGCAACAGCTAGCGTGCCGGATTATTTGAGAATGCCTACCTCTGCAAGGCATAGGAGCATAGGCTTCTTCTTCTTGTTGGGATATGTGAAGGTTGTGAAGGATATAAATAGCCTTTCAAACTATAACTTTAGATAGGGGTCTTGACATAAAAAAGTGCCAAAGATTTTGAATGGTGTGATTTATGGACTTGACAACATTCTCACTTTTAACCATACAGTCACAGAGAGAGGCACTGATCATGGCATACTAGATGACATGGAGTGAGAAGAAGAGAGCAACCAGGTACAGAAGTTGAATAATGCTGAAAGGAATGTAACAAAGACACAGATGCAGCATAGCAGAGCTTCAATTGCACAGCATCAAAATCTAGGCTGGAGGTACCATTATTGGTTTGACATTCAAAAGTTCCCACATTGCACACAGCTCATTTCTGGTGGTCTACAGAAGTGTGTAGGATGCGTGCCGAACTGCTGTGTAGGCAAACACTCTCCTTCAAAAACTCGTGCAGACACCCGATTCAGCACCACTCATGGTTAGGTTCGTTGGCAGGCAGATGAGAGCCCTGCCCTTTATTATTATTATTATTTCGGAGTTTTATAGAGCGCATGGTTACGCGCCCCGGCGTGTCCCCGCGCTGAGAGCGCAGTATGGACTAGGTAGAACTAGGTCCTTGTGGAGCATGCATGAAGGAGGTGAGTGCGCTTGCAGATCACAACAGCTGACAGTATGCAGCACAAAGCAAGGGTGCGTATCACTGCTAACTTCCTCACCAGTGTTGCATTGGGATTCAGCTTAGCTACAAGGAATTCACTGACACATTATCAGTATACAGCAGGCTACAGGAAAGTGTAGAGTCCTAGGATGGATACCTATTATTGAAATGCACACATTACAGGGAACGTACCTTTATTTCTGAACAGGCGGGGTGAGGAATTTCAACTCAAACATAACAGAGTGGAGCACAGGCACAACAGCAGAGTTCTGTGGAACCTGGTTACTTTGGGACATTTAAAAAGGATGTGTTGCTAACTTGGCAGATATCTTGAAGGTGCAGATTAAGGACTTGAGGGGACCAAATGCAGGGTTGTCAGTAAGAAAGCTTTGAGGCAGGCAAAGGCGTGTTTAATGGGAAGGTCCACTATGTGGATTGTCTTTCGAGGTTAAGTGGTAAACCCCACACAGTACTGATACCATTAGTGGTGGAGACATCCCAGATACAGGCTCAACAAGCCACAGTTTAGGGGTCTTACACAACACTGAGCAATATGGGGATCTTGCATAGCATAGTGAATCTAAAAGAGCTGGTGGTGATTGCATACTATATTGAGAGACTGGGGCTGAAGCTTTGACAACACTGGCTAATCATGAGGGGACAGGAGATCTCAAAGAATACAGGCAAAAAATGGAGTGGGAAAAGGAAATGCCACATAATATTGGTTATTGGGGTGGTGGAGAGATTTCACTTTACACTGGCTAATGGATGTTGTGTGGTTCAAGGGGATCCTGTACAATACTGGATAATATGGAGAATTCCTCACTGGGATGTGGAAGAAAGTATCCCTTAAAATGCTGGCTGAGCAACAGGTCAATGAATCCTACAGAATACAGCTCATATAGGAGAGGGGGTGATACACAATACAAGATGATGCATGTGAAGGCAAGTGTTTCCACCCAGTACTGGATGATTTGGAACTAAATAGGGATATCCTGCACAGTACTGACAGATAGGACTGAAAATTAAATTCTTCATAATGCTCTATTTAATGAGATGATGGAAACCCACGCAATTGTAGCAGATTCAGGAGTAATTCACATTGAACTTCATTTAATTTAATTGATAAAAGGCACTTATTAAGGTTTGTCTTTTTTGTCAGTCAGTGGTTGTTGGGACCTATGAGCCAACAATTAAAATCCTTATTATCATTCATGTCAGTCCCCAACAAAAATTCAATTTGCAACTACTTGATTTAAAAAAAAGGTCAATTAAGTCAGAAGCCTTACAAAATGTAAAAAGGCTTTATTTGGAAGCTTTCCCAGACATTTCAAAAGAAGAAGATAATTATATAGCAGACAATTCCTTTACTACTGGCAATGTGCCAAAATAAAGTTTGATAAAGAAAGATAATGTTGATGACAACGTTGATTGTGTTCTTTCAGATAATGAAAGATGTTGGACCCCAACTCCAAAAAAAGAGGAAAAATGATGACTAAGATGAAGGAGAGGGTCCCTCCCATTTGCAAAATCAGCACTCTCTCCTTAGTGACACCTTTGATTCTAAAGATATATAGTTCATCCTAGATCTTCTGAGTGGACTCCTTATCACAAAAAATCAGCTTATGTTGAAAGCAGGCTTAGAAACCTCTTTCCTAAAGAAATCACGAATAGACCTTGTGCAGAATGCTCTAGACCTACACTTTCCGTGCAAATCAGAAAACCCCCAGATATAGATCAAAAACTGTATGTGTTTTTAGGTAAACAGGTTTAAACCCCCCAACAAGAATAGATAGATCCAGTAAGGTCTGTTAGGATAAAAGCCTAGGCCTGTCAGGACCTATTGCAGCGATTCTGGATATTACCTTCACAGCTAAGGTTCAGGGTTATACTATTGACCCTAACATTCCTACCGGTTGGGATCAAAGAGCTATATGCCTTTTGGGCAATGCTACTGGGCGCTTTCAACAGAACACCGAAGATCCATATTACTATTTATAGATCTTAAACTATGTCTTTTGGCAACCAATAAGACAATATCTTCAGCTGGAGTTTATATTTTGAAGATCCTTTTGTTATGCCAGAGGCCGCTCCGCCAGTTGCTTCATGCAGAGGTTTCCCTCATCCCAGAGGTTCATGACCAGAAAATTTTAAAAAAACCCACCTTTCTTTCCAACAAGAGGCTGTGATCCACACCACATGGAAACTACAGTAGAAACTCTTCATGTTCTACCTTTCAAGGTGGGACACCAATTTTCTTTCCCATCAGCTTTAGGGGGGAATTCAGCATTTTATAAACAACTTTCAAGGGTTCGACAGTCTGTCTTGGGATTTAATTTAGAGTTTTGTTCAACTTCAATAAAAAAATAGTGCTATAAAAGATATTTTCTATGGAACAATAAGAGGAGTTTTTTTTGACCAAGAAATTTCACAAACATGTGATTAGTCAAACCTTTATTAATCCCCACGGGATTTCTCAGCAATACCTTCCTAGTAAACAAAAAGGGGGAGCTTTAAAATTAGCAATAAATGTCAGAGATTTCAGTTTTTTGATTCTTTACAGACACTTCAAGATGGAAGGTATCCATCTTCTGAGCGATCATCTAACAAAAGAGGAATTCATGGTCGATTTAAATCTCAAAAGGGCATATTTAGAAGTTCCAATTTATCTCCCACGTGTCAGTTTCTACAGTTTCAATAGAGAGATCAAATGTATGATTTCCTAGCTCTCCTATGCGGTCTTTTATCAACCTGTTGATGTTTTAAGCTGTTAAAGGCAGTTGTAAAGGAGGATGGTTAATTATTTATCTGGATGGCATTCTGATAATGTCTCAAAATCCCGACTTACTTCTACAACGTGTAACTGTTTCGCTTCTTAAAAATTTAGGTTTCATCATCAACAAAAACAAAATGGGATTATGTCTTCCAGAAAGACCCTTGTCCAGGCCCTTGTAGTCAGTCGGTTAGACTATTGTAATGGTCTTTTTTTATCTGCTAACGAGGACGTGCTTAGCAGACTGCAAGTTGCCCAAAATCCTGCGGCAAGGCTGGTCTTCAATGTCCCGCCTAGAACTCCCTCTCGTCCTCTTCTGGAAAAACTCCACTGGCTGCCCATCCGCCAGCAGGTTAAATTTAAAATCTGTTGTGTCATACATAAAAGCCTTTTTGGCATAGGCCCTCAATATCTGGTCGAAAAATTTAGCCCATATAAACCTGGACACTCCCTTCAATCCAGCAACCAATTATTGCTACAGGTTCCCTCAATTAGAAAGGCAAGGCAGGGTGGCCGTGCACTTTCGTATATGGGCCCTACCCTCTGGAACAAACTTCCCCTCAGTCTGAGACAAACTGTTAACCATTTTGCCTTTAGGAAAACATTAAAAACGCAAATTCTTGTGCCTCCCTAAAGTTCTTTTTCATGCACTTATGGAGAACCAAACGCGGAGATACCCCTTCGGGGGTCGAATCCTGCGCTATACAAGCATAAAAATAAATAAATAAATAAAGCAATTGTTTTTCTTGGGTTCTGCCATAGGTTTCCTCTCAACCACTTTATCTTTACCAATTCAAAAGATTCAAGCCATCAATAAAGAAATTCAAAACATTCTCACAAAAAATGTACTCACTCTTCGTTGGTTATTAAGAATAGTATATCTTTTATCATTTCCAATACAATTTATTTTCCAGGGACGTTTGTACGATCGTGCCCACAAGTGGTTAAAAAATGTACAATTCATCATGTAAGATAAGGTCTTTCTTTTTCAGACCAAATACAACTATCTCTAGAAGTTCTTCAAGAATTACAATGGTAGTTTGATCACATGGAAACCTGGAATTTTAGGCATTGTGATAAAATTTGATTCCAGTGGATCTGGTTGTGGTGAAAGTTGTGGAGAAGTAAAAGCATGAAGCAAATGGTCCCTTCAATAAGTCACTCTCCAAATTAACTGTTTGGAACCTTTAGCTGGATCTTTTGCTGTATGATCTCTTTCCCCTCAAAAATCTCAATGTTTTATCCATTTGAAAATGGACAACATTTCTGCAGTACAATATGTCAGTCGTCTAGCAAGAACAAAGTTGTGTCTGTTGGCTAAGATAGCCAAAGAGGTATGGCATTAATGCCTCATGCTCAACATGTCATTCTATAAATCACCACTGGGTATGGGCTCCCAAGCAGTAAGGCCAAACCCTGCCTTTTAGTATATCGAACAAAAAAAGCCAATAATGCTACACAAATTTTGAAGTATTATTCTATTCTAAACACACGATCAAAACACTATGCAAGAGGGACATTTTTTTCTCAGTTATTTTTCAATTTTGCATTTTATTTGCACATTTTTGATTTGGTATTTTTAAACACATTTATAGATTTTCAAAAAAACATATTATACAACACATCACGAGAATATCAAAAACAACAATTTCTTTTTTTCATACCTCATTCATACTCATTCATACAGGGGGGAATTTTTTCTAGGCACACTCAACACTTTCATCAAAATCACAATCTAGAAGAATGAGATACTGTATTTATACAATTTATATACACTTTTTTGAAGAAACCATAGGGTATCAGTAGAGATATAAATCGTTATTGTCACATTATTAATCTATTCTCTTATGGTTTCGGTGTGACAACGTCACAGAAGCAGGTCTACGCGTTTCGAACTCTTTTAGTGTAGAGTTCTCGTCAGGACCATAGACTGTAATGGAAAACAGAGAAACCTCTGTTAAAGTATATCATTTTATGTCAAAGAAAGCTACTTTTGGCTCTACACCCAGACCTCTGTCTCTTACCTCTCTAAATGTCAAACGGGATGTGTTCCTAAGTTAGCCAATGTCCGCGAAGCGGGACCACCTGTGTAATAAATATATCCGGTTTTATACATGCTGCCAATTATCAGTCATTCAGCGTTACACACATTTTCTTACATACTTACTTAGGGATGACAGATGTTCATTTCTTTCTGTGAACAATAAACAGTGATAAGTGTAAGGATGTTGGTCTCTTGTTTGTTGTTTTTTTGTGCATTATGGTGGAACAAGTGGAACAATCTTACCAGATTAATCAGCCCTTATTTCTTGGACGCTTTACGAGGGTCAGTCGGCGGATTTGTTCGCAGGGTTCACAGCACACCTAGAGGGCAAGAATACATTTTTCACTCGTTGTGCGATTAACGAGACATGTACCCTGAGTTCAAACTCATCTTGATTCCTTCACGTACCGATTAGTTGTGGCGTGTTCTCTCTGAATGCCGGCTCTCAATCTGGAGTGAGCGCTTAGCGAGACGCTGTGTTGTTTATGTGTGTAGGTCACATGACTTTTTCGGAATTACGGGCGCCATCTTGGCCTGGTCATACTCGTTCTTAGAGCAGTGGGCTCGTGTGTACATCACTTGGATTGAGTGGTATGGATGGTGTCCTATATTCAGTATATTTAATGGGTGGATCGTCGGACTTCACGCTCTGGGTTTAGAGCGTTTTTCCTTTTTGTGTGATATGTTTTGGGTACTTAGTCTATTTGTGGCGGCCATCTTTGATATGGGATCCTTGCCAATAGCTACGCTCTAGATGTATGAATGGGGCTATAGTTTGAACATCTCCGAAAGTTCATTTAACCCATTGATTGCCGTGTTGAATCTTACAATCATCATTGCTTCTTGTTTAGATAATTTTTTATCAAGGTCTCCTCCTCTCTGGTCTTGTTCAATTTTTGTTATTACAGTCCATCGTAGATCATTGTCTCCATGATTCTTTTGTTGCCAATGATTTACCAGTGGGGCATTGGGTACCTTTCTTTTTATCCTTGACTTGTGCTGTTGAATTCTTACACGGATCTCTTGATTGGTTTTGCCGATATACAGAGAATTACAAGGACATCTAATCCCATAGATCACAGATCGGGTTTTACAATTTGTGAACGTGTTATGTTTCCAAGTTGTTTCATTATGTTTGAAAATTGAACCCTCTTCCGTGGAATCACAACAATTGCATCCTCCACATTTATGGTGTCCTATCACTGGAGGTAATCCAATCATACTTCTTAAATTCGGTTGTTGTTTTGTTGGTAATGCGGCTCTGACTAGTTTATTTGCTAGGCTGGATTCTTTTTTGAATGCAAATAGGGGTGGATTTTTTAATTCATCACTTAGATGTTTAACCAAATGCCAGTTACTATTTACCACCTTTTTCAACTTGTTCGAGTTTGGACAGAATGTGGTGACCAATACTGTTCGATCCAGTTTCTTTTTTTCTTTTTTCTCCAGAAGATGTTCTCGCGGAGTCCACCATGCCCGTTTTTTTGAACGGCGTAGAAGTTTTTTGGGGTATCCACGGTCAATAAGATTCAGGGTCAATTTCTCTGCATGTTTCTCATATTCTTGTTTATTTTGGCAATTTCTTCGGATCCTTAGGTACTGCCCATATGGCAGGTTCTCCTTTAGGCTACGCGGATGATTGCTAGAAAAATGCAATGATCTGTTTCGATCAGTTTCTTTTTTATATAGGGTTGTGATTAAACCTCCTTCATCCGAAGGGTATACCTCTACATCAAGGAATGGTATTTTGATTTGGGAGTACATTAGACTGAATTGTATTTCATGTGTTCTGTTATTAAGCCATTTATTAAAATGTTTCAGTTCTTCTTCAGACCCAGACCACACAAAGAAGACGTCGTCAATGTAACGACTCCAATGACTGATTGCATATCCAAATGGATTGTCTTGATATATGAATTTATTCTCATAGCATGACATAAAGAGGACGGCTAATTCTGGGGCAAAGGGACAACCCATTGCCACCCCACCTATTTGGAGGTAAAACTCCCCATCGAAGTGAAAATAATTATGTTTCAAAGCAAATTGTGCCAGCTGTATAATAAAGTCGTTGGTACTTTTTCTGGTTTTTCTCTAGTTTCCAAACAGGATTTCAACACCTGTATGCCCTCGTCTTGCGGTATTTTTGTATACAGGGATGTTATGTCCATTGTTACCATCCAATCGAGGATCTGTGTTATCTCCTTCGTTGCTGCTGCCTGAGGATGAAGTATCCGAAAAAGTGGTATATTTTTGAGAAGATCTTCCTTGATACTCCTGTAGGTATTTTCGAGAATCCGGTCGTGAATAAAAATCTTGTTGAAGATACGGATATACCTTCTCTATATTGAAATTCTTTTGATCTTTATCGAATTGGTTGGTCTTTTGGTTAATGGTATAATCCTTGAATTCACTGATTTCCTTTTCTACTTTTTCAAGTAACCCTTTGGCATCAGTAATTAATTGGTTTGCAGCAATATTTGTTTGAAGGTTTTCTATTTCTTCCAATTGGTCCTTTGATAATCTTTGTGCTGTCTCAATGGTTAAGACCATGAGGTCTCTACTACATTTCGTTTCTATGAAACTATAACCCTTTTTATATATGGGGTCTTCTGTAAAAATGACAGGTACATTTTTGATCTGTAGTCCTCCTGGGATGGTTCCAGCTCGCAAGTGCTGGAGCAGGAAGTGACCATGTAGGTCTGTGCGGATCTGTTTTTTCTTCAATCTTAGGAGTTTTTCTGTCTCATTTTGATTTTGTGCTGACACACTTAAAGAGGCCGAAGCAAAGAGGGGTGGAGCCGCCAACAGCTTCTTTATATGATCTTCACTGTAGGCGAATGCCTCATTTTCTGACATGCTTTCACTATACTCTTATCACACTCTTATCACACTCACTCACACTCATCAAATAATAAATATTGAATCAAAAAAAACGGCGCAGGACCAAGTTCCTACTTCTCAAGGGAGAATGAACAATTCAACTACTCACAGTTACCCACAATTCCGCGAAGAGGGGCTACCACACAGGCTATTGCCTGCTATCACAACTATAAATCACCACTGGGTATGGGCTCCCAAGCAGTAAGGCCAAACCCTGCCTTTTAGTATATCGAACAAAAAAAGCCAATACTGCTACACGAATTTTGAAGTATTATTCTATTCTAAACACACGATCAAAACACTATGCAAGAGGGACATTTTTTTCTCAGTTATTTTTCAATTTTGCATTTTATTTGCACATTTTTGATTTGGTATTTTTAAACACATTTATAGATTTTCAAAAAAACATATTATACAACACATCACAATAATATCAAAAACAACAATTTCTTTTTTTCATACCTCATTCATACTCATTCATACAGGGGGGAATTTTTTCTAGGCACACTCAACACTTTCATCAAAATCACAATCTAGAAAAATGAGATACTGTATTTATACAATTTATATACACTTTTTTGAAGAAACCATAGGGTATCAGTAGAGATATAAATCGTTATTGTCACATTATTAATCTATTCTCTTATGGTTTCGGTGTGACAACGTCACAGAAGCAGGTCTACGCGTTTCGAACTCTTTTAGTGTAGAGTTCTCGTCAGGACCATAGACTGTAATGGAAAACAGAGAAACCTCTGTTAAAGTATATCATTTTATGTCAAAGAAAGCTACTTTTGGCTCTACACCCAGACCTCTGTCTCTTACCTCTCTAAATGTCAAATGGGATGTGTTCCTAAGTTAGCCAATGTCCGCGAAGCGGGACCACCTGTGTAATAAATATATCCGGTTTTATACATGCTGCCAATTATCAGTCATTCAGCGTTACACACATTTTCTTACATACTTACTTAGGGATGACAGATGTTCATTTCTTTCTGTGAACAATAAACAGTGATAAGTGTAAGGATGTTGGTCTCTTGTTTGTTGTTTTTTTGTGCATTATGGTGGAACAAGTGGAACAATCTTACCAGATTAATCAGCCCTTATTTCTTGGACGCTTTACGAGGGTCAGTCGGCGGATTTGTTCGCAGGGTTCACAGCACACCTAGAGGGCAAGAATACATTTTTCACTCGTTGTGCGATTAACGAGACATGTACCCTGAGTTCAAACTCATCTTGATTCCTTCACGTACCGATTAGTTGTGGCGTGTTCTCTCTGAATGCCGGCTCTCAATCTGGAGTGAGCGCTTAGCGAGACGCTGTGTTGTTTATGTGTGTAGGTCACATGACTTTTTCGGAATTACGGGCGCCATCTTGGCCTGGTCATACTCGTTCTTAGAGCAGTGGGCTCGTGTGTACATCACTTGGATTGAGTGGTATGGATGGTGTCCTATATTCAGTATATTTAATGGGTGGATCGTCGGACTTCACGCTCTGGGTTTAGAGCGTTTTTCCTTTTTGTGTGATATGTTTTGGGTACTTAGTCTATTTGTGGCTGCCATCTTTGATATGGGATCCTTGCCAATAGCTACGCTCTAGATGTATGAATGGGGCTATAGTTTGAACATCTCCGAAAGTTCATTTAACCCATTGATTGCCGTGTTGAATCTTACAATCATCATTGCTTCTTGTTTAGATAATTTTTTATCAAGGTCTCCTCCTCTCTGGTCTTGTTCAATTTTTGTTATTACAGTCCATCGTAGATCATTGTCTCCATGATTCTTTTGTTGCCAATGATTTACCAGTGGGGCATTGGGTACCTTTCGTTTTATCCTTGACTTGTGCTGTTGAATTCTTACACGGATCTCTTGATTGGTTTTGCCGATATACAGAGAATTACAAGGACATCTAATCCCATAGATCACATATCGGGTTTTACAATTTGTGAACGTGTTATGTTTCCAAGTTGTTACATTATGTTTGAAAATTGAACCCTCTTCCGTGGAATCACAACAATTGCATCCTCCACATTTGTGGTGTCCTATCACTGGAGGTAATCCAATCATACTTCTTAAATTCGGTTGTTGTTTTGTTGGTAATGCGGCTCTGACTAGTTTATTTGCTAGGCTGGATTCTTTTTTGAATGCAAATAGGGGTGGATTTTTTAATTCATCACTTAGATGTTTAACCAAATGCCAGTTACTATTTACCACCTTTTTCAACTTGTTCGAGTTTGGACAGAATGTGGTGACCAATACTGTTCGATCCAGTTTCTTTCTTTTTTTCTTTTTTCTCCAGAAGATGTTCTCGCGGAGTCCACCATGCCTGTTTTTTTGAACGGCATAGAAGTTTTTTGGGGTATCCACGGTCAATAAGATTCAGGGTCAATTTCTCGGCATGTTTCTCATATTCTTGTTTATTTTGGCAATTTCTTCGGATCCTTAGGTTCTCCTTTAGGCTACGCGGATGATTGCTAGAAAAATGCACAGTTTCTTTTTTATATAGGGTTGTGATTAAACCTCCTTCATCCGAAGGGTATACCTCTACATCAAGGAATGGTATTTTTATTTGGGAGTTCATTAGACTGAATTGTATTTCATGTGTTCTGTTATTAAGCCATTTATTAAAATGTTTCAGTTCTTCTTCAGACCCAGACCACACAAAGAAGACGTCGTCAATGTAACGACTCCAATGACTGATTGCATGTCCAAATGGATTGTCTTGATAGATGAATTTATTCTCATAGCATGACATAAAGAGGACGGCTAATTCTGGGGCAAAGGGACAACCCATTGCCACCCCACCTATTTGGAGGTAAAACTCCCCATCGAAGTGAAAATAATTATGTTTCAAAGCAAATTGTGCCAGCTGTATAATAAAGTCCGTTGGTACTTTTTCTGGTTTTTCTCTAGTTTCCAAACAGGATTTCAACACCTGTATGCCCTCGTCTTGCGGTATTTTTGTATACAGGGATGTTATGTCCATTGTTACCATCCAATCGTTTGTTTTATCATATTGTATGTTTTCTAGTGAGTTAATGAAGTCCGTTGTATCTCTCACATACGATTTTACATATGGAATGAATGGTGGGCAGTTTGCATCCTTATGTACTTTCGGTAATACATAGAAAAGCGGAATCCTGGGATGTTGTATTTTTAGATATTCGAATTCCTTCTTTCCAAGAAAACCTTGTTGGAAAGCTTCATCAATAATGGCATGCAGTTGATGTTTAAATTCCATTGTGGGGTCTTTGTTCAATTTACGATAGCAATCCGTGTCGTTTAATTGTCTCTTAACTTCGTTAATGTACAATTGGCGGTCCCATATCACGATAGACCCACCTTTATCTGCTTGTTTAATTATCACAGAAGTATCTTTTGACAATTGTGTCAGAGCTAGAGACTCAGATTTTGTTGTATTGTATTTTATCCACTTAGTTTTTAGGAACACATCCCGTTTGACATTTAGAGAGGTAAGAGACAGAGGTCTGGGTGTAGAGCCAAAAGTAGCTTTCTTTGACATAAAATGATATACTTTAACAGAGGTTTCTCTGTTTTCCATTACAGTCTATGGTCCTGACGAGAACTCTACACTAAAAGAGTTCGAAACGCGTAGACCTGCTTCTGTGACGTTGTCACACCGAAACCATAAGAGAATAGATTAATAATGTGACAATAACGATTTATATCTCTACTGATACCCTATGGTTTCTTCAAAAAAGTGTATATAAATTGTATAAATACAGTATCTCATTTTTCTAGATTGTGATTTTGATGAAAGTGTTGAGTGTGCCTAGAAAAAATTCCCCCCTGTATGAATGAGTATGAATGAGGTATGAAAAAAAGAAATTGTTGTTTTTGATATTCTCGTGATGTGTTGTATAATATGTTTTTTTGAAAATCTATAAATGTGTTTAAAAATACCAAATAAAAAATGTGCAAATAAAATGCTAAATTGAAAAATAACTGAGAAAAAAATGTCCCTCTTGCATAGTGTTTTGATCGTGTGTTTAGAATAGAATAATACTTCAAAATTCGTGTAGCAGTATTGGCTTTTTTTGTTCAACATGTCATTCTAGCAGCGCTCAACTTCCTGGGAAAAAAAACAAAGTTGCGGATTAGAACTCAAGAAATCTCAGAGATTACATGATGGCAGTACTTCGAAAGTTGGGGTTTGGCCCAAACTTTGTTAGCTGGGTGAAACTCCTGTATACAGACCAATTGGCTCAAGTCGTTGTCAACAACAAACGCCGCTATTGAGGCAACCCAGAGGGACCTTCTCTGGACTTGTACACCTCGTATCTCCCTCCAGAAACTCACATTGGGCTGGTTTGATGGGGGGATAGCACTCCCAGATATCAGAAAATATTACTGGGCGACGCATCTGTCGGCCATTAATCAGGGTGCATACTGTGCAGGGAATGACCCAGGGAACGAGATGGACAAATGGCTTCTTCCAGGAGGAAACTTCGAGGCGGCTCTCTACTCCAGACCAGGAAGATACCGACTAACAGGGCCAACCAAACACTCTGTCCAGCTGTGGCATATAGTCCACAAGAAACTGGGCTGGGCTGGTAGACTTACCCAGGCAACCCCACTGTGGGTTTCAGAGAAGCTAGACACTCTTAGCCGCAAGAAAGGATTTAGAAACTGGGATCTCATAGGTATTTCTCGTATCAAGGATTTATGGGGCCCTGAGGGAGTATTCACATCTGATACCCTTCAGCACACATATGATCTAGCCCGGACGGAACACTTCCGTTACATGCAGGTCCGACATGCACTGCAGGCCAATATTCCTCCTGAGACGCAACTCCCAGAGCCCTTGCCACTAGAAGATAGATTACTGGATGGCCACCTCCCAGAGAAGGCCATATCGCTCACATACAAAAAGCTCATTAATCATACTCCGGATCCATTACTAGCCCTTAGTAAGAAGTGGGAGGCAGACTGACTCGAGATTGAAGATGAAGAATGGCGCGAGGCGCAAGCATCCCCAGGGAAATAGCAATATCAGCTAAACTATGATTGATTCAGTTGAAGATCCTGCACAGAGTGTACATCTCTGGTACCAGGTTAGTCCTGATGGGGTGCAGCGACGAAGGACTCTGTCGTAGGGGGTGTGGGGAGGTGGGAACCTTTCTGCACATATTGTGGGAATGCCGGGAGGTACATGCCTATTGGACACGGGTACTTAACTGTATGAGGGCCGTGTGGGGGGTGGAACTGCGATCTGAGGCAAAGAGGTGCATCCTTAACATATGGGAACCCTCAGACCTCCCAGCGAAACACAAACTGTGGGCCACACTGGGTCTGGCAATGGCAAAGAGAAACATCGTGAGGATGTGGGGGGCTGCCACACCACCAACACTAGGGGCTTGGCAGAAAGATATGGACTGGAGCATGGTTCAGGAAAAGACGGTGTATGTGGCTAGGGGGTGCCAGAGGAAATGGGTAGCTGTGTGGTCTAAATGGAATGAATACAGGGGAAACATTTGTGAGCCCCCCACGATTACGACTGTTGATGAGCTAATTGATTGATGTTTATGGTAATGTACGAAATGGACTTAGACTCCTGATGGATACTGATTCGCCAGATTTTAATTCATGTTTATTCCTGAAGATGTATAACTTATAATGTTGCTCTGCCCTGTGTGTGACCACTCTCTGTTGGTTTTCTCTCTGAAAATAAAAAGAATTAAAAAAAAAAAAAGAAATCTCAGAGTTTCCAGACAGTGGTAACTGGATTCTTCATTATTCTGCAAGATAATCAAGTTTTGGGGCGCTTGTAAGCTAGACCTCTTTGACTCTCGTCCGACATTTCAGCTTCCTATCTACTTCAGCTGGAGACCGAATCCATTGGCTCAAAAAAACAGATGCCTTTACGCAGGAATGGAAGTTGCTTCCCACCCTTTTCTATGATCCGGTGAGTAGTCTTAGAATCAGGATACAGAAATCAGAGGTGATCCTCATAAATCCTCTTTGGAGAATGCCGAGTTGGGTCCATGTTCTTCTGTAGCTCTCTTGCCAACTCCTGTGCAATCTTCCAGTGTGTCCCTGTTTTCTTCTAGACTCTATGAATCAAACCTACCCATTGATTTCTAAATTCCAAATATCATCTAATAAGATTGAGACTTTCTGGACATGCTGGCAAGTGTTAGGACTTTAGAAACAAGATTTTAACCTCTTTGACAAGGCCTGGTCTGACTCTACAGATAGGAGATATCGACCAACCTTGAACAGATGGTCTGGCTGGTGCTTTGAATTGGTTGTATGATGGAACCACTCATGTGCTTACATCACATGCCTTAACAACACAGTCTTTACCACGACCGCGTCTTTATCACATATGCCTATACCAAGCATGTCTTTACAACAAATGTTCTTGTAAAGGCATGATTGATAAAGGGACATGCGTGGTAAAGATTACACCCCAGCCCCATGCCCTGCGCCTTAAAACCCAGCCATAAAAATAAACACCGCCCCTGCCCTAAAACAGCCCATCCTCCCGCCCTGATCTGTAAAACAGGCTCCCAACCCTGAAACCACCGACCCCCCATAGCCCTAAAAACACCCTAGTCTTCTGCCCTGAGCCCTAAACCGGACTCCAGTCCTAAAAAACTACCCTAAACCCTTTCCCGTGCACTAAAATCTGGCCCCACACCCTAAAAAGTATCCCGACCACAGCTCTAAAAACAAAAAACTGCTCACCAAACTGCGTACCGATCCTTCCTGCTCCTTCCAATCTCATCCGGGCATGAGGAAGCCCCTCCAAGTCTCCAACATCTCCCACCCCCCACCATGTATATGCCTTTACCACAAACGTTGTTGTAAAGGCATGCTTGGTAAAGGAATATGCGTGGTAAAGGCATATGTGTGGTAAAGGCAAGCATGGTAACACTTGCGTGGTAACGTCACACATTGTTCTGACTGCGTTGTTAATGTTGTTTCCCCTTTGAATGGGATTTGGATCCTGTGAAAGCAGATGTCACCTTTGTGGTAAACATTTTGCAACTTCTTGCTTCTGAGGGACTTTCTTCAAGAACTATAAATTCTCATTATTCAGTAGGTATAATGGTATAAATTCTTTATTGTATAGTTATTAAAAACCGTTACAATATGAAATGCAATATTATTTTAAAATATATAGAAAAATACTTTCCTATACAAATGTTAAATTATTCAGTAATCCTGGCAGGTCATTTACCAGTAGCTGAACATCCCATTGGTAAACATTCCCTTATTACTAAGGTCTTAAGAGGCATTAGATTCTCTTCTCCTTCTTGTTCTAAATACTCACCTCTAAGGGATATTTCTAAAGTATTATAATTCTTTCAGGCTTGGCCAGATAACAAATATCTTTCCAGAAACAACTGTTAGACCCATTAATTATTTTACTTTGTTTATCTTCTTGTAAAAGGGTTTCAGACATCAGAGCTTTAGGTCTCAAGACACATTTTTCTGCTGAAGAAGTTGTTATTTTCATATCAAAAAGAACAAAATGTGCTACCAAACAGATTACATAGCATGCTTCTCAGTGGAATATAACATTATTTTTAACAGAAGAATTTAGATCATCTTCTCAGATCAATTATTAATATCTTTTGCATGCCCTTATGCCCCTGTTTCCTTGTCCGTTTTGGGTGATTCTATCTTAACCCTGCATTGATATTTCTATTTACAGGGATCACTCTGCCAGTGTAGTGGTAGTATTTAATTAATTTAATGTAGGTGCATACTTAGAACACATCATCAGCATGGTCCTCCAATTCTATGTTTAAGGAATTCTTAAATAAGCCAGTATGTAGTCCATTTTTCTTAGTTGTTAATACGTTTTAAACCTGCTTAATCTGAAGCCTCCGGTCCTGACATAGAATAGAACATTTTATAGCATTTGTGAACACGGATGTTAATTTTAAAATGTAATATATCAGTGTTAACCCTCCCTTAATTTTAAGTTTATTTATTGATATTCAATATTTAGCACTTTATTTTTTCTAGTTTCAGACCAAAAGTAGGAATAACTCTGGCGGTTACAACATTCGCATTACACTACAACCTCGCAGAAAGAAGAGGAAGATTTCTATTGAACATGATGTCTTACATGGACTACTTCATGTTGATTGGTTGTACTATTGTGCTCTGCTGTGATTTGTGGTCTCTTTGTACTCATGGTTACTGTAGTTCAGTTCATTACCTTTATTCGATTTTCGATAAAGTCATAAAAGTGTACATCCGATCGAGCAGCAGCAATATATCTAAAATAAGCATGCATCAGTAAACATGCATTGAATACAAGTTTAGAGAAACTTACATCAGTACATAAAACAAATAATTAAAAATTAGATAAATACTAAAATTACCATCATTGTCCTAGAAGAGCAAGTTCCTAAAATTCCAGTAATTAATAGCTTACAGGTAGGACACCAGAAAGAAAACAGGTACAACAAAAACACTATGTGGATGTTTCTAGCAGCTGTAAGAAGAGATATGCAGGTCTAATTTGTCTGAAATGTTCAGAGATCAGAAGAGGCCTGATATACTTGTGCTGAAGATTAGAACATTTCTGGCACATAAGTAATACATGCATGGTGTCACAAATCGAAATGTTGTGACAGTCGCAAACAGGCAAATTTGATGGTTTATACCAAGCCCCAATTGGAAAAAAGAGCTGGTGAAAAATGGTCAACCTCAAAAGTGTCAGTAATGATGTTGCCTTTTGGGCATGTTCAGAAGGAGATAGGGGTCTATCCCTCTGGCAGATTTGACCAGGTCCGACTTGCGAATGGTCTGCTTTGTTAAAGCAGAATTCTCCTGTTCAGCAGCAACCCTTTCGGAGAAAGCCCTGTTGACCCAAGCAAGATCACTTTTAACTATGTCCCTGGGGTTGGTAAATAGACCTGGTCACCCTAATTCCTAATAGATTTTTTAATGTATTGTAGCCATAAGATTTGGGATACATTATTTGAAAGCAAACAATCCTGATGTATGAAGTGTGAGCCTGTTAAAATGTAAATCCTCCTTGTGCCACACAGAACATTACAGTAAAAGCGGACTAGCATGAAACAAATCTGTAATAAAGGACATGCTCAGTTCTTTATGAATAATTTTGGTGGGAGTGCCCTGACTAACTAACAGTATGTTTCTCAAAAATATTATTTTCTATTACCTGGTCTTGGTCAATATTGGCATACCCACATATTTAACAACTAAAAGTCGCTATCGGGACACATTTAGTCTTAGGTTATTGTAATTCTTGCCATCTTTAAAAAATATTTTATATATGTCGTTTCTGGCTGCTGAGAATAAAGGTGAAGAGGAGACTGAATAATCTTCATCTCTGGGTCCTCAAAAGAATTGATAGTTCTTGTTCACAATGCTATAAAATATTCTATTCACACCTAGGATTAGAAAGACAAACCAGACTGCAATTATTATATGTGGCACTCTTTCTCACTAGAGTGCTTGTTGTGGGGTAGCCAAAAGGATATCATTTGTAATAAATATTTGTTAGACCTGACACCCTTGATGTGGGTTTCTCCTGTATTTTAAGCTTTTGCCTCCTGTGTTTTTTACCGTGTGTTGGACTTCATTTTTGCTGGTCTAGATGATTTGGGCACTTTGCCACTGCTGATCAGTGCCAAAGTGTAAGTGCTCCCTCTGTAAATTGTTGTCATGGATTAGTGTTTCCATAATTAGCTTATTTGGTTTACTGTTAAGTCCCTAGTATAGTGCACTGTTTGTGCCCAGGGCCTGCAAACCAAATGCTGCTAGTGGGCTTGCAACACTGATTGTGCCACCCACACAAGCAGCCTTGCAAAAGGGTCTTAGGCCTGTTATTGCAGTGCTGTGTGCAGTTCATACTGCCATGTCAACTTGGCAAGTACACCCACTCGCCAGCCCCTAACCTTCCCTTTCCTTACATGTGAGTCACGCCTAAGTTAGGCCCAAGGTACCCCTGTGGGCATGATGCAGTGTATGTGAAAGGTAGGACATGCCCTGATGTGTGTGGCTTGTCCTGATAGTGAAATACTGCTAATTCTGTTTTTCACTATTGAAAGGCTATCTGTCCCACAGCATAGAATGGCAAGTTTACTTAGAACATCTTATAAGTATAACTGCCCATGGGAAGAAGATAGGAAAATAAAGTTTAGTATACAGAACTGACTTGGCCTGGGCAAAGAGCTTCTCTGCCCCCAGAGAACAAGGGAATTTGTGCTATAAAAAGTGGGGCCCAGACCCCTGAAATTTAAATCATGTTTTGACTTCAATAGGAACCACTGCCAAGGAGAAGAGCTGGAAGATACTGGAGGAGGTGTACTGCCCCTTTGCTGTGTGCTGTCTGGGGTTGGCCTGCAGTAGATGTTTCTGCCAAGGAGAGGAACTGTGTGCGCATCCTGCTTGACAATGTATCTCCAAGGGCTTGAGGTAGAGTTTGCCCCCTGTTCAAGAAGCCTTCGGATCAGCAAAGACTTCACCATCCTACTAGGTACCATCTCTGGAGAAGTTGGTTTCAGTCTCCGCAAAAGAAAAGAGCAGTCGACTTTGTCACTGAGTCCATCACTGGTTCCGTGTCCTAAAGACACAGCCGAAGACACCGCCACACTTGGCACTGCATCCCTGGTCTCACCGATGTCGCTGGGCAACCGTCACCGAGCAACTGCTTACACCGCATCCTGTGGGCACCGCACGCCACACTGCCTCGCCCGGACGTCACCGACACTGTCGCTGCCCGACCCGAACATCGACTGGCTCTGTCAACTGCACCTTGACCGTCCAGCACCATATCGAGCACCGCCTCAATCTGCATAGTAAGACCTAGTCTAGCCAAACCCTTTGGATGACCATCACTGAGCCGCTGCCTGCACCACACCGCGAGGGCAGTGCACCTTGCACAGCTTCCACTTCACATCGCAACCATGACGGTTGCCCCGACCGACTTGTACCAAAGGGATCATCCGCAATGAGAAAGGTACTGTCTACGAGTCTGGGAACTCTTTAGCTGGTCTGTACCGACTCAGTTGGCTGAAACTGTTAGATTCTGTCATTTTCAGCATCACAGTAGCTCCGGACGGAGCTACCAAATTGGAAGAACTGTGTTTTCGGGATAATTCTGCAATTTAGAGGTTATCTTGCAAAGTAACTATTTTTACATTATTGTATGTTGGAGTTTAGTCGTATTTGGTCTTTTTGGTTTAGATAAAGTTTTGCTTATTTTTCTAAATTGGTGTGGTGTCAATTTGTAGTGTTTTCACTGTGTTACTGTATGCAAGCCCAAATGCTTTACACACTGCATCTGAGACAAGCCTGTCTGCTTGTGCCAAGCTAACAAGGGGGTGAGCAGGGTTATTTTAGAAGTGTATCCCTCTTACCATGGCTAGGAAGAATGGTCCCTACTTGGATAGAAGTGCAAACCAATGCCAACTAGAGACCGCCATTTCTAAAATATTTTGCATTATTCACTATGGTAGAGATTGTACATGGGTAGTATGGTTCTTCTCCGATAGAGAATTTCATTTTTGCAAGAGGTGCTATATTCTTTCAGAGTAGATTATACATTAATTACAGGACTGATGCATTTGTAAATTAACAATTTTGCAAATAGCACACCTATCATGCCTCTTGTGTTGGGCCTCTAAATAGGACAAGCTACAGCAATGTGTATGGAAAAGGGAACAGGATTTCTGGTGGGCTCACTTCCAGTGGAATACACATTAGTCCACAAAAATAATTTTGTACACTTTCAGTATACGCTTCACTAGGCATAACATCATCTCATCTGCAGGACTCAATTCTCAATACTTCCAATTAGAAAATGCTGATTCTATAGTATGATGTTTCTAATAAATGATTCCTTAACTTGTTCTATATATGTCATTGTATTATTTGGTGGATGTGTTGCATTATGAAAAGAATAAATCTTTAATAACAGCTGGCTAAACATCTGTCCATTCCACCCTTTCGCTATACTAAAGGGGATGATGGAAGGAGTGTTTGAGCAAATCAAACACTCACCCCCAGTCAACTGATCTGGGTTTAATTCATCATCACTCTTTAGCTCACTCCACCACCTCAGTTCAGACATGGCCATATGCAAATCAGTTTGACCCTGTGCCTCCTAAAAAATGTGGGGGATACCTTACTTTCAAACATCAATGAATTATCAGGTTTACAGCAACCTATTGAACCATCCCAGCCCTTACAGCCTCTACAGTATATTGGCTCACAGACTGACAACAACAGCAAGGGAAGCCCTAGCCCTACAGCTAGAAGTTCACCCCAGGTGATATCAACCCCTCAGCGCGACAAAAGCTGGATAACACAGGACATCACAACTACTGGGAAAAAGCTTTAAAGAAAAATTGTCTTGGAAACCAATCTAATCCAAGTACACAGGACTAATGATGCAAATAACTTGTCTGTAGGCAAACTGGACATCCGTGACACTGCCGATGACACACCTTGTGAGGAAAATGTAATCAGCAAAAAAACAACAACAACAAAAAAAATTACTTACTGTGCCTCATGGGAACAGTCAGCTTGAACTGCCAAGCAATGTCTTCCCTGGACTGGAAACAAGCATCCTGGGACCGGTTTCGGATTCATAATCCTCATCAGCCAGGCTATCTTGAATCCAGTGGTAGAGTGAGCAAGGGACCCAAGGGACCCCGACAGGAATGCGCATGCCCAGGCTCCCGCGCATGCTCAGTTCCAAGAAGAAGGCTAGATGGACAAGCATGACCCCGGGATAAGGTATGTTTTATTTAAATCTTATTTTAGGCTTTTTAATGTAATTTAATATTGCAGGCGGGAGGTGCGCGGGAGGCGGACGACCAACTTCTGTTACGTCCCCGAGTGTGCGGGTATTTGCCTTGTTTCTCAGCCTTCATTGCGAAAGGCAGAAGGGTCAAATCTCCGCACATTCTGTGGGCTGAACGGAGATGTCCGCCCACCCCTAGATTAAACCCAGATCAGTTGGCTGGTGGTGAGCGTTTGATTTGCTCAAACGCTCCATCCATCATCCCCCTTGGTATCGCTTTGTTCGCCCTGAGTTGGCAGGGTATGCCCAGATGTGGTTCCCTTGCTCACTCTGCCACTGGATTCACAATAGCCTGGCTGATGAGGGTTATGAACCTGAAACCGGTCCCAGGATGCTTGTTTCCGGTCCAGGGAAGGCATGGCTTGGCAGTTCGGGCTGGACTGTTCCCATGAGGCACAGGGTCAGTCTGATTTGCATATGGCCATGTCTAAACTGGGGTGGTAGAGTGAGCTAAAGAATGGTGATGAATTAAACCCTGATCAGTTGAATGGGTGTGAGTGTTTGATTTGCTCAAACGCTCCGTCCATCATCCCCTTTGGTATCTCTTTGTTCGCCCTGAGTTGGCAGGGTATGCCCAGACGTGGGTCCCTTGCTCACTCTGCCACTGGATTCAAGATAGCCTGGCTGATGAGTGTTATGAACCCTAAACCGGTCCCCGGATGCTTGTTTCCGTCCAGGGAAGACATGGCTTGGCAGTTCGGGCTGGACTGTTCCCATGAGGCACAGGGTCAGATTGATTTGCATATGGCCATGTCTGAACTGGGGTGGTGGAGTGAGCTAAAGAATGGTGATGGATTCAACCCAGATCAGTTGACTGGGGGTGAGTGTTTGATTTGCTCACATGCTCGGTCCATCATCCCCTTTAGTATCGCTTCATTCCACCCTTTCAGCATGTCTCCATTCTCCAGGTTATTTGTGCTCTCAACTGCACATTTATGTGAAAATGACCTCTATCTGTTTTCCTCCCATATGAAACACTCCTGTGTTTAATTTTGGATTTATTAATTCATGTATTGTTGGTCTGGTGGACATTGGGAACGTTCTCTAGTCACTTGTACTGACCAGTAGCATAGAGAATTAATATAACATATAACTGTGCAATGTTACACAATGAGCAACATTTCTGTGGCTTGTTTCGTTAACTGATATTATGATTTTTTTGTTTTTTGCCAAGTATTCGCATGCTATTAACATTAGTGCAACGCCCATGAAGTGCAGTGATGTAAGCGGCAGATTGCAATTGCAGTGCCCACTTTGAAATCAGGTAGAGGTACTGAATTTTCAGGATATTTGAGAATGTTGAAATTTAAGAGATATAAGAGCTGAATCAGTATAGTCATATTATTATATAGTAGGAAGGAGGGGGTCACTCTTGTACTTGTTCAGCACAGTGAGTCAAATCTGAGAAGACACAATATGATATACCATTCCTATATGAAGTCAATATTTGCCTTAAGTATTATTTTGGAGCGACTCACATGATAAAAAGGTTACAATCAGTGTCGAAATGTTGCAGCACCTGCTGTGCTGTTGGGAGGTGCTGTAATGAGTTTGTGCTCATTTGGCTTAAAGTGAAATGCTGCAAAAGAACAAATAGACCGTTTATGGCTCACTAGCAGCCCGTCCCGACCTTGTCCGGGTGCAACAGGCTTCCCCGACCCCCGCCTGCCCAGACATTGTGCAGCAGCCCGGGCCACCGCCCGGCCGGTACCCCGCCCGGCCCGTCCCCCGCCTGCCCCGACCCCCGCCTGCCCCGACATGGGTCCCCTTACCTGAGCCGCCGCTCCTCCCGCCTGTCAGCTGCTCGCACCGCCGCTGGCCTGTCCGCTATGTCCGCTGCTCGCACCGCCGCTGGCCTGTCCGCTGCTCCTCACGTCACCGCTCCTCCCCCGCACCATGTCCGCCGCTCCTCGTCGCACTCCTGGACGCCGCTCCTCCCCACGCTCCTGACGTGAGCACGCACGTCGTGGCCGGCGCTACTTTGAAGGGACTACTTTTTTTTTTACTGTAAATGTTTTAAATAACGTTTTTTTTAAATTTATATAGCCTATAACCATCTACACACCCTGACGATTCCAACGGTGTATCGGGTGTGTTGGTTGGCGCTGTGGTTCTCGAGTTTACCCGCCTCAAAGGCTGAAAGTTCTTCCTTTATTATAGTAGTATAGATTACACACTTGCTTACAAATTAATAATCGAATAGAATTTGTATTGACTGTATGATTAGTTAAAATGATTACAGTAAAAACATATATGAAGCCCCCCCTACTGCCAGCCCTTACAGTTTAAAAGAAAGGATGAACAAATCAACAATCAAGTTAATTACTCAATTCATATTTGTACAATTCATTTGGCTTAAGGTGGGCTCATTACTGCCCTTAGATGTAACGAGTATCCTCAGAAGAGATTGTATACCAATCAAAAGATTTTCCTTGAAAATTAAACTAATCCCATTATTGCTCTAAGCCTTCTGTAGCATCATTGGCCCTTTTCATTCCTCTCCTCTGCCCCTTGTCATCGGCCAAATACTACACTATACCATTACCTCATAGTAACAGTATCCGGGGGATTAATCTATGAGCGTTATACTAAACCTGTTCTTGCATCAAACCATTTGGAGGCATCCTAGCTCACAGCATCCCACCTCACATGCATCCTTCCCCCTGGCCCCCTATATACTAACTCATTCAGAACAGCATGATTCGATGAGCTCTGATTGATGTTACTTCAACCATGTTTCTTCTTAACAGTATCACTGTCTATGCAGCCCTTTTTAGGTCTCGCCTGGCATTAGCAGCGCATGTGCTGCCCTCGCCATGCGAGGGCCTTTTGGAATCGATATGGATTCAAAAGTATGCATGCGGAAGGACTGGACAGAAGATGTGCACACAGGAACTGGATGCTTCACTGGCGGCGTGACAGACTGAGTACTTTTTTATCTAGATATTCTTCTGCTGTCACTTGTTTTTTGAGGGTCTGTAATCCTAAACGCAGTGCACATCTGGAGTGATTTATCGTAACGCAGTGCACATCTGGAAGTGATTTCCGTCCAAGCTTTGTTTTTCTTTCATTTTCCTGTTTAACCTTTCGCTTTATTTGGATAACTCCGCATTGCAGTGGTATCATGCAATTTTAGGAAAATATGGAATGAGGTCACTAGGGGGTGCACATGCTCTTTCATAAATGTGTGCCAGGAGTCCATCCGCCATGTATGACACTTAGAAGAGACCCGCTGCTATCACCAGCGCTGCTGGATGTGTCGCGGGAGACAGAATTCAATCTAGCTGCGGTTCAGCGTAATACTCAGGCAGTTTGTCAGGATTAACATCTTTCTAGTCAGTGGTTCTTATTACCTTCAGCATCGCCAGCATAAAATCGGCTGAATGAAGAAGACTGATTCAGGGTAAGAGCATGGTAATAATTTCATTCCTCAAAGGGTCACACAGACAGCTGCTTATGCATGATATACAAATTAATCAACAACTGCAACATTACGGCAGATGGTACGAAGAGTAATGCAAAAAAACAGGATTCAGATTTGTGTCATCAATGAAGAATTGCAGGTCACACATTGCTCTGGTTGATTTATTTGTTTTTCAAAAGACGGAAGTGAGAAACACCACAAATCATTTTCTTCCACATATACGGAAATTCACCAGTTTGTGAGGTTTCATGATGGTTTGCAGTGCTTTACTATTTATGTGGAGGGGACCCATGTGTGAAACTGTGGGCCCAATTCACAGAACTAATTTAAGACAAAATCTTAAACTTACTACTTTTGGTATTCACAGAAGGCATTTAGTAGTAGTAAAGTTAGGATTTTGTCTTAAGTCTGTCTTAAGTCTGTCCTACGTTTGTCTTAAATTTGTCTTAAGTCTATCTTAAGTCTGTCTTAAGTCTGTCTTAAGTCTGTCTTAAGTTTGTCTTAAGTTTGTCTTAAGTTTGTCTTAAGTCTGTCTTAAGTCTGTCTTAAGTCTGTCCTAAGTTTGTCTTAAGTCTGTCTTAAGTCTGTCCTACTGTTTTTGGTATTCACAGAAGGCATTTAGTAGTAGTAAAGTTAGGATTTTGTCTTAAGTTTGACAAGACAGACTTAAGAGTCTTAAGACAAACTTAAGACGAACTTAAGACAAACTTAGGACAGACTTAAGACAGACTTAAGACAGACTTAAGACAGACTTAAGACAAACTTAGGACAGGCTTAAGACATACTTAAGACAAAATCCTAACTTTACTACTATTAAATGCCTTCTGGAATACCGAACGTAGTAAGTTTAGGATTGTGTCTTAAATTAGTTCTGTGAATTGGGCCCTGTGAAATTTGGCAAAATCTGCCCTGCTGAGCACGTATGTGAAAATTGGAGAAATTGGCTCAGCTCACAATATTTATCCTTGGGTCGAATTTGGCATGTTTTGCCAAAACTATTTTTATTCACTCACTCATAATCATATTTCCTAAGGATGTTGTATGGCTACTCTCTCTTCCACTCATAAGCAGCCATGTTTTGGGCATTGTTCAGATTTCCCCGGTGGTTGTAGGGCCACCCTCCTGTCAGTGGATCTGAGCATTCCCTAGATCCCCTCTCGGGATATCTCCCATTCCAGGGTAGGCTGAGTCACTCGGTGGGTGTGAGCTTGGCACTGCGGTGGCGTTCCCTTACTGCTGACGACCAGTCACCGTCAGTGGACTGAATATTGCTCAAGCTTTGCTCTGTGGCTAAGGACTGTCGGTTTATTTATTTTATTTATTTATTTTTAACATTTATTAAGCGCGAACAAATGCCCGCAGGCGTCTTGGCGCTGTACTTTTAATACTCTCCTATGTGATCTTTTAGTTTTGTGATCTTACAATTTTCAGAGGTCGAATAACCATGTCTTCAGTTTCTTCCTGAAGAGCATGAGATTTGGGCTAGATCTTATGGTTTGCGGGAGTGTGTTCCATAGCTTTGGGGCGGCAACTAGGAAACGTCTGTCTCCCCAGTTGACCAGCCTGGTCCGTGGCACTACCAGATCATTCTGTCTTGCTGATCGTAGCGTCCGAGTAGGAATGTATGGGGTAAGATGGTCACACAAAAATTGAGGCGCTTGCTGATGTAATGACTTGTAGACGATGCACAGTGTTTTAAATTTGATTCTATTCCTTACCGGAAGCCAATGAAGATTTCTCAATGTCTCAGCTATTGGTTTGAATTTAGGGATGTTAAGGAGAAGTCTGGCTGCCGCATTCTGGATTGTCTGCATTTTCTTGATAATCCGGACTTGAGCGTTGGCAAGCAAGCCATTGCAGTAATCCAATGCTGATAGGACAAGGGCGCTGACCAATGTTTTGCCAACATTTTTAGGGAGAAAAGGAAGAATCTTCCTAACCAGTCGTAATTTATAGAAAGCTGTGGAGGCCATTTGATTGGCATGTGCCATGAAGTTTAGATTATCATCGAAGATGACACCCAAATTTCTCACCTTCGTGGTTGGTTTGGGGACAGCTCCAAAAGAAGATGGCCACCAGATTGAAGACCAGCTGGGACTGAGGTGGCCAAAAGTGACCACCTCAGTTTTCTCGGAATTTAATTTCAAACAGTTTGCAGACATCCATTGTCCAATGGCCAGCATGCCTGTTTTGAAATTCTCCGCCACTGTTTCCCCATCATTTCTGACAGCCAGTATCAGCTGTGTATCATCTGCATATGAGGTAAGGTTCATCCCGTGCGCTTTGATGGTTTTTGCGAGGTCCGACACATATATATTAAATAGTGTCGGACTAAGGGATGAACCTTGAGGTACCCCACATGGCAGTGATAACTCAGCAGATGTGAACTGGCCCATTGTGACGGCCTGAGATCTCCCTGTCAGAAAGGATGCCAATAGTTTTTTTGCTAGACCTTGCACGCCCATTTTTTTGGACACGGTTGACTAAGATCTTATGATCAACCGTGTCGAAGGCGGCCGACAGATCTAAGAGAACCAGTAGTGCGGTGCCACCCTGGTCTCTGATTAGTCGAATATCATCCGCCGCCTTAATGAGCGCAGTCTCCGTTCCATGAGACTTGCGGAATCCAAATTGTGTTTCATCGAGCAGATGATATTGCTCGATGTATTCCGCAAGTTGGACATTCATGGCTTTCTCAACTATCTTAGCAACAAATGGAAGGTTTGCTATGGGCCTATAATTTTTCAGTTCAGTTTTATCTAAACCAGGCTTCTTCAAGAGCGGTTTTAATAAGGTCTTTTTTAGATAGTTAGGGAAGATACCTGTACGGAACATTAGGTTACATATCTGGGTAATGACTGGGATCATAGTGTCCATTAGCAGACGAAGGGTGTTCAAAGGACAGGGGTCCAGGGCCGATCCAGATTTGATTGTTTTAACAATGTTCTGGATTTGATCCTCCGTTACCTCTGCAAAACAAGAGAGGTTATTGCTTAACGAAGGTGTATTTACTTTTTCATTGCCATGGTTAACTCCAAGATTGAATGCTGAAAAGATGTCATTCACCTTGGTGAAAAAGAAAGCTGCCAAAGAGTCACAGAAAGTTTGTGAACAAGGGGGATTAAGGTCTGGGGCACATCCCGCCAGATGTTTAGTTATTTCAAAGAGCTTTTTATTGGAATTTTTTGCATTTTCAATTTGCTCTGTGTAATACCTTTTTTTTGTTTCTGTGATCAGAAGTTTATATTGGGATAAAGATTCCTTATACACTTTCCTGTTTTCATTATCATATTTTTTCCTCCAGATTCTTTCTTTATTTCTGCATTGCTGTTTTAGTTTTTTTAGCTCCTCAGTATACCAAGGTGCTGAAGGGGAGCTTCTATTCCTGGACAATCTTTTTACTGGTACCAGCTTGTTAGCTGCCTGGCTCACCCATGTTTGGTATTGCTCAATAACCGTTTCTGGGTCATTAGCCCAAGTAGGTAGTGAGTCCTGTAACGCACCCTTAAGGCTGGGAATACTAATGTCCTTCCAGACTTTAAACGATTCTCGTTTGGAGAGTGGAGTTGTTACAGTGGGTGTTTTGTTAATTTGTATAGTGGCCGATATCAGGTAGTGATCAGACCATGTCAGTGGCAGGACATCGGTTACTATCATATTGTCCAAATTAGTGAATATACCATCCAGGGTATGGCCTGCAGTGTGTGTAGGTCCTTTCACCAACTGAGATAGACCGACAAGCTCCATTTCAGATTGCAGAGATATGGTGTCTTTATCTTCATTACAGTCTAGGTGAAAATTAAAATCACCTAGCAGTGTTATAGATTTATCTGTGGCTAAGGTTTCTAGCATAGTGGCAATTTCTGTGAGAAATCCTGACCGAATTTCTGGTCGTCTGTATAAAAGTATGCCTTTGAAGTTGTATGAAGGGGTCAGGTAAATATCAAAATGAAATGCCTCGCATGTCATAGAGGGGATTGCAATGGTACGAATTTTAAAAGTGTCCCTGGCAATTATGGCAATCCCACCCCCTCTTTTACCAGATCTATCCAGTCTATAGCATTTGAATCCTTGTGGAACGGCTATCACCAGATCTGGGTCAGATGCTTTGTCCAACCAGGTCTCTGTTAGGAACATTATGTCTATGCTCCTGTCTGTGAGTACATCGGCTATTTCCTGCCTATGTTTGGCTAATGAGCGCACGTTGATAAGGGCTATGATGAACTGTTGTTTTATCTGGTAGGAATTATCATTACCCACCATTTTATGTGATAGGGGGATGGATGTCTGACAGTGTTTGCAGTCCAAGACGGTATTAGGTAATAAAAGATCTGGACTGTACCTTGTACATTCTTCCATGACTTGTGGGCGGAGGTCAGTCAGTGCAGTACGCGCGTAGGATGTAGAGTGGGCGAGTACCGTCGAGCCAGGGGTGGTGGCCCTAGGCCCGTGTCCGGCGCGGACGGGCGCAGACGGGCTTGCCTTTGGCGCGCCTTCGGCGCGCCTTCGGCGCGCCCGCTGCGCGGACGGAATGGCCTCGTCATAATATACTGTGCAGAGGAGGGTGGGAGGTGTCCTGTCACTAGACCGCCAACCCTTCCTCCCTCCAAGATGGCGCCTTTCCCCGCGTTATCAGCCCCTAATCGGCCACACCAGGAGGAGAAAGGTGAGGGGATGTGCCTCGGTGCAACGTGAGTCTTGCACACGAGAGCGCGTTAATGCTGTGCGAAATTTAAAATGCCACCATTAAAATATAAACAATTTTAAGAATTTTTGCTTCTACATGCAGTGCAAATTAAAAGCGTTGCCAATAAAATATCTACAGATCTTAAAAGTTGTCGCTTCTATCACCACACGCAAAATAACAGAGCCCCCGGCTTTTCGCCTCAGGGGAGAGTAACAAGTACACGGGATGACTGTTTAACCCGGTTTAAGTATCCTGGAGGGCGGGAGGCGTCCTGTCACTAGACCGCCAACCCTTCCTCCCTCCAAGATGGCGCCTTTCCCCGCGTTATCAGCCCCTAATCGGCCACGCCGGGAGGAGAAAGGTGAGGGGATGTGCCTCGGTGCAACGTGAGTCTTGCACACGAGAGCGCGTTAATGCTGTGCGAAATTTAAAATGCCACCATTAAAATATAAACAATTTTAAGAATTTTTGCTTCTACATGCAGTGCAAATTAAAAGCGTTGCCAATAAAATATCTACAGATCTTAAAAGTTGTCGCTTCTATCACCACACGCAAAATAACAGAGCCCCCGGCTTTTCGCCTCAGGGGAGAGTAACAAGTACACGGGATGACTGTTTAACCCGGTTTAAGTATCCTGGAGGGCGGGAGGCGTCCTGTCACTAGACCGCCAACCCTTCCTCCCTCCAAGATGGCGCCTTTCCCCGCGTTATCAGCCCCTAATCGGCCACGCCGGGAGGAGAAAGGTGAGGGGATGTGCCTCGGTGCAACGTGAGTCTTGCACACAAGAGCGCGTTAATGCTGTGCGAAATTTAAAATGCCACCATTAAAATATAAACAATTTTAAGAATTTTTGCTTCTACATGCAGTGCAAATTAAAAGCGTTGCCAATAAAATATCTACAGATCTTAAAAGTTGTCGCTTCTATCACCACACGCAAAATAACAGAGCCCCCGGCTTTTCGCCTCAGGGGAGAGTAACAAGTACACGGGATGACTGTTTAACCTGGTTTAAGTATCCTGGAGGGCGGGAGGCGTCCTGTCACTAGACCGCCAACCCTTCCTCCCTCCAAGATGGCGCCTTTCCCCGCGTTATCAGCCCCTAATCGGCCACGCCGGGAGGAGAAAGGTGAGGGGATGTGCCTCGGTGCAACGTGAGTCTTGCACACGAGAGCGCGTTAATGCTGTGCGAAATTTAAAATGCCACCATTAAAATATAAACAATTTTAAGAATTTTTGCTTCTACATGCAGTGCAAATTAAAAGCGTTGCCAATAAAATATCTACAGATCTTAAAAGTTGTCGCTTCTATCACCACACGCAAAATAACAGAGCCCCCGGCTTTTCGCCTCAGGGGAGAGTAACAAGTACACGGGATGACTGTTTAACCCGGTTTAAGTATCCTGGAGGGCGGGAGGCGTCCTGTCACTAGACCGCCAACCCTTCCTCCCTCCAAGATGGCGCCTTTCCCCGCGTTATCAGCCCCTAATCGGCCACGCCGGGAGGAGAAAGGTGAGGGGATGTGCCTCGGTGCAACGTGAGTCTTGCACACGAGAGCGCGTTAATGCTGTGCGAAATTTAAAATGCCACCATTAAAATATAAACAATTTTAAGAATTTTTGCTTCTACATGCAGTGCAAATTAAAAGCGTTGCCAATAAAATATCTACAGATCTTAAAAGTTTTCGCTTCAATCACCACACGCAAAATAACAGAGCCCCCGGCTTTTCGCCTCAGGGGAGAGTAACAAGTACACGGGATGACTGTTTAACCCGGTTTAAGTATCCTGGAGGGCGGGAGGCGTCCTGTCACTAGACCGCCAACCCTTCCTCCCTCCAAGATGGCGCCTTTCCCCGCGTTATCAGCCCCTAATCGGCCACGCCGGGAGGAGAAAGGTGAGGGGATGTGCCTCGGTGCAACGTGAGTCTTGCACACGAGAGCGCGTTAATGCTGTGCGAAATTTAAAATGCCACCATTAAAATATAAACAATTTTAAGAATTTTTGCTTCTACATGCAGTGCAAATTAAAAGCGTTGCCAATAAAATATCTACAGATCTTAAAAATTGTCGCTTCTATCACCACACGCAAAATAACAGAGCCCCCGGCTCTTAACATTGCCGAGTTTTGCCCTGGTGGTTTCCTCCTTGGCTCTGAATCACTCGTGGTAGAGCTGCCCCTTCCTGCCGCACCCTTCTGACTCACAGCCAGCACTGACTCACAGCCTAAGCAGGGCAGCACAGCCCTATGAAGCCTGTATTACAGGGCGCTTACAACTCCCTACTCTCTCTAGCTGCCTGTTTGCATTAGACATAATAAAAAAACAAGCATTTAAAATGCAATAGGTCTCGCCTTTGATTAAGTTAAAGCCATTTGCTTTGCTAATGGTATTGTAGAGCAAAGCAAATGGCTTTAACTTAATAAAAGGCGAGACCTATTGCATTTTTAATGCTTGTTGTTCATCTGTCGACACTTTCCAAGCAGGGATTAAAATCTGGTCATGTTACGAGCGGTCTCATTGTCCATATTCTTTCTTTCCAGGGTCTATGCCCATGTGGCTCATGAGGTTTTGCTCAGCTAACACCGCTCTCATGCACCCTTGAGAGCTGGCATGATTTGCCTTTTAAATGGCAAATGACAGGGTTTGCCTCAGTATGTTGAATTCAAGCCTGATTTGGGATTAAAAAGTGTTCCTCTTAGGATACTTGGCAGCCCCTGTCAGTAAAATACCTACTGCCAGGGATTAAAGACATAATGCTCTTTTTAAGTTAAAGAGAAATAATGACAAATGTCGTTTGTCATCCCTTGCACTTTAGATTTTTTAATCAGCAGCACTTTGCCTTCTGAAATGCTTAAGTCTTTTTATTTACAATTGGAAATGTAAAACTGCAGTCTGGAGTGTTATTCTCAGAAAGTGGATTCATAATTGGGAAGGATGGCAGTCCTCAGCATGTAATGTGGTCACTACCTTGTAAAGACCTGTAAATGTTTCAGAATCCAAGAATCACATTTCTAGGAGTTTCCTAGCTAAAGATAGCATTATTAAATGTTGAATGCATCCCAGATTTTCTCAATGGCATTGCCAGCAGTGCTATAGTGATAATAGTTTTTAGGTGCTCATCGCTTTGAGCGCATGTTTAATATTAACTTTCCACATGTCCTACTTTTTAATATCATGCATCCTGCCTTAATGGCTATAAGGCTGTCAGGCTTAGGGTGGTGTGTGGCCTAGGGCCCACTCTACCCACTGATAAAAGAGGCGATGCCAAACGCAGATATTTATCCCCATGTGCAAAAGTCCATGGTCACCCTTGTGGGAAAGCTCATGAGGCTGCTATAGTAGCACGTTGGTGGGGTCTATGTGCATGTAGGTCCATTTAAGGAGGTTGCCATGTTTGGCACATTACTCTTACTATTCCTATATTATCCGCCATGTATTACATTTGTATGTTGTTCCCTCATTTAGGCTCTAACCAGCCCTGGGACCACATTTCTTTGAAGTCCTGTGGGTGGCCATCTTGAAATGCAAGTCCACAAGCATGTCACTGCCCTAGGACATGTGTTCACAATTCCGTGCCTTCTGATGCAGGAGGAGCTCCCAGTTCCAGCTCCCGCATTTGCTGGTGTTTCCTCAGGGCTGATACACCAATTTTTGGCTCCGGTGTTTCTCACTGGCAATCAAGAAAGGCCAGAGCTGCTGAGTATTTAAGTAGATATGTTGTGCTATTTAAATGCCGACTTCTATTTGATTTGATTTGATAGGTGCTCAAGATCTGACTCGCCACTGGATGAGCAACTATTGTGATATTCTTTGGCAGTCTCTATTTGTTATCAGCAAATCTTTTACAGGTGTGAATATCACAGGAGGTGCTGTTTTTGTGGTTGCATGTTTATTTAACAATGTTATTCCTAACAGGTTTCGTTCTCAGCAGTTCCCTATCTAATTCCCTTCCCCCTCCTGGCACGTCTAACCTTGAGTGCTATAATAGCATACCAAATTAGAAAGGCAGTGCTCTTTTATACAATTGACATCAATTTGTAGCTGAGTTCGAGAAAGTGTTTGACAGTCGCCCTGTCACCTTGTCAGCAGATAGGGAAATGCTTGAACTACAACAAGAAAACAAAGACCTTATTACCTTCTTATCACACTTTAACAGACTTGAGGCTGAGGCATCCTTCCCAAAGAAAATAGATCAGCGTTGTTCTATCAAGGGGTAAAGGATGACTTAAAAGATGTACTGGCTCAGATAGACCCACAACCCACATCTTGTGCTGATTTTATTAATTTAACTCTACGCTTAGACCATAGGTTGTCAGAAAGAAAAGGGAATAGAAAAAGGTCAGAGAAAGGTAGATGGCACCCGGGGGGAGTCAGAACCCAAAACCCATCTCCTGATATTGGGATTGAACCAATGGAAATCGGGACACTTCACCAACCATTATCAAAAGACACACATAATCGGACTGGTCAATGTTTGTATTGCGAGCTTAAAGGCAATATTGTAAAGGAATGTCCCATAAATCCAAAAGGGAAAACCGTCAGTGTGTCACCAAGCAAGAAAAGTGTAGCCAGTCTTGACTTGGTGGTGGAAAGCTAGAAAACCCAATATGTAAAGAAGGGGAGCACTTAGGTGCTTTGTCCATCCCTTCCTTGCATGCAAATTCTTTAAACCACGTAACACATTTTAGGTTAATGGTTCAGTTTACATTGGTTCATTTCACCCATTCAATCCAAGTACTTATTGATCCAGGAGCCACTAGTAACTTTGTTGATCGTGAAACAGTTAAAGAGATAAACATTCCTAGCATCGAAAAAGAAATCCCATAGGTTGTTCAAGCTGTCGATGGGAGTGTCCTTTAAGGAGGCCCAGTAACCTTACAAAAAACAGACATTTAAATGATCTGTAGAACTACTTCCACAGAAAAAACACAGTGAACAAATTCAGTTCATTGTCATCAAAGCCCCCAATATGGTTTTATTCTTGGAATGCCTTCATTGCGGCTCCACAATCCGCTAATTGACTGGTATGCCCAAACTGTAAAATTTCTTTCACGGTATTGTTAGCACATTATTTACATCAAGATCCAGGTGCCTTTAGATCTAGTGCTCACAAACAGAGAGCGACTGAAGCGGAAAAAAACACTGTGCTACCATCACAATACCAACAGTTCGCAGGCGTTTTTTGTGTGAAAAAGAGGTCAACTCCTTCCCATCATATCAGTCTTATGACTGTCAAATCGATCTGATGCCTTGGACTAATGTAACCTATTTGTCACATCTAGGCTCTCTCAGGAACAGAAAATGAACACTTACATTAATACCTTGATCAAAATCTGGCAAACAGACATCAGACCCTTCAGGTCCCCTGCTGCTTCTCCCCTCTTCTTTATCCAAAGGCCTATGTGGATCTTAGAACATGTATTGACTACAGAGCGTTAAATACATTCACAGTAAAAAAACACTACCGTCTTCCCTTAATCCCAGTGCTGTTGGACCAAGTGAAAGCCACTGTGATTTACACCAAACTTGATTTATATGGGGCTTCTCACTTGGTACCCATAAGAGACGGGGATAAGTAGAAAACTGCATTCAAAACGCGCTATGGCCTGTTTGAATACCTAGTATTGCCCTTCGGCCTTTGCAACGCTCCAGCCGTGTTCCAGTTTTTCCTGAATTAAGTCTTATAAGAATATTAAGATCTCTTTGTCATTCTTTATACTGATGACATTCTCATCTATTCAGAAAATGAGAACATCCATAAAACACGTGTGTACAGTTTTACAGGTCTTAAGGAAACATCAACTGTATTGCAAGTAAGCAAGTGTGATTTTAACGTAACACAGGTTGAGTTCTTGGGAGTCATTTTAACTCTGTCAGGTTTGCAGATGACAACTAGAAAGATACAAGCGGTAGCACATTGGCCCACACCACGATCTGTCTAGGATGTTCAATGTTTTCTTGCCTTTGCCAATTTTTATCACCAGTTTATTGACCATTTTTCTCAAACTGTGGGACCCATTATCAAATTATTCTGAAGGAAAACCACTTTTGAATCGTCATCTGAAGCAGAAAATACCCTTTGTCACCTTAAGAAAGCCTTTATTACTGCTCCCTTCTTGGCGCATCTAAATACTGAAAAACCCTTTGTAGTGGAAGGAGATGTGTCTGATGTAGCTGCCAGAGCAATTCTATCACAAAGGCACAATGAAACTGTCCAACTACAGCCTGTGGCCTATCTGTTCCAAAAAATGAATGAAGCTGATCAAAACTTTACTATTTCAGAGTGTTAGATTTAGGGGTCTCTAGTTGGCACTGGTAGGTACTTGTGACAAATAGGGACCCTTGCCTCTAGTCAGGATAAGGGATTACACTCCTAAAATAACCCCTGCTCACCACCTTGGTAGCTTGGCACGAGCAGACAGGCTTATCTCAGAGGCAATGTGTTAAGCATTTGTGGCCACATACAGTAACCCAGTGACAACACTACAGATGGACACCACACAAGGTTTTTATATCAAAAATAAGTATACTTTATATGTTATGTTATGTTATAGAACGCTTATATAGCGCATGGCTACCCCAACAACGAGGCGTCCCAGCGCTTGCAGACAGGTCCAATTACATAACAGCCGGAGGGAAGCGGCAGAATATCTGTTCACCTCAGAACCCTAGATAGAGGAAAACAACCAGGTTTTTACTTGTTTTCGAAAATGTAGGTGGTTTGTGATGGAACGTACACCTAGAGGGGTAGAGTTCCAGATTTTTGGGGCCAGAAACTTAAAAGATCGGCCACCAGCTCTGCACCTCCGGATCTTGATAGTACAGGCAAGGGAAAGGTCCGCAGACCGGAGTGCACGCTGCGGAACATAAAAAGAACAAATTCCTTGCAAGATTTTAGGACCTAAACAATGCAGCATTCTATGCATAACACACAGGGTTTTAAATTGAATGCGCTGTTTAATGGGCAGCCAATGGAGCTTTCGTAGGACCTGAGAGGTGTGGCAACGTTTTGGCAGGCCGAACAGAGTTCGAGCTGCAGCGTTCTGAGCTCTCTATAGTCTATTGATGACTGTCAGATTGGACCCAAGCATTAATACATTGCAGTAGTCTAGATGGGATAAGACCATAGCCTGGACAATTGTCTGATGGATGGAAGGTTCAAAGAAGCCAAGAATAGGTTTCAGAGAGCGCAGGCGACCATAGCAAGTACCAGCTACTCTCTTCGCATGGGAATCCAGGGTGAGTGCGTCATCTAAAATCACACCCAGATTCTTGACTTCCTTCTTAGGCGTAGGAGGTGAGCCCAATGTAGGGGGCCACCACCGCTCATCCCACTTTTGAGTGTCCGAGCCAACCAGGAGGACTTCAGTCTTGGATGAATTCAACTGAAGGCAGTTCTCCGTTAGCCAGCTGGAAATGGCCAGGATATCCTCTTGGAATTTGGCTTGATCTCCCACGATGTTATTAGAAAAGGTAAAGATCAGCTGTGTATCGTCCGCATAGGATATTAGTTTGATGTTACGTTCCCTGGCCAATGTGGCCAGGGGGCGGACATACACATTAAACAGCGTGGGGCTGAGGGCAGAGCCTTGTGGAACACCACAGCCTATAGAGTTACCACAAGACCATAAATGACAAAAATATACAATACTCTTACTTTGAGATGGTGGATTTATCTTAGTTAAGTTCAGTTCTTAAGATGCAACACTTTGCGTCAATGTACCTTACGATGCGTTGCGCTTCCACAACAAGCAATGTCGCAGTGAGGGAAATGCGGCAAAGTTCAAGTACAAAGAAATAAAGACGTGAAGATCTTCCAGATGCGGCACGCTTCTCCGGGGATGGGAGAAGTTCTCGGTTCGATGCGTGGACTGCAGTGGTGACACCCTTGTTCAGCGATGCGACGGCAACAGCTCCAACTGCGACACTCTTCTCCCACGATGCGTGAAGCTTCCGCGCAATGCGACAACTACAGCAGCGACATCCTTGTTCAGAAATGCGATGGCAGCAGCTCCGAAGGCGGCGCGCTTCTCGGGGATGCAAGGCGCTTTCTTCGATGAGGTGCAATACGACAGTTCCAGCGGCGACACCCTTGTTCAGAAGTGCGACCGTAGGCAGCAGCGACAGTGACACGCTTCCTCTTCATTGAGGCACGCTTCTATCGATGAGGTGCAGTGCGACAACTCCAGCGGCGACACACTTGTTCAGAAGTGCGATGGCAGCAGCAGCGATGGCGACACGCTTTGATCTCATTGCGTCGCACTTCCATCTCCTCGCAACACGCAGTTCCTCAGAAGGCCCAAAACAGCAGCAGGTACCTCCACAAGAACTCTGGGGAGCTGGGGGTGAAGTCTGTTGTCCCTGAAAGCAAAGTACACAAAGTTCTTTCTCCTCTCTTTGGCAGTAAGGCAACCACTGCAGGCTAATGCCCCAAGCAGCACTCCAGCTTGGGAATAGTCTCTCCTCAGTTTCTTCAGGTTCCTCTCCTTAGTTATTTAGGAAACAAGGGACCCCTATAAACAGACTAGCTATAACATAGGGAATGAAAACTAGTGAAGGAAAGTTATAGCTAGAAAATGTTCTAAACAATTTCTATCCTAAAGAATACCCTTCTGTGTCTAAGATATAGACATGTATAAGACAAGCACTCTACAACAACATAATAAGCATAAAGCACTTATATTGATCAATTTATTTATTTATTCTTTTCATATAAATTATTTTTTTCCTTTTTTTTAATTATACAAAGTTTATGTTTAAATGGATGAAACAATTGTGCATTTGAGAATCAAAATAATTACATATGAATAAATTCATACACAGTCAAAAGTATATACAAATCCATGTGATAGACGAAAACGTTGACTCAGGCAGTGCGACAGATGGCTACAACGCGCGTTTCGGCATACATGCCTTCATCAGGTAGCCGCCCACTACTCTATAAAACACATGATATCAATGTAAATGATACCTTACGAGTGCCTGTCTAAGAAATAACATATTGATAAATGCAGGTATTCACTACTAAAGAAAATATTACATGTATATATACACTTGCACTATAAGTAACCTGATACATTATACTATAGAGTTGACTAATGTTAAAGCCTTCAACATAATAATAAATAGCTTCACATAATAAATATTTAGACAAATAGAATGAGAAAGACAGTTTTTATACACATATATATACATTTATATACATATATGATAGAACAATACAAAATTACATTCTTATCTACATATATTTGCAACAAAATCTAAAATGTCCTAATATGATTGACTTGTTCGTACTATGTATCTCCGGGCTTTTAGAGAGATCAACCTAATCATTTTGGCACATTACTATATCTATAACTAGACAGGTCTCTTCAATCGTTTGTAGGTGTACATGAGTATAGATGTTCTTAACATGAGGAAGATGATAAACAGTGATATACTGTGGTTTCAGCTCAGTTGGAATATCATTGTGAACAGAACTCTGTACACATGTATAAAGATATTATCTGTGAAAGAGAAGACGCCTATTTTTAGAGATACGCCTAGAATAAAATCTCAACATATGATCAATAACTATTGTCAGCTGCTGGTCTAACAAGTACCTATAGATGCTGAAGTGGTAAAGAATGAAGAGTCTATATATATTTCTCATAGTGGATAATAACTTCAGGCCTGATATAACCTTAGGTCAACCTCAATTCTACTCTCTATAAGATGTTAATCTGTGTAACCGGATTGCTTTCGATTTTTCATAAATATGCAAACCGCTTTCTATCTGGGCATTGTTAGTAATTGTCGCCCTTTATACAAACATTACTAGTACTTGAGTTGCTCATCTAGGATAGATAGAATTGGGGAGGTTCACTTACTAGATAAATCGATTTCACGGTATCTGCCCTTAGATTCGTGTTAAAAGAGAGCAACAGACCCATATAATTTCAATGTAGATGAAGATATCGAACACTCCTCCTAGGTAAAATATAATAAAGGTATAAGGAATATATTGTGAAAACCGTGATATTGGTTTACTGTAAAGAAGCGGAATACTACAGTGATGTGAAGCATCGTATATTACTTACAGCTTGGAGTCCTAGATGGGCGGCGGCGTCTAATTAAGAAGTTCGTTAAAAAATAGGGCAACTCGGAATGATCGAAAAATGGATGTATACAAAAAATTAGCTAAATATACTATATCATAGCGTGTTACATCCTAACAAGCTGATTTCAATACATTGTCAAAGATTCATGGTTATTACCTGAATCTTGAATAGTTGAGTTTAAACGGTCAGGTAGTTATCGTCGAGTGTTACATGTTGCAATTAAAAGGCTTTAACCTCCTTTGGCGGTATTTTCCTGTAAGAAACCAGGAGTCGTCAGTTAATTATATATTCCGCACTAAATAAATGGAGAAGGAACAAAGACAGGGCAGTGTAGAAAAAGGCTCGCTCTGTTGCGCTATTTACCTTGGATATTCGAAGAACGTTGCAGGCAGCCTTTCGTCTGGATAGTACTGACTCCAAATGGGCTCAGCAGAAAACGATGAGAACCGGGCAACGCGATAGCGTACTCTATTTAAATTAGCAAGGGATGCGAGATGACCAATGGCAAGATCGAGAATTAATTAAAAAACCGAAAGGGAATTCACTCACGTGTAGCTTGTAAACAGGTTTAGTCACGGGACCGAATGGTCTCAACCCGCATGCAAAGCCGCATCCCTATAATTCATATTTATTCAGTCACAAGTGCCGGAATAAATGCACGAGCACACGCTGTCGAAGGCTTTGTGCGCATGGCGGTATACGGACAAGGTTAACAATTGGAACTGCAGCATGAGCCGTCCCGATGGTTCAAAAACGACCGAATGTGGGTATGGGCATACTGTACGCTAAAAGACACTAATGAAGTATCAGTCATCATGTTGAACCGAATTTCACTGGACACGCGGTTTATGTTGTTATATATAAATTTAATTACCCACAATATGGTTCTGTGGTGCAAGACGAATGAAAAGAAGTATATATCTTCCTAAATAGATAACCATTAGATTGATACAGAGGAGCTAAGGTATTAAGAACTTAAAACCACAGTATATCTTGTACATAAGGCCTATAAGAACAATTACAACTAAAGTTTGTGATTACATAAACAAGCAGTCCATAACTTCAAATTACAATGAAATAGTAGATAGTATAATAAATGCATCTGCATATACAGATTCTGGATTGATCGTTTACAGTTGAATTTGTTAATAAGTGTATAACTGTACATCCAATGGGCTATTGTATATATGCTTGTTAAACATCTATGGATACAGATCATCTAAAAGACATAGCAGTTCTAAGCTAGTTAGAATTTCCATTAATTGAGATATTTAACTCTAACTAAAGAATAGATTATTAGATGATTGCATTTTCCCATGGTATTTCTTGATTTAGGCCGTTTTGAACTGTGTCCAGTAAAAAAATATAGAACACTTCACGTTTCTTCCTGAGTTTGTCAATGTCGATTCCATCCTTAGGAACCCTTTTCTCCAATATAAACCACTTTATATCTTCAGATGAGTGGTCATGTTCAAGAAAATGTGATACCATTGGTGAATTGATTTTAGAGGTACGTATTGCAGACCTATGTTCTGTTAGTCTGGCATTCAAGGAACAAGAGGTCTCTCCCACATAACCTTTCTCACATGGGCAGATTAGTAGGTAGATGATGTTTTTTGTTTTGCAGTTACTCATACATCTGCTTACAATTTTTTGTCCATTATATTGCAGTTCTTTGGCCTGAATGGCAAAAGGGCATACTATACAAGTGCCACATTTGAAATTGCCTACCAATGGTGTCATATCAGAAATGCTGCGCTGAATAGGCTCCTTAATTTTGTTAGGCATGCGAGAGCGGACGATCAAATCTTTTAGGTTTCTGTTCTTTCTATATGCGAACATTGGTTTCTTAATTTGTTCGTCTTTACTGTTATTTACATTTAGTAAATGCCAGCATGAACAGATAGTTTGTCTAATCTGTTCATTTAAGATTGAATGGCGTGTGACAAAAACTAGATCGTCTGTTCTCCTTTTGGTGGAGCCTGATAAAATGTGTTGACGATCATAGAATCTTGCCCTTTTATAGGCATCCCGAACCAGCCGGTGCAGATAGCCTCTTTGAATACATTTATCTTTCATATCTTTAGCACTCAAGTCATAGTCTTCAAGTTTAGTACAGTTTGAAACTGTTCTGAAAGGGATGCTGCTTTTTTGGTTGGTTGGATGAAAACTATTAAAATGTAACAATGTGTTACGAGCCGTAGGCTTAACATATAAGTCTACAAATAGTTGTCTCCCATCATGTTTTATGGTTATGTCCAAGAAATCAACTTGTACATTACTGATTTGGGGCGTGAACTTTAAGTTTTCATCACATAAATTCAACCATGAGACAAACTCATGGAGAATGTCTTCGTTGTCATCCCAAATGAAAATAATATCATCTATGTACCTTGACCAACAAAAAATAGATTCAAAGAATGGCGCTACCTCATTGAAAATGTATTGTTGTTCGAAATATGCGACGTATATGTTGGCTATGGTGGGCCCACAAGAGGCGCCCATGCTAACTCCTTTAGTTTGCTGGAACAATTCGCCACAAACTCAAATACATTTTCTTCGAGTATGATCTTTAGGCATTCAAGGATGAAGTCATGGTCACATTCAATTTCATATAAATTCAAAAACCATTGGACTGCCACAATGGCGCCATTACCCGGAATGTTGGAGTAAAGACTCTCAACATCCAGTGTAACTAGCCACTGTCTGTGTGTATTGAAGGGGGTACCTTCTAGAGTGTTGATGATGTGACACGTATCTTTAACATAGCCAGGGATTTTATGGATGTGTGGACAGACTATTGCATCCAAATATTTGGAAATAGGTTCTGTGACAGATCCAATCGTAGTGACAATCGGTGAACTTTTGGGAAACCATAAAAACTGGCTAGCTTTGGGTTCTCAATGTTCATGTATTGGAATTCCTTGTCACAGATTATTCCATTTCGTAAAGCTCGATTGGTTAGCTTAAGGATCTTGGATTTAATTTTTGAGGTGGGGTTCTTACTAATCTTTTTGTAGAATCTGTCATCATTAAGTATGTCTTCTGTCTTTTTGATGTACTTTTGCTTTTCCATAATAGCTATACCCCCACCCTTATCACAGCTTTTTACTATGATGTCTGTAGATGTTTTCAGAGTGTTGAGGGCTTCATGTTCGTCACAGGAGATATTGAACGGGGTTTTAGGCACATATTTAGTTATATGTCGTAGTTTATTGTAAACTACTTGTTCAAAAATCTTTACTTCTGGAGCTACTTGTTCACAGGAAGGAGTAAAACTTGATTTTGGAACTAGACCAGATCTATTGGTCACATTAGTGGTGTTTTCTTTGTCTTTAAAGAAACATTTAAGACGAATTTTGCGGAAAAATGCCATAAGGTCATTAAACAGTTCAAACTTGTTGAGCCCTGCATGAGGTACAAAGGATAGCCCTTTAGTTAAAAGGGAGTATGTAGCCTCATCAAAACTGTGTGAACTCAAGTTAAAGATGGGAATTTCTTTTATGTTCTCCAATATCTGGCATTCCTTGCTTCCAGATAAAGGTTTCTTTGTGTAGTCCAAAAGTGATCTAATTTCATGGGATCAGGGTCCCAATATTTATACCCCAAAATCCTTTGTTCTCTGAGGGGAGAGGGGACTTTGCCCAGTCCATACCAGTTCTGAAGCACTCTGTTTACCAGACTTCTCCTTTCCTTTCACAGTGCAGGGCAGATGGTTCAAAAACGACCGAATGTGGGTATGGGCATACTGTACGCTAAAAGACACTAATGAAGTATCAGTCATCATGTTGAACCGAATTTCACTGGACACGCGGTTTATGTTGTTATATATAAATTTAATTACCCACAATATGGTTCTGTGGTGCAAGACGAATGAAAAGAAGTATATATCTTCCTAAATAGATAACCATTAGATTGATACAGAGGAGCTAAGGTATTAAGAACTTAAAACCACAGTATATCTTGTACATAAGGCCTATAAGAACAATTACAACTAAAGTTTGTGATTACATAAACAAGCAGTCCATAACTTCAAATTACAATGAAATAGTAGATAGTATAATAAATGCATCTGCATATACAGATTCTGGATTGATCGTTTACAGTTGAATTTGTTAATAAGTGTATAACTGTACATCCAATGGGCTATTGTATATATGCTTGTTAAACATCTATGGATACAGATCATCTAAAAGACATAGCAGTTCTAAGCTAGTTAGAATTTCCATTAATTGAGATATTTAACTCTAACTAAAGAATAGATTATTAGATGATTGCATTTTCCCATGGTATTTCTTGATTTAGGCCGTTTTGAACTGTGTCCAGTAAAAAAATATAGAACACTTCACGTTTCTTCCTGAGTTTGTCAATGTCGATTCCATCCTTAGGAACCCTTTTCTCCAATATAAACCACTTTATATCTTCAGATGAGTGGTCATGTTCAAGAAAATGTGATACCATTGGTGAATTGATTTTAGAGGTACGTATTGCAGACCTATGTTCTGTTAGTCTGGCATTCAAGGAACAAGAGGTCTCTCCCACATAACCTTTCTCACATGGGCAGATTAGTAGGTAGATGATGTTTTTTGTTTTGCAGTTACTCATACATCTGCTTACAATTTTTTGTCCATTATATTGCAGTTCTTTGGCCTGAATGGCAAAAGGGCATACTATACAAGTGCCACATTTGAAATTGCCTACCAATGGTGTCATATCAGAAATGCTGCGCTGAATAGGCTCCTTAATTTTGTTAGGCATGCGAGAGCGGACGATCAAATCTTTTAGGTTTCTGTTCTTTCTATATGCGAACATTGGTTTCTTAATTTGTTCGTCTTTACTGTTATTTACATTTAGTAAATGCCAGCATGAACAGATAGTTTGTCTAATCTGTTCATTTAAGATTGAATGGCGTGTGACAAAAACTAGATCGTCTGTTCTCCTTTTGGTGGAGCCTGATAAAATGTGTTGACGATCATAGAATCTTGCCCTTTTATAGGCATCCCGAACCAGCCGGTGCAGATAGCCTCTTTGAATAAATTTATCTTTCATATCTTTAGCACTCAAGTCATAGTCTTCAAGTTTAGTACAGTTTGAAACTGTTCTGAAAGGGATGCTGCTTTTTTGGTTGGTTGGATGAAAACTATTAAAATGTAACAATGTGTTACGAGCCGTAGGCTTAACATATAAGTCTACAAATAGTTGTCTCCCATCATGTTTTATGGTTATGTCCAAGAAATCAACTTGTACATTACTGATTTGGGGCGTGAACTTTAAGTTTTCATCACATAAATTCAACCATGAGACAAACTCATGGAGAATGTCTTCGTTGTCATCCCAAATGAAAATAATATCATCTATGTACCTTGACCAACAAAAAATAGATTCAAAGAATGGCGCTACCTCATTGAAAATGTATTGTTGTTCGAAATATGCGACGTATATGTTGGCTATGGTGGGCCCACAAGAGGCGCCCATGCTAACTCCTTTAGTTTGCTGGAACAATTCGCCACAAACTCAAATACATTTTCTTCGAGTATGATCTTTAGGCATTCAAGGATGAAGTCATGGTCACATTCAATTTCATATAAATTCAAAAACCATTGGACTGCCACAATGGCGCCATTACCCGGAATGTTGGAGTAAAGACTCTCAACATCCAGTGTAACTAGCCACTGTCTGTGTGTATTGAAGGGGGTACCTTCTAGAGTGTTGATGATGTGACACGTATCTTTAACATAGCCAGGGATTTTATGGATGTGTGGACAGACTATTGCATCCAAATATTTGGAAATAGGTTCTGTGACAGATCCAATCGTAGTGACAATCGGTGAACTTTTGGGAACTTTTGGGAAACCATAAAAACTGGCTAGCTTTGGGTTCTCAATGTTCATGTATTGGAATTCCTTGTCACAGATTATTCCATTTCGTAAAGCTCGATTGGTTAGCTTAAGGATCTTGGATTTAATTTTTGAGGTGGGGTTCTTACTAATCTTTTTGTAGAATCTGTCATCATTAAGTATGTCTTCTGTCTTTTTGATGTACTTTTGCTTTTCCATAATAGCTATACCCCCACCCTTATCACAGCTTTTTACTATGATGTCTGTAGATGTTTTCAGAGTGTTGAGGGCGTCATGTTCGTCACAGGAGATATTGAACGGGGTTTTAGGCACATATTTAGTTATATGTCGTAGTTTATTGTAAACTACTTGTTCAAAAATCTTTACTTCTGGAGCTACTTGTTCACAGGAAGGAGTAAAACTTGATTTTGGAACTAGACCAGATCTATTGGTCACATTAGTGGTGTTTTCTTTGTCTTTAAAGAAACATTTAAGACGAATTTTGCGGAAAAATGCCATAAGGTCATTAAACAGTTCAAACTTGTTGAGCCCTGCATGAGGTACAAAGGATAGCCCTTTAGTTAAAAGGGAGTATGTAGCCTCATCAAAACTGTGTGAACTCAAGTTAAAGATGGGAATTTCTTTTATGTTCTCCAATATCTGGCATTCCTTGCTTCCAGATAAAGGTTTCTTTGTGTAGTCCAAAAGTGATCTAATTTCATGGGATCAGGGTCCCAATATTTATACCCCAAAATCCTTTGTTCTCTGAGGGGAGAGGGGACTTTGCCCAGTCCATACCAGTTCTGAAGCACTCTGTTTACCAGACTTCTCCTTTCCTTTCACAGTGCAGGGCAGAAACATCAGACGCCCCACAGGAGGTGGAACCAGCATTGTGGAAGGCAAGTACAGTCCTGGAGCACTTTGTTTACAGGACTCCTTCTCTTCTTTCAGTGTGCAGGGCTGAGACAGCAGCCACACCCGAGGAGGTGGAGCCATCATTGGGGAAGGCAGGCACAGCCCTTTTCAAGGTTCAGGTGCAACTCCTCCTTCCCATCTAGATGCAGATCTCTCTATTCACCACCGGGCTGACTCATCCTGTCTCTTGGAATCCCCAAGCCCTGTCACTCACAAAACCAGACTAGGAATCCACAACCTAGCAGAGGCAGGCTTGAAAGGTTAGACAAGCAAATACCTACTTTCTAAAAGTGGTATTTGCAAACACAGAATGTTAAAACCAACTTCACTAAAAGATACATTTTATCATTCTGAGTCCAGACATACTAAACTCGAATTTCTACCATGTTCTCTGAGTCAGTTAAGAGTATAAAATGTAATAATTCTAACAGCCCATTCTGGCCTATGGAGAACAGGGAGCCTCGCAATAGTGAAAAACGAAAATGGCTGTAATTCACTATTAGGACATGCCACACACATCAGCGCTTGTCATACCTTATACTTACAATGCACCCTGCCTTACCATAGGGGTGACTGATATGAAGAAAAGGGAAGGTTTAGGGACTGGCAAGTGGGTGCACTTGCCCAGTCAGCATGACAGTACCAGGCTGCACGCAGGCTCTGCAATGGCAGACCTTAGACACATTTCACAAGGCTGCTTCTGGTGGTGGCACAACCAGTGCTGCAAGCCCACCAGCAGCATTTGGATTTACACGCCCTGGGCACACTCAGTGCACTGTACGAGGGTCTTACAAGTATACCAAATAGCCAAACATGGAAGCACTGATTAATATATCAATTTACAATAGGGAGCACTTGCACTGTGGCACTGGACAACTGTGGCACAGTGTCCAAAGCATAACACCAGCACAAATACATGAGGCAACAGCAAAAATGGAAGGGAGACCCACGCCAATGGTGCCAGGTCTAACACAGAGAAAGAACTGTTGTCCATACGTGATGTTTTTAAAGAATGGAGGCATTATCTTTTAGGGGTCAACCACACGGTAACCATCTATACAGACCATAGAACGCGACAATTCATATATTCTGCATGGTTACTTACTCCCAGACAACTACATTGGATGTTACTTGTTGCTGACTTTGATTTTATGGTCACATATAGACCTGGTACTGAAAATCGAAGAAGCAGATGCAATTTCTAAACAAGACTCTTCAGCAACTCATGTAGTAGGGATTCTGTGTTCCATCACTGCTCCTTCTAAAATCCTTTGTCTCACAGCAGTCGATGACTTATTTGAAATCGTTCAAGAACATTTGCCACATTGCAGGAGAACTTGATAAGGGACCAAGTTGTGATGCACAACAACAATCCTGCCATTCAAGAGAGGTTGTGGGTTAATGGGCATTCTTCATTTGAAAACATTGTAGGAATAGTGAGGACAGCTGAAATTTCAGAAAGGAGTGCTGTAGCATTGAAACAAAATGAGAAGGAAACAGAGTTTTCAAAAGTTATAGCACTAGGGTTAATACTTTGAAGAGTAAGGAGAACAATAAAGTGGAAGTGTTGAAAATGGCCCTTTTTGCAGGGTTATTCCCAAACCTGTTGCTTCGTTCTCCTTTGTCTTTCCTGACCTGTGGTTGTTGGCTATAGGACTCTGGGCACTTTACTACTGCTGATCAATGCTAAAGTGCATCTGCTCTCTGTGTAAATTGTTATTGTGATCGGTTATCCATGATTGGCATATTTATATTACCAGTAGGTCCCTAGTAAAGTGCACTGAGTGTGCCAGGGCTGGTAATTCAAATGCTACTAGTGGGCCTGCAGCACTGATTGTGCCACCCACATGAGTAGCCCCAAAGAGATGTCCCAGGCCTGTCACCACAGTGCCTATGTGCAGTTTGCTAACTGCCATGTGGACCTGGCCAGTGTACCCACCAGCCAGGCATGACCCTTCACCTTTTCTTACACATAGGACAACCCTATAGTAGGCCTAAGGCACACCCCTGGGCAGAGTGCAGTGTATGTGAAAGGTAGGACATGTACTAGTGTGTGTAATCTAACCAATTTTGTTTTTCACTATTGAAAGGCTATCTTACCTATAGGATAGAATGGAGAATGCTGTGTAACATGTTTACCTGCATATCTTCCCATAGAAACAAGATAGAAAATTGAAATCTGGTACCCCTGTACTCAGAATTTAAAAACACATCTTTTAAGAAAGATGGTTTTTGAAATCTATGTTTGAAAATAGCACTTTTAGAAAGTGGCTATTTTCTTGTTCAACTTTTATGTGTGCCTCTGCCTGTTTGTGGATTGACTGTATGGTTTGAGAGTGACAGGGCTGGGGTAGCTCCTGTTGTCTGGATGAGTTGGCACTAGGCTGAATAGACCTATCTGCATTTGGAGTGGTGGGAGGAGTAGCACCTAGGCCTGAATAGGGCTGTGCCAGCCTTCCACAATGCTGGCTCCACCTCCCGTGGTGCGTCTGAAGACCCTGGCACACACTGACAAAGGAAGAAGTTGTGCACTGGCAGAGTGCACCCAGAACTAGTTTGGACTGGGTCAAGGAACCCTTACACATAGAGAACAAAAACATTTGGGGTATAAATATGAGAGCTGAAACCCCTGAAAGCTAGACTACTTTGTGATCAAGAGGATTCCCTGCCAAAGAAGATCAGCTGTAGAGACTGAGGAGAATTACTGCCCTTGCTGTGTGTTTGGGGTTGGCCTGCAGTTTGCTGTTTCTATTGAGGAGAGGACTGAAGGACTTTGCTGTGTGCTGTGTCTCCTTCTTTAAGAATGACTTTGCTGTGTGCTGTGTCCATCTGAAGGAAAGTCTCCAAGGGCCTGAGAAGAGCTGGCCTCCTGTTTCTGAAGTCCAAGGCACAAAAGGACTTCACCCCCAGCTTCCCTGAACTTCCTTGCTAGGAGTTCCAGTCAGCCCAGAGGCTCTGTAACTGTGTGTGAGGCCTTTTGCTGAAGGGAGCAGTTTGCCGCACGGCCGTCGGGTGTGCACGCATCGCCTCTACGTTGTTGCATCGCAGTAAAGACGCATTTTCTCGCATCGCACCGGATCATCTTAATGCATCGAGGCGCCATCTTGTCGCATCGGAACCGGAGCGGAGAAAGAATCGACGCATCGCCTTCTCTTCGACTCTTTTTGTATTTTTTGCGTTACACATCCCAGGTACTCTGTGAGTAAAGTGTCGCATTTCATTATCTACAAGTTTATTTTGCAACAACCTTTTTAAAGACTTTTTACTGAGTTTTTTGTATGTTAGAATTTTGTCTTGTTTAGTTTAGATGAAGATATTTTATTTTTCTAAACTGGTGTGGTGTAAATTTGTGGTGTTTACACTGTGTTACTGTGAGTGTTGGTACAAATACTTTACACATGGCCTTTGGTATAAGCCTGTCTGCTCATGCCAAGCTACCAAGGGGGTGAGCAGGGGTTATCTAAAGTGTGTGCGTGACTAGAAGCAAGGGTCCCTATTTGGTCAAAGGCGCCTACCTCTGCCAACTAGAGACCACCCTTTTTAACATGAAGGTAAGCAGAAAAGGGCAGATGTTACAGGTGTGATAGCAAGGATCACCTCACTTACAACAAAAGTTGTCCTGCCTTGTATTAAAAACGTAGTAACTGTGGAATCAAAGGCCATTACTCAAAGTGTGTAGAAGAAAAAATGTGTTAGGTGTGTGCATGAGGGTCACAGGAATGCTGAGGAGAATGAGTCAGAGAAATATTCAGAGGAAGATAAACTGATATTGTAATGGGTGTTAAGGTGAAGTTAATTTTGAATGTGAACAATGAAGCACCTAAAGTCAAACCGGAATGTTGGATGGCGATTGGTGGTGTTGGGATACCCATTTATGCTGATTCTGGTTCTCTATACACCATTGTCAATGAGAGAGTCTGGATAGAGAAGTTTGTTGGAAAAGTCGGTGAGTTTTTACATGAGTCCAACATAAGCCCACAAGGTTTTGGTGGCGAAAAAATTCAGATATTGGAATTCAGATGGCTAACATTTAGGTTAAACATAGGTCATCATGAGGTAAACTCTATGTAGGGAAAAGAGGGCTATCTGTACTGGGGTAACATGATCAGCAGGAACTTCATATCATATTGGACCCAAGCAGCAAGGAGCAAGTCATGGTTGTTGATAATGGTATGGCAGTGGGGGGTGCTTTGTGGGAAAAAGGGTGTGCAGTCATAATATAGAGTTTTTTATTTCGACTGGACAGAAAATCGAGTAAAAAATATAGAATGGACATAATATCGACTAGACATAATATAGACAACAAAAATATCGTCTAGAAAAAATTAATATCGAATAGAATGAACATAATATCGAATCAAAAATATAGAATGGACATAATATCGACTAGACATAATATAGACAACAAAAATATCGAATTTAAGGTAAGTTAATATTATTTTTTATGTAATATAATTCTGTAGTGGGTTGTGGGTTTATAGGGGAATAGGGTGGGAAGTAATTTAATTATAATTAATTAAATGTCATTTAATTTTTTGTATTTATTTAGAATTAATTGTTAATTAATTTTTAATAGGTAATTAATCAAAATATAATTGGTAATTAAAATTAATTGATTAATTTTTAAATTGTAAATTAATTTATTGTTAATAGGTAAATACTTAGTGTTAGTAGGTAATTTGTATAATTAAATAATTTTAATTTGTATTTATAAATAAATATTTAATATATTTTATACAATTGTAAAATATTTTAATTATTTTGTAATTGGTATTACTATTTATGTTATTTATATTTATATATGAAGTATTTACTTTCCCTACTATTGCACTCACTGGAGTTGGAATAGTAATTTTAACCCCTACTCTATCCAACTCTTTTCCTACTGTTGCACTCCCTGGAGTTGGAATAGTAATTTTAACCCCTACGCTATCCAACTCTTTCCCTACTGTTGCACTCTCTGGAGTTGGAAAAGTAATTTTAACCCCTACGCTATCCAACGCTTTCCCTACTGTTGCACTCTCTGGAGTGGGAATAGTAATTTTTACCCCTACGCTATCCATCGCTTTGCCTACTGTTGCACTCTCTGGAGTGGGAATAGTAATGTTTACCCCTACGCTATCCAACGCTTTCCCTACTGTTGCACTCTCTGGAGTGGGAAGAGTAATTTTTACCCACACGCTATCCAACGCTTTCCCTACTATTGCACTCTCTGGAGTGGGAATAGTAATTTTTACCCCTACGCTATCCAACGCTTTCCATACTCTTGCACTCTCTGGAGTGGGAATAGTCATTGTTACCCCTACGCTATCCAACGCTTTCCCTACTATTGCACTCACTTGAGTGGGAATAGTAATTTTTACCTCTATGCTATCCAACTCTTTCCCTACTGTTGCAATCTCTGGAGTGGGAATAGTAACTTTAACCCCTACACTATCCAACGCTTTCCCTACTGTTGCACTCTCTGGAGTGGGAATAGTAATTTTTACCCATACGCTATCCAACTCTTTCCCTACTGTTGCACTCTCTGGAGTTGGAATAGTAATTTTAACCCCTACGCTATCCAACGTTTTCCCTACTGTTGCACTCTCTGGAGTGGGAATAGTAATTTTTACCCCTACTCTATCCAACGCTTTCCATGCTGTTGCACTCTCTGGAGTGGGAATAGTTATTTTTACCCCTACGCTATCCAAAGCTTTCTTTACTGTTGCACTCGCTGGAGTGGGAATAGTAATTTTTACCCCTACGCTAACCAACGCTTTCCCTACTGTTGCACTCTCTGGAGTGGGAGTAGTAATTTTTACCCCTACGCTATCCAACGCTTTCCCTACTGTTGCACTCTGTGGAGTGGGAATAGTAATTTTTACCGCTACGCTATCCAACGCTTTCCCTACTGTTGCACTCTCTGGAGTTGGAATAGTAATTTTTACCCCTACGCTATCCAACGCTTTCCCTTATGTTGCACTCACTGGAGTTGTTACAGTAAATTTAAACCTCTTGCTATCCTACAGTAAAAATATTGTAAATGTTTTGTTAATAATATGTATATATATATATATATATATATATATATGTATTTAAAATGTTTTTTTATTTATATTAATAATTTTTTAATGTTACGTTTATTTAAGTATTTTAAATAAGTTAAGAATAATTTTATTTATTATTATATTACTTTTAAATTACTTTTAAGACATTTAAAAAAATTGATATTTTGACAGTCTATATTTTTTACACTCGATATTTTGGAGTCAATATTTTTGTACTTACCTGTTTGAAGATAGGAAGTCGATATTTTATAGTCGATATTTTGACCTCGATATTTTGTCATCTCGATATTGTGAGTGTCGATATTCTGTCAGTGATCCGGGAAAAAAGTCCTACTGTATTTAGAAAGGAATTAGGTAACCTGGTAGGGTTTGAGCATACAATTTGAGTGAAAGAGGATGCTTGCCCCAGAGTACATAAAGTCAGAAATGCAGCTATTGCAAAAAGGCAGGTGCTATCTATAGAATAAGAGAAATTGGTGTCATCTGGAGTAAGTGAAACGGTAGAAGCGCCCAAAGTGATGTTTCCGGTAGTGGTTGCCCGGTGCAGTAATGGCAAGATTAGATTATATGTTGACCTGCGCAATTTGAACAATAATATATTTGCTGACAGGTTTACACTACCAAAAATCAGTGAAATGTTTACAAAGCTCAAAGATGCCCAATGATTCTCAACCATCAACCACTCCTATTTATTACCCCGATGGCTGTTTCTAGTTTAAACAGTTGCCTTTTGGACTAATGTCAGCAGCAGCTGTCTTTCAATGATTATTATTTAACCTGTTTGATGAAGAAAATTGCATACTGTTCTTTCAAAAAGACATTCTGATATTCAGAAAAAGCAAGAAAGAACATGTTGCCAAATTGACTAAAGCATTATCTATTCTACAATCAAAGGGTTTAACTGTGGAGATTTCAAAATGCAAATTTGCAGTGAGAAGTGTAATGTATTTATGCCATGTTAATTGATGATTCAGGAGTTAAATCTAAGGCATCTTCCGGGCCGGACTGGGGACACAAACCAGCCCTGGCATCCAGCGTAGCCTGGGATAGGGGACATGTGGGGGATGCTAGTATGAATCAATGCTGCCGCTTTTGTTACAGAGGGCTGATATTGCAGCACAACTGTAAACCAGCACCCTGTTGCAAAAGGGGCCCCCACTGCTCCAAAACTGCCCCCACCCTTCCAGCTCACCAGGAAAATTCCTGGTGCCTGCTACGGCCAGTCCGGCCCTGGCCATCTTTGGTGCAAGTTATTAAGAATGCTGCCACGGCTATAGCTAAAGACGATGTACGGTCTTATTTGGGGCTCGCAGAGTATTGCGCTAAATGTATTCCAAAGTTTGCAGAGAAGTGCTTTCACTTTAAACAACGTTTGTAGCAGGGTAGCAAATCTGTGTGGTCGCAACAATGTGAGAGCGACTTTCTATTATAACAGATTGTACTACAAGTGCAACCAAATTGAACAGTTTTGACCCAACTGCTGATTGAACTATAGCAACAACAACAAGGGTTTAGGTGCTATGCTGACAAGGTTTGATGGCCAGGGTATTGAAAGGGTTATAGCTTTTGCATCAAGGTCATTAACCCCTACCGAAGAGAAGTATCCTACTATAGAGTAGGAAGCCTTAGCATGTGTTTGGACTCTAGAACATTTCAGGGCATTTGTATGGTGGAAACTAATCAAGCCTATAGTGAGGTTAATGACTGCCGAGGATACAGTAAGTGCGTCAGATAGAATAGCTCACATTTCAATGCTTATGTAAGAGGAACTTGGCGACAGGGTTAAAGCCTTTTGGGAAGTACGGTCCGAACTATCTTTTAGTAGTGGTGTATTATTCTGAGGTGTAAGAATAGTTCCTCCACTTAATGTTTAGAACTGCATCCTGCAGTGTGCCAGGAAGGCCATTTTGGTGTAGGGCATACTAAGGCAGTTGTGAAGAAATTGTTCTGAGGTCAAGGGTGGATTCTGAAATAGAGGACACTGTCAGGGAGTGTATGGAGTGCTCAATAGCTGATAAGTCTTTACAGACACGTAGGCCTCTAATGAGAGAGGGACATTGTCCACAAAACTCATGGAAATTCATAGCCGTAAATAATATGGGACCCGTAGGACCATTACAAAAGTATGTCATAGTGGTTATGGATCTTCTGTCAAGGTGGTTAGTGGTCAAGGGGGTGCAGAATGCAGATACTGATGCTGTTTTGATCTTTTTGGATCATGATTTTAGTTTGGAGGGAACTCCTACTATGTTGAGTAAAAATGGGGTGCAATTCATGTCTAAAGAATTTAAGCAATTTTGTGAAAGGACTGGAGTGAAATTGAAGATACTTCTCTTTATAACCCAAGTGGGAATGGCATTGTTGAGAGATTCAACCATGTCATTAAGGGGGTGGTTCAATCTGCATGCCCAAATAATAAGGACTGCGTGGTCCAATTAATGAAAGCTGTATGGGCCTACAGGGTAACAAAGAATGAGGCCACCAGTTTCACCTTTTTTGATAATGAGAGGGAGGATTCCCAGGACTAAATACAATCCTGGATGGTTGTTTAGCTCATGTGTTGAACTTTGGTCAGTGGATACGGTCAGAGACACCATGGCTAAGGACATCAGAAAAGCAAGATGTACTATGATTTCAATAAACAAACTTAACCATTGAGTGTAAACGTTGGAGACTGGGTTTGCATAAGGAAACCAGGGGGCATATTAACAAACACTATCGCAAAGCGCACTTAGCGCTATTTCTTTTATCGCCAGCTATCGCTGGGTTTCAACGATGAGATAGCGCATTATCATCAACGCTTATCTCCGAGGCGATATGAAATCCAGTAATAGCGGCAAAAAGCGCCATTATCGCTTGGAAACCAGAGTTAAAATGTGGGAGTTAATGAAATCCTTGCTGATACGCCCCTGTGACCTTAACCCTGCAATCCACCTCCCATTATGTAGATGGCTTAGTTAACTTTTACAGCAAAACACACAAGATGAGGGACGGAATGTTGCACAATGGCAAAACATTCACCCCCAGTCACAGATCTGGGTTTAATCCATCGTTTTTTTGCTCACCAAGCCACCCCAGTTCAGACATGGCCATATGCAAATCAGTCTTGACCCTGTGCCTCATTGGAACAGTCCAGACCAAACTTGCAAGCCATGTCTTCCCTAGAACGGAATCAAGCATCCTAGGACCGGTTTCAGGCTATCAGCCATCTTCAGCCAGGATAGCTTGACTCCAGTGGCGTAGTGAGCACGGGCCCCACATCTGGGCATACCCTTCCCATATAGGGTGAACAGCAAAACACACAAGATGATGGATGGAATGTTGCACAATGGCAAAACATTCACCCCCAGTCACAGATCTGGGTTTAATCCATCGTTGTTTTGCTCACCAAGCCACCCCAGTTCAGACATGGCCATATGCAAATCAGTCTTGACCCTGTGCCTCATTGGAACAGTCCAGACCGAACTGCCAAGCCATGTCTTCCCTGGACCGGAATCAAGCATCCTAGGACCGGTTTCTGGCTATCAGCCGTCTTCTGCCGGGATAGCTTGACTCCAGTGGCGTAGTGAGCACGGGACCCACGTCTGGGCATACCCTTCCCACATAGGGTGAACAGCAAAACACACAAGATGATGGACGGAATGTTGAACAATGGCAAAACATTCACCCCCAGTCACAGACCTGAGTTTAATCCATTGTTTTTTTGCTCACCAAGCCACCCCCGTTCAGACATGGCCATATGCAAATCAGTCTTGACCCTGTGCCTCATTGGAACAGTCGAGACCGAACTGCCAATCCATGTCTTCCCTGGACCGAAATCAAGCATCCTAGGACCGGTTTCAGGCTATCAGCCGTCTTCAGCCAGATAGCTTGACTCCAGTGGCATAGTGAGCATGGGACCCACGTCTGGGCATACACTTCCCACATAGGGTGAACAGCAAAACACACAAGATGATGGACGGAATGTTGCACAATGGCAAAACATTCACCCCCAGATACAGATCTGGGTTTAATCCATCGTTTTTTGGGGTGGCAGAGTGGGCTAAAGAACGGTGATGGATTAAACCCAGACCTTTTGATTAGGTGTGAGTGTTTGATTGCTTCAGATGCTCCGTCCATCACCACCCCCTTTTGTACCGCTTTGTTCACCATTAGTTGGCAGGGTATGCTCAGACGTGAGTCCCTTGCTCACTTTGCCACTGGATTCAAGCAAGCCTCGCTGAAGATGGCTGAAATGCCAGAAACCGGTCCTAGGAAGCTTGTTTCGGGTCCAGGGAAGGCATGGTTTGGCAGTTCGGGCTGGACTGGTCCTATGAGGCACAGGGTCAGACTGATTTGCATATGGCCATGTCTGAACTGGGGTGGCAGAGTGGGCTAAAGAACGGTGATGGATTAAACTCAGATCTTTTGACTGGGTGTGAGTGTTTGATTGGATCTGATTCTCCTTCCATCACCACCCCCTTTTGTGCCGCTTTGTTTGCCATAAGTTGGCAGGGTATGCTCAGACGTGAGTCCCTTGCTCACTTTGCCACTGGATTCAAGCAAGCCTGGCTGAAGACGGCTGAAATGCCAGAAACCGGTCCTAGGAAGCTTGTTTCCGGTCCAGGGAAGGCATGGTTTGGCAGTTCGGGCTGGACTGTTCCCATGAGGCACAGGGTCAGACTGATTTGCATATGGCCATGTCTGAACTGGGGTGGCAGAGTGGGCTAAAGAACGGTGATGGATTAAACCCAGATCTTTTGACTGGGTGTGAGTGTTTGATTGGTTCAGATGCTCCGTCCATCACCACCCCCTTTTGTACTGCTTAATTCACTTTTAAGCAGGAGTTAAAATCCTGTTTTTCTGCCTCCAGGAGATAGTGAGTTTTACTAACCTGAAAAAGTGGTGAAAGTATTGCACGATGCGGTCCGTTTGAGCAATGGTAAAGAACGAATCTCAAATGAGTGGCTTTGAGCAATGTTAATGGATAGCAGGATGGGAAGTCAAACATAAGAGGATTTTATTGGTTAAATATGGATGACACCATTATTGATTTGGATACACAAAAACATGCAGATGGGAAGTCAATGGAGGGAGTTAGGAGTACATTAGCAGATTTTTCTGAAACTCGCTCGTCACCAATTTCTGGAAATACTATTGAGGTATCAGATTCCTCCCAGAGTCACTTGTCACCCAACTCTGGTGATACTACCGAAGTATCACACTGTGTGTTTGGGCAAGTACAAGGTGGGAATGTGTCTTCTCCCAGTACTGAGGATAATAAAATGGACAAAAGAATCAGGAAGGTGGCCAAGATGGCGGAGTGAGCGGACGTGTCTCGCCACAGCTCCTGCCAACGGCCTGATTCTAGCACTGGTTCCGACGCCGTTTCCATCTACAGCCTGTGCTCAGGGCTGTCGGAACTGTCCATATAGCGGAGCGGACCCGGTGGAGGCGGCTGACGGCAACGCGAGCGGCAGCAACGGACTAACACGGCCCGGAGGCGCGAGATACCCCTCCGTCCTGAGAACAAGGCCGGCGTGGTGCGGTGGACACGGCTGATCGGAGCGGCCCTGACGCCGTGTCCCAACGCGGCCTGAGGCGGGTCCCGCCCGCGAGCTCCTGGAGGCTGCCCCGGGGCCCGCGACACTATCGGAGGGCGCCTGGAGTTCGGAGGAAGCCGGCGGCCGGGCCGACAGGCGGCGAAGCAAACGGGGACACGGCGAGGCGCAAAACACGACGGAGACAGGCCGCAGCGAGAAACCGGAGGTGAGAGCGGATCCTGGGCGCCGCGGGCGGCACTGTGGCTGGTCCTGGGCGGCACTTGGGGGATCTTGGCGGCTGACCCCTCGGCGGGCATATCGGCCCAGCGTCAGCCATTTACATACCTGCTTCTCCTCGATTTGACTAGCCCACGCCCGGGGCCTGGAGGGAGGTGTTTCCCCCCCTGGCAGAGACTGAGGTTGGGGAGGCTTGCTGGCTAGCGGCGTGAGTGGCCGCGGTGCTGGAGAAACCCAGGCCTGCCTCCCTCCCTTCACAGTAAGAGGCGACCGCCGAGGGATAGCGTCGGGGGCCCTCCCAGACATAAGAAGTGACCACATTTTGAGGCTGCCGTGCCCCCCCGGTCCCCAAAAGCTTAAGCAGGCTGTCGAAGGAGCCATAAGGCTCTACCGCGCCACACGGCGCCCACCCGACGTGGCTTACGATACCATCCGGCGGCATACCTACACAGAGCCCGGCTGTTCGTATTACGCCGTCGGTGGTGTGCGGTGACATTGAGCGGTGGCCCTCACGAACACAGACATTTTCATACCCCGAATCCCTAGACTCCCATAGCCTGGACATTGCGAGGGTGAGTGAGGCACGTTGCAACACAAACCCAGGAACTAGAGTGGGGCACGCGTGCAGGAGAGGCCTGGAGTGCGCATTGGCCGCGGTGGGGCCCGTCGCCCGCTTGCAAGCACACTGAAACGCGTGACCAGTCGCCCTGAGGAGGGTCCCAGGACTCCGAGTGGTTGGCCCGCCAGGGAAGAGGGATGTCCGCGGGCAGGCCGCCCCGAGGCAAAACAGTGAAGGAGATGTTTGCTAAGTCTCAATCCCCTCCGCAGAAGGACTCCGTGGCCCCGACGCCGAAAAAAATGGAGCGGCCACCGGACGAGGGTACGGAGCCCATAACGAAGGCCTTCTTGGAGTCCCTCTTTGCCTCCCTGCGTGATGATATTCAGACCTTCAAAACTGAATTCACCAGCGAGATTCGAGAAGTGCGGCGCGAGATGGATGGCATAGGGGAATGGGTGGCGGACCTGGAGGCCAAGGGCGACGAACGGGAGACGGAACTCTCAGCTCAGCAACAGGAGATTATCCGACTGCACGACCAACAGGTGGATCTACAACTCCACCTGGAAGACCTAGAAAATCGCTCCAGGCGTCATAACATCCGCATTCGCAATGTTGCCACGTCTGGTGCCACCCAAGATGTGTTTCGCTATGCCAGGGAGCTCTTCAACCACGTGTTGGAGAGGCCGCTGGACTCTCCTCTGCAGCTTGATAGGGCCCACAGGACCGGTCCACCCCGCGTGGCTACGGCGCCTCCTCCCGACGTCTTAGTGTGCATTCAAGACTACCGTACCAAGGAGGAAATACTACAGAGGGCGCGCCAGAAGCTCCCGGTAACGTTCCAGGGCACCTCCCCGCTGCTGTTTCAGGACCTGGCGGCGCTCACGTTACACAAGCGCCGGCTCTTCAAGCCAGTCACCTCCTTCTTACAACAGAAGGGCATTCAGTACAATTGGGGCCACCCCTTTCGCCTCGTTTTCAGACTGGAGAACAAACAGTACCAGCTCCGATCGGTCTCAGAAGCTTGCACTCTGCTGGGTATAGAAGAGCCGAAGGAGGATACGGAGGCCCAGGGAACGGCGCCAGAGACAGAAGGGAGGAGGCCGCAATGGAGCCAACAGCGACGGCGGAGGCGAGTCAAGAAGCCTCCGGCGACGGAGATCGCAGCAGGACAACGCGCTGCGGTGGATGCAGTAGCCACGGATAACGGCACCGGTCCCACGGGATGAGAGTCTCAGAACGCCGATTGATTTGAATGTCCGCTCTGGCCACCAGGCCGTTGGCAGGAGGAAAACTCCCGGATAGACTAGTAAGGTTACCATACTTTACTCCTTTTTTCCTTTTCATCCTTGGATGAGAGACAATGACACTTTTCAGGAACGACAATGACACTTTGCAGTTGGGGCGGAAGGGGGGGGGAGTTTGAGTTGGGGAGAGTTCATGGGAGTTGGGCAGTGGGAGGGAGGGGGGGTGGGAATGTGGTCCATGGTCAGCTGGCGGGGTAGTGTGTCGGCTTCTCTGAGGGGGGGGTGGTGGTGGTTCGATGGGGCAGGTGAATCTGCCGGACGGGGTGATCGGGGCACAGCGCCAATGGCTATTTGTCAGATCTTTTCTCCTTAGATGGCTCCGGATGACCTTGTTGTTCTCACTCTGAATGTGAGAGGGCTGAACAACCCAGTGAAACGCAAAGCAGTCCTCTTGCTCCTAGAACAATCCAAGGCAGAAATCTGCCTCCTGCAAGAGACGCACCTCCTAGCCAGGGACTGCCACCGCCTCCAATCTAGCAAGTTTCCGCTGCAACTTTTCTCTTCCTGCACAGAGAAAAAGGCCGGGGTGGCAATCCTAGTGGCACGCTCCTTTAGGGGAAAGGTAATGGGTAAGATAGCAGAAATAAAGGGAAGGTTGCTGGTTTACAGGTTCGCATTGGGAGACCTGAACTATACGATTGGTTCGATTTACGGGCCTAATGAGGGTCAGGAGAAGTTTCTGCACACTGCACTTACTGAGGCGACTGACACAATAGACCGTCACTTTCTGCTAGGGGGTGATTTGAACTTGGTTCTTGATAATTCACTGGACCGATCTTGCCAGCGCGCTAGCCAGGTGGGTGCTTTGTCGGCAACGGGCCTGGCCCGATTGAAAGATCTTGGGCTTGTAGATGCATGGCTCGAGCTTCACCCAGGTGAAACTGACTACACGCACTTCTCAGCGGCGCGTAAGACGTATGCGCGCCTAGATTACCTGCATGTCTCCACAGCGGCGCATTCGGTTATCACCAGTGCCGAAATCGGTACAGCGTCCCTCTCAGATCACGCCCCAGTCACGATCACCCTTGCAGGGCCGAAGGCACCGCGCGCGGGCAGGGTATGGCAGCTCCGGGACTCATTGCTCTACAAGAAAGAGGCAGTAGTCAGAATTCAGGGAGCCATAAAGGATTATCTGTCCCACAACAGTAACGGGGACACCGCACTGGCTACTCAATGGGCTGCGCTCAAAGCCGTGCTAAGGGGTGAATTTATATCGATCGCGTCTGCGGAGAACATAGAGTGACAAGTCAAGAGGGACGAACTCACCCAGAAGACCAGGGAGCTAGAGCAAATTCACAGGAGGATGGGAGCCCCGAGGATTTTGCGCCAATTAAGGGCTGCTCGTCAGCAGTTGGCGGCATTGGACATCGACAGGGCGGAGTATGCAGCTTTACGGCTGAAGCACGCATACTACACGGGGGGGACAGATGTGGGCGGTTGCTAGCACATAAGCTCCGTACGATTGCTCAGAAAAGGGAGGTTAGGGAACTTAAAGGGAAGGACGGTACGAGTATCACCGGTGATCGAGAAATAGCAGGGGCCTTCAGCGACTTCTATGCTACTCTATACGAAGCAGTCCCACCCGACCCGGAAGCGGAGGCGGCCTTCCTGGAAGCGATCCCACTGCCCGCTCTAACCCAGGAGCAAATAGATGGCTTGGAGAAAGACATCCGCCCGGAGGAGGTCATCTCAGCGATTTCCCGACTCAAACTCGGGAAGGCGCCGGGGCCGGATGGCTTCCCGGCGTGCTTTTACAAAACCTTCTGTGTTCAGATCGCTCCGCTGCTGTCCAGACTCTTTACCTCGTTCGCGGAGGATGGGGCGATCTCCCGGGATCTGCTTGAGGCCTCCATTGCGGTTATACCCAAGCCGGACAAAGACCACACTGACTGTTGGGGTGGAGCTCGGGCTTACCACCATGCCTTTGCCACTCACCCCCTCCTTGATAACCCCGACTTTCAACCGGGGCTGGATGGGAGGGCTTTCGAGCGATGGAAAGCTGCTGGTTGTCGCTACCTTTGCCAGGTGTAGGGTCCCGAAGGGATAGTCCCCTTTCCACAACTACGCCAAGACTTCGGCCTCCCAGAGTCCGAGCGACTCCGATACTTCCAAGTCAGACACTGGGCCCTTAGCAAGACAGTGAGATCGGAGGCGGACACGCGACTGACGGATTTCGAATACTGGTTGATCACGCGCAAGTCCGACAAGCAGCTAATCTCGGACCTTTACAAAATGCTCACGCACAAGCACAAGTACACCTACAGCGCGAGTAGGGCTCGCTGGGAGAGGGAGATGGGGAGGTCCTTTACACATAAGGAGTGGGAAGGAATATACTATAGAGCGCGACACTCAGCGTATCATATGGGACTCACAGACACTCTCACAAAGGTGGTGACCTATTGGTACTACACCCCAGAACGGCTATACGAAATGGACAGTAGCAAGGACCCCTTGTGCTGGCGGGGATGTGGACAGCTGGGCACTCTCACGCACATACTCTGGGAATGTAGATTTCTACAGGACTACTGGTGTCAAGTACTGGATGACGTGGATAACCATTTTGACACCGAAATCCCACGCTTCCCTTCATACGTCATTTTGGGGCTCCCTAACCATTGACCTATCCATTAAGATCACGAAGGGGACGCTTGATGGCTATAGCACTAGGCTCAGCGCTACAAAACATCCTAGCACACTGGCGCACTACCCTTATCCCCACGTATCTGGGTTGGCTCCCCCGACTGTGGATGGTCCTGGGTATGGAAAGACTTTCTTTGTATAAGGCGGGGGAGGGGGCTAAGTATGCTGAGCTTTGGCGGCCGTTTCTAGCCCTCCTGTCCTCAGAGTTCGTAGAGGTTACCTGCCCGAGGTATCTTAGATTGTTGAGGCTGACAGAGACTGCCCTGGAGGAGAAGGGCACCAAACCCGCCCTCCGGACGGATGAGTGAAGTTGCACCACCAGCTGGAACGAGATTGTGGACCACGGGGGAGGGAGAGGGGTGGTGTGGGGGGGGTTGGGACCGTTGGGGTTGGGGCACTGGGGTGGAGGGGGTGTTGTGCACGGGGAGGGATAGATCGGCTATGACAGGGGGGGTTGGGGTTGGTCGTTCAAAGAGTGTGTTGACCGACAGGGAAGCCACGTAGTGGGGGCGGGCTATGATACACGCCAGCGACAGGGGTTGCGGGTCGGCGGAGGGAGCTAGGGCGGTCTTGCAATAGCACTGCAATGTTTGAAACGCGGCCGGCCCATGCCGGGTTGTAGGCGGCTTGCTGTGTATAACCTCGATCTTGTAAATGCTGCATAGTCCTGGCACCTCTGCTGTAGTCGAACCCTGGCTCTTATTGAAACGATGGCCAATCGCTCCCGATTGTTAGTACCTGTACTGTGTTGACTTTCTCAATAAAAGATATTTAATATTAAAAGAATCAGGAAACCAACTAAATGGTTAAAAGATTATATCCACAAATGTTGTAAGTAACATTTTTGTAGTTTATTTAATTTTTTTATTTTTTCTTCTTCTCCCTCTCTTTCTTGTTCCTTATTCATTTCAAGAAAGGTTTTTGGCATTACGTATTTTGGAATGCAATATTTCTAGGTAATTAGGATTATTTTAATACGAGGATGTGATGTGTTAAATTTTATGTTTAAAGCTTGTGGGGCATATTCTCAAGGACTTATCAGCGAGTTAGTGAACTTTATCACAACCAAAGTCGCAATAAAATAAATGTATCGCCCCATTCACAAGCTGGTGCTAACATCCTGTTTCACCAATTTCACTGTGATAGCAGCCGCAAAAAACATCGCCACACATGACACCAGCAATTATCGCTAATGATATGCAGAGTAGGCGTTCCCGTGCAAAAAGCCGCGAAAACACCACTTCGCAACATTCTCAAAGACCAGCCAGATTGGCAATAAGATCACAAAACAGGCAATAAGGCAGGTTAGCAGCAGGAATTTAACACCTGCTCCTACCTGGTGTAAAGTCAGATGACAACCTGCACTAGAAAAGGGAGCTCAGCCCAGAGCCAGACCTGAAGAACAGCAGATGCAATGGAGCCACCGATCATGCAGTCACCACCTTCAGAACCCCCCACTCCCCCCACCGGGGCCCTACCCCGGGCATCCCCCCCCCGACAAAGATATATTACATCAACTTTACGAAATCATGAACAAAACAATTCGCCTGATGTCGCACAATTACACCACTTCACATACATGTGCGGTCAGAAAAAGGAGAATCATACATTCATCTTAGAATTTCCAAACAATTAGTTCTATTCAGAATAAACCCAAAACAACTATTTTGAAGAGCCTGCAAGACAACATTTTAGATAGGAAGGTGTGTCATGCGCTCATCAAAGGACAGAGAGACAGAGTGAAAGAGAAAGATAGAGCGAGAAAGAGAGCGAGAAAGAGAGGGAGGGAGAGAGAAAGAGAGGGAGAGAGAGAAAGAGAGGGAGTGAGAAAATGAGGGCGAGAGAGAGAAAGAGGGGGATAGAAAGAGAGAGTGCCGACACTGCGGACCCAGGCCTCACTGGTCACCTGCTGCCAGCGGTGATCTCCAAACACGTGCCAGTATACACTGCAGTCCAACAGGTCCCTTATCTGAAACAGAGTCCAGAGTCATGAATGGAAGAGTCCATACAGTTGCACACACCCCTGCGCACACAGGCTGCTGCACCCCAGCCCCTCCCGCCACCCAGCAGTGATTGCCCGCCCCTGCGCACCCATGCCTCACTGCTCACCTTCTGCCACCGGCGTGTCTCCAAGAGGGCCCACCACGTGCCGGTGCAAGCTCCAAGCCCGGGGCCCGTGACTATGGCAGCCCCCACATCATGCAGCCCCTCACCGCCGGCCACCATGTCACACACTTGATTCTGGGTCTTGATTTCGCAATGGCAGAGATCATACAAGTGCACAAGGGATCATTGCAGGTTGCATACTGTTGTAATCTGCTTAGCTTTGCTTTAGTGTTCTCCTTCTAGATTGCTTATGAATTCTATCTGTGATGCCTGTCTGTATTCTATGCTGCGGCAGTTAGTGCTTTGGCCAGATAGGCGATAGACCTGTTTTCTTCTGTGCTGCATTAAACCAGCTTATTACTTACCATCTACGTGTGAGATCTCCATTTCTACTTACTACATTTGGCGACTTGGCTTGCGGAAGCATCTGGCCATTTTTCGTTATCCTGGAGGTGCAGTAGAGTTGAATTATACAGAAGAACAGCAGTCTGTCTCCCAGCGAACCTACGTGACAAGCGGTGAGAGAGGAAGTCGTTCCCTTGCTTCCGACGTCGAGTAGCGCCGATGAAAACGGACTGGTAACACTATTTTTGGTGTTTTTCCTTCAGCGCTGCCGTTGCTTCAATCTACTGACGTCATCTCTCTGTGTCGGCTTAGCAACAGTTTAGCGGTAAGTCAGCCTTTCTTTTGGTTACCGCGGCAACTCACAAGCTATTGCTTCTGACGCACCGCGTTCTTCTCGTCACCTGGCAACCAGCAACCTGGCAATCAGTCACGTCGACGTCAGTGTGCGGAGTCAAACGTGTGACGTTTGACGCTGGTGTGACGTCTGACGCTGTCGGCCATCTTTCGGGAAGCTCGTCGGCTTTCGATGGTCTTGGAAGATACCGCGAAGGTATTTTAATCGCTTGTGCATTTCCTCTTGCCTCATCTGTCATTCATCGGAATTCTTCTCTCGTTACCTGCTTCACCGGATCAACAGTAAGCGCGCATTTTTGTTTTGCGCTACATATTTATATTTTTATTTAACAGTTGTTTTCAACAAGTTAGTAACTTTGCCATTGGAGTTAAAGTTTGATCATTTATTCAAAACAACTTGTACTGTGACAGTCGCTACAGTTGTGCTCATTTCATTGATCACTTATTCTACACCTTGCTCAAACCACTTGACCACCTGATTTAATTTGTGGTTCTCATATCACATATAAGTGTACTGATAATGGCACAGTCAATCAATGTAGCTCTTCCTCCTCAATTCCTGAGCGAGCCCGGAAATCCATCCACTTCTTGGGAAGATTGGATTGCTATGTTTAATAATTATATAGAGGCGTTGGATGGAGATGACTTTTCCCCTAAAAGAAAAAAAGCTCTTCTCATGACAACACTAGGGAAAGAAGGACAACGTATATTTAAATATTTGCCTCAAGTTTTACCCTCCGGTTCATCCTCTCCTCTGGATGAGTTTAAAGAAGCGGTTACAAGGTTAGAGACCAGATTTGGAAAAGAAGAAAATTTAGTCCTACAGAGATACAAATTTTATAAGAACAAACAACTTGAAGATGAGAGTATTGACGATTTTGTGGCGCGATTGCGCGAATTATCAGTAAAGTGTAACTTTGGACAAATGGCAGATGAACTCATTAGGGATCAACTTATAGTACAAGCTAATAATCGGAAAATACAAGAGCGTTTATGGGCAGCTAAAAACCCTACTTTGAAGGTAGCGATTGAATTAGCCAAAATAGTTGAAGAGAGTGAAAAATGCATGAAGGAACTTCAGAAGAGTGGTTTGCAAACGAAGGTTGCTGAAGTTTCACATAAAGTGGTTAATAGTGATAACAGTGACAGCGAAGCGGCTGCTATTGCTATAGTGAGGAAAAAAGGTTATGTCCTTCAAAAGAAAAATGTTTCTCAGCAACCCTCTAATAGGCCTCATCCCAAAATGTGTTCAAGATGTGGTAGTTATTCACATTCATCTGAAGCGAAGTTTTGTTTTGCGAATAACAAGGAATGCTTACGGTGTGGTAAACTTGGTCATTTTGCCAAGATGTGCAAAAACAAGTCTAATTCTAGAGTAACAGTAGTGGATGAGTTTGGTGAGCTAAAGCGTGATGTTAACAAAATTCTTGTTCTGTGTGATTCAGTGTGTTCCTGTCTTGAGAAAAGAGAGCGAATTCCAAAAGCTGATTTTATGATTGACGATAAGTGTGTCAGTCTAATGGTGGACACTGGTTCAAAGTGGACCATTATTCCTGTGTCTTTGGTAAAAGTGGTATGGGGTGACAAGAGTCTCCATGATTGTGACATCTTTCCTTCAGGTTACCAGGGAGAAAAGATTAACCTTCTTGGTTACTTGGATGGGAAGATTGTTTTCAAAGGCAGATCCACTTGGGGTAAAGTGTATGTATCTGTAGATGGCCCTGCCATTTTGGGACGTTCTCATCAATATGACTTACATATTGTGGTGAATCCAAGGGCTGAGGAACCTGTCATGGTTATAGACAGTCTCACTGTAGATGATATTCTCACCAGTTATAACAATGTTTTTAGAGAACAACTAGGTGAATTGCAGGGGTACTCTCATAGAATTGTGTTGAAAGAGGGCAGTATTCCAGTTCAACACAAAGCTCTACGGGTACCTTTTGCTTTGCGTAATGAGGTGAAATCTGTTCTAGAAGAAATGTTACAAGGTGGGATTATAGAGCCGGTGGAAGCGTCTCCATGGATTTCCCCTGTTTTGATTTCTCAGAAACCTGACAATAAAATTAGGTTCTGTGTAGATTTGCGCTCATTGAATAAGTGTGTGATGGCTGACGTGTTTCCGTTGCCCAATATAGGGGAATTGATTTCCACTCTCAAAGGAGCTAAATTTTTCAGTAAGTTAGATCTAAAACATGCTTATCACCAGATTCGTCTTGAAGAAGCTTCTAAACACCTGACAGCCTTTGTTACTGGAGAAGGGACTTTTCAATTTACTCGTTTACCCTTTGGGCTAATTTCTGCTGCGAGTGTTTTCCAGCGCATGGTCACTGAGGTGTTTAAGGGTTTGGATAAGGTAATATACTTTCAGGACGATATTCTGATTTTTGGTGATTCATTAGAGGAGCACAAAAGTATTTTACAAAATGTTTTGCGCAGAGTGGCGGAAGCTGGTCTCACTTTGCGAAGAGAGAAATGTGCATTCTTAGTCAAAGAGGTGGAATATTTAGGTTTTTCCTTGTCTGCTGATGGCATTAAGCCAAAGAAAAATCTGTTAGAAGCCATTGAATTAGCCCCCCCTCCAGCTGATAAGGAGCAACTCAGATCCTTCATGGGGTTAATTGAGTTCTACGCAAAGTTTGTTAGGGATTTCTCTACCAAAACTGCTCCTATGAGATGTTTATTAAAAAAGGGACTCAAGTTTGTGTGGTCTGGGAAGCAAGATGCTTGCTTTAATGAGATCAAAGCCGAACTTAAATCTGCTAATGTACTTACTCCGTTTGATACCAGTCGTTCTTCTATCCTGATGGTGGATGCGAGTGGGATAGGTCTAGGTGCTGTCCTTCTTCAAAAACATGCGGGAGTAGAAAAGACCATTGCTTTTGCATCCAGACCATTGACTGCGTCTGAATTGAACTACTCTGTGATAGAGCGAGAGGCACTTGCGACTGTGTGGGGTGCAAGTTACTTTAGAACTTACTTGTGGGGTTCTAGATTTGTTCTTCGAACCGATCACAAGCCCCTGCTTAATGTTTTAGCCCCTGGGGGTACTGGGAAAGGTTCACCCAGGTTGGCCAGGTTAGCTTCTCGTCTGCAGGATTATCAATTTGATGTGGAGTTTGTACATGGTTGGAAGAACATCCAAGCTGACTGCTTATCTCGTCTTCCCGTGCAGTCTAGTAAATTACAAAACTCTTCAGATATTGTCCCTGATGATGCCGCCGTGGCTTCCTTACAAGATGTCTTGTTCTTGGGGGAAGGTTCCTTTTCTGCTGAGGAGTGGTCGAGAGGTATGGAGGAGGATCTTGTTTTAAGAGCAGTGGTGGACCTAGTTGTCAAAGGGTCGAGAAGAGAGAGTACTGTGGAGCCTCCGGTTAGACCCTTTCTTAGGGTGTTGGATGAATTGTCTCTGTCTGGTGAGAATGTTTTGATGAGAGGCGATCGTTTTGTTCCTCCTAGTTCTTTGAGGAGTAAGATTCTTGATATGGCTCACGAGGGTCATTTGGGGCAGACCCTCACCCAAAGACGTGTGAAAGAGAATTTCTGGTGGCCCTTGATTGATTCCGATGCTGTGGATTGTGTGATTAAGTGTGGTTTTTGTAAAGAGGGCGAGAAGCGTCTTAAGGTTGTAGGCTCTCGTTCTATTGGGACCATTTCCTTTAAGAATTTACCTTGGCATAGTATCTGCCTCGATTTTATAGGTCCAATGAACGAGTTACCTTATAATCAGCGTTTTGCTGTTGTCGTAATTGATTGTTTTTCCAAATGGTTGGCTGTTCATTTTACGAAGGAGATCACTACTGACTCCACTATTGCTTTTCTAAAGAATGTATTTGTTGATGAGGGTTTTCCCTCAGTGCTGATTACTGACAACGGTACTCAATTGACGTCTGCCAAAATGACTTCATTTGTTCGTGAGTGTGGTATTGAACATCATCGTACCTGTTTGTACAACCCTGAGAGTAATGGTCTGTGTGAGAGGGTAAATCGTTTGGTGAAAGGTGTGATTCAGATGTTTGTTGCGAGTGGTTCCTTCTCAAGTGAGCGTGTTCAGGAACTTGTGTGGGCCTATCGCTCAACTCCTCACAAACATGGAGAAAAGTCTCCTTTTGAGTTGATGCGTGGTCGTCCTCCTGTTTCGAAGCTAACTCCCTCTTGGTTGAGAGGTTTTGATAAACCTTCTCCGCCTGTCTTGACTTCTTCACCAATTTCAGTTGGTGATCTTGTCAAGGTTAAGCCTGGCCGCTGTTCTAAAGGTCTTCTAGAGGTCCTTTTTCTGTTAGGAAGGTTTTTTCTCATTTTGTCCTTCTTGACAATGGTGAAAAATGGAATTACAGGAGAGTGGCACTCTATCAAAAGCGGGGAACTGTTTCTAAGGAAGATTCTTTGAAGGGGTGTGATAAGAACTGCAATGGCTACATGTTATCTTCTCATGGTAACTCTGGTGTTTCTTCTCCATCTGCCGTACGGGGGGAGGTGGGTAGTGGTGATGCTTCGACTTCAATGTGTGATAATGATGCTAGTTCTTCTCTTACTGCCAACTCTACTGTTGATTCTATTCCTGTTCACTCAGCTCCTTCAGGTATCGGTTTGAGGAGTCCACGTTCCCGTCATCCTCCAGCTTACTTGGAAGATTACATCCATTGATGGGTCTTCTGTCCCTTAATTCCTCTTTGTTTTCCATTAATTTCTTTTGTTATATAAGGGGGGAGATATGTTGTAATCTGCTTAGCTTTGCTTTAGTGTTCTCCTTCTAGATTGCTTATGAATTCTATCTGTGATGCCTGTCTGTATTCTATGCTGCGGCAGTTAGTGCTTTGGCCAGATAGGCGATAGACCTGTTTTCTTCTGTGCTGCATTAAACCAGCTTATTACTTACCATCTACGTGTGAGATCTCCATTTCTACTTACTACACATACCCGCTCAGCTCTTGAGGTGCCACTTACTCTGTGACCCGCGAGGCAACACCACGTGATGGTAGGCCGACTCTGCAAGCTGGTTCAGGCCTACACTACGGTCTTGCATGGCTCACACAAATCCTTACCAGTCCAGACGGCCAGGACGGGCTTCATCGCAGGCTGCACATCCTCTCAGCTCTTTAGGTGCCCCTACCTCAGTGCACCGAAAGTCACTACTCGTGGCGGTGAGACTGTGCCGGCCGCAGTTTATCAGGTGCCAACAAGTCTGTGCACCGTAAGTCATGGACCCTTTATGATTGAGTCTTGTGGTGCGGACACCATCATGTCACCTCCGGCACTGGGTGATGTGATGTGGCAGGGCGCCAGGCTCTCATACATAAATAATAATCACATGGAAACACCCAGACAGAGAGTGGAAATGGCGTCCAGCACGTGCGCCAGGCCCTTTTTATTGCCAGGGTCACATGTCCTGAAATATGTGTGCTGCATGGGTGTGGTGTGGGTGTAAACCAGCCGTGAGGGAGTGGCTGTGGTATGCTGACAACTAGACCTGTCATCAGTAGATCACTACAGGGAAGACCTGGGACAAATAGTGTTGTCGTTGTCCCCTGTGAGTGTAAGCGGAGTGGGCTGGGCTGGCATATGCCAGTCCAGCATAAGGGTGTGAACAATGACCCCGAGGCTCTAAGCATGGTCCCGTCCTGGGCTGGACAAGGGAGTAACTAATGCGTGTGTCTCTGTTGTAGTGTTGGCGCCACCCGGACCGCAATCGGGAATGTGTCACCCTGCGACCCAAGTCCCACAACATGAGCAACATGGACGTGAGGGGGAGTCGCTGACCCTACATTCATCCATTCTTCCACACTTGAAAGATAATAGACATGTCACATATATGACACATCTGTGTGAATATGAAAGTGTAATGCACATTGAGTGGAGTGTTGTAGCTAGAGCAGTACAGGGCCATGCAAACCCCACTTAACATTGTTGGTCCATGGAGGGCCAGCCAGAGTCAGCCAGTCAAATACACTTTATTCGATTTGTTAAAATCATAAAAGACATAAAAATTTACAAACATCCATAAAAATACAACAATTCATATATTTACAAAATCAGTGCAAAAACTCCTTTGGAATCTATACACTGCTAAAACTCAGAAATGTTAAACGGTGATTAATAAAGGCAATCAGGGTGATACATTCAATGGCATTTTTTTTGTTTTAATTCTAATTGCCGCCACTAAAAAAGTAGCCACATGAAAGGTAATGCGGGTGCTACACAACATCTGAAGGTAAATAAGAGCCGGTCTGACTTGAATAAAGCCAGCCTCTTTCAGAATTGGGAACAGATATTTTTTCCTTATCCCTTCATAGAACCCGCAGAACATAATAAAGTGCATGGTATCTTGTTGCGAAAAGTTATCGCAATTGCAAGGTGGACCATCTTCTGGTTTACACCACGAAGGAAAGCAGCCCAAGGAGTACTGTATCAGACTAAATCTGAATTTAGTCAGTAAGACTCTATTGAAAGGTCTAGTTACAGTCTTAAGGTATGGCTCGAGGACGGGAGAGATTGTAAGCATATAGTGCCGTCTAACTGAGGACTTCTGAAATTCCCGCTCCTCGCGAGCCAATCTAAGCCTGTCCATGAAGTGTGACTTAGTCCAATTAATGTCCTCCCTTCTAATACCTGAGGGCGTTAAGAAAAGCTCAGGACGACCTAACTGGCCAAATGAAGATCTCCAGTATTCAAGCCAGGGTATTTTTTTAGCGTGATCAAGTTCCAGTACATTTTTTAAGATAGCATGATTCAAGGTTATTTCCGGGTTGAGCCATGTTTTTAGCCAGAAGATTAATGGGGCTAATTTTAGCTTATCTGAAACATTGTCCAAGCCCACCTCAGAATGGATTGAAAAGGTGGGAGTGGGATGAGGAACAGACAGGAGGTATCTTAAAAACCTGTTCTCAACTCTTTGTATTTTATCAAGTGGAACATAACCCCAAATAGAAGCGCCATATGTGGCAATTGACAGGCATTTAGGGCCAGATGTAGCAAAATCAGAAATACCGACTCTTAATTACCGAATTTTACCGATTCGGTAATTAAGAGTAGGTATTTCTAATGTAGGTACCAATTCGGTAAATTTTACCGAATCTGTAAAATTCGGTATTTACCGATTCGGTAAATACCGAATCGGTATTTGATATTGAATCCTATGGGCTTCAAGGCCCATAGGATTCAATATCAAATACCGATTCGGTATTTACCGAATCGGTAAATACCGAATTTTGCAAGGGTGCAGGGGGTGTCACTTTGACACCCTCTCGCACCCCTGTTTTAGGCTTGTGTGCCATTTGGCACACATACATGCCCTTAGGGCATGTATGTGTGCCACATGGCACAGGTGTACATGCACAGATGTGCATGTACACCTGAATCGGTATTTTACCATGCAATTGTATTGCATGGTAAAATACCGATTTTCAAAGCCCTGTGTCAATGTTAAAAGTGGCACCTACATACCAAACATGCATTTTCGGTAATTTTACCGACCGGTATATTTACCGATTCGGTAAAATATACAGATTCGGTATTTTTACCGATTCTGTAATTTTAGCGATTCGGTAAAATTACCGATTCGGTAAAATTACCGGAAATGCATGTTTTTTATCCCCCTACATCTCCATGTCCATTTACCGGTCGGTAACGGCCGAATTCGGCCGTTACCGGCCGGTAAATGGCCAAAATCTCCCACCTACATCTGGCCCTTAGAATTATAAACTTTTAGAAGAGCCTCCATGGGCCTAGCCCCCAGCCTTTATGAGAAGCCCATGAGGGCTGATGTGGATCTTGCCACAGAAATACTTTTAGCCTTGACCTGGGGGACCCATGTCCCTCTCTCGTCAAAGAGAACCCCTAGGTAGGAAAAGGCTGCCACCCTGGAAACCACCTCATCCTTACAAGTAAAGGTTTTAAATGTATACTTATGTCTGCGATGTCCAACCACCATTGAGTGTGATTTTTTCACATTTATCTTTAGGTCCAAACGGTCCATAAAGATCCCAAATAGGTCCAGCAATTTCTGAAGTCCCACCCGAGTGCGGGCTACTAAAACTGCATCGTCCGCGTATAGGAGAGCTGGTATAACTGCATCTCCTACACGCGGCACATCCACCCCTGGTACGTCTAAGAAGTTACCTAGTCCGTTAATATAGATGGTAAAAAGAAGGGGGTCTAGGATGCAGCCCTGTCGCACCCCCGCTCCGATTTAAAGCGGCTTGTGCTCCTGCCCTCCTTTGTAACCCTGACTTTAGCAAATAACTCCTGGTGAAGGGATGCCATAAAATTGACTAGGGGGGGGTCAATCCCTATCTCCAAAGAATTGGCCAAAACTTATCTCTGTTCACCAATTCGAAGGCTGAGGAGAGGTTCATAAAAGCTAGGTATAATGACCCCTCCTTGGCTACTGTATGTTTAGAAATTAAAAGGTGCAGGTTTGAACACTGATCCAGTGTACCTCTTTTTTCTCTGAACCCATATTGTAAATTAGACAGAACCCCACTACTCTCAATGTTATCCCTTAGTTTGTACAATAAGACTCTGCCTAGTATCTTAATTGCAGAGTCTAACAGGGAAATGGGTCTGTAACAAGCGGGATCATCACACTGCCCTTTTTTAAAAATCGGCACAATGATTGAAGTGGCCCATGTGGCAGGGAAGATATTACCATTTGCCGCGTAAAATACATTTGTAAGCACCTTGGCCCACAATTTGGGTGAATGTCTGTAAAGATCTGAGGGGATACCGTCTGGCCCGGGGGCCTTATTTTTTGAGGTCTCAGAGATTGCTCTCTCTACTTCAGTCAAAGTGTAAGGGGGCTGGCTCAGGAGCCAGCAACGGGCTTCTTAATACACCAGGCTCTGTTTCGCCATAAACTTCTCTGAAATGACAAAGCCATTTATCATCAGAGATAACGCAGTCCATGACTGTGTTATCTGCATCTGAGAAAAAGGGCTGTTTAATTGTCACCCAGAATTGATTGCTGTCACGCAAGACATCGATTGACAGTAGTTTTTCCCATGCCTCCTTTTTTATGGCGCATTTCCTGCTGTTAATCGTTTGTTTGTATATCTTCCTCCTCTCGGAAATGACAACCTTATCTCTTGGGTTGGTTTTTAAAGCTTGTAATAAACCCCTATGTGCTTTTGAACAATCGGAGTCAAACCATTTGTGTAGGTAGTTACCTCCTTTGCGAGATTTACTTGTCAAATCGTGCGAGATTTGTGCACTTATTGATTCAAATGCGCCCATGATTACTTCCTTATGGGCATAGCGATCCTGGCAAAGTGCCAGATTGCCTTCAATTTTGGGGAGTAGTTCCTCAAGAAAGTTATCCGGTACAACCTTTGGCCACTTGAGCCTTCGCCCTTGATCTTTTGGGAGGATGGCGAGCTCAGTTTGGGGAGGACTGAACCTAATCCCTATAGGGTCACGCCACCATAGCGCAAGCAGGACCGGATTATGATCGCTGTATATTGACATGATTACTTTGTAGGTCACAACCCCCCGTAAGATGCCAGGAGTCACAAAAATATAATCTAGCACCGAACCTGGGTCAGTGCCCTTAAAGGTAATTGCCCTTACCTCGCCCTCGGTGCAACTAGATTCATACATATTAAAATTAGCCAACAACTCCTCAAGGGCCTCTCCTTGTCTAGAATGCTCGAAGTGGGGAATCACTGAGCCTACTGGGCCCTCCTGGCTCCCTATGTGACAAACGTCACTGCATGGATGAATATTAAAATCGCCCATTAGAATGAGCTCGAAATTGCCGTATTGATTTTGACTGAGGTTAGTTAAAAAAAATTCAAGCAGGGCAATATGTTTAGTGTTATCGTCCCTGTCCCAGGAATTATAGAAATTTATTAGAATTGATTTACAGGTGAACGAAACAACCCATTCAACTATTAAGAGGTTAGGGGGGTAAACAGACATAATATCGAATCCAAAATATCGTTTGGACAAAATATCGAGTAAAAAATATAGACTAGCCAAAATATCGACCAGACATAATATAGACTACAAAAATATTGAGTAATATCGATATTAATAGCCAAAATATCGAATCAAAAATATAGACTAGACATAATATCGACTAGATAGAATATAGACAAAAAAAAATTGAAAATAAGGTAGTTTTTAATATTTTTTAATAATTGTGTAATATAAATCTGTAGCGGGTTGTGGGTTTATAGAGGAATAGGGTGGGAAGTAATTTAATTATAATTAATTAATTATGTAAATTAATAATAATTATTAATTAATTATTAATTGGTAAATAATTAAAATATAATTGGTAAATAATAATAATTGATTAATAATTAATTTTTAGTAAATTATTTTCTGTAGCGGGTTGTGGGTTTATAGGGGAATAGGGTGGGAAGTAATTTAATTATAATTAATTAATTATGTAAATTAATAATAATTGTTAATTAATTATTAATTGGTAAATAATAAAAATATAATTGGTAAATAATAATAATTGATTAATAATTAATTTTTAGTAAATTATTTTCTGTAGCGGGTTGTGGGTTTATAGGGGAATAGGGTGGGAAGCAATTTTATTATAATTAATTAATTATGTAAATTAATAATAATTGTTAATTAATTATTAATTGGTAATTAATTAAAATATAATTGGTAATTAATTATAAATATTTAATTGATAAATAATTAATATTTAGTAAATTATTTTCTGTAGTGGGTTGTGAGTTTATAGGGGGATAGGGTGGGAAGTAATTTAATAATAATTAATTAAGTATGTAAATTAATTAAAATTGTTAATTGTTAATTATTAATAGTCATTTTAACCCCTACGCTATCCAATGCTTTCACTACTGTTGCACCCACTGGAGTGGGAATAGTAATTTTTACCCCTACGCTATCCAACGCTTTCCCTACTGTTGCACCCACTGGAGTGGGAATAGTAATTTTTACCCCTACGCTATCCAACGCTTTCCCTACTGTTGCACCCACTGGAGTGGGAATAGTAATTTTAACCCCTACGCTATCCAATGCTTTCCCTACTGTTGCACCCACTGGAGTGGGAATAGTAATTTTTACCCCTACGCTATCCAACGCTTTTCCTACTGTTGCACCCACTGGAGTGGGAATTGTAATTTTAATCCCTCCGCTATCCAATGTTTTCCCTACTGTTGCACTCTTTGGAGTGGGAATAGTAATTGTTACCCCTATGCTATCCAGCGCTTTCCCTACTGTTGCACTCTTTGGATTGGGAATAGTAATTTTTACCTCTACGCTATCCAGCGCTTTCCCTACTGTTGCACCCACTGGAGTGGGAATAGTAATTTTTACCCCTACGCTATCCAACGCTTTCCCTGCTGTTGCACCCACTGGAGTGGGAATAGTAATTTTAGCCCCTACGCTATCCAATGTTTTCCCTACTGTTGCACTCTTTGGAGTGGGAATAGTAATGTTAACCCCTACGCTATCCAACGCTTTCCCTACTGTTGCACTCTTTGGAGTGGGAATAGTAATTTTTACCTCTACGCTATCCAACGCTTTCCCTACTGTTACACTCACTGGAGTGGGAATAGTAATTTTTACCCCTAAGCTATCCAACGCTTTCCCTACTGTTGCACCCACTGGAGTGGGAATAGTAATTTTTACCCCTATGCTATCCAACGCTTTCCCTACTGTTGCACCCACTGGAGTGGGAATAGTAATTTTTACCCCTATGCTATCCAACGCTTTCCCTACTGTTGCACCCACTGGAGTGGGAATAGTAATTTTAACCCCTGCGCTATCCATCGCTTTCCCTACTGTTGCACCCACAGGAGTGGGAATACTATTTTTTACCTCTACGCTATCCAGCGCTTTCCCTACTGTTGCACCCACTGGAGTGGGAATAGTAATTTTTACCCCTACACTATCCAACGTTTTCCATACTGTTGCACCCACAGGAGTGGGAATAGTAATTTTTACCCCGACACTATCCAGCGTTTTTCTACTGTTGAATTCACTATAGTTGTTACAATAAATTGTAACCATTTTGCTAGGCTACGGTAAAAATATTATATATGTTTAGTTAATAATATGTATTTATATATATATATATGTATTATTTTTGTTATATTTTTTTTAATTTACATTAATTATTTATTAATATTACATTTATTTAATCATTTTAACTAAGTTTATATTAAATATATTTATTATTATATTAGTTTTAACTTAATTTAAAGACATATAAAAAAAACGATATTTTGACAGTCTATATTATTTACAGTCGATATTTTAGAGTCGATATTTTTGTACTTACCTGTATGAAGATAGAAACTCGATATTTTGTCCCTCGATATTTTGTCATCGATATTTTTGTAACTCGATATTTATGTGCTCGATATTATGTCAGTGATCCGTTAGGGGACCCAGCCTCCACCAATTTTTGTTTTCCCTTGAGTTTTAAGGAGAAGAGCATAATAAGACCACCTTTCGCTCTACCTGCGGTACTTGGAATGGCCGGCACAACAAAGCTGGTAAAGCCATCCAACCAAAAGCTAGGGGAAGGATCCCAGGCTTCCTGTAAGAATATGATATCATGACTAGAGACAAAGTCAACCCAAGCAGGGTCTTCCCTTTTTGTTCTGATGCCGGCTACATTCCAGCTAATAATTTTACACTCAGCTGATTCATCAGGGTTAGGTAGAACACGAGTGTTAGACGGGATCAGCGCTGGCAGTCAATCTATCTCTTCAATATCTGAAAGGGGAGCAAATTGGTTACTCAGGGCTGGGCCACCAGTCTCTATGGGTATACATCTTGGCTGAGAGTGGAGTGCCACCAAGGGACCCGAAACCCCAACTCGGGCGTGCAGGCGACTCCCCTGAGTCCCTGCACATCCCAGATCTATGCCCCATGCCCTCCTTTCCATCACTTAGGGCGACGTAACCCATGGTGTGTGACTGGGAGTGGATAGAAGAAGCCCAGAGGAACAGGTCTCATGTGCCCAAGATGTGTGAACTCCGAGCCATCCCAGGACAGCCTATCTGCCAAGTCGACACCATTAAAATTAATTATGATACAGTCCCCCTCTATTTTCTTTGGGCGTTTCCGAATCCAACCCACCCTTCTTGCCATGATAATCCTATTAGAGATGTCCAACCCTCCGCTACAAAACTCATTACACCAAGCTCTGGCCTTTTGCATCAAGTCTGGGACTGACTCACCCTCTCCCTCTTGTAAGGGGGGAACCCCTATGAATGTGGCCACTAAAGCAGCGGCCTCCGGGGGCAAGTCCAATTTTATTTTACAGCCTCTTGCTGACATGCTAGAGCCTGGGGTAGGTGTCGATACACTACCGGCCACGGAACCTGGCCTGGCGGAAGTCGAAACTATGCTGCTTGATCGTGTGTGAGTCTCCCGGCTCCTAACATTGACCGAAACCGCCCCGTCATTGGACAACAGAGGTCCAGAGGGTCTGGGGGCCTCTTTGAGGTTTTTACGTGAGGAGTCAGTTTCAGACAAAAATGCTTCCTGGCCCAAAGTGCAATTGTTAACATATGTATCTATTATTGCACATTTCTTAAGAAGACCGGCTAAACATGTATTCAGAGTGTCCACAATGTCTTTTGCTATGCCCATTAATAATGGCTCTATACGTGCTACAAACATAGACTCTAGCTGGGCTCCAAGATTGTCATTGGTTACAGCCACACTATTAGATGAAGCAACTGACTTTTTCCCCCTTTTAGTGTTCCTCTTAAGTTTGTGGCCAATGACCGGGGTACGCCGTTCTGAAGGAAGGGCTTCGGATTTGACAGGAGAAGGACATACAGAAGGAGCCGCAATGTTCGTAGGTTGAATCAGTACCACTTCAGGCTCTAATGGTATCTGCGGTGTTTGTTCAGTATCAATAACCTCCGTGTGGTCTACGAGGTGCGATGGGGTTAAGCCGAGTTCTTGCTCTGCATTCGCAATTTCCTTCGTAATGGCCCCCACAGTGGAGGAAAGATAGGAAATAATCGACTCGGAATGTCTAGGCACCTTTGCGTTCTTCCCCCCCTCCTCGGGATTAGTAAATGTCTTGCGCTTACCCATCTTAAGATGTCAGGGGGCTAGCCGAGCCCGGCCTCTTCTGGCCCCTGACAGCAACAGACGGCCCGCCCTTTGCCCGGGCTTAGCCCGCGCGCGGTCCGGCGACACGGGAGGAGCAGCTTTCTTTTAGGCGCCTCCGGGCACGGAAGTGGTTGGTAGTAGGCGTCGTCCCAATCCAGCAAGGGACGCTGGGCACTGTAGTTCACCGCTCTCCCCGCTCGGCGACCGCGTTGACACCAGCGGCAGCGGGGGAGGACAGCGGTGTTGGCGACTGTGTCAGTGGGACCCCTGGGGATAGGTAGGTGCTGGTGCTTGCCCCCAAAGAGTACTTGTAACTCCGCTCCACCGGAGGAGCAGCTTTCTTTTAGGCGCCTCCGGGCGCAGAAGTGGCTGGTAGTAGGCGTCGTCCCAATCCAGCAAGGGACGCTGGGCACTGTAGTTCACTGCTCTCCTCGCTCGGCGACCGCGTTGACACCAGCGGCAGCGGGGGAGAACAGCGGCGTCGGTGACTGTGTCAGCGGGACCCCTGGGGATAGGTAGGTACTGATGCTTGCCCCCAAAGAGTACTTGTAACCCCGCTCCACCGGAGGAGCAGCTTTCTTTTAGGCGCCTCCGGGCTCGGAAGTGGCTGGTAGTAGGTGCCGTCCCAATCCAGCAAGGAACGCTGGGCACTGTAGTTCACCGCTCTCCCCTCTCGGCGACCGCGTTGACACCAGCGGCAGCGGGGGATAACAGCGGCGTCGGCGACTGTGTCAGCGGGACCCCTGAGGATAGGTAGGTGCTGGTGCTTGCCCCCAAAGAATACTTGTAACCCTGCTCCACCGGAGGAGCAGCTTTCTTTTAGGCACCAGAGTCCTTTAGGGAATGACAAAATCATCCGAAGAGGAAGAGTACAGAACGCAGTCTGAATGCTGTGTCATTAGTGACCAAACAGAATATGGCAGTCCATGTCGAGGTCCAAGGTGATTGTTGCAGAGTATATCAGGGGACAGTGAAAGGCAGAAACCGGCCATATGGCCGAGATGAATACTACTGCGTCCTTCTTACCACGAAGGCAGATTCATCCGCATTTTCATCCTCTGCTGTTTTATGTGCCTCACATGTGGGTGGTGGTGTTCTGTCTCCAGGACTGTGTGGCAGTATTACCTCAGAGGCCGGAGGGGGAATTTCTGCCGCACTGTGTGGCACTGACACTTCAGGGGGCGGAGATGTGGATGGAGTGGTAGCAGCAGCATGGATCAGCGCCAGGCCTTGTGGTAGCAATACCATGAGGAGGGTCTTTAGGGCACTGAAGAACCCAGCTGCCTCTCGCTAGTGTGCAGCCATGGCAGCCACTCTTTCCGCCTGCATCCGCTCCATGCTCTCCATGATACTCCGCATGTGTCCCAACTCCCTGGTGACATCGCTGGAGAGACTCTGACTAGACAGTTGTTCTTGTCTCTGAGTCAGGACTCCTGCGCTGTCAGCCATAGATTGTTGGAGAACATGGAGCGGACTGTGGGTGTCCGTTAGGGACTGTGAGTGGTCCCTGATGGGACTTAGACACCCACGTATGGTATCTAGTTTGGCTGCCATGCGGTCGAACCCCACCGCACCTGTTAAGCCAACTTCTCCTGGCACCCCAACACACGGCTTTAGAAGGCCATGTATTGTTTGTGGCAGCTGTGGTAGTGAGTGCTGCCTGCTGTGTGTTCTGTGCCCATGTGGCGTCTCGATGCAGCTGGGCTGCCCTGCTCCTGGTGATGGGGTGCGGAGGGTGTCCAGGAGCTGTTGGAGGGCATCGGAGTCGAAGGTGTGGTGAGAGGTTGGGCCTGCTCTGCAGGAGGTGTTGGATTTCCCTCTGCAATGTGTAGGGGAGATGCAGTCTAACATTGTGTTCACACGTATGTTGACGCATTGTACATGTTTACATTCACACTGCCTGACAGTGTACACTATGGCTGTTTGGGAGGAGCTGCCTATTTGATGCAGGACAGTGGACATTTCGACAACATCATGGAAGTGTGTTTGTACCTGTACATTGTCAACTCACATTTCCCTGCAATGCCAAATGTGATTGGCGAGTTTCTACACATAAGCGGCACCAGTTTTGTCCTCTGTTATGTTGTGGACGTGTTGCGGTTTGTACCACTTCGTTGTCAATGTTGATGTGCTTTGCATGTTGTGTTTGTGTGCTGCATTTTGGGGAAGTCACCCCTGCAGCTCTGATTTTGCTGCCCCTTATCCCTTTCATGCAGTGTGACGTTGACTTCTGTGCTTATACAGCGCTGAGATGTTGCATTCTTGGGTACATTGGTCTGTTGGTGGGAGTTGGGGGTCTAGGGCATGGCTTGTCCATAGATGTGCTATACTTAATTGTGCATGTGTGCCATTGTGCCCATCTCACCCCGTCCCCCCAGTCCCTGGTCGTTACTCACCCTGGTGCTGTTGTGTCAGGTCATGTTGAGCAGTGTCCAGTCCCCCAACTGCTGCCACCGTCTCCCCACTGATGACTGTGGCACCATTTCCTCCATCTCATCCCGCTCCTCCTGTGTCGCTGGACTCCCACCCCCAGTCTGCATTGCTGCCTTCCGGTTCTTGGTGGGTTTCTGCTTGGTTTTGCGCTTCACATCATTCCAGCGCTTCTATACCTCTTCCATTGTCCCCTTCAGCACTCTAACTGCATTCACCTTGTCCACGATGGACTGCCATAGACCATTTTTTGTTGCCAATGACACAGTGGAGATGACAAACAGTAGTTGATGGTGTTCTACCACCTCCGTTATCAGCATCCTGTTTTCCTGCGGACAGAACCGCTTCTTCCTACTCTTCTTGTCCTTAGCCTTCCCTGACCCTGAGGTCCCAGGCTGGTCCTCCGGGGGGTTTGTGGGGTTCTGGTTGTCCTATGTACTTGCTCCGGCTACCTCCATTGTGCTTCGCTGTTGTTTCGCTTTTGTTTGTATGTTTTTTTCTACTTTTATAGTGATTTTCCAGCATGATGTGTGTGAATTTTAGGCCTGGCGAAGAATATAGTTGATTTTTTTATCGCAGTTGGGCCCATCGCTACTTTTTACGCATTGGGGTTTACATTTTTATTGCCGTCCCGGCGACTTTATTGCGGACATTTGACGCGTTCTCTGGAACATATCACATGTTATCGCCGTGTCGTGAATAGTACATTAACACAGAGTTATTTTCCCGCGATAGACGGTGATGTGAAACATTGCGATAACCGATTTTGGCGATGATTATCACACGTTCTTGAGAATATCCCCCTGTGTTTTAAAGGAGGGGGATGTGCTGTGGGCTCGTGTTACAGGTTGCTATGCTCTTGCTATGCGCTTGTGCATTGTTGTATTTTGTTTGCCATTCTGTATCCCTAGACTGTTTGAGGGATTCATTAAGGGCAGTTGAATGCTGGTACCGGACTTTATGGATGGCATTGCCCCAGCTCTGTATTTTAGGATTAAAGTGCTTGCATTAGTAAACTGCCTGGAGTGCTTACCACAGTTAGCGACTGCCCCTTTTCTTCAAAAAGGATCTGTGCAGGATGTACTTTCACCCAAAGCACTAACCTGCTTCCAAGCATGCATTGTTACCATTAATTAATCACCCGTAGTATCTACCAGGTGTTAAAGGTGGCAGCTCAAGATATCTTGCTAGCTCTTACTTTTTGATATAGCCTGCTAATTTCACCCTTATGTCCTTTCATGTGGAAATCTATTCAGAGTGCCCAGCGATATAGCAGAAGCCCAGCAAATGAAACACATTCTGTCTGTTTCACAAGTAACTTTGTTCTTCTTCCGGTTTATTGTAGGCGAGCGCCATCTAGTGGAATTGTATGATATCTTCACCTCGGCTTCTGTCAAATCTACTTTGAAGAATAAAATAAGCCTCAAAAGTATTTTTCACGCTTCTTTCTGGTAAACACAAACGGCCTCATTTATGGCATTTTGGCGTAGGACAGCGAAGAAAGAAAACTTGCTGTTCTGCCCTGCTGGAACCGCTTTGGACCCTAGCGCCAACGTAGGAACCCTTGCACCTTGCACCGTGTTGCAAGAGTGCCTCCTTTGCAGGCAGGTGTGACTTCCTGCACAAAAACTTTTCTACAAGGCATTTTCCTCTTGCTATGAAAAGTGGAAAACAAGGAGAAACTAACATAATTCTCCTTGTTACACCTCACTTAATCCCTTCCGTGGTCCCGTCGGCCAACAAGGACTCCCTCTCCAGTGCTGCCAACGGCCGACGCAGCCCCGCCCACCCTTTAGAACGCCCGCACCGTGGCGGAATAACCGCCGCGCTTAAGGCGTTAAAGAGGCATATGAATTTGACACTTCCCCAGGATTACATCACTTTGTAAATTGAGGGCAGCGTCAAATTTCATGGGTGTTACATGGGAAAACCCAGTGCACAGCCATGGAACACCTCCAGAGCGCAGAGTAAAGAGACGCAGTGATTTATGCTGTCACCGTACTCATGATTTATGAGGTCACACAAAACCACACGGGGTGTCTTTGCGTGGCTTCATTAATCTTTATGAGAGCACTGTGTCACAATATATGTGGTGCAAAAGTGACGCATGGCTCTCATAAATAAGCCTCAAATTGCTGATTAAATCACAACAACTTTCCTATTGATTTCCAACGGTTCAACCTTAGTCCATTTTATGGTGAATCCGTTGGTTTTATCTAGGGATAATAAATTTTGTTTCAGGGTACTTACTATGCTATCACAATCACGACCCTGAAGTAAATGAAACCTTAAGGTAAGTGCACTATGGTCGCTTAACAAGTTAACCAAGGTGGCAAAGTGCACAGCCCTACTCTCAGCTGTAGCTGATATCAAAATAAAATCAACAGTGATTTGTCTACCCTTTGCAAAGAATGTTGGGTCCAACCTCTGGGTTAGAGGGTTTTTAGGGTTTACGACCTTAATGTCTAGGTCCAGGAGGATATCATTTAGTTGATCCCCAATACGCGAGTGGGAGAAATGGGTGATAGGGTCTTCATTTTCATCTACAAACTCACAAGTATTCTGACTACATCGTGGGCAAGGATGTTGGTTAAAATCTCCCCCCCATATTATCGTAGAGTCTAGACTTGTCCCATCCATGGGGGAAAGTTTTTGCCTCGGCTCACTCAAGAGCTTTAGGACGTCCGATTCAAATAGGTTGTTATAGAAATTCACCACAAGCACTTCTTCAGCTTTATTAGCTTGAATGCGGATTATCTGGTAGTTTGATTTAAGTTCTATTATCTTTATTTCTACCCCCACCTATTGTATTAGATATAAATGTCGTTAAGCCACCTTTTGCCTACCCGACGCTGTCGAAATTGCAGGGGAGAAGTACGTTTTGTAACCTGTTATATGGATTTCGGTGGTCGTCCACGTTTCTTGGAGACAGATTATACTATAGTCCTTCATAAATTCCACTGCTGTTCCATTTTCTATCTTGGGTCGGAGTCCCGCTATGTTCTAAAAAAGGAACGTTAACACGTACCCATCCTTGACATCAGTTGTTTCAAATAGCGTTCCCTCCTTTCCTAAATCAACGCTGCCGCATGGTCTAACTTCTTGCGCCTTTTCATTAGGAGGAAAGCCACGCCCCCCACTGACTAAACTACAAGTTATCTTATCTGCTATGTATGACCCCTTAGATTTTTGTACTACCATTTGATTACCTATTTTGGTTGGTGATAGAGGATTAACACTACATTCAGTGACTGCGCAATCTCTATTCAGGCAGTCATTTAATTTGGGGATGTCCCTCAAAGCCCAGCAGTTAAGTCAATCCACCCCTTCCAGCCCTGCGAGCATGGAGTAGTATTTGTATGTAGGAAAGTTAAAGCCTGGATTTGTGGTGGTATGTCCGCGTATGGGGGTAGGATGTGGGTGTCCCCACAATAATGGCTGAGGATAGAAATAGGTTAGGTCTCGTGTTGTAATACCTTCCCCACCTCTTATGTCAAACCATTCCCCTATGTGTTTGGTTACTCTGTGATCCTTAAAGTTCAAAATGATCACATCCCCCCTAACATCCTTGGGTCTATTGCCCAACCACCCCACTCGTCTGACACTCAATATTTCCCCATTTAAATTTGGTGGCAGCGGGCGGTTATTTACCAGCCAGTACACCACCTTGTTTTTTAAAGCTCGATCGTCTTCCCATACTCCTTCCTTTAGTTCCGGAACCCCTGTCAGAATTACTACATAGGGTGCTGCTTGTGGAGGAAGATCTACGTTCCTCCTGTGCACCCTTGTGGGGATTGGCTGGGGTTGGGTCTTATTTTCCTCCTGACGAGTATTCCTAGTTTGATCGTGTCCCAATTTAGGGAGATGGCCTTCCCCCCTTTTTTCTTTAGGGTGTACCTGTCCTTTTGTTGGTATACTAATAGTTTGGATTTCTTTCCTTGGTGCAGACTGCGCACCCTTATTCTGTGTTTTATCTGATGGAAGAGTTGAGAGCCGTTGTTTACAACTGTGGTTTTTATATGTTTTTGCTATCAGCTCCCTGGTCTGCTCAGCATTTTTCTGTATAACTTCTTCCAGCCCTCCCAACTTTTCTGATATGATTTTTACCCTATGTATTAGGGGAAGTATCAGAGACTTTACTGATGGAAGAATGCAAAGATCCGTTAACTGAGAGGGTTTCCCCGACTGGGGGGTGAGACTGAATGTGCGTTCCTGCCAACCCAGGGGGATTATGTGCTGTTTTTTGTGACTTTGACGTTCTGCCTTGTTGAGTCCCTCCCCTTCGTTTCCTCTTTTTTAGCTGTTTTGGCTGGATTTGTTTGTCAGTTTGAAGGGTGAGTGGAGTAGGCGTGGATGAATCTAAGTGTGACATCTCCTCAGATGAGATTTTCAACAGCAATTCTGTGAGTGATATACTTTTATCTGAGTCATTTGGCTTTTCTTGTTCCCTTAGCTGTAATGGGATGCTAATATCGCCTTCATGTGTTGCCTTCCCACTGTAATGTGGCGGGGTACTAGCTGCTTTAATCAACCCTAATGAAGAACGCTTATCATGCAAGCAGGGTGGCAGTGGTGGATTGCTAGGGTTGGGCTAGGACTCCAGTGGATCTTTCTGTGCAATGGAGTGGCTAGACTGCGTAACCCCAATATTTTGAATGCCTGGGAGGGATACAAAAGATGGGGCAAGAAAGGAGTCCTGAGAGATAATAGATATATCAATTGGTTGCACAAGTGGAAGAGTCCCAGCGGTGATTGAAAGACGTTTCCCTGTGTGCTCAATAGCGTTTGCTACCACCCCAATAGTCTTCTGCAGCATGCGGTCAATAGCCGTCAAGCTCGTAAGAGTAGATTGCGCCTGTTTCTTAGTTGCTGGGCCAGGCATTTCGCTAGGGTAACTTATCAATCAGTTTTAAAATTTGCCCACTAGTTTAATGCCAACAACAGGAGAGAAAGGAATATTAATACCCAGTTTATCTAAAGCATAAAGTATTGAAATATTAAAATATTTCACCAGATGATTTACTCCGAACACACTAGCCGTTTGTGGGCAGGTTATAAAGTTTAAACGTAGTCCTTACTTTGAGCAACTAGAAGTCCCACGATGTTTCAAGGGTACGTACTAATAGCAAATCCAGGGGGGGGGACCCAACCCGGCCTCCTTCGGCCCCCGAACGGCCACAAAACAGCCCCGCCCTTGACCCGGGCTTCACCCGGGCTACTCCCGCGCGCGTCCCGGGAGGAGCGCAGTTGCTTTTGTGCGCCTCCGGGCGCGTCCAATGAGGTAGGCGGGCGGGACTAGGAGTGGGTTGTGGGGGCTGTTGTAGTCCCCCCGCTCAGCGGCCGCGTTTGGTAGGCGGCGGCGGGGGGACCGGGTGCCCAGATGATAGCGCTCCGATGTCCAAGCGCTCCGCAGTTCTACAGAGTCCCCTGCAGATGGGCCACGATAAGAGATGCACCAATTTCAGTTAAACAAAACTTCCCTTCAAGTCATAGGGTTCATCAAGAAAAACCTAGGCCATCCAGCAAAAAAACTTTTTAACTGTAATTTTCTCTAGTGCCTCCCAGATTCGAAGAACAGCCAGTACAGCATCGCTCAGTGCAGTTGGGGGCTTCTCCTCCTGTGTTTTAGCACAAGCTGGTCCACCTCTATTTGATTAGAAAGAATGGATTGCTAACTTTGAGAATTACTTAAAGTCAGTTATGGATTGAACTTCTGAGCTTAAAGGTAAAGAGTGCTTCTAATTGAAGCAATAGGAAAAGAAGGCCTAAATGTTTTATATTTCTATCGATAGCTGCCCTGCCAGGCAATGCACATATTGATGACACCTATGTAGAAAACAAGGGAAGACTAGAAATATAGTTTGGAAAGAAAGACAATATAGTTATACAAAGACATTCATTTTACACACAGCCCCATAAAATACCAGTATTTCTAGGATTTGCAACTACAAAGTGTTACTGTCCTTGTTCGACCTCTGTGGCTTCTTCATGTGGATAAATGTCTGCCATCCATGACTCGAGTCCTCTCAAGTGTGACTTCCAGGCCTGGCCACTCTTACTCTTCCCTCCTTCTGGGCTTGGTCGATCACCATGTTTCCCAGCATGACTCGGCAGGTCACACGTCCTTCTCTTCTTTCTCCTTGGTACTTCAGCCTGTACCTTCTTTTCACTTATGCTGGCGAGACTTCTTTGTGTCACAGTGGCTCCTCAAAAGGCGCCCGAAGCTTTGCTGTTAGAGTGCCATGTTCAATCCGCCTACACAACAAAGATTTTTGTTTTTCAAAAAATAACTCCAGGATTTGCAGAGGGGTTTTCCCATGGGGGAGTGTTGTTTATTTTTTTTCCAGTTTGGGAGCACTAGGCTTTACCTTGCAGTTCCAGGACAAAAGAAATGTGGACCATCCACCCCAAATAGGGAAACCGGTTATGGGTACTTTGGCTGATCACCCAATGTCAGTTGGGCTTAGATCAAACGTTTCTACTTTTGGACAATGCAGAGATTCCACCAGGCCAAACATTGTAGTTTTGTGAGCCTGGAGTTGGGAACTGTGAGTTTGGAGGACAGGGTACTCTGCCACATTTGTAATGAAGTAACCTATCTGTAAAGCTCTTCAATAAGGTCCTAAATCATGAGTGTATCCAGATCTTATCTCCTAATGACACTGCATTGAATAACCCAATGGAGCAAAAGAAAATCTTTGATTGCTGTTACCAACAGAAAGCCAATATAGGGCCTGATTTATATGTTGGTGGAAAGGGTGTTCCGTCACAACTAGGACTGAGTATCTTTTCTGCCAATATAATTTTCCACCGCCTGATTTAAATGCAGGTGAACCTTAGGGCGGCTGCTCCGTTGGAGCGGAGAAGCTTTGCCCCACTTAAATGTCCCTGAGACGAAAAATAAAATGGTAATTCATTACCATTTTATTTTTTAATAACCCCGTCTGAGTATCAGGACGGGGGCGAGGCCGCTGCTGAACGACAGCAGCAGGGAGCAGGGTGGGCTGCCTTTGAATTGTTTTAAGTGTGTATATCTTTTTTGCCGGCTGTCTTGCGACAGCCAGCCAGACATGCACTTTTGAAATCTCTCAACCGAGCGTCGTAAGACAGCTGGTTTGAGAGTAAGTGCAGGCCTCCAGTGGGCTGTAGTGCGCCACGACAGGCCCCTTCCTCCAATCAGGGCACTGCTCTCATGCTGTGAGCAGTGCCAGGATTGCTCAAGGGAGTTCTCTGAGGTCTGATTTGCAGTCATGAGCAGGTCTGGAGCGAGGAGGTGGTGTTGTTACCAGGTAAGTGTTATGTTTATCATTTTTAATGTTATTTTCCTGCATTTGCCCCACCTCCATAGATGCCAGCCACAACAGAGTGGACCTTTGGTGTAATGATGGCGGAGACTACTATGTCTCTGCTGTGGTTACACCATTCCAACAGCTCTTTGGCGTAAGGGTCATCAGAGGTTGACATGTATGTTTGACCACCTAATTTAGATGGGCAGACATATCGGTCAGTTTTCACTGCCTGTAGCCTCCAGGAAAACGTTGTGGTAAGGGGCAGAGAAATTTACAAAATGCCCTCCTCAAAAATAAGATAACTCCCATGGTGATGTGAGCATTGTTTTTTTTTGTTTTAAAAAATAAAATGCCACTTTGGGATTTTGTTTTTTAAACTAAACTAAACATTGTAACTTTGTCATATGGCTCCATCAGTTCGATGGAGCCATACAGCAAAGTTATAATGCACTGGCAAGAATCAACCGTTCCTGTCAATGGATGAAGTGTATTCCAGTCTGACGGATATTTCTAGATTTGGTCATTGGGACCTCTGCCAGAGCAATTTAATGCCTGATGTACAAAATAATCTGCAAAACAAGAGTCACACAGCACATAGGGTTCTTTGTGAGTCAGAAATATCCATTAGAAATTGGAAGTCAGGCATAATGGAGGCATCCCTCCTCTTTCCACCAGGTGTACAGAGGTAAGGACCTCTGCTGACCTGTCATGCCGGAATACCACCAGCCAAAATTATGATTAGCAGGAAAACAAAGTAAGAAAATATCCCAAACATTCATCAAAGCTTTTTATTTATTTATGAACAAAAACTTAAATTGACTTACCTAAACTTTCTAGAGAGAATGCTTAAGATTAGGCTGTTTTTATTGTTTCTGAAAGTAACAATAAGTCTTTTTTGCAGTTACAGTGTCAAAATGGTTTGCAGGGCAGTTAATTTGACCAATTGTTGCTTCAAATTGAACTGATGGACACTATACTTGAATATTGTAATCCTACTGAAATTAGGCTTTCTTCGACTTTACTTAATCACAATGAATTGGGCAAATGTGGGTAAATCAGTCCAGCATGAAGTGCACTCTAAGTGGCTAGTGGGCCACAATCACAACAAGTTACATAGATCTATAGGTGAAGGAGACACCTGAATTGTATTCCATTTTTTCTTAAATTTACCAGTTTTGTACAGGATTTCCTGTTTGCCAAAAAATGAATCCATATGTTCCACCTAGAGCACCTTTACATAACATGTCCTGTTCTGCCATTCCCTTCTGATGAATGTGCATGAATATAGTCATAACCTTTGCTCTCTCTATTAAAGGACACAAACCCATATTTGTCCTGGCAGATTATGCCACAAGATACCCAGATGTTATCGCCTTCAAACAATGCATTATCTGTCAAATAACAATGACAATGTTTGAACTATTTTCCAGATCTGAGTTTCTGAATGAAATATTACTTGATCAAGTAACCTCTTTTGCATCAAAATTCTTGACTAGGTTTTGCTAGCAACTCAGTATAACAGTGTTACGCACCTCTGCCTACCATCTGCAGAAGGAAGGGTTAGGAGAACGATACAACTATACTTTAAATCTGACCCTAAAAAATGTTGATCTAGGAGAAAGAAATTGGGTCATTATCTATAGCTCTGTTTCCATTACATGTTAGCACAAGAAAGTACTAGGTTTTCGTCTTTTGAACGCTTATGTGGTGAAAATATTCGCACTTCGTTAAAATGACCAGAGAGGTTTGCCACGAACAACCAGACACAAGAACGCCTCCATATTACCCAGTTAAGAGCCCATATAAGTAAAATGAAAGAATTAGTCATGGAGAACTTTGAACGAGCACAACATTGGCAGCACCAGTATTATGTTCAAGATACTAGACAGAATTCAAACCTAGGCATTGGGTACTATTATTACTCCCATCTAGCACAGATAAAAGACTTGCTAAATAGCAAAGCCAAGAGCGTAAAAAAGTGTCTTAGCAAATACAACTTCTTGAAACAGAATACCACTTATCTCAAATCAATGTTTTGAAAGAAATGTGAAGGTTCTATGACCTGCCAATCAGTTCATTTAACACATGCAACTCTTAATTAGACAGCAGAACTCAAACTTCGGTCTGATCTGAAATATTTTAAAGGAAAAGGAATAAAGACCTGTTAAAAACTTTTCAGCACTCTTTTCCATCAGAGGACATGTCTCATACAACATTCCATAAAACCTGAGCTGGGATAAATAGTCAGAAAGATGCAATATAGAATCCATGAAGCCACATAAATCACAATAAGCGAAGAGATAAAAAGAGAGGGAGACTTTGGGCTGGTGTGCAACTGTGCAGTTGATTGTTCATTCGATGTGTGCAACCCTCAAAAAAGTGGCAGCATATTTGTTGTGGAAACTGAAAGGACAGATAAAACAAGAGCATAATAGATGTAACACCAAGCACAAGTCAGGTACAGCATTTAAGTCATATTGGAAAATTAAAAATAAAGAATGGGAGTTACCGCACTATTGTTCCCTTGGTCAGAATCACACAATTTCAATATAAATGGATGCCTATAGCAAATAGAGAGATGTGAGCTATTTAGTATAGAGTACTTTGCATATGGCCACACAACCCAGCAAGATTGAGGAGGGTGGGAAAGAAACCTAATACTCCTGGTTCTGAAATATCTAGCCCTATATCTATAGATCATCTCCTTCCTGGGCAGATTCATTTGTGCAATGATTGTATTAAACATCTTCTCATTTAAATCAAGTTCAAAATGCATAATTGCACTTTGCACTTTAGTCTGTCTCTTTCTGACAGCGGAGTGCGGAGTGGTGGTGGTCCTGCCCTAAAGCTTCTTATTGGCCGCATGCGACTGACCTGTCAATTGATCGCTCTGAAATCCACTTAAGTCCTAGAGGCACAAGATAAATATGTAGTGGTTGCTTGGTGGGCAAGTGACATAGACATGGAACAAACACCTTCAACACATCAGAGCCTCCTCCTCGCTTCTTGAGTTCCACAAGTAGCCGAAGACCTGTTTTTTTTGTATAAGCACCGTGGGGGCCTCACACCTACACAAATGCCAAAGCGACTGGATACCCTCTCGGGTGATTAGTGTGCTATACAAACCAATATAACATAACATTACAGAAGGAGCTCTGCCCCAAACCTTTCTGGCATGTGGTGGGGTACAGAAATCAGGATGGGTGGGATTGGGCAAGGGCACAAGGGGCAGTGTTTGAAGCTGCTATCAGTCAGGGTCAGCCTGGAATGGTCCTTTGTTGGATAAATGGGGGCACATTGGCTACTGGGAAAAAGGGGTGATTTGCTTAAAGTGAATTGGCAGGCCAGGGTAATGATAGGTGGAATGTGAGGCAGGTGTTCTGGGAGAGGACTATTTTGTTTTCTTGAAAATGGCACGTGATAGAGCTACAGATGTTTTGAATGCCTTCTTGGCATTTGGTGAAGCATGGAGACAAGATCTATTGGTGCTGTGTGTTCTGGAAGAGGCATGGGCCACTACCAGCATAATGCTGCCTAGATACTCATAATAGGGAGTTGCAACAGCAGTGTTGGCCAGCTAGCACCCATCAAAGGAAAATGATACAGGTGGAGATAGCAGAGGATGGGTAGGGCTTAGTCAGATTATCTAGTGTGGCTCAGTAACATGGTCTGAAGACAATGTATGGTTAGAGATGGATGACACAGAGACATTTATGGACATCATCAGATATGGTCAGTGAGGGTCAGGTGAGAGGGGATGTTTTTGTGCTTTCGAATACAGCATTGAAGGGTGTTTGTGATGGGGAGATGCCGAGCACCAGTGGTTTGAGACCCACAGAGGTAGCTAGTGTGGTTTTGGATGATACCTTTGTTGGAGTTTGAGGAGGAAGATGAAGTGAAGTAGGAAGGGATTGTGTAGTTGGGCAAGGATCAAAGTGAAGATATGCAATTTGAGTGGCAACAGTGCTCTATGGAGTTATTAGGTCAGCAGAAGCCTCAAAGCATTAATACAGTGTGAGACGATGATATTTTTCAGAAAACGAGGACCACATGTACTAGAGAAAGGGATAGAGATGGAGGAGGTAATAAAGAATGATGATGGGAATAAGATATCAGAATTGAAATAAAATGACAAGAAGGGAGATGGTGGGGAGGAGCCAAGCTCGCTACCGAGATGGCCGCTTAGGGGGTCGGCTCCGCCGGTCTCTCTCTCCCACTGCAACATCCTGGCATTGATCCTGTTCCCCTGTCCTACCCCGTGTTTGTGAAGGGAAGCGGAACCCGTCGCCGTAAAACGAGCTTCCTCCGAGGCTCGGTGGCAGAGCAACGTCGCCTTGCATTCTGAGGCCCGGTCCGGCGTTTAGACTGGGGCCTGGCGTAGTCCGCGATCCGCCCTGCAGTTCGTCAACAGCGGGCTGGGAGACGCAGAAGACCCGGCCCGTCCTGATCGGTGGAAAACGACCGCTAAGTGACTTGGGGCGCCGGATGGCACTGGTGAGATAGCGAGGCCGGGGGGAAATGGCCCTGGCCCTGAAATAAAACGCAAAAGGCGGCGGAGTGGTTCCTGAGGGGACTTAGCGCCGGTGAGTCAGGATCGGCTGGAAGGACGCAGGGTATACGTCCCCAAACGCAGCGAGGCTTGACATTGGTGATGCGATGCCTGGTTGAGGATGGAAAGTGTACTGGGTCATTCACCCTGGTGTGAGGAGAGCTCTCTGGAGACGGGGAGGCTGGCTTGTTATCCCAGGGAGATTCCCAGAGACCAGGATCGGCACAGACTAGCCGTCACATACGAATGGGCTCCTTAAGGTTGGCAATCCCGTTGGCACGGCAGAGTTGCGGTGCGCTGTACCCGATTGCGTGGGAACCCCTGGAGGGCGCCCCCCATGCAAAACAGTCCACACATACCAGGCTGCTGATTGCAGGGGTGCCTCGGACGCAGTGGGAGTGACACCAGGCACCCTCGGTGTACTCGGACATCACATCAGGGTACTTGAGATCGGGTGAGCTGTGGATCGTGTGGATGACCAGTGGACAGAGTCAGTCAAGTGGTCGAGTTGGGCCTGAATAAGGGCAGCGATCCTGGAGCAAATATTGGTTGTAAATGTGATTGCCGGATTTGCGTGATCTGTCGCCCCGGAGAAGCCGGCATCCGGGGTGCGCATCGAGCTCTGTCTCTTCGTGAGAGGCGATGGGGCGACCTGAAGATACGCCATCGCTGCCAGCCGTCATGGCCGCCATTGAGGCGCTCCATTCACAGTTCACCGCTGTGCTCCAGACACTGATCGTGCATGTGGACGATATCTTGGGAACGGTCATTGACTTTCCGTTAAGTTCTCATCTATCGGTGGTGCCAGCGGTGCAGCGTACACCCGAGATCCCCGGGCGTAACCCGGATTTATTGTGCTTTGTTGACCCCCAATTCACAGCCAGCGAGCCCGTGATTATCACTAGCGTTCCCTGCTTGATCCTGTTGCCACCTCATACAGATACGAACAGTCTTCTGTGCTGTTACAAGTTCCTCAGTGACTGTTGGAAAGACTCGACATTCCTGGACACCTTCCTTCGCTTGTTCTGTGGACAGCGTGAACCTTTTTCCGTTTGCCGGTCCTGCACCACTGACCTGAACTTTACCGATCGCCTTGCCTTTTCATTTGAGATGGTGGTTCGAGTGGAAAAGACTTTCCTGACATTTCGTACTGGCCAGGGTTTAACTTGCGGGCTTGGGTTCGATAAAACAGCTTGACTCAATGCCGGGATTGTACCTACAACGTGACGGGAGTTGGGTGGTGCTTTGTTACGCTTCCCCGATTGGTTTGTAAATTTGCTATATGTGGGTTTGACTATATTTCAGGGTGATTGCTTCTGGTGGGGGGTACGGGAGACCGGGGGTGTATTTGCTCTTTACGATCTCTCCTCTTCCATCTTTTCCCTTCCTTGGGGTTAGTTTAGTGGGCGACAGGCACGCTGCTAGTGGGGTTAGGTCGTAGCCATCCGCAGGGGTGCAGGGTGGGGGGTTGAGGGGGGGGGGTTATTTTTCCTTTATTTCGTTCTATGACCTTTCTGTTTCCCTTTTCCCTTCTTCACAAGCGATGTGGCATATTCTCCTGATCTTTTATTCCTTATAGCCGTGTGTCGGGTGTTTGAATTTCATGTTCTGTATGCTGGCTGGGTGGGACCGATGATGTTTGCTCAGGGCTATCTGTACCGTATTGCTTTATCTCAGCTCTAACCTGTAAGTGATGTCTCTCGGATGCCTATAACTGTTGTATATTCTCTCAATTGATCCACCTGTTCAGTATTATGATGTGTTCCATCAAATGATGCCCGATATGTCTATTCCTACTCTTGTGTTATAATAATAAAAATATATAAAATAAAAAAAAAAGAAGGGAGATGGTGAGTAAACAGGTGAAAAACCAAACCAAAAAGCAAAGGCATTAAACCTAAGAGGCTTCAAAGAAGGAAGGAGGGGGAGTGGTAAAACTATTTGGTCTTATCTTGTTGTTTCTACTGACGGCATCATTTGGAAAGGAGAGTACATTGAAATGTTTAGGTTTAGCACAAAGAAGGGCTCGGACAAGGAAGAGATAGAACTTTCAAAACAGCCATAGGTGCAAATAATGATTGAAAATTGGACTACAGACATCTTAATCTATGCTAGTGTTCATTGTGCAAAATTACGCAAGTATAATATTGTAATTTTAAAGTATGTTGATATCAACCACAAAGCACATATCCCTTTATGAACATTTGACCTGGGTGTGTTGCAATGAGATATTCATGGCAAATACAAGGAGATGATGGACGAGCACTGACACTTTTCAGACACTCACCCTCAGTCACAGATCTGGGTTGAATCCTGCATCATTCTTTAGCTCACTTTGCCAACTCAGTTCAGACCCAGCAACATGCAAATCAGTCTTGACCCTGTACCTCATAGGAACAGTCCAGCCCGAACTGCCAAGCCAGGTCTTCCCTGAACCGGAAACAAGCATCCTGGGACCAGTTTCCTGGTAACACCCTCCATCAGCCAGGCTAGCTTAAATCTAGTGGCAAAGTGAGCAAGGGACCCACATCTGTGCATACCCTGCAAACTTAGGGCAAACAAAGCAAACACAAGGAGATGATGGACGGAGCACTGAAACTTTTCAGACACTCACCCCCATCACAGATCTGGGTTGAATCCATCATCATTCTTTAGCTCACTTCGCCACCTCAGTTCAGACCCAGCTATATGCAAATCAGTCTTGATCCTGTGCCTCATGGGAACAGTCCAGCCCAAACTGCCAAGCCAGGTCTTCCTTGAACCGGAAACAAGCGTCCTGGGACCGGTTTCGAGATAACACCCTTCATCAGCCAGGCTAGCTTGAATCCTGTGGCAAAGTGAGCAAGGGACCCACGTCTCGGCATACCCTGCCAACTTAGGGCGAACAAAGCAAACACAAGGAGATGATGGATGGAGCGATGAAACTTTTCAGACACTCACCCCCAGTCACCGATCTGGGTTGAATACATCATCATTCTTTAGCTCACTTTGCCACCTCAGTTCAGACCCAGCTATATGCAAATCAGTCTTGACCCTGTGCCTCATGGGAACAGTCCAGCCTGTTCTGCCTGGGTCTGAACTGTGGTGGCGAAATGGCTGTTGGTCAATTTAGCTATGGTTCATGTCGAGAATGGATTGACTTGTGCATTTATGATTGTAAACGCCTATATACATCATGATAATTGTGATAAGGTTTATTTGGAGTTGGTAAATAAGGATTTTCAGAAATTATGGCAGATTTATCCATCTGTAATCATGATTCTAGTAGTATATTTAATTTGCAAACTGGAACATCTGAATTTTATGAACGATTGGGAGAGCAGTTAACAAGTTTTTCTATTCAGTCTGTATTAACCTCTAGATTCATAAGGAATGTTGGTAATCTGTTCAATCAATACGATCTTGGTTTTTATCTTAGCGAGTGACATATTGAAAATTCCTAAGTGTTAGAAATGGGATTTCTGGTTGGCTGAGGTATGCATCTAGGCCAGGCAGGAACCACCACTCTAGTTGGAGTAAGCTAGATACCCAATTAGATAACCTGTGCTCACCTCTGGTTATTTGTCACAGAGCAGTCAGGCTTATCTACAAAGACAGTAACACAATGAATACACCCTACAGGTTTAAAGAAATAGAGAATATTTATTTGAGCAAAATAAGACCAAAACAACAAAAAATTAAATCAATAGAAGCAGAGATATACATTTTTAAGGATTAAATAAAAAATAATGCTTAGAAGTCACGAGCGGTCAAAAGGTTACTTGAGATTGTCAGGGAGTGGCACAAATCAAAAGTTTAGGACAACTACAATCAACTACATGACCGGCGTGACCCATTCCACCCCTTGGGTCTGACGTCTGTCCCCAACTCAAGGAAAACTCTGTTCACATGGACAGCAACCAACAGAGGACACTAACTGTTGTCAGAGTCGGCCACAGACCATTTAGCGCTCTCAGATGTCTGAAGTTTCTCAGAGTTGTGGGCTGTAGCCCCAGGTGACTTAAATCCTTTCTCCACTCTCCCTCCGACCAGGTCAAGAGTGATATCACGAACCTGATGCTTCAACCCATGGTCTGTACCCTTAGACTGAACATGTGTCTGGCAACTTAGGGCTTCCAGGTGAGTACAACCCCCACTCCCCCAGGAGAAACACATTTTATATGTGTTGTACAAGAGTCTGCCTGGTATTCGGAGAAAATATTGAGTTAAATATATCAAGTTGCAGAAATATCAAGTTTTTAATATTGTGACACAGAAATATCCTATGCAAAAGTTGTGAGTTTTGTAGGGGTACAGGTGGGAAGTTAGTTAAGTATAATTAATTTACATATTTTTAAATGAATATTAATGATTTATTTTATTAGGGTATAGGCTGGGAAGTTAATTAAATAATAATTGATTAATTAACTTTTTTTCTTATATCAATTATTTAAAAAAGGCATAATTATTTTAATTGTTTAATTGTTTTTAATGTATATTTTTAAGTTTAAGTTAATAGTTTAATAATCTTATGAAATTAAAACTTTCCCTGCTGTGCACAGACAGGAGTGGGAGTAGTAAATGTTACCCCTTCTGTGTCCAACTCTTTCCTTACTGTTGCACAGACTGCCGTGGGAATAGTACATTTTACTCTCCTGAGTCCAATGCTTTCCCTATTGTTGCACCGACTGGAGTGGGAATACAAAATATGACCCCGTATGAGTCCAACGCTTTCCCTACTGTTGCACTGAATGGAGTGGGACTAGTAACTTTTACCACTCCTGAGTCCATTGCTTTCCGTACTCTTGCACTGACTGGAGTGGGAATTTGTACTTGTTATATTATTACATTAAAAAAATTGTAAATTATAATATTGTAACACCATGGGGTCATCACAAGAAACAAACTGTAAACAAAATGCAAAAAGACAATTGACAACTACTACCTCTCACTCATTATACTTCCCACAGAATGTCGAAACAGAGGTAGAAACACAGTCAGAACAGTGGCCCTTTAATTCGCAATGGACCTACGACTGGGAGGAGTCTCATCAGGACACGGAGACGTCTTATTCCGGAAATAACGAATCGGGGGGGTGTTTATTCACCCGGAGAGAACGGAGTGGAGAGGAAGGCGAAAGCGGAGCAGAACCGAGAAGCACATCATACGAGGAGAGAAGGCGGGGAGTCGTTGAAGAGAACGAGGAGCCGGAGAAGCCAGGAGGCCACCGACACCACGAGCCGCCCAGCCATACACCTGCGGGAGGTGTGTGGCTCAGCCAGGTACGTGTGAGATTCAGGGGCTGGGTCACTCGTAAGACAGCCGTTGCGGACTAAAGCCTGGGCTATATTTCCACCCTTCCTGGTATTCCCTTCCCCTGAGCACAAAACCCCTCACTACGGCACTTGTATAGTTGTGTGTCACGTTTAGTTGGATCCTCACTCCCTTACCCGTAAAACACTAGCAATATCGAACCGACAACTGATATACTGTTGTCTTTCTTCTCTGTTTCACTCGAGAGGCAAAACGGAAACCGAAGGAGAGCTTCCTTGACGGAAACCCGACAGAGGGCGTAGGACTGCATCCGCTGAATCAGGGACCCGAAAGGCCGCGAGAAGCCGTTCGCCTCGAGGAACAATATCCAGCCGGAAGAAAAGCTCAGACTCTCTATATTTAAAAATAAAACCCACAAAGACTAAAATTAGCGTGTTGCCTATTCCTCCCGCGACTGCTACAGTGGTAGAGAATGCGGGTATAGGCACCATCTGTGGAGTCCAGATGGAAACGGTTGTAGAACAATTAGTAAAGGGACAGGAACGAATTGAGTGGGTCTTGGAACAACATTTAGTATCAGCCCAAGCAGATAGAGAGGTAATAAAAAAAGCATTCGAAGAGAAAAGCGAACAACCCTGGGTCGATCCCGTTCTAAGGGGAGGAACAACCGAAAGAACCATAACCCACGGAACACCAGCTGTTTCTCTACAAAAATATAGAAACGGGGAAGATCCCGATGCGTTTCTATTAAATTTCGAAAGGGCAGCCCGGGCATGCGGTTGGCCAGTAGCAAAATGTCCGGTTTTTTTGGCACCCCTATTAGGAGGAGAATCCCAGGCCGCTTATCAAGTGGCAAATCCAAAGGGGGACACTACATATGCAGAAATCAAGAGAATAATACTCGACCACTTAGGATTAGACCCTGAGGCATATCGCATAAAATTCCGAAAAGAGAGAGGCTCTGTAGGGGAAAATCCTAAAACCTTGTTTGTAAGGTTAAAGATGGCCTCAGACAAATGGCTCACACCCACTACGAGCAGTAAAGAGGAAATACTTGACCGTATATATTTAGAGCAGTTTCTTGAGGCTCTCCCCTACGCCACCCAAAAATGGCTTCGTCAACATCATAATTTGACAACCGCCCAAGCTATGGAAATGGCCTCATCGTTCACTCGTGCACAACCTAAAAGTTTCCCCTTTGAGATGGAAAAAGAGAGGAAGATAGTAGTGCGACCTGAAAAGAATATTTTTCGTGGTAGAGAAACTACACGTCCCCGTACATGGAGGATCGAGAACAGTGCAAATATGGGTCCACAATGCTTTGATTGTGGGCAATGGGGCCACATTGTCCGGATGTGTCCGAGAAAAAGGAACGAGGAAGAACCTATGGAGGTCGGATACCTCCCCAAAGCCGTTCTATTCTCCGCGGAGATGGGAGGATCCTTTAGAGTAAGTGTAAAAGTCAATGGACACTCGTTATTAGCATTGTTAGACTCTGGCTGTCGGCAGTCAGTAATCCAATCACCATATGTTAAGGCAGAACAATACGTCCCTCAGGGTATGGTTAATATTAAATGTGTCCATGGGGATATCCGACCCTACCCCATTGCTAACATTGTTATAGAACTGACAGTAGGAACCTCACAAGCTGTAAGGGTGGGGGTAATGTCCAATTTACCCGAAGACATAATAATCGGGACAGATAACCCCAACTTCCTGAACATGTTTAAAGATAAACTAGCGGTTAAGAGCCAAACAGATGTGGAGGGTGGTAGACAAAAAGAACGTCCTCTTGTACGTAGCCTTCAAATTGTGAAATTGACGAAGTATGCAACATCTCCCACTAAAGGTTCTGCAAAGGCAGCAGGTTATGATCTATACAGCGCATATGAATATGTGATACCCGGTCGGGAGAAAGCACTAGTCAAAACGGACTTGCAAATCGCAGTTCCCCCAGGGTGTTATGGCAGGATTGCTCCACGCTCAGGACTAGCGGCTAAATACTTCATTGATGTTGGGGCAGGCGTTATTGATGAAGATTACAGGGGCAATGTTGTAATCCTCCTATTTAATTTTGGGCCTGATGTTTTTCAGATCAAAAGAGGTGATAGAGTGGCACAACTCATTTGTGAATGTATAGCTGATACCTTGTTGAAAGAAGTCGTCGGTTTGGACGACACAGATAGAGGATCTAAAGGTTTTGGCTCCTCGGACGCACAAACCATTCCGGTACACTCGGTTATTTCACAAGACCCCTGAGTTTTGGATAAGAGCTTTAAATTTGCACAGATTAGTGATCCCACTCTATTCAATGCATGGGACCAGGCCCACCATAGAGCTGAGGGTTCTAAGGTTTTTCCCGGGTTCATAATCCAGAATGATTTATTGTATAGAATAGGAAAGGAGGGAGACCCTGCTCAACTATTAGTGCCTGTCTCTTTCAGAGAGCAAGTACTTTTCTTCGCACACAGCCATATCATAGCCGGACACTCCGGCGCAGAAAAAACGACCCAGAATATCCTCAGGCTTTTTTTGGGCCCGGTATTTATAAAGATACGGACTCTTACTGTAGGTCCTGCGAGATCTGCCAAAAGATGAATATGGTTCGGCCACCGGCGGTTCCATTACAGCCCTTGCCTGTCATTGGAAAGCCTTTTGAAAGGGTCGGCATGGACCTTATTGGGCCATTGCCCAAGACTAAGAAGGGGTTCCAACACATCTTGGTAGTGGTCGACTACGCCACAAGGTTTCCCGAGGCTTTTCCCCTGTCTGCGGCTAATTCGAAACAGACTGGTGACAAGATGATTGAACTATTTAGCAGGGTTGGCTTTCCTAAGGAGATTTTAACTGACCAGGGTACGCCGTTCATTTCAAGATTAATGAAAGAAATCTGTGGCACGTTGGACATCCACCAGATCCGCACCTCTGTTTACCATCCTCAGACGGACGGACTGGTGGAACGTTACAACCGTACCCTGAAAACCACCCTCCGTAAGATGATGGAAGTCAGCGGGGATGATTGGGATCGAATGTTGCCATTGGCATTATACGCCATCAGGGCACAGAAACAGAGCCGCTTGGGGGTTTCGGCTTTTGAACTGCTGTACGGCCGTCAACCCCGCTCCCTGTTGGAAATGACGAGGGACGCTTGGGTTAACGAACAGTCGGATGAGGCATGTGCCACCCTTGATTACGCCAGGGCTCTAAAATCTAAACTGGGCAAATTGCGGGATTTGGCATTTACTCATCTTATAGCTAGCCAGCATAGACAAAAGAATGCTTACGACAAGGGTAAGAAGTGGAGGCAACTCAATCTGGGGGACTGGGTTTTAGTTCTCCTGCCTTCCTCCTCTCATAAATTTAAGGCGGAATGGATGGGCCCCTATGAAGTAGTGGAGGTCATTGGACGCACTAGCTATAAATTGCAAGTTACCCCACGTAAACAACAATCATATCACATCAACCTTTTAAAAAAATGGTTGGGTCCACTTCCCGCCAACATCCATTTGACTGAAGATTCAGGCTCGACTGGCTCTACTGTTGACATGCTTGTTCACAATGAGGAACTGAAGGCTCATCAAAGGTTGGAATTGAGAGAGACACTGGTACATTATGGGGACGTATTTTCCAACCGGCCAGGGAGAACGTCTCTAGCTGAACATTGTATTGATACGCCACCTCACAAAAAGGTTAGGATTAAACCTTACAGAGTCCCCGAAGCCAGGAGAGCCGCTATTAAATCCGAAGTGGAGGAAATGCTTCGCCTAGGAGTGATTCGCCCCTCTAAAAGTGATTGGTCCAGTCCTATTGTCATGGTCCCTAAACCCGATGGCAGTCGAAGGTTTTGTATGGACTTTCGCGCTCTTAATGACATCTCGCTCTGCGACGCCTATCCCATTCCTAGAGTGGACGACTTAATTGAAAAACTGGGCCATGCGAAGTACATTTCTACCCTTGATTTGACAAAAGGGTATTGGCAAGTGCCTCTACGACCAGAAGACATCAAAAAGACTGCGTTCTCGACAGATGAGGGGCACTTTGAGTTCACGGTGCTTCCATTTGGCCTTCATGGGGCATCAGCGACATTTCAGCGTCTAATTAACACTGTGCTCGCTGGATTGTCGGATTTTACATCTGCTTATCTAGACGACATTGTAATCTACAGCCCGGATCGGCATACTCATCTCAAACACCTGTCTGTAGTGTTGAGGGCTCTACGGAATGCAGGCCTCACTGTGAACGCAAAGAAATGTAAACTCGCGTTCCAAAAGGTTAAATACCTTGGGTATGTTTTAGGACATGGTTTAATTGAGCCACAAATTGAAAAAGTAAGAGCGATTGCCGACACTCCTTTTCCATCCACTAGGAGAGAATTACGATCTTTTCTGGGTCTTGTTGGGTACTACCGACGATTTATTCCACAGTTTGCAGACATTGCCGCCCCTCTCACAGATGCATTGAAAAACGCGGGGAAGGCATCATCGCCAGTACGTCCTACCATCCCAATGCAGGACGCCTTTAGAGTGTTGAAGTCCGTGATTACTTCCACTCCAGTGTTGTCATCCCCGGATTTCTCTCGCCCTTTTTCCTTACACACCGATGCATCGGATTATGGTATAGGGGCGGTGCTTTCCCAAACAGGTCGCGATGGGCTTGACCATCCGATCTTATATGTCAGCAGAAAACTGTTCCCGAGGGAATTAAAATATGCCACTGTCGAGAAGGAATGCCTCGCGATCAAGTGGGCCATTGAAAAACTAGCATATTATCTCGAGGGACGGCGTTTTGAACTCTGTACTGATCATGCACCTCTGCTGTGGATGGCCCGCAATAAGGCTAACAATGCTAGAGTGTTACGTTGGTTTCTGTCACTGCAGCCATATACTTTCTCTATCCATCACCGGAAGGGCAGTGAGAATGTTGGGGCGGATTTTTTATCTCGTCACCCACTCCCCGATCGTGAGTGTCCGGAGGGGGAGGTGTGTAACACCATGGGGTCATCACAAGAAACAAACTGTAAACAAAATGCAAAAAGACAATTGACAACTACTACCTCTCACTCATTATACTTCCCACAGAATGTCGAAACAGAGGTAGAAACACAGTCAGAACAGTGGCCCTTTAATTCGGAATGGACCTACGACTGGGAGGAGTCTCATCAGGACACGGAGACGTCTTATTCCGGAAACAACAAATCGGGGGGGTGTTTATTCACCCGGAGAGAACGGAGTGGAGAGGAAGGCGAAAGCGGAGCAGAACCGAGAAGCACATCATACGAGGAGAGAAGGCGGGGAGTCGTTGAAGAGAACGAGGAGCCGGAGAAGCCAGGAGGCCACCGACACCACGAGCCGCCCAGCCATACACCCGCGGAGGTGTGTGGCTCAGCCAGGTACGTGAGAGATTCAGGGGCTGGGTCACTCGTAAGACAGCCGTTGCGGACTAAAGCCTGGGCTATATTTCCACCCTTCCTGGTATTCCCTTCCCCTGAGCACAAAACCCCTCACTACAGCACTTGTATAGTTGTGTGTCACGTTTAGTTGGATCCTCACTCCCTTACCCGTAAAACACTAGCAATATCGAACCGACAACTGATATACTGTTGTCTTTCTTCTCTGTTTCATTCGAGAGGCAAAACAGAAACCGAAGGAGAGCTACCTCGACGGAAACCCGACAAAGGGCGTAGGACTGCATCCGCTGAATCAGGGATCCGAAAGGCCGCGAGAAGCCGTTCGCCTCGAGGAACAATATCCAGCCGGAAGAAAAGCTCAGACTCTCTATATTTAAAAATAAAACCCACAAAGACTAAAATTAGCGTGTTGCCTATTCCTCCCGCGACTGCTACAAATATAAATTAAAATTATTATATTAATAATAGTTTTACATTTTATATGTGTAAATAAACATACACACATACATATATGTGGGGGTGTGTTTCTTTAAATAGGTATATACTGATGTATATTTTTTATAATTTTTAAATATATTTAACTTACATTATATTACTGTTACATGTTACTATATTTAACCATGTATATCTTAAAAAACAATATTTTTGTATACATTTTTCGATATTAGTGTAAGACGATATATTTTTTCTCAATTTTTTTAATTCACACGGTAAGTATAGAAAAATGATAATTTTGTCCCCGATACTATATTACTGTTACATATTACTATATTTAACCATATATATCTTAAAAACAATATTTTTGTATAAATTTTTTGATATTAGTGTAAAACGATATATTTTTTCTCAATTTTTTTAATTTACACGGTAAGTATAGAAAAACGATAATTGTGTCCCCCGATATTTTTGACACAATATTTTTTACCACGATGTTTAGGGTTTCGATATTTTGTCAGTGAACCGTGTCTACCTAGCACAGGTCTCTAGCCCCCTGTCCCTGGAGCCCCCAAACCAGAATTGGCCTCACCAGGGTCAGTCTTGGGGTGTTCTGGTCTCACAGCTGGCAACCCCTGACCCACTGGTCCTCCCACAGAGGACTGCTTCCGACTCCTACCCCTTCCCCTTGACCTCTCTGCAGTGGAGTTGTATCCCCAGAAAACAGAACTGGTAGAGTGCTTGTGGCACCCTACCCCCATTTCTCCTGACACTGTGGACCTCCCATCAGTGGATGGTCTCTTGGTACAGACCAGGGTGCCCTGCTTATGCTCCCTATGGGAATATACTAAGCTTTGGGGCTGGAAGTAGGGCATCCTAGCCATCTGCTACTCTTACAATGGACCTCGGACCCTTTTTGCCCCCCTCCCACTATACTGTGACCTGTCTTGGTCACTGTGAACCTCCTTCGTCCTTGGGTGGAAAAACCAGAGCCAATCCCTTTAGGATCACTCTCTAATGCCTTTTCAGACACTCTGGTACTCCCCCAGAGGCCTGCCTCCTTTGCAGGATCGCTGGGGTCAGAGAACTAACACTCAACCAGGTGTTGGCGCAGTGCTGGAAAACAATAAGTGAACATATGCTCTCTGGCAAATAAATTGTACAGCATTTCAGAAGTGTTTACCATGCTACCCTGTAGAACCAAGAAAAGCCCACCACAAGGAGGAGTGGGGTCTTGGCGGTGTGGGAATCACCCGAGTCTACTCTTACCCTCCTTATATAATAAAGTGGACCTGGAAACCTTCGTCTGCAGAGAGAACCACCTTTATTACAATAGCCCGGGCTATGGAACAGAGTCCCAAGCTAGTCAGAGACAAAACCCAGGAGGCTGCTGCTTTACTCCACAGAGAACAAGCCTTATATACATTTTTATTCCACTCTTTTGGCATTCAGTCCATTGTTCAATCAGGGCAGTGTTTGTAGTTGATGACCTGATCAAGGCGGTGTTTGTAGTTGATGACCTGATCAAGACTCGGCATTCAGACCATTGTTCAATCAGCTTGATCAAGGCTCGGTCAGTCAGACCATTGTCCAGATGACCTGATCACCGCGTCAAGGATGTTTACCAAGCAGGGAGCAGAAGATGAAAAAACAAGCTTGTTTACACAGGGCATAGGTGTCTCATGGCTCTCTGTTGATGAATTGGTTAACTGCAAAGAACAGGGGGCTTGGGTATGTGATAGTTTTTTTTTAGCGTCGGAAGAAATGGAGGCTGTAGGCAGGGTTTTGTCACTAGATGGCAAGAAATGGAGTAATGTAAGGAAATGAATAGGACCTAGTAAAAACGTATTTTCTTCAGACCCTCCTTTTGCCATTGAGTGGCAAAACATGTTCTTAGGAAATGTCTATGTGCATTAGGTCGCCAATCTCTTGTTGAAGCATTATCCTTACGTTGGTGTCACGTGTACTGACTGGGAAACTTTTAAGGACCTGTGTACACATAGCACAAAGCATAGGCAAGCACTGGATACACAGGCAGCATGAGATGATGACTGCTGTTCCTAAGGCAAAAAAAATGAGTATCCCCCATCCCCATCTGAAAAGGAGGCCCCAAATCCAGCCCATGAGGGCCCAGTCGTCTTGTTGTTGATAAATCTCAGAGGAAAGTTTATGCAGACGTTGGATAGCTTGAAAAACTGATGGAGCGTTATCAGGTATGTAAATGTAGCAGCTGGAGCCGATTAGTTTAAATACACCACCACGGTCAGCAAGAATGATGTCAAGTACCATTCGATGTTGTAGTGTCATCAGGCGGTCCGCCTGAAGCTCTGCGGTGATGTTGCCAATGCCCCTGCTGTTTCATTAATGGTTGCTCGGGTAAGGTGTCATATGTTGCGGCTGTTGACCATAGGACCTAAGAACGGCAGGAATCCTTTGAAGAAGTCCCCCGCCTCCTGTCCTGCAGTGTCATCGGCCTCAATTACTCCCCTAGGCATACGATGGTGGAGGTGGGGATTGGTCAAGTGATGTGTCCCAACAGCAGTAAAGATAGGGGGAAGAAGAATGGCCAAATAACACACACCTGACCAATTTCCTGGAAGTCAGGTACAAGCAGACTATGCACAAACAAAATAGGTATTTGGAGAAGCGATTAGGAGTGGTGGTGAGGTAATATTCAGTGTACTGACTAATGCGCAGTCACTGACTCCTACCTCCCGGGTCCCCAGTCCTTTTATGCACACTTGGCCATGCAGGTAGATGACATTAAAAGCCTGCAATTTGGCGGGAACTTTGCGTCTGGACCGAAAGCGGGAGAAGATTATTCGACTTGAGGTGTTAAACACAACCATCTCATTGCGTTGAGCACAAGAGATGTTCAAGATGTCAGATGTCATAGTAGGGCAGAAAGGATTACTGACATTGCCTGTTCTGTTTTGGGTGAAAGTGTCATAAAAATCGCCAATGATGGAGCTCGTTGTTCCATTGATCGTATATGCATCGGTGACGAGCATCCTCCAAGCCAGACAGGACCCAAAAACAGAAAATGGTTTGACGAAATAGGGGACAGTGTGTCATCGAGAGTGGCATGAGCCCACATACCCAACAGTTCGAGGTATTAATCACAAGCTGATGCTGGTGCAATAATTGTACAAAAGTATTGTTCATGAATTCCAGGCCTCCTGGTAGTTCATGGGGTGACAAGGTGGCATGGAGATGTTCTGCAGGTGTCGGTGTCATAGCCAGAGGAGCTGGGGGAGAGGTCAGTAACAGAAACCATCCCACAACCAGCAGGATGAGGAGAGCAAAAAGTATAACTATCGTGGAAAGGAAGCATTTATTGTTCAGAAGTTTGGCATATTTCTTGTGCGCTTCAGACCCTCGGACCGCTGCCATTGTGCTCAGCCTGTTGTCACTAGCGGCTGACTGTGATTGGTGGTTGCTTCACTGGATGTGGATACCAAGAGTCCTACGGACTTCCTATTGGTCCAGCATACCAGCACCGGTCTCAGACTGAGATATCACAGCCCTACAGCCTATTAGACACCAGACAGAGTCAAGGGTCAGCCCATTTTTTTGGTCTCAAGTTGTAGCGAGTGGAAGAAGGTATGGAGTGGTCTGGAAAGAGAGCTTCTTGTTCCTTCCTCTGGTCCTGCAGAGGAGGGTTGACTGGACCCCCTAAGATTCGATCAGTTTCGGCTTCCTTAGTGGTGTAATGAAGCTGAGCATCACTGAAAGGGACAAAGGTCGGTACTACTTCTGTGTCGCAATCCGGCAGTCCTTCTTTCACCCATTGATTGTACGGGAGGGGGAGAGGTACCCTTTTACAATGGGTAGCATGTATCCAGTTCTTTCTCCCTTCGACTTTTACAGCAGCGCGGGTGGCCAGAAGAACCTGCCGGGGTGCGACCAGCGGGGCTCCAGACACTTGGTACGCTGAAAAGTTTGGATCACCACCCAGTCACCTAGTTGAATGGTGTGACCTGGGCCTTCGCTCTTGTCGGGGATAGCAGCGTGTACCTGATGATAAAGAGAACGAAAAGAATCGGTTAACTGGTACCTTTCTTTGGCCTTGGTACGCCCGATACATTAGCTGTTCTACCGAATACCAATTCGTAGGGAGATAATCCTATCCTTGAGTGGGCAGTCATCCTTACTGACAAGAGAGGAAGGGGTAGGGCACCTACCCAGGTAACACCTGTTTCCACCACTATTTTGGCCAATTTTAATTTAAGTACCCCATTGTATTTCTCCACCAATCCGGCTGACTGGGGGTGATTAGCAGCATGAAACTTTTGTCTAACACCCAGCCCAGAACACACAAACTGGACAACATTGGATGTAAAATTTTGGCCATTGTCACTCCAAATCAAACGGGGCAACCCAAATCGGGGAAAGTATTCTTTCAACAAAACTTTGGCCGCTGTAATAGCTGTGCAATCCTTGGTGAGGCAAGCCTCCACCCATCTGCTGAAGGCACAGACCACTACAAGGACATATTTCAAATTTTTACACCTGCCATTTGGATATAATCCATCTGGATGGCCTTAAAAGGAAACCTAGGTGGGGAGAAGCCACCAGCGGGGGTAACTGTACCTTTTCCTGGATTGTGCATAAGGCAGATCATGCATGAATTAACCACTCGGTCAGCATATAGGGGTATTTTTTCATTATACTATGTTGGCTCTAGTAACTTGCATATTCCCTTTGCACTGATATGGGCAGGGCTATTGGCCATAGTGACAACTGGGGGGACTTGACTGTCTGGTAATATCCATTGCCTCCCTTCGGATATATGCACCCAACATCCCCCTATCTCTTTCTCTGCTAGATGTTCCTCCCATGTGTGCAGTTCTTTTGCAGTGGCATGAGATTGAATCTCGACCACACTCTGACTGGTATTTTCCAACATTCCTTCTTCCATCACCCATCTGGCTGGCCCTGTCACAAACATTCCATCTGATTGACTTAGAGCAGTGCTGTTTGGTCTGCAAGGGCATTGCCCAACATCATCAGTCACTTTCTGTTGGGCTTTACATTTAATCACTGCAACTTTTATAGGTAATGTCAAGGCGTCTAGAAGTCTGTGTATCAGGGGCCCATGCTGTATTCTGGTCCCATGTGAGGTGAGAAAATGTCTTTCTTTCCAGAGTCTACCAAAATTGTGAGCCGCCCCAAAGGCGTACTGACTGTCCCTATAGATGTTAACAGTCATGTTTTTACTGATTTCACAAGCTCATGTCAAGTCCATTAATTCAGCCCCTTGGGCCGATGCCTGTGGAATTTGTGCTGTCTCAACTACTGTAACAAGAGTAGTGAGGGCATATGCAGCAGATGTAGTTCCATCTGATCTTTTAAGACATGAACCATCTATGTATAGTGTTCCCTCAGCGTCTGTTAGGGGGGTGTCTTGTAGGTCAACACAACCCTTTGTCTCTTCTTCAGTCCATAATATGCAGTCATGATGGTCAGAATTGTTCCCTTGTGTCTCAGCAGGGAGTAGTGTAGCTGGGTTTAGAATATTACATCTCCTAATGTCAATGTGACTTGAAAAAAGAGTGAGCTTATAACCTGTAAGTCCTGCACTGGTAAGGTGTTGTGTCTTGGTGTTGTTGAGCAAGGTATCTACTGCATGTGGGACCATAAAGGTCAAGGGTGAAGACATAACAATACCTGCGCTTTGGCGGACCACAAGTGCAGCAGCAGCAGTTGTGCATAAACATCCAGGGAGGGCTCGGGCTACTGGGTCAAGTGTAGCCGAGAAATAAGCACAAGGGCGATGTTTGTCTCCAAAAATCCGAGATAAGACCACACAAGCGCAGCCATGTGTCTCATGGACAAAAAGGAAAAATTGTTTGCCATAGTCTGGGGTGCCTAACACTGGAGCTGTACATTAGGCATCTTTGAGTGTCTGAAAGGCAGCCACATGCTCAGTTGTCCATGGCAAACCTCTTTCTGGCATATCTTTAGTAGTGAGAAAGAGGTTTGTCAATGGCCAAGAAGTTAGGGATCCATTGTCTGCAATAGGAAGTGAGGCCTATAAAAGCACGTACTTGTTTCTGTGTCAAAGGGGGAGGCATGGAGGTAATAAGGGACACTCGGCCAGCGGTAAGTTGTCTTCCCTCCTTCGAGAGGAGGTGGCCGAGGTAGGTCACTTTCTCTTGACAAAATGGCAATTTGTTCAAGGAAACCTTATGATTGTGGGAGGCAAGGTGGTGAAGCAGACGTACTGTTGCTTGTTCACAAAGTGGAGCAGACGTGGCTGCAATTAAGAGGGCATCTACATATTGCAACAGAGTGACTCCTGCTGGGAGCGTCAGGGAGTCCAACTGATTCTTGAGAGCCTGACTATAGATGCTGGGGCTTTCAGTAAAACCTTGGGGGACGCGGCAGAACCGGTAACTCCGCCCTCCAAGGGAGAAACCAAAGAGAGGTGGCTACTGTCCGGATGTATGGGAATGCTGAAAAACCCATTCTTTAGGTCAATAACAGAAATATGAGTGGCGGTCGCTGGGACCATGGTCAAGAAGGCTGTGATATCAGGGACAACAGGATACTGTGAGACCGTAATTTTGTTGAGAGCCCGCAGATCGATAATCAACTGATACATTTTGGGGGCCGGGGGAGAGGGATCAATACATTTTTTAAGAGCTGGAATACTTGGGCTGTTACACTCATTACCACGTGTCTCCTCAACTACTCCTGTCTTCATGAGATCTGATATTATAGATAATAGGGCAGCCTCACCTTCCTGGGGAAGGAGATACTGGCAAAGCCGGGGCAGTTGGGCACCTTGCTGGATACGGACAGTATGCGGAGCAATGTCGAGAAATCCTACATCAGTGTCGGAAGTGGCCCAAAGTGATGAGGGTAAGGCCTGCAAAATGGGAGGGAGGGGTCCAGAGAGGAACATAGTGGCGGAGGAATCTGGTGATATGGTAAGGGACACACCATCAGGACTACAAGAAATGGTAGCATGTAAAGCCTTCAACAAATCCATACCCAGCAAATTTTCACCACATCCAGTCATGAGAATCAAAGGAGCATCCATATGAGCTGGACCGAGATCCAGTGGGAGAGGCTTAGAGACGGGGTTGGTGACAGGGACCCCAGAAAAACCCACAGAGACATTGAGAGAGCCAGAAAGGGGTGCCTCCGGTATCAAGGTGTGCTCAACAGAGGATCTAGTAGCCCCGGTGTCTAGGAGAAACTTCTTTTTATCCCCTGCAACTGACTTCCGGACATAAGGACCTTGCTGATCCACAGGAATCGGCACTCTTACATTACCCCTTTCCTGGCTTTCCTATGGCTGGTAGAAACCTGTCTCATCGGTCTCATCATAATCATCGTTAAAGTATGTACTAGTGGCCTCATACCCGTTGTCAAATCTGTTAACTGTACCCTGGGGAGGACCCATACGGGGTCGAACATTAGGATCTGGTGCACGCCTCTGCCTAGGAGGTCCCATATTTCATATTTCCTTCCCTTTGGGTTCGGGGCCTAGTTTTTCCTGACTGAATATTCTGGGCTAATACCGGGCATTCACTAACCCAGTGGCCATAAACCTTACAGTAGGCAAACTGGTCTTTATCAACAGGACCTGCCGAACTGATGGACTTCTGTAAAGGAGACTGAAGGGGGCACCGGGGCAGCCTCTGGAACAGGTCCGAAGGCGGACCTTGGCCTCTAGCATTTTGTCCCTGGGGTGGATAAGCTTGTTGTAAGAAAACTTTCGTTTTAAGGTCCTTGTTCTTCCTAACCACTTTGTCTGTATCTTCATTCTCTCTATTCTCATGATATTGGGCCATGGCAAGGATGCCTGCCATAGTCTGAGCTGACCACGTACTCTCAACCTTCTTAAGGCAGGCCGAGAGATCCGGTAAGAAATGAGATACAAATTTATCAATAAACACAGAGCCCGAGCCAGGGGCTCTAGAGTCCAATCCACTGTGACTTTTGTACTCAGTTTCGAAGCGGGTGAAAATATCAGCAACAGACTCATCCTTACGTTGTTTAGATGCATTTATCTTATCCCAATTACCAGCTATTTCGGGCAAAAGGGTCTTCATGAGTTGCAACAGATGGCCTGGGAGTGCCAGAATAGCTGGATCAGGCTTAGTCCCCCCCTCTGTCATTCTCAATCCTCTCAAAGTCGGTCCAGTCACCATGCAAAGCGGCATTATGGTTGGCATGGCGTATTTTCTCCCATATGTCGAGTGGTACTACTGACCCGAATAATAAGTCGATATCCTCTAAGGTAAGGACACCAGAGGAAACAATCTGACCTAATTCCGGATTCTTATGGGGATCTGGTAAGTGAGATTTCAATTGAAGAACATCCTCTCTTTTCCATGGGACATGCGCCCACATCCTACGCCAGTGGGCTGGGGCTGCTCCAACACCCTGGTTATTGGTGAGCACTGCAGGGATAAAGACGGGAGCTGTCTCTCTCATAGGCATAGCATTGTCATTCGGAGATGGCTGAAAAAATGTTGTGTCTCTGAACGCAATCATGGTAACAAGGGCTTCATGCATATCATCTCCCTGAACATGACCCTTGGCAATAGTTAGTTTTAAATCAATCAATCGCCTAGGAGTGTCTATGAACAATGCTTCGTATTTTTTTATTATAAGTGTGCACATGTACTCGGCCATGTCTGTTTGTTGTATGGCCATCCATTGTCTAAACGTCGACCAGATATCTTTAACACCATAAATATTACCATTATTTACCCAAAATGCACATTGTTTTCGCATAGGGACCCTTTCACTACCCTCAGCAAGTTCAGCAGACCTCAAAGACTCCTTTCTAGGTGTACCGAAGAATCCAAACAGGGTATTGGGCATAAGGGAGGACCATCTTGTTCGGTCCAGAGTGGCATAAGAGTCACCAACAGGGGTACCAATAGACTTTTTTATCAAGCAGACGGGAATGTATGGTCTAGGTTGGGTCAATAGGTGGGCCGGTATGAACTGTCGGAGGGATGGGTGCCGGCAGGATGACGGGAGTCAAATAATCAGGCAGTGGTACAATGGGTGGGGCAGCCTCAACCACCACTGGTGGGGGTGGAGCGTTAGGAACATTTTGAGGAAGAGTGGGATACATAGGAGCCAGAGCATAGGCAGGAGGTGGACCTTCAAGAATAGCATTCAACAACAAGTCCCCCACTTCTCCTTCAACCTCACGGTCCCTGGGAGAACGAGCGGGGTAAAATTTAGTCGCCTTAGCCCTATGATGCCTATCTGCCAATTCAACCCCTTCCTGAACCTTATTTTCTAAATGCGCTTTCGCATGATCAGCCATAGACATCCTCTCTTTCTTTTTATTCAACGCTTGCTTTTTTCTCATTTTTTGATCTATGTCTTTCCTCCACAACGCGGTGGCGTCAAACATGGCTTGATGAGACCGTTTGCGGAGCAGCCGGTCCCCCAGGCTCGAGAGGGCCTGGAGATCAAAGGTGCCAAACTTTGGCCACTGTAATTCAACATTGCTTCGTTGCGTATATTTTACCCATAAGGAAGAAAACATGTAGCAGGATGGCCCATATTTAACATACATCTCATAACTTGGAGTTCCTTCTGGAAGAAGTGGGCAGGCTGCCTGGCTTGGCTTTTGCAAAAGTCAATACAGACAGAAAACACAGCATAAGTAGTGGATAATCAGTCCACCCTTACCCGGAAATGTTGTTCTCTTCTGCAGATGTAGGCACGAGTCCAGATCCAGACAGAGACCGCACTAAAGGGGGCACCAGCGGGACGCAGTCAGGTGGCCCAGACTGGATGGGGAAGACCGTGTGCAAGAGTTCCGGTCTACCGGACTCAAAATAGTCCCTCGGGGGAGGGTACCTCCGTTGGACGTCCACCACGGGCCCCCTCATGACCACCGGGCCAGACCTACATCTCCGTGGTGTCAGTTCAGGCGCCATTTGTAGAACCAAGAAAAGCCCACCTCAAGGAGGAGTGGGATCTTGGTGGTGCGGGAATCACCCGAGTCTACTCTTACCCTCCTTATATAATAAAGTGGACCCGGAAACCTTCGTCTGCAGAGAGAACCACCTTTATTAAAATAGCCCGGGCTATGGAACAGAGTCCCAGGCTAGTCAAAGACAAAACCCAGGAGGCTGCTGCTTTACTCCACAGCGAACAAGCCTTATATACATTTTTATTCCACTCTTTTGGCATTCAGTCCATTGTTCAATCAGGGCGATGTTTGTAGTTGATGACCTGACCAAGGCGGTGTTTGTAGTTGATGACCTGATCAAGGCAGTGTTTGTAGTTGATGACCTGATCAAGGCTCTGCATTCAGACCATTGTTCAATCAACTTGATCAAGGCTCGGTCAGTCAGACCATTGTCCAGATGACCTGATCACGGCGTCAAAGATGTTTACCAAGCAGGGAGCAGCAGATGAAAAAACAAGCTTGTTTACACAGGGTGTAGGTGTCTCATGGCTCTCTGTTGATGAATTGGTTAACTGCAAAGAACAGGGGGCTTGGGTATGTGATAGGCTTTTTTTAAGCATCAGCAGAAATGGAGGCCATAGGCAGGGTTTTGTCACGAGATGGGAAGAAATGGAGGAATGTAAGGAAATTAATAGGACCTAGTAAAAACTTATTTTCTTCAACCCTTTCCTGCAGGGATTCTACATAGTCACAGAGCTATGCTCGGGATCATAGAACCTTAGAAGGCAGGGATTGAGTCATCCTACCGCTTGAATACCCATGAGCCCGGACCGACTAGCTATAGTGTCTCACTTGCACTCCTACTCACTCAGAGAGGAACAAGTCATTGACCCAGAACACAACACTCCTGACCCTCTCTGGAATCGTGGTTGGAGGACACACCCCTTCGCTCTCACACTCACACTCATACTACTCCACGAGTCACAAGAAATGTTTAAAATGTTTAATCGTGCTCTAGTATGCAGTACACGTGTCACAATAAGTAAGAAGATGCCCAACACAAATATGGTCAGCATAGTAAGTATTCTATAATTCATAAAAGGAGCTGTCATTATATAAGGCTGGGTAGCCTAACACCCTCCTCTTCTACCGAAGCAAAGTGATGATATTTTCAGAAGATCTCTGGGTGTTGTCAGCAGACTCCGTACCTTAACATGCACAGAGGAAAGTTCTGCATCTCAGGTGCTGTCACAATCTCTTCTCTGGAAATATCCTTCTCCAAGTGTGTTGTTACCTGTTCTGTGCATAACTATATGACAAAGTACGTGTTCCCAAACAACAGCTGCATTTGTGTGTTTTGTCTAGGTGCTAAGGCCTGACCAGAACAAAATACCAATGGGGATTTTTGTTGTTTCACCTTGTCTATGGTGAGCAGACTATAACCCAGGAAAGAACAGAATGCAAAAATGACCGCAGGTTCTGTTGGAAAGTAGTGTGGCACAAAGCAAAATATATTTATATAGTAACATGCGCAAATCAGAGAGCAGTCTGCAACATGCTCATGCTAACATAGGAAAAAACGACAATGGGCCTGCATGGGAAATATGACACCTTCACCCAACCATCCAGTGCTCTGGAAAAGTACCCCACAAAATCCTCCCAGGACTGGTGAGACAGTTTCTGACTGCCCCTTAATCTCAACCTACACTCTAGTGGGGTGAATTCATACTTCTTAACCATGGCCTCCTTCATGGCGGTATACCTCAGATTGTAACCCTCTTCTAGGGCCTGTAGGGTGTCCCTCCCACCACCAGAAATATGACTCTATATGCCAGCTCCCCAATCCTCCTCAGAGATCCTGTACACTTCTAGAGCTACCCCATATGCCTGAAACCACTAGTGTATGTCATCCCCCTCCTTGAAGTCAGGCACCAAGTCTCTGGGCATGTGAACTGCATCTTTAGCACTGGGCACAGTAGATTTGCTGCCACCAATACTGTTGTTGATGGACCCTATCTGCAGAACTCTGATTTCCAGCTCATTGAGACTCAGTTTATGAGCCCACAAGAGTGTTTTCTTGTGGCAAATAAATAATTAATTACGGGTACTATTTTTTAATATAATCAATAAACAGATAGCTCAATAAATAAGAGTCAGGATTCGAGGTATCTTGAGTCTACAGGCTTTAATCAGGCATAAGGGACAGGAACAGGACAGCCTGCACGGGAATGATGGCAGCTGCCGGGGCCAGGATCTGGGAAAAAGGGGCAACTATTTGTAACAGTCCACAGTATATATATCAAAACAATTGCATTACATTCAATACAGTAGGCGTAGCAGTAGGCGTGACTAGTAACAGTCGCGAAAGATTAGGACAAAATGATGTAACAAGAAGGCGTGTACAGGGCGTATACATAGACATGTGATGTAAACGTAACAGAAGTGTCATGAATGGGGCGGAAACATGGAGGGGGCTACCTGAGCAGCTGGGACCTTTAACCTAGTGGTGCGCGCAAACGGGCAATGACGTGTTACCAGGGAGAACTGGGGGCTATGACTTCTGCGCTAGAAGAGGAGACTACAGTCTGGAGTGTCAGAGCGACATGTACCTAAGGCATATCTAGTATCTGGTGTTTGGAGTACATATTGATAGAATCCAAAAGTTATCAGGACAAAGGCTACTGGGCATTAAGACTCGTGCGTGCATAATTCTACATGTGTTGCGTGTGCGAGGAATATTCTATGAATATTAATACAGTATTTCTCTTACATGGAGACATAAAGGCTAGACCATGACGGAAACTATTGATGCGATTCAGTAGCTTAGGAATGCAGAGAAGGAGGGCTGGACTGATAACTAGAAACATAACATACTCTTGGCAGACTGAGAGGCAGAGCCAGGCCGGGCCGGGCACTGTGAGGCAGGAAGTAAGCGAAGGGTCAGGGATGCAGGTGGGGGCTGTATCGCTCCTCGGAGAGGGTTCAGGAGACAGGAGCTGAATCTGGTGTCCGGGCCCTTTTGAGGCCTAGAAACGGAGACAATTCAATGAATTAACGTGCACACTGTAGAATGTGGCAACATAGGTTTACATAGGCCGAATACTGGAAACTGGCATACTAGAGATGGACACAACTGTAATTGCGTCTTTAATCAATCATAGGGGGATACATGCATATCGATCATGCACATATAGCATAATATGGGGAACACGTAGGCACATACAACATGGCAAAATTTACTTTTCCACATTCCCTCCTTGTGCCCTACGTTTCCATCAGGAAACATCAATATTCATGATACCATCTATCATTTCATATAGCATCATTTGCTCGTCTCGAATTGTCTTGGAACGGGATTTAGGACTAGGAATACAAGAGGTAGCACACATGCCGCAAATCGCAGGGCCACATTGTATACAGAGGCAGCAACTGAATATGATCATTACTGCAATACCTAGGAATGACAATACTTTCCATCCCCAGGCAGATATGATACTCCAGAGCCAACCGGACCATGTCCAGGTGCCTGGATTCTGGTGTAACTGATGGGCAATTTTATGAAGTCTGGTTATAGCTGAATAAACAGACGGCGCGGTATTAGGAATGAAAATGCAGCAACTAGATCCGATGACTCTACATGCTCCTCCTCTATCGGCCAGTATGACGTCAAGAACGAGACGATTTTGGAGCACGACAAATCTCATAGCAGATTGCTCTTCAGTTAAGTTACCTAGAGCAGAAGTAGTCTCATTCACTACTGCTTCAAGGGTTCTGGTTAACCTACGTATTAACTTACTATTCTGGACAGGTCCTATAAAGAAGAAGAAACCTTTATTAAAGTCTTGATACTGTTCTAGAGTAGTTTCAGTTTGATCGACAATTGGGGACTCGATCTCCCTTCTATGTCTGACGTGTACTAGATGTGTGTTTCTGTGATAATCAGATGGGGCTAGAAAAACTGGTGGCAGTAGGAAGGCAATATAACATGTTCCATCCCAATCGAGGGGCAGACGAACATATGCGGTCTGACCACAAACAAAATAAGAATGACGTGAGGCTTTGAAAATAGATTTCCCACTGTCACTATACTCGACAGTAGTAGTACAATCACTATGTCCTACATGTGCGGAACCATTCTTTCTGACACATAATTCGCCTTTGACTGGTAGTACTGAAATAGCAGGCAAATCTGGAGTAGTATCGGACTGAACATTCAGGACCATGAAATTCGAAGAATAATTACCTAAATCATATACTTCATTTTCTAGATCTAACCCTGTTCTATGGGAAAGACCTTGCTTGTCTGGGAAACATGTTCTATTCAGAAGGGACATGCCAATTGAGGATGACGTTAACGTGGACCATGCTCCACATGAACCATTATGTGAAAACGGATAAGGAAAGAGTGGCAGAACTCCCTTCGGTGTCTGGAAAGGGGGGAGTGGACCACACACCCAACAATTAGTGGCATTGCTGGTCTGGTGTGAATAGTGTAACATTCGGATGAATGTATTATTTCGCATAGCAAGACGATAGGATAGCTCGTGAGGAGGTAGATCACTAAATGTGTGCTCTACTGTAGCATTAGAAAACATATGTACATGTGAAACTGGAAAACATAAATGTAAAGCATAACTTGTGCAGGTAACCATAAGACTCAAAAATAATAGAAAACATAGAACAATAATACATCTTTTAGAGTTTTGACTAACTCTCTCACTGTGGTGGTCTATCTCATACATGTCAGGAACCTGTCTAACCGTTTCACCCGAGAGGGACTTAGACAATTAAACTGGCTGACTTATTTTACTAGACCGGAGTTTCTTTTTATACTCCTGTTGCGGAGTTTTCTCTAACAGTGGAGCTTTGAGTTCAGAGTCTGTTTTTAGGCAGTCTTTAGGAATAAGGCAGTCCTTAACAAATGTCTTTTCTCGTAATCCATGGAACTTCTTTATATGGCTCAGATGGACCCACCCCTTCCTGCCTTCAAGTTTTACGGCGGTCCTTGTTGTTAGCAAGATCATGCGAGGCTCCTTCCAACGGGGCTCCAGCGGACTTGAACGATCAAAATTTCGGACAAATACGAGGTCACCGGGAACGACTTCATGCGGTTTCACCTCGGTGTTGTCTGGAAATGCGGCGGCAACCTGTGAACGACAAGAGTGTAGGGCAGACATCAAGGAAGCTAGGTAATCTGTCAGCATATTACTGGAAACATCTGTAATACTACGGGGTCTAGGTGTACCCCACATGTTTGGGGGGCGGCCGAATACGACCTCATACGGGGACAGACCTGATCTGGAATGTGCAACCATCCTCATATAAAATAAAGCAACTGGCAGGGCAACTAGCCAGTCTACACCTTTCTCTTTACAAACTTTTGCAATGCGGATTTTCAGAGTCTGATTATGTCTCTCTACGAGACCGGCTGCTTCAGGATGGCGCACACAATGGAACTTCCACTGGTACCCTAACAGGAGGGAAACATGTTTCATGAGCTCGGATGAGAATGGCTGGCCGTTATCTGAATACACGACCCTAGGGAGTCCATAGCGGGGAAAGAATTCACGAACCAACTGCCTGGCAGTGGTCGCAGCTGTGTAATCTGGAACTGGATATGCTTCTGTCCACCTGGACAAAGCGCATACAACTACGAGGACATACTTGAAACCTCGACATTGCTCCATCTGAATATAATCCATCTGGAGGACTTCAAAAGGGTGGTCAGGAGGTTGGAATCCACCTTGTTCCACCGGGACACTTTTACCTGGATTGAACTGACAACATATCATACAGGTACGGACTTTCTGCTTGGCTGCAGCTCGTAAGTGCTTGTTGAACCAAAGGTTCTGAATACTGTCTAACATAGCTTTTTCTCCTAGATGTGGTGGACTATGTGCGGTATTAATAATGACTTGAACCATAGAGTCGGGGAGAAACCATGTGGCTTTTCCCTTCGTCAACCATCCTTGATCTGTCAGGACCCCTCCTTGTTCGGACCATTTCTTGATTTCTTCAGGAGTAGCATGTAACTGTATGTCTAGGACATCTTGTGTAGGGTCCTTAACTGTCATACAAGTAGTCTGATCTGGAGTGAGTGTCTGTGTCATGTTAACTGGAATGTCTGGAGTCTGAGCTGTAAGCTTGGCTGTTCGATCTGCTAGATCGTTACCTTGGGAAATGATGTCAGTGACTTTCGTGTGTGCTTTGCACTTCATGATAGCAATAGCTGTCGGTAAATGTATTGCATCTAACAGAGCTTGAATGAGAAGACCATGCTGAATCTTGGTTCCGTGAGAAGTCATGAAACCTCTCTCCTGCCAGAGCACTCCAAAGTCGTGTACGACTCCGAATGCGTAACGTGAATCTGTGTATATATTTACTTTCTGGTTCTTGGCACGTATGCAGGCTTGGGTCAGAGCGACTAGCTCTGCTGCTTGAGCAGACAGGGTGTCAATACGATGTGTTTCTATAACTTCGGTTTCGGTAGTCACTGCATACGCGGCTACTAGTTCTCCTGTACTTGTTCTCATACATGAACCGTCCACATAAAGTGTCAGGTCGGGATTAGGTAATGCAATATCCGTCAGGTCTTGTCTTGGCTTAGTCATAGTGTTAACAACTTCCACACAGTCATGTGTGGCAGGATTGGAAGTAACTGACGGTAACAGTGTAGCTGGATTTAGAATGTTGCAGCGTCTGATTTCTATGTGTGGCTGGAACAGTGTCAGTTCATAACCTGTTAAACATGCAATTGTCAAGTGCTGAGTCTGGGTTCTATTTAAAAGAACTTCTACGGAGTGTGGAACTTGTACTGTCAGGGAATGTCCTAACACTATGGAATCACTTTGTCTGATGGCTAGAGCTGTGGCTGCGACTGACTTGAGGCACGCAGGCAGAGCCTGGGCCACTGGATCTAATGTGCTCGAAAAATAAGCACAGGGCTTGTGTTGTCCTGCTTGATCTTGTGTGAGAACAGATAATGCAGTACCATCACGTTCTGTGACAAAAAGTGTAAAAGACTTACTGTAGTTCGGTGTTGCTAGAACAGGTGCTTGGCATAAGGCTTTCTTTAACTCATTAAAGACAAGTGTATGTTCCTGGGTCCAAGGGAGGACAGTCGATACGGCTGCCTCCTGTGTCGTTAACTGTATCAGTGGCTTGGCTAGAAATGCATACTGAGGAATCCATTGTCTGCAGTAAGAAGTGAGGCCGATAAAAGCTCGTACCTCCTTCTGTGTCTTGGGCTGTGGAAGACTCGCTATTAACTGGATACGGTCTGGTGTCAACTGCCTACCCCACTTGGACAGTAAGTGTCCTAAGTATACCACTTGCTGGACACAGAATTGTAATTTGGAAGGGGACACCTTGTGCCCCTGCTCGGCCAGAAAATACAGAACCGTAAGTGACGCTCGCTCGCAGTCACGTTCAGAACGGGCTGTGATCAGTAGATCATCGACATACTGGAGCAGGGCAGTGTCAGTTGGCATGTGAATATTGTCTAGTTGTCTCTTAAGTGCTTGACTGTATATGCTAGGACTTTCTGTGAAACCTTGAGGAGCTCGTGTGAATTTATAGCTTCTTCCATTTAAACAAAAACCGAAAAGGTACTGGCTGTCTGCATGAATAGGGACACTGAAAAATGCGTTCTTGAGATCGATAACTGTGAAAAATGTAGCTTCAGAATCAATGGTTGTCAAAAGGGATGAAATATCTGGGACTACTGGGTACTGAGGTATGATACATTTATTAAGCTCTCGAAGGTCAATCACTAATCGATATACTGGAGGTGCATTTGGATCAGTACGTTTCAGGACTGGAATGATAGGAGAATTACATACATTGGAGTCAGTTTCTACAACCACTCCTTGAGCAATAAGTTCGTCAATAATCTTGGATAAGGCTGCTACAGCCTCAGGTGGCAATCTGTACTGTCTGATTCGTGGCAAAACTATACCTTGCTTTAGAGTCACACGATGAGGATGTGATATGCATACAACCTACATCAGTTGGACCTTGCGCCCATAAATGCTGTGGTACATTCAGTAATCTTGGATCAAAATCACGTAATACATAATGACCTTTAAAGTCTCTCAGAAACAATCGGACCCCTTCTGGGGAGCAGCAAATAACTGCACCTAATTCTTTTAGTGTCTTGATGCCTAACAAATTTTCTGGACATGATTTCGTGAGTAACAAATCAGTAGTTCGGGACAATGGACCGACTTCTAGAGTAACTGGTTTCGAAATTTCATTAACAATTGGCTTTCCTGAAAATCCAAGGGAAACATTTCTAGAGCCTGAGAGCGGAGCCCCTGGAACCTCGTCATGACTGATAGTAGTCCTACTTGCCCCTGTATCAATCAAAAACGTTCTGTCTTTCCCTAATACTTGACTGTGTACATAGGGACCCTCTTGATCTACAGGTATCTCGATGAGAGGCAAGCCTACCTCCCTCTCTAGGCTGTTTCATGAATACTGTTGATACTCTGGATACTCTGTCTGGGCATACTGGTACATCTGCTGTGTAACTTGCTGTGTTGCAGCGATAGGCTGCGGTGCTGGAACTGTCTGTTGTGCATTCTGTGGTGGCTGAGAAGTCTGTGAAACTTGTTCTTGTCTAGGCGGACGTGGTCTTTCTTTAGTTTTACCAGTAGCTATGTTGTGTTTCAGAACTGCACACTCGTTTATAAAATGACCTGGCTGTTTACAATAATTGCAGGTCCCTTTAACGGGAGCTGCAGGATGACTGGCTTGATTCGGACCCCTCTTCTGACTGTCTTGTGGAATAGATTGTGCAACTAATACTTTCATTTTCGTGTCTTTCATACGTCTCCCTTCGTGTTCTTGCTCTTCCCTGATTCTGTTCTGGTGATACTGGAGCATTTGTAACATTTGTGACGGGGTATTAGCTTGCCAAGTACTTTCGACTTTCAATACTCGATTTTTAACTTGTGGACTTGAATTCTCGACTAGTTTGGTAACAAAAAGATGAGGGTACGATTCACTACTTGTTTTCAGACCACTGTTAATAATAAAACATTTTTCAAATCTAGAATAAAAATCACTAGTGTCCTCATCCTGTTTCTGTTTACAAGCGGAGATGGCATCCCAATCTTCCTTTTTCGTGGCTAGTAACCTTGGCAAAACCTGTATCAATAACTCGGGCAATTCTTTAACTTTACCCCCAAGACCGGTACCTGGTACTCGGGAAGTATCTTCAGCTTCTAGAGCTGTCCAATCTATCTTTTTCTCTCCCACCTCCCATTCTTTTTCCTTGAGTTTTTCATATACCCCTGCGGGCAACAGGACCTTTAACATTTTAATAATATCAGGATACGTGTATTCTCCCATACGGAGCATGTCTTTTAATTCTCGATGGAACCCTGCTGGATCTTTATCGTGACAGGGAATTAACTTCTTCATCTCTAAGAGCTCCATCTTTGTGATAGGGGTGTAAACAAATACTCGTTCTAGATCACCACCCGCTGTCCTAACTGGGTGTACTTCTCGTAACGGATGCTGTCTATCTATGTAAAATGATTTACTTTCTGGAGGTGGGACATGAACAAAATGCGGATTCAAAAACGTTCTATATTTGTGGCGCTGTTCTAGAATGATACTAACTAAATCGGTACCTAGACCTCTCCATCTATACTGGAGTAACTCGTTCAATACATCATGTAACGGACCTGGATCAGAATGCTGTCCCTCATACAGGGTAATGAGGTGCTGGATCATATACATACCCACCAGTCGCTGTTCGGCTGGGGGCAGTTTCAGAAACATTTGTGCCACTATTTCATCTGGAAAAGTGGTAGAATCAGTAGTCCATCGGACTGCTGATCGGGCTAGTTCTTGTTCATGCATTGTACTAAGTTCACTATAACCGATTCGTGATTTCAGAATGTGATCGGTAGCTTGGAATACTTGTTCAAGAGAACCCTGTTCTAGTGCTGGAGGAGGGAAAACTTTCTTGTGTTCTAGGCGTGAATGTCGGTCGGGAAGTCTAGTTCTACCTATATACGCTATTCTGGAGGGATTCTCGTCATCTACCTCTTCAGCAGAAGAGTCGTCTTCTTTCTCGGTAACTTGTGCTGCTTCTCGTTTCTCGTGTATCTTTATTATTTCCCTACGAATTTTCTTGTACATACTCTCTATACAGTTCTGGGTCTTGTGTCTTCCCTCGGCTATATGGTCACTCCACCTGGTCAAGACTTTCATTTCTTCCGGATCTTTATCCGGATAATCTTGTTCCCTTATCAAACAATTAATTAGAAACTTTAAAAGCATGAACTGAATCTCGACTTTTCTTTGAACCATGGCGTCGCCAATACTTTCTGGATCTACTCCTGTACGGATAAAACGATATATTCTGTCTAGATAACCTTTCATATTCGGCAGGGTGTCCAAATATTCGGTCACCCGTCTTACACGCAATGAATATATGACCATATTATCATCGCCTGAAACCGGATCATAACGGCATTCGGTAAGAGCTCGCTTGATATCTGCAACTGACTGAAGTTTGGGCGAACACTGTAACGCTCGTTCATGTAGCTCGAGTAACGTTAAACGTCTGTGTTGAGGCGGGGTTCCAGGAGGACTTCCCCCCGTGGCCCCTAGACTAGAATCGTTGACGGTATTGTACGTGCTGGGAGAGTGACTGATGTAGCGGGTACATGTACTGTAGGCTGGACCGGGGGTACCGTGACAGGTACTGCAACGGGTACCCCGGTGGCTGGAGGAACAGGAATTACGTTATTTACAGGAGCTGGCGGAACAGGATTTGCATATTCTGGGACTGTGTCGTCCAAATAGGACGAGAGAAAAATATCAGCTGCGGTCGGTTTGTGACGTAGCTTGATCGGAACTAATGGCGGCGGAAAATTACATGGTGCTTCCGGGGTTGCTTTTGGCAAGCCCTCGGCAAGAAGAGGATACATACCCTTAATAAGGGCATTTCTCTGTCTGTCTGACTGTTCGGCTTTAACTCGTTCACCTACTTCAATTAATTCCCTTTCTTGGGCTTTTTCTGAGGATTCCCTACTTAATTCTGTTTTTCTGATTTCTTTTTCGGTTCTTCTATGAGATTCTTTGCTCCATAACTCGATGGCATCTTTCTGGGACTGTCTGGATTTCTTTTTCCATAATGCTTCCTCTACTCTCATGATGCACTCGGCGTCCCATGTACCTGACATGGGCCATCTATATTTCTCTTCTAATTCCTTGGTGTAATCCACCCATAAGTCTAGATATAATATGGCACTTAAGCCATGCTTATGATACATAAAATGACCTGGACTGTCCCTAGGCGGGACAGGAACTGCTTCCTCGAGCAATCCTTTTCTGGTTTTTAACTGACGTAACCTCGAGAATAGAGGCATAGTTTAGGCTGGAATCTGGACACAATACAATACACGATAAACACAATAATAACTGAAAAAACAAATCACTCATACCACGACACTGAAAACACATTAAATAACATTTAAAATAACAGTTCGGACAGAACACATGAATTTCTCGAGAACAGAACTTACTAGAATGACTAGATGTACTGCTAAAACAGCACGAAACTTACCGGTCCCATAAAGAGACACGTCAGGACCCGCGCCCACCTAGGTGAACACTTCGTGTTGGATCTGTGTACCCAAACCCACGGACCAGAGACAAATTAATTGACCCTGTCTAGATACTACCCCAGCAACGGTACTCACCGGGCAGCAAGAACGGAAGGCCTCGGACTGGACTGGACTGCTACGACGACGGACTACGAACTTCGGACTTCAGTTACAGGTGGGCCTCTGGATACCTCGGACCTTGGACTCTCGGCTTGGGCTCTGGTCGGGACTCGCCGCGTTCCTCACCGCCTCGTCTGGATGCTGGACCGCAACCACCGTCTCCTCCGTGGGCCTGAGGGATACTTGAAGCAGAAATATCTGCACGTGCACAGTATGGTTCCGTCACGGCTGCAGAGGATCAGGGGGCCTGCGTGGCTTCGCCGGCGCGTGGGGAAAGGGCAAGTCCCTATTCGGGCGCCATTATGTGGTAAATAAATAATTAATTACCGGTACTATTTTTTAATATAATCAATAAACAGATAGCTCAATAAATAAGAGTCAGGATTCGAGGTATCTTGAGTCTACAGGCTTTAATCAGGCATAAGGGACAGGAACAGGACAGCCTGCACGGGAATGATGGCAGCTGCCGGGGGCAGGATCTGGGAAAAAGGGGCAACTATTTGTAACAGTCCACAGTATATATATCAAAACAATTGCATTACATTCAATACAGTAGGCGTAGCAGTAGGCGTGACTAGTAACAGTCGCGAAAGATAAGGACAAAATGATGTAACAAGAAGGCGTGTACAGGGCGTATACATAGACATGTGATGTAAACGTAACAGAAGTGTCATGAATGGGGCGGAAACATGGAGGGGGCTACCTGAGCAGCTGGGACCTTTAACCTAGTGGTGCGCGCAAACGGGCAATGACGTGTTACCAGGGAGAACTGGGGGCTATGACTTCTGCGCTAGAAGAGGAGACTACAGTCTGGAGTGTCAGAGCGACATGTACCTAAGGCATATCTAGTATCTGGTGTTTGGAGTACATATTGATAGAATCCAAAAGTTATCAGGACAAAGGCTACTGGGCATTAAGACTGGTGCGTGCATAATTCTACATGTGTTGCGTGTGCGAGGAATATTCTATGAATATTAATACAGTATTTCTCTTACATGGAGACATAAAGGCTAGACCATGACGGAAACTATTGATGCGATTCAGTAGCTTAGGAATGCAGGAGGGCTGGACTGATAACTAGAAACATAACATACTCTTGGCAGACTGAGAGGCAGAGCCAGGCCGGGCCGGGCACTGTGAGGCAGGAAGTAAGCGAAGGGTCAGGGATGCAGGTGGGGGCTGTATCGCTCCTCGGAGAGGGTTCAGGAGACAGGAGCTGAATCTGGTGTCCGGGCCCTTTTGAGGCCTAGAAACTGAGACAATTCAATGAATTAACGTGCACACTGTAGAATGTGGCAACATAGGTTTACATAGGCCAAATACTGGAAACTGGCATACTAGAGATGGACACAACTGTAATTGCGTCTTTAATCAATCATAGGGGGATACATGCATATCGATCATGCACATATAGCATAATATGGGGAACACTTAGGCACATACAACATGGCAAAATTTACTTTTCCACATTCTCCTTCAAGGTTCCCTCTGCCTCCACTTTTCTCTCCTCTGCAGCCAGCTGGGCCAGATCCCTTACAGCCTGCCTGTCCTTTGACTCCTCAGGAGACAGGGCTTGGGAGAAGACACTACTTCCTGCATGGGATCCAGCAGGGGATTCTTCCATTGGGGTGTCCCATCTCTGGAGCATTTCCCCAGTTATTTCTCTGCTCCTCCTCCTCCTGATTCTGAGTTCAGGTACACCCAGGGTTCAGCATTCTCAAGAATACTAAAGCAGTCCTCTTCAGACTCTTCTGGTTATGCAGATTGCATCCTGCAGACGTCCTCCCAGGCTCTAAGGGTGAACTGGTATTTCAACTTTGGTTCTTAGTCCCCTCACTCTGCTCAACCTCCATAGCTCAGCTTTGCTGTAGCTCTCAGTATTGTTGATGTCCAACACCATATGTGTCAGGCCCCTGGTATATGGAGAGCACTCTCCCCTCAGCTCAGGGTTTTCATACTCTGTTGTTGCTTTCAGCCTCCTAACTTCCTCATAGGCTTTGAGGGCTATCTGTAGGTCTGCTAAGGAAGCTCCCCTGCCCACATTCAGCCCCTTCTCATTTCAGAACTCCCTCAGCTCACTCCCAGTGAAGAAAGCTAGGGAGTTGAAATCTATGGACATCCTGGCAAAGTATCAGAAGTGCAACAACGAAGAGACCCAAGTCGATGAAGGTGAAGCAGGAGTACATTTTGAAAAATCATCAATTTGAGAGAACGGGATAATTTGAAATTCTTAGTGGGCATTTTATAGAGTTGTAGTGAACAATGAATTACTACGGCATTGCACAACTTCAAGCACTATCCGCACGGTTGATCACCAATGTTGAAATGGAAATCTTGGTTGGCTGATATGTGCACCCAGGACAGGCAGGAACCACCGCTCTAGTCAGAGTAAACTAGATGGTGCACAGACATAATATCGACTCCACAATATCGAATGGACAAAATATCGAGTTTTAAATATCGTTTGGAGAAAATATCGACAGGACAGAATATCGACAGCCAAAATATCGTTTTTAAGGTAAGTGAAGTAATATCGACTGTAAATAATATCGAAAGTAAAAAATATCTTTTTTTATATAATATGTAATTATTTATAGTGTTTTTATGTTATAATATGTGTGAAAAGTGTCATTTTATGTTATAATTATTTTTAATTAATGATTTTTTTTTAATTATTGTGTAATCTTATTCTGTAGCGGGTTGTGGGTTTATAGGGGAATAGGGTGGGAAGTAATTTAATTATAATTAATTAAATATGTAAATTTATTAATTGGTAGTAATAATTAATTAATTGGTAATTAAATATTATATGTTAATTATTTAAAATTTAATTGGTAATTAATTTAATTTAATTGATTAATTGCTAATTATGTAAATTAAAATAATGTATTTCCTGTAGCGGGTTGTGGGTTTATAGGGGAATAGGGTGGGAAGTAAATTAATTATTATTTATTAAATATGTAACGTATTAATTGGTAGTAATATTTAATTAATTGGTAATTAAATAATATGTGTTAATTAATTAAAATGTAATTGGTAATTAATTTAATTTAATTGATTAATTGCTAATTATGTTAAATTAAAGGGGTATTTTTAGGGTTCAGGGTCAGTTTTTAGTTTTCGGGTAAAGGGGTATTTTTAGGGTTCAGGGTCAGTTTTTAGTTTTTGGGTAAAGGGGTATTTTTAGGGTTCAGGGTCAGTTTTTTGTTTTTGGGTAAAGGGGTATTTTCAGGGTTCAGGGTCAGTTTTTAGTTTTTGGGTAAAGGGGTATTTTTAGGGTTCAGGGTCAGTTTTTAGTTTTTGGGTAAAGGGGTATTTTAAGGGTTCAGGGTCAGTTTTTAGTTTTTGGGTAAAGGGGTATTTTTAGGGTTCAGGGTCAGTTTTTAGTTTTTGGGTAAAGGGGTATTTTTAGGGTTCAGGGTCAGTTTTTAGTTTTTGGGTAAAGGGGTATTTTTAGGGTTCAGGGTCAGTTTTTAGTTTTTGGGTAAAAGGGTATTTTAAGGGTTCAGGGTCAGTTTTTAGTTTTTGGGTAAAGGGGTATTTTTAGGGTTCAGGGTCAGTTTTTAGTTTTTGGGTAAAGGGGTATTTTTAGGGTTCAGGGTCAGTTTTGGGTTTTTGGGTAAAGGGGTATTTTTAGGGTTCAGGGTCAGTTTTTAGTTTTTGGGTAAAGGGGTATTTTTAGTGTTCAGGGTCAGTTTTTAGTTTTTGGGTAAAGGGGTATTTTTAGGGTTCAGGGTCAGTTTTGGGTTTTTGGGTAAAGGGTTTTTTTAGGGTTCAGGGTCAGTTTTGGGGTACAGGGGTACAGTGTAAAAATAAAGTAAAATTAAATTTACATTAATTTAATTTAATGAAATTAAATTAAATTAAATTATATTTAAATAATTTTAAATAATTTAAATAAAAAAAAATTATTATATACTTACCAATACTTACGTTGTAATGGTAGTGCGTTGTAAAAGTTGCGTTGTAACGTCATATATCCACTGTTGCACTCTTTGCAGTGGGAATAGTAATTTTTACTCTTTTGTATTTGTACGTTAATAATATTGGCTATTATTTAATTAAATTTTGTTACTATATATATATATGTTTTAAGAAATATGATTAAAAAAATATTATTTTTTTACTTTCATTAATTATTTAATTATTAAAAGTTATTTTAAGTATTGTTCATTATATTTTAGTAATTGATTTTTTATATTAATGTAATTAAACATTGTTTTTATTAAAGTCGATATTTTTTACAACTATATTTTTGTTAACGATATTTTGTACTCGATATTTTTGTACTTACCTGTTTGTACATACAAACTCGATATTTTGGTTGTAGACATTTTCTCGTCGATATTTTGGGTAGTCGATATTTTGGTAGTCGATATTCTTTCAGTGATCCAAACTAGATACTGATAGAGCAGAGATGTTACCTTTCATTTATTTATGACAATTTTACACAGAAATGGTTGTTGACACCATTTTATATAAAAATGACAAACTGTGAATTAAACTTCACGTTTCTAAACTACATGCAATGAAGTTCTGATTTAGATGCTGCATCATAAATGCATGCAGAATGGTAGAATTAGTTTTCTGATAAAACATAACAGTCAATGAGCAGATGTGAAATCTGACATTTTAGTGGCACGTGTTCTTATGCTTAGATAAACGTGATAAAAAACAACACAGAAAACTTCTATCTGAGAATAAAATGCTTCGGGCATATGCTCAATGAGTTATCACCGAGTTAACGGCAATTTATTGCAGCCAAGGTGGTGACAAATACATCGCCCTATTCACAAGCTGGTGCAAACAGCCCATACCACCAGTTAACCTGCGATAGCAGCCGCAAAAAACATCACCATAGATGACTCCTGCAACTATCCCTAATGAGATGCAGAGTAGGCGTTCCTGTGCAAAAAGCCGTGACATCACCACTCTGCAACATTCTCAACGGCCAGCCAGATCTTCAATGAGAACCCAAAACAAGAGATAAGGCGCGTTAGCAGCAGGAAATGAACACCTGATCTGACCTGGTGTAAAGTCGGATGACAGCCTGCACCAGAAAAGGGAACCAAAGTCAGAGCCACACATGAAGGGCAACAGATGCCATGGAGCCACTGAACATGCAGATGGGAGCCTCAACCGGGCCACAACACCCACTGCCATACAACCCAGGACCCTCGCCCGGTTCAACACCGAGGCAGCGCAGACAAAGACATCGACCCTCAGAAAATGCACCAGCCTCACAGACCCAACAACAGATAATGTCATTGCCCACCACTGGTTCAAGGAGACAACCATCCTCCGCATCCTGACCACCATTGCCCACAGGCTGCACAGCAGACAACGAACAACCCACCTCAGACAAAGCTGCTGGCTGTGCTGCACCTGTTGGCCCAAGGTACCCTCCAACCAACAACCGCCTGAGTCGGAGGAGTCTCACAGCCAGCCCAATCCAAGTCCCTCACAACAGCCATGGATGACACCATCAGCTTGGTACCACACTATCTTTACATCCCCCAACTGCCCAGGAACATCCGAAGACCAAGAAAGACATCTACGCCACAGCAGGCAACCAACACGTGTTATGGGCCAATTGACTGCCCACATGTCCTACTTGTGCCCCCTGGCAACACTGCACACAATAACCGCAACAGAAAGCACCCGTATACCATCAAAGTCCAGGCAATAGAGGACCACCGGGGAATCTCCACCAACGTCGACGCCAACCACCCAGACAGTGTGCATGATCCATACATCTTCCGACAATTCATCACCAACCATCGATACCAGGATGCCACCCACGGAAATGCACTGCTCGTTAGCACATACCAAAAGTACACACCACACACCTCAAATCCACAATCATGCAACTCACAACTCTGGGGATGCACACATCACAAGCTTACATACAACATGCCAAACAACTAGTCCACCCACCAGACATGACTGCACAACTTACTGTGGGTACCTGGGACAGCCATGCACAGAAACCATCAACGAGATGGCACTTCAGCCACACAATAGCAGAATGTGGGAATATGTGGAGCCCAGGCATGTGCGAAAGAGGCAAGTGACCCATGAAAGCAGAATATCCACAATGCCAAGTGTGACATGGATGTGCTGGACAGACTGCAGTATGCAGACCATGGACATGTCCATGTCGACATATACCTTTGGTGTTTGGAGTGTAGTTGACAGTGGATGCAACCATGTCACCCCAGCCAGAGGGGAAGATCGCGGAAATGTAGATTGTTACTGTCAGGATTGCCAAGTCTATAGTCAAAAAGAGACTTTCAGTGAGCACATGTGCAAACATCAAGAAGGCAATAAGGCAGAACAAATCGCCAACCAAGGGCAACCTTAAAATGGCTGCCAGAAATCGATTGCCAGAGTTGCTAGTCAGCGCTCTAGCTTTTGATCGCAATCAACATGATCCAGGTAAAGCGCCCGTTCTGTGGCGCACCTCACCTGAACCTTGAGGAAGGAAGGTCGTCTATCAGAAATGGGCCGCGAAGTAGTAGGGAAAACTTCGTTGTGTTTCCGAAAATAAACATACCTTGGTCGAGTTCGAGTCCGAAGGAAGACGCAGTAAGACTGTTCTGAATTTCATTTCCCTATTATGAGCATGCGCATGTGTTATGAGGCATGCTCATATGAGACTGAGTTCCTGAGGTACTGAGCATGCGTTTCGTTTAGTCCGCAGCTCTCCGTAGAATAAGAATTCAAGAGTCAGAACAAGTTAGTAGAGAAAGGTTTGACTTGTTACGCACACATTTTTTTTTAGCGCTACTGTTGCAAGAGAGAGAAACGAATAACAGCAATAAAACAAGCATTGAAGATAGAGAGCTGTAGATAGAAGAAATTTTATATTTTTTAATAATAAAATACAGCTACTTTAGTTTGTGTTTAGAGTGAATATAGAACTCTAGTTGGGCTTATTCTTTTAGAAGACAGTATAAAAAAGCACAAGCAAGTTAAGGTGAAGCAAGATATTAAGTTAAAACAGATACATACCAAATACAGAATCCAATAATAAGACGGCAGCAGTAACAAGATAGATGAGGAACCTGCAGAAAGATAAAAGAAAAGTTGTTAGCAATAGATATAGAAGAGAATTAACCAACCTCATTAAATGTTAGTCACAGCTTATTAGAATATAAGAATAAAGAAAACACCAAGAAGAGAGGCATTGGTCACATCTAGATGGGGTAGGTGAACAAGAGCATAGAATATTCAGCATTAATATGAGTAAGAAGGGAGTTAGAGAATTCATGAGTGTTTTTCCCTTACAGTAGAATTCCTACTCGTTCTAAACAGAAGAAGACGTAAGAAGAAGACGTCTGAAGCTGAATAAAGAATCAGAAGCGGTGTGGCTGTCTCTTCTCTGTCCCATCTCCTTTCCCGCCTGGTGTTTAGTTGGCATACATGCTTATATTTGCATGTTGCTGAGATACCTTAGTGTGGCATTGGGACCTTGCGACATTCTGCTCCTGTGTATTTAAGAAGAGCACTACCTGACAGTTACATCTCCCCCGTAAGCATGAGCGGAGTGGACTGGCCCGGCATATGCAAGGCCATCGTAGGGGTGTGAATAAAAGGCACGTAACTCCGGGCGTGGTCCTCCTCTGGAATGCCCAACGAGTCTGCCAGGGCAGCACCTCTCACCCTGCCACGAGGCCGACGCTGTCCCCGTGAGTGGTGTTGCCTGCGACCATGTGCACCTGCTACACCCGGGACGCCGGTCCCTGAACCATTCTTGCCCTCCCCTGCGCACCCAGGCCTCAATGCCTACCTGCCGACACCGGCGTGTGTGGAAAAGGGCCCACCACTTGCGGGTCCATGCTCCACGCCCCAGGCCCGTGACCCTGGCAACCTGCTACGACCATCACGGCCTCCGCAAGCATACCCGCAGTACTCCTTTCTCGTTGACGTACTCTACCAGCTGACACAGCGGACTAGTAAGAAACACATTTGGAACTGAGTCTTCATTACACCATGGCAGTGAACATTATTTAAGGCAGAGTTCATGTCACTATACTCCCTTTGATGTGGTGCCACCAAGCCTGTGCAAAGCATTACAACCACACATGTCTGTGGGCCCACACGGACTACTGCCCTCGGGCCACACAGCGCTCGGGTGGGTCACACAATTGGAACTGAGCATCGTTTTTTCAATGGCAGAGTACATATCATTGCACGCAAGGAGAGGTGTAAGAGGAAGACGTGTTGCAGTCAGGAGTAAAAAGGATCATCATTACAGAGGAGATCGAACACTACCGATAACTGCCCTGGTGTCACTAACTCTGTGCATCTCGAGCCAACGACATGTGGCTGTGGGCCACTGCTGCCCGCTGCCTCCAGCCTACACTGCGGTCCAGTAGGTCTTGATTTAGCAATGGCGGAGTTCATATCAGTGTACTGGCATCATTGCAGACTGCATCCCCTCTCAGCCCCGGTGCCACTAAGTCTGTTCCCCGACATTAATGGACACTCTCTGTTTGAACTTTGGTGGCGTCTGAGTCTATGGACTTGGGGGTCGTTTTCATCCTCATGTAGCTGATACCAAATTGGTGGTGGAAACGAGGCTGTAGCATTCCACTCCTCCATTTGTTGCTTCTGGATGGCTACTACCCTCTGCATCATGCCCTGGAGGACACCTTCCACTGACCCCCTGACCTTCCGCCACAGTCCCCTTGAACATTGTCGAGGACCCACTCGTCTGTGTGGTCCTACCTCAGTGGACCGCAAGTCACCATCCCATGGTGGTATGCCTGTGCGGCCACTGTGCAGACGGGGCGACTAACTCTGTGCAGCTCAAGTCAGGGACCCTGTTTGATTCAATATTTTATGGCCTCTGAGACGATGGCCTTGGGGTCACCAACGCCAAGTGTCTGTGGCCCTGCACTGTGCGCTGCCTCCGGCCTCAACTGCGGTCCACCAAGGCTCACACATCCAATCGAGTCCTGACCGCTCCAGATGTGACATCAACGCAGGAGGCACACGCCACCATGGCCAGGACCACCTCCAACCGCCATCTGCCAGAGTCAAAACAGTGGTACAGGCAGACTGACAGAGTTGCTCACACCTGTTGTGGATGCCTGATACCCTGCTCAGCACTCCAGGTGCCACTGACTCAGTGCACCGCAACTCATGGACCGTTACTGATTGAGTTTTGTGCTGTGGAGAGGTTGGGCAGCAATGTCACCTCAAGCAGTGTGGGAGACCTGGGACGTTGATGAGGAAGATGATGCAGGTCTAACACACCCCACTGCATCTGCATTAGGAATATCTCGAAGGGACACAAACCTAGACATTTTCTTCACATGAGCGAGCTCAGCTCTTGTGCCCCAACCTCAGTGCATTGCAACTCATGGACACTTCTGTTTGAATGTTGGGTGACCTCTGTAGTTGCTCCAGCTCCCTCCATGTTGCTCTGCAGTTGACTCTTTTGCTGGTGTTTTCTGTTTCCGTGGTGTCCACTGTTCAAGTTGTTGCCAGCACCAACCACTCTGTGCGGGCAACCCCTCTGTGCGGGCTGGCTTACACTTATCCCACACACATCAAGCACAGGCGTCACTGTACATGTGGACCTGACAATAAAAGAGCTGGGCGCATGTGCCCGTAGCCAGTTCCATATACTATCTGCATGTGTCCCCGTGGTCTTGTTGTATGCATGAGGGCCCTGGGCCCTACGACATTACATTGTACTGTGTACAGCGGATGCAGACATGTCACAGCAGGCAGCAGGTTAGAGCTTGGACATGTTGCTTTGTCGTCACCCACTCAATACGTAGGAGGAGTGGACTGGGCCTTCGTACGCAGAGCCAACGTGGGTGTGTGACTGATATTTGCGTGCCACTGGGCGTGCTTCTGTACTGGGAATTTGCATCTGCATGTGTCTCTGTGGCAGTGTGGGTCTACTTTGTAGGGTGGAGGTGGTCCCTGAGGGGTATTAGACACCCACGTATGTGATCTAGTTTGCCTTCCATGAGTTCGGACCCCACCCGCACCTGTTCGGCCACCTCCTAGTGGCGTTCTGGCACATGGCATTGGGATGCCATGTGTGGGTCGGTGAAGTGTTGGAAGCCAGCCGTGCTTGCGGGTGCTTCCTGCTGTGTGGTCTGTTGCAGGGAATATTAAAAATGTTCATGGGTACCCTATACTTGCATGAACTAATTGCAATTCATAATGTAGTATCAATCAATCTTTATTCATCCTTCCGAAGACAGGTCATAAAAGATACACATAATAACAAACATCATTAAGATCAGACCCATCTCAGGAAGTTAAAATCAAATTTTCCATTTAAAATAAGTACATAATGAAGTAATATCTATCTGCTTAATTGAAGAATTAATGCACTGTTCTGTGTAATGCGAGATTCATATTTTAGCACAATTTAATTGTGCTGAGCTGTATTTCATGAAGGCCTCAAACTTTGCTTCCTTTCCTAGTATGAACTTATGAACTGAATATTCTATAGCCGATGGGAGCCTTTGGTAAAGTTACTACTTGTGTTCTAACACTCATTCGCCTTCTTTGACGTTTGTAGCTTGCTTGACTAGACTTGCAACAAAAGTGTTACTTCCTAGAGCAGATGTTTGGGAATGGACAGACAAGGGATTTCGCCTACTTTCTAAATGTAACAAATAATTGAATGACTAAACTACAGTGGCCCTAAGGATGTGGCGAGAAATTGACCACTAATTCTTCTGGTCTGTACACTTTTACCTACTCATTATCTCATCCTATTGTGAACAACCACTAGGAAAGAGTGATCCACAAATTTGGTGTTGTCAAGGGGAGTAAACCTGGAATTGATGGAGTATAACTGCCTAAATTGTGAACTGAGGGACGTCTCACCCTCAACCCATCTTGCAGTACAGAGACTGATGATTGGAACTTCTCGAAACAACGCGAATTGTCACCAAATACTGTGATTTGCTGCCGGCTGGTATGCTAGTGTAGTGGAACCTTTTTGGCTGAGAGGGTTCGCATCGGAGCAGCTGTGACATTGATGCTGCAGTACAGGCAGAGGCAGACAAATCTGTCTATGAACTGGAACCGGTCATTTGGAATTTACTGATCTTTCTGTAAGAAAGTCAATGATGACTAGATGAGGTAATGTTCCAAGAACTCTGTTATTAGCCATCCACTCTTCAAATGGAGACAGAGGATTCCAACATTCTAAGTTGAACCCCCAAGGGAGAGTCCACTGAAGAACAAAGGGAAGGGGCGCGGGAACATACCATCATATGGGAATGAGATTACAACATGCCTCCCCAAGATTACAAGGTTAAACATAACTGATATTAACAATCCTGTCACAACTACACATGTGTCCATTCTCCAGTTGTACCACATTGTTGTAGGTCTAGGCTATATAGGAAGGAGCGTAGTATTTGCTTTTGCTCAAATTGTATTTAACACTTCTTTTGACCTGTACCCAATCACCTACCTTTAATCTGGGATCCTTCACCCCATTCTTATCTTCGTACCAGTTCTTGTATTTGCTTTGGTGTGATCTTCGTTTATTTCCCGCTTCCATAAGATTGGACTCAATTATTTATTTATTTTATTTATTTTTTAAACTTATAAGGCGCAACCAGCTACCCAAAAAGGGTTTCCCGGCGCCAAGAACACAGCACAGAGATGGAACGGGTTCACTGAGGTCGTTCAAGATTATTGATCGAACAACCAGGTTTTTATTTCTTTTCTGAACCTGGAATATTACCCTACCACCCCTCAACCATATGGGGTTTAACTTTTTACATGGTACATGGTTCTCTTCCTCTGACAGCTACAAATGGAGACACCCCGGTGATGGTGTAGGGTGACGTGTGGTAGGCCCATAAGCAGTCCCGCAAGGATGACTTAATCTTGTGCCCATTTACCACAGCTAGTTGTATGTGTTCTTTGATAAGCCTATTAGCTCTTTCAACCAGGCTATTTGCCTTAGGGCAATATAGTGCCTTTCGTTCGTGCTTGATATTGAGATTTAGTAGAAAATCCTTTATCTGCTTGGAAATAAATAGTACCCCATTGTCAGTGATCAGGGTAGATGGGATACCCTCCCGTGAGAATAAGTCTGTAAGGAAATCTATGACAGCATTAGTGTTGACCCCATGAACGAACTAGTGTGAAACCCAGTGTGAGGTATAGTCAACCACTACCAACATGAACTTCCTCTTCATCCCTAAATTGTCCATTGGCCCAATTATGTCCATGGCCAATTTGCTCCACGGTTTGAGGGGTACCTCTACTAGGGACAACTGGGCCTTGTGAGTAGACCGCGACTTGTCACTTCTTGTACAGCTGTGACAATCCTTTAACATTTGTTCTACCATGGAGTCCATTCTGGGAAACCAGAAGTTTGCTCTAGCTCTGTTCTTTGTTATGCTCCGCCCCAGATGTCCTTCATGGGTTAATTCCACAATTCTCTTCTCAACCCTTCAGGGTGTATGATTTTATTGTTGCAAAAGACTTTTCCTCCTATGTGGTTCAATTCAAACCTGACCTCCCAAAAGTCACTGATTTCCTCATTGACCTCACTGCACTTACTAGGCCACACCTTTACCATCATCTCTTTCAATTTACACAGCCTCTTGTCTTACTCCATGCCCTTACTCCATTCCTCTTCTGTTAATGCAGGATCTGTTAAGGCTAGAATGGGACTGTCTATCTGTTATGTTATGTTATGTTACTTTATTTCTTTTATAGCGCACGGCGACTCCAGAGGAGCATCCCGGCGCTTTGGCAAAGAAAAACAGCATAGAAAGCAACCACACAACAGAAAAGAGCAGAAATGAAAAGACTATTTCCTAAAAAGCCATGTCTTCAAATCCTTTCTGAAAGTAAGAAGACAGGGGGCCGATCTCAGGGACAATGGTAATTCGTTCCATGCCTTGGGTGTCAGGTAGCGAAAAGATCGACCTCCCAATCGTGCACGGCGAATTGCAGGGACAGTAAGCAAAGACAGACCAGATGATCTGAGAGTCCTGCTTGGCACATACCGGGAAAGACGTTTCCCAATATATTTGGGGCCAATACCATGTAAGGCCTTAAAGGCCACAGTCAGGCATTTAAAAAGGATTCGCTTGGAGATAGGTAGCCAATGAAGGGTGTTCAATAAGGCAGTGGCACCAGCTCTCCTCGGGAGTCCAAAGATGGAACGGGCTGCCGAATTCTGGACAACTTGCAAACGGGTCATAAGATATTTCGGTAGACCCAAGAAAAGAGCGTTTGCGTAATCCAGTCGCGACCCGATTAGTGCCTGAACGACTGTTTTCCTGTGGTTGAGTGATAGTAGAGGAAGAAATTTCCTCAACATCCGTAAGATGCCGAAGCATTTCCCAACAATGGACAGGATGTGAGGTCCAAAAGATAAATCACAATCTACTATCACTCCCAAAGTCTTGGCCTTAACAGCGACCTTGTCAGGGGGAAACATATCCTGCGGCCACCAAGATTTCCAGTCATGTTCCGGTGCGCAACCGAAAAAGAGCAACTCTGACTTATCAGAGTTGCATTTTAAGCCATGACCTCTGAACCACTCAAACACCGCACCAAGGCAATCCCTGATCTTTGTGCCATCAAATGACCCACCCCTGTCACATGTGAACAGGAGTTGGGTGTCATCGGCATAAGACACGATCTGGGCGCCGAAAGATTCCGCGACTTCCGCCAGAGGGGCCATAAAGATGTTAAATAGCATAGGGCTATCACTTCTTCATGCGGTTCGCATTGTAATGGTGAGAGGGAAAAGAAGTCAGCAATATTGTTTTCGCACCCTGGATCATACTCCACCCTGAAGCAGAAATTTTCAAGTCCTAATATCCATTTGCAAATACGGGGTGTGCCATGTTCCATGCCTTTCACAGTGAACATGAAGGTAAGTGGCTTGTGGTCTGTGCGGATAGAGAAATTCACCCCCCACAGGAAGAACTTAAAGTGCTTCACCATCCAGTAACACGCTAGGTCCTCCTTTTCCAATACCAAATAGAGTTGCTCTCCACCTTAGTGAGACAGCGGGAGGCACATTCAATGATTTTCTCCTTATTGTCCTCTTTTTGAGACAGTGTCACTCCTAGTCCTTTGTTAGAGGCATCTGTGGTAAGGATGGTTTTCTTCTTTGGGTCAAACGTGCCCAACGTCAGGGAATTGACTATTTCTTCCTTTAATGCATCCACCGTGCACTTGTGCTCCTCTTGCCACTCAAAATCCCTGTTTTTCTTCAAAAGTACCCAAAAGTGTTACCACTTCTCTGAGAAGTTTTTAATGATCCCATCCTTGTCAGGAGTTTAAGAAAGTCAATGATGACCAGACGAGGTAAGGTTCCAAGAACTCTTTTATTAGCCATTCATTCTCCGAATGGAGACATAGTACTCCAACATTCAAAGTTGACCTCCCAAGGGAGAGTCCAATGAAGAACAAAGGGAAGGAGTGGGGGAACATACCTTCATATGGGAACAAGATTACAACACTTTCCTAACAGGGATGGAATGAGCCACAACTGATTTCCCTACTAATTCACTTTCCTTAGGATAAAAATCTCCCTTCGCTGAGGAAGATATTTCATTCATATCTAGATCTCGTGGAGTATGCAAATGCTTATTAAATCTGATCTTTTTTAAATTAGGTTGTATGCTAATTATTTGAATCTCAATAGAAATACAATTTAATATAAATTACTCTGCTGATTCTGTTTCATTATTAATTTGTGGCTAAGCTCAATTTGATTTGTTGGTTTAACTAAAAACTGGGATTACTTGAGAGTTTACACCCAACATTGAACAATTGTCTTATTCCAGGTCCTCATATGATAATTGTTCATCCTCTAGGTATTCTGGTCCATTTCAGCACAGAACAAGATCCATTGGAGGACCTTAGAGATTTGCCCCCACATGCATCAAACGAAAAACCATCCACAAACGGGCAGATTCTCAGAATCTGCCCCTTTGCAACCGGTATTTTTGCATTTGGAATGCATCATCCCAAATGCAAAGATCACAATTTAAGGAATAGCAGAATTTACGATTACTTAAATTGCTATTGCATTTAAGGAATCGCAAACTGCGATTCCTTAAATGCAATGCATGATGCAATTTAAAATAGCGATTTCTTCATTAGGGGTCACAAATTACCTTCATATGAAACGGGACGATAATTTGCGAAAACTTTGAAAAATGCACTAAAGTGCATTTTTCAAAGTTACATATTACACACACACATGCCCTTGGGGCATGTGTGTGCACAACATGGGAGCACATTACAATTTCAGGGGTGCAACATGGTGTCCTTTTGGCACCGTTGAAATTGCATGTGTAATTTGCAAGTCCTTAATTGGCCAATAGGCCCATAGAAATGAATGGGAAGACATTCCTTAATTGCGAGTCGCAATTTGCGAGTCGCAATTAAGGAATTTGAAGGAATTGCTATTTTTTGTGTGATTCCTATATGCATAGGCTTTTCCGATTCCATAATTGTGGTTCCTTAATAATCGAAATTAAGGAATCACAAAAATCTACCTTGATGAATGTGGGGGATTGTATGGTAGCAGAGGTTAATTAGGGATAAGAGAAAAATAATTAAATAAAATTGTTCATGAGGCCCGATACGTAAATGCTACAACAATACACAATAGATAAACTATGCTCACCCTCTGCTAGTTTGCCACTGACTAGTCAGGCTTATCTTCAAAGGCAATGTGTAAAGTATTTGTGCAACACACACACACAGTTACACAATGAATACACCAAAAAATGACTCCACACAGGTTTAGATAATTAGAGAATATTTATCCGAGTAAAATAAGACCAAAACGACAAACATCCAATCAGTATATGTCAAGGTTAATTGAGGTCACAAGGGAACGACATATATCCAAAGTTCAGGACGCCCACGATCGATGACAGACCGGCTGCTTGACCTAGACAGGTCCTGCTGAAGAAATCCCTTGGCTGGGGCAAGATTCTACATCCAGAGCCTACTGCGTTATTCGTCAAGCCACGCAAAGGGAGCCCGTGTTGCTGTTGAGCTCCGTTGAAGTGAATGTGATGCATCATCATCGAGTCATGCAGAGCAGCGGCATCAAGCCGCGCAGGCTGTGGAACTTGTGTAGTCTGACAGCCTCTGAGGTGGCGTCAAAGGGAGATGCATCTAAATTTCGCATGCAGTCGATGCAATGCGTCAGATTTTGATGAAAACAGCAGCAGAACCCACTTCTGAGGCCCAGAGCTTGCAGGGGGGACCTCAGGCAAGGGTGGGACTCAGAGGAAGCAGAGTCCAATAGCAGCAGCAGAATTGTGGGAAGTTGTTTGTGTCCCTGAGACTTCAGAAAACAGGAGGCAAGCCCTGAGAGATCACTTGGAGGGGAGGCAGAGTCCTTCCTGGAGAGTCAAGGAGCAGCAGGACAAAAAGCAAAAAAGAAGTCCTTCCAGAAAAGCAATCCTTTGAGCAACACAGCAGTCTTTCTGATAGAGGTTCAGTTTAAGATCCAGAAGTGTCTGATTTTAGTGGGTCAGAGACCCAGTACATATCTAAAAGTGCCTCTGAAGTAGAGGGTGTCTTCAAAGGAACTCCCTGAAGTGCACAATGATCCCTTTCAACACAGTCCTATCTGTCAGGCTAACCCTATGGACTAAATCAGTGCTTTGTATGTGGACAGGACGCTACATATTGAAGTGTAAAATGACAGCCCCTTCCATTCTTGCCTATCCAGGAAGACCCATCAGAATGCAGATGAATATAGGTGAGTCCTCAGAATGCAGAAGAGCCTCACCCTCCTGTGTTTGTGGCTGTCTAGATGGAACACACAAAGTGTAGCTATCACCCAACCCAGAAGCCTAAAGGAGACAGGCTGTAAAGCACAGAGAAATTTCCACTTTATAAAAGTGGCATTTCTAAAACAGTAACGTTAAAACGAACTTCACCAGTAAGAAAGATTTTTCATTACCATTCCAAACATATGAAACATGAAAAGGCTATTCCCTTCTAATCAGAAATTACCACTTAAAGGTGTGTTAAGGAATTCCCAATGCTGGCCTATGAAAGGGGTAGACCTCACCATAGTGAAAAACAAAAGATGTTTTTTGCCACTACATGGGCATGTAAAACTTAAAAGCACAAGTTCTACCTTTTACTTACACAGCACTCTGCTCTTGGGGCTACCTAGGGCCTACCTTAGGGGTAACCTATTTATAATTAAAGTGGAGTTTAAGGCTTGGCAAGTAGTTTTAAATGCCAAGCCGAAGTGGCAATAACACTGCACAAGCAGGCCCTGCAGTACAAGGCCTGAAACAGATTTGGGAGGCTACTTCTGTAGATGGCACAATTAGTGTTGCAGGCCCACTAGTAGCATTACATTTACAGGCCCTGGTTATATGGTATACCACTTTACATGGGGCTTACAGGTAAATCAAATATGCCAAACAGGTGTAAACCAATTACATCATGTTTAGAGGAGAGAGCACATGCACTTTAGCGTTGGTCAGCAATGGTAAAGGGTCTCAAAGTCTTAAAGCCAACAAAAAGAAGGTCAAAAAGGGGAGGAGGATAGCAAAATCTTTAGGCTAACCCAGCAAAAAGGACCTTTCCAACACTAAGTTAAACTGACCATTTGCTTTGGGTCGGACTCATCCTAATGGTTATATATTTGTTGCTGTTAAATATGCAAAAATATTCAAAGTTTTTTAATCTTTGGGTTTGTGAGGCTTTGCCCTGCTAACATGATTAGTTTCAGGACCTACTCAAGCTTTTAAGATAGTTTTACTATAGTCAACTTGCTACCCACAGCGTTTACGTACTCAGGTTGATGCTAGTGGACTTGAAGGAGTATCTCTATTTCAATTGCATCTTACTCTCCTACAGCTAATGAGAATGATGTTTAATTCAGTAGGATGGGTCAAGATTGATTTGCATATAGCTGTGTCTAAACTGGGTTGGGGAAGTGAGCTAAAGAATGAGGATGGATTCAATTCAATTCATGAAGCTTTATTCGGTACAAAAGAAATGACCATAAAAACACATGTAAAAAGTACACAATGCATAAATCATCAATTTAAAATGAGTTTCATGGGATACAGACCAAAAACACTAAAATATCATGCTTTTACGCACACTAATAGATTTGTTTAAAAACACAGCAGTATAAAAACAGATGTCAGCAGATTTCATGTTAAAAATAAGACTCTTTGCCTCATCAACTGTACGTACCCCATATTTAACAAACAAAGGTTTTAGGTACATAATTCGAAAGTTCAAGTACAGTTTGCATATTAATAAAAAGTGCAAGGTGCTCTGTTGTGATATACCGTCACACAGACAAGGTCCTTTAGGATGTTGCTTAAGATTAGGCAAGGCCACTAAATCATGTACTATTCCAAACCTTAGTCTGGTCAGGACAAACTTATGCGATTGCCTGGTGACCAGTGCTAAGTATGGTGGAAAACCTTCTGTGAGGGAATATCTGCTAAAAAATGTGCCAGTTAACATGGACCGACTGGCAGAAGCCCTCTTCTTTAACAAATTATCCAAAAATATTGCCTTCAACTCTGCTTTTGGTATCGTCGAGGCAGCCTTAGGGTCAATCAAAACATTAAGATTAAATATTTGTAAATAGCAATCCGAGACATATTTTATCCATGGGATTTTCCTATACAAATCCAATGAGAGACAATCCTCAATTATAGATCTGTTGAGGGTCTTTTCATCCTGAAGCCATATGGAGCGCCATAACATTAAAGGTCTTAAGGATAAAAGTTCATTCAAATAATTAATGTCTAATTCCAGATGGATCAATACAGTGACGGCAGAGGTGGGTAAACATAAAAGTTTTTTCAGGAAAGAATTTTCCTCCAACTGCAATTTATGGTCGCAGCTGTGACCCCATATAGCCGCCCCATACAATGCAATAGTGGCGCATCTTGCTTGGGAAATTTGCAACATGTCCCTGGTTTGCCTATCCCCGATTTTTGCTGCAAATTTGAAGATACCATGGGCACTTTTTGCCGTTTTATTACTGATGTTGTTAAATTCGTTGGTCCATTTTCTGTCATGGGAAAAGGTGATTCCGAGATAACAAAATGAATCAACTGGTGGCACCTTGTTACCATCGATAAAAAAGGCATTGGATTTATTATTTTTCACCCCATAGGTCATAGTATGTGTCTTTTCCTTATTGATGAGTAGTTTCCTGTCCTTAATGAACAGAGAAAATCTATCCATCAAACGCTGTAAACCCAGATGGGTTCTGGAAAGGAGCACGGCGTCGTCGGCGTATAATAACACCGGCAAAGATACGCCTTTTAACCTGGGTGCATCAGCTTGGACACTTTTTAAAATGTCATCGATTTCATTTATAAATAAAATGAACAGTAACGGGGCTAAAACACAACCCTGTCTTATGCCGCGTCGAACACTAAATTTGGGGGTGCATTCTCCCTTAGTTCCAAAGCGCACACAGGTTTGCAGCTTTTGGTACAGCCTGGCAAGGAAGAAAATAATACCCTCAGGGGCTCCCATCTGCAACAAAATGGGCCATAAAATTGCATGGTCGACCATGTCGAAGGCGCTGCTTAGATCAGCAAAGCATAAATATAATGCGCCACCTTTAGCTTCGATATATTTGCCAATTATGAGGTCAAGATTTAAACATTGGTCTAATGTGCCCCTACCTTTCCTAAATCCAAACTGGCTATCAGCCAGGATTCCCTTTTCATCAACCCACTCCTCGAGCCTGGCTAACATGACTCGGCTCATAACCTTTACAGAGGAGTCCAGGAGGGAAATGGGGCGATAATTTTTTACTTCAGACCTATTACCCTTCTTGAAGATTGGGATGATAATAGATTCCCCCCAGGTATTTGGTGCGTCTGAACATACAGCTACATTAAAAACATTGGCAAGGAGGGGGCTCCAGATCTCCGGGACTGCTTTGTAGACATCAATGGGAACCCCATCGGGTCCCTGGGCTTTCCCCCCCCCTTGCTTGCACGGATTCCTGACTCGACCTCGGCCACAGTAAAGTTTAAAGTTTAAAGGTAGAACGGGCCAGCTGCATTGGGTAGTAACTGGGCCGCAATCAGAACCAAAAATATTAGAAAAATGCGTTATCCCGGAAATCACTAGGGACATTAGAGCTTCATTCCGGGATATTATCCTCACTGAGGAAGGGAGAATTAACCGTAGCCCAGAATAATGTATTATTATGTAGCTCTGCAGCTTGGTTAGGAGAATCCCATGCTTCCTGCTGTAAATCTCTTCTCCTATTTTTCAATGCAAGTTTATATTCAGCTCTTTGTTTAGTTATCAAGATGGTGTCCCTAGGTTTTTTAGCAAGTGCATTTTTCAGCTCTGTTAATAACTTAGTACAGGAATGGTCGAACCATCCTTGTCCGTGACTACGTTTATCTCTAATTGGTCTGGTGAACCTAGCATCAATGGATAGGTTTATGTTTTTAAAAGCAGTTAAAACACATTCACAGTCAGTATTATTTTTGAGGATGAGGGTAATGTCTATTAAACAATCAGAAACAATAGAGCCTATAAATTCATTTGCTCTATCCCCAACCCATCTGACTCTGACACCGTTCGATCTGTGGGGTTCCACATTAATGATAGTATGACCCACATCTACAGGACTCACACTCCATAGCGAGCAATCTAGGATGATATAATTGTGATCTCTAAGAGATGTAACTTCAATCCTAGGGGCTGCACAATGAGAACTGATACTCGAGGACACAATTACGTGATCAATTACCGAGCTGGTCCTCCAGTTTTTAAAAGTAGGGATGGTCAGCCCATTTACATCTTTAGCAAAATCCAGAATTTCCAGGTCATAGTTGCTAAAAAATTTATACAGCATTTCTCCATATCTATTATTCACATCCAGCATTATTCACAACCCCACAGACTTTCTGTGATGACAATTCACATAAAGAAATATTAAAATCGCCCAACCAAATAAAGTTAAAAAAACATTAGATTGAACAATTAAGTCATCAATAGTGCTAGCTAGGTTTTTTACAACAGACGTCCTACTATCATCAAAAATATTATTATAATAGTTGATTAGCAGGACGTTTCGACCTTGGTCATTGCGAAGCCACAGAATCTGTACATGTGACCCCACAGTCAAATATTTTATAACCTTAATCTGTCTGTTAATCGAAACCAAAATCATAAGGCCCCCTTTAGCTCTCCCCGAAGCGGATCTAACTGCCTGTAAATTAAACAATACAAATCCCGCAAAATGTAACTCCTCCCTACAGCAGGTTTCCTGGAAACAGAGTATATCATAGGTGTTGATAAAATCCTTCCAACCCAATGTGTCCTCTTTAGATTTTCATCCAGCGATATTCCAACTGACTATGGAAATGCCTTTAAATGCTTTGACACTGGGGATATTTGGGGTAATAGAGCCAACTACCTCTTTCCTATTTATAAGATTCCCAGCTGCTCTAAGACTGGTGCCACTGAATAGGTGTTGGCCCTCCACCCTGGTAATTTCAGGGTTGGAAGACATTTCACAAGGATTAAACACCTGAGCAGTTGCTGACTGGCCTGGAGCAGGTTCCCCTTCCTGGGCGAGTCAGTCATTTGTGTCCAGAGAGCTTAAAGCTTTGAATCTATTTTGAGTGGGGACCCCAAACGCCGGGTAATGGATAGGCGGGGAATTTCCGTTTCCATTGTTATACGAAGGAATTTTAGCTAGATGACTATAAAAATAGCCAAGGGGGTGTACACAGATTCTATCTTCCCCGGGGATTAAGGAGGCTGCCCTTAACAAAACTGTGGCCACGTGCTGGGGGTGTTTAAAGTTGACAATGACACAGTCACCCCTGCATGTTTTCCTAGAAGTACCTATCCAATCAGCACTTCTGGTGGTTAGAATTTGATCCGAATAAGTAGTTGGAAAACCACAGTTATTGTGCAGCCATGAAACCGTTTTGTTTTTTAGTGAATCATGAGATTCCTGCTGGGGCCTAATAGAGTCATTCTCAGAAGGTGGAAGATTAGTCAGAACGACCACATATGGTGCACAATCTGGGGGCAGATCAATAGGGCGTTTTCTTCTAGTTTCGATAATCTGGCTGGGTTCGATGGAACCACAGCAATAGCAGCTGACTTGTTCTGGCAGATAATTGACGATAAGTCAGGAGGTAAGGGGGCCGATGTAACAACATCTTTTACTAAACCTCCCCCAGTTAACTGTTTTGGAGCTACTTTGGTAGGTACTAGACCCTCGTTGACAGGCCTATACTTTTCAACCAGAGCAATATGCGAATCAAGAAGACCACCTAATCTGATTACTTCAGTTGAAATCTGATCCAATTTATCCACCTGGGGTTTGATGATCTTGTCAACCTTGGCATCTATAATGCTTATTAAAAGCTCAAATTGTTTGGTATTCATAAGAGTTGTAACGTTCTTAGCTATGAACTCCTCGTCCCCTGCAGAGCTTTTGGATAGGGTTTCACCTCTTCTTTTGTTATGGGTTCGATTCCCCCCCCCGATTAATAGGTGCTTCTCTGCATGCTCTCAAAGCTCTAGGTGCCGGTGAGCACCGAACGGGGGATACACTGGGTGCAGCAGAAATATCCTGAATGACTACGGATTGGGCTTGGGTTTCCGACGAGATATCAAGGTTAACGAGATGAGGGTGGTCATCTATTTGTAAGACAGTGTGAGAATCAGGCAGAGTAAGGCATTTAGTTGGGGAATTCTCCTTCCTTAGTGACATCCTTCGTTCCTTATTAATTTTACTGACCACTTTCACCAAATAATTGTCCATTGTGGCCAACACTGGTTTTTTTTAGTAGCCTTCTGTTCAGACATTGTATAACTTGATGCACGAAGATAACCTACGAAATATATAGAATCAATTTATGTGCAAAATAAAAAGAAAGCTTTCATGAACACCAAAATGCTAGTAGAATTAAACCAGCAATGTAAAATATGAATAAAATAACCCTTAACGTTTTAAACAGTCAAAGGTACAATATGAGCAAGAAGAGAAAAGTCCAACAACAGCCAAGGGGGGAGGCCCAGCCCAGCCTCGGCCTGCCCCGGACGGCCACAGACGGCCCGCCCTTTGCGGGGGTCGCGCTGTTCAAATGCGCCTCCTGGCGCTCTTAAGGTGTGGGAGGGACGCGCCGCCGCTTGGCCCGCCGGGAAATGCAGTCCCGGGGCCGCGGTGCAAGTAGTTCTGCCCCTGATGACTCTTGGCGGTGTCGGCGTGTCGGCCTGCTCTCCTGCAGCCCCCAAAACCAGGTAAGAGGCTCCCCCGCTCAGCCGGGGTCGCGCTGTTTAAATGCGCCTCCTGGCGCTCTTGAGGTGTGGGAGGGACGCGCCGCCGCTTGGCCCGCCGGGAAATGCAGTCCCGGGGCCGCGGTGCAAGTAGTTCTGCTCCTGATGACTCTTGGCGGTGTCGGTGTGTCGGCCTGCTCTCCTGCAGCCCCCAAAACCAGGTAAGAGGCTCCCCAATCCAAAATAAAGACGGGGAAATAATATAAAGGAGGCCCAGGCAACCTTGGAGACGCGGAGGCACCTGCTGGCGTCACCATGCGGGGTCCCTAGGGGCGCAGGTGCAGGCACCGACGGTCCAAGCTCCCAGGTGGAAGCACCGTGCGCCCAGCAGAGCCACCTGCAGCCGCCGCCGTACCCAGCTGCTGCCCGGGCACCGAAGCCTGCCTCCTCTCTGAGCCGGAGAAGGTCACAACACAGATCTGTGACTGGGGCTGAGTTTCTGAAAAGTATCAGTGCTCCGTCCATCATCTCCTTGTGTTTGCTTTGTGCGCCCTAAGTTGACAGGGTATGCCCAGATGTGGGTCCCTTGCTCACACTGCTATTGGATCAAGCTAGCCTGGCTGATCTGGGGTGTTACCCTGAAACATTCCCACAATGCTTGTTTCCGGTCCAAGGAAGACATGGCTCGGCAGTTTGGTCGGGACTGTTTCCATGAGGCACAGGGTCAAGAGTGATTTGCATATACCTGTGTCTTAACTGGGGTGGCAACGTGAGCTAAAGAATGATGATGGATTCAACCCAGATCTGTGACTGGGGATGAGTGTCTAAAAACTTGCAGCTTTCTGTCCATCATCTCCTTGTGTTTGGTTTGTTTGCCCAAAGTTGGCAGGGAACGCCCAGACGTGGGTCCTTTGCTCACTTTGCCACTGGATTCAAGCTAGCCTGGTTGATGAGGGACCTTACTCCTAAACCAGTTCCAGGATGCTGGTTTCCAGTCCAGGGAAGACATGGCTTGGCAGTTCAGTCTGGACTGTTCCCATGAGGCATGGGGTCAAGACTGATTTGCATATAGCTGTGTGTGTACTGGGGTGGCATAGTGACCTAGAAAATGATGATGGATTCGACTCAGATCTGTGACTGGGGGTGAGTGTCTGAAAAGTTTCAGCACTCCGTCCATCATCTCCTTGTGTTTGCTTTTCAGTCTATGCAATTCCTATTGATAACATAATAGTAACAGCTTCAAATACAATTACTTTAACTTGGGGTTTTTAGACAGTGTAATAGAATGATCAGTCTTCCTAGGGATTCTGACTGTAGATATTAGAAAACATAGCAAAACCAAAGGGGATGATGGATGGAGTGTTGAACATTGCAAGCACTCACCCCCAGTCAACTGATCTGGGTTTAATCCACCATCATTCTTTAGCTCAGTCCGCCACCCTAGTTCAGACATGGCCATATGCAAATCAGTCTGACCCTGTGCCTCATGGGAACAGTCCAGCCCTAACTGCCAAGCCATGTGGTCCCTGGACCAGAAGCAAGCATCTTGGGACCGGTTTCTGGCTAATCAGCCGTCATCAGCCAGGCTAGCTTGAATCCGGTGGCAAAGTGAGCAAGGGACCCACGTTTGGGCATACCCTGCCAACTTAGGGCGAACAAAGCAAAACCTAGGGGTGAGTGCTTGTAATGTTCAACACTCCGTCCATCATCCCCTGAGGTTTTGCTATCCCCGATATTAAAAAACATTCCAAAAGAAGGGTTTAGGTGATCTAGAGCACAATTTTTGTTTTCCATTTTGTAGAGGTGCATTATAAGCATGGGTAGTCAGCACCTACATATAATCCTTTGTGGTACTGACTTAAGTCATTAGGATGCGAACCATAATAAAGTGAAAGGTGATATGTTAGAGATATTTCAATGTAAAAACGAGAAATTAACATTGCATTTCTGTGTGTTTAGTTGAAAACATTACCGTGCAGAATTTGTACATAATATTGATCATTATTCATGTATTTGATGTGTTTATGTAACGGGTTAGTTTAGAAATGCAAATTAAACGTGTTTACTGTATATGTAAATTTACGAGGTCTTTGAGCCATTTCTTATGTTGGCTGATTTCTGTAGGCTTGAATTGTATTTTTCCCCTTAAAGACTTTCGCATTAGACTCACTAGTGAATTCCAAGTACATGTTGGATCTGTTCCTTCTTACGTTTCTGTTGCAGGTGGGGAAATTCATCTTTGTTAGTTAGAATAATGTCTTTGTTTTAGGAGTTTAGGATACATAGAATGGTGATACTGATAATAAGAACTGTTGTATTTTCTTATTGGAGCAAGCCTGGGAATCATGGCCATCTAGCCAAGGCCTGGCAGCATCGCTGCCTCATGGAAAGTTACCTACAAGGAGGTGGCTTGACTGGATATTGTGATGTCGCAATGCATCTTGGGATACAACCTGAAGTGGAGTGTCGAAGTTAGAGACTGTGTCCAGGGGACCTATACCTTGCCATGAGAGAGAGAACATTTTAGAAAGAACTCTTTCAACATGAATGACTTCTTAGGAAGCCTTCACGTGCTGACCCCTTTATAGATCTTGCCTGGGGAAATGCTAAGTAGGGATGTCATGGTAGTGGTAGTGTTGGGACAGATAAATGCTTTACATCTACAAACCTCCAATGAAGGGGGATCTTGATATTGTTGCCATCATCTTCTGTGTCCTGATTCTGGAACTGATCATTCTGTGCCTGCTGAATTGTCTTAACTTCACCTGGAGGTTTGGCTTTGTATCAGTTCCCAAGTATTTCTTCAGTCTCATTTTGAGGGGCCTGTACATCCAACTGTTTCTGACTTTGTAATGAACTAGCAAAATCTACTTGGAGTCTGTGATTCTTGGGAGTCATAGTTCATTGGAACTGCAATGATTGATTGGCTAACAATTTTCCTCCTCTCCATGCTACTAAAAAGAGACATCAGCCTGGGGTTCCAGAGCAGATTTAGAACATGTAACTCGACTCCTTCAGTTGGTAGCAGTGTGGGATTGTTAGTACATGAAGCGAGGGGAGAATCTAGAAAACTCTAGAAAAATTCTCGATCTCTAGAGCCCCAAAATAGAGCCCAATGATTGAGAGCGGAAGATGACAGACTTTGGCAGAGACCGATGGAGGATGATAGTGCGGCGAGAACAGCGGTGAATGGGGGAGTGAGTATCAACAGGGAGTCATCGTGTGTTAGATTGTGAGAGTGTGTTGATTGTATAATGTCTGGTGGAGCTTGTGTGAAAGTCGAGTGAATGTGGTTTAAGGCCTGACATGGTCCAAGTGTTTTGTTTTGAGTTGTAGGCTCCGAAGTAGCCTAAGATCCCGGGATATATTTTGTGGTGTAGAAGGCACCGGTTTGTTGTAATTGTCTGACCACTGGTTTGAAGAGTTGTCGGGAGACGTCATTTGCAATCCATCTAAGACAGGGAACTTTGTGTGAATGGGATGTGTTAGAATCGCATAGTACATTGTGTGTACAGAGGTGTAATATACCAATTCAGGTGTTTTTTTGGTCCTCATCAGCCACCATGGTTTCAAATGCTGACAACAAAGGGAAAGAGTAGAAAAAGTGATGTCATGCTGCCTCAGTTTCAAAACTGGCAGGGATAAGAAGATTACGAGTGATTCCGACTCCCAACAGCAATGACACATTCTACAGAAGTCAGACGCCCAGAGATCTAGGCGGCAAATGAAACCACAGTACCAGTTACAACCAATGCTTGCCAAAATTCCAACGGAGGAGAAAGGGCTTAGCAGGGAGATTTAAACTATAGTTGCGTAATCATCGGACCAGGGGGGGGTAGGGGGGGAACCCGGTACAGTCAATGGGCCCAGTCAGTTAGATGCCAAAAAGCTCTCTTATCTTGATTTCCAGCCCTAGCAAGATCTAATTTCGAGACTTGCAGGACTGAGGCACACCAGTCATTAAGAGAAGGAGGGGTAGAGTCCTTCCATCTTCTGCAGATTTCCCTTCGTGCCAGTAAGATGGAATAGAACAGAAGATTCTTGGCTGGGCTCCGAGCATAGTCCAGAACTCCAAAAATTACGAGGGGGAGGTTCACTGTTACTGGAAAGCCCAGTGAGGCCGTAAGTTTATTGCTTATTGAGTCCCAGAAAAGAGCCAAATGGGGACATTCAAAAAACATGTGTACATCCGGGGCCGCCTCTAAGCCACACCGTGTACATGCCACTGTACCTCCCGAAGAAAATGTTGACAGTCTCTGTGGGGAATAGTAGGCCCTATGCATGGTAAAAAGGTTATTCCTACGAAGCAAGGCCGGTTTAACAATGTCCCACAAAACTTTGCAGGACGTTGACCATAGATCTTGCACATTTCAGCCAGGCATCAAAGAACCCCACAGTGACTCGGGTAGATGGAATTCACCGTCTATTTCTTCCTGAATTAGGTTATACAATAGGGAAATCTCCTTCTTGGCCGGGGGTTTCTCTAACAGAAGTGATTCAAGTTGACAGCTCCCCCTAAGAGAAGACTACTCCATCGAGCAGGTTGGGAGGCAAATGCTTGAGCCCAACTAGCTATCTGCATATACTTAAATCTAGAAGAATTGGGCCCAACTTTGCTTATTAGATAATCCCAAGGGAGCAAGCACCCTTCCACAAACAAGTCTCCCCAGACTTCAATTCCTGCCTCCCTTAACGGGACTGCTAAGCTATCTCCCAGCCAACCTGGACTCTTGGGGAGGCCCCAAATCGGAGACCTGCTAGAGAAATACCCCAGCTTTATTGAAGACCTCAACCTAGCCCAAGTTCTCGCCATGTCCCGCAAGACCTTTAGTTTGACTTTTTTTTAAAATTTAGAGTCACCAAACTTAAACAAAAAGCCAGACTGCCCGACTCCTTCCCCTTTCAAAAAGCCAAGAACATACTCCCAATCCCCTCATCTGTTGGCATCTTTAGTAGCATTCGCGCGTGGGATAGTTGAAACGCCCATGGGTAAATTTGCAGATCTGGACCTGTCAATCCGCCTTTCTCCCTGCGACGCCTAAGTTTCTTCCAAGAGATCCTTGGGATCCGTTTATTCCAAATAAATGAAGTGAAATCACCCTGTAATTTAGCCAATAAAGATGCATCAAAGTAAAGAGGAATTGTGTTAAATAAAAAAGAAATCTTTGGTAGAATAGTAATTTTTACCAAATTGACTCTACCTAACATAGATAATGGGAGATGAAGCCAAGATCGCATTAAATTTCGGCATTCTTTTGCAACGGCAGCAAAATTGGTGGTTACAATCTGATTGATGTCCTTAACGATGTTAAGCCCTAAATATCGAAGATTTATGTTGGGTTGCAGGTTTATTTCGCTTGGATCGTCATTCCACACCATCATTTCAGTCTTCGAGGCATTTACCTTGTATCCTGAAATTTCCCCGAACTCTAAAGCCAGCTTGATGGCTGCAGGGAACGCGGTGCGGATCTCGGATGAAAGATCAGGATATCGTCCGCATATAGGGCTACCCTCCTTTCCCAATCCCTATAAGTGAAAGGCTTGATATTAATATCCTCTCTTAATCTTTGAGCAAGTGGTTCTATATAGAGATCAAATAGAAGAGGGGAAAGAGGGCAGCCCTGCCGAGTCCCCCTTGTGATCTTAATAGGATCTGATAAGTCATCATTCACCAGCACACAGGCCGTGGGGCTTTGATATAAAAGACTAACAACTCTACGAAAGCCCTCACCAACGTTGAACTTTGCCAAAGCCCCCGACAGGTACAACCAATTGCCCCTGTCAAAGGCCTTGGTGGCATCCAACGTAAGGACAGCTAAAGGTATGGAGTCCGTTGACGACCCTTTACAAACCCCTTCTGGTTAGGGTGTAAAATATCCGGTGCGACCGAACCCAGCCTCTTCGCTAAGATAGATGCAAAAATTTTGTAGTCTGCGTTCAACATTGAAATTGGGCGGTATGACCCACAATTAAAGGCCGGCTTCCCGGGCTTTAAAATAAGCGTAATTGATGCGTTGTCCCAGGTAGTCGGTGGTAACACACCATCCTGTAGTATTTGATTGAATAGGATGGTGAGAAAGGGAGTTGTTTCTTTCACCAGAATTTTATAGATTTCAGCTGGTAAGCCGTCAGGGCCTGCCACCTTACCGCCCTTACTACCCTGGATTGCCGTCATAACCTCTTCCTTGGTGATAAGACTATCGAGAAAGGTGTGTTGTGCTGGGGAGAGCGTCGGTAAAGTAACTCCGCCCAGCAAACTCTCAATACTTTCATAGGTGATGTTTTTATCTTTCTGATATATAGATTCAAAGTAATCTCTGAATACTCTTCTGATGTCTACATCAGAAGAAAAAGTACCAGCACTTGTCGTGACAGACTCAATGTTTTTTCGGGCCTGATCGGTTTTAGACATCCAGGCCAATAATTTACCAGCCCCTTCCCCATATTCGAAATGGGCTAGTTTACTTGCTTCCCATTTCTGTAGGATACGCTGGTTTAGGACAGAACCCAGTTGCCCTTTTAAAGAAAGTAGTTTATTCTGTAGCAACAATTGCATGGATTCAGAGACATTACTACTAGCATTAATTTCAGCTTACGTTTTAATTAGATCTGCTTCAATAGAAGCAACTTCCTGATTATACTGCTTCCTCCGGAATGCAACCTTATTTGTGATTAAGCCTCGCAGACAGCACTTAAAGGCATCCCATACTACACTGGAAGAGGCCGACCCAATGTTGGTTTGCATATAGTTCTGTGCTTCAGTTTTAATATAGGAAACATCTTCAGACGACGAAAGTAAGGAGCGATCAAAAGACCAAGATCTGGAAGAGGTTTTGGTAATTCCAGTAAGATCCAAAGATACTGATGAGTGATCTGAGAGGTGTGTAGGGGTATAACAAACGCTCTTAACGGAGTCAACCAACTTGTGACTTATTTAAAAAAGTCTATTCTTGATTGATGGTGATACGTATAGTTGCGAAAAGAGACTCCTAGTTGTTGTCCTGACCTTGCCCTCCAGATGTCTACATAGCCATATTGCTTCATGCAGTTTAATAAGAAGGCTCTAGATTTTGAAAGAGCCTGCGGTCTATTGCTGGGGGTCTTATCTAATGAAGGGTCAAGTACTATATTGAAGTCCCCTGCTAAAATAGTCGGCTCCGGAAATGACAAAAGTTGAGAAAATAGAGATTCAAGGACCGAAGGATCGTCTTGAATAGGCCCATAGTATCCGACAAGCGTTAATTGGGCCCCTGCAATAACTACTACAGAGATGACCCACCTGCCACCTGGGTCAACCACCTGAGAGACTACTCTTGTCTTTATTGCTTTTTGAAAAAGAATAGTGACCCCCCTAATATTCATCGATTGTGAGGTTGATATTGACACATCTATCCACCTATTTTTCTTAACCAAATTGAGTATCTCAGCCTCAATTAGATGTGTCTCCTGGAGTATAATGACCTGCGCATCTGAATCTCGTAAATAGTGTGTAATCTTATTGGCTCTGGGTTTGGTGCGCAGGCCATTAACATTCCAGGAGAGAATCTTGAGACTACTCATCAGACCTACCCATACCCCTACCGCCAAACTCACTTAAGTTGAAAAGGAAAAGGCTATCATATAACAGCCCTGCCTGTAAGAGTAACTCCTTTGTCGCTACTACGTTTCTATAAAAACTAAGTGAAACCAATCGAAAAATGAGGAACATTTTAAATTTTTTACCCAACCCCTTACAACCAGGTGCCCTAAACTATCTCCCCCCTCCCATGAGAAACCCTTGATCTATCTAACCGGAACAGGTCCAGTAGAGTGTACCCCAACCCGAGACCCTGCGCAGTGATTATATCTGAGTATTAAGAGCTAGGTAGGAGAAAGAAATAAAAGCAGTAGAAGATAACAACTTTCCTTTTTTTCTTTTCTTTTTTACCTTCTCTTTTTACTCTATTTCCTTTCTTCTTTAATTTTCCAACAAAAACACCAATAAAGATGCATCAAAGTAAAGAGGAATTGTGTTAAATAAAAAAGAAATCTTATGCCTTCAAACCAATTTCATAAAATATGAAAGAGAGCAAGGGATCGTTATAAGGTTACTAGCCTATATCTGTTTATCCGGAAGGTCCCTTATCCTTCCCCAGGGTCAGCAGTAGCTCATCCGCCGCCTGAACTGTACGTATATTGAACATCTCATTATGATACATTATTTTCAGCGCGGCGGGAAAGCCAAGCTGGACTGTAGCACCCAGCTTCCTGAACGCATCCATCCTCCTGCCCAGTTCCCAGTGCTTTTCCAAAGTGACCCTTGATAGGTCGGATCTTATCTGAAAACTGAACCCCTTCCCTGTCAAGGACTTTTGCTTTAGGGCTAGATTGAGAATATGCTCCTTAAGAGAATACGTGTGGAAATTCACAAGGATCTTTCTTGGTTTAGTCCTTTGTGGGTTGCGCCTAAAAGGGTCTCTATGGATCCGTTGAATGTCTGCGGCCAAATCTTCAACAGATTGATCCAGGCAAAGTGCCTGTTTTAAGAGGGAGATGACAAAAAGCTTGATATCTGAGCCCTCGCTGGCCTCCGGCACATTGAGGATACGGATATTGCTGCGTCTGGCGTTATTCTCCAGCATCTCCATCCTTTCCGCCAGTGCAAGGTCCTCCTTTTTAAGCTTTGTTATGTCTTCTTTTGCCTGGTCCAAGTGTAGGGATAGCTCAGACACCGTCCCTTCCAGAGCTTCTGTTCTCGAAGTTAAACCATCAATCTTTTTGTCTAAAGATTCGCAATAATTCCTAATCTCTCTCTGGTTGGATGCAGATTCCTCGAAGCCCTTTCTGATATCCGAAGATAGAGTAGCAAACATAAGTTGCAGGGAAGCCACTGTAATGCCTGTAGCGGCGATATTACTGCCCTCTAAAATAGTAATAGGGAGATATTAATGCCCCCTGGCTGTGGGACCTCATGTACCTCCTGAGCCCCTTCAGACCATTCCTGACCTTTTGGTTCTAATTCCACGCCATCTCCAGTAGGTATAGCAATAGCAACCCCATCAATGACATTAGATTCAGCAGAAATGGAAGATGGCAAAATAGATGTTGAGGGCATTAAGTCTACCTGTAAGGCCTGAAAGACCGGCAGTGTTTCAGAGTTATCTGCAATGGAGGTAGAGAGTGCCCGACTCCCTGCTACCGCAGAGGGATCCTCTAAGGCCACTTCCATGGGATGAACTAATGGGAGACCTGATGACAGCAAGACGGGATAATCTAACTGTACAGGAGTGTTGGAGTAGTTTATAAGACCTGATGTCGGAAGGAGGCGTTCTTCAATAAGATCTAAAATCTGTGGCACAACCTTTAAATATGAACGCAATGAAGGCGTAATCCTAGAGCCGGGGTTAAGCACTGATTTAAGATTCTTAACCGCCTTATTGCTTCTTTTTGTTCGTTTGGCTTTCACCTCTGTTGACAAATATGATGAGGGTTTTCCAGGGGTGAAAGAGTTAACTGAGAGCGCGATGCTGTTTTGAGGGGCAACCCCAGGCTCAGGATCTGAGGACATCAGTACCAATGTTCTTTGAGTGGAGGGCAACCCTGGTCTTTCTTTTCCCTCTGAGCTCCTTTTTGTTATAGTCAGGATCCGAGGAGACAAGTGCAGTAAGCCCGGCCATAGTTGTATATAAAGTTTCTGGCTTTAGAACAGTTCTTCCCTCTTTCTTTTTAAACGTTTGTCTGCCTTTATGCCGAGACCCCTGGTTAGTTGCGGCTGTAGGCACTAGTGTGGATGAGGGTGAGCGTGAGGGTATTTTTTCCTGAGATTCAGGGACTGATTTATCGATTCCCCCACAAGCCCCCTGAGCAGCAGCAACTCCCTGCGCAGCACCAGCCACCCCAAAATATGCCACAATCTGACCACCCTTTGCCTTCCCCTTGACCTCTACTGTTAGAGCAGCCTCCTTCGTTTCAGCAGAAATGCTTGAATTTGCATGATGCACCGGTGAGCCAGCACGGGAGTCCCTCCAAAGACTCCGAAGCCTCCTGCCTCGCCGGAGCTCCAGGTTGGCCAAGGACCACAGACCCGACGGGACTGATGGTGCTGTCGGACGGCTGGAAGCTGCTGAGCAAAACCGCAACACCGCCCCGGGGTCGTGACACATGGAAATGGTAGACAGACGGCCACGGGAATGAAGCGGCGTCCGGCGGGTAATGCTTTCCCCCGAGGAACCAAACCAGAAAAATAACACCAAATGATTCCTGAATACTTTCGGGCATCTCGTCGAGGAAAAGGTAAAAAATTGCCAGCTCTTAATCCATTTCCCGCACAGCGCTCACAGGAGCTCGGACGAAGTACCGCGGCAGCCTAACCTGCTGCCGCCATGTTTCTCCTTAGTGTTTGAGTGTTCTTGAGTCATTGAACGCAGTTGATCTTTTAGAAAGCCAGACAATTACAGACATGTGATTGGGTGAGTGAAAATGAATGGAGAAATTGTAAAGGAGGGTGAACAGCTGTGAGGAGGAAAAGGGTAACGGTTGGTATAACGCCGCGCTGGGATTGGATGGTAGTGATCAGGAAGTTTTATTGGGAAAATCTTGTCCTTTGAAAAAAAATGTGGTTTAATCATGCAATGCTTTGGGGTGTTACGGGATCTCTGAAGGGGAGATCCGGGAGTGGTAACTCAAGTGTGTGAGGAAGCACTGCCTGAGGATACTCCATCATATTACATGGCAACAAACGTAGGACTTCATACTATAGTTTGCCTTCAAAATTGGCATAAGATAACTTAAATAGAGGGAGATTTGACTTTTCCACATTATGGTTTGTGTTGTTTGGAGGTGTTGTCTTCACTACGGCCTCCACCTAGACCCGCACAGTTTGAGGCATTAGATGCGTGGATGCGAGCAGCTCATGCAAAGAACAGGGATAGATGTCAGGGGAGGATAAAAAAGGCAATGAAAGCATATCTGGCGGCGCAATGGGATGCACAACTAAAGAGATGGAGAACAGACACCATTGAGGAATGGGGATTGTACCATTACTGGTAAAAGAGGGAGATTCTCAGAATAGGAATGGAGTAGAAAATGGACATGATGGGAGTGATACTGATGACAGCTTGTTAGACAGACTATTAGCAGAGCGTCCTCCACCTTACAATCCACATTCAGAAGAAGGAAGGCGAAAACTGGCAAATGCAGCGAGTATGGAAAGAGTGGGGATAGAACAGTTAGACCCTAATGTAGGGACAATGAGAAGGATTTCAACAGGAGCAGAAGGAACAGGGACGCCAGTACTAGGAGGTGCAGAGTCAAGTGGAGTCAATGCTGCCTTGCGGTTGCAGGCAGCCCTTACGGTTCCACTAGATAAACAAAAGAGGGACCCTGAAGGAACTAATTCTAGGGGAACATCCAACCAGGGGAAGCACCAAACTAAAGAATGTCAAAAGATGTCCCCAGAAGTAAGTAACAAAGGGCAGTAGCTCCAAAGTATTGAAAATTACACCCACAGATCAGCTCAAATGCTTTTTATTTATTTATCATCATTAAACATTTTATCATTTTTTTAAAAAGGAATCAGATAGAAAATTAGAAAAATGTATCTATAAAGGTATACAAAATGTCACATAAAAACATATTCATATATAATATACACAGATCTTCCTAAAACATGAATACAGCCCACCATAAAGAATGTACAAAATTGTATGTACACACTCTGGGGCAGACTTACAATAACTGGCGCATCCCCTGGGATGCGCCAGTTATTGTGCGCCGCAGCTCCGCCACCCATGTTGCGCCGCAAAAAACGGTGTTGGATCTAGCCCTGATCTCTTGACTGGGTGAGAGATTCTGCTTAATTCAGAAACTCTGTCCATCACCACCCCCTGTTGTTTAATTATTTTGTCCACCATAAGCGTGGAAGGGTATACTCAGACGTGAGTCCCTTGCTCATTGCACCATCAGGATTCAAGCAAGCCGGGCCGAAGACGGCTGTAATGCCAGAAACCGGTCCCCGGAAGCTTGTTTCCTTCCCAGTGAAAGAATTGGCTATTGTAGTCTGGTCTGCCCTGTTCCCATGATGCACTGGGCCAGGGACAGACTAATTTGCATACAGCCAGGTTCTGAAACTGGGATGGTGCAATGAGCTAAAAAACGGTGTTGGATCTAGCCCTGATCTCTTGACTGGGTGAGAGATTCTGCTTAATTCAGAAACTCTGTCCATCACCACCCCCTGTTGTTTAATTATTTTGTCCACCATAAGCGTGGAAGGGTATACTCAGACGTGAGTCCCTTGCTCATTGCACCATCAGGATTCAAGCAAGCCGGGCCGAAGACGGCTGTAATGCCAGAAACCGGTCCCCGGAAGCTTGTTTCCTTCCCAGTGAAAGAATTGGCTATTGTAGTCTGGTCTGCCCTGTTCCCATGATGCACTGGGCCAGGGACAGACTAATTTGCATACAGCCAGGTTCTGAAACTGGGATGGTGCAATGAGCTAAAAAACGGTGTTGGATCTAGCCCTGATCTCTTGACTGGGTGAGAGATTCTGCTTAATTCAGAAACTCTGTCCATCACCACCCCCTGTTGTTTAATTATTTTGTCCACCATAAGCGTGGAAGGGTATACTCAGACGTGAGTCCCTTGCTCATTGCACCATCAGGATTCAAGCAAGCCGGGCCGAAGACGGCTGTAATGCCAGAAACCGGTCCCCGGAAGCTTGTTTCCTTCCCAGTGAAAGAATTGGCTATTGTAGTCTGGTCTGCCCTGTTCCCATGATGCACTGGGCCAGGGACAGACTAATTTGCATACAGCCAGGTTCTGAAACTGGGATGGTGCAATGAGCTAAAAAACGGTGTTGGATCTAGCCCTGATCTCTTGACTGGGTGAGAGATTCTGCTTAATTCAGAAACTCTGTCCATCACCACCCCCTGTTGTTTAATTATTTTGTCCACCATAAGCGTGGAAGGGTATACTCAGACGTGAGTCCCTTGCTCATTGCACCATCAGGATTCAAGCAAGCCGGGCCGAAGACGGCTGTAATGCCAGAAACCGGTCCCCGGAAGCTTGTTTCCTTCCCAGTGAAAGAATTGGCTATTGTAGTCTGGTCTGCCCTGTTCCCATGATGCACTGGGCCAGGGACAGACTAATTTGCATACAGCCAGGTTCTGAAACTGGGATGGTGCAATGAGCTAAAAAACGGTGTTGGATCTAGCCCTGATCTCTTGACTGGGTGAGAGATTCTGCTTAATTCAGAAACTCTGTCCATCACCACCCCCTGTTGTTTAATTATTTTGTCCACCATAAGCGTGGAAGGGTATACTCAGACGTGAGTCCCTTGCTCATTGCACCATCAGGATTCAAGCAAGCCGGGCCGAAGACGGCTGTAATGCCAGAAACCGGTCCCCGGAAGCTTGTTTCCTTCCCAGTGAAAGAATTGGCTATTGTAGTCTGGTCTGCCCTGTTCCCATGATGCACTGGGCCAGGGACAGACTAATTTGCATACAGCCAGGTTCTGAAACTGGGATGGTGCAATGAGCTAAAAAACGGTGTTGGATCTAGCCCTGATCTCTTGACTGGGTGAGAGATTCTGCTTAATTCAGAAACTCTGTCCATCACCACCCCCTGTTGTTTAATTATTTTGTCCACCATAAGCGTGGAAGGGTATACTCAGACGTGAGTCCCTTGCTCATTGCACCATCAGGATTCAAGCAAGCCGGGCCGAAGACGGCTGTAATGCCAGAAACCGGTCCCCGGAAGCTTGTTTCCTTCCCAGTGAAAGAATTGGCTATTGTAGTCTGGTCTGCCCTGTTCCCATGATGCACTGGGCCAGGGACAGACTAATTTGCATACAGCCAGGTTCTGAAACTGGGATGGTGCAATGAGCTAAAAAACGGTGTTGGATCTAGCCCTGATCTCTTGACTGGGTGAGAGATTCTGCTTAATTCAGAAACTCTGTCCATCACCACCCCCTGTTGTTTAATTATTTTGTCCACCATAAGCGTGGAAGGGTATACTCAGACGTGAGTCCCTTGCTCATTGCACCATCAGGATTCAAGCAAGCCGGGCCGAAGACGGCTGTAATGCCAGAAACCGGTCCCCGGAAGCTTGTTTCCTTCCCAGTGAAAGAATTGGCTATTGTAGTCTGGTCTGCCCTGTTCCCATGATGCACTGGGCCAGGGACAGACTAATTTGCATACAGCCAGGTTCTGAAACTGGGATGGTGCAATGAGCTAAAAAACGGTGTTGGATCTAGCCCTGATCTCTTGACTGGGTGAGAGATTCTGCTTAATTCAGAAACTCTGTCCATCACCACCCCCTGTTGTTTAATTATTTTGTCCACCATAAGCGTGGAAGGGTATACTCAGACGTGAGTCCCTTGCTCATTGCACCATCAGGATTCAAGCAAGCCGGGCCGAAGACGGCTGTAATGCCAGAAACCGGTCCCCGGAAGCTTGTTTCCTTCCCAGTGAAAGAATTGGCTATTGTAGTCTGGTCTGCCCTGTTCCCATGATGCACTGGGCCAGGGACAGACTAATTTGCATACAGCCAGGTTCTGAAACTGGGATGGTGCAATGAGCTAAAAAACGGTGTTGGATCTAGCCCTGATCTCTTGACTGGGTGAGAGATTCTGCTTAATTCAGAAACTCTGTCCATCACCACCCCCTGTTGTTTAATTATTTTGTCCACCATAAGCGTGGAAGGGTATACTCAGACGTGAGTCCCTTGCTCATTGCACCATCAGGATTCAAGCAAGCCGGGCCGAAGACGGCTGTAATGCCAGAAACCGGTCCCCGGAAGCTTGTTTCCTTCCCAGTGAAAGAATTGGCTATTGTAGTCTGGTCTGCCCTGTTCCCATGATGCACTGGGCCAGGGACAGACTAATTTGCATACAGCCAGGTTCTGAAACTGGGATGGTGCAATGAGCTAAAAAACGGTGTTGGATCTAGCCCTGATCTCTTGACTGGGTGAGAGATTCTGCTTAATTCAGAAACTCTGTCCATCACCACCCCCTGTTGTTTAATTATTTTGTCCACCATAAGCGTGGAAGGGTATACTCAGACGTGAGTCCCTTGCTCATTGCACCATCAGGATTCAAGCAAGCCGGGCCGAAGACGGCTGTAATGCCAGAAACCGGTCCCCGGAAGCTTGTTTCCTTCCCAGTGAAAGAATTGGCTATTGTAGTCTGGTCTGCCCTGTTCCCATGATGCACTGGGCCAGGGACAGACTAATTTGCATACAGCCAGGTTCTGAAACTGGGATGGTGCAATGAGCTAAAAAACGGTGTTGGATCTAGCCCTGATCTCTTGACTGGGTGAGAGATTCTGCTTAATTCAGAAACTCTGTCCATCACCACCCCCTGTTGTTTAATTATTTTGTCCACCATAAGCGTGGAAGGGTATACTCAGACGTGAGTCCCTTGCTCATTGCACCATCAGGATTCAAGCAAGCCGGGCCGAAGACGGCTGTAATGCCAGAAACCGGTCCCCGGAAGCTTGTTTCCTTCCCAGTGAAAGAATTGGCTATTGTAGTCTGGTCTGCCCTGTTCCCATGATGCACTGGGCTAGGGACAGACTAATTTGCATACAGCCAGGTTCTGAAACTGGGATGGTGCAATGAGCTAAAAAACGGTGTTGGATCTAGCCCTGATCTCTTGACTGGGTGAGAGATTCTGCTTAATTCAGAAACTCTGTCCATCACCACCCCCTGTTGTTTAATTATTTTGTCCACCATAAGCGTGGAAGGGTATACTCAGACGTGAGTCCCTTGCTCATTGCACCATCAGGATTCAAGCAAGCCGGGCCGAAGACGGCTGTAATGCCAGAAACCGGTCCCCGGAAGCTTGTTTCCTTCCCAGTGAAAGAATTGGCTATTGTAGTCTGGTCTGCCCTGTTCCCATGATGCACTGGGCCAGGGACAGACTAATTTGCATACAGCCAGGTTCTGAAACTGGGATGGTGCAATGAGCTAAAAAACGGTGTTGGATCTAGCCCTGATCTCTTGACTGGGTGAGAGATTCTGCTTAATTCAGAAACTCTGTCCATCACCACCCCCTGTTGTTTAATTATTTTGTCCACCATAAGCGTGGAAGGGTATACTCAGACGTGAGTCCCTTGCTCATTGCACCATCAGGATTCAAGCAAGCCGGGCCGAAGACGGCTGTAATGCCAGAAACCGGTCCCCGGAAGCTTGTTTCCTTCCCAGTGAAAGAATTGGCTATTGTAGTCTGGTCTGCCCTGTTCCCATGATGCACTGGGCCAGGGACAGACTAATTTGCATACAGCCAGGTTCTGAAACTGGGATGGTGCAATGAGCTAAAAAACGGTGTTGGATCTAGCCCTGATCTCTTGACTGGGTGAGAGATTCTGCTTAATTCAGAAACTCTGTCCATCACCACCCCCTGTTGTTTAATTATTTTGTCCACCATAAGCGTGGAAGGGTATACTCAGACGTGAGTCCCTTGCTCATTGCACCATCAGGATTCAAGCAAGCCGGGCCGAAGACGGCTGTAATGCCAGAAACCGGTCCCCGGAAGCTTGTTTCCTTCCCAGTGAAAGAATTGGCTATTGTAGTCTGGTCTGCCCTGTTCCCATGATGCACTGGGCCAGGGACAGACTAATTTGCATACAGCCAGGTTCTGAAACTGGGATGGTGCAATGAGCTAAAAAACGGTGTTGGATCTAGCCCTGATCTCTTGACTGGGTGAGAGATTCTGCTTAATTCAGAAACTCTGTCCATCACCACCCCCTGTTGTTTAAGCATTTATAATGCGGCACACCATGGGGCAAAAACGGCGCAGATGCGTGACGCATCTGTGCCGTAAAGGCGGCGCATTGCTGGAGTTGCGTCGCAAGCGCGACGCAGCTCCAGCAATGCTCTGGGGGGCCCTATCTGTCAAATGCTGCATCAAGCCTCACGCCTGCTTCAAGCAGGTGCAGGGTTTTGACGCAGCATTGGCCTAAAAGTGCCTGCGTGAAATCTTGTAGATTTCACGCAGGCACTTTTGCGAGGCGCACCTGCCCCGGAACGCCCACCCTGCGCCGGAACGCCCACAGGTGGCGCAGGGCTTTACAACGTGATGCATCTGCCTAGATGCGTCACATTGTAAATGGGTCGCAGGGATGCGCCATGTTTACGCCGCTGTTGCGTGACGCAACGGCGGCGTAAACGTGACGCAAGTCCGACATAAATCTGCCCCTATATGTCCAGCAGCCTAGAGACAAATACAACCAACACATACAATGAATATAAATCACATACGGTTACAAAAATGAGAAAAATCAGAAATTACAAGAAACAAAATTTACAGTTCACAATATACCATACAAAACCCACACAAAGAAAAGCGCCGACGCGCGTTTCGGAAAATACCAAAATGTTATAGACATTCCTTCGTCAGGGCGCATATTTCATGCTTTAATTTTTAATCATGACCCGAAAGTGGTCATCAAAGTATAGAGACGAAATACAGTGTGAAACAGCAGGGCTGAGGAGGCTGTCTGTGGGAGAGAAAAATTTATGGGGTGTAAAAAAGTTAAAAACAGGACCAAACAAGGTCAAACATTGAGCAAGACATACAATTTGGACACAGAATTATGATAAAGAAGCTCAATAAAGATAAAGAGACACAATGAGGAAAGGAAAACTGGTTAAATAACACCTAACAGTCCAACCATGCCTCGAACCTTATATCCCAATCAGCCATGCGCAGTCATAATAGCATGTCCACCACCAATATTGTAATACATAAACCTTGAAATATCGTGAAGCACTGGCTTTCTCTGACCCTAGGGTCTAGTTAGAAGAAATGGTCATCTCGGGGGGAAACGTAACTGTGAATGGAAACAAACAGTTTCTGGTGCCTGTGGAATCTAGTACCCCGCTACCAGCAACTACAGATCCTTCCAGAGTTTGTGTTGGGTCTGGTACTATACTGTCTGTTTCATTAGCGAACTCAAATTCAGATTTGAGAGTATGGGAAGCTCAAGTTAGGGGACCTACAGGAAGGAACATATCATGGAACCTCTGGAAATCAGCATGTTTTGCAGACCCCAACTTTAGAAATAAGTGAGAGAAATTGGAGTGGTGATAGAGAATGACAAAGTAGCATTTTGAGTCAGGGTTCTATCAAAGTTGCAGTAAAATGAAATTGCTTGATATGGTGAGGTTGAAGGCGGAGGTGGATTAAATAATCAGTGGGAACTTGCCTCGGGAAGGATAGATCTTTATGAACTGGACGAACTATTGTTTTTGGCGAAGGATGCAACTCGTAAAGCGAGGCAAGCACATGAGAAATTGAAGGAATTGGCTCAAAAATATGATGTAGACCTATCAAAAACTAAAATACTACTGGTAAATCATGGACTGAATTACAGTGATCAGCAATTAGAAGAGAAAAGAGTCACAGGTTTGAAAACACACATTCGGGAACTGGTCAGAGGGATACGTGCATGGAGCATGCTTGATAAATAGGAAGAAAGGTGGTCGAAGAAAAAAAGAGTTTTGGGAAGGTGATGGGTGAAACACCACTTCCGGGAGGAGGGGTACCAGGAGTTGAGGTCTATCCTCTGCAAGAAGTACCTAGCGGAGGATATGTGCCATGGAGAAGGGGTGATTTGGCAGCATTCACAAATTATTTTCCTAGGCTGAGGAGAGAAACCTGCTGAATGATGTAGGCAAGTTGATCGCTTTATAAAGATCTTGAAGATGCTGTGGATAGATCTGAACACATTGTTTGACATTGTGGTTCCCAGTGACTTATGGTCTTTGTCTAAAATTTCTATTGATTGGCCTTCTACTGAACCAGCTAGGGATCCCATACCTCATGGTCCTTCAACTTTAGTCATGAGAAAGTTTGAACAGGTAATTACATGGTTGCAGTCTAAGATAGCTCCACAAGATATTGATTGGGTTAAGATAGATCGAACAACCCAGGAGCTGAAAGAATCAGTACGTGGCTACTATGAATGCCTCTTGCAGGCCTTAAGGCAAAACAATGGGTTAGATACTCTTGATCCAAAGGTTATGGGACAGTTTGTTTCCAAATTTGTACTTGGACTAAGACCAGCGTTATGATTCAACAGCAGTTAATCTGCTGGCAGAACAAGTCTGTGGATGAGATTGTACGGTAGGCCAGATATTGTAGTGATGAGGTGGATTCCAAGCACAGGAGAATAAAGGACGAGTTGATGTTGGTCCAATTGAGAAATGTTAACAGTGGATCAGGTGCAGACAAATGGGGGAACCTTAGGTCGGAATCAGGGAAACAGCAGAGAAGGGATTTAACGTCTTCCGAGCAATGTTGGACAGAGAAAGGGAAAGGTACAGACACTGAGACATGTGTAGACATTAGCATACTAAAGAAAACAACTGCTTTTCATTATTGTCACAAAATCGGGCATTGGAAGCACGAGTGTCGTGCAAATCCAGCAAATTAGTTACAGGAGGGAGCGATCGCACAGGTGCCTGATGTTATAAACATGGTGACGAGACCCAGATCTTTTATTGGGGGAGGTCATAACCTGCTAGTGCAAGTACCCCAACCTCCGAGAGCTCCGCAGAAGAATTAAGCGTTTCACCAAATGCCCTTCATGGATGCTTTAGATGGATTTGATCAGGACCATTCACAATGATGTTGCCTGAGCGGGGAGAAAGACTCCACCCTTGGATCAGTTTTGGAGGTAGACCAGAGGGGATTGTATGTGGAGGCAGAAGTGGGCAGTCATCCCGTTACGTTCTTGATTGATATTGGTGCTACCCGTTCTACTGTGCGATCCTCAGTAGCTCCAAACCTACCCCTTCTGGGACAATCGATCCAAGTTGTATGAGTTGCCAATAGGAAAATGACCAATCCATGGACAGAAGAAATACCCTTTAAAATAGAAACTTTCAAGGATCAAAACCAATTTGTGGTGTGCAATTTGAGTCCGGTTTGTTTGTTAGGACATGCTCTCCTGTGCAAACTCTGAATTGTACTATCTATTGCACGCCCAAGGGAGTGGAACCGCAAACTAATGATGATGACATTGCATTCAAGTTGGTGTACCAGAACCAGTGTATGGACATGTTTCCTGTCCTAACAATGGATGACATGCCATGGGACTTGAGAGACACTGTCTCTCCCGTTTGTGGGACTTCACAGGGGAAGAGATAAGACGGATTTGCAGAGTTGAGCCAGTTCGCATACAAATAAGGCCAAATGCAGAATTTCCCAGAATGCCCCAGTACAACCTGACTCCGGAAACATTGGCAGGGATTTCACCTGTGATTGATTCTATGATTTTGCAGGGTATCTTGAAATAGATAATAGAAAGTCCATGCAATTGACCCATAATGGGGTTACAGAAGCCATGAGGTAAATATCGCATTGTTCAGTATTTGAGAAAGATCAATACAATTGTGAATCCATGTTGTCCCTGGCACCAAATCCCTCAGTGATCCTGTTTCAGATTCCTGGTGAGGCTAAAAAGTTTACTGTGATAGACTTGTGCCAATCGTTTTTCTCCATCCCATTACATGAGGAAAGCCACATTTTATTTGCTTTCCAGCTGGAGAACCGTGTTTTAACATGGTGTTGTATCTTACAAGGGTATACTGAAAGTTCATCAGTCTTTAACCAGATTTTGAACAAGAACCTTGAGAGCTTGGTGCTGCCACAGAACTCAGTGCTTGTACAATACATTGGTGATCTTTTGATTGCATCAGAGACAGAAGAGGCTTGTAGGGATGATACCATTGCTCTGTTGAACCATTTGGCAGAGTTTGGAAACAAGGTGTCGCCGAGCAAGCTTCAGTACTGCTTGCCTGAAGTTCATTATTTGGGTCATTGCATTGAGGAAGGCAAGAGAAAGGTGTCACCAGGCCTTTTTGAGGCGATCATGAAAATGAATGCGCCTACCACACAAAAAGAAGTCAGGATGTTTTTGGGAATAATTGGCTTCTTCTGACTATTGGCCCCAAATTTCTCACTGAAGGTGAAAGAGATTGACACACAAAGATCTGAGTGATCCAGTAAACTGGGATAATGATTGTTTGGTTACCTTCTTGGAGCTGAGAAAGAGCCTGTGACACTCTCCAGCTCTAGGAATGCCTGATTCCAAAGCATTTTCATTATGTTTATGTGAGAAGGAGGGTTGTGCTCTATCTGTACTCACCCAGACACATGAAGGTGTCCGTAGAGCAGTGGCCTATTTCTCAGGTACAATAGATCCTGTAGCATCATCATTGCCAGGATGTCTCAGATCTGTTGCCGCAACAGGTGTCAGCACTGAAAGGTGTGAAAGTATTGTGATGGATCATCCTCCTACTGTTTATGTTCCACATTCAGTTGAGCTCCTGAAAATGAGAATCAAAATACAGCACTTAACCAACAAGAGGCTCAATTGATATGAGCAATTTTTGTTGGCAACCAAAAATATTACCTTGAAGCGGTGTTCTGTGTTAAATTCTGCTACTTCGATGCCTATTCCAAATGTTGATGGAGAAGACTGTGAGGATCATGACTGTCTGGATGTGACTGTACCAATTTGAGACCCAACTTTGTCGATAAACTCCTACCTGTATCTGTTCAAGTCCTTTTCGTTGATGGTTCATGCATAAGAGACAATGGGGTTACTTGAGAGCAGCTGTTGCTGTTCGTACCATTTCTAGAGTTGTGGAAGCTGCTTGTTTACAGGAGTATACTCCGCCCAAGTGGCTGATATCATTGCTTTGACCCGTGCATGTCTCACTTCTGATCAAATCTGAGTCACCATCTATACCGATTAACAGTATGGTTTTGGGTGATTCATGATTTTGGACCGCTATGGCCACAGAGGGGGTTCTTAACTTCATCAGGATCTCCTATTAGGAATGGAGACTATTTTAAACAACGGTTGGAAGCCTTGCAGGGACATAAGGAAGTGGCAGTCGTGAAGTACCCTGCCCATGGAAAGGGGGTACATTTTGTGGCAGTTGGGGATCGGTATGCACGCGAAGTTGCACGCTTTTGATCAACTCATGCATGCATTTTTAATGGGGAATATTCAGACTAGAGCACAGAAAGATCCAAGCTCAGCATGATGCTAGCCATAGCAGATACCTGGGATGAGGCAAGGCGTCTGCAGGGAGAAGTTTCAGATGATGAACAGGCTGGTTGGATCAGAACAGATTGTAAAAAGAGAGAAGATGGTATGTGGGTATCAATTGATGGCAGAGCAGTTTTACCAGACTGTTTATTGAATCATATGGCAAGGCAGATTCATGGAGCAGTTCACATTGAGAGAGATGGAATGGTGCGAGTGTTCAGACAAATGTTGTTTAACCCAAGATTTTGATTGCTTGCGGATGCAGTGTGCCATCAATGTGTCACATGTCAACAGATGAATGCAGGAAAGAAAATTGGAAGGTCAGGAAGTCCATTCAACTGAATACAACTAGACTTCATTCAGATGCATAGCTACAATGGTTTGAGATACATTCTGGTTGTAGTGTTCATTTTCTTACGGTGGGTCGATGCATATCAAACTCAAAGGTGTGACAGTCTCACAGTAGCCAAGTTATTCCTAGGAGAATTAATCCCAAGGTTTGGGTTTTCAACTTCATTGTAGTCAGATAGAGGAGCTTACTTACACAGTGAGATCATGAAGCGGTTATGTACTGCCCTGAATGTTGAACAAAGACTGCACTGTAGCTACAGGCCAGAGGCGTCAGGCATTGTGGAGCAAATAAATGGGACTCTAAAGATGAGAATGGCCACCCACAGCATTGATAAACATCACAGATGATTTGGTTGTTGATTATTTCAAAGGATTGGCTGATGTGGTTTGTTCTGTGTCTCACCAGTTTGAAGCTGTGACTTCACCAACCTCGAAAGACCTTTGCCATGACTTGGGCCCAGGGGACTGGGTCCTAGTCTGCAAGCATGGGAAGAAGAACTGCCTTGATGCACGTTGGCGAGGTCCCTACCATGTGATTTTGGTGACGAACACTGCTGTGAAGTGTGGAGGTTTGCCAAACTGGATTCACGCCTTTTGCACCCATAGAGTTTCAGGACCCTCAGAAGAAATACCCCTCATGACCCAGGCTAGCTTGAATCAAGTGGCAAAGTGAGCAAGGGACCCACGTCTGGGCATACCCTGCCAACTTAGGACAATCAAAGCAAACACTTTGTTTTGTTCGCCCTAAGTTGGCAGGGTATGACCAGACATGGGTCTCTTGTTCACTTTGCCACTGGATTCAAGCTAGCCTGGTTCATGGGGGGTGTTACCATGAAAACAGTTCCAGAATGCTTGTTTCCGGTCCAGGGAAGACTTGGCTTGGTCTTTCAGTCTGGACTGTTCCCATGAGGCACAGGGTCAAGACCGATTTGCATATAGCTGGGTCTGAATTGGGGTGGCGAAGTGAGCTAAAGAAGGATATTGGGCCTGATTCAGATCTCGGCGGACTGATTACTCCTTCACAACTGTGACGGATATTTCATCCACAGAAATATAAATCCCATTATATCCTATGGGATTTATATTTCGGCAGACAGAATAACATTTTGACGGAGTCACCCGTCCACCAAGATCTAAATCAGGCTCAAAGGTTTTGCGGGCACAGGGGCCTGATTATAATTTTTAATAAACCAAAATAGTGGGGCCTTCGATTAGTTCCTTTGTTTAAATGTGTACTAATTCAGGTGCTATTTCATGCATGACTGGAATACATGTGCATGAGATGGCTATATAGTCAAGTGAGACAACCACAATGATCCCTCTAAATACTACCTAATTTTACTGTTAGTTTGGATAACCAAGGATAATGCAAAGATGGTTCTTTTGCACCTTCCCTGCTCAGTAGATGAGAAGGAATTACATCAATACGAGCACAGTGGGTTTCATGATAATCTTTCACCATTAGTCATTGCTTCATCCTATTGGCAACTATCCAGAGGTCCACTAATTTTGCAGGCTGATCATTCTGCCTCTTTGAGGACTTTTGGACAGCTTTCGATCTGGGGGATCCAGCTACACCTTTGAGGAAATTGTTGGAGTGGCAAATACTTTTGTGTTTGCTGAGTATTTTGCAAGTGTGACATTCCTCCACCTGCACCTAGATCGTGGACAATGTATTTTCTGTTTACATGCCATATAAAGCTAGTAAAACCAAAGGGGATGATGGACGGAGTGTTGAACATTGCAAGCACTCACCCCCCGTCAACTGATCTGGGTTTAATCCATCATCATTCTTTAGCTCACTCCGCCACCCCCGTTCAGACATGGCCATATGCATATCAGTCTGACCCTGTGCCTCATGAGAACAGTCCAGCCCGAACTGCCAAGCTATGTCTTCCCTGGGCCGGAAACCAGCATCCTGGGACCCGTTTAGGGTTCATAACCATCATCAGCCAGGCTATCTTGAATTCAGTGGCCGAGTGAGCAAGGGACCCACGTTTGGAACTTAGGGCAAAATTAGCAAAACCAAAGGGGTTGATGGACGGAGTGTTGAACATTGCAAGCACTCGACCCCAGTCAACTGATCTGGGTTTAATCCATCATCATTGTTTAGCTCACTCCGCCACCCCAGTTGACTGGGGGTGACTGCTTGCAATGTTCAACACTCCGTCCATCATCCCCTTTGGTTTTGCTTTGCTATATAAAGCTAGTGCATCAAAATAGTGTTTCAGGATGTTAAGTGCGGACAGAGATAAGATCCACATTTCATAATTGACTCACAACTGTCCCCTGAATGTGATGCAACAATCAGGCATGCCGTCAGGTGAATTGATCTGTACCCTTACGTTGGTTGTGTACATGAAGACGTTGACCTCTGCTGTCTAAGCCGGCTCAGGGAGTTGAATGAGGCTGATGTGCTGGTTGTTGGCCTACATAAAGGCTGTCCTATTTTCAGTTTGTATTTGTTATTATTCTGGCTGGTATTCTTCACAGTTTTCTAATGTTTTCTAAAAATATTAAAATCAATTGTTATCAGTAATTACTCTTTTGTGCTGTGTACAAATCATGGAGATATTTTTTGGAGTGCCTATTAATAATGTGCCTTTTATTTCTTTTATTGCCTCGTTCGTTCCCATAAATTCTTCCTTCCCTCTTTCTTGCTGCTAATGCCCTTCTTTGCACAGCCAAGTAAGTTATTTTCCTCACTGTCTCATTTCGCAGCAAGTAAATTCCTCTTTCCTGCAATCCAGTACCACCACATGTTCAGGATGTTTATAGAATAGAGTAGCCTATGTTTGTACCCTCTTAAGATTTACTGCAGTGGGTAAAAGATGAACGGTGAGCATTTAATTCACCTTCATGTGTCTCTATTCTTCAGAGAAATGAAGACGATGGACTGAATGAAGAATTTCTACTTATGGCATGAGATGTATATATTGAGGTGTTTTGTTCTCAGATATTGCAAGACAGTGCCCTGTTCTTTGTCTCGAGATCCCAAGAAAGGACTGGGCATTAACCCATTAAATGTGGTACTAGCATTTGCTCAAGGTCTAATCCTACTATACTGGGTCATAATGAAGAAGTCAGCTAAGGAATTATTACTGTTTCCTCTGGGTCTTTGGTGACAGCGAACATATGCCAATGCTAGACTGTGGAATACGCTGCCCACCATATTTCCGGACTTGTAGACCATCTTCTGTATAAAAGGAATCTGAAGATGTGGCTCTTCTCTCTCTGATTCTGTACAGGGTTTCTCTTTTCATCTGCTTCTTGTGTTTCCTTGTCTTGCGGCTGTTGCTGGACTTTGCTAGCACCGTGACACCTCTAGGTACTGTGCACTTTACAAACGTACTTTCTATAAAGAAGTCTTTTCCCTTGAGTTTTATATAGCGCGAACATAACCCAACTCGGTTATCAGAGCGCTTTACATAGCACCAGTTGCATTACATGAGGACAGATTAAATTTTTTGGGTGGGCACGGGGAGATTAAGGGGCATATTAGCAAGGGCGTTATCGCCGATTTAGCTGCACTTTTGCAGATAAAGCAGCGATTTTTTTATCGCCCAATTACCAAGCTGTTGCTAACAGCAGTTAGCGACAGCTTCCAGGCGATAGCGACCGGTTTGGGGCCCGCTTTGCATGTCAGCGATATTTATCGCTAATTACATGCAAAGTGGGTGTACCCAAACTGGTAGCGACTGAAAGCAGTCACTAACACAGCTATCGCCTATTAGCAATACCCGTGACGCGATAAAAAAATGTGCGCTAACCACGATTAGCGCCAGGATTTTACACCTGGTAAAAACCTGACTTAGCAATAATAGTCAATGGGAGGTGGATTCTACGACTAAATCCCCACCTGCCTATTAGCGAGATTTTCCTTAGCGGTAGGATTTTTATCTCTGGAAATCTCACGTTACAGATGGGATTCGCCGCTATCGTTGGATTTTTTATCGCTGTGGAGATAAACGTTGGCAATACTGCGTTATTTCTGGGATAAAATCCAGCGATAGGAGGAGAAAAAAAAAAGCGCTAAGCGCAGTTTGCGATAATTATCACAAGTTGTTGTTAATATGCCCTAAGTGATTTGCCCAGAATCACAGGATGTTCAGCGCCATTGCCGAGACTCGAACCCAGTTCCCCAGGATTAAGGCCCATCACCCTAGCCGTTAGGCCAATTACTCTCCCCAGTTGAGGTAGTAAAGAAAATTCAGGAACAGCAGGATAACTTGGGCCATTTGCCTTTGCAGTTGACACCATGAATCATATTTATTTTACTTTGTTGAACCACGCCTGTGAGTTTTATTATTTAAAAGCCAACACAAAGACCACTAAGCTTTGATTTTGATCATACATGTGTACCTTTGTTTATTTTAAAGCGGATCAGGAACTAAGCTCCTGACAGGCATGAGTGGGAGTTTGCCCAAGGCACTTTCGCTCTGTGTTGTTTTCAGCGTTCACTGTTTGAGTGTACTTTCCATCGGGTGGGGGGGGGGGGAGCTGGAGAACACAGCTCAATATGCTTTAATTGAATACAGTCACAGTCATCTGTGCAGGTGGTTTTGCAGAGCCTCAGGCATTGTTTCAACACCATACAATCTGTGCTTCATTTTGACAAGGAGGCAGTAGGAATGAAAGTTGAAATTAGGGATCCTGGAGTTGCCATACCTCTTGCTTTCGACACAGACCATGCTCATAGTTCAGATAAAAACCTGCTGGTCACCATGCACCAATGTGTAGAGTAGACCTGGGCCAGGGCCAGAAACTTTGCAGATGATTTAAATAGCATATTAAGGGGCTTACCATGTCCCAAGTGGAGCACAGTGGAAACATCCATCACATAAAAGTGCTTAAATGTGGAGACTGCATCTATACTGCTTTGACTCCAGAAGACACCAAAGAAGAAAATGTGCAGCGAAATCCAGTGCTATCCAGTTTCTACTGAAAATCAAATATTCTCTTCAAGGGTGTTTCATCAGTTATAATTAGTTTTAACTGAAAACCAAAAATGTTATCTATTTGTATGCCCTGTTGCAAGGGGTATACAACCTTTACCACGCAACTTTTACCACGACCTACCTTTACCACGCAACTTTTACAACGCAGGACCCTTTACCACGCATACCATTACAACGCAGGTATTTACAACGCAGATACCTTTACAACGCATACCATTACAACGTAAGTATTGGTAAGTATATAATTTTATTTAAAATATTTTAGGTTTGGGTTTTGGGTAAATGGGTATTTTTAGGGTTCAGGGTCAGTTTTCAGTTTTTGGGTAAAGGGCTATTTTTAGGGTTCAGGGTTAGTTTTCAGTTTTGGGGTAAAGGGGTATTTTTAGGGTTCAGGGTCAGTTTTCAGTTTTGGGTAAAGGGGTATTTTTAGGGTTCAGGGTTAGTTTTCAGTTTTTGGGTAAAGGGGTATTTTTAGGGTTCAGGGTCAGTTTTCAGTTTTGGGTAAAGGGGTATTTTTAGGGTTCAGGGTCAGTTTTGGGTTTTTGGGTAAAGGGGTATTTTTAGGGTTCAGGGTCAGTTTTCAGTTTTTGGGTAATGGGGTATTTTTAGGGTTCAGGGTCAGTTTTCAGTTTTTGGGTAAAGGGGTATTTTTAGGGTTCAGGGCTGGGTTTGGGTTTTGGGGTACAGGGGTATTTTTAGGTTTCAGGGTTGGGTTTGGGTTTTGGGGTACAGGGGTATTTTTAGGTTTCAGGGCTGGGTTTGGGTTTCGGGGTTCAGGGGTATTTTTAGGTTTCAGGGCTGGGTTTGGGTTTTGGGGTACAGGGGTATTTTTAGGTTTCAGGGTTGGGTTTGGGGGTACAGGGGTATTTTTAGGTTTCAGGGCTGGGTTTGGGTTTTGGGGTTCAGGGGTATTTTTAGGTTTCAGGGCTGGGTTTGGGTTTTGGGGTACAGGGGTATTTTTAACATATATATTTACAAATTAATAAATAAATATTAATATAAATAATTAAAATATTAAATATTAAAATAATAATTTATTAATTTAAAAAATATTATTAATAATTACATTATTTTACCATATTATTTACTTACCTATACTTACGTTGTAATGGTATGCGTTGTAATAGTACCTGCGTTGTAGTGTATTGCGTTGTAAAGGTATTCGTGGTAAAGGGTCCTGCGTTGTAAAAAATGCGTGGTAATGGTCTGCGTGGTAAAAGAACGCGTGGTAACATCATATATCCGTTGCAAGGAGGTATTGTGCAATAAGCAACAGGTAAGGGTGATCTTGCCTTCACTTTTAGGCCAACACTGCAGCATCCCCTATCTTTAATGAAGAAACCTAGAGTGCAATATCAGGATGCTTCATATGTACTCTATGATACCTAAGGTCAGTGACTGTGCTTTTTTATATCTCTGGTGGGGTACAATGTTTGAAAGTCTGAAGACGTGAGAAGATAAAGTGTGAGGCCATATGGCATCGTCACCTGCAAAAAAGTCCTGAATGCATGGTTTGCAGTTGCACTACATTCACATTTCTTCACATTTCACATATGAATTCAGTGGCAGTTCCATAATTAGTCATGTAGGGAAGAGTTTTATGACATGTGCAAGTCACTGTGGTGTGATGGTTATAGAGAACATGCAGGATCAGTGCATTTGCTGTTCTAAATGTCACCATAATCCCATCAAAATGTAACTGACTCAGCCCCTGGCATCACAAACAGCCAGCACGTTGATGGAGTGCCAACAGTATAATTAGCGATACTGGTGTGTCGTCTGCCCAAGTGGCTGGAGTGCCACATGTCTTGAGTCATTGACTTCTAGAGCACAAGGGTAAATGGGCAATGACATAGAAGTGTTGTGCCACCCATTTCCCATTGTAGCGCATGTGACTGGTAATGTATATCAATAACTGATGAAAGAACCAGGATTAGGTTCCCTGTAAAATACCATCTGTGGTTCTGCTGGTCTTCTGAAATGATTGAGTGACCAGAAAGTTGACAGAAACAAGTACTCTGACGTAGGTCATGATAGCATTAGCTCTGCTCCCACTGTGAAACTGTGCTCAAAATCACATACTGTTTTGTCATGTATATCAAAAAGAGTGGTTCTCTGTCTGTAAATACTCTTTCTACTCCTCAAGTAGTTGTTCATTGTAAGAAAGTGGGTTATTAGTTGGGAAGGATGTGGATCTTCTCAACTAACAATAATACAATATTCCGTCTATTGGGAACCAAGTACCCTGTTGGAGCACTTGACTATCTTAGGGTAGCGAGGTAGAGAGGTCTAAGCCCTACTCAGGGGTGGTGGTGTGGGCGGTCCGCAGGTACACAACCAACAACACCCAATAAATCATTGTCCAGTCCATGCATTTGCTTATAAAAAGAAACAGTACTTAATTATGCACATGCTACACAATATTGCATATTAATATTCACTTAGTGAAACCACTGGTGATGCCCATGCCTTGCCTGGAGCACTACAGAAGTCGAAAATGCAAAAGGCAGATTTAAATGCAAATTTGGCTCTGGTGTTGCACACTGAGGAGCACCCTTATGCTGCTCATGAAAATGCCCTTTTTCCTCAATGTGGCTCCTTGATGCACCCTATTTTTAATTCTGATTACCAAAGTATAACCACATTAGGGGCCGCAGAAGAGCCTCACAGCTCCCCACACACCCAGCACTCCTCCTCAGAGTCAGCATAGGAATCAGCTTCTTTCCTGTGCTCTCCACAGGAGCAGATATGTCACCCTCATTCCCTCCCTTGGTCAGCGTTGGTGGCAGGCTCTGTGTTGAGTGCCCCCACACCACCATCGACAAGGGCACGAGGGAAGGAGGAAGTGCCCAATGGTAGAGGTTTGTTTCTGTCCCCAAGAGGACTGGGCCCCAGGGACACTTGCGTGTGAAAGCACTGCAATGTAATTTGGTTTCCTTCTCTTTCGTTGTTGGTCGTGGCAATTCTTGTGTCCGTGCATGGGAACTGGCTGCCCATTGGGACGTAGGCACTGCTGGAGAGCCAGACAAATACATGGACTATCCCATCCTTCACTTCTTCTACAAACCTCCAGGACCCTTCCTCTTCCCCGAAACCCTGGATGGAGATACTACAGGCATACCTTTTTTTTAATTCGAGTCTTTTGGGTTGGTGTGTGTATGTTGTGATGGTGCTGATCGTGGGTGTGTGGACGTTTGCCATAGTAGAGTTATTCTCAACCTCTACTGATTTCTGTGTGATTCCATTCTAGTTCCTATGATTTGCTTGGTGTTTTCTGTGATTTTCTCAATGGCTGGTTTACAACAACATTTGAAGTTGCTTGGCCTGTAGTACTGCTTGAGCAGTTTTGGATATAAATGTATGAATATGACCTGACTCACACTTTTGTGGGTGTGCTGGTGAATATGTATGTCACTTTCTGGGCTTCTACTTGATCTTCCCTTTGCAGCTCAAATTTTGGAGCGGATATTCCTGATATTTGGATGCCGCCACTTTTCACACCCACATATAAACCTCTGTTGTATTGATTTGTGCGTAGAATTTCCTGCACTCCCTGCAGAATAATCCATCCATGGAGGTTGGACTTCTAATGCACCTACACTGAGGTCTTAGCCTTTGTGAAATACCATTACACATACAATATACATGTTTACATTTGTGAAATTGTTTTCAACGTTATATACTAGGGATATAAGATCAGCAATAGAATACATATACAAATTGTAACAGACATCACACTAAATAAACGTATGCGTCTTGGAAAAAATTGCGTATGTCTGCGAGAATTTTTTTTTTTTTAAACAAGCACACATATTTTAAAGTTATTTGGCCCATACAGTATGGCAGGGAATTTCATTGTCTTTATGGGCTTCATTAAAAATAGCTATACTAGATACTTGGGAGTCTAGAAGAATCTCAATGCGATAAAGAAAACTCCTGACCCGGTGGAATTCTCTGTAACAAAACGCTTAGTATAATCATTGTACAGAATTCGCCACTGGTCGTATGGAACATTTGTTGTTGCCTGGAAGCATATGAAAGTCGCTAGCATGAGCAATACATTTCAATTACAGCAAAAACAATTTGGCTCCACAAAAACGACAGAAGATGGCGTCTAAATCATGAAGGTTTTCAATTTAGTCAAATTCACAGATCAATAAATATATATACATTTGATCGTGCAATCTAAATTTGTATATTATAAAAAGAATATGCAAATTAAAATGATCTAGAGAGTGCAAAACATAAAATAAATTGGTTCTATAAAGGAACTTACCTAATCTAAATAAGGCATCGAAAGTGGCAAGGGGACATTTTCAGAGGAAGATGTAAGCATCAGATGAACCAAATTAAGGTTCATGAAAAAGACACATGTTTTAAGCATAAAGCTGAATACCCCGGGCAGGGGAAATCAACAGAGTTTGAGAAAGGTCTTCTCTCAGCAAAGTCAGAACTAAAGAACATATGTTAATAAGAAATAGAAGGTTATGAAAGGTTTTCCCCCCAACTTCCTCTTGAGGGTCAATCATGATACACCGTCCTCTGGAAACAGGTAAACTCCCCAAGTTTTTATCACCCAATAAAGATATACACAGCTGCACAGCATTGGAAAGAAGTAATGGTCCGGTCTGATTCATAAATTTGCCAATAGACTGATATTTTATCAGACTGATAAATATATTGATTAAAAAATGTGTGGACTGTGTTCCACGATGATCTGCCGCACAATAAAAGATGTTTGATTCTAAAAAAAATGTGTGGAGCACTAAATTATACGGATCCACTCCCAACTTGGTAGAGATGTGGAGATATTATATATGGGATAATATACTCCCAATCCACTCTCTATTGTAAGGATATTTATTGCATGTCACTTAGGAGGTCTTTAACCATGTAGAGGCATGTGACCACAGGTTGAAAACTTTAAGAGGTTAAAGAACTTTATTCTGATGTCAGTGCGCACATGTAATCAGATAATAATAAAAAGGAGTTCACAAAGAATTTCAGAACTTTTGTGATGATCACTGTTTTGTATTCAGTAAGAGCAAAACAACGTATATGGCCTTTTACCCACAAACATCTTCAAAGGATTTCTCTCTGTGATACAGTCTTGGAGCGTGTCTCTACTTTTGATTATCTAGATGTCCACTTTCTGCACAATAGGTGATGGGATAATCATTTAAGCAGTGCTTAATTTGAGCAGGTGCTTTCAGGTGCTTAGCACCGGCATTTCTTTCACAGGGCACAATTTCTGACCCTGCAGGTGGTGGTCTCAAAATTAATTGCTCAAATTCAAAATAAAAAGAATAACGTACATTGCATGGTGACTGGCTGGTACATGTTCATAGACAGGCCAGTATATGCCTGGCCAGGCAGGCATGATTGTGTTTCACCACATTAGTGATGATGTCATCACGCTGATCACAAATCCAAGAAGTCATCGGCAAACTATGTCTTGCATTCTTTTCCCCCGAGTCTGCTGCACCCTGCCACTGCCTGAGGCTAAGCCTCCCATTGGATAATTGTAGCTGGGGGCTGGCTCATGACGGACATGAGGCAAGGAAGCTGCAAGAGGGCATTTGGAACTTGGGAGTGAGGGCTCTTGAGCAGTGGCGGCTGGTGAGATTTGATAGTGGTAGGGCGAAAATAATGATTGTACTGCATTGCAGCGAGCGAGCGAGCCCGACAACGTACGGAGGGTTCTCTCCTGAGAAAATGTTGAAAAAACATAGAACGGCCATAAGTATATATCATATCAACACTGGCACAGGGTGCCCTTACGATTACGAAGGTTACATCGCCCCCTCTAAACCATCAGTGAGAGACCCTCCCTGGGCATCATTCATCGCCTGGTGAGCTTTGAGCAGCGCACCTCACCCAAAGCCACTTTGCAGGCTGTGTTCACTTCTGATTCCAGGCGCCACATCTCCAGTTCTAAGCAGTCCAATACAATTGAGTAAAATGTTCATTATTTTGCTACAGTAAATATTTCTATACACTAGTTTGGCAGTGCATCGCCCTACCTGTCACCTCTCACGTTACCACCCATCTATTTAACCACATGGACGGCAAATGACAAAATAGACTTTACCAAGAATTACTGGCATTCAAAAATAAATACAGATAAATCATTGAGGTTTTATCACCCAGGAGACTCTGAGGATAAACTGTGACAAACAGGAATGTCTTTCATCTGTAATCTGGAGGAGAAGAGAGAAGAAGAGAGGAGTCAGTCTGAAACGGGCCGCAGAGGGTGAGATCTTTTTCACCACCAGCCTTTAAATGATGTTCTTAAAGGCGACTCGGACTAAGGCTGGTTCGGGGATGAACGGAAGTGTATGGATTTCCACATGAGACTGTCCGCTACCCTGAATGATCTCATCTTACCCGTGCAAAACTTCTGGCGGTGTTTAAGCAGCACACTGTGCTGAGTGTGGCTGGCAGCTGCTCTTACCCACGTTGTCTGAGTGGAACGGGTGTATTAATTTAATCCTTCTGTCAGCAAACTCATTATTAACAGAGTCAGTCGCGGCCTGCATTACGGTAGGGGGGGTGGAAATGCGGTTGTTGCGGCGGAGTGGATAGGGGGGACGGGAGGTTGGATAATTAAATATTAAAACTTTAAACTTACCTTAGTTAATGGCTTCCCGCTTTTCTATCCTGACAGGCTCCAGACTTCCGACTCCCGCCGTCACTGTGAATTCCGACCTCTGGGCTGAGCTCGTCATCAGAAGGCGGCAGGCAGCCTCCCTCCCCTCCACAGCAGCCAGCGCAGTGATTGGTTTGGCCGGCTGCCCTACCTACGTCATTTCTCTCTGTATGCTGCAGCATACAGAGAGCAGGGAGAGTGGGAGGGGTTACTCGAGGGCAGGGTGGAGCGGCTTGCCCACTGTTCTTAGTACAGTTAATACTGTCTGTTTGGACAGCCTCTCAGGCTGCCCAAACAGACAGTATTAACAACAGTAGGGAAAGCCACTCCCCCCTGCCCTCGAGTAACCCCTCCCACTCTCTCAAGCAGGACCTTCTGCTTTCTCGCCATGTGAGAAGGCAGAAACAAATGGTAGTTCTCTACTATTTGTTTCTGCCTTCTTCGCACGGCGAGAAAGCAGTGGGGCGGTGCCCAAACGCCCCCATGGAGGATCCGCCACTGCTCTTGAGGAAGAATAAACAAAAGTAAAGTGTGGACTTTCCACTTGCTGTGTAGCCAAAGTCTTATAATAAACAAAATAAATGCACATGCCGCTAACAAGTTAACCTGACATCTATTTGGGTCACAACATACGATAGAAACGATATGTTTGTTGGATTGAATTCCAATTATTTTATTTGCTTCTTATTATGAATTGCTCTTATATTTGATCATATACTTTATCAAATTTTTACGTAAGCTATAAAACCTTATGTACACAACAAAAATCACATTCTTATTATCACAAAAACCTTCCTATTTACAATGATATATTCCTAACATTTCTTCATTCAAACATCAATCATCCCTCAATCTTACCAATACGAGAATTTTCACAAAAACAGACAAAACAAAGATACATCAATGGTTAGATACGTGCTGGAATCAAAGTATTCACAACAAAAGCCAATGACTGTTTTTTGTATTTTTAACACAAATCTATGATTCTCTGGTTCCTATCACTGTTTGGTTTTTGGCTCTTTTTGAAAGTCTACACGTTTCGAACTCGCGTCAATTGAGAGTTCTCATCAGGACCATAATCTCTCGCTCTTCAGAGTTTAGAGGAAATTGAAATGTCCGCGACGTCCAATTGTAGATTCATTTTGGCGTCCTATTTTCTATGTGAACTGCCTGACTCTCAGCATTCTTCATGAGAGGCTCAGGCTGGTTGTGTAAGTTTTTTCTCTTGTGCTCACGCCGGCGTATTTTAATGGGACGAGGCACACTGCGGTGTACACGAACGACTTCTTCTTTCCATGCACGATGCGTCTCTGTCACATTCACTTCCTGTCCCATGATCCTTCGCGGACGACTTCTGTCCTTTCCGGCCCCCGGGGACGGAGCTCTGCTGGGGATTGGCACCCTAGCGGACCAGGCCCCGATCCCCGGCCTCACCTACTGGGCAGCCCGGTGTGCGTCGCGGTGCGTGCGGCCTGCCAGAGTGGTCGGACCCGGACTTCCCGGACCTGAAATTACAAACAGGCCGCACCGCACGGGGAATACCCGCGGAGGCGATCGGAGGCGAGACAAGTTACCGGAGACCCCATGGGGGGCCGGCAACCCAGCTGACCCCCTGGTGGGAGCCTGAACGCGGTCGCAAGCAGGGCCTAAGGATCGGCAGCCCCCACGACATTCAGACTGCACGGCCGTCGGATAAGCCACAACTATTTTTTCTTTTTTCCCTGGGACTACTTTGGAGGACGGCGGCCTGCGGTGGTCTAGTGTGGCAGGCGAGTCTGTTGTGGGGAGCCACGTGCGCCTGCTCCCGGGGGGGGGCGGACCACAGCTGGGGTGATCCTCGGTCTCCCTGCCTACCAAGTGACTGGGGAAAGTGAATGCCAAGGTGCCTGGGAGATACCAGGAGTCGATCCTATTGAGAAGACACGGGGAGAACCCACAAGCCTGTGCGAGAGCGCCGGGACCGGCTCCCCCCCCCCACTCACGCCATTTTGCGAAGAAGGCTCGCTGCTGCAGATCTCGCTGCGGAGGTGGGGCGTTTTTACACTGTGCCCGCGATCGCTGCAAGTGCTTGATGTAGGATGGTTGAGGGGCTGGAACAATGCCTAACGCTGGTGGCCGGTGCCGAGCTCGGCCTACTAGTGGAGCGGGCCGGTACGTGGGCCGCCACTGAGCACGGACTCCGCCTTGCTGGGTCCCCACCACCGCAGCAGCACCATTATCTTCAGCTAGGGACGTTCAGAGGGGTCCAGACGGACTTTAATACATCTCTGTCCACCGCGGCTGGGGGGGTCCCCGGGTCGGGCCCAGAGCTAAGCAGTGCCAACATTTCTACAGTGCTGTGGTTGCGGAGCGGCTGTTGCAGGGACTACAGGACGTGGTTGTGGACCCGGCAAGTCAACGACAACCTTGCCACGCGACACACTGATGGTCCATAGGTCGGAGGCGGCTGGGACTGCGCACTGCGCTGAGACGGTTACGCGAATGAGACACGGCGACTTGCTCCTGTGTGTAAGTGGGGCCTGCTCTACGCTGAGGTGAATTGAATGGCCTGCGATAGTTACGAGACCTGGAGAGCCTGGTGGGGCAGTGACACACTGGGGTGAGGGAGTAATTGGCGGTGTGCCTTGCGACGGAGAACCTTCGCCTTGACCTCTGCTGCTGACCGAGAGAGACTGGGAGTATCGACAATCTGCCGACTCGTCATGGGTAAGGGCGACAAGACCCAGACCAAGCTGATGTTCGACCAGCGGCATACGAAGGCGCCGGAATCCCAAGCCCCGGCTCCTTCACCACGTGGCGGGAGCCCGGAGGGTTCGCTATGTGCGGAGATCAAGGGTATGCTGGTAACTATGGAGAAAGGGCTGCAGGACAGTATGGTGGCCAGTGACTCGAAGATTGACGCCCTTACGTACCGCATGGATCGAATGTCGGAACGTATAGACAAACAAGCGGAACGAACGGACATGGCCGAGAGACGGCTCACTGAAGTGGAAGAAGCGCAAATGGAATGGGACAAAGACCGCAAACAGTTTAGTAGGCTACTTCAGGTCATTCAGGATGAGTCGGAAGACTTGGAGGCCCGCTCGAGGCGCTCGAATATCCGCATAACGGGAGTCTCGGAGACGACACAGACTGGGAAAATGGAACTCTTTGTGGAGAAGCTTCTGGTCGCTCTCCTGGGAGACGATGTCTTCTCCCCGATGTTTATAGTGGAGAGGGCCCACCGCACACTTGGACCACGCCCGCGCACAGGAGCGCCCCCGAGACCGATCATAGCAAAACTGCCGAACTACAGAGATAGGGATGCAGCGCTGAGGGTGGCCAGAGACAAGGGAAAGTTGCAATTCGAGGGTATGGACATCTCCTTGTACCCAGACTTCACTGCGAAAGTGCAGGAGGAAAGACGTCGATTTGCGCCGCACAAGAAGCAACTTCGTGAACTGGGCCTGGACTATGCAATGCTGTATCCGGCAAGGTTGCGGATCAATAGACAGGGGCACTCCCACTTCTTCACGGACCCGAGAGAACTTCAGAAGTCCTTAAAGGAATGGTCCAAGGAGCGAAGGAACAGCCCGCGGGCTCAGCGCGAAGAGCAGAACGAGGACAGCCACCTGGATGACCAGGAGTGATCGACGCTGTCCGGGGGGTAGGTGCATCGGCTTGGACCGTGTGCCGCCATAGGTACCATATCTTTACCAACCGGTCCTTCGGAAGCAGACTGCGAAGTACCTCAGGGAATTTTTTGGGGTCACAATACTCCAGCAGGACCAATCGGCCTGCGCTTCGGTATCACCGACCATAAAAGGTTGTATACCAGATTGCAAGTTTCTATTTATCACTATTATACTTTTTCACTGTGTGGTACTATACACTGAGGTCCTAAAGAATTGCCATCATGGCAAGAAACATGTCGAACAAACAAGAGGGTAGTAGTTAACGTGCTAGGATAGTTCCAGGGCATTTAGCTCCCCTCCCACCCTTTTTAAACAAGGAAGTCTACCACAGGAATAAAGTAGGTTGTGGACTGACCTACCTTTTTTAACTTCAACTTTTTCACGTCACGACCACACTCCCCCGCCCTCTCACACTGTGGTAAATAAATAATTAAATACCTGTTCTATTTTTCGGAATCATTAATAAACAGATAGCTCAATAAAATAAGAGTCAAGATTCGAGGTAGCTGGAGTTTGCAGGTTTTAATACAGCATAAAGGACAGGAACAGGACAACCTGCACGGGAATAGGATGGCAGCTGCCGGGGGCAGGATCTGGGAGCATAAGGGATCACTTTTAATAACAGTGCACAATATTTATAGTTAAACAAATACATTACAGTTAATACAGTAGGCTTAGCAGTGGGCGGGGTTTGTAGCAGTCGCGAAAGATTAGGCAGAAAGTAGGTGTAACAAGAGGCGTATACATAGACATGTGATGTAAACGTAACAGAATATGTCATAAATGGGGCGGAAACATGGAGGGGGCTACCTAAGGAGCCGGGACCTCTGACCTAGTGGTGCGCGCAAACTGGCAATGACGTGTTACCAGGAGGAGCTGGGGGCTATGACTTCTGCACTAGAAGAGGAGACGAAAGTCTGGAGTGTCAGAGCGACATGTACCTAAACACTATCTAGTATCTGATGTTTAGAGAACATGTTGATAGAATCCAAAAGTTATCAGGGCAAAGGCTAACAGACTCTAAGACTGGTGCATGCATTATTCTACATGTAGTGCGTGTCGAGGAATATTAAACGACCATTAATACAGTATTTCTCTTACATGGAGACGTAAAGGCTAGACTATGACTGAAACTATTGATGCGATTCAGTAGCTTAGGAATGCAGAGAAGGAGGGCTGGACTGATAACTAGAATCATAACATACTCTTGGCAGACTGGCAGTCAGAGCCAGGCGAGCCGGGCACTGTGAGGCATGAAAGTAAGTGAAGGGTCAGGGATGCAGGTGGGGGCTGTATCGCTCCTCAGCGAGGGTTCAGGAGACAGGAGCTGAATCTGAGTCCGGGCCCTTTTGAGGCCTAGAAACGGGGACTTTTACTGAATTAACGTGCACACTGTGAAACGTGGCAACATGGGTTTACATAGGCCTAATACTCGTAGCTTTCACGAGAACTGGAAACTTGGCATACTAGAGATGGACACAACTGTAATTGTGTCTTTAATCGATCGAAAGGGAATACATATGCATATTAATCATGCACATATAACAAAAGATGGGGAACACGTAGGGACACAGAACATGGCAAAATTTACTTTTCCACATTCCCTCCTTGTCACTACGTTTCCATCAGGAAACATCAATATTCATGATACCATCTATCATTTCATACAGCATCATTTGCTCGTCTCGAATTGGCTTGGAACGGGACTTAGGACTAGGAATACAGGATGTAGCACAAATGCCGCAAATCGCAGGGCCACATTGTAAACAGAGGCAGCAACTGAAAATGATCATTACTGCTATACCTAGGAATGACAATACTTTCCATCCCCAGGCAGAAATTATACTCCAGAGCCAACCGGACCATGTCCAGGTGCCTGGATTCTGGTGTAACTGATGGGCAATTTTGTGAAGTCTGGTTATAGCTGAATAAACAGACGGCGCGTTATTAGGAATGAAAATGCAGCAACTAGATCCGATGACTCTACATGCTCCTCCTCTATCGGCCAGTATGACGTCAAGAACGAGACGATTTTGGAGCACGACAAATCTCATAGCAGATTGCTCTTCGGTTAAGTTACCTAGAGCAGAAGTAGTCTCATTCACTACTGCTTCAAGGGTTCTGGTTAACCTACGTATTAACTTACTATTCTGGATGGGGCCTATAAAGAAGAAGAATCCTTTATTGAAGTCTTGATATTGTTCTAGAGTAGTTTCAGTTTGATCGACTATTGGGGACTCGATCTCCCTTCTATGTCTAATGTGTACTAGATGTGTGTTTCTATGATAATCGGATGGGGCTAGAAAAACTGGTGGCAGTAGGAAGGCAATGTAACATGTTCCATCCCAATCGAGGGGCAAACAAACATATGCGGTCTGACCACAAACAAAATAAGAATGACGTGAGGCTTTGAAGATAGATTTCCCACTGTCACTATACTTGACAATAGTAGTACAATCACTATGTCCTACATGTGCGGAACCATTCTTTCGGACACATAATTCGCCTTTGACTGGTAGTACTGAAATAGCAGGCAAATCTGGAGTAGTATCAGACTGAACATTCAGGACCATAAAATTCGAAGAATAATTACCCAAATTATATACTTCATTTTCTAGATCTAACCCTGTTCTATGGGAGAGACCTTGCTTGTCTGGAAAACGTGTACTATTCAGAAGTAACATATCATTGGAAGATGACGTTAACGTGGACCATGCTCCACACGAACCATTATGTGAAAACGGATAAGGAAAGAGTGGCAGAACTCCCTTCGGTGTCTGGAAAGGGGGGAGTCGACCACACACCCAACAATTAGTAGCATTGCTGGTCTGGTGTGAATAGTGTAACATTCTAATAAATGTATTATTACGCATAGCGAGACGATAGGATAGCTCGTGAGGAGGCAGATCACTAAATGTGTGTTCTACTGTAGCATTAGAAAACTTATTTACATGAGAAATTGGAAAACATAAATGTAATGCATAACTTGTGCAGGTAACCATCAAACTTAGAAACATAAGAAAACATAGAATAATGATACATCTGATAGAGTTTTGACTGACTCTCTCACTATGGGGGTCTATCTCATACATGTCAGAAACCTGTCTAACCGTTTCACCCGAGGGGGACTTAGACAATTAAACTGGCTGACTTATTTTACTAGACCGGAGCTTACTTTTATACTCCTGCTGCGGAGATTCCTCTAACAGGGGAGGCTTGGAATCAAAGTTTGTAGCGGGACAGTCCTTAGAAATGGAACAGTCTTTAGAATTCTGGCAGTCCTTTAAAATGGAACAGTCCAAAGTTTTTATGCGACATCCAACTTCACGGCCGTGCGGGTGGTCAGAAGGACAAGTTGAGGTTGTTTCCAGCGAGGCTCCAGCGGACTTGAACGATCAAAGTTCCTCACAAGTACTAGACATCCTGGAACGATTTCATGCGGTTTCACCTCGGTATTGTCTGGAAATGCGGCGGCAACCTGTGAACGACAAGAGTGTAGGGCAGACATCAAGGAAGCTAGGTAATCTGTCAGCATATTACTGGAAACATCTGTAATACTTCGGGGTCTAGGTGTACCCCACATGTTCGGGGGGCGGCCGAATACGACCTCATAAGGGGACAGACCTGATCTGGAATGTGCGACCATGCGCATATAAAACAGAGCGACTGGCAGAGCTACTAGCCAGTCTACACCTTTCTCTTTACAAACTTTGGCGATGCGGATTTTTAGGGTCTGATTATGTCTCTCTACGAGACCTGCTGCTTCAGGATGGCGTACACAATGAAACTTCCACTGGTACCCTAACAGAAGGGAAACATGCTTCATTAACTCAGATGAGAATGGCTGGCCGTTGTCTGAATACACGACCCTAGGGAGTCCATAACGAGGGAAAAATTCACGAACCAGCTGCTTGGCAGTGGTCGCGGCTGTGTAATCTGGAACTGGATATGCCTCTGTCCACCTGGACAAAGCGCATACAACTACAAGGACATACTTAAAACCTCGTCATCGCTCCATCTGAATATAATCCATCTGGAGGACTTCAAAAGGGTGGTCAGGAGGCTGGAATCCCCCTTGTTCCACCGGGACACTTTTACCTGGATTGAACTGACAACATATCATACAGGTACGGACTTTCTGCTTGGCTGCAGCTCGTAAATGCTTGTTGAACCAAATGTTCTGGATACTGTCTAACATGGCTTTTTCTCCTAAATGTGCAGGACTATGTGCGGTATTAATAATGACTTGAACCATTGAGTCGGGGAGAAACCATGTGGCTTTTCCCTTTGTCAACCATCTCTGATCTGTCTGGACCCCTCCTTGTTCGGACCATTTCTTGATTTCATCGGGAGTAGCATGTGACTGGATATCTATGACATCTTGAGTGGGGTCCTTAACTGTCATACATGTAGTCGGATCTGGAGTGTGTGTCAGTGTCGTGTTAACTGGAATGTCTGGAGTCTGGGCTGTGAGCTTGGCTGTTCTATCTGCTAGATCGTTACCTTGGGAAATAATGTCAGTAACTTTCGTATGTGCTTTGCACTTCATGATAGCGATAGCTGTCGGTAAATGTATTGCTTCTAACAGAGCTTGAATAAGAAGACCATGCTGAATCTTGGTCCCATGAGAAGTCATGAAACCTCTCTCCTGCCAGAGCACTCCAAAGTCATGTACGACTCCGAATGCATAACGTGAATCTGTGTATATGTTAACCTTCAGGTTCTTGGCACGTATGCAGGCTTGGGTCAGAGCAACTAGCTCTGCTGCTTGAGCGGACAAAGTGTCAATACGGTGTGTCTCTATAACTTCAGTGTCAGTAGTCACTGCATACGCGGCTACTAGTTCTCCTGTACTTGTTCTCATACATGAACCATCCACATAAAGTGTCAGGTCGGGATCAGGTAACGGAATATCTATCAGGTCTTGTCTTGGCTTTGTCATGGTGTTAACTACTTCCACACAGTCATGTGTGGCAGGATTTGAAGTAACTGACGGTAACAGTGTAGCAGGATTTAGAACGTTGCAGCGTCTGATTTCTATGTGTGGCTGGAACAGTGTCAGTTCATAACCTGTTAAACGTGCAATAGTCAAGTGCTGAGTCTGTGTTCGGTTTAAAAGAACTTCCACGGAGTGTGGAACTTGTACTGTCAGGGAGTGTCCTAATACTATGGAATCACTTTGTCTGATAGCTAGAGCTGTGGCTGCAACTGACTTGAGGCAAGCAGGCAGAGCCTGGGCTACTGGATCTAAGGTGCTCGAAAAATAAGCACAGGGCTTGTATTGTCCTGCTTGATCTTGTGTGAGAACAGATAATGCTGTACCTTCGCGTTCTGTGACAAAAAGTGTAAAAGGCTTACTGTAGTTCGGTGTAGCTAGAACAGGAGCTTGGCATAAGGCTTTCTTTAATTCATTAAAAGCAAGTGTATGTTCAGATGTCCAAGGGAGGACAGTCGATACGGCTGCCTCCTGTGTCGTTAACTGTATCAGTGGCTTGGCTAGAAATGCATACTGAGGAATCCATTGTCTACAGTAAGAAGTGAGGCCGATAAAAGCAAGTACCTCCTTCTGGGTCTTGGGCTGAGGAAGACTCGCTATTAACTGGATACGGTCAGGTGTCAACTGCCTACCCCTCTTGGACAGTAAGTGGCCTAAATAGATCACTTGCTGGACACAGAATTGAAGCTTCGAAGGGGACACCTTGTGCCCCATCTCGGCTAGGAAATACAGAACTGTAATTGACGCACGCTCGCAGTCACATTCAGAACGGGCTGTGATCAGTAGATCATCGACATACTGGAGCAGGGCAGTGTCAGTTGGCATGTGAATATTGTCTAGTTGTCTCTTAAGTGCTTGACTGTAAATGCTAGGACTTTCTGTGAAACCTTGAGGAGCTCGTGTGAATTTATAGCTCCTTCCACTTAAACAGAATCCGAAAAGAAACTGGCTGTCTGGATGAATGGGAACACTGAAAAATGCGTTCTTGAGGTCGATGACAGTAAAGAACGTGGCTTCGGAATCAATGGCTGTCAATAGGGATGAGATATCTGGGACTACTGGATACTGGGGTATGATACATTTATTAAGTTCTCGAAGGTCAATCACTAATCGATATACTGGAGGTGCATTTGGATCAGTACGTTTCATGACTGGAATGATAGGAGAATTACATACATTGGAGTCAGTTTCTACAACTACTCCTTGAGCAATGAGCTCGTCAATAATTTTGGATAAGGCTGCTACAGCCTCAGGTGGCAATCTGTACTGTCTGATTCGTGGCAAAACAATACCTGGTTTGAGAGTCACACGATGGGGTGTGATTTGCATAAAACCAACATCAGTTGGACCTTGCGCCCATAGATGCTGGGGGACATTCAGTAATCTTGGATCAAAATCTCGTAATACATAGTGACCATTAAAGTCACGTAAAAACAAACGTATTCCTTCTGGGGAGCAGCAAATAACTGCACCTAATTCTTTTAATGTCTTAATGCCTAACAAATTTTCTGGACATGATTTCGTAAGTAATAAATCAGTAGTTCGGGACAATGGACCTACTTCTAGAGTAACTGGTTTGGAAATCTCGTTAACTATTGGCTTTCCTGAAAATCCAAGGGAAACATTTCTAGAGCCTGAGAGCGGAGCCCCTGGAACCTCGTCATGACTGATAGTAGTCCTACTTGCCCCTGTATCAATCAGAAACTTTCTGTCTTTCCCTAATACTTGACTGTGAACATAGGGACCCTCTTGATCTACAGGTATCTCGATGAGAGGCAAGCCTACCTCCCTCTCTAGGCTGTTTCATGAATACTGCTGGTACTCTGGATACTCGGACTGTGCATACTGGTACATCTGCTGTGTAACATGCTGTGTTGCAGCAATAGGCTGCGGTACTGTAACTGTCTGTTGTGCATTCTGTGGTATCTGAGAAGTCTGTGAAACTTGTTCTTGTCTAGGCGGACGTGGTCTTTCTTTAGTCTTACCGGTAGCTATGTTGTGTTTCAGAACTGCACACTCGTTTATAAAATGACCTGGCTGTTTACAATAATTGCAGGTCCCTTTAACAGGAACTGCAGGATGACTGGCTTGATTCGGACCCCTCTTCTGACTGTCTTGAGGAACAGATTGTGCAACTAATACTTTCATTTTCGTATCTTTCATACGTTTCCTTTCGTGTTCTTGCTCTTCTCTGATTCTATTCTGGTGATACTGGAGCATCTGAAGCATTTGGGACGGAGTATTAGCTTGCCAAGTACTTTCGACTTTCAAAACTCGATTTTTAACTTGTGGGCTTGAATTCTCGACTAGTTTAGTAACAAAAAGATGAGGGTATGACTCACTACTCGTCTTCAAACCACTGTTGATGATAAAACATTTCTCAAATCTAGAATAAAAATCACTAGTATCTTCGTCTGGTTTCTGTTTACAGGCTGAGATTGCATCCCAGTCTTCCTTTTTCGTGGCTAGTAATCTTGGCAAAACTTGTATTAACAGTTCGGGCAATTCTTTACATTTGTCTCCTAGACCGGTACCTGGTACTCGTATTTTATCTTCAGCTTCTAGAGCTGTCCAATCTATCTTTTTCTCTCCCACCTCCCATTCTTTTTCCTTGAGTTTTTCATATACCCCTGCGGGCAACAGGACCTTTAACATTTTAATTATATCTGGATACGTATATTCTCCCATACGGAGCATGTCTTTTAATTCTCAATGGAACCCTGCTGGATCTTTGTCGTGACAGGGAATCAATTTCTTCATCTCTAAGAGTTCCATCTTTGTGATGGGGGTGTAAACAAATACTCGTTGCATTTCACCACCCTCTGTCCTAACTGGGTGTACTTCTCGTAACGGATTCTGTCTATCTATGTAAAATGGTTTACTTCCTGGGGGTGAGACGTGAACAAAGTGCGGGTTCAGAAACGTTCGGTATTTGTGGCGCTGTTCTAGAATGATACTAATTAAATCGGTACCTAGACCTTTCCATCTATACTGGAGTAGCTCGTTTAATACATCATGTAACGGACCTGGATCAGAATGTTGACCCTCATACAGAGTGATGAGGTGCTGGATCATATACATACCCACCAGTCGCTGCTCGGCTGGGGGCAGTTTCAGAAACATTTGTGCCACTATTTCGTCTGGAAAAGTGGTAGAATCAGTAGCCCATCGGACTGCTGATCGGGCTAGTCCTTGTTCATGCATGGTACTAAGTTCACCATAACCGATACGTGATTTCAGAATATAATCGGTAGCTTGAAATACTTGCTCTAGAGAACCTTGTTCTGGTGCTGGAAGATGAAAGACTTTCTTGTGTTCTAGACGTGAATGTCGGTCGGGAAGTCTAGTTTTACCTACATACGCTATCCTGGCGGTATTCTCGTCGTCTACCTCTTCAGTAGAAGAGTCGTTTTCCTTCTCGCTTACTTGTGCTGCTTTGCGTTTCTCGTGTAACCTTATTATTTCCTTACGAATTTTCTTGTACATACTCTCTATACAACTGAGTGTCCTGTGTCTTCCCTCGGCTATATTATCACTCCACCTTGTCAGAACTTTCATTTCGGTTGGATCTTTAGTCGGATAATCTTGTTCCCTTATTAAACAATTAATTAGAAACTTTAATAGCATGAGCTGGGTCTCAGCTTTCCTTAAAGACATGATTTCGCCAATACTTTCTGGATCTTCTCCTGTACGGATAAAACGATATATTCTGTCTAGATCTTCTTTCATATTCGGTAGGGTGTCCAAATACTCGGTCACCCGTCTTACACGCAATGAATATATAACCATATTATCATCGCCTGGGACTGGATCATAACGGCATTCAGTAAGAGCTCGTCTGATATCTGCAACGGACTGATATTTGGGCGTACGCTGTAACGCACGTTCATGTAACTCGACTGACGTTACACGTTTGTGTGGCGGCGGGGTACCAGGAGGACCTCCCCCCGCGGCCCCTAAACTGGAATCGTCGACTGATACTCTTCGTGCTGGCAGAGTGACTGATGTAGCGGGTACTTGTACTGTAGGCTGGACCGGGGGTACCGTAACGGGTGCCCCGGTGGCTGGAGGAGCAGAAATTACATTATTTACAGGAGCTGGCGGAGCAGAATTTGCATATTCTGGGACTGTGTCGTCCAAATAGGACGAGAGAAAAATATCAGCTGCGGTCGGTTTGTGACGTAGCTTGGTCGGAACTAGTGGTGGCGGGAAATTACTGGATGCCTCCGGGGTTGCCTTTGGCAAGCCCTCGGCAAGAAGAGGGTACATACCCTTAATAAGGGCATTCCTCCGTCTGTCTGACTGTTCGGCTTTAACTCGTTCACCTATTTCGATTAATTCCCTTTCCTGGGCTCTTTCTGAGGATTCTCTACTTAATTCTGACTTTCTGATTTCTTTTTCGATTCTTTTATGAGATTCTTTGCGCCATAACTCGATGGCATCTTTCTGTGACTGTCTGGCTTTCTTTTTCCATAATGCTTCTTCTACTCGCATGATGCACTCGGCATCCCATGTGCCTGATACAGGCCATCTATACTTCTCCTCTAATTCCTTGGTGTACTCCACCCATAAATCTAGATATAATATGGCACTTATGCCATGCTTATAATTCATAAAATGACCTGGACTGTCCCTGGGCGGGACAGGAACTGCTTCCTCGAGCAGACCTTTTCTAGTTCTTAACTGACGTAACTTGGAGAACAGAGGCATGACGTAAACTGGGATCTGGACACAATACAATACACAATGAACACAATAATGACTGAGAAACCAACTCATTCATACCACGACATTGAAAACACATCGAATGACATTTAAAATAACAGTTCGGACAGAAACATTACCTGGGATACTTGAGAACAGAAACACATGAATTTCTCGAGAACAGAACTTACTAGAATTACTAGATGCACTGCTGAAACAGTACGAAACATACCGGTCCCATAAAGAGACACGTCAGGACCCGCATCCACCTAGGTGGACACTTCGTGTTGGATTTGCGTACCCAAACCCACGGACCAGAGACAAATTAATTGACCCTGTCTAGATACTACCCCAGCAACGGTACTCACCGGGCAGCAAGAACGGAAGGCCTCGGACTGGACTGGACTGCTACGACGACGGACTACGAACTTCGGACTTCAGTTACGGGTGGGCCTCCGGATACCTCGGACCTTGGACTCTCGGCTTGGGCTCTGGTCGGGACTCGCCGCGTTCCTCCACCGCCTCGTCTGGATGCTGGACCGCAACCTCCGTCTCCTCCGTGGGCCTGAGGGATACTTGAAGCAGAAATATCTGCACGTGCACGGTATGGTTCCGTCACGGCTGCAGAGGGTCAGGGGGCTTGCGTGGCTTCTCCGGCGCGTGGGGAAAGGGCAAGTCCCTGTTCGGGCGCCATTATGTGGTAAATAAATAATTAAATACCTGTTCTATTTTTCGGAATCATTAATAAACAGATAGCTCAATAAAATAAGAGTCACGATTCGAGGTAGCTGGAGTTTGCAGGTTTTAATACAGCATAAAGGACAGGAACAGGACAACCTGCACGGGAATAGGATGGCAGCTGCCGGGGGCAGGATCTGGGAGCATAAGGGATCACTTTTAATAACAGTGCACAATATTTATAGTTAAACAAATACATTACAGTTAATACAGTAGGCGTAGCAGTGGGCGGGGTTTGTAGCAGTCGCGAAAGATAAGGCAGAAAGTAGGTGTAACAAGAGGCGTATACATAGACATGTGATGTAAACGTAACAGAATATGTCATAAATGGGGCGGAAACATGGAGGGGGCTACCTAAGGAGCCGGGACCTCTGACCTAGTGGTGCGCGCAAACTGGCAATGACGTGTTACCAGGAGGAGCTGGGGGCTATGACTTCTGCACTAGAAGAGGAGACGAAAGTCTGGAGTGTCAGAGCGACATGTACCTAAACACTATCTAGTATCTGATGTTTAGAGAACATGTTGATAGAATCCAAAAGTTATCAGGGCAAAGGCTAACAGACTCTAAGACTGGTGCATGCATTATTCTACATGTAGTGCGTGTCGAGGAATATTAAACGACCATTAATACAGTATTTCTCTTGCATGGAGACGTAAAGGCTAGACTATGACTGAAACTATTGATGCGATTCAGTAGATTAGGAATGCAGAGAAGGAGGGCTGGACTGATAACTAGAATCATAACATACTCTTGGCAGACTGGCAGGCAGAGCCAGGCCGAGCCGGGCACTGCGAGGCATGAAAGTAAGTGAAGGGTCAGGGATGCAGGTGGGGGCTGTATCGCTCCTCAGCGAGGGTTCAGGAGACAGGAGCTGAATCTGAGTCCGGACCCTTTTGAGGCCTAGAAACGGGGACTTTTACTGAATTAACGTGCACACTGTGAAACGTGGCAACATGGGTTTACATAGGCCTAATACTCGTAGCTTTCACGAGAACTGGAAACTTGGCATACTAGAGATGGACACAACTGTAATTGTGTCTTTAATCGATCGAAAGGGAATACATATGCATATTAATCATGCACATATAACATAAGATGGGGAACACGTAGGGACACAGAACATGGCAAAATTTACTTTTCCACAACACGCATGCACCATATGGCCGGAACAAAAGATCTCCGATAAAGAGCCCCGGTTTCGGGAGCCCGTCAGACATTGCAGCGCCAGTCTGACGAGGAGCAGAACCCATATGATGAAGCATGACACCTAGCTTGCTGGGTGTGTGAGGGTTTTAGTTCCAACAAGGGGATTCCCCCCTCTCTCTAGCACACACACCTCTACTCCTTCACTGTTCCCGGGGAACTTTGTACCCTCTTTGTGTTACTGCCCAGCCCCTCCCATGTGTAATGCACACTGAGAACTGTTCGGTGGTCATAGTGTTTGGACTTTCGCAGCACCGACCCGGCAAGCGATGGCTTCTTGATCCGCGGGGAGTGTGAGGGCCTGGGTCTGATCCGAGCGGACACGGAGGGGTGAGACCTTTCCTTTCTCTCTGGGGCAGTTTGTGAAAATGTTAGACTAATGTACTGTGTATTGAGGCGGGCTGTAGGTACATGGCACTGCCTATGTTGGTTGCATTTTTTTTGATGTGCTATTAATGACATGAGGGTCTGAGGGAACATGCGGTTGAACTCCCGCGGGGTGGGGAGGTGGGTTTCTGTTGTACGACACCACAGGGGTACTGGCGCCGGAGCGCATTTGAGTCACAATGCTGCAGTTCTATTATTTTCTTTTTCTGGTGACCTCTGCCCTAATGCTTTTAGCTCTAAATGTCCCTAGAGGGACCTGTTTGGGGACTGTTCAGGATGGTTTAAATGTTGAAAAGCGGGAGGGAGGGATGGAATACTGCCTGGCCAGGTTGGGGGTGGTCGGCTGTGGGAGGGGGGGAGGGGTACTGTGGAACTGTTTGGTGTATTGGGGGGAAACGCTGCTAAGAGACATGCCTACCCGTCCTTTTGGTCATGGATTACACATACTGCTGTATGCCCGTCGGATTCCTACATGTAGGGACCAACACTTGATAATAGATGGATATATGCCTGCGCTTCTGTGATGGCTGATGATGAGATGATGGCTTAGAACGATGCTCGTGAAACGCTCAGAGTGATGACGTGGAATGTGAGAGGATTGAACGATTATCGCAAGCTCAGAAAGGGTTTGAGTTATCTGCATAGACACCACATAGATTTGGCGCTACTACAGGAGACCCACCTTCCTCTTACGAGTAAGATGCTTGCTGCCAGGGGGCTTGAGGGCCATAGCCTAGCCGCTGGGTTCACAACACATGCCAGGGGTGTGATTACATGGGTCAACCCGAAATCAAAACTACAACTTCAGGTGCTCACTGTGGACCATGCGGGTCGCTACTTGATTTCTAGATGTGTGGGCAGAGGACACGACCTTATAGTGGTTAATATCTACGGTCCTAATTATGACTCCCCAGAGTTCTATGATGCACTGGCCGCACAATGCAGAAGTTATGTGTGCTCCAGTATGGTTTGGGGGGGCGACCTTTACTTAGTACTCGACCCAGGGCTAGACAGGTCAGCGGGTCCAGACCACCGGCCATCGGCCGCGGCCTCCCTCATGCAATCGGAACTCGTTAAGCTTGATCTGGTAGATGTCTGGAGGAGCAGACACCCCACACAGGGAGGCTATATCCATTACTCAGCATACCACGATATCCACACCAGGATTGATTACTGGTTGGCGTCCCAGGCGCTTGTCAAGCACATTAAGAGCTGTGCGATACTACCACGCACCCTTTCGGATCACTCCCCGCTCCTACTGGTATTAGAGACACCGGTTAAGAAAATTCCCCCTTTCACGTGGCGCTTTCCCCCTTACTCTTTATTAGACGAGGTGTTCAGGGGAGAACTGGCAGAGGAAATTGACACGTTCTTTGCAACCAATGTGGGGACGGTCGATAGCTTTCAGACAGTGTGGGAGGCGTTCAAAGTCTTTATAAGGGGTATTGCCATGTCTAAGCACTCTAGTGTGCTGAAATCTATTAGACAAAGGTTGAGAATGCTGGAAGCGCAGCTAGCTACCCTTGAGGCGCAACAGCGGCACACTCCTGGAACCGATGTATCATCGCAGATTAAAGTACTCCTTACTGAATATCACGAGGAGGCGGACAGGGAAGTGCAACATTTGGGCAAATATGCCACAGCACGTACTTATGGGGAGGGGGAGCGCCCTGGCTCTCTGTTGGCTAGAATAATACGTAACGATAGACGACCGCTGGTGATCACAGAACTGGTGACCTCAACGGGGGAAGTGCTCCAGGGGGATGAAGAGATACTAGAGGAGTTCAGGGATTACTACTCCAGCTTGTACAAATCCAGGTCCTCACGAGTAGAAGAGGAAATTGATGACTATCTGAGCTACATTAGGATGTCCTTCCTGTCCAATGCACAGAGGGAATTCTTGATGTCACCTATGCAAAGAGAGGAGATAATGGAGGCGCTGGAGGGGATGCAATCAGGTAGCGCCCCCGGAGCGGACGGGTTAACAGTGGACTTCTATAAGGCCTTCAAAGACAAACTTGTCCCATACGTATCAACCCTCTTTGATGACATTTGTGTAGAGGGGAGCATGCCCAGCACCATGAGGGAAGCCCTGCTGATCACAATTCTGAAGCCTGGGAAACCGGCTAACCAGTGTGGCTCATATAGGCCGTTGTCTTTAATCAATGTGGACACCAAATTGTATGCCAAGGTCTTGGCCACTCGACTGGCGCTACTTGCGCCGAAGCTGGTTGCGCCGGAACAAGCCGGTTTTATACCCTCCAGAAACCTCACCTATAACATCCGGACGGTACTGGGGACCATGCAACATGTGCGCCAAGAAAATAAAGCGATCGCGATCTTTCTTGACATGGAGAAAGCCTTCGATTCCGTCGAATGGCCCTTCATGATCCGAGTTCTGCGGAAGCTAGGGCTGGGCGAACCCTTTCTACAAATGATTGGAGCCTTGTACTATAGGCCCATGGCGAGACTGCGGATAGGTTACCGTGTCACAGATGCCTTTGAGATCAGTAGAGGCACTAGACAGGGCTGCCCTCTGTCGCCCTTGCTATATGCGCTGGTTGCGGAACCATTGGCGTGCGCGCTCAGAGAATACCATAGGTTGGAAGGAATAAACTTTCCGACATACAAGATCGGCATCTCTACCTATGCAGACGACACATTGCTGTACGTCTGTGACCCGGAACTGAACCTCTCGTCGATACTAAGAGAGGTAGTGCGATTCGGTGCACTTTCAGGGCTGAAAGTGAACTGGGACAAATCGGTGGCGTTCCCGTTAACTCCGGCGACACTGCAATTTGAGATGGAATATCCACTGCAATGGACGACAGAGCCGGTCAGGTATCTGGGCATTAAACTTCACACAGATCCTGACTTTCTCATAAGGGAAAATTACGGAGTAGCTTACATGAAATTAGTAGGTGATGTGGACACCTGGTGCAGGCTTCCCTTGTCTCTGATGGGACGGATAGCACCTATTAAGATGGTTGTATTGCCCAGATTTCTGTTCCTCTTTAACAATATACCGGTGGTTCTGTCCAAGGCTTTCTTCAAAACTTTGACGCAAACACTCGTCAGACTTGCCTGGGGTGGCAAACAGCCCAGGGTCCAGTGGAAAGTTTTGATGCTTCCCTATGAGATGGGCGGGCTGGGTGCACCAGACATGGAGCAATATTACAGAGCTGCACAGGCCTCACATCTTCATACATGGATCCATGGGAACCCGGATATTCCTCATGTGATTCTTGAGCGTCTGTTCGCAGACCCAACCCCACTGCCGGCTACGGTATGCTGGCCGCTGGATTGCAGGGTGGGCAGGCTGGACTCCATTAAGGCAACGACCCATGCGTGGCATGCACTGCTGAGGGGGCAGGAGTGTGAACTACTATACTCTCCTCTTATGCTGATAGAGTGGGCATTGTGGTTAGCGCCAATGGAGGAGAAAGGAGTGATACGAGCGCTGAATAAGCTAGGTGTCACAAAGATGGGAGACCTATTTGATGATGGGGTGGTGAAGACTTGGGATCAGATTGCCACCGAGAGAGTGGGAGTTACGGTACTACAGCGCTTTCAGTTCCATAGAGTACGTAGTGCCCTCTCCGCCCTTCTGGGTCCTGACATGACAGAACCTCTGGAATCCCCGGAACTTACGTACGTGATCAAAACAGCTTCTCCACAGAAGCTGGTGACGAATCTGGTGAGGATAGGGACCCGACGCAAGACACATCTGCTTTCGAAGGCTAGATTTGCGTGGCAACACGATCTGCAAACGCAGATAGATGATGATATGTGGAAATATTGCTGTTCCAACACAAGGAAGCTGTCTCTTAACGGACGACATAGACTGATCCATTTCAAATTCCTTCAGCGAGTATACTACACCCCAGAGAGACTACATAGGTATGGCCTTCGACAAACTGCGGAGTGTGAGCGATTACGTTCAGGTAGCGGATTTCATGCACGTGGCGTGGAGTTGTCCGAGCATTAGCAAATTCTGGCAAGAGGTGTTCTCGGAAATGAATGCAATGCTGGACACGGATCTCCCTCCGAGCCCTGCATGGCGCTGCTGGGATATTCCAAGCCGCTGCCGGTAGCACTGCGCCGACTGACAGATATGGGCCTACTGATTGCTAGACGCGTAATGGCCTGCTGCTGGATGAGAGGCCCGTCCCCGACCAAAGCTAGGTGGGTCAGGGACGTGTTATACTGCTGCACACAGTCGGAAACTTATAGTGAACTGCTACCACCCATGAGTCGACCTAAGAATTTTTGGGGTCTCTACCAGACATATTTACGCAATGGAAACAGTGAGCGTCCGGCACTCAGTGAGGCATGTGTGAGTCAGGTAGCTCTGGAGGAGGATACTGGCCATGGAGAGGGGGGTACTTGAGGGGCCTCAGCACATTACACACATAATGTGAGATGCTGTTGACGTTGGGAAGGGGGATATACACGGAGGCTGGGTTTGGGGATCCTAATCATCTACTTAGGAGGCAGGCACCCTGTAGTAGACTTCACCCTGGGCGGGTTTTGAATTCTTGTCAGAGGCAAATGGACTGCAGCGCGGAATCGGGCTCATCCCGAACATACAGTGCTGGCATGCACATTAGTGTGATCTTGGAACCACTGGGTATGGGTGTGTAGGCTGACAATGGAGGGTGGGGGGGATTGTTGGGATGGGAATTTAAATTAATGCATCCTAGGCTGTCTGTCTTAGTTTGTACCTAGGAGGGTTGATACGGTAGATCGGGAGGGGAGTGAATGTTTTGCTTGATTGGAGAATGAGTCGGGGAAGGACAGAGGTACGGTGAAACGTCAAAAGCCATCTCCGTTTCCAGATTTCTACTTTCATATCGCATATCTTGCCTTACCCTTCGCCGCCGGACCTCTGGGTTGTCGACTCATTGGCTGTGTGAGATTCCATCGGGAGATATGTACCTGTTGCCTCTACTTTGATGCCGGACCCCTCCCTGGGTTGTAGGCGGATAGCTGTATGTGATGCTTTGTTTCTTAATAAAAGTTTTTGCAAAAAAAAAAAAATTAGATTTTTGTTGTGTACATAAGGTTTTATAGCTTACGTAAAAATTTGATAAAGTATATGATCAAATATAAGAGCAATTCATAAAATAAGAAGCAAATAAAATAATTGGAATTCAATCCAACAAACATATCGTTTCTATCGTATGTTGTGACCCAAAAAGATGTCAGGTTAACTTGTTAGCGGCACGTGCATTTATTTTGTTTATTATAAGCTTGTGGCAAGCTGTGCCGTTGGTGGCCCAGACCCAGTGGTGGTTTTTCGTGTAGCCAAAGTAGCATATCCTGCAGCCCTGCATTGCTGCTATCCTCAACGTGCTCGATGCGGCTGTGGCCCAATACAACTTTTGTGCGCCATGGCGTCACCTGTAGAAACGGTGCGCTGCACCCCAACATGGCAATTGCTGAGCGTGCGTGAGTCCAGTAGGCACCAGAGCCATACTTACCGCATTGGCAGCATTACGGCTGGGCTAATGCCTGTGCTGTAGCAGGCGAGGTCACAGCAAGCTGAGCAGTGGATGCCCATGCCGTCGCCATCCCTGGACCAACTAATTACAGGCAGCACTAGTAGTGACATCACCTGCTGTGCTCGAGCAGCTACCTGTTCTGCAAATAACACAGTTATACTGCACTGATTAATATATGCAAAAAAAGCATTTTCATTTGGTGTACATTTTGTTTTTGCACTCAGTGTAGGTAAGAAAGTAAAACACATGTCATTTTCCTCTTCATTAGGAAAGACAACAGGAAAATGTAGAGTTCAAAATAGCTGGAACATATACAGGCTGATGACAGGGGTCACAGGCAGCAGTCGTGTTATAGATGAGAGAGAGAGAGCAGGAGTAAATAGGAGAAAGAAACAACAGGAGAGGAGAGAGATAAGACGTAGCTAAGTAGAAGAAAAGGAGAGCAAATCAGATACAAAGAGAAAGCAGCCATGATGTGAAGAAGAGAGCATTAAGAAGAGAGAAGATAGAATGAAAGGATGTAGAGGACAGGATAGAGGAAAAAAGCAGACAAATTATAAAACGGAGACACAGCTAATCACTGCTAGAAGAGTGATAGTAAAGAGCCAAGATCGAGGGGAGAAAGAGCAGAGCATGGATAAAAGTGAAGAGGAAAAAGGGCAGCGGTAGAATGCATAGAGGGCAAATCAGAAATGCAGGGAATATGGTAACACAACAGGTGTGACAAAGATGATAGAAAACAATTAGAGAGGTGAGAGGATAGACTCTTAGAGCAAAGACTTAGGGGACAGACAACAGATCAAGGTTAGAAGATAGAGACTGAGGCAATGTGAGTGTTAAAAGTGGTGCTCACCGGAGGAAGAAGTGAGCTGTGGCCTCCTTGGCAACATTTTCAGCACCTGAACTTCTTTTTTTACAAATGAAGCACTGCACTTAAGAAAGAGTTCTGCACAGGGGCAGAGCTTGCCTGGCCTGAAGATGGTATCTGGGCATCCAAATTCATACAGACCCGGCAGTGATGATGTTGGATAATTATGTTAGAGGAGTGTAGCACCTTGCTGAGGCTGTCAGGCTCTGCATCCCGTTACACCGTCCTTCTATGGCCATATCACCATTATGAAGATGGTGGTGTTGCCCCGATTTCTGTTTTTATTTGTCAATATCCCCGTTCTTCTGCCTAGTTTGGTTTTCCGTACCTTGCGAACTATGATGGTGTGCTTGCCGTGGGATGGAAAGCAGCCGCGCGCAACGGGTGGTCTGAATGCGTGGAATATGGAGGTTTACTATAGAGCTGCCCAATTATGTTTGCACATTGCCAGTTGCATGGCCCCAGAGATTTACCACACCTTTGACTGACACATGATGCCTCTCTGCTGTTATCTTTACCCAAGATGCTGATTAGTAAGTCCACTTTTTTTTTCGCACTGTAGTACCATGCAACACTTGAAAAAACTAGCAGACCTGCAGGCTGAGCCCCTGCTTTATTCATCTCAAATACCACTGAAGTGGTGCATGTGGTTCCCCCTTGGGCAAGAGAAAGGCTGCAGTGACTGCATTACAGGGTTTGAGGATAGGACGCATTGGTGATTATTTGTAGACGGGTTCCTACATAGTTGGGAACAGGGGTCAGAGTGATGCCTCCATTGTCCTTGCTCAATTACATTACTATAGAGACTATGGCAGCACATCAGGAGATTCCCGTTTTGACTTACTTACAGCAGGCGACATCTCAAGAGCACATGATCGCCAAATAATATATGTGCGCACAACGCATTCCATTACATCGCAAGTTGTTTCTATGACTTGCTGTAGGGGGCGCACTGCCTGCGCAACAGTAGGGTAGGTGTTGGAATGGTACATTATACTATCCTTAGTTTAGAGCGCCCCCTACAGCAAGTCGGAGAAACAACTTGCATTGTAATGGTTAGCGTTGTAACAACGTGGTCGTTGTAACAACTGCGTTGTAATCGCATGCATTATACCACATGCAATGTAAACGCTGCTTCCCCTCTTTGCTTGTCTGTAGCCTGAACTGTCTCTCTGAACAGCCAACAGTGACTAGTCCACTTTAAGTATCCTAATTGGGTGTATTACACTCCAGCTCAACTGTTCTGCTACAGTTTGTGCAATAATTCATGCTGCTCGTGCTGCCGAGTGGAAGGTGCTGCATTTGCTCATGTGGCCTGGTTCTGTTCAGCGGCAGCATTACACATTATCATTTTTTGCGCCTGGCGCACCTTTCAAAAGGGACGCCCAGCGCAAACAGTGATGATGTGCCCCATTATGGTGTATCCAATGCCCCCAGGGCAGCCGCGAACTCTGTGTTTTCACAGTTCAGGCGGCACCCCCCTGCACTTTCAAAGGGATTTAGAGATCCCCTTGCAGGTGGGTGCAGTCAGTGACTGCACCAGTCTGCAAGGAGATGTCTGAGGGGTCCATGAGACCCCCTTTACCCTCTTCCGAGAGCTGCTGTCAGGAGGCGCACTGACAGTGTGCCACCTTTTAAATGGCTCACTGTCAGCGCGCCTCCTGAGGGCTTCTTTGACTCTGTGCTCGTAATATGGGGTGGGCACAGAGTCAAAGAATTCCCTCATTTGCATAGGGAATACCTCTAAGCAAATGAGAGAACATCCTTTGTTGATAGTGCTGGCGCTTTAAGTGCACCAGCCCTATCGCAGCCCTATCGGTATTATAGAAGGGGACGCACAAGCGTATGTGACCCCTGCTACACTACCAAAGTGCACTTGTTGCACCCCCGGGGAGCATCTGTAAGAGAGCCCCAGGTGTGCACCACTTTTGGTCTTCTGTCCTGGGGTGCTGCATGGGATCACAGGCGAATGTCTTCAGTCTACTGCCTGCTGCGTTGTTATGACAGGGATGTCCCGAAGACCTACCAGCACCTTGTGGCCTTAAGATTGCTGATGGCGAAGCGTAGGATAGTGCATGCATGGGAAGGGGGTCTGAATAGGAGGGCTCCAGGTGATGGAGAATGTTTCCGTCAGCTTTTTCGATCCGGACATACCGAATCATGAAGGCTGTCCGAATCGTGCATAGAGCTATAGGAAGTGTCTACGTAGGAGTCGTACAGACTGGATCAGGTTGGGAGGCGATTCGTTCGACACGTATGAGAACTTTGCATTGTACTTGGTCGTTCGGACCAGTGTATGAATCGGTCAGGAAAAACGGGTACAAATTGGATCCGTTAAAGCCAAATCGAATTCGTAGGCCTTCCGAGCGAGTTTGAAATCGACCCCTATGGATGTACTGCCGGTGGATTATATTTTATACAGTTGTATTTTTCCATTTTTTGGGGAGGACTTTTAACTAAGTATTGGGATATTTCTAGGTTTGATTTATTTATGACAGTTTGGATTACATTCTTGAGCTACAAAAATGTAAGTTATTTTAACTTATTTACAATGGGAAAGAAATGTAATTTTTGTAATTGTTATTAAAACATTTTAATATATAAAATATATTTATTATGTCAAATATTTTTTTTTAAATATTTACATTAATTTACATAATATTTATATTTTAGATGTTTGAAAATAAATATTTAGTTAAGAACTCAGTTTACAGTTACAATTTTTCTATGCTTATGTATTACTGTTTTAAAGTAGGGATTTAGCTATTGTTTCTAAATATTCTAGCCCTTTAGTGTTTGGGTAGAGTCTTACTTTGTATTGTAAGTGCTCTAACATTGTTTTAGTTTGTTTAGTTAGTTTTGGACCTGGCTGTGTTACAGACTGTTCAAGTCTTTGTTGTTGGAAGCTTTGCTCTTTTTGTATTGATTGTGATAATTTATGTAGGGTTGGTTGAGTTCTGCCTGTTGTGGCTTGAAAACCATTATGCCACCCTTCCACATTGTTATTAGATTTTGCTTCTTTGTTTAGGGTACTGTTATATACATTCCATGGAATGTGGTATTTGGGCTGTCTTCTATGTCCAGATCTGTGTAGCCTTCCCACCCACATATCCTTGAAATAGTCAAGTAGGGGACTTAGTTTATGTTCATTTGTTTGGTAGTAGGGCTTTCTATTAATAAATTGTAGTGTTCTGTTACAACAGTTATTGGGACGTATGCTAGTGCAATTAGCTTTTTAATTTCATATGCAAAATTGCTATTAGTTGCATATTCTACACTAAGGGCCCGATTCTGATGCAGTTAGGAAATCTTCCTGATCTAATCAGTTTGGAAATGGTTTCCGACCGTCTCAGATCGGGAGATTCCAACCAACCGAGTAGGATGCATCCGGATGCTTCCAGATACGATTTGGTTGGACTCCCATTGACTTGTATGGGAGCCTATGTTCTTAACTTCATCGTAATCTGGCCCTCGGTTGGGAAGACACGTTCCCGATCCGATTCGGAAGGAGCAAATGCTGTTAGGAGACCTTCCTAACTGCATCGTAATTGGGCCCGAGGTGGGAATGCTTTCCTAACCGCATCAGAATCAGGCCCTAAGAGTAGATTTTTAAAGGTGCCTCCATATGCATTGATTAAAGAGGTAATAGCAACCAAGTATTGCTGTGTGAGGGTAGTATTTCAGGACGGCTTGTATCATTGACTGTTCAAAGTCTATGATAATATTTTGAGGATAGTAATTATTAGTTTCTTGCTTTACTAGTGTTAAGAGTTCTGCATAGGTAGTTGTGTTCATTATTTCAGATGGTTTAAAAATTGACAGCAACTCAAAAAATAGGAACATAGGAAAGAAACCTACCTTTCAGTAAGTAGGATTGTTTATCAACAGATCTCAGGTACTAGAATTTGATTCAACATTGAACACACAGTGATAGAGAGAAGGGACACAAAACACTGAATATTACTTTTTTCTTTTTATTAATTCCAGATTACACCATGTTATTGCCCTGAAGATAATCCCTTGAGCAAAACAGGGATTTGAAATGCGTCAGCACCTTCTTCTTTCTTCCAACTTGATGGGGACTGAATAAATTAATCAAAGAATCCGTAGAGGGTCTATAAACATTGATTTATCCCAACAGATACCAAATATTCTCCTCAAGGAGAGCAGCTCGCCAAAGGAGGAAACTCATTGGGTCTAATGAGAGTGCTCTTTAATTGAACAGATGTATAAATGATTAACTGGTGTAATTTCACAAATGTTAGTATGATTTACTTAGGCACTGAATTTAAGCACAATTGTTTCATTTGACAAATGCACTGTTTATGAATGTTTTATGTTTTGACCGTTTGGAAAGTCATTATAGAGCAATAGTGATTTGAATTTAAAAGTGTTTCACCTCGTGCTTTCAGATGTATAGAACTTGTGACATGTTTAAAAATGCATAAACATAGCGAAATAATGTAGCTAGGATCAAGGATTATTTATATTGGCCCTCATTATGCTGAAATAAATAGCAGCAAAAGAAAAATGTTTGCCAGTTTCTACTTCATTGTAAAACTACTTTCTTAAAGTGGCATTTTCAAATTATATCTTAAAATATGACTTGACTATTAAACATGATTTTAAATTACAATTAATTTGAGTATAAACAGCATATCTGTATCTGCTACCAAGCTAACGTTAGCACTTACTAAATGTAATAAGGGAACCCAGTGTTAGTCATGTCCTACTTTAAAAATACAATGTATTCTGCCCTGTGAACCTTTAGGATCTACCTTGGGGTGTCTCATAAGTGTTAAAAAGGACGGGTTGGGCCTGCAAAAGGTTTATTTTGCCAGATCAAAATGGCAGTTTAATACTGCACTACAGGCTCCAGTGGTAGGCCTGCAATTTGTTTTCAAAGGCTACTTTAGTGGATTGCACAATGAGATCTGCTGTTGTCCATTAATAGCAATGGCAGGCCCTGGGTAGGGCCCAGGGTACACATGGCACCATTTAATAGGGACTTACAAGTAAATTAAAGGTACCAATCATGTATATGCCACTTGTACCATGGTTTAGGGAGATAGCACATGCACTTTACTCCTGGTTAGCAGGAAAGAAAAGTGCACAGTCCTAAAGCCATGAAAAACTGGTTCCGCAACAGAAGGCAAAAATCTGGGGGCGACTCTGCAAAAAGGGCCGGGTCCAACACTCATTGGCAGATCTGGATGAAAAGATCACATATTCTGAATAGAAAGCATGAGAGGAGACCTCAAAATAGTACCTACAAATGCTAGATGGAAGCTGATACAAGACACTGTAATACATCGCACATATTTTACACTCATGTGATTGCATAAAATGTACTACTCACTCCCAGATGTGTGCCTGGGATGTCAAACGGACAACACAAACTAAATAGGAATGTTGGGACATGGACAGCAAAAGCACATTCTCAGAATGTGCTTGGCACATCAAGGAACAGGAGACAGACATTAAGATAAAAAGCAACCCAAAGCGGCTTGTTAAGCTTAAAACTCGGACCAAGAAATGTAAATACGTATGTTGGTTTGTAGCTCTAGTGCTATTACTAGCCAAAATGGAGCTGGCAAAAACTTGAAAGTCAGACTCAGCATGAGATATTGCTCAGTGGAGAAGGGAATTGATCAAATGGGCAGAGGTCTGGAGAGCTGCGTCACTCTACAATAGAAACAGATAGGGGCTACTACCCACATAAATAGCTGGGACAGAATATCTGCAAAACTAACAGAGAAAACAAATGAATAGCCCACCTTACACACAACCCTGCGCTGAAGCCAACGGCGGTCACAAACCAGCAAAACCATGGATTCTGGCCCACACCATGGCACATCCCGGTGTAGGTAAGTGGGGGTCTCACACTTCCCCTTCATTGTGTGTGCCTTACCACGGCTTTCCCGCACCATTGGCAGACAGAGCACGGCTGCAAAGGGCATGTAGGAAACAGAGGAAAGGCCTGGACCGGGGCCTAGCATAGCATCGCAGCATCTTCTTTTGCCTCACCCGTGTGGGTGGTGGTACATTCACAGCATAGCGGGGACTATTGAGCATCTTCCCTAGCTTTCTACTTACTGCACCCTCTGTAGAATGGGACTGTAGGCAGCCCTACCCAGAAAGATGGTGGTAGACCCAGGGTTGACTCATACCCCATCATCCATGGCCCTATAACCTGTGTGAATAGGAGCATATTGGACCCCTATGCACCTGACGCCATGGGGTTGGAGTGCCCTACCCTGTTTTAGCTGCATGGGAAACCCAGATCTGGACTACCTCACAGCCCTTCTGCTCCTCTGCACGCTATATAGGGACCTATCCACCCATCTTCCAGGGCATCCAGCACCTGCGGACACCCGACCCAGGGCCTGCTAGCAAGGAGGGCAATGCAGCAGACCTGGGAATATATGGGGCAACCAGGAACTCTACCTGACTATCCACAGTTTACCTGATATCTCAACACCAGGAACACCAGTCAAGGCTGATAACAGGCAACTGGGCCTATTGCAACCACACCATCTGGTGAGAAATGTGTCAGGAAAGGAGTTCTCCTCAACACGACACCTAAGGGTCCTTGTATAGCCATTGCTCCTTCCTACATAGGAGCACACCCCTCGCTGCTGTCTGGGCCCTACTGCTGCTTTGCTAGCCTTCACCCGTTGAACACTAAGGGGTGCTCTCCCCTCCTTACACACGTCCTATAGCCACTGGAGGGCATACCAGTCCCACCAACCTACAGTCTATATCTGAAAGATCGCAGCAGAAGGGACAATGTCAGTTTTTCCGGAATTCTAGAGTCGATAGAGGATCCAACATCAAAGGTTTTCTCAGAGACACCCCCCCCCCAAAGCTCATGGGCATCACCTTTGAACGCCCATTAGAGATGCAACTTGCTCACCACATTGGCCCTCTACACAAGGATTCTCCGGCCCATCCCTGACGCATCATTACTTGTTTTCTGCACCATGAGCAAGCTCGACAACTACTTCCTGTGGCATGCTCTCAAGGCCCGCTCACGTACGAGGGGCACTAAATCCGATTGGTAGCGGATTTTTCTAGGGAGACCAAGGACCACTGCAAGGCCTTCCTCTCTTTCCGACCCCGCCTGCGCCAAATGGCCATTAAGTATGGCCTTCTGAGCCTGCACGGTTCCAGATCACCAAGGATGACTTATCCAAAGACTTCTACGACCCAGAGGAACTGCCCCTCTTTTTGGACAGTTCTCAACCAAAGAACATGGATACCTCCTGCACATCAGATGAGTTGGCCCACAACACAGAGCCTCCCCCCTTACCTCTGGCAGAAATTGGCAAGCCAACAACTGATCCAGGCACCATGGCAAAGAACATGACAGGGCGGCCTGCATCAATAGCGCCAAAGCTCGGGCTCTCCTGTCAGTGGCTATTTTCACCAAGACCAGGACAGGGACAAATCCTGCTCCCCTTTGAAGACCAATTCCGCAACATAATGATTGATAAGAGACTTGTGCTGATGTACCGTTCCAGATTTGACTGAACACTTAGATGCAAGGGTGAAGGGAACAACACCCATCGGACAGCTGAGTATCACCTCATCCATTTTGAATGCTCTTATAACTGACTGTAACCCAGTGTTAGTCATGTCCTACTTTAAAAATACAATGTATTCTGCCCTGTGAACCTTTAGGACCTACCTTGGGGTGTCTCATAAGTGTTAAAAAGGACGGGTTGGGCCTGCAAAAGGTTTATTTTGCCAGATCAAAATGGCAGTTTAATACTGCACTACAGGCTCCAGTGGTAGGCCTGCAATTTGTTTTCAAAGGCTACTTTAGTGGATTGCAGAATGAGATCTGCTGTTGTCCATTAATAGCAATGGCAGGCCCTGGGTAGGGCCCAGGGTACCTGCATCAATAGCGCCAAAGCGCGGGCTATCCAGTCAGTGGCTATTTTCACCCAAGACCAGGACAGGGACAAATCCTACTCCCCTTTGAAGACCAATTCCGCTGATGTACCATTCCAGATTTGACCGAACACTTAGATGCAAGGGTGAAGTGAACAACACCCATCGGACAGCTGAGTATCACCTCATCCATTTTGAATGCTCTTATAACTGACTGTAATGCTAATTGATAATCCTGTAACAGTTAATATTATTAACATTGTAATCTCTGTTGGAATAATATTTTATGCTCCAAGCCCCAAACCCCCTCCACCTCCACCCCTTCCCCATGATGCACCACCACTCGCATCTCCACCCCACTATGCCTGGAGTTCACAGGCACCTATGAGCCATACTCCCTATTCTGCACACTCTGTCCCATTCACCCCTCCCCCCTCCTCTTACTTGACACACTCCCCCTCCCCTTCCCTTTTCTGCCGGGAACCTAGCCACCCACGCTCAACTCCTACGTCAGACAGCCTGCAACAATGGAGGGGTAGGAACCCACCCATCTGCACTATCATACCAGCAGGAACATGGCCACCCTTCACCCCCAAATAACAGCTGTGACTTTCTTGGACTTTCCCCACACCTGTGGACACCACACAGTCTTTATGAGCCCCCCTGCCCATCCCGACAGCTTATAGCTTCATCTCCATCAGGACTCTGCCATCCAGATGGGGCCCCCTTGTAGCACTACCTCCACGAGCTTAGACCCGCAGCACACTGCCTACCTCTACTTCAATTTTATATGAGCACCCACCTCCCTGACACTTGCATCCTAGTTATCGGTACTCGCTCTCTTTTGACACCGGCTGTTGCCCCTGAGCTCTCCTCCTCTGCGTGCCCGGTGACACACCCATCCCCCGTTTTTATTTTACCCCCTTTTTTCCTTTTTCCTTTTCCCCTCCCCAACTCATGTAACCTCTCACCGTCCTACTCCGTGCCCTCTCTTCTTATCCCAATACCTAACAACAACACTGAAGCACACCAAATGGTCGTAACACTCATCCACATTCAATGATGTGTGGTTCAACCCATCAAAATGAGTGTTCTTTAGAAGAATTCCATTGAATCAGGTGCCTTTGATTGATTTATTCCATTACGTTACAGATAGGGAACAGCAGCAGCCGACGTACGTTTCGCCCCCCTGGGCTTTCTCAAGGCTGCAAAAACATATATACAAGCTGTTTGTATGCCGCAAAACATAATATAAAGAGTTCCAACCTAGACAAAATTAAATAAACCTTTTAAATTTAAACCAATTTCTTACATGCGTCGTTTTACAATTCACCTTGATTTTATTTCAAAACAGGGTGCGTCTTCTCTTTCCCTAAACAAGTAAACACTTGTTTTTTTTATTTCTAGGTTGGAACTCTTTGGTTCGATTCTTTCACTGTAGTGACTTAGGGCATCATTAGCTGTGAATTTCTTCACGGACACTTGGTTGTTGGCTGACTATGTTCAGCACTCTTTTCTCTCTCTTTGTTCTCCCTTATCTTTCTGTGGGCAAACACAACAAAAGAGCATTCGGTGTTTGTATGCCTAATTTGATAAATAAATAAATGGTATTATGTATTGCAGCATACAAACAGCTTGTATATATGTTTTTGCAGCCTTGAGAATGCCCAGGGGGGTGAAACGTACATCAGCTGATTATCTGTAAAGTAAAGGAATAAATCAATCAAACTGACCTGATTCAACGATTGTTGTGAAATTCTTCTAAAGAACACTAATTTTGTTGGGTTGAACCACAGATCATTGAATGTGGATGAGGGTTATGACCATTTGGTGTGCTTCAGTGTTTTTGTTGGACATTGTTCTAGGCTGTTTTGAGCCCTAGTGGATTTATACCCTGGTGGGTGGGTATTGTGACACTATGAGAGCACCCTAAAGTATTGGGGTTTCAATGATATTGGTGAGATAAACTGGATATTGATGTACATTGATGTGCAGGTCATTTAGCATACCCACAATCTTTGGAAGTATTATCCCAATACCTGTTACTCCCACCTATTCCTACCTCCACCAATATTTGCAATAGAACTTAACTCCTTTCTGCTACCGCTATACTACTCCCACCTGTACTCATTGTCACCATCTCCCCACTCACCGCACCATATTTTAGCATAGATCCTAGAACTGCCCTCTGCTATACCTGTTCACCTTAAGTTACCCCTGGTAACACTACACGAGGGCTGACATCTATCCAACTATACCTGCCTCCAAAATGTGTGCCTCTCACCCACTGCGTTCTCTTTCATGGAACGTTAATAGCGTCACACACTAAGGGGCAGATGTATCATCATTGTATTTTTCGAGTCTTTAATATCGAATTTTACCGATTCGCTATTAAGGACTCGCAAAATGCAATGTATGTAGGTTTTGCACTAATATTTGTGATTCTTACATATTTCCTAATTGCGGATCGCAAATTGCAATTTGTAATTAAGGAATACCTTCCCATTCATGAATAGGAAGACATTTGCAATTTGCGAGTACCCAATACGTACTCCCAAATTGCGAATTCAATTTCAAGGGTGCAATGGTGCCAAAAGGACACCCTGTTGCATCCCTGAAATATGCACATGTGCACATATGGCGTACACACATGCCCTAAGGGCATGTATGTGCGCCACATGGCACTTAGATAAATGCAAAAAAGTTAATTTTTCTAGGAAATCCCAAATTACCACCAACTTGAATAGACCTGGATGGCCCTTAATAGCCTTTTCACCTCTAATGCGGTACGTTCTACAGCAGATGAAGAGGTGACACAATGAACAAGAGCAAAAACCTGGATGACTACTTGCGGCTCAGCCCTGCCACCAGAAGGCCGCCATAGCCATCCCCACTATAACTTCGGCAAGGGGTGAGATCCTCACCCACCCTCAAGACATTGTGAATGAGTTTACTTCATGTTACAAGACCATTTACGCTCCGGGGTAACCGGCCGGCGAGGACGGTGGGATCACTTTCCTGAGAAGGGTAGACCTCCCCCGTCTCTCGGACAAAGGTAGAGAGCTCTTTCTGGGGTTGTCCATGTGGGGCAGAGTGCTGGTGGTACGGATGGTATCATTGCCACGCTTCACGTACATGCTTGGGACTCTCCCAGTCCAGGTGCCTCTCTATACACTACATCTCTCTGATTCCCAAACTCAGTCTTTTGTGTTGGGATCTTCGCAACCAAGACTAGCCGCAACCAAGCTAATGGCGCATCTTTCCTGTGGAATCCTGGGCCTCCCGTCGGTGGAACATTACGCCCTTGCTCTCCAGCTTTCCCAACTGTCATATATGCAGCCTGGTGGTCTGGATCCGCCACACTGGGTCCACATTGAACTGGCCTTTCAATCTTGTATGGGACCCGTACCTGCCACCATGACCCTACACACCCAGTGTTGCAAGCTGGCAACGCTCACACCACCTGTTCGGTACAGGTCCACGACTGCATGATAAAGCTCCCATGTGGGGTAATGTCAGCATACGCATTGACAGACAGACTCTGTCCAGGACTCAATGGAAGGAAGTGGGTTTTCACACCCTAGACCAGCTCTTACCAAATGGGGACCTCAAATTATTTGATCAGCTGAGAGAGGAATTCGGCCTTCACCCGAAACAAGCCTGGTACTACATGCAATTGCAACACTACCTGAGGAGTTGCTTGGGACCTCGCCCAGGATCTCTACAGTCGTCACCTGTAGTGTCTTATCAAAATGTATGGGGGAGACACTAAGGGGTGATGTCAGGGCTGTACGGCACACGTTCATCCCACCTCTGCTTGCAGCCCCTTTTACAAGCTCTTTGTGCCAAATGACATGCCGCCCTGCTAGCCACGTATGAAGACAATGAATGGGCAGGTATCCTAGAGACCCAGGACAGAGGCACGAGGGAGGCCCTTCTGAATATCTGCCTTTTTACGACATTGCATGACTGCATTTTACACCAACAAAACTGAACAGAGCAGGTCTCCTCCCACATGTTAAGTGCTGTAGTTGCGATACGACACACATCATCTGTGAATGTCCCTGGATCCAACCCTTCTGTCATATGTTGGATCAGTTCTGAGTGACTCTATGTCTCTACAAGTACCACTCACCTCCTCAGTTATTCTTCTCTATGATGTATGGAACTCACCGGAACTTTCACGCCCACAGCGCGACCTCTTTCATACAGCCGTGGTCACAGCCAAGATATATATTCTCCGCCAACGGAGGTCACCAGCACCCCCGTCCAAGATGGCTTGGCTCATGGCCATGGTCCAAACAGCTTCACACAAACGTGTCAATTACAATTTGCAGGATCAGACTGAATTGGTCCCCAGTCGTGGGCAGCTTTCCTCCATGAAGAGAACACTGACAGGCACCCTGCCCCAGGTACCCCAGGCCTCCCACCCACATGAACTACGCTGGTCCATACTGAACAATACAACTGATTACTATTATAACACAGAATACTTACCCACCTCCACCACTCCTACTTTTCCCTCCCTACTTTCACTACCACTTGCAAAATGTCACTTTCTACCCCTCACTCTTCACTCTCCCACCACTATCCTTCCCCACCCCGCCCTACCCTTCCCTGTCTCCCCTCCCCCACACCTTCCCCCTGTCGCTCCCTCACCCTTACCTCCCCCTATCCCCCCTAGGAAATTACAGACCCCTTAGCTCATCCTCCCCAACCCCTACCCTGATCACCTTTGCCCCAACTTCGCATCCTCATCACTTTTCTCCCTCCTTCTCTTCCCCTCTTTTGCCTTGACTAACCCTCCCTTTCCAAAACCCCTTCTTTCCCCCCTAGACACACAGACCTACCAAATGACATGACCCACCTAACCGAACACCATAAATAGCAGGCAAGGGCACCAGCCCTACCAGCCCGTTCTTCTTTCTTCTTCTTCCTTATCTCTTCTATTGTGTTCCCATCCATTTCCTCAACAATATCACTGACAGATAGTCCACCCCTCCACCCTGTTCTGCATGACAACCTTGACCTCTGCCCCACACGTTGCCTGTACCAACCAACCCTGGTTGCCCTACCTACTTATTGGTTTCCCCATCCCTCCACACAGGAGATGCCTCTTACTCAGGGTGCTCATCTTTCCATGCCCCCACCCGAAAGCCTGTGACACTGCAAGCCCCACTGAATGTGTCCCCTGGGGACCAACCCTACATCAGCAATACAGGTATTTAACGTTCTTTTCCTTGCCACCATCCTTCATTCTTGATCCTTGGTACTATTCAAGAGCTTTTGTTAGCTCACTCCAGCATCCCTTGGACATTGTCTCCTACCCCACCCCCTACGACTACTTCCCCACTTCCCTCCTCCCTTCTTATTGTTATATATTAACTGACACTGTTTGCTGCAACAAAAAGTTGTCACAACTGACTGTTGGGTGACGTTTATCCATGCTGTACATTTATAATCCTTACTTAATAATCAATTGCAACACAAAAGAAGATCCTATTAGAAAAAATACCTTATTAGGTAAAAACTGTCCTGTCTCCCCTTCCCCATCCCCTTCAGTAATAGACTCATCTTATCTATCTTTTTCTTTTTCCCCTTCATCCTCCAGAACCCCCCCAACCCCCTGCCCTTTGTGCCTCAAATGTGGAATCATTTTTGTAAGATACAAAGGTGGAAAAATACAATCAGTCTCTCTGTGGACCTGGTCTATGCCACAATATTTGAAAAGAGGACTTTTTTTAACAAATAAAAAGACTTTAAAAGTTCAGTTCTTCTTTAAAGGTCTGCTCCTATATATTGTGGTTTAGAAATATGTAGTGGAGAAGCATGTATTCAGCACATTTTTACTGATGAAAGAGAATCGGACCATGGAATCCCATGACACATATATTAGTCATGAGGATGAAGGAATTCAGGGCCTGATTAATATTCCAATGGACAGTTTACTCTGTCACAACGGTTATTAACTTCCTGTCTGCCGAACTATAAATTCCATTATATCCTATATGATTTAAATTTCAGGGGACAGGAGATCCTTCACTGTTGTTATGCAGTAACCCGTCTACCAAAATATAAATCAAGCCCAAGTCATTATTTATTTTAAAAAATTCTATGGGATACTTCGAGTTTCCGTGCTTTAAAAACTTTGCTGGGATCACAAGTTACAAAGAATCACTGAAATATACAGCGTCTTCTTCTTGGCTCTTATATGCTGTTTGTACATTTATCAGCCCATGCTAAAGTGTTTGAGGGCCATAGTAATCTTGTTAAGATATTGCAAGACTGATTTGCATATGGCTGGGTCTAAACTGGAGTGGCGAAGTGAGCAAAAGAACAATAATGGATTCAACCCAGATCTTTGGGGGTGAGTGTCTGAAAGGTTTCAGCGCTTCATCCGTCATCTCCTTGTGTTTGCTTTCTTTGGGTTAAGTAGGAAGGGTATGCCCGGATGTGGGTCCCTTATTCACTTTGTGATTGAATTCACACTAGCCTGACTGATGAGGGGTGTTACCCCGAAACCAGTCCCAGAAAGCTTGTTTCCATTCTAGGGATGATCTGGCTTTGCAGTTCGGGCTGGACTGTTCCCATGAGGAACAGGGTCAAGACTGATTTGCATATGGCTGGGTCTGAACTGAGGTGGCGAAGTGAGTTAAAGAACGATGATGGATTTAACCCTGATCTGTGACTGAGAGTGAGTGTCTGAAAGGTTTCACCACTCCGTCCACCATCTCCTTGTGTTTCCATTGTCCCTGCCTACATATTTAACATTGCCTCTTTCGAAAATGCAGCAATAACACATGATGCAACTACAATTTGTTACTATATCTAGAGCTGTTAAAAGGCTATAGATATGGTAGACTGAAGGGACTTACGGACTCAGCATGTCCCTCATGTAATTATCCTGCAGAATCACTAATCCACATTGTGTGCATCTGTGGAAAGCTTTCTTTGCGCAGAAAATGTTGGTTATGGCCGATGTTTAGAATCCCTAAAATCTGTTCTTGTAATAAGGCTTGGAAATCTGCCTAAAGGGCAATCCATGCAACTAACATCAAGATGCCTGACATTTCTGACTGTAACAAGTATCTTGGGGATAAATGATTAACTTTTTTTGAATGATTTAATTAGGATTTATATTACTGTGATATTATTGTTAAAACCTTGATTTTTAGACATCTTTCAGTCAATTAAGTGGTGGATTTGGCCTTTATTTTATTATTACAAAATCTGTAGTTCATGGCAAAGTAGAAGTGTATATTTTATTCTTATAAGTTGTTTTGTATCTTATTCTGTAATTCGTTTTTAATGTTTTACTCTGCTTTCAGATCTACTGGAGAAAAAGTAGCCTATTATTTGAGGCCTTTAACTGTTCTCTGGAGCTTCTTATGGTAGCTGTTTCGCACCGAATAGTGTTGATCTTTTATATATTATAATTTGTACATATGTACAAGCACGGTAACGTTTTTGTTATTTTTTGGCAATGATATTTATTAACTGTGCCAAATAAAATCTATCTATCCATTTAAAAAAATAAGAAATCAGACTTGCGCATGCCTGGCTCTTGTTTATTTAACACGTTTGTCTTCCCACTGGAGATTAATATTTTGCAAAAGCTGCTGGCGGTAAGGCACGAGGGACATGCTCAATAACTTCAGGATGTACTCATGATCCCTGTGTAAACGTTGAATTGTGAATGAGCGTCCTCCTTTAAACAGCAAAGAGATCTTTGTCGAGTTGTAGTATTACCTCTGGTCACATGCATTTACATAATTCACTGGCATGAAATATTGCTGTCCCGAAATTACCGAAGGAACAGCATGATGTTAGCTGCGTTTGTGGTTTTTAAACTGTAAATGAGATCAGGTGTCAAGTGTCAATAAGGAGACAAAAAGGAGGGAAGATGGGGCAAATTTAGTGTAGGCAAAGGATGGACTTACCTACAGAACATTCTCAGTATACATTCTGGGGCATATTTACTAACGTTTCACGCGACGCAGGAAAGGAGCAAAAGATGCTGGACTACATTGTGTGAAATGAAGAGAGCAGATATGCAGTTCATGTTTTGGAATACTACATTTATTGGACACCTCGCTGTGCAGTTGGGGGACCCCATCCCTGGGGTGGCGCTTTCTACACAGAGAGCAGATATGCGCCATGTCTTCTATGGTATGGCGCACTTCTGCTCCCTCCCCTGCGATGGCGCACTTGAGGCTGCCTAGCACCTACGCAGGCCCCCCTGCACATTGCTGAATGCGTGCCTGCAATACAAACAGGATTCATTTTTGGAGAAAGGGATACCTCCCTGCAAAAAATCAATCCTTAAAAGTATCACGCATAGAAACAAGCATTTGCAATGCAATAGGTCTCGCATTATTTAAGTTTGAGCTATTATTATTGTAAATGGCAATGTTTTTTGCTTTATGCTATAGTTTTCTTATGTACATAAAAAGCTACATATAAAGTATTTGTTGTTAAAATTATTTATGCAGTATTTAAATTTGTTTGCATAAAAGATTACAAGAATATCTTAGCAAAAAAGTTAAACTTTTTAATGGTAATTGACTAAATGTCCATTTGTACATTTTAATTTCAAATAGGTAAGTGTAAACATCACAAATATATTGTGCAAACAGTGCAAAATATTTTAGCCCTAAATATTTTTGTTTTACGAGGTAGTTTGTAAGAAAATGATTGTAAAAGGCAAACACTGTAATTAAAATGTAACATATAACAGTACAGTTATGGCTAGTAAACATACATTAGTAGTATAGTATAATTGTAAACAAGATGTAAATAAGACTACAGAAATTAGCATGAATTATCACTTTAACATCAACTTTACAAACATTTTGAAAACACGATCACAGCTGGTAATCATGCATTGGCTTGTTATTACAAGCATTTCATTTTAATAAATATTTCTGATTCCCAAAAACAAATATGACAGTCTCTCAAAATAATGGCTTTTCAGTTTTAGTTGTATTTTTGATCTCCATGTCATCAAGTACTCATGAATATTACTGCCCCATGGACAGAGTCTGGCTTTACATGTCTACATATCAACATCCAATTCCATGAACACCCATCGCATGCCAGGGATGACCATCACCGCTGGTGAAGAGAAGCACAATTGGGTCAAGAATGCCCACAATACGTTGTGGTCCCATTATACCAGGGATGGGCTCAATAATGCCAAAGATGCCAACATCATGCCAAGCATTGCTAGACTAAAAGTGGGAATAATTCTAACAGGGACACCACCAATAAATTAAGAAGGAACACCATTACGCTAAGGCAAGCATTACCGCCTTCGGGTAAAGTCCGCGCTATATAAAAATGCATAAATACATGAATAAAGAAATACCGCCTTCGGGTAAAGTCCGCGCTATATAAAAATGCATAAATACATAAAAAAATAAATACCGCCTTCGGGTAAAGTCTGCGCTATATAAAAATGCATAATTAAATAAATAAATACATACCGCAAAACATCCTCGTTACTCTGCCGGCCTGCGACCAGGAAGTCAGGCAGGCCGGCGCGACACCCGGAAACAGGAAGTAGGAGGGCGGGAGCCTACCCCGCCTCCCACGGAAGAGCCGCGATTGGAGCCGTGTTGGGAGCAGGGAGCACCGGAGCAGGCAGGAGCCTACCCTGCGCCCCGGTGCCGAAGGAGGGAAGAAGAGTCCTGCTGCCGGGCCTTGCAGCTGAGGAGAGGAAGCCGGTGAGTGCGTTGCTGAGCGGCGGGCGGGCGGAGGGAGAGGAGCATGTAGGCGCGGGGGGGAGGCGGCCTGTGTATGTGTGTGTATGTGTGTGCGTGCGTGTGTGTATGTGTCTTGGAGTGCGTGTGTGTGACTGTGAGGGAGGGGGTGTGTGTGTGAGCGAGTGTCTGTCTGCGACGTGTGTGTGTGTGTGTGTGTGTCTGTGTGTGTGCATGCATGCATGCGCGGTAGGCTGGGAGGGCGGCGCATGCGCAGTAGGCTGGGAGGGCGGCGCAGGACGGAACGTGCGCGTTCGCGCAGCCAAATCCGACTGCTAAAAATCGTGCCAGTTTTGTGTCCCTCATTCCCCGGCATCAGACAGCTATAGAGTCTCTGTCCCTGTTCCAGGGCGAGACCTAAAAAGGAAGCAAGAAGGTGAAATAAAGATATTTCTCCTTATTATGCCTCTGTTAGAAATGGGGGTCTCCAGTTGGCAATGGTTTTTGCACCTTTGTCCACATAGTAAGTAAGTAAGTAATGTTTATTTTGTACATGATTAATTAAAATCTTTACAAAAGTATAAAACACCAATAGAAACATTAAAAACAGTTTGTAATTAAGCTTAAAAGGTACGAGATTTACTGGGATCAGTTCAAGGTTGGCTTCAGGTCATAATAAAGTTCTTTAACCCCTTGCATGCTCATGACGGAACGGTTCCGTCATCAGCGTCGGTGCTCCGGTGCTGATGACGGAACATTTCCGTCATGAGTCAATTTGATTTATGACCCTTCAGCACTGCAGCGAAATTCGCGCAGCACTGAAGGGGTTAAACGTTACTAAGTCTTTTTCTTATTAAGTCAAAGAACTTCACAACCTGGCAGTTCAGTTTGGTGTTACTGGTGGTAAAGCATAGTTTAACTGCCTGCCTGCAGGTCCGAACAGGATGTGATTTAAAGGATGGTAGCAAAAGGTTATACCTCAAATCCCTTAGTCTGGGGCATATACAAATCACATGAACAATGTCCTCCTTGCCGGACTTACACAGGCGACACTGTTGCGAAGCATGTGTTCTCTCCCAGGGGGCAGGTGTGGCAGTATCGGGTTTACACCAAGGGGTAATTTTAGAAACTTTTCTTTAACTTTTATTTTCATCCCGGTATTAAGGTATGCTTGTGGCTGTGTTTTACCATAATCATCCAGGGTTGTCCATCCATGCGCTCTGTTTGCTAAGTCCTTCTTGTCTTCAATCGCTGAGATAATACGTGCTGATTTTTTAGCAAATTTTTTGAAGGACTGGAGATCTATGGACATTTCCCAGATGTCAGACAAACCTAGAACTTCAATTGATTCAAATAAGTAGTCTCTAGGCAACGAAGTACGATGCCAAAGTAACTCTTTCCATACGTTGGCATTTAGTGAGTCGGCCTCTGCATTGCGGATCTTGCGCCAGCTGGCTACATACGCACTCCGCCTTTCTAATGTTTGTTTAAGAATGCCAAATTCTAAACGAATTTGAGCAGGAGAGACATATTTAGGAAGATTAAAAATAGCCCTATATGAGTTGGCTATGACTGTGTCCAGCACTGCGGCATCCTTCCCATGAAGAGATTCACTCCCGTATGTGAGCGTTGGTTGTAGTTTCGCACGCAGGACTTCAAGAAAGGGTTTGAGTGTGAGATCGGGGAGTTTGGCCTTTAGTGATTTTAGTCCCAGATAAGTCATTGTGGCCTTCCCTCGGATAGAATTAAGTTAAGCCCTAGACGTATTATTTGAGTCCAGGAGAACACCCAGATACTTGTATGTGGCTACCCGGTCAAGTTTTTCTCCATTCAAGTGCCAGCAAGGATTACTTTTTTCCTGTAATTCACCGTCATGACCTTTGATTTGTTAAGATTTATTCGGAGGGCATTCTTTGCTGAGAAGGCGTAGGCTGCGTTCAAGAGGTGCTGAAGGCCTTTTGGCGAGCGGCTTATCAGCACCAGATCGTCCGCATATAGCAGATTTGAAAGGGTGATTTTTCTTAACTTGGGTGCATGGTTGCGGCAATTATCCAGTTCTGCAGGTAAATCTGCTAAAAAAAGGTTGAATAAGATGAGCGCTAGTAGGCACCCCTGCTTTAATCCTTTTGTCGTCCTAATCGGCTTCGAAAGGTGTGAACCTGCCCCCAGTTTAATTTTAATCCAGGTATTTGAGTGGAGCAGTATTAGGACGTCTAGGAGGCGTTTCGGAATACCCCAATTGTATAGTTTCTGCCAAAGTTTGTTGCGGTCCACATGGTCAAAGGCAGCAGTATAGTCGATGAGCATGAGGAATAAAGGTGACTTGGTTGCTTTGGCTTCACCCATCAGGAGGGACAATGCCATAATGTTATTTGTGGTCCCTTGCCCTTTGCAGAAACCCGTTTGGTTGAGTGGGATGATGGCGTTTTCAGAGGTCCATGACGATAATTCCTCCAAAATGAGTCCTGCGAAGTATTTTGCTTCTACGTCTAGCAGGGCAATAAGACGATAACTGTTTGGATGACTCTTGCTCCCATGTTTGTAGATCGGGCTGATGACGGACCCGTGCCAGGAATCAGCAAGAGACAAAGTGAGTCTTGTGTTGTTAAATACTAGTGCCAAATATACACTCCAGAAATCTACATCTGATTTATACAGCATGGTTGGTATTCCGTTCGGCCCTGGCGCTCCGTTGGGTCTCCCCTTTGTTATTTGCCGTCTGATGTCTGCTGGGGCAATTTCCGTTGGTCCTGGATCAGCACCCTTTGCAGGTCTTTCTTCCGTTTTTGGATTATCAGGTTTCGGTGGACTCGTACCCTCACACCCCCACATTTCATGCGTATTTACGCCCATGTGATGATCAAATTTCTCCTCTTTTTCAGTCCTTATGGTTTTTATGCGAGGAGACTTTATTGCAGTGCCTCCTGTGATGTCATCATTATTGAAGTGCGACAATAAGTATTTTGTCCATACTTCCTCTGATATATGTGAATTTTGCCCTAAATGGTCAGGGTGTTGTATTCTTTTTACCATTTGCCAGAACCTAGAGCTGTTTTTCTGCTTCCCTTCATAGAGAAGTTTTACCCAAAGATCTTCATTTCTTTGCTTTTGGCTTTCCCATTTCATCCGTTTGAGCTGTTTTTTCGCTTCCCGTAGAACTGCTTGCAGGCTGTGGTTTCCCTGTTCCTTTCGCATACGTCTCAGGGTTTGGTTTATTAATCTTTTTTGTGTTCTCATGTCCGGGCATGAATGTCTCCAAATTGGGGTCCTCTTTACTTGGCGAAAGTCGTTAGACACAGTACTTCTCATTTTTTCCCTAATGGCATTGATGAAATTTGGCCAGACGTCCGACAGCTCAGTTGAGGAGCCGGAGGCTTGGGAGAAGAGGATTTTCGCAGTGAAGCTGATAGAATCAATGTTGTTGGGGTTGCAATGTAACCGCCTTAAATTTGAGCTGACTTCTGTGTCTGGGCCAATGAGGGGTTCAATTTCCAGTTTCAAGTTGGATCTTATTTCGGCCACTAGAGGTAGATGATCACTGAAGTCGCTTGCATCTATTCTGAATGATGTTACCCAGCAGAACATATTCAGAGACATGAACATGCAATCAAGGTGCGAAGTTTGAGTGTTGGAGTGGAAGGTGGCTGCTGGGGGGTCGTCTTCGACGTAGCGACCCTTTAGGGCCCTTGAATTGAGTTGTTCCAGATGACGTAGTGAGTTTTTCGAGTGCTTTGTTAAGTTATTATTTTTGTTCAGTATATCCTCTCTGCCTCTGGATGTATATTCGGGAATGAAAAAGATTGACGTTGGAGCATTCAGGTGCTGCGTTCTTGTAGAGTCAATTGGTGGACTCTTGTTGTCCTGCTGGAATTGCTCAGGCGAGTGACTTGGGGATGCTGTATCTAGGACATGTGAGTGCCCACTTTGGTCATTGTCTAACCTCGTTTTCCGGGGTATGCTATTTAATTTCAATTTAAGCTGTTGAGATGTCTCTGTGGCAATGACCGTAAGGGTGTCGTTACTTCCTGTTGTTAAGGCTTCCTCAGCTGGTTTGGTTTTAATATTAGCAGAGTTTTGGCCTGGCTTTATTGTTTTAAATTGTAAAAGTTTCTGTATATACTTTTTTGGTGTCAGTTTTTTGTAGAGTTATGCGTCAATTTTGCACTCTGGTGAGTGCACTGACGGAGTGCTGCATGGGGCCTTGTGCAGGGGAGATAGTTGATCATTGGTTGTCGAACTCCGGGCATGAGTAGCTGATGAAGGAACGGAGATCGGTTGTTCTTCTATATTATGACTTGCGCCTATTAGCGTCCGATTCCTTCCTTTCCTTTTGTTCTTTCTACGGGACTTTGCATTGAATTGAGAAGAGGATTCAGCTGTGATCGCCGTGGTATTCGCTGGCTCAACTTCCAGTAGACCAGGAGATAGTGCTTGGGCTGAGGGTAAAATAATAGCTGGGCTTTGATCTCCCGGCTGTTTGGTTGCTGGCCCTGTTGGTGCCGCTGGGGGATCTGGGAATGGGTCAGAGGTTTGTGGCTTCAAGAATTGAAGAGCCGTTGATTTTAGGTCGATTATCAGGTCCCCTAACATCGATGGTAAAGATGATAGTTTGTCTAGAATAGGATCACACGGTAGAAGTTGTGACGGGGATGGTTGAGCTGCAAAGACGGCGTCTTGGCCCCTCCTTATAAGACCGTTTAATTCCGAGATTTTCCAATCGATCCCAGAATAGAGTTGGCAATTGACTGCAGAACAGAAAGCTGTAAATCAATTTTTTGGGGGACTGAACGTCCAGAGCAGTAGCCGAGTATTGGAGGATATTTAAGATTGCTGTCCATTGTGTTTTGGGGGCTAGTTTACCTAGGTTGGTGCTCCCTTCTAATCTTGTAGAGGCGTTAATAGTTGGTTTCCCTTCAGGTGGTTTAAGGTTGTAAGTGGCAACTAGTTCCTCCCACTCCTGTGCTGCTATGGAGGACATATCATCGTTTATAGAGTTGTTGATAGGCTGCGAATCGTTGAACGGCAGTAAAGTGCGGCGTTGAGAAGCCGTTAGCGCTGCTGGCCTAATGTTTGGAGTTGTTTGTTCACTAATGCTGCTCAGGTTCGGTTGAGGAGTTTTAGTAGGAGTCAGAGGTGATCCTGGCAGTTGGGATGATGGAATCCCGCTTCCTTGCGCTTTGAGGTCCGTTGGAGGTCCCGTGCGTACGTCTCGGACTTCCTTCACTGAGATTGGGGAACTGCTGACTGGTTGGAGATCGGGCAGATCTTCTCTTGCCTCCTCTCTATGAATCATGGCCTTAATTACCATTGACGCGTCTTGGCTTCCAAGGAGTAATGGACTGAGCTTTCTGGGTTGGGTCTCCCTCTGAGTGACTGAGTGTTGATCAGTTACTAGCTCGGGGTGTTCGGCTTTATTTGGTGGGCTCCAGTCTCTCGTGGGGATTTTTCTATCAGACCCCTTTTCCAAGGAATTGAAGATGGTAGGATCGTTGCCAGCTGGAGAAGTGTGTGCTGCTGTTTTTCTTGGATCAGATGGTATTGAAGTTGGTATAGCAGCGGCGCCCCCGTTGCTAGATGGAAAGAAGGCATTGGCTAGTTCGTGTGGGCCTACTTGGCTCTTAGACATGTGACTACGGTCGGGTTCGCCTTGTAGAAGCGGAGTTTGAAGGCCTCGAATGTTGCCTGTCTTGGAGTAAATAACTGTCCCTGGGTCTTTAAGGAAGAAAAACTTTGTGTAAATCTTAGGTTGATAAGAGCGTATCCTTTTCTTTGCTGGCAGTCCGTCGATGGTTACAAGATTGTCCGGAGCTATTGGTGGGGACTTTGATGCTGGACATGATAAAATTTGTACGGACCTTTGTGAATGCTGAGGGGCAATAGATGGACAAAGCGGTGCCGGGGGGATGTTTGCCTGGTCGTTTTTATTTGTCGGAACAGTTGGGATTGGAAGTTGATTTGAAGACAGCGTTTCAATAACTGTCAAGATTTGGTCCTCTTTGATATTTTTATTGTATGCGTATGGATTAATATCCTGAGAGTTGTTTAGGTTTGGTGGAGATGTTGGCTCTAGATTTCCCAGTTTCCTTTTCCGTGCTTTAGGCTTGGCGTTTGATTTAGGCTTTAGTTGTTGCCTAACTCTGCCTGATATCATTGCTCTGCTTGTTTGTCGCCTCCCAGTTTTTTCCTTATCTGTCTTTTCCTTTTTTGTGACCCTAGCAAAAGTTATGGTTGTGCGCCAGTGGTTTAGTTGTGTCCTCTGTTGGAGCCCTGAGGGAGTCTGTTACAGGAGATTTAGATTTTCTCCTTCTCCTTCTGAAATCCAGTTGACGCAGTTAAAGATGAATCCCTGGAATGATCACAGTTGTAACTGGTTGTCGAAGGAAGCTGGCTGTAACTGGTGGCTAGTGAGTTGTACGAAGGCTGATAGCTAGCTTGCTATCTTGCTATCCTCTAGACGCAGGCTGTCAGATCAATGTGAGGCATTCTGGCACACTGAAGGGGCGCGGGGAGGGTACTGGGGTTGCGAGCGGTGCTCATGGGGAGGACCACGGGTCAGCACGACCTAGTCGAGCTGCCTTCCGGCCACCCCTCAGGCTCTTACTCAGCGGCCGCCTCTATCGGCAGCCGCACTCGCGTTTGCACAGAGTCAAATGGTCCCCTTATGACGCCTTGTGGTGCCGTGTGTCGCCGATTGTCTCCTGCTCCTTCCCCTCTGCTGCTCCTCTGCTGCTTCTCTGCTGCTCCTCTCCTGAGGTGAGCACAGCCTAGTATGTGGACGGGAGGGGTTGGGGGCAAAGTGTGCAAGTTTCTGACTCCCCGCTCCCCAGTTGCAAGGATAATGAGCCCAGTCAGATGAGTGCAGTGGGCGGGGGGTGGGGGAGTCACGGGGAGAACGGGTACCCCATACCTGTTGGCAGGCAGGACACCGAGCAGGACACCGAGCAGAACACCGGGCGGGGGACAGAGGTCGAAATCCACTGCCAGTCCACTGCAATCCACTGCAGATCGGGTGCGAGGGGGGAGGCGAGTGGTCGGGTGCACACTGGCTCGCCGGCTCGCTGACTCGCGGTTGTCCCCCCGCTGTCGCCCGCGGTCTCCCACTTAGCTTGGGATGGCAGAAACAACACCGCGACCTCTCATCTCTCTCGCTCTGCTCCGCTCTGCACAACAACACCGCTCGGCGAAGTCTGCGATCTGCTCTCTGCTCTCTGCACTGCGTTAGGCGTTCCGCAGCTCTGTCCAAATAGGGACCCTTCCTTCTAGTCAGGATAAGGGGGATACACTACTGAAATAAACCTTGCTCACCTCCTTGGAGCTTAACATGAGCAGTCAAGCCTATCTCAGAGGCAGTGTGTAAGGCACTTGCACAAAATCAACATTAATACAGTGAAAACACTACAAAAGGATACCATACCAGCTTTAGAAAAATAACCAATATTTATCTGTGCAAACAAGACCAAAATGATAAAAGCTCAACATACAGTAATCAAACATATGTACTTTGCAAAAATGATTTTAAAATGCAGTTCCTAGAAGCCAGTAGCTCCGTCCAGGGCTACAGTGGTGCTAAAAACAACAGAATCCAACAGTTCCGTCTGACCATGTCAGTGCGGATCGGCATTAGCGTCAGCAGACTTGTGAACAGTACCTTTGGTTCTGGCTGACCGCATGGGTGTGGGCTAGTCGTGCCAACCATTGCGGTTGTGATATGAAGCGTAGCAACTTGCAGTGCCATCAAGTCGCAGTGTAGGCAGTGATTCAGTGACGGTCATCCAGCTACTTCGGTGAGAACAAGGCAGCAGTGAAGAATGAGGTGGTGCTGACCGCACCTGGTGCAAGCAACAGTACCGTTGATGGGAGATGGCGTCAGTCAACCCAGACGGCGTTGTGGGATGGGGCAGTGCGTCATGTCACTTATGAGCGGTGTCCCCAAACCATGATGCGGTCACGGGTGTCGAGGTCAGCATGCAGCAATGTCGTCAGTGAGACCAGGGCTGCGGAGTGAAGCAAGGCGGTGTGGAGTGCAGTGCCCACAGGTCGCGTTGCAAGTAGAGGCTTGGTGGCAGTCGTCATGGCCGGTGAAGCCAGGGTTGGGGTGCAGCAGGGCCTTAGGACACAGAGCCAGCATTGGTGTTGGTAACGTTGTTGGCTGCTTTCCCCCTCTGTGGCAACCAGGGCAGGGCACACCTCAACACCCCCAGTGGCTGTCTGAAAAGAATGTACATCCCTAGCCCCTGTCTCTCCAAAGCCAGGCAGTCAATGCACAACCCAGTAGAGGCACCCAGGATGGCTAAGCAAGAAAATACCTACAATCTAAAAGTGATATTTTCAAACACAGAACATAAAAATCATCTTTACTAAAAGATGCATTTCTACGTTTGAGTTCAGCCACACTAAACTTCATTTCTCTATCTTGTCCCAATCTTAAAATCTACTCATAAAATGTTACAGAGTATTCCTCAATCTATCATATGAGACAGATAGCCATTCAACAGTGAAAAACAAATTATTCTGGATTTAACCATCAGGACATGTCACACACTCCAGTATATGTCCTGCCTTTCAAATACACGGCACCCTGCCCATAGGGGTACCTTGGGCCTACCTTAGGGGTGACTCAAATGTACTAAAAGGGAAGGTTAGGGTTTGGCAACTGGGTGCACTTGCCAAGTCGACATGGCAGTAAAAACTGCATGCTGACACTGCAGTGCAGGTCTAAGAACTCTTTGAAAAGCTTCTTGTGTGGGTGACACAATTAGTGCTGCTGGCCTTCTAGCAGCATTTGATTTACAGGCCCTGGAACTCTCGGTGCACTTTATTAGGGACTTAGCAGTAAATCAAATATGCCAATCATGGAAACACCATTCCATAACCCAATTTACAATAAGAGCACGTGCACGTTAACACTGAACAGCAGTGACAAAGTGTGCAGAGACACTGAACCTGCAAGAACAGAGTCAAAACCGAGAGGTCAGAAAGCAAAAAGACTGGGGAAACACACCAAAAGATGCCAGGTCTAACAGCCTCGGTCTGGGAAGTGTGCAATTTTGGTGAAATTCAAGGTTTACTGACCTTAGTCAATCTGTGATTGCAACATAATCCATGGGTGGATACATGGGCATGCCAATGCTCCACCTATGGAAAACCTCCCTACGCAAAATAATGCATAGCAGCGCTGTGCTCTACATTGTGTTACTTTGTATTTACTAAACCACACAAAGTGGATTTCCGTGGGTTAGTAAATCCAAGATAAGTACTTACATTGCCTGCGACGACCTGCGTCAAGCAAGAACGATGCAAGTCCTTAGTAAAATTCAAACCTCAGTGTCATATCTTTGCAAATTATTTTTTGGTTTTCTTTGAGATTTCTTGTGTATTCACTGCATTGAGTGGAACTGAACTGTAGGAGGGTGTCGAACTGTGGAGGAAGCTGCCGATCTTCCTTTGGAATCCAGATGCTTCCCACACCTTTGACTGAGGCATGGCACAGTGGGAGGACTGCCAGTTTAGTTCACTGACAGAATATCCACACCTAAAATATCCCCATACCACAATATTGAGTTATAAATATCGATGTCAAAAAATATCGGCATCCTATATTTATAATGGTAAGTACAAAAATATATGAAAAAATAGTTGTCATAAATCTTGTTGTACAAAATATTGTATATGTATATATATATATATATATATTCACTGAAAAAACCATAGGTTTCAGCCACATTATAGTTAGGAATTAGCATTTAAAAAACCTTAGAAATTCACTGGAAAAACCATAGGTTTCACACATGTTATAGTTAGCTGGACATTTCACTCATACAAAACCATTGAAATTCCCCCGTTATAGTTAGTTCATCTAGATGCATGAATGAGTAACTCACTGTTTGTATGTGTTTTGAAGACAGCATGTGTGCAGGACTGTATGGGTGGATGAGTGTGTGTATGAGTGTGAAGTGAGTGAATGACTGTCTCAATAGCATCTTTATGAGTAACTACATATGTTTTTTATCTACTATATGTGAGTATTGATGTATATAAGTGATTATATGTGAGAGTGTGAGAGATTGGAAGAGTTCCGTATAAATAAGTATGTGTTTCTATAAGTGATTGTTTAAGAAAGTAAGTATGTGTACGTTTCTGTAAAAGTCAGTGTTGTGGTGTGTGTATAGCTGTATATGCAAGTAAATGGATGTTCGATAGTATATTTGCATGTGTGAGTATGTGTGTGAGTAACTGTATGGATGAGTATCGGTGTGTAACAGGATGTATAGGTGTATAAGTACATATGATGAGTGAGTACATGTATGAGTGACTATATAGAACTGTTGGTGAATGAGTGTATGTGTATGTAGATTTTGGGATTACTGAATAGATTGTTCTAACTGGTATTGGTATCTCCATTTTCTTTGAAAATTTTAGTTTCTATTTTTGAATGTGTATATCAAAGGTTATATCACGCTGAGAGGAGGTAAGCCACTCTTTCACAAGGATGATGTCATCAGTGATGCCATCAGTGATGTCATTTGAGATGCCATCAGTGATGTCATGAGTGATGTCACTGACCATGTCATGAGTGATGTAATATGTGACGTCATCAGCAGTGCATTGCGGGCGTGTGAGTTATAGTTAGCTGAACTAACTATAACGGGGGAATTTCAATGGTTTTGTATGAGTGAAATGTCCAGCTAACTATAACATGTGTGAAACCTATGTTTTTTTCAGTGAATTTCTAGGGTTTTTTAAATGCTAATTCCTAACTATAACGTGGCTGAAACCTATGGTTTTTTCAGTGAATTTCAAATGTTTTTTAAATGCTAATTCCTAGCTACAACGTGGCTGAAACCTATGGTTTTTTCAGTGAATTTCATAGGTTTTGGAAATTATAATTTTTAAATGTATTAATTGTTATATTTTTTATACTAATTTACTACATTGTTTAAAAGTATTTATTTTTAGATATTTTATTTTTTAAATTACATTTCATATTTTTAATATCAATTGAAAAAAATGTTTTTAAAAATATTGAAATTGTAATATTTTTTTAATTTAATTTTTTTTAAAATGTATATATATTTTATATAGCAGGCAATGATATCCTATGGAAGGAAATTCAAGTTACTGGTAAGTACAGTTAAATTTACTTTTCAGGAATAGTAAAGAGCTGAAAGATGCAGCACTGAAATCTCTCCTGATAACAGGTGAGTAAATCGGAATTCGTAGTTAGGCTGATTTTTGAGGAATTTTTTAAAGTTCCAAAACTCCACACTTAGAAACATTTCCAAGTGAAACCAGTCAATGTTAGCCTACGGGAGGAAATTCAAGTTACTGTAAGTATGGTTACAATTACTTTTCAGGACCAGTAACTGGAGGCTCCTGGCGGGCTAGTTGGCCCCGAGGAACCCCCAGTATACAAGTGGAAGTAGTTACACCTCTGCAAACGCGCCAGGGGGTGCGTTTGCAGAGAGGTGCAGGGAGGGGGGGTGTCCTCCTCCCGATCTTTTTAAAAAAAAAATACTTTTAAGAAGGGGGGCTATGAAGCCCCCCTTCTTTTTCTTTTTTTTGTGGCCTTGGGGACCCCATCCCCCGGGGCCTGCCCCCAATTCTTTTTTTTTAAATTTTTTTATGGGAAGGGGGCCCCTCCCGTGGCCAATTCCGGCCAACTTTTCTTTTTTTTGTTTCGTGGAGGGGGCTGTATATGCCCCCTTAAGGCCCCGGGAACCCCATCCCCCGGGGCCTGACTTTTTTATTTATTTATTTATTTTGGGGGGGGGGCCGCGTAGGCCAAAAAAGATAGTATTTTTCTTTTTTTTAAAAGTAGCGGGATGCGCGTAGGATCCGCGCATTTTGCCGCCGAAAAAAAAGAAGCATGTATTTTTTAGATATACATCAAGCTTATGTGTTTAGATCTTGGGTGGCTCTAAAAAGAGCCCTTGTGTTTATGGAGAGATTTTAGTACCTACAAGTAAGTACCGATGCAGTGTCTAAAGTTTATGAGGAATACTCTGTTTCCCTCATCTGTAAAATGAACACCATCTCTCCTATAGATGCCATGTATATTGAAACGCAGATTGTTGTGGTATATGGACCCCATTTTATAGTCTCGGAGAAAAGCAGAAACAGATTTATTCACATGTTTCCTAGCTTTCTCAATCTGTGGACGAAATTGATTGGGCCAGTTCCATTTTTGCCTTTGGCATATGTTAGAATAGACAAAGGCAGTTTGGGGGAAAAGTGACATAAATTCTCCAAAGGTGTCCTTCATAAGCATTTCCAGACCTACCCCAGTCAAAGTGCCTAGGTCATTGCCACCACAGTGCACAATTATGATGTCAGGGTGTTGGAGATGTAAAAAGGATTTCACCAATGGCATCAATTGGTGACACTTTAACCCTCTCAGTCCAATCCATTTAATGTCTACGTTTGGTAAACTTAGGTCTTTGTGAATTCCTTTCTGTTCTGCGTACCTTTGGCTCCAGAAAATATAGCTGTGCCCTTCAATCCACACTCTAAAATGGTGGATAATATGCAGTTTAGAAAAAAAGTAGAGAAATGATTGGTTGTTTGACAATATTCTACATTGAAAACTAGGGTGCATGTTTCTGTTTTTTGAAAGCCTGATTCTTATTGGTTAACAAAAATTGATAGAAAGGAACATTACATAAGATAAGCTGGTATATTGAGAAGTCAAGCACACTTGCTGTTTTGATTCGTAACATTGTGTGATGAAGTTTTGACCTGTTGCTCAGTTAACTGTTTTATGAAGTGGTTCTATGGCAGAAGGCAGAATGGGGGTAGGGTTCAAATGTATGTCGTTAGGAAAGGATTGAAATGTCTAACCAATAGAAATGTGTGTTTGGTTTTGTATTAATGTGGTAAGGAATGTGATTTGATGTTCAGGTGTATATGTGTTGAAAATTAGAGAGAAACTCTGCCATTCTATGGTTCTGGTGAGAGGTGTTGAAAACAGAGATTTTGAATAAGAAAATCAGCTGTGTGACTGACATACTTTTTATTCTACAAAACAATTGGAAAGGTGAGTTATTAATTTGTGAGGGAATGTATGCGGTGCATTTTGGTTTTAATCGGAGTAATGTGTTTGTTCTGCTAAAGTGAAGGGAATATTTTTTTTCTCTAGAATTTTATTGTGAGTATTTGTGCATTTAGAAAGCATTCTGAGGTAATCTTTTGTTTATTTGTTTATTTGCCACAGATGCTGTTCTCTTGTTTTGGTAGAATTGGAAAACAGTTATTTTTTATTTATTTGCAAAAATGAGTGAAGTTTGTACATTAAAATGTAGTACTCATTCTAGACTACGAAATGTCATTTTGGTAACATAGAAGGGATAGAGTTGTTTGTCTAGAATCACACAGGGGTATATTAACAAGAACGGCGATAAAATTATTGTTGCTTTAGCAGCAGGAAACTGCAGCTAAAGCGGCAATAATGGGATTGATAATATGCTCTTGTGAATTCCTATAGCAGACCAGGTTCTGGTGTTAACCTGGACTGCTATGGAATTCACAACGGCATTTTATCAAGCCCATTATAGCCGCTTTAGCAACGGTTTCCTGTTGCTAAAGCGGCAATAATGTTATTGCTGTTCTTGTCAATATGCCGCACAGTGTGTCTTCTGTGCATTTAGGAATCACTCTGAGAGAAGCATTTTGGTACTTCGGGGCATATTATCAAGCAGGACGTTAAAAATTATCGTTGTTTTAGCGGCAGGAAACTGTAGCTAAAGCGGCGATAATGGGCTTGATAATATGGACTTGTGAATTCCAATAGAAACCTATGTTCTAGTGTGAACATGGGCTTCTATTGGAATTTTTGACGGCATATTATCAAGCCCATTATCGCCGCTTTGTGGCACTTTTCTGCCGCTAAAAACAGCGATAATTTTAACGCTCTGCTTGATAATATGCCCCTTCATGTGTTTTCCGACATGTAAATGGTTAAAAACGTATTATGTTCTCACATTTTGGTAGAATTAGAAAATAGTCATTGGTTATGTGTTTTCAAAATGAGTTTAGTATTAATAGTAAAATGCAGTTCTGAAATATGTATAATGTATGGTTGATGATTTTGCTGACAGATAAGTACATGTAGTCTTGCACTGACACTTCCACCACTATGATTTCCTACATGACCCAAACTCCACTACCCTTAATCTACCTCTAGCATGACCACCACACTACTTATTCACCATTTTACTACCTTAAACTATAAATATATACCAGCAGAACCTCCTACACTAGCCAAACACCAGTTTATTTCCTAGAACACTATCGTACCATGACCCCCTACACCACTGCACTACCTTAAAGCCTAAAACACTATCCCTAGCATGATCTCTATGGTACATAAATACCACTGCTGTGTGCTAGAACACTAACCCAGTATGACTCCCAATACTACCTAAACACCATTTCACTACTCTAAAGCTTAAATCTATCACACCAGGATCCCTTACACTACCTAAACACTACTATAGTATCTTACTTCTGTATTTATAAGGAATATTGTTATTTGTCTAGAATCACAGAGTGAGTCTGTGCATTTAGGATTCAGTCTTAGAGAAGTATTTTTGTAGTTCATGTGTCCTTATGTGGCCCCCTGAGCAGACCTAGGGTGTCAGGGTGTGTCTACCCTGCTCCCTTTTCACATTTTGCACACATATTTCAATGACTTCCTCAGCCTCGCTTCTACCGAGGCACAAAATGGTTGCCAACAGTTCCTGATTTGAGTGTTTACAACCGCTTGACAGCCACATAGAATTCAGCGCGTCATCGGGACGGTGCGCTTATCCTACGAGGCCAATCCATGCATAATCCGCGGATCCTCCGCACCCATTGATATATAAATGACTTTAACCATAATTTTCAAAGAAACTAACTGAACAGATTGACACCAGATATGCGAAAGGCACTAGTCGGAACTGAGGATTACCTCTCTACCAAATTTGGAGTAATTCCATTCAGCCGTTCGGGCTGTAGCCGTGGCTAAAGGTCTTTTGGGAAATTGCATAGGGAAAACACATATTGTGACCCCCTTTTTTCTCAGCCCCGCTTCACCAATCACCTCCAAACTTTCAGGGAAGGAGCTGAGCTGGCCAAATGTTTGGAAAATGTCAAGAAGATTCATCAATAGACGCCAACGTTATTGACCATAGAATGTTGCGGTTTTCCTACCCTAAATCTTAAATATAGATCAGCAGAACCTTCGACACTACCCAAACACCAGTTTATTTTCTACGACACTACCACAAAATGACCCTCTATACTACAGAAAGATCAGTGCAGTACTCTAAACTCAAAATGTACCTCTAGTATGACACTGCTGTACTACCCTGAATAATAAAACACTACGCAGCACGACCCTGGACACTACTCAAATACCATTGCATTACCCTAAACATTAAATCGATCTCACCACCACCTCCTACACTACCCAATTACGACTGTACTATTGTAGAACACTACTCCAGTATAACCCCATACACTACTGAAACACTACTGTACTAACGTAATACACTACTGCAGTACGACTCCATACACTACACAAACACCACTACAGTACCTTAAAGTCTAAAACACTATCCCTATTATGATCCCATACACTACATAAACACCACTGCACTACCCTAGAACAGTACCTCACCAGGATCTTCTACACTAGTCAAACATCATTAAAGTACTCAGCATGACCACCTACAGTATACAAACACCACTGCACTATCCTAAATCCTAAAACACTATCTCTAGCATGACCCTGTACATTATATAAACACCACTGCACTATCCTAGAACACTGTCCCAGCAGGACCCTCTACAGTACACAAAGTCCACTGCACTACCGTAAACCCTAAATCTACCCCCAGTACAACCCCCTACACTACCCAAACACCATTGCACTACCCTAAACATTAAATCAATCTCAGTATGACCTCCCACACTACCCAATCAAGACTGCATTATCCTAGAACACTACTCCAGCAGAAGCCCCCTACACTACACAAAGACCACTGGACTACCCTAAACCCTAAATCTACCCCAGTACGATCACCTACACTATGCAATCACCAGGGCAGTTCACTAAATTCTAAAACATTACCCCAGCACGACCTCTTTTACTACCCAAATACCACTGTGCTACCCTAGAACACTACCCCAGCACGAGTTCTTACAATAGACCAACAACACTGCATTACTCTAAATTCTAAATCTGTAGTGTTGCAAAACCATAGTGACTGTTTATGTACCATGTAGTAATCTATTTACTAAAGTAAAGTGAACCAATTATGAATTCAATCAGTGTCTTTCCTTATAGTATTGTGATCATTTAGAAAATATGTATGTACTCATAGAGTGCTTCAGGTTTTAGTGTTATGGAGTGCATCAAACTGGTATGCACTATGTATGTAGTGCTCTTACAACTTTCACAGTTCTGCTTCAGTCCTACAATTTTTTAGTTAGAATTTATATGAAATGTGTTTGTATAGTAATAAAAATGTATAATTTTTTAACATTTTTAATAAATACTTATACATGTTTAGTTTTTTACAGATACTGTTTATCATCATTAAAATAAAGTTATCATGCCGCAGAAAGAAAGATGAATAAAAAGTCGGAAAAAGGATACTTATTTGGTAAATACTCTACCACAAGTCTTGGAAGACCAACATAATGTGGTGAGAAAGAGAACAATTTCTTGTAGGACTTCAAAAGACTTTATAAAAAATATTACTAGACTGAGAAAAAAAATACAAATGTGCAAACTAGTGAAAATGTTCCAAGCACAAGAAAAAGTGCAAAGAATAGGAAAGGCAAAAAAGGCAATGTAAAAACAAAGGATACAACTTATAGTAAAAGAAGAGAAAATCAATATAAAAAAATCAGCCAAAAATTAGAGTTGTGAATAACTTACTGAAAGACACAAAAAATATAGAAAGAGAACACAATTTTATAAAAAGAAGAAGGATATTCAATCCATTGTTGAAAAGGCTTTTGAAGTAAAGAGAAAACTCTTCATTGTAGTAATGAAGAGAATTCGACCATTAGATAAACCATTGCATTTAATGAAGGCAAAAAGTAAGAGGATAGAGTAATTAACAAAACTCATTTTTGTGATTTTTTTTAGGACAATGGAAACACAGTTCAAGTTCTGACCTTTTTTTTAATGAAGAGAGTTAGTTACAGAGCAATCATTTTGTTGCATGCAGTTGACACCAGTGGTCGAGCTTATGAGGTTAGAGATGGTTGTCCAATTGAGAAAGAGCAAATGGTTCCTAGAAATGCAGAAAAAGTGATAGCTGATGAAGTTCTAGGCAGATGTCCTAAAGCCCCAGTGTACACTTGGGATTGTAGTAGTATTTGTAGTGTACGACGAATCTATTGATAAATTACGCAATTTCTTACAGGTATATAGTAAAAAAAGTGTTAAACAAAAGATTAAGCTGTTGCAAAGACTAGACCCTTGCAAAGTGAGAAAGCATACTGGTTTGCAAAGGCATTCTCTGGCATGTCTTTCAAGGAAAGTATGTCAAAGTGTTTTTGGCAGTACATCATACTCAAATGCGGAAGTTAGTGAGAAGATTGTATTATGCAAAAATTCCAGCACTAAAGTTAAATGAGTTGAACAGTGCTCTTTAGCGAGGGTTAGTATCAGATGTGAGAAAGGTTTGTGATGATATTGAGTTTTGTTACTTTGGTCCTGAAGAAGAGAGTGAAGAAACTCAAACATTAATAGAAGAAAATGTTGCAGAAAATGTTGAACATAGTTGTACCAAAAATGTTGAAAATTAAATTACAAAGTTTAAGGTGAACTCACTACAAAAATCAGACTAGGAGTGTTGATCTGTATTTAAAAAGTAAAAAAGAAAATAATGATAAATGGAAGGAATTTGCAACTTATTTGTTGGTAAAGGATTGTTTTGATTTGGGTTCTGATCAGAGTATTTGTAAATATTGTTATAACAAGTTAGATGAGAATAGAATACCTGCTAGAGCTGCGCATAATAATTTAGAGTTAGTTGCCATTCCTCCACAACTGACAGATCTCAATAGCTATGACTCTATTCTCATTCAGTGTGTGCACCCGTTTCAGGCTATTGTTCGTGTGGAGCCTAAAACAGGTAAATTGCCTCCTTCAGATTTAAAAAGAGGATTAAAAGGAAGTGTCGTGTATTTACCGTTAGATGTTTAAAAAAAATAATGAAACTATTGGTGGAGACAGTGTAGAAAGTGAACCTCTAGTTATTCTTGTTAATGGTGTGCCAACTAAGAATAAGAAAATCTGGCAGGAGTTAGTGGATCTTAGGAAAGTGCAAAAGGCAACATTGTATATGATAAAAAACAATACATACTATAAAAATGTTTATATAGGAGAAGAACAAATACTTTTAAAAGAAGATACTGAAACTTCAAGTGGACAAATTGAAAAAGTGGACATGTTAAGATGTGAAGAAATCTATGAACATTATAGTGTGCATCCACTTCATTCAAAAGAAGAGATGGGAAACACAATTGTTTTTTTTCCAAATGAAAAAGGCAAAAGGAAGTCCATGAGTGTATGGGAAGAGAGTTTGGAATCTGGTTGTTTTCCACAGTTGTTCCCAACTGGAAAAGGAGGACGATATGATGAACGTCCTGTGCAGATTCCTGCATCTGAATATCGGACAACAAGATTATGTGCAGAAGATCCAAGATTTTGACAATGTATCCCTTATATATTTCATCTTTTGTTTGAAAGTGACTTGTCTGGACTTTCATATGTAGTCAACCATATTCTAAAATCTGGAATACATCTGCAAAATGTATCTGCAAAAGATTTTATGGATAAAGTGCACCAGAGAGATGATCATCTAGAATCTCAGCTCATTAATTTGATGGCATGTCAGCGTGGGACTAATGAATATTGGTACCGTCGTCATGGAGAACTGAAATGTATGCTATGGAACTTAGGAACCCCAACATGGTTCCTTACCCTGAGCTGTGCTCAGTACGCTTGGGATAATTTACTAGAATTTCTTCGAGACGCAAATTTGAATATAAAAAACATACAAGACACCTGGAGAATTGTGCTCTTTGGATCCTGTTAATGTATGCAGGTATTTTAATCATAGATTTGAGGCTATTATGTCTTTTATCTGCAATAAAAACATCCTCCTCTTGGAGAAGTTGTGGATTTCTTTTGGAGAAAGGAGTATCAAGCAAGAGGTGCTCCTCATATACATATGCTGTTATGGATTAAGGACGCTGCCAAATTTGGAACAGATGCGGATGATACTGTTTTGAGTTTTATTGAACAATATGCAGCATGTGCTGTACCCAAAAGCACAGAAGAAAAGAACTTAAGAGCACAAGTGTTACGATTCCAAAGCCACCGATGTGGATAATACTGTCGAGGAAAGTCCAAATCTAAGGACAAGTTTTACACCAAATGTCGTTTTGGATTTACACGTCCTGTAATATCGAAAGGAAGAGTCAATAGTTTTATGTCATCTTTGCGAAATACTATCACAAGAAAGTCTCCAAAAAATACCTACAACTTAAGAAGAAATGAAGAGTCAAAATACATAAATGACTACAACCCAATCATTTTGTTCATGTGGAATGCTAACATGGATATTCAGTACGTTGCGGACAATTCCATTGCTGTTGCTCGATATGTAACATCTTATATTACAAATTCAGAAAAGACAGAATTAAAAGAAATGTGGGAAGAGATTTCTCACAAGAAGACTCTCAGTAAGAAATTATACAGTTTCAGTTTGAAGATGTTATCGCATCGAGAAATCGTATCATATGAATGCTCATATCGGATATCATCGGCAAGTCTATACTCCAAATCTAGAAGAATCCTTTATGTGATTCTAGGTCTTGCAGCAAAGCGAAATTGGGTACTGAAATCTGATCAAGAAATTGAATATTTAGCAGAAAAAGATCCAGAAAGTACAGATATTTTGAAAACGATTATGTTGGACACATATTACCCAAACAGAAGTCATCATCTTGAGAACATGTGTCTCTATGAAGTGCTGCAAAACTACACTTTTAAACGGAATACTACAGAGAACATCAATGATGGAAAATATGGAGTCATTGGTTCCGAAGGATGTTTGTAGAAGCAATCAAAAGGAAATTTGATTAATAACAGGAAGCTGAGTTATGACACTGCTGATAAAAGGGAATTTTACTATTTAGCTCTTTTACAACTATTCAAACCATGGGGTTCAGAACTGGAATTACTTGGAGATTTCCAGAGCTATGAAGATTCCTTTAATGCTTGTAAAGATAGCATACAATGCAGTGCTTATTCAAATTATGTGAAAATGTTGAACGATGAAATTGATCAAGAAGCTACAATTGCAGCTGAGATTGCTAGAGACAGTTCTCAAGACAGTCAAAGTTCTGCTGCGCTGAGTCAAGATCCACTAGGACAACCAATTGTTGAAAACGAAGCAGCAATCGCCATGAATGAGATGGAAACAGCAATGTATCAAGCTCAAGAAGATGTAACAAACTTAGGAAACTTGGAAGAACAACTAAATGTTGAGCATAAAGAAATATATGAGCAAGTGAGACAACAGATTGACAATGGATTACTACATGAAAAGAAAGAGTGCTCATGTACGTAATTTCAACCTATCCCAATGTACGTGAGTGGACAAGCTGGAACAGGAAAAAGTTTTTTAATTAAAGTAAAGACCTTCGCTGCAACTCCTCTTACCCTCTCTTCAAAAAAAGACTCAAAGTTCTCCTCAACAAACACTGGGGTTCCTAATTTATTTTTACTCTGACCCCGCTCATTACCACTCTACTGTTACTCACATTTTACCCATCCCCTCTCCTTTTCCATTTTCTCACTCCCCTTCTCTACACCCCCTTCTCTCCCTAATTTCAACTGCCATGTATCCCGCTTTTTTATCCCGTTGCTTCTCTGCCCCCTCACGCATTCAATACAATGTTTTTCACCTGTCTGTGAATGTTTTCCACCTTTCTGTGAATCTTCCTGCACATTGTAAATTGTTTAATATTTTCTTAACATTTCTACCTACCTTGTAAAGCGCTCTGATACTCTTGGGTCCAGCAGCGCTATATAAAACCTCATAAATAAATAAATAAAACAACTGAGTCGTATTTGTCTTGTGTTGTCACTGCTCCAACTGGGTGTGCAGCACACAACATTAAAGGAATTACTTTACATTGTTTACTAATGCTACCAGTAGAGCATGAAAACAAATTGGAATACCACAAGCTATCTGGAGAAGCTTGCTGTGAAGTTTCAAGAGTCTTGAAGAAAATGAAACTTCTCATTATTGATGAGGTAAGCATGGTCTCAAACTTAATGCTTGCCTTTGTGCATTTAAGAATGCAGCAAATTCTTAAAACAGAGTATGACGTATTATTTGGAGGAAAACACGTCATAGTTTTTGGAGATCTACTGAAACTGACTCCTGTTAAAGGACAAACAGTTTTTAAAACACTTGCGCATGAAGACACCAGAAAGTCTCTGGGTAGTGTTGGAAACGTGAACATTTGGTCAAATTTTGAATACAAAGAACTCATTACAAATATGCGACAGGCAAATGATGTTGATTATGGAACTATTCTTCAAGATATAAGAAATGGACTATTGACAGAATATGGCAAACAAGCTTTACAGACTCGATTACTTTCCAATTTGTTTCCAAAGAAAAATATAGTTCCTGAGAAAATATACTTGGAAATTGCAGATAAGAAATCTGTAATCTGCTTAATGCCAACACTGCGTGAGTGTTCTATATTCAACAAACAACTTTTGAAACTGGAAAATGAAGAAATAATAAAAATGGAAGCCATTGATAAAATAGAACATGAAGGAATCACTATTATTTTGACCGAAAAATTGAAGACAAAATTGGATACTTCAGAAAAATCAATATCTAAAATTGCTGGTTTAGAAAAGAATCTTTATGCATGTAGGAACTGTCGGATAATTTTAGGGCATAACTTGGATGTAGAAAAAGGTTTAGTTAATGGAGCAATGGGCAAAGTTGTGGATTTTGTTAATTATCAAAATAAAGATGGTATTGAATTCTTAAAGATTAAATTTGATCAGATTGAAGAAGTGAAACAAATTGATCTTGTTCTGTTCGTTTTTTGCTTGTTAAAGATTCATATGTCCGTAGAAAGTAGTTTCCATTTTCTCTGGAATATGCAGTGACTATTCATAAATCTCAAGGTTTAACTGTTGACGGTGAACATTGGAAATACTGGGCCTCATTTATGAGAAATGACGCATCGCTGCGTGAAAGCAGCGATGCGTCACTTCTCAGTGCGCACTCCTTGCGACATTCCTGATGCGTCATATTTAATGTATGACTCATCATGTCGCAAGGAGTTACAGATACGTCAGTATTTCTGATGTATCTGTAAGCGCAAAAGTGACTCATTGCTGGAGTGTGTCACAAAAGTGACGCAACTCCAACAATGTATCCTTTCACATGGGCCAAGCCCCATGTAAAAGGGCCTGCGCCAGTCTTACGCCTGCTGTGAGGCAGGCGCAAGAATTTGACGCAACGGCGTCCTAAAAGTGACGCAGTGAAATCTCATAGATTTCACTGCTTCACTTCTACGACCCTTGCTTGCATCAATACGCCCCCCTTGCATACATTATACCTGGCGCAGGTATAATGTAGCGCAGGGGTTTACAAAATGACGCATCTACCTAGATGCGTCACTTTGTAAATATGGCACAACATGGCGCATTTTTTACACCACTGGTGCGTCACAAAAAGTGACGCACCGGTGGCGTAAAAGTGACGCACAGCCTCATAAATGAGGCCCTCTGTGTTTAAAGAAGGTACGGCATATGTTGCTTTGTCCAGAGTCAGAACATTATCTGGTTTGTTTTTGATTGATTTTGATGATACCAAGATTACTGCAGATGCCAACTGTGTCAAAGAATACAATAGGTTAAGAAGAACATATGCTCCTAATTTAGGTCAATATCCTGTATTTGAAAAGCGTGTGGTTGCTCGAAAAAGAAGGTATGAGAATATCTGTACTGAAGGTGTAGAGAAGGGAAAAAAACAAGAAAATGTTGTGATTGCAAGCAAAAAGAAAAAGGACACTGTTGAAGAGATTGTTGGTTTTCAGTTGTAAAACAGTTCTGCTGTCAACTGCTATGCTAATGTACTGGTCAATGTTGTTTTTGTTCTTGAAGGTTTGCAACAGCAAATTATGGAGAATCGGGAAAAAGGATTTTGTTCCTTTTCACATTCGCTTTATGAAAAAATGAGAACAGATAAATGTAAAATACAAAGCGTTTCTTTTGTTTGTAATCTTTTGGATGTATGTTCTGGTTCTACACAATTTACACAAAATATCCAACAAGATGCTCAGGAGTTTCCAATGTATATGCTTACAGAATTGGACAATGAAGGTGTAGACAAAGAGAATATTTTTGGCCTTTGTTATAAATGGGAACATCAATGTGAAAATTGTATGTATACATGTAGCACTAATGTAGACACTGAAAGATTTTTATATTTGACATTACTGGACTGTAAATCAATGTCTTTCAGTAAATTAGTTAAAGCTGCAAACCAAAACATGGAGTGTAGGCAATGCAAATCAGAAATGTTATCAACATTATTTATCCAAAGATATTGATAATATATAATGTTAATGATGTAACGTTGTACAGCTGATGGAAGAAAATTGGACACTTTAATAAAACATTTTGTTGCTACACAACTATCAATATCTGGAAGGACTTTTGTAGCAGTAGCAATAATTTTCCACAATGGAGTCTTTGTAATGATGCTGAGTTGGTTTTCAAACAACGTTTGCCTTTTGAATTGCCAAATTCCTATCTAATATATTTAAAGCCAAAGTTTTGAGAAGATAATTCAGCCTCTGAGGAATTTATTGTTATCATTTTATAGGATTACCATTGGACAATTTACATACAAATTACTGCAAAAATACAATTTGACCTCAAGGAAATGTATTTCTTTGAATTATGGACTTTTTGTTGCACATTGTCTCGGTGTATAATTTATATGTGTCATTATTTATTGTGTTTATAAATTTAAGTTATAAAATTTTCTTAGCAGTAATCATTTTATATACGTGTGATTTGTATTATCTAGTATTTTACTATAGATGTATTATTGTTTTTTTTAAACAATCTAATAGATTTATTTTTTTGCCCACTGTTATGTAATGAGTACAATTGAAATCACTGTTTCTAGTATAATTCAATATATTCTGAGAACAGCAAAAAAGGCAAAGAAATTACTTTGTAAAATGTTAAAATTATGCTGTGCTGGTAAAAATTTATTATTATATGTTATAACTATTTTTTATTTTTTTACAGATCTTAATTTTAAAATATCAAATTCACCACCATTTAGATTACAAAAAACAAGTGAATAAAATGTGTACTGTTTTCTACGTGTATTACTGTTGAGGTAAGTTTTAGTAAGTCTTAAAATAGAGATTGAACTGTGTTTCCACACAGTGGAAGAAAAGGAACATGGATGGACTAGATTTCTGTCAGAAAATTGCAATGCAAAAAGGTATAAAATAGGGAACAGCTTCAGAACACCTGTCTGCAAGATACATGGTATACTACAAAATAGACTAATATGGTTCTTTTGCGGTTCTTGATAATTTCAGAATTAAAAGAAATGAAACTGTTTAATTTAAACCACTTCAGTCAGTGTTTTTGCAAATGTTATATTAGGTCGCATCCCTTCCCTTCAGTAATATATAAACATGTCCTTTCAATTCCCTAAAACGTAAGTAGTTGTAAATGTATCTTGTTCTCTGTTATCAGTACCGAAATGTACTCCTATAATAACAATTGGCCTAGCCATTAACTCTCTTTCTTATTTATAAGGTGAGGAAAAGGCATTCTGTATACCTTTTCTTTTCCATGTAAATATAATCTTATTATACACAGTACTTTGCGTTGAAAGGGTGTTCTATAGGTTTTGTTGTGCGTGTTTGCACAGAACACTCATAAAACAAGACACATTTCCAGATTGATCAGAAATTATAAATCTGGACATGTTTGTGAATGCTACACCATCCTTCTATTAGTATAGCAAAGCACAATTAGGAAAATTGTTTTCACTTAACCTCATTTTTTCACTTTCAATATATGATGGAATGCACAGCATATATTGAAGGAGAAAAATGCCTTTACTTATTGTTTTTGTGCAGGAAGGTGTCCCTTCTTGCACAAAAACAATATCCACATGACACGGACATCCTAGCACCATGGTGCTAGGGTGCCTGTGTCACCACATGCCTGCAGTTTCTGCAGCTGTGCAAAGAGAAGCACAAAGTTGCAACATATTTATGTACATATGTTACATCCTTGGGCTTTGGAATTTCCACAGCATGCTGTAGGTAAACAGTTTACAGTGTCATGCTGCAGCACTTCCTTATAATTCTGCACTTATGCATTCACCACACATGAGAAATGTATTTTTACAGTCAATTATGCACTACACATACATTCATCTCCACTTTCACACACTAGCATACTAGTTTAGATCTTTCTTGAACCAGAGTAGTTAGTTCTGAAAATAACTTTTTTTTCTTTTTGTTGTTTTGGTTTTTTTTGGGTGTTTTTGAACGATTTTGTATTTTTTTTTAAACGGGAAAACATGAGAACTGGGAAAAGATAGAGGAGAAAAGATATCTAACAATGGTGGTGGTTAACAGCTCGACACACCAGATCCACAGACTCCTCTCCATATGCTATCAGCCGTCCACATTTTACACAGCTCATTCTAAGTTTCCCAAATTGAGGATGAATATCAGGGTGTGCGGTAGAGGTTGATGGTGTTGGTCCACTCGTACTCGGGCCTTCTGATGAAGCAGGAGGAGCCTCTCTCAATCTCCTTAACTCCTCCTTTGCAAAGTTGACCGGATGCTTAGATTGCAATTGCTTCCGCATACTTGCAGTTCTGCATGAGTACTTTTTGTTGGGGTCTCCCCTTGAAAGCACTTCATTGCATATTCGGCAAGTAACTTTTGTTGCAGTCCACTTTTTTAAGCCTGGTGGAAAGGTGAAAAATTTCCAGACAATGCTGGTATATTTTTGCTTTAGTGAAGGTTCTGAAACAAATTTTTGCTGTGATGAGTTCTCTGAATCAGAGGCTGATGGTGGATTACCAGCCATAGTATCTTTAAATGAATCTCTTCTCAAAAAAAGAAAGAGCAGCAGATCTTCTCAGGAGGTCTTTCCCTCAGAAGTTTTAATAAGAGTGATTGATATGGGTGGGGTCCTATAAAAGTTTCAACAGGAAGTGTAATGAACCAATCAAATCTCTGTTTTTAAAGTCACATGGGGTACGCGTAGGATGCGCGTAGGATGGGGACACTCAATACGCACCCTGCTTGCATTGTGCTCGGGTCCAGCGTGACTTCGCGAAATTGCATTAAAAAGTTATGTACTTTTTAAGAAAGCTAAAGAATATCATTTTTATAACAACCTCAGAAAATCTCTACTCTTAATATATAGAAATAAGTTTTCCAACATTAAAGAAATCATGGAAGCAGCACACCCACTGCGTCTGATATGTATATGACGTCACGCGCTACCGCGCGTCTGTCACATCACGTTATACGTACATCTCACCTATGCATCAGGCGTCTCGCACCGGTCGCATAGCAACCACGTTGGAGAAGTCGCACCCTACTCGGATCCTACAGAACGACCGTAAAATGGCGGACACGTTATGCGCAGTTAACGCGCAGGGTGTTCGTACGGTGCGCAACTCCAAAAAAAAGAAAAAAATAATTTAAGTATATTATGAACAATATCTAATAATGAAAAAAATATATTTTTATGTAAAAAAAGTAATTAAAAAATATGTGTAATGTAATTCAAAAAATAACATCTAAAAATAAAATGATAAGAAACTATAGTTAGAAAATATTTTAAAAAAACAGTAAATATATTTAAAAAATATGATTTCAAAAATCTATGAAATTCACTAAAAAAAATAGGTTTTCCATATGTTATATTTATGAATTAGCATTTACACAACCTTTAGAAATTCACTGAAAAAACAATAGGTTTCAGGGGTGCTATAACTTGTCTGAAACCTATGTTTTTTTCAGTGAATTTCAAAGGTTTTTTAAATGCTAATTCCTAACTATAACGTGTGTGAACCCTATGGTTTTTTCAGTGAATGTATATATATATATATATATATATATATATATATATATATATTCCAACCAGACGAGTCGCTTTTAGAACCCTGCCGCTTTTACAAAGGCGGGCCCCGGATGGGATAGCGAGTCCCAGTACATACAGCCAAAACCTTCTCCTCGGTAAGAAAAGCAATCCGGGCCACTTAGAGATGAAAAGCGTGTTTATTTAATGGCTTCCTCGACGCGTTTCGCAGATAAATCTGCTTTATCACGAGACAGAAACCAGATACCAAGTGCTCTTTAAATACAGTCACATGTTTGTTCAGTTCACATCCATGGAAAACAGACTAGTTGGTATATCTACGGGCTGAGTTTGTTACTCTTAGAGGCGAGTAAATAGCAAAAATTAAGGTAGTTGCAAAAAGCGTTATAGGGTCAATCACGCAAAATGCAATAAATTAAATTAACTGGACTGAAAATAATACAAGTGCAAATTTAGCATTAATCAGGAGAGCACGTTCAGGAATTCAGCAATTCAGCATATTCAGTTAATACATCATTGTTATATATTCATTGTATTTACCGCCCAAGTGGGCAAAATGCGCAAATCATAATTCCTTCCACCATACACACTGGCACTGGCATGACGCGGTAAAGCCCAAGTGGGCATACGTTGCTCATAGTCTTAATTCAAATAGTCCATATCAATAGTCTTATGTACTCAGGTACTCCCAGAGGTCCAACAGATTCCCAATTATGATCACCAACAGATTCTGTAGACCAAAATTAAAAAATACAAAGATCAGTGACTGTTATATCGGTGCAAAAAAGTGATAAATAGATGGTTAAAAACAGCAGGTAAATATATACATAGCAAGCTCACAGTTTAACCCAAGTGGACATTTAATTCCTCATGCAAATTATGACCATTCGGTTGGGTCGTCCTATACTTGATAATTAGTCTGGACTCTAGTCTCCTCATTTCCTTTATGCGATCTCCTCCTCTCTCTCTTATCGGAACTGTTTCCAGTACACAAAACGACAGCATATTGGCATTGCTATTGTGGTGTGTGGCAAAGTGCCTGGCGATGGGATACTGTCTGTCATTGTTTGTTATTGCCCGCATGTGTTCCAATACCCTTTTCTTAGCTTGATGTTTGGAGCTACCAATGTAGCATAATTGGCAGGGACATTGCAGAGCGTATATGACATGATCTGTAAGGCAAGTAACATGCTTGGTGATTTTGAACTTGCTGGTGTCTTTTGATAACTGTATCTCCTTTAAGTTTTTACTGTTGCGACAGGCTTTACACCTGCCGCAAGTGTAAAAACCTTGCACCGGAATTCTAGGTTTCACTATCTTGGGTAAGAGAGTGGAGCAGAGAAGGTCATTAAGGGACTTAGGTCTCCTGAAAGTAAGTTGGGGATGATCAGAGATTTCAGGGGCTAGGTCTTTGTCTAGCTTCAATATGTTCCAATATTTACTGAGTGCTTTCCTCACTTCTTTAGAATCACAGTGATAGTCCGTGATGAATCTACTCATATTTTTAGAAGGTGATTGGTTTTCTTCCTTTCTAGTTTTAAGTAGGCTAGTTCTCTCTCGTTTGTTGGCCTTAGCTAGGGCATTTGCTATGCATTTGACTCCATATATATATATATGAAATATATTAAAAAATAAAATTAACTCAAAAAAATAAATTGGATTTATTATACATTTTAACAAATATAACAAATAGACTTAATTTAACAAGTTAAACACTCATATATATTAATTAATATATACATCTAAATTTACTTTAAAAGAATTATTAAACTAATACTTTTGAAGTATTTTATAATTTTAAATTATTTCAAAATATAACAAATAAATATACATAAATACACATATACCACTATACGTTCTAAATAAATTTAAAGATGACTATTTAAAATCTTTAAACTTTGTCAAAATCATTTACCAATTAGCAAATATTAATAATTGAAAATATTATAATTTAAAATAAACAAAACATAATATTGTAAATGATATCAATACAAAATTAATGATAACATTAAATACACATACTATTCTCACTATAATTTAAACAAAACTAAACAAACGATTAAAGTTACTAAAGAAACAATTTACCACTCCCGTATAGCACAACACATAAATATTAATACTGGAGACAAATAAAATGTACAAATTATAAATGGAACAGTAGTAAAAGAGATACATTATACATAGAAAATATTTATAGCACCCTTTCCAGCCAATGCAACACCAAGAAAACTGTTAAAGAGAAAAGGGGTAAAGTTTAACATTCCCACTCTAGTCTGTGCAACAGTAGGGAAAGTGTTGGATAGCGGAAGAGTAAAAATTACTATTCCCACTGCAATGAACGCAACAGCAGGGAAAGTGTTGGACAGAGGAGGTGTAAACATTACTATTCCCACTCCTTTGAGAGAATAGTCGGGAAAGTGCTGGATAGCGAAAGGTTAAAAATTACTATTCCCACTCCAGTGAGCGCCACAGTGGGGAAAGTTTTGCATAGTGGAGGGGTAAAAATTACTATTCCTACTCCAGTGAGTGCAACAGTAGGGAAAGTGTTGGATAGCGGAGGGGTAAAATTTACTATTCCCACTCCAGTCAGTGCAAAAGTACGGAAAGTGTTGGATAGCCGAGGGGTAAAAAATTACTATTCCCACTCCAGTGAGTGCAACAGTAGGAAAAGTGTTGTATAGCAGAGGGGTAAAATGTACTATTCCCACTCCAGTCAGTCCAAAATTAAAATATAGACAAAATATCATCAACAAAATAATTTTAATTTTTTAAAAGTTTAAGAAAATTAATATAAATATGTTTAAAATGTATATATATACATTTAATATTAAAAATGTTAAAAATAGAAACATAATATGATGTTAAATACATTCCTACAAACATTATATAGAATAAAATAAAATAAAAAATAATTTTCAATCAAATATTTTTATTTAGAAATAATTTATTAACAAAAACATGAAATATTGCATACATTTAGTTTATTATCTTACCACCCTACAACACCACACAACTCACAACCCAAATCTAAAATAAAAAAGATATATTTGCATCATTAACATAATTAATTATGAAATACTACTAATATAAACAATTAAAACACATAAAAATTTATTTACTTCCCACTCTTTACCCCTATAAACCCCACAACCCACACATAAACTGTAACACAATTAACTTTATAAAATCTCAATTAAATACATATTAATAATTAAAAAATATGCAGTAATTTATTATAATTTAATTTTTTCCCACCCTATTCCCCTATAAACCCCAAACCAGCTACGGACCTAAAGAAAACCAAAATGTAATTAAAATAAAATTAATAACCACTAAAAATGTAACACATATTTTAAAAAACATAAACAATACTTAGAAAAAAAAAAGACATCACATACATTTAAAATACATACTAAAATACATAATACAAATTTAAAAATTGATATTTTACACACCTATATTTTTGCAAACGATATTACTGACTTCTATTTTTATAAATCAATATTTCTTACATTAAATTAGATATTCTTGACCACAATATTTTTGCTGTCGATATGTCTGTCACGATATTTAAAACTCAATATTTTTGTAAGTCAACATTTCCAACTCAATATTTTGACTGAATACCATTACCTCTATTGAGTAGTCTGACTGGCTGATTATAAAATGCAACCTTTATATCCCATTTTAGGCTACCTTTCTCCCCAAGACAAAGAAGGCGAAAAATATTTAGATTCCTCCCAAGACCAGGGCAGGAAGAGGCAGATAACTATCAAATGTCTCTCAAGTGCGTTAATCAAAAATGTACTAGGAGACTGTAAATGTGTGGCTGGGAAGCATCATCAATAAGCCCACAGAGGCAAGTATTTTACTCTTTATTTTTGAGATATGGTTTTTCTTTAGCTATTTTGCTTTTTCTGTAGGGCGTCTCTGGTAATAGAATTGCCACTCAAAGCTAAAAAGGCAACGGAGTGGCAAGACGAGTGTGTGTGGTGTGAACGCCGACAGTCCTGAGGCGGAAGCCGGGACTTTAGACTTAAAACTTGCTGCCTGATTTAAAAATTATTATTTCGTCCTTAACCTGCACTTTGAAACTGTTATTTCATTTTTAAAATTGCACATTGTAAGAGTCAAAACAATTTGCACTTATTTTAAAATTCCCGCTGTGTCATAGCGGATCTTGCTCCCCCTTAAAGACTCGCACAGAGCTCCCGGCCCATTTCTGCCAGCATTATAACTTCCGGACCCGCCATCTTGGGTGAGGAGCAGGAGCAAGCAGACTAGTGCTTGGCTCCTCCCGCCCTGACGCCTTCGCCACTACAAAAGAAGCCCGATCTCATACCCCCACTGATTACGAGTGTGTGTGGTGTGAACGCCGACAGTCCTGAGGCGGAAGCCGGGACTTTACACTTAAAACTTGCTGCCTGATTTAAAAATTATTATTTCGTCCTTAACCTGCACTTTGAAACTGTTATTTCGTTTTTAAAATTGCACATTGTAAGAGACAAAACAATTTGCACTTATTTTAAAATTGCAGCTGTGTCATAGCGGATCTTGCTCCCCCTTAAGGACTCGCACAGAGCTCCCGGCCCATTTCTGCCCGCATTACAACTTCCGGACCCGCCATCTTGGGTGAGGAGCAGGAGCAAGCAGACTAGTGCTTGGCTCCTCCCGCCCTGACGCCCTCGCCACTACAAAAGAAGCCCGATCTCATACCCCCACTGATTACGAGTGTGTGTGGTGTGAACGCCGACAGTCCTGAGGCGGAAGCCGGGACTTTACACTTAAAACTTGCTGCCTGATTTAAAAATTATTATTTCGTCCTTAACCTGCACTTTGAAACTGTTATTTCGTTTTTAAAATTGCACATTGTAAGAGACAAAACAATTTGCACTTATTTTAAAATTGCCGCTGTGTCATAGCGGATCTTGCTCCCCCTTAAGGACTCGCACAGAGCTCCCGGCCCATTTCTGCCCACATTACAACCGGACCCGCCATCTTGGGTGAGGAGCAGGAGCAAGCAGACTAGTGCTTGGCTCCTCCCGCCCTGACGCCCTCGCCACTACAAAATGGTTCCCTTTCCCAGGAGGCGCAGCGGACGGGCGCAGCGGCGGCACCGGCAGGGCGCCAAAGGGAAGCCAGTCCGTGCCCGCCGCGACAGACCGGGACCAGGGGCCACGACCCCTTGCCAAACATATACCATCACCTACAGCCCTAGCACCTTACTCCAACTGCAAGGCCCTACCCCTGCCCATTGCCTCGCATCCTGGGACCCCACTACAAAACACTTTCTTTGCCAACACTGTGCATATCAAAGCTGCCCACAGAAGCCTTCCCCATCATATCACATGTTTCACGCAAACTGCAGATCCCTCCCTAAGCACGCCCTGGAGATTTCCATGCTGCTATCTGATGAAGAACCAGATGCCCTATTCCTTACAGAAACATGGCTTCATACGGACTCTGACCCTGATATTATCCAAGCACTTCCCGCAGGATATCAAATTCTCTGGGCTGATCGCTCATCAGGAAAAGGCGGCGGCATAGCTATCATATACAAAAGCCGATATAATTGCCACAGCTCCCCTATCAACCTGTCTAGCTGCGAATACTTCCCATTCTCGCTAGATTTTTCTCCCACATGCACCTTTTCAGTTACTCTCGTCTATCGGCCTCCCGGCACCCCAAGTAATTTTATCAATAACCTGGCACCCGCTATAGCCAGCGGAATCTGCAATCTACCAAACTACACCCTGCTGGGTGATCTCAATGTCCATTTAGATGATCCCCAGGACCCTGCAGCTGCCGAATTACTCAACAGTCTTGAGGCACTAGAACTTTCCGCACGAGTGCTGGAACCCACCCATTCCATGGGACACCTCCTAGTTCCAATTTTCAGCAATTGTGCCCACCTTACAGTTAGCTCTCCCATTCCTCTCCCCTGGTCTGACCATTCTGTGATCTCATTTACCTGGTCACCGCCAGGCTCACGTCCCGCACCATCCTTCGCACCCCGGAAAGATCGCAAGTGGTTGAAACTTAATCCTAACCAGTGGGCATCCACTCTGGTAGCCTCCGCCCCAGTAGGCAACCCTGACCCTGTCGTTAGTAACGATAACTTTAATAAATGGATCACCGAATCTTTAGACTGCATTATCCCAATCAAAGACATTGAACCCAAACAGAGACCAAGAAACGCACCTTGGTACTCCCAAGACTTGCGTAACATGAAAAAGGAATGCAAAAAATTGGAAAGAAAATGGCATATTGACTACCTACAAGCAAGCAAAAATGCATACCGAACCGCTATAAAACACTATAAAAATAGCATAAAAAATGCTCAATCCATTTTTTATGAAATTTATGATATATCGAATCGCAAAAACTCTGCTCAAACTTCCGGACAAACTACCAGATCCTCTTAGCGCTCCGACCCGCTGCATCGAGCGGGCCGAATACTTCCACAACAAAATAGCCTTGATCTACTCACCCTTCCCCCAAACCCTGTATATCCAAACAGGCCACAAGGAAACAAGCCCGCCTCCACCTGCCACCCTGGAGACTTTCCCACCACTGGAGCCCACCACCTTGGAAACCATCATGCTCCAGGTGAATTCCGGATCTCCCAGTGACCCAGCCCCAGCTCAGTCCCTCAGGACAGTAATCCCCGCCATTCTGCCCACCATCTTAGACCTGATTAACAACTCCTTATCCTCAGGTATTGTACCACCCAGGTGGAAACAGGCTACAGTCTGAAAAAGGCCAATCTGGATCAAAAGAACCCTGGGAACTACCGCCCGATCTCCTTGCTGCCATGGATAAGCAAAATTGCGGAAAAACACGTAAACCAATCCCTCACAGAATTCCTGGAAGCAAACAACTTACTGGATGTGTCACAAACTGGGTTTCGTCCCTTGCACGGAACAGAAACCGCGCTCCTTGCTGTGACGGAAGGAGTTAGGATGATCGCGGATCAGGGCGGAGCTGCGGCCATCATTTTATTGGACCTCAGTGCCTCCTTCGACACCGTAAATCACGTCATCCTACTGCACAGAATCTCAGAACTAGGAATCACCTCCAGGGCAGTGGCCTGGCTTCGATCATTTCTGTCACAGCGCTCTTTCCGAGTCTGCGAGGGCAACGTCACATCGCCCAGTAAACCACTCAGTTGTGGCATTCCTCAGGGCTCCTCCCTGAGCCCCACACTGTTCAACATATACATGCGCCCCATCGCCGACATCGTCCGCCCATTTGGCGTTCAAATTGTGTCTTACGCTGCCGACACCCAGTTGATGGTGACCCTTAATCACCCCTCTACCCAATCGAGTGATATGAGGGGCTGCATCGAGGCAGTGTGCGCCTGGTTGACCCAGTCTTACTTAAAACTAAATGGAGATAAGACAGAGCTAATGGTACTGGGTAACCCCCGGCAGAAATCCATTGACTCCATATGGCCACCATCCCTGGGCGCCCCCCCTCCCCCCATAGCCAAGGACACCATTAAGAGCATAGGACTCTGGATGGACAATACACTTACATTCAGCTACCAGGCAGTCAAACTATCTTCTACCTGCATGGGCATTCTGAGGCTCATCCGAAAGATCCTTCCGCTCCTTCCTTTCAAGGCAAGACAGATCATGGTCCAGGGCCTAATCCTATCTCGGCTGGACTTCGGGAACGCCCTTTTCCTAGGAGCCCCACAAATAACTCTAAGAAAACTCCAGGTGATTCAAAACTGCGCTGCCCGCACTCTCCTGCTCATCCCTCGCTGCCAATCTGTGAAATCCGAACTAAAAGATCTCCATTGGCTTCCAGTGAGGGAAAGAATCCATTTCAAAAGCATGTGTATTGCCCACCATGCCTACTGGAGGAAAGGAGCAACTCTGAACCATACCCTGATCACCGCCTACCATCCCAGCAGACAGCTTAGGTCGGCCTATGCCTTCCAAGCCATCAACCCCAGGATTAAAAGAGCGAGGAGTGGAGGCAGAATGTTTTCAGTAAATGCGGCAAAACTCTGGAACTCCCTTCCGCTCTCCCTTCGCTCAGAGCCTAACATCCTGCCTTCTCTTCTGTAGATAACTCAACCCCCTGCCACATACACCTCCCACTCCTAAGCGCTAGGACGCCTGCGGGTAGCTATCGCGCTATACAAAAACCAAATCCAATCAATTCAAGACGAAGACGAGCCATCAAGAAAAGCTCACTATATCACCATACAATAATGCAGGGTTGATGGAGGCTCCTCTCTAATGTAGTAGGTAGCTAGACAAGGAAACGAAGATCAATAGCATAAATGGAGTTCCAAACAAAAGACATGCTGTTTCGATGATGAGGGCCCAGAATTTAAGTGGCCCAGTACTGAACATCTTCTCAGTAGTATGCTCAAAAGCGCCATTTTGGAATAGAGTTGTGATGTATGCATAAAACAAATATGTTAAACTGATGACCGACAGTCATAAATAAAGTACAGACATAATCTGTTTCTGAAGACTCAACTAAAGATATTAAAGTGTTCCTTACTGGTTGACCTTAATGGGGTCACCGTCTTATCCGTCTGCATTCACTCACATTTTTAGGTCTCGCCTATGCAGCGCTTGCCCCCCATGTTTTCAACTGGCTCCTTTGAATGCCTTTTGTAAATGCTTTTCTTTCATTGGTTAGTTTGTTCACTAGTTCCTTCTTAGTCCCTCTCTTTCTACTGTTGTAACCACCCATAAGGACTAGTCCTATTATATGTAATCTTACTTGGGGCGTTTTATTTACAGTTAATTGGCACAATTTTGTTAATGACTTTTTGGGATTGCATGGTACATGCGAGTGTTACACCATCTGTGGCGGTACACCTCCTGCTCTGTTTGTTCCACCCCCTCCCCCTTCTACTCTCCCAGCCTGATTTCATGTCCTCCCAGTCCCTGCACAGCCTGCCTCCAGTCTTGTGGTGTTCCATGCACAAAATTCAGATATCACGAAGTTGACTCTGGAATACAGAAGAGCATACACAATTAGGCATATTTTGGATCTTGGAGGTAACTGTCCTTCCCCTCTCCACATCCCCATCTTCTTATTCGCACTACCCCACCCTTCTTCCTTAACCTCCCACTTATTAGGAGTAATTTCATACTTGAGCCCTGGCCTTTTCCTCCTCTTTTCACTGTTCCAAGATGGAGGACCCTCTTTAGCCATTCGCCTTGAGCGTTACTAAGTTTACTTCTCGACTCTTTAAATAATATTCTGCCATGGGAAATAGTTAGCACACTAAGGCAATACTTTTTGACCTTTTATATCAAATACAAGTCACCAATATGTGATCATCCAATAACACATTAATATTTTTCACTCTATAATACTTTCTCCAGAATATGGAATTACTTTTTTCCTTTAGCATTATGCTACATATTTATCATCTATTCTAATATGGCAGCCCATGTCGAACACATTTCCAAAGGGCCACACAACTGCCTCCAACGCCAATCAAATGAGGCCATGACTGATGTAGACGGGTACTAAATGCTATGCCTCTATTGCTGGTGCATATTCACCTTTCAAATTTAACAGAGGACTGAACAAGACCCACTCATAATATGCAGAACCTGTGAGTACTTGATCCGCTGCATTTGCCACTTTGACCCTTAACTTTCTCTAGGATGCAATTTTAGAAGGCTTTACCTATATGTCATGTCATTAGGCAGTGCCATAACACTGTGTGCCAGTTCTTAATTGTCCGATGTTCATTAGCCTGTCTAAAGTAATAAGCAACCTTTAATTAGAATTGTGCATCTGTTTCTGTTATTTAAATTTTGTTGGAAGATGAGGAAAACTCAATGTGCTGCCTGCAAGCCGGCTGTGCAGCCTACGCACCGTCAGAAGCTCCTCGTAGATGATGATGAAGACCCTTCACCTATCCATCAACAGTAGACAAAGCACCATCCTCACTGCCCTTATGTTGTGTATATGTCATAATAAATAAATATATATTTAAATATATATTTTGCCCGCCCGCCACCCTAGCGAAAAACGGGACCGCCTGCGAGCTGAGCGGCAGCCCCGCACTGCATATTAGGATGCCCCCGCCACAGTGGCGGGCACATCATGCATTTTTAACATTGTGGCGGGCGGTGCTCTCAGCATCGCCCGCCACAATGCTAAAAATTCATGTATGCATTTGCATACACAAAGCGGCAGGCACCGCGCGGTGCCTGCCACATTGTGTATGCAATTGTGTATGTGTACCACATTGTGAAGTGAAGACCGCATGCCTTTCCGTGACGGAAAGGCATCTGTTTAAGCCCATCATAATATGGCTGGCGGTGTCTAATAGACACCGCCACCATATTAAAAGTTTTCTGCCCCGGTCGCCTTAAGTGGCGGACGGTCTTTCCGTCCGCCGCGGTCCCCCCCGCCATCCTAATATGGCAGGGGGGATTTAGGTGCGGATGGCGGGAGGATTGCCCCCGCCAGGCTGGCGGTGGCTACCGCCAGCCTGGCGGGGGCAATCCGCCCACCATCCTAATGGGCCCCTAAGAGCTCAGTCAAAGTAATACAGAATAATGAGATAAGTATTTGATGGTCAGGGATCTCTCTAGTATGATCTTACTTGATCCTTTATATACCAAGATTAAGAATGCACAGACATTTGGATAGAAATGACTATGATAACTGAGATGATATGAAAATATTTAGTGTAGTTTATCAAGGCTTATGTAAAATAAAAATAAACAAAAACAAAAAGGGGAAAAGAGAGAATGTGGATTCAGTCTCCGCAACCGCAATATACATAAACAAAGAGAATCCACAGAGAAGAGTTAGGTATGGTCCCTACAGTGGTGGGGAACACACTGTGTTCTTTAAATACCCCTCACACACCAGAAGGACCCTTGGTGTCATGCTTCATCATAGGGGTCTTTGAACCCCTCTACAGGGTGCGGCGTGCTACTAACCAGCGACTACGTGGGAGCATTGTTGTAAACTCTATGTGTGGTGCGCAAGGGTGTGAGGTACTATGTGAGTGGTGGGGTCAGGAGTGAATAAACAAGTGAGTGATAAAAAATAGCTGGCATGTGAGGTCTAAAGAAAATGTGTCCGGCCTCCATGCGGGTATTGTTAAAAGGGGTGCGATGGAGGTATTATTGTATTTAATGTACAATACCTCACTTGTCCATCAACATATTTAGTAGCATAGCTTCTTCTTCAGGACGGGGTGCACAGATTCCCACCTTACTCACGTCTGAAATGGGTTTTAATTACCACTATGTTAGATTACCCGAAAAAAATGAAAACCTGAATGTGCCTAATCATCTCAATATCTCACTTATTAGTGCCTACAATGAGGACATAGAAAAAGAATAAAGTACCTACAATGAGGACCTGAAAAAAGGAAGAACACAGGGAAAACAAGGAAAAACAATGTGGTATTTCAATTGTAAAATCCAACATGGTTAAATAGTGACCTAAAAAAGTGGTAATAACACTCTCTAGACACATAAGGTCATTCTATTCCGGTGCAGTGCCCTGTAAAAAATGACAAGTACATGACAGACACACACAAAACATAAAACACACACTCTATTCAGAAATCCAGTGGTTAAAAGGTAGTCCTGCAACCATTAAGTTGTTTACCTCAGGTAAAATCAGAAAGCATACTTTTTACCAGTTGCTGAATGGCGACATGAGCCTGATAAACGGAGGGATCAGGTGCTTAATAGCATCCTAAAAAAGGGAGGCAAGAGGAATACACAGTCTCTGTAGCAGCGTTTATATCGGTACTCACATCAATGGAATCCAGTTGTGGGTTTGTGATTGCTGCCTCAGCTATGCCGTACTTACAAAGCAATAGGATTCCCTGTTGCCAAACTGTCCCATCCGCGACTCCCTGGTTCAATGAGGAGCGCGGAGGGATAGGCTTAAATACGCTCCTTAATTGGATAATTGGGAAAGTTTTGTGCTAGCCCGGTGACACTGAATATTCAATGAGCGGTCATGGCGCTTCTCATACGCCTTTGCGGATGTATTCTAGTGGGGGTGTGGCCGTTCAGTGCCCAAGGTATAGAGGAGGAAGACGCTAGTATGCCCATGTGCCCTGGCGGTGGACAGCTGTAGTGATTCAAGCGCAAGCGCAGTAGAAAGGGAGAGGCACTGTTATGCCCATGCACACTGAATGTTATGGAATTCTGTGGATTGTGCACCTGCACAGTAACACTCAAAAACCACAGACGGGGCCTGTGCCTGTGTTGTGAAACGCATCGAAAACCAACACTCTCGGCCCCGTAGGAGTTGTGGTGATTTAAATAAAGCAACAGTCTTTGCACCGCATGTATCTGCAGGTATAGGTGCTGCGAGGCCCCGAGACCGGGATAAAGAAGAGACATTGGGGCATTTCACTCGTGCCACTCGGTAATAACCATAGACAGGAACGCAAGTGTCTTTACATTGAGACAAGTAATAACAGGTCAAGGTTACATAAAGACGCAGTAAAGGTGCAAATGTGGAAAAACCACTTGTGTATGTCGCTATGATGTATACTTGCCTTCCCAACAGGTGGGTATACCACTCAGATCACTGTGATAACATATTGCGGTATGCCCCACCACCTTATGACAGATGCACATGTGTCAGGGTAGATCACTAGGTAAATTGATTCCATGGGATATCATCATTTAGTCCAGCGGTGTTGGTCCCTAAGCGGAACATCCAGCGCTGTTCTTCAGATAGAAAATGGGACGCCATTTTCGTCGTATTCCTCTTGCACCTGATGTTGCTTTTGTGTTCATCAATCCTGATCTTCACTGGTCTAGTGGTCATGCCAATGTATTCAAAGCCGCAAGGGCATGTTACCAAATACACAACATTGCGGCTATTACAGTTGGTGAATTTCTACTGCTCCCACTCACTTCCATTGCGGAATTTCAGTCATCTGCTTTTTGGTCAGGTGGCAGCTACTTCAATTGCCACACGGGTGGTGTCCCTGGTCCCACTGCACAGTGGCTTGTTCAAGTTGGTTAGTGCGGGGTCGGGTATGAACCAGGATGTCTTTCAGGTTCCTCCCTCTCTTATGAGCGAAAAGAGGTTTCTCTAGATTAAGTTTGCCACACACAAGGGTCCTCCAGTATCTATTCACGATTTTTGAATTCTCGTTGGAGTGAGTATTGTAGGTAGTTACACAGATTGATCTCTTATTCGGTTCTTTTTGTATTTTGTCCTCTAAGAGAGCATCTCTGTTGTTATTACGTGCTTTATTCATGGCCCTGTTTATCACTGGTATTGGATATTTCTGTTTCTCCAGCTTTTCCCGAAGATCCCCTGCCTGGATTTTATAATCACTCAGGCAGGAGCAGTTCCGTCTCAGGCGGAGGAACTGGCCATAGGGGAGGTTGTCACGTAGGTGACGTGGGTGAAAGCTGTCGTATCTTAGCAGGCAGTTCTTTGAAGTGGGCTTAAAGTGGGAGGTTGTTTTTAATAGCCCTCCTTCCAGGTAGATGTTCAGATCCAGGAATACCATTTTCTCACGCGATGCGGAGCTGGTAAATTTAAGAAACGGATTCTGTGCGTTCAGCCATACCATAAACTGTTCAATGGACTGAAGGTCACCTTCCCAAATGACCAACACGTCGTCTATGTATCGCCTCAAGGTTTGTATGTTCTGTCGGTCGGGGTTGTTTTTTGGTGGAGGTTTTTTTGTTCCTCCAGGTGGTGCACGTAGAGCCCGGCCAGACTAGGAGCGAAGGTGCTCCCCATGCTGGTCCCATGGCTCTGTAAGTACAGGGTGGTTTCGGACTGAAAAATGATGCACTCCATCACGAGGTTCCTGGGGGTCTGGTACTCCCATGGTTTGGAAAACAGGACCTCCTCTATGATGTAGAGTGTCTCGTCATGGGGTAAGCTGGTATACAAGCTTTTTACATCCAGGCTCAATAGGAACTGGTCAGAGGGGTTGAAAGGTAAGTTCTGTAAAAGCTGGAGTACTGCTTTAGTGTCCTTCAGATATGTATCCGTAGCCTGGACCAGGCAGCATAGGAAGGCGTCAGCAAATCTAGACAAAGGTTCCGAGATAGACCCGATGCCCTAGACTATCGGTCTACCCGACGGGTGGGCCAGGTCTTTATGTATCTTGGGAATGGTGTAGAAGTACGGAGTGTTTTCTGGACTAAGAACTCAGCCTCCTTTCTGGACAACCAATCGTGTGCCAGAGCTTCTTCCACCATTCCCATGAATCTGATACGCACTGTCTCCGTAGGGTCCTCCTGTAGGACATGTAGTTCCTCTTGTCTGATAGGAGTCTACGACACTCTTGGTCATATGCAGATGTTGTTTGCACAACAATCGCACCCCTTTATCGGCAGGTTTGATAACGATTTCTTTATTTCCGGATAGTTGGTGAATGGCTTCCTGTTCTAACCTGCTGGTGTTGTGAAACACATTCTTGTTGCTTGTTGTCAATTTGCCTAGATCCATCATCACTGCCTTCTCAAATGCCAGTAGTTCCACAGGCAGGGCAATATCGGGTGGTGTGAATGTAGATTTTAAGTCTGAGGCCTGTGTCGGTGGATATGGAAGGAATTTCTTCCTTTTCTTACAAATTCCTGCATCTCAGCATGAATTGTGAAGGTATCCAGTCTGTTCGTGGGCCCAAAGCCTAAGCCTTTATTCGGAACAGCCTTCTGGGTGTCAGACAGTTCGAAAGGGGTTATGTTCACTACTAGGTCGCCCTCTTGCTGGTTGAGGCTTGGTTATGGAGTCCGCCCGTCATGCTCCTTGTCGCCACTCGTGGGTCTTCTTGTCCTCCTGACTGCCAATGCACGTTGTTCCCCTTCCTGTTCCTGCCTCGTCTGGGTACTTGGCGTGATCCTAAAAAAGGCTGTGGTCCCTAGAAACCCCTGTCATATTCTGGCGTCCATTGTTAGAACGGTCCATACTGGTGTTGTTGGTAAGTATGGGGGCCAGGTAGTGTTGATACATCGGTGGGCCCTGGTAACCCCTCCATCCTCTCTGTCTAGGGTAGAATGATCTCTGTTGTCCTTTCTGGTACCTGTATGGATGGTTCCCACTTCAGTTTGATCCATTCAAACTACCATATGATGCGTCACTATTCAGGTCACTGTTGTTATCTCTGGTGGTGAAGTCAGCTCTTGTGTAGGGATATGCTCTTTCATGTGTGAACCGCTCCTTATCTTTCTTCAGTTTATTGAATGTACTCTGTTTCAGCGTGACTTCAAAATCCGTCATCTGCTGGTTAAGCTCCTCAAGACGTTTTTTGAGGATGGTGTGGGATTGGTATGACTTAAGTTGTACCTCCAGTTTTTGAATATCAACCTTCAGCTTCTGTGCTATTCTTGTCGCTGTTTATATTATGAGGACTAACCAATCTCTGGTGCAGTGCCACAAGATGAGTGACCAGTCCTTTTTGAAAGCCATTTCGTTTTGGAAGATAAAGGGTTTGTTCTTGACAATCAGGCCTTCAGGGGCCACTTTTGCCCTCAAATACTCGGTCATCAATAGCCCGTGCAGGGCTGCCTTTATCTGGGTTCTCCTTAGATTGGTTAGTTTGTCCAAATCTGATACACTCGGGCCTGGTTTGGTACTGCTCAGACCTTCAAACGGGTTGATTGCTGCCAGGATGCGGTCGATCTCATCTTCACCAAAGGTGAGGCCATTTTCGTCTGCCATATTGTAGGGATTTTCTGGTGTTGGTAAAGGACTGGTTGGTACTTTCTGCTAGTGTGTGTGAAAAAATGTGTGTGTGTGTGTGGTAAGTGTTTATATAACCAGGACTTCTGGTAAGTGTTAGTATAACCAGGACTTCAGGTAAGCCCCCACAGCTGCATGCTGTCTTAATCATAAACAAAAACAAAAAGGGTAGTGGAGAGGATGTGGATTCGGTCTCCCCAACCGCAATAATCATAAACAAAGAGATTACATAGAGAAGAGTTAGGTATGGTCACTACAGTGGCTCGGAACACTCTGTTCTTTGAATACCCCTCACACACCAAAAGGACCCTTGGTGTCATGCTTCATCATAGGGGTCTTCGCACCCCTCTACGGGATGCGGCGTGCTACTAACCAGCGACTACGCGGGTGCACTGTTGTAAACTCTATGTGTGGTGTGCGAGGGTGTGAGGTACTATGTGAGTGGTGGGGTCAGTAGTTAATACAATACCTCACTTGTGCGTCGACATGTTTCGAAGCATAGCTTCTTCTTCAGGACGGGGTGCACAGATCCCCACCTTACTCACGTCTGAAATGGGTTTTAATTACCACTATGTTAGATTACCCGAAAAAAATGTGCCGATTCATCTCAATATCTTAATTATTAGTGCCTACAATGAGGACCTAAAAAAAGAAGAAAGTACCTACAATGAGAAACTGAACAAAAAGAACAAAGGGAAAACAAGGAAAAACCATGTGGTATTTCAATTGTAACATCCAACACGGTTGCTTTATTTAAATCACCACAACTCCTACGGGGCCAAGAGTATTGGTTTTCTGATGCGTTTCACAACACAGTGTGTGGTTTTTGAGTGTTACTGCGCAGGTGCACAATCCACAGAATTCCATAACATTCAGCGTGCATGGGCATAACAGTGCTGCTCCCTTTCTACTGCGCATGCGCTTGAATCACAACAGCCGTCTACCGCCAGCACACATGGGTATACTAACGTCTTCCTCCTCTATACTTTGGGCACTGAACTACCACACTCCCACTAGAATACCACCGCATTGGCATATGAGAAGCACCATGACCGCCCATTGACTCTACGCAGAAAGCACTAATAAGTGAGATATTGAGCTGAATAGGCACATTTAGCTTTTCATTTTTATCGGGTAATCTAACATAGTGGCAATTAAAACCCATTTCAGATGTGAGTAAGGTGGGGAACTGCGCACCCCGTCCTGAAGAAGAAGCTATGCTTCGAAACATGTTGACGCACAAGTGAGGTATTGTACATTAAATACAATATTACCGCCATCACACCCCTTTTAACAATACCAGCATGGAGGCCGAATACATTTTCTTTAGACCTCACATGCCAGGTATTTTTTAACACTCACTTGTTTATTCACTCCTGACCCCACCACTCACATAGTACCTCACACCCTCGCACACCACACATGGAGTTTACAACAGTGCTCCCACGTAGTCACTGGTTAGTAGCACGCCGCATCCCATAGACGGGGGCGAAGACCCCTATGATGAAGCATGACACCAAGGGTCCTTTTGGTGTGTCAAGGGTATTTAAAGAACACAGTGTGTTCCCCACCACGGTAGGGACCATACCTAACTCTTGTCTGTGGATTCTCTTTGTTTATGTAAAATAAATGCACCAACAAATGACACTAGTTTATAAGGGGATGCGCCATTCCAACTGCCTGCTGTGAGGGGAACGGCACCTTTCACACACTCCTGAGCCTTTACCTGCTCTCCCTGGGGGTCAGCTGTTTCACTCCGCATTGCTGCGCCGCACCGCACCGCCATGAGGGAACCGGCCAGGCGGTTGCGGCATACAACACTCAGCAGGCTTTGCGGGGGCACTGAGCGCAGAGAGAGGACGTCACCTGAGGGCGTGGGAGGCCCTCATAGCTAGCCCGGCCTTCCCGCAGCGCGGGATGCACCATTCCAACTGCCTGCCATGAGGGTAACAGCACCTTTCACACGCTCCTGAGCCTTTACCTGCTCTCCCTGGGGGTCAGCTGTTTCACTCCGCATGGCTGCGCCGCACCGCACCGCCGTGAGGGAAATGTCCAGGCAGTTGCAGCATACAACACCCAGCAGGCTTTGCTTGGGCACCGAGCGCAGAGAGAGGACGTCCTCAGAGAGTGTAGGAGGCCCTCATAGCTAGCCTGGCCCTCCTGCAGTGCGGAACGTGCCATTCCAACTGCCTGCCGTGAGGGGAACGGCATCTTTCACATGCTCCTGAGCCTTTACCTGCTCTCCCTGGGGGTCAGCTGTTTCACTTCACATTGCTGCGCCGCATCACACTGCCGTGAGGGAAACGGCCAGGTGGTTGCGGCATACAACACCCAGCAGGCTTTGCAGGGCATCAAGCACAGAGAGAGGACATCACCGGAGGACGCAGGAGGCCCTCAGAGCTAGCCCGGCCCTCCCTCAGCGCGAGATGCGCCATTCCAACTGCCTGCCGTGAGGGGAACGGTACCTTTCACACGCTCCTGAGCCTTTACCTGCTCTCCCTGGGGGTCAGCTGTTTCACTTGGCATTGCTGCACTGCACCTCACCTCCGTGAGGGAAACGGCCAGGCGGTTGCGGCATACAACACCCAGCAGGCTTTGCGGGGCACCGAGCGCAGAGGGAGGACGTCGCCGTAGGGCGCAGGAGGCCCTCATAACTAGCCCGGTCCTCCCGCAGCGCGGTACGCGTGCAGGCGTGCCCGGGCGCTGCCCGGCAAAGCCCAGGCCAAGGACGGGCCCATCCGCACCCGTCAGAGGCCGGAAGAGGCTGGGCCCCCCCTCTAACTTTCCAGACCCTGGATCAATCTGGGATTAACAAGAAAGGTACTGTGACAGTGCCTGCGCCCATTGCAAGCATTTGAACTCCTTGAGTCTTGATATATATTGATATTTACTGAATCTTTTAACTCAATTGCAGTTTGCACATTACGTGACTTTACGCTGCAAATAAATTTGGACTTCGCTTTTTTGCACTTTTCACTTTGCACTTTTTCCTGTACACGCATGCTTGGCTTATTTTGAGTTTAATGGTACTATTTTTATAAAGTATAAATGTTTTAACAGTTTTTAATCTTGGTCCTTATTAAGGGGCCCTGCGCATTTAAGCACTAAGCATTTTTTCCCCTTTGGGGACACAGTGTTTCAGCTAGTTTACAAAGGTTGTGTAGTACTAACACCAATGTTTTGAGAGCTACACCCTCTAGTGGAGGAACAAAATGGGGAAAAGGAAGCAAGCTGTGAGCCATATATCCAAAGTACCAAGTAAACATAAAAGATTGACATGACACTGCTAAATTACTTAACAAGGGCTGTTGGTGACATTGAAAGACAGATTATCTCCGTAGAGGAAACAATAAACAATTAATCTGCTATCCCATCACCTCCACAACAGCTTGATACGTCCAGCATAGTGATATGCGATGCAAGTGGCATAGAGGTGGGAGGGAAAGAGATACTTGATAATGCTACTTGTGCACAGTTTAATAACGGGTGTGTTCAGGAAATCTCTGATGATATTTTAAATGACTCTGCAGAAAATAACCAACTACCATCTAAGAAAAAATGCTGTAACTCGCCAAATCCATTAGTAGCTAACAACACCGGTGGAGATGCAGTAATAATACATCCGGTCCCTGCCCATACCCCTAGATCTGCTCAGACGCAATCAAAAAGGCCATATGGGAAATCACAGGGGGGCAGGAAACAAAATACAAAGGGACCTGGCCACCATGAGGGGGAAAAACGGCCACTGTAACTCCAAGCGAAGTAGCGGAGCTATGTGTAGCCATAAAAGATCTAAAAGAATTTGTGTCACGATCAATCAATACCCTTGGATCAAGGTTGGAAAAAATAGAAATTGGTCTAGAAAAATTCTTAGGGGTCCATCAGAATAACACACTATGTAACAACGCAGCAAACCAGAAACCTTTTAGGTAAAACCGTGCAACTAGATAAGCCTAGTACAAAAATAACTTCATTGACAAATAAGAAAATCCTAGAAGTTAGCAAGCGGGGTGACTGCCAGGATCAGCGACCTAACGCATCCACATTTCCTGACAAAAGTCACGTACAAAAAGAAGAGAGAATTAGACCTAAAGTCTTGGGCAGGGAAGGTAGTAAACTAAGGACTGAACAAGCGACTGGAGTAAATATTAGCAAGGGGGTTAATAATGCTTCTGAGGAAAGGTATAATGCACAAATACTTAACCTTCCCCCAGCGGCAACGCCATATACTATTATTTTAGTTGATGTTCCCCAACTTTCACCAGAACCGTACAAAATTGGCTTGCCTTAAGAAATAAGACTATCAATTGGTTGGGTGATAGGACAGGTCTAACAAACACACTTTTTAAGGAATTTAAGATGGTGAGGAGGGTGGCCTGGGTAGGCCAATGTAATTAACTCTACGAAGGTTACTGCATCGTTCTTTCGTTAGGCTCACCGGCCCTAGTTAGGGAAGTCCTATCAAGAATGTATAAATTAGTCACATCTAATACCAGCATCCAAGTGCATTCCCTGGTTTTTTTTACCCACCATATATCATTAATACCCCAGTTCACCATGGCAAGCAAGGTTGGAGACAAGAGGGACCAGGTTTCAAATTGGCAGTGTCAAATAGATGTGGTCCCCTTACTTCCTTAGACGAGAATGATTGGGATTCAATTGATAGGGGTCACCATGTACATAAGCATACTCCAAATACTGATAACCTGGTTATTATATCTCCGCAGAATCCGGCCTTGGAAATACGAGGTTGAAATGGAATGTACCTTAAATAGTGCCAATGTCCCAGGAGGTGGCCACATGAACCAAATTGATAATCAATTGGGGCTATGTAGAATCTTGTTCTGGAATGTGGCAGGCCTAAGGAATAAGGTGAATGACCCAGCCTGGTCAACTTTTATTAAAAAATGTTGATGTTCTGTGTCTGCAAGAGACCTGGGCTTGGGTATAAGACATATCACACTCCTGCAATTCAATCACTTAGGGCCAGATGTAGGTAATCTCAATGTACCTATGCTTAAATGCCGAATTTTACTGATTCGGTATTTAAGAATAGGTAAATGGGATGTAGGTAATCTTTTGTTAAAAATTACCGAATCGGTAAGATTCGGTAATTACCGAATCGGTATGTACCGATTCGGTAATTGACATTCATTCCTATGGGCCTGGAGGCCCATAGGAATGAAAGGCAATTACCGAATCGGTAAATACCGATTCGGTAAAAGGGGGAAAACATTGAAGGGTGGCAGGGTGTCACTTTGACACCCTGTTGCACCCCTCAATTGGGTATGGGTGCACATGTGGCACACATACATGCGCTAAGGGCATGTATGTCTGCCACAAGGCACCTTTGAAAATGCACTGATTTGCATTTTCAAAGGTATTCCTTATTTACCACCAACTTATAGTTGGTGGTAAATAACGAATCCTAAAATGGGAAAAGCACTCATTTGAGTGCTCCCTACATTGCAAATTCTGTAATTTACCGATTCGGTATTTTAAGGAATCGGTAATTTACCGATTCCTTAAAATACCGAATTGGTAAATTACTGAATTTGCAATTTAGGCCACCTACATCCCAAATGCCCAATACCGGTCGGTCCCCGCCTAAATTCAGTAATTTCGGCCGTTACCGACCGATATTGGGCCACCTACATCTGTCCCTTAGTGGTAGGCCAAAAGGAGCATTATGTGTTTATATTTCGAATCCGATGGCCATACATAAGAGAGTGATGGTTACTTCTGAAATTTATTACCAAACTGTTTTAATACAGACAGACTGCAATAATGCACTGTTCCTTGTAAATTTTTAAAACAACATCGAAATAGCCCATCTGGGATCCATATTAGAGAAGCTCAGTGGGGATATTGCCAATACAGAATCAAAGGCCAACATTGAAATAATACCTATTTGGGGCGGGGATTTTAATACTAGTCTGTGTCCAGTGGCGGGTTCTGGGAAGTATGGTTTAACTTTGGATAAAGATGATCCATCATTCCACTTCCCACACACCACAACAGGCGAGCAGTTCAATGAGATCATGTTTAAACATGATCTGGGATTTTCTAACCGCTTGTGCACGCCTGTAGTGGAGTTTGGTTATACATTTATAGGGAGAGGCGCTAAATCAACTATTGATTTCATCATCATCCCAAACCGCTATGCCAGCCACATGAAAGCCTATGACATCCACCATAATGTTATGAGTGACCACTTGGCTATTAGTGTGAACATAAAAGTTCCAAGCCAGGTGCCAAAGAGAACTTGTAATAAAATAGCATGGGTGCAGGACATAGAATTGGGAAGAAAAAACGGATATGCTATCCGTTGGGGAAGCAGGGACCCTACAAAATTAAGTACAGAGATAGTAGTAAAGGCATTAGATCCAATCTTACAATGCCTAAGTGACAGACCGACACATGATGATGTTTTAACTGCTTTTCATAATATTACTGAGATTGTCAGAAAAACTTTATTTAAAGAACATAAAGGCACCTGTAACACAAAGAAAGGTTGGTTTCATAAAAAGTGTACCAAAAGTTATTCAAACCTAAAGAATGCCTTACATAGTGAGGCGATAGATATTACTGAGATAAGGGTATGCAGAAAACGGTATCATAAAGCAAGGAAAAACAGGATATCCGAGCTGAAAGATAAGGCCTGGAAGGATCTCAGTGAGGCCGCTGAGTCTAAAGATAGCTCAAAATTCTGGGTAGCAGTAAACGCACCCTTCCTTGTTAATAAAATAGATGTACGAGCCATTGAGCTGGCCATAGCAGAACAGACCTGGACTGCCTTTTTTTCTAAAGTATATGCAAGACCGAAGTCTAATGAGGAAGTTTTTGGGAGGCCCAAAATAGGGAGTGTAGATCAGTCCTTCATACCTATTAAATTTGATATCTCTCTTCAGGACGTAAATGCCGCAGTCAAAGCAAATAAGAGTGGGAAGGCCGCTGGCCCTGACGGGGTACCAATTGACCTCTACAAGTCAAATCTGGAGGTTTGGGCCCCATTTTAACCAGGGTTCAACAAGCATGTTGCGAAAGAGGATTTATTAGTACATGGTCCGAATCCATCATAGTCCCTATTTTTAAAAAGGGCGATATAGAGAACTCTGCTTGCTACCCCCCGATATCTTTGTTGGATTCTCTGATGAAGGTAGCGGGCAGGATTGTCCTAGATCGACTACAGGGATGGACCGAAGAATAAAGGCATTTTAAGCGACGTCCAATATGGTTTTAGAGCTGGTTTAGAAACTAACGAGCAGATTTTGAATTTAAGAATTTTAATTGGTAAATATTCTAAGGCCAAAGCAGAGAAATTCTATTTGGCTTTTGTAGATCTTTCATCGGCTTTCCATTGTGTAGTTCATGAAAAGTTGTGGGGTGTTCTTAAAGAATTGAAAGTCGACCCTGTTTTAATTCAGTTTTTAAGACAGTTATATACCGGAGCCAGTGCAAAGGTCCTCTACTTTGCCGAGGGTGAGTGTACCGCCTCATTTAAAATAGAACAAGGTGTTAGGCAGGGATGCGTATTGGCACCACTCCTATTCTCTTTATAGACCAACGCCTTTGAACAGGAGTTGGTGTCACATACTAGGGATCTGCCATTTGTAAACTCCCGCCCGATCGCATCTCTCCTTTATGCCGATGACGCTGTCCTCATGGCCCGCACCCAAGTAGGTTTACAAAGGGCTCTTTCTTTTTATACTACTTTTATAGAGTAGGCTTGGCCTAAAATTGAATGCCAAGAAAAGTTTTGTGATGTAATGCGGGAAAACGAAAAATAAGATTAGAAGTTTTCAGGCGGGGGGAGTAAGGTGGAAACCATCCCTTCATTTAGCTATCTGGGCGTGCTTTTTGACAATCCGGTTTGTGGGCACCAGCTGTTAAGGCTAGGTCCTCCTTACTTTTTATGAAGTACATTGCAGCCCTTTTTAACTTTTCTAAAAAATAAGGGAAAAGGCCACCAGAAATGTTGTTAAAGATATACCAGGCAAAGTGCATGAGTATAGCAATTTACGGGGCAGGAATCTGGGGATTCCAAGACTGCACTATAATTCAGTGCATTGAAAATGTTTTTTTGAGGTCCCTTCTAAGTGTTCCAACCAGTGCACCAGTTTTTAATTGTCATTCTGAGCTGGGAGTTACATACATTTCTGACCTGATTAAGGTCCAGCTAGTTTTGCTATGGAATAGAATTTGGACCACAGAGAGTGCTGGTCTTAACCGGGAAATAATAAAGGATGCAATGAGACTAGACAACGTCCGTAAAATCTTATGGTTGATATACGTTGAAAATTTTATGCAGGACATTGGCCACCCAGAATATTTTACCTCTCCCGATAGTATGAATTTTATTAAACGAAAAGTGTTTAAAAAAGTTTTTATGACTCACCTAGAAGAAAAGAGGTTAACACTTGAGCTGAATAAACCCATAGTGATCCATCATCAACTGATTACCACCACATGTAATATTCAACCATATCTGCAATAAGTTTTGGGCAGATATGACAGATATCTCTTGACCAGATTTAGGTTTGTTACCTTTCACCATCTAATTACGTACCCAACCATTAATGACTGGTCAAGGGAACTCTGTCAATGTCGTTGTGATAAAGTTTCACGACAAAGCACAGTACATATGGTTTTATTCTGTAAGTTTTATATTAATGAGAGGCTGAGATGGTTAAAACCACTATTAAAACAAGAAGGATGGAAGCAATGTCGCCCCGCTTTTACATATTCACAGGGGCTTGATAGCTACTATTGTATTGGTTCTATGGCGGGCTTCCTAAAGAATGTAATGAGGACAAGGAAAGCTGTTAACATTTAAATTTCAGGAAATGTATTGGAATGTCTACCTAAGGGAACCACAACATGTTTACAAGTATATTATGGACATTTCATAACTTTCCGCACGATAGCCGTGTATAAATGAATGTTCTTAATGTAATATATGATGATGTATTGTCTCTTTTTACATGTTTGCTTTTATGATTTTAATGCTCAAAATCCAATAAAGCTTGTTTTGATTGATTGATTGATAGTTTATAAGGCAATTCAGGCAAATTCTAAGTAGATATGCCAAAGCTCAAGAGTTCAGGAAGGGACATGAAATATGCCAGTTCAAGCAGTCACCCAGAAAGGAAGAGACCACTAGGCACATATGGCTCATGCCTTCAGGTCGGAAAGGAAGTTAGGTAAATCCGTATCAGGCAAGTTTAAAGATGCCAAGAAAGTTCTGCAACTCTCCATCAGCGATAGTAAGGAAATAACTAGCAGCCCATCCAACTCTTGCAGTGTGGGCCTGTTCATCAACCAGTTTCCCAGTTCTCCCCGTCTGTTCAGTTAGACAATACTATATTCTTAAAGTTTCAGGTTGACACCTCCTGGAGTCACCTCACCTGGTCAGACCACTCAGTTCATTGGTCAGTTTGTATAGGATGAATTCCAGGCGTTATAGAGAAGACACAAATTGTAGAGAATTGGTGGTTCAATTACGCAGTCCTTAAGCAATCCAATAAGTGAAATGTCGAAACAATGCTCCTTTAGCAAGAGCACATGACCACGTTCAAGAGGATAGTTTCCCAGGCAGCGGTTTGGATTATAACGAAAAATGTAGCAAAGTGTAACACTGTTTCACATTATTTGTTATATTGAGGAATTCTCTCACAAACAATAGATTTAGCAATTCAAGGGAATTTACAAATTATAATCAGGCCCACATTTAATCAAGCTAATTTAACGTAAAAAGTATATAATTACTAAGCATACATTCATAGGAAATATAAAGATGTTATGATTCCAGTATTGTAGTGTAGTTCCTATATCCCTGATAAGCTCTGCAGATTGAAATAATATACACTAAAGTTTTGACATAGGACTGAGGTCATTATGTCTCTATCGAGTGCATTAAACTGAATTACTTGTGTGTGCCAGCTAACTCAGAGGTCACTAGAAACTTTCTCGAATGAACAAGAAGGGATTAGTTTCTGACAACCGCATAAACATGACAACTTTGTTTCCCTTAGAGTAGGAACAGTATCTTCAGAGTTGTGGAAACAATAGATAACCGTTTCACTCAGTCAATCGCGCATGCTTCGTTTTTACAGAGTTGCACAGAAATAGAGAGACGGGTGTTTCAATAAAAAGAGTTTATTGAACATTCTTATTTCTCATGCAAGAAATATGAACTGATACAATCGTAAGACACAATGCGAAGTATAAAATGTACAGCGTTAGCATTAACATAAAATAATACTGTAATAGCATGTCTTTTAGCTACGACATATATTCATTAAAATACATACATAATATCACAGGCTAAAACATTCATCTGGTGCTCCTAAAATAATCCTACCCCAGTGTACCTAACCTAAGTGCAGTACGAGGGAAGAAGTAGGTGCTCTTCTTAGTCTGGTTTAGTTATGCCAAGAGTTGCCAAAAGTTTCTCTAGGTTCTAATCAGCTCCATACCTTAGAATGAGAGAGGTTAGTACCTCTTCCCGGGACTCGATCTCTAACACCCCGCAAGGGGAGTCAGAAACACTGGAGCTGGATTCTCTGCGAGGATGACAGTGTCTGGTCAGTGCGTCAGTTGGGGACGTGACGTCCTTCGGGACTTGCTGTGGCGAGCTGCGTCGTTCAAATAGATAGTCAAACCGCACCGAACCATGGTTTGCAATGGCAAGTGAAGGCATATTTATACCTTGAAGGTGTTTAGGAATGCCAGTAGTAACGTAAAAGTAGGGCATAAGAACGTCATGAATGCACCCTTAAGGAATATATGTTCATGCATAATAAATGAGTTCTTGGAGAAATCAATATCCAAGCAAGGGGAAATCCTAAAAGCTTAAGAGTCTGGTTTTCTAAGAACTCTTTGTGACAAAGAGGATCGGATGTAGTTGACCATGCCTGTATTTGGTTAGCATGAGCAATGCCTAAATAAGGACTGGATTTCTATGCCTAAATAAGGGCAATGTGAATTACACCTATATAAGGGCATGAATCGGGAAATCTAGATACAATATCTAAATCTACACACAACACCCAGTTCACTTTCGGATGTACATGTTAAACATATCTAAAACATAGCTACATATGGATGGCTAAGAATATGTCTAAAATACATTTGGAAAAATGCATTTAAAACTGTTGTGATGCATAAAATGCAATTGTGCTGTACATATTAAAGCAATGTTTCATTCTAAGCATCAGTTGGCAATGAATGCTAATTGAATGAATACACATATAAATACATTTATGAAATGGCTTGTAAATACAGAAGAAAAAGGGCCAAAACCATTTCATTTCAGATTACATAATCATTTAGTTGTGGACAAGGTCATATATTGTCTCAGGAAGTATTCAAAGAATTCTTGTTCTCTATGAATAGTTCTACTATAAGCAGATTACCTGTGCCAAAAAATGAAAAATACTAATTTGGAAAAAGAAATGTAATCATAGGAAAAAGTTCTTTGTCTTGTAAAAAATGAAGGTCAAATTCAAAGTCTCTCAGAACACTGTGTGCCATAATCAAAAGTCAGTGTTAGGGCTTGGAGAAAACATGAAATCTTCCATGTCTGTAGACAAAAAGTCATCTACCATTGTAGGTGAAAGTAGGATTACCTCGTTTAGAAGATTAACCACACATAGATGTGAAGCATCGCCTTCAGCGTTGGTCCCATCAGCAATGTTCGTATCGGATGTTACCTGCGCGCCTGTTGTTTCCTCTCATACCTGAGCAGTAGCAATTTGCGTCTGTGAGATCTCAATGAATGCTGTCATCAAGATTGGAAGCAGCTGGGGACAACACAGAGCATGGGCCATTACCGGGCCCAGCAGAGTATTGATATCCGTAGGCATGACTAATGGGAGTGTTAGACAGATGTCTAGCACGCACTCTTCCTTGCAAAGCAAGCAGCGTAGAACAGGTAAGATGCAATCTTGCCAGATTGGTCTGAATGACAGAAACCATGTGATATTTAATTCTCGTAGATGAGGTAAGTCTAGAATTTGAACGATGCGCTCACGACAGTTCATCTCCAATAGAGCTCTCTCTATGGTGCTTGGAGTGGCGTTGGTGATTTGGCTTGCCATATCGTAGCAGTAGGAGCAAAAATAGGATCCCTGCAACATGTCCAAAAAGTAGTGGCAGTCTGCCAAACACAGAGTGCACAAAGTTGGGAAATATTCTGAGGACTGCTTGAAAAGGTGCTAACAGTCCTGAACATACGTTCTTAAATAGGTGTACAATACTGCTCGTATCAGACATGTTTAAGATACGTTCCAACCTTTCTGAGAAATGTATAGGGCAGTTTGTATTCAAAAGGGGTTGTATCTCGGCAGAAGTCCTTGCGACTTGTAGATCATAGGTTTCTTTGGCCGAGGTCAGTGACACAGTTTTTTGTAAAAGAATGGCTTTCATTCTGCTTGGAGTATCAATTCGTATAGAAGAGATGTTCAGTGAAGGCCAAAAAGGCGACTCCCTGACTGTCTTGGTTTGTGGAAACAATACTTGCATACAGCAAGTGACCCTGGATGAAACAGTCACTAGATATGGAATACCTGGCAACATGCCACAGCAGCTGTGATCATTCAACATTAGGTAGCTCCCATTAGAAAGTAGTACAAAATTGTATTAATCACTGCAGCTGGTGAACCTTGCAGGTGACACTATAGGTTCGGAGTGGAACCATCGCAGGCCCCATGTAAATTAATACCCCGACAAAGGAGAGAATCACTTAGTGCGTTTTCACAGTTAGAACCGCTAAGAAACACTTCACACACCCCACTCCAAAATCTGTGTGTGTGTTAAATTCCAGGATTACTTGATGTAATCTTTTCCCAAACTTTCACATTTGCCTGCTGGTATGTGTTTTAGGCAATACTGAAAATGGAAAATTGTAACAGGCAGAGTGATTTTACCATGTATTATCCATTCAGTAGCTGGTTTCTCTGCCACTGTGAATGGTAATCTTTCCAGTTTTTCAATGCTCAGCAGCGTGTAGTCTGCTCCTCTTTGTGCCAGTTTGATCTGTTTATCAGTGAGATTGAATTCTGAAAACAGTGACATAGTGTTGATTAAACACCAAGGCACATAGCCTGCACGCAAGTTTTGTAGTGTCCAGCCTAATAGCATGATAGAACGTAATTGAGACTGACCATGTTGCAGCATGACCAAGTCTTGTTCCATGATGTCTATGGCAGTAGACACAATGCTGTTCAATGAATATATCTTGGACGACAGAGTCGTTAACTCATTGTCTACTACAGTGAGAGATTTATCTAAATGAATACAATTAATTTCTCATATTCGTTCTGCAGTCTCTGCTTGGGTAATCTTCCATATTTAATTATAAGTAGCATATACACTGGCATATATGAAACATTTTTGACGCGGTTTTTGTGGTCCAAGCAAGAATTCCCTAAGGTATGTGCCATCTTTAAGTAAAGATAAGTGTTCTTTTACATCCTTAAATGTAGATTTATGTAGCCAATCAAGGCATAGCTTCCCTACACTGTATGTTGTTACTATCCCAGGATGCTGTCTTTAAACATATCTTGGGTCTGGCCTATTGATTGTGAAACCCTGTGTTTTGTTCAGGAATCGATCTTGACAGTTGTTTGTGTCTGTGGGCCAGAGCAACCATTTTTCCCATTCTGGATCTGATCTCTTGTGATGCAAAATATTATGTATGTCGACCTCCCCCGTGTAGTGCTATTACTTGCAGGTATTATCAATCAATCAATCAATCAATCAATCAATCAATCATTTGCAAAGCGCACTACTTACCCGTGAGGGTCTCAAGGCGCTGGGGGGGGGGGCTACAGATCGAACAGCCAGCTCTTGATTATCCTCCGGAAGGTCAGCAGTTCTTGGGTCTGTCATAGGCTCAGTGGGAGGATGTTCCATGTCTTGGCGGTGAGGTGGGAGAAGGATCTCCCACCAGTGGTTGTTCTTCGGATGGTCGTGACGGTGGCGAGTGAGAGGTCGGCAGAGTGTAGCTTACGGTTGTGGATGTAGAATGAGAGCCGTCTGTTGAGGTAGTCTGGGCCGGTCTTGTGGAGTGCCTTGTGTGTGTGGGTGAGGAGCTTGAAGGATATCCTCTTCCTGACGGGGAGCCAGTGCAGGTTTCTCAGGTGAGGGGTGATGTGGCCGTGGCGTGGTACATCAAAGATCAGTCGAGCCGAGGAGTTTTGAATGCGTTGTAGTTGTTTGATGAGCTTGGTCGGGGCTCCCGCGTAGAGGGTGTTTCCGTTGTCGAGTCTGCTGCTGACGAGGGCCTGGGTGACTGTCTTTCTTGTATCTGTCGGGATCCATCTGTTGATCTTGCGGAGCATGCAGAGGGTGTTGAACTTGCTTGGTCATTGAGAGCGTTGAGTCGAGAATGATTCCCAGGTTGTGTGCGTGGTCAGTGGGTGTTGGGGCTGCCCCCAGTGCCGTCGGCCACCAGGAGTCGTCCCAGGCTGAAGGGTTGGAGCCGAGGATGAGGACCACCGTCTTGTCCGAGTTCAGCTTCAGACGGCTGGTCTTCATCAAGTCGGCGACGGCCTTCATTCCTTTGTGGAGGTTGGCTTTGGCGGTGATGGGGTCCTTGGTGAGGGAGAGGATCAGCTGAGTGTCGAAGGCATAGGAGATTATGTTGAGGTCGTGCTGTCGGGCTACGTGTGCGAGCGGGGCCATGTAAATGTTAAACAGAGTTGGGCTGAGGGAGAATCCCTGGGGTATGCTGCAGATGATCTCAGAGGCTTTGGAACAGAATGGGGGAGGCGGATGCTCTGGGTTCTGCCTGAGAGGAAGGAGGTGGTCCAATCCAGAGCCTTGTCTTGGATCCCTGCGGCATGGAGGCGTAGTGTGCGGTGGCAGGCGGCAGAGAGGTCTAGGAGGATGAGTGCTGCGGTCTCGCCATTGTCCAGCAGGGTCCTGATGTCATCTGTGGCGGCAATGAGGGCAGTCTCGATGCTGTGGTTGCTGCGGAACCCTGACTGGGAAGGGTCCAGGATTCTGTTTTCTTCGAGGTATCGGGTTAGCGGTTTTCTCGATGACCTTGGCTGGGAAGGGGAGCAGAAAGATACGCAGGAAGTTCTTGAGGTCTCTTGGGTATAGGTATGGTCGGTGTGTTCATGTCCTTGATCTTGGCTAACCCAAGGCAAGACATTTGTTGGACAGTGTCATTCAAAGACATACTTTACTCGGGGATGATACAGGCTCTAAACAAAGCTACTACCCCCTGCACTTGCCAATCTTTTATACCCCACACAGTTTTTGTCTCAATGGTATCTTTCCAAAAGTCAAAACCATGTCTAGACAGTTGGGCAATAATGGCTGCAGAATAAATCTGTTTTGTATTTGTCAACATATTTTTCGTTCCTGTCTTGTTCACATTTTTATAGAAAAAACGTTTCCTGGATTTGACAAGTTGAACCCTGAAAATATGGAAATTTCTTTGCGAAAGTTTTTGAACTATCCTTTGGAGGTGTAGGACAATGTTCCCATCAGTTATACATGTATACATTTCTAGGTATTGCAGATTTGTGCAAGAAATGATTACCATAATGGTTATAACAATACATTTGTGCATAGTCTGATGAACCCTCTAAATATTCATGATTTGTGAATACTGCAGACATTTCTAGATCAGACATCATGTTATTAACAGTCTCAAAGTCTCAATCATCAGAAAAGGTACTAGAGGTAATAAAGTCACTTAATGAAATCCTGAATAAGTGTGGAATCTTTAAAAGCTCTGAGGGGCCAAAAATATCATATTCAGTTCTGTTCCAAACTATACCATCCAGTATAGGAACAGCTGTGATGTTCAATGCTGACAAGTCTCTCTGTTCACGATGGGATGATTTGTGTGGTTGGAGAAGTAAGTTCACTCTTTTACTTGATTTGTCCAATTGAATATATCTTCCATTTATAAGCATACTCAGAGTTATTACCGGAGCTAACCAAAGTAGAAAGAAGAAAATTCCCAAAACAATCCAAAGTTCAATCCATGGTGAAACCAGATAAGTCTTTTTCAGGTGATGAAAAAAGTCAGTTGCTTGTTCTTTGAAAGTTCTTTTTGCTGGCCTCGTTCCAGGTTTGCTGGGATCCTCAGAAAACGTATCAAAATTAATGAAATAGCCAGAGTCAGTTCTGTCAATGGTTGGAATTGCATCTGGATTTGTTGAAATCGTTGGAACCACTCGATCAGTTGTTACTTCGTTGTAGACAGGTGTATCAGGACAAACTGTTATTTGGGTCTCAAGAGGAACGAGTTCCATAGCTTTGTTGCTTAGTCCTTCTTTTCTCACTGTAGAATCTTCAAGGGTGATGAGTCTCTCAGTTTGAACCTCTTAGATTGCAGCTAGAGGAGTGTATCTGCTACATTGGCGGAGACCACTTGGCCTACTCCTTAGTATCAGCCACATAGTGTGGTTTGGTCAGGTCAATAGACACAAATCATCTCTCCTTTTTACCAGCAAAGGGAGGCAGTAGTACTGTTTTTGATCCGTGGATTGCTAGGACAGGTACTGATTGTCTGTAAGAAGGCCCAAAGTCCTTCTTGTCCGCTATCTTTTCTCTGACTAAATCACCAAGCTTTGGAATCCAGACAGGCCTTGCTGGGACGGTTGGTTTTTCCCTAGTGGTGGTTGGCTTCAGGAACACATTGCTTTGTTTCGATCTTACTTCATTTAAGTCCTGTAAAACAGCCAAGCGATCTTTGATATCAAATTTCTCATTTTCCACCACCGTTCCATGACAATCAAGGTCCGAAACCAACATTCTTGTCCCAAATAGGACCTCATATGGAGTGACACGCCCTAGAGATCTTCTTGGCAAATTGTTAAGACTACGTTGGATCCCATACAGATGTTTGACCCACCCATCACCTGATGGGTGGGTCAAACCTAGCGGTTATAGACTGCTTTATGTCCCAGTTTTTTTCTTTTCACAACCGAATTTCCCTCAGGATGGAACGGAGAAGAGTACCGCAATTCAATGCCCAAACTGGCCATGGCTTCTTTGTGAGCTCGAGAGCTAAATGCAGGGCCCTGCTTAGAGTGTAGTGTGCCTATTGCGTATGTGCCGATAAAGACTCGCAAATCTTTTATAACTGTTTGAGCGTCAGCTGCGCACTGAGGCCACATCCAAAGGAACGTTGAACACGAATCCACGGCAACCATGATATATTTATAGTTACCATCCCTTTGTAAGGGACCGCAGTGGTCCAGGTAAACACACGCTAATGGTTTATCTGAAATCAACTAGGGCGTCTGCGCAGGACGTTTCACAGTAGAGACTTTCATCTTTTGGCACATTTCACAGTCCAGGACATAGTTTCTGGTCTGTTTTCTAATGCCAGGACACCAGTATCATTGTTTTAATAATGACACAGTGGCGGAAACACCTGCATGAGCAGAGGTGAGCCCTTCATGTGCTGCTAGGATTAGTCCTAATCTATGTTCCATGTTTGGTATTACCCTATCCCCCACTCCAGAGATTCAAGCAAAGGGAACATTATTCGCATCAGTTATATATGAGTATTTGAGTGAAAACCCTTTAGGTAACGCTGCACCGCTGCCTTTGCTTGAAGCATCGACAGCCAGTATTATTTCACTGTCTATTTTTGTTTTTGAATGAGTGATTGCAGCTACAGAAGGCGCTTGCACAGCATCCTCCTCAACGTTGATTCAGCGTGTGTATCACATGAGTGTTTTGTAGTCCGTTTCAAAACTGAACTACTTGTTCCCAAAGCGTTTTGTGCTTGATTGTGACACCTTTTGCATCTTTGAAACCATTTTGAAGCCAGTTCTGTAAATATTCATTGTAAGATTGAACACAGTAAAAAGAATCGCACACCATGAGTCTGGGAGTTCGTGATCCGTATTTTCAAGTGCCATTATGAATGCTTGTAGTTCAGCTCGCTGAGCTGTACAATCTCCTAGAGATTGCGTTTTTGTGACCATAGGTCTGAATTTGCCATCGTGCACACAACCTTTAACGATCGCGCAAGCAGCACTATAAGCTTGTTTACCCCCCGTAGCGGGTTGTGCTGATCCGTCAGTATAAAGTATACATTATCTCGTCTAGAGGTAGAGTTTCAGTAGGCAGAGGAAATTCGTGTTCGTATTGCAGGAATGCTTGCGTTTTCAAATAAGGATCAAAAACATATTCAACATCAGTTGCAGCAAGAGAATTAACCCATTGTATCCATCTTGGATGTAAAGCTTTTACATTCAGAATGCTAGCTTTTGTAATTGCCTCTGAGGCTGGTACAGGAGTAACCACCATAATGCGTTTTTCCTGTGCTAGGGCTCTTTCTTTTGCTACAGCGGTTTGAACTGCTGTCAGAATTTTTCTGTAGAAGTGAATTTCATTTCTACTTGTTTATACAAATGGGATTTGTATGCAATTGGGATTTTCTCACCTTCATTAAAAGTTAAGTAGGTGAATCCGTATTGACCCGAAATGATTCGGATCACTAAGTTACGTGCTTTTACGTGTGTTTGTAAATGTTTTGTTGCTAACATGTCTGTTTGTAGTGAACGCAAAATTTCTGTGTGTTCTTTTCTCCAATGTGTGATTTTAAATTCAGGTTTGATTAATTCGTAGAGAGGTTTATCCCTTTCTGCATAAGTTCTTCAAAAATTCAGGAAACCTAGAATCGACTATAAGTTTTTCAGCGTTTTTGGAGGTTGGAGCAGCGCACACTTTTTTTAAAAGTTGTCTGCCAGGCATTTTCCTTTCCTCGATAGTTTATATCCTGGAAAAAAGATGCTGAGATGGGAAATTCTTGATTTTTTTTATTGAATTTATACCCTTCAGAGGCGAAGCCCAGTATAATGGTGTTCACCCTGTTCAAATGCCTGTTCAGGTCATTGTCTGTCGTATAGATATCATAGACATATGACAATGCCTCGTCATCATAAGTTTGTAGTAACTCTGTTACCCTTGTTGAGAATAACCCCGGACTATTTCTAGAATCCTTGAGGGAGATGACAGAATTGATGCTGGGTCCCCATTATTGAGAAAGTGGTCAAATACCTACGTTCAGGTGTAATGTTTTGACAAAAGAAACCATTTGAAATGGCTAATGTGGTTTTATATTTTTTACGCACAATGTTATTCATTAATGCTGTACTGTGTGCCTTTTGCACTGCAAATATTTTACAACATGAGTTTAGGTTTCTGTAATCCAAAACTAGACAATATGTATTGTCTGGTTTGGAAACAGGAAACAAAGGATTGTTCATTGATGAGGTGCAAGTTTCAATCACCCCTTGGTATTCAAGTTGATCTAAGATCTCCATGACCTGTTTTTTAGCTTCTTGCTTAATTGGGTACTGCCTTTGTGCAGTTGATTGATTTTCTAACTGGATTGTGTGGTGAGGTGAGTCCTCATCCCATCATACATGATTTTTGTACAATGGTGGGGCTTGGGAAACTGCCCATTTCCTGGTATAAGTATATTTTAAATGTACTGGAATATGGTTAGAGAAGGTTGGCATAATGATGTCTTCACCATGTGGGCACTCCCTGACAAATTCTGGTGGCCAGTCCTGTTCTGCTAGAAGTATATCATAACCCTTTGAAAGTCGCTCCCAAAAGAGTGTTTTCACTTTTCTTGGTATGTCTCCCTCCATTCGGGGTGTTATCTCATATAACCTTTGTGGAGAACTAACCCTGGTGTCTGCAGTCTCAACTTGAATGTCTTTATTCAGGTCCACTGTCTCCAGAAGTCCCTTCAGGTTCTGGTGAGCTATTATTACTTCTGATGCGCTGTCCAACATTGTCTGAGCCCATTCTCCATTCTTGTGTTGTGCCCTCAAGATCCTCGGCATGTCTGACTTTTAGACCTGCTACCTTCTTTTTGGTGAATTGAGGTTTTTGTTTGCTTTTCTGAACGTGTTGATCGTCTTTGGACTTCACGCATTCTTCTTTTTGATCTGACCGTCCTCTTCTTTTGGATGTCTTTGACGATATCTGAAAGGTACGAGAGGAACGTGCATCAGTATCTTGATACCTCTCAGGTTTTCTCAAATTATCCCTATTCCTGAGGTCATACCTCCTTTCAGAGGGCTCCTTTTGAAGAGACCTACCTCAGAGTTGAGAATCTTTCTCTTTTGAATGTTTGTTATTTTCTCACTTCTTTTTACGAGATGTAGGAGTGTTTTTAGTAAAATCCTTTTCAGGACTTTCAGACAGTTGTGGTTTAACTGGTTTCCCACCCAAACTGTCTCTGCCTAATTATTCATAGGATTTTTCAATGATTCTGGCTAGTTCTTGTGGTTGTTAAGTTACATCAAATTAGGATGGGTGGGTATGTCCGCAAAATCCATTAAAGGTGATTGCATAGTTATTAACTTTCGCAGACCATCTGTGGCAAAAGCAATATTATCACTGCAGGAGGAGCAGGCTAACCTCATCACTAGTATTTGGGCTTTACCATTAGGTTACTTTTACAAGCCCACATTAGAAGCACCCCGCGTTAATACATCTTGTATTTCCCGTCCTTTTACCCCATTTAATAGATGTACCCCTTTATCAGGTTTGGATTGCCAAGATTGACAATCTTCTCCACTTATAAATCGAGAGCCTCCTGAGCTAGAAGAATTGGTACACTGTCGAACTTGCCCCAGCCCGGTGAACCTGACATTCCAACTGTACCTAATGAAGATTCTACCCTCAAAATATTGAGTTGGAATGTGGCAGACCTGGCATCCAAATTAATTCTACCAGACTAGTTGGAGTTAATCCACAGCCAAGATATTGTGATGTTCCAAGAGACCTGGGCAACCCGGGAGTTGTTCCTGGAGGGGTTTGAATGTTTTAATACGGTATCCCTCACCCCTGATTCAGGTCGGCCAGCTGGAGGCCTTTCAATGTGGGTTAACATCAGGGCAGGAGGCCACAATAGAGTTCTTCATACCAACAATGATAAATTCCAGGTCACAATTTATACACAGGGGACTTCACTTTATTTGATTAATTTTTATAACGATGATTTTAAAACGGTTCCCAATATGAACTTCATTGAGCTGTTTAAATTTGTTTCTACTTTACCCACAGTTAACAGTGGTCAAGGGAATTTGTTTAGGTGGTGACTTCAACGTAAAAATCCCAAAGGGTATCTACACAGCTATTCGCCCTGTTGACATGAAAGCTTTATGTCCCAGAGGACACCAGTTATTGGACCTTTTAAGTGCCAATAACTTCTTGGATGTTATGGAGCTCGCAGCTGTGCCCTGTAGGGATGGACACATAGAACCCTCCTAGAGAGGCAGAGGCTCAGCCTCTACTATCAACTATATTTGTATCACCCCTTGTTTAGAAAATTGTGTGCTAAAGGCGAAGGTAATTCCCACACTTCAGGGGATCACAATCCGATCGACCTGACCCTGAGTCTCACGCCCAGAACAATTTATGATAATGTCCAGGGTGCCAGCGACCTGACTCCTACTACTGACAACCTTAGAGTGGTATGGCGCGGCATAGATAATAAAGCAGTATTCAAAAGGATGGTAAGATCTTACCCTGATTTGATCAGTACCTGTTTGACATTTAGGGAACGTAACTTGGAGGTAGTTGGCGCTTTTTCAGAGCTTTGCACCGGCATTAAATCCTTGTTGTCCAAGCCCAATAAGAAAACTAACCCAGACCCAGGTTGGTTTAATGCTGATTGTTCCTCAGCTAACAGAGCCCTGCAAAGGGCGCTTGCCAATAAACCTAGAGATAGCTCTCTGGTTAAATTACTTAGGCAGAGTTACAAGAGAGTTATCACAATTAGAAAGGAGCAGATCATAAAAGAGCACTGGGATAACCTCAGTAGGGCAAACTCTTTAAAAAATGGCAAGGACTTTTGGCAGGTTGTCAAAGGCATGAGGTCCCTCGTAAACCCTATGTCATCAATTAGTTGTAATATCCCTAGTGAGTCTTGGGAGGCCCATTTCAGTAAGATCTATGCCGCATCGGATCCTCCCTCTGTAACTAAGGAGAATACGCTAATTACTAGGATCTTGATTGATTTAGCGGAGATTGAGGAGGCCATTGAACAGAGCCTGGGATCCAAAGCTCCCGGGCCTGATGGTCTGCTATTGACCTTATTAAAAGCTACTCTAATTTTTGGGCACCACTACTGTTAAATGTTTTTAATAATTTAACCAACTCCCCTATACCCCATATAGTGCCAATTTTTAAGAAGGGGGACCACTCAAACCCGAGTTTCTACAGGCCGATCTCCCTAATCAATAACACTTTGAAAATCCTAGGGAGGGTACTGTATAACAAGATCAAGTCATGGGCCGAAGAATGTCAGATTTTACATCCATGTCAGTTGGGGTTTAGGAGTAATATTGGCACTGTGGAACAATGCCTCAACCTCAGCTTGATCATCAGCAAATATAATATAGCTAAGAAAACACCTGTATATTGGTATTCATGGACCTTACGTCGACCTGACCTTCGACTTTGTTAACAGATCTCGGCTGTGGACAACCCTTTTAAATTATGGTTTGGATGAGTCCCTTGTCTCTTTTTTAGCTTATTTTCACAAAGACCTACACGCAAGGGTGCGTATCAGCAGGGATGGGAGGTCTCCAAAGCTATTGATGTTGGCAGGGGAGTCAGGCAGGGTTGTGTCCTGGCCCCCCTCCTTTTTATCTTATACATCAATGATTTAAACAAGTCTTTGGGAACATTAACCCAGGATGTCCCGCTTATTAACGGTAAGAAACTCCCTGCATTGTTATATGTCGATGATGCGGTGCTGATGGGGCGTACCCCAAAATCTCTCCGCATCTTGGTCCATGGCTTTGTAGAGTTTATGGCAGCCCTGGATTTATGCACCAATTAAAAAAAATATTTTTTCATGTTGTGTGGGTCCAAGAAGTATTTTAAATCATCTATAGTTTTAAACTCTAAGGGGCATATTATCAAGGGATTTATCTCCGCTTTTTTGGCTTTAAAAGCCAAGAAAGCGGAGATAAAATTATCTCCCTATTACCTAGCTGTCGCTAACAGCAGTTAGCGACAGCAAGTAGGAGATAGCGACCATCTTGGGCCCCGCTTTGCATGTCAGAGAAATTTATCACTAATGACATGCAAAGTGGGCGTGCCAAGATGTTAGCGACTGGAAACAGTCGCTAACATCGCTATCTCCTATTACCAACTTTTGGAGATATTCGCGCTAAGCGCGAATATCTCCAAAAGCTAACACCTGCCCTGAGCAGTTCTTAGCCATGTTATCCAATGGGAGGTTGATAACATGGCTAAGAGCATTTGCCCGGTAATGCATGCATTTCGGCCGATTTTTATCGCTTAGGAGATAATCCTTGATAATATCAAGGCTCCTAAGCAATAAAAATCGTCGCTACACGGCGATAAAATAATTGCCGCTAAGCCAACATAGCGATAATTATCGCTAGTTGTTGGTAATATGCACCTAACTGTTTACAGAGCACTCACACTTTCTCATATCTTGGCTTGGTATTTGCATCAAATGGGTTGTGGAGGAAGTTCACTAATTCAATTAATACTATACTAGGGCTTCCTAAGCCGAGGAATGTTGAGGTGGTGTCTTAAACTGTTAAGATCTTCAGACTCCAATGTATACCAGTTGCAACTTATGGCGCTGAAGTCTGGGGGCATACTAACAGTGCTAGCATCCAGGGTAGAGAAAACAGATTATTTCGTAAAATTCTGGGTGCACCCATCTCATCATCCAAATATGCTAGTCACTGTGAACTCAGTCTTCCATACATTGAAGACTATATTAAGGCCCGCCCAACCCTATTTTGATTGAGAATTTTGAATAATACAGCGGCTCAACTAACAAGAGAGATAATCACCGATTGTTTGAAATGTGACAGGGGGATGGACATACAATGGTTGGCTGCGGTTCACAAAAGGTCAGTTAGTGTGAATCTAGAATCTGTATTTTTAAACCCCCTAGACATTGGCTCCGTTAGTAGTAAATCCCTTCAATGGACTCTCTATGCATCGTACAAAAGTGCTAGATTGGTTATATAATGTAAACTTCAGTGACCAAATACATGCATATTGAGAATGTCACTCCTGCGGTCTCTAGTTATTTGTTAAAACCAATTGGCCGCTGGGAAAGGGGCTTACTCTTCCGGTTGAGGACTGATACTATGAAGTTTATGTTATTACTCCCCGTGGGTTTTACAACTAACCTTGACCTTCTACCCTGTCCATGCAATAATCAACACAAACAATCAATGCTGCACTTTTTTAGTTTTCTGTTCTTATTACTCAATTCTCACCAAAAGGTTTCTGATTCCTGACTTTTTTTTAACATCTTTTTATTAACACGTTCCACAAAGAAAGGTAAAACAAAGAAAGGCATCAGGTGACAATCATGACTTTCACATTAATCAGATATACATGTTCGTACGTCAGAATCAGTAATCGGATATAAGTTAGGGATCACTGAGGCTCCAACCCCAGTACCTCCTCCCTTGCCACAGGTGGTGTGCTTATATCCCCTCTGTATCCGTTCCATGCCCCCCACACCTTCCCCCACTTCCCGGACCAACCCTTGGCAATATATAGAGACCGTTCCATGAACATGCATCAATCTAGATCTTCGATCCATTTTCCAATTTGGGGCGCTTGACTAGCACCCTATAACTGAGCGATGTTACGTTTAGCGATCATGCATGCCAGCGTTACCCACACTTTTCCAGAAATAGTCAGGTCAGTGGGCTCCCAAACATTTAGGACACATCTACGGGTTTCCAGCGCCAACTCTACTCGCATAACCTCTCAGATCTTCTCGTTAACTTGACCCCAGTAGTCTTGTATTACGGGGCAGTTCCATAAAATATGCATAAACGTACCGACCTCCCTGCACCCTCTCATTCCTCACTACTTGCCAGACCCATCCGAACCAGCCGGGGCCCCGTGGTGTAGGAGCAGTGTAGGATCTTTAACTGGACCAACCTGAGTCTCATGGGTACCGCTACTACCTTTGGGGAGGAAACTGCTTCCTTCAAGTTCTCATTATCTAACACTAGTCCGTCTGCAACCCACTGCTCTCTAAGAGTCGCTAATGGATCCCCCATATGATTTTTTTTTTTTTTATATATTAATGTAATAGTTTTCTCTGGAAGATGACCATTCAATATCCGGTCCTCCAAAGGGGAGGCCCCCGGAAGCACGGTTCCTCTGGAGATATTTGCTAATAAGGCATGTCAGACCTGAATGTATCGAAACCGCTCACTCTATTGTAGATGATATTTTTCCCGTAGGGCGTCAAATGTAAGGATACCATCCTTCCCCAGACATCCCCGATCTGCGAGATCCCAATGAGGTCCCATTTTTCAAAGCCCTTCGATTTCCACAGGCTACCCAGCCTCTCTGAATTCCACATCGGGGTAGCCAGGGTTAATCTCCCTTCCCACTGGAGGCGCCGAGTAGCAGCGTGCCACACTTGTACCGCGTGTGCCGGAGGTCCAGTAAGGGGAAACCGACCATTTCTGGCATACAGGGCTCTCGTGATATCTCCCCCCAGTATCTGACTGCAGTCCATCGCAAATCCAGGGTCCAGAGGGGACCCGTACACTGTGTGGTTAATCGCCGCAAGCTGAGAAGCCCAATAGTACTTCCGTAGGTCCGGCAGACCAATTCCTCCATCATACCATGGAAGTGTAAGCTTGGAGAAGGCAATACATGGCCTGCCCTCTCAAAGAAGCTGTCTTTGGAGGGACTCTATGTCTTTGAAATATGAGGGGGGCACCGGGTCCATCGAGTTCTGTAGTGCATATAAGAAGCGAGGAAGGGCCATCATTTTGAATAATACTGCTCTACCTATTAGGGAAAGCGGCAACCATTTCCATCTCTCCACGTCTCTAGGGAATCTGGCCAGTGAGGGCCCCAAGGTTGTTATCATATCTCAATTTCGGGTCCATGGTGACATATATGCCCAAGTAGTGAAATCCTACTGCTTCAATCTGTATTGAGCAGGACTCCGGGACCACAGGGGGATCTCCGCTGATGACGAAGAGCACTGACTTCGTCCAATTAATGGTGAATTCAGAGTATCTCCCAAATATTGCCAGAATGTCTAAAAATCGACCGGTCCCATCGGACCCAAGCCGCCAACGGCTCAAGGGCCAGTGCGAATAGCAGTGGGGACAGTGGGCACCCCTGTCTCGTGCCTCTGTGCAGAGCAAAGTCAGCTGATCTGAGGTTATTCACCACTACTCTGGCTACGGGACTCGTATACAAAAGACGGACCCAACCTATAAATTCCTGGCCGATACCAAACTTCCCCAACACGGCGAACAAATAGGGCCATTCGACTCTGTCAAATGCCATGGTCGCATCCAGAGACAACAGTGCCGCTGGTTCGTGTATCTTTGATGCCTCTCCTAGAATCCCATGCAACCGTCGTAGGTTGAGGGCCGTATTTCGGCGCGGCATAAAGCCTGACTGATCTGGGTGTATCAGATTTGAAATAACCTTAACAAGCCTGGTCGCCAGCAACTTTGCCAACACCTTGGGTTCAGCCTTTATTAAGGAGATCGGCCGATAGGAAGAGCATTGCATCTTAGGTTTACCGACCATATGGATGGCCACGATGTTCGTCACCCGTTGATCATAGGGGAGATGGCCATTTTCCCTGCTCTTTACAAACATTGCACGGAGAAACGGTGCCACCTTGTTCGCGTTAAGTTTGTACAGTTCAATGGGGATACCGTTCTGGCCTGAGGCCTTCCTGGAATGAACCCCCCTAATGGCCTGTGCCACTTCGTCATTTGTAAGGGGGGAGTCTAGGTATTTCCTGTCCTCTTCTGATAATGCAGGCAACTGGATGTCGTGTATCATTGCCAGGTTTTCATCCTCTGTATAGTTGCTCGCAGACTTATATACCGAACGATAATAGTCCGCAAATTCCTCGACTATCACTTGTGGATCTGTCACTTTGTCTGACTCTCCTGTATTTATTCTGGCACCAATCTTGACGCCCGCTCCCCTTTTTCAAGCCATGCGATGAGTTTCCCTGCTTTGTCGCCATGTAGTGTATCTGAGTGTTGCACTTTGGCCCTATCTCTTTCCAGCGTTTTATATTCATCCTGGAGTAACCGCAAACGGTGCGTTTGACTCCTCCCCCTCCAAAGTCGCTAATTCCACCTCAATTTTAGCTACCTCTACTCTTCCCTTCTTCTGCTTCCCTGAGACCAGTGATAACACCTCTCCTCTGATGACCGTCTTATAGGCCTCCCACAATGACTGAGCCGACTCCACTGTTCCCACATTCTCCTGGAAATACCTTTCTGCGACCTGTAGCACCTCCTTTTTGATGTCAGGATCTCTTAATTGCCAGAAACCGGTCCTGGGAAGCTTGATTCCGGTCCAGGGAAGACATGGCTTGGCAGTTCGGGCCGGACTGTTCCCATGAGGCACAGGGTCAGACTGATTTGCATATGGCCATGTCTGAACTGGGGTGGCGGAGTGAGCTAAAGAACGGTGATGGATTTAACCCAGATCAGTTGACTGGGGGTGAGTGTTTGTATTGTCAACGCTCCATCCATCATCCCCTTTGGTTTTTCTTTGTTCGCCCTAAGTTGGCAGGGTATGCTCAGACGTGAGTCCCTTGCTCACTTTGCCACTGGATTCAAGCAAGCCCGGCTGAAGACGGCTGTAATGCCAGAAACCGGTCCTGGGAAGCTTGATTCCGGTCCAGGGAAGACATGGCTTGGCAGTTCGGGCTGGACTGTTCCCATGAGGCACAGGGTCAGACTGATTTGCATATGGCCATGTCTGAACTGGGGTGGCGGAGTGAGCTAAAGAACGGTGATTGATTTAACCCAGATCAGTTGTCTGGGGGTGAGTGTTTGTATTGTCAACGCTCCATCCATCATCCCCTTTGGTTTTTCTTTGTTCGCCCTAAGTTGGCAGGGTATGCTCAGACATGAGTCCCTTGCTCACTTTGCCACTGGATTCAAGCAAGCCCAGCTGAAGACGGCTGTAATGCCAGAAACCGGTCCTGGGAAGCTTGATTCCGGTCCAGGGAAGACATGGCTTGGCAGTTCGGGGTGGACTGTTCCCATGAGGCACAGGGTCAGACTGATTTGCATATGGCCATGTCTGAACTGGGGTGGCAGAGTGAGCTAAAGAACGGTGATGGATTTAACCCAGATCAGTTGACTGGGGGTGAGTGTTTGTATTGTCAACGCTCCGTCCATCATCCCCTTTGGTTTTTCTTTGTTCGCCCTAAGTTGGCAGGGTATGCTCAGCTGTGAGTCCCTTGCTCACTTTGCCCCTGGATTCAAGCAAGCCCGGCTGAAGACGGCTGTAATGCCAGAAACCGGTCCTGGGAAGCTTGATTCCGGTCCAGGGAAGACATGGCTTGGCAGTTCGGGCTGGACTGTTCCCATGAGGCACAGGGTCAGACTGATTTGCATATGGCCATGTCTGAACTGGGGTGGCGGAGTGAGCTAAAGAACGGTGATGGATTTAACCCAGATCAGTTGACTGGGGGTGAGTGTTTGTATTGTCAACGCTCCGTCCATCATCCCCTTTGGTTTTTTTAGGATCTCTTAATTGCCATGCACTAATGGAGGCAACCCTCCCCGCATCCCGCTGCCCCACCTCTACTCTGAGCCAGACTGGTGAGTGGTTTGAAATCCCCCTACCCATGTTACGTGCCTCCCGAACCCAGGCTGCCTGCGATGCCGGTACCAGGACATAATCAATTCTCAATAGGGAGTTGTGTGCAGCTGAAGTGTGTGTGTAGTGCACTCCGTCGGGGTTTCTCAGTCTCCACCCATCTATCTACAAGGCCTGTTGTGGCCACGAAATCCGGCAGCCACCTCTGAGACGGCGCCAGAGTTCGAGCCGGGTGTCTATCCGCTTCACCGTCCATCACCGCATTGAAGTCTCCACCCAAAATCAGGATCCCAACAGGCAGTGACAAGAAGATCGCACACAGGTTGTGATATGTATCTGTCTGGAGACCCGGTGGGACATAAACTGACAAAAATTTGACCACTCTCCCTTCCCACAGTCCCGAGACGCCAACGTATCTGCCTCGATTATCAGCCCATGTGGCCTGTATAGCCAGCGGAAAGGAGTTTTTTGTCAATATTCCCACCCCCCTAGACCCGGTGGTGAAGCCGGCATGTGCCACCAATTTGTAACCGACCCTATGGAGGGCCATGCAACGATTACCAATCAAGTGTGTCTCCTGTAGCAACACCACATCTGGGGAATGTCTCCTAATCAACTGGTTCACCATGCCCCTTTTAATCTTGTCTCCCAGGCCATTTACATTCCAACTAAGTGTGGATATCCCCAATCCCTTACTACCAATAGACATTGTAACGATAAGTCCTGTCTAGGTCACCCGATGCTATACCAAAAGAAAAACAAATAGAAACTCGGAACTCAAAGCAACTCAAAATTCTGAACCCCCATACCCCCAACCTGCACCCCTGCATGTAGCTATTGCTCATCCCCAACTAGCAGCGTGCCTGTCGCCCCCAAACTAATCTATAATTAACTAAAAGTAGGAAACAGAGGAGGGCCAACTGTCAGTTCCGCCACCTCTTCCCCCCTCCCCTGACTCATTATAGCCACCCCTGCACTTTTGAATTACCAAGATAATTTGCTAAAATCAGCTAGGCAGAGGATCCAATTACGTGCCCCTTTCAAACCAACAGTCACTTACTACAAGTGATAGCCCCATTACATCCCCGCAGTTACGAAGTCATTATTCATCCGCCTCTGCTTGGTATTGCGTCTCAGAGCCCGGCCCTTGGGCACTGTCCAACCAGTCCGCTGCTACATCAGGATTGTCAAAGAACCAGGCCTTCCCGTTGAGCTCTACACGAAGGCGGGCCGAAAAAATCATGGCATACTTTATACCCTTGTCTCTCAGTTTCTTTTTTACCGCCAAAAAACCCTGCCGTTGCTTTAGTACCGTTTGGGTAAAGTCTGGGAAGAACAAGAGGGTCGCGTTTTGGAATTTCAACGGAGCTGCGGCTCGAGAAGTCTAAAGAACTTTAGCAATCATGGGACGGGGGTTCGCCCCCGGAAGAGGTCTTCCACCCAGGACCCTGTGGGCACGTTATACTGTAAAGAAGTTGCTAAGACCTTTTGGTTGGAGATGTTTAAGAATGAGATTTTCAATGAATAGATCTGGCATTGGACCCTCTGACTTCTCCGGCACTCCCAGTATGCAAATGTTGTTGTGTCTTGCCCGTCATTCATACTCGTCAAGTTTCCGATCGGTGAGATCTCTGGAGATCCTAAGATCACGGACCTCTTGCTGCAACAAGTTGACATCGTCTATGAGGCTGGCTGTCTTGACTTCTAACGATTTGACTTTCCCACTTGCTTTTGTAAGATCGACTCTTATCAGCCCCACCTCAATTGTGACAGTGTCCAGTTTACTGTCCAAGGCCTCCTTCTTCTGGCCCAGGGATGTCCGCACTCCAGTGATGGCGGCCATGAGATCCGTCAGCATCGGCTCTTCTCTTGCAGGAGCGTCCTGGGCCCCGCCGTGGGGCCCCTTTTCAAGTCAATCGGAGATCCTTTAGGCAGGGTATAGCGATCCAACTTGTTGGATTGGATGTTTCTGGTCCCTCTGGTGGACTTGGGCAAGGATTTATCTGAGTCTGCTTTCGCCGCCATCTCGCCCGCTGATGACAGGTACTCCTTCTCCACGTCTGGCGTCGAAATTGCCGTATCTCCGCCAGCCCCCAATATCCAACGACTGGCCTCTCCCAATTTTGCAGCGCCCGCCTCCGCTAGGCCCAATCCAGTAGCCAATTCAGGTTGCTGCTCTCAGACCGTGTCGCGCCGGGAGAGGCACAGCCTTACTCTGGGGTCTGGCGCCACTATCAGAGCCTCGAGAGATAGTCGGGCAACAGATACTATTTGCGCTCCAGGGGGGCCCAGCCCGAGCCTTACAGCCATACCACAGCACCCACCAAGCAGTTCCTCCTGATGTTCAGGATTCACCGGGGACTTCCAGCCTTCAACAGTCGGGCGAACCCAACGGGCAGCGCAGTGTCCGTGTCCCTCTGCTCCTGCCTGGTCAGTAATCCTGCGCTGCTGGGCCCGCCAAGTACGCCGGTGCAATCACGGCTCGCCTTCCACTCCACCGGGGCTCCACACACAGCCAGACGAGCAGGTCCAGGTGGCATCCCTACATCTGTGCCCCAATGTTATCGAATGGCAGATATTTTATGTTTTGGGGCCTTATGGATAATGCGGGCCAATCGCGGCACTCCCGCCAAATTAGGCCAATTCCACCAGGGCAGGACTGCAACTGTGCCCCTCCGCTAATGCCCGGCCAATGAACCCTCACTACGGGGCCCGCCACATGTCCCGTGGAAAACGCGGCTCATTCAGCACTCTGCCGGGGCCCCACCATCAGAGGGGCAGATCGCAGGGCAGCACTGTGTCCGTGCTCCTTTATTATTACCCGGCCAATGCTCCAACGATGCGGGGCTTTGATGTAGGCGCGGTGCTTTTCAAACGCGGGTCCCGAGTCAAGCCGACCCCCACCGCCCCCCCGCGGCCGATGTTGTGCCACTCGCGGGCGGCTACACTGTCACTCGAGGCCCTGGCTTCACAGTGCGGTGGGCCACAAACTTGCAAACGGTGTTTCGGAGCCGCCGGACCCCGGTATCAGCCCGAATTTTCACTCGCGGGCTTCGCTGCGGTTCCCCCACCAGGGAGTGGGGTCAGGGCGACAGATCAATGCCAGGATGTTGACACAGGAGAGTTACAGAGCAAAATTCAAGGGAACAAAGATAAGGTGCACAATATTTTGGAACACTGTATCCTTCAATGTTAAACGAACCAAACAGCTAATACATAAGATTTTCGTACTACTCAGCTATTGCGGATATTACCCCTATCCACTCCAGACATCTAATGGAGTTTTATCAGTAGGGGTCTCTGAGAAAAACACGACTGAGTTACTTCAGTATCTAGCATTAAATTAGTGCCTTACCAAACCGTTGGGCGCCATGTAGTGTAGTTCCTACATCCCTGATAGGCTCTGCGCATTGGATTAATATACAATATAGTTTTGACATAGGACTGAGGTCAGTATGTCTCTATCAAGTACATTAAACGTAATTACTTGTGTGTGCCAGCTAACTCAGAGGTCACTAGAAACTTTCTCGAATGAACAAGAAGGGATTAGTTTCTGACAACCGCATAAACATGAAAACGTTGTTTCCCTTAGAGTCGGAACAGTATCTTCAGAGTTGTGGATACAATAGATAACTGTTACACTCAGTCAATCGTGCATGCTTCATTTCTACAGAGTTGCACAGAAATAGAGAGACAAGTATTTCAATAAAAAGGGTTTATTGAACAGTCTTATTTCTCATGCAAGAGATATGAACTGCTACAATCGTAAGACAGAATGCAAAGTATAAAATGTACAGTGTTAGCAATAAGATAAAATAATACTGTAATAGCATGTCTTGTAGCTATGACATATATTCATTAAAATACATACATAAATAACACAGGCTAAAATACTCATCTGGTGCTTCTAAAATAATCCTATCCCAGAGTACCTAACTTAAGTGCAATACGAGGAAAGAAGTAGGTGCTCTTCTTAGTCTGGTTTAGTTATGCCAAGAGTTGCCAAAAGTTTCTCTAGGTTCTAATCAGCTTCATACCTTAGAATGAGAGAGGTTAGTACCTCTTTCCTGGGACTCGATCTCTAACACCCCACAAGGAGGGTCAGAAACACTGGAGCTGGATTCTCTGCGAGGATGACAGCGTCTGGCCAGTGCGTCAGTTGGAGGCTTGACTTCCTTCGGGACTTGCTGTGGCGAGCCACGTCGTGCAAGTAGATAGTCGAACTGCACCGAACCTTGGTTTGCCATGGCAAGTGAAGGCATATTTATACCTTGAAGATGTTGAGGAATGCCAGTATTGACGTAAAAGTTGGGCATAAGAACGCCATGAATGAACCCCTAAGGAATAGATGTTCATGCAGAATAAATGAGTTCTTGGAGAGATCAATATCCAAGGAAGGGGAAGTCCTAAAAGCTTAAGAGTCTGGTTTTCCAAGAACTCGTTGTGACAAAGAGGATCAGATGTAATTGACCATGCCTGTATTTGGTTAGCATGAGCAATTCCTAAATAAAGACTGGATTTCCATGCCTAAATAAGGGCAATGTGAATTAGACCTATATAAGGGCATAAATTGGGAAATCTAGATACAATATCTAAATCGAAACACAACAGTATATTTCTGATGTATTTTCAAATCATTTAGTGTGGTGACAAATAATACATATCAGTATGATTTATTACAGCATTACATAATGTGTAAAAATATTTTAAATCAACGTATCAATAACTTATTTTAGCCATATAACAGTGGTAGATGTGTAAAATACATTTTCTGAAAGTTTCACAAATATATCATCAATTAGGGATGTGTCTCAGCTATTTTCTTTTTGTCATTTATGTGCACACCTTTATACATACGAGATTACATTTATTGAATACGTCATAATTCAGGTTAAATCTTGATAATTAATTCATTTTCATTTGTTATTCACACATATAAATGATAATAAAGAGTGATTAGAGATAAACTTCATAAAGTGAGAGTTCACCATTTATGCATTTCTAACAACTTTAATGAGGAATAATACTTTTAATTTGCTCTCAGAAATGTCGTATTTCGGTTTCTCATGTCTATGATGGTTTAAATGTGATTTCTTCTTCAACAATTCCCCCTTTGATGGCGAATCATGCCATCACACTTTTGTAATTATCCCAACTGATGTAACTTTATAGTTCTGTTGTTCTCATATGTTTTTGTCCAGAGAGTTTTCCTTTCATCATAATTACTGCATTGTCTATCTTCTAATTCCATCTCATCACACTTTCTTTTCACTCTTCTTGTCTCTTTCTTTGTTTTTAGGTGTCTGTACATTTTTACAGAAATGATTAATATTAGTATGTTAGCAGCAATTGTTAGTATGGGTTGAAAAATCTGCCCAATAATCAACTTCCCAGGTTAATACACCATTTTTCAATTGCAAAAAATCCCTTTCCAATTAACTCCCAAGTACGATCAGATTTTAATACGCTCAAATTATTTTCCAGGTGTGTGATGTTAGTAATGTATCTTTTCAGGTCTTTACTCATATATGGGATATAAGTGCAGCATTGTTGCCCCTTAAGCATTCGCCAGACTCTGCCTTCCTTTGCGAGCAGGACTATTAATGCAAGGCGGTTTTGAAGCATCATCAATCTCATAGCAATCTTTTCAGTATCTATGGCTAAAGACCCTCCTGCAGCCTCCTGACAGCTTGTCAACTACCGTAGAAAGTTTCTGAATTTTGTGACAGTTTAGGATCACCCCAACTGATGGAATTATTGCACCAAATATATACCCTGAAAGGGTTAGGTTTTTAACTTCTGCTATTCTCACAGTGGTTTGGGTAGCACCAGTATTCAACAAGGAATGAGATAGGAGACCCAATTAACATGCCATCCACATAGGGACCACTCTGGTCTACCCCTAAAGATGCACCAAGCATGCATTCCTCCTTCCCCTCAGGAACCGTCATTAGGACATGTCTGAATCTGTGTCATCAATCTGAATCAGATATTGTTAGGCTACATTCTGATTTGAATTAGCTCGAGCATTTGTGGGAAAGCCTTTGCTTGAATTACATTTCTGAACCTGACCATTCATTTGGGGCATCGAAGCTCAGGCATGTTTGGATTTTGATTTCTCTGCCTATGAGTTTGCTGACTCGGTACCATGTTTCATCCTTGTGACTGTGCATTCCTGACCTGTTGAACCTGTCCATTCATTTGATTAAGAAGATTAAATCAACATCCACATTTCCAATATGCAAATTTGATGCAAAAATGACACTAATAAGTCTTTTTCATCATCTAGATTGAAAGGCCTCTACCTTATGGTGGCATACCCTGCTGCTGACCTCCACCTACCCCTCGCATCCCAAAATTAAGATGACAATATCCCTGTACCATATTTGTGAAATCATCTCCAGCACCACTGTAACCTTTCTTAGCAGCGTTCATTTGGGCGACCATAAACTTCTCCTTGAGCTTCTTATGCTTGGTCTCAAGTTCATCCCCGCAATATTTAGCATATTGTAGAATTTTGTCTATAGCCTTGCTTTGCCAGCAAGTCAAATTATGCTGGATCATGCTGCTGATTTCGGGTCTTAATCCAAATACAAACCAGTAGACAAAATGGCCCATATCTTTTCCTGACACATTCTCCATCCTGCTAGTTTGCTTGAATGCCTGCAACAGCCATTCATAATAGGCATGCGCTGTCTCCTTCAATTCCTGTGTTGTCCTGTTGATTTTCACCCAATAGATCTCTTTAGTAGAGATCTTTCCCTTCAAATAGGTAATGGCTTGATTTAATTTTTTCATTAACTCAGGATGTGAATGTCTGGCTGGTTCAGATACAGGCCAATCAATAGCAATTTTACATTCTGCCCACTATTCGCCTGGAACTACAATGTCAAACAGAGTATCCAAATCCTTCAACAAAACCTTTGACACCTTCAGAAATCTCTCAACCTATTTGAGTTTGAGTTTGAGTTTAAGGGTTTTATAGAGCGCGCGTTCACCAACCGGTTTCTTGGCGCTGTGCAAATACTGCTACTCAGGGGGCAAACAGAGTAAAGTATAAGGCAATTTAAGAGGGAAAGGCTTGGGAGAACAGGAAGGTTTTGAGACCTTTACGGAACAGGGGGTACTGGGAGCAAGATCTCAAGTGGAGTGGGAGAGAATTCCAAAAGGCAGGAGCCGTGGTGGAAAATTTGGAACCTCCCCACTTTTTCCGTTTGTAGCGAGGGACCACAAGGAGATGATGGGTAGCAGAACGCAGATCTCTGGAAGGAGTGTAGTCTTGAATGGCTGTATTGATGAAGGACGGGGCAGAGCCAGTCCGCGCTCTGAAGATAATACAGCCAAGCTTGAATAAGGCACGCTGCCGGACAGGGAGCCAGTGGAGGGATACAAGGAGGGGAGTGACATGTTGGGATTTGGGGAGACTAAACACCAGTCGAGCGGCCTGGTTTTGGACCAGTTGGAGACGCCTCACGAGGTACGCAGGCATGCCATGGTAAAGGGCATTGCCATAGTCCAAGCGAGACGTCACCATGGCCAGAAGTATTAGCTTAAGGGCGGCTGGGGAAAAGAATCGTGAAACTTTACGTATTGTCCGGAGGGAAAGAAAAGCTGAGGAAACGACAGCACTGATTTGAGCCTGGAGGGAAAGTTGATTATTGATTTTGAAACCAAGAGTCTTGACAGAGGAAACTGGAGTGGGTGGGGAACCTAAAGAGGGGGGCCAAAAGGAAGGAGACCAGGGACTGGAGCAACCACCCATCAACACCAACTCCGTTTTATCGGGATTGAGTTTCAGGTGGTTGAAGTTCATCCAGTCCTGGATAAAAGTCATGATGGAGTGAAAATTAGATATTGAACCTGGGGAGGAAGAGAGAGAAAAGATAAGCTGGAGGTCATCTGCATAGTTGTACACAGAGACCTCCATCTGCTGTAATGAAAAAATAAGGGGGGCAATATAAAGGTTGAATAACAGGGGGGACAGTGAGGATCCTTGGGGGACCCCGCACTGGACAGGACAGGGGTCAGCTGAGTATTCGCCCAGGCGCACCGCCTGGGTGCGGCCAGTTAAGAAGGAAGATAGCCATAGCAGGGCCGTCCCTCCGATTCCCGCCGCCTCGACACGTGAAAGTAAGATGGCATGGTCCACCGTGTCGAATGCGGCGGAAAGATCAAGAAGGACCAGGGCCTGGGGCTGACTGGTGTCCAAACCCTCTCGGAGGTTGTCCATCACGGATATAATTACAGATTCCGTTGAATGTGCGGGGCGGAATCCGGCCTGCCTAGCGGCCAGGACACTGTTTCTTTCCACAAATTCGCCCAAGGTTCTGACGACATGACGTTCCAATACCTTTGCCAAGAAAGGCAAGAGAGAGATGGGGCGATAGTTTGCTGGATCCGAAGGATCCGCCCCGGGTTTTTTTAAAATAGGAATGATCACTGCCGATTTGAGTGATGGAGTGACAATACCCTGGGATAATGAGCTGTTAAGAAACGTGAGGGGCGGTGAGGGGCAATGGGAGTAGATCTGCTTTAATATGTAGGCAGGGCAGGGGTCCAGGGGGGAGCCGGATTTGACCAGCGGAAGAATAGAGGAGAGAGAGTCAATCGTGAGGGTGGGGATGGAATTAAGGTGTGCTGTAGCTGGGGGACAGCAAGGGTCAGTGAAGGAGGGGGATGGGGGAGGGATATTAGCCTTGATCGTGCTAATTTTGTTGAGAAAAAATAAATTAAGAGAGTCGCAGAGTGGTTGTGATGGAGGAGGTTTGAGTGAGGTTCTATCGGAGTAGGCCAGGTCTTGGACGATGGAGAATATTTCTCTGGGCCGGTTCTCCGCGAACTGAATTTTAGCTGAAAAGTAAGTTTTCTTAGTTTCCAGGATGGATTTCTTGTATTGTGATAGGAGAGTGGTATATCGAATTCTAGAAGCAGGGCAGTAATCCCGCCGCCAAAGGCGTTCTGCTTGGCGGAGATTAAGTTTTTGGGTCTTCAGGTCGTTGGAGAACCATCGGTTAGCATCTTTGGGGCGTTTGGACAAGATGCGCTTCAGAGGGGCAATGGAGTCGCAGCCGGCCCGTAGCCAACTGTTGATAGATTCGGCTTGATCGAAAGATGGCAACCCTGCAAGGTCAGGGCTGGATGAGGGGAGTGTGGCAGATAGAGCCACTACATCAACGCGGTTCCATGATCGTGCCCAGACGTTTTTGGTGGAAGTGAGCTTGGGGGGTGAGAGAAGGGATAAAGAAAAGGTGATCAGCGAATGATCTGACCATACACAGGGGGAAATCGTGAGTGAGGTAACCGGACAGTTTCGGTGCCAAATTTGCTCGAGGATGTGTCCCAGCCTATGCGTGGGGACGTGCACAGCCGGGGTGAAATTGAGCGACTTGAGGGAGTCAGAAAACTCTTTGGAGGTTGCACATTCGGCAGGGTCAGAGGACCAAAAGTTGAAGTCTCCCAGGACAACGATGGAGGAGTGATTGACTACCAAGGTAGCCATCAGGTCTTGGAAACTTGGGAGAAACGTTAGAGGGGAGGACGGGGGTCGGTAGATAAGGACACAGGTAAGTGGGGGAGTCAGAGAGAATGAACGAGCAACTAGACAGTCTGAAGAGCCCAGAGAAGAGAAGGCTAAAGGTTGGAAAGTAATTTCCTTACGGGCAATCAGGGCAACCCCTCCGCCTGACTTTCCGGAAGAACGATCAGCTCGGATAGCGTAATAAGATGGGGGGAGTATTGCCAACAGGGAGGGGAGAGAGCTATCCGAGAACCAAGTCTCGGTAAGGAATAGCACATCAGATTTTTGAGATTCCAAGAGCGTGAAAAGATCGAGCTGATGTTTAACTGCCGATCTGGTATTGAGGTACATTGCAGAGATTACTGTAGGGGGGAGGGCAGTGAGAGTCGGAATGGAAGGGCAACTAGTCTGAGGCAAGGACGAGGGACTAGTGTAAGGTGGGGTTTGTGGAGTCAGGAGGCCAAGATTAGCAACACGGGTTAAAACAGTAGTAGGTAGTGGCCACTTACCTTGGAGATCAGTCAGTTGCGAGCGGGAATATTGAGTAAAAGAGGCAGAGTGACTAGCCTCTAGCCTCGGTCGGCCGCGGACGGGCGCAGATGGGCTTTCCTTAGGCGCGCCTTCGGCGCGCAAACGGCGCGCCCGCTGCGCTCGTCCGCTGCGCTTCCAGGGGAAGCACATTTTTATGGGAGAGTTAGTAGTTGGGCGGTGGGCGTGGCCTCCAAAGGGGGCGTGGCCTGCGCTTCGATCGTGGCGCTGGAAACAGCGTTCTAAGCCTTCCACTGACAGCGGTAGGCCCGCTTTTCAAGCAAGGTGACTGGGGGTAAGTGAATTAAAACGAAAATAAGCAGCAACAAACAGTTTTTAAAAGTTACAAACTCCCGGCTTTCCGCCTCAGGAGTAGAGCATTTGCGAGTGGTGACGCTCGTAGTCAGCGTCCTTTTAAGCAGTGGGCGGTGGGCGTGGCCTCCAAAGGGGACGTGGCCTGCGCTTCGATCGTGGCGCTGGAAACAGCGTTCTAAGCCTTCCACTGACAGCGGTAGGCCCGCTTTTCAAGTAAGGTGACTGGGGGTAAGTGAATTAAAACGAAAATAAGCAGCAACAAACAGTTTTTAAAAGTTACAAACTCCCGGCTTTCCGCCTCAGGAGTAGAGCATTTGCGAGTGGTGACGCTCGTAGTCAGCGTCCTTTTAAGCAGTGGGCGGTGGGCGTGGCCTCCAAAGGGGGCGTGGCCTGCGCTTTGATCGTGGCGATGGAAACAGCGTTCTAAGCCTTCCACTGACAGCGGTAGGCCCGCTTTTCAAGCAAGGTGACTGGGGGTAAGTGAATTAAAACGAAAATAAGCAGCAACAAACAGTTTTTAAAAGTTACAAACTCCCGGCTTTCCGCCTCAGGAGTAGAGCATTTGCGAGTGGTGACGCTCGTAGTCAGCGTTCTTTTAAGCAGTGGGCGGTGGGCGTGGCCTCCAAAGGGGGCGTGGCCTGCGCTTCGATCGTGGCGCTGGAAACAGCGTTCTAAGCCTTCCACTGACAGCGGTAGGCCCGCTTTTCAAGCAAGGTGACTGAGGGTAAGTGAATTAAAACGAAAATAAGCAGCAACAAACAGTTTTTAAAAGTTACAAACTCCCGGCTTTCCGCCTCAGGAGTAGAGCATTTGCGAGTGGTGACGCTCGTAGTCAGCGTCCTTTTAAGCAGTGGGTGGTGGGCGTGGCCTCCAAAGGGGGCGTGGCCTGCGCTTCGATCGTGGCGCTGGAAACAGCGTTCTAAGCCTTCCACTGACAGCGGTAGGCCCGCTTTTCAAGCAAGGTGACTGGGGGTAAGTGAATTAAAACGCAAATAAGCAGCAACAAACAGTTTTTAAAAGTTACAAAATCCCGGCTTTCCGCCTCAGAAGTAGAGTATTTGTACTATTCAACTGGATTTTCTCTCAATCTCAAGAAATCATTTGTAAAGGACATTACATCTGGTCTTGTCCAAGTAACATGCACATGCCCTGTTTCCAGGGACCCCTCACATCGGAAGCATCTTTACTCCCTCACCTCCATCATCTATGACTGGAAAATTTGGCATTGTAACTCTCCTTGCTTCCTTCTTTTTAGACCATCTTCCTTCCAACTTTTCCAACTCTCCCCATTTCCTGAGTGTAGTCAACAATTCTTTGATTTTCAATCTCATTTCCGGAGGTCTCATATTCTCAATTTCTCTGTCACTAAAATCTAATCTGTAGGATTTCCATAATGCTTTTGATTTTTGCATGTCTAGCCTATACTTGTGTGCCAATTCAGACAGTTTCTCATGTGTGTTTTGAGAACGTCTGGTAAAATCTTTGCATATGAACAGTAGTACGTCATCATGAAAAGTAGCTATCCTAGCAGGACCTATAGTTCCTGTTAATATTTCTTCTAGTTCTACCTTACATTTTGCTACATCGAGGGCTCTATACTTACCAGTTTTTGAAACAGTGGTTCCTTGGGTTTCTAAACTCCTATTGTCCAGAGAAAGAGTTGTGTTTCTGTTCCAGTCAACAAGTTCCCTGGGTGTAAGGCTTACCTGTCTTTCTGGGGTATTCCCAAGCAAATATTTGCTTCATCCTTCTGCACCTGTAACAAGAGTAGGTGATAAAAGGGACACATTAGAATCTGGTGTTCCCAACTGAAGAGTTCTTCCTTCTATGTTTTGAGCTACCTGTTGTGGGGTTTCCATGCCATTTCCAAATCTTCCACCTGAAGTGGTTTGTTAAGTCAAATCTACATTTTAATCTGCATTCTTTCCACTAGGAACAGTCAAACTTTATTGTTCTTGATCTATCTGTTCTGATCTTGGGTCTGTCCAGGTAGGATCTGAGCCACTTACCTCAGTAGGGACTGCTAAAGTATGTGTGTTTTGTCCTTTACTCCTAGATTGATATAACGGAATCACAAGACCTATTTTTACCAGGACAGTCATGGCATCTGGAGCATTTAGTACAGTCTGATACTTTATTTCAGGTCTCCCTGAAATATCGTTTACAGGTAGGAAAGAATTGTGAGAACATGGGCATGTCGACATGACAGATGTATTCCGAATTTTTCCTCCATAAGAATTTTCTATGCTATAGGGTTTTTCTCATTATAAGGTGGTGGAAGATTCAACAGTAATTAATTTAGGAATTTGTCATCAATCTCATCCCCACTGTCATCAGTTTGAGTCACTGTCTGGGAATCCTGAATGTGTTTTATCTTTTCCTAACACTTTCTTTCCCTCTTATTTGTCAGCAACTAATATGGGATACATACGAGTTCCCTCAGCTATATCTGTTCTCAAAGCTTTCTGCTATGCATCCCATCTAGCCTCAACATATCTATTTTAAGTGTTTTTGTATTTTCCCTGAAATTTTTGTTTCTTTTTCTAATGAGCTATATGTTCCATTCATTAAGGGCTTAAATTTGCATGTGTCTCGGAGGTGGTTTGATCTCATACATATGCCTTCGTAAGATTTCAAGAATCTGAATGTTAAATGTTCCATACTGTGGAAAAGCTAAAGGTCTGTCATTCTTAGTATATTATATCCAGTTCTGAAACTATGTACATGTATGATATCCTCTTACTTGTGTCATATATAAAGCTGCTGTATCCTCAGTGGTATCCGTATCCCCTTACCTAGTGGGCGCAGGTGCATCTCCTAGCATCAAATTCATGACATTTTTCTAAATCTTAATTTTCCTCAAAATCTAATATTCTCATTCACAAATAATTTGCTTGATAAATTTGAGATATTCTTCCTTGTTTTGTTTCAATCAACCAACACCAGTGCAACACGCTATGACGTTGTCAACCTAGCCCAACGTGGCGTTCTGCCAACCGATCAATACCAGAGCAGCACCCTGTGATGTCACCTCACTCCTTGCAGTACCTACTTCTCCTTCATAATTCTCTATGCATGTGTTTTCTGAGCAACTTTCACAAAAATGCAAGCGTTTTCAAAAGCTTCTGTCTGCTCCATAGGAAAGTATAGATTTCACTCACTCGAATGTTTCAGTAAACAGACCAATCTACTTTATCTAATCACCCATTCTGAATCGTAAATCCTCAAACTTACTAATAGAAAGTCCCATTTACTCACTGATACTGTTGACGACATCTGACGCACATTACCTTTAAAACCACAGCAGACAGTCTTACTCAGGATATGCCACACTGAGACCACCTGTAGGTGTATATATCCCAGGAACTTAGTCCACTTTGTACCCGATAACAACTTCAACTTTTCTACATATAGGGCATCTCTCAAACATAAATCTAAGTACATCACATAACCTCACTCAGCCATTTTATCACAATCTAAGCTTTAAGCAACAGCAACCCTATTAAAATGCTCACACCGCTGTCTCATTGTCTTTGTCGGATTCCTCCAACACTGACAATTGGTCACCTTCAACTGCATATAGACCTGTGGATTTGACCTACTTCTAATCAGGGTCTTAATAGGGGTCTCAGTAGAGATTGCCCCTTATATCCTAACTTCAGTGGACAGGTAACCATCTGACACTCTACCAGAATAACTGTTAAAGCGTTTACTGGGCCCACATAAAGGTTTTCTTGTTGTCAAATGATCATACCACTCTCTGAGTCCTCAGATGGACCTTGTGTAGTTCCCTGAGAGGTTGAATATAAGGGACCTAGCAGTCATCCAATGAGTACCAGGAATTGGATAAATTACCTCTAAACTCGAAATTAAGCTCAGCTAAATTACTCTCAATACAATGATATAAAAGTAAAGACTTAACACAGCAAGTCCAAATTGCCTGAAGAAACATAGGTGAGCCAAAATCACACACACTAAAAGCTCAGTTAAAGCAATACCGAATAACAACATAAGTATTTGATGCTCAGTGAACTCTCTAGTATGATCCTTCCTGATCATTAACAAACCAGGGTTAAGAATGCACATTCATTTGTCTAGAAATAATCATGATAGCTGAGACGATATGCAAATATTTAGTATAGTTTATCAAAGGTTAAGAAAAATAAATGGATCAGCAAATTACTCTAGTTTATGAGGCAATTTAGGAAAATTCTAAGTAGATACACCAAAACTGAAGAGTTCAGGAAGGGATATGAAATATGCCAGTTCAAGCAGTCTCCAAAAAAGGAAGAGACCACTAAACGCACATGGCACATGCATCCTTCCGGAATGGAAGCCAGGTGAATTCGCATCAGGCAAGTTTAAAGATGCCAAAAAAGTTCAACTCTCCGTCAGCATAGTTAGAAAATAACTAGCAGCCCGTCCAACACTTGCAGTGTGTGTGCCAGTTCGCCAGCAAGTCTGTTCGCCAGTTCTCTTCATCTGTTCAATCAGGCAATATTATATTCTTAAAGTTCCCGGGGTGACACCTCTTAGAGTCACATCATCTGGACAGATCACTCAGTTCTTTGGTCAGTTCAAATAGGATGAGTGTCAGGTGACATAAAATGTAGAGAAATAGCTGGTTTAATTATGTAGTCCTTAAGCAATCCAATAGGTGAAACATCAAAACAATGCTACTTTAGAAAGAGCACATGAGCAAGTTCAAGAGGACAGTTTCCCAGGCTGCTGTTTGGATTGTAACGAAACATGTAGCAAAGTCTCTTGTACAGTACATGAGAACTCAAGAAAAAAACAGTTTCACGTTATTTGTTATATTGAGGAATTCTCTCACAAATAGTAAATTCAGCAAGTCAAGGTTCTTCACAATTTCAGTCAGGCCCACATAAAATCAAGCTAATGTAATATAAAAAGTATAAAATTATTAAGAATGCATTCGTAGGAAACATAAAGATGTTATGATTCCAGTATAATTCTGATGCATTTTCAAATCATTTAGTGTGGTTACAAATAATATACGTGAGTATGATGTATTACTACATTGAAAGTACTAATGTGTAAAAATACTTTAAATCAAAGTATCAATAACTCATTTTAGGCATATAACATTATTTGGTGTGTAAAATACATTCTCTGAAAGTTTCACGAATATATCATCAATTAGGGATGTGTCTCACTTAATTATTTTTTTGTCATTTCGGTGCACATGTTTATACGTAAGAGATTACGTTTTTTGAGTATGTCATAATTCAGGTTGAATATTGATAGTTAATTAATTTCTATTAGTTAAACACACATACAAACGATAATAAAAAGTGATTAGAGGTACACTCCTTAACGTGAGAGTTCACCATTTACACATTTCTAACTCACAATAATGAGGAATAATACTTTCAGTGATTAAATCACAGTCTATATTACTTGCATGAATGATATAATCTAGTCTGAATCTTTGTCTGCATGCTTTTACGATGAAAGAACTAAAGTTCTCTCATTTTCCAATATTTCTTGAATATGTAGTTGGTGAAAGTTTATTACTTTTCTCTCAGAAATGTCATAATTCAGTTTGCTTTAAATGTGATTCCCTCTCCAACAGGGGTAACTAAGGAGGGAGCTTTTGGAAAGAGGTAGCTCAGAAAATCCTGTCTCAAATTATTGGATGATCGTTTTTTCTGGCATGGAGCTTGAGACTCTTCAAGGGTATCTAGGCACCTACCACAAAAGGCCAACTTTCTCTAACAATTCAGTTGGACGGGAAGAGTAACTAGCAGGCTCTAATATCAGAGGGGGGCCTTAGGTGTCGCATTAGGTGTCGCCTGTCATCTTGTCATAGAGGTGGGCTGGAAAAAAAAGCATTTGCCATGTAATAGATCTCGCATTAGTGAAACTTTGAGTTATTGGCGCTGCAACTGCTAATGTTTGTTATTTCTTTTTTGTTGGTTAAAAAATATTTCAGCCGTAGCATAAGTAATAAAAGATATTCCGCAAAGGTACTGCACCCTTAATGCAATTTTAAACAGAAAGATTGCAGCTCAGCATACATGTCCATTTGTTTTTATTGGATGTGAGATTTTTGTTAGCTTGCGTTTTAAAAATGCACCATTGTTGTTTATTTAAATGCAGCTTTGTTCAAACGCAAGCTACAAAAAATCTCTCTTCCAATAAAAACAAATAGAAACGTATGATCAGCTGCAATTTTTCTACTTATAATTGCCTTAAGGGTGCAGTACTTTATGGTACTAACAGATGTCCCTTTACAACTCCATGGGGACATCTAGTAACAGTCTTTCCTTGCTTAGTGGAATTTTTTTTTATTACTTATGCTACTACTGGGATATACAAAAAAAGCATTACCATTTGCAACACCAATAGCTCAAAGTTTCACTAATGCGCAGCTTATTGCATTGCAAATGCTTGCTTATTTAGGGTTTGGTTTGCTGGTATGCAAGAAAAAAAGCTTTAAAAAGTTCCATTAGAACACATAGGGTTGATTAGAATGGCAGTCAGAAACCCATTCCGACGGCCATGGTAGCGGGAATGAACCATCCGCAGGCACCGCAGGAAAACCGGTGGTCAGATTAGGATCAACCGCCAGAAAAAACTGACCGTGGCAGAACGATGCCACAAAAGACCGCTGATTGCCGGCAGAGCAGGTGAAAATCCGTCTACGGCGGTCAGATTTGCGGCAGAAAAAGCCAAACCCGCCGCAAGGCTAACGGATTGACCGCACGCACAATTAGGATTCCATTGAGGTGACAGTGGAACAATCCGCTGTTTCCGACTGCCGCGATCGCTAACAGTGATAAATGGGAGAGCAGGAGGAAGGGCTGTTGCATACCCACCGCAGTGGCCACTCCGGAACAATTATGGTGGTTGACAGAAAAAACACACAACAAGGCCACCAAGTGTAGACATCAAACTAGCTCAGCCCCAAAAACACCTAACACCCCAATGACACATCCCCATGGCAACTAAAAAAATATAAAGCCCAGGACCACCCTCCCAACATACCTGACAGCAATACTCCATTTTGACACACCCATATAGCTGAGTATAAAACCACCCCCTCCCCTGACCAGAACCCTTTGCAATACTCCACCCCTGAAGGAACTAACCCTACAGCACAAAGGAGAGGCAAACCACCACACATCTCACCAGCACAACAACACACACACATACACCACTTACATCACCACTCTCACACCTGCACCTCAAACAATTTGCACATCACACACCATGGCACAAAATGCCCAAATTCACTGGCAATGAGTTATTAGTCATGGTAGATGAGATAATCAGTGTAGAACCACAATTGTTTGGTAACCTGGCCCAACAGACGCCATTAGCCACCAGAACACAAATGTGAGAAAGGCTAGTCAACAAACTCAGTTCAGTAGGGAATACCCCACACTCCAAGAAGGAGATCATGAAGCGGTGGCATGACCTCAAGAGGCAGATGAAAGAGAGGATCAACAAGAACCGTCAGCTGGCTCAGATGACTGGCGGTGGCCCTCCTGTTCCACCAAGAATATTCACTGCATGGGAGGAGAAGGTGCTTGCCATACTGCATCCAGAGAGTCTCACAGGAATAGCTGGGGAGTGAAGGCTGGTAAGTACAAACAAATGTCTACTATCACACTGCTATGTACTGTCTTGCACAACTACAAAGCTGCACCTTCTAGACCCTATTCCATTCATGTGCACCACACACTCCACAACACATGTCACACAGGTCCAACATTCACTCCCACTCTTTCACCCCAAAGGTAGCTAGCAACATTCCCTGGGTTGCATGTGTACAGGCAGCAAGCACTACAACTCCCACCAGGCCCCCTGTCCACAGCAGAGCAGGATGGAACACTCCCCCCACCCAAGACCCATCTGTAACCTTTCCCTCCCTCTGCTCCACAGGGAGCCAGCAATCGTAAAAGGGAGGGGTGTCTGTGGATAGGCAGCCAGCACCACAACTCCCACCAGGCATCCCTGTCCCACAGCTGAGCAGGATGGAGCACTTCCACCCCACCCAGAAGCATCCGGCAGCCATTGTATTTCAACAACCAAACTCACAGGTAGGTAGCCATCTTAAAAGGGAGGAGTGTTGGTGGGTGGGAAAACTGCACTAGCACTCCCACCAGGCACCCTTGTCCCACAGCTGAGCAGGATGGAGCACTCCACAAATCCCCAACCATGTGGCAGCTATTGTAGTGCTCACTTCAAAGTAACAGGTAGGTAGCCATCTTAACAGGGAGGGATGTTGGTGGGTGGAAGACTGCACTACCACTCCCACTAGCCCCCCTTGTCTCACAGCTGAGCAGGATGTAGCACTCCCCACACCCCAACCACGTGGCAGCTATTGCAGTGCTCCCTACAAACTCACAGATAGGTAGCCATCTTAACAGGGAGGGGTGTCGGTGGGTGGGAAGACTGCACTACAACTCCCACCAGGCACCCCTTTCCCACAGCTCAGCAGGATGGAACACTTCCACCCCACCCAGAAACAACTGGCAGCCATTGTATTTCAACAACCAAACTCACAGGTAGGTAGCCATCTTAACAGGGAGGGGTGTTGGTGGGTTGGAAGACTGCACTACAACTCCCACCAGGCCCCTTTGTCCCACAGCTCAGTGGGATGGACCAGTCCCCCCACACCCAGAAACATGTGTCAGCAATTCCCCTCAACCGTACCACAGAACAGGTAGGAAAGCAGTATGTATGTTTGTATGTATTTATTTTTGTAAAGCGCACATATCACCATTCGGTCTCACAGCGCTGACAGAGGTTTTAGGAGATGCAGGAAAGAAGAGGTATTACATCATTGCCTTGAATAGTAGAGTTTTGAGTTCTCTCCGGAAGATTTTATGATTCTGGTTTGATCTTAAGGCCGTAGGCAGGGCGTTCCATGCCATAGGGCCAACCTTCGAGAAACTCCTATCTCCATTTCTAATAGTTCGAACTCTTGGTATTTTTAGGAGATATTTGTTTGAAGAGCGCAATGTTCTTTCCGGGCAGTATCCCTGAAGCTTATTTTTTAGGTATTTGGGGCCCTGTCCATTTATTGATTTATGCACTAGGCAGCAGATCTTGAACCTTATGCGCTTTCTGACTGGGAGCCAGTGCAATTTCTTCATACACGGGGCAGAGGGAGTCCGTGGGGGCATGTCGAGGGTCAGTCTGGCTGCTGCATTCTGGAGTGTCTGTAGCTTAGTTAGTGTACCTTCATTCGCATCAGCCAGAAGTGCATTGCCATAATCAAGGCGGCTGGTAATTAGGCCTTGTATCAATGGTTTACGGTAGAGCAGGGGTAGCCATTTGAATATTTTCCTTAGGCTTCTCATAAGACCTATGCAGGTGTGAACTACTTTGTCTATGTGGGGTGCCATGGTCAGCTTGTCGTCTAGGGTGATGCCCAGATTTCGAACGGTACTTTTCGGAGATGGGCAAGGTCCAAGTTCCTGTGGCCACCACTCCTGAGACCAAATGGATTTGGCAGCGCCGAAGAGCATTATTTCGGACTTGCCTGCATTCAGCATCAAGAAATTATTGGTCATCTAGGCCTTTATCTCTAACATGCAGTTTCTGAATCTCACTCTTGTCTCAGATGGCTCATGACCAAGGGTTATGAGGATTTGAGTGTCGTCGGCGTACGACAGTGTGTCGAAGCCGAACACCCTAATTATTTTGGCCAATGGTGACACGTAAGCATTAAATAGGGTCGGGCTTAAAATTGAGCCCTGGGGCACTCCCTTATCGTTATCAATCGCCCCTGACGAAAAAGGTCCTGACTTGCCCCTAGAGCATCGCCCTGCAAGATAGCTTTGGATCCAACCTAGGGCTAGGCCTTCGACACCCATCCCCGCCAATCGCTTTAATAGGACTTTGTGGGATATGGTGTCGAAGGCCGCCGAGAGGTCTAGCAGGATGAGGATAGCCGAGTGTTTGGAGTCCAGTGCCAGCCGGACGTTGTCAACCACCTCTATCAATGCAGTCTCAGTGCTGGGGGAAGCTCTGAACCCTGACTGCGAGGGATCCAAGAGCGTATGTTCTTCCAGGTATTTAACTAGCTTTGCAGTGCATGCACCCGGCCATTTCTCTCAAAAACAATGGAGCCATATGTCTACACCAGCCCTCACATCCCACCAAACTTGGCATAGATCCAATAGCTAATTCCAGTGTGCAGACAGCTAAGCGTATGTAACTGTCACAGAAACCAAAGTGTTACTCATCAAATCACATGTTTAAGAAATTCATGGCACTAACATGCACAGCAAGGAATGCCATCTATAAGTACCATGGGGGCAGAGCGTCAAGGCCCATATGAAAACCAAACAAGCATGGTCAGTAGTAAAAAGAAAGCAAAGCACATGATATGACAAAGGTATGCATGAGATTACAATGGCTAGTTCATGTTCAGCTGTAATGTCTTCCATGCAGAGTAAACAACAAAGATGCTTCACATGAAGTTGTTGTGCTGCTAGTCATTAGATGACAAAATGTCCTTGTAACCATACAATCTGTACGTGGTGCAAGGTATCTATTGACATGTGGGGTGGGCAAAAAACTCCTCTACTCTCCGCGTAGCAGCTAGAGCCAGCCACCCCCGCTCCCTTGCCTAGTACCTGTTTCTGAGAGCAGTCAGGCAGGGGAGAGCCTCCCAGGCCCCAGTGGACCACCATCCCCAGCGCCTGGACCTTCGACTGGCTTGCAGGACGGGGGGCTCTCACACCCCGGGCCCGCCGGATGGAGCTCGAGTCCCGGGCCCAGGCCCAGCTTACGAACCCCAGCTAGGCCGGGGAGAGCTTCCCTGGACCCCTGTGGACCCCCTTCCCCAGCGCTTGGACCCTCAGCTGGCTTGCAGGACGGGGGCTCCTGCACCCCAGGGCCCACCAGACGGAGCATGAGACCAGGTCCCGGTCCCAGGTTCCGAACCCTAGCCAGGCCGGGGAGAGCCTCCCCGGGCCCTGGTGGACACCCGTTCCCCAGCACCCGGACCCTCGGCTGGCTTGCAGGACAGGGGGCTCCCACACCCTGGGATGGAGCACGAGCTCCGGCCCGGGCCCAGCTTCCGATCCATAGCCAGGCCACGGAGAGCCTCCTCGGGACCTGGTAGACTCCAGTCCCCAGCGCCCAGACCCTCGGCTGGCTTGCAGGATGGGGGCTCCCTCATCCCGGGGCCCGCTGGGCGGAGCACGAGCCCCGGGTCCGGTCCCAGATTCCGAACCTTGGCCTGGCCAGCGAGAGTCTCCTTGGGCCCCGGTGGACCCCCGTCCCCAACGCCCGGACCCTGGGCTGGCTTGCAAGACGGGGGCTCCCGTACACTGGGATGGAGTACGAGCCCCGGGCCCTCGGCTGGCTTGCTGAATGGAGGGCTTCAGCACCCTGGGACGCAGCCCAAGCCCCAGGTCCGGGCTCAGGTTCTAAACCCTAGCCAAGCTGGGGAGAGCCTCTCTGGGACCCAGTGGATCGCCGTCCCCAGTGCCTGGACCCTCAGCTGGCTTGCAGGATGGGGGACTCCTGCACCCTGGGACACTGGGAGTACAAGCCCCGGGCCCAGCTTCTGAACCCTAGCCAGGTCAGGGAGAGTCTCCTTGGGACCCAGCTGACCCCAGTCCCCAGCACCCGAACCCTCGGATGGCTTGCAGGACAGGGGCCCCCGCATCCTGGCACACTGGGACAGAGCACAAGCCCCGGGCCCAGCTTCTGAACCCTAATCAGGCTGGGGAGAGCCTCCCCAGGACCCGGTGGACCCCCATCCCCAGCGCCCGGGTCGCCAGCTGGAACAAAGGAGGGTTAAGCCCAGGCCACGTCCTCTCCCCGACAGCTGGCCCGGGGAGCCCATATTTCTCGACTATTAAACCCCCATGTAGTGGGGGCTTACAGAACTCTGGGGAAGGACAAAAGTTGGAGTTAGCCCAGCCGTCTGGCAGGCCTGCCATCTGGTCACCCAGCCCGCAGGGCCATCTGGTCACCCGGCCCGCAGGGCCATCTGGTTGCTCAGCTAGGTGACAAGACGGCCCGGGGCGATCCAGTGCACAGATGGCCTGGGAGGTTGCCGTACCCAGTCGCCCTTGCTGTCCGGCTAGGGGTGGCCAGGCGCACCGAAGCAGCTGCTCGGGAGGCTCCTTCCCCGGGGCTGCTGCTCGCCTCCCTGCCCGACTTGGGCGGGAGCAGCGGGCAGGAGAGACCCGGCCAGCCAAGGCCATCTGGTCACCCTGCCAAACCGCAAGGGATGGTGGCCCCCGTCCCCGCACCCCAGTGGGACAGGTATGGGAGGGGGAGGCTCCGGTGCCGGAGAGCACATCGTAGAGGCAGCCTCCTGCGAACCCGCATTACCCCCTCCATGTCCCTCCCGCCAGTCCAGCGACAGAGGGACCCACCCCTGTGTGTGGTGGAGGAGGGCGTCCGCGGGCGCCCACGCACAGAGAGACAAAAGCTTTGCTCAGAGGATGACTTTCAAGAGATTGCAGAGAGGTAGCTGCTCTGCTACTTACGAAACCCTGACCCAGAATTAGGTCGTCTATGAATGATTTAGTACTGGGTGCTCCACGAACATGTGGTGCACTAAGGGCGATGGCGGCAGCCCCCTTCCGTCCACGCTCATGTCCCCAAGTGAGCTGCTCTATGCCCCCCCCCCCCGAGAGAGGCTAGCTATCCCTGGCCAACGTGGCTCTCCAGCACTGCGGTATCATTACGGTTTAGGGGGATTCGCATTCAGTCATAATCCCACAGATGGTAGCTTCGCTCCATTGGCTCCTCAGCCAAGCACATACACCAAATGTCTAAACCTGTGGTTCCTCTCGTTCTGAACAGGATTACTATTGCAACAACACATTATCAGTAGGGTAAAACCAACCTGTCTCACGACGGTCTAAACCCAGCTCACATTACCTATTAGTGGGTGAACAATCCAAAGCTTGGTGAATTCTGCTTCACAATGATAGGAAGAGCCGACATCGAAGGATCAAAAAGCGAGATCGCTATGAACGCTTGGCTGCCACAAGCCAGTTATCCCTGTGATAACTTTTCTGACACCTCCTGATTGAAACCCAAAAAGTCAGAAGGATCGTGAGGCCCCTCTTTCACGGTCTGTATTCATACTGAAAATCAAGATCAAGCGAGCTTTTGCCCTTCTGCCCGGCGGAAGGTTTCTGTCCTCCCTGAGCTCACCTTAGGACACCTGCGTTATCGCTTGACAGGTGTCCCGCCCCAGTCAAACTCCCCACCTGCCACTGAGCAGGTCGCGCCCGGGCACTCGGAGCCAGAAGGGAGAGCCCCACGGGGCTTGCCCCCGCCTTACCAGGTAAGTGAAAAAGCGCTAAGAGTAGTGGTATTTCACCGGCGGCCTGAGGGCCTCCCACTTATCCTACACCTCTCATGTCTCTTCACAGTGCCAGACTAGAGTCAAGCTCAACAGGGACTTCTTTCCCCGCTGATTCTGCCAAGCCCATTCCCTAGGTTGTGGTTTAGCTAGATAGTAGGTAGGGACAGTGGGAATCTCGTTCATCCATTCATGCACATCACTAATTAGATGACGAGGCATTTGGCTATCTGCACCACCTCGCAGTGGCTCATTCTGGGTTATTAAGCTGCCCATCAGCGTCAATTCGGTTTTGCTTCAAACAATACAATATTCTGAATGCTGTCCTCACTGAAACTGGGATCATGTATAGGCCAGAGATGGTACACCCTGCAGTACTATTCCAACAATTTTAAGATTGTCTACGAACAGTCCTGAGAAATTAAAATATGATTAGCAGGACATCAATAATCAATGTGTGATAATTATGTGTATGCGATTATTTGAGACCTATTCATCATTCAAAACATTTCAATAAGTATGATGTACACAACTATATCTAAATTGTTATAAGCACACATTTATAAAAAAAATACACATCTACAAAATGCACATCTAACTAGAAAAAAGCACATCTAAAACAAATCACATCTATAAAATTCACATCTATACTAAATCTTGTGTCAACTATAAACCTGTATGTTAAAAACATTATGCTTTATAAGGGTGACATGTGTACTGCACGAAAGTGTACATTTCAGTATAAGCTTGACACTCAATTGTCCATGAATACTTGGCACATTTTCAGAGTGCCCATTAAAGTAGTCAGGCTAACATTTTTCTTGAATGGGAATGACATTTGAAGACCTAAATCAGCCAGAACAACATCATTACATTGAGGCCAAATACCACAACATCCAACGATAAAGCCATGAAATTTTACAGTGTTGCATTTTGTGAGATCTTTGATTTGCTGGGACAGATCCTGATATTTCACTTTACTCTCAAACGCTAATTCAAGGGAATTTTGAGAATTTTCATAACGAATTGAAACATCAATCACTACAGCTGTACCATTTTTGGTAAACACTACATCTGGTTTTCGTAGTTCTCCTTGATTATTCTTAACATGAGGTTCCCTATATGCCATCCAACCACACCTTTTTGCTCTTTCAATGAGCAATTCCAGAACTTTGTTATGTCTTTTTATCCTATTGTCCTTAGTTTTACGACATGCGCCTGAAATATGAGAAATTGTTTCGCAAACATCATTACAATACCTACATGTAACAAATGCACAATTTCTTCCCCTAGTGATGGCTTCTCTAGTATATAAAACATTTGCTCTTAACATCAGTGCAGCTATGTATTGGTTTTCTTTCATTTTGTTATGGTTGCTGATCCAGAAATTTGAAGTTGGATTATTTGCTAAGTATTTTATACCATCACCTTGGACAGGGAGATTTACCCACTTCTCAAACTCTTCTTTTCCCCAACCATATGTTGCTAACACATTCAAATCATAGCTCAGAAACCTACTGTCTAAAATGTTGAGTTTGTGTGTTTTGATGATGTTATCAATTTTTTCATTCATATCTTCTCCTGCATACATGAATGAATGAGCTATTTACAGGTCTGGACCTGCCCTGAGATACAATAGACTATTGACTTTATTGAGATCAATTTGTGTATATAGTTTTGGTATACTGAGGCCCCCAAATGATCTTTTCGAATATAGGAAACCATCATATGTATATGCAGGAAGGTGTAGAAAGTGTTTGACATACTTTTTTATTGTTTGATACAGAACATTTAACATTTTTGCTTCTATTCCTGTCATTTCCAAATTGAATGATAGTTTAGGTACCAAGTACTGACCCAAAATTTCTATTTTCTGCATGGGCTTAAGTGGGAGATTATCAAGTTTTTGAGCCCAATTGACAAGAACCTCATTAATTTTGTTGTTGCTTGTATGACCAGTGTGTGGTTCAAAGTTCTCCTGGATGAATGTTTTCAATATTTTCTTTTTCAAACTGCCATGGTTTACAGTTCTTAATCAGGATTTTATCTTTATGGTGACTGATATAAAATCCATGTGTCTTTTTCACATTAAGTTTTAATCCTGTAGTTTCACTGAACTTTTCAATGAATTTCAGTACTCATTCCTTCCCAGGTACTGCTGAGTACTGCGATGTCATCTGCAAAGGCGAGAGCGGTGATTTGGTCAAAGAGACCATCTGATCCAAATGTGAAGCCCTTGCCGTTTTTTTGAAGATCACAGATCAGAGGATCCATGGCAATGTTAAATAGTAGTGGGGATAAAGAGTCACCTTGTTTGACCCCAGGTTTTCATTGTTAATTCAGGAGTTGCTTCGTTGTCCTTTCCCTTGAAAGATGTTGTTGAGTCAGTGTACAAGTCTTTTATTATGTCTCTGATGTATGATGGAACTCTTTGTCTTGTGAGACTCTGTATAATGTGACCATGGCTGACAGAGTTGAAAAGTAAAATTTATTTGCACAATTAATTAAAATCATTGCAATCTACACACTCATGATTGACCATTAAAAAAGACAATTTTCAGAATCGAAAAAAAAGTCAGAAAATTTGTGAAATGAGAGGTAAAGAGAAATGTCACTTTTGGGGGGCTAAGCTCATTCTTGGTCGGATGGTAAAATCAAGGAATTAATTTCTGTAATGAATTTGACAAAGCGCGTCGCCATCTGAGGTGAGTTGCCCCTCATGCATGCATCAAGTGCTTCTTGGCATGTCCTGATGTTAAGAGAAACCCAAATTGGGCGAAGCCAGAAGATTCTTTGGGCATATAAACGTTGACAAATACACAAAATGTGAGTGAGATTTTCCTCTTCCTGGTTACAGAAGCGAAATTGGGAGGAAGCTTCTTTCTTGTATCCTTGGCCAAACTTATATGCCTTCAGCGGAATTAAGCCAAAACGAAATCTCATTAGTTGGAGTTTTACATAAGATTTCATAGAGGATGCAAGGTAGGGCGGTAAAGTTTTCGGGGCGTATAGCTTGGAGGCCCAAGAGCCATGGAAGAGCTGTACTACATGTTGCGTATCATGGTCATTTGATAGGATTTTTGCCTGTTTAGAAAGAAGTTCCGATTTCGCCTCAATAGGCAGCGAGGTAGACCATATGTCCTGTGCTTGGAGGGATTCGAGGCAGAAGATCAAGTATTTGTTCCACAATGTTTTGGGGTTGCTGAGCAGAGACCATATACAGCTCTTTAGAGTCTGAGGTCTAGCTTCCTTTGTTTTTAGGCAGTAGGCGATGTATCTTGCGCTCATGGTCCATCGCTGGGAAAATAAAGAAAATTCCTTTTGAATTTGGGCGTGAGAGGTCGAATTTGGCAGTTGGAAAACCCTACGGTAGCACGATGATTGCGCTCTGTCTAGACAATTGTTCATTTTGTCTCTGAAGATTATTGCACCAAAGGAAATTGTAGGAAGGAATTTAGCAGCAATCAATTTTATTAGCGGGACAAAGTCCTGGGAGTGGAGAGCTCTCTTCGTTCTTATAAAAGCCCCCTCCAGGCTGCGTGCAACTGCCTGCATTTCTGATGTGTGCACAGAAGGTCTCCCTTTATGATCGATCCAGACGCCAAGATACTTGTATGCTGTGACTGTTTCCAATGGCTTCCCTTCAATAAACCACGTGGTCATTTTGGGTTTCACGGAGGAAATTGCCATTACTTTGGTCTTAATGGCATTTATCTCTAACATGTTGGTATTACAGTACTGGGCAAGGGAGTCAAACAGTCTTTGGAGGCCCACCGGGGTTTGGTCTAAGAGAATGGTATTGTCTGCGTATTGCAGGGTTTGGATTTTTCTTTGGTCGATACCTGGCGGGAAGGCACGAGAGAGGGACAGCCATTCAGGGAGGTCTGCGAGGTACAGATTGAAAAGTAAAGGTGCCAGGGTACAACCCTGTTTTAGACCTCTGCTAGTGTAGATTTTGTTAGAAGTAGACCATTTCGATGTAACTCTCACTTTTACCCAGGTGTCTGAATATAGGGATATTAATGCTTTCAATAGCTTCCAAGGGATGCCCCATCTTGCCAGTTTTTCCCAGAGTTTTGCTCGGATCACACTGTCAAAGGCTTTACGAAAGTCTATAAATCCCAAGTATAGCGATTTGCCTTTTGCGGCTAGGGTGGTTTCCATCAAGTGGGCTAAACAGATCAAATTATCTTCAATGTGACAGCCTCTTTGGAATCCGGTTTGGGTGAAGGGAATCAAGTTGTTATTTTCCACCCACTTTGTAAGTGCTGTTAAAAGGACGCTGGCGTATGCCTTCCCGTCCACGTCAAGGAGGGCTATCAACCGGTAATTGTCAGGATTGGAGCGCGAGCCTTTTTTATGGAAAGGAACGAGTAGTGATCCTTGCCAGGATACCGGGATAGGGCCACCCAATGTTGCGGCCTTGAAAAGGGGAGTCAGCATCGAAGCCTATTTCTGGGCAGAGACTTTAAATATTTGGGTGGGGATTCCATTAGGTCCGGGGGCCCCACCTGAGCGCATTTTCTTTATTATTCCCGTTATTTCTTCTGTGGTTATCTTGACAGGGAGGCTTGTGTCATCCTGGGGGAATAATTGGTCGAGGATGGGGAGGCTGCTGCTGGTGGAAGCGAGCGGTGCAGTGTAGAGAGTTTTGACGTAAGCCTCCCATTCGGCAGAAGAGATATTAGCTGCGGTGGGAGGTTTAGTCACTTTTGTGGCCTTATTTACCCAGTTCCAGAATTTTCTATGATCTTTGGATTTTATGATCTCGAAGGCTATTGCCCAGTGGTGCTCTTCTTCCAGTTTCTTTAAGGTGAACCTTGCCTTCCTATAGTCTTTTCTAGTGGCTGATATGTCACTCTTCAGAGCATTATATTCACTTTCGTTACAGAGTTGAAGGCTTTCGATATATCTATGAACACTACTGCTAATGAGTGACTGTTTTTTTGTGCCCCTTTTATAATATTTTGCAGGAGAGTCAGATTCTCGAGACAACCTCTCACCTTCATGAAGCCTTTTTGTCTTGTATTCAATTTAACAAAAATTGAGTCTTTTAGTTAGTATTTTTGTGAATAACTTCATGAATGTAGTACCGATGGTAATTGGACGAGAGTTACTGATTTTTTAAAGTTCATTAATCGGAACATTCTTGGGTATCAAAATTGATCGGTTCTTTTTGATAATTTCTGGTACTCTTCTCATAAACAACCAAGACGATAAAATTCTGGGCAGCAGTCTTGGCTGCCTGCTGTGCACATTATAAAAGTCATTCAGACCAATTTTATCAGGCCCCACTGCATTCTTTAAATTGGAGTTCTTGAAGGCATAAGTTATTTCGAGCAGTGTTATTTCTTTACATACATTTCTATTTTGCAATCCTCTGGTATCCGATCAATCGGCATGAATTTAGGGTTTTTCTTGTTTTCTTTCTCAATTATGTTCTTGTAGTATTGAAAAATGTCATCAGCACTGATTTGGCAAGTGCCATCTTCTGCCCCATCAGTGATAATTCTGGCAATTTTCTGGTTTTTTTTTTTAAACATTGCCTGGTATTCTTTATAGCTGCCCTTTGCTTTGGCATAATTTTTCTTGTGCGTCCGATTAAGCCTTCCATTTTTCTTGTCTTATTTTGTTATCTTGTACCCTACTGAGGCATTGTGGTGCTCATCTTGAGCAGAGTTCATAGGCTCATTATTGAGTTCACTTGCTGGTTCATTTGTTGGTACACTTGCTGGTGTAGGACTTATATCAGTGGTGTTCTCTGCGATATAAGTCAACCTCATCCATCAGATTCATAGCAGCATCGTGTTGCTCTACGTTTTGGATATACTTCTCATTTTCTGTGATTCTATATTCCAGTTCATCAAAGTTCTTGATTTTTTGCGCACTTAAGCGATTGATAAAGTCTCTGCGCTTTTCTGTTGTTACTTCCACTGTAACCTCTGGTTCATCGCAGGAATCATTTTCAGAAACATTTGATGCTTGCAGTACATCTTTTGCAGATTTTTTGCTTTTATCTCTTCTATCTCTTCTTTTTTCTGCAATTTGTTTTCTGTTTTTATTTTCAAAATGTGGAACATTCAGCGCATTAATATTCCTCTTATTTTCATATACTTTTTCCAATTCTGCTAGTAGCAGTATTTCTTCCTGTGACCATAATTTTGATGGTTTGCTGTTTGCTAGAACTGCTAGTCTAGCCTCATTTTGTGCTCTTGGATGCGCATGCCGAGCATGTTGAGAAACACCAATTTTTGTTCCAAATCTGAGGTCACAGAAGCTGCACTAGAAATGGCAGCTCTCCTTTTTGAGGTCTTCCTTTACATTTGGCATAATGGCATGCACTATTGTGGTATTTGGCTTCTTTGTCACATTTTGAGCAGTACATTGTTCACCTTGGAGACCTGCTGCGGATATGGGTACAGACCGGCGCGAGATTTACACCATCTCCCCTGGATTTTCAAGGACCAGCGAGAGCTCAACGCACGCCACCGGAACCGCAAAGCTTTCCAAGTCACAGGCCCCTCTCTCGGGGCGAACCTGCTCTTCACAAAGAAAAGAGAACTCTCCCCAGGGCTCCCGCCGGCTTCTCCAGGATCGTTTGTGTTGCCGCACTGGATGCCGTGAGGACGCTCGTCTCCGCCACTCTGGGTTCGGTGATCTTAAACCGACTTCTTTTTGATCAGTCGTGGGCAACGGAGGCCATCGCCCGTACCTTCCGAACGGCACTCACCCATTTCTTAGGACCGACGGACCCATTTTCAACTGCTGTTCACATGGAACCCTTCTGCACTTCGGCCTCATTTGAATATTTGCTGCTACCACCAAGATCTGCACCTGCGGCTGCTCCGCCCGGGCGCTAGCCCCGGGCTCCCGGGCGTACCACAGCGGCCCTCTTACTCGTCACAGCTTAGCCCCCGCGGTTCTCAGTGCCGGCGACGGCTAGGTATGGGCCCAATGCTTCAGCGCCATATATTCTCAGGGCTAGTTGATTCGGCAGGTAAGTTGTTGCACACTCCTTAGTGGATTCCGACTTCCATGGGCACCGTCCTGCTGTCTATATCAACAAACACCTTTTCTGGGGCCTGATGAGCTTCGGCATCGGGCGCCTTAACCCAGTGTTAGGTTCATCCCGCAGCGCCAGTTCTGCTTACCAAAAGTGGCCCACTAGGCACTCGCATTCCATGCTCGGCTCCACACCAGCGAGCCGGGCTTCTTACCCATTTAAAGTTTGAGAATAGGTTGAGATCGTTTCAGCCCCAAGACCTCTAATCCTTCGCTCTACCAGATAAAACTGGGGGCTCTGAGCGCCAGCTACCCTGAGGGAAACTTCGGAGGGAACCAGCTACTAGATGGTTCAATTAGTCTTTCGCCCCTATACCCAGGTCGGATGACCAATTTGCACGTCAGGACTGCTACGGACCTCCACCAGAGTTTCCTCTGGCTTCGCCCTGCCCAGGCATAGTTCACCATCTTTCGGGTCCTATCACGCATGCTCATGCTCCACCTCCCCGATGGAGCGAGTGAGACGGGCCGGTGGTGTGCTCGCCGCTGGAAGTACGGCAGGATCCAACCTAAGCTGGCATACGCCAGCCCTCACCTTCATTGTACCACAGGGTTTCACTCGGCCCTCCGACTCGCGCATGTGTTAGATCCTTGGTCCGTGTTTCAAGATGGGTCGGGTGGGTAACCGACATCACCGCTGACCTCTGGTGCCCGGCATGGGCCTCCCCACCCGGCGAGCAAATGGCCCTGTCCCCCCTTCAACCGCCCCAGCGCGCCCGGGGGAGGGGCGGGAATGGGTGCCCGGAGGAGGGCGCAGAGGTGGTCGAATCTCCCTCAGCCCCGTGGACACGGCAAAGCTGCTGCCAGGGGGACTGTAATACCCTCGGCCAGAGCGGAGGGCAACCTGTCACCTCAAAGCCTTCCCAGCCGACCTGGAGCCGGTCGCGCCGCACCACCATGGAGGAAATGCGCCCTGCGGTGGCAGGGTAGGGCCCGGTCGCCGGTCCCACGGACAGGATCCAGAAATCATGGGCCACCGACCTTCCTGCCGTGTTGAATCCTCCGGGCGGACTGCACGGACCCCACCCGTTTACCTCTCAACATTTTCACACCCTCTTGAATTCTCTTTTCAAAGTTCTTTTCAACTTTCCCTTACAGTACTTGTTGGCTAGCGGTTTTGCGCCCAAATTTAGCCTTAGATGAAGTTTACCACCCGCTTTGGGCTGCATTCCCAAGCAACCCGACTTTGAGAAGACCCGATCCCGGCGCGCCGGGGGCCGCTCCGGCCCAACACTGTCCACGGGGTGAGCCTCAATCAGAAGGACTTGGGCCCGGGGAGTTGATCTTCTGTACGCCACATTTCCCGTGCAGCCGCCAGCGCTGGGCTCTTCCCTCTTCACTCCCCGTTACTGGGGGAATCCTGGTTAGTTTCTTTTCCTCCGCTTAGTAATATACTTAAATTTAGCGGGTCGCCACGTCTAATCTGAGGTCGTAGTCGGATGAAAATGCCAGAGCTTTAAAGGGGAGCCAGGAAGGCCAGACCCTTGCCGGAGTAGAGGCCTGGCGTTCTGGCAGCGCGCGCTCTCTTTCCCCGGATCGCATCTGGAAGGGATTCGCCCTCGTCGGGAAGCTAGCCACAGAGGTGGGTGCCCGAGGCATGCTCGTGCGGGCAGCCGGTGGGATACCACAGACAGCCACGCATGGCACACAGCCAGGCACCCCGGGACGGACCAGTCGCTAGACCCCGTCTCGGGGTTAGGCGCACCGGCAGCGTATCTCCGCAGAAGGACCCGGCAAGGGACCCTGCCATGGGCGATCGGAGGGTCTGACCTTGTGGGGGGGAACGAAGGGGAAGCAGAGCTAACCCTGCGACAGCCGCGTCCCGGGGGAAGCCCCGGGTTGATAGACGATCGAGTGACCCTCAGGCAGGCGTAGCCCCAGGAGGACCAACAAAAGGAGCTCAAGGGGGAAAGGTACTAAGAAGGAGGAGGCAGCCCCCCACTCAATCAGGTCCCAAATGCGGGAGCATTTGGGACCGAGTACAAACGGTAGCGGTCACACTTATGTAATTTGTACCGCCTGCGAGCGCATGATCTTTTGACACGCCGCCCCCAAATCTCTGATGGTTGCTGGTATGCAGCTTTCGGGCAGCCATCAGGTCGTCTGAATTGAGAAAAACATAACCCAAACCAGAAACCCCGATTTTGCCCTGACGAATTTGCTGAAGTAACAGCAATGAAACATGTCAGCATCATTTAAGTATGGTACAGTTAGAAACCATTTTTAATTTGGACTACTTGCAGCAGCAGAATAAAGTTATCAGAGCCAGCAAGTTGGTCCACATTTTAACAGCGGTGGCTAGTGTTCTGGCTATTGCTGGGGTTTTAGATGCACACACTCACTTTTGTTATTTCGACGATTTAGATGAGTGGTGGGTTAGACTAGATGAATGTCTGACATAATATCGACAGACAGAATATCTACATACAAAAATATCGACACAAAAATATCGAAATCAAAAATATCGGAGTCATATCTTCATAAAGGTAAGTACAAAAATATCGAAAAAATAATATCGTAGTACAAAAATATCGAAATTAAAAATATCGTTTTTTTAAATGTATAAATAATAATGTAAAAATAATTTTAAAATACATATAATTTTACAAATACTAAATAAAAACATTAAAACATAATTAAAAAATTAAAACTAATACATATACATTTAAAATAAATTAAAAAGGTAATAATGTAATGTAATTGTATTTTTTTTAATTTCATTTAATTGATTTAATTTAAATATAAATGTATTTTATTTTTACCCTGTACGCCTGTACCCCAAAAACCCAAAACTGACCCTGAACCCTAAAAATACCCCTTTACCCAAAAACCCAAAACTGACCCTAAACCCTAAAAATACCCTTTTACCCAAAAACCCAAAATTGACCCTGAACCCTAAAAATACCCCTTTACCCAAAAACCCAAAACTGACCCTGAACCCTAAAAATACCCCTTTCCCCAAAAACTGAAAACTGACCCTGAACCCAAAAAATACCCCTTTACCCAAGAACTAAAAACTGACCCTGAACCCTAAAAATACCCCTTTACCCAAAAACTGAAAACTGACCCTGAACCCTAAAAATACCCCTTTACCCAAAAACTGAAAACTGACCCTGAACCCTAAAAATACCCCTTTACCCAAAAACTGAAAACTGACCCTGACCCAAAAAATACCCCTTTACCCAAAAACTGAAAACTGACCCTGAACCCTAAAAATACCCCTTTACCCAAAAACTGAAAACTGACCCTGAACCCAAAAAATACCCCTTCACCCAAAAACTGAAAACTGACCCTGAACCCAAAAAATACCCCTTTACCCAAGAACTGAAAACTGACCCTGAACCCTAAAAATACTCCTTTACCCAAAAACTGAAAACTGACCCTGAACCTTAAAAATACCCCTTTACCCAAAAACTGAAAACTGACCCTGAACCCAAAAAATACCCCTTTACGCAAGAACTGAAAACTGACCCTGAACCCTAAAAATACTCCTTTACCCAAAAACTGAAAACTGACCCTGAACCCTAAAAATACCCCTTTACCCAAAAACTGAAAACTGACCCTGAACCCAAAAAAACCCCTTTACCCAAAAACTGAAAACTGACCCTGAACACTAAAAATACCCTTTTACCCAAAAACTGAAAACTGACCCTGAACCCTAAAAATACCCCTTAAAAAAACTAAACCATATAAAATTTAAAATAATATTATATACTTACCTATACTTACGTTGTAATGGTATGCGTTGTAAAGGTACCTGCGTTGTAAAAACATGCGTTGTAAACACATGCGTTGTAATGGTTTTTGCGTTGTAAAAATTTCGTTGTAATGGCAGTGCGTTGTAAAAGTTGCGTTGTAAAGGTTGTTTCCCCGGTGGATAGCGTAGGGGTAAAAATTACTATTCACACTCCAGAGGGTGCAACAGTAGGGAAAGCGTTGGATAGCATGGGGGTAAAAATTAATTCCCACACTACTCCCACTTTAACACACAACACACTACACATATAAAAAAGACAATTAATATAAATGTCAATAAATCAATTAATATTACTAAATTGATGTAATTATAAAAGAACTAAATAACACATATTAATTACTAATTAATTAACAATAAATACCAAAGAAAATTACAATCTCTTTAATTAATTACATTTAATTATATCACACCCTATCCCCCTATAAACACACAACCCACTACACAGAAATAAATCATATCATTTATTCACTTAATAATTATTAATTACCAATTAATTATTATTTAACAATAACAAAAAATAAATATATTAGCACATTAACTCTAAATAATTTAATTACATAATTAATATTATTTAATTACCAATTAATTATTAAATAACAATAACAACACATTAAATATATTAGCACATTAACTCTAAATAATTTAATTACATAATTAATATTATTTAATTATCAATTAATTATTAATTAACAATAACAATAAAGTAAATATATTAGCACATTAGCTGTAAATAATTTAATTTACTAATTAATATTATTGTTTCCCAATTAATTAATTAATAACAAAAAATTATATATATAAAAAAATTACTCTAATTAATGTAATGAACTAATTAATATGAATTAATTACCAATTAATTATGAATTAAAAATATGTACAAAAATATATTAATTAATTAACTAATTAATATTAATTAATTACCAATTAAGTATTAATTAAAAATATTTACAAACATATATTAATTAATTAATTATTATTAAATTACTTCCCACCCTATTCCCCTATAAACCCACAACCCGCTCTGATACTAAGTCGCAAAATGTAAACAAATTTACAAATTTTCAAACATACATTACAAAACATGTTTAACAAACATATAAACAACACATTAAAATACATAACACTAAACAAAATTTCGATATTAGTAAAATTCGATATTAGTAACATACATACCTTAAAAAAACGATATTCTGTCTGTCGATATTTTGGACATCGATATTCTATACTATCGAAATTAAAACATCGATATTATTGTATATCGATATTTTAATTTCGATATTTTGTCTGTGTACCAGACTAGATACACGGCACTTCACATAAGTTGACATTTTCATTTTTCATAATTATTTGGGTGTTTTTCTCTGTTTCTTTTGTCACAACAAGGAGAGAGCGACCAATGATGAGGAGTGGGTAAACTGGCAATTTCAGGCCAGGAACCCCCTCGGGTGTTACTACCGTGAGGTGCTCTCTCTTTGTTTTCACACTTTCTTCACTTCAGTTCAAATAGTGGGAATTAGAGATGACCGTAGTATATTTTGCAGTACAAACACCACGACCTATTGATTAGTGTTAAGTACACACTTCTTGAGTGAGAGTATGACCTTTTGAGCAACTCAACCCCAGGTCTATTTGACATGTTGGTGTTAGTCGGAGGTGGCATTTATTGTTGAATAGTAGCCCCAGGAGGAACCCGGGGCCACAAGGTGCCTTCGAAGTGTCGATGATCAATGTGTCCTGCAATTCACACTAATTCTCGCAGCTAGCTGCGTTCTTCATCGACGCGCAAGCCGAATGATCCACCGCCAAGAGTCACAGGCAACTTTTTGAAAACGCTCGCCAACCTGCGGGTGCAGGAGAGGTGGGAGGAAAGCGACGCTGTCTGTCTGCCACCCATGCAGCGAGATGGCCCGGTTGCCCCGTTCAAGACTTTCCCTCTGGGACTTTCCCTCTGGGAGGCAGACTGCACCGCCGGGAAAAAAAAAAGTTACCAGTTTTTTAACTGCAGCAACTTTAATATACGCTATTGGAGCTGGAATTACTGCTGCTGCACCAGACTTGCCCTCCAATGGATCCTCGTTAAAAGATTTAAAGTGTACTCATCCAATTACAGGGCCTTGTAAGAGTCCTGTATTGTTATTTTTTGTAACTGCCTTCTCGAGTCAGGAGTGGGTAATTTGCGCACCTGCTTTCTTCCTTGGATGTGGTAGCCGTTTCTCAGGCTCCCTCTCTGGAATCAAACCCTGATGCCCCATTACCCGTGGTCACCATGGTAGGCACAGAAAGTACCATCGAAAGTTGATAGGGCAGACATCCGAATGTATTGTCGCCATTACAGGGACGTGCAATCGGCCCAAGGTTATCTAGAGTCACCAAAGCGGCCGGGCGAGCCCGGATCGATCTTGGTCTAATAAATGCACACATCCCGGGAGGTCAGCGCTCATCGGCGTGTATTAGCTCTAGAATTACCACAGTTATCCAAGTAACAGATGGAGCGATCAAAGGAACCATAACTGATTTAATGAGCCATTCGCAGTTTCACTGTACCGGCCGTGTGTACTTACATGTGCATGGCTGACAAGCATATGCTACTGGCAGGATCAACCAGGTAGCCGCACCTGCTGTTGGGTTGGGGCTGCATGCCCATCTCCCGGACCGGTAACCTTCACACACACCTCCCTCTCGGGAGCCTGCCAGGGAAAGGAGCCCACCCCCCTGGGCTCACTGGAGGGGTGTGGAGAGGTGTGGTTGCATGAGCACCGGCAGGCCCAGCCGTCTCCCCCGGGAGGGAGAGGCAGGCCAAGGCGCAGCCTGAGCGAGACGCAGGGGTGCCAGATTCTGGCGGCAGCATCACCCCTCGGAACAGTTGTTGCGAGTTGCTGTGGAAATGTGCTGGGCAGAGAGGGGTGACAGCGTGGCGCGCGGGGCCTTCAGACCTGCTGGGCAGCAGCATCCAAGGGCCTGGCGCCACCCGACCCCTTCTGCTCAGGTCAGACCACTGGGGGGCACGAACTGCCGGGGCCGCTCTGCCCTCGCTCTGCTGGGTAGAGTGAAGAGCCTCCCACCAGGCGGCAGGCCCTCAAGTTGGACGGTCCATGCGGGGTGGAAGTGCTTTGCTTGAAACAACAGCTGAGGCTGGCCAAGCAGTCCATCCCTAAACGGACCGAGAGTGCCCAATCGATCAGAGTATGGATGAGGCATCCCCTGGCAGGCCACCCTGTACAGGGGGTATGCTGGCTTAGCGTCCCTGTCTGCTCCTGGGGCAAGCAGACTCGGAGATAAAGGACCATCGGGAAGGGGCTGAGAGGCAGGAGCCTAGCTGGGCCCCTGGGGGCCCCAGCGGACGGGCCCGGGTGCTGCCTTCCCCATCTCAGCATCGCCAGACCTCACGGAGGTCTGACTGAGCAAACTCAGAGAAAAAGGACCATCTGGAAGGGGCTGAGAGGCAGGTGTGTACCCGGGCCCCTGGGGGCCCCGACAGGGTGGCCCGGGTGCGGCCTTCCCCCGTCTCAGCATCGCCAGACGTCATGGAGGTCTGACTGATCCTCTCCCTAGTAATCCAGAGGACAATTACCCCCCCTTCTTGTAATCCGTGCACACGAGGTGACAGAGGGGACCCAAGGCACGAAAGTACCCAACCTCCAGGAGCCCTCGCTGGGATCGGGGAGGCAAATGAGCCCTCATCTGGACTTCCAGGGAAGCCCGGCCATCTGGTCACCCCATAGGAAAGCATTGCGTGCGACCAGATGGCCGAGGGGATAGGTGCAACTAGATGGCCGAGGGGAAAGGTACAACCAGATGGCTGACCATGTAAGGGAAGCCATCTGGTCGCTCTGTGCCCCAACGAAAGAGTGAGCGGGCACCGGGGCATGGGAGAGTGGAGGCCCAGGGCCCCAGCTGGACACTAGCAATGGAGGCTGCGAGGGGGACCCGATGGGCCCTCCGACCCGGGGCCCGCGGACACCTTGACAAGCAGGGGAGGCCTGCACGGGACCAACATACCCCTGTCCTGGAACCCTGGTGGAGCAGCAGGCCTGGGGACGGAGCCATGGGCCGGAGCACCCGACCCAGGGCCCGATGGGGCCGCTGGACCCAGCAAGGACTCCAAGGCACAGAGGCACAGGGGAAGCCTCCCCGGGCATGCAGGACCCTGTCCCGGGCACCTGGCCATGTGGCAGGACCTAGGGCAGAGCCTGGGGTGGGGAGGCCACCCTCCCCCGGGCCCTCAGGGGCCCCTTGGTTGACTGGGTTCAGGTGCTCCTGAACCCAGCCAACCAAGGGGAGGCTCCCCGGGCACAACTGAACCCCATCCTCGGCCTTTGGCAGTGCGGCAGGCTGGGGGACGGGGCCCAGGACCGGAGCATCAGACCTGGGGCCCAGCAGGACCCCTGGACCCAGCTGGGGCTCCCAGGCCCAGAGGCGCATGGGAAGCCTCCTCAGGCCTGCCGGACACCATCCTGGGTACCCTGCCATGCAGCAGGACCAAGCACAGAGCCCAGGATGGGGAGGCTGCCCTCCCCGGGGCCCTCAGGGGCCCTGGCCAGAGCTCCTGAACCCAGCCAAGCAAGGGAAGGCTCCCCAGGCACCGAACCCCGTCCCAGGCCTTTGGCAGAGCAGCAGGCCGGGAACAGGGCCCAGGGCCAAAGCACCTGACGCGGGGCCTGGTGGGGCCCCTGAACCCAGTCGGGGCTGCCAGGCCCAGAGGCACAGGGGAAGCCTCCCCGGGCCCACTGGACCCTATCCCAGGCACCCTGCCACACTGCAGGACCAAGGACGGAGTCCGGAGTAGGGAGGCTCCCCAGAGACAACGGAACCCCGTCCCAGGCCTTTGGCAGAGTGGCAGGCCTGGGGACGGGCCCTGTGCCGGAGCACCCAACCGGGGGCCCAGTCGAGCCCCTGGACCCAGCCTAGGCTCCCAGGCCCAGAGGTGCAGGGGAAGCCTCCCCAGACCCGCTGGACCCGTCCTGAGCACCCTGCCACACGACAGCATCAAGGACGGAGCACGGGGTGGGGAGGCCACCCTCCTCGGGCCCCTGGGAGCCACTGTACCCAGCCGAGCAGGGGGAGGCTCCCCAGGCATGACAGAACCCCGTCCCTGGCCTTTGGTGGACCGGCAGGCCGGGGGACGGGGTCCAGGGCCAGAGAACCCTACCCGGGGCCTGACAAGGCCCCTGGACCCAGCCGGGGTTCCACCGGACACCATCCCAGGCACCCTGCCACCCAGCAGGACTGAGGACAGAGCTCCCAAGGGCAGCAGGGAGCCCCTGAACCCAGCCGAGCAAGGGGAGGCTCCCCGGGCATGATGGAACCCCATCCCAGGCCTTTGGTGGGGCAGCAGGCCGGGGAACAGGGCCCAGGGCTGGAGCACCTGAGCCAGGGTCCAGCGGGCCCCTGGATTCAGCTGGGGCTCCCAGGCCCAGAGGTGAAAGGGAAGCCTCCCCGGGCCTGTGGGACCTCATTCGGGCACCCTGCCATGCAGCAGGACCGAGGACAGAGCTTGGGGTGGGGAGGCCGCCCACCCCGGGCCCTTGGACCCAGCCCAGCAGGGGAGGCTCCCCGGGCCCACCAGACCCCATCCAGGGCATCCTGCCATGCAGCAGGCCCAGGGATGGACCCAGGGCTGGAGCGGCATCCTGGCCCTTCCAGCTGCCGACTGAGGACCGCTAGGCCAAGAGGGGTCCCAGAGTACCTTGTCCCTAGTGATCCGGCGGAAAGCCACCCCTCTTTCTGGGAATCTGTGCACACCAAGAGACTCAGGGGCCCCTAGGCCTGGGTGCGCCCGACCTCCTGGAGCCCTGGCTGGGATCAGGGAGGTGAATGAGCCCTCATTGGGATTTCCTGGGCAGCCCAGCCATCTGGTCGCCCTATTGGAAAGCATTGCGTGTGACCAGATGGCCGAGGGGAAAGGTGCGACCTGATGGCCGGGACCGAAAGGACTCCCATCCGCCCGCCCTGAGCCATAGTGGTAGGGTTCCCGCCTGCCCTTGCAGGGCTCCAGGGCTCTGCACCAGGGACCCTTGTCCCAGGCAGATGGACACTTGGCAGGCCGCAGGACGGGCGCTCCCACACCCTAGGCCCTGACCGAAACCCAGGCCCCGGGGCCAGGGCTGGTCCCTGCTTCTCAACCCAGCCAGGGCGGGGAGATCGGGGAGCCTGCCCAGGCACGAGGGACCCGTGTCCCGGGCACACAGACCCACAGGACGATTGCTCGTTTTCCACAATTTTTTTCCATAATTCCACGTAGTGGCATAACAACATTTCTGCCCAGCCCTATTGACATGTCACACCATGGACAGTAATAGTAATGTATGTACCTCCACATCATGTCTTGATGCTCAGTACCGTGCAGCCATACAAAGTGATATCAATGTAAACTGTGTGATGTATAACATGTAACATCCAAACATCTAACACCAAGCATGTGGGGTGCACTTCAATGACCATTCCCCCTCTGTTCCACAGGTTACCAAGAATTGACAGCTGCAGATGAAAAAACCAACCTGCAGAGCCAGTCTCCCCCCGGAACATGGACTCTCTGATGCTGACTGCCTAGATTCCTTGGATGCGGAGCCAGAAGCAGGCCCATCAGGCATGCCAGAGCGCAACCGGTCCCAGGAGCCCACTATCCCCACCGCCACCACCTCAGCAACAACAATTGTGCTGATCCCTGCTGTAACGACCTGTGCGGCCTCCACCACCACCACCACCAGTGCTGCCTGCAACACTGTCCCTGCCTCAGAGGATGCCCACACCACCCCACAATCTGAGGAAGGCAGGGAGAGTACGCTGGTGCATAGAATGGTGACTCCACAGGTCCGGGACTGCAGGGCAGGTGGAAGGGCAATTGGGCACCAAAATCTACCATACACCACTGGGCCCGAAGCCCTGGCCAACATCGCCAGAGTCCTTGGGGCTTATGAATGAGCCCAGGGACACACGGGCCAGGCTCTGGAAGATTCATGTGAGCTCCGCCTGCTGCTGAGGTCCGTAGACACATGCATGGGCCAAATCATGGACCTCTTGGGCCAGCTTGTGGGTATCCAGAGAGACAGGCCTGTGGCCACAACAACAGCTCAACCTAACTCCAGTGGCCTGCAGGATGACAGTCCCTCCACCTCCCCTGCGGCCACAGAGAGGGGTGGTCGTCAGACACCGCTGAGCCCGCAGCAGCATCCGCCCTGCCAAACATTCAAGGGGCCGTCAAAGGAAAACCAAGGGAAGGACACATGGCAAAGCACCAGCCAAACACCAGTCAAGGAGCCAGCCATGATGCACCCCTCTTCACCTTGCCATTGACTTTGTTGACTGTCCTTATCCACACTGCCAGATTAATGGCAGGAGTCTGTTGGACTGTGTCACCACATGAATGTGGTGACTACTATTTTTTCTCATCTATCATCACTGACAACTTATTGATTCCCTTTTCACCATTTTGTAAATATTCACTTCCCTGTCACATATACCCATTGTAAATGAACACTACTTACACACCTATGTTTTCGTATCAGCTCCATGTTTATCACAGGATGTACAATGTTGACTCTGCTTACAATGCACCAGGATACAGAAAAGGGGGTGGTGATGAACAGAGTGTCTGAATTAAGCAGACCACTCTTACCCAGTCCAAAGATCAGGGCTTGATCCATCACCGTTATTTATCTCACTGCCCCATCCCAGCTCAGAACCTGGCTATATGCAAATTAGTCTGTCCCTGGCCCAGTGCATCATGGGAACAGGGCAGACCAAACTACAAAGCCAATTCTTCACCAGAAAGGAGACAAGCTACCGGGGACCGGTTTCTGGCATTTCAGCCTCTTCGGCCCGGCTTGCTTGAATCCTGATGGAGCAGTGAGAAAGGGACTCATGTCTGAGTATACCCTGCCACACCTATAGTGGCCAAAAACGATACAGAAAAGGGGGTGGTGATGAACAGAGTGTCTGAATTAAGCAGACCACTCTTACCCAGTCCAAAGATCAGGGCTTGATCCATCACCGTTATTTATCTCACTGCCCCATCCCAGCTCAGAACCTGGCTATATGCAAATTAGTCTGTCCCTGGCCCAGTGCATCATGGGAACAGGGCAGACCAAACTACAAAGCCAATTCTTCACCAGAAAGGAGACAAGCTACCGGGGACCGGTTTCTGGCATTTCAGCCTCTTCGGCCCGGCTTGCTTGAATCCTGATGGAGCAGTGAGAAAGGGACTCATGTCTGAGTATACCCTGCCACACCTATAGTGGCCAAAAACGATACAGAAAAGGGGGTGGTGATGAACAGAGTGTCTGAATTAAGCAGACCACTCTTACCCAGTCCAAAGATCAGGGCTTGATCCATCACCGTTATTTATCTCACTGCCCCATCCCAGCTCAGAACCTGGCTATATGCAAATTAGTCTGTCCCTGGCCCAGTGCATCATGGGAACAGGGCAGACCAAACTACAAAGCCAATTCTTCACCAGAAAGGAGACAAGCTACCGGGGACCGGTTTCTGGCATTTCAGCCTCTTCGGCCCGGCTTGCTTGAATCCTGATGGAGCAATGCACCAGGAGCACTGATTGTTTAGAATCATTGAGAGGCTGTAGGGACCTAGGAAAACACAAGAGAACACTATTCACTTGTCAGGTGATGGCATCACAGCTATTACACAACACTTGTCATCAAGGTACTGAAATCTGCACAAATTACCATGAGCAACAGTGCCAACATAGACATCCTCTAGCTGTGCATAACTACCCTGTCCCAGAAACATTAGCAGATAGCACAGAGCCAACAACAGTCAGCAGTCACAAAGCTCACCTAGGCCTTTTCACCAACAATATCAGCAGACAATGGCACCATTGTACGTTTTCACTCACCTTCAAGGGAAGTAGCGGTTGATGAGCTGTTGACGCAGATCGACGCCTTCCTCCTCTCCACTATCCTCGTCACTAGACATGTGTGGGTTTGCAGGAGGGGGCCTTGGCTGCTCATCATCGTCCAGGAGCAGGGGGATCTCCTTGCGCAAGGCCAGGTTGTGCAGCATGCAACTATGATATGACACACCTTTTGGGGAGAGTACATCAGTGCACCTCCGGTCTTGTCGAGGCAGCAAAATCGTGACTTAAGTAGACCAGAAGTACGCTCCACCACACGTGTCCTTCCATGGGCATCATTGTATCGGACATCACCAGGGGTCCTGGGATTCCTCAGTGGGCTCAGCAACCAAGGTCGGTTGGGATATGCAGTCACCTAGGTGTGAGATACACAGACCAATTTTGTAAGATAAACAGTAGATAAACAGTAGCTGAGAACAGCATGTCACACATACAGCACACTACTTGACTCTGCGTACTCACCCACAATCTACGTACGCTCTGGATACAGATTTGCCATCATCTGTGGTAAGATGCTGTTAAGCAGGATGTAGGAGTGATGGGCTGCTCGTGGAGATTTGGCACAGACATGTAAGATTATCATATCCGCCTGGCATACCACTTGCACATTAATGGAATAGAAATGCTTCCTGTTCCTGTAGATGTGCTCAAGTGTCCTCTGGTGTAACCAGGCCAACATGTGTGCAGGTAATGGCACCAACAACATTAGGGATGTGGCCAAGGACACAAAAATCATCCTTCGCAGTCGCCAATTCATGCCTCCTGGGGAAATGGATATAGCTGTCCTTGTAGTTCATCATGGCGGACATGACATCACGTAGCACCATGCTGAACATAGGTTGCAACATCCCACCTGCGGTGGACAACATGTACTGGAATGAACGAGTAGCAAAGAAATGCAGGGTCGCCATCACCTTACACGTTGGTGTCAAAGCAGTTGGATAGGTTCTGTGAGGCCTCAGATGGGGCTCCAACAGAGCACATAGGTCTTGAAGGGTAGGTCGATCCAGACGGAATTTCCACATGATGTCCCCATCCTTCATGTCCGCCAGCACTGTGAATGGATGATGCACATTAGGTCGCCTCCTAGGTCAGATGAAAGGGGACCCATGTCAATTCAATCCCTCTATGTGATGTGTCCAACATCTTACGTGTTGACTGAGACAGCGGCAACAATGCATGGCAAAAACACTTCGGCTTACAGCACAACTCACATGTAGGGTCACCTTCATCTAAACTAGTCTCACACTTGTCCAGTATTCACACAGTGAGTACCCCCAAAACAGATTCCGACTATGTGAATTCCAAAAGGTACATTTTAACATCTTGTGTCACCAGCCCTGAGAGTAGTTGACACAGCACATGTGTGAGACAGCACCACTGCTGGCTTCTACGTAGCTGCTGTACCTGCCACATCTTCTTGCGTAAGTCAGACAGGGCATACATTAACAACACAATGTGCATAGTGTGTGCACAAAGAGCAAGTATTAACATGAGTTTAGCAATGTAAACAGTGAAATAGGCACATTATGTGGTCAGACGGGGAGAGGAGTTGGCCTAACGGCTATGGCGGTCGACCTCGAATCTGGGGAACAGGGTTCGAGTCCCTGCAATGATGCTGAACATCCTGTAATTCTGGGTAAATCACTTAGTCTCACTGTGCCTATCAAAAATGAATGTGTCCTCATGTAATGCAACTGGTGCTATGTAAAGTGTTCTGATACCCGATACCGGGTCAAGTTCGCACTATATAAAAACTCTGTAAATAAATTTAAAAAATAAATATATATATATATATATATATATATATATATATATATATATTCACTGAAAAAACCATAGGTTATAGACCATATATAGTTAGGAATTAGCATTTACAAAACCTTGAAAATTCACTGAAAAAACCATAGGTTATAGACCATATATAGTTAGGAATTAGCATTTAAAAAACCTTATTTTACTCACACAAAACCATTGAAATTCCATATATAGTTAGTTGTACTAACTATATATCGCGCACCCGCAATTCACTGCTGATCATGTCACATATTACATCATTCATGACATGGTCAACACATGCAGCAGTTTACAGAATACCAGACATAATGATGCACAAATTAAGACAGTTTAGTCACTAACCTATGCATTCAGTGAGACACATTTAATCACTCACTCATACAGTCAGTCACGCACTTACTAAAACCTTCATTCAGACACTTATACATCCACTCATTTAGTTGTGATGTGATGTCATCAGTGATGTCATTTGAGATGTCATCAGTGATGTCATCAGTGATGTCATTTGAGATGTCATCAGTGATGTCATCAGTGATGTCACTGACCATGTCATGAATGATGTAATATGTGACATGATCAGCAGTGGATTGCGGGTGCGCGATATATAGTTAGTACAACTAACTATATATGGAATTTCAATGGTTTTGTGTGCGAAGCTTAGCGACCCGGAAGCTAACCGGGGAGCGTTCCGCAGCGCGTAACATGAGCGTGAGAGGTCATGTGACTTGTTAATAAAACTTTTCATTGGTTCATTTCACTTTTGGTTTCATAATGATGGAAGGCTAGGTCAGGTGACTTAAAAATAACACTTTTCATTGGTTGAGAAGTATTGTTTTTTCCCAAATGATGAAAACCCCTCCTTCTTTCCTCACTCTGACTTTCATCATTGTGAGAGGAAGACCTATTTTGCTTCTTGGAAAATGGCTTCATTGGTAGCTTCAGCTGGTGGACCCCCACCACCACCACCACCTCCTCATGGGAAGAAAGGACCACCTCCCCAGGTCCTTACCAACACTGAGGAGGAAGAGGAAGAAATGGATGAGGAGAGAGAAGAACCACAATTTTTAGAAGAGTTGCCCCGGGTTTCCAGAAAGAAAGCCAGTTTCATCTGGCAGTTTTTTTCAATACCTCGTGGGCAAAAAAAAGTAAACGCGAGGTATGTCACCTGCCTGATATGCAAGGAACAATTGTCCAGAGGGACGGACAAAAAATATAGCTTTGGCAATCACACTATGCACAGGCACATGACGAGGAAACATCCCCTAAATTACAGCCGGGCGGAATTAAGGGATATGCACGACAATCCCAGACCAACTCCTGTGGCCAGACCAACAATACCGGTTTCTCTATCACCAGAAGAGGCACGGGAAACTGTGCCAAATATTCAACAAAATTTTGGGCACATGATCCACTTATGTATGCACTGTCGTGCATTATTAGCTTGTGGCAACATGAGCATCAATGCACTGAACCTGGCGTATGAACACCATGATTGCCCTAACCGCCCCCAGTAATTTTTTTTTGCTCCTGTTGAGCCCTTTTCAACGCCTGTTTTTTGTTGTTTCCCCCCCCCCCAAAAAAACCAAAAAAAATATAAAATCGTTCAAAAAATACAAAAAAAACAAAAAATGTTCAAAAAATAAAAAAATATATAAAACAACAAAAATATTTAAAAAAAAGTTCTTTTCAGAACTACCTTCCCTTTCCAAAAAAATTGCTAGAATGTTTAGCACTCTGGCAAGCTCTATTTCTTTTGGTTCGCTTTCGGGTTAGCTTCCCGGTACGCGGACCGGGAGCTAACCAAAAAATTAAAAAAAAAAAAAAAAAGTGTAAGTATAAGGAAAGGAAACAGAGAGTGATGTTAAAAGAAAGACAGCTATAGGGAGTAAAGAAGAGATACTGTTTAATAGATCTATTTACCGAAGAAAAGACAGAAGAGGGTATAATTGTGAAAAACAAAATAGATAACGAAGTGAAAGAAAAAAAAAGAGAGTATAACATTAACAAAGAAGAGTTTCTTGGAGAATGTGAGTGAATGTTCAAAATAAGATTAAAACATGAGGAATAACAGAGAGAAAAAATAGAAAACAGAAAACAAAAAATAACAGAAAAAGATTAATTGAAACAGCAAAGAAATGTAATTAACATAGAGCCATATCATCAACATAGGCAATAAAAGTTTTGCAGCTTTTATTGACAGAAATGTGTCGCTAAAGCTGCTTTTGTGGCAGAAAACTGCCACTAAAACCACTTTTGCACCAGTTTTCTGCCAATAAAAAGAGCAATAATTTTATTGGCTGTGTTCATAATATTACCCTTAGTGTGCTTCAACTACACAGAGAAAGCATTATGAACAAGTAGTGATAGAGTGATCAGTCAAAGACACTAAGAGTAATAGAGACGCAGTGAGTGAACAAGAGTGAGGAACTATGAGAAGAGAGGGACTGAGAAAAAGAGTGGAAGGAGTTGAGTAAGTAGGTAATAGAGAAAGGAATGAGGGAAGTAGCAAAGGCAGGAAACTGAGGGTTAAAGAAATGAAGCAGTGGAACTAATAGTAGTTAAATGTGATAGAAATGTAACGAAAACAGTACAAAATATTTACCTTATAACTGTCGTTAAATTACTCACTTTTTGTTTTTATACTTTCAATCTGTGAAAGAGAGAACAAACATTTGAAAAATATTAAAAAATGTATTTAAAAATTAGAAAAGACAAGGGAAAAGATTGAAGGTCAAACAGTTTTTCAACAACTTTGACACTTACAGAAGCTTCTGCTTCTCCAGGCCCCCTACACAGTCCTAAAGATATACATTTTAAACTAACAGTATCTTGATGCAGATGAAGTGAGGCCTATCTTAAAACATGGTGCATCTTTTGCATTGCTGTTGTTTCAGAAAAGTGTCGCAAGACACTAACATTTTAAATAATTGCTTCAGGATGCCAATAAGATGTCTACTATCCAGAGGTTTGTTTCAGGTGAGGCCTACTCAGGGTTGCAGATGAGATTTACACTTGTTGAAGAGTACAGAGGAGATAATACATGTGAAGGTCTACCAATGAAGTGAGTCATGTCCACTGCACTCTTCAACAAAGTCCAAATCTCCTATGTTTCCCTGGACAGACCTAAACTTGATCTGCACAATGTGATTCATAATGATAGGAAACACAGGTGATGTAATTGAAATACGTGCAATTTATTTTGCTCATTTCACAATCACATCACTTGTGTTTCCTTTGCTTAGGTATCTCATTGTGCAGATGTAGTCTAGCATATGAAAGAATACGCAGAAGTGCAGCACTGCATGCAACAACTTTGACACTTACAGAAGCCTCACCTTCTCCATGCCTCCTACACAGTTCTACATATACATCATAAATGCAAACAGTACAGAATTAATTATACATGTTAAATGGTTTATTTTTGCTGTTCTCAGAATGTATCAAATTTCACTAAAAACAGTGACTTGAAGGTATTCATCATGTAACAGCGGGGAAAAAAAAACACAATCAAAAAGATTGTGTTTAAAAAACCCATACAACATCAGAAATCAAAATTCAGAACTCGTTAAAGTTAACTTACTTTTCATGACGTCCAAGGATGTCCTATGAACAGCTTACACTCTTTTGTGCTGTTATTACTTTCAGCCCGCCACTTTCTGAAAGAAAATCTCCATCGTTTTTAAAAACACATTACATGCAATAAATGACTTCTTGCTCTCTACCACAATTTTCCACAAGGCCAAATCTGGTCAGAGCCATTTATAACTCTTGGATTTCTTGTAAGCCAATCCCGTCATTTGGCATTTCCGCAACTTTCAGAATTAAAATGTTGAAGATCATTTTCACAATCCTGGAATAGTAATATCTTCCCCTTCTTGCTCAGTCATGTTCTACATTTCCTATGACACTGATACTGCTTACTATGAAGCAGACTTACACTACCTCTATGACTACTACAATTATTTAATTCTCTACATCACTTTTAATCACAAAGCAATGTAAAACAGTAGACAGCATTGCAGACTTACATTCCCTCTACTCCATGTTTTGATTGGCTGCTTCAATTAGCTTATAAAAAGAAACAGTTTTTCTGAACTCATTGAAAGTGCATGTATTTCTCCATGACGTCCAGTCCTATGGTTAGAAGTTATGTCTCTGAACTACACTTATCCTCAAGGCCAAATTGTGTAGGAGCCATTAGAACTTCTTGAAATTCCACAGAGCACATCCCGAGATTATTTCCCTAAAATTTTGGTTTTAAAAACACCAGGTAAGAGTTTTTAAGGTCATACGGCAATTTTTTTTTGAAAATTAAAACAGAATCATTGCAGAATGACCAGCCATTTCTAGACTTTAAATAAGCTGTGTAATGTCCTGATGTTATTGAAGGGCCGTCATGATATATAATTGCTGCAGTTACAAAAGTCCTTCCTGATATTGACAACTGCGAAGCTACAAAATTTTTAATTAAAGTTGTCAATTTTGTTCCATCAGGCCTACATCGTTGGAACATTAAAATGACATACTGGCCATATGTTCATATAAATAATGTGGACATCATTTCAGATTTACATTGGCTACACTCCATGTTGTGATCAGCTGCTTTTACTAGCTTATTAAAGGAGACTGATTTACTGTCTGGCAAAGTTAAATATATAAATCTTTCTGAGTCTACACTAGTAGTACTTGATACCATACAGTTCTCGCAGTCATGCTGCCATTGATAAGAAAGCCCAAACAGCTGATCTACATCTACACCTTCAGCATGCAATACATCAAGCATATACATTAAAAACTCCTGACAATCTTGCTGAATATTTTGAGAGAATTGTGTTTGGCCTGAACATCTGTCTAACAGATTTCGAATTTCAGACACACTTTCTATGTTTCTTCTATCAGTGGTACATTTCTCTAACACAGAATTTAACAAACTGCAAAATCTTTGATCAGAATTGACCACAATCTCTTCTTTTACATTTTTTAGAGAAAACAAAACATTAACCACTACATTAGCATAGCAGTTGACACCAGAACTGTTTTCAAACTGAAAACCAACAACATCTTCAACAGAATCCTTTTTGTTTCTGCTTGTAATTTTAGGTTCATTGACTTTTTGTCTTTTTGCTACAACCTCCCCAGTATTGTTCTCATTTCTTCGTTTCCGGCCTACCACACGTTTCTCAAACAAAGGATACTGAGGCAAATGTGGCGCATACTCTCTTCTTAACCTATTGTATTCCTTAACACAATCTAGATCCGCACAAATGTTTGTGACATCACACTCAATCAAGTACAATCCCGATAAAGTTCTAACTCGTGACAATGCCACATATGCCATACCCTCCTTGAACACAGAACTGCCAATATTCACCAATGCACTGTCTACACTTAAACCTTGCGATTTATGAATTGTCACCGCATATGCCAAGCAAACAGGAAACTGCTTACGGCGAACATATAAGTCTTTTACAAGCAAAAATCTAGCAGAACAACGAGCAATTAGCTGTACTTCCTCAATGCCATCAAATTTAATTTTTAAAAATTCAATTCCATCTCTATTTCTGTATTTCACAAAATCAACAACATTACCCATTGATCCATTTACCAGACCTCTTTCAACATGTAAATTCCTTCTTAAAATTATACGGCAGTTCAAGCACACATTCAGAGTCTTTTCAAAACCTGCAGTTTTAGATATACTCTTCTCTAATGAATCCAATTTTGTTTTCAGATTCTCAGACAAAATAATTGTTGATCCCATATGCTCTACTCTATCAATAGCTTCCAGTTTCACAATCTCTTGCTTTTCTAAATGCAACATTTTGTTGTTAAATTTGGCACATTCTGCAAGAGTTGGCATCAAACATATTCCAGATTTCTTCTCAGTAATTTTCTGAAAAATATTCTCAGGCACAACATCTTGTTCTGGATATAAATTTGACAGTAATCGTGCATGTAAAGCTTCTTTCCCATGCTCGGTCACTTTTCCAATTCTAACATCTTGTAGAATAGTCTTGTAAACTTCATCCTTCGCCTGACGCATATTTTCATGCAGTTCAGCATAATTGAAGTTTAACCATATATTGACGTTGCCAATGCTGCCTAGGCACTTCCTGGTATCTTCATGCGTGAGCATTTTGAACACAGGTTGCCCTTTCACTGGTGTCAGCTGCAGAAGATCTCCGAAAACAATGATGTGTTTGCCACCAAATAACACATCATACTCTGTTTTGAGAACTTCTTGCATCCTCAAATGCACAAAGGCAAGCATGACATTGGAAACCATGCTTACTTCGTCAATGATAAGAAGTTTCATTTTCCTCAAGATTCTTGAAACTTCAAAACAAGCATCTCCAGATAGCTTGTGATATTGTAATTTGTTGTCATGCTCCACTGGCAGCATCAGTAAACGATGTAAAGTAATCCCTTTCATATTATGTGCTGCCAGTCCAGTTGGAGCAGTGACAACACAAGACAGCGATGACTCTGTCCTTTCCTGCAAATAGCATGAAATTGCTTTAATGAGGAAACTTTTTCCAGTTCCCGCTTCTCCACTCACGTACAGTCGGACAGGCTTCAACGACGTACATGAGCACTCTTTCTTATCATGACTTAATCCATGATCAATTTGCATGGTAACTTCGTCATATATTTTCCTCTGCTCAACGTTGAGTTGTCTTTCCAACTCTTCTAAGTTAACCGCATCCTCTTGAGCATGTGCCATGGCTCTTTCCACTTCATTCATAGCAGTGGCAGCTTCATTTTCGATAACAGGTCCTCCTAGTGGATCCTGACTCAATGAAGCAGAACTCTGACTGTCCTGAGAACTGTCTCTGGCCATCTCGGCTGCAATCGTTGCTTCCTGCTCAATTTCCGCATTCAACATTTCTACATATTTGGGAAAAGCAGGACATTCTATGGTCTCCTTGGCGGCATTGAAAGAGTCTTCGTAACAGAGGAAATCTCCAAGCAGTTCCTCTTCTGCACGCCAAGGCTTGAAAAGTTGCAAAAGTGCTAAATAGAAAAACTCCTTTTTTTCAGGAGATTCGCCACTCAATTTTCGATGGTTTACCAAGTGGCATTTTCTTTGCTTGACCAGACATCCCTCACTTCCTATTACAGCATACACTCCTTTCTCAGTATCTTCTTTGATGTTCCTCTTGAATATGTAATTTTGCAGAACCTCATACAGACAAACATTCTCGAGGTGACTGCTTCGATTTGGATAATATGTATCCAACATGTTTGTCTTCAAAATGTCGGTACTGTTTGGCTCCTTTTCCGCCAAATACTCAATTTCCTGCACAGGTTTGAGAACTCGATTACGCGTTGCTGCAAGACCAAGACTCGCCCAAACGATACTCCTGGACTTGGCATAGAGACTTGCTGAAGACAACCGGTCAGAACATTCGTACGCTCCGATTTCTCGATGCGACAACATCTTCAGACTGAAACTGTACAACTTCTTGCTGAGGCTCTTTTCATGGGAAATGTCCTCCCACATATCCTTCAATTCTGTCTTCTCTTTTTTGGTGATGTAAGACGTCACATACCGAGCCACAGCCATACAGTTATCAGCCACAAACTGTATATCCATGTTAGCATTCCACATGGACAAAATCACCGGGTTGTAGTCGTTGATGTACTTGGACTCTTGGTTCCTCTTCAAATTGTAAGTGTTTTTAGGTGATTTCTTCATGACATTGTGTCGCAGCGAAGACATCAAACTGTTTACTCTTCCTTTAGAAATCACCGGTCGTGGAAAGCCGAAACGACATTTAGTGTAGAACTTGTCCATATTTCGGAATTTACGACGGCAGTACTTTCCACATCGATGGCTTTGGAAACGCAGAACTTTTTCTCTTAGGCTTTTCTTCTCCTTTGCGTTTGGAACAGCACACGTAGAATACTGTTGGATGAAACTCATCACTGAGTCTTCTGGATCCGTTCCAAATTTAGGTGCATCCTTGATCCACAGCAACATATGTATATGAGGAGCACCTCTTGCTTGGTACTCCTTTCTCCAGAAGAAATCCAACACCTCTCCAAGAGGTGGATTCTTCTTATTCATGATGAAAGACATCATAGCTTCAAATCTATGATTGAAGTACCTACATACATTGACTGGATCCAAAGAGCACAGTTCTCCAGGTGTCTTGAATTCGATGTTATCTACGTTAGCATTTGCCTCTCGTAGAAATTGAAGTAAGTCTTCCCAGCCATACTCGGCACAGCTCAGAGTGAGGAACCATGTGGGAGTACCTAAGTTCCTCAGCATACATTTTAAATCACCATGACGACGGTACCAGTACTCATTAGTACCACCCTGACACGCCATGAGATTAATCAGGTGAGAATCCAAAATACTGTCTTGGACATTGACTTTATCCATAAAGTCACTTGCCGAGATGTTTTGCATGTGTATACCACTTTTCAAGATGTGGTTCACTGCATATGACAGTCCCGACAGATCGCTTTCAAACAGGAGATGAAACAAATAGGGAATGCATTGTCGAAACCTAGCATCTCCTGCATACAATCGCAAAGTCCGGTATTCAGAAGCAGGAATTTGATGAGGTCGCTCATCATATCTTCCTCCCTGACCTGTTGGAAAAAGCTGTGGGAAACACCGAGCTTCCAAACTTTCCTCCCAAACACTAATGGGACTCCCTTTGGCTTGTTTCATTTGAAACAACTCAATAGCATTCCCCATGACTTCCTTGGAATGCAAAGGATGAACACTATAATGTTCATATATTTCTTCACTAGTAGAGGGTTCTACTTTCTCAATTTGACCAGCACACAAATCGCTATCCTCTTCCTCACTTACTTCCTCTTCTGCAACATATACATTCTTATAGTATTTATTATTTTTTTTCAAATACAATGTTGCCTTTTTAACTTTCCTAACATCTACTAAATCTTGCCATATTTTCTTATTCTTTGTCGGAACCCCATTAACTAAGATAACCAGAGGTTCCTCTTCCACTTTTTCTACTCCAATTGTGTTAATGTTTTTCTTCAAATCTAGAGGCAAATAAACAACTCTTCCCTTTAATCCTCTCTGTAAATCTGATGGAGGCAATTTCCCTGTCTTTGGCTCCATTCTTACAATAGCCTGAAAGGGATGGATACTTTGAATCAAAATAGATTCATAAGTATTTAAATCCTTCAATTCAGAAGGAATCTCAACCAATTCCAGATTATTATGAACTGCTCTAGCAGGCATCTGGTTTTGATTTAATTTGCAACAACAATAAGTACACACACGTTGATCCAATCCCAAATCAAAACAATTTTCTACCATCAAGTATGTTGCGAAATCCTTCCATTCACTATTATTTTCCCTTTCACTTTTTGCATATAAATCCACTAACTTAGTCTGATTCTTATAATAAGTGCGTCGACAACACACACAAGTGAAATTAGGCCTCTCACTTGATTTCACCTCAAATGTCGCAATTTCCCTCTGGAAATTATCTGTACTGGAAACCTGTACACTATCTTCCACATGACCCTCTTCTTCTTGCTCAATTTCAACATTCTCCTCTTTACTTCCAAAGTAACAAAACTCAATTTCTTCACATATATTCTTCACATCTATTTCAGAACCATGCAAAAGAGCAGCGCATAATTTTTTAAGCATAATTGCTGGACTCTTAGCATAATACAACATTCTAACTAATTTCCTCACTTTATTATGATGCACTGCTAGCATCCTGAAATGATGAAAAACACTCTGGCATACTCTCCTGGAAAGACAAGCCAGTGAATGACCATGCAAACCTGTCACTTCTCTCACTCTGCAAGGATCTAATTCTTGCAACAACCTTATTTTCTGCTTCAAACTTTTCTTATTAAATGACCGTACAAAATCACAAAGCAAATTGATGGAATCCTGTCGCACACTGCAAATACTACTACACTTCCAGGTGTACACAGGACCCTTAGCACGTCTTCCTAAAACCTCATTACCTAACACCTCTTCTGCCTCTGTTGTCACAAGTTTTTCTTTTTCAACTGGACAACCATCTTTCACTTCATAAGCACGACCACTGGTGTCAACTGCATGCACCAAATCATTATCCTGGAAATAACTCTCCTCATTAAAAAATGCCTCACAGCTTGAACTATGCATCCATTCTCCAGAAAAAACTTCACAAAAATTACTACGATTAACTATTCTCTTCCATCTACTATTTCTTTTGAAATCATAAATTGCCTTGTTTAGCTTCCTAATTCTATTGATTATCAAAATAAATAACTTACGTTTAATTTCAAATGCCTGATCAATAACTTTCTCAACTTTTTTTTTCTCTTATAAAAAACCAGTTTCTGTTGACGTTTCTTAATATTTTTTAACAAATTGCCAATTATCCTGTTGCGGAACATTCGTTTACGAATCTCCCTAAACTGTTGTTTCCTTCTACTATCATGCACAGAGTTATCTCTTGCTCTAGCAGTAACATTTTTCATTGGCCTTTCCTTTCCATTTGATTTCCTTCTCGTTTTATGGACTGAAACATTTTCTGTAGTAATATTTTTTTTACTACACATATTTCTTATGAATTGTTTTGTGCTCTTACCCGGTGCTTTCTTCGTGACTTGACAAATCTTTTTGTTAGAGGACTGCTGCTTATTTTTTTTCACCTGCTGTCTTTGACGTTTTGCAGCCTTTCTCTGTCTTTCTATTGTAGGCATGGTGAAATCTTGAAATAATCTGCAGTTGAATCTGTGGTAAAATATATTAAAAAATGTTATTAACCATTATTACCAAACAGTAAAACAATAACAGTGATCTTCAAAATATTTTGCATTTCCTAAATAGCGAATTTTAAGGAATAAATAGCGATTCTTTACCATTCCTAATTTGCAATGAGCAAATTGCTAATTGCAAGTTACCCATTCATTTCCATGGGCTAGGAGGCTCATAGGAATGAAGGTTTAATTTGCGATTAGCAATTTGCTCATCACAAATTAGGAATTTTTCCAAGGGTGCAGGGGTGTCTCAAGAACACCCTGCTGCACCCCTGAAAAAGAAATTTGGGGGCATATGGCACACATACATGCCCTAAGGGCATGTGTTGGCGTCATATGGGACCTTTTGTTTTTTTTAAAAAAAGCTTTTTGAAAAGAATTCACAAATTACCACCAATTTACCACAATAGTTTCCAAATCCTTAATGTCATTTTTACATATTTTTTGTTTGATACATTGCATTTAAGTAGTCACAAAATTTGCAAATCCTTCAGTGCAATTGCAAAATAAGGAATAGCAAATTTTGCTACTCCTTATTTTGCATCAAACTTGTTTGATACATACCATTTGTCTAATTTACATTTGCAAAGGCCGAAATTCGTAGAATTTTGATCTTTGCGAATGCTAATTAGCTTGATACATATGGCCCCAAGTGAGGCCTGTCTTGCGACATGGTGCATCTTTTGCATCACTGCTGCATCGGTTTCATGTGGTACGTTTTTTTTACACCATGACATATCTGCCTAAATGCATCAATTTGTAATGTTGTCGCCTCATAGCAAATCTTTTCCACCGCCGCTGCATCATAAAAGTGACGCACAGTGGCAGAAAAGAGGCATACACCTATCATAAATCTGTCCCTAGCATTTTAAATGATTAATCCAGGATGACAATAAGGTGTGGCCTATCCAAAGGTTTGTTTAAGTTGAGGCCTACTCAGGATTGCAGATTAAAGTTACGCTTGATGAAAAATACAGAGGAGATAATACATGTAAAGGCCTACCAATGAAGTAAGTAATGTCCACTTTATTGCACCAGTCATCATAAATGTATCCCTAAGCTTCTTATCTTGTTACAGATGAACCACCATATGTACCATCAAACTATTTTGCATTTCCTAAATAGCAAATTTTAAGGAATAAATAGCAATTCTTTACCATTCCTAATTTGCAATGAGCAAATTGCTAATTGCAAATTACCCATTCATTTCCATGGGCTAGGAGGCTCATAGGAATGAAGGTTGCAATTTGCGATTAGCAATTAGCTCATCACAAAATAGGAATTTTTTCAAGCGTGCAGGGGTATCTCAAGAACACCCTGCTGCACCCTTGAAAAAGAAATTTGGGGGCATATGGCACACATACATGCCCTAAGGACATGTATAGGCGTCATATGGCACCTTTTGTTTTTTGGAAAAAAAATGCTTTTTGAAAAGAATTCGCAAATTACCACAAACTAGAAGTTGGTGGTAGTTTCCAAATCCTTAATATCATTTTTTACATATTTTTTGTTTGATACATTGCATTTAAGGAATCGTAAAATTTGCAAATCCTTCAGTGCAATCGCAAAATAAGGAATAGCAAATTTTGAATTAAGGACATTTTAAGTCATTTCCATATGTGCAGTGTTTTGAAATTATGATTTGAAAATCGTTTTTGGGGAAAAGTAATGGTTTGCAAATTTATGACAAGGACATAATGGTGTATGCTTCTCTATAAGGCATTTCAGTGTCTCTGATGTCATTTTTCCCATATTACATTATAAGACCTTTCCCCATGGAGCACATTCCTTGTAAATATGCTCCCACCTGAGCATGGCGAATTTAGATTTTGACTGTTTGAGTCACATAACCATGTTAAAAGTGACCCAAAAAAATTGCAAACGTTTTAAAAAAACACATTCATGTGTCTTAAGGACATTTTAAGTCATTTCCCCATGGACAGTGTTTTCTAAGTGGCGCAAAAGAGGCATACACCTATCATAAATCTGTCCCTAGCATTTTAAATGATTAATTCAGGATGACAATAAGATGTGGCCTATCCAGAGGTTTGTTTAAGGTGAGGCCTACTCAGGATTGCAGATTAAAGTTACGCTTGATGAAGAATACAGAGGACATAATACATGTAAAGCTCTACCAATGAAGTAAGTGATGTCAACTTCATTGCGCCAGTCATCATAAATGTATCCCTAAGCTTCTTATCTTCTTAGACATCAACCGCCATATGTATCATATAACTATTTTGCATTTCCAAAATAGCGAATTTTAAGGAATAAATAGCGATTCTTTACCATTCCAAATTTGCGATGAGCAAATTGCTAATTGCAAATTACCCATTCATTTCCATGGGCTAGGAGGCTCATATAAATGAAGGTGCAATTTGCGATTAACAATTTGCTCATCGCAAATTAGGAATTTTTCCAAAGCTGCAGGGGTGTCTCAATAACACCCTGCTGCACCCCTGAAAAAGAAATTTGGGGGCATATGGCGCACATAAATTTTAACAACATTCCTTTACCTCAAAAACGATTTTCAAATCATAATTTCAAAACACTGCACATGGGAAAATTACTTAAAATGTCCTTAAGACACATAAAAGCGTTTTTTGATTGCCTTTGCAGCATGTTTGTATCACTTTTAACATGGCTATGTAACACAAACATTCAAAATCTAAATTTGCCATGCACAGGTGGGAGCATATTTACAAGCAATTTGCGCCACAGACAAAGGTCTTACACTAAAATGGGAAAAATAACATCAGGGACAGTCAATTGCCTTATAAAGAAGCATACACCATTATGTCCTTGTCATAAATTTAAAAACAATTCCTTTTCCCCAAAAACGATTTTCAAATCATAATTTCAAAACACTGCACATGGGAAAATGACTTAAAATGTCCTTAAGACACATGAAAGCGTTTTTTGATTGCCTTTCCAGCATGGTTGGGTCACTTTTAACATGGCTATGTAACACAAACATTTAAAATCTAAATTTACCATGCACAGGTGGGAGCATATTTACAAGCAATTTGCGCCACAGAGAAAAGTCTTACATTAAAATGGGAAAAATAACATCAGGGACAGTCAATTGGCGTCGTTCTTTTGCCAACTGGGCCTGTGCGGAGAGTGTGTCACTCCATAGAGAGGAAACCGCGGGCCTACGGAAATACCCGATCGCCCAGGACTGGGACGCTGCCCTGATTGCATATCACCGCGCGTGCACCCAAGCCGGCATAGAGTACCGACTTGATGCAGAACAGGGAGAGCCCACTTGATTGCTACCCATACCTGGCACAGGCTCCACCGCCCCTTTCCCCCCCCCCTCCTCCCGTCCTCCCCCCCCCCCCATCCCGCGCGCCTCCCCTCCCCCCCTCCCCCGCCCGATGACTGGGGCCGTGCGCGACGGAGGTGTCCCCTGCCATTATCGCCCCCCGCTGCTCGCCCCTCCCCCCCCTACCTCTTGCCTCACGACCGCAGCGACGCCGCCTCCACCATGGTTCACGCCCCTGCCCGACCCATACAGGGTGCACCACACACAGCTAGGATCCTAGATGCACAACCACACACACGAATACTAGTCCGACAGTTATTGAAATTATTATTTTTTCTTTTTCCTTCCCCCTGTTTTCGGCTACCCAGTTGCCTCTTTTGGTTGGCACAGAGGCCGTTCATACTATGCTCTTGATAACGCCCGACCACCCTTCCTCGTCTGCATCCCACATAAAGCTGTTCGGATGCGCCCAGGACTAGGGAGCGGGCACCCAGCGACCCATGTGACATCGGAGGGTGTGATACTGCCTCTGTCCCCTGCTACATTGACCAGGGAACTCCATTTCAAACAATGACTGTCGACCTTTCTTTTTGAACACGCTAATTCCTTGTCACAGTGCTACGGACTGCGGGCACTGCACCATGAGTCATTTACAAGCACCGTCACTTATGAACTGATGCACTTCTACCAGCAACTGTTTATTTTCACTCATGTGTAACTGATATGTCGACATGTCCTATCTGCTGGGTTACTGTTTGTAGCAACAATTCGTTGTTCTGATACTGTATGAATGCCTACTAGCTTATCTGTGAAACTAAATAAAGTTTGGGACCGTTGGTCTTTAAAAAAAAAAAAAAAAAAATCAGGGACAGTCAATTGCCTTATAAAGAAGCATACACCATTATGTCCTTGTCATAAATTTAAAAACAATTCCTTTACCTCAAAAACGATTTTCAAATCATAATTTCAAAACACTGCACATGGGAAAATTACTTAAAATGTCCTTAAGACACATAAAAGCGTTTTTTGATTGCCTTTCCTGCATGGTTGGGTCACTTTTAACATGGCTATGTAACACAAACATTCAAAATCTAAATTTTCCATGCACAGGTGGGAGCATATTTACAAGCAATTTGCGCCACATAATTCATAATTTTCTCCTTAAAGCACACTATTCTCTATCTAAATTAAAGAAATATTTTCTCACCTTAGCAAATACTTTGAGTTTGAAAACAGTCTCAGAAACACACCAATTTGTCTTCAGCAGAGCAAAAGGTATGCACTCCAGAGTCTGCAGCTATCAAAAGCACAGAAATGCTGTAATTCTTCACACATATTTCTCATGTCACCCAATCAAAACTCTTCCCTCACTTTTTTTCAAATGAAAACCCTTCCCCCCTCTGCCCTTTCTGTCTTTTCTGCATGGCAACCACCTCTTGGAAGACTTCTGGTGTTTGCAAGTTCACACAACTTTGTTGCAATTGAACTCTGAACTCTCAGTGCACCTGCATATCCAGTGCATTCTTTCATTTAATGATTTTTTATTGACCATTCAAAATACATCTTTCAAAGAACACATCCGTGCACCCTAACTTTCTGTTTTCAGCAATCAAAATCCACCAATCACTGTTACTGCTTCATGAACACAGAAACTCCACAGTTTTTTTCATTTTAAACTCTCATTTTTTCAACTGCCATTTCATTGCCACACTTCATCTGACTGCAGGAGAACCTTCTCTCACCATGTTTTCTGTCTGGATTGTTGGACATAGTTATATTCACTGGGCTCAAAGGTACGTTGAAAACAGGAAATTACCTAACCTCAATTTACAAGATGTGGAAATTAAGTGGTTTGGCCACAGAGGATTAAAATGTCACCAATTGATACCATTGGTGAAAACCTTTATGCATTTGCCCAAACCTGACCTGTTAATTGTGCACTGTGGAGGTAATGACTTGGGCACTTTGACTGGTGTAGGTCTGGAAATGCTTTTAAAGGACACCTTTGAGCAATTAATGGCACTTTTTCCTCAGACTGCCTTGGTATATTCAAATATATGCCAAAGACAGAAATGGAGGTGGTCAAACCAATTTTGTCCACAAATTGAGAAGTCGAGGAAGCATGTAAACAAATCTGTTTCAGCTTACATGAGAGACCATGGAATGGGCTCCCTGTACAACAATAACTTGCGTTACTACATGCAAGATATCTACAGAGGAGATGGAGTTCACTTCTCAGATGAGGGCAACAGAGTTTTCACTCTGAATTTAAGAATGTGCATTGGTACCTACTTATAAGTACCTAAATGTACCATAAACCCAAAAGCTCTTCTCAGAGCTACCCTACATCTGATCACTCACAATTATTATTTTACTCTAACATTTTTCACTAATTTCCAACAAAGTACGCTCCCTGGGGCGCTACCCGGTACGCGAACCGGGAGCTAACCTCGCGAAATTTTTTTTAAAATTGTTTTTTTTTCGCACATATAAGCCTCCTCAGCCACCCTCAGAAAACCTAGGGGGTCAAGATAACTCTACCGTGCCCCCTTCTACCCATTCTGAACATTATTTGCCCTCCATCTTGTATCTTAATTCGACCGAAACACAAAATGGTGGACTCCCGGAACGCTTAAGGTTCGCGAACCGGGGCGCTCAACGGTTCGCGTACCGGGTCGCTCTCTGGGAAGCGCACCATCAAAAAAGGTGGGAAAGTAGTTCACAGAAAAGCCACTGGAGACAATTTCACCAAATATAGATTAGCTCATACTACATACCAATCCCTACCATTTTCACAAATTTGATTGGAATTCCATTTAGTCATTTAGCCTGTAGACCTCTCTAAAAACCCTGAGGTAAATTACTTCACAAAACACATCTGAAGTGTTGGAATTGACAACCAATGAAAATGTTACTTTCATTTTCTATTTTTTTTACCTGACATTTCATTGGTTATATACCTGAATATATATAAAGGAAGAGAAGAAAACACAGCCATTTTGACTACTACTTCTTGCTGTACATTTCAATAGTATTTTCACTAATTCCTTCAACTTCTTTCTAAAGGTAAGTTTTTATTTTTAAAACTGAAGTATATTGTGCACTATAAGTTAATATGGTAAACTTTTTCTGATAGATATATACTATCCCTCTGTAGTAGTTATAGATTTAGAGAGACTTCTCTGTTATAGTTATGGATGGAGTTAGGCTTCTCTTGTATAATTATGAATTTACTTACGTTAAATCACATACACTTTTTTATATTCCTACTTCCACTCTGATACTATACACTGCCCAAAGATAAATTCACTGATAAAAAATGCCTATCTAAAATTATTCCCAACATTGCCCTATCTCTACTAATATATATTTTTTTAATCCAAATTTCAGGCAAAATGGAAGGCGTAAACCAAGTTTCTTTTGAAATGGACCTGCAAGAGAGCAGCCAAGAATTGATTGATACAATTGATCAAATTGACATTGAATTTTTCGATGAAACTTGGGACAATGAACTACTGCAATGTGTACAAGCAGTAGATAACCTCCTTGCAAATGAGGACATTTTACACCCTCAGAGACTACAATGTATATTCCATGATAATTATGAAATTTCTGACAATGAAATGTTAGAAAGTTTAATAAATTATGAAACACAATCACATTAAAAAAAATGCTTAAAAAATAAAGAAAATAAAAAATTATCAACAAAAACAACAATCAATTAACATACAGCATTTGAAAAGTCTATCATTCATTTTTCATTGCAGTACGCTGCCCAGAACGCTTCCCGGTTCGCGGACCGGGCGCTCCCCACGCAAAAAAAACAAAAAAATGTTTTTGTTTTTTTTGCCCCGCGGGGCCCTTTTAAAACCTCCACATTAAACCTAGGGGGTCAGGGAGGATCTAGTATGCCCCCTTATGGTCATTTTCGCCTTTGTTTTGGCCTCCTCTTGTCTCTCAATCCTACCGAGAGACAAGATGGCGGCCGCTCCGGACTGTTTAGAATGTTGACAGACACCGGAGAGCCAATCAGCTTAGCTACGCGAAGTTCCGGTACGCTTAAGGTCCGCGGACCGGAGCGCTGCCCGGAGCGCGCTTACAGATATATATCTTTTTTTAAACGTTAATTTCTCAAAATCCACTGGAGCACATATATTGAGACCTAGAAAAGGCACATCGGGCTACCAGTCCCTACAATTTTGCCAAGTTTCATGGAAATCCATTCAGCCGTTCGGGCTAAAAGTGAGGCCAACCGCCCTATGGAAAACTCAATGTTAAAAACACGTTTTGGGACCCCCCTTTTTCCTCGGCCCCCCCTGGACGAACACCCCCCAAATTTTCAGGGGCTGCTCAGAAACAAAATGTTCCATTTTCCAGAAAATTTCATCCAATTCCTTCCACAAACGCCAAAGTTATTAGACATAGAATTTTCAAAAATCCCATAGGGAAAAAATCCTAACTATATATACCTACTGGCGACCGCCAGTAGGTAATATATATATATATATATATATATATATATATATATATATATATATATATATAAAGACCTTTGTTTCATTACTGTGGGTCGCTTAGCTATCTCACACATTGAAATGTGTACACATGTGATAATCCATCACACCACAGATCTGTGTACATGTACAACAATTTCAGAAGTGACATGTGAGTGAATACATGCCCATGCATGTAATCCTGTGCACTGACATGGCATGTGTAGTCATCAGTGGGCTAAATGTCACACTAGCATTGGTTAGCACTATCCGATGGCATGATTCATGTGGTCTACTGCACAATGTTGAGAACTGGCCATTGCCACAGCATGATGTGTCCATAGGTGCCATTAGCGTGCAGCGCCACCAGAATCACGGCCACAGGCACCGATATCAAGCTGCCAAATCACGGTAGCGACCGCCTGGCCCCTGTGGTGTCCCTGCGATGTGTCACAGCCCACGCCCATGCCCATATAGCCAATGTGAACCGCAATCGTGGCAGTGATATACACATTGGAAAATGGCGGTTGGCGTGCTCCGCCACCAGAATCACAGTCATAAGGCACCAATATTAAGCAGCCAAATTACGGTAGCAACCGCCTGGCCCCTGCGTTGTGTCACCACCAATGCCCATGCCTATGCCCATACAGCCAATGGGAACGGCAATCGCGGTAGCCAAATGCAATTTTGAAAGTCGCGGTAGGCGTGCTTCGCTACCGCGGGGCCGGTCATTGGATGCAATTGTAAGATGCATGATCGCGATAGCAACCTCCTGGCCCCTGCGGTGTGTCACTGCTTATGCCCATGCCCATACAGCCAATGGGAACTGCAATCACGGTAGCCAAATGCAATTTTTCAAATTGCGGTAGGCGTACTCCGCTACAGTGGGGCCGGTCATTGGATGCAATTCTAAGATGCACTATCGCGGTAGCAACCGCCTGGCCCCTGCGGTGTGTCACCGCCAATGCCCATGTCATCATCAATGAGTCTTTATTCGATAATTTTTCAATCATAAAAGACATAATACATCATAAAAATGTCATAAAAGGGTAAGACCCTAAAAACATACCAACATACAAAATTAAGAAAATCATTATCGGAAGACCCTAAGAATATTTTGCATTCCATATAAAAACTTTAAGAACATTCCAAATAAAATATTACATCAGAAAGTTTCAGGAAAGGAACCGATAACCAATCATGACTTAAGTAATAGTCCCCAAAGGGGGGAGAATTTCCCTTCGAAATGCCCATGTCCATACAGCCAATGGGAACCACAATCACGGTAGCCCACTGCAATTTTTAAAACCGTGATAGGCGTGCTCCGCTACAGCGGACTGGTCATTGGTCGCATTTGAAAAAAGTTGACCTGGAACACCAATTGCAGCAGCTTAGTACCACTAAAACAATCCCAGGGGGCTGTATATGTGTGGAAGAGTGAGCCACACATTTCCACTGGTTCCAGTCACTGCTGACTGACACTCTTCACCACCACCTGTTCCTGTCTCATGGATCCAAAGATGGCGGGGACTTAGAACATCAGGGCCCATCACTTCACCACAGAGGAGCTGGAGGTCCTGGTGGACGAGGTGCTCTCACAGTATGGGAGCCTTTATGGTGCTCCTGATGTCATGGTAAGTGTTTCAGAGTGAAAGTAGGGGAGTGCAGCAAGTGCACACATGAAGTTGATCTGCTGCAGTATGTGCCTGAGAGTGTGCGTTTGTGTGATACACTGCCTAGCAGGCTGACTTCCGGGAAAAAAGGTTTGTGGCCTATTTTACATGTTTCCCGGGCTGCATATCAGGATGGGAGGGACATGCAGTGTTTTTGCAGCCATACAGTGACACTGCAATTTTAGAAAGTAGGCGTCAGGACAGAAATTGCCGTGGTAATGGATGTTTGAGTCCATGAGGTTTTCACAGGCTCATTTGTGACATTACAAAGACTTTTTGTCCAGAGGGTAGAGATAGCAGTGGGTTTAACTTTATTTTACCACCATGGATATGTAAGCAATATGCACAAGAGTAAAATGCCTGAGGAAGACACTCGGTGGAAATTCACCTATGACACAGCAGATTGTTGTACTTAAGAAGCATCCCCCTTCTATTTTCTTCAGAATGTGTACTGAGTTGCATGTGTAGGCACTATTTGCCCTCTCATATTGTACATGCATGTGACAGTTTTGATGGCCCATGTTAGACAGCCAGCAGTGTGAGCCCCCTAACCTGTACAGTTACTGCCCAATTTGACAGGGACCCATCACTGAATGGACAGAGTGAGACATATGGGTTGTCTGATACCCTATTCATCAATGAACTATCTTAGGCCTGTGGTTTTCACAAGACAAACCTTGTGAGAAAGGTGTGAGATTGTAAGATCATGTCCCTAAATGTGACCTCCATGACACAGTGAGCCATTCACAGTGCAAGGACATTGAGGGGTGGGCAGTGTTGGACACAGTGAGTCTGCCCCGACACATCATTTACAATGTAATGTATGTCTTGCTGCCTCACATACTGTATCGCAGATGTGGGCCTTCTTCACATTGCTTTCTGTGCTGGCATTCTGCATGTGTATGAGATGACCAGGTACTGTGTCCATCCTCATACCTGCAGGCATTTAGGTATGTTTATCTCATGCTAATGTACTATGTGTCATGCTGTATAGGCTCTGCTAAACATATCTCAATAGCTGTGCTGCATGTGTGCATGCTCATGTACTGACACACAGTGATACATAACCCAGTGTCACTGAAATTTCCCCCTCCTGTCTCCCAAGCCTGCAGCTCAAAGTCCACCAGCTTAAGGCCGTATGGAGGGCCATTGTACACAATTTGCAGGCTCTGGGTGTCTCCAACCGACGGCACAAGCACTGTCACAAGAGGTGGGATGATATCTGCCAGCTGAGCAAAAATGTGGCAGAGATGAGGCTGGGGCTGCTCCCTCGGACTGGCAGGTTGGCATGCAGGAGCATGACACCACTAATGGCCCGCATCTTGTCAGTGACACAGCCAGAGCTGGATGGACGTTTGAGGGCCCATCAGCAGCAAGTTGGGGGTGAGTATTCTGGGAAGGGTGACTTTGGGTGTGAGTGACTGCATGTATCCAACCCTCAGCAAGTGCGTAGCTCTGTGATGTTTCTAGTGTGATACAATGGCTTGTAAGTGGCCTCTGTGTTGGGTGCAGCTGTCATGCATTTTTTTTGCATGTATTTTTTCATGTCTTTAATGTTATGGCCCTTGAGAGTTGTGGCCTCATGCCATCAGCTGCATTAGAGGAGTCATGGACATCCCCTGGCAGTGAACGGCAGTGTGCCTCAGCTGAGTGTACTTTCGTCAATGTGTGCAGTGCCTGACCTCGAAATTGTGAGAACTACACATCTGACACCAATATACAACTGTAGTTGTGCACCAAAGCACAACATGGTGGATAGCAGGAGCTCATGGCCATTGCAAAATGCCGTTTAGGAGTGTGTATCTGTGTTGTCCCCTTATGATGACTCCATATGTGACTGTGACAACATGTTGAGAAATACATCTTTTTTACCTACAGAGACCTAGGTATGCTCACAGGAATCTGTATGTCAGGTTACACGGAGGCACGGGCAAGCTAGTTGGCTGTGTCAACGTCACATGGGTCATTCATGTAAACTATGCATGTTTCCATTCATCTTCTGAGGATTGCATAAAGGACTGCACAGGGTGGTGTGCAACATGGGGGTATCATCATCTTGTTTTGTGCTTTGCTTGCACATGATGGTTGTGTGTATGGCACTAAACTTAACCTATGTCTCTGTCTCTTGCAGCATCTACCGAGGGCACAGAAGGACATGGGATGGACACCAGTGGTGAAGCTCCGGACATGACTGCTACACATGAACTCACTGACACTGATGTGACCAGCGCCTCTGAGGGGTACAGGAGTGCCCTTGAGGAATCACATCCAGAAACACCAACCTCAACATCATCTGACACCAGCGGTGATTCCTCGATGTTGGAGGGCACAGGGAGTGTGAAATCTTCCATCTCTTCCACCACACATTGTCCAGTGACCACCATCCTAGCTACTTCTACTAGTGCTGCCCGTGCTTGCACCAGTAAGAAGGGAAGAGTGTCCTTCCCCCATGCACTGCTGCCCCTGTCCACCCTGCTGCCCTCAGTGTTGAGGCTGTGGACATTTTACGCCAGCTGTGTGTGGGTCAGACAACTATCCTGAATGCCTTCCAGGACCATGACAAGAAGTTGGCACAGGTAGTTAACTTCATGTAGGGAACATTCATTCAGACATGGATGGGCTACACAGGACTGTCCAGTCTTTATCCTCCACAGTGACGGCAGCCATTCAAGTGTCACAGGCTCAGAGTCCAGCTCCAGTCCCTTCAGCAACTCCCCTGACAGTGGCTACATCTGACAAGAGTGACCACATAACACAGCCCACAGACTCCAGGTACACCACACGCAGCACACAACAGCCCCCAAGCGTGCCAGAGTGCAGACACAATACCCCAAGCAAACAAAAGTCAGACTGGAGCGCAGAGGCAAAAGCCCTACAGGTGACACTCAGGGGCATCAAGCCAGGAAGCAGGCCTCAGGCTCACATGCCTCAAAATCAGCCTCATTCAAGGACACTCTCAGCACAAAAGTGTCTCCCAAAGACAGGCAAACAGTTTCCATGCCTGCTGCGAAGCTGGTGCTTGCTAAGATTCCGCAGAAAAACCCCTCTAAGGCAGATTCACCACAACCTCAACTCCCACCCACACCCCTGTGAAGCTGGGACAGGAGGGAACTGTGGGGGTTCTCCTGGTCAACAGGGGATGGAGGGGAAAAGGCAAGGCCAGGCCAAGCGTACCGCCAGATCCAGCAGATCCCCAGATGGTTGGCCACCACCTGTACTTGATGCACCTTTGGTGAAGAGAGTGCCTGTTGTGCCCGCCCCACTTACCACTCCACCCAAGATGGTTTTGGGCTATCGAATCCCCAAGAAGTGGAGAGCCAGCCCTCTACATTCACCCTCACATACCGTGTCTCAGGGCAGCATGTCTCTGCCACCATGCTACCCGGTCCAAGCAGCCCTTCAGCTACCAAAGCCACTGATGCCTCTACCTCAGCTGGTCCTCTCTCTCCCAGGTCCAGTCCTCCAACTGGGCCTGACAATCAATCACTTCCCAGTTCGACTGACAGTCAAATCTTAGGCAAAGTCCCCCTCCCAAACCTACATATCCCACAGCGGTGCCTGGACTACCCATAGTTATCCCCCTAGCTGTGTTGCTGATCATGGCAGTGTACGTTGTTACCCATTCCCTGTGCAGGTTCTCATGCACACATGTCCCTCATGTGCACTATGGACTGGCCACTGGCCTTGCTGTTTGTAATTTGGATGTCCATTCCCTGTGCAGGATCTAATGCACACATATCCCTTCTTTGCACTATGGACTGGCCACTGGCCTTGCTGTTTGTAATTTGAATGCCCATTCCCTGTGCAGGATCTCATGCACACATGTCCCTCCTTTGCACTATAGACTGGCCACTGGCCTTGCTGTTTATAATTCAGATGCCCATTCCCTGTGCAGGTTCTCATGCACACATGTACCTCCTTTGACTATAAACTGGCCAATGGCCTTGCTGTTTGTAATTTGGGTGCCCATTTCCTCTGCAGGATCTGATGCACACATCTGTCCCTCTTTTGCACTATAGACTGGCCACTGGCCTTGCTGTTTGTGATTTGGACGCCCATTCCCTGCGCAGGTTCTCGTGCATAATTGTACCTCCTTTGAACTATGGACTGGCCACTGGCCTTGCTGTTTGTAATTTGGAAGCCCAGTCCCTGTGCAGGTTCTCATGCAAACATGTCCCTCCTTTGAACTATGGACTGGCCACTGGCCTTGCTGTTTGTAATTTGGATCCACATTCCCTGTGCAGGTTCTAATGCACACATGTCCCTCCTTTGCACTATGGACTGGATACTGGCCTTGCTGTTTGTAATTGGGATTCTCATTCCCTGTGCAGGATCTCATGCACACATGTCCCTCCTTTAAAATATGGACTGGCCTCTGGCCTTGCTGTTTGTAGTTTGGATGCCCATTCCCTTTGCCGGCTGTAATGCACACATCTCCCTCCTTTGCACTATCGACTGGCCACTAGCCATGCTGTTTGTAATTTGGATGCACATTCCCTGTGCAAGTTCTCATGCACATGTGCCCCTCCTTTGCCCAATGGACTGGCCACTGGCCTTGCTGTTTGCAACTTGTATGCCCATTCCCTGTGTAGGTTGTAATGCACACATGTCCCTACTTGGCCCTATGAAATGGCCACTGGCCTTGCTGATTGTAATTTGGATGCCCTTTCCATGTGCAGGTTCTCATGCACACATGTACCTCCTTTGCCCTATAGACTGGCCACTGGCCCTGCTGTTTGTAATTCGGATGCCCATTCCCTGTGCAGGTTCTTATGCACACCTGTCCCTCCTTTACACTATGGACTGGCCACTGGCTTTGCTGTTTGTAATTCGGATGCCCATTCCCTGCGCAGGTTCTCATGCACACATGTACCTCCTTCGAACTACGGACTTACCACTGGCCTTGCTATTTGTAATTTGGATTCCCATTCCCTGAGCAGGACCTGAGGCACACATATCCCTCCTTTGCACTATGGACTGGCCACTGGCCTTGCGGTTTGTAATTTTGATGCCCATTCTCTGTGCAGGTTCTCATGCACACATGTCCCTCATTTGCACTATGGACTGGCCACTGGCCTTGCTGTTTGTAATTTGGATACCCATTCCCTGTGCAGGATCTAATGCACACACGTCTCTCCTTTGATCTATGGACTGGCGACTGGCCTTGCTGTTTGTAATTTGGATGCCCATTCCCTGAGCAGGTTGTCATGCACACATGTCCCTCCTTTGCACTATGGGCTGGCCACTGGCCTTGCTGTTTTTAATTTGGATGACCATTCCCTGTGCAGGTACTCATGCACACATGTCCCTACTTTGCATTGTACACTGGCCACTGGCCTTGCTGTTTGTAATTTGGATGCCCATTCCCTGTGCAGGTTCTAATGCACACATGCCCCTCCTTTGAACTATTGAGTGACCACTGGCCTTGCTGTTTGTAATTTGGATGCCCAGTACCTGTGCAGTGCTCATGCACACATGTTCCTCCTTTGCACTATGGACTGGCCACTGGCCTTGCTGTTTGTAATTTGTAATTTGGATGTCCATTCCCTGTGCAGGTTCTCATGCACACATGTCCCTCCTTGTACTATGGACTGCCACTGGCCTTGCTGTTTGTAATTTGGACTCCCATTCCCGGTGCTGGTTCCCATGCGTACATGTCCCTCCTTTGCCCAATAGACTGGCCACTGGCCTTGCTGTTTCTCATTTGAATGACCATTCCCTGTGCAGGATCTAATGCACTCATGTCGCTCCTTTGCACTATGGACTGGCCACTGGCCTTACTGTTTGTAATTTGGTTTCCCATTCCCTGCACAGGTTTCATGCACACATGTCCCTCCTTTGAACTTTGAATTGGCCGCTGTCCTTGCTGTTTGTAATTCAGATGCCCATTCCCTGTGCAGGTTCTCATGCACACATGTACCTCCTTTGACTGTAAACTGGCCAATGGCCTTGCTGTTTGTAATTTGGATGCCCATTTCCTCTGCAGGATCTGATGTACACTTCTGTCCCTCTTTTGCACTATAGACTGGCCACTGGCCTTGCTGTTTGTGATTTGGACGCCCATTCCCTGCGCAGGTTCTCGTGCATAATTGTACCTCCTTTGAACTATGGACTGGCCATGGCCTTGCTGTTTGTAATTTGGATGCCCATTCCCTGTGCAGGTTCTCATGCACACATGTCCCTCCTTTGCACTATGGACTGGCCACTGACCACTGGCCTTGCTTTTTGAAATTTGGATTCCTATTCCCTGTGCAGGTGCTCATGCACACTTGTCCCTCCTTTGAACTATGGACTGGCCACTGGCCTTGCTGTTTGTAGTTTGGGTGTCCTTTCACTATGCAGGTTGTAAAGCACACATGTCCCTTCTTTGCACTATGGACTGGCCACTGGCCTTGCTGTTGGTAATTGAAATGCCCATTCCCTGTGCAGGTTCTCATGGACACATGTCCCTCCTTTGCACTATGGACTGGCCACTGGCCCTTTTGTTTGTAATTTGGATTCCCATCCCCTTTGCAGGTTCTCATGCACACATGTCCCTACTTTGAACTATGGAGTGGCCACTGGCCTTAGTGTTTGTAGTTTGGATCCCCATTCCCTGGGCAGGTTGTAATGCAAACATGTCCCTCCTTTGCACTATGGACTGGCCACTGGCCATGCTGTTTGTAATTTGGATGCCCATTCCCTGTGCAGGTTCTCATGCACACATGTCCCTCCTTTGCACAATGAACAGGACACTGGCCTTGCTGTTTGTAATTTGGATGCCCATTTCCTGTGCAGGTTCTCATGCACACATGTACCTCTTCTGAACTATGGACTGGCCACTGGTCTTGCTGTTTGCAAATTTAATGCCCATTCCCTGTGCAGGTTGCAATGAACACATGTCCCTCCTTTGCACTATGGACTGCCACTGGCCTTGCTGTTTGTAATTTTGATGCCCATTCCCTGTGTAGGTTCTCATGCACGCATGTACCTCCTTTGCCCTATAGACTGGCCACTGGCCTTGCTGTTTGTAATTTGGATGCCCATTCCCAGTGCAGGATGTAATGCACACATGTCCCTCCTTTGCACTATTGACTGGCCACTGGCTCTGCTTTGAACTATGGACTGCCACTGGCCTTGCTGTTTGTAATTTGAATGCCCATTCCCTGTGTAGGTTCTCGTGCACACATGTCCCTCCTTTGAACTATGGACTGGCCACTGGCCTTGCCGTTTGCAATTTGGATGCCCATTCCATGTGCAGGTTCTCATGCACGCATGTACCTCCTTTGCCCTATAGACTGGCCACTGGCCTTGCTGTTTGTAATTTGGATGCCCATTCCCTGTACAGGATCTAATGCACACATGTCCCTACTTTGCACTATGGACTGGCCACTGGCTCTGCTTTGAACTATGGACTGGCCACTGACCTTGCTTTTTGTAATTTGGATGCCCATTCCCTGTGCAGGTTCTCATGCACACATGACCCTCCTTTGCACTATGGACTGGCCACTTGCCTTGCTGTTTGTAATTTGGATTCCTATTCCCTGTGCAGGTTTTCATGCACACATGTCCCTCCTTTGCACTATGGACTGGCCACTGGCCCTTTTGTTTGTGATTTGGATTCCCATCCCCTTTGCAGGTTATCATGCACACATGTACCTCCTTTGAACTATGGAGTGGCCACTGGCCTTGCTGTTTGTAGTTTGGATCCCCATTCCCTGTGCAGGTTCTCATGCACACATGTCCCTCCTATGCACAATGAACAGGACACTGGCCTTGCTGTTTGTAATTTGAATGCCCATTTCCTGTGCAGGTTCTCATTCACACATTTACCTCTTCTGAACTATGGACTGGCCACTGGTCTTGCTGTTTGCAACTTGAATGCCCATTCCCTGTGCAGGTTATAATGCACACATGTCCCTCCTTTGCACTATGTACTGCCACTGGCCCTGCTGTTTGTAATTTATTTATTTATTTATAACACTTGTAAAGCGCACTGTTACCGTACGGTGTCCTGGCGCTGTCTTGATAGCTCCTGAAACTAAATCCCCGGATTAATTTACAAACAGCCAAGTTTTTAGCTTTCTCCGAAAGGTCATCAGCTCAGGGGAGAGTCGGAGTGCCACTGGAAGGGCATTCCAGGCCACCGCCTCCCCTCGGCTAAAACTCCTGCCTCCCCAACACACTTTCCTGATACGTGGGGTCTTGATCAGTCCCAGAGTAGCTGACCTCAACAGTCTACCTGGTTTGTACCAGTGAAAGTATTGCCCCAGGAATGCTGGACCTATACCATGGGTCTCCTTAAAGACAATGCACATGCTTTTAAATAGGATCCGCTTCCTTTCTGGCAACCAATGTAGTTTCACCAGTTCGCGAGAGATGGTCGCAAACTTAGGCAAGCCTGTAAGTAGGCGCGCTGCTGCATTCTGCAGTATCTGTAACTTGTCAAGTACTCCTTGCTGGGCTTCAAGGAGCAAACTGTTGCACTAATCCAATTGTGAGAGCACCAAGGCCGTCACAACTGTTTTTTTACATTCCCCTGGGAGAAACGGAAGAACCTTCCGGAGGATTTTTAATGTCCAGTGGATGGAAGAGGCCAAGGCATTTACCTGAGGTCTATAGGAGAGTCTGTCATCTATAATGACCCCCAGGTTCTTAACCTTATTGACGGGAAAGGGAAGAGTCCCCATCTCTTCTGGCCACCAGCTCGGGCCCCAGAAAGTGACCGTAGAGCCAAACAGTATCACTTCGGTTTTAGCCGAATTGAGTTTTAGACAGTTTCCTGCCATCCATTTGCTCACAGCCTTCATGCATTCCTGGAATTTGCTGGCCACGTCAATATCCCTCCCTGGTAGCAGTGACACCACAATCTGTGTGTCATCTGCGTAAGATGTAAGTTCAAACCCATGGGAGCGGATTACTGGGGCCAGGGAAGAGACGTAGACATTAAACAAGGTAGAGCTAAGTGAGGAACTCTGAGGAACCCCACAAGGTGGTTGAAAGGGTTTCGACTCCAAGTCCCCCAGCACGACTACCTGGACCCTATTGGTCAGGAAAGATCTCAAAATGTCTAAGGCCTTCCCCTGAACCCCCCATTCCCTGTGCAGGTTCTCATGCACACATGTCCCTCCTTTGAACTATGGACTGGCCACTGGCCTTGCCGTTTGTAATTTGGATGCCCATTCCATGTGCCGGTTCTCATGCACGCATGTACCTCCTTTGCCCTATAGACTGGCCACTGGCCTTGCTGTTTGTAATTTGGATGCCCATTCCCTGTGCAGGATCTAATGCACACATGTACCTCCTTTGCCCTATAGACTGGCCACTGGCTCTGCATTGAACTGTGGACTGGCCACTGGCCTTGCTTTTTGTAATTTGGATGCTCATTCCCTGTACAGGTTCTCATGCACGCATGTACCTCCTTTTCCCTATAGACTGGCCACTGGCCTTGGTGTTTGTAATTTGGATGCCCGTTCTCTGTGCAGGATCTAATGCACACATGTCCCTCCTTTGCACTATGGACTGGCCACTGGCTTTGCTTTGAACTGTGGACTGGCCACTGGGCTTGCTTTTTGTAATTTGGATGCCCATTCCCTGTGCAGGTTCTCATGCACACATGTCCCTCCTTTGCACAATGAACAGGACACTGGCCTTGCTGTTTGTAATTTGAATGCCCATTTCCTGTGCAGGTTCTCATGCACACATGTACCTCTTCTGAACTATGGACTGGCCACTGGTCTTGCTGTTTGCAACTTGAATGCCCATTCCCTGTGCAGGTTGTAATGCACACATGTCCCTCCTTTGCACTATGAACTGCCACTGGCCCTGCTGTTTGTAATTTATGTATTTATTTATTTATTTATTTATTTATAACACTTGTAAAGCGCACTGTTACCGTACGGTGTCCTGGCGCTGTCTTCATAGCTCCTGAAACTAAATCCCCGGATTAATTTACAAACAGCCAAGTTTTTAGCTTTCTCCGAAAGGTCATCAGCTCAGGGGACAGTCGGAGTGCCACTGGAAGGGCATTCCAGGCCACCGCCTCCCCTCGGCTAAAACTCCTGCCTCCCCAACACACTTTCCTGACACGTGGGGTCTTGATCAGTCCCAGAGTAGCTGACCTCAAAAGTCTACCTGGTTTGTACCAGTCAAAGTATTGCCCCAGGAATGCTGGACCTATACCATGGGTCGCCTTAAAGACAATGCACATGCTTTTAAATAGGATCCGCTTCCTTACTGGCACCCAATGTAGTTTCACCAGTTCACGAGAGATGGACGCAAACTTAGGCAAGCCTGTAAGTAGGCGCGCTGCTGCATTCTGCAGTATCTGTAACTTGTCAAGTACTCCTTGCTGGGCTTCAAGGAGCAAACTGTTGCACTAATCCAATTGTGAGAGCACCAAGGCCGTCACAACTGTTTTTTTACATTCCCCTGGGAGAAACGGAAGAACCTTCCGGAGGATTTTTAATGTCCAGTGGATGGAAGAGGCCAAGGCATTTACCTGAGGTCTATAGGAGAGTCTGTCATCTATAATGACCCCCATGTTCTTGACCTTATTGACGGGAATGGGAAGAGTCCCCATCTCTTCTGGCCACCAGCTCGGGCCCCAGAAATTGACCGTAGAGCCAAACAGTATCACTTCGGTTTTAGCCGAATTGAGTTTTAGACAGTTTCCGGCCATCCATTTGCTCACAGCCTTCATGCATTCCTGGAACTTGCTGGCCACGTCAATCTCCCACTCTGGTAGCAGTGACACCACAATCTGTGTGTCATCTGTGTAAGATGTAAGTTCAAACCCATGGGAGCGGATTACTGGGGCCAGGGAAGAGACGTAGACATTAAACAAGGTAGGGCTAAGTGAGGAACCCTGAGGAACCCCACAAGGTGGTTGAAAGGGTTTCGACTCCAAGTCCCCCAGCGCGACTACCTGGACCCTATTGGTCAGGAAAGATCTCAAAATGTCTAAGGCCTTCCCCTGAACCCCCCATTCCCTGTGCAGGTTCTCATGCACACATGTCCTTCCTTTGAACTATGGACTGGCCACTGGCCTTGCCGTTTGTAATTTGGATGCCCATTCCATGTGCCGGTTTTCATGCACGCATGTACCTCCTTTGCCCTATAGACTGGCCACTGGCCTTGCTGTTTGTAATTTGAATGCCCATTCCCTGTGCAGGATCTAATGCACACATGTCCCTCCTTTGCACTATGGACTGGCCACTGGCTCTGCTTTGAACTATGGACTGGCCACTGGTCTTGCTTTTTGTAATTTGGATGCTCATTCCCTGTGCAGGTTCTCATGCACACATGTCCCTCCTTTGAACTATAGATTGGCCACTGGCCTTGCTGTTTGTAATTTGGATGCCCATTCCCTGTGCAGGTTCCCATGCACAGATGTACCTCTTATGAACTCTGGACTGGCCACTGGCCTTGCCGTTTGTAATTTGGATGCTCATTCCCTGTGCAGGATCTAATGCACACATGTCCCTCCTTGCATTATGGACTGTCCACTGGCCTTGCTGTTTCTAATTTGGATGCCCATTCCCTGTGCAGGATCAAATGCACACATGTACCTCCTTTGAACTATGGACTGGCCACTGGCCTTGCTGTTTGTAATTTGAATGTCATTTGCCTGTGCAGGTTCCCATGCACAGATGTACCTCCTATGAACTATGGACTGGCCACTGGCCTTGCTGTTTGTAATTTGGATGCCCATTCCCTGTGCAGGATCTAATGCACACAATTCCCTTCTTTAAAATATGGACTGACCACCTGGCCTTGCTGTTTGTATTTTGGATGCCCATTCCCTGTGCAGGTTCTCATGCACACATGTACCTCCTTTGAACTATGGACTGGCCACTGGCCTTGCTGTTTGTAATGTGGATGCCCATTCCCTGTGCAGGTTCCCATGCACACATGTCCCTATTTTGCACTATGGACTGGCCACTTGCCTTGCTGTTTGTAATTTGGATGCCCATTCCCTGTGCAGTTTCTCACGCACACATGCCCCTCCTTTGCACAATGGACTGGCCACTGGCCTTGCTGTTTTTAATTTGGATGCCCATTCCCTGTGCCGGTTCTCATGCACACATGCCCCTCCTTTGAACAATGGACTGGCCACTTGCCTTGCAGTTTGTAATTTTGATGCCCAGTCCCTGAGCTTGTTTTCATGCGCACATGTCCCTCCTTTGCCCTATAGACTGGCCACTGGCCTTGCTGTTTGTTATTTGGATGCCCATTCCCTGTGCAGGTTCCCATGCTCACATGTCCTTCCTTTGCACTATGGACTTTCCACTGGTCTTGCTGTTTGTAATTTGGATTCCCATTCCCTGTGCAGGTTCTCATGCACACATGCCCCTCCTTTGCACAATGGACTGGCCACAGGCCTTGCTGTTTGTAGTTTGGGTGCCTATTCCCTGTGCAGGTTCTCATGCACACATGCCCCTCCTTTGCACAATGGACTGGCCACTGGCCTTGCCGTTTGTAATTTGGATGCCCATTCCACGTGCAGGTTCTCATGCACGCATGTACCTCCTTTGCCCTATAGACTGGCCACTGGCCTTGGTGTTTATTATTTGGATGCCCGTTCTCTGTGCATGATCTAATGCACACATGTCCCTCCTTTGCACTATGGACTGGCCACTGGCTTTGCTTTGAACTATGGACTGGCCACTGGCCTTGCTTTTTGTAATTTGGATGCCCATTTCCTGTGCAGGTTCTCATGCACACATGCCCCTCATTTGAACTATGGACTGGCCACTGGCCTTGCAGTTTTTAGTTTGGATGCCCATTCCCTGTGCAGGTTCTCATGCACACATGTCCCTCCTATGAACTATGGACTGGCCACTGGCCTTGCTGTTTTTAATTTGGTCGCCCATTCCCTGTGCAGGATCTAATGCACACATATCCCTTCTTTGCATTATGGACTGACCATGCTGTTTGTAATTTGGATGCCCATTCCCTCTGCAGGTTCTCATGCACACATGCCCCTCCTTTGCACAATGGAGTGGCCACTGGCCTTGATGTTTTTAATTTGGATGCCCATTCCCTGTGCCGGTTCTCATGCACACATGCCCCTCCTTTGAACAATGGACTGTCCACTGGCCTTGCAGGTTGTAATTTTGATGCCCAGTCCCTGTGCTTGTTCTCATGCACACATGTCCCTCCTTTGCCCTATAGACTGGCCACTGACCTTGCTGTTTGTTATTTGGATGCCCATTCCCTGTGCAGGTTCCCATGCACACATGTCCTTCCTTTGCACTATGGACTTTCCACTGGTCTTGCTGTTTGTAATGTGGATTCCCATTCCCTGTGCAGGTTCTCATGCACACATGCCCCTCCTTTGCACAATGGACTGGCCACAGGCCTTGCTGTTTGTAGTTTGGGTTCCTATTCCCTGTGCAGGTTCTCATGCACACATGCCCCTCCTTTGCACAATGGACTGGCCACTGGCCTTTCTGTTTTTAATTTGGATGCCCATTCCCTGTGCAGGTTCTCATGCACACATGTCCCTCCTTTGCCCTATAGACTGGCCACTGGCCTTGGTGTTCGTAATTTGGATGCCCGTTCTCTGTGCAGGATCTAATGCACACATGTCCCTCCTTTGCACTATGGACTGGCCACTGGCTTTGCTTTGAACTATGGACTGGCCTTGCTTTTTGTAATTTGGATGCCCATTCCCTGTGCAGGTTCTCATGCACACATGCCCCTCCTTTGAACTATGGACTGGCCACTGGCCTTGCAGTTTTTAGTTTGGATGCCCATTCCCTGTGCAGGTTCTCATGCACACATGCCCCTCCTTTGAACTATGGACTGGCCACTGGCCTTTCTGTTTGTAATTTGGACGCCCATTCCCTGGGCAGGATCTAATGCATACATATCCCTTCTTTGCATTATGGACTGACCATGCTGTTTGTAATTTGAATGCCCATTCCCTGTGCAGGTTCTCATGCACACATGCCCCTCCTTTGAACTATGGACTGGCCACTGGCCTTGCTGTTTGTAATTTGGATGCTCAGTCCCTGTGCTTGTTCTCATGCACACATGTCCCTCCTTGCCCTATAGACTGGCCACTGGCCTTGCTGTTTGTAATTTGGATGCCCATTCCCTGTGCAGGTTCCCATGCACAGATGTACCTCCTATGAACTATGGACTGGCCACTGGCCTTGCTATTTGTAATTTGGACGCCCATTCCCTGTGCAGGATCTAATGCACACACATCCCTTCTTTGCAATATGGACTAGCCACTGGCCTTGCTGTTTGTTATTTGGATGCCCATTCCCTGTGCAGGTTCTCATGCACACATGTCCCTCCTTTGCACTATGGACTGGCCACTGACCATGCTGTTTGTAATTTGGATGCCCATTGCCTGTGCAGGTTCTCATGCACACATGCCCCTCCTTTGCACAATGGGCTGGCCACTGGACTTGCTATTTTTAATTTGGATGCCCATACCCTGTGCAGGTTCTCATGCACACATGCCCCTCATTTGAACTATGGACTGGCCACTGGCCTTGCTGTTTGTAATTTGGATGCCCAGTCCCTGTGCTTGTTCTCATGCACACATGTCCCTCCTTTGCCCTATAGACTCTGGACACTGGCCTTGCTATTTGTTATTTTGATGCCCATTCCCTGAGCAGGATCTAATGCACACACACCCCTCCTTTGCACTATGGACTGGCCACTGGCCTTGCTGTTTGTAATTTGGATGCACATTCCCTGTGCAGGTTCTCATGCACACATATACCTGCTTTGAACTATGAAATGGCTACTGGCCTTTCTGTTTGTAATTTGGATGCCCATTCCCTGTGCAGGTTCTCATGCGCTCATGCCCCTCCTTTGAACTATGGACTGGCCACTGGCCTTGCTGTCTGTAATTTGGATGCCCATTCCCTGTGTAGTTCTAATGCACATATGTACCTCCTTTGAACTATGGACTGGCCACTGAGCTTGCTCTTGTCTAATTTTGATGCCTATCTGTGTAATATGTAATAAAGACAGTTACTCCTGTTGTCTGCTCTGTCAGTGTCCTTGCTAAATAAAAGGTTTTCTGTATGGGTGTTAGACCTGGCACCTTTTCTTGAGTCTCCCTTCCACTTTTTGCTGATGTGCCTCAGATGTTTTGCTAGTGTTAGCTGCTCAGGGCACTGTGCCACTGCCAATCAGTGCCACAGTGCAAGTGCTCCCTATGAAAAGTGTACCTATACTTGATTTCCATGATTGGCTTATTTGGTTTACTGTCAGTCCCCAGTAAAGTGCACCTGGAGTGCCAGGGCTTGTAAATACAAATGCTGCTAGTGGGCCTGCAACACTGGTTGTGCCACCCACCGAAGCGGCCTAGTAAAATGTGTCTAAGGTCTGCCATTGCAGGACCTGCGTGCAGTCTTGTACTGTCATGCTGGCTGGGCAAGTGGACCCACTTGCCAGCCCCTAAACCTTCCCTTTACTTCTTGTGAGTCACCCCTATGGTAGGTCCAAGGGCAGGGTGCATTGTAAGCATAAGGTAGGACAAGCCCTGATGTGTGTGGCATGTCCTAATAGTGAATTACAGCCATTTTCATTTTTCACTATTGTAAGGCTACCTGCTCTCCATAGGACAGAATGAGCAGCTGGAATTATTACACCATATAATCCTAACAGACTCAGAGAGCATGGTAGAAAATCAAGTTTAGTGTGACTGAACTGAGAATAATAAAATACTTCTTTTAGTAAAGTTTATTTTAATATCCTGTGTTTGCAAATGCTACTTTTAGAAAGTTATCCTTTGCTTGCCTGACTATTTCAGCCCGCCTCTGCTAGGATGTGTATCTGCTGTCTGGTTTCTGTGAGTGACAGGGCTGGGGAATTCCAGGAGACAGTCTGGGCTGCCAGGTGGTGAATAGAGGGATTACACCAGGATGGGTGGGGGGGAGTGCCCCTTGACTCTGAATAGGGCTGTGCTCTGCCACCACAATGCTTGCTCCACCTCCTGCGGAGTGTCTGATGTCTCTGCCCTGCACCCTGAAAGAAGCAGCAAGAGTCTCCAAAACAAAGTGCTCCAAAACTGGGTTGAACCAGGCTCAGGCCCCCTGGCCTGCAAGAACAAAGGGTTTTGCGTATAAAAGTAGGAGCCCTGCTCCTAAACATCAGATCCTGCTTGTGGAACCAAGAAGACCCCTCTGCCTGAGGAGAAGGAGCCAGGAAAGCTGAAGGAGGAAGACTGTCCCTATCCTGGGGGACTGGCCTGCAGTGGTTGCCTTGCTGCCAAAGGAGAGGAAGAAACCCTTTTTAAAGACTTGCTTTTACTTATTTCTAAAGACCTTGTGCTTCAAAGAACAATCTCCAAGGGCCTGGAAGTGAGCTGGCCCCCTGAACTGAGCCCCAGGACCATTGGGCTCTTTCCCCCCTTCGAACCGAGCTGCTGGGCTGCCTACGCTAGTGCCCTGCTGAACACCGTTGCTGGGTGCCTCACAAATCTTGATTTGGCCTGGAGGTTCCGCTCCAACGCTCCGCATCGCGGCGCTGGTGAGGGCCGAATCAGCACACCAGGGGATGCCGACATCTGTCTCCGTTTTTGCCCGCATCGTCCCAGCAACCTTTCAGGTACTTTGACACGCACAGCCTAAGTGTGCCCACCTCGGGCCCGGGAGCCAGTTTTTGCTGTTAGCGATTCTTTTTCTTTACTGGCACCATCAAAAAGTCACCCCAGGCCGAACGAACAGTGCCAACCTGACAGTAAGCCCATTTACCAAGAAAACTCTATTTTCCACATCAGTATTGTGTGCATCCAAAACATTATTTATGGTCTTGTAATATGTCTGCATAGAGTTACCTATATTTATATAAAGCATACATATTTTTATAAAGCACAGCCTAGTGTCCATTTGTGGTGGGTCAGTGTTATTACTGTATATGGTCATAAATGCTTAACTCAACTAATGCCCTGAAGATTAGTCTTGTCTGCTCGCGCCACACTACCTAGAGGGTGAGCAGGGGTTATTTTTAAGGAGTAAGTCCCTTGCCCTGATTAGAGGAGAGTGTCCCTGTTTGTCACAAGTGCATACCTGTGTCAACCAGAGACCCCCAAATCTAACAATGGGTATGGTTTCATGTGACACATGCTCTGTATGCCGCTTTAACATTGCCTATTGCTTGTTTGACTTTTTAAGAGTTTGTCGGAGGTGACAGGCACTTTAGTTCTTCTGGACTCTGAGACTTGAGGGTGCAATGACGGTTGTTTGTGTTGATCTACTGTTATCTTAATCATTCTATGGTCAGGTTTGCAAAGATGTTCTACCAGCACAGAGGGGAATAATGTCCAGAGGATTACATGCGGGCTGGCCAGTGTCAGGGGCCAGGGTCCATCATGCCTGTGTGATCTTTCTTGATGTGTGAACAGCAGTGTTGATGTATGTTTATCTTGTGATGGCCTGTCTTCCTAGTCACATGGGTACATTTGAATGTGTGCATGAAGTGTGAAGGGGTGACTTTGTCAGTTGTGTTAATGTGTGTTTGTGCCCCTGCAATGCCAACTGCACACTTGGATGAAGCAGAAGCTTAGAGCCTGTTTGAATTGTCAGCCATGGCCTTCAGATTGTGGGCACATGTAGGAGTTGTAGGTTGTGCACTGTGCAGTGTGTTGGTGTATCCTTGCACTCCTGGGGGACACCTACTTGTTGTTGCCGCCAGTTGTGAGTATGCTGTGTGTGTGATTGCCAAGTCTGTGTTGTGTTTTGTTGATTTGCCATGTGTCTTGTTACTGTATGTGATTAGTGTGCAGACCTGCTCAGCCACACTGGCATTGTAGGTGAGTTTTGTCATGCATTGCTGTCACTTGACCCAATTTCGGCTTCAGTATGGTTTGTGGGATGTGGAGTCATACCATCCCCTATCTGTGCTTCTGATGCCTACCCTTTGTGAGTGACTCCTCTATGTGTTTGTGTACAGTACACTCCTGACCTGTCCACTACTGACGTACACCCCACTTCAATTTCATGTCACCTGCCCCTTGAGTTGCCTCCCCACCACTTCATTTGTTACACTAGGCCTTGTGGTGCTGATCTGTGCTCAGGACCAATGTGCCACTCAGGACAGTTTACCAATTAGTCATGTGTGATTTGCTTGTGCTGGTTTGCCGTCATGGTTGCTCATGTGCAGTGCAATTGTTCGTGCTGCACAGTCCTCTGGTCATGTTGTTTGCACCTGGGTGTCCCTGAGTTGTGCATCTGTGGGTGTTGGGTAAGCTGTATGTGTGTTTGCTGAGGTACTGCTACCCTTCCTGAGTGTGATGTTTTCTGTGTGCTGTGCTGATTTGTGTTGTGAGAGCTCATGTTGTGGCACTGAGATGTGTGTGCTACTGGTTTGGTTGGTGTGCACACACTGCTTGTCCTGCATGCAGTGCTGTGAGTGTATGGTGCCTTGTACTTGCCTGGTGTGCATCCCCCTGATGTCCAGCTGAGTTTGCAATGTGATGGAAACGTATGCATATCTGTTGTGTTTTTGTTGTGGTAGTATGCAGTGTTTCTGCTGTGTTTCTGCTGACAGATGCTCTGTGTGTGTGTGTGATGTTTTATTTGCAGGACATTGTGTGTGAGTAATTTGTGCATTGTGATACATTCTGATGTGTGTTGCAAGTGTAATGTGCATTACTTGTGTGTCTGCCACATGCAGCAAGGTGTATTCTTGTTACTGGCCTTGTTTTGGGTGCAGAATAGAGCTATGTCCTCCTATATTTTACCTGTCACTTGTCTGTATTGTGCATCTGCATGCTTGTATTGTATTGTAATTGTATTGTAATTGCATTTATATAGCGCTTACTACCCCTGACGAGCGTCAAAGCGCTTTTTCGGCGGGTAGCACGCTACTCCGGGACCCATAGAGGATTAGTGTTGAATTAGTATAGCGAAACATGCAAGTACATTTTAAGTGGTGGATAGGTTAGTCAGTTATTTAGATTTGGAATGATAGCAGAAGGATAGAGGAGGACAAAGGTTTGTATTTATTTATCGCTCAGCATGGGCGGATTTTGCGGATCCACGATTCACGAATTTGCGTATTCACGGATCGTGGATCCGCAAAATCCGCGTATCTGCGGATTTTAATAATTGCGGATTTCGGGCGGGGCTTCCATGCGAGTGCACATGCATCTTGTGTGTATAAAAGGTCAGATACCGATCATAGGAGTGGCACAGTCCATGCTGGTCGGTCGGTCCCCAAACCCGCTCGAAGCCCCTGTCACTGCGGGGCTTCCGTGGAGTGCCAGTCCCCCTGAACCCATGGAATGAGCCTCCAAACCCCCATCGCTCACTGCAACATGCCCGTGAAATGCAATATGTGACAGCTGTACTGATAGCCATCGCGCATAAACATATAGTAATGAACTTTGCATTAGATATCTCCTGGCGCGTGGCCTGGGCATTAGAGGAAAGTCCCCGAAACAAAGTGTCCAATAAGGGAAATATGACGGATATGTGCTAGTCATACTTGCTCACCAGCTCCGCCACTAACACCAAAAGATGCGTATTCATCATTTCGGGTGATACTGAAGTATTAACAACAGTCAATCATGACAGTAAGGGATGCTGTTGACTAGGCCTTTGAGCAAGAGACACAACATGCATGAGAACAGGCATACAGGGATAACCTAGCTTCATGCACTGCTTCTATCGCTTGTAGTCAAGACCCTCGTGCAGCTTTTAAAATACATGTGGCAATTGTCTTGCTAAATTTGGGTCAGAAATTGCAACAATGGAACCGAGAGGTGTAGAAGGCATCCTGCCTCTGAAAATCTCTGGCCACGTTCCTGACAATGGTATGTGCTCCACTCTTGGTCTCATTAAGATGGCTGCACACATGGAGCCAACTATAGTGAACACGCCTACTGTTTCCTCAGATTTGGACAAAAGCTGGGGTAGTGCCTTTAAGGAAGAATACAGCATGACAGGTTTCCAACAGCAAAAGGTAAGTTGTTCCTCGCTTAGCAGGCAACAACCCAAATCCAAGGGTACTTGGCACCATCTGACTGCAGTAACGTCAATCCTACTTCAAGACATAATATGTGGGTTTACTGCTGCATTCTAAATGAGGTTTGCTTTTGTGCCAGGACCATCGTGCCAGAATGAACCCTGCCCTTCATATTTATTCAACAAGACGCCACCGTTTTGGGAAGAGGGCACAGCTGCCTTGCATGTAAACTATTTTACGATGGCGCCGGCAAGCTGCCAGCGCCATCCTAAAATAGTTGCTACATTAGCTTCAACAGGAAGCGCGAATAGATAAAATAAAGCAGATGCACGAGCGCCTGCTTGATTTTATCTATTAGTGCTTCCTGTTGAAGCTAATTTAGTAACTATTTTACGATGGTGCTGGCAGCTTGCCGGCGCCATCGTAAAATAGTTACAACAACTGGCCAGCAAGGGTTGAACTTTTGACCTAGGAATCCGCCGCTCGCGGATTGCGAATTTTCGGTAAATTCGCGAGAGTTCGCGGATCGCGAATTTACCAAAAATTCGCAAAATCCGCGATCGGAGCGGATTTAGCGCTCATGCTTAGTTGACGCATGCTATTCAGGAAGCCTCTAAAGAATTAGTGGTGAATTAATATGGTGAAATATGAGGTAATTTCAGTGGTGTATATTAGTCTGTTACTCGGAGTGAGAAGGATAGCGGATGGATAAAAGAAGAAGAAAGATTTGCATTCATATAGCACTTGTTACCCCTGATGGGTGTTGAAGCGCTTTTCTGGCGAGTAGCACGCCACTCCGGAACCCATGAAGGATTAGTGTTGAAAATTAGTATAGTTTATATGAAGTAATTTGAGTAGTAGATATGTTATTCAGTTATTTGGGCAGTATATTAGTATAGTTGAATATGGAATATGGAATTTGAGAAGTGAACATGTTAGTCTGTTAATTTTGATTGAAAAAGGATAGTGGAGGGATAAAAGAGTGAAGTTTCTTTTGGTTTTTTTAGGTCTTAGCAGTAGGAAGAGGCTTTTGGATGAGTGAAAAGGAGTTTTGGAGGGAAGGAGTCAGAGGGGAGAGTTTATAAAGGTTTGTTTTAGGGGATCGGTGTAGTAAAAAGAGGTGTCAGATGATGCAAGGAGGGGTAGAGCAGGAGAGAGTCTAGAAAGGGTTATTTTGGCGATCATAGTAGTGGTATGGGGTTTGGGATAAATGAGAGAGTGGATGTAGAGGATATATTGATAGATGTATAGGATGAGAGATAGGGTAGTGCATTAGAAGGAGTAGTAGAAAGAAGTTTGAGATGAGTCAGAAGGTTGGGCTAGAAGATATATTGAGCGAAGTATAGGCTGAGAAATAGGCTAGTGCATTGGAAATGCTAAATTAGATGAAAGTGATAAATATATAGATCCATAAGTACATTGAAGTATATAGATAAATAAAGGAAGTAAGTATATTTAGATTAAATATATTGATAGAGGCACAGGATGAGAAATAGGGTAGTGCATTGGATATGCTTTTTCAGGAGAAAAGTAACAGACACACAGATCACTGAGTGTGAGTCTGACATTTGTAGATGCACCCCAGGGTATGTGATTGGTTGTTAGTGAACTCACAGGACATCATTTGCGCCATTCTGTGTGTTTAACACTGGTGTTGAGTGCTGAAAGTGTGAGTTGAGTAGAGGAGGGGTATGTGTGAAGGTCCAACTTGGGTTTGACAGTTAGGGAGTGTGACAATGATCCATGTGTGTTGGGCTGCTGACATACACATGTCAAGTACGCTAACACAGATGTATGGCTGATCACTGTTTGGCTTCATACACTTCCTATCATTCCTGTGCCTATTCATGGCTTGCCTTGATGTCTCCCTGAGTTGTTGCTCAGAGGTCACTTTGGTTTAATTTCACTCACTGTGCCACCCATGTCTGGTTGATGCCCTAAGGGTGGTGTGATATGTTTCTTCTCCTGCATGTGATGTACATATGCTTTGTGGCTTGGTCCATGGCTTTCCAGCACTGTCCACTTCGCTTTTGGCTAGCCCATTTCTTGTCCTCTATTGCTGCTGACATCTGGTATGTGTATGTGATTATGTGTCATTGTGCGGTGTGTCTGAGTGATTTGACAGGCAGTGTGAACAGTTCATAGGATGTTCACATGCAGTGTGAGTCTTCATTTTGTGATTCAACTCAGTTTGCTTGGCATGAGTGGGAGGTAGGTGTGAGGAGGAGGGATACCCTGCCACTGATCTTCTGTGCAGGGTGTTCCTCTTCACCCAACCTACTATGACAGGCTCCCTGGTTGTTTGGTATGTGAGGTGCAGGGTCTGGCTACACCTGGAAGATGAAATGTGCAGAGGGGCACAGGAGGAGCACACTGCATGTCCCCAAATGGGTGTGGGGGGCGTAGTTTGAAGGGTGGAGGTGGGGCCCTGTCAATCTTTGTGGACAGCCCATGCCTGGCGCTGGCTCTGCCTACTACATCATGCACAGGTTTTCCTGCGTCTGCACCACTGCGGTGACGTGACCGGGACATTGCGGTGCTTTCGCGGTTGACGGGTGACCCGGATGCGGAGGGATGATTTTCTTTTAGGTAGGACATATGTGGGTACACTTGGAGATGTGTTCCTGTCGCCACCAGAGTGTCTGATGTGGATAGGAACCGTAGGTCAGCACAGGAGTTGTGTGTTGTGTTTGTTTGAGAAAGTTGTGTGATTGCGCAACTGCAGCGTTGTCCCCGACGGTCCATTATTTGCTGGTAGTGGATCAGGTACAGCACCGGAAAGGCTTGTAGAGCGGGATCCATTGCGGTCAAAACTTGGTGGTGGGGACCGGGAGTCTGGTTTGGCGCTCCGCTGTCGTACTTCCACCATATCTTGTTGGGTGGTTTCTCCACTGCGGTTTGACGGGCTGTTTGGGGCATCCTGATTTGTAAGGCGGATGGGACGTCATTCTGCACGGCGGTGGGTCTCTTTTGGCTCCAAACATCGCGGTGGCGGGCGCATTTTTATGGTGGTTCACGTCGCACCACGGCGGACGGGAAATGGGCTATGTTAGCCCATTGTAATATGGCGGCCGTGAGGACCGCTGCTCGCGTGCGGAAAAATGCATTTTCCACCATGCCAGCACCGTGGTGTGCCTCCGTCCACCATCCTAATGAGCCCCATAGTTTTAGCCTGTGAGGAATTTAAACTATGCCAGCATCATTTGTGTACTTTTGAGAATTTTACATTACGATTGTTATCACAAAATTACGCCAATTCATGTAATTATGTGCCATTTGCTGTTAAAAATGTATTGTGATCGCACTAAAACAACAGAACTCGAGCAGCTGTTGTTCTCAGTGTACATGGTTTTTGCACAACTTTTATTGCAAAATGTGTTCTTACATAAATAATTGACATAAGGACAAATTTAATTCTAAAATATAGAGCAAATGATTGCTCACCATTTCACGTAATTACATGTACTTTCAGGTAAACTTTGACTAAATGTCATGTCATTACACAAAAGGAAGTTAGGCAAATTTTGCATACTACTTAACTTCAAGAAACTATGCATAAGTTTCAGCTCTATGTAGCTGAGTAAAATTTTGCAGAGGCCAGTGAGAACAACCCATTTAAAAATATTTAATAGATTTCAAGGGCAGGTTTCAAAGATATTTCACTTACCTTTAACAAAGTCAATAAAAAATACGCATTTTTCTTTTGTTACCATTAGGCAGGGTCGGAGAGGACAGAAAATAGGGGAGGGCACCAAAATAAAAGTGACCCACCATTAGTGAATTGAATAGCTGAGAAGTAGGCCATGCTAGCAAATGGGGACAGTTTTTTTTTTTACTGAGTTTTATATAGCGTGAATTTGACCCGAAGGTATCGGGTATCAGAGCGCTTTACGTAGCACCAGTTGCGTTACATGAGGACACATTCATTTTTTGTTAGGCATGGGGAGATTGAGGGCCTTATTTATGAGGCCGTGTGTCACTGTTATGCCGCCGGTGCGTCACTTTTTGTGACGCACCAGCAGCGTAAAAAATGTGCCTTGTTGCACCATATTTACAAAGTGACGCATCTACCTAGATGCATCACTTCATAAACCCCTGTGCCACATTATACCTGCGCCAGGTATAATGTATGCAGGGGGGGGCGTTCTGACGGAAGAAAGGGTCATAGAAGGGTCTTAGAAGTGACACCGTGAAATCTATAAGATTTCACTGCGCCACTTCTAGGATGCAAATGCGTCAATATCTTACGCCTGCCTCACAGCAGGCGTAAGACTGACGTGGGCCCTTTCACATGGTGATTGCCCCAAGTGAAAGGACACATTACTGACGTTGCGTCGCTGGTGGCGCTTTTATTAGCAGTCAAAAGAACACCAGTCAAATGAAAGAACCCTCATATCTGGAGGGGCACCAGCACTGAAACATAAACAGTCTCCTTCTCTGGAGGGGCGAAAGTGAACAAACAATAGACTTGGTCCGAAGTCCTTCTCGGTTCCGGTGTCGTGCTTTTCAATGTTCTGCCCAAACGACCAGCAGGAGTTTCCCTAGTCAGGCCATGTAAAAGAAAAGAAGAAAACCCCGAGGTTACTGTTGGCTCCGGGGTCCTGGGTTTGACAGAGGGGGGATAGGGAGTGAGGGGATCACCAGGGACTACCACCAGTTCTGTTGTATGGTTTAAGCGCTATCGGCAAGGGCTGACTGTGCTCAGGAAGGTGGCTATAACGGTAACACAGACAGACTCAGTCCCGTGACCTCCCTCAAACCTCCCCTATCCCGTCCCACCCCGTGATTGAAACAATCCCTTTAGCTGACCCCGTACCTTGTCCAGCCACACTTCTCCAGAAGTGCGGTGGGGCGGCTCGTGATACCGTTGGCCTCCTGGCGTGTCTGTTCCTATGGGCTGTCCGTCTTCCTCGTCCTCTTCACGGCGTAACTTCTCCTCGAAGAAGCTGCTCGGCTCCGGCGTCTCTGCTACCGTTCTCCACCCGGGTTTCGCGCCGTCGTCTTCCTGGAGACGGTCTTTGAGCGTCGCCTCGGTCCCTGAGTGGTGGAAAGCTGGTGATGTCACGCCGGAGGTTTCCTCCTCCGGGAATGCCCAGGCAACGTTAAAGGGGCTGCACGAGTCCTGTTCACGGGGCAGAAACGAACAAGGGTTAAAGTCCACGTCCTGTCCTGCAACCCCGTGACACTGTTCCCTCACTTTTTTATTTTAAAAATGCTTCCAAGGATGGCAGAAACAGCCAAGGCCTATAGATAAGGCTTGGCCATTCGGGGACAGGCGGGGAGGTAATGCAAGGACTCTGTCTTTTCATTCTTGCCCAGAGAAGACAAGGACAGTGTCCATTTTTCCTGCTCTGCAGCTGGCAGCTGCCCCGCCCCGTTTTTCTTTCTTCTTCTTCCTCTTATTCCCTCTCTTTCTGTCTCTGTCTCGCTCCTCCTCATTTGCTTAAACCCGTGACTTCAAGAAACGGCCCCTACCTTCTCTTTCCTCGCCTTTCCTTCATCCGTTCCCCTGTGAAATGTTTGCTGGAACTGTCTTCTTTTTGAGACATTTTTCAATTCCAAATAAATAACTAAATAAAGCAAGACAGAGTGCTCGCAAACTGCCCAGATTCGTTTCATTCACACCAAATCACATTAGCACCACTTTACAGAGTTTTCCAGTGAAGTGCTACTTTTGCTTTCTCGTCTCTTTGAACAGAATTGTTTTTCCCCAGTGGGGAAGTGCACCATTCCTGGAGGGACTGCAATACCTGGTTAATGTGTAGAGCGGAAAACGTTTAATGTGATCCTTATCAGCTGTTTTCCTTATTTTAGTTAATAAAATGTGTACCGTAGCTCTGTGTTCAGGGATGTGGTCTTTTAAAATCATACTGCTTACATTTTGTAGGGATATAAGCAATGGTCATTAAAACGGTCTCTTTCAGGCCCTGCAGTCATGTCCTTAACTTTTACAGCAAAAACACTCATCGATTTCTGAATAATAAGTGTAAGAGCATGTAGGTAATCATATTGTTCCTGCTTACATTTCACATGCTTTACTTAATCTTGCATTCTCTATGAGTGTTTGCTTTTTCCAGAATGTGTTTACTTTTTTTCAGACCTCATATTACTCTTGCCTAGTGCATAATTTGAACTGAGTCGCATCCAGGTGTTTATAGCGGGACACAATTGGTTTGTAGCTGAAGGTAGTGCAAGTTTCTCGAAGTGGGGAAGTAAGTTGTTCAATGGGGGAGATGATGTGGCACTATGGCCAGAGCTGCTGAATTTAAAACTGGAAAACCAGGTTCAGCCTTTATGGCCAGTTTACCAGACCACTCTCCTGAGGGAGCACATTTCCCAAACTAGGCCTTAGAAGGCCTTGCTAGACATTAGAGGCCCTGGTGTCTTAGCACCAGCAAGTGGACCCTAGCGTGGCAAATGTGAGTTAACCTTGAAGGCCTGTCCACCACAAGCCATACTGAAGTTCGCCTCCAGTCTTACGGGCAGGTCTACAAAGCAGCGGACCCTAGAGCAACAGTGACTCTGGCACTGAGATCACCGGACCTTTGAAGCCAGTCAGCTTCACCCATTGGTACCTCTATTGGCCTTGTTTCATCAGTAGTAGTGCAACTCACCAGGGATCAGCAATGAAGGATTTACACGTTCACCAAACTTAGGCCGCAAACTTCATGGTCCTTCTGCTTCATGTACAAGCACTTTTAACCTATGCAGCCTGATTTGGGGCCACTGGAATTATGCAGCAATGGAGGACAAAATTATGTTGCAGTGTTGACTAAATTATGCAGCAAATAAAGGCTGCTCCATAATGTGGTACATTTTCTTGCGACTTTATTATTTTGACATTACACATACTAACAGTCCATGCAAAGATTTTGCCTCATTAGTACGAATGTAACATACAAATGCAGCAGTGAGAAAGAAGACCAGGCAACCTTTGCAAAGGGCCTTCCACTTCGTCACCTTTTTTAGTAACTTTTGATCCATTTGAGCTCTACGATTTTTTTTTTTAATCACAAGATTATGCAGCAGATGATGTATTATTTGATAAATATGGCAGAGCCATAATTATGTATGCAACTTTTGCAAACTAGGATATTTTGCCATTCATTTTTTAACTGCTCTTGTGGAAAACGGGAGAAGTGCTGATGACAGAAACTGCATGGCTCAAAGACAAATGGCTTGTGATTCCACTTTTAAGCGTGTTTGGGACACTTTATGAATGTATTTTAATGTCAATAACTCATATTAGATTAAATAAACGTGTATCCATTGGTTGAATTAAATGATGTAATAAGCTGTAACTCGTCAGTGAAATGCCAAACAAATACTAAATGTTGAGATGTTTTGCTCTTTCTACCCACACCTCTGACTCTGCTCACTAACCCAATCAACTAGTTATTATCGCCCTCTGATTCTCCGCTCACAGTTTCCCTACTCCCCCCCAATGACCACTGACAAGGACACATTCATTAGGTCAAGCCTAAGCCAGCACGCAAGCGCTGCTCTGGCGGTGATCTGTTGTAGTTCAGTACGGGAGAGAAGCTCTGTCTATATTTTTCATTTGCTTGTGTCTTTGTCCTTAGTAAGCTCTGTCTTCTGATTCCTAAATAGACTTCTTAATCCCTCCTTAGTACAGCCATGTTTTTGTTTCTAACCTCCCATGGCTACTGGTCTCTTTACCTGGTTGTTACACAGTCGTGCACTATTTTATTTATTTTTGTTTTTCCTACATTAGGCACAACAACATGCTTTGCTTACATTTCGCGGGCCATGCCCGCTTTCACTTTCGAAGCAGCCGGGACAATGGCAGCTGTTTTGTTGCAATGCTATAGGTCTCGCATTTAAGAGTGAGACCTATAGCATCGCAAATACTGTCTCACCGTATTCATTCTATCTTCTCAATGGGTCTGGGCAGCCTGGCAGGGACGAATAAATAGATGTTCACTGGGGGAGGTGGCCCATTACAAACATAAAAACCTGGGTGCTCCTGATCCTATAAAGAAAGGCACTTACACTGGCCCTGTGACTCTAAACAACCGCAAGTGTGTGTAGATTCACTGCAGACTCTTGCTGGCAGTTTCCCTACTTCCTCCTGTGCGATCGGGACCTGACAAAAATACAGGTCTCCATGGAGAATTCCAATAGAAGCCCATGTTAACACCAGAACATGGGCTTCTATTGGAATTCTCTAGAGCATATTATCAAGCCCATTATCGCCGCTTTAGCGGCAGTTTCCTGCCGCTAAAGCGGCGATAATTTTAACGCTGTTCCTGGATAATATGCCCCACTGTTCATTAAATGGGAACAGTTTATAAACTCCATTTTTATCCTGCATTGTGGGCCCAACTTTGGGCACCTCTGATTTAAACCAAACCTTCTTTCACGTCTTGAAATTTTAAACCAAACCCACTGATGCCCACTGAGGTTTTAAAAAAACACGACATTAAAAATCGGTACAGCTTTGTAATTCTGATTAACGCACCTTCCTTTCACAATGACATGAAACCACGGCCCTGTATGTCCATGAGTTTTTGTAAATAAAGTCATTGTCATCACATGAGGGCTTGAATTAACCACAATGGCACACTGTGAGGTTCTAAAACAACCCCACCATAATGTTGGTGAGATTTTAAAATAATCCCGCTGCCAACCAGAACATTTTTAAACAAAGTTCTATTTTCAAATAACAATTTTTACTGTCCTCTTTAAAAACTGTCCAGAAGAGTGGTTCCTCACAACAAGCCAGCGACTTCAACTGTAAAGGACACATCTTTTGAACATAAGGCCGAGGGATGCCCATACAATACTAGTTCACATTTTTGAAGACATGTGGCTCACAGAAAGACCACAACATGTTGCCCACTGATGGCTATTTTTTTGTCACCATTTATAATAAAAAAGATACTTGTAAAAGTGTTACAGGACAATATGTTTAGTTTAACTCTTTTCTCTTTTCATTTTTCATTTTTTTTATTGAAAGGCATAAGGATGAAATGATTTTATTGTTGATTCTCACAACCATTATTTAAATATAATTTACTTTTCTCTTAGCTCGCCAGACTGCACATTATGTACCATTAGCCACGTGAGCACGAGACAAGTTTCTTGAGCAAGAGTGCTGCTTAACCGCACCTGTGCTTGTTTTTCTGGAATATTTTCTGCATTTTGTCTGATCCTCGATTGACATCAATATATTAATAAATAAAGGTACCAGAATCTTGACAAAAGATTCCTCCATTTATGAATATTTTGTGGAAGTTTCGACAGTGATAAATTGTTTGCAAATCTATTTCATGCCTTTGGTTTAATAAACAATGTCCTGAATCTTTGACATTCACTGCAGATAACTAAAATATTTCCCTCCTTAGACTCATTTCATACACGTGAAAATGGGTTTACTTTTCTCAATGCTTGAAATAGCAACTTCAGTACTGGTTAATATGAATTGAATGTGGTTAATGTTTAGTCCTGGTGAAGGCCTTTGTTAAGTTTAAGTAATGATTAGAAGCTGAAACATCAATGAGTTAAATATAGTATCACATTTATTACAAGTGACGATTGTGTAGTATTTGCACTTTGACTCGTTGTTGTGGGCATGGGATTTCAGGTGGTCCGGGGTGTATGACTTTCCAAACGTTTCCATGCATGGCATATTAATATAAAAATATAACAACAGTTCAAGTGTGAGTATTCTGTACACCTTGTAATGCATAGCTGACAACCTTCGCCTTATGGAGCTGTCTCCTGTATCAGGCTTTCTGGCCCAGGGTTCTTGACACTTTTTTGTAGTTTGTTTTCATAACAACACAACCTTTATGTTGTTGGCAGTTCTAGCCATTGATCATAGACAGCTGAATGCACCTGGGCCTCAATTGCCTCTGGATGTATATGCCTGTCTGAGGGTTTCTGGGATATCATTCGCCCCTAGGACCTCCCAGGGTGGCGTAGGGCAGTAGCATGAGCTTGCCAACGGCAGATCCTTTATACAGACATGCATACTTAAGTATTTTCTGGCTTACCAGGTTTTCCTATCAGGTGGGGGGGGGTTGGCAGGAGGTGAAAGTGACCTGCTGATTGTAGAATGAAGTTTAGAGGCACCCAGAAAGTGAGTTCCAAGTCTTGGGTAGACTTTGTGGACTTTTCAGTGAAGGCACTGGAAGGCTGAATTGTTGATAACACTGTTGACACATATGAGGGATTGTATAATTTGTTTTTGAAAGAACACATTTTGACTCATTGTGCAGAAGAAAAAATACAGCAGTATCTAGTAGACTCTAAGCTGACAGACCCTAGAAAGCTGGGAGAAGCAGCTGAAGAGTGGGTGAGAACCCGGTTTTCCATTCAGCACCTGGGGGTGACCTGAAGAAAGGAGGAATCAGGTGGTGGAAGCAACATTAGTGTCCCAGGGTAGAGGTGAATATTGCAACCATTGCTGCCTCATCTCCAAACATGGAGAAGTACAGGCAGAGGCCTAAAGTGAATGGGACAGAGGTTGAGGCATTCAGAGACACAGGGGCTAGTGTAACTATGGTCCTGGATGAGCTTGTGCCTCCAGGGAGGTTGCTACCTGGTGAGTTCCACCAGGCGACTTATGCAGACAGCACTACTAAATCCAGCCTATGGCTGTAGTGGATTTAGAATGGGGAGATATGACAGGCCCTATGAAGGTAGCTGTATCAAAGGAGCTCCCAGTCCAGTGTTTACTGGGCAATGATCTTGAAGCCTCTGAGTGGCCAGAGGAGGAAAAAGGACTCCATATGAAACTATTGGAGCTCCCTGAGTGGATATGTGCTGTTACTAGGTCACAGACTAGCCAGAAGGGAGGGGTTGAACAGCAGAAGGGAGGGGCTGAACACTTGGATCCTGGAACAAAGGGCCAATCATCAAAGGACAAGGATACTGGGGCTGGTGAGCCAGCCTAGGGATCTCCAGAGGTGCAGGAAGAATCTAACCTTAATGAGGAGGAGCTGGCCTCTGAGAGAGGGACTCCATCCCTGCCAGATTTGGCAGAACTGACAGGGGCAGGTGGTTTTTAATGAGGGACAGAGAGACTGTCCCACCCTTGAGAGCTTGAGGGAGATTGCTTCTAAGCAAGAGGAGGGTGATGACAGTGGGTTTCACAAAATCTAGTGGAAAGATAGGCTGCTTTATACTGAGGCCAGAAACTTCAAGAAGGGGCCACCAGGAGGTTGGTGGTGCCCCAGAAGTACAGAGAGTTCATCCTGACTTTGGGTCATTATATCTCCTTGGCTGGACATTTGGGACAGACAAAGACATGAAACCGGTTGGTGAACCATTTCTACTTGCCCCATATGTATGAAAAGGTAAAGGAGTTTTGCATCTCCTGTGTCACCTGTCAGGCCAGTGGCAAGGCAGGGGCAAGACAAATTCTCCCCTTATACCACTGCCAGTTGTTGGGATGCCTTTTGAAAGGGTGGGGATGGACATAGGTGGTCCCCTGGACCCACCTACTGCATCAGGAAATAGGTATATCTTAGTGGTCGTGGACCATGCCACTAGGTACCCTGAAGCAATCCCTCCTAGAACCATTGACACTCCTGTAGTGGCTAGAGCACTGCTTGGTGTGTTCACCAGAGTGGGTTTTTTGAAAGAGGTGGTGTCAGATAGGGGCACACACTTTCTATCTAGCTATCTGACTGCTAGGGGGGATGAGTGTGGTGTTAACTACAAGTTCACCTCCCACTATCACCCACAAGCAAATGATCTGGTTGAGAGAATCAACAAAACCCCAAAGGGCATGATAAATGGCTTGTCGGAGAAACTCAGGAGGAGATGGGATGTTCTCCTCCCCTGACTACTGTTTGCCTACAAGGAGGTGCCAAAGAAAAGGGTTGGATTCAGCACCTTTGAGTTGCTGTTTGGACAACCTTTGAGGGGGTCATTGAGCCTATTGAGAGAGTCTTTGGAGAAGCCTCTTAAAGAAGCAAAGGATAATGTGCTTGACTATGTGCTAGGCCTAAGATCGAAAATGGCAGAATACATGTACAAGGCAAGCAGAAAACTGTAGGCCAGTCAGGAGCTTGTGAAGCACTAATATGATCAGAAGGCTACTATGCCTGAGTATACTCCAGGACAATTGGTATGGGTGTTCGAGCCTGAGGCTCCCAGGGCCCTCCATGAGAAGTGGAATGGGCACTATCTAATCTTAGAAAAGAAGGGTGAGGTTACCTATTTGGTTGACCTTGGTACCCCCAGGAACCCTCATAGGGTCCTGCAATATAAATAGATTGAAACCCCACCACGACAGGGCAGATATGACCATGTTACTGGTCACTGGTGAGGGAGTGGAGGAGGAAACCAGTGGCTGACCTACTCTCCACTAATGTGCAAGATGGGTCAGTGGAGGGAGTTACACTCTCTCCCAAGTTGACAGACAAGCAGCACAGAGACTGTAAGCAAGTGCTGGAGCAGTTTGCTGCCCTGTTTTCTTTGACCCAGGCATCACTGAGTAGTGTGTGCACCACATTGACACTGATGACAGCCTACCTGTCAAAAATAAACTGTACAGGTTGTCTGACTATGTCAGAGCTAGCATTAAAGCTGAGGTTGCTAAAATGCTGGAATTGGGGGTAACTGAACCGTCTGAAAGTCCATGGGCCAGTCCAGTTGTGCTGGTACCCACACCTAATCCACAGAGGGGACCCAAGGAGTTACAGTTCTGTGTGGACTACAGAGGATTGAATGCAGTCACAAAGACTGATGCTCACCCAATACCTAGAGCTGATGAGCTCATTGACAGGTTAGGGGCAGCTATGTACCTGAGTACTTTTGATTTGACTTCAGGTTACTGTCATGATTGCCCTCACTGCGCGAGCAAAGGAGAGGTCAGCATTCTTAACATCAGGGGGACATTATCAGTCCAAGGTAATGCCCTTTGGCTTACATAATGCACCCACCACCTTCCAAAGGTTGGTGAAGTGTCTTGTCTGGGTTGAAACAGTTCAGAGCAGCTTACCTGGCCAATATAGCTGTATATAGTTCTACCTGGGGGGATCACTTAAGCCACTTAAGGGAAGTGCTGCAGGCCATCAAGCAGGCAGGCCTGACTATTAAGGCTAGTAAGTGCCAAATAGAGCAGAGTTATGTGGTGTACCTAGGCCACCTGGTAGGTGGGGGCCATGTACAGCCTCTCCAAGCTAAAATCCTAATATTTTGGATCGGACAGCTCCTGTTACCCAGACTCAGGTCAGGCCCTTCCTCGGACTGGCAGGGTATTACAGAAGGTTTGTTCAAAATTATGGGACCATTGTTGGCCCCTAAGAGAACTTACTTCTAAGCAGAGGCCCAAAAAGGTGGATTGGACCCCAGAGTGTCAGAAGGCTTTTGACACTCTGAAAGCTGCTATGTGTTCAGCACCAGTGTTGCTGGCTCTGACTACACAAAAGAATTTGTGATTCAGACAAATGCTTCAGAGCAAGGGATTGGGGCAATGTTGTCAAAGCTAATTGAAGAGGGTCTTTATTAGCCAGTTGCCTTTATTAGCAGGAGGCTTCTTCCTAGAGAGCAGAGGTGGAGTGCCATTGAGAGAGAGAGGTTTTTGCGTGGTTTGGTCCCTGGAAAAAGTTGAGACCATATTTGTTTGGGACTCACTTTTTTGTGTCCAGACTGACCACAGGGCTCTCAGTCGGCTCATGCAGATGAGAGGGGAGAATCCTAAGCTGTTAAGGTGGCCCATTTCCCTACAGGGAATGGACTTTACAGTGGAATACTGACCTGGGGTTGCCCATGCAAATGCTGATGGACTTTCCAGGTTTTGCCACCTAGATGATAAGGACTACCAGGGTGTAGGTTAGTAACCCATCCCCTTTCGTTTGGGGGGCCATGTTGAAAAGTCATCCTGTGCACTGGGCACCCCTCAACTTTTTGCTGACTGGTACTGGTGGTAACTGACTCTGACTGACCCTCGACTCTGACTAACCAGGCCTAGGGTTAGTGCTATGCTGAAAGAGACACATTCAGAATACAGTGAAAAATGGAGTGAGATAGATGCGTATAGACTACAAGCATTCGCTCGAGAAAGTTACGATGGAGATAAGGCAAGAAGCATGGGGCTAATTACATCTCGCATCTCAGTACAAAGATTCTAAACTCTTCTGGAAAACTGTCAATGAAGAGTATTTTAGTGATACAAAAAATGGCAACATTGATGTAACAATCATGCCTGAAATGTGGATAAAACATTTTGATGGTCTCTATAGTAATAGCATTGAGACACAATGTGATGCCCACCCCCAATACGTGTCATCTCCTTTGGAACCTCCAACTCTGGCTGAAGTAAATGGGGCACTTGCCCAGACTGTAAAGAACAAGGCCCGGGGGCCGGATGGCATACCAGTGGACTTGTTCTTAGCCAACATCCCCCTGTGGCTACCGTTGTTAACTAACATATTAAGATGTTACGTGGCCCAGGGTCCTCCGGAGTCTTGGAGATCAGTTATAATTGTCCCTATATATAAAAAGGGAGACAGGTCGGATCCTCAATGTTATCAACAGATCTCACTAATCGACAGCTCCTGCAAGATTATGGGACGAGTAATATTGGACAGATTGGAGACTTGGATAACAGAAAATGGGAAGTTTTCCAATGTCCAATATGGCTTCAGGAAAGGCCTGGGCTCTATAGAATAGTGTCTCAACCTGCACCTGATCATTGGCAAGTATACCATGGCTAAGTCAGCGTCCTTATACCTTGGGTTTATGGACCTGACGTCTGCCTTTGACTGGGTGCAGAGGGGGAAGCTGTGGGAAAAAATGTTGTTCATGGGCATTGACCCATCTATCATCCACTTTTTAGCTGCAATGCATCAGGGAGTTACAGGAAGAGTACAATATGGAGCAGATGGTGAGCTTACCACGCCCATAAAGATGGACTGTGGGGTTCACCAGGGATGTGTACTCGCTCCATTCCTATTCTGTTTATACATAAACAACCTAGAAAGTCACATCAGAATTGGAAATGTAGACTCGCCCACAATAGGTCGTAGGTCTTTACCAGCTTTGTTATACGCTGATGACTGTGTACTAAGGTCAAGAACCGAGGTGTGACTGCAAAAACTTTTAACTGGTTTTAAAGAATTTATGAGTAATCTTGGGTTAAAAACGAATGTTGTAAAATCGAATGATATGGTAGCTGGTGAATCACTATCTAAAAAACTAAGACATTTTATATAAACAATGAAATATTGTGTCAGGTGCCAACTTTTTCTTATTTAGGCATTCTTTTTAATGAAAAAAATGTTTGGTCCCATCTAGTTCATGCAAGGATTGGAGGCTTTAACAAACATGTGGAGGCCATTTTTAGATTTATAAAAAAATGAGGCTCTCGCCCCATAAAAGTAATTATAGACATATATAAAGCACGAACATGGCTGCCACTTTATATTGCGCTGGAGTCTGGGGCTGCACCAATACTCTGGGTTTCCAGAGAGCTGAGAATATGATGTAAGACGTGTGCTGACACTACCCCGGCCATTATGTGCACAAGGAATTGGGCGTAATACCATTGTCCTCTTGTATGCAATTAGCACCTCTGATGCATTTGGCATAGCACTTGGGTAAAAGAGAAACCAGCCCTGAACCGTGACATAATCTTGGATTGTTTAAAATTGGAATGTGTCAAACAAATTCCCTGGCTCTCCTATTTGCAAGATCAACTCGAGAAGTTGGGACTGCAGGATTGTTTTATTACACCTGGAAATAAATCTGCAATTCCAAAAAAGCTCAAAAAGGACTTCCTATTATACTTGAGGAATGTAAGAGACAGCCAGGAGATGGTAAAAAAAGGGTTGCAGAGCACTCATTGTTAATTAGCTCCCCACAAATTGAATCTTATCTTTCCTTTTATTTTAACCCTTTTACCGCGGTGCAGCACCTTTGATGAGTGGGTGGGGTCGAGTCGGCCAACGGATGTGCGCAGCACTACGGAGGTAGGAATCACTTATCAGAGGTGGAATATCGACGTCAAAAATACCGAAGTCCTATCTACATTAAAGTAAGTGCAAAAATATCGGAAAAAAAATATCTTTGTAAAAAATATTGTTTTTTTTATGTTTAAAAATAATATAAAATTAAATAAATAATACATATAATTAAAATAAACATACTTAAAAATATATTTAATATTATAAATAATACATACAATATAAATAAACATATATATATATATAATATAATATATATACTTACTTAATAATATTTACAATTAATTACTCTAACTTATCAATTGTTAAAAAAATATTCTAATTTATAAATACATACATACGCACACAACAATAATATAAATTAAAATATCAAAATTATATATAAAACAGTTTAAAAATAATTTTAAATATATTAGACACTACATTAACTAAAACAATAAATATTGCATTGCGTAGGGGTTAAAATTACTATTCCAACTCCAGAGGGTGTAATAGTAGGGAAAGTGTTGGATAGCATAGGGTTTAAAATTATTATTCCAACTCCAGAGGGTGCAACAGTAGGGAAAGTGTTGGATAGCGTTGGGGTTAAAATTACTATTCCAACTCCAGAGGGTGCAACAGTAGGGAAAGTGTTGGATAGCGTAGGGATTAAAATTACTATTCTAACTCCAGAGGGTGCAACAGTAGGGAAAGTGTTGGATAGTGTAGAGGTTAAAATTACTATTCCAACTCCAGGGGGTTCATCAGTAGGGAAAGTGTTGGATAGCGTAGGGGCTAAAATGACTATTCGAACTCCACAGGGTGCAACAGTAGGGAAAGTGTTGGATAGCGTAGGGGATAAAATTACTATTCCAACTCCAGAGGGTGTTACAGTAGGGAAAGTGTTAGATAGCGTAGGGGTAAAAATTACTATTCCAACTCCAGAGGGTGCAACAGTAGGGAAAGTGTTGGAAAGCGTAGGGGTTAAAATTACTATTCCAACTCCAAAGGGTGCAACAGTAGGGAAAGTGTTGGATAGCATAGGGGTCAAAACAACTTACTAATAATTAAAATAATATTTTCTTTGTAAAAAATAACAATTTAATTATTAATTTACTATAAATAAATTAACAACACCAATAAATAATTAAACAATAATTACCAATTAATAATTAATTAACAATTAAAATGAATATAATTAAATAATAATTATAGCAAATAACTTAGGAAATAAAATTAAAAAAAATAATAAAACTAAATCTATACCAAAAACAATAATTATTAAAAATATTTAGCAATTAATTAACAATAATTTATTAACACAAATAAAAAAAATAAAAAATTACCAATTAATAATTAATTAACAATTCATTAAAAAATAAAATAATTAGTACACATTTTTAGCAATTAATAATTGATTACCAATAATTAAATTATAAATACTCAACATTAATTTTTTTTACTTAATTACAATTAAATTACTTCCCACCCTATTACCCTATAATCTCACAACACACATCATTAATAAATGAATACCCTTAATATAATTGCCAATTAATCAATTAAAAAAATAATTACCAATTAATAAAAATTGATTGCCAATTAATAAAAATTAATTACCAATTTATAATTAATTAACCTAAAAATATTTATCAATACCAATAAATAAAAATGACATATTTACTTAATTACAATTAAATTACTTCCCACCCTATTCCCCTATAAACCCACAACCCGCTACAGAACTAAAATGCAAAATATAATAAAAAATATTTAATAATTCCTACGTAATATTTAATTAATTTACTATACTTACATTACTTCCCACCCTATTCCACTGTAAACCCACAACCCGCTACGGTACTAAAAAACATATTTGACTAAAATAAATTATTACTAACTTCTAAAAATGTAATAAATATATTTTAAAATTAGTACAATAATTAACAAAATTATAAAAACAAACATATAAAATAAAATACATAACACTGATATTAATATTGATATTAGTAACATCGATATTTTTTTGCTATCGATATTACTAACTTCGATATTAACAAAAACGATATTTCTTACCTTCAGGTCGATATTCTGGTCGTCGATATTCTTGATGTCGATATTCTAAACCTCCGAAATTATTGACTCGATATATAAAAATATCGATACTTAGACTGTTTACCGGAGGTAGTGCGCGCGACGGCCGCTGGCCGACAGACGCACGCAACGGGTTAATCAAGCCAAAATGTTTTACTTGATTAGGTTCAGGATGGGAATTGCTCACTTGTTGGTTTCGTACCCAAGTGATGCATATTGTGATGCCAAATTAGATTTGTGTCCATGTAACTCAATTTCTGCACAGAGCACTCTGCACTTTATGTTTTTCTGTAAACTTTATCTTAACCAGAGACGCACTTTTTTAAAACCATCATTAAGATTTTTAAACATTAGAAAGTGTCAACCTGCATTATGCCAATTACTTCTTTTAAATGATGAATTCACTTATTTTATAAGTATATCTCCTCTGCAGTTCAGCTCCGTAGTATTGTTGGAAAATTAATACTTAGGTATTGATTATGTTGGCTAAAATTTTATCATGTTCATTTTTCATTAAACAATGTTTTATTTTGCTCTTTTATGGCTATTATCTGGCTGAATAAAGATTTTTGACTCTGACTCTCAGAGTGAAAAAACCTACAAACACTAGGGTACACTAAGGGGCCTAATCCGATGTTGGACGGACCTAAGCCCGTCCGACATCGGGCAGGAGCTGTAACCGACCGACCTGCTGTGGTCGGTTACAACCCTGGTAGTACGATGCGACCAAACAGGGTTCAGTCGCATTCGTATACCTTACAATGCAAGCATGCTTTCCGAACGGAAAGCATGCTTGCATTGCTGAAAGCAAGGGTGCAGTTCATCCCTGCACCCTGTGGCCGGCACCTCAGGGGGTCTGCCACCGGGTGCAGGGATCAACGGAGGGGCCCCATAGGTGCCCCCAGGCCACCATCCGGCGGCCTCACACCCATGGGGGCCCTGCTGGGGGCCCCCAGAGACAGCTTCCGACTGCCTTTTTGTGCCGGACAGACTGGCACGAAAAGGCAGTGAAAAGCTGCCATCGTACTCCCTCGGTGATGGCTCGGTCGGGAAGGAATCCGACCGGGACTGAACGATTCGGTCGGATGGGCTCGGAACATGGGCCCTCATTAGGATGGTGGGCGGACTTTGCCCGCGCGCCATCCTCACGGTACTTGGGACCGCCCGCCATAAGGGCGGGGGTCCCGTGGGGGTATTAGGATGCGCCCGCCACAGTGGCGGGCGCATCCTGCATTTTTAACATTGTGACGGGCGGTGCTCTTAGCACCGCCCCGCCACAATGCTAAAAATGCATGTATACATTTGCATACACAAAGCGGCAGGTACCGCGCGGTGCCTGCTGCATTGTGTATGCAAATGCTGGGGGGTACCACAGGTACCCCCGATGTGCACCCCCCACCTCGCCTTCACTTCAGGGACCCGCAGGGGGCACCCGAAGTGAAGACCGCCTGCCTTTTCGTGGCGGCATCGCCTCCATGAAAAGGCATCTGTTTCAACCCATCCAAATATGGCTGGCGGTGTCTGATAGACTCTGCCACCATATTAAACCTTTTCCGCCCCGGTCGCAAGGCGACCGGGGTGGAAAAGCGGCGGACGGTCTTTCCGTCAGTCACGCTCCCCCCCTCCATGGTAATATGGCGGGGGGAAATGGGTGGCGGGTGGACCAGGATATCGGGCGGATCACCACTGCCCTCGTGGCGGTGGCGATCCACCCGACATCCTAATGGGCCCCATGGTTCGTGGCCCTTCTGGCCGAAATCGGAATTGGCTCCTAAGGGTTGGGGTAAACCTGTGATCGTGATGTCCTACCCTATAAAGCCCTGGTACATAATAGGGCAGGGGGATTGAAACTACCTCTCAGTCCCTAGTATATAATAGGGCATGGCATTTTAGAGGCCGGCAGCCCTTTCTGCACTTGCATGTGTGCACTGCTGAGCCTGAGGTCAGTTTAAAGTAGCCCATATGTTGCAGGACTGCTTATAAAAAGTAAATTGTGCCCAAACTCGACTTTTGTGTTTGGGGCACTTAACAAAGGATATCTTACATTATTTGGGCATATTAGGTACCCCAGGGTCTCCCCTAGGTGTCCCAGGGGCAGGGGATCAGGTATTTATACAGAGGACCCTTAAAACATGAGTTTTATATGACCTGGGTTAGTTGAAATTGCATATTTCACTCCAAACATTGTGATAAAGTGCTGCCCAAAATCGACTTTGTGCTAGGAGCACTGTGGTGGGAGAATCTGCAATACTTTTACATATTCAGAACCCCTAAAGTCTCCCCTAGGTGTTCCAGGGGTGGGGTTCCTGTAGATATAGGCAGAGTACTAAAATATGTTTTTATAGGACCCTGGTGCTGGAAAAATGGTCTAAGTCATTTTCCCATTGCAACTACTAACTCTTGATAGGTGAAGGCTTACATTACCATTCAAACACTTCCCAGAATGGTATTAATAAACTCAACAATGTGATATTGCTGAATTTCTCTTTATTTCACTTAAAATATGCAGACAAGAAGTTATAAGACTTTCTTGTTTGTTAGCCCAGATTCAGCCTTCCAATGATCTGTCCTGATTGATCAGAATTAAGTGGATTCGCCAGGTTTCTTTGAAGAGGTGATAAAGAGCACCTGGGGTTGACCAGCTCTGATAAGAGGGCAGTGTTCTGTTACACAGGAATGCCAGGGAAGGGGGAGGAGTCAAAAACAATGGACTTCAAGGGAAGGGGAAGACACCAGTGTAATTTACAACTCTACTCTTTTGAACCCAGCCAGATTGTTGGCTTAAGGAATGAATGTGCTGTTATATTCCATATAGATACCATAATATAGGCCTCTGTAAACTCGTTACCCTTCGGCTATATTCTCTCCCTACATTACAATTGTACACTAGAGGAGATCGAGACTTCCCGGCCGACACACTGACTAGAGACGCTGAGGTTCCTACATGCAGACGCTCCAGTTTGCAGTGGTCTAACGTCCCTCACAGGATGTCTAGCTTGAGACCAGGACGGGGTCCCACAGTCTCACTTAAGGTAATGGGGTTGACTAAATCCTAGAGGAATTCTTGGCTTAACACCTACACCCATGCTAGGTACACTTAGGTACATCTAGATAGGGAGGCATTGTAGGAGTATGCATCTTTTATAATGTGTTTTATATACTTAAGTGTATTCATGATTTTAAAAAGATGGTAGAACTATACCATCATTCTACCTTTATAGTAATGGTAATTCTTTATATCCTATACGGTCCAATGATTGTTGCAGCACATCTATTCTACACCAGAATAACAACTGTTCAATAAATGATTAATGAAAACGCCCTGCTTGTTTTATTTGGTATATCTCTCTGAGAAAAACTAAGTAAGCACGAGTGACTGAGCGAAAGGTAGTACATTGTTTCCACGGTCCTGAGGGATCAGGGTTGTCATGTTCGATGGTTGCCAAGAACTATTCTCTCCTTGGTAAGAGGATATTCTAGTGGCCCAGTGAGCTAGTTGGTACAAAAAGAGCCAACATACCCCGTGGGGGTGATCAGAGTTCGTCTGACACCAATCCTACAGTGTATGTTATCTAAACGCGCAGGTCCTGTATATTTTCTATAGAAACTACACAACAGTGCAGCTACAAGGGGGAGAGACTATGGAGATTAGCCATCCTAGAGGTGTGTTTAGCCAGCTCTTCTCTCCCTGCTGGAAAATCAGCCATTATGAATTTGGAAAAATTGGTGCACTCTTGGAACAAAATAGTGCCACACTCTGCAAGAAGTGGTCAGACCTTGGGGCAGTACCCTTCACCCCATTGGACAGGAGTGACCTCCTGCTTGACCCAGAGAACTTGGAAAAAGTTTATGAGAGGGGGAGAGCCTCTCAGATCTGCTGCTTGAAACTTAAGGGAATGAGAAGGGTCTACGCTAAAGAGTTTGATGTGCATTCACCTGGCCTGCACTCTGAAGATTGCGCCTTTTGCGCCATCTGAAACTACAGCCCTGTGGATCAAACCTGCTTCAAAAGGACTACAGAGTGGACTCCCTGCAAGCTACAGGTCAACAGAGCTCACCTGGACCATCCCCACAAAGAATCCCCAGCCTGGAGTACTACCAGTGGATTTGTAAGGGCTTTGTCCAAGTGGATTGTGGGAATTGACGTCTTACACTTTCAAGGACCCTCTTGGAGATTCCAGAACCTTGGATTGTGTGTTGGACACTTTGGGGCCCGCAACATGAACTTCAGGTAAGAGTTCTAACAGGATCCAGCCTGCTGGAGAGGGTTGCACAAGACTGGTGAGAGTTCCTCCATAAAAATTGCTAAATGTGAATGTGTCCCTGTCAGAGGCAACAAAGTGACCAAAAGGGGCGCTGTTGGTTTCTAAGCACTAGAAAGTGACTAATCTTTAAAAATTCATATCTCTGGTTCCCTATAGTGGAATTTTTTCATTTTGGTGTCATTTAAAAGAGAAAAATATTTCCTATTTCTATAAATTAGTGTTAACTTTTTATTTTGGGGCCGATTCCGATTCGGTAAAATGCCATCCGAATAGCTGTACAAAGCTTTTTTCCCGTACGAATCGTATGCAGAACCGTACCTGTACGTACGATGTAGTATGATGTGTACCCAAAGCAGTTCTCCGTACGAATCGTACCGAAGAACGTACAACTCACTAATCTGTATGAATTGCATTCGGAACGCGCAGTACGCGATGTCCGTACGGATCAAAGCTGCATTTTCCGACACAGCAAGTACGAATCTTATTGACAACACTCCGTACGACACATTTTCTACGGGAGCTTAAAACGCCTGTAAAAGCAGATTTCGCCTTGAAATGCGTACGAAACGGACCCCTCCCGGGTACGGTGCGTATACCCCATGATTGCAGGGGTACGGTGCATCGGGGTACGGTGCCCTCCGTACGAATTGCTCATACGCGACGTTTACCATACAAATCGCGTACTCATTCCCCGGTCCGGATCGTACTTGGCGGGTCGTACGGCATTTTTATGAATCGTACGGTTTACTGTGCGGGTCGATGTCATACGGATTTACCCTTCATTTTCGTACGGTTCGCAATGATTCTGACGTATTTTCTCGCAACGGATCGTACTATGCGAATCGGACGATTCGTACGATTCGTACATAAACGGCTACGAATACGAATTGTCGTACGGATTAGTTTCCAGAATCGGAATCGACCCCTTTGTGTTGTGTCTTAATTATTTACTGACTTGTTGTTTTTAAATGTTTTACATATCTGTCTGAAGTTAAGCCTGCCTGCCTGCTTGCAGCCAAACTACCAAGGGTTGAGCATGGGAATAATATCTAAGACCTATTCTGAGCCCTATATCATGTCAGTGGTATTATTACCAGTGGTAAATGCATATCTGCCATTACTAATAATTGACTTTCCAATGCACACTGCTTACATTTCGGAAGGACATAAGCAACGGACATTAAAACGGTCTCTCCCGGGCCCTGTAGTCATGTCCTTAACTTTTCCAGCAAAAACACTAATTGATTTCTGAATAATAAGTGTAAAAGTGTTAAGGTTATCATGTTGTTCCTGCTTACATTTCACATGCTTTACCTAATCTTGCATTCTCAATGAGTGTTTGCTTTTTCCAGGATGTGGTTTCTTTTTTTTTTTTCAGGCCTCATATTACTCTTGTCTAGTGCATAATTTGAAGTGAGTCACATCCAGGTGTTTATAGCGGGGCACAATTGGTTTGTAGCTGAAGGCAGTTCAAGTTTTTCGAAATGGGGAAGTACGGTGTTCAATGCGGAAGATGATGTGGAGCTATGGCCAGAGCTGTTGAATTTAAAACTGCGAAACGGGTTCAGCCTTCATGGCCAGTCCACCAGACCACTCTCCTGAGGGAGCACATTTCCCATGCTAGGCCTTAGAAGGCCTCTCTACACCTTAGAAGTCCTGGTGTCTTAGCACCATCATGTGGACCCTAGCGGTGGCAAATGTGAGTTAACCTTGACGGTCTGTCCACCACAATCCATACTGAAGTTCGCCTCCAGTCTTGCGGGCAGGCATACAAAGCAGTGCACCCTAGAGCAACAGTTGCTCTGTCACTGAGGTCACAGGACCTTTGAAGCCAGTCCGCCTCACCTACTGGTACCTTCATTGGCCTTGTTTCAGCAGTAGTAGTGCAACTCACCAGGGATCAGCAATGAAGGCGTGAGAAGTTGGTCTGGAATATGATGTCCACTAATTAAAGTGCAAAAAACACAGTTGATGGACAGAATGTAGAACAATGTCATACATTCACCCCAGTACAAGGATCTGGGCCTAAATCCATTGTTTTTTTGCACTCCACACCACCCTGGGTTAGACACTGGCTATATGCAAATCAGCTCTGACCCTGTGCCTCATGGGAACAGTCCAGTCCGAACTACCAAGCCATGTCTTTCCCAGACCGGAATCAAGCATCCAAGGACCGGTTTCTGGCTATCAGCCTTCATCAGCCTGGATAGCTTGACTCCAGTGGTGTGGAGAGCCTGGGACTCACGTCTGAGCATACCCAGCCCACTCGGGGTGAAAATTGCAAAAAACACAGTTGATGGACAGAATGTAGAACAATGTCATACATTCACCCCAGTACAAGGATCTGGGCCTAAATCCATCGTTTTTTTGCACTCCACACCACCCTGGGTTAGACACTGGCTATATGCAAATCAGCTTTGACCCTGTGCCTCATGGGAACAGTCCAGTCCGAACTACCAAGCCATGTCTTTCCCAGACCGGAATCAAGCATCCAAGGACCGGTTTCTGGCTATCAGCCTTCATCAGCCTGGATAGCTTGACTCCAGTGGTGTGGAGAGACTGGGACTCACGTCTGAGAATACCCAGCCCACTCGGGGTGAAAATTGCAAAAAACACAGTTGATGGACAGAATGTAGAACAATGTCATACATTCACCCCAGTACAAGGATCTGGGCCTAAATCCATCGTTTTTTTGCACTCCACACCACCCTGGGTTAGACACTGGCTATATGCAAATCAGCTCTGACCCTGTGCCTCATGGGAACAGTCCAGTCCGAACTACCAAGCCATGTCTTTCCCAGACCGGAACCAAGCATCCAAGGACTAATTAAAGTGGGCACCTTGCACCAGTCCAAATGACCCTTATGATGTATGATGTCAAAGAATCCTTTAGAAAGCTATCCTAGTGGTAGCTGTGGAGAGCAGCCTTCAGGCTTAATCTTGAAGGAATGTAAAGCAGCTTGTTTTAACAGAATATCACCTCCTGAATTAATCAAATGAAAGGAGAACCACACAGTAGTAATATAAAAATATGTATTTATTAATATAACACTCTCTATTATCCTCTACACGAGGATAGAAAACAAAGCACACAATACGAGATCAATAGAACAGCTGTAAGTAGCACAATACAGTAGACTCCAGGGGAAGACAAATCCATATACTGAAATCGTGGTATAATAACCATGAATCAGGTCAAGACAAGGTCTGGAGCACGTAGAATCCCTGGAACCACCCAAGGTGAGTAGATGGGGGCCCCACGGAGGACGGGTGCAGTGCCCTAACACGACCGCGGGCTCTATACAATTCTATGGCGAACTCGCGGTTGCAATTCTATAGTTTAAGGATACTTCTAGGAGGACTTCGAGCAAATCCTTTGGAACTTAAGAGGTTGGAGAGGCACCCCACCTGTGGATACCGTAGTACCCGAGTTACCTATCCCAGAGGAGCTGGGTGCATAGGTATGGAGTGGTGTAAAAACTGCAGTTGTTCTCAATGGAGATTAAAATGTGGAAGTCCCGATGATATCATCCCGGCAAGACTCATGCCCGCCTTGCTCGGAATTCTATCACCCACCATCGAAAAACTTGTTAACCTTTCCCTTTCTACAGGATCTGTCCCTAAGCAGTGGAAACAAGCCTTGGTCAGACCAATCAGGAAAAACACCACAATTCCTTGGAATGATTTGTCTAATCTTAGACCTATTTCGCTGCTGCCGTTTTTGGGAAAGCTCGCTGAGAAGTATGTTAATCGTCAGTTATCCAGCTACATTGAGAAAGCTGGCGGCCTAGACTATTCTCAATCTGGGTTTAGGCCGAAACACAGTACAGAGTCCACCCTCCTGTCTGTCACTGACGATCTGCATATGTTTCAGGACAAAGGCTACTCAGTAATCTTGGTGTTGTTAGACCTTTCAGCCGCGTTCGACACCGTGTCACACAACATCCTTATTGACCGGTTGTCGAACGTAGGGGTCAAGAACAAGGCCCTTGCCTGGCTAAGGAGTTTTCTTACGGATCGGACCCAGACTGTCACCATGGGTAAATACAGATCAACTGAGGTAGAGATTACGAAAGGGGTGCCACAGGGCTCCTGTTTGAGCCCAACACTCTTTAACATCTACGTGGCACCCCTGGCAAGAGTGATGCGCAAATTTGGTTTCATCCCCGTGTCATATGCGGATGACACGCAGCTCCTCTTCCCCTTTCAAAATCTCACCACAGAAATAAGAAACTCCTTCTCCGCTGGCATGAAAGCCGTCGCACAGTGGATGTCCACCAACTTCCTACAGTGCAATGTCAACAAGACGGAAGTAATGCTGTTTGGAGACGCCAAATTACTGTGGACCCCTGACTGGTGGCCGTCTGATCTGGGTACTGTTCCAGAGCCCAAACAGATTGTCAAAAATCTGGGGATACGCCTTGATTACGATCTTTCTCTCAAGCAGCACAGTAATATGGTAGCTGGCTCATGCTTCCATACCATCAGCATGATGCGCAGAATATTTCCACTGCTACCGGACTCCTTCAGAAAAACTTTGGTGCAAGCCCTTATACTGAGTCGTATTGACTACTGTAACGGGCTGCTCCTTTCTGCTAATGAAGGAGTTCTGGACAGGCTCCAGGTGGTCCAGAACACGGCAGCTCGCCTTGTCCTAAATGCTCCCCCAAGAACAGCATCAAAACCCCTATTACAGAAACTACACTGGTTGAGCGTTCGACAAAGAGCCAAGTTCAAGATATGCTGTATCATTCATAAATGCCTAAATGGAAATGGCCCCACATATCTGGAGCGGAAATTTACCTTCTACACCCCCTCCAGATCGCTGAGATCCAGTGAGAATTTTCTGTTGGCTGTACCTCGTGCAAAAAAAACCAGACTTGGAGGGAAAGCCCTATCTGTTGCGGGGCCCACACTGTGGAACAAACTGCCTCTGGCCCTCAGGCTCTGCACAGACCATTTAAAATTCAGGAAGCAACTGAAAACTCTGCTGTTCACTGATAAAATCTAGACCTTATCCCTCATCTGCATATTTGTTGGACTCTATTTGGTATCACAGCGCAGAGATACTCCGTTTGGAGTCGATTCCAGCGCTATAGAAACCCATAAATAAAATAAATAAATAAATAAATGGAGGGCTGTGAAGAAGAACTGCGGCCTTGAAGGTGAAAATGGTCCGGTGGAATCCAAGCCTGGATTCTGGAAGGTAGGAAACTAAAAGCAGAGGGGACAGAGTCTGGGTCACTTCAAAGTGGCCAGGGGCTCAGTAGATGAATGCCCACCGATGTCGGGTGCTTCAGGTGCGAAGAAGGAAAATTTGACTCTGCAGCCACGAGGATCAGGAAACGTCGACGATGATCAGGTGCCAGATGCAAGCTGTCCCACGAAGGATGTCGAGGGCTGAGGGGTCAGTGTCTGCCTGGATCTCCAACAAGCCTTGGCAAAAGCAACCATGCAGGAAGGTCAAGCAGGTTACGGAATGGACCAGCAAGGTCCAGGGACACACACCAAGCAATGGGGAGTCAGAGCACATCTGGAGCAACCAGGAAAGCCCTACAGAAATCAACATGACCCTCAGGAGGACCCACAGGCCGAATGACCAGCAGTCTCGAGGGGACCTCAAGCAAGATTACAAAGTACAAGTCTATGGAGCACTCGGTGCAAGAAGGCCGGAGTTCTTTGGTGCAAATACTGCTGAGGGTGAGGACTAGAAGGAGTCCAATACACAAGCTGAGGATTTGCATCAAACATATGCAACAGCAAATGGACGCGGTGCACAGGGGTTCGGGTTATGCAGTCCCCACGACGGATACTGGCCTCACACTTGCTGAGAGGGCAGATCAATTTCAGGGACCTTCGTAACCCTCCTCCTGTGTTGCTGAAATTTTCAGAGTCTGCAGCAGCAGCAGACCGGTCAGTTGCATTGAGGTGCCAGCAAATGCAGGGGAGTGACTCCTTCACCCCAAGGGAGATTCTTCAGTTGTTTTTAGTGCACCATAGGTCCTGCATGGAGCCTGTATGGAACAAGGGCACAGACAAAGCTTTGGACAGAGAGGGGGATGAAGTCAGACCCAGTTGAAGTCCAGCAAAGTCCAGAGTGTCCAGACAGTCGAAGGTCAGTGGTTTCTTCTTGTAGAATCTTGTCCATGTAAAATCTAAAGTCTTACAGCAATGTAAGCCCTTTTGTAACCACAGGAGAGGGTTGGACAGACTCTGGGGACCCTCCTAGGGGAGGGGCAGCACAGAGGGGAGGTTGCTCCCATGTCCTTTGTCCAGTTTCGCGGCAGAGCAGGAGCCAATGGCTCCCAGAACTGGTTTAAGCTGGACTATGCACAGGGACACCAAATGTGCCCCAGGTGCAGACTTTTAGGCACTCTCAATGTGCACCCACCCAGCCCCAATACAATAAATCCTGTCTGGGAGGTGGTCACACCTCCCTGTGACCGGATGCCTATTGTGCTGCCTTCCTCTGCTCGAGCTTGGCACAGCAGCAGGAGGGCAGAAATGTGTCTCAGGTCGACAGCTTCCATTTTGTGCTGTCCGGGTCGAGAAGGATGGCACCGGATAGACCAGTGACCCGATGAAGCTCGCCTCAGAAGTGTTAGAGCTGGCACCATTGGCATGGGTCTCCCTTCCATTTTTCGCTTTGTCTCCTCTGTGTTCGCTGGTGTTAGATGCTCTGGGTGCTGTGCCGCTGCCATTTAATGCCACAGCGCGAATGCTCCTTATTGTAAATTGACTTTATGAATTGGTATAATCCTAATTGACCCAAGGAACATGATAGGAAAGTGGAATTTAGTATGCCTGAGCTCCAAATTTGAAAGTGCATCTTTTAGTGACGATTATTTTTATATTCTGTGATTGAAAATACCACTTTTAGGAAGTAGGTTTTTTCTTGCCTAAACCTTCCAGCGTGCTCTGCTGTTATGTGTTTTGGCTGTCTGGTTTTTGAGGGTCAGGGCAGGCTGAGCCCGACCTGGATTGAATAGAGAGATCTGCAGTGGAGTATGGGGAGGGGTGACCCTTTGATCTGAGCAGGGCTGTGCCTGGCAAAGTGAATGATGGCTCGACCTCCCACTGTGCATCTGATGGCAGAACTTCTCTTCCTGAAAGGCAGGATGCAGCCTTGTAAACAAAGTGCTCCAAGATGACACCAAACTGGTTCTGGCTTGGTTCAGTGATTTGTGACTTTTTGAGAACAAAGACTTTTGGGGTATAAAGATTTGTGCTAAAACCCCTACATGGTGTGTTACTTCTGGATGTCAAGACGAACCTCTGTCCGTGTAACTAGAGGGAAAAAACTCTGAAACTTTCATCCTTCTTGCTGAAGCAACTACCCAAGGGCCTGATTTGAGCTTGCTTCCTGCTGAAGTCTCAATGACATTAGACTTCACCCATCAGCCTTCCAAATTTCGATGTCAGGGGGATTCTACTCACAGGTGAGGCCTCTGTTGAGAATTCCAGAGCCTCTGGTTCTACTGCAGGGAACGCGGGCTGAAAGACATCGCATCGCTATTGTGGGCCTCCGCAGCTGAGGGGCTGTTGCCGCAGAGAGCCGGCATGTACCTGTGTTACCCAAGTCATCGTTATCGCTATTGTGGGCCGCCCCAGTTGAGGAGCTGTTGCTGCTGAGAGCCCGCATTTCCCTTTGTTACCAAAGTCATCGTTATCGCTATTGTGGGACGCCGCAGCTGAGGAGCTGTTGCCGCTGAGAGCCCGCATTTGCCTGTGTTATCAAAGTCCTTGTTATCGCTATTGTGGGCCGCCGCAGCTGAGGAGGTGTTGCCGCTGAGAGCCCGCATTTGCCTGTGTTACCAAAGTCATCGCCATCACTATTGTGGGCCGCTGCAGCTGAGGAGCTGTGCCGCTGAGTGCCCATTTTTGCCATCCTACAAGAATCATCGCTATCGCTATTGTGGGCCGATGCAGCTGAGGAGCTGTGTCGCTGAGTGCCCGCATTTGCTGTCCTATGAGAATCATCGCAATCGCAATTGTGGGCCGCTGCAGCTGAGGAGCTGTGCCGCTGAGTGCCCGCACTAGTCCCCACTTTGAGGATCTTGTTACCACCTGCATGTGCCGCTGGGTGCCCACCTTTAAGCCCTGTCCCAGGATTATCGTGAGTGCACGCCGCAGACCGCTACAGGTGGGAGCTGTGGCCGCTGCGAGTCCGCCTGTCATCACTGCAGCTTTCTTGTGAGGCTGCGTGCCGTGCCCCTTTAAATCTCAGGTACATTGTGCACCACCGGGTCGCGTGGACCCCGGCCTCGAACTAAGATCGTTCGACACGCTTTTTGAGTGCCTTTATTGCTTTTGAAGTGAATCTGTAATTATGTGCATTGTTGCTCCATGAGCACTTTTAAGCCTTGTGTTCAGTCTATATAAAGATAACAATTTTTCTATAACTGCTTGTGGTGTCCGTTTATAGCGTCTTCCCTGCGTTATTGTGTATGGTCATAAATGCTTCACAAACTGACTCTGAGATAGGCCTGTCTGCTCGTGCTGCGTTACCACAGGGTTGAGCAGGGGTTATCAAAGGGTGTAGCCCCCTTACTCTGACTTAGGAAGAAGGATCCCTATTTGGACCTCGGTGTACGCCACTGCCACCTAAAGATCACCATTTCTAACAAGAAGGGTGAAATCATAACTCACACACCGGTTACTGGTGTGGAGGTATGATTCCAAGGTGTTTAATACCAAACACGATATGTTTCCATGCAGCCATTTTCGAGATAGCATTTACCGCGAGGTTATAATGCACCTCTACATACAGATGTTAGGCTGAGTCACAGACAACCCGGGAGAATGGTCTCTGAAGGCTGCAGAGAGGCTCTGCTCATGCAGGGGCACTCTCTCACCTGAAACCCAGCACCCTGCCTTCAGGATTGATAAGGCCTGCTATAGGTGTGACTTATACGTTTTCAGTGTAGTGACCAATAGATATAGTGAACCTATATCTAAAGTAAGTGGTGCAAGCACCAGCTTACACAGGTTGCAGTAGCAGACCTAGTTCCATTTTGCATGGCCTCTCATGAGTGGCATAATATATGCTTCAGCCCATGGGAGGCCTCAGGGGTATCGATGCCCTGGGTACATGGGTACCATATACTAGGACTTTTAAAGGTACCCCAGTATCCAATCTGGAGTGCTCCAAGGTACATACATGACAATTTAAAGGAGAAAGCAGATAGACTGGGGTCCTGATTAGCAGGTTCCCAGTCAGACTAGTCAAAAACAGTGCAACATCAAGCAAAAAGTGGGGGTAACCATAAGAAACAGATCCTACTTTCCTATACAACCCCTCCCCCCAAATGAAAGGAGATAAGACTAACCTTGACCAGTTAAGTCTTCATTTTCTAAGTAGAAATATCTGGAGAGTCCATCTGCATGCGGACTGACCCTACACCGGTCGAAATGCTCATTTTATCAGGAATCAATAGATTTCTTTGGGTACACCTTCACGAGGGAAGGGCTGAAAGTCGACCCCAAAAAGGCAGAAGCGATCAAGGCAGCCAGCACACCACGGAACCCCACTGAAGTACGCAGTTTCCTGGGTATGGCCACTTACTGTGGCCGGTTTATACCTAACCTGGCAGCTCTTGCAGAGCCTCTAAGAGCCCTCATGTGCTTAGGTCTCAAGTGGGAATGGACGGTAGCAGCAAACAAAGCTTTTCAGGACATCAAGGCAAGCCTCCTGGACACGACCGTGATGGCCTACTTCCAGCCCCGTCGCAAAACGGAGCTAATCGTGGATGCCAGCCCCGTGGGCCTGGGCGCCGTACTCATGCAAGAACATGGGCCGGAAATATGGAAACCAGTAGCATATGCCAGCAAAGCGTTGTCCGACACAGAGACCCGGTACGCCCAGATTGAAAGGGAAGCCCTAGCCATAAAATGGGCGTGCAAACACTTCCATTTATACCTGTGTGGCCAAGAGTTCACTGTAGTGACGGACCACAAGCCGCTGCTGCCGCTGTTCGCAGGGTCATCCAGGCTAGCACCCCCACGGATCGAGCGCTGGGCTGTCCAGCTACAAGGATATCGCTTCAAAATCGCCTTCCGACCTGGTGCGCATAACCCGGCCGATTACCTATCCCGGCATCCCGATGTGCCCGGCGATCTACCCCCACAAGAGGAAGGGACGGAGGCAGAAGAATTCGTCCACATGATCTCACAGGCAGCATGCCCGGAAACCATGACGCTGAAAGAGATAGGGGAAACGACTACTACCGATGAGACACTAGTGAAAGTTCGTCAGGCTCTCGAAGGAAACCGCTGGGCACACTTCCTAGATGGAGCGCAAGGCCTTCGATTGGAAGTGAGTCACTCGCGACAACAACTGTGGCAGATCCGAAGTGAGCTGAGTGTGGGAGACGAAGGGGTCATCCTCAGAGGACATTTGATCGTGATACCTGAGAGCCTTCAACAAAGGGTACTAGCGCTGGCACACATAGGCCATCAGGGAACGGCAAAGACAAAAGCCCGCCTGAGAAGCAAAGTATGGTTCCCGGGCCATGGACCGGTTGGTCGACGAGATGATACGCTCCTGCCATGCTTGCACTATCACTGGCAGCGGCCCGGACAAAGCACAGGTGATCACCGAAGACGCTCCACAAACACCATGGACCCAATTCAGCATAGACTTTGGGAGTTTCCCGGACAACCGACACACCCTTGTCCTTGTTGATTCATTCTCCAAGTTCCCGGTAGTAGAAGTACTATCCTCGACGGCATTTCCCCAAGTCAAGAAGGCCCTCAATCGATTCTTTGCCACCATGGGACTTCCGGATGAAATCAAATCGGACAACGGGCCGCCCTTCCAGGGGAGAGAATTCCAGAGTTATCTCGAAAGCCTCCGGATCAAGCATCGGAAGATCACCCCATTGTGGCCCCAGGCAAACGGGGAGGTTGAAAGATTGATGAGGACCCTCAATCGAGCCCTGCGGATTGCTGTAGACAATGGAGAAGATCCTGAAGTGGCCCTCGATCAGTTCCTAGGAGCCTATCGGCAAACGCCCCACAGCACCACAAAATGTGCTCCCGCCCATGCACTATTCAAGCGAGCGCCCCGAGAGAGTATCCCGACAGATAGCACGTGGATGCCTAGAGAGAGGGATGACGAGGCCATTCAAGCCCGGAGGCGGACCACCAATCAAAAAGCAAGCGAAGCACGACATGCCAAGGAGCCCACATTGCAAGTCGGAGACACCGTGGTGGTTCGGGATCGACATCCGGGTTGGAAATTCCGCACTCCCTACGAGCCGGAGGTGTGGGTAGTAGACAAGATTCACGGGACCATGGTCACCACGAGGCGCAATGGACAATCAGTGACCCGCGATGTGTCCTGCTTCAAGAGAACGAGAGAACCAGTGACAAACCACGAAGCAACAGAAGATCAAGAGACGGGGGAAGAAGGAGGTTTGGGTTTTGGGGCATCCGCCCCAGGATCACCGATGGCGAGGCAGCACGGAGAAAGTTCACCCAGGACAGCGACACAAAACATCGCGGCCGAGTCCAGACGGCTGAGCACGTCCCCGAGGGGTGAGCTAGAAGAAACAACTCCGGCCGGGGTTGTCGAATCTCCGTTTGCCCGAAGTCATCGGTACAACCTGCGATCCAACCCAAGACCCAGCCAGAAGCTAAGAGACTTTGCGTGGACATCCCCCTAGAGTAAAGCTCGGAGAAAAGAGAAAGCACAGACTAAATTGAAGGAGGGATGTAGAGAGCCACACGGGCTCTCCCATACAATGTTGTGATCCACACACACGCATTCACGCATACCCCGGGGCGGGCTCGCGCCGGGGTATAAATAAATAATGCGGAAGATCGCTCTGGCTCTTTCCGGCTAACTGCAAGCACGGTGTCTGTGTGTGATTATTGTTAGCCCCTCTGCACGTGTTGGGCCTGCCCCCGGGCCTCTACAACAATAACATGAAACCACAGCCCTGTATGTCCATGAGCTTTTGTAAATAAAGTCATTGTCATCCCATGAGGGCTTGAATTAACCACAATGGCACACTGTGAGATTCTAAAACAACTCCACCGTAATGTCGGTGAGATTTTAAAATAATCCCGCTGCCAACCAGAGAGATTTAAACCGAGTTCTATTTTCAAATACATTTTTTTACTGTCCTCCTTTCAGGCCCCCTCTCTTTAGAAACTGTCCAGAAGAATAGTTCCTCACAACAAGCCAGCAATTTCAACTGTCAAGGACACATCTTTTGAACATATGGCTGAGGATGCCCACAAAATACCCGTTCACATTTTTGAAGACATTTGGCTCACAGAAAGACCACAACATGTTGCCCACTGATGGCTATTTTTTTTGTCTGGAATACCAGAAGAGTGCATTTCCTAGGGAAAGAAAGGTCTTTTCTAAAAAAGTGCCCTCACACACCCTGGAGGATGTCATGCTTCATCATTGGGCCTTGCTCTTCATCGGGCCGGCGCTGCCATACCCGACGGGCACCCGCGAAGGGGCTCTTTGGCGGAGATCTTTTGGATGAAGCCGTAGGGATCAGTGCGGGTGTGTGGATTATGGTAGTGCGGTGACAAGTGAGAGAGTCTAAAATAGGTTTGGGGCTGTCCTAACTAAATGTGTTTTATTCTCAAGGGGCACTAGCCTAGTTAAAAATAATCTGCACTAGTTGGATATAATGTTCCTAAAGGGCTAGTGTTGTGTGTAGGGTACATGTTTCGTGCCTCTATATCCCCTAGCGGGTCAGGTGGCACTTCATCAAGGAAAATAAAATAGAAATTAAGCGATACTGGCACTACCGCTTATCTGGTTCAGTAGTATTTGAGGCTAGTAACCAGAAGCAGTGAGCAGCCCAGGGTGGGTTGATCCCGAGGTGAAAGACCCCTAGAGATCGGGGCTATTACTGATGGGTTTGGCAGAGCACTTTGTTGCTCTGTAGTCAGGGAGGCAGTGCAGCTAGCGGCTGTCCTACCCTTGCTCTGGGACCCGTGGCTGAAGGATGCCCACAAAATACCCATTCACATTTTTGAAGACGTGGCTCACAGTAAGACCACAACATGTTGCCCACTGATGGCTATTTTTTTTTCTCGCCATTTCTAATACAAAGAGACCTGCAAACGTGTTACTGGAAATGTGCTTAGTTTAACTCCTTTCTCTTTTCATTTTTTTTTTATTGAAAGACATAAGGATGAAATGGTTTTATGGTTGATTCTCATAACCCTTATTTAAATATAATTTGCTTTTCTCTTCGCTCGCCAAACTGCACATTATGTACCATTAGCCACGTGAGCACAAGACAGGTTTCTTGAGCAACCGTGCAGCTTAACCGCACCTGTGCTTGTTTTTCTGGAACATTTCCTGCATTTTGTCTGATCCTCGATTGACATCAATATATCAATAAATAAAGCTACACAGAATCTTGACAAATGATTCCTCCATTTATGCAGATTTTGTGAAAATTTCGACAGTGATAATTGTTTGCAAAACTATTTCATGCCTTGGGTTTAATAAACAATGTCCCGATTATTTGACAGTCACTGCAGATAACTAAAATATTTCCCTCCTTAGAATGTGGGTTTACTCGGAAAAACTTGTTTCAATTCAATTTTTATTCATTATGATTTGGAATTCCGCAGAATTCCACATAAAAATACATCTTAAAAACACATTTCATTCCACAAAAATTACCAATGTAAATTCATGTTGGCAATTCATCTAAAACCCGGATGAACATAACAGTAGCAGTCGGTCTTGTGCAGGCGTGGCTCGTCCATTTGGGCGGAAGGGCACCGCCCGCCCCCTTTTTCCCCGTAGGAACAGTGTCTGTCAGGCTGAACAAAAGTCAGCCTGACAGACACTATTTACTTTCAGTTTAAGCAGCCAGGAGACACGCATGCGCATTTAGCGCTGGCTCCTGGCTGCCTGAACTGAACTTTGCTGGGCTGAGAAAGTCACAGCTCCGTTGGGCATGACTTTCTCAGCTCAGCAAAGGCTGCTGAAGCCCTCCCCTCACTGACGAGGGATAGCATCACTGATTGCCTCGCACCTGGACGCTTCAGTTTTAAGCCCTGAAGTGCCCAGGGTCGAGTATCAATCAGTGACACTTCATCACCGAGTGGGGTGGGGTCAGTAGTCTCACTGACCCCATCCCACTCTGTGATGACGATTGGACTGCTGCCTTCCCTCATTGGCTGACCTTAGGACAGCCAATGAGGGGAGGCAGCAGTCCCAAGCCTCCTGGAACCTCCGAGGCAGAGCAGAGCTGGCTAAAGTTAAGTGTGATTTAAGTTCTTTTCATATTGTTTGGTGCATGCGTGCGTGCATGTGTGAATGTTTGGGAAAGAGTGTTGTGAATGAATGTGTTTGGATGTGCGCCTGGTTGTGAGTGTTATGTGTATGTGAGCATGTGTGTGCGTCCCGTCCGCCCACTTACCGGCCGCCACTAGTCTTGTGGTTTTCCAGTGCAAGAGGGGGTGAACCTTGAGTAATCAGATTGTCATACATGAATTCTTATGGATTTATATGAATTCATAATCTAATACTATCCTAAAACATTCAGTATAAAAACGTATTGCAAAATACACAGATTTTAAATTCGCTATAAAGTACTAGATCTTGGACGCAATAACCATGTAAAAAGATAAGTTATCTATTCACTTAACTGTACTGTATAAGCAGCAGCATGATAACAGTGCAAAGTAGTTCAATACCATAAACTCACCTTTTTTAGTATGAAGTATACAATAGTTTAGCAGCAAAACAAGGATTTAGTAAGGTGCTTGAGACCCTAGAGGATAAGAAACTAGAAGAGGAAAAAGTTAATAATAGTGTCCATGTTTAATTCCAAAACTAGTGAAACAGGAAAAAAATCGTCTAATACATGATAATTTAGCAGCAAAACAAATTTTGTAAAGTGCTTGGGATCCTAAAGATGAGTAACTAGCAGCAGAAAAGGTTTGTAAAAGTGCACATGCTTAATTGTAAACATAATAAACCGGCCATAAAGACCGGAAGGTCAAGAAAAAGTGCAAGTGCTCTGTACATACGTATTAAGAAGATCTTTACGACCTTAATATATGTTTAAAAATTATTTATAAAAGCTAAAAAATGTAAAACACATCGGTTCAGATGGGGGGGACAGCAGCCATTTTCGAGGCTCTTCTGCTTTAGCGATATTATACTTTAAAAAACATTTCCTTAAATATCTACAACGTATTGATTGTAATGCGGGACAAGCAAATAAAACATGATTCAATCTTGCATACAGGAATTACATAACTCACAATACCTTTCATGTCTAGGAATACCCTCCCAAGTTCATGTTACAATTCTTAGGGGGAGTAAATTCAATCTCAGTAGCAAAATCACCCTGCGCACTCCATGTTTAAGATTCCATAAAACATAAGGTTGGGGATTTTTGACAATACTGCTCCCCACAATACAATCAATGCCTCTATTCTCTGAATAACAGAATCGCATTGTCCCCAAAGGAAACATTTAAAATCATTTACAATTCATAATAATGTCACATTCGTGATCATTAATCCATTTATACAGGGAAATATAGGCATATATACCAAAGTTTACCAAAAAGGTATATTTCATTCAACTCAAATTTTTAGTATCACTTAATTCCTGGCAACGGACATACTACTAAGGTTCTTGAATTGGTTAACAGTAGTATGCAAAACACCTTTTGCTTAAACTATGGAAAATCCAAACACCATGTTAGTGGAAATTAAAGACAGCATTTCATCAAATTTGCAATCTGTATAATCAACATATAAGCAAAACGATGTTAGGCGTCAACGTTTCAGTCCCCCGTTGGTCTAAAAGATCCTCGGGACCATCTTCAGGATGGAAAACTTGCACATCTACATCTAATACAATGAAAAATATATATACTTGTCATCGCTGTATCTATAAGAGGTATTGTCTGCTCAGCACATAAAGACAACAGCAATGGTGATGCACACCCTTCGTGTCAACCCAAACACCATATATCTAAACACATGCCACCACAAACACATATGTGCAACGTCTATGTGACACCAAAACCAAAATTACCAACACTAAACTTAAAAAAGAAGAAAGCCCACTCACTTCTTAGAATACTTCAGAAGGGAGTCACAAGGAGACGTATCCTCTAATTAGTGTTTATCCAAAGAGTCTAATAAAGAAACATACATAAAAGTCCATACGTCAGTCTTCTAAGTCTGGCTCTAAAATTACCGTAAACTAACACATGAGTCAGAGACAGTACTCACATGTCTTGTAAATCAATTAGACATCTCACTGCCTACAAGTGTAATGAAACAGAAAGGATATCATTAGCTCCGAACTGAACTGCTGAGCATGATGATATTCAAAGAACCATTGCAGTGTAATAAGATCTAAGTTAAAAGTTCCAAAGTCGAAAAAATCTAAACTTTATTGATCAAACCCAAAAGGACAAGCACTTTTTTCCTTCATATTTACTAATATTTCTCTGTACAGTGCTACCTGTAGCAAATTCTCAGAGCTATTTATCAGTGCATTACATCATCCTAAGCACGCGGCCATTAATAGCACATATGTGGAAAGAAGACCAAATTCGAGCCTAAGCGCTGCAATTGATGCCGCACAATTCAAATTACATATTTGGCGCCAGATTTGTCCTTCCACTTACTTGAATTTGGATCCATTATTATGGCATTGTCTGCATATAGCAGACAGCTCAACTCTAAGTTTCCTAATTTAGGGGGATCCCCTTTACTAAGCCCCACTCTTCTTGGCAAATCAATAATGTAGATGGAAAAAAGTAAAGGGGCCAGAAGGCACCCCTGTTTCAACCCATTGTTGGTTACTATTTTCTTTGAAAGACCTGGTGTTCCCCCCAATAATACCTGAGTCCAGGTAGAAGAGTCGAGAACAATTATTAATCTTAAAAGATTCCCTGGTATCCCCATAGTGACCAATTTCCTCCACAGCTTCCCCCGATCAACCCTATCGAATGCTGTGGAGAAATCTATAAAAGCCAAATATAACGGCACACCCCGACTTACTGGATATTTTTCAGTTAAAGTTTGCAGAATGGGGATATTATCCAATGTGCCACTATGCTTACGAAATCCTGATTGTTCCAATGGGATATAATTATTTCCAAATGCCCACTCTTGAAGATGAGTGAGAATACTATTTGCAAACAGTTTCCCAGTTGCATCCAGGAGTGAAATCTGTCTAAAACTGGCCTGGGAAATTTTTGGACCCTTTTTATATAGCGGAACTAGTATACTTCCCTTCCAGGATTGTGGAATATCACCATAGGTATAACAATGGACAAACAACGGATGCAAACATTTTGCCCATTCTTCACAATCCTGTTTTATTATGGCTACTGGTACATCATCTGGGCCTATTGCGCTGGAATATCTTGCCCCTTTAATGTAACCCTCAATCTCCATACATGATGGTGCACCATAGTCGCCCCCCACAGTTGGAGTGGTACTAACCTCTTGGTTCTGTCCAACTATGAGATTTAAAGCATAGAGCTGGGAAATGTACATGGACCATTCTGCTTCTGGGATTAAAATAGGTTTTCACTTCAATCTCCCATCACAGAATTTTGCTATCAGTGCCCAATACTTCCTAGTGTCCCCAGAAATAACCACCTCTCGGAGTCTAACCCAATTTTCGCCTTCAGCCCTCCTTCGGTCCGATGTTATTTTCCTTTTCCGTACCGGTTTCAGCAAACTTATTTATCTCTGCCTTTGTGTCGTGGGCACCCTAAACTGGTCTCTAATTAAACCATTAATTTCCCGTATCAGTTTTTTAATTTCCCATGGTATTATTACTAATAGAGTAGAACTAAAAACTTGCTTCTTTCTTCCAAAAGTTCTAATTGCAGCCAAGACTCTCTCGGACCTCTGAACCGGTGTTTTTTGACTGGGAATAAAGGCGATATTTTCAAAGACTCTCTTAAAATTTGGAAGCAAATTATTTGATCAGCAAGTACGCCCATTACTACGATTATAAGAGACCTTTTCATCCCTCTGATTCCAAAGTTCAGGAAATTTCTATGTCCATTTTTACAGCTAAAATATTATGGTCCCTCATATTTGTGGTAGATACCTTAAATTGTGTACATACATTAAATAGTTGAAGAGAAACTGCCATATAATCAATTAAAGAGTGACCATATGCCCCCCGGAAGGTATAAGCTGCGGGGGAGTTCTCTGGGAATCTACCGTTTAATGTTACAAGGTCTAAGCTTCTAAAATTTTGCAAAAGTAACAGGCCTCGTTTATCTGACCTTAGATGGACCGGCAATACAGAAACTGGGATAACCCATACCTCCTCCAGTTCCGGGTTGGAAAAAGACATAACTGCACTATTGGATAATTTGGCATTAAAATCACCCACTATCATTATATGTGAGCATTCTTGATTGTTACTTAACCCTTGCACAAAAGTACAGATAGAGTTGACCAATACGTTTGACGCTCTCCCTGGGGAAATATACACGTTTACCAGTAAAAGAAAAATTGCTTGCCCCAGGTTATCTTCACCTATCCTCAACTTTGCTCCAATACAACATTTTGATGGATGATTATAAATCACAGGATCCCATACTATGTCACAGCTAAGTAAAATAGCTAAACCTCCACTTGCATGCCCTTTTACAGATATTTTGCTGTACAACAGTACACATAAACATTCTCAAACTGGAACTCCTCCCCCACCCACGTTTCCTGGAGGCAAATTATTTTGGAGTCTAATTCTAATAATGATTTAAGATTATAACTCAATTTGCCTACCCCAGCCGCATTCCAGGATAGGATATTTCCCAATTGGCTACCCCCGCACTATTGGTTTTATGATAGATGTTTTTGACCCATTCAGGGTACCTGCAACCCAACTCCACTTTGCTACCTCATCCTCCCCATTGGGACTAGTGGGCCATCGGACTTCAGGTGCTAAAATGTTAATTTCTCTATCTCCTAGGTTTCTTCCTACTGTTATTTTGATATCTTTAAGGTTTATGGGGATATTTACAGCCCTATTATTAGAGAACCTATACCCTTGCATCTGATGAATTATTCCTAAACTTTCTGATGGAACTTTCAATGGGATACAATAGGGATCACATCTATACCTCTTTTCCTAAAGCAGTCTGCCTTAACTATAACCAGTGCTGACACTACCCCTGATGAGAATGTAGCTCTAGTGCTTGGGGGAGTGCTCCTCCAGTCTAAGTAGACCGTCTCAATATCTTTACTGGTTATTAATCCCAGATCCTTTATTTCTGTTAACATCTGTAGGAGGGCACTTCTATTCAATAACATTGGTTCAGTTTCAAACAGAGGGACAGAAATCAAGGTCCTGCTTACTTGCCCGACTCCTGGTCCAGTATTCCTTATTGGTCTAATACCAGGCTGCCCTAAGACTGAGTCTCTCTCTAACGTGCCCCCTTTACTGTTAAGAACTGTGAGCAGGTCCCCCACCCCAACTGTCCCCTGGCTGGAATCAAACTTTGCTGGGAAAGTATCCTGCCCACAGGGATGGAGTGCAGCCCCTCCTGAAGCTACATATTGGTCTCCTACCGACTCACATACATTTTCCGTTACATTTCCTAATATGGGGTCTCTACTTATCTCATAGTTTATCCCACTTTCTTCCTGGCCCTCTTGACACTGTGGGGCAATCAGCACCAGGTTCGAACAGATCGACTGATTATCATTTTCTTGCCCAGTCTTTTGACCCATATTCAAAATGAATTGTCCCAAAGTCCCTGTGTCCTTTGTACTTGGAGGAGATTTTGTACTACTTACTTCCTCACTTATTGGAAGGAACCGCAATTTTTCTGTTTTCGTTTAGGGATACGTCGATTGCTAGTCTTCTTCTTACCCCTTCAACCAATTCTGATGTTGCCTTCACTCAATACTGGGACCTCCCCTAAGGGTACACTATCTAAGGTATTTGCTAATTCTTCAGTTAACTGTAGGCTTGGGTTATTTGGATTACTTTTTTTAAAAATAGAGTAGACTCGTAATGGGGTAGTTACAGGGGATACTTTTTTTTGTATTCAAATCGTTTTTTATTAAGAACATGAAAGGGCCAACAATACAAGAAACAAAAGAATACAGGATGAAAATAATTATAAGCAAAGTCATAACCTGAGTAACATACATGATAATGATAATGCAAAGTCAGACAATCTCGGAAACAGTAGTGACAATATTAGCTAAGAAATGATAACAAATCAAATCAAAAGGAAACACAGGAGAAATTATAGGAACAGTAAATAAAGGATGAGCATAATTAAGTAATATAGCCTTATGGATGCAATTGCAGATGTGCTTGCACCAGTGACAGAAATCATATCTGCGACAAATGTGAGAATAACAATGTCATAACGCGGGACATAATACTAGAACTACTCGTTTGAGGCTCATGGTGGATCATGGCATACTTCTGGGGAATCCAGAGAACTCCAGAGTTTGTTGTGTGATTTGCAACATGGTGAAGTATGGAGGGCCTCGTTGTCCGCCAGTCTTAGTGAGAACAACCACTCTTGCCACATTTTAAAGGATTTCAAAAGAGAGGGTACCCCACTTTCACCAGGGAACAGGGTAAAAAGACAGCAAGTCAGAGGGAAATCCCTGGAGTGCGTTAATTAACTTCACATACCGATATAGATACACTTATACATTTAAATGGCAGAAACCTATAGTTTACTTTGCTATAGGGAATACATAATAATTTCCACAGAGAAATAAAGTCGTTTACAATCTTTTTTTTAATAAAAACCATACATCTGAACAGCTTAAAATACAAGACAATTAAAATTTCAAAGAATTTTTCTTTGAATAGTAAAAAATATACTTGAAACCAATATCTCTCATACAAAATGAGACAATACAGCAGTTAAGATTTCAGGACAATGCAAAAACATACATATGACATTTCAGCAATTCATAAGCGATCAACAATGAAAAAAGAAATAAAAACTACAAAGTGAAGAACCCCTTGTGTGACTGTGGCTTCTAAATGTCTTCGCCACTATTGATCTGTAGATCCACAGGCCTAATATTGCATTAGCTTTTGTAAACAACAGTGACAGTAATACATGTACATCCAGTGTTTACTGGGCCCTGGTTGGATTCTTTATATCTGAGAAATGCGTCGACGCGTTTCGGTGCAGTACATTTGATTCTGTGGCACCTTCTTCAGGACTTCTTTGGTTGGGGTTGCTCGTTTCAAAGAGTCTCGGTTTTTACCTTCTCTGCAAGTATATGGGGAGAAAAGTAAGGAGTCACTTTCTTTACCTATGGATTAGACTGTTCTTCGTTCAAATCATTTCTCTTGTCTGTCTCCTAGATAAATACTTATTACGTTCTCTCATTAACATATATGATACAATATCCAGGCATATGTATAACTGCCCATTGGGTGGTAAAAAATATAATTCATGCTGTATATATACTATGTTCAATCCGTTATTATACTTTACTTCTCAATACCCTTGTTTATTCAAATCATCACATACCCTCCGAGCCCATTTCAATGTGGAAACTATTACGGCGGGGAGTGGTGGCTCATATGGGAGAAATAAAGTGACTAGTGCACAGTTCTCACACTCACACTATTACATATAAATTATTCTCACCCCCACTGTCTGAGGTAGAGGATCCAAGCTGGGGCCTGTGTAGCGTTTCAATGGATTTCTGCAGTCTTTTGCTACTACGCCCTGATAAAAAATATCAGAATAATAGGGGACATTATTCCTGGTTAGTGATATGTGGGTATTAACCTACGTTTGTAAGGATTAGTTCCATGTTCTAATTACCTTTCTCTGTTAAAAGGAGCTCCTGGTATTGGGATGTATTTTTTCGTCTTTTCAGTCCTTTAGGCAATTTAAACTTGTATATCTATATAAACAAAGCACATTTATACTTATTTTATTATTTCCCTCTTTCTAATTAAGGGCTGATCATGTGTTCTTGTCCAACAGATATCTTACCTTATAGCATTTTAAAACTTTCCTTGAACGGGCATAGGATAACAGGATTCCTCCCAAGAACTGGATATGTTCTAGTGGAACCAAAATAAATATTGAGAGATGTTTCAATGGTTGCCCAGTTGAAAAATTATTTTGTTCATTATACGTTATTTTACGTAGGGTCTTTTCTTTGTATATAGACATGTGTCTTTCACTCTTTTAAATGTGATCCTACTATATATTTAACACTTCATATGTTTAGCACTGTAGCGGAATAAGTAGGGGATGATAAGTTATAGCAGCGGTGTTTCTATCCTACGCTCGGTCCCTCCCCACTTTTTAACTTTTAACGGTGATTAGTCTCCTTACTATGTGCGATGCGCTTTGACAATGGTTATTCTTGTATCAAGTAAAACTCACTTTAGCCTACTACTTATATCTATGGATCTACAAACGAGCTTCTAGTGGCACCCGTTATAACTCGGTCTCCGAACTCCTCTGTAGCTCTTACCTCGGTCTCGCCGGAGCCGCGTCTCTGCCTCGTTCAAAATACTCTCTAGAGTGTTGGTTAGAAGCGCCTCTATTTATGTGCGCTCCTGGATTGCTAATTGTTTACACCTGGCTAATTCGTCACAGTCCAAGGGGCGTAACATACGAATATCGTAGCGCCATCTTGGAACAGTGTCCGCGTAGCGTTATTACTATCGTTTTTGGTATTGTTCGCCGGTGCTCGTACCTAATTATTTATGGTTACAGGACATTTACTTCAAGATAACACAGTGGTGGGAATTATCACATATTATTACATTTGCAGAAAGTATTGCTTATTTTTTAATTATGTGCGGACACTAGTCTTATAATTGTGAAAAGTATCGCTTTATTTTCCCCCTTATTTTTTTATTTAATTAAGTGCGTTCGGGACGTCTGGGTTTATATTTTTACATAAAGAGCCTTCTTTCTTTATTTTTAATCCTACAACTTTTTGGATATGGCATATGTGGGGAAATCAGTATTTGTATCTGATGTTTTATATGAATAAGACATAGATGGGAAATCAATCCTTGTATCTGATGTTTTGTGTGAATCAGACATCAAAAGATGTATATCGTCTATCTACCCACTGTGTGAGGTCTAATGTTTATATCTTTTAATTCTGGAGTTCGTGGACTTATCTATGGGGACTAGCCCCCTAGGGAAAGCCCTATCCTCGTTTTTATTCTAGTGTATGTAAGGAAGTGGTTCACTAACAGTACAGGTTTTCAGAACAATCATATGCTTATGTTTAATATTTTCTTGGATTAGATAAGGGCCTCCCATTCTTCTCTTGAGTTCAGGCCCTTCTTAATCGTGTTAAACTTTACCATATACCACTGCTCCTGTTGTTTATGCCTGGATGCGCTGTTACCTAATCTGGTCAGTTCTTTTATTTTTTCTAAAATGACCCATCTCAGGTCTTTGTCACTATGACCCTGTTCTTTCCAGTGGGTTACTAATGGGGCGTTTTCCTTGTTGTTTCTGATGGCGGATTTGTGTTCCCCTATCCTTAGTCTTACTTCGCGGCCAGTTTCTCCTATATATGCCTGGTCACACGGACACAGGATCATATATACGACATTCTTAGTTCTGCAGTTGTTTAAGGTAGTAATCTCATGTGTGGCTCCATTGTGTTCCACCTTTTCGGTAACCACACATAGTTCACAAATGCAGCAGTTTCCGCATTTGTTCTTTCCAACTGCTTTATGTCCTCTAAGGGTGGTTTGGCTTTCTATAAGATCATCTCTGTATGTATGTACCAGGTTTGATCTCAGGTTTTTATTTTTTCTGTATGCGTATAGTGGACGCTCAAGAGTGGTTAAATCTGGTCCAGTATTTAGGATTTTCCAGTTATGGTTGATGATGTTTTTCACCTGGTTCGCTATCACTGAGTGTTGGCTCACCTTCACTATTTTGTCCTGTGTTTTCTTTTTCTCTTTCTTAGTTAGTAGACATTCCCTGTCGTAGTAGCGTGCTCTTTTCAAGGAGTGGTTAATTAGTTTTTTTGGGTAACCACGCTCTCTGAATTTCCTTTTCATTTCTTCAGCATGTATGTAGAAGTCTGTTAGATCCGTACAGTTTCTCCTCAGACGAAGAAACTCCCCAAAGGGTATCGAGTCCTTTTGACTTTTGGGGTGGTAGCTGTTATAGTGCAGGATGGAATTACGGTCTGACTCCTTCTTGTACAATTCTACTTTGAGCTGTTTTTCTTGGCTCTTGATACAGATATCTAGAAAGTTTACCTTAGATCTGCTGTATACTGCTGTGAATCTAAGGTTTGGGTCTCCTAGATTGAGCCAAGACAGGAACTCTTCAAGAAGTTCTATGGTACCCTGCCAAATGAAGAATATGTCGTCTATGAAGCGAGCCCAATTCCGAATATTTTCGAAGAATGGGCTCACTTCATTGTATATATGCTTGTTTTCAAATAAACTCACATATATACAGGCTAGACTAGGCGCACAGGTCGCGCCCATGCTGGTCCCTTTCCTCTGGATGTAAAGATCCTTTTTGAATAGGAAAATATTGTTGAGGAGTACCATAGAGACACATTCTACAATAAATTCTTTGTTGCCCCCCACAATTTCGGTCTCTTCCAAGAGGTTCTTGACTGCCACAATTGTATCTTTCTGCGGTATATTTGTGTAGAGTGACTCTACGTCGAGAGTCACCATGAGTTCCTTGTCCTCATCAAAATGTGTCCCTTCAACCTTGGCTATCATATCCGCAGTGTCGCGGATATACGATTTTTGTTTTTCCACCAAAGGTTTGAGGAACCTGTCTGCGTACTGGCTCAGAGGTTCAAGAAGTGAGTCAATAGACGCTACTATCGGTCTCAGGGGGGGATTGTTGAGGCTTTTATGGACTTTAGGTAGTCCATAAAAGGCCGGGGTTTTGGGGTTTGTATTGTTTAGAAATTTCCACTCTTCTTCAGTAATGTCTCCCTCTTCTAAGGTTTTTTGGAGCAGCATTTCTACCTCTTTTTTTAGTTTGTTAAGTCTGGTTTGGGGAACTCTGGAGTAGTGTTGTTCATTGGACAGGAGGATCATTACTCTTTGATCATAGTCATTTGTGTCAAATACTACTACTACTCCCCCTTTGTCCGCAGGCTTTATTGTTATACTGATGTCTTTGGACAAGGAGTTGATAGCCTCTCTCTGTTCTTTAGTGATGTTATGTTCTTGAAAGTGTTTTTTCTCTAATAACAAACCTATCTCCAATTTTACAATGGATTCAAAGGTCTCCAAATTTTTGTCAACCATGCCTAGGCTGGGGGTGAAAGTGGACTTAGATCGTAGACCCGAGTCTGTTGGTGGTTCTCTGTTCGGTCTATTCTCAAAAAACCGGCGCAGTCGAATTTTGCGGAAAAATGCTCTAAGATCTTTCTCTAGTTGGAATTTGTTTATGCCTGTTGTAGGCACAAAGTTGAAACCCATCCCCAATACCTGTTTTTCTGTGTTTGTTAGCGCTCTATGGGATAGATTTATGATTGGTGTTTTTTCTAGCGCCAGTATATTTTGTTCCTGGTCCGCTTGTATTCCTGAGGGGCCAGGGTTTGTTGGTAATCCTGATCCTGCTCTCTTGGGGCAGGTCTCTTGGAGTATTGGCCTCTTCCTCGGCCCCGAAAGTTCCCTCGACTTCTCTGTGGGCGATGGTCTAAAAAAGGGGTTTCATACTCCCTATTCGGTCCAGCATATTCTTCATCTTCTCTACACTGTTCTTCCTCCTCCATACTACTTTCTGATGTTCCTGAGAAGTGTATGTGTCTGGGTCTCCTAGGTTGGAACCTTGTCTGAAATCTCGGTTTTGGGCCCTCGTTTCTATTGTATTCTGATTTTTCCGTGTAGTAGTCTTTCCTTAGGAATGGGTATACTACTTCCTGACTAAATTTATTTATGTCCTTTCTCAGTTTTTGAGTTTTCCGATTAGTTAGATATTCACAATATCCTGTCATATCTCGATTGATCTCCTTAAGTCTCTTTTTGGCATCCTCCACTACATTACTGTCTAGTAGTATCTTTTCTAATTCCTCCATCTCTTTTATTTCTATCAGGACAGTGGTCTGGGCAGTTTCAATAATGAGCAGCATAAGGTCTCTACTACATCTATTGCAAATAAATGTCCATGTTTCGAGGAACTTTTGATTATCTACAAAAAGCCCTGGTTCGTTGCGGATTTGAAGTCCTATAGGTATCTTTCCTGCCCTTACATACTGTGTCATAAATTCAGCGTGCAGTTCTGTCCTTATGATTTTCTTTTTTAAATTGATTAGTTGATTCCACTTCTCCCCTCCATTTGGGATGACTGTGATGTTACTGCTACCTCTATTGGAGCTCAATATTTTGTTAAGTTGATCTTCACTAAAGCCAAAGGTCTTTAGTGTATCCATTTTATAATTGGAAGAAGACTATTGGGTTTTATTTGGGTAGGGAAAACTGTAATAGTCAACACGAAAAACCTAATCTCTCCAGCACTCGGCCGTACTTAACAGATTTCAAAAGAGAGGGTACCCCACTTTCACCAGGGAACAGGGTAAAAAGACAGCAAGTCAGAGGGAAATCCCTGGAGTGCGTTAATTAACTTCACATACCGATATAGATACACTTATACATTTAAATGGCAGAAACCTATAGTTTACTTTGCTATAGGGAATACATAATAATTTCCACAGAGAAATAAAGTCGTTTACAATCTTTTTTTTAATAAAAACCATACATCTGAACAGCTTAAAATACAAGACAATTAAAATTTCAAAGAATTTTTCTTTGAATAGTAAAAAATATCCTTGAAACCAATATCTCTCATACAAAATGAGACAATACAGCAGTTAAGATTTCAGGACAATGCAAAAACATACATATGACATTTCAGCAATTCATAAGCGATCAACAATCAAAAAAGAAATAAAAACTACAAAGTGAAGAACCCCTTGTGTGACTGTGGCTTCTAAATGTCTTCGCCACTATTGATCTGTAGATCCACAGGCCTATTATTGCATTAGCTTTTGTAAACAACAGTGACAGTAATACATGTACATCCAGGAGGAATCCTGTTATCCTATGCCCGTTCAAGGAAAGTTTTAAAATGCTATAAGGTAAGATATCTGTTGGACAAGAACACATGATCAGCCCTTAATTAGAAAGAGGGAAATAATAAAATAAGTATAAATGTGCTTTGTTTATATAGATATACAAGTTTAAATTGCCTAAAGGACTGAAAAGACGAAAAAAGACATCCCAATACCAGGAGCTCCTTTTAACATAGAAAGGTAATTAGAACATGGAACTAATCCTTACAAACGTAGGTTAATACCCACATATCACTAACCAGGAATAATGTCCCCTATTATTCTGATATTTTTTATCAGGGCGTAGTAGCAAAAGACTGCAGAAATCCATTGAAACGCTACACAGGCCCCAGCTTGGATCCTCTACCTCAGACAGTGGGGGTGAGAATAATTTATATGTAATAGTGTGAGTGTGAGAACTGTGCACTAGTCACTTTATTTCTCCCATATGAGCCACCACTCCCCGCCGTAATAGTTTCCACATTGAAATGGACTCGGAGGGTATGTGATGATTTGAATAAACAAGGGTATTGAGAAGTAAAGTATAATAACGGATTGAACATAGTATATATACAGCATGAATTATATTTTTTACCACCCAATGGGCAGTTATACATATGCCTGGATATTGTATCATATATGTTAATGAGAGACCGTAATAAGTATTTATCTAGGAGACAGACAAGAGAAATGATTTGAACGAAGAACAGTCTAATCCATAGGTAAAGAAAGTGACTCCTTACTTTTCTCCCCATATACTTGCAGAGAAGGTAAAAACCGAGACTCTTTGAAACGAGAAACCCCAACCAAAGAAGTCCTGAAGAAGGTGTCACAGAATCAAATGTACTGCACCGAAACGCGTCAACGCATTTCTCGGAAATAAAGAATCCAACCAGGGCCCAGTAAACACTGGATGTACATGTATTACTGTCACTGTTGTTTACAAAAGCTAATGCAATAATAGGCCTGTGGATCTACAGATCAATAGTGGCGAAGACATTTAGAAGCCACAGTCACACAAGGGGTTCTTCACTTTGTAGTTTTTATTTCTTTTTTCATTGTTGATCGCTTATGAATTGCTGAAATGTCATATGTATGTTTTTGCATTGTCCTGAAATCTTAACTGCTGTATTGTCTCATTTTGTATGAGAGATATTGGTTTCAAGTATATTTTTTACTATTCAAAGAAAAATTCTTTGAAATTTTAATTGTCTTGTATTTTAAGCTGTTCAGATGTATGGTTTTTATTAAAAAAAAGATTGTAAACGACTTTATTTCTCTGTGGAAATTATTATGTATTCCCTATAGCAAAGTAAACTATAGGTTTCTGCCATTTAAATGTATAAGTGTATCTATATCGGTATGTGAAGTTAATTAACGCACTCCAGGGATTTCCCTCTGACTTGCCACATTTTAAAGGAGACTTCATTGGTAGACTTCCATTTGCTTAGTACAACCTTACATGCAAGTGTGAGCATGAGGTCCATCAAGTATCGGTCGTGAATACATCCCAATTGAGAGTCTATGGTCCCTAATAAAACAAAGGCGAAATCCCTAGGAGGACTGTAGTGAAAGGTTCTTTGTATGTAATTATAAATTTTATCCCAGTAGGATTGTTGCGACGGGCAGTAAAAAAGCATGTGCGCCAAATCACCAACCTCGGACCTGCAATTCCAGCATGTGGGGCTATCATCAAGTTTTAGTTTGAAGATTTTCTCCGGGGTCCTACGTTCTATTAATTAGCATTAACTTGGTCTGGGAAAGTATCGGGGAGATTTTGTTATAGAAAGGGGTCAGGTATATCTGCTCCCAGTCAAATTGTATATTGGTAGAATTATTTTCCCTTCCCCAGGAAGCTTCACATTTCCTATGAGTTGGGGATACTTTTAAATAACATTTTCCCCTTGGCTGGTAAGCTGTGCACTCTCATGGAGTTTAACTGAGGGTAAACTTACAATTGGACTACCTCTAAGTGAGACACTTTTAGATCCCACATTCATTTCTTTCGTTTCCCCGTCCACAAATTTAGTACCACTTTTTGGCATCCTGTTACATATTTGACATAAATGACTGGGTACTTCGGAAGCCTTTTCCAAATTCTTTATGGCTTGCTTGATCTGATTAAGTTCTTGGACCCCTGTTAGTATGGGTGAGAGGACTTCCAATATATGATCAGTATTTACTGTGCTTTTTTCTAGCAAAGATAAAATTGCGGAGAGAATTCTCTCTAATGCGTAAAAAATCTCCAAGGTTCCCCCTATCCGCACATTCTCAAATGAATTCATAATGTTCTCTACTCCATTATCCATTGATACTCCTGATATCCTTTCAACAGAAAGTTCTAATGAATCAGCAGCATGGGATGAACTAGTAGGTGTACTACTATACAGAGCAGGTATATGTGGTTGACAAGCTATTAAATCCGGAGACAGTTCTGGATCCATCTCCAAGGCGTCTGTCTTTTTCAGCTGTGCCGTTAGTTCCTCATTCTTTTCTATTTGCTTAGCAATATCCAGTAGAGTGTAATCCTCCATTTTCACCTGCCCAGAGCTAATGCTACGTTCTATACACTGTGGCACTTTTAATGACATTTCACTCAATTTGGTCAGCAAGAAACCAGGCCCAAATTTGTTCATACTTCTTGAATAGACTTGAGAATTTTCTTAAAGAGGGATACCATTCCTGCCAATGGTGATAATGGGGTTAGTCCCTTTCTTGACACATTCTTATTCGGGGGCCTTCTACTTTGCCCACCTACATATCCAATTCCATTTCGTTTTGCTACCCACCCCTCCTATTTGTAAAGCAGTAATTTCACCTGATGGCTGTACAGATTTTCCACCATTATTGTTCTGTTGAATGATTACAGCAGGGTAAAGAGCTGGCTTAACTTTTGAATTAGTGAACTGAATGCCCTCCTCATTCTCTGATGTTACATTAGTATCCATCACCTCATCTTCCTGGACCTCCTTTTTCCCCTCCTTTAGTCCCCTCCCAAGCTTGGAGCTCCTTACACCTTTTGTAAACATTGACATCACCGATGGGTACGTTTTCAGATGAGAAAGGTGATCCCTATTTTTCCTGCGCCTAATGGTTTTCTGATGCTTAAGGGGACTCCTCTGGCTCGGATAACAACTTTCTGAACCTGCTGCTGTTTTTCGCTTTTACGCTTGAGCGTAAACACCTAGATGGCATTACAAAATAATTACATTCTCTTACTGCTTACAAGGCTGTTTTAGGGAATGCTTCCGGGAATGGGGTTGCTTGAGGGAATGTAGGTTAAGAATTCAATGCTCTCGGCTCTCAGTTGACTTTAAATGTTCTATCCTTTAATGGCCTTCACCAATCTTTACTGAAAGGTCCTGAAAAATGTACGTTCTATGGCACAAGCCCAGGGCATAGGACCCGGAGCAATTCCTGACATGGGGGACTGGCACAGGTACAAAGGTACAGGTGCAGTGGCACTGGTACAGGCACGCGCTTCCTCCACACGCTCCAATCCTCCTCTAGTCCTCCAGTCCTGAGTTCATGCACAGATTGCTCAATTGCTCAGACAGTGAGGGACTCACATTTCTTACCCACTTACTCAAATTGACACTGCTTTGAGGCTGCTTTGAGACACAAAGTCTCAGAGGCACAAGTTCAGGGCAGGCAGGGCTGGGCAGGGCAGGATTCCAAACTTCAAGGCCACTTCAAAGCCGTAACTCACCCACTTGGCATACCCGCTTCTCACCTGCTCGGTCGCCGGACTTCTGAGCGCCAGGTGCGGAGGCCGCCTGGCTCGTTTCCCCTCCTCGCAGCACCTCACGGCTCCACATCTGCACACTTCACCTTCACCACAGCCCGAGTCCGAGACTGCTGCTACCTACTCCCTGCAACCTGCTACGGCTTTAGACATCCCCGGGGATCCACCGTTCAAACCATGCAGCAGCACAGCAGCAATAAGTAATAGACGGCAGGCAGGCAAGCAGTCGACCAGGAACTCCAACGCAGCTCTGACACTACATGCGGCTCGGCTCCAAACTGCTCCAACGTCTCTCGAACGGCGAACCGGAGCCGAAACCGTGGGAGGCGCAGAAGCCGCGTGTTATATCCTAGGGTTTACATTCATATGTGAATTAGCCTAGGTCCTCCTAGCTGCTCAGCCAGAGTGTGAGTTGGACTTAGAATGTTGGTGTGACTGTGATGCGTGGAATGCCTGGGTGTCTGAGTGGGATGAATGTGACAGTTAGAGATGGGCTGAGCAGCTAGTCAGGCTGCTCTTGGTGGGGTTGGTGAAGGAGATATGGGAGCTGGGTTAAGAGCAGGGTTAAGCTGGGTTAAGAGCTGTTACATGGCTGATCCTTGTTTGATACCACTTGACATGGATTAATAAAGAAGTCTTTAAGAACTTACAACCTGGCTACCAGTGTCTTCATGTACAGAGTACAACATCGCGGGAGTGGGGAGCGGAGACAAGAGAGTTATCAGCCACCACTCTGTCGTGCCCTGACGAGGGCACTAGGACCCTGGGGACACAGGGTGGGGGACAGGGGACACCGGACACCACATCCGGTCAGGGGTGGGGACGAGAGGGCAGACTGGACCTGGACCTTGGGGCAAGAGGTCGTGTAGACATCGCGCTCCGCCCAGCATGTAACTAAATAATAAAGTTACCTTATGAAACAGCATCGTGTCCTGCGTGTGTTCCTGGGCAGGGGAACACGACAACTGGCGACGAAAGTTGGGATCGGAGCACACCGGCATGCAGAAATAAATCGCGATTGAAACCAGGAGTCCACCCTGGATCGCGTCGTGACCGGAGCGAGAACAGGACCGAGGTGCCACCAAGAAAAGCGCAGCGACGCGGGAGCCCACCCCGATCGCTGCAAGAAGAAAAGCCAAGTGAACCGGTAAGCGCCTGAGTGAAGCGTGAAGTTTCAAAGAAATTGGCGCGAGCTCTCGCGAGAGTTTCGGCGGCCATCTTGGAATCAGGCAGCAGAGCCAATAAGAACAGAGCTTACACTGGCGGCCATGTGGGAGTCAGGCATCCTCCTGATTGGCCGCGAAGCAACGCGAGATTACGGAGGCCATTTTGAAGACAGGCGCGAGAGCCAATAGGAAGCAAGAGTCAGCGTGGCGGCCATCTTGGAGTCAGGCAAAGCGCGAGGAGGCATTTAAAAAGTGCAAAACAAAGGAAAAAGCGAAAATAAAGAGACAAGAAGTAGCAAGAAGTGGAAATAACAACAAAAGAAGGGCAATAAACAGAAACAAAAGTTAAAGAAAGGCAAAAAAAGGCAAAAAAGGTGAAAAACAAAAGAAAGAGTGGAACAAAAGAAAATAAATAGAGGAAAGAGAACAAAGAAAGTGCCCAATAGACAAGGATGGCTGACCCAAAACCAAGTGCACAGTACAGGAGTCCGCTACCATTCAGCCTATCTGAACCGCAAACTGGAATAAGATGGGGAAAGTGGGTCAGACGATTTGAAGACTATGTGGAAGCAACGGATGTCACGACAGCCAAGACATTGGGACTATTTCTAAATCTATTGGGAGATGAGGTTGAAGATCTGCTAGTGACACTACCAAAAGAAGAAACTGCCACGTATGAGAAGTTAAAAAAATGCCTAACAGACAAATTTGATCGACAAAGAAACGTTGACTTTGAGCGATACAGTTTCATGATCGCTTTCCAGCAAGCAGAAGAATCCCTGGACGATTTCGCAACAAGGCTGCGGAAACTTGTCACACATTGTGAATTTGACAAATTTGATAACGAACAGGCAATAAGGCTACGCATCATTAAGGGCTGTCGCGACACAGATTTCCGCGCAAGGGTCCTAAAAGAACCAATATCACTGGAGAACATCCTGTCACTAGGAAGAGCGGAAGCGAGAGCAACAGGCCATGAAAAATAAATGGAACGAGGCAAAGTAAGAGGTGGAGAACAGATCCAACGGATGACGAGCAACAACAGATCAGGAGGCTGGAGAAAAGATAGAGGTGACCAGACAGTGAAGAAACAACAAGAAGGAACATGTGACAGCTGCGGACTGGAGTTCCCACACCGAGGGACATGCCCAGCATTTGGCCAGACCTGCAGAAAATGCAATGGAAGAAACCACTATTCCAGCGTGTGTCAAGGGATGCAGTTCAGAAATGACCGAGGAAGACCAGGAAGAGCGCGAATGCCGACAAGCAGACACATCAGGCATGTTGAGACAGGAGCAAGAAGCTCGTCCGTAGAGTCAGAAGAAGAGCGTGAAGAAGAGAAAACAGAACGACTGTATCTCATGACAGATGTCACCATAGAATCAGAAGGAGAAGAAAAAGGTGAAGAATGAATATGTCTGGTGGACAAGAAGAAAATAAAAAAGACAGAGTCAGTGACCATAAAGGTGGGGCCACATGAAACAAAATTTGTACTGGACAGTGGCGCGACGTGCAACATCATGTGCGTCTCCGAATACGAAAGTATGAAAGTAAAGCCGACTCTCAAGCCATCTCGGGTAGAAGTGTTCACATGGGGGGCCAAAAGACCAGTGACAAACATGGGAAAATTCAAGGAGGAACTGATGTACAAAGATCAAAGATTAACAGAAGAAATACACGTACTGAAAGGAGATATCCCAGCGCCATGCTTACTAAGCAATGTCACAGCACAAATAATGGGTCTGATGAATATGACATACAACATGTCAGAAAAGAAAAACATTTTGAAAGAATACCCGAAGCTAACACAAGGACTGGGAAAGCTAAAAGGACGACAGATAACGCTGCACATTGACGAAACAGTAAGGCCAGTTGCACAGCACCACAGAAGATTGCCCATACACCTGCAGCCACAGGTAGAAGAAGAAATCAAAGCGCTACTAAAGCAAGACATAATAGAGCCAGCGGAAGGACCGACACCGTGGGTATCACCCATCGTGGCTGTCCCAAAGAAAGAGACATCCAAGATAAGAATATGTGTGGACAAGAGGATCCCAAACAAAGCAATTGAACGAGAACGACATCCTGGACCACATCTAGACGACATGATTAGCTGTCTCACAGGCACAAGGCGTTTTTCAAAACTGGATTTATGCAAGGGATACCACCAACTGGAACTGGACCCTCAATCCCGGTACATCACGACATTCTCCACGCACCTAGGCCTCTTCAGGTACAAGCGTCTGAGTTTTGGGATCTCATCAGCCGCAGAAATATTTCAAGAAACAATCCGCCAAGTCATCAGACCAGTAAAGAACAGCTTAAATTATAGTGACGACATCCTCGTGTTCGGCAAATCAGACGAAGAACATGACAAAGCACTAAGAGAGGTGTGCTCGCATTTAGAAGAAGCAGGTCTGACACTCAATGAAGAGAAATGCGAGCTAGGGCGAAATGAACTGGTTTTCTTTGGCCAAATCTTTTCCAAGAGGGCAATGCGGCCGGATCACAGCAAGGTGGAAACACTAGAAAAGGCAAAGAAACCAACAGACGTGGCGGAAGTGAGGTCATTCCTTGGGTTAGCAAGTTATTGCGCACGATATATCAAAGACTTTGCCACGGTAAGCGCGCCACTAAGAGAGTTGACAAAACAAGGACGGAGTTTCTTGTGGACCAACGAGTGCAACAAAGGGTTCGAGGAAATAAGAAAGGCTGTGACAACAGTGGATCACCTGGCCTATTTCGATCCAAAGCTGTGCACGGAGCTAACAGTGGATGCGAGTCCTGTCGGACTAGGAGCAATTCTGGCACAGCATCAGCCGGGGCGAGACTCCCCAAGACACATTGTGGCATATGGAAGCAAGAGTCTGACGGACGTTGAAAAGGGATATTCCCAACCGGAAAAAGAGAGTCTGGCAGTGGTGTGGGCCTGAGAACATTACCACATGTTCATATATGGAAAGCCTTTTACAGTTATAACAGACCACCAGGCACTGATAACAATTTATGGCAACCCGAATGCAAAGATACCACCAAGGATAGAAAGGTGGGGAATCAGGCTCATCGACTACAATTTCAAGATAATCCACAAGCCAGGAAAAGAGCACAACCCAGCAGATTACGTGTCGCGACATCCTCTGCCACAAAGGTCACAAACGACAACGATGGCAGAAGAGTATCTCAATTTTCCATTGAAGCTCAGCACACCTGCAACAATAACACTAGACGAACTGGAACATGAGACAAAGAAGGACAATACCATGCAGGAGACAATGAAGATCACCAAAGAGCAGAGATGGAGACCTGTAAACTGCAACAGCAGCGTGGAAAGAGGAGTAGACAAAGAGGAACTGCTGGCGTTCAAAAGGATAAACGAAGAACTATCAGAGTGTGGAAATGGAATAATAATGAGAGGCACCAGGATAGTAATGCCCCGGACGCTGAGAAGAAGAACGGTGGAACTGGCACACGAATCACACAGGGGAATGGTGGCCACCAAGAAAATGCTGCGGGAAAAGGTGTGGTTCCCAGGACTAGACAGCATGGTGGAAGAAACAGTGATGCACTGCCATGTCTGTCAAATAACAGGACATTCCTCAAAACCGGAACCACTACAAATGTCCCCACTGCCAAAAGCGGTGTGGACGGAGTTGGCAGCAGATTTCTACGGCCCCCTGGAAACAGGAAGCTACCTGTTAGTCATAATAGATGAATACTGAAGGTTCCCCATAGTGAGCCCAGTATCGTCAACATCAGCAAATGCGACATTGCCCGTGCTAGATGACATTTTTGCAGCCTGGGGTTCACCACAAACTCTCAAAACAGACAATGGCCCACCATTCTCAGGTGAGGAGTTCAAGAGATTCATGGCCTACCTGGGAATAAACCACAGACGCATAACACCATTGTGGCCACAAGCAAACGGAATGGCCGAGCGGTTCATGGGAACAATCAAGAAGGCGATACAGAGAGAAAAGCTGACACAAATATCAACAGGACAAGCTCTATGTCAAGTGTTAGGAGACTATCGAAATACCCCTCACAGCTCCACAGGAAGATGCCCGGCAGAGTTAGTACTGGGGCGCTCAAGCAGAACAAGACTGCCACAAATAAAAGAAGTGGAGAAAAAGGAAAACAAAGATGTCTCTGAAAGAGACAAGGAACAGAAAGCGAAGATGAAGGCTTACGCAGATCAAAGAAGGCATGCAACAACCACCAAAATAAAAGAAGGAGACACAGTACTTGTGAAACAGCGACAGGTGAGAAAGTCATACAGCGCTTTCTAAAAAGATCCTTTGAAAGTGACGGAAGTAAAGGGGCCAATGGTCACAGCATCAGCGACAACATTACACGAAACAGCTCCCACTTCAGGGAACTGAAAACGAAAGAAGAGGAAATGCCGAAGCAAGAACTGAAGGGACAAATATCACAAGCAGAGTCACCAACGGACGTCAGAGAACAATGACCACGGAGAGAATGCAAAAAGACAAAAAGACTGATCGAGGAGATGTGAAGTGACTGAGATGTGGACACCGACATGTCAGAAGAGTGGAGTTTCTCTTTCTCTCTCTCTATCTCTCTCTCTCTCTCTATCTATCTACCTCTCTCTCTCTCTTTTTCTTCTGTTCTTTTCTTTCCTTCTCAATGCAATAGGGACAAACGGCAAGAAATGTTTTGTTCACAACAAGGGGGGAGATGTCGTGCCCTGACGAGGGCACTAGGACCCTGGGTACACAGGGTGGGGGACAGGGGACACCGGACACCACATCCGGTCAGGGGTGGGGACGAGAGGGCAGACTGGACTTAGACCTTGGGGCAAGAGGTCGTGTAGACATCGCACTGCGCCCAGCATGTAACTAAATAATAAAGTTACCTTATGAAACAGCATCGTGTCCTGCGTGTGTTCCTGGGCAGGGGAACACGACACACTCCTAGTCCGCTCAACCCAACTTAAAGAGATCCCCGGGAGCGGGGAGCGGGGACAGGAGATGTAACATCTGTCACTCCAGCTTGACCCGACTTATCTCTGCTCTGCCCGAGCTCCTCTGACCACTAGCTTTTGTCCGGTCCGGTCTGGTCCCCGGTCCTAACCACAGCTCCACAGTTCTGCTCCTCTCCGCTCCACACGCAGGAAAGCGGGAAACACTTGTTTCATGCATATGAAAATGGGTTTGCTTTCCTCAATGCTTGAAATAGAAACTTCTGTACTGGTTAATATGAATTGAGTGTGTTTAGTATTTAGTCCCGGTGAAGGCCTTTTTTAAGTTTAAGTAATGATTAGAAGCTGAAACATCAATGAGTTAAATATAGTATTATATTTATTACAAAAGAGGATTGTATAGTATTTGCACTATGACTCGTTGTTAAGTTTTTTTTTTTTTTTTTTTTTACAGTGCCGGACATGGCATTTCAGGTTGTCCGGGGTGTATGTCTTCCCAAACGTTTCCATGCATGACATATTTATATACAAATATAAAAGATCAGGTCTGAGCATTCTGTTAACCTTGTGATGCATAGCTGACCGCCTTCACCTTATGGAGCTGTTTCCTGTATCAGGCTTTCTGGACCAGGTTTCTTGACAGTTTTTTGTAGTTCGTTTTCATAAGAATACAACCTCTATGTTGTGGGCAGTTCTAGCCATTGATCATAGACAGTTGAATGCACCTCGGCCCTCAATTGCCTCTGGATGTATATGCCTTTCTGAGGGTTTCTGGAATATCATTCGCCCCTAGCATCTCCCAGGGTGCCGCAGGGTTGTGGCATGAGCTTGCCAAGGGTAGATCCTTTATACAGACATGTATACTTAAGTATTTTTCTGGCTTACCAGATTTTCCTACCAGGTGGGGGGTGGGTTGACAGGAGAATAAAGTGACCGGCTGATTGCATGCAGAGGGTGGTAGTCTGCAAAAAAGAAATTGAGTTCAGTGGTAGCGACTTGAATCACATTGGTTCTGTGATCTTTTTAGCCGTGTGTAGTTTTTTTTAAGTTTACTGATATTTTGATATTTCTAGTGAGATCTTTTAAAAATAACGTTTCTTATTTTCTTTAATTTTTATACAGTTTAAAAATAATGTATATGAACTTATTTAAAGCCACAATTTAAAGAAGCATTTTCAATACACTAGGTCTCGCATTTACGCAAGTTTGAGCTATTGGCATTGTAAATGGCGATGCCTTTTAATTATGTTTTTGTTTTTAAAACATGAATAACAGGCATTGTCATTTACAATGGCAATAGCTTAAACGCGCGTAAATGCGAGAGCTATTGCATTGCAAATGCTTGTTTTTTGTGAGCAGGGAAACAATAAAGCGATTTGGCCAGAATCACAAGATGTCTAGCCGACTCTAAAAATGGAACCAGATTCCCTACTTTCAAAGTCTGCAGCTCTAGCCCTCGAACATCTGCTCTTGAAAATACCGTGGTACTTGCCACATTTTCAATCCGTACCCTATGTTAATTACGTTCGTAATCCTCTTTATTTAACCCATTGGTGTCGTTGCTGGGTTGAGCTTGTTTCGGACCTTTTTTGCTTGGGATCACATAACTTTTGGTCGTGTTTTCAAGGGACGTTGTGCGCATTTCCCCTCATACCCGGTAGAGCAGTGAGTTGGGAAGAGAGCAGTTCGTACTACTATAATTACTGGGTGAGAATTTAAGTGTGGGATGGGCTGGGCGGGTCGGTTCGCCCCCCTATGCCCGGCTCTAATAAGTACGGGGAGCTGAGTCCGGGTGGCAGACTTGGCTTTGAAAGTGAAATGACGACTCCTCGCAGAAGCTTTAGAAAGCGCGTGTTGGTGACTGGGGGAGCTGGCTTCATGTAAGTAGCGAAGGTTGATGGTGTATTGCTAGGGGCTGACAACTAACGTTCTCTTTTACAAGTTGTAGGTAGGACTTGCCCTCCTGCTGTTGCAGGATAGACTATGATATGATGTCTACTTTAAAGACTCCTGAGTTATCATTTACTTCTTGGACGAGCCTTTTAATAGGTGTCTCCAATACCAGTGAGAATTTAGCTCCAATTTCTCGGGTCTGCTAACAAACGCGAACATATATTTAAAGTTCCTTACTGACATTTGTACTAACGCTCCTTTACCGGTGAGACATTACAACGACATCACGTCTCCTTCATTAGCTGCAGTGACTATCGCACTGCAAGACCATCCATTTTTTTGGACCCATTTCTTACATGTCATTTGCACCCGACTTGTATACGTGGGCAGAATGTCAGGTACTGACTGCCACGTGCATGAGTGTCTGGAGACCTCTTGATTACACCACTGATCATAGCGGATTAGCGCTTGCATTCTGCTCTGCCCCACGTCTCTTCGTCACGGTCGTCTACTTTGTCCATCTTCACACGTTCATGTCAAAATGATAAGCACGCTGTTTCCCATATGCAACCTGTTATTCATTTCTGCAGACCCGACTGGATACCTAAAAAAAGGCAGTGCTTTGAAAATAAGCAAAAAACGCTGGTCTTTGCCACCCAACTTCTTGTTGCACTTTTGACATATGCACGATCGAGCTGCTGTGTTACACAAATGATAAGCATAAGTGAACCGGGCTTTTAGATTCTCAAATTACAACTTATTTCTACTTCATTTAGTATAAAGGATAGGATTTTGAAAATAAGAGCTGCGGAAAACAGTACTTGTGCGTTCTCCGTCTGAAAGGCCCACTTCAGTCCAGGGCACAAGTGGGACTTGTGTATAAATCACAATGAGGACACACATAGTGGCATCACAAGAAGTAATTCATGCCATTATAATATTTCGCACTGAAAAGATCAAGGGACAATTTAAAAAAAAGTGAACATAATAAAATAATATGAAAAGAATATTTATGGTTTTACTTTTTATACATCACTTTTTTTCTCCATATATAAAATTGTAACTGAGCACCAAAATATCTCAACGTTATAATATTTTGAACAGACTTATTAAACTTGGAAATTACATGTTTAAACTGCTTTTAATGAATAAATTACGTGCTGTTAATTTGTTTTTATTTCCTCCTGGTGTTCTCCTAATCAATTCATTTCAATTTCCGTCTTTATTCGATCATAATCATAAAAGACACATATAAACAATACAATCTGATATAAAAGACATAAAATCTCATACAGAGTATTTAAAAAAAGCATATGATTTTAAAATCCCAAAACTTTTTAAAACCAAGATTATATAAAAAGGAGAATTCATAATCAAGGGATATTAGGGCACAGTTACAGATGGCGCAATTATAGACACCAATGTTTAGCTAAGTGTTTGTGGGGGGGACGACTCGGGAGCACCCACATATAGGCAAAACAGGTTACCGTATTTTCCGGCGTATAAGACGACTTTTTAACCCCTTAAAATGTTCTCCAAAGTCGGGGGTCGTTTTATACGCCGGGTACCAAATTTTTAGGAGTGGAAGCAACGTTTCGGTATGTTCGAACTGCGTGCTCAGTCTAGAGACACAGCGGGCGGGCACATGCGCTGATCTGGCGTCTCTCTCTGTGCTGATCTGGCGTCTCTCTAATCTCTCTCTCCCTGCTACTGATCCCCCTTATACCATATTCGTGCTCATGTGAGTCATACTACAATCCCCTCTAGCTGTACGGTACGGTACTTTATTTACCGTATGCGATTTTATATAGCGCGGACTTTACCCGAAGGTGTCAGAGCGCTTCACAATAGGACTACTGTAGTAATGATACATGAGGAGATAATTACAACAGAACAAATTACAAAAGCAAACGTTACGTTAAGTTACGGCACATGACTCAAAAATGACAATAGTGCGCAGTCTCTTACAGTCCTGTAGTGCAGTAGTGCCGATGGGAGCAGGATCTCACGGGGCATTTCGGTATTTTCGAACTGCGTAGGTATTCAGTCTAGAGCTACAGCGGGCACATGCGCTGATCTGGCGTCTCTCTCTCCTTCCGATGTGGCCATAAATCTCACGTTCATCGGAAGGAGAGGAGCGTCAGTACCGTACGTCATCTCCTAAGTTCATGGGAATTGAAAGGGGACTGTAGAAAGTTCCCACCGACAATACAGTACTGCGCTGGAAGTGGGGGTAGTCTTATACGGCGAGTATAGCATGAAACCTTCATTTTATGAAGAAAAGTAGGGGGTCGTCTTATACGCCGGGTCGTCCTATACGCCGGAAAATACGGTACGTGCTGCCTCACAGTTTCTTTCTTCTAAGGGCCCAAGTCCAGCTCAGGAACTTAGCCATAGCAATAACTATGACTTCAGTAGTTCCGTTTTTTAGAATACGCAGGGCTAATTGGCAAGATCTTGTACCAAGCAATCTGCAAACCGGCTTGGGACAGAGAAGTAAGGTATGATTCATTCGGCTTCCAGGCCATGTACTGTATAATTATGGTATGGTAATTTTTTTTTACCATTTCCGTCTGTTTGATTTTATCCATATTTATTTTGTGTTTTGTGGATAAATGAAGTAGTAAAACTGTACATTGCCATATTTCTTTAACTGATAGACGCGCACACCTACTTTGATGTGTGTCTGTTTTGGCTATTTCAGCTGCCGCACATTATATAACAAAACATCCACTGGTAAATATTAGCATTATACCACAAATGTATGTTGACACATGGCATTATTTAATGAAATGGCATCTTTTTCTTTATTTCCTGTGCTGTCCATCTGCTCAGCTGTCATATATTTCATGAAAGGTAGCTCAGAGTGACTTAAAAGAAGCCCAATTTTCTGTATTTATCCACTTTTAAAAATAAATGCAGACAGAAAACACATTGTTTTCTGTCTGTATTTATCTGTAAAAATCCGTAAAAACGTAAAACCGGGAGCCTTATGTATAATCAAGGGAGAATGAATCACTTGTCCTGTGTATTACCAGGGTCAGGGTTCCGGATCGTCTTAAATAACCCTCATTCACGGACTAACAGATTGTGCGGTATATCTTGGTTCTCCGCAGGAATGGTTACGTAAAAAGCTTCATCATTGGGCCTTAGTTATGCTTTCCTCTACCTGGAGGAGGACCAACTGGCATTGACAGTAGTGATTAGTGAAAGTAAAGTGCAGTGAAGCTAAAATTGCCTACATCTATTGACCCAGTGTTTATGCTGTCATAGATGGGTCAAAGGTTAAAAATAATGTGTTATTGTGATGCTAGAAGGGTTACTGTTCTATCGCACCTGTATGTGGGCGGTCGACATGTTTTAGCCCGTCTGTGCCCAATGAGGTCTGTGGGCTTTCTTCAGGACCAAGGAATGCACGTTGAATTGAGAATACGTGCAAGGGCAAGTATTGCACTTGCCCTTCTCCTTAAGTGAACATATTCAAACACTTACGTATTGTAGATGCGACTGTGTCTACAACTGGAAACAAAGCAGCATAAGGACAAAATAAAGGTACAAAACAGTTTCATTGGGCTATTGTGTGCGCAATTACTTGTCATTGTTGATGATTCGAATTGAGCATACTGATTTTTACTGGGAAATTCAAATACATGATTGGCTGATTCGCTGTAGATCTCGTAATATATATATATATATATATATATATATATATATATATATATATAGTAATGTGCTACATTGAGACACCTATACTGAGGTGTATTGTTTTACTTATGGTCAAGCTGAGGCTTGTGTGTATGGCTGAATTGGAAGGGGTATGAGGCCCAAGAGTGCTCGAATCTACTAAATATGTGCATCGCGCAAAGGTTCCCAACAGTGTTGGAGCGAGGAGCAGTGTGACCTCGTATCATGCTCTTATTCATCAACCTAGAAGATTGTCAGCGCTCTGCAGTGCTCATGCGGGAAGATTCATACATAATTATTTAAATCGGATTATTAGGTAAATATTAAGGGCTCGCGGGGTCAATTGAATTGAATGAAGTTTAATTATAGCGCAACGCTCTAAACCAGGGAAAGTGCAAGCTGCTGTGTGTTTGCGTTCTCCGGTAAATAGTAAACCTTTGATTTGAATTAAATGTGTGCTATAAATACGCGTGTGCTCCTCCTGTGTTATGTGGTAACCGTTATTGGCAAAGTTAGGCGGTGCGCGCAATGTTCGTTTCTCCAAACCTGGTTGTTATTTTGTCTTGGAGCATTCGGGAGCGGTATTGTTCCTGGTGGATTCAATGGTTCTCTGTGGCAGTCTTAATGAGTCACATTAGTTGCGTTTCACGTCTGCGCTTGTGGTAAGAATTACGCGCTGTGAAGATGATTAGTTATTTAGCTAGGTTGCGCTTCTGATCAATAACTTGTAAGCGCTATCGGGGGAGACTGAGAGGTTGAGAAGCGTTGTGGCGCCTATCAATAGCATCGCACAAGGAGTCCGAGCGTCTGTGCCTGTAGTGATTGTTGCGCGCATGGTCAGTTGGTTTACCTTAAAAATGGGGTGAATTCATCTCCATCGGGGGACGGGCGGCTTGACTCTCTGTAGGGGAGAAAAGGAGGATTCCCATAGTTATTTCTAGTGTTCACGCCGGCAGCAGTGCTCTTCTAGCCGTGTGGCGTTGCATACCTTTCTGAGTTTCAGGAACAACTTGTTCTGTCGCAGTCTGCTGTGCCCCGGTGGCGGGGGCCGGTAGAGGAGCGCGTTTCATGGTAATGAGATCCAGTGAGCATAGTTGAAAGACTTCCATTTGGTATTGTTGTCAGAAGAATAGTGAGAAGGTGTTTTTCATTTATCCGTGAATTTTGAAATAAAGGTTTGTTAGAAATGGGATTTCTGGTTGGCTAAGGCTTGCGCCAAAGCCAGGCAGAAACCACCATTCTAGTCAGGGCAAGGGAGTTGCATGCCGAAGATAACCCTTGGCAGCTTGGCACAAGCAGTCAGGCTTATCCCGGAGGCAATGTGTAAAGAGTTTGCACCACACACATATACAACAGCAACATACTAGGTACACTACAAAATAAACGCCATACAAGGTTATATAAAAAATAGCCTTTGTATTATCCTAAACACATTAGAAACCTAATCACACATTTACACTGTGCCAACTGGCACGGCCAATATTCACAGGGGCTTATATACAGGACCAGGCCAATCGGGCCATGGTCAGAACAGGTAAGTAAATGCAAAACACAACCAGTAACTACTGGTACCATAATGACCTAAGCATTATCACATTAGCATTGACACCCTCCTGATGTTTCATAGCATGACATTAGGCATAACCACAGCGTTAGGCACCCTCCTAAGCATAAACACATTACACATTAGCCCTCACCAGCATAAACACATTAGGCTATAACCTCATGAGCATAAACATCATTAGAGGCATAAATCAGGGTGCATAACTCACATCACTTAAAGCACATTATGCAATCACAATCACCTGAGGCATAACATCCGGGGTCACCACCCTGTGCATAAATCATTAGCAATAGGGCCCCACCCTACCTACCCTCAGCGGGCACACCTAAGGGAAAAACATTAGGCATAAGTCATGATGTAAGGGGTATCACATGAGGGCTTTGTGCCTTATAAACCTTAGACCTGACCCCCAGACCAACTGGGATTCCTCGGGGTCAAATGCCCTATGTGCAGCAAAGTCAGGGCGGCTGCCAATGCAGCAGAATCTCAAAAGTGCGCAAAGCGCTGGGGCAGGGCAGGAGTGAAACCTGCCCCACTCTCCTCAAAACGAAATGCCCCCAAAGAAAAGACTGGTGCTGGCACTACTGTGCCTTGTGAGCCCCACTGGGCTCTTTAACAAATATGCCCACATTGCAGCTGCCTTTGCTTGCGGCGCAGCTGGGGACAAGAAACTGGCACTGGACCTAACTGTGCTCGGGGGGGAGCTCCAACAAATGCCCCCCGTTACAGCCCCCACCGTTGGAGTGGCCCGCTCTCCTGCGGGACCACCCAGGCACCAACAGTGTGCCTCGAGAAAGCCCCAGCGTGCCCTGGACAATACTCTACTTAGCCCCACTCACCGGGCTCTGCAGGCTCCTTGGGTCTCCTCTCGGACTGCTCCCGGCATCCATACATCGAGGAACCCCTGCTCACCGGGACTCTCTGAGGTCTCCTGGCCGACTCTTAGACTGCACGCGGTGCTCTCCTCACCACGGGAGCCCTTCCTCGCCGCAAGTGCAGTGCTGCCTGTCCCCTTCGCTGCGATGCTCTGGTCGGCTGTTGCTGCGGCTGGAAACAGACACGAAGCGCGGTCTCCATCTTTCTTCTCAGCCCGTCCCAGCGTGGGGTAGGCTCCTGCCTGGGTCGGCTCCTGCCTGGGTCTTCTCTTACGGCCACCTGCACCAGTCACCAAGCGCCACGCGGGGCTCTCCCTCTACTCACGGGAGCCCTGCTCCACCGGCACTGACTTCCGGCTTTCGTCAATGGCTCAGGCCCCACCCACAGTCGGGCAGCTTGCCTGGCTTCAGGCAGCTTGCCTAGCTTCCGGGCCGCAGCGGTGATTTTCTGGCAATAAAATGCGGGGTGGGCTCCTGCTTTACATCACGGCAATTGCGGGGTAGGCACCTGCCATAAAACGAAAAAAAATGCAAGGTGGACACCGGTTAGACCACCCAAAAGCGGGGTGGGCACCCGCTTAGCTCAGCAAAATGCGGGGTACACTCCCGCCCGATTCCCACGCCAGATAGGGGAATCCTCAGGTCGCAGCTCAGGCCTGCAAGGTTAAGCAATCAATTAAATACTCCTCTTCCTAGGAAAGCAGCCCTGAGTATTCACGAGGCGCTAGATGTCCCCAGGTTCAAAAGCAAAGTTCAGGGGCACAGTTGGGCCCAGGGAGGCCAGCACACAGGGCCCTCCAGCAGGAAGGCAAGCCCCCTATGGCGGTTCCTCCTGGGCCACAGTAAGCCCCCAAAGGTCCAAGAACAGCACACCCTTCATGGGGTCACAGCCCCTATATTTATACTAGGCATTCCTTTGTCTGCAGTGCAGGGCATGGGGGAACCAGATGCAACTGGTTCAGGGGGGATTTGGAGCACTTTGTTTTCCAAGCTCCTCTTCCCCTTTGTTGGGTGGGGGCTCGTCATCAGACACACCACAGGGGGGCGGAGCCAGAATGCACTAGGGCAGGCATAATCCTATTCAGGGACCAGGGTCTTCCCCTCCCACTACTCAAAATGTAGATGTCCCATTCAGCCTAGGGCTGACTCACCCTTCCCCTCCTGGAGCCACATACACCTCACCAGCCCCTGTCACTCAAAAGCCAGACATGCAATTCACATCAGGCAGGCAGACCCATAGCACACAAATGCCAACTTCTAAAAGTGGCATTTCTGAAATAGTTATAGTAAATCTGCGCACACCATTGCGTAGCACTTATTATCACTATTTCATACATACCAAACTTGACCACGCTGCGCCTCTCATATCAGGGATTGCCACTTAAACACTTAACAGGGAATCCCCAATGCATTCCCATGGGAGGACAGCCCCACAGTAGTGAGAAACCAAATGGCTGTTTGTCACTACCAGGACATGTCAAACACTTAAGGGACATATCCTATCTTTTACCTACAATGCACTCTGCCCATTGGGCTAGCTAGGGCCTACCTTAGGGGTGACTGACATTTAATAAAAAGGGGAGTCACAGACATGGCACACACTTTAGGTGCCACGTCACAGCGGCAGTAACACTGCGCGTACAGGCCCTGCAATGGCAGAGGCCTGAGATAGGTTTGAAAGGCTGCTTTGGTGGGTACCGCAATCAGCGCTGCAAGCCCACCAGTAGCATTTAATTTACCAGCCATGGGTATCTGAGATACCACTTTACAAGGGACTGACAGGTAAATTAAATAGGCCAAACAGGTGTAGACCAATCTTACCATATTTAACACAGAGAGTGCACGCACTTTACACTGAACAGCATTGCTAAAGTGCCCAGAGTCCTAAATCCACCCTCACCATGTCAGAAAAAAGGCTAGGACAAAGGCAAAAGGTTTAGGGATGACCCTGCAAAAAGGGCCAAGTTCAACAAGGGTCTAATGGTTAATTCTCATTATTTTGATTGCCAGTATGTATTAATGTGATTAACAGCAGGGTTGTGATTCCTCCTTTGTTCAAAGTAGTGTGGGCACTTGTATTATGTTGTCTGACTTTTTTACACTTTCAGAATCCACTATTCATATGTTGACAATAATGCCTGTTCTGGGTTTAATAGCGACTTGATCTTTTATACTTCTAGAAACTCAGCCAGGCATAAGTCGTTGTGTGTGATCTGGGCTGACAGATCAATTCACCTTGTTTCTCTGTATCAATTTTCTGTACTGTCAATTGGGGTTCTAAGGGTGGGATTGTTTTTGTTTTGTCATGTGGCTGTTCTGGTTCAGTGTGACATAGAGAGCCAGGGTATATTGTCATTCAGACCTTCTTTGTACGTTTTGAGGCAATGGACCCACCTTTGCTCTTTTTCAAAGACGATGCGTTCTGTGTTTTCATTTCTGATGTTGAGAGTCTCTATGATAACCCAGCTGAATTCACCAATGGAATGTTTGAGGTTGATGTAGTGGTTACTCAGTTTGGTCATTGTTCTATTGCACTTAATATTGCTTCTGTGCTCGCAGATTCTCTGTTTTACTTTCCGGCACATCATCCCTATATATTTCAGGAGGAGCACACGCGTAATTATGGCACACATTTAATTCAAACCAAACGTTGACTATTTATGGGAGAGCGCAAACACACACGGCAACTTGCACTTCCACTGGTTTAGGGCGTTGCGCTGTAATTTAATTTAATTCAATTGACTCGGCGAGCCCTTAATATTTATCTAATCATCCGATTTCAATAATTATATTTGAATCTTCACCACATGAGCACTGCAGAGCGCTGACAATCTTCTAGGTTGATGAATAAGAGCACGATATGAGGTTACACTGCTCCATGCGCCAACACTGGTGGGAACCTTTGGGCGATGCACATATTTAGCAGATTCAAGCACTCATGGGCCTCATGAGGGAGAGGTGTGGCGCCGCGGCCAGGGCGACTGACGCTGGAATCTGGGAACCACGGTTCGATCCCCGGCGACAGATTAGCCCAGCACCATGTGACTCTGGGTAATAGCTCGCTTAATCTTCCCGAAGGCCCCCAGCGCCTAGAGACCCTTATGGGGCATTGTGCGCTTTACAAATGTGGACTTTACTTTACTTTATACCCCTTCCAATTCGGCATTACACACCAGCCTCAGCTTGACCATCAGTAAAACAATACACCTCCGTACAGGAGGTGTCTCAATGTAGCACATGACTACATATATTGTCATATCTACAGTGATTCGAACACAAAGCATCAACAATGACCAGTAATTGTGCACACAATAGCCCAATGAGACTGTTTTGTACCTTCATTTTGTCCTTCTGCTTCTTTCTTTCCAGTTGTAGACTCATTCGCATCTACAATACGTAAGTGTCTGAATATGTTCACTTTAGAAGAAGGATAAGTGCACTACTTGCCTCTGCACGTATTCTCAATTCAACATGCGTTCCTTGGTCCTGAAGAAAGCCCATTTTCCCGATTGGGCTCAGATCGGCTGAAACATATCGACCACTCACATACAGGTGCGATAGAACAGTAACCCTTCTAGCATCGCACCACCATGTTATTTTTAACCCTTTTCCCATCTACGACAGAATAAACACTGGGTCTATAGATATAGGCAATTTTAGCTTCACTTTACTGTCACTTTCCTTAATCACTACTTTCAATACCAGGTAGGTCCTCCTCCAGGTGGAGGAAAGCATAACTAAGACCCAATGATGTTGCTTTTTACGTATTCCTGCGGAAAACAAGATATACTGCACAAACTGTTAATTCGTGAATAAGGATTTTTTAAGACGATCCTGAACCCTGACTCTGGTAATACACAGGACAAGTGTAAATGTAAATGTAGTTGAGCTTATATAGCGCACAGCTACCCGCAGTGGGTTTCCCGGCGCTTGCTTAGGGAACCCTTCCTGGTATTCCCCTGTGAGATAGCAGGGTATCCACAAGGTGAAAGTCAGGCATCCCGCCGCGAGGGGCCGTTGTGGAGATTAAGCAAGCTATTGCCCAGAGTCACAGAGTGTGAACCTGTGAGTCGAGGAGGCACCGGGGCGAGAATGATCGAGTCCGTGGAATTTTTAGCCCAAGACCCGCCGAGGCAGGGAATTGAACCCTGGTCCAGGACCGATCTCAGCTTCCGGGTCTGCTGCCTCTAACCCCTGAGCCACACTTCACACTTGATTGATTATACCTTCCTCCTGGTGTTCTTCACCCAGCTTCACATTTGCTATTTATTAAGTTATATACGGGTTAATTTTGTCAAGTTCTCAGTTCATCAGAATGGACATTAAAAGATAATCTACCCTGGGCTAATTAAAAAAAAAAAAAAAAAAGGTTATATGCTACCATTGGAGATGGGGATTACAAACCTTCTGAGTGAGGCCAGTGTTTTCAAATGCAAGCAGCTGCAGTGCTTGGACAGAAAGTAAAACTTTTCAGCCCTAGGATAAAGTGGAAATTAGTCCCCTTTCTAATAAAAGTGGGTTACTCCATCCACCCCTGACATTCCCCCTGCTTCAGTGGCTGGATTTTAGTTCGGATCAGTGCTGGAAATTGTAACAATAATTACTTTGTAACACCTAATTTGGGGTCGAGGTGTTCCTGCATAAATGGGGTGCATTAACGAGGTGCTGAGCCATGAAAAGCACAGTCTCACTTAAAACACTGTCCCAAAGAAATTGGCAACAAGAACAAGTGAGACAGTAAATATGTTCTTACTTAATTGGGCACAAAGAAGTTGCGTTGAAAAATCTTACTGTGTTAAGAAGACGTGTTGTAGAGATATTTTGTGTACCCATAATTTTTCAGAGGATAATAATAAGATAACTCTGGTGGTTAATGCACTTCCTGGAAAGATCTGTGTTTTGCTTGGTCACAGTTTTGACTCCCAATGAAGAATATAGGGTTAATGTGCCTGCTGCAAACCACATCGTTTATCAAGATCACAGATTTCTATTTTATGCAGCTAGGTGAGTAGGTTACTGCTTTTGGTAGAGAGATCCTTTTGTTGCTCCCAGTTCATATTTTGCTGTCCCCCCTAAAGTAGCACAATGAGCTGAGAACCAGCACCCAGGGGCTCTATTCAAACATCAAGGCTGGGGTGTAGAATGGTGTTTTTTTTTCTAAATTGTTTATTATGTTGCTAAAAGAGTTCATTTGGATAGTAATATAGTCTTATCAGTACAGACAATCTCAACCACTAACGTATGTTTTAAATCCCGATTTTTATTTATTTATTTATTTATTTTTTTCTCTAGTCCAAGCACTTTCAATCAATCAATCAATCATATCATTTGTAAAGTGCACTACTCACCCGTGAAGGTCTCAAGGCGCTGGGGTGGGGAATGCTGCTACTGCTCGAAAAGCCAGGTCTTGGAGTTTTCTGAAGGTCAACAGGTGTTGGGTCTGCCGTAGGTGGATGGGGAGGGTGTTCCAGGTCTTGGCGGCGAGGTGGGAGAAAGATCTGCCGCCTGAGGTCGCTCTTCGGAAGCGGGGGACTGTAGCGAGGGCAAAGTCGGCGGAGCGGAGGTGGCGGGTGGGGGTGTAGAAGCTGAGTCGTCTGTTAAGGTACGTTGGTCCGGTGTTGTGGAGTGCCTTGTGTGCATGGGTGAGGAGCTTGAAGGTTATCCTCTTGTTGACTGGGAGCCAGTGCAGGTCTCTCAGGTGGGGTGGGATGTGGCTGCGGCGAGGGATGTCGAGGATCAGGCGTGCAGAGGCGTTCTGGATGCGTTGGAGCTGTCTCAGGAGTTTGGCCGAGGCTCCTACGTAGAGGGCGTTTCCATAGTCCAACCTGCTGCTGACAAGGGCCTGGGTGACTGTTCTTCTCGTTTCAGTGGGGATCCACTTGTAGATCCTACAGAGCATGCGGAGGGTGTTGAAACAGGAGGAGGAGACGGCGTTGACCTGTTTAGTCATGGAGAGGGTGGAGTCGAGGATGACCCCTAGGTTGCGTGCGTGGTCGGTGGGTGTTGGAGCGGTTCCCAGTGCGGTCGGCCACCAGGAGTCGTCCCAGGCCGAAGGGTTGGATCCGACGATGAGGACCTCCATCTTGTCCGAGTTCAGCTTCAGTCGGCTGTTCCTCATCCATTCAGCAACGGCCTTCATTCCTTCGTGAAGGTTGGTTTTGGCGTTGTGGGGGTCCTTGGTGAGGGAGAGAATCAGCTGGGTGTCATCGCCGTAGAAGAGGATGTTGAGGTCGTGCCGACGGGCGACGTGGGCGAGTGGTGCCATGTACATGTAAAACAGGGTTGGGCTGAGGGATGAGCCCTGGGGTACACCGCAGATGATCTTGGTGGCTTCAGAGCGGAAGGCGGACGCTCTGTGTTCTGCCGGAGAGGAAGGAGGTGGTCCAGTCCAGGGCCTTCTCTTGGATCCCAGAGTTGTGGAGGCGTGTTTGTAGTGTATGGTGACAGACCGTGTCGAAGGCGGCTGACAAGTCCAGGAGGATGAGGGCCGCTGTTTCCAGCTGGGACTTCATGTCATCGGTGGCGGCGATAAGGGCAGTCTCAGTGCTGTGGTGGCTGCGGAACACAGACTGGGAAGGGTCCAGGATGTTGTTCTCCTCGAGGTAGCGGGTCAGTTGTTCGTTGACGGTCTGCTCGATGACCTTTGCTGGGAACGGGAGCAGGGAGATGGGCCGGAAGTTCTTGAGGTCCTTGGGGTCCACCTTGGGTTTCTTGAGTAAGGCGTTGATCTCGGCGTGCTTCCAGCTCTCCGGGAAGGTTGCTGTCTCGAAGGAGGTGTTGATGACTTTCCGGAGATGGGGTGCGATGGATGTGCTGGCTTTGTTGAAGATGTGGTGTGGGCATGGATCTGATGAAGATCCAGAGTGGATGGTGTTCATGATCTTGATGATGTCATCGTCGTTGATGTTGGTCCAGTAGAGCAGGCGGTTGGTGCGGATAGTCGTCGTGGTGGTGGAGGTCTCAGTGGTTGTCGGGGCGGTCGTGGCGTTGAAACTGTCATGGATGTCTGTGATCTTGCGGTGGAAGAAGGTGGCCAGCGAGTCACACAGGTCTTGCGAGGGTGGGACGTCGTTGGTGTTGGAGCTGGGGTTGGAGAGTTCCTTTACGATGTTGAAGAGCTCTTTGCTGTTGTGCGCGTTGTTGTCTAGGCGGTCTTTGAAGGAGGCCCTTTTGGCGGATCTGATGATGTGATGGTGGCATTCTTTTGGGCGGCGTTGCTGTCTGGTGTTCGTTCACGGAGCCAGATCTTCTCCAGCTTTCGGCAGGTTTGCTTGGAGGCCTGGAGGTCTTCAGTGAACCAGTTGGCTTTCTTGTTGGTATGATTGTTGGAGGGTTTCTTGATCTGGGTGAGGGTGTTGGCGCAGTCGTTGATCCACTGTCTGAGGTTGCGGGCGGCGGTGTCGGGGTCGGTATGGTCGGCGGGTGGTGGTTAGCTGGTCTTCGGTGACTTTGCTCCAGCAGCGGTGAGGCATCTGTTTGGTGCGGTGGTGGGTTTCTTGAAGGTGAAGTGGATGCAGCTGTGGTCGGTCCAGTGGAGTTCAGTGGTATGGTTGAAGGAGACGTGGGGGCTTGCGGAGAAGATCGGGACAAGCGTGTGACCTGCGTAGTGGGTGGGTGTTGTGACGAGTTGTCTGAGTTAGAGGTTGGCTAGGTTGTCGATCAGGGTGGTGGAGTTGGTGTCGTCATTGTTCTCGAGGTGGAAGTTCAGGTCCCCGAGGAGGATGTAGTCCATGGAGGCGAGGGCGTGTGAGCTGATGAAGATGGCGATGGAGTCGCTGAACTGTGGTCGGGGTCCGGGCGGTCTGTAGATGAGGGTTCCTCTGAGAGTGGTGCTTGGGTCGGTGTGGATCTGGAAGTGCAGGTGCTCGGTGGTGCTGAGGGTGTCGTCGGTGTTGGTCGAGACTCTGAGAGTGTTCCTGTGGCCGATGGCGATTCCTCCTCCCGCTCTGTTGGTGCGGTCCTTGCGGGTGATCTTGTAGCCTTCCGGGACGGCTATGGCTATGTCGGGTGCCGAGGCGGGGTTCAGCCAGGTCTCCGTCAGGAAGGCGACGTCTGGGGAGGTTGAGTCGAGTAGGTCCCAGAGTTCAACGGCATGTTTTCGGGCGGAGCGGGTGTTGAGAAGGATGCATCTGAGGTGGTTGGGTTCTTTCCTGGTCGGCAGCATGGTGGGGCGGATGCTTGTGAAGCTGCAGTTCCGTCAGGTGAAAGCTCCGTGGGTGCGCTTCGGGGCGGCCAGGAAGCAGGTGTGTGATCGTCTGGTGTTGAGTGCGTGGAGGGTTCTGGCATCGTAGCGGTGTCGGGCGTCGTGGCGTTCGTGGTGTCCAGGCGCTGGGCGCGGTCCAGGCACGGACGGGCACAGACAGGCTTGCCCCGCTGAGCGCGCCCGCTGCGCGTCCGCGTAGAGGCTTCCATATGAAGGGATGTTGGAGGGAGGAGCAGCTGGGAGGCGGGAGCGGTGCGGCGAATGGGATTGCAGGTGGGCGGGGCAGGGGAATAAAAACAAGTCTGGGCAAGAAAGCCAGTACAGGCACAGGGGAATAAAAACATGTCTGGGCAAGAAAGCAAGTACAGGCACAGGGGAATAAAAACAAGTCTGGGCAAGAAAGCAAGTTAGGCACAGGGGAAAAATACAAGATTAGGCAAAAACAATGCAGGCAGAGCCGTGCAGCAGCGTGGGGAGCGACCTGCCTGCGAGCAGGCTCTTTAAAATTTAAGCCTACTATCATGGACAATTGTGATTCCTACAACTTGTAGCCTTCACTGTCTGATGTAACATTTCCTGTACATTGATGCACACCCTGTATGATTTATTGTCTCTGTGTATCGTTTGTTAGATGTAAAGCGCTCTTACACCCTACATTGCTGTGAGTAGCACTATACAATAATAAAATAGAAACGTAATTTAATGCTATTTAAACCATTTTGTTGTGTAAATATTTATAGAAATATATACGTCTGACATTCGTACAGTGAATGCATGTCCTACAGGAACAAACCTTCCTCCAATTCATACTTTGTCTTAAATATGTGTGTAGTGATTAGCAGTTTGGCTTTGTTTCGCTCCATTGCATTGGCAACTAGGTGTTAGGTTCTAGATAGCTTCCAGCCATGATGGTACTTGTGCTTGAACAAAACGCCAACTGTGGTTGTCTGTTTACACTGGACCGGGGCAATGCCACTAGACCAGACCTACCACGAGGGAGCAAGGGCCGGATGCAGGGACCTGGTTAGTCCTGCTGAACAAAGTACTGTAGAACCTGGTTGAGTAGAGTTGCGAGATCCCACGCTGAGAATCTGACGCACAGCAGTAGTTCAGATGAGCTGCAGGCGGCAATGCAAGGTCCTATGTCAATTAGGGGTAGTGCAGTGGCGTTTCCGAAGAAGCTGTCAATGAGACTTTTGAGACAAGGTCCTGCATTGTCCTCAAGGATGCTGTCAATGGAAGCTTGCAATGCGAAATCCTGCATGGATGTGTCGCACAGTTGTGGGTCCGATGCAGAGCTGCAAGGAAGTGCATTGTGCTGGGTCAGTCTGCCCTTGAGCCAACAGCTAAGCTGGCTGAGCATCTTCAGGCCTACTTCCGAGGATCCAGGACTGGGGTGGCACCACTTGGGGAGGGGCAACTTGCTGTGTTCAAGGTGGTTGGAGCCTTTTCTGCCTCTGCAGCTCTGATCAGGATGCCAGCCAACTAGCTCTTTGAGTCAGTCTGGTAGTCCTGGGTTCAGTATAGAGGTCCAGTCCTTTTCACACAGGCAGCAGGGCAGAAGAGTAGCAGTCCTTCTTAAAATAGAGCAGCCCAGAGTCCGAGTCCTTGATTTGTCCAGAGGTGTACTGAAGAGTTGGGTCTGTGGGTCCAATATTTATAGTTGGTACCAGCTTTGAAGTAGGAGAAGGTTTTGGAGGTTTTCACCCTAGAGGTGTTTGGAATTTCCTGCCTCTCTACCCTGGTCCCAACTTGTAGCTGTAGACTGGTGTGAAACCCTTTGCGAGTGTACAGAAGCAGAGCCTTTGTGATGAGCAAGTGTGGTAGGTGACCACTCTGCCCCCTTTCAAGTCAGAGATGGCCCATCCTGCCAAAACCTATTCCCCCCTTTGTCTCACTATCTGGGAGTAATACACAGAAGTCCAACCGCCAGCTACACCTCGTTATGTGACCCAGGCTGCAGCCACCAAACGGGACAAGAAAAATGCCAAATTTCTAAAAGTAAAAGACACACAATTGATGGATGGAATGCAGAACAAATCAAAACACTCACCTCCAGTCTAGATATCTTTGTTAAATCCATCATTCTTTTGCTCACCATGCCACTCCAGTTTACACCTGGCCATATGCAAATCAGTCTTGACCTTGTGCCTCATGGGAACAGTCCAGCCCAAACTGCCAAGCCATGTCCTCCCTGGACCGTAAACAAGCATCCTAGGACCGGTTTCGGGGTTTCACCCCTCATCAGCCAGGATAGCTTAAATCCAGTGGTACAGTGTGGGCCCGGGACCCACGTCTGGGCATACCCGGCGCACCTAGGGCGAGAAAGCAAAAGACACACAATTGATGGACGGATTGCAGAACAAATCAAAACATTTACCGCCAGTCAAGAGATCTGGGTTAAATCCATCATTCTTTTACTCATCATGCCACCCCAATTTAGACCTGGCCATATGCAAATCAGTCTTGACCCTGTACCTTATGAATTATGACATGGTGAGCAAAAATACGATGGATTTAGGACCAGATCTCTGTACTGGGGTCAATGTATGACATTGTTCTGCATTCTGTCCATCAATTGATCTTTTTGCATTTGTCACCCCGAGTGGGACGGGTATGCCCAGACGAGGGTCCCGTGCTCTCCATGCCACTGGAGTCAAGCTATCCTGGCTGATGAGGGGTGAATCCCCGAAACCAGTCCTAGGATGCATGGTTCCAGTCCAGGGAGGACCTGGCCTGGCAGTTAGGGCTGGACTGTTCCCATTGGACCCAGGGTCAAGACTGATTTTCAAATGGCTGGGTTCAAACTGGAATGGCTTGGTGAGCAAACAAATGATGGATTTAGGCCTGGATCTCTGTACTGGGGTGAATGTTTGACATTGTTCTGCATTCTGTCCATCAATTGTTCTTTTTGCAAATTTCTAAAAGTGCCATTTTCAGAATTGTTATTAAAAACCGGACTTTACCCATAGTGTTATAAATAACAGTTCTTTAGACACCAAACTCTACATTTCTACCTGCTCACAATTGAAAGTTAGCACTTAGTAAATGTAATAAGGTAACCCAGTGCTATCCTATGGGAGAGTTAGACTTAGAGTAGTAAAAAATGAATGTAACAGTTTTTCACTACCAGGACATTAAAACTTAAAAATGTATATGACTACATTTTTAAATACATTGCACCTTGCCATATGGTTCATATATGAACGACTTGCACACCCTGCTTTGACCAAACAGCACGTTTGAAACTAAAGAGCATATATTGGGACACCTTTCCGCCCCGAACCATTGGCACAGCTATTTTCAAAATTGCAATTGCAATGTTATTTGCTGTGCCAATGATTAGGGGCAGAAAGGTGTCCCAATATATGTTGTTGTTTAATTTCACGCATGCTGTTTGGGCTGGGCACGACGATATTGAGCACGCAACGGTAAAAAGTAGAAGACATAAACAAATCTGGGGAAACTTGTAGTCAAAGCAAGGTGTGCAACTCGTTCATATATGTTGTTTATGCACAAATGCCCTTCTGAGTTAGCACCTATAAAGCAAAGTGTAACAAAGGACATTTTTGGGATTAAGGTTGTTTTTCTCATGCAAGGCGGAACATCGTAGTTCACGCAGCAAGTTTCATTTTGTAGTGAGAAGAATATGAACATTGCAGCAATGAAGCACTGGATGAAGAACAATTTTAATACTTCGCCAGCGTTTATGAAAATGTTTAGAGTTGCATGAATATGTTTTACAATTCAGTACTTGTTGAGGTTGTAGGAAGGTGGATACCTGACTATGGTTACCCCAGATCTTTTGCCTTGTGTTTAGCTGGTTTTCGACTTAGTTGGCCTGGGATCCTGCTAATCAGGGCCCCAGGCTATCTGCTCTCTCTATAAAATGGACTCCATGTACCTTAGGTACATATCTAATTGGATATTGGGTCACCTTATGAGCCCTTGTACAGTGTACTATAGGTACCCAGGGCATAGGTGCACCCAAGGCCTACCAGGGGCTGCAGCATATCTTTTGCCACCCCTGGCTGGCCATCCAAACTGACACAACTGGCTGATCACTCAGCTGGGGCAAGGACGTGTCATCACCCCTTGCTTAGATATAGTATACCTATGTCTAACCTTATATCTGGACACATATACACCTATAAGTCAATCCTATGGCAGGCCTTAACAATCCTGAAGGCAGAGTGCTTGGTTTTATGTGAGATGCTGCTCTAGCATGAGCTGAGCCTGTCTGCAGCTTTCGGAACCATGTCCTTATAGCTGTTCTAGGATATTGCCATACCATATACTCTTAAGTGCATTATGTATCTCGCGGTCAGATGCTAACTTTGGTTTGACTTTATTAAAACATGTCGTGTAAGGCGTCATACGCTTTGGAATACTACCCCCTCGCCAATTCTGGCGACGTGGGTAGCATTCCACCCTTCTAGAGGGAGAAGACATGTTACTTCCATTAATCCTGGTTAAAGTTAACCAGAGCCTCCGCATCACAAAATGGATGCTGCTGCCACAGACACAAGTCTGACCTCCTGCTGCTGGGAGTCCTTCCAGCGAGGGAGGCTTGGACAATAGGTTTCCAGTCACAGGGAGGTGCTAGCACCACCCCAGACAGGCTATAGTGTATTGGGGCATGGAGGGCTGAATTAAATGAGACACTGCCTGGGGCACACAAGGTGTCCCATGCATAGGCCAGTTCAAACCGGTGCTGCGGCACTCCAGCCCCAGCTCTGGCGCGAAACTGGACAAAGGGAAAGGGGTGTAACCACCCCCTTCCTGGGTCCCACCCATAGGAGGGACCTAGCAGGTAATCCAGCTCCTAGATTTGGTATATAGGTAGGAGCAGAGTCCCAAGACTTTAAATAATCCTGACTGAAACTCTGATACGAAACTCTGGACCCTTCGACATCCTACTTGACGTAGAAGACTGAAGAATCTCCCTTGTGGTCAAGGAGTGACCACCCTGTGCAAGCAGGCACCATCAAGCGCTCAACGGTTTGCTTTGTTGTTGCTCCCGCCGGAGCTTGAACACAGAGCCTGACAAGACCCGGACTTCCAGACATCCAACAGCCCGATCCACAGCCACAGCAAAGCTGAGACCCGTGGAGGCGACGAGAGACGTGGGACTGGCCATCTTGGAAAGCCAGCGAATCTCTTTCCGTGCAGCTTCCGAGGCACCCTCGAAGTTGTGCATTGGGGATTGAGAAGCCCCAGCCCCGAGCATCCATTGCACCGAAGATCACCTCTCCACACTCACCGAGTGCTGCGTGGGGCCCTTTTGCATTTTCCTGCTCGACGCGTCTGTCCGGTCACATGCCCATTGGCTAGTGGCCTCTGTGACGACGAATCTTTGAATTTCCACCGCTGGTCTGGTTGCTCCAGACTGGCCCATGCTCCCCTGAAAAGGAGCAGCCCATCAGACCTTGCTGGCCTGATCCAGAAGCCATCTTCGATTCCTGCGTGGGTTGCATTTGCCAAGGCCTGTTGATTCCGAATCGAGAACCGACACCGCCAACAGCGAGAGCCTTCGTGGGACAGTCTGTGCCCAGCTCCTGGTCGTCGTTGACACCTCCTAGTCCATGTGGCAGCGGAGACAAGCTTCACGACAGCACCTGATCGCAACCCGACATCGCCTGGTTCCTTCCTGGTTCCATCCCGGTCACTGGCTAGTGACCCAGACTCTGTCCCCTCTGCTTTCAGGTACTCTTCATCCTCGATCCGTCCTTGGATCCAACCGGACTCTTCTCTTCTGGTCGCCTGCAGCATCTGTTCTCCAAGGCTCCATAGAACTCCACGACGAAACCCGACACACTTTGACACCTATGCACCCGCTTCCTGTGGGTGAGGTAACGCGAGTACTACGGTGCTCCCGTAGAGATTTACACTCCTAGTGTCCTAGTTTCAAGTGGTTAGTTTCTAGTCCAGTCGGAAGACTCCTAAAACTTTAACTTTCTATCTTTACGCACCCATTGACTTCTATGTGTGCACGCGTGTGCATTTAGACACTGCACCCGCATCCTGTGGGCCTCCTGCTCCCTAACAACTTTTAGTCCAGTGTAGCCCCAGCGATTCCCAAGGCCCTAGGCCTTACCATTGTTCGTGATGTGGTTCTTATACCACTATTTTTGTATATGGTTTTACGGGCCACCAGGGCCTATCCATATTTGTGCCACTTTTGTATGTTATATTAAGGTACTTGTTATGCGCTTGTGCTCCTGTGCTCATAAAGAGTTCAGGGGTTGTTTAGAAATAAATACATATATATTTTGAAGATATAACCTGTGTGGTGTCCTTTCATTTGGTATTAAAAGGATTGCATATGGTAAAACAGCTGGCTTCACATGCCCTTTTGAGTTTAGCCTAAGACTGCTTTTGTCCATGCTACCCCTAGGATAGCTAGTTTATAAGGTTGACTTTACCACCATCACCATCAGGGTTGTTTGGACTGGTGCAAAGTGCTCACTAGAATAATGAACATCATATACCAGGCCAACTTCTCACAGAGGTGTAATGCATTATGGGAGTAGTAGTGTTTACAGGGGAGCGCAGGAGTTTCAAGTGACACAGGTGCTAATTACGTGGAGAAGATGGAGAGGGCTGCCTGCAAGGAGGGGCTGAAGTACAGCTTAAAGTCAGGAGGGTGAAAAGAAAAGGAGAAACTTCATTTGGGATGGAGTGAGGAGGGTGATTGCTTGTTAACAGGTTTGAAATGAACACATGGAGGAAAATTGGAGAGATGTTTTGAAGATGAAAAGGAAAGGATGTTTACATTGGAAGGCTGGGGCGAAGGGGTGAAAGGTTTGGAAGCATAACATGAGAAGGAAAGTAGAGACTCGGGAGGGTCATGTTAATATGACAGGGAAAGTAGGAAAGAATAGATCGAGGCTGCAGGCAGTCATGGTTAAGGTATGGTAATGAGTTACTGAGTGAGAGGAAGCAAGTCAGGTTCCTTTAAAAAGTGGGGCTTGAGTATATCAGAAACACTAGGGGAGTGAAAAGAATGCATTCTAAGTTTTACTAATCATTAAGACTAAGGAGAGGGGGCAACTTTAAATACGAGATTTGTTGCATTTGTTCGCATATATTGGCTGAAGTAACTTTAAAGCATTTGTAATTGTTATCTTCAGTTTTCCCTGACGAAGGGCCCCAGAGGCCCGAGATGCATTGGATTTTAATAAAACTGGTACGGATGAATTTGGCTCTAGTCGTGTTCTTGAAGAAAGGTACGGATGGTCCAGCAGGAGCATTGGAAATTTGGGAAATTGCTTTTTCCTTGCACGAGGAGCATAATTAATTCAAGTGAAAGTGTGGATTATTAATAGAGAAAATTAATGAATTGTACAACGGAGAAGATGAATGTGTACAGAAAGATAACATTGCAATTGCAATTTTGAAAATAGCTGTGCCAATGGTTAGGAGCAGAAAGGTGTCCCAATATATTTTGTACCTTGCCATATGGGCCATTTAGTGCCTACCCTAGGGATGACATGCGTATTAAAAAGGAAGGTTTAGACCTCGCAAGAGGTTTATTTTGACAGGTCATTTGTTAGTATAAAACTGCACATACAGGCTGCAATGGTAGAACTGAGACAAGTTTAAAAGGCTACTTGTGTAGGTGGCACATAAGTTCTGCAGGCTCACTATAGTAGCATTTGATTTGCAGGTCCTGAGAACATGTAGGTCCACTTTACAAGGGTGTTAGAAGTAAACGAAATGTACCAAGTGCCTGAAAACCATCTTCATCTAGTTTTAAAGGAGAGAGCACTTTAGCACCATGTTAGACCTGGCACCATTGGCGTGGGTCTCCCTTCCATTTTTGCTGTTGCCCCATGTGTTTTTGCTGGTGTTAGATGCTTTGGGCACTGTGCCACTGCTGTCCAGTGCCACAGTGCGAGTGCTCCCTACTGTAAATTGATGTATTGATTAGTGGTTCCCCGATTGGAAGTTTGGTTTTCTTATCAGACCCTAGTACAGTGCACTGAGTGTGCCCAGGGCGTGTAAGTACAAATGCCGCTAGTGGGCTTGCAGCACTGATTGTGCCACCCGCAGAAGCAGCCTTGTAAAATGTGTCTAAGGTCTGCCATTCCAGAAGCTGTGTGCAGTCTGGTACTGTGATGCTGACTGGGCAAGTGCACCCACTTGCCAGGCTCTAAACCTTCCCTTTTCTTCATATTAGTCACACCTAAGGTAGGCCCAAGGGCAGGGTGCGTTGTAAGTATAAGGTAGGACAAGCCCTGATGTGTGTGGCATGTCCTAATAGTGAATTATAGCCATTTTCGTTTTTCACTATTGCAAGGCTACCTGTTCTCCATAGGCCAGAATGGGCTGCTGGATTGTTACATGTTTATAATCCTAGTAGACTCAGAGAACATGGTGGAAATTGGAGTTTAGTATGCCTGAACTCGGAATAATAAAATACATCTTTTAGTGAAGTTTATTTTAATATTCTGTGTTTGCAAATACCACTTTTAGAAAGTAGGTATTTGCTTGCCTAACCATTTGAGCCTGCCTCTGTGAGGCTGTGTATTCCGTTGTCTGGTTTTGTGAGTGACCGGGCTGGGGGATTCCAAGAGACAGGCTGGGGCAGCCCGGTGGTGAATAGGGAGATCGGCATCTAGATGGGAGGGAGTAGTTGCACCTGGGACCTGAATACGGCTGGGCCTTCCCTCTACAATGCTGTCCCTGTGGTGCGTCTGATGTCTCTGCCCTGCACACTGAAAGAAGAGAAGGAAGATTGTCAACAAAGTGCTCCAGGACTGTACTTGCCTTCTACAATGCTGGCTCTACCTCCTGTGGGGCGTCTGATGTGCCTGCCCTGCGCGGTGAAAGGAAAGGAGAAGTCTGGTAAACAGAGTGCTTCAGAACTGGCTTGAACTGGCTTGAACTGGGCACCGGCCTCTCTCCCCTCCGAGAACAAAGGATTTTGGGGTATAAGTATTGGGACCCTGATCCCAAGAAATTAGATCACTTCTGGACTTACAAGACGAAACCTCTGCTGAGGAGAGGAACCTGAAGCAACTGAGGAGAGACTATTCCCAAGCTGAAGTGCTGCTTGGGGGATTGGCCTGCAGTGGTTGCCTTACTGCCAAAGAGAGGAGAAAGAACTTTGTGGACTTTTCTTTCAACTTGTGCAAAGATCTCCAAGGGCTTGGAAGAGAGCTTGCCCCCTGACCGAAGTCCCAGGACCAGTGGACTTCACCAGCATTTGTGAATTGCTGCTGGAAACAAGTGGCTACAGAGGCAGGGAGCTGTGACCGACTCTCATGACCGGCCCGGTGTCCTGAGGCACCGCATCAAGCAACGTCCGCCTCGAACAACGCAAGCTCTGCTCTCACCGACTCCGTCCTAACGCCGTCACCGAGCCATAGCCTGCACTGCGACTGGTAGACACCGCGATGTGCAACTCCTCGCTACACCGAATCGAACTGGTCTGACTGACGCGGTCACTGCTGCTGACTTCGAGTCCTGTGACCGCACCGGAGTTGGGCACTGCCTCGCACGCTTTGCGACGCACCGCCCGACTCGCACCGCTGTCTGGAGTGATCGACGCCAGCTCCCGAACTCCGGCTCGTTCGCCGCATCGCAAGCTGCAAGCACCGCATCGAAGCACTGTCTTGTCCTGCAACGCAAGCCTTGGATCCACCGACTCTATCAATGGGCCGCTGCCTGCACCGCATCGAGGGACAATGCGTCCTGCAAGGCTTCCTTTCTGCACCGCGATGATCACTGGAACTGGCTCGCACATCATGCTGGCCGCCCCAAATAAAAGGTACTTTGACTGAGTCTGTCGACATTTGAGTGGGCCCATACCGACGCAGTCCGCTAGATTTGCTAGACTCTGTTATTTTCAACGCGCTGTAGTCGGCCCGGGCTACCGACACGCACAGAACCTTGATTTAAGCCTTTTTAACACGAACTCTTGAAAGCTAATAGTACTGTGGATTCATTTTGTCATTTATTGGTCTTGTGGTAACTCTATATAAAATATACCTATTTTTGATATAAAACTTTGTGTAGTGTTGTCACTGGGTTACTGTATGTGGTCACAAATGCTTAACTTACACCGCCTCTGAAATGAGTCTTGACTGCTTGCGCCACGCTACCTAGAGGGTGAGGAGGGGTTATTTTAGGAGTGTAATCCCCCTTACTCTGACTAGAGGAGATGGCCCTATTTGTCACAAGTACCTACCTGTGCCAACTAGAGACCCCCAATTCTAACACACCAGTAAAGTATTCAGTGTTCTAAAAGGTAACAGAAACTGGTTCAGAAAACAGGATGGTGAAGGCAAAATGTAGGAGATGACCCTGCAAGGATGGCCTGTTCCAACAGCGACCATTGCTGTGAACAAGTTGTCAAGTGGTTGATGTACAGCCAGGTTAAGGGTTTTGTGTCAGCTGAGGCTCTGCAATCAGAAAAGGTGCAGTTCCCCTGGCTCCAGAAGACTGAGGGGGAACCCCAGGTTTGGTGGGACAGGATAACGTCCAATTAATGGCAGTGATCCCACCCTACCAGACTGAATGTAAGGCACATAGTATGCTTTCATGCCCTGTACGAAACACAGCCATTTACTATATTATGTATGCAGTAAACCCCATAACCCACATTGGCCATGGTTGATCATGGTTAATGGTTTTCCCCTGAGAGTAAGATGCCTTCTCACAAGCAGTGAACATTGTACCTCAGTCTGCAGCACTCAGGTGCATAATTGGTAATGTGAAAAGGGCATGGAATTTGGGTGTGCCACTTGCCTACTACCTTTGACCATTACACCCTGAGGTGTATGTAGAGTATGGCCTACTGATATGCAATGGCATGCTCATTATCTCTTCCTAAACTACGCCAAGCCAGTAGACGTTGCTACAATACGCTGCCTTTTTTAATGTTCATATTGCAAAATTGCTGTCAAAACAGCGGTTATTAAATCACTAAGACAGCCATAGAGCCCTTACAATGCACCTCTATTCTGACCTGCCCCAGTCAAAGCTGTCCTTGCACTGAAACATCTAGAGAGCTTTTGCAGTACAGATCTGACCTGATTTGTGTCACAAATTAGAATATTAGTCTATAGAGCTCTCTCCGTGCACTTCTGACCTGCATAATGAACTGAACCTAAAGTATTAAAATATCTACAGAGCTCTTTTGATGCCACTGTGTTACTCAGTAGCATCCTTTGATTTCTTAGTACTGAAACATCCACTATCTTTCCCAGTGCCCTTGTAGCCATTTTCATCCTGCCCTATCATACTCAAGACATGCTAGGAGTTGTCAAAAGGTTTGTCAACCCTATTTGACATTATTTGGAGCTTGCTTTCTAACTAGTGAAGGTCTCCCTTTCATAAAAAGTGCAGAGGCCAGTTTTGAAGATCAACAGTTGAAAGCTGTGAGACAACAAACGCTGTAGGTTTTGGTTTTCATTATTGTAGGAACTGGTTCGGGAGCTAACAGGCTTGCACAGGTTAATGGGCCTCGTGGAAAGTGGTCCGTGTACCTCTGATATCATGGTGTTGTCATAGTGTGCGATCCAACCTTCAAGTACACCACTTAAGCACTTGACTCTGAAGGTAGCGAGGCAAGCAGTCCAAGGCTTAGTCAGGGAGGTCATTAACTCGCATAGCAACTCTGAGTAAATAGATTATCCAGCTAATGCTATATCTTGAACATGAAACAGTACTTTGTTGTATTCGCAACACAATCCTACATAAATTCTGCTAAGATATCAGGAACACACTAACAGCTTTAGTTATTGTTCTTTGCTTCCTTTTGGAATATTTTATTTTATTTTATATTTTTTGATCTTAGCCACCTGCATGTCTAGTTTCTGGGTATTTAGTTAACAGAATGTTCTTTTTATTAACATTGGTTTGGGTTTTTGATTTGTGTATGTCCAAATTATGAATTGGGATTTTTTTGCACTATAAATCTCTTGCACATATTTCCTGTTTAGTTTTTATGCTTGAACCAGAGAGTGAGCTTTAGGATGTCTTTGGCCTGGTGGGAGGCGTGATGGTGGAATTACTTTTTTTACTCTTGAGGGTCACCTGTTCCGGTTGCTGAACCTCAAACTCTGTCTTATTCAACGAGTAGGTCATGAGCTATTGGTAGTTCCAGATGTACCTATTAATAGCTCTCCTGTTTGCAGCCCAGCTCAAAAAATTAAAAGCTTTTTCTTAAAATAATACATTTATACCATAATGAGAAAGCATTTATTTAAGACTACAACGTTTATTTTCAGATTTTATAATCTGATATTTGAAGAAAAATATTCGAATTTTTAAAATATATTTAAAGCTGATATTTGAATGATAAAACACAGTATTGAGGAAACCTATTACTAATTTTCTAACGTTGGTGCCAAGTGCATTGCAGCTATGGCTGTTATGTGTTACCCTTGTAGAGAGATTCTAAATTGACAAAGCCTTTTTAGCTCTCTCCTAAAATGTTGCAGGGAGTAGTATTATATACAGTTAAGGCTTGCTGCCCTCTCATTACTTATCATTTGCTGGCTGGATTGTCTATCTTTTTACTTACTTCCTAATTGGCATGCCTCACCTCAATTCCTTTTATTTCTCTGAAGCACAGACCAAGTACCAATTGATTTAGTTTAATTTCAATCCTTCCTCTACTCGCACTGTGATTCAGGGTACTTTATTCTTTTTCTACTATTTTTTTCTGACCGGCATATTTTTTTCCCTACCTTTTGACTTTGTTTTATGTTACTGTTTTTTTGTTTGGCGCTTCCTTTTACCAACACCTTTTCTTTGGGTTGCTTAATTTCTTTGCCAATTCAGTGCTTCCTTTTAAAGCACAAATAAATGACACAGACTCGGTGTGACTGCATGTGTGTCACTGACTCTTGAAGCAGCTACTCCACTCCGCTCTTGTCTACCCCATTCTACCTGACTCTACTACAAACTATCCCAGTCTACCCCACTCCACTTCAATCTACTCCACTCTACCCCCACTCCACCTGATGTAGCCCAGTCCACCTCAATATAGCCCACTCTATCCCAATCTAGCCCACTCTATCCTACTCTATCCCAAACTACCCCACTCTACTCTACCCCACTTCACCACCCCCGCTCTGATCTACCCCCACCCCACTTCAGTCTACCCCACAACACTCCACTCCAGTCTACCACAATCAACCTCATTCTACCACACTCCAATATACCTGACTTCTCACTCCAATCGACCTCACTCTACCCTACTCCACTTTAACTCCATCTGCAATGTATCCAATCTACGCCTCTCTAATATACTCTAGTCTACTCCACTCCACTCTAGTCTATCCCCATCAATGCCACTCGACCCCACTCGAATCTACTGCACTTCAGTCTACCCCAATCTACCCAACACCACCCCAATATACCCCACTCCAGTCTACCATAATCTACTCCACTCCACTACAATCTATCCCACTTTAGCCCACTCCAGTCTACCCTAATCTTCTCCAGTCTAGCTCACCCCAAGCTCGCACACCCAATCTAGCCCACCCAAATCTACTCTGTTCTCTCTCACTCCACTGTACCCCAATAAACCGTTCCCCATTTTACCCCACCCTAATCTACCCCACTCCAATCTTCCCTACTCTACCCCATTCTAATCTGTCCCACTCAACTAGAATCTACTCCAGTGTGCCTCACTCCACTATACCCTATTCTACCACACCCCAATCTACTCCACTCCATTGTAGCCCAAGCTGCCCCCCTCTGCCCCACTCCATTCTTCCCCAATCTACTTTACACCAATTGACTCCACTACAATTTGCTCCACTCCAATCTACCCCACTCTAATCTACTGCAATCCACTTCACTCCAATCTACCCCACTCTACCTCACTCTACCCGATTCTACCCCACTCCATTCTATCCCACTCCAATCTGTCCTGCTGCACGTCACTACAATCTACCCCACTATACCCCATTCCAGCTTACCCCACTCCACTCTTCCCCCTCTATCCCACTGTACCACAATCTACCCCTCTCCTTTACAATCTATCCCACTCCACTCTACCCAATATTCACCCCATTCCAATACCAATTTACCCCATTCTACCCCAATTTACTCCACTCTACCCACAATTTACCCCACTCCTCTCTACCCCAGCCTACCTCGCCACTCCAAACCACCCCACCTGACCCCACACCACTAGCTTTTAGCCATGTTGAACAGCAGCCACATTGTTGTACAGCATGGCTAAAACACATCGCCAAAGCCAATACCTCTCGCATAGCAATAACTATTGGCTATGCCAAAGCTTGCTTTGCATTACTTTTGCCAACAATACTTGATGTACTGAAGAGATCACAGCTTTTTATCTTCATATTGTGGACATTATTATAATATAATGTATTGTGTGGTCACTATTACAATACTAGTGATCCAGTGGAAACAGCATACATTTTATTTTCATTGACATTAACCCTACTATATCGCAATTAGGATTTTTCATTATAACCAAAGTTTGGGCCCATGGAAACCTAATAACCACTTACATACATCAGGTCCTCCGATAGATCTTTGGTAGAGATAATAGGGACTCGATAATGGATGCTATTTCCCTCATGAGGACCTTTAATGAAAGAAAAGCCTGTCCAGCAACAGTAATCACAATATACATATGTCTAGATATTCAGTAATAATGACAAACTCTGAATACTTATCAAGTTACTTTTATCTAAATATTTCAAAATATGAATGGTGTACACACAAGTATATAGGAAATATCAATTGTTCATTATTCTGTTATTACAGGTAAATTCACAATAAAGAAACGCAGTTCATTACAAATACATCAAAATTCAATAACAAGTGTGAGAGGAGAGAGATAAGAGACAAAAGAATATGCAAATATCTGTATGTAAATCAGAATGTCATATGAACCTAGGTCAAAGAATACTAATGCACACCCTACAAAAGTCAGAAATAGCTAACCCTTTGGCCAAAAATGTATAGCTTAAGCAACATCATCAGCTGATGAAGTGCAAGATAATCAGGATATTGCAAGGATAATAGCCAGCCAAAGTAGCATAGAGGTTACATCAGCATAGGCTCTCTTCTCATAGAAACAGCTACTGCCAGGTTATTTTCTCCCGGTAATAATGGTACCCCAAATGATAAAGAGTTCAATTCCCCTAAAGTTGCAGTTTCACAGTTCCACGCAATTCCATTGGTCAGACTTTGAGATGAGCATCATCTTAGTCAGTTCTTTTGAATTTCTCTGTTTAAGTTTTCGGTTTAAAATGAATGTCATCATCGCTCTTCAGAAGCAGAACAAGAAATTATAACTTCGTGTCCTCGCGCTCGCTCCCACATCAGCTTGCAACATTAGTTGACACAATTATTCATAGAAAGAAATACTCTAGCCATAGGAAGGAAGTCCTAGTAATATGCTAAGCACAGCTAAACAAATAGCTTTTTAGAAATAGTGAAGGACAAAATACATTCTTCTGTGGCCTATGTTAAGGAATGGAAAATTACTTCTGAGGAATAAAACTTGCGCATTACTATTTTAAGAAAAGAAAGAAACCCATAAAGAAAACAAAAATTAAAGATTCATTATTCAAATTAAATCCATAGGCATAATCAAAACTTTCAATAATCAAGCTATTAATAATATTTGCTTTTCTCTTGATATGAAGAAAAGATAGATTTCATGAAACATTTTCTGAAAGCATCTCTATTATTACGATTTCATAATTCTACATGTAAGTTTTGAAATGCATTTTCAAGTCTCTCTCCCTTAACATGTTAAAATACTTCGTATATTTTCCATGCTTTCATCATGTTAAACGTCGAGGTTCTGTTTTACTAATTGTGTTGTGCCATTTGTGCACAATATACACGTAAATTCGACCAATGTTAATAATTTTTCACACCATTAGTCATTATTTCGTTAATAACTCTGTTATGAGCAGATTTGATTAAGCAAGATTATTTTGCAAAATCATGCTTTATCACTAGTGACTCAGGATGATTTTCACTAAGCATTAGTAGCTCTTATTACAGAGAAGGTTTGAGACCTCATGGATTCCCATCATCTTTTTTTTCTAAGTCAAAGCATGTGAATCTGTGACTGACCCAATAGATTTGTTGCCTTATTAGCACCTCTCTTGGATTCCCTACTTTGTGGAGATACTCAAAAAATGACCTTATAGGCACACCTGTGTTGATCATCTAAGGATAATCAAGGTTAGCTCTCAGGTCTGACCACCTGCATGCCCCCGCGACGTTGCCGCAACGAGGAGAGGTGGATAGGTATGTAGTGGAATGAGCTGTGAAAGGTGGTGTTGTGTTCTATTTTCATACCGATGATTCTGAGCCTGTTGACAGGAAATACTCAGAGAGTGACACCTGAGCTGTAGTTGTAAATAAGTAACTTTTTCATGCAGTCTTATAGTTAAAAGAAATATCATGCGTCACAAGTAATACCAGAAATGCCTCTCATCCCTTTGATGTTTTAAAAATATATATATTTTTATTAGCACATATTCTATTATCAGTGAATATCAAATTTATTTTTGGCACATAAAGGAGCACAAGGCAATAAATACATGTCTCTCATCTGATTACAAAATTCTTGCGTATCTAGCAACATCAACATACGTCTGTCCTGGTTTATGGCAATTGACCCTCATTGGACCCTCGCCTCCCGCCTGGACCCAGGTGTAATGTGTTCACGTCTGCCTCTTCCCCTGTTGTGATTAGAGGCTGCAACCCCCCCAATGTACTGTTAAGTTCCAGCCCATAGTACTTGAGCCAAGGACGCCAAATTTAAAATAAAAATTGTGGACCTCCTCTCATTTTATGTCACTTACTCTGCCCCCATATACATGTCCTTTCCACTCCTGCAGAGTTTGGGCCTGTGGTGCTCCCCAATGTTTGGCTATGTCTCTCTTGGCCACTACCACCCCCAAATTACAAAGGATGATGTTTTATCTGGCCAAGTCTAGTTCTGAAGGTATGCCCAACAAATCATACTTGGCATCCCTCGGGAACTGTAGCCCCACTATCTCGCTTAACTCACTCGTTATTTTGGCCCAGTATCTTTCTATGTGTGGACACTCCCAAAGGGTATGTATGAATAAGCCACCATCTATCGTACAGTGGAGGCAGGCAGGGGATTCCGCTAGTCCCATTTTATGGTGTCTGGACCTTGTCACGTAAGCCCAGTGGAGAATTTGGAACTGAATTGAGCGTAGCCTTGATTTGATTGCCACCTCCCTTGGATGCATTATGGCAGCTTCCCAATCTATATCCTCTAAGTTGCCCAGCGTCTCTTCAGGGCTCCCAAGTTGTCTGGGAGATTATTTATGAGGGTCTTATAAGTCCAGGACCTGGACCTAGCCTTCTCTGCTATCTCCTCTTGCAGGAGTCTGCCCTCCAGTGGTGCAAACTCAGGAGTGTTTGCAATATCTATTCCCTCTGAGGTCCACGTGTGTTGTAGTTGCATGTATTTATATCTCTGACAGTCCCTCAGCTGGAATTCTCGATGTAGGGCTTCAAATGTTATCAGGTTGCCATCCTTTATCAAGTCTCCTACTTTGGAGATTCCGATCAAGTCCTAGTCTTTGAACACCTTCAATTTCCCTGTATTTGGGAGGTGCGTACCTTCCAACCGGGGCCCCCCTCGTTACCTTCTTATCCCAGCCCATTTGTTTCTCTGCACCCCACCATGCCTCCACTGTCCTCTGGGTGGCCGGTAGCAGGTGTTTAGAGCCCCTCCCCCGTTTATGTAGTCTGTGTGAGTGTGTCATGAATTGGCTTTGCTCAAGTGCGTATGCCGGGTGTTTCCCCGCAAATGTCCCCACTCGTTAATTGCTATTAGGTGTGCTGCCTGGTAGTAGGATGTTATGTCCAGCAGGACAATTCCAAGTTGTATTGTTTGTGGTGTAGTGTCTGGAGCGCTATCCTTGGTTGCTCTCCATCCCTCTCGAGCATGCACACTTCTCTATCTGTTGTCCCGAAAATGTCTTCAGGGGTCTTGTAGTGTGTATTTTGCAAGATGTATAAAAGTTTGGGGAACGTAAGCATCTTTCCACGTCCACATGGAAATCTGCCACTACCCTTCGGATGTTACCGGTGAGGCTGCGTGGTGTATCTATGAATATGTACATCCCCAGGTATTTAAAGTCTTCAGTGCTTACTTGTAGGTCTCTGGGGAGTTTCGCACTCCTGGGGGCCCTCCTACCGAGTGCAAAGTTGATTTGTCCCAGTTAAACCTATAACCTGCATATTCACCCTATATTCCGAGCACCTGGAAAAGGGCCGGTATTGTGGTTGAGGGATTGGTGACGTACAAAAGGACATCATCCGCATAGAGTGAGATGAGTTCTCCCCCCTTGCGGTCTGATGAGGCATGCCAACGGCTCCAGGGTCAACGCAAAGAGCACTGGGGAAAACGGGCACCCCTGCCTAGTGCCTCTTTCTATTGGAAACTCCTCTGACATTGCCCGGTTGACACACACCCTTGCCCGTGGCAACCTATAAAGCATCTCGATCCACGCCATGAATTTTGGTCCAAACCAAACGTCCTTCGCATATGCCACGTGAACGGCCAATGAACAGTGTCGAAGGCCATTTCTGCATTGAGAGAGCGCAGCAAGTGTGGCTCCGTTCAATCTTGGGCCATGCCTAATCAGACCTTGTCGCCCTCTTGGGCATAAACCCCGATTGGTTGGCCTGAATAAGGGAGGTGACAACTGAGGCCAGTCTGTGTGCTAGGATGGAGGCTAATATCTTCACCCTCACGTTTAAGAGTGAGATTGGCCGGTATGACCTACATTATGTTGCCGGCCTCCCGGGCTTATGAATTACCACCACTGTTGCATTCCACAAGTCGGTAGGGGGAGTGCCCTCTTCCCGAGCTGCCTGAAACATCTTGATAAGGTGTGGTCCAAATAATCTAGAGTTCGCCTTAAAGAGTTTGGCCGGCAGACCGTTAGGTCCTGGGGTTTTCCCTGTTTTTTGTTTGTGTATGGCCCCCGCCACCACTTCAAGTGTGAAATCTTCCTCAAGAACCTTCCGATTCTCTAGAGACGGGACAGGGTAATCTATTTCACGGAGATACTGCTGGATCTGAAGTTCTCCCACCCACGTCCTAGCTTTGTAAAGATCAACATAATAATCTGCGAAGGCATTGGTAAATGTCCAGTGCTGTGGTAAACGTCTGCCCGGCCCTGTGGATGGTATTCACCTACCTGGATTCAGTCTCATTCTTTCCCAGCCATGCCAGGAGCCTCCCTGCCCTATCCCCTGTCTTATACAGGCGATGCCTCAAGGCAAGATGCCGCATTTTTTTCTCTTTGCCGCCACTGCTTGTTATTCTGTGCGAGTAACTTCTCTCTGGTGGAGGTTGGAATGACTGGGGTCTACACCCATGACTTGTTCCAAGTTCAGGAGTTTGCTTTCAAGAGCCACAATGTCTTGCACCTCTTTCTTGGCTGCATTATAGGTACAGAGGCGAGCTGCAGAACAAGTACCGTGGGCACTGTGGGAACTCGCACTAGCCTTACTTCAAACAACCTTCCATAGCGTACATTAGGCATTTACAGGCTGGAATGACTACTATTCTTGCCTGCATTTCAAATATTGTAAATACTGTTGCTGTTTTTAGACCAAGAACTGCTTTTTAAATTGCACTCACCTACCTCTGTGGGCGCCGTTTTTCTCCCAGATCCACCGCAGCTAGTGCTGATTGAGTGGAGGGAGGCTCTAAACGCGACCTGCTCACAAGTAACCCTCACATCCGGTTTCACACTAGGAGAGGCCATCTTGGACACGGAGATGGTCAAGTCTCCTGACAGGCTTGCTTACACTCCACTATTTAGCAGGTATGGCACAGACGCGCAGCGGGCGCGCCAAAGGCAGGCCCGTCTGCGCATGTCCGTGCCTGGACCGGGCCTAGGGCCAGAAAAGCTGTCTCTCCACCACCAAATTCGCCCCTTACTAGGGACTTTATATTTTCCCTAAAAAATGAGTCACCGACCTGTCACCAGTATTTAGATGCGGCTAAATGGGAGGGACCTATTAGCTGCAAGAATTGCAAAAAAAATTACGCTTACACAGACACCTGCAGTTAAAGAGAAGGCCAGAAATAGTGACCTACACGGTGGCCTTATAAATGCAAGGTCAATGGGCAAACACGCTCTGCATATCGATGATTTAATTATCGATGATAATCTAGAATGCCTTTTTGGGACCGAAACTTGGCTAAAGGCTTGGTGTAACCCGGACATTGGGAATGCCCTCCCCCCTGGATATCTCATTCGGTGGGTAGATAGAGCGGTACAACGAGGGGGTGGCCTCGGGATTATCTACCGTGATACTCAAAGGTGCAACAATTACAAGACCTGAAAGGAGCAGAGGGTTTTAGTTTCTGTATTCAGTTACATGACTCCTTCTCCTTCGCAGGAGCACTTATTTATCGCCCCCCAAGTCCCCATAAAGAATTCCTAGAGAATATTGGACAGTTGATTAGCACGCTAGCTCTCAGGTTCTCTAATTTTACGTTACTAGGCGGTATTAATTTACACATCGACTCTCGCAATGACCCAGGAGCTAATTGTTTCAAGGAGACAATGGACGTGCTTGGCTTAGAACAATGTTCCATATCTCCCACTCACAGGGCGGGCCATACGTTGGACTGTATATGTTCAAACTTGGATACCTTTGAAGTCAAGCCTCCCGTCTATCAGACAAGGACAGACCATAAACTAATTTCCTTTGATATCTTGACTAAGATTAGCCTCTTAGTAGGGATTACAACAATGCCTCACAACAAGACAAGGCTAGATGGAAGGAATTTATAGGACATCCAGATCTCCTTCCCAAAGCCCTCATGGACAGACCGAACATGCTAGGAGACCCCACAGCAGATAGCCAGCTTTTTGGGCAGTGGATACATGCCCTAAAAGATCAGCTGATACACCCGGTCTCATGTCATAGTTCTTCAAAAAAGAAACCATCGGCCCCATGGTACTTGCAATCCCTAAAAGAACTACAAGGACTCGTTAGATCGTTAGACCGCATGTGGCGGCGAAACTACGATGAAAATGAGCTTAAAAATGTCAAAACTGACCTCCGAAAATATCACACCCTGATCAAAACCTCCAAAAAAGCATATTATACGGAGGCTATTAAAACTACCAATAACAATAAAAAAGAGATTTTTAAAACAGTCAATCTATTCACAAATCCTAAAAGTCTACAACAAGAAATTCCCTCCTCTCAGAGTCTCTGCAATAAGATAGCTGATTTCTTTGAAGGGAAGGTTCAGAAACTACTTAAAGATTTCCCCTCTCCCACTCTCATCTCCACGCACAAGGACATTTTCGAAGAGACAGGCAGAGCAAGTGTGCTATCACAATTGAAGAATCGCGTTTGGCCTTCATGTCCAATAAATCTGGATCTCTCTTCGATCCTTGCCCCCCTACCCTATTACACGCTCTGATAGACATTGTGAATTCCAACATAAATAACATAATCAACTCTTCCCTTTCCACAGCAAAGATCGCAGTAGAGTGGAAACTGGCTGCAGTCAAACCACTCTAAAAGAAACAACTGGCAGATCCGACTATACTCTGTAATCAACGCCCCATCTCGCTCCTCCCTAGTCTGTGTAAGCTGACTGAAAAATGTGTAAATAATCAACCTACAACATTCCTGGAGAAAACCAATGCACTGCACACTAATAAATCCGGTTTCAGAGCACAACGCTCCACAGAATCCGCACTGCTGTATAAGACTGAAACCCTGAGAGCAGCCCGGGACCTGCGAAAGAGAGCAGTCTTAGTTTTATTAGACCTGTCGGCTGCATTCGACACGGCTCACATGTCATTCTTTTAGACCGTCTCGTATCATATGGCATATCTGGCACTGTATTAGAATGGATTAGGAACTTCCTGCAAGATCGCCCTCAAGTGATCACATTAGGTCAATATATCTCTCAGGAGAAGGCAATCCTGTCAGGGGTCCCCCAGGGCTCGAGTCTTAGCCCGAACCTGTTTAATGCCTTTATGGCTCCGCTAATTAAATTAATATCGTCCTTCAATATAAACACCATGTCATAAGCGCATGATACGCAGCTAATCCTGGTCTTAGATAAAGATACTACCCAGACTGAAGAAAACCTCCAACTGTCTCACATCAACTCTCAGTTGGATGAACCATAACCACTTGAGGTGTAACTCGGGGAAAAAAATGAAATATTACCATTAGGTCAACAAAATATTTTTTCGCCAAAACTCTGGTGGCCAGAAAATACTCCTCCTCCTCCAAACACAGTAAACGTGGTTAGAAACCTTGGAATACAATTTGACACTACCCTATCGTTTAAACAGAAATCCCTGACAGTTGCCGGGACCTGTTTTCACATCATAGAAAGCCTCAAGAAATTCTTTGATCTAATTCCCATCTCAGCAAGGCAAACGGTCGCCATTGCCCTTATCACCTCCAGGCAAGATTACTGCAATAGTCTATATGCAGGAACTTATAGAGCAGTACTGCATAAGCTCCAGATGGTCCAGCATGCAGCTGCACGGCTGGTACTGAAATGGGGTCCAGGCGATCATCCGCAACAGCGGCACTAGATATCCTACACTGGTTTCCAATCCACAAACGCTTTCTGTTTAAGGTCCTTATCACTTTCAGGGCCTTCCACTCTCGGGCCCCTAATAACTCCGAACTGGTTTTAAGCGCTATGTTCCCTCCCGAAGCCTAAGATCAGCAAATGCCAATCTGCTGAAAATACCTGCCTTCAGATTAGTATCAAAGGGAGGAAAATCGCTCATGGTCTTAGGCTCAAAGGCCTGGAACAAACTCCCCCCAAAACTCTGCCAAATTACATCAGAGTCCCTGTTTAGGAAGGCACTAAAAACCTGGATCTTCAGTGCTCCGGACATTCTATTGTGGGCCTCCCACATGACCAACACAGATGTTACTGTTCATTTATTTTCTAGGAAGTACAGCTCTGAATCTACTCTCACCTCCTTCACTGTCACTGGGTCTTCGAGTTCCTAGGCATTGAGTCTTCACCCCAACCCTCCACGGGTCTCGCCACCCCCAATGTTTTTATGCTTGGTTTAGATACACGGAATTCTACATTCATCTGTGTTGCCAATCTATACAAGAGAAAATTGCCCTGAAATATACAGAACTAAGCATTATTCCATCTCCTGTAATTCACATTAGTTTTGCATCACATTGCAGCCAACACTATGCAGGCTGTGCCTGACAATACTACTTAATTGCGTTTTCCTACAAGTTGATACACAAATAGAGCAGTTGCTTGTATTGGTTGTCACCTGTTTTTTGATAAAGTATGTGTAGAAAATACCCTTGCCCTTATGAACTCTTTTAATGTTTAGGCTGGCTTAGCGACTGTTAAACTGTCTCCTAGATGAGATCAGCACAAGAGCATTCACACTGGGATTTTTGCCTGATCTTTTCAGCTATTTGTTACTTTGGATCACCCCTATTCAGATATTGTAGTGTCATTCATGTTTTGGATCAGTCCAGAGGAATAATCCCCCCTTGACAGCCTCTACTCATTTAATTTGTATGTTAAGCGTTTAGTTAAAATCTGCAGTGCTTCCAGTGCAATACATGGATGGTGCAGTGTCCAAGCACTTGAAATGGAGGCACAATGTTTTATTTTGGTTGTTGCTTTTTTTTATGCTGGTGGTGCCAATTACCTTATTGACCTTTGATCTTTTCAGAGCAGCACTCCTCCTTGTACAGTCCCGATCAGCCTGCCAGCTGTGTTTTGGCGGTGAGGGGTGGGAGGACATACGCTGGAGATCTGACAGAGACATCTATCTGCAGATTCCTTAACTTAGAATAACCCCAGGCATGAGACTGACTCCTGAATTTTTTTGCAGCAGCACCTCTGCGCGCCGGGGGACGGCGCCACACGACCCCACCGTGACGTCCACGTACGTGACGTCGGCGAGGTCCTATAAGTCTACCTGGCGCTCTGACGTCTGTTTCCTTCTTTTCCTCGTGCAACGCGGATCCGGAGTGAGCTCCTCTGGCCTGTTTTCAGGCCTCATTTTCGACGCTTCGCGTCGGGGAATAGTGTGCGATGCCTTCGGGCTTTAAGTCTTGTAATTCCTGTTCGTTGCAAATGTCCGCAACTGACCCGCATCTTATTTGTATGTGGTGTTTGGCCGAGCACCATAACTCCACGGACTGTGAAGCCTGCCAACGTCTGAAACCGAAGTCTCGGCGGGAGCGCCGTATGCAGCTTCTCTTGGCATGGCTGTCCCTGTCTGAGTCGCCTCGCCACCCGGCCTCGTCGTCGACTGCAGGTCCCTCTACTGTTCTGTTCTGCCGTCGATCGCCCTCAGGTGTCCTGGGCCGTCGTTTTCCACTTGGTAAGTCAAGGCGCTTGTCGCCTAGGTCATCAACCTCACCTTCTTCTGTTGTCAGGGGCACTAGTTCCCGAACGTGCGATCCCGACGAACAACCCCCCTCTATCCCCTCTATCCGCCCTTTCCGGGTGTGGGTGCGACTCTGGCCCAAATGGAGGCCTATGCTACGGCTTTGCAGGCCTCCGTTGGGTCCTCTCCCGTTCCTGGGGTGTCCTCGAGACCTCCGCTTCTTTTGGGGTCTCCGACGTACTCGCCGGCGGGTACTCCTCTGACACCAATTGAGGGCGGCCCAGCTGGGTCCCCCTCGTTGACCCACGGGGCCTTTGCTGCGCCGCATAGCCCCACAGGGCTCCCTGTGGCACCGCAGGTGGTTGCCGGTGCTCGCCGGTGCTCATAGCCCTGACTTGAGCACACCCCAGCCTTTCGGGCAGGCGGCTGCCTGTCCGGAGCCAGGGTCGGTGCCGTCCCGGCACCGGAGGCTCGGCTCCGCCTCCGCGTCCGCTCCTTTCTCCGGAATCTGAGCCTGCTCTGAATGAGGCGGAGCCGGGGCGGCGCCGGAAGATTGCCTCGCCTGCCCCGGTGCCCTCTTCTTCTTCAGAGGGGGACCTTGTCACCGGAGGCTGCTGAGTCGGTGTCTGATGAGGCGCAATCGGCGCCGATGTGCGTCGTTTCGGCGTTGTGTTGACGCAGAGTTCTGGACTCTTCTATAGACCCCTCTGGAGAGAGTTCTGTTGCCTTAAGGCATCACGCTTGGCTGCGAGATAGCGTCTTCCCTGAAAATATCCGGGAGCGTCTGGTTGATTTACCCTTTGATGGGGTTTTGCTCTTTGATGCTCACGCCGAGTAGGCGGTTCACCGGTTCCTGGCAGGCTTTCGTCCTCACCCTTAGGTCCTTTCAGGCCTGTCTTCTGTGGTACTTTTTCATTTTGTATCCCCAGATGCGCTCTGTGTTTAACATGGGCAGTGAGCCTTACGTCTTCTTTTTCTGTGGTCAAGGGTGCTTACCCTTTCATTGGCATCCCTTGGATGCATTTTACTTTCAGCTGTCTGTTGGCCTTCTGTGGCTGTGTTCCACAGGTTACTGTGTCCTCTGACTGTGGTTTTTCAGCCGGTGGCTCAGCTCGGCTATGTCATTACGGCTCGGAACTCAGTTCACTGGTTCGGTTTGTTACTGCATTCTTTTAGCCTGACTTATTACCCTAAGAGGTGTCCCCCGTTGTTTGGGGTATACATACTCCATGTGGGGTACTTTTACGCTATTATATAGCCTACCCTGGCCCGCCGCCCCGCCGCGCTGGAGCCGTGAGGAAATGTCCTTTGTCAGTACGTCGCCATCCCGATATCGAGATATCTATACTTTGTACCACGGTGACCGGTACCAAGCCCGAATACCAGGCCACAGTGTCTGAATTGTATTTCCAGGAGCAGCATCCCCTACATCTTCCATCTGTATCGCGGAAGGATGTTCTAAATTCCTTGATAAGGGCTGACCCGGACTTCGCTGGATTCTTGTTTGGAGTTTTATCTATTTATATCGGAGGTTTAACCATATCTAGAAAAATCAGTCTCTTTCTTTTGCGTCTGAGTATTAGGTGTGCTGTCCCACACCACTTGTCCATCCTCGCCCTGATGAAGACACCGAAACGTGCGTTGGCATTGTAACTGTTGTGGGTAGCTGGATTGTTTCTACCCCTACCCCCTGGATGATTACTGTAAACCTGTCATCCGATCGTCGTGTGGCAGTTTTTCCCCATTTTGATGCACCTGTTGATGTGATGTCTATGTGTTATGTTGGATGAATGATGATTAGTTCTGCAATGTATGCTAGCCTGACTGTGGCATTTGATTGTGATGTGTGGGACATGGGTAATGTATTAATTGTATAATAAATATTGCTTCTGTATTGTATGACTATCTATTTTGATTAAATAATTCCATTTGTTTGATGATTTTGATATCTGTCTTGGTCCGGTCCTGTGTGTGCTTACCAGTATCAGGCCTTGTTGAAATTTCTGGGCAGGTAATTTCTTGTTGTTGGTAACGTGGGCAGCGAGCCTTATGTCTTCTTTTTCTGTGGTCAAGGGTGCTTACCCTTTTATTGGCATCCCTTGGATGCGTTTTACTTTCAGCTGCCTGTTGGCCTTCTGTGGCCGTGTCCCACAGGTTGCTGTCCTCTGACTGGTTTTTCTGCGGTGGCTCAGCTTGGTAATGTCATTACGGCTCGGAACTCAGTTCACTGGTTCGGTTAGTTACTGCATTCTTTTGGCCTGGCTTATTGCCCTAAGAGGTTTCTCCCGTTGTTTGGGGTATACATACTCCATGTGGGGTACTTGTACGCTATTATATAGCCTAGCTTATCTCAGCTAGGCCTGGAGATCATGTGGGCTCCATGCGCCGCTTGGTGGTCCTTTGTACGGTGTTCTAAGTTTTTCCTTGGTGCCATCTGCTTTCGCCATGGTCATCCACCTCTCTTGGAGGTTTCATGGTCTTCTCTTCACAAACGGCTCATACCTGCCCTTAATTTTCTAGGTATGGTCCGGCATATACATTTATGTCGACATGCCGGTTGCCTTGGAATCCTCTTCCTACGTCGCCACCTCCTGTTGAGGTTTCGAGGTATGGACCAATATCTTCATGTGTGGGGGAGCTTTTCTGGGTTGTTGCAAGTTGCCCATAGGTTCCTCCTTGCTTCCGCTTACTGGAATGATTTTCATATTATCATATGCTCCCTTTTTGGTATTCGACGCTGTCTGTGTCATCTGGAGTGTGGGTCTTGGATTCTGATACTCTTCCCACCATTCGTTACCTTGGTGTTTTGGCCTCTCCCTTCGGATATGCCTACTCTTGTTAAAGCTGCGCTGTGGGACAATTCTTCTGATGCCAGTGGTCATTCATTACTGTCTGCGAGTCTATATTGTGGTTGTTCCTCCCTTTGGCTTCATGCTGCCAGGTCGGGCACTCTTCTGTTCCTGCGTAAGCCAATTTGCTGGTGGCATATTCTACCTGCTTCAGCGGGTTTGGGGTTGATGCTATTGCCCCTCTTTACCCTTTTGGGGTTGGGTGTGCGCTTGGAGTGCTTCTTGTCCTGCTGGCTATTCCCAATGCATTGCTCAGGTTCTGGCTTTTGCCTTTGGACTCTTGCCACGGGCTCTTTCGGCTTCCTTCTATAGGCTAGTCTGTTAGGCGCTGGTTGCATCTCTTCAAGTTCATATCAAGCTTAGGTCAATGCACTCTTCGTGTGCCATTTAGCGGAGAGTGATCCTTCTTCCTCTCTCTCTCTTTCCTTGCCCTGGTATAGGGATCATGCCTTTCTAACTGTCTTTTTTTATACAGGTATGGTGTGGCGCCATTCTGGTATGTTTTATGGGTATCTTCTATCCTGTGACTTCTGCTCTTCGAGCTGCTGGGGTTGCTGTCTGGCTGTTCTGCCACAGCTTTTCCCCTTTTTCCGTCACTCTGTGCTGGATCACATGCTTGGCGCTTTCTAACGTCCTGTTGCAGACCCTCCTCCCTTTTGGGGTATAGCTGTGGTATTTATTCTAAGTTAAGGAATCTGTGGCTAGATGTCTGTCAGATGTACGAGTTACTTGCCTTCTGTAACGATGTATCTGGTAGAGATGTTGTCTAGCCGCAGATTCCTATACGCCCACCCAGCCTCCCCGTTCTGTGAGGACCTTGTCTAGTGGTGTTCTCCGCTGACCTCTTCAGTTGCCATTGGGTTATATCTTAAGGGGGTTCAGATTGTTGCACTCCCCTGGGTGCTTTCATATACAGTTAACCTCCACTGAGGGCTTCTTTTCTGTTATATGGTGCGTTGTGCTGCAGATAAGTTTCTCCGAAGAAAACTGACGTCAGTGCGCCGTGTGGGACTTATAAGACCTCGCTGACGTCACGTACGTGGACGACGTCATGGCGGAGTCGTGTGTCGTCGTCCCCCGGTGCGCAGAGGTGCTGCTGCAAAAAAATTCCAGATCCAGTCTCATGCCTGGGGATATTCTAAGTTAAGGAATCTGCGGCTAGACGTCTCTACCAGATACATCGTTACAGAAGGTAAGTAACTCGTACAACAGGACCATATGACTGGCGACCTCCTTCCTACTAGATTCATCTTTAGGATTGTGCCACATATATTACTAACTGATGCTAGCTACCTTTAGAACCATATCCACTGAGCTGCGCTCCCTTCTGAGACCAGCCAGCCTTACCCCCATCGTTGTGAGGTACTGAGGCAGGAGGACAAGGATGTCTACATGACCCTAGATCGCGAGAAAAAAGCTTTGTGTAGGCTCTAAACTGAAGCTTCTGTACCTTGACCTTCTGTCTATTCCTGTTGCCCTTACAGTAGTAGTGATTGTAGTGTCTCATTGATCTCCTTTGAATACTGTGGGCATCTGCTGTAGGGAGATTAGTTTATGGTGTGACTATATTCCGTGACAGCCTGCTATGTTGCAGTATTTTATGGTATGGTATATTACAGTATTATCTTATATGATATATTATGATATCCTATGTTCGTTTTTGCTAAAATGAGTTTTATAAGCGACTGTCATTTTCGATTTACAATAGATAGGTTTCTTTTACCAGCACTCAGTGGCGGCTGGTGACTTGAAAGTGGTGGGCGTAAAAGTTCGGGATGAGTGTCCTGTGGCAAGTCAGCGGAGAAAGTCAGCTTGACAGTAATGGGGGGGGGGTTCTCCCCCCGGAAAAAGAAGTGGGCAAATGGTGCATTTTTAAGCAAATTTGAGAAACCAAGAGGTTTATAAAGCAATTGCAAAAGGGTAGACTTGAAATATTGAAACACATAAAAATGCTCCATATCTTTCTGATTAAAATTGTTCAACGTCTTATATATGACCTGTATAACTTACAAATTATACAAACAATGTCTTCTATCACTGTTTGCTGCAGATCAAGCTGCACAGCACATTTGCAGGCGCCTGGGTTACGCCCCTGCCTCATATGTATAGCAGCCTAGATTCTGATATTTTTAAAAGGTCAGTTCCCCATCTGCACAAAGGCCTTCATTCACTGCATTTATATCAGCCTCGTGATGAATCGTATATGATTGTTCCCTATAAGTCCTCAGACGACCGTGCTCCATCAGTTTAACAGCTTCATCTGACAGTAGAGCACATCGTGTTGCACACTCCTTGCTGATATCTGCGCTTCAATCTTACTGACAGCCATTTGGGGAGAACTGCTAGCTTGTCCTGCAGGGTCATAACACATTTTAGAAACGCATTATGTTTCGGCCGGGCCGTCTAATTAAAATGCTTCGCCTTCCTCTGTACATTTTGTAACCATCGAAGTTGTTAATCTTTTATTGCTTGACTTGTTACGGTTCAGCATTCTGATTCTATTGCGTGCAGTTACTAGGTTAGCCCAACTCTCTGGAGGTAGGTTTAATTCTGGCACTTTTGGCTGTTGACTGCCTTGCAGAAAAGATCAAACATACTGATTTCAATCTTTTAAACTCTACTCTGGACCTGCCCTTCTCCCCTCCCTTGCTCACCCCTCAGCAGTTCGATAGAGGTCAACCATGCACTTCACTGAATTTGTGTGATTCACTAATAATGCTTTCTTTTTCAAGAGATACAGCTCCTTGAAAAGGAGGTACGAATATGCCTTCGGGGTTTGTACATAAGTACCCTGAAGTCTCCCCACATGAGAGCAAGTGTGGCCAAGTGCTAGGGCTGCAACCTTAGTCCCGGCGAGTCCTGCTCGAATCCCGGCTTAAGCTCACCATCCTGTGATTCTAGCAAATCATTTAATCTGATCGTGGCTATCCATGTGTAAGTGTTCCCATTCTCTTTAAAAGCTGTCTAATGCCCTGCTTACAAATGTGGTCTTACTGCACTATATAAAAGTGCCAAAAGACGCCTTTTGCTGTGACATAGGCATCTATTTGCTAAGTGAGACGCCAAGTAGCACAGTTGTCCTAGACTCCAGCCTTACGTCAGCTGGCTCTGGTAACAGAGGGATTCAAACTGACGGGAATGCTACGTAGTGCCTGTGTAAAGTATAAGAAGACAAGGTGTTCAATGTGACCTGCAAAGTGAAACCATCCAACTCACCGCGTACAAGCCCATTGTTTAGAGGGTGTAGTGCCTTGACGTCCCTAACTAGGATCTTGGAGCTATGCAAATTTCAAACAAGCGCATTGTTTAGAGGGTGTAGCACCTTGACAGTCCTAACTAGGATCTTAGAGCTATGCAAACTTAAAACAAAAATAATATTGACAATACGGCAATTGCTGCTGGTTGTTTCCAGCAAGGACACTAAAAACTCACAACCATCCAGATAGTGCTAAATGGCATGTGAGCATCTCTGAACATGCCACAAAGACTGTGCCGCACCCACTACCCCCTAAAATACATAGATATATTTTTCACTCATCTGGCAGACACAGTCAAGCTTATTTATTTTCCTTTCTTTAAATGGCACGGGCTGCTCCTGCTGTACATTTTATAAATGAAGCAATACACAAATGAAACTTTGTCTCAGCCAGTAAGTACAGCTTACTCCTTTCATTTAACCCGTGACACTGTATACAACTCACGTTTAAGGAGTTGGGGGGGGGGGGGGGGTTGGAGGGTTGCCAGGGTACACATAAAAATGAATTGACGAATAAAATACTGCAGTAACAATCTCTCAATCACATGAAGCTCGAGGCTGCCCGGATCTGTGCCAGCCACACACATACTTCATGAGATGTCAGTTCAAGGTTACGAGTTCTACCTAGCAGCCGCTCCGAATCATAATATGTGAACAAATGCTTTTCATTTTCAACCAGACAACTAACCACACATTAAGAAAATAACCAAGACCTAGTGCTGACGATCCACACTATCCCCTTACCTTTCCCTCTAACGAGAAAGGCATGTAGTAATTGCCAGGCACTGCCGTCATCAGGGAAGCAGATCTGACAACTGTAAAGCAAACCACTGCCGAAAAATACAAGCAAGTAATTTTCCCAACATAAGTTGTTTCCAAATTAAGATTAAAGTTAAAAAGTTACCAAATGATTTCCAGCGCTGCCGCATCGGTCTGTGACAAATTAAATTTTAAACATGAATTAACATAGACTATAACGAGTATTAACTGTTAAGCATAATGCATGGACACCCTTAGAGTTCGTTTTTTTTATTTATTTTTTAAACCTACCTGCCTTTGGTCAGGCTGGAACCACCACAACTCTGCACAAACTCCTTTCCAGTGCTATTTGTGCTGCAAGTTCTGGCCAATCCGGAAGCGTTGTCCCCTTGCTGGAGAAGCGCAGGGATTGGATGTGCAGGCGGACCCAACACTCATTCTGAGTGCAGTGGACTGCGGTTGCCCACTACCTCACATGCACATATGGTGAGAGGCCTCTAGAGAGCATGTCGGGCTGGTCGCTGGAAGGCAGCCGGGCCAACATGACATGCACACTTTGAAATGAGTGTGGACGACCAGGAAGTGAGCCTGCATTCTATTTTGAACCCCCACCCACTCATAAATAAAGCAGCCTGGCTCCTCCGTGGCCAATAAAAAAATTGAATTCACAGCACCCGTGGCCAGAAAACTGCAGCTTTATTTATTAAAATCAGGGGCTGGTGAGGGCCAAACATAGGGGGCATCGCCCCCCGCTCTAATAAAAGAGCCGCCACTGCGTGACGGTCACGTGTTTCAGGCAGTGTGTAATTGTGTACCTATCCACCCGTGAAGTGCATGCCAAGCATCCTTTATATTGACAGACGCTGACCTGTGTACTGTATTACACAGTGCAAAATGCTGTAGAGTTGTGAACGCAGCTTTAACTAACATGGTGTATAGTGGTAACAGCAATTATGTTTGTAAAAGGCTGGGTAGTGGGGGACCAAGTGCGCGCTGCGGCGCTAAATAATAAACGCTACGCTGGTGTATGGTTTGGTTGCGCGGTCCCAACTACCGCCGCTGAGCTACACCTCTTTATTTTATTCTCTTGGCGCATGGGGGGGTTGGGGGGGCAGCCGACCCTGGGAGGCCCCCCCCCCCCGGGCTGTTTGGGAGGGGTGGGTGGGGGCCATTTTGGAGCAGTCTTCCGTTTTGGGCTATTTTGGGCTTCTTTTAGTTTTATTTGGAGCCCAACCTATAAGTGGCTTGGGCTCCTCCCCCCGGCCATCATTTTAGGCTTAGGTGACCTGGTGGCCGGGTGGTATTGACAGTTAGCTTTTGTCCCTCCCTCCCTCCCTGTGGGGATTTTTTATTCCTTTTTTATCCCCCCTCTTTTCTTTTGGCCAATTTATTATGGTTCTTTAATTAGGCGCAGCTGGTTATAACAGGTGGCCATGGGGTTTTTCTTATATTGTTATTTCATTGTCGCTTGGAACAGGTGCGGTGCGGATTAATTTGATTTGCCAGTTTTGGGCAGGATGGGAGTTGATAGTTTTGAATTTGGATTTTGTCGGGGGAAGTTGTGCAGGTGGAATTCGGGTTTGGAGGCATAGGCTGGGGGATCTGGACTGGCTTGGGCTGTAATTGGGGTTTTGAGATATGGTTTTGGGGCCTGTTGAAGTTATAATGTTTTAATGGGGCTGTTGTATGGTTTTAATATGTGATGGGGTATGTACGGGTGGGGGCGGGTTTGACGAGGGGTGAGGGGTGGGGGCGGGTGTTTTGGGGGTTGGAAAACAATACAATCATTTGGTAAAGGTTTAGATTGTTAGGCATTTGCCGAGGTTATGTTGTGTAAATGTGCACCTGTTTCAATAAAGCGGCCTTTTTCACACTCTATTTGGTCTCTTGGTCTGCTCACCTTCCCCCACCCCTCCCTCCCAATTCGCCATGTGCCAGAGCCGAGGCGTATGCCCGTGCGCCGGTGAACTGCACCGCCACCCCGCACCATGAACAGTACATTCCTCTTTACTCTTATTAAACAAAACAATATGCAAACCAACAATCTGTTACCAGTTCAGGATAATGAGGCCACTTCCGGCTCGACAAAGCAGGTACAGGTCGCCGCCCATCACGGGTCCACGGTTTGTCACATCATGAACCCTGCAAGATGGGAGGAGGGGACAGGATTCCTCAGCAGATGGTACCGGGAACACCCTTCCCGGGATGGAGGCAGAGACTGGGCAACCTCCTTCGGGACGCAGCCATCAGTAGCCTTAAGGGGGGAGCCGGACTGCTCTCCTTCAGGGTCTATCTATCTGCTGTGATGGGGGCTCCCTGTCGGTCATTTCCAAAACAGCCGTGGGTGTCACCCTCTGGCGGGTTTCACTCTCCTCAGACACTCTCTGACTTGGGCCTGCCTCCTCACTTTCCAGGATTGGGAGACTGGGAGTTCCGTAATGAACTTTTATGAGTTTTTCTGTTCCCCTCTGGGCAGTGACCATCGTGCCTCTCCGGCGAGTTATTGTCTTTTGGAACTGCTCAAATGGGAGGCGGAATTTGCTCCCTGGATGCCTCTTTGATGTAGTCCATGTCCCCTTCACAAATGGCCGATGCATTTGCTTTCTGGTTAATGCTGGACTGGTCGTTGGTGCTGGTCCTTTTGGCCAGGACCCGGGCGCTATCGATAGGGGAAGGAAACCAGTTCGGGTGATGGGGAATTGTGTCCCTCAGTACTCTGCCCATGCTCGCTGGCCCTGGTGCTCTCTCCTTCGTAATATGGGCCGTCAACCGGTATTCTCTCAGGAAACTGTAGATGGCTTATTCCAGAGGCGCTTTTTCGGCCAATGCAAATGACTTTTTTGAGGGTGCGCATGAAACGTTCAACCTCCCTGTTTGCTTGAGGCCAGCGAGGCCTCACTTTCCGATGGCGCATGCCCCAAGATCTGAGATATTCAGCAAACTATTGTCCCTGAAATGGTGGGCCATTGTCTCTCTTCATCACCTCAAAGATTCCATGGGTAGCGATGATCTTCTCCACTTTGGTGATCAACTCCTGGGCGGTTTGGCCTCCTACAATTTCGACTTCTGGGTATTTTGTGTAATCATCTATGACTATGAGGGTGTAGTGCCCGTCCTGCAGGTGCCCAAAGTCTATCCTGACACGCTTCCAAGGTCGTTGCAGGTTGTCTTCTGTAATGACGGGTGCAGGTCGCTCCGGCTGACCGGATACCTGGCACAACTGGCATGTTCTGACTGCCTGCTCTACCATCATGTCCATCTCTGGGAGCCACATTTTTGTCCTCAGCCGACTTGTTGTCTTCACGACGCCTTGGTGCCCTCTGTGTGACTTCCACCGCCTGTTGAGCAAGGCTTGACGGGATGATTAGTCACGGACCTCTCAAAAGGCATCCATTTCTGTCAATGGATAGTTCTTCTTTGACTCTCATTAGCGACTCCAATGTGGCCTTTGCTTGTGTTGTCCGTCTGGCCATACTGGTCTGGATGGAGCGCCAGTCAATAGCTTCAACCGCAGTGATGGCCAGCTGCAGACACTCTTCACTTCTGGTAGCTTCCACCAGTGTTTCGATCCTCATCGGAATCGTCCTGGACCATTCGGCCCCGAAACAAATGTATTCTTCGATGTCTTCGGCCTCCTCTTCTTCTGCTTTGGTCGCCGCCCTCGGGTGCCTCGAGAGGTAGTCTGCTGGGTTGGATGAACCCATTTGTACTCTACCCTGTAATCATATCCTTGCAGCTGGAGGATCCACTTCTCTATCCTTGGGGGGGCTTCGAGGCGGACCCTTGAAAGAGAGGTATAAGCGGCTTGTGGTCTGTGGATACTGTTAACGGGTGGCCATACACGTAAATGTGAAAATGCCGACAGGCCCAATGAATAGCTATAGCCTCCCTTTCAATCTGAGAGTAATGCTGCTAGGTTTCCGTCAGGGAGCGGCTTGCGTAGGCAAACGGATCCCATTTGTCGTTGCGTTACTGTTGCGTGAGCACTGCTCCTAGCCCGTAGGGGCCAGCATCAACGACAATGTTGGTGGGCCGGGTCAAAGAACCACAGCGTGGTGTTTGCTGAGAGTGCTGTTTTAGTGTCCTTGAAGGCTCGTTCTTGGTGGGGGCCCACTGCCACTTGGTGGTGGCCTTTGTCTGTTCCCTGAGGGGTTTCATGATGTTGGTCAGATCTGGGATGAAGCGTCCACAGAAATTAACCGTCCCCAAGAAGCTCCGCATCTCCGAGATGTTGGAGGGTGCCAGAGCACCCTGAATGTCCTGTACCTTGTCGGGATCTGGGGCCACTACTTTGTCCGAGAACATCTACCCAAAGAAACTGATTTTCTTTTGCAAGAATTGGCATTTTTCTTTGTGCCGCGTAAGGCTGGCTTCTCGGATCCATTGGAGGACACTGCGGAGCCATCTGTGATGATCCTCCAGGGATGTTGCGTATACCAACAGGTCATTGCTGACGTTAAGGACTCCCGGGAGCCCGCTTAAGACTTCCCTAAGAGGGTTCTGAAACACCTTGGCAGCGCTCGAAATCCCGAAGTTGAGGCGCTTGTATCGTCTCAGGCCTACATGGGTGGAGAATGTAGTGATATATCAGGAATCTGGATGTAGGAGCAGTTGGTGATACCCCAAGCGTAAGTCCATTTTTGAGCACCACACTGCACCATTCAGCTCCCGCAGAATGTAGTTGATAGTAGGGGTTATGTGACGTTCCCTTTTTATGGCCACGTTTGGGTGGTGCATGTCAATGCAGATGCGGACCTGCCCAGGCTGCTTCAGCTTTCTGGCCACCACTATCGGGGACACCCATGGGGTGGGCCCACTGACCTTCTCTATGATCCCTTGCCATTCCAACAACTCCAGTTCATCTTTAACTTTGTCGGAGGTGGAACCCTATGTGACTGTGTCTCATCACAACTGTTTGAACTGAGTAGTCGATGTGGAGTCAGACTTCTTTCCCTTTGAGGCATCCTATGCCTTGGAAGATATCTTCAAACTCCTCCATGATGGCCACTAATTCTTCTTCCTGGACAGCGAGGACAAAGGAGATCAGCCTCAGCTCTTCCACCGCATGGCCACTGACCAGCATTCCACTCCCTTCTTCTGTTACATACACAGTGGTGGGGATACTCATGTCCTGATGCCGAAGTTCAGTTTTGAAGCACCCCAGGAGCGGGATGAGTGTCTTCTGCTCATACGCGAATACGCAAATCTTGGCCTCGCGCAACGTTGGGCATGGACTCAGGTTTCTGTAGACATTGGAGGCCATCAGTTCAATTGAAGCCCCGGTGTCTGTGGTGGTCCACACGTCTTGGTGGTGAATCTGGATCTTACACTTTGGGAGTCTGCGCCTTTTCAGGGGCAGTTGGTCCACTGCAAATATGTAATGAACAGGATAGTCCCCTGTGTCGTCATCTATGTCTTCACTATTCTGTGTGTCGCCTACGGACAGGGCCATTTGTTTCTGAGGCTTCTCTGACCTGCACACTGCTGCAAAATGGTTTATCCGGCCACATGCCGTGCACCTTCTCCCTTTTGCCGGGCAGTCCTACATGCAGTGGGGTGTACCGCATTCCTTCCTTTTGTCCTGCTGACGCTTGCCTGGGAATTGGCGTGGTTTGGCCTTCACAACGTTCGCCTGCTCAGTCTTGATAGGGCAGTGGAGTGCAGCCTCCATGTGGGATGCCCTGGCCTTCACCAACTCCTTTGACCGTCCCATGGTGAGAATGTCTGCCAAGGGTTTGCCAGATTCCTGGAGAATGTTCTCTCTGAGCTTCGAGGAGTTAGCAGCTCTGTATTATCTGTGCCCTAATTTCTTCCTATTCATCTTGGAAACCACACGTGCTGGCCAACTCTTTCAGGCTTCCATGGAACGCATCTAACGACTCCTCTGCTTCCTGTTTGGCCTGGCGGAAGATGAATCTCTCATAGTCTCTGTTCGCCATAGGCTCAAAGTGTGCATTTAGAGCATTGAGCAATGTCACGTATGTCTTGGGGGTGGCCTCTACCAGCATTTTCTATATGCGATGTATATCTTTGCCTCCTAGGTGGAGAAGCAGCACCCGGCACCTGTCACGGCCGATGCCCGCCCCCTCGAAGTAGAATTGAATCTGTCCAGTCCTTCCATTTTGGGGCAAGTGAGGAGGGAGCGCCATCCACTATAAAGGGCTCAATTTCTGGGATCGCCGCCTTCAGGATACAACTGGGGTGTACACCCCAGTTTCAAACTTGAACTTGAAACTGGGGTGTACCTCGCAGCATGTGCGCTGCCCCGCTCTGCCAGAATGGGCAACCGCCTGACCGAGGGTACTCGTGGCCTTGCTTCACACAGGCTTTTTCACACAGCGTCCTGTCTGCCTGCACCAGGGGGTGCGTGGAGCCGAGCCCATGCGAGAGAGAGGGTGTGGATCTGGTGTGAATCTGGGGCCGCAAGGCCTTTGCCAGGGACAAAAGCTGATTCACCTCCGTGGCGCGCTGTGGAGCCGAGCGCAGTGCGGCAAAATAGCGTGTGTTCGCTACCGCCTCGTCGCCAGTGTAAAATGCTGGGTAGCGGGGGACCAAGTGCGTGCTGCAGCGCTAAATAATAAACGCTATGCTGGTGTATGGTTTGGTAGCGCGGTCCCAACTACTGCCACTGGGCCACGTCTTTTTATTTTATTATCTCGGCGCGTCTTGCGCCAGAGCCGAGGCGTACGCCCCATGTGTGGGTGAACTGCACCGCCGCCCCGCAAAATTAACATTACAACGTTGATAAAGAGTTTCATGAAACGAAAGGACTTAACTGCTATTAAAGAATGTATGTATGGGTATGTATGATAGAAATCCAGACTCTTGTCTAGTGAAAACAAACAGGAGCACACACTGTAAATTCCGATCATGGATTTCCGTCTTTCGATCAAGCTCAGGAGGACCAGATCCATATCAGAGTTTCAAGATAACCGCAAAAAATAAGTATTTGCACAGTGAATATGTAAGAGAGTTCCATTTTGATTCAGTTGTTAATGGTCAAATATGGCAAGGATGCAGCCCACCGAGACCTATGTTCGTAGTCTCTTGAGTAAAAGTGCCTGATATTGACTTTTTTATATAACTTCTGCAGCTTCCAGTTCTATAGTAGACGTTCGGATTTCCCACTTAGATGGCACCCCATTTATCGACTTCACGAGGATAAAAGACCGGGTTGACTGTTACAGACCTCAGACATATACCCTGCTAATCATATAGATGTCCACAGCATACACTCAGCTCGTTCACTCATTGTACCGTTTTTTGTATGAAGATCCCTATTCTGAAACGTAGTGCTTTTGGGGTAAAAGTTGTAAGTTGTGTTTTATTATATAGACACTTTACAAACAGCCTACCTCCCAGAAAAGCTGGGATGCCTGGGGCAGGTCATTCCATATTAGCTGTCCAGACATGTAGTTCACTCCTACCGCCCTGTAAGTGACAATGAAAAATACACTTTTGATCTAGTTCCCTTTGGGCTGAAAGCTCAGTTGTATTATTTAGTGATTGAGTTAGGGGAGATGGGGCTAACTAAGACAAGCCACAAATGGAGAATGGTTCACCTGCATCTGATTGTAGGCTTGGCAAACTCTGCAGCTGAAGAAATACAAGCACACCAACCCCAATGACCTTTACAAGCAGCAAAAACACCACCCATGCCGAAATTACCTGGGAAGGAGCCTGTCAAATATTCGTCAAGCAGGCTGTGGTCCTTGATGGGTGTTTGCTGGCTTTTGTGACCTCGGAGTTTTGTAACGCCCCTGCTGCAGTGGCTCACCTGCTTTTGTCTCATTGCACGAAACCAAGAAGCCGCATCTTCTCTGAATGTTTTAAAAGTCTTATTAGTATGGCAGGGGGACCGCGCCGGACGGAAAGACCGTCCGCCGTTTTTCCGCCCGGTCGCCTTGCGGCCGGGGCGGAAAAGGTTTAATATGGTGGCGGTGTCTATTAGACACCGCCAGCCATATTACCATGGGTTCAGTTGGATGCCTTTCCGTGGCATCAATGCCGCCACGGAAAGGCATGCGGTCTTCCTCGGGGCCCCCAGAGTGAAGGAGAGGTGGGGGGTGCACACGGGGGTACCTGTGGTACCCCCCTGCATTTACATAAACAAAGCGGCAGGCACCGCGGTGCCTGCCGCTTTGTGTATGTAAATGCATACATGCATGTTTAGCATTGTGGCGGGCGGTGCTGAGAGCACCGCCCACCACAATGCTAAACATGCAGGATGCGCCCGCCACAGTGGCGGGCGCATCCTAATACCCCCAAGGGACCCCCGCCCTTATAGCGGGCGGTCCCAATCACCGATAGGATGGCGGGCGGACTAAGTCCGCCCGCCATCCTAATGACCCCCTTAATGTGGACCAAACACAAGGAGATGATGGACGGAGTGCTGAAACTTTTCAGACACTCACCTCCAGTCACAGATCTGGGTTGAACCCATCATTGTTCTTTAGCTCTCTTTTCCACCCCCGTTCCTACGCAGCTATATGCAAATCAGTCTTGACTCTGCCTCATGGGAATAGTCCAGCCTGAACTGCCAAGCCAGGTCTTCCCTGGACCGGAAACAAGCATCCTGGGACTGGTTTCAGGGTAACACCCCTCATCAGCCAGGCTAGCTTGAATCCAGTGAGCAAGGGACCCACGTCTGGGCATACCTTGCCAACTTAGGGTGAACAAAGCAAACACAAGGAGATGATGGACAGACCGCTGAAACTGTCCAGACACTCACCCCCAGTCACATATCTGGGTTGAATCAATCATTGACTTTCCTAAAGTATTTCTCTGCTGCTTGCAAGCATCTTTATATTCCTTTCATTAAAATGTTGTGTCCATTAAGGGCCCACACTGCATAACATTCTCTTATAATGGCTGAAAAGGTGTATACCTGAAGCACCTCACATTAGCAGCATACACTGCATAACATTCTCGTATAATGGCTGAAAAGGTGTATACCTGACGCACCTCACACCAGCAGCAATGCTGTTCATGACGCAACTCCTTGGATAAATAACGCCCATGGGGATCATTGGTATGGTTAAGAACACCGGCAGTGCAATGATGTCCTTCGGATACCGTGCCATGGAACAAAGTGTCTCAAAATGTTGAAATCACACAATGCTAAAAGTTGTGTGGGGAATAGAATATAGCTTTAGAATACTGTGTGGTAGAATTACGTTTACACCATATTTTTCCGCTGAGGGTTTATATAATGGTACTTTGTTAATTAATATAGACATACCACCCGTTTTACTTAGTCATTTAGACTAATACTTTCGACACTCATATTCTGTGATTATCTTCAAATATGAGTTTTCTTTTTAGTTCGACCCTTTTGTTTGTTTAATCCTCCTAAATTGAGGTTCATGGTTTGCGTGCGTCACGAACAATTAATGTGCCTTTTGTTCCATGAAACGCTGCTGAGCCTTTCATAGCTCTGCCCTTGATAAATGAGTTGTACTCTGTTATTTTGTGGGCATGGGCACCTGGCTTGTCATGGCATCTCCCTAACATTTTCCCACGTTTCCTCGCTCTGTCGTTGCCGGAGTCTGGTTTTCCCTTACTTGATTAATGTCCCCTAACCAGTACATCCGATCCCTCTCCTGCTTCCTACTGGCCAACAAGACACTTATTACTAGCGCTTTATTCAGGGAAGATCATTTGAGTCACAAGATCCCTTCATTATTCCCTGTCTTATTCCCTTTCTTTCGTTGTACTGGGGCCTCTAGCAAATTGACACATAAGAACAGAGTGAACCTCTAAGCAAGCAAGCAACCAACATAAATTAAAACGTCCTGTGCCCTTTGTATAGGTGACGTGTGTGTGTGCGTGTGGGTGCGTGTGTGTGTGTGTGTGTGTGTGTGTGTGTGTGTGTGTGTGTGTGTTTCCGCGCACATGATGTCTGACGGTATGTTGCTCAGTTTTTATATGCACATATAAATGTAATTGCATGAGTGTGACTCGGTAAGTTAAATGGATGCCCCAGACGTTTGCTGTGATCTACAGGTCCAATGGCTGACGAAGCTCTGCCTTCGTACATCTGAAGTTTGTGAATTGAACACCATTAAAACTGGATGACATCATCCTTTTATTTGCAGCATTTACAAGTGGCAGATGTGCATTACGAAGCATTAGACAATAGAACATTTATTATAAATGTGTGACTAGATGTGTTGGGTCTGTGTGGATGGACTTTACATAAAAAGTAACCTATTGGCTTTGTCAGTGATTGCTTCTTATCTGATACACTTATCCTTCCCAAAATGAAAATAGAAGGAAATACACAATGAACTGAAGTTAATATATGAATGTTAACAATCAACTGAAGTACAATATTTATATGTTTCCAACTTCCCCTGCATAGTAACTTCAGATATCCTCGGTATTCATTTATTCCTACCTGCAAGTTTTTGGGGAGCTTACACTTGTTGCTCTCTTTGGTGACGTCCCTTTTATCAAATAGTGAATATTCCTTTAGTTGTATAAGCTCCTGTTTCTCGTATGATGTGCTGTCCTGATTTGCGGCATATTTACTGCTGCATTCAACTAGGACACATTGACTACTTTCATAAAGTATTTATATAAATGTATTTTCAACGAGAATATATATGAAGGACCTTTCCATTAGTGATTAATTTAAACACTTTAATACTTATAGTATAGAGTTGTGATTTACGTTTATTCTTTTATTTTTTAGAGCTTCTCACATGGTCATCACTTTTGTCAAACGATATCCCGATCATCTGGTTATAAATCTTGATAAGGTATGTTTTTAAACGAACAATATTCAAGTATTTTAATTCTTACTAACACAATTGCTTACATGTTGATTGTTTTAAATGTAATGCCATGCGTAATTTCTCGCTTTGAGGCATCAGCCATCGCCTTACTGACTATACAAATGTATCGCTGCTGTGGCTACTGAAGATAGGTTCTGCCACAGGTCTCCCGAGGAAGCCCTCGGGCTTTCCCATGCTCTACAGGTAAGGCAGTTTAGGTAAACTACATAACGAGTACGTGACCATCCTAAGCTCCTCGAAGGCGGTCGCTCCACACGCTGCTCCCAGCCCTGTACCTGACCTGGTATCGTAGCGCTGCTCGCGCTGTTGTTGCTCAACTCGAGTGAATTGGAGCTGATCTCTTACCTGGAAGCATTGTCCTCGCGCTGCTATTGCTTAATTGCATTTTGTGGTATCGTTGTACTGCGCATTGTTTATCCGTTACTGTACACTGTGGTATCGCTGTACTGCACATTGTTTATTTATTACTGTACACTGCTGCATTTGCTTGCTTGCTCCGATTTGTGCCTGATTGTGCCAATTTCGCTGGCCATTCCACTGCCATTCGCTTTGCCTGTGCCCCAATCTCGTCCTGGTAGCCTTTTGGCTTGCAGCCATTTTGTTGTGTTGTGGCTCCCAGCACGGCTCTCCGCCCCGCACCCGCACCCAGCTGATCTCCCTCGCCCCTCCCCCGTCATTATCCACTTATGACAGATGCATTTACGCGCAGCGTTTACGCGAAGCGGTCACGCTCCGAAGGTGCGCCAAAGGTAAGCCCGTCTACGCCCGTCCGCGCCTGGACCGCGCCCAGCGCCAGACCCCCTGGCCCCCTCAAAATCCTCTCCGCCCGCATAACATACGACACCGCAACCCTCTCAGCCCTTAATCCCGGCCGCCCTCCAAACTGCTACCAAGCCGCCCCAGGACACACCCATGGACCCTTCACCTGCCACTCCTGCAAATTCGACTGCATCAGGACCCACACCAAATCCACGAACTCCAAACACCGCTCCCACCCTAACCGCCTGAAGTGCATCCTGCTGAACACCCGCTCGGTCCACAGACATGCCATTGAACTCTGGGACCTACTCGACACTGCATCGCCGGACGTCGCTTTCCTTACAGAAACATGGCTGAACGCCTCCTCAACCCCTGACATCCCCATAGCCATCCCGGGCGATTACAAGATCATCCGAAAAGACAGCTCCAACCAAACAGGAGGAGGCATCGCCATCGTCCATAAGAACACCATCCGAATAACGACCAGCTCCGACGATACCCTCGCTACCGCCGTACACCTTTACTTCCAAATCCACACCGACCCCAGGACCACACTCAGAGGTACCCTCATCTACAGACCACCAGGAACCCGCACACAATTCAACGAAGACATCACTGACTTCATCAGCCCACATGCCCTCACCTCCGAGAACTACATTTTACTAGGAGACCTCCACTTCCACCTGGAAAAGAAAAACGACAGCAACACCACCAACCTTCTGGACAACCTGGCCAATCTCGGACTCAAACAACTTGTTGACACCCCCACCCACCTTGCCGGACACACGCTCAACCCTATCTTCACCTCCAGCAAACACATCTCCTTCGATCACACCACAGCTCTCCATTGGACGGACCACAGCTGCGTTCACTTCAGCTACAAAAAGACCACAACCCACAACCCCCCACAACCTATTCCTCGAAGAAACTGGAACAAAATCACCACCGACCAACTCTTCACTTCACTTAACCAAAACCCTCCTGCCATATCATCGGACCCAAACCATGCGGCCACCAAACTCACACAATGGATCACCCACAGCGCTGACGAATTAGCACCCTTGAAAAACCACCAGATCAAACAAGGTAACAAAAAGGTCCCCTGGTTCAACGATGACCTTAAGAAATCCAAGAAGTCATGTCGTACTCTCGAGAAAACCTGGAGAAAAAACCCAACCACTGACAACCTCACCACCCTCAAGGACGCCACCCGCAATCACCACCAATTGATCCGATCCACAAAGAAATCAGCATTCAAGGATCGACTCGACAACAACGCCCACAACAGCAAGGAACTATTCAACATCGTCAAAGAATTTACCAACCCCTCCGCCGGCACCAACGACATCATTCCCTCCCAAGACCTCTGCGACTCTTTATCCTCTTTCTTCCACAACAAAATCGCCGACATACATAACAGCTTTGAAAACCAATCCGAAGAACAGCCCACTCCACCCCCCTCCGAACCAAAACAGCACTCTCACAACCTTTGCGCCTGGAACCCCATCACCACTGAAGACACCATCCGCCTGATGAACTCCATCCACTCAGGTTCACCAACCGACCCATGTCCCCACCACATTTTCAACAAAGCAGACTCCATCATCGCACCCCATCTCCGCGATGTCATCAACTGTTCCTTCAACTCTGCTACCTTCCCGGAATGCTGGAAACATGCCGAACTCAGCGCCCTTCTGAAGAAACCCACAGCAGACCCCTCTGAATTCAAGAACTACAGCCCCATCTCACTCCTCCCATTCCCTGCCAAAGTCATTGAGAAAGCCGTCAATAGTCAGCTCGCCGCCTTCCTTGAATCCAACAAATCCCTCGACCCCTCACAGTCTGGCTTCCGAGCCAAACACAGCACCGAAACCGCCCTCATCGCAGCTACAGACGACATCCGGACGCTACTGGACAATGGAGAAACTGTCGCCCTCATCCTACTCGACCTCTCCGCCGCCTTCGACACAGTCTGTCATAGCACCCTCATACAACGCCTCAGCAACGTCGGAATACAAGGGAAAGCATTGGAATGGATCATCTCGTTCCTCGCCGGAAGAACCCAGAGAGTCTGCCTCCCCCCATTCAAATCAGAGGCCACTGAAGTCATCTGCGGCGTACCACAAGGATCATCACTCAGTCCTACCCTCTTCAACGTTTACATGAGTCCCCTCGCATCCATCGCGCGACAACACAACCTCAACATCATCTCCTACGCAGACGACATCCAGCTGATCCTCTCCCTCACCAAAGACCCAAACACCGCCAAAACCAATCTACACGAAGGAATGAAAGAAGTAGCCGAATGGATGAAGAACAGCCGTTTAAAACTAAACTCGGACAAAACGGAAGTCCTCATCTTAGGATCATCCCCCTTCATCCTGGGACGACTCATGGTGGCCACCGGCCCTGGGTACAGCACCCACACCTACAGATCAAGCACGTAACCTTGGCTTCATCCTGGACTCCTCCCTCTCGATGACCAGACAAGTCAACGCCGTCTCATCTTCATGCTTCAACATCCTACGTATGCTCAAAAAAATCTTCAGTTGGATCCCCGCCGAAACAAGAAAGACAGTCACCCACGCTCTGGTCACTAGCCGACTGGATTATGGAAATACCCTTTACGCCGGAACCACAGCCAAATTACAGAAAAAACTCCAAAACGCCTCAGCCAGACTCATACTGGACATCCCCCGTCAAGCTCACATCTCCGGTCACCTGAAAGACCTCCACTGGCTCCCCGTCAACAAAAGAATAACGTTCCGTCTCCTCACCCACGCACACAAGGCCCTCTACGACCTAGGACCCGAATGCCTCAACACAAGACTGTCCTTCTACACACCCACCCGCCAACTACGATCATCCAATCAAGCCCTCGCCGCAATTCCGCGCATCCACAGATCCACCATGGGAGGAAGATCCTTCTCCTATTTAGCGGCCAAAACCTGGAATTCTCTCCCCACTCACCTCCGCCTCACACAGAACCACCTCTCCTTCAGAAAGCAGCTAAAAACCTGGCTTTTCGATAAATAATGCACCCACCCTCCCTCAAGCGCCTTGAGACCCTCTGGGTGAGTAGTGCGCTATACAAATTCTGGAACTTGAACTTGAGTGACTGTCTCCTATATTGTCTCAAAATGTTATTTCTGTTTGAAGCGCCATTGCTGAATCAGTTGCTTATCTGGAATTAACATTGTGCTTACTTTGTTTATTTTGTACTATTTTGCCTGTTTTTCTATTGCCTAGCTCGCCTTATTGGTTTGACCACATTCCCCGACAGGTGATGACACCTGCTTTTCCCTTAAGAACTAATCCCAGATTGCTGACACCCTCCTCTCTCCATCCCAGCTGACCTTCAGCATGTTCTGTCTTCTGTAGTCCAGTGGGATCAGTCACCCGCGCATCCCTTTCACCACAATTTAATCCCTCCTCCCTTTGCTTTCAGTGTTTCTATCCATTCTGGGTGTCTAGTTGAGGGCGAAAAGGTTAAGTGCATCTTCCTGTGGCAGTCTGTAGGGCAGGAGTTGGTCTAGAGCCAAATCCCGCTTTCAATCCTTCTCCATCCTGTACTCCCCTCTCTTGCAACCCCTCAACCCTAATAGCTATTCCTTTACACAGCATTATTCTTCCAATGATTCTACACTTCTGGTTACCTAGACACTCTTAATATGTGATAATTCTTATTAATTTCTTTCCATAATTGTCCCACTCTGTGGCATCTCTTCTTTGACTCCTGGTAGACTTCATAAACTACACTGTGTGTGGAGAAGTGTGGCTCACTGGTTAGAGGAGGCAGACCTGGAAGCAGAGGTCAGCCCGGGACCAGGGTTCAATTCCCGGCTCGGCGGGGTCTTGAGTCCTAAAATGTCCATGGACTCGACAATTCTCGTGCCTACTCGATTCACAGGTTCACACTCTGCGACTCTGGGCAATAGCTTGCTTAATCTCCACAACGGCCCCTCGCGGCGGGATGCCTGGCTTTCACCTTGCGGATACCCTGCCGGGGTTATCTCACAGGGGAATACCAGGACGGGTTCCCTAAGCAAGCGCTTAGAAACCGCTTGGTGATTTGCACTATATAAATTCCTGTACATTTACATTTACACTCCTACCTCCTGGTTTCTTTTATTGGATGTCTCCTCTTCTGCTCTTGGATGGACCGCCTACTACACATTTCCTGATTTCATTAGGTTGTTCCACTAACTCCTCCTCATTCCTGGTGTACCGCATAGCACATGCTCCATCTGTCAACTGCACCTTTCCCTGGATTGTTCCTCTTGCACTCCTTAGTGAACCCCAGAAGATGAGTTCTCTTGTTTCTTTTGCACTTGTTCTCTGAGAGTAATTACTCTTTGCTCCTGGATGGATATCAGATAACCTATTCCATTTTTACCATCCTACTTTAGGGACTTGCTCCTCTTTAACTTATGGTAAACCCAATAGAGCATGTATGGCCAACCATTCTTATGGGATGGGGTTTGCAATAATTTTGGGAACCAGGGGGCCACTTGAGTGAAACAAGCGAGCCAGACCAATACAGAGGTACTTTGTGAGAGCCCAGTATGTATTAGAGTTGGTATACCATTGTGTTAAATAAATGTTCTCAGTTTCACATCACTTGGCTCCCTATCTACATACCCCCAGCACACTTACTCACTGAGACTCCAGTCATCTGCCTTCGCTCTTAAGGAAGTGCAGCAGTGCATTTAATTGTTTACTTCCTATTTAATATAATAGCCATGCAGGTTTATAGCAGTGAGGAAATGCCCGATGCACTGCACTGTATGTGACCTGTAGATCACTGGTACAGATTTTAGTGCGAGAGTTCAGTTTCTTCATGCAGCCATTGTAGATATCCTAGTGTAACCTGCAGGTCACAAGTTCCGACCCTGAGAAATAGTTCAGTAGGTTATATTCCTGCTGCATATATCTGCATGCTATGTGTGGTCATAAGTATGAATCCTTGCAGTGCTTTGCTTTTCAGATGTTGATGTAATGATTGACATTCAGCTGAGAAGTAGTATTACTAAGTGACTTAACACAGCACCCAGACATTACCTTGCTGGAGCTCTGAGAGTAAAAACGAATTGTTTAATCTCAAAATCTACCTTCGGCCTGACAGGAAATGATGCCAAGGGCACAATCCCACGCTGTCTTTTTTTCATTTTAGAGTGCCATAGTCCCGGTCTAGAAAGAGCGAGAGGCTGTTCTCTCTCATCAATACCCTCCTGCATTTAATTAGTACTTGTAACCGCATCTCCTGCAGTCCGCATATTTCACGACCAACAGCTCTATTCCACCTGATAGGATTTCTGAAGCAATGCCATGTCAAAAGAGTCTTGTATCTCAGTCAGCTCCATCAACACCTTTTCATCTTTAGTGTGAACAAGGCAGCTGTACTTAACGTTTCAGGTCTTCTTGTCAAATGTCGGTTTTAGCACGTACTTGCTTATTTCTGGTGTCCCGCAGGAATCCGCCTCTTGCTTTTCAATATCTGTCTGCCACTTGGCGGGCTTAGTGGAAAGCTGTGGCCTTACTCTATTCTCATATGCGAATAATACCCAGAATATTTTCTCTCTGACATCAGAGCAAAATTCCACCCTGGAAGATCTTAACAGGCTCCTGCTCTGGCTTCCTAAACACTCCTGCATCTGGCCTTCTCCAGTATTAGGGTGTCTTTCATAGATTCACATGCTTGAATAATCCCCGTCATCGAAGTGGGAGTCCCACGGTAAATAAAATAGCAATAAAATACTAATACATGTATGTAAAAACATAACACCTAAAATATGTACTAGAAAAGGTAGTAAATACCCAGACATAATTCCTACATAGGAATACATGGTAGAGAGAAAAAACACTTGTAACATATTCCTGTCATTATGTTAGTCCAAACTACAGCCAATCAGGCGTCAGCATCCCTCCAGAACCTTCTCCTCTGAGCTCAGTCCCTCAGATTTTCTACCGCACGTCGTGTGAAGGGAGTCTCCCTGAGCTCTGCTCAGTTTTCTCAACTTCTTCAAGTTTTCCTGTGATTTCCAGCATGTCTTCAAGTAAGAAGTCTTTATTTAGACCTTGCTCTTCTTGTGGGAAACCCCCACAAGAAGTGCATTTACTGTCTTTATCCTGACCATGAGGTTGGAAAATGCAAATTTTGCAGAACCCTCTCTACTAAAACCCTTAAGGACAGAGAAGGCCGTCTCCTCCTATGGCTTCAAAGACTTAAGGATAAGGATTCGGCACTTTCAGACGCGGAAAGCCTAGTGTCTGGACCTTCAAAAGCAGCCTCCAAATGCAGCAATGTGCAGGATTTGCCCCCTTCATTCCTAAAAAAGAAGCTTTCTCTGTCTTTGGCTCCTGCAGTGTCTTCTCCACCTCCTGCTACGTCCGCGCCCATGAGACCTGGCTCTCAGGCGTCTCCTGCTTCTTCCCATCATGTTTCTACTAAAAAACATGTTTCATCGTCGACGGGAGCGTCGACAATCATCCCGACGACAAGATCTGCCGTCTCCGGCTCGTCGACGGCGACTGTGACGACGACGTCTGCTTCCGGATCGTCAACGACGGCAACATCGAAGTCATCCATGTCGACGAAGGTATCTCTCAGTTTCAAGACTGTTTCATCGACGATACCTATTGCTTCGTCGTCGACGAAGAAATCTCTCTCGTCGTCAGCTAAATCTTCGTCGACGAGAGTTGTTAAGAAATCTTCTTCATCGCCGGCCCCGTGCCGAGTGCTCCGTCGACGGCGGCTTCATTAACGACGACGGCTTCGTCAACGGTGGTACCGTCGATGAAGGTTTCCTGTGCTATGACTCCGTCGACGCTTAAGCCATCATTGTCGTCGGTTCCGTCGACGACCTCGTCGTCGACGATTACATCTTCATTTGGTTCTTTGCCTTTGGTGCCGATTTCTTCCTCCGGGTCTGACTCATCCACCGTCGACCCACTGCACCAATGTCGCAAAATGCCTGTTGACCAGCTGTCCATCCCAAGTGATCCGCAGCCTCCCTCGCCCTTGTTTGCCACGGGTTCTGAGCAGGACTCAGATTCTGAAGATGATGTGGATAATTTCTTCAGGGTGGCACGCAGTCCTTCGGATTTAGTTATCAAATGCCAGGACTATGGTGAGGACGATGACGAACAGTATTTGCAGGCAGCGGAGCATTCTGTACAAGTTCCAACTGCGACATTGCCTCTGTCGTTCATCTCCAATCTGCAGCATATTTTGGAGGACTACAACCGGCGTTTCCCACCATCTCAACAGGGTTCGCCAGTGCATCATGCTCTTGCGGCTGTTGCGGCTCCTGCTGCTGTTCCGGCTCCTGCTGCTATTCCGGCTCCTGCTGATGTTCCACTACCACAACCACCAACGCCTTCACCTCAAGTTCAGACGTCAGTTCAAATACATACCACAGTGTATGCAGATGACGACGTTGATGTTCTTCCAGAACGTGAAGATGGGGAAGTTCATGATGATGATGATGACGCCACTCACATGGCTGAATGGGACAACTACCAAATTCAGACGCCATCTCCCCCGCCAGTGACGCCTGGGGATTCTCCTCCGGTGGACATTGCAAGTTTCCATCAACTGATGGATAGAGCGGCCCAACGCTTTAAGCTGCCAAGAGTCCAGAGAGAGGAGGATTGTTTCCTCTACGATTTCAAGAATCAACCGTTTAAACAAATCCATACGGTTCCCATCATAGATTTCATTTGGAATGAGGGAGTGAAATTAATGCAAACGCCTAATTCCATACCGGCGCAACTGCCCCGCCTTGAGAAGACATATAAAGCGCCCTTTGGACCTCCAGCGTGCCTGGTAGCACAGCCAAAGCTTGATTCGGTGGTCCCCCAGGCTGCACAGCGTCGTTCCCGGAACCCGACTTCTCCCATAACAGCTCCTCCTGATCGAGAGGGTCGATGCCTTGACGCTATTGGACGCAAGTTTTCCACAATGGCCTCTACCACGGTGAGAGCGGCTAATGCTTTAGCCATTTTAGGGCGCTACGACTGCCAGATGTGGTCAGACATGTCTGCCCTTGTGGCCCTCCTCCGGGACCCTTCCAAGGCGGAAGCCTTGAAGATTCCTCAAGAAGGTGAAAGAACATCTGAGGAAATTATTGACTGCGCAGTTGACGTTGCTTGTACTGGCTTTTGTCAGCTTGTAGGGGCAGCGGTTTTGCGAAGGCAAGGTTGGTTACACTCCACCTCTGTTCGCCAGGAGGTACAGGCAAAGATCCTGGATATGCCGTATGACAGTGAGTCGCTTTTTGGGGCACATGTCGATGAGGCGTTACAGTCCATCAAGAAAGACTGCTCACTCTCTAGGGACTTTGCAGTTTCGTAAGCAGCCTTTTCGTGGTGCACGCGGACGCGGCACCTCTTCCACTTTTTGCGGAGGAAACACTCAATATCGCTCCTACCACCAGGGTAATCAACGATACTCTTCCAACCAATAGCAGTCCTCTCGTCCGCAGTCTTCAAAAACCTACAGGGGAAAGTCTTCCTATAGAGGATCCACTCCCAAACGTCAATAACGTGCCTTTCCCCCCAAAAGTTGGAGGTCAAATCTCCCTGTTCTCTTTTCAGTGGTCCTCCATCACCTCGGACCGTTGGGTTCTGGACAGTGTAGCAAAGGGCCAAGCTCTAGAGTTCGTCAAGATTCCTCCTCCCACTCCACCATCTGGCCCGCCTCCACCCACCTCAAGGAGCTTTTCCATCAAGTTCGTCTAATGATCCAAAAAGGTGCCGCCAAAGTGGTTCCCAAGTCTCAAAGGGGGAAGGGATTCTATTCCTGTTTTTTCCTAATACTCAAGAAGACTGGAGACTGGCGGCCGATCCTGGATTTGCGAGCACTCAACAGATATCTCAAATGTCAATCCTTCTGCATGCTTACGCTCGTAGAGATCTTGCATCTTCTTTCCATGGACGACTTCATGACCACCATCGACCTCCAGAATGCTTACTTCCATGTCCCAATTCTTCCATGGCATCGGAAGTACTTGCGCTTCAGGGTGGGATGGAGAGACTTCCAGTTCAGAGTGCTGCCTTTCGGCCTCCGCTCCACCCCTCGTGTCATCACGAAAGTCTTGGCTCCAGTGGTGGCTTACCTGCGTCTCCAGGGCGTCCAAATATTCCCATACCTGGACGACTGCCTCCTCAAATCACAGTCTTGCAACCAGCTACTTCGGGACACTCAATTTTGTCAGGACGTGTTTCGCTCCCTCGGCCTTTCAATCAATGCCAACAAGTCCCAGATAGACCCAGCTCCCTGCAGAAATGATCTAGGGGCCACTTTGGACACAACGATGGGCAAGGCATTCGTGTCACAAGAGCGTCAACAAAAGATCCTCTGCATAGTTGAACTGATTTGTGCAAGACAGTCCGTTTCAGTCCGGATCTTGAAATCATTTCTGGGGATGGCATCATCCTGCATTGCGCTGATCCCAAATTGCATGCTACGGATTCGTCCCATTCAAGAGGAATTGGACGGACAGTGGCGTCAGGTCACCGGTTCCTTCAACGACCTCGTCAGTATAACTGCTCGCATGAGGGCGGCTCTCAAGTGGTGGCTCTCAAGTGGTGGATAGCAGCCATCCAACCTTGCAACAGGAACTTCTTTCCTTTTGACAACTCCAGAGCTCACTCTGACAACGGACGCCTCCTTAGAAGGATGGGGTGCGCACCTTCAAGGCCTGTCTATCAAAGGCAAATGGACTCTGCCCCAACGTTCTTGGCACATCAACAGGCAGGAGTTGATGGCCGTTTTTCTGGTTCTCAAGTCGTTTCTTCCAATGATCCAGGGGGAGTCGGTGCTCATTCAGACGAACAATACTACCAGTATGCACTATGTCAGCAAGCAGAGCGGGACTAAATCTCCACTCTTGTCTCGGCTGGCTCAGTCGATCTGGGATTGGGCACTCCGTCACCAGATTACATTGACCGCAGTTCATCTACCAGGCATCTGCAACATCCTAGCGGATTCCCTGAGCAGATCCACGTCGTCGACCCACGAGTGGGAGTTACATCAACCAACTCTCGAACTAGTCTTTCGACAGTGGGGTCGTCCGTCACTGGATCTCTTCGCAACCCCGGAGATCGGAAATGCCCATTTTACGCAAGTTGTCATCCCCACCACGGATGGTGCGGGAATGCCCTTTTGATGAACTGGTGCGATCTATTCGCCTACGCGTTTCCTCCGATTCCGCTGGTGGCTTGCGTGCTGTGGAAGATGCGGACACAGCCTTGCCACATTCTCCTGTTCGCCCCCAGATGGCCCCGACAAGCGTGGTTCTCGGAGCTGCTTCTTCCATCCCAGTGCGAGCCCATCCTCCTTCGTCCTCGAGTGGATCTCCTCACGATGGACAAGGGTCAGATTTGCCATCCAAACCCCTCCTCTCTGCAATTATCGGCCTGGAACCTGAGCTCCTTGAATTTGCCCATTTGAATATTTCGCCAGACTGCAGAGACATTCTCGCTTAGGCCAGAGCTCCGTCTACAGTTAAGACTTGCAAGTTCAAGCGGAAGAGGTTCTGTCATTGGTGCGTGGCTGCGAATATCCATCCTATTCATTCCACTCCGGATCAGCTACTTTTGTTCTTTTTGCCCCTGGCTCAATCAGGGCTTTCCCATTCAATCTTGAGGGTTTTCTTGGTGACAATTTCACATTTCCGTCAGGATGGCTCCTCCTCCCTCTGCTCTTCCAGAGTAATTCGCCAATTTTTCAAAGGACTGTTCCGGAAGTTCCCACCTGCCTGGCACCTCAATCTCGTCTTGGCTCAACCGATGAAGGCGCCATTCGAGCCTATCCACAAGGCGGACTTAAAGTTTCTGACCTGGAAGGTGGCCCTTCTCCTTGCTCTGACCTCATCACGTCGCGTGAGTGATATTCACGCCTTCACCATTAAACCTCCTTTTCTCCAATTCAAATCTGACTGTGTAGTGCTTCGCACCAATCCTACCTTTTTGCCTAAAGTGCCTACAGATTTCCATATTAATTAACCTGTTTTCTTAAAAAACTTCTTTGCCGATCCGCAATCTCAAGCAGGGCAACGATTACATTCTTTGGACATTAAAAGATGCCTTAAATTTTACATCAACAGGACGGCCCCTTTTCGCAGGTCCGATCAACTGTTCATTGCCTATGGACGCATGCGTAAAGGGCGTCCTGCTACCAAGCCAACTATTGCACGTTGGATTTCTTCAGCCATTGCCTTCTGCCATCAGAATGCCGGCAAGCCTCTTCAGTCTTCAGTGAGGGCTCATTCCACCAGGGCGATGTCATCCTCTACTGCCCTGTTTGCTGGTGTGCCGCTTCATCAGATCTGCAGAGCAGCCACGTGGTCCAATAGGCACACGTTCACGAAACACTACTGCCTGGATGCCATCAACGAAGTAGATACAGCAGTGGGACAGGCAGTGCTTCGCAATCTTTTTAACTAAGGTGAGCCTCTGTCTTCCCTCCTCCATTATGGTTTTTATATATTGTTATTATTACTTGCATGACTATATTATTGTCGCATTGAGTTTCTTCCATGCTGTTGCATGGCTATTTGAGCCTTGATCGGTACTACTGCTCACTATTCTATTCAAGCATGTGAATCTATGAAAGACACCCTAATACTGGAGAAGAACAATTGTTACTTACCTGTAAACAGGTGGTTCTCCAGTATTGGTGTCTTTCATAGATTCACATGCGACCCACCCTCCTCCCCTCAGAGGCTCGCTTCTCCTCATAGACTCTTTGGCCACTCCTGTGCTACGAAAATCTGAGGGACTGAGCTCTGAGGAGAAGGTTCTGGAGGAGTCCTGGCTCCTGATTGGCTGTAGTTTGGACTAACATAATGACAGGAATATGTTACAAGTGTTTTTTCTCTCTACCATGTATTCCTATGTAGGAATTATGTCTGGGTATTTACTACCTTTTCTAGTACATATTTTAGGTGTTATGTTTTTACATACATGTATTAGTATTTTATTGCTATTTTATTTACCGTGGGACTCCCACTTCGACGACAGGGAATATTCAAGAATGTGAATCTATGAAATGCACCAATAATGGAGAACCACCTGTTTACAGGTAAGTAACAATTTTTCTTCTTCATGACCTCCACTGGCTCACAGTGGAGAAGCACATCACTTTTTCAATGCACTCTGTTATATGCGCAAAATATATTGCCACTCCGGACTTCAGAACTTGCCTCTCCCTATCACCTGTACTCTACGTTCCAGCAATCAATCTCAGTTTACTGTTCCTAAAGTCAGGCGCACACGAACGGGTGGTCCCTCATTTGGTCTTTTGTGACCAAAGCTATGGAACGATGCTGCACCTCTCTGCTCAACTTTAGGAAGGAGTTGAAAACTTGGCTATTTTTAGATCTCCTCGTAAGCTGTTCCGCTTAGTGCTGTGAAACCCTCTGGGTAGCCATGCGCTCTACAAGAAATAAATTATAATAATACTTTCCCCACGTTATCCGTTGTGGAATTTACCTTAACAGTGCTTTCTGTAGCCCAGTCTCTAAAGCCCCTCATTTATGGAAGGTGTATGTCGGGTTCCAGCTTGTACCTCTAAAGGTCTTAATCTCTGCACCTTCCTGGACAGCTTTTGCTCCATTCCCAGTTTATCCTCCAATGTTTTCTCGTCCGCTTAAATATTACAATTCTTTTTGTCTGCTTGCAGGTTATTAATGGACTGGAGTACCATTGCCTTTCCCCTGTAAGTCCAGGTTCCTCAATGGAATCACCATGGACATCACCTTGATATTTCTTAGACAATGTGCAGCAAAGATTGAATAACTCCTTTTTTGTTTTGTTTGCTCCCTTGAACCATTACTTTCATTTGAATAGGAGATGTTAGGTTAGTCAGACAGAGGAAATTGTTACTACTACAATGAGACTCCCTAGAGGCCTCTCACAAGGGAAAAAGGCAACATCCAGACAGGCACACAATAGGGTCTGACTCCTTTTCACTCCCAAACTCACCCTGAAGCTCTGCCAGTTTTTAATCCGCCATTTGGGGGATATAAGACCCCAAATCATTAAAATGTAATACATTTCCATAAATAAAAAAGATGGTCATCAACACCCATTTGACAAATAATGAAACAAAGCTGATCAATATAGTCTAGTTCTAATTCCATTGATAAGTCTATAAACTCTAGGCGTACTGCCCCAAGGGTTTTAATGTCTAATTCTCAAATATAAATTTAAAACTGGTTGACTGTTCATACACCTTTCCTACACATGTCAAGAATACCATTCTTGTCACCACAGGTCTGCAAAGGAGGCATAATAAGCCCTAAAGTAGCGATTGAGAAAAATAAAATGCAATAATTCTGTTTGCTGTATGATGATCAGGATGATTATGAAAATTGTTACTAACTCTTGTGTAGGAACATTTCAGTTCTATTAAGGACACAGAGGCGAGGATTATGCATTTCTGTCCCCGCTTTATTAACATAGCAGTCTTATTTAAAACAACTTTATTTTACTTTCCATTTGCCTGCGAATAACGAAGTCACATGAATCATTGGGAATATAGAATGAAATACAACCAATCACAATGAAACGGTAGTCCATTAGATAGCCATTCAGGATGCAGTTGAGCCTGTAATAGTTCTCTCTCAGCTCCGATCCCCCTCGTTCTTTGCGCAAGTTAATCCTTAGCTACTTCTTATTGGTCCAGTTTAGCACCATCCGATCCTAGGAATAAGAGTGTCGGATCAGGCCAAATTGCGACATTGTGACTAACCAGAGATTCACATCCTAAGAATATCATCAACAGATCCTCCAAGAACAATATTACAAGTGTACACCATCATAAAGAGTTGGTACTTACTCCTTAGGGTGGGCTCCAAACAGAGAAACGACTTTCTTGCTGGGTGGAATAATCCTCGCCTCCGTGTTCTTAATAGAATTGAAACTTTCCTACACAAGAGTTAGGAACAATTTTCATTCCACGTCAGGACTGTAGGCGAGGATTATGCTGGTTCAAAGCTTGCTCGCCACCAAATGAGCCATATCCAGCACCGGCTTGAAGTAAAATCTCTTAAACTTCGAATCGAAAGACCAATTGGCAGCGTTCATAATGTTCTCCAATCTCACCCCCAGGGGGAACGCTTTAGACACTGTAGAGTCTATCTTTATATTCACATTCTTAATTCAATCCACAATGATATTTACTAAAGGATAGTAGAACATATTGAAGCACAGCCAGTGTTTATAAATAACTAAGCTTCAGTGTAACAGTGTTTCATTAGAAAACCATTTATGTATTTTCAAAAATTCTTCAAAAAACAATTTATGAGTGTTTCGCAAAGAAGAGGAAAAAAATGATTAGACCCCAGGTGAAAGAAAAACTAAAATCGAAGCAAAGAAAAACAGTGAGGGAGAATGTGAACATCCACTGTATATTGGTTGCTTTATATCAAAAGACAGCAGTTTATATTCAGTACAGTCCAGGACAGAGGGAATTAATCATTGTATCACAGTTATAGAAACCAGTTTGTATGCGTGTTGATGTCATTTCGACCCTTAAAAGAATACAAGGGTCTCATCAGGACTGAAATAGCCTGGATGTGGGCGGTTATGTAGAGAGTCAGATCCACAAATAGGGACCCACTCTAGAGTTGCAAACAATTATTGTGCCTGGTTGGTGAAGGCTTCTTCTAATGTTGACTTGCTAGGGGCGAAAATCCCCTTATTAGTTCCTTCAAAAGTTGAGAGAGCAGCTGTGGTAGTCTCTCATTAATATAGCGATGTTCTTGCTGGGCAACATTTATGTGTGCTCCTGTTTGAGCTTCCATGCTGATGACGGCCCCCGTCCGTCATGCATCACAGTGGGCGTGTGCCGATGATGGCTTGGGGCTGTCATGATCCTTCCCACTCATTAAAACGGCCGCACAGGCGCAGAATTGCGGCCGCGCCCAAGGGGTTAAAGGCTGCTATCCCGGTTAAGGGAGTCTTGGCAAGCATTGTGGAAAGGTAGCATTACTTATGTGCAGCAACCAGGGGCGGGGGGAATGCTATGCTGCTGAAATGTCATTGTCATTAATGGCAAAATGAGTAATCTCTTGGGATTCTTTGCACAGGCAGCCTCATTGTACATAAATGGTAACAGTATGTACTAACACATCAAAGGTAGCATCACACAATTTCTTTTTCTTCGGAATTACAGTTACTTTTTGTTTCACTTGTTGTTCATTTAAGTCTAGAATGTAGAGGTGGAAGGCCACTTATTTTGCACATCAGAATGTTTGTGCAGTGTTTCTGCTAAAGCTGTTATCCCATCAGACATAACAGCTGTGTAAACCTCACCTGGTAGATGAAGTCTAAATATTATGGTTACGCACTGCTGAGTAAGAATGCCTACTTGTTCCTTTCAGTACTCTCTTGCACTGATTGCCACCTCCTATGGGTACATAGTACCTTCCTCTTTCGTGCAACCCGTTTGGACACTAGAGAAACAAAAAAAACTTTGACTTCTGTAACTGAACTTGAGCTCAGTTGTGGCAAGCAACTCTTAGGTGTGGCTACTGTCTTCCTGGACGTTCTATTTTTAAGCATAGGCCAAACCTTTTAGGACTGCCTCTCAGGACTTTTAAGAGGTTTTTCAAAATAAAATTCATACACAATTCCTGTCCTTTCCTTATCAGTGCCGTTGTATGAGGTGATTAAATATTCAGCATTCTTCTTGCCGTGTGTCTTCCTTGCAATCTTTATCCAGTCTACCACACTACTAGTTGTCCAGAAATGTACCACATGTGAAAGCCCCCTCCGGACGTAGTGGTGTTTACCCTGCAGTGGGTGATAAACTGCAGCACTTTGCTTCACGAACTGTAAGGAGTCTTCTAAGGGCACGAAACTGCTCGCCAAAAAAAGATGCCTGCCGCTTTGTTTATGCAAATGCAGGGGGCCCCCAAAGTGAAGACCGCATGCCTTTCCGTGGCGGCATCGCCTCCACGTAAAGGCATCTAAAAAAGCCCATGCTAATATGGCTGGCGGTGTCTATTAGACACCGCCACCATATTAGACCTTTTCCGCCCCGGTCGCAAGGCGACCGGGGCGGAAAAGCGGCGGACGGTCTTTCTGTCCGCTGCGGTCCCCCCCGCCATACTAATATGGCCGGGGGTCATTTAGGTGAGGTTGGCCGGCGGATTGCCCCCACCAGGCCGGCAGTGGCTACCGCCAGCCTGGCGGGGGCAATCCACCCGCCATCCTAATGGGCCCCTTAGTAAGGATTAATTGAACAATGTCTTTTTATAGCATTGCCTTGCTCAAGATCACCTCCAAATCCTCGAGCCCTGAAAGTGTCACAAGAGTCTGAAAAACTTCCTATAACTCTACATTCTAACTTCAACTTGTGGGTCTCCTGCAGCTCTCATGGCACCTCTAATACTTTTTCCATATAATCATGGCATAACAACCTTTGTGTTTGCTTTCAGAAATGTGTCATTCAACGTGTGCTTGCAAAATCTCCAAGCCTCTTGTGTTTTCTATGTGAACATCAAGGAAAAACACAATAAATTGAAGTAAATGCATACAGTGCTAATACCCCTGTAACAGGGGTATTAGGACTGTCCTCTGGAGCTGGGCACCCTGCATCCACAGCCTGTTTTCCATTGTTGGCGTTACGGCCTGTGATTGTAAGACCTGCTGATCGGTGACAGCCCTCCTTTAAAATGCCCATAAGCCAGGGTATCACAGTAAGTTTGAATGGAACAAAGCCCCAACTGAGTGAATGGGTGTTAGCAACAGTCTCCTCCTGTCCTTCCACTGGGCCTTAATCTTTTCACCTCCTAAATAATGGTGAAGATTCTGGTGGAGATTGTAGGCATTCATGGCATAGTGGTGGGCATCTCTGGCACTGGCCTAATGGTGCTAATTCTGTGCATATTGTTGACACGAGTGACGTCATGGTGCCAATGTTTGGCATGATGCTGGTATTGCAGTCCTATTTCTTTGAGAATTTACGGTCATTTCTGACAAATTATGGGCATCCATGACATGGCGGTGGCCTCTTTTAGTAAAGCGCTGTCCCTATCATCCATGGCATGATTGCTGCCACTTCTAGCATAAAGCTATTGCTGGCGTGGTGTTGGGTATCACAATATTGCGAGCATTCACTTGGGATGTTGCCCACCCCTTCCATGCTGCTCACTCTGATAATAGTGGTTGCCAATCATGGCATGATATGGCTATTAATTTTCTTGCGCTTCTACTGAAGTGGAAGTACAGATTTGATTAGCGGGTCGAAATACTATTTCTTGGGTTTAAAGAATGGAGACCACATATTCCTTGTCCTGATGTTGGCCCCATCCCCAGGCTATGTAAAGGTTCATACCAAGTCCCATTAGTCAATCCCTCTGATTTACTTACCCATTCATTCATAAGTGCTCTCAAGCATCTGTCCATGTACTTACATATTCACCTATGCACTTTTTCATACCTACACCTATTTAATCATGCAGCCGCTTGTCCATGGTTGTACCACTTCATCCATGCACATGTGTGCACATCCTTTCCCTCAGAATGCCCAAATCTCTCACACTGTCAGGCAGTCATTTCACAGTTTATTCAATTTTAAAAATACATAAAAGAAAACAAAATATCATTTAAGCAATAGCAACAACAAATGGGAATCACAATACATGATTTCAACCATACATTTTTTATTTTTTTAAGATTTTATTTATCATTTTCAGTACAAGAAAACAGTCACCATGGGGCATTACATCAACAGCTTCATCACAAATCTCAAAATAGCATATAGCATGACAGCATGGATGCATAAGCACAGGCAAGTGTCAGAACATCCGGAGTACACAACAAGCAGGCAAAACGTACAATAGCACTATTTAAAAAAAAAAAAAAACAGTCATCATCGGGCTAAACCCATATCTAGCCCTGGAGCCGCCAATGTAGCGACACATGTATCACACGCACTTCCATATCATGAGCAGGAAGGTACACATGATCTCGTCCAGAGGCGTGACGAGACATCAGCAAAACAGTAAGAGTCAGCAGTTGTGATGTATCTGTGCAGTTTTAAGTGTCAGCAATATCAGTAGCAGCGCCACACACCGCCTCGCAAGCAGAGTCCCCATCCCCATTCCCCTGGGAGAGCAGGTAGGTGGTCAATGGACCCCATATGTCTCTAGGTCTGCTAGACATCGGTTGCAGCTCAGCAAAGATCCCAGATTGTTCCTGACAGTAGGCCACATCAGTAAGCCAATCCTTAAATTTCGGGGCCCTACCCCGCCCCCAACGGCACGCCCCTCTCCGTTTAGCAAGCAATAGGGCTATATCAAGGAACTTCCTATAAGTCTTAGAAGCATGCAGTGTATAACCAAGCAGCATTGACGGGGGGGCTAGGATCTATAGCCTCTCCAATCATGGTTTTCAAAGCCCCATGTACCTGCAGCCAGTAATCCTGAACGACAGGGCACTCCCAGGACAAGTGAAGGAAACCAGCATGTTCCGCATGGCAGCGCTTGCATCTATCATTATCAGATAGCCGAAATCTATACTTTCTTGCAGGAGTATAATATAGATGCTGTAAATATTTATAATGAATCATCTTGAGCCTAAAGCTGGCTGATATCCGAGCCGTAACGTCGCAGCAGTACAGCCACTGCTCTTCAGTAATCTCTATCGCCAAGTCCTCACCCCAATGTGCACGGGCAGAGCTGTTAATGCCCTGTCGTGTCGCCCTAACGCGGCCATACATGTCTGACACCAGGTGTGAACCATCTTGAGAACATAGCATAAGGTGCAGTGGGGTCAAAACTTCAGGTTCCTTGGGGAAGTCCGGCAGAATTGCCTTCATCCGTTGGCATAGTAGGACATAGTAAAAAATGTCAAGGGGAGTGGGGCTATAAGCTTTAAAAAACAAGGCCATGTTGTTGAATTGACTATCCGTAAACAGGTCTCCCCACGTGGTCACCTGCAGACGCCGACACAACAGCTGAAAACCCTTTTCCTGTAGAAGCTCCAGCCTGGGGTGATATGTCAGGGGCATACGCGCCGAATAAGACCGATTACAGCACAACATCTTGGCCATGCACCACCAAGCAACAATAGTACACGTGACCGTCGTGAATGGTGTCTCTATGGCCGTCACAGGACAGTGTATGAGGCCACTGAGAGGGAGAGGGCTAGCAACCCAGTCCTCGACCGCCAGCTAAGCCATAAAGGGTTTGGGCACCATCCAGTGGTACGCATAGTGCGCTTGGGCACATAAGTAATAGACTTCGAAATCAGGTAGATCAAAGCCTCCTTTGTCATATGGTTGTGTCAGGATCGACCATCGAGGCCGCGGTTGTTTACCCCCCCCAGAACAAGCGACACAGCTCAGCTCGCAACGTTTTAAAGAAATAAGCCCCCGGATAATAGGTGATATTAAGAAACAAATATAGAAAGCGGGGCAGTACCACCATTTTAATGAGTGATGCTCTGCCCGCCATCGATAGAGGGAGGGAGAGCCAGCGATCCACAGAAGTAGTCAGTTTGGTGGGGGCCACACCATAGTTAAGCCGCAGTGTCTCATCTTTATCCCTAGAAGCCTGGACACCCAGATAACGCAGATCTGAGCGACATCACTCCAGCGGGAAGTCCAAGGGAAAATCGGTAACTGCATCAGTGAGGGGGTAGAATTGCGATTTGGCCCAATTAATCTGCACCCCCGACAGCCTGCCAAACACCACAAACTCCCTCAACAATGGATTTAGGTGATGCACTGGGTCCGTGATGAAAAGCGCCATGTCGTCTGCGTACAGCGACACAGCAATCTGTCGCTGGAAGCACCGGAATGCCCCCTCCGGGTGTAATTGACGCAGCCGGCATGCAAGCGGCTCCACAGCTATAGCGAATAGGAGGGGGGACAGCGGGCACCCCTGTCTGGTACCTCGTGTAATAGCAATCGAGGGAGACAAACGACCATTAATAAGCACCTTCGCAGACGGCTGCGTATAAAGCAGCTGGACCCATGAGATGAACAATCTAGAGAATCCCATGCGAATCAACACAGTAAAAAGGTAGTTCCATTCGACTGAATCGAATGCCTTGGAGGCGTCTAAAAAGATTGCTGTGACAGGGAAAGCAGGGTCCACCGTCCGGATCAAGGAAAACAGGGTGAGGAGGTTGTGGGACGTAGAACGCCCAGGGACAAAACCAGACTTGTCCGGCAAAATAATTTTAGTCATCAACAGGGACAACCTGGTGGCAAGGTCCTTAGCCAAAATTTTCACATCACAATATAACAGCCAGAGTGGGCGATAGGAATCGCAGGTAGTGGGATTTTTACCGGGCTTCGAGAGAGGTGATCATAACCTCCCGCATAGAGCGTGGGAGGACCCCGTCAGCCAGGGACTCTTCGAAAACTTCCCGAAGGACAGGGGCCATTATGTCTATATAAGGCTTGTAAAACTCAACAAGGAGTCCATCCAAGCCCAGAGCCTTACCATTTTTCAGCGACATTATGGCTTCCCTGATTTCATCGAGCTCGAAGGGGCGCCCAGGAAGGTCCTTTGAACATCACTAAGCCAACAAAGAGCTACTTCACCAAGGAAGTCCTCATACTGTATTGCATCTGAAGTGGCAGTGGTATATAAGGTACTATAATGTGATGTAAATACACGCAGTATGCCCTCAGCGTCCCTTACAACCTGACCCTTTTCATCATTAATTTCAAGAATCGTATTGCTGAGGTGGGGGTTACGAGTTAAAACTGCTAGGGCCTTTCCAGGCCTGTCCCCCTCACAGTATTTCCTAGCCGTCCAATACTTCCCCTTGAATTTGGATTCTCTGGCAGCCTCCTCCTCGTATTGTCAGCTTGTCCCTAAACTCTGCATGCGTATGGGTCCGTTCGCCCGCCACCATCTGAGTCTCCAGTCCCTTCAGTTCCCTGTTCAGTTTGTGTAATGTTTTTTGTATGTCACGAAGAACACCAAAGCTCTTTGATATGCAATACCCCCTAATCGTGACCTTGAATGCCTCCCAGACAACCTCAACAGAGTCCACTGTACCCCTGTTCCGAGGGAAAAAGTCAGCTATTTCCTCCCCAACCTCCCTGCGGAATACGTCCTCTAACAAAGCCGTGGGTTGCAATCGCCATTGTGGTCTGGGAATATCCCATCCTGGCACCTGCAGGTGAAGCAGGACCGGGCAGTGGTCAGAGTATGTTCTGGGTAGATGCTCTGCCCTCACCAGGCCAGCACCCAGCCCTCTGTTCAACAAAAAGTAGTCCAGAGGAGCCCATGTACCCGTAGAGGATGTAAAGTGAGTGCCCGCCTTCCGGAGATGGTAAAGATGTATCCAGCCGTCCACTATATCCCCTTCTTCCAGTATAACCATCAAGATCTCCCTAGATCTAGGCTTGTATGATGCTACCCCATCTGTCCTATCCTGTGCAGGTATCAGTGCTACATTAAAGTCGCCACCCCAGATCACATGCTGGGAACCAATATCCACAATCCTTCCCCACAGCGTTGTAAAGAAGGTTGGCGTATCAACATTGGGTGCATAGCACGTCACAAGAGTGATAGTGTCCCTACCTAGGAGACCCCAGATTATAACATATCGACCAGCAGCATCCAGGAGCTCACCGATCACTTGGAATGGCACAGTGCGCTTTATCTATTATGGCAACCCCCCTATCATAAGTGGAGTAAGAAGAGAAATATCGAACAGCAGCCCATTTACTGGCAAAGGTAGCACGCGGCTGCGGTGCCAGGTGTGTCTCCTGTAACATAGCAATCTGAACCTGGTGTCGCTCTAAGTATGCAAGTACATTTCGACCCTTCCGTGCATCGTTAAGTCCTCTAATATTCCAGGACATACATTTCAATTGCGTATCCAGCCCTATCCCTGCCATATCTCTAACAGCAAAGTATTTGTGTGACATGCCATGTAAACATTTTCAGCTAGTTCTCTCCTCTGATGAAGCTTGTCCCCATAGAAACACGCAGCTGCCCCACCCCCTCTGTAAAGAGAAAATCCCCAACAAAGTCGCCCCTCCACCCTCCCACCACTGCATCCCAATCATGCCAGAAGCTGCCCACCCCTACCACCCCGCCCTCCCACTGCAGCAACCCCAACTTGCCAGAAGAAATCTCCCTCCCCCCTCCCTCTTGCCCTCCCTCGAAATCCAAAGGTCCCTGAAAGGTAAGTTCCATGGTAGGGGCTACACCCGCTAGGGATATCACCTAAAGAGCGCACAACCACGTCTCCCTCCCCAAGCCGCACTTCCTGTATTGCCCTCGGGTTCGGCTGAGAAGGGATAGTGGTCCCTGGACTACATTACCACTGGAAGAGTCTCACGAGTCCCAACTCTGGAAGTTCAACATAGTCTCTTAGCATAGGCACTTCAAGCTCCACAATCCCAGCGTATCACCAACGCTCAGGGCAACGCCATTCTAACTCAGGTCAAGCCTCCTCCTCGTCGTCCGGCGGATCATCTCTATGCTCAGCATCTCGACCACAACCTCCCCTCTGTGCCTTCTGGACCGCTTTTTTTTAAAAAAAATATCTTTTTATTGAAAACAAACAAATTCAAACAGTGACCGAAATGCAGAGATAGATTAGCAAGTACAACAATGACTTTTGACGTGCAGCGATACATTGCGGATCATAGAAAAACAGGCCTAAGAACTCTCAAGATCCGCAGGTGTCGGCTCCAAGGTAGGCGGTTCACAGATGTCTCCACGATAGGCATTCCAGGCACTCCATATCTTGACCCATTTACGGGGCCGCCCTCTGGACACATAGACAAACTTCTCGCGAAACATACACCAGTCAAGATCTTCCATCCATTTTCCAACCCTGGGAGCCCGGGCCGCCCCCCAAAGCTGCGCGATGTTACGCTTGGCAATCGCACACGCCAGGGTCACCCACACCCTGCCATGAATCGGCAGGTCCGTGGGTTCCCACACATTTAACAAGCATCGCCGTGCCTCAGGATCAACTCGCATCTCCCACACTTCACTCATCTTCGAATGTATTCTGTCCCAGAACTTGCGGACCTCAGGGCACTCCCAAAGAATATGCATAAACGATCCCGGCAACCCACATCCCCTACGACAGTCGGGCGAATCAGCCAATCCCATTCTCTGCAAGCCCAGGCCCGTCACATAGGAGCGGTGAAGGATCCGGAGTTGAATCAAGCGCAGTCTCATTGGGACCGCCACCTCCCTAGGTGACACCACCGCCTCCCTCCAATCCTCGTCATCTAAAACTAGACCATCAGCGACCCACTGATCGCGAATGCGCACCAGCGGGTCCTCCGAGTGGTTGACCAGTTTACGATATGTGAGGGAAATCGCTTTTGTAGGTAAAAGGCCATCAAGCAGGCGATCCTCCAAGGGGGAGGACTCCGGTAACTCCTCATCGCCAGACACCGCCACATGCAGTGCATGACTAATCTGCAGATAACGAAACCGCTCGGTGTCGTTCAGCTGGTACTTGGCCTGCAACTCCTCAAATGTCAAGATTCTACCCTTGCCCCAAATATCCCGAATCCGCGAAATGCCAATAAGGTCCCACCGATCAAACCCCTTCGATTTCCAGAGCATCCCCAGTCTCTCAGAGCTCCAGAGCGGCGTAGACCAAGTCAGGCGTCCTGCCCAGTGAAGGGCGTTAGTGGCCTCGTGCCAAACCCTCGTGGAGCACAGGGTAGGCCCCGTCAATGGAAACCGCCCACGGCGAGCATACAGGACACGGGTGAAATCACCCCCCGGCAACTGGCTACGATCCATCTCATAGCCAGGATCATTCGGAGTGCCATAGATCGCCTGATTGACAGGGGCCAACTGCGAAGCCCAGTAGTATTTACGGACATTCGGCAATCCAATCCCACCATCATACCAGGGTAACATCAGCTTGGAAAGAGCGATGCGCGGACGTCCCTCCCACAGCAGGCCGCGCTGAAGGGACTCTATCTCGCGGAAATACGAAGGGGGAATCGGATCAAAGGAGTTCTGGAGAGCATATAAAAAGCGCGGGAGCGCCATCATCTTGAATAGGGTGGCGCGACCCAGCAAAGAGAGAGGCAGTGCCTTCCACCGCACCGTGTCCGCACGTAGTCTGACCAAAGGGGGCAACAAGTTCAATCTGTGGCGCACCGTGGGGTCCAGGGAGACATGGATCCCTAGATAACGGAAACTAATCGGTTCCACCCTCACGGGACAATTTGCAGGAATTCTGGGAGGATCCCCACTCAACACAAACAACACCGACTTAGTCCAGTTTATCAAGAATCCCGAATACCTACTGAAAATGGCGAGGACGTCCATAAAAACAATCAAGGAGGATCGGGGAGAGGACAGATACAAAAGAATGTCGTCCGCATAAAGCGAAATCTTATCTTCCCATTCCGGGGTCCAGCGCAACCCCTTGATGGAGCGGTCCCAGCGCACCCAGGCCGCCAGGGGCTCCAGAGCAAGAGCGAACAGCAACGGTGAGAGGGGGCAGCCCTGACGAGTGCCACGGCCGAGGGAAAAGTCGCTCGACCTGTGGTTGTTTACAACGACTCGGGACAAAGGAGCAGAGTATAGGAGTCGGACCCAGCCGATGAAGCCGGGGCCGAAGCCGAGTTTGGTTAGCACAGCAAAAAGATAGGGCCATTCCACCCGGTCGAACGCCATGGTGGCATCCAGAGACAGTAAAATGGCGGGCTCATAAATATAGGCAGCATTGGCCAGAACACCGTGAAGGCGCCTGAGGTTTAGCTTCTGGACCGCTTTTAAGTAGTCCTCCACTTTTTGCGGGTTCGTAAAGAAGCGTTGCTTACCCTGGTGTCACCCGTAACTTCGCAGGGTATAGCAACGCATAGTCTATTTGTGCGGCATGCAGTTTCTTTTTAACAGCAAGGAATTTACGCCTCTCTTCCTGCACCAGTGAGGTAAAGTCTGGGTAAATGGAGAAGGCGACGCCATTGTACGTTAAGTTCTGTTTAGTGCGGGCTGTTCTCAAGGCAACGTCCCGATCGCGATAATTCAAGAGACGGGCTATGATTGGGCCGCGGCGGTGCACCAGGCCGGGGCACAGGAGCTAGGGAACTATGTGCCCTCTCTACAATGAACTGTGACGAGAAGGCGTCCTCCCCGACGGATGCCAGGAGTAGTTTTTCCACATATAACTCCATCCTGCCAGTGTCAGTGGACTCCGGAATTCCCGTGACGCGGATGTTACGTCTGCTGCGGGCCTCCAAATCCTCATTCTTCGCCTCTATGACCCGCAGCAGGTTGTCCATGCGAGCAAGCTGGGTAGTATGGGAAGCAGTAGCATCATCATTGTCCGATATGCGCAGTTCAGTCACCTTAATTCTCTCCTCGTGTTGGTCCACTTTGTGCACTAGCGCATCCATCCTCGAGGACATCCTGTCAACCTTGTCTACCACCGTGGCAAACCCCTGCCGCATCTCCTGTAAAATTTGGTGCATGTCCAGACCAGCATGGGAGGGGGATCCCCACCAGACGCGCCTGCTCCGCTCGAGTTGGGTTCTGCTGCTGGAGCCTTCGGCCCTTTTTTTGCGGCCTCAAAGGTAAGCTTAGGCTGGCGGTTATCCTGCCTCACCATCGTGACTTCCCACAGCCCACTCCGCATGTGGCTTAGGACTGGCACTTATTTGTCGCGCCGCCGCGCCCCGCAGTATGTCCACGGCCTGTGGTGCCGCCCCACCTCCTCTCCAGCGCCCCGCAGTAGCAATGCAGGCCCTTCTTCCTCTGCTGCTCTGCCACAATGAGGCACAGTCTGACATACAGGGGCATCCACCACTCAGACCCCGACCATCACTGCCTCTGCAGTGGCACCTCCTGTCCTTTCAGCGGGCCGCAGGTAAGTATTCTGAGCACCCACCTTGTCTCAAGGGCACCACAAAGTTCCCCAGGCCCACGCAGCAAGCAGCAAGATCAGTGAAGCAGGGGGGGCCAACTATCCGCTCCGGTGGCAGTGGCTGCCTCAGTCACCTCTCTGAACCCCCAAGCGGCGAGCACCACAGTAGTCAGGGGAGGAAGTGGCGACCGCCGCAGGACAACAGGAATGGGTGCCTCAGTGCATGCAATGCAGGCCAGCAGCCGGGGCTTATCTTCGTATGGCGATCCCCGGTCTCGCCAAGCCGCAGCGGCCGGACCTCCGCACCACGGCTGCCCCTGCGTCCGTCCCAGGGGAATCCGGTGCAAACTCTCACTCAGGCACCGAGGGGTGCCTCCGGACTTCACGGGGGGAAGCGGCGATCCCCGCAGGACGGCAGGAGCGGGTGCCGCAGTATCCACAATGCAGGCCAGCAGCCGGGGCCTACTTCCGCATAGCGATCCCCGGCCTTTCTCATCCGCAGTGACCGCGCCTCCGCACCACAGCTGTCACAGCGTCCGTCAGGGGGGAAATCAGTGCAGCCCCTCACACAGTCAGCGAGAGACGCATCTAGTCCAGAGCTAGATCGAGTGTGAAGGATCAACTAAGGTACAAGATTATTAACTTTTGGGATCGCCTCTCCTCCAGATTCAAGGATTTTTACAGGATAACTGTTCCAGGGTTCAGGAGCCTCACCGTTAGGCGGCCATTCTGATTGCGCGCCCTCTAGCGCCCCAAAATCCAACCATAATTTTATTAAACATTTGAACAATTTGAAATCAATCAGTGGATAATGAAGCAGCAAGTGGCAACAATTTAGTAAAACTTTTGGAATCGGGTAATAAAGTGACTTGTGCAGAGTTGGGGAAGATCTTGTGAACAAACTTTCAAAGTAAAAAAAGTATAGGTTCAAGCCCTATAACCTATAGTCAGGTCAACTAACTCACACTCATGAAACTTGACAACTAAGGGCGTAAAGTGGTTTTGTGCATTCTTAATAAAAAAAAAAAGTACATGGTTGTAAGCCCTATATATTTGATCAGCTCCGTTATCACATACCGATGAATAATACATAAAATAACAAAATGTGCATTAATATATTGATCACTTTCCACAAATCATATCATTGCTCTGCATTACTTGCTCACAATATTTTGTAGTCTAAGTGCAGCTAAGATAAATCTATATACCAACGCCATCACCTGCCTGCCTGCAATCGGTGAACTTTAGCCCCCAGTAATCATTGCGGCTAACTCTGCCAACATCCTGTAACGCCCCAGGAAGCGCAGAAGAATGCTGCTGGTCTCCCCCAACGCTGAGCCCAACACCATCACCTGCTTTCCTGCAATCGGGGGTCTTCAGCCCCCAGTAATCATTGCGGGTGACTCAGCCAACGTCCTGTGAAGAGCCAGGAGGTGTGGAGAAACGCTGCTGGTCTCCTGCAGTGTGGGAGCCCAACGCCATTGATCCAGCGCTCTCACCAAAATTATGCATATATGACTCTACTTACTACCATTAAACATACTATACAATACTAGGCCCATATCAACAACAGAGCGACTGAATCATGAGGCGATAAGATCCATATATGTTGTTTAAACTATCCACAATAAACAAGACCAGCTTATCATTTAGAAAGTTTATTTAAACATATCTGGAAAAACTCAGGTTTTGGAATTTTATTAAACAAGCATTAGAAAAAAGTCATAAAGAGCAGTATTAATAAAGAGAGCATAATACAAGAAATATTATTCATTAGCAGAAATAAGTAAAATTAAGCATTTCCAAAACCTAACTATCTCTCTGTCTCTACCCTCATCACCTAGAAATAAAGTATTAAATAAAACTGCTTTCCTTACGTATGTTGTCCATCAGCATAACACGTCCCTCTGGAATCACGAGCGCAAGCCAAATGTCTGTTCTTTGAGCCCATTCTTATACCCTAAAACTAAAGCTAATCTAACAATTTTCACATTCCAGCAGACAAATTCTAGCTCTCCATTGGCTGAGCTACCTCATGCCACAGTAAATTGTGACATCTTCTTCCTAATGTCCGGGCTTATTCACTAGTTCATTGTTCATGCACAGAGTCTTGGCAGCACTTCCTCAGGCTGCTACATTTTGTAGCAAAAGAAGTTCAAGCAATACAAAATCTGTCACGTCTCTTCCTTACAACCATGAGCTTGTCGTTCTGAGCTTCCGTGGCACATCTCCACAGAGTCACTTTTAGCAGTCCTTTCCAAAACCTTTCAAAATAAAAGTTCATAGGCTTCTCATCTTTTTCAGAATTATTTTCTCTTGTGGCATTTTCATCAACAGGCCTCTTTTCAGAAAGCGTCAATTTTCTGCGCCACCTTTTTCTTGCGTCACTTTTTAAAAGTGCACTATTTTTCTGCAGCCATCTCTAAGCTTCATTTGTAAAACTATTATATAAACAAACATAAATGAATGCAAGAAATGAAATTTGTTCTGTTACCCACCCACCTTTGCTAATTAATTAACTCATTAGTCTATATTACCTAGCAGAAGCAAACAAATAAAGCAACATTTATATCTATCATTCTTCACTTAGTCCAGCAGGATTCTCCACATACCTGTATAAAATAAAAAGACACCACATAGACAAAAGCACACATAAAATAGGCACATGCAATTAATTGAACAGCCGCAATTAATTAGACAATAGACAAACAAACAAGGTTAGTTAATTATTTTTAAAACATACTTGCTGCAACATAGAGCACATCCCTTATGTTGGTGTGTGCAACTTTTATTCTAGGTTGCTTTAATAACATACAGCAAACATATTAGTTTTATTAAACATTATGGAAGTTTAACTTCACAAGACTGAACAAAATATTGTTCATTAACCTGCTCCATCAACTCCCTCATCTGGTGATTTTAAAATCACCAAACACCACCCAAAAATTTCACTAAATTTTATATTGAACATGTTTCAGGCTTACTCAGGATTAGTATTTAAACCCTAATTTCATCTATATTTCTCTAACTCTCATATTGAGTTCTACATTGGATCCTTTCTACCTTTATATCCCCAATCCCCAATGAATGTTTAGGTATCTACATTTTGACTTGCACCAACAAAACAAATATTCTTACAGTGTGTTATCTCTTTTAATACAGAATTTACCACTAACAGGATCATCTATATCAATAGCAGCATCTTCAGCTCTCATTCTGCAGGTTAAATTATTTTAGCAAACATACTCATATGTGAGCTCATTAGTCAGCAGAAAGAATTCCCTTATCTGCTTAACAGGTTTAACTCTATTTAAGCTATTTATAATTTTTAGGTTTCGCCCTGGGCGTTGGCAACTAGTTGCCCCGCCCACGGCGAAACCTCATGATTCTACATATGTACTTTGGTTCAGCCTCTGTCTACCATTGGCTAGCTCCATAAATGGAGGCTAGCCATTGGGAGACAGAGGCTGCCAATCACGCTTTCTCGTGAAAACGCGATTCGGGGGCGTTTCTGGGACTTTTTTTAAGTCCCGCCCCTTTGTCCCGGGCCGCGCTGTCATTGGCTGCCGGCCCGGGACAGCCCCGTGACGTCATTCCCCCGGCCGCGCTGTGATTGGCTGGCCGGCCCGGGACCTGACTTGTGTTTTTTTTTATTTTGGTCATTGAGGGGTTAAGTCTCTCCTACAAGTCCTGTTTGTCACCTCAGGGGGCCAGTGGAGGAAAGGAGGGCGGCAAATGATCATCAGTGTCTGTGCAAACATTGCACACAAAAAACACACCTTTCAATGTCATGACCGCACCCATGTATATGTGCACACGGTGTCAGTTTGATATAGGGTGGGATAAGTGTATTTATTGAACCCTGTATGCTAACACTAATGAATAACAATAATGAACACAAAGTACCGGCCTTTGGTGTTAGATGGGCCATAGAAGGATGAACTGCACAGTGTGCATTCCTGACTCAAATCCCGGCTCCCCACCTGACCAAATTGTGTGATCTGGGGACCATTGCGTTACTGTTCGTTTTCCGTAACCATCTAGTTTGAGAGCAGACTAATATAATTCAGCACAGGAGCTGCGCTCTATGAAAACTTCATTTATGCCTGGTTTATATAATACTATAAAACAATCTCGCTTTACATTTTATGACAATATTGACTATATAAATAGAGAACTTGACAGTCACATTTTGGGTAACTCGTGGCAAATTCTTCAGGGCATGGGGATATTCTGTTCAGAAAAATGTGTTTTCATTTTATGGACGTTATCATATTTTGTCACGTGACGTGTTGTCTGATGAACGTCTCTTGATGTCTCGTCTCCCGTGAGTGGCAGCCATGACGCTAGATACATAACACTAGGATAACATCTTCTCGGGGATTGGCTCGGCGAGGTGTTTGGGATTCTCACAGGTATGGCGCGCTCCCGGCAACGCGCCTTATAAACTGTGCGTGCTTCCAGGCGCCTCTTGAGCCCGGGGACCCCCGAGGCTGCGTATCCGAGAGGGGTGTCGGCCTCACACTGACACAGGGCAGGCCTGCTTCACCCCCCTCCTCCCCCCCCCCCACACACACACACGGCTGCGTTAATTAGACCCAGCGAGCGCCTCTTAAAAGAAGCCGACAATTAATTTGAGGCGGCGCAGCTGGTTTCACTCTGAATTCACGAAGCTCGAGTTGCGCCGTCAGCTTGTTTCCTTCCCCAGGTACAGGATCCGGGGACTCAAAGCAATTGTGTTTGTTCACGGTGTAACGAAACTCTGCAGAAAGGAGAGCCCTCGAGGCGCTTTACCCGGGTGAGCACAAGAGCACAGATCCTACCAAGCTGTGTGGCCTAGCGCCTCGGTTCGCGCCGGGTACCGCCATAGCGCTTAGAAGTGCTCCTGGGCCGCCTTATGGCTGTTTCTGACCTTTACCTTCTGCTGCTCTCTTGTAATACATCTCACAAGGTCAACTCTTTTGGGCGGCCCTATGATGCTGTGCGCTAAACTGGGGGTTTCTTCTAGACTAGAAGGTGAGGCTTGAGAAAGGGATAGGCCCAATCCTTTATCCGTTCGAGCCTGGTGTGTTATGTCAGGGCATTTGTATAGCGCACTGCCCCATTTGCATGTTTTTGAAGCGCTTTGAGAATCGAGGCACCCTTTACAGGGCGCGAGTCCCTTTCAACAGGAGTCAGAGCGGTCTGTAGATTGTTATTGCATTTATATGATACTTACTATCCCTGACAAGGTGTCGAAGCGCTTTTTCGACCAGTAGCACGCTACTCCGGAACCGATAAAGGATCAGTGGTGAATCAGTATGGTGAAATATGAACGTGATTTGAGTGAGGGATATGTTAGTCAGTTATTTGGATTGGGAAAAATAGTGGAAAAATAGAAGCGGGAAAAAGGTTTGTGTTTAAATAGCGCTTGCTACCCCTGAATAGGTTTTGAAGCACCATAAAGGTTTAGTGGTGAATTATTTTAGTGAAATTTGAAATTAATTTGAGCAGTGGACATGTTAGTCTGTTATTTGGATTGAAAAGGATAGTGGAGGGATAAAAGCAGGAAGCATTTAGATTTTTTCATTTCTTTATGTTGCTTGTGTGAGCATGGAGGTGAGTCATGTTGGAGAGTGGCCGGCAAGTGCCTTTAATTACTCTGGAGTGTACAGGTCTCCATATCTGGGTTTCAGGTGGTTCTAATAATTCACAGCATCTCTGCGCATAATGTTGTGTATGTTACATGCAACCTCATGGTTCTGCTCACAGGCTTTTCTATTCTTTTTGTTGTATGAATCAAACCTAACTCTCTGGAGAAAAACAGCAAATCAATCTGTTATCTGCAGGCCTTCAAACATACCCAGTGCCTACGCTACCAGGCCCAGCAGAAATCCAGGTGCCTACACTACCAGGCCCAACACAAACCATTGCCTACACTGTCAGGCCTGCCACAAACCATTGCCTACGCTACCAGACCCGACGCAAACCATTGCCTACGCTACCAGACCCAACGCAAACCATTGCCTACACTATCAGGCCTGACACAAACCATTGCCTACGCTACCAGACCCGACGCAAACCATTGCCTACGCTACCAGACCCAACGCAAACCATTGCCTACACTATCAGGCCTGACACAAACCATTGCCTACGCTACCAGACCCGACGCAAACCATTGCCTACACTGTCAGGCCCGGCACAAATCATTGCCTACACTACCAGACCCGACACAAACCATTGCCTACACTGTCAGGCCTGACACAAACCATTCCCTACGCTACCAGACCCGACGCAAACCATTGCCTACACTGTCAGGCCTGACACAAACCATTGCCTACGCTACCAGCCCCGACGCAAACCATTGCCTACACTACCAGGCCCAACACAAACCATTGCCTACACTGTCAGGCCTTTTTTTAGGACTTGTGCCCTGGGGTAGATAAAAAATGGGTCACTATACCCAGTGCTTAATTTGTAAATAACCAAGTGCCAGGGCCCTCACCAGGTCGCCACATCAGCTTCCACCACCCGCTGCCCCTTCCAGCGCTGCTAATGACCGTACCAACACAACTACCAACAATCGCACTCCTACAAATGTGACAATGCAGACTTTTCTAGTCCCCAAAGCTATAAGAATTGCTTGGCGACATGTTAGCCATGTTTGATTAATATTGAATTAATAAACAACTGTTGTTGTACTAATCTCTAAATTAGCTATACAGCACAACCATGCGGCAGACTCTCATAAGAGCCGATGTTGTCAATTGAGTGCTGGTGCTGAGCACCTTAAACCATGGGCTCCAATTAAGCACTGACTATACCCACATTGAAAGTGTACTGCGAGGTGGCTGTTCAGTGCAAAATTGTGAACAGTGTTACCCATATTCTACAAACTGGACTAATTTCTTCCCACTGTTTGTAATGATTGCACTCATGGGACTGGTAGGAATTCTGCTCAAGCGTGTTCAAGCTAAATGTACACTTTGGGTATTTGACTAACCCTGGAAATATACAACTATTGCATATTTTCTGGATTACGCCGGGGATCCTTGATCTCACAAATCTACTCTAAGCTAGAAGTCAACAAATCCATGGGAGTACATTTCTTCCTTTATTTTAGTGTTCATGACTCTGGGCCATATATCTACTTTTGATAGTCCCTTAAAATGGTATTCAACAAATGTCACTGATTAAATTCAAAGAACAATTGTAGAATGGCACGATCCAGAGTTGGCACACAAAGCTGTCAAGTTGGGTCGAGAGATCGTGGAAGATGGGCAGAAGTCTGACCTCCCTCTTAAAGTGATTTAGCAGCAGCAAGACATCCGTGCCCATGTTGTCACCATATTTCCTACATGCTTTTAAATATGGAATATGTTTTGCTCTCATTTTACCCTCAGATAGTCTACTATATTTACCTTGTTTTTGTTTCCAATTCTCTATTTTTTCACATTTATTGTGGGAGACTTTTAATACACAATCCACTACCCTAATGTTAATTTTGAATCGACTCTCATATTGTGACCTATGATTTTTATGTAAGCGTGCCTTTTATCTGAAATTTGCTTATTTCTGCTTTCCCCTGCACAATTTGGACATTGCTAAAGTTAGATTTTCAAAAGAAGCCCGGCACCCTTCTTTTCCCTGTATTCCTGACCTTAAGATCATATGATGACTCTTTGCTGATGTTGTGACTCTGTAGAGAGTATTGGTGAGGTACCGTTTGTTTGGCTTGCTGTGACCCGAGTTGACTTTTGTAGACCACCCCTTTTTAGGTTTCATAGGGAGTGCATAGTGCAGAGTGCACAGGGAGCGCAGAGTGCACAGGGAGCGCAGAGTGCACAGGGAGCGCATAGGGAGTGCAGAGTGCATAGTGCATAGGGAGTGCAGAGTGCATAGGGAGTGCATAGTGCAGAGTGCATAGGGAGTGCATAGTGCAGAGTGCATAGGGAGTGCAGAGTGCATAGGGAGTGCAGAGTGCATAGGGAGTGCAGAGTGCAGAGTGCATAGGGAGTGCATAGTGCAGAGTGCATAGGGAGTGCATAGTGCAGAGTGCATAGGGAGTGCATAGTGCAGAGTGCATAGGGAGTGCAGAGTGCATAGGGAGTGCAGAGTGCATAGGGAGTGCAGAGTGCAGAGTGCAGAGTGCATAGGGAGTGCAGAGTGCATAGGGAGTGAAGAGTGCACAGTGCATAGGGAGTGCAGAGTGCATAGGGAGTGAAGAGTGCACAGTGCATAGGGAGTGAAGAGTGCACAGTGCATAGGGAGTGCAGAGTGCATAGGGAGTGAAGAGTGCACAGTGCATAGGGAGTGCATAGGGAGTGCAGAGTGCATAGGGAGTGCAGAGTGCAGAGTGCATAGGGAGTGCATAGTGCATAGGGAGTGCTAGAGAGTGCAGAGTGAGTAGGGAGTGCTAGGGAGTGCTAGATAGTGCAGAGTGACTGCAGAGATTAAGCTAATGGCAATGTAAATGACAATGCCATTTATTTATCTGTTTTCAAAACAAACACATAAATAAAAATTTTGTCATTTACAATGCCAATAACTCTAACTTTTCCAAAGGCGAAACCATTGCATTGTAAATGCTTGTTCAAAATTCTCGTCAATATCAGAGTAAAAGTACTCCAGACGACCTGTTTGGTAAAACAAGCTAACTACAACACTGCACGTAATGCCATAGGTAAGAGGCAACATGTTATAAGTAACCTGAACAATTCGAATTATTATTAATAGCAACAGGCATTTTTTTTTTTAAGGTTTCACAAAAAATCAAAAATATTCAAAAATAATAATACATACCCCCCTATTTTAATTTTTTTTTTTTAGTAACCCTCTAACAGCTTTTCTTCGACCTTGCGTCACAAAGAGTTTTTCAACTAAACACAATTTCTTCGACCTTGTGTCACCTAACACAATTCCTTCAGCCTTATGCCAAATCAATCTCTTCCTGACCGCTGCTATTTACCTCCACTACAGGTATCACTTCTATTTTCTTTCCAGTACTTCAATTCTTCCCTTATTTGAAACTTTTCATTTAGCTCTTCTTTTACTTTGACTTGTAATCTCATGTACCTGGTTTTCAATTTTATTCTCCAACTTGCATTGTAGACTTTTAACTCCTATTGTTCTATTAACTTTGCTATTTATTAATCTGTATATCATATTTTCATTTCTTACAGTTTTCCAAGTTCTCCTTTTGTGCTTATTTACACAATCATCATTGTCACTAGTTTCATATTCCGTGACTTAAGCTGCTTTTCTTTTTCTACTCAATCATTTCATTATTTCTGTTTTCTTCTTTGATTCAGGATCTTCTCTAATCAGCAGTTTTACTTCTCTGTTTGGAACATCATCCTTATAGCTGGTACTTGGTAATTCGTCGTCTTCTTCATCTTCAATTACCTTCAACTTCCCAGTTTCAGAACTCTTGTTCCTACTTTCAGAGTCTTCAATCTGCTTTTCGATACCCTCCTGAATTTCTTCTTGAAATTCTTCAATCTCTTGATCAGATTCTTCATTTTGTTTTGCTAATTGATCTAGCAACATTTCAGTATTCTCATCTTCAGAATCTTCTTTTTCTTCTGACTCGGACTCTTTTTCTGCTTCTTTTTCTGGCAGATCTTCATCATTTTCTGAGTCTACTGTCATAATTTCATCATCATTTTCTGAGTCTAATGTCATAATTTTCAAGTCTTTTTCATTCAAGGATTGTTTTCCAATTAAACCTTCCAGATGTCGACCTTCTTGTCGATCTTCAGGATCTGGATTTCTTTCATGTTCTTCTTCAGAATCAGAATCAACAGTGGTAACACTTTCCTCATCATTATTATCAGGAGATGGTACACCAATAACGTGACTTGGATGGACCCACCTCTTTAGGCCTTTGCATTTAACTGCATTTGTTGTGATTAGAATCACCTGTCTTGCTTTCTGCCACTTGGGTAACAGACAATCTCTTCTTCTGTACACTTTTGTGTTTACCCAATCACCTGGGATTAAATCATGTCCTTGTTCTCTTTTCTTTATGATCACTTCAGTTGCCACTTCATTTAGTACAGTAGTTACCACACCTGACAAGTTCTTACAAAAGTCTAAGATAACACTGTCATTTATACTTAGTAACTTGTTTGCTGGAACAAAATCTTGTCTCATGATCTTTCCCATTAATTTTTCTTGAGGGCTCAAACCTGTCTTATCAGGTATGCTTCTTACAGCACTCAACACAAGTGGCAAGGCTTCTGTCCATTTCATACCTGTTGTCTCACATAATTTTGTAAGTTTATTCTTGATAATGTTATCAATTTGTTCAACACATTTTAATTCTTTTAGTCTGTATGCAGAATGCAAATTTTGTTCAATACCCAATGCCTCACAAATCATCTGCATTAATTCTTTTTCTATCCGTGTTCCATTGTTAGTTTCTACAGTCACCGGAAAGCCAAAACGCGAAATAATCTCGCGCAAAAGCAACTTTGCCACAGTAATTTTTTCATTCTTTCTTGTTGGAAAAGCTTCTATCCAATTTGAAAATAAACAAATGATAACCAGTACAAATTCCAATTTGTTTTGTTGGGGCATTTCAATGAAATCTACCTGTATTCTTGTAAATGGACCACCCTCTTGGCCTATTGTTTCCAAACTCTCAATTCTCTTTTGATCTGGTTTGTTTTTCTGACATGTCAAACATCTTTGAAAAAGTGACTCCACAACCAATCCGAATTTTGGATTGTACCATGTCTTTCTGAACATTTTCATTATGTCATCTCGATCTACATGACCCTCCCCATGATACATTCGAGCCATATCTGAAATGATACTGTTTGGCATGACCAGTCTGTTATCATTGTGAACCCAAATCTTATCTCCTTCTCTTTGTTTACAGCCCTGTTTCAGCCTCCCAATTTTCTCCTCATCATCTGCTTTGTCTTGTAATTGTTTTAATTCTTGCCATGTCTGAATTACAAAGATTAATATGAGAATGCTCGAAACATGTTCACTGAATTTTTCCCGATTCATTACAACCCTCTCTTGAGCACATAACGTAGCTCTGGTACCTGCTTACGCATTGCCTTTTGAGATATAATCAATTTTTTCTTCATTTACAACACATTTCACTACTGCTAATTGGTCAAGAAGTTCAATTTAGTCTAATAACCTTTTAATCAAAATAGCATTTCTTATAGGTGATTCTAAAGAGTTAAAAAAATCTTTTTGTGACCATAATTGATCATAATCATGCATTATGTTATATCCAAATTCACTATCAGTTATTATAGTAATTTTTAGTTTTTCACTCATCTCACATGCACGAATCAAAGCAATCAATTCCGCTACTTGAGCTGAACTAACTCCTTTGAGACAAGATCCTTCAACCTCTTCTGTAATCGTACATACTGAGTAAGCTGTACTCAATATATCATCATCTGTTTTCAGACATAATCCCTTCACAAATAACACGTAATCAGATTTTAGTAAAGGAACATCCTTAATGTCTTGTCTGGGCTTTTTGTAAAATTCTAATACATCCTGACATTCATGATCATTTGTCAAGTTTGTTTTAATCTGTGGATCAATTTCATCTATTACTTGGATGTTTTCACTTAAAAGACCATCAGATTCATTCCAAGATACTGGAAGTACATTTATTCCTTGTTGTCTTTTTCCTGTTCTTTATTTAATCCTGTATCTGTATTGTCTGTCTGCTTATTAACATAATTTAGCAATGGTGGAGGTATCTCAATTTGCTCAATCACCCCCAGTCGCTGTATTTGTAGCTGTTCGTTCAGCTCATTTATCTCAATCTCCTTTTTCTTTGACCATTTTGTTTTCCATTTATTCAGATCACCCCATTTTCTCAAATTCCAAATTAATTCTTTTATATGGGCAACTCTACCTGATTTGTTCAGGCTTTCAATATTCTTTTCAGTAAAATTCATTCTGTAATTTCTATGAAACAGACTTTGCTTACTCAAATCAATTTCAAAATCAAAAGCCATTTCTTCAACAGCATCGTATTTATTTTTTGTTTTCCAAGTAACTTCTTTGCAGAGAAACAACAATTCATCATCTTGGTATGTTTTCAATCTGTCTGTACTCATTGTACCAATTAATAATTCTTCTAAATCAATTTTTAATTTTGACTCATCAGGCTGTGTCAAATCAATCAGGTCAACATCAGAGTTCTCACTAGTTGAAACTATAGTCATTACTCTCTCTAGCTTAGTTGGAATCATTACTACCTGACTTTCAGATACATTAGAATAAAGTTTTTCAGTAACATTTTTAATTTCAGAATTTAATGGGACCGTTAAAACTGTGGAACTAATTTCATCTTTTCCAAGCACAGGGACTGTCACTGCTTCCATGTATTTCGTTGACTGTTTTAAATCATTTGTAGAATTCACATAATCAGGAATATTAATTCCAGAAGTACTAGGCATTTCATCATGCTTTTTTGTCGCGTCACGTTGAGAAGAAGTCTGAGCTGGGACTCTATCAATCTGAACCGTGACTCTTGGCGTTACATTAATCTGTTCTGGAGTTCTTCTTAAATTTCTGTCCTGATCTTTATTTACAACATTATTTCTACACTCATCGATGTTTTCTACTTTCTCATGTTTATAATTTTCATTTATAAATTTGCAAACTGAATTTTCATTAAATGTTATTTCCTTTGGGAGAGGTGATGTATTCATTAATTTGCTTTCACAGGTAACAACTCCTCTTTTCATTTTCTGATACCAGGAAATCATTTTCTCTTTCTTTAGATAATAATTATCCATGATTTTAAAATACTTATCCTTATTACAATTGACCACAACGCAAAATTCACTAATTAGTCTACAAAGTCAAGCGATTATTCTACTTACTCTTTTTCCTATGTTCTCACTTTAATTTGGGTAGTATCACTAAATCAATGGAAGTAATCCAACTAATAAATCACAATTGAGGACAGAACTGGGTATTTTTAAAATATTTCTGCGTGCGCGACCACCTTAAACACAGGCAACCTCCCTAATGCACTTAGTCTATTTTAGTACTAGATAACTGTTATGCAGCTATCAATAAATCATATGCAGTTTTGTGGGACACTATAATCACACCAGTAATTAATACAGTAACTAGCAAAATGCTTGGAAATATTTATTTAATTTTGCTGCACAACCCTCCATTCTCCCCCTCTGACAACCAACTTTAAAATCACAGCTGTGGCTTTTACTATGATCCTTGTTAATTAGGTAGAAGTGTCTTTTCGAATTATTTCTAATGTCTAGTAGATAGCGCTATAGACATGGAATACCAATGCACAGAACCCAAAATTTTGCTTGGAAACACACTAAACTTCTACATAGAGCCGATCAATACTCAACATGAACATATTTTTCCTCACACTGAGGTGTTTAACAGTTGCCCTTATCCATCAATTAAACTGTAAACACGCACACATATTCTCTTGCACAGGAAAGAATTTAACATCTCCTAAGGTGTTCTTTTGTGAAGCACGCTACAAACGTGTACCTTAACAGATTATCACTAAAGCAGTAAAATATTTATAAGCTTTTATCCCTCTAGAAATGCTGCTATTCAAAAGACTTGCGTTATTGGAAAAACTGATGGAGTGTTTTCATTAACATGTGCTTCACTAACAGGGCATTTGGCAACACTCGTCTCACTGAACTAGACACTGCCTTTTCCCAAGCGCTAGGCTCTCAAAACATTAGTCTGTTAGAACGTACACCCACTCGTGAAAGCAACAGCAGATGCAGATACCAGGCATAAATGGGCAGACAAGAATAAATGCCTGTAACTTCTGCTTCCAAAAACATGCAAATGACGATCTGCGCTGCCAAGGACAAGACACGAACGCCACGTCAAGAACGCGACAGCCACCAAACAGGAACAGCGTTCAAGGCTCACCACTACTCACTCTACAAGATAAATAGGAGGCGAAACCCGTTCCAGAAAGAGCAGTTCCGAAAACGCAGACCACAGAGCGACGCAAGCAATTCCACCAAAACTCACAGCAATCGGACTTCAAGAAAACGAAGCTTTGGGCACTAACACTAAAAAAATCAAAGTCCTAATACTCTCGGCAGAAGTAAACAACACCTCGGCCAATCACAGCACAGCAGCTGCAAATACTCGAGTCATTCAAAGCGCAGCTACCATGATGCTCCACCCAACCACAATCCGCCTTTGCTGCAACACACACTGCCACTGCAGTCTCTCCTTCTCCCTCGTGCTCAGCCCCACCCTTGAGAAATGAGACTTTAACAGGACACTCAATCGTTCACCACACGCCTCAGCTGCAACATGCTTCCCCTAAATCATTAGCGCAATCAGGAAGGAAATCAAATCAGGGACATTTACAACTATAAATAATACAGTAGCGCTTCAGCCAATCACAGCGCGACTTTGCTGTGACATCACAAACACCTCAGCCAATCGGAGCGCCGCTTTCGCGACACCTCAGCCAATCTCAGCGCTCCTTTAGCTGTAATGTTCTGGCTGCTGCCTCTCTTTCTCCCCTTGCACTCTCGCGCTCAACAACGCTCGCTGACAGCTGTCACCATATTTATTTACTCTTTATACAGCGTGCTTGCCACACGCATCAGCCTTTAAAAACAACAGCGCGATTGAAGCGAGGGAAACCAAAGCGGAGGCTTAGCTAATCACAGCATAACGACGCCTCAGCCAATCAGAGTGCAGCTTTGCCGTGACGCTCCGGACACATCAACCAATCAGAGCGCGCGTATACAGCCGCTGCGGTTCCAGGCTCTCCCCACACGCTCTCGCTCCTAAAATCAGCCCCTCCCATACAATTTCAATCGGGACACTTCTAAAATGCTTTTTAATAACGCGCAATACTTTTAAATGTATTTAAATAGCGCGCAACACTTTGTAATGTCTTTAAATAGCACAGACTTTATTTAAAGACTTTAAAAACGTGTTATAATTAATTTTGGAACAATTTTAATAACTACATAAAACAAAACCATTTGCCTGCTTCTCTAAAAAGGATAGTAGCTTCACAGACACACAGATTTTCACTCATTCATTTGAAATAGACAACACTACTTCTTTAGACCTCATTTATACATACATTCATACATACTAAAAGAAATCCCTATTCATGCACACTTATTTTCTTTCTTAGGACTCTAACCTTTAGAAGAAAATCTCTTTTGTTAGTAAAATAATGCTTAACTTTCCTCCTTAGGACTCTAACCTTAGGAAATAAAACAATATTTTACCCTTCACACAAGTTTAGATACATTCTATTACTCTTTCCACAGAGAGTTTTAAAACAGGCTCTCAGTCCCTATACTCAAAGCTTCAATTTCATAGACAATCCTCACTATCATACATACAATTTTACTCAACACACCTAGAACCCTAAACTTGTGTTGTACGTCCACAACACGATGATATGCGACGATATCACCTTTTGAAGCCGATCAAATGAACCTGTGTAACCTGCGTCCTAATCACAGCGCTACACTAAACTTGCCATGGCTAACCTGGGATTTTTCACACTGCTGGAAAAAACCCTTCCAACTACATTAAACAATCTGACAACATCACTAACTCAACATATGTTAAACATTAATCCTATGAATATACCAACATATATGTATCATGCATGTAACATGTATGTCAAAAACAACATATAACCGTCTGATTGCTACCAGGGAATTGATCCAGCGCTCTCACCAAAATTATGCATATATGACTCTACTTACTACCATTAAACATACTATACAATACTAGGCCCATATCAACAACAGAGCGACTGAATCATGAGGCGATAAGATCTATATATGTTGTTTAAACTATCCACAATAAACAAGACCAGCTTGTCATTTAGAAAGTTTATTTCAACATATCTAGAAAAACTCAGGTTTTGGAATTTTATTAAACAAGCATTAGAAAAAGTTATATAGAGCAGTATTAATAAAGAGAGCATAATACAAGAAATATTATTCATTAGCAGAAATAAGTAAAATTAAGCATTTCCAAACCCTAACTATCTCTCTGTCTCTACCCTCATCACCTAGAAATAAAGTATTAAATAAAACTGCTTTCCTTACGTATGTTGTCCATCAGCATAACACGTCCCTCTGGAATCACGAGCGCAAGCCAAATGTCTGTTATTTAAGCCCATTCTTATACCCTAAAACTAAAGCTAATCTAACTATTTTCACATTCCAGCAGACAAATTCTAGCTCTCCATTGGCTGAGCTACCTCATGCCACAGTAAATTGTGACATCTTCTTTCTAATGTCCGGGCTTATTCACTAGTTCATTGTTCATGCACAGAGTCTTGGCAGCACTTCCTCAGGCTGCTACATTTTGTAGCAAAAGAAGTTCAAGCAATACAAAATCTGTCACGTCTCTTCCTTACAACCTTGAGCTTGTCGTTCTGAGCTTCCGTGGCACATCTCCACAGAGTCACTTTTCAAAATAAAAGTTCATAGGCTTCTCATCTTTTTCAGAATTATTTTCTCTTGTGGCATTTTCATCAACAGGCCTCTTTTCAGAAAGCGTCAATTTTCTGCGCCACCTTTTTCTTGCGTCACTTTTTAAAAGTGCACTATTTTTCTGCAGCCATCTTTAAGCTTCATTTGTAAAACTATTATATAAACAAACATAAAACATAAATTAATGCAAGAAATGAAATTCGTTCTGTTACCCACCCACCTTTGCTAATTAATTAACTCATTAGTCTATATTACCTAGCAGAAGCAAACAAATAAAGCAACATTTATATCTACCATTCTTCACTTAGTGCAGCAGGATTCTCCACATACCTGTATAAAATAAAAAGACACCACATAGACAAAAGCATACATAAAATAGGCACATGCAATTAATTGAACAGCCGCAATTAATAAGACAATAGACAAACAAACTAGGTTAGTTAATTATTTTTAAAACATACTTGCTGCAACATAGAGCACATAATGTTAATCCCTTATGTTGGTGTGTGCAACTTTTATTCTAGGTTGGTTTAATAACATACAGCAAACATATTCGTTTTATTAAACATTATGGAAGTTTAACTTCACAAGACTGAACAAAATATTGTTCATTAACCTGCTCCATCACCATCACCTGCGTGCCTGCAATCGGGGGACATTAGCCTCCAGGAATCATCGCGGCTGATGCCGCCAAAGTCCTGTGATGCGCCAGGAGGCCCATAAGAACACTGCTGGTCTTCGCAGAGCGCGACATGCGTGGGAATCCCCGGGCCAAGGGCGGGCCCGTCTATGCCCAGAGGAGGCTCGGCTGGGCCTACCCTCTTGGTTTTATTTTATTTGTACTTGTCTGCCCTCCCTTTCGGATTTGGGTAACCTGGCGCTGTGATCCAGCTTAACAAAGCCTTCCAGAGACCTGCCAAGTAAGTCTGCACTGACTTACGTTTTATCTAGTGTGACTGTGTCTGCCCTTTTTAATAGCGAAACAGAAGAAAATGGTAGAGAGGGGAAGTACCTCTAAAACCCTCCGGAACTCTACTCCTGATTGTTTTCTATCACAGGCGGCTATAGCCATAGATAAAGAAATCTTAGTAGTAGAACGTCGTCTATCCATGGAGTAGGGAACTGTTATAGCTGTGAATTCAGATGCAATTCCAAATGGGCAGTCATGGTTCACGGAACCAGTGAACTTTACTATTGACCAGTTTACATTGGAATCATCTCTCCCTGTGAAGTCACCACCCCAACCTCCTCTATCCCCACGTCTGTCTCTCCAGTTAAAAGGTAGAAGAAATTGAAACATTCTGAGCCTTTACCGGCAGTAAACACCAAATTTAATAAAAAACCCCAGGAGTTACCTATTGAGGAGCCTAACCGCATTAAGCAAGCATTGTCAATTGTGCCACACTCTCACTCTGTCACCTGTTCTTACAGGTTTATCCTCTCAAGACATTAAGACTCTAATGAATTGCTTTGACAAAATCATTTTAAACAATCTTTCACCAATACTGGATAGGCTTGACAAACTTGAGGCTAATGTGGAAGGTGCACAGTCTAAATATCGAGTTTTAAATATCAACCTACAAAAATATCGAGTTGGAAATAACGAAGGTACAGAATATCGAGGTCAAGAATATCCTTGGACAGAATATTGACCCTAAGGTAAGTAATATCGATTTATTATTTTTTTTTTTTTAATTTGTTTTTATTTTTGTATATCGATGTGAGTAATTTCGAAGTTAGTAATATCGATAGCATATATATCGATGTTACTAATATCGATATTTGTATTATTGTTATGTATTTTATTATGTATGTGTAATATGTTTTTTGTTAAGTATTTTACTTGTTTTAAATTATATGTGTACTATTGTTATATGTTAATATTGTTATTTTTAAGTAAATTTTATGTTTTAGTACCGGAGCGGGTTGTGTGTTTATAGGGGAATTGGGTGGGAAGTAATTTATTGTAATTCATTAATGAATTTATTTTTTATTTATTGGTATGGATAATTATTTTATTTTTAATTACATATTAATTGGCAATTAATTATTTTAATTGATAAATTTTTTCAATTGGTAATTATTGTTTTTAATTGGTAATTTATTTTTTATTGGTAATTCATGTTTTAATTGGTAATTAATTTTGTAAATTGGCAATACATATTTTTTATTGGTAATTTTTATTAATTGGAAATTATTTTTAAATAATTGGTAATCAATGTTTTATAAAAAGTATTTGGTATGAAATGTTGTTTAATATTTTTTAATTGTGAATTAATTTTAAATAACTAATATTTTTTATTGTGATTAAAAATATTTTATTGTTCAATATTTATTATTTGGTGACTAATATTTATTAATTCATATTTATTGGTATTTATTGTTAATTTATTGTTACTTAATTATTCAATTGTAATTGTGTTTTTAATAATTATTAATGGGTATTTGTAAATGATGTAGAGTTATTTAAAAATTAAATTATTTATTATATTATATAAAATTATTTATAAGTATGTTATAGTTAAATTCTACGCTAGCCAACGCTTTCCCTACTGTTGCACCCACTGGAGTTGGAATAGTAATTTGTATCTCTACGCTATCCAATGTTTTCCCTACTGTTGCACCCTCTGGAGTTGGAATAGTAATTTTTACCCCTACGCTATCCAACGCTTTCCCTACTGTTGCACCCACTGGAGTTGGAATAGTAATTTTTACCCCTACGCTATCCAACGCTTTTCATACTGTTGTACCCTCTGGAGTTGGAATAGTAATTTTTACCCATACGCTATTCACCGCTTTCCCTACTGTTGCCCCCTCTGGAGTTGGGATAGTAATTTTTACCCCTACACTATCCAATGCTTTCCCTACTGTTTCACTCTCTGGAGTTGGTATAGTAATTTTTACCCCTAAGCTATCCAACGCTTTCCCTACTGTTGCACCGTCTGGAGTTGGAATAGTAATTTTTACCCCTACGCTATCCAACGTTTTCCCTACTGTTGCCTTTTTTGAAGTTGAAATAGTAATTTTAAGTGTTACACTATCCAATGTTATGATTACTGTAGTTTTTTGGGACTTTGAATAGTAGTTTTATTTATTTAGCTATTTAATATTGTTATTATTATTTTTGATGTAGTATATTAATTTTAAAAATATTGAAAGTATATTTAATTTTTTTAATTTATCAAATATAATTATTTACTTTTTATTTGTTATTGTTTTATGTGTGTAGATGTATTTGTAATTTATAATATTTTAAAATAATGTATGTTATTAAAATAATTATTAAAACGTATTATTAACTAAGTATATTGTTCATGTATATGTTTAATTAATGTTTCCAAAGATCGCTTGACTGCTGGTGGCCCCGTGGGAGGTGGCGTGCGCACCGGCCGAGCACGCCGGTAGTCAAATCAACGTTTCACCAAAGTTCCAAAATTAGTACTCTCTCAGCCATATGGAATACGCCAGACAATCCAGAGTTCAAGGGTGTTGATTTCACCTCCTTTTTTTTTTTTCTTTCAGAGTTCAAGAGTGTTTATTTCACCTACAACATATTTTGGCTTCAAGAAGCCTTGTTCACGTAAGTGAGTGCACTTGAAAAAACAACTGATAAAGCTTTTGGCTGAGAGAGTACTAATTTTGGAACTTTAGTGAAATGTTTAATGTTATATTATTGTATGTGTATTATTTATTAATTGTAAACGTTAAATATTTTTAACTATGTTTATTTGGTTTATAAGTACTATTTACTTTATTTTACACTTTTTTTTTATTACAAAACCCCCCCGATATTTTTAATTATGATATTTTTAACATCGATTTTTTGGTTTCGATATTTTTGTACTTACCATGTTGTATATAGGATGTCAATATTCTTGCCTTCGATATTCCAGCGTTGATTTTTCTGTAGATTGATATTTTGGCCGTCTATATTCTGTCAGTGATCCAATGTGGAAAACATCAAAAAGTCCTTTACTTGTCTAAAGAAGGGGGTGGGGAATCACAGGCCTATACGACCGAAATGCCCTCATCGAGGGGGAGCATTACATTCTGAAAAGCATAACATCACAGTGGGAAGCCATCGCTGCATCCCAACACAACCTTTACCTGTGTTCACCTCCCAAAATAAAGGCCGTGATACGTGGGAAGCCCCATTTAGATCTAGAGCATTGATTCATATTAATCATCCTGAGTAGGGGCATCTTGGTAACACATTTGGGTCTAATATACACAGCTCTTTAATCAATGAAAATGAACCCACTAGTCTGCTCCCTCCCAAACAGATAAGTTTGCTGCTAGGGACGATCCTCATAATGAGGTGACTACAACTTCCTCCATAATGCTGCCCATATGTGGTGATTTTAATCATTGTCCCTTTTCTTCAGGGCAATTCCAAGGAAACTACCAGCCAACTGAAGAAAAAAGTATGCTAACAGTTATCCCAAAATTCTTATTTCACAAATTCTAGTTATCAGGACATTTTGTTTGTCCGAAGAGTGAGCTGGGTTGGTCCGCTACGGAAGTCTTTAAAAGGAGACTGTATACTGATTAAATGTAGATCCCCAGGGAAATTGCTCGAAAGTGGGAGGTAACCATCTGGGTGGATCTTGGGAAATGGGATTGACATTGTGCCACTTGGTTTTTTTCTATAAACATCTAAATCCTATTGGTCCAATTGCCCCACTAAAAGCCCACACCAATCAGAATCTACTGAAGGCAAAGGAACAATTCCCCTTTGAAATCAGCAATAGATACCAAATACTTACCGATCTGGACAGCCCAGATTGACTAAACCCAGGGAATGTTAAATCAATGTCGGATCTTGCCGTAGCCATAGCCCCACAACTCGAGGGGGTTATTAGTGTTAGTAATAACAGTTTAAATGGAATAGTAAATTGTACCCCACTTATCCTGTCCACCCATCATGCACCCACTCAGGCCAAATGTCTGTAAAATCTATACACAGTCACCTGCAACAGGGATGTACAAATGCTGACCTACAACTACAGATTATCTCATGGAATATTGCGGGAATAAGGCCCAAACGAAACATCCGGAGTGGGGCAAGTTAGTGGACAGCAGTCATATATGCCTGTTCCAGGAAACTTGGGCGATGGAAAAAGTGTATAGATTGGAGTTTACTACGTTTAGTTACTAATTTGGGCTAAGACCACACTGGTATGCATAATTAGGCCACTTGAAGTAGGATCCTAGGAGATCCTTGGCCTAGATCTGATATTGCTTAAAGGGAACGTTCATGTCAGATTAATTAATATATATAATAGATTTAGTAGCCATTACAAGCCCTCAGAAACTATACCAACGCTTTCCAACTATCTTGATATCTCTAGGAAAGAGTACTACCTCATCGTAGCTGGCGATTTTAATACATCCTATGAGTCAGTAGATTTTGTACAGGAATTAGTACAGGAGGAAGAGCAAGCTAGGGGTGTAAATAAGCTTCAGATACCTGCTATTAAAAGATATACCAAGGTTGAGCAGTGTTAGACCCGGGGATCCCTGGTTGGCTGAGGTAGGTACCTTAGGCCAAGTAGGGACACATGTTTCAATGTCCGGGGAAGGAATGTCACCTTCTTAGGTAGCCCCACACACCCCCTCTGTAGCTTGGCACGAGCAGCCAGGCTTATCTTCAAGGCAAATGTGTAAAGTTTTTGCAACCAGGCTCACAATAACCCAATGATGACACACAAATAGACTCCACACGAGTTTTATAAAAACTAGTATAAACTTTATATAAAAGATATACGATAAGACCACACAATATAAATCCAACATATGAGGTTGTGTACTATTTCTCCTGTCCGGTTGTTAGGCCAGCCAGCAAGCCCTTGTAAGTTCTGCCGGTATTAATGATATCATGTCATACAGTTTGTAAAGCTAGAACCAGGCACTTTTGCAATGTAAAAATACTGTAAGACGTAACGCAGCAATCAGACACTCTACAAAGAAAAGAATGCAATGCATAATGCAACAATCATGCACTTTGCAAAATAATGCAATGCGTAATACAACCACCAGGTATGTCGTTGTGCAAAAATAAGGCAATGCGTAATACACTAATCAGATAATTCGTTATGCAGGAACAATGCAATGCGCAATACGCTAACCAGGTAGTTTGTTATGCAGAAACAATGCAATGCGTCATACGACAATCAGGTAGTTTGTTATGCAGATAAAATGCCATGGGTCATGCCCTAATCAGGTAGTTCGTTATGCAGGAATAATGCAATTCATAATACTCTAATCAGGTTCTCCGTTATGTAGAAATAATGCAAAGTATAATACGACAGTCTGGTGCTCTGTTCTATAGAAATAGAATAATGCTTAATACACTCAGGCCTGATCACTGGGCCTTAGGCGGTCTTTCCGCCTCTGCTTCTGACTTGCAGTCAGTCTCTTACGGGCCGCAATACGAGCCGAAGCCGAGGCTTGCGCTGCCAACAGGAGAGAGAGGCCAAGAGTGTCTCCCTCTGAGCCCGGGCCCCACCCCAGGAGTCGACATACCTTACCTGGGAGGTGCAAACTCACTCTCCTCGTCCAGCGGCTGGGCCTCCAATGCAGCTTTGTGAATTGGAAACGGCGGCTCAGGCCGGCAACTCAGTTCCTCCATGTGAGAAGTTGGCCTGATGTATGATGTCCACAGTTCTGTGGGCACCTTGTATCAGTCCAAACAATCCCTTATGATGGTGGTTGTAAGTCAACCTTATAGACCATCTATCCTAGGGGTAGCAAGGACTAAGCAGCCTTAAAGGCTTAACTCAAGAGGGCATGTGAAGCTAGATGTTTTGAAAACCGATATTATGGGGCGATTTTCGCCCCATCCCAAAGGCACAGCTATTCTGAGTGCATCTTGCCTTCTCATTTCAAACCTCGTTTCAATCATTTTCTTCTGTGTAAACATCCGTTTACTCAATCTTTACTTTTTAATCCACTTAATTCCGCATGCTTAGAGTAATGCCATTTTTCAAAAGTTTCTCATGTTTTTGATGTGCCCATCCAGACTTCGCTTCAAAAACACGTACTGACGCATATATTTATCCAGAAGCAGTGTTTATTAAAAACCCAATGCATTTCGGGCTGCTGGGGCCCTTCGTCAGGGGTCACTACAAATGAACAATAGAACACATATTTATTATTTCACTTCACCAATGTGTAAATTGAATGTCATCTGATCGAACATTTGATTAAAAATACAACTCACTCGTGCTCTCCCTAATATCTGCCATATAACTCAATCAAATATTTTGTAAAATTTATTTTTATTCAGAATTTGCAGGAAAAGGAAAAGAGAGGAAAGTGAAAGCAGAAAAAGAGTTATACAAACGACTATTCCGCCAGGTGCCTCTCACCGGGGACGCTGTAGGGAGCACTCAAATGAAACAAATGGGAGGTTGCAGGGTGGGGTGGCACGGCATGATCACAGAGTTCAGTTCGTAAGTCCAATGCATGCCAAGGAGTTCTATGTGTAAATCCGTGCGTGGCCTGGCGACCGGCAAAGGAAAGAGCACTGCAAAAGGTCAAAAGTCCAATAGCCCCCATGGGCTAAGTAGTGTCGCAACAATTAACAAACCCCATTCCCAACTAATTCCCCCCCCCCCTCCCCCTGGTGGTGGCAACAACAACACTCCCACGCAATACAAAGCTCCACAGTTACGCAATCTGGTTAAACCTGGAACAGGTGAAGTGCGCGGATCGTGGGTGGGCAGACCGCAGATGGTAGGCCACTTGACAGAAAGCGGACCAGAGGACCCCATTGGAACAGAAAGTTTTTAAAATTGCCCAGGAAGATGTCCGCCATTCTCTCCATGCTCAGTAGACCCCATAGTCTCGCATGCCACAGTGATGAAGCTGGGGCATGTGGCTTTTTCCATGCTGCCGCCAACGTAAGCTTGGCGGCCCCCAAACAGAGCCACAAGATACGTTTATCCGCTTTAGTTTGGTGGTCTAACATCGGATCACGGAGTCCCAACAGGACATGGGCTATTGAGTCCGAGATCGGATATCCCAAAATGTCCTTGATGTGGGATAGAATTTCAGCCCAGAAGGGGCGAATGATCGGGCAGTCCCACCAGATGTGGCGGAAATCCCCCAGTAGGCCACAACCTCTCCAACACCTATCCGTAGAAGCTGGAAAGATTCGGTGGAGCTTGGACGGGTATAGATACCAATCGTGCATGGTCTTTAAGTGAGCTTCCCTAAGATTCACCGAGTGATTGTGCGTCATGATGTCATTCCAAAGATGCTTCCATTCGACGTCAGAGACGTCACGTCCCAGAAGGACCTCCCAGTGTTCCATGTAGAGGGGGCGCGGAGAGACCGTGGTGGGCTGCAGCAGCCCGTATAAGAAAGAGATCGTCCCTTTCATAGATGAGGTGCGGAGCAGAAAGGACTCGAAAGGAGAAAGTGGCCGGGTAGCGGCCTCGCTCACACCTGTCGACGTAGCCCAGTGGAGAAGTTGGTTATGGCGGAAGCGCTCAGTGACCAGGATCCCATAGTCACGCATGCAGTTGTGGAACGTGAGTGGAGCCACCCCATGGAACAGATGCGTGAGCGCCCTACAGCCTCCCTCTCTCCACAGCCTGAAGGGCCCCTCCTGCAGTGCCGGCGGAAAAGCCGGATTGAAGTGAATGGGGGTGAAGGGGGACGGAAATGTGGTCCAGCGGTCATCGCTGGTGACCGTGTCCCACACCTTGAGGACTGTGCTAGTAGGAGTGCTAATGTAGGCATTCTTAGGCCGGTCTACTTTGGGCTTCCAAATCAAGTCCCAGATCGATCTCCCGACCACACTCCTATCCATATGCAGCCAGTGCTTCTCTGAAAGCTGCTGGGACCATTCCACTATCACACGGAGCTGCGCGGCCTTATAATATAAGAGCATGTCAGGGAACCCCACTCCACCCGCCTTTCTCGGTCGTCGCAGCGTCGTGAAGGGGATACGTGCCCGTCCACCCTGCCAGACAAATAGCAGCATCAAGGTTTTTAAGCGCCGAAAAAAGTCCATCTCTATAGGAATGGGAAGGGCCTGGAAGAGATAAAGGAACTTAGGTAGGAGGACCATCTTAAGGGCATGGATCCTGCCAAGCCAGGAGAGGAAGTTCGGCTTCCACCGGTCCAGGTCTGCCCGTATCGCAGCCAGCATTGGAGGGAAGTTAGCCGCAAACAAGGACCCTATGGTAGGCGTCAGACGCACTCCCAGGTATAACAAGGAGGCAGACGCCCACGGTATAGCCGTGAGCAAGCGTACTCGCTCCACTTCCGCCGGGGGGAGAGTCAGGTTTAGTATGTACGACTTGTCAAAGTTGACCTTGAATCCTGCTACCTCCTCAAATCGGGATAGCACCTCCTGAACATGCGGCAAAGAGTGGGCCGGATCCCCCAATGACAACAGCACATCGTCCGCAAAGAGGGAAATTTTGTGCTGCTCACCCGTGAAGGGAAGGCCCTTGATCTGTTCCCTCTCCCGTATCGCCAGCGCCAGGGGCTCGATACTCAAGGCAAAGAGGAGGGGGGAGAGGGGACAACCCTGCCTCGTACCCCGGGAGTGAGGGAAGCAGGCAGACCGATGTCCATTAATCAGCACCCACGAGGTAGGGCTGCTGTAATTGGCCCGAATCATTGTGAGGAATTGGTGCGAAAAGCCAAAGGCGGTCAGGGTGCGAAACAAGAACCCCCAATCGACACGATCAAACGCTTTCTCCGCATCCAGCCCCACCAGTATTGCGGGGATGCGAAACCTGGTGGCCTTCTCGATCAAGTGCGTCACCCGCCGCAGGTTGTCATGCGTTTGCCGTCCCTTAATGAATCCGGACTGGTCTGGATGGATAATGGCCGGCATCAAATCCTGGAGCCGGCGGGCAATGATAGAGGAGTACAATTTAGCATCCACATTCAGGAGGGCTATCGGGCGGTAAGACGCGCATTTGGAGGGGTCCTTCCCCTGTTTGGCGATCACGGTTATCATGGCCTCGGCCATAGTCCCAGAGATCTTCCCAGTGGTCGCCATTTCGTTGAAAAGGGAGACCAGGCAGTCAACCAGTTCAGTCGCAAATGATTGGTAGAAGTGGGCAGTATAGCCGTCCGGGCCCGGCGCCTTGTTAGGCTTCAGGGCCTTAATAGCCTCTAGCACCTCTGCACTGGAAAAGGGGGCCGTCAACCTCTCATTCCACTCGCTAGAGACCAGCGGTATGGGGAGGTTTGTTAGAAACGCGTCCTGGGCACCCTGATCCAGGGAGTCACCCTCGTATAGT